>NW_026988510.1:5000-2405000 GCF_030222135.1 Aotus nancymaae
GGAAATACAGAGAGCACCACAAAGATATTCCTCAAGAACAGCAACCCCAAGGCATATAATCATCAGATTCACCAAGGTTGAAATAAAGGAGAAAATGCTAAGGGCAGCCAGAGAGAAAGGTCGGGTTACCCACAAAAGGAAGCACATCAGACTCACAGCAGATCTCTCGGTGGAAACCCTACAGGCCAGAAGAGAGTGGGGGCCGATATTCAACATCCTTAAAGAAAAGAACTTTCAACTCAGAATTTCATATCCAGTCAAACTAAGCTTCATAAGTGAAGGAAAAATAAAATCCTTGCAAACAAGCAAGTACTCAAAGATTTCATCACCACCAGGCCTGCTTTACAAGAGCTCCTAAAAGAGGCACTAAACATAGAAAGAACCAACCTGTACCAGCCATTCCAAAAACATACCAAATGCTAACGAGCATCAACAAAACGAAGAAACTGCATCAACTAACGGGCAAAACACCCAGCTATCATCAAAATGGCGGGATCAAATTCACACGTAACAATATTAACCCTAAATGTAAATAAGCTAAATGCCCCAATCAAAAGACACATACTGGCAAATTGGATAAAAAGCCAAAATCCATTGGTGTGCTGTATCCAGGAAACCCATCTCACATGCAAGGATACACAAAGCCTCAAAATAAAGGGATGGGGGAAGATTTACCAAGCAAATAGAGAGCAAAAAAAAGCAGGAGTTGCAATTCTCATCTCTGATAAGATAGACTTTAAACTAACAAACATCAAAAGGCACAAAGAAGAACATTACATAATGGTAAAAGGATCAAAGCAACAAGACCTAGCGATCCTAAATATATACGCACCCAATACAGGAGCACCCAGATACATAAGGCAAGTTCTTAATGACTTACACAGAGACTTAGACTCCCACACAATAATAGTGGGAGACTTCAACACACCATTGTCAATATTAGACAGATCAACGAGACAGAAAATTAACAAGGATATCCAGGACTTGAACTCACACCTGGATCAAGCAAACCTAATAGACATTTACAGAACTCTCCACCCCAAATCCACAGAATATACATTCTTCTCAGCACCACATCACACCTACTCTAAAACTGACCACATAGTTGGAAGTAAATCACTCCTCAGCAAATACAAAAGAATGCAAATCATAACAAACAGTCTCTCAGACCACAGTGCAATCAAGTAAGAACTCAGAATTCAGAAACTAACTCTAAACCATACAGCTTCATGGAAACTGAACAACTAACTCTTCAATGTTGACTGGATAAACAATGAAATGAAGGTAGAAATAAAGATGTTCTTCAAAACCAGCGAGAACGAATACACAACATACCAGAATCTCTGGGACACATTTAAAGTAGTCTCTAGAGAAAAATATATAGGAATAAATGCCCACATAAGAAGCAAGGAGAGATCTAAAATTGACACCCTATCGTCAAAATTGAAAGAGCTAGAGGAGCAAGATCAAAAAAACTCAAAAACTAGCAGAAGACAAGAAATAACTAAGATCAGAGCAGAACTGAAGGAGATAGAGACACAAAAAACCCTTCAAAAAAATCAATAAATCCAGGAGCTGGTTTTTCGAAAAGATCAACAAAATAGACAGACAACTAGCCAGATTAATAAAAAAGAAAAGAGAGAATAACCAAATAGATGAAATAAAAAACGATAAAGGGGCTATCACCACAGATTACACAGAAATTCAAACCATCATCAGAGATTATTACAAACAACTCTATGCACATAAACTAGGAAACCTGCAAGAA
This sequence comes from Aotus nancymaae, assembly GCF_030222135.1. Lineage (NCBI taxonomy): Eukaryota > Metazoa > Chordata > Mammalia > Primates > Aotidae > Aotus > Aotus nancymaae. The sequence continues at coordinate 6,769 of NW_026988510.1, forward strand.
ATGGATAAATTCCTGGACACTTGCTTCCTCCCAAGCCTAACCCAGGAAGAAGTCGAAACCCTGAATAGACCAATAACAAGGTCTGAAGTTGAGGCAGCAATTAAGAGCCTACCACCCAAAAAAAGCCCAGGTCCAGATGGGTTCACAGCCGAATTCTACCAGACATACAAAGAGGAGCTGGTACCGCTCCTTCCAAAACTATTCCAAATAATCCAAAAAGAGGGAATCCTTCCCAAATCATTTTATGAGACCAACATCATCCTGATACCAAAACCCGGCAGAGACTCAGCAAGAAAAGAAAACTTCAGGCCAATATCCATGATGAACATAGATGCAAAAATCTTCAATAAAATACTGGCAAACCGATTGCAACAGCACATCAAAAAGCTTATCCACCATGATCAAGTAGGATTCATCCCGGGGATGCAAGGCTGGTTCAACATACACAAGTCTATAAATGTAATTCACCACATAAACAGAACCAAAGACAAAAACCACATGATTATCTCAATTGATGCAGAGAAGGCCTTCGACAAAATTCAACAGCCCTTTATGCTAAAAACCCTCAATAAACTAGGTATTGACGGAATGTATCTCAAAATAATAAAAGCTATTTACAACAAACCAACAGCAAATATCATACTGAATGGGCAAAAACTGGAAGCATTCCCTTTGAGATCTGGCACTATACAAGGATGCCCTCTCTCACCACTCCTATTCTATACAGTACTGGAAGTTCTAGCCAGAGCAATCAGGCAAGAAAAAGAAATAAAGGGTATTCAACTAGGAAAGGAGGAAGTCAAATTATCTCTATTTGCAGATGACATGATTGTATATCTAGAAGACCCCATCGTCTCAGCCCAAAATCTCCTGAAACTGATAAGCAACTTCAGCAAAGTCTCAGGATACAAAATCAATGTGCAAAAATCACAAGCATTCCTATACACCAATACCAGACTTAAAGAGAGTCAAATCAAGAATGAACTGCCATTCACAATTGCTACCAAGAGAATAAAATATCTAGGAATACGACTAACAAGGAATGTAAAGGACCTCTTCAAGGAGAACTGCAAACCACTGTTCAACGAAATAAGAGAGGACACAAACAGATGGAGAAACATTCCATGTTCATGGTTAGGGAGAATCAATATCGTGAAAATGACCATACTGCCCAAAGTAATTTACAGATTCAATGCTATCCCCATCAAGCTACCAATGACCTTCTTCACAGAACTGGAAAAAACCACCTTAAACTTCATATGGAACCAAAAGAGAGCCCCCATAGCCAAGTCAATTCTAAGCAAAAAGAACAAAGCGGGAGGCATCACACTACCGGACATCAAACTATACTACAAGGCTACAGTAATCAAAACAGCATGGTACTGGTACCAAAACAGAGATATAGACCAATGGAACGGAACAGAGGACTCGGAGGCAACACAACTTATCTCCAACCACCTGATCTTTGACAAACCTGACACAAACAAGCAATGGGGAAAGGATTCCCTGTTTAATAAATGGTGTTGGGAAAACTGGCTAGCCATGTGCAGAAAGCAGAAACTGGACCCCTTCCTGACACTACACACTAAAAGTAACTCCAGATGGATTAAAGACTTAAACATAAGACCTAACACCATAAAAATCCTAGAAGAAAATCTAGACAAAACTATTCAGGACATAGGTGCAGGCAAGGACTTCATGACCAAAACACCAAAAGCAATGGCAACAAAAGCCAAAATAGACAAATGGGACCTAATCAAACTCCACAGTTCCTGCATGGCAAAAGAAACAGTCATTAGAGTGAACCGGCAACCAACAGAATGCGAAAAAATTTTTGCAGCCTACCCATCTGACAAAGGGCTGATATCCAGAATTTACAAAGAACTAAAACAGATTTACAAGAAAAAAACAAGCCCATTCAAAAGTGGCCGAAGGATATGAACAGACACTTTACAAAAGAAGACATACATGAGGCCAAGAAACATATGAAAAAACGCTCATCATCACTGGTCATTAGAGAAATGCAAATCAAAACTACATTGAGATACCATCTCACGCCAGTTAGAATGGCGATCATTAAAAAATCTGGAGACAACAGATGCTGGAGAGGATGTGGAGAAATAGGAATACTTTTACACTGTTGGTGGGAGTGTAAATTAGTTCAACCATTGTGGAAGACAGTGTGGCGATTCCTCAAGGACCTAGACATAGAAATTCCATTTCACCCAGGAATCCCATTACTGGGTATATATCCAAAGGATTATAAATCGTTCTACTATAAGGACACATGCACATGAATGTTCATTGCAGCACAGTTTACAATAGCAAAGACATGGAACCAACCCAAATGCCCATCGATGATAGACTGGATAGGGAAAATGTGGCACATATACACCATGGAATATTATGCAGCCATCAAAAACGATGAGTTCGCGTCCTTTGTAGGGACATGGAGTAACATGGAAACCATCATTCTGAGCAAACTGACACAAGAATGAAAAATCAAACACTGCATGTTCTCATTCTTAGGCAGATGTTGAACAATGAGAACACATGGACACAGGGAGGGGAGCACTATACACTGGGGTCTGTTGGGGCAACTAGGGGAGGGAGAGCGGGGAGTGGGGAGTTGGGGAGAGATAGCATGGGGAGAAATGCCACATATAGGTGATGGGGAGGAAGGCAGCAAATCACACTGCCATGTGTGTACCTATGCAACAATCTTGCATGTTTTTCACATGTACCCCAAAACCTAAAATCCAGTAAAAAAAAAAAAGTACATCAATGCAATGGAATGCTATTCATCAAGAAAAAGGGGTGACCGACAAAGCCATGCAAAGACATAGATGAATCTGATGTGCATATTGCTAAGTAAAAGAAGCCAGTCTAGGCGGGGTGCGGTGGCTCACGCCTTTAACCCAGTGCTTTGAGGCCGGGGTGGGTGAATCACCTGAGGTCAGGAGTTGGAGACTAGCCTGACCAACATTGTGAAACCCCGTCTCTACTACAAAATACAAAAATTAGATGGGCATGGTGGCGGCTGCCTGTAATCCCAGCTACTCAGGAGGCTGAGGCAGGAGAATTGCCAAACTCTGAAGGCAGAGGTTGCAGTGAGCTGAGATCGTGCCATTGCACTCCAGGCAGAGTGACAGAGTGCTGCTGCTTCTTTTCTTTTTCCATCTCAAAAGAAGAAGATGAAGAAAGGAGAAGGAGAAGAAGGAGAAAGAAGGAGAAGAAGAAGGAGAAAGGAGAAGAAGGAGAAGCAGCAGCCAGTCTGAAAAGATCACATAAGGTATGATCCCATTTCTGTGACATTCTGGAAAACTGTAACCATGCCTCATTGCAGGCTTAAACTCTGGGCTCAAGCAATCCTCCCACCTCAGTCTCCCAAGTAGCTAGGACTCCAGGCAAGTGCTGCCACATCCAGCTAATTTTTCTTTCTTTTCTTTCTTTTTTTTTTTTTTTTTTTTGTAGAGACAGGATCTCCCTATGTTCCCCAAGTGAGTCTTGAACTCCTGCGCTCAAGTGAAACTCCCAGCTCAGCCTCCCATGTAGCTTGCACTTACAGCATGGACCACTACACCCAACTACTTTTTTAAAAAAATGATAAAGACAGGCCTCAATATGTTGCCCAGACTAATCTCAAGCTCCTGGCCTCAGGCAAACCTCCCCACTTGGCCTGGCAAAGTGTTGGCGTTACAGGCGTGAACCTCTGCACCCCACCTGGTTTTTTAATCAGGTTACTTTTAATTGTTGAATTATATGACCTTTTTCTATGTTTCTGGATATTAACTCAGTTATATGACCTGCAAATACTCTCTCCCAATCTGTAGGTTGCCTTGTCACTCTGGATGGTCTCCTTTGCTGCACAGAAGGTTTTAAGTTTGATGTGCTCCCATCTCATTTTGCTTTGACTGCTTGTGCCTTTGGAGTCGTATCCAAGAAGTCATTGCTCATTCCAATGTTATAAAGAGTTTTTTTTTTTCTTGGAGTTCTGTACTTTTAGGTCTTACATTTCAGTCTTTAATCTATTTGCGTTAATGATAATAGATAATGCATTATGCAGTAGTATTCCATATGATGGAATCATAGGGTTTGGATCTGTGGCCCTGTCCAAATCTTACGTTGAAATGTAACCCCCAATGTTGGAGGTGGGGTCTGGTGGGGGTGACTGGATCATGGAGCAAACTTTTCATGAGTGGTGATGTGTAGTGGGATATGGTTAAAAGTGTGCAGTACTTGCCCCCACCACCTTTCTCTTGTCCTCCTGCTCTCACCACGTGCGTGCTGATTCCCCTTTCTCCTTCCACCATGAGTGTAAGTTTCCCAAGAAGCCAAGCAGGTGCCAGCATCATGCTTCCTGTACAGCCTGCAGAACAATGAGCCAATTACATCTATGTTCATTAGAAATTACCCAGTCTCGGGTGTTTCTTTATAGCAGTGTGAGAATGAACTAATACAGACGCTAATTCTCCAAGGCTCCCTTATCTCCTTGCAGGAGGCTCTGGCCACAGCTGACCTGTGAGCCAGGAGAGAGCAGGGGCAGCTTCCTTGTGGGACTTGGGTGCCTCCGTTCTGCAAGTCCTCCTGCCCACTGGCCCCTCCCAGGACCCTCCAAGTCACTGTGCAAGAGCAGGTGAGCCCTGCAGCCTCTGCAGCCCAGCCTGCGTGCACTGCTTCATCTGAGTATCTTCCCCATGACCTAGGAGCACATTGTACTCCCCAGCACAGCAAGAGCTCAATCCCAAGCCACAGGACTTCCTGGTGTTCCCAGGACTGTGGCACAAAGCTAGGGATACCGAGGGGGAGATCTGCGGCCAGCACTTGAATGGGGGAAGACACCTTGCTCTCAGAGCACTAAGAGGGTGAGACACGTGGGCTCCCGGGCAGCGGGGGAGTGAGGCATGCCTACCTCCAGAGGACCAGTCCAGAAAGGGAGTGATCTATGCAGCCTCTGCCCGAGGGAGCCCTGCAGCCCAGAACACCTAACGAAAGAAATGCAGGCAGGCGCCAGTGATCACAGGAGGCTCCCCCAAGGTCCAGGAGCTGGTGAGGGTCCATCGCTCCCTGGTCTCACCACACAGCAAGCCTGCAAACGCGAAATACAAAAAAGCCATGTAGCAGGGGGTTAGCCTTGCTGCGGGGGATCAGCCTAGCAGCCGGGGTTAGCCTTGCAGTGGGGGATCAGCCTTGCAGCCGGGGATTAGCCTTGCAGCCGGGGATCAGCCTTGCAGCCGGGGATTAGCCTTGCAGCCGGGGATCAGCCTAGCAGCCGGGGTTAGCCTTGCAGCGGGGGATCAGCCTAGCAGCCGGGGTTAGCCTTGCAGTGGGGGATCAGCCTTGCAGCCGGGGATCAGCCTTGCAGCCGGGGATCAGCGTAGTAGCCGGGGATCAGCCTAGCAGTCGGGGATCAGCCTAGCAGCCGGGGATCAGCCTTGCAGCCGGGGATCAGCCTAGCAGCCGGGGATCAGCCTTGCAGCCGGGGATCAGCCTAGCAGCCGGGGATCAGCCTTGCAGCCGGGGATCAGCCTAGTAGCCGGGGATCAGCCTAGCAGCCGGGGATCAGCCTAGTAGCCGGGGATCAGCCTTGCAGCCGGGGATCAGCCTAGTAGCCGGGGATCAGCCTAGCAGTCGGGGATCAGCCTTGCAGCAGGGGATCAGCCTAGCAGCCGGGGATCAGCCTTGCAGCCGGGGATCAGCCTAGCAGCCGGGGATCAGCCTTGCAGCCGGGGATCAGCCTAGTAGCCGGGGATCAGCCTAGCAGTCGGGGATCAGCCTAGCAGCCGGGGATCAGCCTTGCAGCCGGGGATCAGCCTAGCAGCCGGGGATCAGCCTGGCAGCCGGGGATCAGCCTTGCAGCCGGGGATCAGCCTAGCAGCCGGGGATCAGCCTAGCAGCTGGGGATCAGCCTGGCAGCCGGGGATTAGCCTTGCAGCCGGGGATCAGCCTGGCAGCCGGGGATTAGCCTTGTAGCCGGGGATCAGCCTGGCAGCCGGGGATCAGCCTGGCAGCCGGGGGTCAGCCTAGCAGCCGGGGATTAGCCTTGCAGCCGGGGATCAGCCTAGCAGCCGGGGATCAGCCTAGCAGCTGGGGATAGCCTGGCAGCTGCTCCTCTTATGCGCCATTTATTGGATCACAGTTCTAACTAAACACCAACATTGACCTGCCAATAAAGCACTGTGAAACCAACCGCAGCACCGCGCACGGAAGGGTCCAGGACGGAGCCGTGGCCCCCTGACGCATCCAGGAACGAAGCAGCTGACTAGACCCAATTCACACCACAGCTAACTGAACGCCAGCCCTCCCGGATGAGACTCGGCGCGAGAACTCTGGCAATCCAAAAAGACACCGCCTCCCCTCAGAAGACCCAGGCCTGCGGAGGGACGTGAGGCGCAGCCCCGACCCCCGGCTCGGTCGCAAACACCTGAGCTGGGGAAAACCGAGTGATTAAAACCGCGAAACTGCGCCTGCGCGTGGATGACTCCAGTCGGACGCGCGCAAAAGCCAGGCCCCTCCCCGACCTCCTCAGCCCAGAACCGGGTTGTGCCCGTGACTGACAGGCAAGGCTCCGCCCTACTCCCCGCCCCTTCAGCACCTCTTGCCTGCCTATTGGCGGGATCGCCTTGGTCTCGGCGCTGATTGGCAGCTTGTGCCGACGGCGGGCTACGGGCCGGCGCTTCGCCCTCCATCGCGTCTCACCTCCTGAGGGGCCCCGAGAGGACGCCCGGCCACAGCGGACACCGCGGCGGGAGAGCGCGGGAGACTGTGAAGAGCACGGGGAGCCTTTGTCGTGCAGCGTGAAACCCTTGTAAACCCTCCGCCCGAGACCTCCATGTTTTAGCCTGGACGACCCCCAAGCCCCTCACCCTGAGAAGCTCCACATCGTCTCAGCCTCAAGAGACACCAACTCCTGTCACCCTGAGGGAGTTTTTGTGTGTGTGTGAGATGGAGTCTCGCACTGTCGCCCGGGCCTGGCTCAATGCAACCCCCTGAGGGACTTTAAATCCCCTCAGCATAAAACTCCCAAAGTACCTCAGCTTCAGAGACCCCAAATCCCTTTACCCAGAGGAACAGCGAATCTCCTAGTGATTAGATCCCCAAATACTCTGAGCCTGAGGAGCCACAGTTCCCCTCACCCTAGAGCACCCCAAACCCCTCAGCCTGAGGAACCCTAAATACCTCACCCACGGAGACACCAAATTTCTCCAACCTCGGATAACCTAAATACTCAGCTGAAAACTCAATCCCTTCAGCTTCAAGGACTAAATAACTTCAGTGTCAAAGACCCTAAAGCCCTTAATGAGAGACCCAAATCTCCTTTACCTGAGACCCAGAATTTCCTCAGCCTCAAAGATCCCAAATTCTTTCATCCGGAGGAACTCCAAGTCCCCTTAACCTTTCCAAGCCTCAAAGATCCCAAATCCTTTCATGCAGAGGAACCCCAAATCCCCTCAAATCCTGTCAACTTGAGCACCCCAAATTTCAGCCTAAAAGACCCCAAATCTCATTCTGAAAAACCACAAAAACTATCAGCCTGAGGGATGCCAAAGCTCCTCAGCTCGAGACCCCAAATTCCCTCAATCTCAGAAACCCCAGTTTCTTCAGCCTAAGATACCTCAAATCCCCTCAGCCTGAGGGACCCCAAATCTCAGCCTGAGAGATAGCTGCCCCTTAGAGATGCATACTGCTTTACCCCTGGATTTTTCCTGAATCCCCAGGTAGAGATCCCCTAATCCTATCTATGAGAAATGTTCATTTTGCCTTGCTGAAGCAAAACCCTGCTCCTCAGTGTGACCCAAGTCCCAGCAGTCAGGGGGCCTCAAGTTTGCCTTAGGACTCCTCTGGCTCTCACACCTTAGGACTCCCCCTCAAACACCTGTAGCTACAACCCTCCAGGCCCCTGTGCCAAATGAACCTGTGCCAAATCTCCCCCTCTCCAAATGAACCAAGCTGCAGGGGAACTGAAATAACAAAATCCAGCTTACATTAGGTGGTAGTCCATGGCCAGTAGAGAACTTCCCATCCCATAAGTACCTCCAGACCTCCCTGAGATGCTCAAGACCTCACCACATCTTCCTGCTCTGAACACCCCAGCCAAATGAAGAAGACAGAACCTGGTTCTGGGTAGTGGTCAGGGCTGTTGCCCCCTCTTAGCACCTTCTCCTTCCACAGGAGCCTTTGGCTTAGGAGCTGGGAGAATCGGGCCCTTCCCACACTTGGAAATGAAGCAGGGCCTTCTAGACAGTCCCAGCACCATGAGCCCTGAAAGGTCCCAAGAGGAGAGCCCGGAAGGAGACACAGGGAGAACAGAGCAGAAGCCTATGGTAAGAGGTGGGGGAGGCGAAGCCAGACTCATAGCAGGAGCTGCTCTCTGGAGTGCTGCAGACTCATGGGTGACCCTGTCTGCGTGTGCATGGAATAGGGGCAGCTGGTCCTGGCCAGGACATGGGAGAGAAAAGAACACTAGCATCAGTGACTGCTCTGTGTCAGCAGAAAGCTAGGAAAATGCTCAGTGTCTTCTCAGTTAAACAGGATGCAATCTGCAGAAGAAGGGAAAGTCTTTATGTTTCACAGAGACTCCCAGAGGCCCCAGGCTATGCCCTACACACAGGGTAGAGAAAAGCACCCACTCGATGTGTACTAGCAAATCACTGATGGAATCTGTTACTTCCTCTAGGTCAAAGATGCCTTCAAAGACATTTCCATATACTTCTCCAAGGAAGAATGGGCAGAGATGGGAGACTGGGAGAAAACTCGCTATAGGAATGTGAAAAGGAACTATAATGCACTGATTACTATAGGTAACGAGAAGTGCTAGGCACATACCAGCCTGGGAAACATAAAACAGGTCTTTGGTTCCTATGTTATTTTAGTTCTCAGGTAGTGGTGTCTGCCCACAGTTCCCTTTTGTATGAAGACAAATCTGGAGGGAAATTTTGTTCTTTTGTGTCAGTGTGGGGCTGACTGTGGATACTGACCATGCGGAAGTCACATCTTGACCTCGTTCAAGACTCTGCCAGCTCATCAGACTGAGCCGCACTGGCTTTGTGGTCCTTTCCATTGCCACTGCCCTTTGTTCCTCTGCCCAGCTCTTGCCTTTTAGAACAAAATTTTTGCTTACTTTCAGGTCTCAGAGCCACTCGACCAGCTTTCATGTGTCACCGAAGGCAGACCATCAAACTCCAGGTGGATGACACTGAAGATTCTGATGAAGAATGGATACCTAGGCAGCAAGGTAAGAGGAAAGTAGGGTTTTTTTAATTTTTTTATTTTTATTATTTTTGAAACAGAGTCTTGCCCTGTCCCCCAGGCTGGAGTACAGTGGTGCAATCTCAGCTGACTGCAGCCTCTGCCTCCTGGGTTCAAGCAATTCTCCTACCTCAGCCTCTCGAGTAGCTGGGACACGGTGGCGCACACCACCATGAGCCACCTTGCATAGCCCCCAGTAAGATTTAGAGTGACCTCTGGCCAGGCACGGTGGCTCACAACTGAAATCCCAGCACTTTGGGAGGCCAAGGCGGGCGTATCACTTGAGGTCTGGAGTTCAAGACCAGCTTAGCCAACATGGTGAAACCCTGTCTCTATTAAACATACAAAAAAAAATATCTGGGCATGGTGGTGGGCGCCTCTAATCCCAGATACTCAGGAGGCTGAGGCTGGAGAAGTGAGTGGCTCACTGCAGCCTCTGTGTCCTGGGTTCAAGCAATTCTGCCTCGGCCTCCCAATTATCTGGGACTACAGGTGCCCACCACCACACCCAGCTAATGAATCGTCATAGTTTTCTATATGTAAGATCATGTCATCTGCAAATAGAGATAGTTTTACTTCTTTCTTTCAATCTGGATGCCTTTTATTTCTTTACCTTGCCTAACTGCTCTGGCTATGACTTCCAGCACTATGTTGAATAGAAGGAGCAAGACTGGAAATCCTTGCCTTGTTTATGACCTTAGAAGAAAGGCTTTCGTTTTTCATCATTGACTATGATGTTAAAAATGGGCTTTTCTTATGTGACCTTTTATGTTGAGGTGATTTCCTTCTATTCCTAGTTTGTTCAATGTGTTTGTCATGAAAGGCCAGTCAATTCACATTTTAAAAATGAATGTAATAGATACTTTATGAATATAGGATGAAACAAAGATGAAGTTTCATCTATTTTTTTAAATCTTAAGAAAATTAGCAATGCCCCAATAGAAGCATAGGCCTTAATGATACCTCAGAAAACATTCTCAAATCACCCTCAGATAATACTTGGAATCATCACTCTCTGGTTCAAAATTCTCTGTCTCTAATGAGAATCTCCAGCGTTGAGCCAGGCATGGTGGCTCATGCTTGTAATCCTAGCACTTTGGGAGGCCAAGGCGGGTGGATCACCTGAGGTCAGGAATTCAAGACCAGCACGGCCAACATGGAGAAACTCTGTCTCTACTAAAAGTACACAACTTAGCCAGGTGTGGTAGCACACACCTGTAGTTCCCAACAACTTGGGAGGCTGAGGTAGGAGAATCACTTGAACCCAAGAGGCGGAGGTTGCCGTGAGCTGAGAATGTGCCACTGCACCACAGCCTGGGCCACAGAGGAAGACTCCATCTCAAGAAAGAAAAAAAAGGGAAGAAAAAGAAAACTCCAGAGTTTGGAAACATTTACCAACCAAACCACTGATTTCTCGTCACCTTTTAGTCAAACCTCCTGGGACGGCCTTCAGAGTGGAACAGAGTAAACACAAGAAGGTTAGTATTTCCCAAACCCTACTGACAAGAAATCGTCCTCCTAGATCCAAACACAGGTAAAAGAAGAATGTACAGAGTGTCCTAGGAACTACTGCCTTCCTTTCCTGATCTCTTTTGCACGATGTCTGACGCCATCATTATTTTAAGAGTTAATAAGTACAGTAATAATAATCACTAGTGTTATTTTCTCAGTATTTAAGACTTTATTTAAAGCATTTTACATGAATAAACTTCACATATCATACCTATTCAACTTTACATATAGTACCTATTAAGTAACTGCTATAACTATAGCCATTTTCTCGATGAGAAAACTGAGGTATAAAAATGTTCAATTATATGCCTGGAATCACATGTAGTCTAATCCAAAACTCCTTCTCTAAAGCACTTACAAGATCATTAAAAGTTTCATAGTTTTATAAAGTTTATGCTGCCTTACCCACGTATCTTTGCATCATTCATTCAACTGACTTTTCAACCTCAGTTTTCCTCTGTTATAGTACAGTGAGATTTGCACTAAAATACTCTGATTAAGGGAAACTTCCAAGTAAATAGACAGTTCATACTGTGATGGTCCCAGAAGGAGATAGGGTCCCTCCCCTCATAAGGGACCCATTCTGATCAGAGGAAGCAGCTTCCAGCGCTGAGGAGTTTCAGGTTTGAAGATTGAAAAACAACAAGAAAATTGTTTAGGATTTCATATAGGTTACACCCTATTAAGAAAAAATGTATTCTGGAACTGATTTCAAATGCTCGTTCCTGTAGAAGGCAGTAACAGCTCCTTCCTCTGGGCTCCAGTTAGGGAACTCTCATGCTGTTTGGAATCATTTGTTTAGCCTGCCTGCTGCCTCTGTGCTATGAGCTCTTCAGGAGTCTGGTCCATACCTGATTCTTCTTAGAACTCCTAAGCCTGGCTCAGGGCCTCTGAGAGCCTCCTGAGTGTTTTCTGAATGAATGATTCCAAATTTATGAATTAAACTATAGGTAACAGTGTCAAGGAATGCTGAAAATATCTTTGAGTTAGATTTCAAGATGATATCAGGACTATGAGACAGTATTTGTTTGTTTGTTTGTTTTTGTGGGGGCAGGGATTTGAGGCAGGGTCTCACTCTTTCACCCATGCTGAAGTACAATGGCTCAATCTCAGTTCACTGCAACCTCCATCTCCTAGGTTAGTGATATCCTACCGCCTCAGCCTCCTGAGTAGCTGGGACCACAAGTGTGCACCACCACACCTGGCTAATATTTGTATTTTTTTGTAGAGACAGGGTTTTGCCATGTGGCTTAGGCGGGTCTTGAACTCCTAGGCTCAAGCAATCCTTCCACCTCGGCCTCCCAAAGTGCTGAGATTACAGATGTGAGCCACCACACCCAGTCTATGAGAATTATTATTTATTTTATTTTATTTTATTGAGACAGAGTTTCACTTTTGTCACCCAGGCTGGAGTGCAGTGATGTGATCTTGGTTCACTGCAACCTCCACCTCCTGGATTCATGTGATTCTCCTGCCTCAGCCTCCTGAGTAGCTAGGATTACAGGCACCCACCACCATGCCCAGCTAGTTTTTTGTATTTTTTGTAGAGGTGAGGTTGGCCAGGCTGGTCTTAAACTCCTGACCTTAGGTGATCTACCTGCTTCAGCCTCCCAAAACACTGGGATTACAGGCGTGCACCACCATGCCCAGCCAAAAAAATTATTACTCTCACATTCATACTGTATTAAGTAGCTCACGAAACACTTTGGTGAACATTATTATCTTTCATATTCACTATAATATTAAGAATTAGCACCAGGCGTGGTGGCTCATGCCTGTCATTCCAGCACTTTGGGAGGTGAGCGTGGGCAGATCACCTGAGGTCAGGAGTTTGAGACCAGCCTGGCCAATATGGTGAAACCCCATCACTACTAAAACTACAAAAATTAGCCGGGCGTGGTGGTGGATGCCTGCAATCCCAGCTACTCAGGAGGCTGAAGCAGAAGAATTGCTTGAATCCAAGAGGTAGAGGCTACAGTAAGCTGCGATTGTGCCACTGCACTCCAGCCTACACAACAGAGCAAGCCTCCCTCTCAAAAAAAAAAAAAAGAAAGAAAGAAAGAATTAGCATGGGCCAGGCACAGTGGCGCACACCTATAATCCCAGCACTTTGGGAGGTCAAGATGGGTAGATCAATTGTGGTGAGGAGTTCGAGACCAGACTGCCCAACCTAGTGAAACCCTGTCTCTAATGAAAATACAAAAATTAGCTGGGCATGATGGCACACACCTGTAGTCCCAGCTACCCAGGAGGCTGAGGCAGGAGAATTGATTGAACCCTGGAGGTGGAGGTTGCAGTGAGCCGAGATCACACCACAACACTCCAGACTGGGTGACAGAATGAAACTCCATTTCACCAAAAAATAAAATAAAATAAGTATTAACCAGGTGTAGTGGCACGTGCCTGTAATCCCAGCTTCTTGGGAGGCTGAGGCCAGAGAATCTCTTGAACACGGGAGGCGGAGGCTGCAGTGAGTTGAGATCGTGCCAGTGCACTCCAGCCTAGGCAACAGAGTGAGACTCCCTCTCAAAAAAAAATTAGCATGTATGCCAATCTCTGGATTGGGAAACTAAAGGGAATTAGCTAACAATACACCCTTATTCAAGCAGACAGGCAGAATTGGTATAGGAACTAAGTAACTCCAAAACCAAATATTCTTTCCAGGATATGGCAATGTGCAACTCTGACATCACTTTCTTAGTTGTCTAGATATATTTTTGTCAATCATCTCTGTTCTGTTCCCAATCTTACTGCTCTTTTACCTCATTTTCCAGATGTGCCTTGTCCCTCTGTGTTTTTCCACATTTCCCCTTCCATCAAATGTCTACCAGTTTATAGAAGATTCCCTCCTTCTCTCTGTTAGCCCTAACCCTCTTCTTTCACAGACCTGTTGATTCTCCAGATAGTCTTCCCAAGTATTCCTCCTCCGTCCCTTTAACTTCTATAGAGAATTTTGAGAGAAAGTTGAAGGAAAGAGCCTTAAGACATGGGTTATAGTCCCAGATTCACTACCCACTTAGACCTTCTCTTTTCCCTCTAGTATTTAGATACTCTAGGTATTTCCAAGGTTTGAAGCATTAACTAGAGTCATGCATATGAAAACATGTTGCAGGCATTAAAGAACTAAAGAAATGCATGTTGTTGTTTAATATGTGACTCACATTCAAGGGAATGCCCAAGGCGTCATTCAGTAATGAATCTAGTTTGAAGAAATTGTCAGGAACGGCAAATGTACTGAATACAAGTGGCTCACAGCAGGCTCAGAAACCAGTGTCCCCTCCTGGAGAAGCGAGTACCTCTGGACAGCACTCTAGACTAAAACCGGGTAAGAAAAAATATTTAGGGGGACTTCAATCCCTCTATGTCCTCTAGAAAGGTTGAGGAGTATGGTCTGCATATGCGGGGTAGACTTTGGATAGACTGGGCTTAAGCTGGACTCAATTGTGAGACCAGAAGTTAGATGCAGCATTTTGTTAAAATTATTTATTTATTTGTTCACTGAGACTGAGTCTCACTCTGTCGCCCAGGCTGGAGTGCAGTGGCGCAATTTTGGTTCACTGCAACCTCTGCCTCTCAGGTAATAACAATTCTCATGCTTCAGTCACCCAAGTAACTGGAATTATAGGTATGCACCACCAAGCCCAGCTAATTTTTGTATTTTTAGTAGAGACAGTATATCACCATATTGGCCAGGCTTGTTTCGAACTCCTGGTCAAGTGACCTGCTCACCTCAGCCTCCCAAAATGCTGGGATTACAGGCTTGAGCCACCATGTCTGGCCTTGGATACAGTATTGAATAGCATGTAAGAACATTAACTTTGAAATCACTCACTTGGGTTATAATCCACATAGAAGCATTGGGGCCTTGGGCAAATCTTATAAAATCTCTGAGCTCTGGAATGGTAATCTGTAAAATGAGATCAAGTACATACAGTTCATACATTGTTTGAAATAATTAAATATAAATGAATCGATACATGCAAAGTGTTCAATAAGTACCTCTCTGATAATAGACATTGCTTCGTGCATTTCTATGTTTCCTCTTCCATAGAATGTCTATTAGTTTATAGAAGATCCCCTATAGAGACCATATTTTCTTAGTGTTGTATGTCCAGGCTTTGTTCAATGCCTAAGATGTAATGTGCCCTCAAGAAATATTTTCTGAAGGAATAAATGCATGAATGAAACATTTTACAAGTAGAAAGGTTGTGAGGTTAATGAGATGATGGGAACAGCCAGAACTAAAATTGAATCGGCATCTGCAGTCAGTGTGGGTGTGGGGTCTAAGTCCCTCTGAAGCAGTAAAGAGGGAAGACTAGAATGTGTAGCAAGGTAGATGCTAATTTGATGGCAGGAGATTTCACATTTTCTTATGAAACAGAGACGAACACCCCAGACTCCCAATTTTACCCATTTCCTTTTCTCCAACCTAGAACTCAGGAGGAAGGAGCCTGAAGGAAAGATGTACAGCCTGCGAGAAAGAAAGGGTCATGCCTACGAAGAGGTCAGCGAGCCTCAGGATGATGACTACCTCTGTAAGTGACCCTCCCGGCCACTCACACAGTTGGCTGTTACGTCCTGGTACAATAATGTCATCATTTGGCCCCCAAATCATTCCCTTACTCTAACGAGTTGGAATACAGGATTGGGGCTAAGTAATGTGAGCGCTGAGCTCTTTCTGAAGCTCTTATATCAAGGAACTTGGATTATAACTTTCCTAATCCCTGCTGCCCTCACTTCCAGATTGTGAGATGTGTCAGAACTTCTTCATTGGCAGCTGTGCTGCTCATGGGCCCCCAAAGTTTGTGAAGGACAGTGCAGTGGACAAGGGGCATCCCAACCATGCAGCCCTCAGCCTGCCCCCTGGGCTGAGAATTGGGCCATCAGGCATCCCTCAGGCTGGGCTTGGAGTATGGAATGAGGCCTCCGATCTGCCGCTGGGTCTGCACTTTGGACCCTATGAGGGCCGAGTTACAGAAGACGAAGAGGCAGCCAACAGCGGATACTCCTGGCTGGTAAGAATTACCTGCCGTTTCCCCTGTTCTGTCTTCCCACATCCCTTCTGTGCCTTTGCTGGGACAGCACCATCTTCATGTTACATTACAGGCAGAGATAACGTGGTTAGCTCTGTGTACTCAAGGGTCTTTGCATGAACATGGAACTTCTATTTAGAGGTCAGAGGGTATGTGGGAGCAGAGTGGTACAAAGACAAAAAGTGCACCCTCCCTTGTGGGGCTTCTGCTTTGACTGGACAAATCAATTCCGACGTGTAGATGATGACTAAGGTGCTTACCACGTGGTCTCAACTGGCAGTTGGAGCCGTGCAGGCCCCAAGGCCACTGATGACAATGGAGTAAAATAATTCTTCTGATTTTTACTCTCTAAAAAGCCTTTACCTTATTTTTCTGAAACTCAGATCACCAAAGGGAGAAACTGCTATGAGTATGTGGATGGAAAGGATAAATCCTGGGCCAACTGGATGAGGTAAGGCCAGTCGCTCTCTGACTTTCAGAACCAACCTTCCTCTCTCACAATCCCGGATTTCCTTCCTTCTCATCGTGGCTCCCTCGATGATTTTCACATTCCGTGTTTCTATTTTCTCCACATAGTGCTGTTTTATACCATCAACATTTAGAAATAAAAGATAAAAAAAATAGATATTATGATTTATTGGTATCAAAACATATATCTGTATGCTACACAAAATTGAGGCACCAAGATGAACCTTGAGAAGCCTAGATTCACGGGGACCCTGAATTCATGCTTTAATTTATGTAGTCCACATTTATTAAGCACTTAGCATGTTCCAGGTTAGGAAGTGAAGTTCATACTTGAACAGATCATACAACCCATGTCCTATGTGGAGGATGTACTGCAGACGGATATGAAACATTTGGTTATAGGAACATTTAACCACAATGTTCTTATTTTTTTAGAAGCACACATTACCAAGAGAACCCAGAACAAAGGACCTTTAATCTGTGAGGGCAGCAAATCTTCCTGGCCTGAGTAAAATTAAAACCGAAGCCTAAGGAGACGTGAGCTGTAGGATGACCCAGCCCCTTTCCACAGTGGGCTTTCGTTTTACCAGAGAATAGAAAAAGGAATAAACTATTACTGTTCTGTTATCGGGCCAAGAGAAAGAGGCTTCTAAGTTTCTCTGGAAACCTGGGGAAGGCAGGTGAACAGCACCTGGGTGAACTATAGGGTGACTGAGGAAGGCCTCTCAAAGCAAGATGGACTAGGGCTGAATGTAGAATGATGTACGCTAATCTAGAAGCGGAGTACATGATCGAGCACCAAGTTCTGTGGTATAAAACAGAATTAATTTAGAGTTTAGAGAAGCTAGGCAATGATGTGTTTTATGGTCAATCAAGGTGGAGGTAAGTCCAGAGTTGGGCTTTGAAAACATGGTTGATTAGGCACAGCAGGGACGCATTCCAGGCAGCATGAGCACTGTAGTCAGAAGTGTGAGTTCATACGACCTTGTGAAAGAGATTCGGGAAAGAACAGAAGGCTCCCAGAGGAGTGGTGGGGGAGTGGTCAGCACTAGACCATGGAGGCCTAGACCAGCAGGTGATGGGCCAGACCTGGATCTGACAGATACTGAGAACTCACTGCCTCTTTTCTTTCCCTTTGCTGCCTTGACCCCAGGTATGTGAACTGTGCCCGGGATGATGAGGAGCAGAACCTTGTGGCCTTCCAGTACCACAGGCAGATCTTCTATAGAACCTGCCGAGTCATTAGGCCAGGCTGTGAACTGCTAGTCTGGTATGGGGATGAGTACGGCCAGGAACTGGGCATCAAGTGGGGCAGCAAGTGGAAGAAGGAGCTCATGGCAGGGAGAGGTAGGCATCACTATTACTCTTTTCAAAGGACAAGAAAGAATTATCCTTGAGAATTTTCATGGTTTCACTCTGAAGTAGAGTAAAATGACATCTAAAGTCAGTAAAATTTCAAATCAGTGGCTTCCAAAATTAAAGATTCATGTTATACGCCTTTGCCTCTTTGGAATGACTTTTATATTTTTAAATTTTTGATTTTATATTCTAAGTACTTCATGCACAAAATTAAGACAAAAGTCAAGTTCTCAAACACCTCCAGCTCTCCCAACAAGGTTGTCTCTTCTGACATTTCCTTTTTATTTCTTAATGATATGCATGCATTGTTATTCATTCATTCATTATCTCAATTAGCTGCCATGTGAAGTCCTACTCTGTGCCAGATGACGTTCCACATAGACGCTGCCTCTGATGCTGCTTGAGGTTGCCTAGTCTAGCTGATATGTAGAAAAGGCCCAAGATGTGGGGTTTCTGGATTTTTAAAGATATAGTAAATAAACGTTGCGAGAAGTGTAAATACGAGTTGATCAAGACAATCAGAAAAACTACTCTTGAACAGATGACATGTAAATTAGGGAACCACATGAATACATACAGACATATGTGTCATATCAGACAGCGATTAGTGCTTTGAAGAAACTGAATCCAGGAAGAGTACCTGGGGGTCAGTGTGAGGTGAGGGTAGAGTGTGGCAGGGGACTGTCAGGGAAGGTTTCTCTCAGGAGCCAGCATTTGAGAAGTGGAAGTGCCTGTGGGCAAAGGGTTCCGGGCACTGGGCGCAGCTAGTGCAAAGGTCCTGAGGCCAGAAAGACTTCAGCTTTGGCTCGTTTTTGGAAAATAGACTGCAGTTGGTCATCCCCTCAGAGCTACTCCAGTTTCTGGGTGAGAGGGAATGGTGACAGGATGAAGGTGGGGAGCACGGAGGTAAGCCTGATTAGGGATATGTTTTGAAACAAGATTTCCTGTTGTATTTGAAATGGGCTCAGACCGAATGAAATAAATCAAGCATAAATACTTGATATGCAGCCTGAGAAAGAGCATATTCTTATTTTATGATCTGCGGAATCTGAAATAAAAGCAGCCCATGCACCTAGTTGGAGCAGCAGGCCCTTTAGTCAGTGGGACCTGGACCGCTCTGTGCTGGCCAACCCGAATCCCCCTTCCTGATGCAGAACCAAGCACATAACAGTCCTCAATTAAATATGTCATTTTGAATGAGGAGACTCAAATTCAGATTTGCTCACACATCTTCTCTTTAATCACATTTTTGGATCTCCAGGTTGAGTGCTCCTAATCATTCTTTTCCCCTCTTAGGAAGTCACTAAGGACAATCTCACCTAAGTCATCAAGAGTGTTATTTCTTAATAGAATAAAATAGCTGAAGACCTCGTGTCAGTGAAAGTGCGCAGGGACCAGGGAGGAAGGATGTGGCAGAGGGTGATCAGGGAGGGTTTTATAGGACTTGGAAGATACCTGTAGTGTGGGGGAAAGGTCACTGCAGTTCCCTCTATGTGAGGACACTGCCTCTGATGCTGCTTGAGGTTATCTGATCTGGCTAATATATAGAAAAGGCCCAAGACGTGGGATTTCTGGGTTTTGTAAGATGTGGTGAATAAAAGTGGAATGGAAAAATGGACTGTAAAGGTCCATCCAGCACTTGGTGGGAGCGAGCTTGCATTGTTAACATATGAAGAATGATTGGTTCTTCATTTGATCTTCATGACTTCATATGTGGTAAGGCCTGACCAAAACATCTACCCTGACCAAAAACTTCCTCTTTCAGAACCAAAGCCAGAGATTCATCCATGTCCCTCATGCTGTCTGGCCTTCTCAAGTCAGAAATTTCTCAGTCATCATGTGGAACGCAATCACTCCTCTCAGAACTTCCCAGGAGCATCTACAAGAAAACTCCTCCAACCAGAGAATGCCTGCCCGGGGAAACAGAAAGAGGAGCAGCAATATTTTGATCCATGCAACTCTAATGACAAAACCAAAGGTCAAGAGATCAAAGAAAGGTCCAAACTCTTGAATATAAGGACATGGCAGAGGGAGATTTCAAGGGCCTTTTCTAACCCAGCCAAAGGACAAATGGGGAGCTCTAGAGTGGAAGAAAGAATGATGGAAGAAGAGTCCAGAACAGGCCAGAAAGTGAATCCGGTGGACACAGGCAAATTGTCTGTGGGGGTAGGAATCTCAAGAATTGCAAAAGCCAAGTATGGAGAGTGTGGGCAAGGTTTCAGTGATATGTCAGATGTTACCGCACACCGAACGACACACACGGGGGAGAAGCCCTATGTCTGCAGGGAGTGTGGGCGGGGCTTTAGCCAGAAGTCACACCTCCTCAGTCACCAGAGGACACACACGGGGGAGAAGCCCTATGTCTGCAGGGAGTGTGGGCGGGGCTTTAGCCAGAAGTCACACCTCCTCAGTCACCAGAGGACACACACGGGGGAGAAGCCCTTTGTCTGCAGGGAGTGTGGGCGGGGCTTTAGCCGGAAGTCACACCTCCTCAGTCACCAGAGGACACACACGGGGGAGAAGCCCTTTGTCTGCAGGGAGTGTGGGCGGGGCTTTAGCCAGAACTCAAGCCTCCTTTATCACCAGAGGACACACACGGGGGAGAAGCCCTTTGTCTGCAGGGAGTGTGGGCGGGGCTTTAGCCAGAACTCAAGCCTCCTTTATCACCAGAGGACACACACGGGGGAGAAGCCCTTTGTCTGCAGGGAGTGTGGGCGGGGCTTTAGCGTTAAGTCAAGCCTCCTCAGACACCAGAGGACACACACGGGGGAGAAGCCCTGTGTCTGCAGGGAGGATGAGTAAGTCATTAGTAATAAAACTCATCCCAATAGCCACAAGAGGACAAATGTGGTCACCACACACTTGCACACCCCAACTCTGAGGTGGCTTCAGAGGAAGTCTACTGACCCCTTACATTCCCCGAGAGTGTAAAGAGATCGGAAATAGATGATTAAACAAATCCACCACTTTCATGACTAGAGATGAGGAAAAAAAACAGGAGAGTTTGTAAGTGTTCAGAGGAACGTCAACATGTGGTTCTTTCCCGCACTTATCCCCTCCATTTTTGTTTATTTTTTGCTTCCTGTTCTAATAAATTTTGTCTCCATACAAATCTGAAGCCCAAGTGTGTACACCTCTTTCTTCCCTTGTCACTGAAGGCAGAACAGTCCAGAAGGGCCACAGAGAACTCATCTGTTCAGCTCAAGTCTTCACAGGAATTCAACCCCCAGAAAGAGATGATAAGCTTGGAGACTATCTGGTTTAATTATTGGAGAATCAATTCCCAGGTCCAGGAAGAGAAACACATGATTTTAGAGAGTCATGTCAGGAAAGGGAGTTCCCTGGTCTCCTGAGGAGTGTGGCCTCTTCCCCTAATGGACCCCTTTCCTCTGCTGCCATTCTCTCTCTTGGCTCCCCCGTCTTCTCTCCTGATTTCCTCCAATCTCTGTAGCCCCAAAGGTGAAAGCCAGATGGAACATGCGTATGTGTATATATGTGTTCACGTGTGCTATATGTGTTAACGTGCTATATGCATGCATGGGTGTGGGGGTGTGTGCCCTCGGTATATATATCTGTATGGGTGCAAGGGATTTCAAGGGTGTATGTGCATGCACTTGTGTGTGTGTCTCCACTTGAGGGAAGACTCTAGAGTTAAGGAAGGAATGCCCCTGCTTCCTCCAGGGGAATCCTAGAGCCTCACTCTCCTTCTACAGAGACACAAAAATGTAAAAACAAACACCTTACTCTTTTTTAAAAAACATTACGAAAATAAATAAAGGAAAAGGTTTTTTTTAATTAAGATCCACACTCTCCTTCAAGACCCAGCCAAGTCCAAGGAGGGCAGAAAGACCATCCCTGCAGGCCTAGGTCTTCCTGTCCTCTGGGAAAGGCTTAGGAATCAAGCCTCCCTGTCCCTGCAGCAGACACATGACTGAAATATGCTGAAGTTCCCCTCAGAAGAAAGTTAAACAGGGGTGGTGTGGAGAAGGAGTAAGTGCCCCAGATGCGTGGGCCACTAGCTTTGCTGCCCGAAAAATCTCTGCCTTTGATTCTGAATCTGATTCTTGAGGTGAGAGAAGGGCTCTCAAACCAAAATGTCCCCAGGCCATGGAGAGTCGAGAGGGGAAATGGAGTGCTCAGAATCGAGTCCGTTCCCCACTCTGAACAATCTAAGTTCCTTTTCTCATTCGGTTGCCTTTTGTTCATTCAAAGCCAGCTCAATCCTCAGTTGGGACTTGCTGGTAAGTGATAGCTGCTAGATGGTACTAACCATCAGGCATTTAATGAGGGGAAATTTCTATGAAAATGAAAACAAAGGCGAATAGTTGGAAACCCAGTTTCTGAGTCCACAGGTCAGTCAGTGGAGAGGATGGAACAAATGCCTTTAAGCAATTGCCCCCAGGCATAGGTGTAGAGAGCATGACTTAAGCCCCACACTCACATCACTCTGGGCCTGATAAAACTTGCACACCTCACATAGCTCAGACTACTCTGAGATATTTTTCTTTTTTCACCTTCTTTTACAATCTAGAACATTTAATGCATTTTCCTACATATCAGCCAGTTCAGGAACATTTCAAGTAAAGAAGCTTTAGATCTATATATAACTATCATTAACGTTAGCCTTCTCTGTTCCACTGCAGAGATCTAAGCCATGACTGTGTTCCAAAGGTAGGGCTGCATAGGAAGTATAGTGGCTTCTGCCTGCAGGAGGGCCTTGGCAAGCTTCCAGCTATGGCAGAAGGCAAAAGGGAGTGAGATGCCTTGCATGGAGCAGGAGCGAGAGAGAGTGAGGAGGGAGATGTCTCACACTTCTAAATGACCAGGTCTCATGATAACTCACTCACTATCGTGAAAGCAGTACCAAGTTAGGATGGTGCTGAACCCTTCATAAGAAATCCACCACATGATCCAATCAGCTCCCACCATGCCTCACCTCCAACACTCGGGATTACAATTCGACATGAGACTTGACGGGCCACAGATCCAAACCATATTATTCCAATCCTTGCCCCACAATTCTCATGTCCTTCTCCCACTGCAAAACTACAGTCATGCCTTCCCAACAGTCCCTCAAAGTCTTAACTCATTTCAACATTAATTCAAAAGTTCAAAGTTCCAAGTCTCATCTGACACAGGCAAATCCCTTCCACCTATGAGCCTGTAAAATCAAAAACAAGTTATGTACTTCCAAGATGCAACAGGAGTACAAGCATTGGGTAAATATTTCCATTTCAAAATGGAGAATCAGCCAAAAGAAAGGAGCTTCAGGCCTCCTGCAAGTCTAAAACCCAACAGGGCAGTCATTCAATCTTAAATTTCCATATCCCACATGCGGGCATGTAAGGGGTGGGCTCCCAAGGCCTTTGGCAGCTATGACCCTGTAATTTGGCAGGGTTCAGCACCCCCATAGCCACCCTCATGGGCTGGCATTGAGTGCCTGAGGCTTTTCCAGGCACAGATGCAAGCTACTGGTGGGTCTGGCGGATGGTGGCCCTTCTCGCATAGCTCCAGTGGGCAGCTTCTCAGTGGGGACTCTCTGTTGGGGCACCCACCCCACATTTCCTCTCTCCACTGCCCTAGTAGAGGTTCTCCATGAGGGCTCCACCCCTGCAGCAGGCTCCTTCCTGGACATCCAGGCTTTTCCGGACATCCTCTGAAATCTAGCCAGAGGTTCCCAAGACTCAACTCTTGCACTCTGTGCAACCACAGGCTTAACACCACATGGAAGCTGCCAAAGCTTATGGCTTGCACCCTCTGAAGCAGCCACCAGAGCTGTACTTGGGCCCCTTTGAGACACGGCTGAAGCTGGAGTGTCCAGGATGCAGGGACCAGTGTCTCGAGGCTCACAGGACAGCAGGGATCTGGGCCTGGCCCAGCTAGGCCTTCAGGCCTGTGCTGGGAAAAGCTGCCTTTAAGGTCTTTGAAATGCCTTCAAAGCCTTTTCCCCATCGTCCTGGCTATTAACACTTGACTCCTTTTTACTTATGCAAATTTATGCAGATTTCTTGAGTCCCTCCCCTGAAAATGGGTTTTTCTTTTCTACCACGTGGCCAGGCTGCAAATATTCTGAACTTTTACCCTCTGCATCCCCTTTGAATATAAGTTACAATTTTAAATCATTTGCAAAGGTTGTTAAAGGCAATTAGGCTGCATCTTGAATTCTTTTCCGCCTTTACCCCAAATGATCATTCTCAAGTTCAAACTTCCACAGATCCCTAGGGCAGAAGCACAATTTCACCAAGTTCTTTGCTAAAGCATAACAAAAATGACTTCTGCTCCAGTCCCAATAAGTTCCTCATTTCCATCCGAGACCTTGTCAACCTTGTGTCACTATACTTAACACTATCAGCTTTTTGGTCACAACCGTTTAACCAGTCTCTAGGAAGTTTCAAACATTCCCTCATCTTGCTGACTTCTTCCGAGCCGTCCAAAGTCTTCCAAACTCTGCCTGTTACCCAGTTCCAAAGTCACTTCCACATTTTCAGGTATCTTTAGAGCAATGCCCCCCTCCTGGTACCAATTTTCTGTATTACTCTGTTCTCACATTGTTACAAAGAAATATCTGAGACTGGGTACTTTATAAAGAAAAGTTTAACTAGCTCATGGTTCTGCAGGCTGTACAGGAAGCATTGCAGCATCTGCTTGGCTTCTGGAGAGGCCACGGAAAACTTACAATTATGATGGAAGATGACGGGGAAGCAGACACATCACACAGCCAGAGCGGGAGGAAGAGAGTGAGCTAGGGGGCGACACACACGTTTAAACAACCCCACGACCGACTGAACAGAAACCCTTGTGACAAGGACACGCTAGAGAAAGCTTGAGAACTGAATTCCCAGCCACGATGTTACAGGAGCTCAGACACACCTTGTTATGCCCTCTTCTTCACTACCCACCGTTAGGCTTTCTTCCCCAAGGGCTACACTAAAACCAGCCGCTTTTTTTTTTTTTTTTTTTTTTAAGACAGAGTTTCACTCTTGGTGCCCAGTCTGGAGTGCAATGGCATGATCTTGGCTCATTACAACCTCTGATTCCCGGGTTCAAGCAATTCTCCTGCCTCAGCCTCCCGGGTAGCTGGGATTACAGGCATGTGCCACCACACTCAACTAATTTTGTATCTTTTTTAGCAGAGATGGGGAGAAACCCGCCCTTTTGAGAGACTCCACCACCACAACTGCTATGGCCCTTTTGCAGTTTCAATACAATTAACTGCATTCCTCCCTACTAAAAGACCTCTGACAAGACAGTGGTTCCAGCCAATGTACAGAGAATGCATAGTGAGGGTCACTGCATTCTCTACTTCACCTTGGAGGTCAGAGGCCCAAAAACTCCACCTTCAAGTAGTGCTAACAGTGCCACTTTTTGAACACCGGACCCAGAGAGAGGCAGGAAGCTCAGTCACGAATGCACATATTTCTCCTCTCATAAATATTTATGACTCCTCATGTAGCTTATAGGGGTATGTATATCTGGCCAAGCCATTCAGTATAAATCCCTGTCTTAGTCTTCTGCCTCCCGAAGTGCCTATTTCTGGCTTCTGGCCAGAGGCAATGCTTTCCAGCCTGTCCAAATGACCAGGCTGCAACTCTTCATGAGAAATAGAGCTTTCCTTTCCAAATCTGTGAAACCTTATCATTCTTCAGTTGACAAACCTAAGGAAAATCCGTAGAAATGCCATTAGTGCATAAAAGCGAGCCGCTGAGATGATTGATTCAGTCAAGCTGTAACTCCCCAAAATACATAAGGCAGTAGAGAAAAATGGCTAGAGGCAGTACGTGTGAAATGAAGTTAAAATTGAGTTTCCGCACTCAAACAGTGATCAGGGGCCATTTAGGCGGACAGAGACCCACGGAGAACTGCTGAATTCTCAGCACATGAGGAATCATCCAAACCCTCACAGTTGGAGACTTGACGGAAGGACACCATGCCTTCCAGCAGCATAAGGCTGTGTCCCAAGGGTGACCCAGCGGGACTTCAGCCCTTACTGCTTCCAACAAACCATCCAGCAGCAAAAGCTCGGTGCAGTGAGGAATGTTACCATTCTCTAGCCTAGTAGTCCCCAAACATTTTGGCAGCAGAGACCGGATTCATTGAAGAAAATTTTCCAGAGGGGTTGAGGGAAGGTTGGGATGGTTCAAACGCACTACATGTATTGTGCATTTTACTCCTATTATTACTGTATTGTAATATATAATGAAATAATTATACAACTCACCATAATGTAGAATCAGTGGGAGCCCTGAGCTTATTTTCCTGCAACTAGACGGTCCCATCTGGGAGGCAGGACAGATCATCAGGCATTAAAGTCTCATAAGGAGCACACAACCTAGATCCCTCAAACGCACGGCTCACAACACGGCTCGTGCTCCTATGAGAATTTAATATCGCAGCTGATCTGACTGGAGGCGGGGCTCAGGAGGTGGGGCTCAGGAGGCGGGGCTCAGGAGGCGGGGCTCAGGAGACGGGGCTCAGGAGGTGGCGCTCAGGAGGCGGGGCTCAGGAGGCGGGGCTCAGGAGGCGGGGCTCGGGAGGCGTGGCTCAGGAGGCGGGGCTCAGGAGGCGGGGCTCAGGAGGCGGGGCTCAGGAGGTGGTGCTCAGGAGGCGGGGCTCAGGAGGCGGTGCTCAGGAGGCGGGGCTCAGGAGGTGGCGCTCAGGAGGTGGAGCTCAGGAGGCGGGGCTCAGGAGGTGGCACTCAGGAGGGGCTCTGGAGGCGGGGCTCAGGAGGCGTGGCTCTGGAGGTGGTGCTCAGGAGGTGGCGCTCAGGAGGTGGGGCTCAGGAGGTGGGGCTCAGGAGGTGGCGCTCAGGAGGTGGGGCTCTGGAGGCGGGGCTCTGGAGGTGGCGCTCAGGAGGTGGAGCTCAGGAGGCGGGGCTCAGGAGGTGGCTCTCAGGAGGCGGGGCTCAGGAGGCGGGGCTCTGGAGGTGGCGCTCAGGAGGTGGAGCTCAGGAGGCGGGGCTCAGGAGGTGGCACTCAGGAGGGGCTCTGGAGGCGGGGCTCAGGAGACGGGGCTCTGGAGGTGGCGCTCAGGAGGTGGGGCTCAGGAGGTGGGGCTCAGGAGGTGGCTCTCAGGAGGCGGGGCTCAGGAGGCGGGGCTCTGGAGGTGGCGCTCAGGAGGTGGAGCTCAGGAGGCGGGGCTCAGGAGGTGGCACTCAGGAGGGGCTCTGGAGGCGGGGCTCAGGAGGCGTGGCTCTGGAGGTGGTGCTCAGGAGGCGGGGCTCAGGAGGTGGCTCTCAGGAGGCGGGGCTCAGGAGGCGGGGCTCAGGAGGCGGGGCTCTGGAGGTGGCGCTCAGGAGGTGGGGCTCAGGAGGCGGGGCTCAGGAGGTGGTGCTCAGGAGGCGGGGCTCAGGAGGTGGCGCTCAGGAGGCGGGGCTCAGGAGGCGGGGCTCAGGAGGCGGGGCTCTGGAGGCGGGTCTCAGGAGGCGGGGCTCACTTGCTCTCGCGCCCGGGGCTCACCTCCTGCTATGTGGCCTGCTCGGCGACCCCCGCTATGGACAACTTCTGATGGTAGGCCCGACCTCTCTTTCTTGGGGCATTTGCTAAAAAGCTTACAGTTTGTAAGTATGTACGTCTTGCAACAGGAGGCCTCAGAGCCCTCCCTTTGAAAGGTCATCATCAGTAAGGGTGAGGCCTCTGCCTCCCATTCTCTGCAGAACAGAATCCTGTTTGAAGACAAAACTACCACAAACTCAGTTTAAAGATCTCAACTGACTTCATTTGCAATTCTAGAATCAGGCAACACTTCATTCCACAACATAAAATCAGTGTTCCAGTGAGTCAGAGAGAGGAGATTGGTTTTACCGACAAAAATGGCTGAAGGAAGCAAAAACAAAGAACAAAAGAGTAGACTGGTCTTTCTTTCCTTTTGTAATTTTTTTTTTTAGAGACGGTATTTTGTTCTGCCATCTAACCTGGAGCGCAGTGGTGTGATCATGGCTCACTGCAGCCTCAACCTCCTGGACTCAAGCAATCCTCCTGCCTCAGCCTCCCCAGTAGCTGGGACTACAGGCATGTACCACTGTGTCTGGCTTTGGTACAAATTTAAATAGGCAGTGCATTCAACAGCTCAGGATTCTCTTCTCCTCAGAGCTAAGAAAATTTCTGTATATAGAAAGAAAGTAGGCATTCTACCTCCACCCCTGCCCACATCACAACCTCAGGTAGTGCCCTTCCCCTCTCCAGAGAAAGCTGTTTGGAAAACCCTTGGTGCCATGAGGGGCTGGGGGTATCCAGTTGCTTTCTGGGGAGCCGAGCAGAAAGGAGACGCTGAGTGGTGGCGTTCGGGAATCCATCCTCCGGTTCCTTTCCTCCTTTGTGTTGGCTTTCTAGGTTGTTGCCTATGTGATGGCTTCCCATGAGGGGGCTCCCAAGATGCCTCGGAAGCTGTGTTGATGGTGGCAGATCTGGATGGCCACAAACCCAAGACCCTCCAGGAGGTCAGTGTGGAGACTGTGAGAAGCCAGCCTCAGTGGACAGTCAGGCCTGTGCTGTCTGCCACCACCCCCCACCTTCTGTCATTTTAGGGTATTCTCTCCAGACACCCCACAGAAGAGCTGATGTTCCCTTATGCCCACCTCCATCTCAGAAGGCAGAACATAGACTGGGCCATCCTTCACATCCACTGCCCAGAAGGAGAAGAAGGGCTGGTTCCTAAGAAGCTGGATCAGTTCTACTGAGAGGAGATTTCTGGTCTTGTTCAAGGAGTCCCTAAGGAGAGGAGAGGAGGCCTGAGCTGGTCCAGTTTGGCATCAACATGGTCTTCACATCAGATCCAACAAAAGCAATTAAGCCAAGACTTTCTAGGCCATCATTGGCCCAGAAGCTGAGAAATCTCTGTTATAAGAAGGTATTTTAGCCGGGCACGGTAGCTCACACCTGTAATCCCAAGATTTTCAGAGGCTGAAGTGGGTGGATCACCTGAGGTCAGGAGTTTGAGACCAGCCTGGCCAACATAGTGAAACCCCCATCTCTACTGAAAATACAAAAATTAGCTGGACATGGTGGCACATGCCTGTAATCCCAGCTACTTGGGAGGCTGAAGCAGAAGAATTGCTTGAACCTGAGAGGGAGAGGTTGCAGTGAGCCGAGATCACGCCACTGCACTCCAGACTGGGCGACAGAGTGAGACTCTGTATCAAAATAAAAAAGGGGTGTTTTGTTGAAGGACCACACATGCAAAGCAACCCCCAAAGACAGAAGGAGATCAGAAACCAAAGAATGGGGCAGATAAATCCAGTTTGTTTGTAGAAGGTGATTTATTGGGGAGAACTTATGGACAGAGGCATGATCTTATGGGTCAGGCATGGTGGGGCATGCCTATGATACCAGCA
The DNA here is from genome assembly GCF_030222135.1 of Aotus nancymaae. NCBI lineage: Eukaryota > Metazoa > Chordata > Mammalia > Primates > Aotidae > Aotus > Aotus nancymaae. The sequence continues at coordinate 35,719 of NW_026988510.1, forward strand.
CTTTGGGAGGCCAAGATGGGCAGATAGCTTGAGTCCAGGAGTTCAAGACCAGCCTGGGCAAGATGGCGAAACCCTATCTCTACACACACACGCACAAATACAAAAATTAGCCAAGTACAGTGGCACACACCTGTAGTCCTGTTACTATCCCAGGGGTTCACCTTGTTGCCTATACAGAGCTGATTCATCAAGACAGGTAAATTTCAATAGAGAAAGAGTAATTCACACAGAGCTGGCAGTGTGGAAGACCACACACAATTTGAATTTTATTGTTACTCAAATCAGTCTTCCCGTGCATTCAGGGAGCAGAGTTGTTTGTTTGTGTTTGTTTGTTTGTTTGCTTTTGAGACGGAGTTTCGCTCTTGTTTCCCAGGCTGGAGTGCAATGGCGTGATCTTGGCTCACCATAACCTCTGCCTCCCAGGTTCAAGCAATCCTCCTGCCTCAGCCTCCCGAGTAGCTGGGATTACAGCGTGCACCACTCCCCTTGGCTTGTTAAAATGTGCGTTCTGAATGAAGAGATCCCCCAAACAGGCTTTGTGAGAGCTACATGGCTGTTTATTCACCCAGGTGCAGGTGGGCTGAGTCCGAAAACAAAGTCAGCAGAGGGCAGTGGGATAGGAGTTGGTTTTATAAGTTTGGAGTAAGCAGTGGAAAGTGACAGAAGTTACAGTTTAGGGCGGTTTTTGCAAGGTGGCGGGGGTCATGGGGTCTGGAGTCACGAGGTTGACCAAGGTCGGTTACAAAGTCCAACTGCCATGTCAGTTGAGACGGGAATAAGGAACAATAGAAGAATGTCTCAAGTCAATCAGGCGCCTCAGGGGTTGATCATTCTTCCTCTTTTCATGGTCTTTCAGGTACTTCAGATTTTCAAATTCCAGGAGGCCATCCAGAGGTGTATGTGCAGGTCACGAAGGTCACCATAGTGTCCACGGCACCATCAGCCAGCCTAAAAGAGCTTACATGGCTAATTTTGTATTTTTAGTAGATATGGGGTTTCTTCATGTTGGTCAGGCTGGTCGGGAACTCCCGACCTCAGGTGATCCACCCTCAGCCTCCCAAAGTGCCAAGATTACAGGCTTGAGCCACTGCGCCCAGCCTAGGAGCAAAGTTTTTAAGGATAACTTGGTGGGGGGTGTCGGGGAGCCAGTGAGCCAGCAATGCTGATTGGTCAGGGAGTCCAAGCTGTCTTTTTGTGCTGAGTCAGTTCCTGGGTGGCGCGGGGGGCGGCACAAGATCAGATGAGCCAGTTTGTTGATCTTGGCAGTGCCAGTTGATCCATCAAGAGTAGGGTCGACAACATATCTCAAGCACTAATCTTAGGAACACGTTAGCGAGGCCAGAATCCTGTAGCCTCCAGCTGCATGACGCCTAAACCATCATTTCTAATCTTACAGCTAACATTAGTCCAGCAAAGGTTATGCAGTCCCCAGGCAAGAAGGGGTCTGCTTTGGAAAAGGGCTATTACTGTCTTTGTGTAAACTATAAAGTACAAAGTTTCTCCCAATGCCAGTTCAGTCTATGCCCAGAAATGAACAAGGACACCTTGGAGCTTAGAAGCAAGATGGCGTTGGTTAAGTTAGGGCTCTTTCACTGCTCAGCCATAATTTTGCAAAGGGGGTTTCCGTCCCAGGTACCTGGGGGTGCTGAGGTGAGTGGACCGCTTGAGCCCAGGAGGTCAAGGCTACAGCGAGCTGTGTTCACACTACTCCACTCCAGCCTCAGTGACAAAGCAAGACCCTGTCTCAAAAAATGAAACAGTAAGAAGCATGGTCTTCGCTGGGCATGGTGGCTCACGTCTGTAATCCCAGCACTTTGAGAGATGGGTCCGTCTCTTGAGGCCAGGAGTTCAAGACCAGCCTGCCCAACATGTAAAATCCCATCTCTACTAAAAATACCAAAATTACTGGGTGTAGTGGCGAATGCCTGTAATCCCAACTACTCGGGAGGCTGAGGCAGGAGAATCGCTTGAACTCAGGAGGCAGAGGTTGCGGTGAGCGGAGATCACACCACTGCCCTCCAGCCTGGTGACAGAGCAAGACTCTATCTCAAAAAAAAAAGAAAAGAAACCTCTTAGGCAGACAGTGAGGATATGGAGTCCTCTGTAAGGCTTTTCATTTTAATGAAAAGCAGCCACAAATCACTTTCTAACAAAGAGCGCCCCGTAAAGTCGAGCCGTAGACATAGACGAGCAGGCCGGGAGCTTGCCCAGGTGAACCAGGGGCGAGACACGTTTAAGACGGAGGCTCCGTCTTCCCTTCTCTACCAGCCGTATGTACAAAAGGAGCAGACGAGATGGCACCAGCTTTGGAGAATTCATTTGCATGATAAGCTTACGGTGAGGTGACCAGCCTTTCCCACACACGATGTAAACGTCATAGCTGATCAAAGCAACCTGTGAGCCCTGCATAAAGCAGACACGGCCTCCTCAAACCAGACCGTAAAAGCTGGCACACCTGCCAGCAGCTGCTTCCTTCCACTCGGAGACCCCTCTTCTCTCTAGAGAGCTGTTCCTCTTTCACTTCTCTTCTGCCTATTAAACCTCCGCTCCTAAACTCCTTACGTATGTCTGTGTCCTAAATTTTCCTGGTGTGTGACAATAAACCCCAGGGCACACACCACAGATAATGTAGCCACATGACAAGAACAAGGAAGGGCCGCAGCCAGAACAGCTCACTAAGCTGCCAACAGGAAGGCCGACCTCAGGGCGCGACAGCTGTGCACACCTGTTTCTTGGTCACTCTCTGCTGTTCTTCAGGGCTTGGATTTTAAGACCCTTTACGTGATGGACACAGTAGACATGACGAGGTCCCTGTATTTGTGCCTCTGACAAAGAGAGTCGAAAGCCTGAGGAAGTCGGAGTGAACAGGAGATCATGTCCTACACAGTCCGGGACCGAGACAGCTTCTAGTTTCAGGAAATCAGGCGGGACTAGAGGTCTAACTTGGCCTGCTCCCCACAGGAGCTCCCAGCAGGGGCAGGGTGGGGAACTGAAATCCAGGCTGGGTGCCATGTGGGAGCCCATGTCCACACCAGACCAGGTACTGCTGGCAAAGACCCCAACACCCTGGGTAGAGGAAGGCAGAAGAAAACACGTAAACTTGTCAGCACGCAGCTACCTGTGGTGCCATGAGAGTGCTGGGGCAGCACGTTCCAGCCTTGTCGTGAGACTAACGGTTGGTCCCTTTGGAGAAACACGCACCCCTCACACCCCCACACACCCTCACACACCCACACACACCCTCACACATGCACACACACATGCAGACTCACGCGCTCACACAGACCCACCCTCACACACACCCCCTCACACATGCATCCTTCACACACACATGTAGACACACGCTCACACATACCCACCCTCACACACACATCCTCACACATGCACCCCCTCACACATGCACACACACACATGCAGACTCACACCCTCACACATACCCACCCTCACACACATCCTCACCCACACATCCTCACACATGCACACACATGCACACACACATGCAGACTCACACATGCACCCGTCACACCCTTACACACCCTCACACATGCAGACTCACACCCCCACACATACCCACCCTCACACACACCCTCACATTCACACCACACACATCCTCACATATGCACGCTCTCAGACACACCGTCACACACCCACACACACCCTCACACAGCACCCCACAAACACATGCAGACTCACATGCTCACACAGACCTACCATCACACACCCCCTCACACACCCACACACACCCTCACACATGCATCCTTCACACACACATGCAGACACATGCTCACACATACCCACCCTCACACACATCCTCACCCACACATCCTCACACTGCACACAGATGCACACCCACATACATCCTCACATATGCACCTGTCACACACCCACACACCCTTACACACCCTCACACATGCAGACTCACACCCCCACACATACCCACCCTCACACACACATCCTCACATATGCACGCTCTCACACACACCCTTACACCATCACACATGCACATCTTTATACACACTTACATATGCACACCCTCACACACCGTCATGCATGCACTCACACCCTTATGCATGCACCCCTTCACACACCCACACACACCCTCGCACACAGACACCCTGACACTCACACCCACACACACTCAGATGCAGAACCTTCCATACACCCTCACACTCAAATACTCTGAGGCTCACAGACCCCCTCATGCACAGTCACACTCACAAACCCTCACTCATTTGCATGCTTGTGCATACCCACGCAAACTCACACGTGGTCACACGCCCATGCGTGCATTGGGGCTCCTCAGTGACACACTCCCACAGACTTCCACATTCCTCACACACTGCCACGCCGACACCCTTAGCCTCACACTCACACACTCCAACAGACTCAGTCACATGCAGGGTCATCAAACACAGTGGCTCACACTCACAAGCACCCCTCACAGTCCAGTTCGCATTGCCCAGGCCAGCCCGGCATGCAGCACCCTGCGAGCATCAGTGGTGGTGGAGCATCAGGGAGGGCTCCATGGAGGAGGTGTGTTCTGAGTTAAGTTGGAGAGGAACAAATGGTGTGCACTTGAGATGAGATCAAGCAAAGCCTCCTTAGGCTGGCTGAGTTAGCCAGTCAGACAGAACCATGGGGAGTGGCCCTAGGGACGTGGCAGACCACGTGAACGGGGTGAGGTGGAGTCATAGTGGAAACATGACACGCAGCTCACAGGAGCGGGGGCCTCCAGCCACAGGCACTGGACCCTTCGCCTGAGCTCTTCTCATACAGCCCACCCAGGACTAGACCCACAGCGCCTTTCTATCTACCAGACGGGACCAGAGCCTCATGCTGTAAGGATGGGTCACCAGGATCTTTCGCCAAAAAACTCGGCCTTTCAGAGACCTCCTGGGCTGTAGAGATGACCTCCCAGAGGGTGTCAAGCCAGAGAAATACATTCTCTTTTTTCCAACAGAGAATGGCAAGTACTGGTACAGGTGTTCATGTTGTACACTGCACAATGTGTCATTACTTGATATCTCAGACCACACACTGCAGACATCTTTATAATTTTGAAATGTTTTTGTATTTTATTGTAACTTATTTAAAAACCAAAGATATGATACTTGGATAGTTATTATGACAGTTTTCTGGAAGACAACAGTCTTGAAGATGAGCCCTCTTTTTCAAATTTGCCCGAAGGTGCCATAAAGGCCCTGGGGTGTGGGGCCTGGTCATCTCATTAAGGAAGTTTCCAGAGCACATGACACCCCAGTGGTGACCGTGGTTTTCAGAGAGGGTCAGATGCCAGGAGGTCAGGCATGGCTGAGGTCTCAGTCTCCCTGAAAAGGGGGACTCTGCAGTCCCTCTAGGTCTAGGTGGGTGCAAGATGGGGGAATTTACCCTAGAGAGGCCAGGAGAGGAATTCTGACAACCCCTTGCTCTCCCATTCTCCCTCCTCAGACCACTAGCTCCTCCCTCCCTGCAGAGAGTCTCAGGAGAGGGACCATTAAAGGGTTTCCCCCAAAAGGACTGATCACTGTTCTGCCAGTTTATAACCTTTGAGACTTTTGAAAAAGTGACACAAGCCCACGAGAATTTCTCACAGTACAAAAGATTAAAGAGTAAAAATAGGCCGAGTGTTGTGGTTCAGCCTGTAATCCCAGCACTGTGGGGGGCCGGGTGTGGTGGCTCAGCCTGTAATCCCAGCACTGTGGGGGGCCGGGCGCGGTGGCTCAGCCTGTAATCCCAGCACTGTGGGGGGCCGAGTGTTGTGGTTCAGCCTGTAATCCCAGCACTTTGGGAGGCTAAGGTGGGTGGATCACAAGTTCAGGAGATTGAGACCATCCTGGCCAACATGGTGAAACCTTGTCTCTACTAAAAATACAAGAAATTGGCTGGGTGTGGTGGCAGGCGCCTGTAGTCCCAGCTACTCGGGAGGCTGAGGCAGAAGAATTGCCTGAACCCACGAGGTGGAGGTTGCAGTGAGTTGAGATTGTGCCACTGCACTCCAGCCTGGGTGACAGAGTGAGACTCTGTCTAAAAAAAAGAGTAAAAAGAAATAGACTCCATCCACAATTGCTTATCTTGAGAAGTGGTCACTGGGATGAGCGTTTTCTGTATACTATCACAAAATATTCCAACACGTGGCCTCCCTGTGCCTCGGTTTCCTACGTTGTAAGACAGGGACGACAGGACACCATGAGGCTGATGTGACGACTAAGTGAGCCGGTCCGTGCAATTCACTGAAAGCTGGATATGAATTTACAAGCTCCCCCTTTACACAGTTTTGTGCCTTGTCACTAGTTGTTACTTCCAGAATTCTCATCTTACACACAAATGGGCCTCGTGCTTTTTAAAGGGCTGCAGAGCACCCTGGGGTTTCTGTAATTGTTTCCCCAGTGGGGCCAGTCTGGGCATCTCTGGCCTCTGGCACCCACGGGCATTTGCCATAACAGGTGTGAGCCTCTCTTTGGGATTATCTCCCATAAACAGAAGCCACAACAAATGTCATGTGTCTCTAGATACCAGATAGATGTTTCCTAACTAGCCCAAAGTAGCTGTACCCAGAATACCCCCAACCTCTTTGCTGAGAGGGCCTCCTTCCCCGCCTTTGAGGGGCCTGATTCTTAATCTGCAAATAACCCATGCTAACCACCCAAGAACTAGAAATGCAGCTTGACAAGAAGAAAAAAGTTCCTGGCCGGGCACAGTGGCTCATGCTTGTAATCCCAGCACTTTGGGAGGCCGAGGCAGGGTGATCCCAAGGTCAGGAGTTTGAGACCAGCCTGGCCAACACAATGAAACCTTGTCTCTACTAAAAACACAAAAATTAGCTGGGCATGGTGGCTGGTGCTTGTAATCCCAGCTGCTCAGGAGGCTGAGGCAGAAGAACCGCCCCAGCATGTGGGTGCAGGGATTTCCAGGTTTTAATTAGAGAATGCCCGTTATTTCATTAATACATTGTCAGTGGTAAACTGCCAGTGGCTTGAAGAACTTACCAAGACAGTTGTGGGAAAGAGAAGGCGGATTTATTAGAGAAAGTAGGAAAATGCATTGACAGAGAGAAAATAAGCAGCCAGCAGAAGAGACACTGCGAACAAACGAAGGCTTGCTGGAGAGTCTGTGGGTAAATAACGCCAAGGTCACAGAGTGTGAACCTGCAGGCGGCTGGTGAGAGCGGGGCTCGGGAAGACGTACTCGCTGTGTCTTGGAGCATGAAGGCAGACGTGCAGCGTCTCTGCTTTCTCTGTTTGCTTTTCCCCGTCTCCCTTTCCCTAATCAGGACTTAACATCTAGTCGAAATGTGTTGTCTCTGTACACAGTGTAAGATCACTCACCGCCATGCGCGGCTGCGGCTTTTCTCACCTTCTGCAGAGCACGTGCTGCGGGGAGGAAGGCGGGGGGAGGACACCTCCACAACCTGGCAGTCACCACAGCTTCCGTCTTACAGATGAGCAAACCGAGGCAAGAGTAAGAGAGACTCTGGCCATTGACCTGGAACCCTTGACCTTCTCTGCCTTCCCGAGACACTCAGTACTGGGTCAAGGGCGTCCTCAGGCCTCCAGGCCTCTGGTTCTCCCGTTTTAGGGATGCCTGGCTCGGCAGCTACCTCCTCTACTCTGGACAGGGCCCGCGGGACAGGGGATGCCCTCTCCCAGTCCTCGCCCATCGGCAGTCTCTTGTTCCCCTCCCTCCCTGCCCCAGTCGCTATGGGAGCCTCTCCATCTACCCCTTCCAGAACGACCGCCCGTGGGTGTCTCCTGCGTCATCTCAGTTCTCCGGGCCTCCATTCAGAAGTCCGTCCTTAGAGGCTTACCTTTTACTGAAATATGCTTGGGCTCCATACAAATTAGACAAGGGCTCCCAATGGCCCAAAAACGGCACTTTTGATTTCAGTATAAACTTAGACAACTTTTGCCACCGCCATGGGAAGCGGTCTGGTTCAGGCTTCCGTCACTCTTCAAAGCTGCTGTTCGCTCTGCTGGTCCCGCTCCCCTTTAGCTCCAAACCCGACTCTCCCCTGACACCCTCCCCATGGCCCCGGCTGACACCACCTCTTCCTCTGACCCGCCGATTTTCCTCCTCCTCGACTGCATCGTGATCCCCCCCCGACATGACCCCCCAGCCCTATCCCTTTCTCCCCTCCAGCCTCCCGCTTCTGACTCTGAGTTCTCCCATCTCCACCCTTCACTCCTTCTCCAGCACAAAATACCCAGCAACCAGCTACCTGGCTTCCCTTCGGGGAGGGAGCAGGGGCTGAAGGAACTGTCCATGTCCACAGCCCCTTCTCCCACTGCGATCTCTCTCAGATTGAAAACCATCTTGGGGCATTCTCCTCCGATCCTGATACTTAAAGAATTTCAACATCATCTTATAAACCCAGTCTTATGATCCACACTTGGTGATGTAGGGTCGTGGGGTGTCCCTTATGCTGTGCTCAGGTGCACGATCCAAGAGGCAGAGAGACAGGACACTGAAGAACTGGTGAAGAGCATCTGGATTTGGGGGGACCACATCGCCTGTGAGCAGAGATCAGCGGCCCCCAAATGCCCAGAAGCATCTGCATTTATTAGGTACAAGCAGGGGGCAGGGTCGTGAGTGACGTCATCATCTATAGGCTTAGTGATAGGGCATACATAATCATGTGAGTTACAAGTGAGGGAACCACCCCATTAGGTCACCTGGGCAGAGAGGTGGGCCGTGCGCAGCAGGGGGCCGTGCCATGCACAGTACTAGAGGGTCGTGTACAGAAAAGGGGTCCACCCCCATCAGGTCACTGTGGCAAGGAGGTGCGCTGTGTGCAGCAGGTGTCCTGCGCAACACTTCTTATCTGGGGGCTGGAGACTTCAAAGGGTTTCTAATAGAAGGATACTGTAAGCCATCGCAGTGGGAGCCGGCAGACTTGTGCTCTGAAGATATTTATGGGAGGATGATTTGAGCTGGCACAGAAGTGAGAAAAGACTCACAGGGTGTACAGCCGCCGTGACTGGTCACACCAGAGGGTTCCTCTCCCTCGGTTCCTTCCAGGATCTCAGGCCTGAGGCCGACTTTCCACAGGAACTGGATGCAAGGTGCTACAACTTCTTTATCAGGAGGAGCGGCTCCTGCTCCAAGCCTGCCATACAGCGTGTGCCCTTTCAGGCAGGGACGCGGCCGCCTGGGTCTTTGGTTCTCGTCCTGGTCTGGCTGTTTTCCCATGTGCTGCTTCTGTTCCGTGACTGCTCTAGGCATTCCTCCTACTACAGACTACTGTATGGTTATATAGAAGTATACCATAAATCAGCACTAAATGTGTCAGTACAGCTCCGACTACAATACCTGTATGATTCTATAGAAAGATTATATATAGAACTAAGTGTGCTCGATGTAAGTATTAAGTATGATTATATAAACTAGACATAAGTAAGCCGTAAGTGATACTTCAGGCACTAATTCTATAAACTAATATATGATTATATATGAAGGATTATATACAGGAAACAGCTGAGCAGTAACACCATAAACTAAGATATCTCCAGGCTAGTGCCTGGGGCCTGCACAGTTCTCCACCCTCGGTGCCCATGGCGGGCGGTGCCCACAGGCACAATCTTTATATTATCCCCTCTTCCGCCCTCCTCCCGGAAGAGAAGGAGAGAGTGTGGCTCATGATCTCCATCAGCAAGACCCTACTGGGCCTGTCCAAGCCGCTGCCATCCCCTGGGAAGAGCCTTCCTGGGAGGTCCAAGCCACAGACCCCAGCCAGGCAGCCTTACTGCAGGCCTTAGCAAAGCTGCCCAGAAGGCCGTGGATTTTGAAAAGCTGAAAGAAATTCCCCAAAAAGCAGAAGAAAATCCTGCCTAATTCCTTTCCCGCCTTACAAAGGCTCTCCAAAAATAGACTCTCATCGACGCTGCCTCCTCATACCCAATCTACCCTCGACATCCGACCTCACAGCAAGACCTCCTTAACCTGGCTTTCAAAGTCTTCAATAACAGGGATGAGCGGCGTAATGAGATGAAGCCCGAAGAGATCGTGCTGAATACCAGCCTCGAGCTGCGGCTATCCGACAGCCTCGCCATCGTAAGCACGGGCACGAGACCCGAGGGCAGTGGCCCTCCTGGGCCTCGTTTTAAGAATGCCACTGGGCATGGGAAAGCCTAACCCACGAGTGCTGAAAAGTCCCTGCCCAGTCCACCAGCAGACAGGCCACTGGAAGTCTGACTCCTCCCAAAAGATGGACAGAAAAGCCGGCACCTCAGAGCCACCACCCACTCAGCAAGACGAAAGGGAAGAACTGCTTGCGCTCCGGCAGTTCCTCCGCCTAGACCGACGAGGCCAGGGCCCCAGCCCCATCTGCCATCACTGCATCAAAACCCAGGGTAACTCTACACGTAGCAGGCAAGCCGATCTCTTTTTCAATCAATACCACGGCCACCCACTCGGCTTTGCCTGAATTCTCAGGACGCACTCGCCCCTCTCAGGTCTCAGTTGTGGGGGCTGACGGACCCATCTCACACCCACGTGACACCAGACCTTTTAATCGCTCCCTATTCGATATGGTTTTCTCACACCCCTTCCTTATCATCCCATTGCCCTACCCCCATCCTAGGCAGACCTCCTAACCAAATTCAAAGCTTCCATGACCTTCTTCTCTTCCCCACAACTGGAGTCTCCCCTCCTCCTCTCTGCCACCCCGCCAGCCCTCAACCCCTCCTCCCAACATCCACTCCCTACTTCTGCTGTTAATTCATTACTGTGGGACACCACTGCCCCTTCTCTAGCAGCTCACCATGACCCCATCAAAATCCAGCGAAACAGCCATCCAATTTCCTAATGTCTCACAGTATCCCATTTCACTAATGCACCTAAAAGTCTTATCACCCATCGTAAACAGACTCCTCTCACAAGACCACCTTAGGCCAACACGTCCTCCACACGACTCCCCTGTCCTCCCTGTCACATAGTCCAAAATCTCCAGGCTGTCAGTCAGGCGGTCCTTCCCAGGCACCTGGTAGTTCTAACCCCTATAGGCTGCTTTCCCTCATCCCACCAGGCACCATCTGTTACACTGTGACAGGCCTAAAACACGCCTCTTCACCCTGACTCCCAAAATCTCTTTGCTTTCACTTGGACTGACCCTGAAACCCTCCAGTCATGACAACTTCCTTGGACAGCGCCCCCAGGCTCTGGAGATAACCCCCATGTCTTTGGACAACCTGCAGCCCCAGAGCTCACCTCCCGAGCCCCTCCCCTGGCCGGCTCCTTTAGTAGGCAGCTGAGCTCCTCCTCTGTAGCGCCGCCCTGGAGGACTCTGACTCACACTACTGCCCTTCTAAACTTTCTTCTAGTAAAGGATGTAGGGTTTCCCCTCCAAAGCACAGCTCTCCATTCCCACAGCGACGTACTTAGAAGTCCAGCTCTCCCCGGGGCCCGAGCCATGGCCCCAGCACAGGCAGCACTGATGGACGGCCTGCCCCCACCCACCTCTAAGGGTGAAACCCTCTTTCCTAGGACTAGCAGGCTTCTTCAGAATAGAGATTCCCAATTTTGCCCTCCGAGCCCACCCCCTGCATGAAGCAGCCAAAGGCCCCCTCAGTGAGCCCCTAAACCCTTCACACAACATAAGCCCTACCTTCCACAAACTGAAAGCTGCCACCACCCCTGCTCCACCTTTGCCTGTGCAGAGAATGAAGGGCTACCCTCTGCTACCACAGGTACTAGCTAAACAACTAGACACCACCCAGCGTGGCCAACCTGCCTCGGAGCCCTGGCACCTGCCGCCAGCCTAGTCTTAGAAAGCAAAACAGTAACATTCGGTCAAGACGCCGCAGTCCACAGCCTACAGGACCCGCTGTCCTCCGAGCACTGTGCACTCCTTCTCCTTCTCGTACCCAACGCCTCCAGGCCCTCTTTCTTAAAACCCTGAGTTCCGCCTCTCCAGAAGTGCTCCCTCAGTGCTGCGTCTCTACTTCCAGTATTGAGGAAGGAGACCCAGGCATCTGGGCTTCCCTCCCGCTCCGTCATGCACTGTGCATCTCAATAGAAGAGAGAGCAGCCCAGCTGGAGCCTCCTGCATCTCCTTCCTGAAAATAACACGCTTGGTTTTGGGGAAACTCTCCGGAAGACACTGTTTTTACTTAAAAAGAGATCAAGCCAAAACCTTTTCACATGTGAGTCCTAACACTGTAAACTGGACGCTTTCACACGTGATTCCTGAAGCTGTAAACCAAAACCCTTTTCATATGTGATTTCTAAAGCTATAAACCCACGATTCTTCCAAGTTGGTATCAAGGCAGAGCCTTCCTCTGTGAGGGGAGCTGAGCTTTGGACAAACTACCGCTCAGGCTCCCGGCGATGTCCGCGTCCCCCGCCACTCCTGCTGCGGTACGGGCCTCCCCGCCCACGCGCTCCTGCACTGAAATATCACCCACAGCCTCTTTTCCCTCAGACCTCCCCCGAAGCTCTCCCTGATCCTGACAACCAGTTATTTATAGACGGCCTCTCTTCCAAGTCAGCCGACTCCCATAAAATCGCTGGGTATGCAGCGGGGTCTCCCTCGATCGACCCAACCGCTACCCCCGGGGACCTCCTCCCAAAAGGCAGAACTTACAGCTCTCAAATGTCCTGACGTCTCACAGCATGCCATTTCATTAACCCTCTCCAAAGGCAAACAAGTCAACATTTTTACCAACCCCAAATATGCCCATCACATTCCCCATTCACATGCCGCCGTCTGGCAAGAGAGAGGATTTCTTACTGTCAAGGGAACCCCCCTCACTAACGGTCCCTTATCTACCAACTCCTGCTAGCGGCACAGCTCCAGCTAAGGCAGGAGTTAGACACTGCTGAGGACACCACACAGGATCAGAGGCGATCTCAGAAGGAAACAGCCTGGCGATGCAGCAGAAGAAGCCTCCCTTTCTCTGCCCCTGCCGCTCCTCCTCACCCCCACCCTCCAGCGCCAGTACTCTCCCACGGAAAAGCCTCAATGCAGCGACAAGGGGCCTCCCTCCAGGGGAACTGGATAGTCACAGACCGAAAACTCATCCTCCTCCGAGAACAAACCAAAGACATTCTAACCCTCCTCACCAGCCCTTCCATGAGGTGCCCACCCACTGCACCTCCTCCTTCGCCCTTGTCTCTCTTCTCCCACCTACTTACCCACTGAGAGACACAACCTCCAACCGTCACATACGCTCTGCCACTTCCTCTCAAGGGACCCTCCACATCAGCTAAGAGGAACACTCCTGGGGGACGACTGGCAAAGAGAGTTTACCACAGGCCTCCTGCCAAGCGGGCTGAGTTTCTTCTTACTGTTACAAACACCTTCTCCAGGCGGGTGCAAGTGTTTCTCGCCTCCTCTGAGACAGGTGCAGTAGTCTCTCAAATTCTTTTAACAGAAATCATCCCTAGATTTGGTCTCCCGCGCTCCACACGATCAGACGGCGGCCCTCGCTTCATCCCCCAAATCACCCGAAAGGTCTCTCAGCCCCTCAGCGCTCAGTGGCCGCCTCCACATCCACACCGCCCCCAGTCATCAGGAAAAGCTGAAAGGGCAAATGGGATCCTTAAAACTCAGTTAACCAAACTCACTCTTGAAGTCCAGAAACCCTGGACCTCCCTTCTGCGCACGGCCCTAGCCCGCATCAGAGCTAGCCTGAAAGCTTCCTTCCTCAGCCCATTTGAGTTAATGTATGGACACCCTTTCCTTTCACAAAACAGGCCCCCTTCTAACTCTCAGCTAGAAGAATACCTCCCAAAACTTTCCCTCATCCACCTTCTTCTCCATGAACAAGCAGACCAGGCCCTCCCAAAGCCCCATGGAAGCCCCAGCAACCAGACCCTGCTACCAGGAGAACATGTCTTTCTAAAACCTCTTCAACAGCAAGCGGGAAGGTCCCTTTTAAGTGCTTGTCACAACCCCCACCGCAGCTAAACTCTCAGGACATGTCTCTTGGTGCCATCTTTCCAGATTAAAAAGAGCTCCTGAAGCACCCACCGACCCGTCCCCTGCCACCCTCTGCCGATTCTCAGGCACCCTCCTTAGTCCAACCAAACTCCACCTTACAAGAAGTTAGCCCGTCCCCGAAGGAGACCCCTGACAAGTAACTCATTCGTAATCACCTCTGCCCCTGCTCCAGGTGCCAAGGCCCTCACGATGGGGAACAGCCTCTCCCCATAGCATAACAGGTATCAGAAGCCCTCTCCTCTCTCCCCATTCCCACACAAAAAAGGTCTTAACTTCCCTATTCCTCGCTCATCCACGAGGAGACTCTGACTATCCAAGGGACGGGACGCTATCAGCCACCTCACAGCCCCTCTGGAAGAGGTCACCTCCCCATACAGCCCCCACCAACTCCTTCCCCCAGACACGGACTCCGATTCTTCCTCAAGTTCCTAAGTCCTCTAATCGCCAGCCCGACGGCCTCTGCTCCCTCAGAGCCCCTTCTTACTCTACAAGGCTGGACCATCTCTTGTCACTGCGCTCCAACTCTACGCTTCCCAGTGCTGGACCTGCGTTTCCCTTTCCTCTACTGCCTGCTCAGCCACCCCAAATTATCAGCCCGGGGACCACATTCCCGTTCGATTTTCACACACTGTCCAAAAAGGCTCTGCCTTTGAAGACAAAGCCCTCACCCTCACTGGGAACTATCCCGCTGCCCTCGCTCACAGAGCTACCAAACTTCTCTCACATACACTGCCAATTACAACCGCACAAAGCTCCCTCACTCTGCTATCCAAGGTCCCATTCTTAAGTGTCACCTCTTCCAACAGACACACATGCAGGCACCATCCCTCCCTCCACCTGTGGCTCAACTAAAACCATCTCCCATCCCTCACCCGGGGTAATTATTCAGTCTTCCCTGAAGCTAACGGCCTCTTCACCCAGCCCCTCCGCATTATCTCCCTCCCTGCCTCTCCGACATGGAAACCCCTTCCCCAGACAGGAGTTCTCGAAGGGGTCTCTCTCTCCTCCTCACTCTGAGTTGCTGAAGCTGATCCTAGTCTCTCTAAATGAGGAAACTAGGCACTCCAACACCTAGTCTCAATCCACTCGTCTGTCTGCATTAACAAGGCAGGCATATTCTTCCTCTGTGGGTCCACAGCCCACTTTGTCTCCCACCCACTGGACAGGTACTTGCACCCTAGTCTACCTTGCCCCCCACGTTAGGCTTGTCCTCCAAACCAAGAACTCCCTGTCCCTGCTACGTTACATGCCTGCCCAAAAAGACCAATACTGTCCATTCCCTTATTACCAGCCCTCGGAGTCACCACCAGTGTCGGGTTAGGAGCCGGAAGCCTGAGAACCTCGTTATCACATTTCCAGTCACTCTCTGGAGACTTCCAATCGTCACTAGAAGAAACAGACTCTATCACTCACCTCCAAAACCAACTAGACTCTTTATAGCAGGATTCCCCATACAAAACTGCCGAGGTCTAGACCTCCTCGCTGCTGAAAAAGGTTTATGTCTATTTTTAAATTAACAATGCTGATTCTACCTCAATGAATCAGGGCTAGTACAGGACGCTGTGAAAAACTCAGTGACCAAGCACAAAAACTTAGTCACTCCACCTGCCGCCGGCGGTTCCGAACTCCTGGGCGCCCTGGCTACTGTCCCTCGTAGGCCCCGCCAGAACCCCGTCCTCCTTCTAGCATTTGGTCCCTGCCTCTCGCCACTCCTCACCCAGTTTTTACAGGACCGTGTTAAAGCTTTCACCCATGGGGCAATACAAGATATGAAGCCGCTCCAAGGACACCAACAGCTCCCGGAACGACAAGCCCTGCAATCTAGCCTCCCAAACAAACGCCGAGAAGCAGCCCCTCTCCCATTACCTATTAAAAGGCAGCTGAGCCCCCACTCTGATTGCTCTGCAGCTGCATTCCTCTCTCGGCGCCACAGCAAAGCTGCCGGACCTGCTACGATTGAGCAAAGCCTGAATGCAGCCACCTGGGGGCCTGGGGCGGCCCTGGAAAAACAAACCTTCATTCGAATTCCTGTTTACACATCCTGGTTTTTTTTTAAACTGCCGCCACAAAAGTCACAGAATAATGTAAGTCTCTCAAAAGCTGAAAAACGACCTCCGTACCTGTTACAAGCGGATAGATTCAGTCGGTCCTGAAACTCCCTGACGCCCCCTCTAACCCCGTATACACCCCTCGTTCTGTAAGCTCGGGGCTGCCTCCTGTGACGGTTACGGGGCAGCCCGGCAGGTGAATAAAACTCGCTTACCTGACTTGGGTCAAGTCCCCTTTGTCTCGGCTAATCTTAACCGTACTTGCCCTGTAAGGGGCTTCCGTGACACACCCGCGGGGCTCCAAACCTGGCGCGGACCCCAATCCCGCCCCACCTGCGCGCCCGCGGTGACGCCCCCGCCCACGCCCGATCCCGGCACCGCCCCCGGCACCGCCCCGCGACTGGCACCGCCCCCGGCACCGCCCCCTCTACCGCCCACGCCCCCGGTACCACCCCCGGCACCGCCCACGCCCGATCCCGGCACCGCCCCCGGCACCGCCCCGCGACTGGCACCGCCCCCGGCACCGCCCCCTCTACCGCCCACGCCCCCGGCACCGCCCCCGGCACCGCCCCCTCTACCGCCCACGCCCCCCGGTACCACCCCCGGCACCGCCCACGCCCGATCCCGGCACCGCCTCCGGCACCACCCACGCCCCGCCCCCGGCACCGCCCCCGGCACCACCCACGCCCCGCCCCCGGCCCCGTCCTCGACTCCGCTTCGGGCTCCAGGTCTGTGCGCCCCGATTCTCCACCAGCGCCCCTTCCTGGGCAAAGCCCTGCTGCGGTCCTCCCGGTGGGCACGAGGTGGTCCGGGGCGGAGTGACGGCCCCGCCCTTCCCTCTGCCCGCGGGCGTCGCAGTCGGTGGGGCAGGATGAGCTCCGGGGCCGCCCCGCGGCTGCTGCGGCTCCAGCGACACCTGGGCCCCCAGGAGGTTAGGGGGCCAGGCCTGGACATGCGGGGCCTCTGTCCCCTCAGCTGCCTAGGGCGGGGCTGAGCGTCGAGGACCCAGGAAAGGGGGCGGAGGAGAGAGCCCAGAGACCGGAGTGCCTGGGGGACGATGGCCCTTTCCTGGGGGGCGTGGGCGGGAGACTGGGTCCCCAGTGGGGCGGGGGAGCGGGGGAGCGGGGGGCTTGGCCGGGAAGGGTCGGGAGGCACCGGTCCGCTGTTTACGTTTGGAGCCTCTTCAGCTGACTAGGCAGTTCCAGTAACCCTTGCCCCGGTCCCCTGGGCACTGGGAGGACTGTCCAGAGAGTTGTTTACACCTTCCAGCTGGTGTGGACGCAGGATTGGGGCGGGTGGGCACAGGGCCCCAGAGGCTCACCCTGGCCTCCTTCTCCTGGCCTAGGGCAGCAGCATGGAGCCTCTGGGCAGCCCACTGACCACCCATGTGCTGGATACCGCCTCCGGGGTCCCAGCCAGGGGCCTCTGCCTCTGCTTGTCCCGGCTGGAGGACCACAGCCAGCAGTGGATGGAGCTGAGGACTAGGTAGGCGGGAGACGCTGGGAGGGGGGTCCTGTCCTGAGACAGACGGCAGGGGCTAGGGAGCCAGGCAGTGAGGCTGGAGAGCAGGGCTGACCGCTGCTGACCCTCCACTCAGCCCAGGGTGCGGGGAGGGGCGGGGGCCTCTCTGAAAATACGGAGATGAGGAGGTGCGGTTTCCTCCCACCTCCAACCTCAGGCCACTGAGCACCTGATGGGGTGGGAGTGTTTCTGCCTGTTCCTGGCAGCTGTGGGAGCGGGGGCGGGGAGGGGGTTAGGTGAGCCCTGAGGGGAAGACCTCACTGTCTCTGAGATCACAGGTAGCCCTGTGCCAGGCAGTAGCTGGACACTCTGCTCTTTCCATTCTCCATACACCCTGAGGCCAGCACCACGATTACTCCTACAGCAAGCCCAGGTCCGTGCTGGGATTGCCGGGCAATTCCCAGGTGGGTGTCACACCCACCTCCCCAGGCCTTATGGCCCCTGCGTGGGAAGCAGACCCCTCTCTTCCAGCCAGAAGGGCAGGGCTGGGCCCACAGGATCAGGGTGTGACGGTGCCGCTCCTACATCCTCATTTGACCCTTCACAAAAGCTGAGGCATTAATTCCTCCAGGTCCCACCTGAGGGTTAGGAGAGCACCATGTGGCCTACGGGTCTCATGGGGGTTCCCCACATACACTCGTGCTATACTTTTTTTTTTTAGACGTAGTCTTGCTGTTACCCAGGCTGGAGCGCAGTGGCGAAATCTCAACTCACTGCAGCCTCCACCCCACAGGTTCAAGCATTTCTCTGCCTCAGCCTCTCTAGTAGCTGGGATTGCAGGCAAGGACCACCACACCTGGCTGATTTGTTTGTATTTTTAGCAGAGACGGGGTTTCGCAGTGTTGGTCAGGATGGTCTTGAACTCCTGACATCATGGCCTCCCAAAGTGCTGGGATTAAAGGCGGGAGCCACTGCACCCAGCCTGTTCTTTCCAATCACAGCAGAAGCACACACTTTAAAGACCAGCTGGCAAGAACGATGTGAGGTTTTCCGGAGGTGACTGTGGGCAGAACCACAGGCATTGAGGACCCTGACAGGGTACCAGGGCACACGACATGTTTGCTCCGTGCAGTGGACAGGCCCGCCCTGTGGTGAGAGTTTGGTAGTTACTGACCCAGAAACCCACAGCTTATAAAATAATACCAATAGTATAATCCATTTGATGAGTTATTTTGTTTGTCAACAAATATGCATAGAGAAAATCTGGAAAAATACATGCCAGCTCTAAGGTGGTTACTGCTCATGGAGTAAATTATGGGAGCCTTTTCCCTTTTTCTTCTCTGTGTTGATTCCCTAAAGACAGTGCTGTGGGTCCCACTGTGTCTGCTCACCCAAGTCTGACAGGTGGGGTGCAGACCCAGGAAAGCTGGGGTGGGGAGCTCCTCATCTCCCGCTCTGCACCCTCATCCTCTCCCCAGCTACACAGACCCAGATGGCCGCTGCCCTGGACTCCTGACGCGGGACCAGATGAAGGCAGGCACCTACAAGCTCACCTTCGACACTGCGGCCTACTGGAGGAGGAGGGGGCAGGAAAGCTTCTACCCATATGTGGAGGTGAGCGCCCCGGTGCGCTGGAGGGGCTGAGATCTGTGACTCGCTGGGATCGGCATCATTTAGGCAGTGGGCAGACTGGTCCTGGGTTGTGGCAGGTGGGTGAGCTCACTTGCTTTGAGCTCCCAGAAGAAAGGTTTCCAGGCAGCAAGACTCTCTGGAACACACCCATCGCTGACCTGCCCACGGTCAGGCTTTTTGGGGAGACTGGGCCAGGGGTGACTCATCCCCTCTGTTGATAGAGGTTTTCATCCGAGCCAACTCCAGCTCTGTGCCTGACCTCACTGCCTCACCCTGCACTGCAGCCGCACAGAAGCATGTGCACTGTCAGGCTGTGGCTGAGCTCAGGGCCGTGGCTTCTGAGCAATGTCCCTCTGGTGGGGAGGGTTCACTCCATCCCGGACCCTCAGTCTGGGCTGCTGAGCTCTCCCAGGCACGCTGGGGCTAGACGACCAGTTTGCTGCCACCCCCTCACCCTCTCTCCGGCCTTCTCTCCATCTCAGGTTGTTTTCACCATCCCCAGCGAGGCCCAGAAGTTCCACGTGCCCCTGCTGCTGAGCCCCTGGTCCTACACCACCTACCGAGGGAGCTAGAGCCAGGCCCGGCAGCAGGAGGCCACCTGCCCCTTCCCGCACGCGGGCCGTGACCCTCACCCTCAACAGGGAGCACCAGGGTCACCCGCTTCCTAGGGAAGTCCTGGAGATTCCCAGTGGGCAGCTGTGACTCAGGCATCAATAAAGTCACTGCCAGCACCCGCAAAGCCGTCCAGTGGTTGGGACAATGGCGTGAAGACAGGCAGCACAGTGCCCAGCTCCAGGGGAGCGCAGGGCCCTCTGAGAAGGTCCTGCTGTCTGTGGTTGGAGGTGACCAGGGAGCAGGCCCCGGCACAGGCTGGACATGCACCCAGAGGAGGAAGTGGCGGGGACGCCACGGGTGAGGGTCCTGCAGGTGGTTCCATCCACGGAGCCAGGCGAGAGGATGGAAGGACACGTGGAAAGTTTTCATTTGCTGATGATAAAACCTAAAACACTTGCTGTCCTTGGTGTGAAAGGGGGTGTCATCCAGAGAGAGTTCCTAGGCTGGCTCTGGGGGCCGTGCCCCCCCAGAGGGGCAGCTACGTGGGGGTGCCCACCAGTCCCGCAGGGCCCTGGCCTAGCGTCTGCCCGATCACAGCTGTCTCCAAGGGCTTGAAGCCCACGTTGTCCAGAGGGATCCCGAAGGCCAACAGCTTCGCCTCGTACGTGCGCAGCAGGTCATTGTGGGCCTGTGGGGACAGGGCAGCGTTAGGGAGCTCAGGGTCCCCGCGCCCAGGCCCACCAGAACTGAGGGTCCCCGCGCCCAGGCCCACCAGAGCTCAGGGTCCCCGCGCCCAGGCCCACCAGAGCTCAGGGTCCCTGCGCCCAGGCCCACCAGAGCTGAGTGCAGCTCCGTGGAGGGACAAGCATCGTGAGCATCACGGTGTAAAAGGATAGAGCCAAAGGCCTATCAGTCATTTCCTGTGTGGGAGACATCATCCAGGTCAGGTATCGCAGCAGGGAGGGGCCGTCACTATTCCCATTCCACAGATGAGGAGACAGAGGCAGAGGGCAGAGACACTCGGGGCACAGCTGCTCTGGCCCTGGGTGGATGCTCCTCCCTCGGGTTCTTCACGCCCTCCCTACCCAGGGGAAGGGGCCGACCAGGGAAGGGCCCAGGTGCCCCCACACCCATCCCAGCAGAGACATGGTCTAGATGACAGAGCTGTGCCCCAAACCAACAGAACCCAGCTGCCCTCAGCCACGACTGCACCCTCACGTGGGGACAGTGATGACTGCCTTGTCAAACGAGGTACAGAGTGGGCCCCGGCGGGGTCCCCAGAGAGCATCTGCATTTAGAACAGGCTGGCGCCGAGGGTGTCTCTGAGGGAGGGCAGCGCACGTCGCACCTTACAGACCCGGGCCAGCTCATACTGCAGGTCCTTGATGGTGCTGTTCTTCGATTCCAGAACATCCTGAGGAGAGAGAGGTGAGAGTCTGAGACTCATCTTTTGACTGAGGCAATGGGGGTGGCCTGGGGGCTCCAGGCTCTCCTCAGAGACCCGGGGAGTAACAGCCTGGTTCGACGATGCCTCCATCCACACAGGGTTTTCAGCAGAAAAAGGTCTCCAAGGGTTGAGAGAAAACACGGAAGGAGCAGAGAACAGGGAGCCACACGTCTCCATAAAGAAATGGTCCAGGCCAGGCGAGGCAGCCCATGCCTGTGATCTCAGCAGTCTGGGAGGCCAAGACGGTAGATCATTTGAGGTCAGGAGTCCAAGACCAGCCTGGCCAACACGGCCAAACCGCCCCCCGCCTTTTTTTTTTTTTTTTTTTTTTAATAAAGACAGGGTTTCACCATGTTGGCCAGAATGGTCTTGAACTCCTGACTGCAAGTGATCTGCCCGCCTTGGCCTCCCAAAATGCTGAGATTACAGGCGTGAGCCGCCACGCCCAGCCAAAACCCCTTCTTTACTAGAAATACAAAAATTAGCCAGGCGTGCTGGCTCACACCTATAATCCCACCACTTTGGAAGGCCAAGGCGGGCAGATCACTTGCAGTCAGGAGTTTGAGACCAGCCTGGCCAATGTGGTGAAACCCTGTCTCTACTAAAAATACAAAAATTAGCCAGGTGTGGTGGCTCACACCTGTGTAATCCCAGCCACTTGGGAGTCCGAGGCACAAGAATCGCTTGAACCTGGGAAACAGAGGTTGCAGTGAGCTGAGATTGCACCACTGCACTCCAGCCTGGGTGACAGAGCAAGACACAGTCTCAAAAAAAAAAGAACAGTCCAAACCCACAAGAAATGCAGATGAGGTGGCGGCAGGCGGCGTGCGGCCGCACACGGAGACTGTGCACTGAACACTCCTCACACACCGCTTGCATGTCTCGAAGCTTGTGAATGTATTCTCTCAAGTTTTCCTAACAGAAGAAAGTGGTCTTCAGCAGCGCTGGCCCGCCCAGATGTGGGCAAGGGTCTCACCACATGGCCAGGCCAGGGGCTTCTTGGGCTACTGCCTGTGGCCACGACTGGGCCCAGCCTAGCTTTACAGCCGTCTCTGCTGCCCACGGACAGAGCAGCCCTCACACCTGCGCAGCCTGCAGTGTCCCTGCCGGGGCCTCTGTCACTTCGCCAGAAGATTCCTCACTTAGAAGTCACGGTAACAATGACCAGGAAAGGAAGAGCTGGCCCACATTTGGCTCCGTGCTCAGCCTGGTGCGTGGGGACAGCAGCAGTGACCCTCATCTCAATGGTTCAGCAGCCGGCCGGGTGCAGCCTCAGCCAGGAGCTGGGAACGCACCTCCTCCTCCCAACAGTGGGACCTCACTCCCTCACCTGCCTGTGCTCACGGCGCCCAGTGCTGAGCAGACAATCTCAGAGTCTGCCTCTGGCCCCAGTGACACCCCACTTATACAGCCTTACTACCTCAGGCCCTGAGAGCCAGGCCATCCCAGATGACCAGGGTCCCACAGGCACCACTGCCCACTAGGCCAGGACCCACAGTTCCCCAGTGTGCAAACACCAAGCCACCTCGGCCCCTCCCAGCCCCACCCGTTGACTCAGCCTCTGGGCAGCTCTCAAACTCTCTGCCCATCCCCATTCTGTGCTGGCCCCAACCTGCCCCCTCCAGCCCTGCAATCCCAGCAGTGGCAGAGTAGGCTCTGTCCAGTTCTTCCATGGTTACCAACCGGCCCGAAACTCAGACACAGCTGACAGGCCTTTCAGAACCAGCCCCTCAGTAGTGCATCTGTACAACACCTGGTGCCCCCAGGGCAGCTCAGCAAGGGGCTCCAGCCTGGACGACAGAGTGAGACTCCATCTCAGAAAAAAAAGAGATCAGCTGACTTGAATGAGGTCAGCCCTCGGCCTGGTGTCGGTGGTGAGCACATGCATTTGTGTTCAGCTCAACTGCGTGTGCACGAACCACCTTAAAAACGCCATCTGGAGGACAGGCACGGTGGCTCAGGCCTGTAATCCCAGCACTTCAGGAAGCCAAGGCGGGTGGATCACAAGGTCAGAGACTGAGACCATCCTGGCCAACATGGTGAAACCCCATCTCTACTAAAAATACAAAAATAAGGTCAGGTGTGGTGGTGCGCACCTGTAATCCCAGCACTTTGGGAGGCCAAGGCGGGCAGATCACTTAAGGTCAGGAGTTGAAGACCAGCCTGGCCAACATGGTGAAACTGTCTCTACTAAAAATACAAAAATTAGCCAGGTGTGGTGGCACATGCCCATAATCCCAGCTACTTGGGAGGCAGAGGCTGCAGTGGGTCAAGATGGCACCACTGCACTCCAGCCTGGGTGACAGAGCAAGACTCAGTCTCGAAAACAAAACAAAAAAATACCATCTGTGAATGTTCTCAGGATAACAGATACTTCCACGGTGAGGAAGCCTCGAGCCGATGTCCCAGGCATCTATGTCGCTGAAGGACGAGCCCAGCACAGCAGCAGAGTCAGACGGTGCGCGGTGGCCCCAAAGGCTGCATCTCTGTGACCAGCCAGTCTCCCTCTGCGGGGCCTGTTGGTGAAGACCTCACGACCAGCTGTTGCAAGCTCAGGGGCACCAGCTGGGCCAGGGGCATGCATCATCCATCTTGGAGGGCCCCAAGGAAGCCACAGGCTGTGCCTCAACTGGCCAGGATTCCAGTGTCAGTCAGAGACCTTTGCCCTGTGCCTGTTCCTTCCGTGACTTTCCCTAACCGGGTCCAGGGAACAGAGGCCAGGCCCAGGTCCAGAAGCTAGACAGGTAAGAGGCACCTGTGAGGCAGTCTGAGGCTCCAGCATCCTCCTGATCCTCCAGGGCACGCTGTCTCTCCCCATGGGGGCCCCAGGCCTCATCTGCTTTATCCTGGGACACCCTAGCAGAGCAGCACCATACGTAACCGTGACACAGAATGATGGAATGTTCCAGGCTCTTCTTAGACCTCATGTCCCCAGTACCTGCAAAGTGGGGTCAGGGTCCCCAGGCTCCCACAACCCTGCACTTACTGTGTCCGTAACTGCCCATGTCCTAACCCGCCCGTCTCAGGGCCTCCTGGCGCCCTCTCTGTCCCAGGATGGGGGTGGTGCCTGGGCTGAGAGCTCAGGAGGTGCAACCATCCTCCAGGCCTGTGTCTGGGTCTGCTGTCACCAACACAGGCGCTCAGGCCCAGAGAGACTCCATGTGGCTTTTCCACTCCCACGCCCATTGTCAGGCTGCACTGAGATGACTAGAGCCTTAGGTGCTCGGATGAGCCAGGCCTGAGAACTGGAGTGAGCAGAGACCCAGAGGTCAGGAGGCACCGTGAGGTCACACAGGGTCCAGGAAGATCAAGAGACTTCAGCAGAACTGGTGAGAGGAGACCGCCAGCTAAGACGGCGGGAGGCATCCATGCCGCTCTGTTCTGGGGCCACAGGAAGCCCATGAATGCCCCTGCCCAGTGGTTGACCGAGGCGTCTGTGCCCATCCGAGGAGGCACAGCACGGAACGGAAGGGTCCTGCCATAGGGAAGAGGCCGTCCACTGGGGCAGCCTACCTCAAGGGCCTACCTCGAGCTTGCGGGACACCAGCGTCAGGGATGCGGGGTCCAGGTTGGAGGCCGCCAGCACCTCGTTGAACTGCACCTCCTTCTTCTCCACAGCGGCGCTGAGGGCCTGCAGCTTGCGCTCTAGCACCAGGTTCTTAAAGCCGGTCTTCTGCTGCACCTCCTGGATGGCAGCAGTGAACTTCCAGTAGAGCTCATCCCGCTCCTGCTGCACCTGCAGGGACAGCGCTGCGTGGGCTGTGAGGCCCCTGCCCTGGGGACATCTCACTGGGGAGAAGCTGCCTCCCACCTCTGCACCCGCCCAAACACGGTGCTGCTTTTTATGGGAGGTGGCTTTCCGACAGTGCCCACCCCACAGCACCGAGCCGGCGGTTGTCCACACTGCCCACACCCTGGCCCTCTGTACAGCTGTCCACACAGCATAAACCTTCCTCTCAGGAAAGTGTCTCTAGAGGCCATGAGTCCTGGTAAGAGGTGGAGTAGCCCCACCCTGAAAGCCACTCCATGGGTGGCTCCGAGCGAGGGCTGTGGGTTCAGCTAAGACGCGGGATCCAGGGCATCCAGCAGGCAGAGCTGCGGGTTGGGCCGTGGAGGATCTGCTCGCTCAGATCCCATGTGCTGCCTGCCCCACAAATAGAGGACCAAGAACAGCCTTGGAGGCAGCTGCCTGCCGACCAGTAAAACCATTCTTTTTTACCTCCTAAGTTTTCTACCAATTGTGCATTCTAAACAAATCGAGACTTTGTCGAAGACTATAAAAAAGTGAACAGCCTGAGCTTGACGCGGTGGCTCGCGCCTGTCATCCCAGCACTTTGGGAGGCTGAGGTGGGTGGATCGCCTGAGGTCAGGAGTTCGAGACCATTCTGGACAACATAGTGAAAACCCCGTCTCTACTAAAAATACAAGTATTAGTGGGGTGTGGTCATAGGGGCCTGTAATCCCAGCTACTAGGCAGGCTGAGGCAGACAGATTGCTTGAACCCTGGAGGCAGAGGTTGCAGCAAGCTGAGATTGCACTACTGCACTGCAGCCTGGGCAACAAGAGCGAAACTCCATCTCAAAGAAGTGAACACCTTAACCCCAGTTCCCAGAGGCCACCATTGTGAACACATGGTGTGACCCCTTCTAGAATGTTCTCTATACATTTAAAAACATTTACGACTGTTTGGAAGAAAAAAGGACCATGCTAAAACACCGCAGCTTTTTTCAAAGGCACCACCTGGCCCTGCGTTCCTTCCAGCTGGTGTCAGAATTCCCCAGGTTTGCTGAAATCCAGGTCCTCGTCCATATGCATGACACTGTAAGTGCCTCTGGCCTCCACATTGTGCTGACAAATTTGAGCTCTCGGTTCTCTAGGAAGAGACACTGACTTTGATAATTTCAGGAACTGCACCCAAATAGAAGAAAATATGGCAGAGAACAAGGCTCCAACCCAGGCACGTCTCTGCTCTCCTCTTCCTAATAATATTCACTCAAAACCCACAGCCAGGGGGAAGGGTCCCTGTCTAACACAGCAGTCCTCAGGGCCTCACCGGCTGCCTTGCAGATGCCCTTCCCCTGAGCCGTGCAGACAGGGCTGCACCCGGGGGCTGGCACAGCCTAGCAATGCACGTCCTGCAGGACCCGAGGGATCTCTGAAGGTGGGTCTAGATCTGACAGACAGATGGGATGTTCCTGAGGGGCCAACCCCACTACAACCGTCTGTGTTCATACATGTCAATTAAGTTGGAGAACAGAAACAGCACCCACCACTGCTGCTTAAGGTAAGATGCTCTGGCCACGCAAACCACAGGCAAAGCCTGAGGGGCCCATGGTGCTGGACTGGTCCTCGGCCAGAACTTTGAAACTGCACAGAGGCAGGGAGTGTCCAGGGACAGAGACAAGACCTCGCATTTACACTCACTGGAAACCTCAGAAGCACCCGCTAAATGAGATGTTTCCCACCCAATCACATGTGCACAGGTTTAAACCTGTTAGATCTGGTACAGATGAGGAAGGATGGAAATGGCCCCTCCAGCACCCTGGCAGGTGTGTGACTCAGAACGGCCCTCTGGACAGACGATCAGAATCCTCAACACAGACCCCTCAGACCCAACGATCCCGCTGCTAGGAACTGGTTTTCCTAAGAAGCAATCTCACACAGGTGCACAAAGACAAACTTATTGAGGCAGCCGTGCGTACAACAGCAGAGGATCAGAAACACGAAACACAGGGGAGTCAGCTACACGAGCAAGCATTCACGAAACGGAGCACCGTGTGGCTGAGAATGAAGCCGCTCCCTATCTGCAGCCCGATACCCTGTGAGATTAAAAAGTAAGCTGTGCTTATGCCTGATCCTGTGTTCGTAATCCACAGTCACATGCACACTAGAGCATCCAGGAAACCAGGAAGGGAGCTCACAAAGCTCGCCAGTGTGAAGACCGGTGCTCAGCACATGGAGACTCCTTTTTTTTTTTTTTAAGATGGGGTTTCACCATGATGGCCAGGCTGGTCTTGAACTCCTGACCTCAGGTGATCCACCCACCTCGGCCTCCCAAAGTGCTAGGATTACAGAGATGAGCCACCGCGCCCGGCCTGGAGACTCATTTTAACTTACACTTAAGACCCCATGACTTCTTTACAATGAGAAAGTAACATGTCAGTACTTACAAACATACACACACGGGATAAAGATGTGCTGAAGGCGCCAGGCCTCCTTCACGTGCTCAGAGGGGAGCTCGTAAGAAAACAAAAGTCATGCGTGATCCGCGCCCTGTGAGACCCCAGGCCTCCTGCAGGATACACGACTCACGTATGATCTGCTCCCCGTGAGACCCCAAGACTCCTGCAGGACACGCATGTGAGTCATGTATGATCTGCTCCCATGAGACCCCAGGCCTCCTGCAGGATACACGAGTCACGTATGATCTGCTCCCCATGAGACCCCAAGACTCCTGCAGGACACGCATGTGAGTCATGTATGATCCGCTCCCATGAGACCCCAGGCCTCCTGCAGGATACACCTGAGTCATGTATGATCTGCTCCCCATGAGACCCCAAGACTCCTGCAGGACACGCATGTGAGTCATGTGTGATCTGCTCCCATGAGACCCCAGGCCTCCTGCAGGATATGCATGCAAAACAGGCCACAGGTTTTTGCCTCTTAGAAGCTGTGGGATGAGTTACAGCTTCAGAACCCAAAAACATGGTCAAGGCACCTGAAGCTGTTCCAGGGGCCAGGGCAACAAGAAGAGCCCCGTCCCTGGCTGGCAGACCGTGGCCTGTCGTGACCCGTCACTACCACCGCCCGTGGCAGGGCCAGCCTGGTGCCCACTCACCTTGCTGAACCGCTGCTCCAACACCTCGTGCTCCCACTGCAGGTCTTTCAGCTCTTTCTCTGTGACTTTTAAACGTGCTTTTGTGCACTGTAGAGAAGACAGGGAGTCGGGACAGAAAGTATTCAAGATTAAGTCATCAGGTAACAGTCTCCTGGGAGACGGCAAGGCCAAAAACCACTGCTGGAAGGACCAGGCTCCAGGACACCAGCAGCTGAGCCCCGCCAGGGCAGGTCAGTAGCATGCGGTGAAGATGAGGGCCTGTCTCCAAAACACCCCCAGACCTGACTTTCCCCAGAAAACAAGGCTGAGAAAGGAGAAATGCCAGCCTCCCCATCTCCCTTCCTGCCCTGAGGGCCAAGCCCCACGTGGAGCCTCAGGGATCCCCGTGGTGTTCCTTCCTCCTGAGCTGAGGCTGGCGCCAAGGAGGGAGATGAATCCAGCAGGAAACTCACGAGCAGGATGTGCTTGTCCCTCTCGTAGTGCGCGAGCTGCTTCTGCATCTCACCCATCTCCTCGCGAGCCTTCTGGAGAGGGTCCGCCAGGCGCTTGTTCTGCACAGACACCTCTGCCATCTCCCTCTCCAGGCGCTCGTCCTTCTTCCGCATGTCCTCCATTTGCTCCTGCAGGCACAAGCACGGGCCCGGGAGGGGTCAGCAGGCAGAACCACAGGGGCCATGGCTGCAGGGGGAGCCGGGGGGCCCTCCTGCCCACAAACAGGTCCTGTGGCCACATACACGCTGGCACTTAGATCCCCGTTGTAGGTATAAACACAGTATTTCTGCAGTTTCAACTTATTCTGAGTTTTCTGGGAATGCAGCTTCCACGCAGATGGAGGGACTACACTTTGTTCAAGATTCCACCAAGGGCTGTTGCCTCTTGTAGAAAATCCTATCACTGCCAGCATGTGAATGATGAGGACACCTGTCCACTCCAGCCACAACGGGATACCCACTGCACCAAGCTTTTACAAAGCAATTACACTTGATTACCTCCCCCTCTTACTACAGTGAGGAAATATCCTGACAGCTTTTAACAATACGTATAGACAGGTTACGTTATTTAGGAATTTCATTAAGGGTACTAGAGGGGCATCGTCAAATAATCTCATGAAACGGGGTGTGTTGGGAGGAGGGCTGTGGTCCGGATCCCCAGGATTCTGCAGCCCACATCCCCCCAACCCCACCTCATGCGCAGCACCTCACCTTGAGGGAGGTGATGAGGGCCAGGTTGTTGAGGGTGATGTCGTTGTAGTAGTTCTTGATGTCGGTGAAGGCCTCCTCATGGCGCTGCAGCAGCGTGTTCATCTGGCCGTTCTTCCTCTCCTCCACTTCGTGCAGCTCGGTCTTTCTCCGCAGATCGAGCTCGTCCCTCAGCATCTTCATCTTCTTGTCATACTTGGCCTCAGTTTCTGAAAGGCAGCAACAAATAGCAGCTTGGCAAGGAAGAAGGTGCCCCTACGACTACAAAACATGGAGCCTGTAAACAGGACCCCAAACGCCCACTGTGGTCAGAACAGCTTTGCAAGCAAGCTCTGCAGGAGAACAGAGGGCTTTAGTGCTTTCTGCTGATGCTCACAGTCAGCACACATGCCACTGTCCACCTGCCTTTGCCAGTGACAGGCATTGCTAATCGCTCCCTGCACTGGGACTGCCAACAGCTGAATGTCAGCTGACGCTAGGGAGCGTAATCAAGGCCTGTGTGGCCATCCAGACACAGACTACAGGCTCTTATTAGTAAACCAGACTTCTGAAATCGGAGCCTTCTCAGACCAGGAACCATGGAGAAGACTATTTTAAGAATGCTGCCCATGGCACTGAGTAACTGCCACCTGCTGGTAGCTCCTGATTTTAGCTAGGAGTGGGACAGTGTGAGATAATCACAGCCTCCCAGACCCACATGGAAGTCAGTCGTTCTGGGATTCTGAGTGGGTCCGCTGACCTTGGAAACTCCCACATTCTTTCCCTTGCATGCTTGGGCTGCTTTAATCTAGTGTGTGTTCCCTGAGTTCACAAGCTCTGGAGGTAAGTTCCTTTCTGATGGGGGCTCTGGCACCCCTACACAATGAGCATGGGGGAAACTGACCTCGAACTTGCCTCTCAAAATCATTCCGCAACTTGGTGATCTCCTCAGCGTGTTTCTGCACAGGGAAAAGAGGCCGTTACTAGACAGCCAGACACAGAAGGAAGCCCACTCCCCTGGTCCTAACCTCCACGAGAAACCCAGCTCAGCAAACCTCATTCTGCTGCTGGTTGCTGGGTTCTCCACACCTCCAGGTTCATGGACTATGCCCAGGATAACATGGTTCTGGTGACCTCCACACTTCCTAACTCACTTCCCTCAACTAAAGCACCTCTAAGCTTGAGAGAGAACATGAACAGACACTGTGGGCACTGAACCCAGCTTGGTTCCTTTGCCAAACCATCCCACAGCCTGGAGAGCAGCAGTCACACCCACAGAGAGCTGTGGGATCTCTGCAGGTCCCGTGTGTAGCTTCCAACCTGCTGCACTGTTGCCTAAAGCAGCATTTTTAAAGTATTTTAATAGGCTGGGCATGGTGACTCATGCCTGTAATCCCAGCACTTCAGAGGCCAAGGCAGGAGGATCACTCGAGGCCAAGAGTTCAAGAGCAGCCTAGGCAACATAGCAAAACCCTCTACAGAAAATTTAAAGATTAGGTGCGTGTGGTGGCACATGTCTATAGTTCCAGCTACTTGGGAGGCTAAGGTGGAAGGATCACCTGAGCCCAGGGGTTCGAAGCTGCTGTGAGTTACAATTATACCACTGCACTGCAGCCTGGGAGACAGAATGAGACCTCATCTCTAAAAATAAATAAATATGTATTTTTAAACAAATAATTTGTGTACATTATATTTCAATAAACATTATATATTAAAATTTTGAATAAAAAATATTTTTTTTTCCTTGAGACAGAGTCTCGCTCTGTCACCAGGCTGGAGTGCAGTGGCGCGATCTCAGCTCACTGTGACCTCCGCCTCCCAGGTTCCAGTGATTCCCCTGCCTCAGCCTCCCAAGTTGCTGGGATTACAGGCGCGGACCACCACACGTGCCTGTAAATAGAAAATAAAGTAGAAAATAAAATTTTTGTATTTTTAGTAGAGACAGGGTTTCACCATGTTGGCCAGGATGGTCTCGATTTACTGACCTTGTGATCCACCCCCCTTGGTCTCCCAAAGTGCTGGGATTACAGGCTTGAGCCACTGCACCTGGTCATTGATTTTTTTTTTTAAGCAGTATTTTCATCCAACAGTGAACTCTGTTTATGTAACAATACCACATCCAGGACCCGGATTAAGATCAGACAGTTCTGCAGGGTTCAAGAGTTCAGCACCCTCATGCTTTGCTGCGAAGTCAGCAGTGTCACCAAGCTTCTTCCAGATTCAGTTGAGGCTGAACTGCTTCCAGGCATGAGGCAAATGTGTTAAAGTCTCCTTGAGACCAGGCGCAGTGGCTCATGCCCACAATCCCAGGACTCTGGGAGGCCAAGGTAGGCGGATCACCTGAGGTCAGGAGTTCGAGACAGCGTGGTCAACATGGTGAAACCCCATCTCTACAAAAATACAAAAATTAGCCGGGCATGATGGCAGGTGCCTGTAATCCCAGCTACTTGGGAGGCTGAGGTGGGAGAATGGCTTGAATCCGGGAGGCGGAGGCTGCAGTGAGCCACGATCGCGCCACTGCACTCCAGCCTGGGTGACAGAGCAAGACTCCATCTCCAAAAAAAGAGAAAGAAAGAAAGTCTCCTCTACCCAGCACCAGGAAGAACCTTTGAAGACTAAAGTCAGACACATCTCTCCTCCGCCCCAGTTCTCAGAGTGCAGTGGACTCCCCGAGGTCAAAGCCCCAGTCCTCACCCAGCTTTCGAGGCGAACAAGCACAGACCCCTTTCCCCCAGTGTCTTCCTTCTGTTCCTCTGGGCCTTCCCACTGGCACGCCCCTCTCCCCGCTGGTCACCTATCTGTACAAAACTGCACCCCTCCTCTCCCCACTTGGCTTTCTCTGTTTCATGTGTCCCCACCAGACTGTCTGTTTTATCTGACACAGTGATTTTGTCTTCCCTAGACCATCAGCCCCAGTCAGGCAGGCATTTTGTCAGAGATCAGATCAGGACCTAGCAGCTAATGGACACTCAGCAAACAGATCTCTTTCTTTTTTGCTTTGTCTCACTCTGTCAGCGAGGCTGGAGTGCAGTGGCACGATGCTAGCTCACCACAGCCTTGACTTCCTGAACTCAAGGGGTCCTCCCACCTCAGCCTCCCAAGCAGCTGACACTGCAGGCGTGTGCCGCCACGCCAGCTGACGTTTGTTGTTATTGTTATTTGAGACGGAGTCTCGCTCTGCCGTCCAGGCCATAGTGAAGCGCCGCCATCTCGGCTCACCGCAGCCCCCGCCTTCCGGTTTCAGGCAATTCTCCTGTCTCAGCCCCCCAAGTAGGTGAGATTACAGGCACCCACCACCATGCCCAGCTAATTTTTGTATTTTTAGTAGAGACGGGGTTTCACCATGCTAGCCAGGATAGTCTCGAAATCCTGACCTCATGATCCACCCGCCTCGGCCTCCCAAAGTGCTGGGATTACAGGCCTGATCTACCTCATCGGGCCATGGGTTTGTTTTGTTTTGTTTTTCTGTAGAGACAGGGTTCATCCTGCTGAGCAGTCTAGAGAAAAAGAAAGAAATCAAAAAAAGAGAAAAAACAAGATAGGGTTCAATGATTTCACCCAGGCTACTCTCAAACTATTGGCCTCAACCGGTTCTCCCATTTAACCCTCGCAAGTGCTGGGATTATGGGTGTGAGCCACTGAACCAGGTGCACAAATCAATTGTAACGGTGCCCTGGGAACCCCCAGCTTCAGAAGTAAAAATCAGCACAGCTTGTATGACAAACCGTCACAGCTGCCCAGGGGCCGACACGCTGGACATTCTAATGGTTGGTTCACTTTCTACTAAATGCCTATGACACTGTTCTCTAGGAAAGCACCTGGGCATCCTGTGTCAGCAGCACATCAAAGACCCTGAGCTGGATTTTTCTTCGGGATGTCAATTTTTTCCTCGAGGCTGAGACAGCATTGGGCACTTGGCCCCAAAATGGGGTTTGTTTGGATGCATGCTTAAAAATATACATGTATTTCAACAAACTGAAAACATGCAGATCTTATGCAAAAATATGAATTCCCAGTTGCTGTGGAATAAACCAGAGTTCATGCAGCACTGGGCTTGCGTCCCCAACAATGTCAGCCCCCACGTGCCCCCATCACACCTACCAGCCGCAGGTTCTTCACCACCACCTCACTGGCCAGCTCCTGCTCCTTCAGCTCCACCTTCAGCGCCCGCATATCCTTGCGCAGCGCACCCTGCTGCATGTGGTGCTCCTTCTGTGCCAGCTTCATGATCACGGTGCCCTCAGCCTTCATCTCTGTCAGGTTGTTCTGGTGCTCATAGAGCAGGTGCTTCACTTTCTGCTTGTACACCTGCAGGGCAATGAGAGTACCACCTGCTCGCCTGCACACCTGCTCACCTTCACCACACCTGCTCACCTGCACACCTGCTCACCTACACACCTGCTCACTCGTACCTGCTCACCTACACACCTGCTCTCCTACACATCTGCTCACCTACACACCTGCTCACCTGCACACCTGCTCACCTGCACCACACCTGCTCACCTACACACCTGCTCACCCGTACCTGCTCACCTACACACCTGCTCTCCTACACACCTGCTCACCTGCACACCTGCTCACCTACACATCTGCTCACCTGCACACCTGCTCACCTGCACACCTGCTCACCTACACACCTGCTCACCTGCACACCTACACACCTCCTCACCTACACCACACCTCACCTGCACACCTGCTCACCTGCACCACACCTGCTCACCTACACATCTGCTCACCTACACACCTGCTCACCTGCACACCTGCTCACCTGCTCACCTACACACCTGCTCACCTGCACACCTGCTCACCTACACACCTGCTCACCTGCACACCTGCTCTCCTACACATCTGCTCACCTGCACCACACCTGCTCACCTACACACCTCTCACCTGCACACCTGCTCAGCTACACGCCTGCTCACCTGTACCTGCTCACCTACACACCTGCTCTCCTACACACCTGCTCACCTACACACCTGCTCACCTGCTCACCTACACACCTCCTCACCTGCTCACCTACACACCTCCTCACCTGCACCACACCTCCTCACCTGCACACCTGCTCACCTGCACACCTGCTCACCTACACACCTGCTCACCTGCACACCTGCTCACCTACACACCTGCTCACCTGCACACCTACACACCTCCTCACCTGCACCACACCTCACCTGCACACCTGCTCACCTGCACCACACCTGCTCACCTACACATCTGCTCACCTACACACCTGCTCACCTGCACACCTGCTCACCTACACACCTGCTCACCTACACACCTGCTCTCCTACACATCTGCTCACCTGCACACCTGCTCACCTGCACACCTGCTCACCTACACATCTGCTCACCTGCACACCTGCTCACCTGCACACCTGCTCACCTACACACCTGCTCACCTGCACACCTACACACCTCCTCACCTGCACACCTCACCTGCACACCTGCTCACCTGCACCACACCTGCTCACCTACACATCTGCTCACCTACACACCTGCTCACCTGCACACCTGCTCACCTACACACCTGCTCACCTGCACACCTGCTCTCCTACACATCTGCTCACCTGCACCACACCTGCTCACCTGCACACCTGCTCACCTACACACCTCTCACCTGCACACCTGCTCAGCTACACGCCTGCTCACCCGTACCTGCTCACCTACACACCTGCTCACCTACACACCTGCTCTCCTACACACCTGCTCTCCTACACACCTGTTCACCCACACACCTGCTCACCCACATACCTGCTCACCCACACACCTGCTCACCCACACACCTGCTCACCCGCACACCTGCTCACCTACACCTGCTCACCTACACACCTGCTTACCTGCACCACACCTGCTCACCTACACACCTGCTTACCTGCACCACACCTGCTCACCTACACACCTCCTCACCTGCACACCTGCTCACCTACACCACAGCTGCTCATCTACACACCTCCTCACCTGCACCACACCTGCTCACCTACACACCTCCTCACCTGCACCACACCTGCTCACCTGCATCACACCTGCTCACCTACACCATACCTCACCTGTACCACATCTGCTCACCTACAGACCTGCTCACCTGTACCTGCTCACCTGCACCACACCTGCTCACCTGTACAACACCTGCTCACCTGTACACCTGCTCACCTGCACACCTGCTCACCCGTACACCTGCTCACCCGCACACCTGCTCACCTGCACACCTGCTCACCTGCACACCTGCTCTCCTACACATCTGCTCACCTACACACCTGCTCACCTGCACACCTGCTCTCCTACACACCTGCTCACCCGTACCTGCTCACCTGCACCACAGCTGATCACCTGCACACCTGCACACCTGCTCACCTACACACCTGCTCACCTGCACACCTGCTCTCCTACACACCTCCTCATCTGCACACCTGCTCACCTACACACCTGCTCACCTGCACACCTGCTCACCTACACACCTGCTCACCTGCACACCTGCTCTCCTACACACCTGCTCACCTACACACCTCCTCACCTACATACCTGCTCACCTACACACGTGCTCACCTGCACACCTGCTCTCCTACACACCTGCTCACCTACACACCTGCTCACCCGTACCTGCTCACCTACACACCTGCTCTCCTACACATCTGCTCTCCTACACATCTGCTCTCCTACACACCTGCTCACCTGCTTACCTACACACCTGCTCTCCTACACACATGTTCACCTACACACCTGCTCACCTACATACCTGCTCACCCACACACCTGCTCACCTACACACCTGTTCACCTACACACCTCCTCACCTGCACACCTGCTCACCTACACCACAGCTGCTCATCTATACACACCTCCTCACCTGCACTACACCTGCTTACCTACACACCTGCTCACCCGTACCTGCTCACCTGCACCACAGCTGATCACCTACACACCTCCTCATCTGCACACCTGCTCACCTGCACACCTGCTCACCTACACACCTCCTCACCTGCACCACACCTGCTCACCATACACCTGCTCACCTGCATCACACCTGCTCACCTACACCATACCTCACCTGTACCACACCTGCTCACCTACACACCTGCTCACCCGTACCTGTTCACCTGCACCACACCTGCTCACCTGTACACCTGCTCACCCGCACACCTGCTCACCCGTACCTGCTCACCTGCACACCTGCTCACCCACACACCTGCTCACCCATACACCTGCTCACCTGCACCACACCTGCTCACCTGCACCACACCTGCTCACCCGTACACCTGCTCAGCTGCACCACACCTGCTCACCTACGCACCTGCTCACCCATACCTGCTCACCTGCACCACACCTGCTTACCTACACACCTGCTCACCTGCATCACACCTCATTTGCACACCTGCTCACTTGCACACCTGCTCGCCTGCACACCTACTCACCTGCACCACACCTCATCTACACCATACCTGCTCACTTGTACCACACCTGCTCACCTGCACCCACCTGCTCACCTACACTACACCTCCTCACCTGTATACATGTGTACACACCTGGTCACCTGTCCCACACCTGAGCACCATACCTCACCTGTACCCACCTGTTCATCTGTACCACACCTCTTCACCTGTACACACCTGCTCACTGCACCCACCTGTTCACTTACACACCTCATCTGGACACACCTGGATACACCTGGTCCCCCGCACATCTGTTCACCTGCATCACACCTGCTCACTTGCACCACACCTGCTCACTTGCACATCTGCTCACCTGCACACCTCCTCACCTGCACCATACCTGCTCACCTGCACCACCTCACCTGTACACACGTGTACACACCTACTTACCTGCACACCTTCTCACCTATACACACCTGCTCACCTGTACCCACCTGCTCACCTATACCATACCTCCTCACCTGTACACACCTGTAGACACCTGCTCATCTGCACACCTCCTCACCTGCACACACCTGCTCACTTGCATCCACCTGCTTACCTGCACCATCTACTCACCTGCCCACACCTCCTCACCTGCACACATCTCCTCATCTGCACACATCTCCTCATTTGCATCCATCTGCTCCCTTGCATGACTCCTCACCTGCACACAGCTACACATGCCTGTTCACTTAAGCAAACCTGCACGCTTGAGGCAGAGTCGGACACCAAGGCTGGGAGGTGAGGTGCATCCCCAACTCACAGGGTGCTGAGGGGCAGAGCTGAGTTGCAAACAGGCCAGCCTGCCCCCAGAGCCCATGATCCTTCCGTGTTGTAGAGGCTGCACGCTAAACCTCAGGACCTGCGGGGTCTCTCCTGACACTGGCGAGATGAAGTGTCTCTCCCTCGGCCTCTTTTATAAAAAACACCTTTAGGGCTGTGACTCCCAAAGCCGAGGACAGACAGTGTCCCACCCTCACCCTCGTTGGGCCCAGTTGCTCTGTGGCTGTGTGGTGACCAGGTGGGCACGGGCAGGCTGGCCCCACTCACCTTGATCTCCACCTGGTGCCTCTCCTCAGCCTCTTCCATCTCCCGATCTTTGTTCCGCAGCTCGGCCTTCTTCTCCTCCAGCTGCCTCCGGGTGATCTCCCAGAAGGTATGGATCTTGTCCCGCTCCAGCTGGAAGTAGTTGCGCTCCTCCCGCTCACGGTCCAGCTCCTCCCGGATACGGCCCACATGCTCCTCCACCTGGCCAGGTGCAGTGGGTCAGGTGAGCACTGGGCAGGGGCCCGTGCATAGCAGAGGGGCAGGTGGCCAGAGAAGGGCAAGGAAGAAAGAGGGTCGACCCATTTTCACCTAAAATTAAACAGCTGAACATAAAAAGTTAAGATATAAAGCTAGGAAGCTCCAGAGACAGAACACATTCAACAAGTGGCAGAATGCTCTTTAATTTGGCCAATAAACATAAAATAACTATATCCTTTCATCCATTTCTGAGAATTTATACCTAAGAAATTTCTCGAAAGAAATATAAGAGCTTGTTGCTGAAAGATATTACCCACATCATTACTACAAGAGCAAAAATATTAAAGAGGAAACAATCTGAGACCGATGTAAATAGGGAATGGGCAAGAGGCAGTGGTTCTCGCCTGCAATCCCAGCACTTTGGGAGGCCGAGGCGGAAGCATCCCTTGAGCCCAGGAGTTTAAGCCATCTTGGGCAACATAGCAAGACCCCATTTCTGCAAAAAAAAATTTTTTTTTTTTTTGAGACAGAATTTCGCTCTTGTTACCCAGGCTGGAGTGCAATGGCGCAATCTCGGCTCACCGCAACCTCCGCCTCCTGGGTTCAGGCAATTCTCCTGCCTCAGTCTCCTGAGTAGCTGGGATTACAGGCACATGCCACCATGCCCAGCTAATTTTTTGTGTTTTTAGTAGAGACGGGGTTTCACCGTGTTGACCAGGATGGTCGCGATCTCTTGACCTCGTGATCCACCCGCCTCGGTCTCCCAAAGTGCTGGAATTACAGGCGTGAGCCACCGCACCTGGCCAAAAAAATTTTTTTTAATTAGCCACACGTCATGGCACACGCCTGTAGTCTCAGCTACTGGGAAAGCTGAGGTGGGAGAGTCACTTAAGCCCAGGAGGTTGAGGCTGCAGTTAGTCACGATAAAGCCACTACACTCGAGCCTGGGTGACAGACTGAGATTCTGTCTCAAAAAATAAACAGCCAGGCATGGTGGCTCCCAGCATTTTGGGAGGCCAAAGCGGGAGGATCTTCTGAGCCTGAGAGTTGACCAGCCTAGGCAACACATGGCAAAACCCCATCTCTACAAAACAGAAAAATAAAAATTAGCCAGGAGTGGTGGCACGCGCCTATAGCCACAGCTACTGGGAACACTTTGGGAGGACGATCGCTTGAACCTGGGAGCTCGAGGCTGCAGTGAGCCGTGATCACACCACTGCACTCCACCCTTGGTGAAAGAACAGGACCCTGTCTCTCAAACATAAATAAATACTGCAATGGTTGAAAACTTAAGAGTATATCAACTGGGAGAAATATCACATTACCCAAAAAACAAATATGCAAATGAGGTAGCAGCATTTAAACAAATTCATATGTTAAATAAAAAAAAAAAATCACCTTTAAAGATACAATGTCAAGCAAAAAATATACAAGACCAGCAGACTCCTAACCCTCAAGAGGGTTCAACTGCAAATCTGCAAATAGGTTAAAAAACATGGAGAACAGGCTTCCAGCTTCCTGGGGAGCTCATTTCCCTTAAGAATCAGTTATTTTTTGGGCACAGCCCCAGGCCCCTCCAGCCAGGCATGTCCAGGTCACCTCCAGCCCTACCCTCTGCCTGGACCCGGAAGAAGTCTTCTGAGTCTGTGGCTCCGTGTGCCATGCGCAGTGCACGGCCCTGCCCAGTGGACTGTACAGCCACTGCCATGCAAGGCCTGTCTCCACAGGGAGGGGAAGCAAACAGGGAGGTGGCAGCAGCTCACATGCTAGGACAAGGCAACGTTCAATCCATTCTCCACCCAGCAGCTCCAGACGCCTTTCCAGAACACAAACCTCACCCCACCACCTCTTCGCTCAGCCCCCGGCTTGAACTGTCCACGCTTTCCCTGCATGTAAAACACAGCCGTTCTTTAGCATGGTTCAAGGACCTCTGCCCAGCTCCAACTTCAGGTCATATGACTCTTCTAGTCTCCTTCATATTTACTTTTTATCCTAATACTATCAAAAGAAGGTAAGAATTATTAACAATAACACATGAGCTGACATAGCACTCGTGTCCCGTGTCAGAGGCTCATGGGGCAGTCACCCATCAGGGCAGAGGCTGGAGGCTGCACTGTGCTTGCCACAGCCTGCAGGTTTCAGGAGCCTCTTAGATAAAACTGTAATTACATAATTATGTTCTGTAGCCCTTAACTGCATCCAAATGAAGAATGGACTTGAAATGACTCCTACAAAGAAACTATAGAAACATCACCTCCTCCCCAAAATAAGCATAGCCAAGAAGGAAAAGGCAGCCCTGATGGGACTTTCATCAAAAACCATGAATGATCAATCAGACTGAGAAGTGATTTTAAGTAACTCATCTTTCTTTTAAAACTTTCCTTTTTGAGATAATGTTTAATTGTGAATAAAATAAAGGAGAACGCTACGTGTAACAGTTGCAAAAAAGAGTAGATTGAAAGAGAATATTCAAAATTAAAAATAGCTTTTAAATCAGAAAAACTTGTCCTTCCAAATTCCTAGCGCCCTATTAAAACGTTCTATAATGGGCTCTATTGCCTTTTTGAAAACACACAGTCCACGTGAAAGCTTTGCAGCTGATAGGAATTATGGACCAGGCTGGAGTGATCGTTCTGGCTTGCACAGAAGAGTAGATCCACATGGTAAGATGGACAAATGGTGCAGCCACGTGAGAGGTTCACACAGGAACTTGCGTGGCGCCCACCCACACCAGGACTGGGCCACAGCTGGCTCTGCCCACCTGACCCTGTGTGGCGCCCACCCACACCAGGACTGGGCCACAGCCGGCTCTGCCCAGCTGACCCTGCGTGGCACCTGCCCACCCTGGGACTGGGCCACAGCCGGCTCTGCTCACCTGACCCTGTGTGGCGCCCACCCACACCAGGACTGGGCCACAGCCGGCTCTGCCCACCTGACCCTGCGTGGCACCCACCCCCGGACTGGGCCACAGCTGGCTCTGCCCACCTGACCCTGCGTGGCACCCACCCACCCCAGGACTGGGCCACAGCCAGCTCTGCCCAGCTGACCCTGCGTGGCACCCACCCACCCCGGGACTGGGCCACAGCTGGCTCTGCTCACCTGCTCCTTGCTCATGTCCTCTGGGGCGAGTCCATCGACAACTGGGGTGCCTTTGGCTTTGCCTTTCTTCCCTTTCTTTTTGGGTGCCTTTGGAGATAATTGGGCAAGAGAGACTCTAACAGCTTCCCCCTCTTGAATGGCTCTGATTTGCTCACAGGGGCATTTGGCAGAGAAGGTTCTGGAACCTCTCTTCCTCCTGCTCACCTGCAGCACATCATTGCCCTGAGTGTTCCCACCCTTAACCACACACACATATCCTGTTGTTGCATTTGGAGAAGCACAAATGAGAAACCCTCCTCTGAAGAAGGAGAACATTCCTTCTAGAAAAGGGAGGGAATCCATTCTAAACCCACTGATTCCTTGGTCTGTGGTGGCCAAGCGCAGTGGCTCGCATGTGTAATCCCAGCACTCTGGGAGGCCAAGGCAGGAGGATCACTGGAGTCTAGAAGTTTAAGGCTACAGTGAGCTATGGCTGCATCACTGCACTTCAGCATGGGCAGCAGACCGAGACCCTGTCTCCAAAAACGATGACGGGGGAACCCATTCCAAACCCACTCACCCCTTGGTAATAGTAAACACCTCTGCTGTGGATGCAAAATGTGCTTGGGCTCCACAGGGAAGAACCCCAACGCCACACTGCCAGATGTTACCATGCTGGCTGCAATGCTTAGAAACCACCATGGAAAGACGTGCAGGAAACCATTCAGTAAGTACAGGGAGAAGTGCCTCCATAACCAAAATCGGCTGTGCCAACCAGAGGTTTCCTTTCTTCCAAACAGAAAATTCCTTCAGAGAAGCCTGGTCAAGAAAGCTTGCGCAGACGGCACCCACCATGAGTGCTCCGTAAATGGGTTGCCAGAAGGAACTGCGCGCAGCGTCGTGCGTGGTTTTAGCAACTTTGACAAGGTTGGGAGAGAGAACTTTCTAACCCCACCCCCTTGTGAAGGTTGCTGAAACCAAGCATGACACCACGGGCAGTGCTGTCTGATCACCCACTTACAGAGCACTCAGCAGACACTAATTTCCATAGCCTATCCTTCTGACTTTGCCGCTCCCAGTGGTCTTCGGCCTGTGCTTTTCTGTGTCTACATGTCTCGGTAACCTGTTTTGAGGACAAGATCTCGTTCCGTCACCCAAGCTGGAGTGCAGTGGTGTGATTACAGCTCACTGGTGCCTCCAACTGCTGGGCTCAAATGAATACTCCCACCTTAGTCTCCCCGGGAGCTGGGACCAGGGGAGTGCATTGCCTCTGCGCCCAGCTGTGGAACATTTTTATAATTACAAATTTCATGTGGAAATTTTATTTATTTTTTTCAAAACATTAAAATCTAAATTCATTTATCCTTTTTTTTTTTTGAGATGGAGCCTCCCTCTGTCACCCAGGCTGGAGTGCAATGGCACCATCTTGGCTCACGGCAACCTCTGACTCCTCGGTTCAAGCGACTATCCTGCCTCAGCCTCCCCAAATAGCTGGGACTACAGGTGCCTGCAACCATACCTAGCTAATTTTATTTGTATTTTTAGTAGAGACGAGGTTTCACCATGTTGACCAGGCTAGTCTCAAACTCTTGATCTCAGGTGATCCACCTGCCTAGGCCTCCCAAAGTGCTAGGATTACAGGCGTGAGCCACCGTGCCCAGCCCATTTATCTTAATTTATGTTTCATTTAGTCCTGAGTGAAAATATTATGAGGAGCTGAGATATGTCCAGCCTGGGTGACAGAGTGAGACTCTGTCTCAAAGAGATATGTCCAGCCTGGGTGATAGAGTGAGACTCTATCTCAAAAAAAAAAAAAAAAAGAAAAAAGAAAAAATATTATGTGGAAATTTTAGAAAACACTGAGGAGAAGAAAAAAGAAACATCACCCATATTCCTTGGTCCCAAGGATCCAACAGACCACAAACCATATTCTCACAAGCTAGTGTAAACAGAAGTAGTTTAGCCGGGCATGGTGGCTCACACCTATAACCCCAAAACTTTGGGAGGCTAAGGCAGGTGGATGGCCTAAGGTCATAAGTTCAAGACCAGCCTGGCCAACATAGTGAAACCCCATCTCTACTAAAAATACAAAAAGTTAGCTCGGCGTGGTAATGGGCACCTGTAATCCCAGCTACTACGGAGGCTGAAGCAAGCAGAATCACTAGGACCCAGGAGACGGAGACTGCAGTGAGCCAAGATCACACCAGTGCACTCCAGCCTGGGCAACAAGAGTGAAACTCCATCTCAAAAAAATAAATGAATGAATGAATAAATAGTTTGGTAGCGGGTTTTTTTTTTTTTTTTTTTTTTGAGACAGAGTCTCACTCTGTCACTCAGACTGGAGTGGAGTGGTGCAATCTCAGCTCATTGCAACCTCCGCCTCCCAGGTTCAAGGGATTCTCCTGCCTGAGCCTCCCAAGTAGCTGGGATTACAGGTGCTCAGCTAATTTTTGTATTTTCAGTAGAGACAGGGTTTAACTATGTTGGCCAGACTGGTCTCGAGCTCCTGACCTCAAGAGATCTGCTCACCTCGGACTCTTAAAGTGCTAGGTTTACAGGCGTGAGCCACTGAGCCCAGCCTTTTTTTTTTTCTAGAGACAGAGTCTTACTCTGTCACCCAGGCATCTCACTGAGTGCAGTGATACCATCTCAGCTCACTGCAGCCTCCACCTCCTGGGTTCAACTGATCGTCCTGCCTCAGCCTCCCGAATAACTGGGACTACATGCACGCGCCAACATGTCCAGCTATTTTTTGTGTTTTTAGTAGAGACCGGGTTTCATCATGTTGGCCAGGATGGCCTTGATCTCTTGACCTCATGATCCGCCCACCTCAGCCTCCCAAAGTGGTGGGATTAAAGGTGTGAGCCACCGCGCCTGGCTTCCCAGCCTAGTTTCCTATTTTCCAGTTGGTTTTCAGAAGACCCTTCCCGGTTAAGAAAACCCATCCACTTAAATCTTAATATTTAATGTACTGCTCTCTTCCTACTCCCTGCACTCCAAGAAGGCTACCTCATCAAAAAGCCCTAAAAGCCGGGGAGGAAGGTTCAGCACCACTGAGCATCTGGGACCTTCACAGACAGCTGCAGGAACTTGGTCGGGCTATGAGAGCTTTCCTCCCGCACCAGCTGAAACCCACCCTGCCATACCTGCCCAGAAACTGTGTTACTCACAACTCTTGTATCATAAAGGGAGAGCCCTTTACAGGAAAGAGACACAGACGGAGCTGATGAGGCCAAGAGCTCTGCCTTCCTCTTCCCGGTTCGGGCCTGACTCCTGCCAGGCTTTCCAAGGGAGCAGGGGTTCCTGCATCCCAAGGAACCGAGCACCCCACGGGCGACGGACACGTCCAGGCCTCCCTGGTGCAGAGGGACCTCGAGCCACTCCGGTGTGCCCCCGGCTCTCCGTCCCGGAAACCAAAGATCCTCAGGCAATCGCTGCCTCCGACTCTATTCCAGGGGGACCCCGCTGCGCTGCAAAGCCCCTGTGAGGTGAAACCCTAGGTCCCGGGGAGCCAGCGAGCGAGTCTCCATCCCAGGATGGAAGTCCCCCCGACGCTTGTCCACTCTTCGGGGCACCGGGCACCGCGCGCCGCGGGCCCTGGGCGTTCTGTGAGCGGCCCTGGTCTCGGCTCCGAGTGCGCGCAGGCCCCGGGGCCGGGGGC
Source organism: Aotus nancymaae (assembly GCF_030222135.1). Classification (NCBI taxonomy): domain Eukaryota; kingdom Metazoa; phylum Chordata; class Mammalia; order Primates; family Aotidae; genus Aotus; species Aotus nancymaae. Next base: position 80,204 of record NW_026988510.1, read on the forward strand.
AGCTTGTCGGCCCCACGGGGTCCCCTCAGAAGCCCCGCACCCCAGGCCTCCTCTTCTGGGGTCTCCGTGTACCCAGGCCTCCCTGCCCCGCGCTCTCCAGGCCCCTGGCGAGGACCTCAGCCCGGCTCCCGCCCTTGCTCACCATGACGCCGGCGGACAAGCCCGGCCGCGACCCGGGTCCAAAGCGCCGACCCCGCGGAAGCCGCGCCGTTTCCCGGCAACCGCGGCAGGGGGATGCCGCGATAAGTCGCAAGATCTCGCGAGACTCCGCCCGGCGGCAGCGCGTCCCTAGAGACGGGCGTCAGGGAGGAACCGCTGTGGACGAGCCCGCTGGCAGCACGGAAGCCTTTCGCTGCAGGACGCGTTCTGTTTTTTTGCGGGAACCTAAGCTCCAAGAGGGAGAACCGTTCACTTCTGTCCTTCAGCGCCCAGTACAGCTCCCGGCAGGTGCTCAGTGAACATGTGCTCAGTGCTGAATGAGTGAATGAAGGACCTGTGAATGAATGATCCACCTGCCACCCAAAGCTCTGGGACGTCACCCACGTGAGATTCAGACCTGCGCAGAGACCGTCCCCCGGGCCTCACCGCCCCCGCCCACCCTCGAGGGGCCCTCCCAGCTGCTGCGCCGGCGGGTTCCGCACGCTCAAAACACAGGACTAGGAAAGAAAACTCCCGAAGCATCCCCTTCACAAAAATAAACCGCTCTTCCCGAAGAGGCCTCCTCCCCAGTCCTCAGGGAGGAAGAGAAACCAGAGGCTTCCAGACAGGCCCTGCAGGAAACAGCTGCCACTTCCTTTTCTAACAAGTCTCCCGTTCTGAAAACTACTGGCCGTTTTACAGTTTCTAAAGTGAATTTCCCGTCCCTGAAACTACTGTGTTGCCTGCATACAACCGTCTGTCACCCAGAAGGCCGTCATAAGCAGGTACTTCTTTTTCTTTTCTTTTCTTTTCTTTTTTTTTTTTTTGGACAAGGAGTCTCGCTCTGTTGCCCAAGCTGGAGTGCAGTGGTGTGATCTCGGTTCACTGCAACCTCCACCTCCGGGGTTCAAGCAATTCTTCTGCCTCAGGCTCCCAAGTAGCTGGGACTACAGGTTCATGTCACCACTGCTGGCTAATTTTTGTATTTTTAGTAGAGATGGGATTTCACCATGCTGCCTAGGATGGTCTCAATCTCTTGACCTCGTGATCCACGTGCCTTGGCCTCCCAAAGTGCTGGGATTACAGAGGAGAGCCATTTTTTTTTTTTCTTTTTAGACAGGGTCTCCTTCTGTCTCCTAGGCTGTGATCACAACTCACTGCAGCCTCAACCGCCTGGGCTCAAGCAATCCTCCCACTTCAGCCTCCTGAGAAGCTGGGACTACAGGTGCGAGACACCACACCGGGCTTTTTTGAAAAAGTTTTTTTATAGAGACAGGGTCTTACTTTGTTGCCCAGACTGGTCTCTAACTCCTGGCCTCAAGCAATCCTCCTGCCTCAGCCTCTGAAAGTGCCGGGAGCACAACGTGAGCCCCACACCTGGCCATAAGCTGTCAACCTTAACATCTTCTTAAAAAGTGGTCATCTTGGCTGGCGCGGTGGCTCATGCCTGTAATCCCACACTTTGGGAGGCCGAGGCAGGTGGATCACCTGAGGTCAGGAGTTCAAGACCAGCCTGGCCAACATGGAGAAACCACATCTCTACTAAAAATACAAAAATTAGCCTGGTGTGGTGGTGCATGCCTGTAATCCCAGCTACTTGGGAGGCTGAAGCAGGAGAATCCTTGAACCCAGGAGGTGGGGGCTGCCGTGAGCCAAAATTGCGCCATTGCACTTCAGCCTAGGCAACAAGAGTAAAACTCTGTCTAAAAAAAAAAAAAAAGTAGTCTTCTACTTGGGAGGTTGAGGTGGGAGGATCGTTGGAGCCCTGGAGGTGGAGGTTGCAGTGAGATCACACCACTGCACTCCAGCCTAGGTAACAGAGTGAGACCCGAGACCCTGTTGCCAAAAAAAAAAAAAAAAAAAAAAAAGGGATTCTTGCGGAAGCTCTTGTTCTCCTGTGTGGATGAAGATTCCAGAATCTATGCTCATAGAAAGTTGTGCTGGGGGCAAAGTGTGAGAAATGAAAGAAGGCTTGGTAGACAGGTCTTCCTGTCCAGCTCGGGGAGGAAGCTGCCACATGGGCTGAGCTTGCTCAGGCCTCAGGCACCCACACAGTGGTGGGAATCTGAGAATCACTGTGATGAGAGGCTTCCTGTTTGCCCACCCAAGAACGGATGGTTCTTGGAGAGGAACAGCCAGTTGGCAGAACTGCACTGGCTCAGCCTGCACAAAGCTGTGATTTATTTATAGTAAGCAGCCCTGAGGCCTTTGCGAGGTCTGGCAGGTCACTGTGCCTGGGCAAGCAGAGCCAGCATCACGTGCCAGACTCCTTTGGCCTGATAGACGCCTCCTCCCCCAGGCATAGGGTGGGAGGGGTCTCCCAGGGGAAGCTTGGCAGGTCAGACGGTGCCGCTGGAGAGCACAGTGGGGTGATTATTATTATTTAACACTTACTTCACAAGCCCAATATGCTAGCTGCTTCATGCTGATTGGCTTTTTGCTTTAGAAATCTGGCTAAGAGTCCTGAATTAAATAGCTGTATTAACAATAATTCCTTTCAGCAAAAAGGGCAATAGGAGGGTTAGCTCAGGATAGCCTAGACAGGGTATTCACTTGTCACAAGCGAAGAGCACAGCTTGGTCTATCAGTGTGGACTGCAGAGGTGAATCATTTAGGGAGCCCTGACTGCTGGCTCCCGGGGCTCCCGACAAGGCTCACTGCAACCTGTCCTTTTCATACTGAATTTGATTTCAGATGTTTGGAAAAGAGTCTTTTCTTCACGTACATGGCTTAAGATACTTTCATTCAGCATCAAGCTGTGCAGCTCAGAAACCCAGATAAATGGCATCTGAGTTTCCTGCAAAATCCCAGGGCAAATTTTAATACAAACCAACCAACTGCCCCCTGTCTGATTTCTGCTGCTCCCTGCCGCCACTCCCCACCAAGTAAACCGCCTCCAGCCACTGTGTCAACTCAGTGAAGGCCTGCAGGTTAGGATAACAAGAGTGTTAATGAAGACTAAACCTTTTATTTATTTATTTTTTTTTTTAGACATGCCATCATAGTCACTGCAGTCTTGGACTCCTGGGCTCAAGCGATCCTCCCACCTCTGCCTCCAACCCACTCTACCTGGCTTATATTCTTACTTTTGTTTTTTGAAGAGATGGTGTCTTGCTTTGTTGCCCAGGCTGGTCTCAAACTCCTGGGCTCAAGCTGTCCTCCCACCTCAGCCTCCCAAAGTGCTGGGATTACAGGCATGAGTCACTGCACCAGCAAATGGTCTTTCTTTTAGAGATAAATATTGAAGCATTTACAAATGCAGTGATGTAATATGTATACAATTTGCTTCAAAATGACCCAGGAGTGGAGGGAAGTGAATGAGGACAGGCCATGACTTGGTAGTTGTTGACTCAGGGTGATACGCACATGTGGGTGAGTTGTGACGTTCTCTCTACTTTCGTGTTTGCTAATGTCATTAATAAAAAGTTAGACACTGTCCTCTGGAGTCTGACTGCCTGTTGATTACCAGCAGGGCAGTCTTTGACGAGACCCCCTCTGTATCATTTATTCATCTCTCAAATGGGAATCATTCATACACAGTAATTACTGTCACAGTTACCACAGCTGCGTAACAACCCTAAAACACAGTAGCTGAAAACAATGACAGCATTTGTTTTGTCGTGAATCTGCAACTTGGCCATGACAAAGTAGGGATAGCTTGCCTCAGCCCCACTCATTGCGCCCTCCCCAGGAAAGCTCAAAGGCAGGGTCTGGAACCTTCTGAGGGCTTACTTAGGTAGGCAGCTGAGGCCAGCTGTTGGCAGAGGGCTCAGTAGGAACGCCAGCAGCAACACACACACACACACACACGGGTGTCTCCCGTGTGGCCTGGGCTTCCTCACAACATGGAGGAAGCTCTAGTTCCAAGAGGGGCCTTTCCAGAGAGTAGGACGCTGCTCAAGACGCAGCCTTGGGAGTCCCATGCCATCTGCTGCCCTCTGTTGGCCAGGGCAGGCCCAAGCCCCCATAATGGTTACGGAGAAGCAGCACAGATAGGGGTGTCTTCATGGGAACAGAAGGTCCTGGAAGACACATGGGATCAGAACTACTGCTGTGGCCATTTTGAGAAAACACAACCTGCCACCCCCAACAACTCCAGGTGGTCCACGCCCATCCACTGTCCCCACACCCCGCAGCTGCGCTCCCTGAGAGGCCAGACTCCGCACCCTCAGGGTGGCGGGGACGCCAGTGGGTCATGAAATCATTTCAGAGGCTTTTAAGCAGCAGTTCTGGTTTTTGTTTTGTAAACTAAAGAAACACGGAAACTATGAGCCTGCCCTGCTGACTTCCAGGCTGGAAGGCACGCTGTACCCCGCTAACCGGAGTTGGGCAGGAGTCAGTCTGGGCGGGGCAGCCAGGGCAAAGGGTCTGACTGTGGCTGGTGGAAGCTGAATGCATCCCTGGCGTCTGAGCCGCAGCCCCTCCTGCAGTCTGGGCCGCTCAAGTCCATCTGGCAAGTTCATCGCCTCTCCCACTCGCAAACTTCCTACCTGACACTTGGGTTTGGTTTGTTTTGATTAAAGTGCAGAGCATGGGCTTACAGAGGTCCCCTCCCAGCGCCCGGCTGTGCGTCCTCGGGCGGGTTACTTACCGTCTCTGTGCTGAGCTCCTTCGCCTGAAAGGAGACCTCCTCCTTAGGTCACTGGGAGAAGCGATGGGACACCCATCGCACGACGACGAGGCGCAGAGCTTGGTGCTCGCCGGGTGTGCTCGGAGAGGCGGCCCCGCGCTTGCTGGGAGGTGGGTTTCACCGAAGCTGCCCCGGCGCTCCCCGCACCCGCGCCAGCCGCCCTCCCGCGGCTTCCCGCCCCACCCGCCCCCTGCAGCGTCGCGAGCGCCTGCCTCGTCCCCACCCACCCCCGCGTGGATTCATTCCTTCACACCGTCCAGCGCGCTCTGCGATTCTGCCATTACCCTGCCCGACTCAGGCCCTCCCGCGCCCCCGCCAGCCCCGCCGGGTCCCCGCACGCACGGACCCGGAGGAGAACAGGAGCGCGAGCGAAGCGGCTGCCAAGTGAGTGCGCAGGAACCGCGGACGCCGAGCCAGGGTCGGGAGGCCGCAGCCGGGGCCGGTGGGGTCCGCGGCGGGGCGGGGCCGGGGGAGGGGTCGGCGGGGCGAGGGCCGGCAGGGGGCGCGCGCGGGCCCGGGCGGGGCCGCACCTGTCCTGCGGCTGGGGAGGGCGCCGGGGCCCGGGAGCAGCTGCGCGCCCCGCCCCGCGGGCTCCTCCCCGCCGCCGCGGCCCCCCGGTTGCTGCCCCGATGCGCTGCGCCCGGAGCCGGGGCCGAGTCGCTGCCGCAGCTGTTGGGGCGCCTGGGCCAGGAGACCCCGCCGTCGCCCGCGCCCCTCCCAGACCCCGCCGGCCGCATGGAGCCCCCGGAGAGCGCCGGCCCCGGAGGTGAGTTCAGCCCCAGCCCCCGGGACCCCCAAGCGGCGCCTCCCCGCAGCCCCTCCCGACAGGGCCCACCTTCCCGCTGCCGGAGCCGCCGAGAGCCCTTTGGCAGGTGGGGGGCGGGGGCCTGTCCGGCGGGCCAGGGACACCTCCCGGGAGCGGTCCCCGCGCAGGCTGGGGGCGCACAGGCCGGGTCTCCGCCCCCTTGTTCTCTGCGCTCGCGGCCTGGGTGCATTCGACGTTGGGTGGCCCGGAGTTTCGTCCCGAGCCCCCTCCCAGCCGAGCCAGCCGGGGCCCCGGGGAGGGGGAGGGGCGTTCCGGGGCTGGAGTTTGGGGTCCCTGTCGGCGGGGCGTGGGGGTGACACTGGCCGGTCGCTAGCTCGTCCGCTTTGTTCACCCAGAGGCGAGTCTCGGGGGCGAGGGCCGGAGACTGCGGGCAGGGACACTGCCGGGGCGCGGGGCATGCAGGGGCGCAGCCCGCCTCGGGGCTCCCGAGCTGCGGGAGTGGCTGTTCCGGGCGCGGCCCCGGCGCACGCTCATCGGGGAGGGTCGGTGCGCCTGGACCGCTCGCTGCCCTGACGGTGGAGGCCTCAGTGCAGGACCTTGGAGCCGGTAATGGGAAGAAACGTTCACAACCCCCTTCCCAATCAGCCTTTTCCAAAAGGGCTCTCGGGGTTCCACTGGCCTAGGTCGCAACTTGGATGCAAACTGCAGACTCCTCACCTGCCTGGCAAGGCCCACCACCTCCTGATTTCCCAGAGGTCCCATTCCACGGAGCCAGCAGGTGCCGGGGGCACTGGCCAGCCTGCGCTCTGTAACTGCACGGGAACCTCAGTCCCCAGCCACACACAGTGGCCGCCTCTGGAGCCCGAAGGCCTGTCCCCGGGAGAAACAGGTCCGCCCACCCGGTGTATCTGCAGTCCAAGGTCAAGGATGATGTCCTGGACATGCCCGAGGGCTGGTGGGCTTGGGTTTTGTTTTGTCATTTGTAGGAGGGACCAGAGCTCCTTCTTAAGGCTGACAGTAGCAGCACTGTGGGCATGGGAAGCCTGGAGGTTGGGGCGTGAGGGTTTGGGGGTCGCAGCTGTGACCACCTGTGAACTGTGAGAATAGGTGTGGACGAAGCAGTTAGGACCCTCTGAGCCTCAATTTCCAAGTCCGTCAGTGGAGACAGCTCCGCATCCCCGCAGGGCTGTGGAAGCCCAAGGCTCTGGGAGAGGAGGTTAGTACCTTTTCTCTCCTCCTTTGAGAAAAAGGAGGATTTCCCAGAAGCTTAAAGGCAGAGAAAGTGGGTTCCATTTCTGAGCCCATCACTCACTGGCTGGGGGCTTCGGGTCACTAAAGTGCACACGTATTTACTGACGAGGTGGCGGCTCTGTGTAGGGGACTTAGTGGGAAGACGGTGCCCGGTCATCTGAGAGCTCATGCTCTTGACACCAGCGCCCACTTCCTTAACTGCGAAGGGGCCACTGATGACTACTTTGTGGGGCCTCATGAGGTCACATGATGGTGACTGTAACTGTCATCTTTTATCACTTACTTTTGAAAACCTTACAAAAGTAGCGAGAGCAGCACGACGAAGCCCCATGTGCCACATCCCAGCCCCCAGGCCCACAACCTACTCTCCAGAATACCACCAACCTCCCTTCATTGGTAGTGTGAACCAAATCTACACATACTATTTCATTGATAAGGAATTCAGAAATATCTGTAAAATATTTCTATAAAGCATTACTAAAACACCGTTTTTGCACCTAGATGAATTAACGATTTCTTAATATCAAATGTACAGAACACGGAGGTGCAGGTGCAGGTTTGCACAGGAGTGTGACGTGTGCCCTCCCTGAGGGCCCCACCTGGAAGCCAGCGCTGTAACCCACCCCAACTCAGTCAGCCCGCAGGCCCACAGGGAGAAAGAGAGGGACCCTAAGGAGGCTGAGAGTCTAGACAGGGCCACCTCAGCATCCCTGAAATGCTCTGGGGGCCCAAGTCCAGGGACAAGCATCCTGGGGGATGGGGTGCAGGTGGCCCCTGCGTCTGCGAGCGTCTCTTCTTCCCTGCAGCCAGTTTATGATATTCATTCATTCACTCACTTCATTAGTTCACTCGTCCATGCAGTGGTGTGTGCCAAGGGCCTCCTCAATGCTCTGGGCAGGGCCCTGGGCACACAGCAAGGAACAGGATTTGGGCCAAGTTTTCCAGTTAAGAATGTACTGGAAAATAGGTCGGCAGCAGAGCACAGGGCATCAGCAGTCAGCCCTCAGGGAAGCCTGGGGGGCTGGGCTGAGGCACCCCAATGCCTGGCTCCCTAACTGGGGTGCTGCTTCAGTGCCCACTCAGCCCAGGCCCTGGCAGCCCTGCAGGGGGATGGGTCCCCCTTGATAGGGGCTGTGCTGGGTGAGGACCAGAACATTGCTGTGACCCCACACCTTGGGGTCCTTCCTGGGGCATCAGCAACAGCTGCTTGCCTCTGCCCTGGCCCTGGAAACCCTGGGGCTGCCAGCACCCGGCCCCCATGCCTGCCTGGCACCGAGCCTCTGGTCCCCATGCCTGCCTGGCACCGAGCCTCTGGTCCCCACCCTGGGAAAAGCAGCAGGGTTCGCCCATGAGGAATTTGTTTCTTCTTCCCACAAGAGCTTGTTGAGAGGGTGTCAGACAGACCCTGGTAATTGCTACCACAGCTACTCACTAACCGTGGGCTCCCTGACTCACCCTCATCTATTTATTGCACACCTACTGTGTGCTAGGTCCCAGGAATGTAGCCATGAACTAGATACAAGCTGCTTCAGTCCCATCCTGCTCTGGGGCTGAGCCTGGGGCTCCATGGGCCAACTCACAGTGTACATGTGTATCATTTCCCCCCAGCTTTGCCTGTCAGCTCCAGCCAAGAGCAAGTTTTGTTTCCACTGAGGACTGTTTTTAAACAGGTATTATTCATATATAAAGTTCATCCTTCTAAAGTGTACAGCTCACTGTTTTAGTCTATTCCCAAAGTTGTGTGGCCATCACTGTATCTTCATTACCCCCCAAGAAAACCCGTACCCATTCTCCCCTTCTCCCCTGCCCCCCAGCCTCTGACAATCACTGATCTAACTTCTGTGCACGTGCCTATTCGGTACATTTCGTAAGCATGGACTCAGGCAGGATCTGTCCTTCTGCGCCTGGCTTCTTTCACTGGAGTGAGGTGTTCACGCTCGTCCACCTGGTGTCCCGTGTCAGGGCTGCACTCCTGGGACTGAATCACACTCCTCGGTACACACAGACCACATTCCACATATCCACCGATCCACTGAGGGACATTTAGTTTCCACTTTTGGCTACTGTGAATCACGCTGCTACGGACATGCATGTATGGGTTAGGGGCGCCACCCTCCCTCAGAGTCAGAAATCCACATACAACTTTTGACTCCCCGAGAGCTTAACTGCTAATAACCTACTACTGACCAGAGCTTTCCTGATACAGTCAACTAACACATATTTGCTGCATGTAATACACAGTAGGTTCGATCATTTGAGGAACCACTAAGAGCTTTACAGGAGCCACGCACCTGTCAAGATCCATCCTGCCCCTCCTGGGGCTCAGGCCGTGTATGTCGCTGGCATCACATTCTTCTGGCCAAAAACTTAGCGTCCTGAGAGCAAAGGGTTACATCTTCACATTTGCCTTCCCCGAAGCCTCGACACAGACCCAGAGTTTACAGAATAAAGACGAAGCCACTGTCAAAGGGAGATGGAGAAGGGTCAGACTAGGTACCCGCTGGCTTCAAATGCTCACAGGACTGAATCCCATCAACGCCAAGATGCCGTCAGCTACAGGTGCGTTGCTGTCTCAGGAATGTGAAAATATGAAAAGATTTTTTTTTGAGTCGCATTCTGTCGCCCAGCAGCTCACGGCAACCTCCGCCTCCCGGGTTCAAGTGTTTCTCCTGCATCAGCCTCCCGAGTAGCTGGGACTACAGGCAAGCACCACCACACCCAGCTAATTTTTTTTTTTTTTTTTTTTTGAGACAGAGTCTCGCTCCGTTGCCAGGCGCCAGGCTGAAGTGCAGTGGTGCGATCTCAGCTCACTGCAACCTCCGCCTCCCGGGTTCAAACAATTCTCCTGCCTCCAGTAGCTGGGACTAGAGGTGCACGCCACCATGCCAAGCTAATTTTTTGTATTTTTAGTAGAGATGAGGTTTCACCATGTTGGCCAGGACGGTCTCGATCTCTTGACCTCGTTATCCACCCGCCTTGGCCTCACAAAGTGCTGGGATTACAGGCCTGAGCCACCACACCCAGCCCACACCCTGCTAATTTTTGTATTTTTAGTAGAGATGGGGTTTTGAATGTTGGCCCAGGCTAGTCTTGAACTCCTGAACTCGAGTGATCCACCCGCCTCGGCCTTCAAAAGGGCTGGGGTTACAGGTGAGTCGCTGTGCCCAGCCTGAAAAGATACTTCTTAGAGTCAGTCCAACAGGCCTGCTGTGCGCTCTACAGGGCTAGAGCTTTGTCCAGGGGTGACTGTGGCCCTTAGGACCCCAGGATCTATAGAGGACTTGGGCATTCCCATGCCCCTCCCTAGAGCAAGATGGGGAAGGGGCCTGCGGTATGGCTGAGGTCCTGCTTGGGGCCCCCAGCTCAGCACAAGCAGAGGGCACCCAGCATAAGTGGAGGATGGCGGGGGCAGTGCCTGCAGACTTACCTCCCACTGGACTGTGCCCTCGCCGGCCTCATCATAAAAATGCAGGTAGCCACTTTCCCACTCAGCTCAGACCCCTTCAGCAGCTTCTCCCAGCCCACTGAGTCAAGTCCTGAGAGCGTCCACACAGCCTGCACACACGCTTGCCGGCCTCTGTGCACATTAGGCTGATACCAGGCCTTCTCCCCCATGTCACATGGCTCCCTCCCACCTCCAGGCTCCTCCTCTGAATCTTGGCAGAGCATTCTCCCTAAAATGTGAACACAGTCCCGCACTGCCCCTGGCACTGACTGCCCCTCAGAAGGGCAGGAATCATCTGTTTTGTCTATGCCACGTCCCCAGAACAGCGGGCGATTCGGAAGTCTCGGTGGAGTGAATGAATGAGTGCCTTTTAGAGTGCCTTGGTCTAGATGACGGCCCTGCCCAGCGAGAGGGTGGCTACAGGTGGAGACCCCTCCTCTGTCCCACCTTCCTTCAGTGATCCACTCTGCCTCCAGCCCCCTGCCCCCAACCCAGGTCAGGACCCAGGGAACCTAAGCCAGCAAGTCGGAGGTTTTCCTCTCCCTCTCCTGGGCCCCAGCCAGGAAGGGGCTGGCAGGTAACAGCTGAGAGCTCCAGCTGGGTCCATGGCCCCTCCCTGTGCCGTGTGCTGGGGACAGATGCTGAGCTACTCTGTGCCTCAGCTTCCTCCTCTCAACTGCAAAGCTCAGCGTCTTCCCATGTAGCTGGGAGTTAGGGCGAGTGAGAATGGGGTTAGTAAACACAGAATGTCGGGACTATACTAGAAAACCATGAGCCGCTGTCTTGTCTTAAGACAGGGCTTCTCTTTGTCACTCAGGCTCGAATGTAGGGGCAGGATCACAGCTCACTGCATTCTCTACCTCCTGGGTTTCCAGCCGTCCTCCTGCCACAGCCTCCCGAGTAGCTGTGAGACAGGTGTCCACCACCACACCCAGCTGTCATTAACCCAGAACCACCAGCCCCACCCTGCCTCTGAGAGTGCTGTCCCCCTGAGATTCTCTGCAGAACTGCTCTTGCCCCACGTTTCCTTGATATCGGGGCGCTGTCAGAAAGGAGGTGGTGGGAGGCCAGGGTGGAGGATCGCTTGAACCCAGGAGTTCAAGACCAGCCTGGGCAACATTGCAAAATCCTGTCTCTACCAAAAAAAAAGTTTTAATTAGCCAGGAGTGGTGGTCCAGCTACTCAGGAGGCTGAGGTGGGAGGACAGCCTGAGCCCAGGAGGTCAAGGCTGCAGTGAGCTATGGTTGTGCCACTGCACTCCAGCCTGGGCAACAGACTGAGACCCTGTCTCTTAATGTAAGAGAGGCCAGGCACAGTGGCTCACACTTGTAATCCCAGCACTTTGGGAGACCGAGGTAGGCGGATCACCTGAGGTCAGGAGTTCGAGATCAGCCTGATCAGCATGGTGAAACCCCATCTCTACTAAAAATACAAAATTAGCCAGGTGTGGTGCTGCATACCTGTAATCCCAGTTACTAGGGAGGCTGAGGCAGGAGAATCACTTGGACCCAGGAGGCAGAGTTTGCAGTGAGCCAAGACTGCGCCATTGCGCTCCAGCCTGGACAACAAGAAAAAAAAAAGGAGGGTGCCCCTCAGGACAGGAGGGGCAGAGGTGGAGCTCCTGCTCTGGGAGAGGGTGCCATGGAGGACGTGCCTGTCCTATAAACTGGGGAGGTAAGAGCCCCTATGGCCTTCCTCAGCTGGGGATCCTAAAGCAGGGCCTCCTGGCCAGTGACTCACACCCTGCACCTTGGTTCCCGACTCCTACCTGCTCGCAGGGCTCTGGGCCAGCCATGCCATAGGGACAGCACCTGCTCCGTCTTGGACCTGGCAGGTCTGGGGCCCCTGTCACACCCTCCTGAGACTCAAGGCTGGGACAGAGACACACCCTCTGCAGACTCATTGTTCAAGGGTCAGCTGTGCGTGCGTGGCCACCACTCTGAGTTGTGTGGAAGCATTCTGAAATCGTGACCATGGCTCAGGCCAGCAGGACATGAGCACACTGTGGGGGTGGGGGTGGGCCCTGGGGCTGCAGCTACACCGTCCCTTGAGGAAGGGTCCAAGGGCCAGGTTGGGTCTCCTGGGGGTGTCCCCTCCTCTGGACGCCCCCTCAGCGCTACGGAGAGTGGTTCAAGCAGGCTTCTTCTGGCTGACGTCTGGGAAGTCCCCCTGTTCACAGCCTCAGAAGAGAGTCTGCATCTGACCCTCTGTCTCTTGTGCCCTGTGGGTGGGCAGGTATCCCTGCTGAGCTTGGGGGTGGGCCAGGACCCCAGTAACTTAACCCCTCCAGGATGCTCAGAAACCTCATTGCAGATGCCAGTGGAGAGGTGAAAACCAGCCTGCCCAGCCCCCAGGTCTGAAATGGGCCATGCGATGCGATGACACAGCACTCAGGGCTTCTCAGACAGGAGCCGGGTGGGCCACAGAGAATCATCTCACAGCCGGTGGGGACCAATGATCTCACTGGTCAGGCTGCGGGGCTGCCACCCAGGCAGAGCCTGACACTCAGCTCACTGCCAGGTCACCTGCCACAGCCGCACTGCCAGTTCCCATGCCACTGGGGACCTCCCAGCCCTGCACCGGTGCTCCTGACTCAGAGGCCAGGCACCTGAGGCTCCCTCGGCTTCGCTGGGGAGGACTGGGGGTGCGGATGCTCCAGACCCACTAGGGCCACCTGGCAGTATCCAGGCTGCTGGCTAGTGCCATAGGAGGGCAGGCCCACCCTTCACAGGCAGCTGTTTGCGGCTCCCGCAGGGAGACCCTCATGGAAGCAGCTGCTCCCCTGGCTTCAAGCACACCCAGCTATGATCAGTGCTCACCACTGGGGGCTGCTAAAAATACCCGACAGGGTCCTCAGGGTGCCGCTGGCAGGAGTGGGAGGGCCTTTGTCCATCTGACAAGTGCGCTGAGCACCCATTCAGGTGGGGGGTGCTGGCATCCCTGGAAGGCCCCTGTGTCTCCCCTGCAGGGTCCAGGCTTTGTCTCTCCCCTAAGAGATGGACCTGCAGGGGCTAGAGCCACAGGGCATCGAGCACTCAGGGACAGGCCTGACTCTGGCTGCCTGTGGCAAGTGAGGTGCCCACTGGGACGATGTGGATGAGAGGATGAGCAGCTGGGAGGGCTTGGGGAGGGGCTGAGGGGATCTGGAGGGATGGACACAAGAGGCTTTGCAGCCGAGGGGCCTCCTGCTCTCATCTGACAAAACAATTGTTAACTATAAAAAAGGAACAGTTAGGCCGGGCGCGGTGGCTCATGCCTGTAACCAAGACCAGCCTGACCAACATGGCGAAACCCCATCTCTACTAAAAATATAAAAATTAGCCTGGTGTGGTGTTGGGCGCCTGTAATCCCAGCTACTTGGGAGGCGGAGGCAGAAGAATTGCTTAAACCCGAGAGACGGAGGCTGCAGTGAGCTGAGGCCGCACCACTGCACTCCAGCCTGGGTGACAGAGCAAGACATCGTCTCAAAAAAAAAAGAAACAGTTGGGCTGGGTGCAGGGGCTCATGCCTGTAATCCCAGCACTTTGAGAGGCAGAGGCAGGTGGATCACAAGGTCAGGAGTTCAAGACCAGCCTGACTAACATGGTGAAACCCCATCTCCACTAAAAATACAAAAAAAATTAGCTGGATGTGGTGGTGCGCACCCGTAATCCCAGCTACTCGGGAGGCTGACGCAGGAGAAGAGCTTGAACCCGGGAGGCAGAGACTGCAGTGAGCTGCGATCACGCCACTGCACTCCAGCCTGGCGACAGAGCGAGACTGTGTCTCAAAAAAAGAAAAAAAAAAATGCATGGGGAAAACCTGGAATATTTGCCCAACTGTGAGGTGTGGCCGATGGCTAAGGGCGACAGAACGGCAGGCCTGCCTGTTCCCCCTGGCTTTTAACTTTCATTTACTGAGAATGCATTATTTTGAATTCATACACAACAACATAGGGTTTTAAAAGGAGAAGTCAGTCCACAGTGGAGAGGGGTGGGAGCGAGAGGCTGGGCATGGAAATCCAGTGGCAAGCCTTCGGGGGACCTGGATTCAGCCAGAGACCAGAGGCCAGGATGGTGCTGGGAGGCAGCCACGCAGGCCTTGTGGAACTTGCCGTGGCACGGCCTGCATGGTGCTGCCCTCCCCGGTGCTTGGGTGCCAAGGGTGATCTGGACCTCAGATTCCTTGTTCACCGGGGAGGCCAGGGCCCAAGGGGAAGGGGCAGCCAGCCTCCTTGAAGCCCCCTCAAGCTCTTGCCTGGGGTTTCAGCATGAGACCACAAGCCCAGCCATCCCGTCACCCGCTGGTCATTGCCCAGAGCTTCAAAGAACGGATGTACCATGTCCTCACACCCAGTCCTGCGTCCTGGGGGGAAGTGGGAGCCCTCTGGGTCTCGAGATGACGCCCTTTGTCTTTGGATGCAGAGATCGTTAAGGAGGCTGAGGTGCCACAGGCCGCACTGGGTGTCCCAGCCCACGGGACAGGGGACAGTGGCCACACACCTGTGGAGGAGGAGGTGGGGGGCATCCCAATACCAGCCCCAGGGCTTCTGCAGGTCACGGAGAGGAGGCGTAAGTACTGCTCCCCTGCCCAGCGCACTCTGTTGGGACCGTGTAAGCTCCCCCAGGAGATGAGGGGCTCTGAGCAGCCTTACAGGAGGGCCTGAGGACTGACCGTACCCGCTCTGCCCTCAGAGCCTCTGAGAAGCCTTGTGGGAGGACCTGAGAGCTGACCATACCCTCTCTGCCCTCTAGACCCCCAGGGCTCTGAGCAGCCTTACAGGAGGGCCTGAGGGCTGACCGTACCCTCTCTGCCCTCTAGACCCCCAGGGCTCTGAGCAGCCTTACAGGAGGGCCTGAGGGCTGACCGTACCCTCTCTGTCCTCTAGACCCCCAGGGCTCTGAGCAGCCTTACAGGAGGGCCTGAGGGCTGACCGTACCCTCTCTGCCCTCTAGACCCCCAGGGCTCTGAGCAGCCTTACAGGAGGGCCTGAGGGCTGACCGTACCCTCTCTGCCCTCTAGACCCCCAGGGCTCTGAGCAGCCTTACAGGAGGGCCTGAGGGCTGACCGTACCCTCTCTGCCCTCTAGACCCCCAGGGCTCTGAGCAGCCTTACAGGAGGGCCTGAGGGCTGACCGTACCCTCTCTGCCCTCTAGACCCCCAGGGCTCTGAGCAGCCTTACAGGAGGGCCTGAGGGCTGACCGTACCCTCTCTGCCCTCTAGACCCCCAGGGCTCTGAGCAGCCTTACAGGAGGGCCTGAGGGCTGACCGTACCCTCTCTGCCCTCTAGACCCCCAGGGCTCTGAGCAGCCTTACAGGAGGGCCTGAGGGCTGACCGTACCCTCTCTGCCCTCTAGACCCCCAGGGCTCTGAGCAGCCTTACAGGAGGGCCTGAGGGCTGACTGTACCCTCTCTGCCCTCTAGACCCCCAGGGCTCTGAGCAGCCTTACAGGAGGGCCTGAGGGCTGACCGTACCCTCTCTGCCCTCAGAGCCTCTGAGCAGTGTCTCCTCTCTGGAGGTCCACTTTGACCTCCTGGACCTCACTGAACTGACCGACATGTCCGACCAGGAGCTGGCCGAGGTCTTCGCTGACTCAGACGACGAGAACCTCAACACTGAGTCTCCGGCAGGTGAGGCCGGCGTCAGAGCTGAGGGGTGTGTGGGGAGCCGAGGCCCCCTGGGAAGTCCCGGGCTGACGCACGTGTGTTTTAGCAGAAGTCCATCACCACTTCACCATGCTGCTACTGCCCAACTAGAAGCTGCTTAAAACGTTACTTTTTAGCCGAGTCGGGCAGATCACGAGGTCAGGAGTTCAAGCCTGGTCACTGTGGTGAAACCCAGTCTCTACTAAAAAAACACAAGCCAAGCGTGGTGGCATGCGTCTGTACTCCCAGCTCCTCGGGAGGCCGAGGCAGAAGAATCACTTGAACCTGGGAGACAAGAGGTTGCCGTGAGCTGAGATTGTGCCGCTGCACTCCAGCCTGGGCGACAGAGCAAGACTCTGTCACACTGAGTCCCCTTCCCATATCCCCCCAGGCCTCCCAGCCACACTGAGCCCCCTTCCCACACACCTGCCCAGAGCTCCCAGCCACACTGAGCCCCCTTCTTGCATCCCCCCGCCAAGGTCTGCACCCGCTGCCCCGGGCCGGCTGCCTGCGCTCCCCTTCCTGGACGAGGACGAGGGCTGAGCAGAACCGTGAGAAGCAGACCCTAGGCGACCCCGAGCGGCAGGCTGCGGTCCTGGACACGTTTCTCACTGTGGACAGGCCCCAGGAGGACTAGGCCATCTCTGCCTGCCCTCTAGCTGCTGCAGGGCTGGGGTCAGAACACCACCGCGATGGCAGATCTGGGCAGTCCTGACCCAGCAGACACACTGCGCCCTCCCACGAGGTTCCAGCCGTCACGTCCTGACACAGCGAGTCGAGGTTGGAGGCGCTCCGGAGGAGGCTCCCTGCCAACCCCGAGGCCTGCCTTGTCTGCTGGGCACAGGTCGTAGCCTCGCTTGGAGACCAGCGGCTTTCCTGGGGGACACATGGGGCCCCTGGATGCCTCTGGGGGCCCCAGCACAAGCACAGCCCAGTGGCCTTAAGTCCAGCTCATTCCTGGGCCCCAAATCAGGAAGACAGCATCGTGGAGTCACTGCCAGGCACGCAGTGAGGAGTGGAGCGGACCACGGCGGCCTTGGGGTGAGGGGGACCTAGGCCTGTGAGAGCCACTCCAGGAATTCCTGGGTGTGCTCCACCCTCCACGTTTTCCCTGCTACCCAGCTCAGAAGCCAGAAGTGGGTTTGGCTAATGGGACACTGTGCTGTCCAGCAAAGCACATGGAGGAGCGGCCCCAAAATTCCCATCTTGTTTCCACCTTGCCCCTTCTTCTACCCGACAGAGCCGCTGTCTCACCAGGGTCCCCGCCCCATGTCTCAGCTCCGACACCTGCATCTGCTTCTCCTGGTCCCTGCGTGAAGCCACGTCCATCCCTCCTTAGCTCAGAACACCAAATATCACCAGACTGCCTCGGAAACTTGGCGACACCTCCCGAATGCTCTCAGGGTGGGGTTCACCCTCTCCCTGTCCTGCACCCACTACGAGGCCACATCCTCGTCTATGCTCACATCCCATTGCCCGGATACATGGCCTGCCCACGGCCCTTAAACTTGCTGGGCAGGTCTGGGGCCCATGGGACCCCAGGGGTCTATGTCCAGGGAGCAGCAGGGGAGGCTGACAGGCCCTCCTTCCTCTACTCTGGGGGTGTCTGGGGACCCCAGCTCATGCCCTCCCAATGGTCACATGCTGATGGTCACAAAATAGGCTTCTTGCTCGACAGCAAGTCAAAGAATGAGTTTAATGAGTTTAACATTAAAGTGTAAGCTTGCTCTCCATCCCCAAGCCAACCTGCCCCGCCCGTTTCCCACGAGCACAGTTCTGGGGAAGGAAAACGGGCCCTTGGCCTTGTCGGCAGAGCTTCTGGAGATACCAGGCATGCCCTGAGCTCCTCCTGTGTAGGGGGCTCTTTCTGCGGTACCTGCCCCCACTTCTGAGCCGCTCCCTGCCCCTCAGCACTGCTCTGCCATCCGGTTCCTCCCTCAGCCAGGTCTCCACCCCGGTTTCCAGGAACAGAGCCCAGCAGCTCTCTCTCTCAGTCCCGTAAAGTAGGCTTGCGCCCCTGGCCACACCTCCCCCCACCAGGGTCTTCCATCTTCTTGCTGACGTTCCACAGAGCTCATTTACAAACAGTGGGATTAAAACATCACTGCAGGTTTGACGGCCTGGCTGCAGTCTCTTCCTTTCCAACACCAGAGTGCACGAGGTGCCTGCTGAGGGGCGTGGGCTGAGCTGCCCTGGCCCTGATCATTCCCCAGCGGCCGGAGTCCGAGGGCTCTGCCGTGCTGTGCTCACTTGGGTCACATCTGGGGGCGAGGTTGTACGAACAACAGAAGGGATGACTCAGGGAGTAAGTCCTGCCCCACGTGCACCGTGAAGGTGGCCCAGGCAGGGGAGTCGCTCTCGGCACACTCATGTCCCAGCGGCCACTAGCACTGGTCACGGGGACGCACCAGATGAGGCCAGAACTCCTACCCACTGTCATTACTCATGGAGTGAGATGCCATGGAGCCCGGCCAGGGGTGACCTGCTTTCTGCCAGGCCCGCGGGGCTCTGTGTGCTTTCATGCTGGGCTCTGAGAAATCTGGACCCCCCACATGTGAAAATTTTCAGCCAGGTGTGAACCAGAAACAGCCCCGGTCAGTGCCGCACCTTCCCCAGAGACGGCCCCGGTCAGTGCTCTACCTTCGGGGAAGGGTGCACAGCTGCTACCAGGTGCAGGCATTCCACCCCATCCCACCTTCCCTTCTGGCAGAGGCAGGGAGGCGGGCAGGCTGACAAATAGAGGGGCTGAAGGCTCATGTCCCCGAGGGGTGCAGAGTGCCACAGCACAGACCACAGGGCCCAGAGGCATCACACCGCTTGGGTGATGGTGCTTCTCCACACAGGTGCAGCTGAGCCACCCCGACAGGCAGGTGAGGGCAAACTGTGGGTCACACTCAGGACAGGTGGGAAAAGACCGTGGAAAATGGGTGTGTCGGATTCGGGGAGTAGGGACTAACTTGAGAAGGACACAGGTGGGAAGGCTGGGGGGACGGCACGTGGCAGCCCTAACAAGGTGAGGGCAGAGGCAGGCGCCGAGAAGACAGCTCTGGAGGGATTCCTGTGCCTCCCACATGCAGGTTATCGTGAAGGGCCGCAGGCACGTGCAGCTGCCTGGGAGGTGACAAAACGGATGCCCAGGCTCTCCCAGGGGTGTCGGAGGGAACCACAGTGGGGCCAGGGCCGTGACCTTCCACAACCCCGTGACCACCCTGCATCCTGGAGGCCCCGCCAGATGCTGCGATGTCACGGGGCCTGCTGGGGTTGAGGGAGCACGCCTGCCTCCATCTGAGGGACCAAGACCCAGCCCCATCCAGGCCCCAAGCGGCTCAGCCGCTCTGGGTCTGGTGGAGGCCATGATGAAGGCTGAGTGCTGGGGAGGTTTTGAGCTCCATGACGTGCCCTTTGCAAACAGCGGAAGTTGAACATGCTCATCCCAGCTGGAAATTATATTTTTAAGGCTCCAAGACAAAAGTCACGAGCAATTTACAAAACGTACTATGAAGTCCCAGTGCGGTCTGGCCTAGGCCAAGAGAGAGTCTGAGAACAAACTATGCCCGGCGCAGCCAGCAGGGCCACCTCCTCCTGCCACTCACCAGGACATCTGCAAAAGGGTGTCTCCCCAGTTCCCATCCCAGGTCACCCAGACAGGCATCCGCCCCCCGGAAGGCAGTGGTCGAGGCTGACACTGCACAGCCCTGCTGCTGCTAACCCCAGTGAGTCCTGGAGTCAGGTCGTGTCCTGGAGAAAGCACACGGGCATCCTCACTGAGTCCCCCACACCCCAGATAAGAAAAAGCAAAGCCTCCCTCAGTTAAAGTTTGGTGCCTCCTGAGGCACCAAAGGGCCTGGAGCTCAAAGCCCAGAAAGGGGCTTCCTTTTATTAGGAGCCACCCAGCCCCGGGAAAAGGGTTCATGAACAGGCACCAGGGCCAGAGGTGGCCGCATGCTGAGGCCTCACAACGGCCTCTCCACAAACACCCCTGAGCCAGCCAGGGCCCTGCAGAGCTTCCCTTCCAGAACTCCAACAAAGAGGTCACAGGAGCAGAAGCTGATGATGCAGTCGTAAGTTCAGACACATCTGCAGTTAAAGCGTCTCCACCCCAAGGATAGGTGCCAGGTTTGCTAAGCAACTCACATCCCTCCCACGCAGAGCAGGGCTGCCACAGGGCCCAGATGCAGGCAGAGGTGGGGGTTGCCCAGGCATGGAACCTCACGTATGGAGCCCCACAGTTCCACCATCCTCCCTCAGCCACGCACCTGTGGGTGGAGTGGGCTTTCCCTCTGAAGGACAGATCAGCAGATGAGCTTCTACCCATCCAAACAGCTGCTTAAGAAACCTGACTTTCCCTTGACAACTGGCTGGCGTTCTTCTGAATTCTACCAAACCGAGAGGGTTTCTGTGCTGGGCCCAGACTCCTCTGAGTGACTTTATGACCACATCAACACTCCTCCACAGAGGCAGGCCCCAGGAAGGTTCAGTGTCTCCAGATGCCCCATCAAGCCCCTCCTGAAGCTACACTCAGGGTTCACAGACAGGCACCACGCCTTCCTCAGCACCACGGGAGAGCCCTGCTCCCCTCCCTCTAACCCGGGACCCAACTGTCCTCTAGCAGCAGGGCCCAGGGACTCAGGGCAGCCCCTCTGTCCACTCCCACTCCCTGCATGTGGGCTCAGAGCACCCTCATCTAAAACACCAGTTTGCAGCTGTCACGTTTTAATTTGTTTTTGGTGAGCTTCTGCAGCTGCTTTGCAAAGGTCCCAGGTAATCGGAGTCACCTGACCTCCACCAGCGGCTACAAAGAGCTCCCCTGCACCGGCTGCTCTACGTCTCCCTCCTCCTGTCCCCGGTTCCAGCCCTTCGGCCCCGCGGGTAGGGACGTGTCCTCCTCCAGGCCACCCGTGCCCTCCACAAACTCCTCGTAGGTGGACTTCTCCGCGAAGGGCCAGGGGCCCAACAGCTCCACCATGTCTGCCTTCTCCAGGAGCCGCTGGCCCACCTGGAAACAATGGCCCACTTGTCAGACAGCAAGAGCTGAGCAAGCCCAAGGATAGGTGTGGCCTGAATGTGACCCAACATGGGACCCACGACGCAGTCATCTGGGCAGAGGCCACACTAACCTTCTCCACATGCTCCCGGCACCGTGTCAGCAGGTCCAGGGTGTGCTTGTAGGCGGCGCTGATGAGGCGCCGGACCTCCTCATCGATGAGCTGGGCAGTTGCCTCGCTGTATGGCTTCTCCACCGGGGCCTTGCCTTGTTGGGGAAAGTCGAAGGACACCTGGCCCAGCTTCTCACTCATCCCAAACTGCACAATCTAGAAGTATGGAACCCGGGGTGAGCCCGGCCCGACACAGTTGCCTGCAGCCCCCGCCAGGGGATGCCCACGCTTTACCTGAGCATAGGCGCTCTGGGTGACCTTCCTCAGGGCATCGTCAGCCCCCGCAGTGACCTGCCCGAAGCACAGCTGCTCAGCCACCCTGCCCCGAGCATCATGCACATGCCATCGAAGAGCTGCTCCCTCGGCAAGTACTGCGCATAGCCCAGCCCCTTGCCCCGGGGGATGATGGACGCCTGCAGGAGAGGACACGCGCCCTCGTCACCCCACGTTCCCGAGGCAGGTACTGCGCACGGCCGAGCCCCCTGCCCAGGGGATGATGGACACCTGCAGGAGACGATACACGCCCCCGTCACCCCAAACACAGTCCCCACTTCCTCCAGGAGCCACCCTGGAGCAGCCAGGTCCACGTGACCCTGGCTCTGACTGCAGGTCCTTTTACTGGAACATGAGAGGAGACAGCCTGATCCAGGCCCCCAGACACCCTAGGGATGCCCCAAGAAGTGCACCCGCCTCTGGGAGCTTCACATGGAAACCGCCTCTACTCTGCCTACCCTGCAGAGGCTCTGGCGGGGCCCAAGAGCTGCACGCAAGCTCAGGAGTGAGGCGAGCTGAACGCTGAGGCTGCCGCCTGGAGTCACTTGCCGAAGCCCCATTTGGAACCCACTGCTCTGCCTTCCCACCCCGAATGGATCTTCTGACAAGTTCTAGAGCAGCACATTCCTTAAAACGTTATAGGGCCACCTCCTGAAGGTCCCACGGCCGCAAGACCCCGGGTTGGCCCAGAGATACCAGGCGCAAGCCTGCAGGGTGGACTCACTCGGGGCGCGGCGGGGGGACACCAACCTTCAGCAGGGGGTCCGCATGCTCCAGGAACCAGCCCACCACTGCGTGTCCGGCCTCGTGGTAGGCCACAGTTATCTTTTCCCTGGGCTGCAGGACCTGGGTCTTCTTCTCAAGGCCTAGACATCACATTCCCAGGTGAGTCAGGCGGGGCAGGAGTAGGTGGCTGGGAAACGAGGCCACTCCCTCTGCACCCAGCCAGGATCCCCAGGCCCATCTATACCAGACAGCAGAAGCCAAGCCCCTGTTCCCACTGCCTTCTGCTTTGCAGTGAAACCCACCAACCATACACCTCACACGGAAGACTTAAAACAGGCCCAAGCTGGAGTGCAAGACCAGAGTTCAAGATCAGCCTGCGCAACACAGCAAAACCCCGTCTCTACTAAAAATACAAAAATTAGCTGGGTGTGGTGGCGCACGCCAGTAGCCCCAGCTCTCATGAGGCTGAGGCAGGAGAATCGCTTGAACCCAGGAGGTGGAGGTTGCAGTGGGCCGAGATCACGCCACTGCACTCCAGCCTGAGCAACAGAGGAAGACTCCGTCTCAAAGAAAAAAAAAAAAAGAAAAAGAAAAAAAAGGAAATGCCCGGGATGGATGGTCCCTGCAGCATCCACAAGGCTTTTCCCCGGAAACCGCATCCGTTCCCATTCCCTTCAGGGAAGAAGACTGCTCTGCCCTCCACAGCAGGCATTCAAAGCTGCTTCTAATCTGCTTCCTTGGGCCTCACACGGCCTGGAAGGCCCATCCCTTTCAAGGTCTAAATGTTGCTCCCAAAAGCGGCATGAAAGCTGCTGGAAGATCCCAAGTCCCATGTGTTGGTTTAGAAACTTGGTTCCTGCAGCTGGGCGTGGTGGCTCACATCTGTAATCCCAGCACTTTGGGAGAAGCTGGGTGGATCACATGAGGTCAGGAGTTTGAGACCAGCCTGGGCAACATGACAAAACCCCATCTCTAAAAATACAAAAATTAGCCGGGCATGGTGGCATGCCCCTATAATCCCACCTATTTGGAAAGCTGAGGCAGGAGACTCACTTGAACCCGGGAGGCGGAGGTTGCAGTGAGCCAAGATCGTGCCACTGCACTCCAGCCTGGGCAACAAGAACAAAACTCTGTCTCAAAAAAAAAAAAAGAAAAGAAAATGGGTTCCTGCATGCAAATTGATTTTTTTTCTTTCATGAGATTCTCCTGCCTAAGCCTCCTGAGTAGCTGGTACTAGGCATGTGCCACCACACCTAGCTAATTTTTTTTTTTTGAGACAGAGTTTCATTCTGTCACCAGGCATACAATGGCATGATCTGGGTTCACTGCAATCTCTGCCTCCTGGGTTCAAGTGATCCTCGTGCCTTAGCCTCCTCAATAGCTAGGACTACAGGCACACGCCACCACACCCAGCTAATTTTTGTACTTTTAGTAGTGATGGGGTTTCATCATGTTGGCCAGAACGGTCTCGATCTCCTGACCTTGTGATCCGCCCACCTTGGCCTTTCAAAGTGCTGAGATTACAGGCGCGAGCCATGCACTCAGCCTAATTTCTATATTTAAAAAACGAGACGGGGTTTCGTCATGCTGGCCAGGCTGGTCTTGCACTCCTGACCTCAAGTGATCCACCCGCCTTGGCCTCCCATGGTGCTGGGATAACAGGCGTGAGCCACCACACGCGGCTTGCATGCAGAATTGAAACTGGGGCCAGAGGGTGAGCCTGCCAGGCCTAGAGCTGCAAACACCCCTCCCTCCCCAAGCTGCCAGGCTCACCTCCGATGACCCTCTCGATGGCCTGCTCAAACTGCTTCTCCTGAACAGAAGGACTCAGATGCCGGGCGGCAATCAGAGCTGCTTCACTGCAAACACTGGAAATATCAGCACCTGACCCAGGAAGGGAGAAACAGGGACACTCAGTGCTCCTCCTGGTGGCTGGAGCTTGACCCAGATCAGCTTTGTTAAGGAACATCTCCAGCAGAGAGGCCAAGGCTGAACTTCAGGAGATAACGTGAAGGGAATGGAGCTGTTCCATCTGTCACCACTATCTAGCTACGTGTTTTGAGAACCTTTATTAAGACATAAGTTATATACTATAAAACCCACTCATTTTACATGTACACATCGATGCTTTTTAATAAGCTTATCAAGGAGGGCAACTATTGCCATAATGTAGTTTTAGAAACTTTCCATCGTCTCTGTGAGGTGCCCTCTGCCTATTCACAGTTAACTCCCACTTCCTCCTCTGGCAAGCACCCATCTCACGTCTGTCCCTACGGATTTGCTATTCTGTGTATCTGTGTTACTACTCTGCACATTTCACGTGAATGGAACTATATAGCACACGGCCTTTTGTGTCTGGCTTCCTGCATGGAGAACAGCACTTTCTAGGTTCACCCATGTGGCAGCATGCATCCATGCTTTATTCCCTTTTTTTTTTTTTTGAGATACAGTCTCACTCTGTTGCACAGGCTGCAGTGCAGTGGTGCGGTATCGGCTCACTGCAACCTCCACCTCCTGGGTTCAAGCAATTCTCCTGCCTCAGCCTCCAGAGTAGCTGGGACTATAGGCTCACACCTATAGCCACGTGCTCAGCCTTATTTTTATATTTTAAAAAAATGAGATGGGGTTTTGCCACGCTTAGCTAATTTTTTATGTTTTTATAGACAGGGTCTCACCATTGACCAGGCTGGTCTCAAACTCCTGACCTAGTGATCTGCTCACTTCGGCCTCCCAGTGTTGGGATTATAGGCGTGAGCCACCACACCCGGCCTACTTTATTCCTTTTTATAGCTAAATTCAACTACAGTATATGCCACTTTGGCCATTCACCTGCTGATAGACACTACGATGTTTCCATTGATGCAAAGCAGACTCATTCCTGCTGAGGGGCAGTCAGAGTCATCCCCAAGTCATCTCTATTCCGTCATCCCTGCTGAGTCATCCCTGTTGAGGGACAGTGCTGCCATCTCTGCTGAGTCATCCCTGTTGAGGGACAGTGCTGCCGTCCCTGCTGAGTCATCCCTGCTGAGGGGCAGTGCTGCCATCTCTGCTGAGTCATCCCTGCTGAGGGACAGTGCTGCCATCTCTGCTGAGTCATCCCTGTTGAGGGACAGTGCTGCCGTCCCTGCTGAGTCATCCCTGCTGAGGGACAGTGCTGCCGTCCCTGCTGAGTCATCCCTGCTGAGGGGCAGTGCTGCCATCTCTGCTGAGTCATCCCTGTTGAGGGACAGTGCTGCCATCTCTGCTGAGTCATCCCTGCTGAGGGACAGTGCTGCCATCTCTGCTGAGTCATCCCTGCTGAGGGACAGTGCTGTCATCCCTGCTGAGTCATCCCTGTTGAGGGACAGTGCTGCCATCTCTGCTGAGTCATCCCTGTTGAGGGACAGTGCTGCCATCCCTGCTGAGTCATCCCTGTTGAGGGACAGTGCTGCCGTCCCTGCTGAGTCATCCCTGCTGAGGGACAGTGCTGCCGTCCCTGCTGAGTCATCCCTGCTGAGGGGCAGTGCTGCCATCTCTGCTGAGTCATCCCTGCTGAGGGACAGTGCTGCCGTCCCTGCTGAGTCATC
This sequence comes from Aotus nancymaae, assembly GCF_030222135.1. Lineage (NCBI taxonomy): Eukaryota > Metazoa > Chordata > Mammalia > Primates > Aotidae > Aotus > Aotus nancymaae. Next base: position 105,780 of record NW_026988510.1, read on the forward strand.
CCTGCTGAGGGGCAGTGCTGCCGTCTCTGCTGAGTCATCCCTGTTGAGGGACAGTGCTGCCGTCTCTGCTGAGTCATCCCTGCTGAGGGACAGTGCTGCCATCTCTGCTGAGTCATCCCTGCTGAGGGACAGTGCTGTCATCCCTGCTGAGTCATCCCTGCTGAGGGACACTGCTGCCATCCCTGCTGAGTCATCCCTGCTGAGGGACAGTGCTGCCATCCCTGCTGAGTCATCCCTGCTGAGGGACAGTGCTGTCATCCCTGCTGAGTCATCCCTGTTGAGGGACAGTGCTGCCATCTCTGCTGAGTCATCCCTGTTGAGGGACAGTGGTGCCATCCCTGCTGAGTCATCCCTGCTGAGGGACAGTGCTGCCATCCCTGCTGAGTCATCCCTGTTGAGGGACAGCGCTGCCATCCCTGCTGAGTCATCCCTGCTGAGGGACAGTGCTGTCATCCCTGCTGAGTCATCCCTGTTGAGGGACAGTGCTGCCATCTCTGCTGAGTCATCCCTGTTGAGGGACAGTGCTGCCATCTCTGCTGAGTCATCCCTGCTGAGGGACAGTGCTGCCGTCCCTGCTGAGTCATCCCTGCTGAGGGACAGTGCTGCCGTCCCTGCTGAGTCATCCCTGCTGAGGGGCAGTGCTGCCGTCCCTGCTGAGTCATCCCTGTTGAGGGACAGTGCTGCCGTCTCTGCTGAGTCATCCCTGTTGAGGGACAGTGCTGCCGTCCCTGCTGAGTCATCCCTGTTGAGGGACAGTGCTGCCGTCCCTGCTGAGTCATCCCTGTTGAGGGACAGTGCTGCCGTCCCTGCTGAGTCATCCCTGCTGAGGGACAGTGCTGCCGTCCCTGCTGAGTCATCCCTGCTGAGGGACAGTGCTGCCGTCCCTGCTGAGTCATCCCTGCTGAGGGACAGTGCTGCCGTCCCTGCTGAGTCATCCCTGCTGAGGGGCAGTGCTGCCGTCCCTGCTGAGTCATCCCTGTTGAGGGACAGTGCTGCCGTCTCTGCTGAGTCATCCCTGTTGAGGGACAGTGCTGCCGTCTCTGCTGAGTCATCCCTGCTGAGGGACAGTGCTGCCGTCCCTGCTGAGTCATCCCTGCTGAGGGACAGTGCTGCCGTCCCTGCTGAGTCATCCCTGCTGAGGGACAGTGCTGCCGTCCCTGCTGAGTCATCCCTGCTGAGGGGCAGTGCTGCCGTCCCTGCTGAGTCATCCCTGTTGAGGGACAGTGCTGCCGTCCCTGCTGAGTCATCCCTGCTGAGGGACAGTGCTGCCATCCCTGCTGAGTCATCCCTGCTGAGGGACAGTGCTGCCATCCCTGCTGAGTCATCCCTGCTGAGGGACAGTGCTGCCATCTCTGCTGAGTCATCCCTGCTGAGGGACAGTGCTGCCATCCCTGCTGAGTCATCCCTGCTGAGGGACAGTGCTGCCATCCCTGCTGAGTCATCCCTGCTGAGGGACAGTGCTGCCATCCCTGCTGAGTCATCCCTGTTGAGGGACAGTGCTGCCATCTCTGCTGAGTCATCCCTGCTGAGTCATCCCTGCTGAGGGACAGTGCTGTCATCCCTGCTGAGTCATCCCTGCTGAGGGACAGTGCTGCCATCGCTGAGTCATCCCTGTTGAGGGACAGTGCTGCCATCCCTGCTGAGTCATCCCTGCTGAGGGACAGTGCTGCCATCGCTGAGTCATCCCTGTTGAGGGACAGTGCTGTCATCCCTGCTGAGTCATCCCTGCTGAGGGACAGTGCTGCCGTCTCTGCTGAGTCATCCCTGCTGAGTCATCCCTGCTGAGGGGCAGTGCTATGTCACCTCTGCTGAGTAATCCCTGCTGAGGAACAGTGTTCAATCTCTGCTAAGTCATCCTTACTGAGGGACAGTGCTGTCATCGCTACTCAGTCATCCCTGCTGAGTCATCCCTGCTGAGAGGCAGTGCTGAGTCATCCCTACTGAGAGGCAGTGCTGAGTCATCCCTGCTGTCAGAGTCATCAGAGTCATTCCTGAGTCATTTCTGCTGAGAGGAAGTGCTGAGTCAGAGCCATCCCTGCTGAGTCATCCCCCTCTAGGGGCACAAGAAAGCAGTCTTGGTAGCATTCCAGCTTCTTATCTTACATCTGAAGTCAGCCAGAGAAGAGAACAAAAGAGAGGAAGCACATTTTGTGTCTAAGACAGATGACACACTTCATATGGCTGCCAGGCAAGAGCTTCTCACTCACCACCCTGCTCACTCACCATCCTGCAGCAGACAAGCGTGCAATTCTGTGTGTGAATACACCTGACCTCACACTAGGCAGGACACTGCGGGGAGCCAGGGGACAGGTACCACCGGGGCTGCCAAGGCAGCTGGAAGGGATGAGACACCACAGCAGAATATTCCAGGCATAGAGGGAGCAGGTGGGGTGTAGGTCGGAGCCCGTGGCCAATGGCCACATAACCATGAGGTACTGAGGCAGAAAACAGCTGCAGAGCAGGGGAGAGGAGGACAGGAATCCCCCTGGAACAGTCCCCACTCATTCCTAGGGTGATCCTGCCCAGACAGGGAAGCAGGTTTCCTAGCATAGACGGAGCTTTCATTAAAAAGACGAGAGAAAAGCAAATGAGCTTGCCCAGCACGGAGGCCAAGCCCCAGGCGGAAACAGCTCAGGAAGCATCAGGCTGGCAGACTCTCTCCGGGACATTACTGTCAGCTCTGCAGTAAGACTCACTAAGTCTGAATATAACTAAAACGAATTCAAATGGGTACAAATTAGTTTTGGGGTCAAGAAAAATGATGTGAGGTCTCTGAACACTCTCAACAGGTGAAAAGTCCTACAGACGAGGGTGAGCGCTGCCAGAACTGAACGGAATGGCAAGTCACCACCGCCCATGAAGAGCAGAGCACACATGGCTCCCACCACTCACCAGTGAAGCCTGGGGTGAGCACTGCCAGCCTCTTCGCCAGGGCGTCCTTCCTGAGGCTCTCGTGCAGCTTCAGTGGGCGCAGGTGGACCTTAAAGATGGAGGACCTGCCTTTGATGTCAGGGGGGCCTAGTGAAAAAGAGACACGGGCTCTTGTGCATTCTGGGCCTTCAGAACAGTCACCACAGCCACATCCCAGAACTGCAAGGACCGCCGGGCAGTCACCACAGCCACATCCCAGAACACCAAGGACAGCCGGGACAGTCACCACAGCCACATCCCAGAACTGCAAGGACAGCTGGGATCCCTGTGGGGGTCTCTGCTGTCGTCCTCCAGCCAGAGCTGGGAAGCAACGGCAGAAACCAGCCAAGACGCACGCACATCTGGCTCCACAGCTACTGAACCCTCAACCCAGGGTCATGTGAGCTGACCGCGAGCAACACAAGGCCTGCCGCGGGCAGGGCACACGGATTAATGCTTCCTAACAAACACAGGAGGGTAGGGAAGGCGACGAAGGCTGTCGGGCTGCAGCGTAACAGACAAGCTGCTGTCTTCTAAATCATCGGTGTCTGCTACAAGCTCCCACCTCCTGTTTCTATTGCAGCAACATCCCTTCAGGCCCGGCCACATGGATTCTTCCCAAAAACTGCACTGCCAGCATCTCCACATTTTCAAAATGTTGCATTAACTGCTTCAGGATTACCATCACAATCTCCTCCAAATACACAGCCAATGACCTAACCAAACTTTCCAGCCCAGGGGAGACCGGCCCGACCCTCAGAAAGGTGCACTCACCAGTGTAAATCTGGCGGTCAAACCGGCCGGGCCGTAGCAGGGCCGGGTCCAGGATGTCAGGGCGGTTGGTGCCGGCCAACACCACAACGGTGGTGGCTGAGGTGAACCCTGGACACAGGAGAAGCAGGTGAGCCAAGTGGCAAGCCCGATGTGTGCATGGCAGGTAACCAGCCAAGCCTCCACGAACCGGGAACCCCACGGCCTGGCTCAGGAGGTACAGACAAGTCCCAAGGTGTGGGTCGTCCTCATCCTGACTTACGACCGGTTCCTGCAGCCTCTGATACCACTTGGTGCTGGATGGATAAGGGCATGCCAAAGGCTACACAGGAGATGGGTGCCCAGCAGAGGGAAGGGAGGAGAAAACCGGAGTGCCCCACTTCCCTCCTCTCTCCAATCAGTGCCCTCCAGATATCAAAACAATCATAATCTAATTAGAATTACCGTTGGGTACTACAGTCAAAAAAGTATTTAGGAAATGCTTTTGGCCTGCAGAGAAAAGTGTTACTAACACAGCAGCCTGACTGCTCTTCAAAAAGGCCTGCTCGCAGGGGCAGTGTGTGGGCATTGTAATGTGGGAACACTCCCACCATTCCCTGAGAACAACAGCTCCCTGCGCCCAAACCCTTTGTGCAAAGCCTGGTGCATGCCAGGCAGAGGGTGCCACAGCCCTGGCCCCCAGCGAAAATCCCGGCTTCCTTGCCAACATCTGGCATGCGTGGTCACAGCTTGCTGCTGGGGGAAGTGAGCGTGTCCCAGGTGGCTCCACTGGAGGAAGGTTCCACACTGCACCTGGCCTCCCTGTGACCCAATTCGCCTTCTGCCCTGGCTGATTTTGCCGTCCCCTTTAACATTAATAAATCACAGCCATGAGTGTAACTATAGGCTGAGTCCTGTGACTTCTAGCAAGTCACCACATCGGGGGTGGTCTCAGGGACCTGAATGCTGCCCTAAAGCCAAAGAGAAATCAAATCTGCCAGACGTCTACGTGACAGTTCTCCCAAATCTGAAAGCTGGCACAGACGCCTGGACGCGCCCAATAAGGCTTTAGCAGGACTGACAGGCGACCATCAGTCACATCTCAGCTAGAATCACTCTGGGAGGAGGCAGGCCTGGGGGGGTCTGTGAGATTCTGGGTGAGGCAGGGACAGTGAGACAAGGCTTAGAGTGGAAGGAGCACGGGCTGTGTGCACACCACCCTGTGGGCACCGTCAGGAGCACCCGTGCTTGTCGACCTGATCCCCCTCCCCAGAGGCAGCTGTCTCCCCACGCCAGAACCCTTTCCATCTGGGGGCAGGGGAGTGCACTGCCCCTGTCTATCACGGGCACTGAAGGAGGCTTGTGAACCTAACACAGCTTTCTCCATCACATTTGCCTGAGAGAAGCCTTCCTGAAAACACAACAATCAGGTATTCTCTTCTGGGGGTGACTTTAGAGAAAAAGGCTGGTGCAGACAGTCGCTCAGCAGCTGTGGAGGAAGAGCTGCACACCACAGGCTGGCTGCAGGCTGCACGCACCGTCCATCTCCACCAGCATCTGGTTCGGGGTGTTCTCCTGCTCACTCTGGCCTCCAAAGTGGCCTCGGCCTCGCTTCCTGCCAATCGCATCAATCTCATCAATGAATAAGATACATGGAGCATTTCTTTGGGCCATTGCAAACATATCACGCACCTGAAAAGGGAATCCACAGAGAGTCTGCTTTGCTACCAGCAGAAGACAGGAATGCCGGTTCTCCACCCTCTCCTCGGAAACCTCTGACCCATTCTGCCTGGGTGCACCAGCACCTCCCACAGGTGCCCACTGCCAGGGCCCCACACCGAGCTATTCGAGGTGACCAGTCCTGGTCAAGCCACGGGGCTGAGGCTGCCTGCAGCGGTTCCATCCACCTACCCTTGCTGGCCCAACGCCGACAAACATTTCCAGGAACTCTGACCCATTCCCAGTGATGAAGGGCACACTGGCCTCCCCTGCAGTTGCTTTGGCAAGACATGTCTTGCCTGTACCAGGAGGACCAGTGAGCATGGCTCCCTGAAAAGAACGAAGACAGCAGGTTCTTAACAGGGGAGCGGCTACTACACAGGACGGAGTGCAGGTTTCTCCTTAGAGTAGACGAGGAATTTGTTTTCCTCAACAGGTGACTTCTGAGATTGACTAAGAAGAATCCCACCAAATGCATACCCTTATAACCTAAGAGTTTTTTCTTTTTATTATTTTTTTCTGAGACAGAGTTGCACTCTTGTTGCCCAGGCTGGAATGCAATGGCACCATCTCGGCTCACAGCAACCCCCACCTCCCAGGTTCAAATGATTCTCCTGCCTCGGCCTCCCAAGGAGCCAGGATTACAGGCATGCGCCACCACGCCTGGCTAATTTTTGTATTTTTAATAGAGACGAGGTTTCTCCATGTTGGTCAGGCTGGTCTTGAATTCCCAATCTCAGGTGAGCTGCCTGCCTTAGCCTCCCAAAGTGCTGGGATTACAGGCGTGAGCCACAGCACCTGGCCATCCTGAGATTTTTTTTTTTTAATCTTTGCTGCCTTTTTTTTTTTTTTTTGAGATGGAGTCTTGCTCTGTCGCCCAGGCTGGAGTGCAGTGGCACGATCTAGGCTCACTGCAACATCCACCTTCTAGGTTCACCATGTTAGCCAGGATGGTCTCCATCTCCTGACTCCATGATCCACCCATCTCTGCCTCCCAAAGTGCTGGGATTACAGGCATGAGCCACCGCGCCCAGCCAATCTTTGTTGCTTTTAAAATTAATGCATATTTACCACAAAAAAGGTCAAACATTATAGAGATAATATAGAAAATGAAAACCTTCATGTTCTGTACTCAGATGAGTCTGTTATTTCTGCAGGAAAAGATGCAGCGGTAGACTTCCTGGATCAAAGGTTCTGAATGTTTATTTATTTATTTACTTATTTACTTATTTATTTTTTAATTTATTTTTTTTGAGACAGAGTCTCAATCTGTTGCCAGGCTGAAGTACAGTGGTGCAATCTCGGCTCACCGCAACCTCCACCTCCTGGGTTCAAGTGATTCTCCTGCCTCAGCCTTCCAAGTAGCTGGGACTACAGGCACGCACCACCACGCCCAGCTAATTTTTATATTTTTAATAGAGACGGTGTTTCACCATCTTGGCCAGGATGGTCTCCATCTCTTGACCTCGTAATCTACTCACCTCTGCCTCCCAAAGTGCTGGGGTTATAGGTGTGAGCCGCCGCGCCCGGCCCTGTATGTTTATTTTAATGATTACTGTCAAACTGCTCTCCAAAACAGTGATACTGACTCACACTCCCACAAGGAAGAAACAGCAGCCTGCCTCTCCAAATCCTTGGCCACAGAGAATGTGTTCAGCTCTGGAACCTCGCAGACCTGAAGGACAGAAATGCCACCTCATTCTCAACCTGTCCCTTCAGCTGTTAAGACTGACGTACGTTCGTGTTTACTGGCTGTTTTCTCTGCCTATTTCTACTATGGCTTCACCAAGTCACGCCCTTGTATCACACCTGTTTCCTTTTTATGGATTATCGTTATGCCTGAATATTGGGAGATACAAAAGGCATACCTGGATTGCTGTTTCTAGTCAAGGCTGAGGGCCAATATCTGACTATCTCAAAAGGGATCCTAAGGCTTTTGGGGATTTTTCTTAAGTGTTTAAGAAGAAAACAAAAGACATAAAGGTGAGAGGGGCCACAAAAGTCACACCAATGCCAGTGCTGGAGCCCAAAACCCAGCACCGCTCTTCCGTGGCAAGGTGGGGCCTGACACATCTCAACCCACTGCGGACAGCTGTAACACACTACAGCAGGACACCCACTCTCCTGCGCCATCCCTGCTGACCTAAGAACATGCCAGAGGTCGGAAGGAGGCTAGACTCGCCCACAGCACACTCCATCCCACTCAGGTGCTCCAGGAAATTCGCCCACCGTGACCACACGCACAGCCACTCTTCATGATGGATTCTCACAGGGGGATGCCACAGGCAGTGGTGATTTTGGGAAATCACTGTACTTCATACCCAAGAAATGGAAAGTCAGATGGGTCCTGACCCCACTAACTCTTTCCTGACATCCACAGCACAGCACAAGGCCTGTGACATGACACCGGCTGACAGAGCCCCCTCTCGCAACAAGAGCCCACGCCTACTGGGAGAGCAGGACCAACACACCACGTGAGGGGCCTTCCCTGGTACCTGACCACCTCACGCACTACCTTGATTACACACATTTTCCCCAGCAAATATATGCATATGAAAAAAAATGTAATAGACATAAATTTAAAAACAAACAGAAAACGGGTGCGTTGGCTCACACCTGTAACCCCAGCACTGTGGGAGGCCGAGGCGGGTCACACCTGTAACCCCAGCACTGTGGGAGGCCGAGGCGGGTCACACCTGTAACCCCAGCACTGTGGGAGGCCGAGGTGGCTCACACCTGTAATCCCAGCACTGTGGGAGGCCGAGGCGGGTCACACCTGTAATCCCAGCACTGTGGGAGGCCGAGGCGGGTCACACCTGTAATCCCAGCACTGTGGGAGGCCGAGGCGGGTCACACCTGTAACCCCAGCACTGTGGGAGGCCGAGGCGGGTCACACCTGTAACCCCAGCACTGTGGGAGGCCGAGGTGGCTCACACCTGTAATCCCAGCACTGTGGGAGGCCGAGGCGGGTCACACCTGTAACCCCAGCACTGTGGGAGGCCGAGGCGGGTCACACCTGTAACCCCAGCACTGTGGGAGGCCGAGGTGGCTCACACCTGTAATCCCAGCACTGTGGGAGGCCGAGGCGGGTCACACCTGTAACCCCAGCACTGTGGGAGGCCGAGGCGGGTCACACCTGTAACCCCAGCACTGTGGGAGGCCGAGGCGGGTCACACCTGTAATCCCAGCACTGTGGGAGGCTGAGGCGGGTCACACCTGTAATCCCAGCACTGTGGGAGGCCGAGGCGGGTCACACCTGTAACCCCAGCACTGTGGGAGGCCGAGGCGGGTCACACCTGTAACCCCAGCACTGTGGGAGGCCGAGGTGGCTCACACCTGTAACCCCAGCACTGTGGGAGGCCGAGGCGGGTCACACCTGTAACCCCAGCACTGTGGGAGGCCGAGGCGGGTCACACCTGTAACCCCAGCACTGTGGGAGGCCGAGGTGGCTCACACCTGTAATCCCAGCACTGTGGGAGGCCGAGGCGGGTCACACCTGTAACCCCAGCACTGTGGGAGGCCGAGGCGGGTCACACCTGTAACCCCAGCACTGTGGGAGGCCGAGGTGGCTCACACCTGTAATCCCAGCACTGTGGGAGGCCGAGGCGGGTCACACCTGTAACCCCAGCACTGTGGGAGGCCGAGGCGGGTCACACCTGTAACCCCAGCACTGTGGGAGGCCGAGGCGGGTCACACCTGTAACCCCAGCACTGTGGGAGGCCGAGGCGGGTCACACCTGTAACCCCAGCACTGTGGGAGGCCGAGGCGGGTCACACCTGTAACCCCAGCACTGTGGGAGGCCGAGGTGGCTCACACCTGTAATCCCAGCACTGTGGGAGGCCGAGGCGGGTCACACCTGTAATCCCAGCACTGTGGGAGGCCGAGGTGGCTCACACCTGTAATCCCAGCACTGTGGGAGGCTGAGGCGGGTCACACCTGTAATCCCAGCACTGTGGGAGGCTGAGGTGGGTCACACCTGTAACCCCAGCACTGTGGGAGGCCGAGGCGGGTCACCTGAGGTCAGGAGATCAAGACCATCCTGGCCAACATGGTGAAACCCCATCTCTACTAAAATTACAAAAATTAGCCAGGCATGGTGACATGCACCTGTAATCCCAACCACTCAGGAGGCCGAGGCAGGAGCATCACTTGAACCCAGGAGGTGGAGGTTGCAGTGAGCCGAGATCACATCACTGCACTCCAGCCTGGGCGACAGAGTAAGACTCTGTCTCAAAAAAAAAAAAAAAAAAATTCTGAAAGGCAAAGAGAACCACCCACTGCAGCGCCTGACTATGAGCAGAGGTGAGCGGCAGCTGCCCGTAGGGCCCCACCACGAGCAGGAGGCCCCAGCTCTGCACGTCCGTCACACACGCCAGCTTCCCGGCCTCGTGCTCACCAAGGCAGAACACAAGTCTGTGACCTCCTGGCTTCACCTAGGTCCACAGTGCATGGTGTAAGAATTATCTGTTGTTTGGAACAAACGTTCCAGTGAATACCACCCCATGGAGAGGGGCTTGAGGGGGTGGACAAGGCCACCGCCAGGATCTGGCTGTCCTCAGCTTGGTCAAAGCCCAGAGACGACTTGAAGGGTCTGTGAATCGAGTTTCTGTGAATTCAAGTATTTCTTGGAAAAAACGCCACGGCTTCTGTCAGGCCCCCCCAAAGAGTCATGACCCCAAAATGGCACCAAGAGATAAACTCGCCTTGGGTGCCCAGAAGCCAGAACCACCACCCTGACCCACAGCACCCGCAACGCGCTGGCTGGCTGGCTGCACACACTAGCCACTGGCCGGGTAGTGGGCTTTCCAAAAGGCACGACCTCTGGTCCCAGGCCTGTTCATGCAGGCTGCACCTGCTGCTTCACGTCATTACTAATAAAGTAACGAAACGAGCGAGAAGCAACTGCGACCCACAGCCATCTCTGCCTTTTACTTGAAGCTCAGGATATTACTATGTTTTCTAAAACCAATACCTTTGGAATTTTTCCTCCTAAGTCCTGATACTGCTTGGGATTCTTCAGGAAATTCACAAACTCCATAATTTCCAATTTGGCTTCTTCGCAACCAGCTACGTCTGCGAACCGCACGTCGATGCCACTCCTTAAGACCCTGGCTGTTGTCTCACCAACACTGAAGAGGCCCCGTCCTCGTCCACTGGGCCCAGCTCCCGTCGGGCCCCTCTGGCAGCATAGAGGAGAATTCCAACCAGGAGAAGAGTGGGCACCAGGCTTCGCAGAAGAGCTGGAAAATCCAAAAGAACTACTCATCATGCTCAGATCAGAAATAGCACACTCATGCCAGGCATGGTGGCTCACATCTGTAATCCCAGCACTTTGGGAGGCTGTGGTGCGAGGATCTCTTGAGCCCAGAAATTCAAGACCAGCCTGGACAACATGGCAAGACCCCATCTGTACAAGAAATATATTAATGGCTGGGCACAGTGACTCACACCTGTAATCCCAGCACTTTGGGAGGCAGAGGCAGGTGGATCACCTGAGGTTAGGAGTTCGAGACAAGCCTAACCAACATGGTGAAACACCATCTCTACTAAAAACACAAAAATTAGCCGGGCGTGGTGGCGTGTGCCTGTCTGTAGTCCCAGCTACTCAGGAGGCTGAGGTGAGAGAACTGCTTGTGCCTGGGAGCTCAAGGCTGCAGTGAGCCGTGATTACACAACTGCACTCCAGCCTGGATGACAAAGCAAAACGCTGTCTTTCAAAATAGACCACTCTAGGACTTTGTTTTGCTACACAAAAGGGAGCAGGTTTTTTTCCTTTTTTTTTTTTTTTTTTTTGTGTGTGTGTATGTGTGTGTGTTTGTTCCACTTTATTTATTCATTTTTGAGACGGAGTCTTGCTTCAAGCAATTCTCCCACCTCATCCTCCGGAGTAGCTGGGACTACAGACACGTGCCACCATGCCCAGCTGAATTTTGTATTTTTAGTAGAGACGGGGTTTCACCATGTTGGCCAGGCTGGTCTTGAACTCCTGACCTCAAGTAATCCTCCCAACTCGGCCTCCCAAAGTGCTGGGATTACAGGCATGAGCCACCACACCCAACCTGGTTTTTTTTTTTTTTTTTTGAGATAGGGTCTCACTTTCACCTAGGCCGGTGGGCAGTGGCATACTCACAGTAACCTTGAACTCTCAGGCTCAAGCGATTCTCCTGCCTCAACCTCCTGAGTAGCTAGAACCAAAGGCATGCGTACCACCACACCAGATAATTTTTTTAAGTTTTTATTTTTTTTTTAATTTTTTTTTTTAAAGACGGGGTTTCACATGTTGGTCAGGCTGGTCTTGAACTCCCAACCTCAGGTGATCCACCCGCTTTGGCCTCCAAAGTGCTTGGATTACAGGCATGAGCCACCACACCCGGCCTGTTTTTTAAGTTTTAAAGACACACAGTCTCACTATGTTGTCCAGGCTGGTCTTGAACTCCTAGCCTTAAGCAATCCTCCCTCCTCGGACTCCCAAAGCACTGGGATTACCTCTGTGAGCCATCACAGCAACTATCTTTTTTTTTTTAAATGTGTCAAAGTCCATCCAGCACGAGGCCTCTCCAGTTCTGAAGGCTGCAGTCATAGGCATTTGTCTCCCTGATGTAGCCTGTGGCTGGTTTGACAGGGTAGGGAGGGTGACCAATTCCACTGCCCACCCACTCCACCTGGCCAAGCAGCTCTGCGGGAGCTTTCCCTCCCTCAGGAGGTGCCCCCAGCAGACCCAGCAAGGCCTCCTCACGCCAACCAGGCTTGTTCCGTAACAGGAAGACACCAAATGTCTTTCTGTTTCATTTATCCTTTTTCTTGCTCTTCGGAGGCTTGGGGCCCTACACCCAACCAAGCATTCCTGGCAACTCAACAAGCAAAGACAAAGCGAAAGTCAGCCAGACACAGCTCCCAGATGACACCCGGGAGCTCCAGCAGGAGACCGCAGGTACTTCAGGCCCCGCCATCAGAGTCTGCGAATTAATCACCAGAATTCTACCTGCCTCACCTTCTCTCACCCCACTGCAACCCCTACTCTGCGCTTAAATGTACGTCTCAAAGAAATCACCTGAACCGCTACAATTCCCATTTTGACCCTGTCCTGGCTAAAGCTGGTCCTTGCCCTTGCACTCTTGGTTCAGTTTCCAATTCAGGGCAAAAGGGCCGGAGAAGACTGAGGAACGACATCCCTAGGAAGTCAACATGACAACAGGATCCAGGCTTAGCAACACTGGCTTCTGTGCTGAGTCCTGGGATGCACAGAGTACTTCATCTGGTCTTCGCTCTCGTGTCCATAATCACTTTAAAAACATATGGCACGGTGGAAACCCAAGTGAACCTAAGAGCCGTGGGAAGCTTGGCGTGACCGAGTGTCAGGGACCCCCAGGACCCAGGAGGACGGCGCAGGGCTGCCCAGCAGGGAGCCTGGCGAAGTCACAGGAGCACAAGCCCTACCTCTGCACACTAATTCGACGGTGCTGCAGGAGTGGCAGGTAGAAGTGACGGTAGGGCTTTCTGACAGGGCTCTCGCGGGGATCCCACTGTGGGGCCCGATTCTGGAAGCTCCCTACGAGACGTCAGGGATTTCGTGCTCTAACGATGACACCCAACGTCTGTTTTTCTTTTTTAAGGCTGCCTCACCAAGTATTTCCCTGCTCCAATTCTCTTCTCATGAAAGACAGAGTTAAAAACATATATATATAAGGAATATACGTATCTCTCACTACAGACATTGTAAATAATAGCGGATGCATATATATGCTTGAGAAGCATTCCAAAGCAGGTTAAACACTGCATTTTTGCTTTGTGTCCAGACAGAGGCTCTTTCCCACCCTCCTCACCCATCGCTCTCAGTGGTGTACACCGCCGCCGCCTGGCTGTGGGGCTCGATCCCCAGCTCCCACTGGGCAGACTCCAGGCTCCGCTCCAAGGTGTCAACACTGCCGACGTTAAACCACACGTACTTCTGCAGAGACCAAGAGCAAGTTCAGGGTACACCACCGCGTCCCACGCCGAACCCGCCCTCACACACGCGCCTCCCACAGCCCCTTCTCGTAGCCTTAATCTCCGTAACATGCACGAGACCTATGCCAAGGCTAGTTCCAAAGGAAGCTCCGCTAACAGCAGAAGACCCTCTGGTTCTGGCCCCATGAAATTATAGTCTTTACACTCTAGATGAATCTAAAGTGTCAACAGTGCAACAACTGCTGGCGTGTGCCTCTGTCTCCTTTGCTTTTATCTTGAAACAGAGTCCCACTCTATCACTCAGACTGGAGTGCGGTGGGACGATCTCAGCTCACTGTAGCCTCCACCTCCTGGGTTCAAGCCATTCTCACGCCCCATCCTCCTGAGTAGCTGAAAGAACAGGCACAGGTCACCATGCCCAGCTAACTATTCTATTTTTAGTAGAGACGGGGTTTCACCATGTTGGCCAGGCTAGTCGTAAACTCCTGGCCTCACGTGATCCACCTGCCTGAGCCTCCCAAAGTGCTGGCATTACAGGTTTGAGCCACCACGCCCGGCTGTCCCTTTTTTCTTTGTCTCTTCTCTCCCCCTAGTTCTTGATGAGTTGTTCTCATATGCCACATGGCAAATCTGAATCCTAGTTATAGTCCATGAGGGCTCTTGTCCTACTTGGAAGACTTTGTTATCGATACGTGGCAACGAGAAAAAATCACAATGAGAAGCTGATGGATACTAAGGGGGTATTTTACCGAAAAAATAGAAAACTACATTTTTACATTAAATAAACTTATGTCTGGAATACTCAGCCTTAAACCCACCCTCACCTCAGAAGAGGTCCCAGGGACAGGAATAACATGCACAAATTGTTTGTTCACGACTTCCAGCCGGTCCACCTGGGAAGAAGAGAAAAATTATCAGCACAGCTGAAGCAGTGAGTATGACACTCAACAGCAAACCACAGGCCTCATCCCAAGACCAGTCCCACAGCGCAGACCTGGGTCCAGCAGCGTCCAGGAGGCTGCATTCACTCTGCTGTGCAGATTCGAGTTTTGTTTTCTGATTAATTGGGATATTTCTAGCCTGGCCTGTGCATGTAATTCAAGAAGAGGAGTTACAATTTGGTACATCTGAACACCAAAGATTCCAGAGTAACTTAAAAATCTATAAGAAAGGCCAGGCATAGTGTCTCAGACCTGTAATCCCAGCACTTAGGGAGACTGAGGAGGGTGGATCACTTGAGGCTAGGAGTTAGAGACCAGCCTGGCCAACATGGTGAAACCCCATCTCTACTAAAAGTACAAAAATTAGCCAGACGTGGTGGCATGTGCCTGTAGTCCCAGCTACTCAGAAGGCATAGGCAAGGAGAACTGCTTCAACCCGCAAAGCACAGGCAGCAGTGAGCCAAGATTGTACACTGTACTCCAGCCTGGGCAACAGAGTGAGACTGCATCTCAAAAAAGAAAAAACAACTCTAAAAGGAGTATAAGTCAGACCGTCAATACAGCCAAGTCTTACAGAACTGACCCAGAAACACTTTGTCCAGCTGCAGGTGCCACAAGAAAATGGTGCCAACAAGAACGAAAATGCAGCCCCAAAGGCCTCCATGCAGCCACCCAGCAGGGAACACAGCCCCGAGAGCCGGGTGCAGCAAACACACAACTTGAGGACGCAGCCACGTCGTGACGTATAATGACAGCAGTGCTGCTCCTGCTGCTCTCCACAGAATCTGAACCACTTCAACACACTTTTCTTGGAAACTAACGATTACTCAGGGTCATACGACGAACATGAACATGTTCATGACAGGTGCCTCTTGACTATAACAGCACGACCACGTCATGGTCAGCGTGTCAGACACCTGGAAAGGAACTCACAGGAGCTCTGGGATCTGTCCAGAACCCACCACCAACAAGCATCTTGGGCCAATGTATCTGCCTCAGCCCTCCTCCTCACGGCAGCAGCTGTGGGTGGCACAGCAACAGCAGAGAGGGGCTGCAGAAGCCCTCCCCTCCTCCTGTGAGGAGTCGTCAGGGACATCTCTGAAGACAGGCACGTGCCCTGAGGCCAGACAAAAAGGCCTTGCGTGGTGGTTCATAACCGTAATCACAGCACTTGAGGAGGCCAAAGTAGGAGCATTATCTGAGCCCAGGAGTCTGAGACCAGCCTGAGCAACATAAGGATATTCTGTCTCTAAAAACAAAATTACGTTTTTTACAGTCCCAGCTACTCAGAAGGCTGAGGTGGGAGGCTGGCTTCAGACTGGAAGGTCGAGGCTGCAGTGAGGTGACTTCACGCCACTGCACTCCAGCCTGGGCAACAGAACAAGACCCTATCTCAAAAAAAAGGCCTTGGCCACAAACCTTGGTGGAAAAAGAAGACTTTCCTACAGAAAGAAGTTCAGATCTTAACAGCATATCACTTAGCAAACATCCCTCTGAGGGCGACTGAGAAACACGGCACTTGCTCTTGTGTAACTTTATGCTAAAGCCTGAGCAGCATCTCACCAGACTTCAGCACCCTGACAGACCCATGCCCAGCGACGGACAAGTGGAGCCTTGCTGGTGCCACATGTCCCTGTGCACAGACACAAAGCCCCAGCTGCTGTCCAGAGCCAGCCTACAGGGGACAGGGGTGCACTGGGCAGAGAAACGATCTGAATTAGACATGAGATTCACACTTGACGACAAACGGACCATCAGAACTTACTCACAGAAGCCGAAGCCAAAAAAAATAAATAAAAGGCCAAGATGTTAAGGAAGCTTCCACCTTGCAAGAACACAAGCTTCATAACCTCTGGGAAAAGTAACACTATGTCTCATCTCTGACCTGAGGGTGGGACTGTCCAGGACATCCAGCACACAACGCATGCTCAACGCAGGCCTCAGAGCTCACAGCTTGTTTAGGGCATCGCAGACCACACACACAGGGCGCACCACTACAGCGGCCCCCTTCCCGGTAGATAAACTATAAATTCCTCTCACCAGACCTCTGGCCAGGTAATACTGTACAAAATGCTTCCAAGTGATTTCTCTTCCAGGATCTCGAAAACAGAGGTAGAAAAATCCCATGGCAACACCTGCCCCCAAAAAGGCCAGACCGCGGAAATCCTTGTCATCCCAGGGGAAGTCCCCCCGTGGAAAAAAGAAAACACATTTTCCAGTCAAATGAACGGAGTTTCCTCATGAAAACAGCTATTTCCTTTTTCAGATATTATTAGAAAAGACCCTCCCCTCCTCACCCTACACATTGTAGCCTCAGTGCCTCCCATGAGGAAAGATGTTTACATGGTGTACAAAACACACCAGAAGCTGCAGCTCGCCAGATGCCCCAGGAGAAGCAGAAAGTCCACAGACAGTGCTGTGTTTGAGCCACTGCTGCTAGGGTCATCTCTTATCTGAGTCTTTTAAAATCCAGATCGAGAACAGACATGGTGGCTCACGTCCATAGTCCTAGCACTTAAGGAGGCCGAGGTGAGAGGACTGCTTGAGCCCAAGAGTTCAAGACCAGCCCGGGCAACATAGGGAGACCCCGTCTCTACAAAAAAAAATTAGCCAGGAGTGATGGTGCAAGCCTGTGGTCTCAGCTGCTCCAGGCGTAGAGGTGAGAGAATCATGTGAGCCTGGGAGGTCAAGGCTACAGTGAACAGTGATCACATCAATGCACTCCAGCCTGGATGACAGAATGAGACCCTATCTCAAAATCATAATAATAAAATCCAGATAGAAATCTCAGCACATTTTTAAAAATTCATTTTATTTACTTATTTTTTTGAGACAGGGTCTTGCTTGGTCACCCAGGCTGGAGTGCAGTGGCATGATCATGGTTCACAACCTCCTAGGCTCAAGCAATCCTGCCTCAGCCTCCTGAGTAGCTGGGACCAGAGGTGCACACCACTGTGCCTAGCTAATTTTTTTTTTTTTTGGTAGAGACGAGGTCTCACTATGTTGCCCAGGCTAGTCTCGAACTCCTAAGCTCAAGCAATCCTCCCACTTCAGCCTCCCAAAGTGCTGGGATTACTGGCATGAGCCACTGCACCCGGCCTCAGTATACTTTTAGAAGTTAATTTCTTTGAAACTTATGAACTAATTCAACAGCTCACCTTTAAACAGAAAGATTGATCATGGGTTTGAATTTATGTGTTCTCCCAAAATTTCAATGTTGGAACTCAACCCCTAAGGTGAAAATATTAGGAGGTGGGGCCCCTGGGAGGGATCAGGTCCCAAGGTCTCTGCATCACAAGTGGGATTAGTGCTGTCACAATCTGTCACCCAGGCTGCAGTGCAGTGGCGTGATCGTGGCTCACTGCAGCCCCGACTCCCAGGTTGATGCGATCCTCCTGCCTGAGCCTCCTGAATAGCTGGGACTACAGGCATGCACCACCACGGCCAGCTAATTTTTCTATTTTTTTTTTTTTTGAGACGGAGTCTCGCTCTGTTGCCAGGCTGGAGTGCAGTGGTACAACCTCGGCTCACTGCAACCTCCGCCTCCCAGGTTCAAGCAATTCCCCTGCCTCAGTCTCCCAAGTAGCTGGGACTACAGGTGTGTGCCACCACACGTGGCTATTTTTATATTTTTAGTAGAGATGGAGTTTCACTATATTGGCCAGGATGGTCTCAATCTCTTGACCTCGTGATTGGCCCGCCTCAGCCGCCCAAAGTGCTGGGATTACAGGTGTGAGCCACTGCGCCTGGCCTGACTTCTACGTTTTTTGTAGAGACGGGGTCCACCATGTTGTACAGGCTATGATCTTGGACCTCCAACTTCCACAACTGTGAGCAGTAAATTTACCCTGTTTATAAATCACCCAGTCTGATGTATTCCATTCCAGCAGCAGGAGCAGACTAAGATGCATGCAAACCTTCTGCATCCGCCTCCACCACGCAAAGCCATCGTGCGTGCCTCCTCTCCTGCCTCCATCTCCTCCAGGCCCAGCATTCTTTAGCTCACCAGCATTCTTTAGCTCAACAGTTTCTGAGAGAAAACAGAGTCTGACTTCAAAAAGAAATTACATGTAATTTTCCAGAGAAAGACGATTCAGAAAACAGAAAAACACTTTCCATCACACAATTGTAATAACACCAGTGCCTTCTGGAAATAAACAGAGAACATGAAAAGGATGAGGCTAGGGACACACTGCTGAGAAGTAGCTTCAGATACATCTAAAATCCCTAAAATTTCACCTTGCTGGCTTCATATTGAGCTTTAATTGCAAACTTTTTTGAGGTAACAGTCCCAAAATTGCCTGTAACTAGGGTAAAAAAGAAAAGAAGAAAATGATAAGGCAGACTGGTATGGGTGGTCCCCCTTCTCAGGAGAACCAGGGAACACATGCCACCTGTTCTAAGCAGAGTCTGCCTCTCCTTCAAAACATCTGGCCTCCTACATACAAGTGTGACCCACGGACCTACTGGCCTCTTCCTGTAAAGTTCACACAAGTTTCAGGACAAATAAGCCATGACATTGTCCCCTTCAAATACAGTGTAACTCCAATGACCCCAAAATAACACTATGAAAGGCCAGAGAAGCCAAGGTGACCCCAGGAATAGCAAACATATTGCAAGATGGAGTAAAACTTTGTACAAATTTAAGGAAAAACAGGAGTCTTCAAAGAAACATTCCTTTCATAGCAAGGCAAGTCACCACACCTCCCAATACGCTTTTACCTGTTTGCCCTCCCCACGCTCACAGGTACCCAAGCAGGAAACACTTCACACAGGAAACACAAAATACCAGCTTCGCCAATCCCAAAACCTACACGGGGATATAATTTTTAAATGATTTGCCAAGGCTGAGAATCTAAACCAGTTAAAAAGGTGCTAAGAGATGAAACAAAAAACAAGATGGCTTGAGAAGGAAGGGTAACACCCAGGAGCAAGCAGAGAGAAGACACAGCCAACATCACACACTCACAGCCCCACCGCTCACACCCAGGAGCAAGCAGAGAGAAGACAGAGCCAACATCACACACTCACAGCCCCACCGCTCACACCCAGGAGCAAGCAGAGAGAAGACAGAGCCAACATCACACACTCACAGCCCCACCACTCACACCCAGGAGCAAGCAGAGGGAAGACAGAGCCAACATCACACACTCACAGCCCCACCGCTCACACCCAGGAGCAAGCAGAGGGAAGACACAGCCAACATCACACACTCACAGCCCCACCGCTCACACCCAGGAGCAAGCAGAGGGAAGACACAGCCAACATCACACACTCACAGCCCCACCGCTCACACCCAGGAGCAAGCAGAGAGAAGACAGAGCCAACATCACACACTCACAGCCCCACTGCTCACACCCAGGAGCAAGCAGAGAGAAGACAGAGCCAACATCACACACTCACAGCCCCACTGCTCACACCCAGGAGCAAGCAGAGAGAAGACAGAGCCAACATCACACACTCACAGCCCCACCGCTCACACCCAGGAGCAAGCAGAGAGAAGACAGAGCCAACATCACACACTCACAGCCCCACCGCTCACACCCAGGAGCAAGCAGAGGGAAGACAGAGCCAACATCACACACTCACAGCCCCACCGCTCACACCCAGGAGCAAGCAGAGAGAAGACAGAGCCAACATCACACACTCACAGCCCCACTGCTCACACCCAGGAGCAAGCAGAGAGAAGACAGAGCCAACATCACACACTCACAGCCCCACTGCTCACACCCAGGAGCAAGCAGAGAGAAGACAGAGCCAACATCACACACTCACAGCCCCACCGCTCACACCCAGGAGCAAGCAGAGAGAAGACAGAGCCAACATCACACACTCACAGCCCCACCGCTCACACCCAGGAGCAAGCAGAGAGAAGACACAGCCAACATCACACACTCACAGCCCCACTGCTCACACCCAGGAGCAAGCAGAGAGAAGACAGAGCCAACATCACACACTCACAGCCCCACCGCTCACACCCAGGAGCAAGCAGAGAGAAGACAGAGCCAACATCACACACTCACAGCCCCACCGCTCACACCCAGGAGCAAGCAGAGGGAAGACACAGCCAAAATCACACACTCACAGCCCCACCGCTCACACCCAGGAGCAAGCAGAGGGAAGACAGAGCCAAAATCACACACTCACAGCCCCACCGCTCACACCCAGGAGCAAGCAGAGAGAAGACAGAGCCAACATCACACACTCACAGCCCCACTGCTCACACCCAGGAGCAAGCAGAGGGAAGACAGAGCCAACATCACACACTCACAGCCCCACCGCTCACACCCAGGAGCAAGCAGAGAGAAGACAGAGCCAACATCACACACTCACAGCCCCACCGCTCACACCCAGGAGCAAGCAGAGAGAAGACACAGCCAACATCACACACTGACAGTCCCACCGCTCACACCCAGGAGCAAGCAGAGGGAAGACACAGCCAACATCACACACTCACAGCCCCACCGCTCACACCCAGGAGCAAGCAGAGGGAAGACAGAGCCAACATCACACACTCACAGCCCCACCGCTCACACCCAGGAGCAAGCAGAGGGAAGACACAGCCAACATCACACACTCACAGCCCCACCGCTCACACCCAGGAGCAAGCAGAGAGAAGACACAGCCAACATCACACACTCACAGCCCCACCGCTCACACCCAGGAGCAAGCAGAGAGAAGACAGAGCCAATATCACACACTCACAGCCCCACTGCTCACACCCAGGAGCAAGCAGAGAGAAGACAGAGCCAACATCACACACTCACAGCCCCACCGCTCACACCCAGGAGCAAGCAGAGAGAAGACAGAGCCAACATCACACACTCACAGCCCCACCGCTCACACCCAGGAGCAAGCAGAGAGAAGACAGAGCCAACATCACACACTCACAGCCCCACTGCTCACACCCAGGAGCAAGCAGAGAGAAGACAGAGCCAACATCACACACTCACAGCCCCACCGCTCACACCCAGGAGCAAGCAGAGGGAAGACAGAGCCAACATCACACACTCACAGCCCCACCGCTCACACCCAGGAGCAAGCAGAGGGAAGACACAGCCAACATCACACACTCACAGCCCCACCGCTCACACCCAGGAGCAAGCAGAGAGAAGACAGAGCCAACATCACACACTCACAGCCCCACCGCTCACACCCAGGAGCAAGCAGAGAGAAGACAGAGCCAATATCACACACTCACAGCCCCACTGCTCACACCCAGGAGCAAGCAGAGAGAAGACAGAGCCAACATCACACACTCACAGCCCCACCGCTCACACCCAGGAGCAAGCAGAGAGAAGACAGAGCCAACATCACACACTCACAGCCCCACCGCTCACACCCAGGAGCAAGCAGAGAGAAGACAGAGCCAACATCACACACTCACAGCCCCACTGCTCACACCCAGGAGCAAGCAGAGAGAAGACAGAGCCAACATCACACACTCACAGCCCCACTGCTCACACCCAGGAGCAAGCAGAGAGAAGACAGAGCCAACATCACACACTCACAGCCCCACCGCTCACACCCAGGAGCAAGCAGAGAGAAGACACAGCCAACATCACACACTCACAGCCCCACCGCTCACACCCAGGAGCAAGCAGAGAGAAGACAGAGCCAACATCACACACTCACAGCCCCACCGCTCACACCCAGGAGCAAGCAGAGGGAAGACAGAGCCAACATCACACACTCACAGCCCCACCGCTCACACCCAGGAGCAAGCAGAGAGAAGACACAGCCAACATCACACACTCACAGCCCCACCGCTCACACCCAGGAGCAAGCAGAGGGAAGACAGAGCCAACATCACACACTCACAGCCCCACTGCTCACACCCAGGAGCAAGCAGAGAGAAGACATAGCCAATATCACACACTCACAGCCACACTGCTCACACCCAGGAGCAAGCAGAGAGAAGACAGAGCCAACATCACACACTCACAGCCCCACCGCTCACACCCAGGAGCAAGCAGAGGGAAGACACAGCCAACATCACACACTCACAGCCCCACCGCTCACACCCAGGAGCAAGCAGAGGGAAGACAGAGCCAATATCACACACTCACAGCCCCACCGCTCACACCCAGGAGCAAGCAGAGAGAAGACACAGCCAACATCACACACTCACAGCCCCACCGCTCACACCCAGGAGCAAGCAGAGAGAAGACAGAGCCAACATCACACACTCACAGCCCCACTGCTCACACCCAGGAGCAAGCAGAGAGAAGACAGAGCCAACATCACACACTCACAGCCCCACTGCTCACACCCAGGAGCAAGCAGAGGGAAGACAGAGCCAACATCACACACTCACAGCCCCACCGCTCACACCCAGGAGCAAGCAGAGGGAAGACACAGCCAACATCACACACTCACAGCCCCACTGCTCACACCCAGGAGCAAGCAGAGAGAAGACAGAGCCAACATCACACACTCACAGCCCCACCGCTCACACCCAGGAGCAAGCAGAGGGAAGACACAGCCAACATCACACACTCACAGCCCCACCGCTCACACCCAGGAGCAAGCAGAGAGAAGACACAGCCAACATCACACACTCACAGCCCCACTGCTCACACCCAGGAGCAAGCAGAGGGAAGACAGAGCCAATATCACACACTCACAGCCCCACCGCTCACACCCAGGAGCAAGCAGAGAGAAGACAGAGCCAACATCACACACTCACAGCCCCACCGCTCACACCCAGGAGCAAGCAGAGAGAAGACAGAGCCAACATCACACACTCACAGCCCCACCGCTCACACCCAGGAGCAAGCAGAGAGAAGACAGAGCCAACATCACACACTCACAGCCCCACCGCTCACACCCAGGAGCAAGCAGAGAGAAGACACAGCCAACATCACACACTCACAGCCCCACCGCTCACACCCAGGAGCAAGCAGAGAGAAGACAGAGCCAACATCACACACTCACAGCCCCACCGCTCACACCCAGGAGCAAGCAGAGGGAAGACAGAGCCAACATCACACACTCACAGCCCCACCGCTCACACCCAGGAGCAAGCAGAGAGAAGACAGAGCCAACATCACACACTCACAGCCCCACCGCTCACACCCAGGAGCAAGCAGAGGGAAGACAGAGCCAACATCACACACTCACAGCCCCACCGCTCACACCCAGGAGCAAGCAGAGAGAAGACACAGCCAACATCACACACTCACAGCCCCACCGCTCACACCCAGGAGCAAGCAGAGAGAAGACAGAGCCAACATCACACACTCACAGCCCCACCGCTCACACCCAGGAGCAAGCAGAGGGAAGACAGAGCCAACATCACACACTCACAGCCCCACCGCTCACACCCAGGAGCAAGCAGAGGGAAGACAGAGCCAACATCACACACTCACAGCCCCACCGCTCACACCCAGGAGCAAGCAGAGGGAAGACAGAGCCAACATCACACACTCACAGCCCCACCGCTCACACCCAGGAGCAAGCAGAGGGAAGACAGAGCCAACATCACACACTCACAGCCCCACTGCTCACACCCAGGAGCAAGCAGAGGGAAGACAGAGCCAACATCACACACTCACAGCCCCACTGCTCACACCCAGGAGCAAGCAGAGAGAAGACACAGCCAACATCACACACTCACAGCCCCACCGCTCACACCCAGGAGCAAGCAGAGAGAAGACAGAGCCAACATCACACACTCACAGCCCCACCGCTCACACCCAGGAGCAAGCAGAGAGAAGACACAGCCAACATCACACACTCACAGCCCCACCGCTCACACCCAGGAGCAAGCAGAGGGAAGACAGAGCCAACATCACACACTCACAGCCCCACCGCTCACACCCAGGAGCAAGCAGAGAGAAGACAGAGCCAACATCACACACTCACAGCCCCACCGCTCACACCCAGGAGCAAGCAGAGGGAAGACAGAGCCAACATCACACACTCACAGCCCCACCGCTCACACCCAGGAGCAAGCAGAGGGAAGACAGAGCCAACATCACACACTCACAGCCCCACCGCTCACACCCAGGAGCAAGCAGAGAGAAGACACAGCCAACATCACACACTCACAGCCCCACCGCTCACACCCAGGAGCAAGCAGAGAGAAGACAGAGCCAATATCACACACTCACAGCCCCACCGCTCACACCCAGGAGCAAGCAGAGGGAAGACAGAGCCAACATCACACACTCACAGCCCCACCGCTCACACCCAGGAGCAAGCAGAGGGAAGACAGAGCCAACATCACACACTCACAGCCCCACCGCTCACACCCAGGAGCAAGCAGAGAGAAGACAGAGCCAACATCACACACTCACAGCCCCACCGCTCACACCCAGGAGAAAGCAGAGGGAAGACAGAGCCAACATCACACACTCACAGCCCCACTGCTCACACCCAGGAGCAAGCAGAGAGAAGACAGAGCCAACATCACACACTGACAGGCCACCGCTCATCAGTTCCCAAGTTCAGCCCACGCAGTAAATGCTTTAGAAGTACTCCAATGTAAAACTTCACAGTCTGATTTTTCAAACTGGCCCTTTAACTTTTTTTGGAGCTGCTGATTTTTCTGAGCTTGTGTTTCTTCCACTCCTCTTAAAGTATTTCTCAAACCCTTAGGGACAAAAGGATGAGGTTCTAGTATTTTAATTCTTTTTTGAGATGGAGTCTCACTTTGTCGCCCAGGCTGGAGCACAGTGGCACTATCTCGGCTCACTGCAACCTCCGCCTACTGGGTTCAAGGAATTTTCCTGCCTCGGCCTCCCGAGTAGCTGGGATTATAGGCACCTGCCACTATGCCCGGCTAATTTTTGTATTTTTAGTAGAGAAAGAGATTTACCAGGTTGCCCAGGCTGGTCTCGAACTCCTGACCTCAGCTGATCTGCCCTCCTCGGCCTCCCAAAGTGCTAGGATTACAGGCGTGAGCCACTGTGCCCGGCCCAGTTCTAATATTTTAGAAGAAAGAATCACACTAAGAAAAGCAACCATACTGTCAAGTCAATACAGAGAAAGTGAGAGAGGCCAGCTTTCCCTGGTCTCGTCTCTCTTCTTGCTTCATACAATCAGCATGTGCCCCCAGGTCCTCACATTGAGGCAAGTGTGGGGAACGCCTTCTACTCTGTGGGGACATAGGGTCTCCAGGGACTTCGGTGGACACTGTCCCTGGACACAAAGCACAGGCCCACGGCCTACAGAAGGACTGCAAGTAGGCAAGTGTGCTCTAAGGTAACGACAGTCTGCTCATCGTTTCTGTTCTGCTTTCCAAGCACGAGGCTTAGCTGGTCCTCAGAATCAGATACACAGAAGCCAAGGCTGGCTCCCATGCCTTCCAAAAGACTCATCGAGCACCTTCCTTTGGAAAGTTTTTCTCTCACCAGCTTTACTGAGGTATCAACAACATAGACATGATGAAGGTGCTGGATGTTGTACGGCTCAATATGGAAGCCAGAAAGGGGTAGAAGGGGGTGGGGTGGAGTGGAGGGGACCCTGAGCTGCCTTACTTCTTGCCCTCTGGTCACCCACTGTGGAAGTTCCTGTAAACCTCACGCTGCTAATGATGGTGGATGGAAAAAAGGTACCTTTGGGTGGTTTCGAACAGAGCCACCGGGAAAATAACGTCAGTCTGGCCTGCAGAGTCGGCTTCTGGAAGTGGACCCTCTGGAGGCACTGAAACAAGAGACCAGAGTAGCTTACTAGCTTCTTCTGCAAGACAAAGCTGCACATTCTCACTGACAACCGCTGGAAGGAGCAGGATGCAGGCTGAGGTGTGAGATTATCGCCTTAAATATCCCATTAGAAATATGGTTCCACAGACTAAAAGGAACAATTCACTGCAGAAATGCACTGCAAATTTTTACAGCTATAGCCTCCAACGGCAAGCAAAAGGCGCCCCAAAAAACAAAACAAAAAAACATGTCTTAGAAACTGAGGCAATTTTAGTAACTTAAAATAGTGCCGCTTCAAAAACATGACTATGAAACTAAAACATAAAATTGTGTAAAATTTAAATACAGAAATATACTATGACTCATCTCTGGTCAACCAAGAAGTTAATTTCTTTTTTGTTTTTGAGACGGAGTTTTGCTCTGTCACCCAGGCTGGAGCGCAGTGGTGCGATCTTGGCTCACTGCAACCTCTGCCTCCCAGGTTCAGACGATTCTCCTGCCTCAGCCTCCCAAGTAGCTGGGACTACAAGGCAACCGCCACAGTGCCCAGCTAATTTTTATATTTTAGTAGAGACGGAGTTTCACCATGTTGCCCAGGCTGATCTCAAACTCCTGACCTCAGGTAATCCGCCCGCCTCAGCCTCCCAAAGTGCTGGGATGGCAGGCGTGAGTCACCGTGATTGGCCTTTTCATTTTGTTCTTTAAATGGGGTCTCACTGGAGTGCAGTGGCTATTCACGGCACAGACTATAGGCAGGTAACACAGCGTCCAAGAAGAGGTAAGTATTTTTGTCAAGCCAAGAAAACTTTTCTTGGCATGCCATATTTTCTTCGGTCTTCAAGCAGGAAAACATTGGCCAGGCGCTGTAATCCCAACACTTTGGGAGGCCGGGGCAGGCAGATCACTTGAGGTCAGGAGTTCAAGACCAGCCTGGCCAACATGGTGAAACCCCCGTCTCTAGTAAAAATGCAAAAATTAGCCAGACGTGGTGGTAGGCACCTACAATCCCAATTACTCAGGAGGCTGAGGCAGGAGAATCGCTTGAAACCAGGAGGTGGAGGTTGTGGTGAGCTGAGATTGCACCACTGCCCTCCAGAATGGGCGTCTGAGTGACACTCCCTCTCAAAACGAAAAAAAAAAAAAAAAAAACCATTACAACAAAAACACTGCAATAAAAGTAAACATATTACAAAACAAAATCTAAGCACTCAACCCAGTACCAACTGTACCCAACAAAATCCCAACACAACCAAAGAATTTATGTGTCCCCAGTTATTTATTTATTTATTTATTTTTTATTTTTGAGACAGAGTCTCGCTCTGTCACTGAGGCTGGAGTGCAGTGATGCAATCTCGGCTCACTACAACCTCCGCCTCCTGGGTTCAAGTGATTCTCCCTGACCCAGCCTCCCAAGCAGCTGGGATTACAGGTGTGCACCACCACACCAGTTAATTTTTGTATTTTTAGTAGAGATGGGGTTTCACCACATTGGTCAGGCTGGTCTCCAACTCTTGAACTCAGATGATTCACCAGCCTCAGCCTCCCAAAGTGCTGGGATTACAGGCGTGAGCCCCCAATATTTTATTATAAAGAAACAAGACCTGTAGCTGACAACACCTATGTTCTTCCAGCTACGTCAACATTCAGGATGAGGCAGACTCTGTAAGATAGTACCCCAAAGTAAACTCATTCCCCAACTAGTAACTTTCTAACTAACTACATTACTCAAATATTCCTATAAAAGACCACAGTAGACTGAAAAGACATGCTATGAAAAAGATATTAAAATCAGGAAAAAAAAAGCAGCTCAGAAGGAGAACGCTAAACAGTAAAGGCTGCGAGCTAACAAAGTCTTCTGTGTGGTAAATGAAATCCACCCACTGCAGCAAGTCATCCCAGCGCCAACGGCACACCGTACCTGACAGAGTCAGTAAGTAAACTCCAAGCATGCCAGGAATGCATGCTGCCGGGATGGGGGTTTGGAACCCACGGTGTGGGTCCACAGGAAACCTACAGGAACAACAGAAGGTAGTCGCACTGCACACCGTAGGCTGCCAGCTGCTTCTTACTCACCTCACTTGATCCCCATTGCCCATCTGAGAAAGTAGAAAAGGAGAGGTAATCTGAGTGCCTGAAGACAGCTGGCAGCTGAAGGTGTGCAGCGAGAACCCTGGTTCCCCAATCTTCCAGGGCTCTTCCAGGACCACCGCAAAGACAGTGTGGCACTGGTGCTGGTGGCTGGTACACACCAGGTAGCCTACAGCCCTGAAGGTACCAAGTATGACTCTTTAGGGTTCCAAAACTTGATGAAACATCCAATTCCTTTGCTTTAGTTCACAATTTAGCCCTTTTGTGATTCAGCCTGGTTAAATCAGATGTCGTTCTCACGGTAAATGTAAACACCGAGACAGGAGTCTACCGTTCCTTCCTGGCGTTTTCTGCAAGTCAGTTCACAGCGCACAGTAGAGAATCTTGGTAAATTAGTTTTTGTGTATGCAAAGTCAAGATGTGAAAGTGGGCAAAACACAAACTCCCTTAAACAGGGCAAAGTGCTGCTGTCCTCTTCCCAGTCAGACCACAAATCAGCTGACCCAACTTACCTGGGTCCCATAGTCTCACACACGGCACACAGGTGCAACCCCAGCAGCCCTCTGAGGCCCTGCCTTTCCTGGCCTCACTGCCCATCACTAGCCTCTTCCTGCTGCTCACACAGAACACAAGGCTGCAGCTACCCTACGCCAGGGCACTTTCTATTCCACGTTCCCAGCAAGCTCATCTCAATCCCTCACTTTCTGCAGGGGCCTCAGGGCCCCACCTAAAACAATAAATAACAGCGTTTCTCCCTCCTCCATTCCCTTTCTTCATTTTCATTTTTACACGGTAAAAGCCCCATAAAACTGCGTACCTCGGGAGGCCGAGGCGGGTGGATCACGAGGTCAAGAGATCGAGACCATCCTGGTCAACATGGTGAAACCCTGTCTCTACTAAAAATACAAAAAATTAGCTGGGCATGGTGGCGCGTGCCTGTAATCCCAGCTACTCGGGAGGCTGAGGCAGGAGAATTGCCTGAACCCAGGAGGCAGAGGTTGCAGTGAGCCGAGATCGCACCATTGCACTCCAGCCTGGGTAACAAGAGCGGAACTCCGTCTCCAAAAAAAAAAAAAAAAAAAAAAAAAAACTGCGTACCTCGACCATACCTCGGCTTTCTATTGAAACTGCTCTCTGTAACCCAAATGTGACGGGCGAGCAGTCCAAACCCATGCCATCTCGGCCCCTGCGACTTGTAATAAGTAATTAAGGACTGTAATTTCCACCCTACCCAGACAATGTGTAAACAAATGCTAATCTTGACTTGAACCACTTAAGTAACAATCAGAATGTCCAACGTCCCCTGGCCCTCGGAATGTCTGGAGCCCCTCACCCTCATCTCCGCCCAGGAGGTGATTTACAGAATCCACTAGCCCTCAGATCGTCTGGGGCCCCTCACCCTCACCCCCACCCCCGCCCCTCACCCCCCACCCCCGAGGTGGTTTTACGGGTATAAAACGTCTTGACACCCTCCTTTCGGGGCCACGCGAGTCCTCCGTGGCCGCCGGCAATAAAGACCCTGCAATCCGGCATACTTTTGTCTTGGTGTCGACTTCCTGTGCTCGGGCCAGCACAGCGCTGCTTCCTTTGCCCAACAGGCCTAGTACTTGCTTCCTGTCTGGTTCCTCCTTGCACAGCATGGAACCTCTACCCGAGCAAGGGCAGCGTAGGCAGCTCGGTGAATTAACTTGACCGCGTGGAAACCTCCACAACCTAAGCTTCCACGAAGAGGCCTGTTAGGTGTTTTGTTTTGTGAGGCGGAGTCTCACTGTCACCCAGGCTGGAACGCAGTGGCGCGATCTCGGCTCACTGCAACCTCCGCCTCCTGGGTTCAAGCGACTCTCCTGCCTCAGCCTCCCGAGCAGCCGGGACTACGGGCGCCCGCTACCACGCCCGAGTAATTTTTGTATTTCCAGTAGAGCCGGGGAGTCACCGCATTGGCCAGGCTGGTCTCAAACTCCTGACCTTGTGATCCGCCCGCCTCGGCCTCCCAAAGCAACGGCGTTACAGGCGTGAGCCGCCGCGCCCGGCAGGGTTTTTAACTACAGAGCGAACTGCTAGGCCAGGCACCGCGGCTCGCGCCTGTAGTCCCGGGGCTCTGGGAGGCGGAGGCCGCTGAACAAACAACAGTTTGCAAAAACCCTTTCGCGTCTCTTATCGTATCTGGTTCGTCGAGTAACTGGGAGGTGGAGACAGCCGAACGCCGCGGAGCCCAGGGGGAAACGGGCGGGCGCGCGGGGCCACAAAGCTGGTTCGAGGGGGCAAGACGCGAGCGCGAGTCGCTCAAAGCCCCGCTCTTCGCAGCGCCGAGCAAGGAGGCTGCGGGTCCCGGTTCCACCGTCAGAGGGTAGCGGGCATCCGGGAACAGCGGGTGGAAGAGGTAGCGGGGAGCAGAGCGGGAGCTCGGGGAGGCAGGGGGCGCCCCGCAGGAGGCGGGCGGCGGGAAGCTCGGCCGGGGGCAGCGGCCTCACCGCGGGGACCGAGGCAGCGCTCCCGCGCTCCCCCGCGGCCGGCGCAGGCGGATGGCGTCACGCGGCGTCCAGCGCAGCCCGGCCGCCCGGAAGCGGCGCACAGCGCCTGCCTGCTCACCGGGCGGGCCGTGCCCAGGGCTCTCACGCTGGTCCTGGACGTCCTGCCGCCTCCTGGGCCACCGCCTCGCCACGGTAAGGACAGTGGCCCGGCCGCCGCCAGCAGCCGCTACAACAGCACCAGGCCCAGGCCTCGCGCGTCCGGAGCGCGCGCATGCGCAGTGGGAACCGGGCCGCTGGCCCCGCGCCCGCTGGGAGGCCTCGCGCATGCGCGACAGGGCCTCGGCGCCGGCTGGGGCCCCCTCTTGGGTGTCCCCGCCGTCGCCTGACCGTTCGAGGGTCTGATCGCGAGCCCCGCCTCGTCCTGCCCGGACGGCTGAGCCCAGCGGCGCAGCGCCCAACTCGGGTTACCTTAAATCGGGCATCCGCGTGAACACTTGTTTCTGGGATCCTCCATGGAAAGCAGCTCCCGGAACCACAGCCGCGCGGCCCGGCTGCGCTAGAAAACCGCCCCGGGGCGTTTCTGCCGCACTGTCCCCCTCACCACGGTTCCTTTGTCCTCTTGGCTGGTTGTTCTCTGGCCTCGGAGTGCACAGGGAAGCGGCTGGGCCCTGGCGACCGGGACATCTGCCCGAGACTCCGCAGCCTCGTGTTCTGTTGACCGAGTTCTGCACGGGGACGTGGAGGAACCACAGCCTCCCTGCACCCGACACCGCTGTGATTGTGACATTTTGGAGGCAGAAATGCCTGGGAAAGGCCCCTGGGCGCAACTGTCATCCCTAGTGCCAAAAGGGAACGGAAAGCGATTACCCCGACATCAAACTGGAAGTGTCACCACGATTCCAAGCGGATGAGAAGCTCGGTCAGGCCGCAAAGGCCTCAGGCCTTGCCGTCTCTACAGTGGCGACCATCCGAGATAGTAAAGGAAAAATCAAACCGAGTTCGCAAATAGCGGCTACCTCGAGAGCCTGTCGGTTGACTCGCCATTGAAGTGCTGTGGTGGAGAGTGTGGAGCGGCTGCTGAGCTTGTGGCTGGAAGACCAGAGCCAGCGAAATGCGCCCTTGAGCGCTGCCTTCGTTCAGGGGAAGGCTAAGAGTTCGATGACTTGGCCGGCGCGGTGGCCCAGCCTGTAATCCCAGCACTTTGGGAGGCCGAGGCGGGCAGATCATGAGGTCAACAGATCAAGACCATCGTGGCCAACATGGTGAAACCCCGTCTCTACTAAAAATACAAAAATTAGCTGGGCATGGTGGCGCGTGCCTTTAGTCCCAGCTACTCGGGAGGCTGAGGCAGGAGAACTGCTTGAACCCGGGAGGCGGAGGTTGCGGTGAGCCGAGATCCCACCACTGCACTCCAGCCTGGCGCCCGGTGACAGGACAAGACTGTGTCTCAAAAATAAAAAAAAGAGTTTGATGACTCACAGCGTGAACATGGTAAGAGTTCCCGAACGGAGAGGTTTCCTGCAAGTCAAGGGTGGCTGGTGAGATTCCAGCACTTCAAGATGAACAGCGCAGCTCCCAGCAACAGGGACAGGAACCCAGAAGTGCCGAAAAGCACCGTCGAAGAAGATGAGTACACCCTCCCCCACCCCAAGTCTTTAATGGGGATGAGACAGGGCTTCATTGGAAGAGAATGCCCGAAGGAACGTTTATTTCTGAGGAAAAGAATGCTGAGCCGCGATCGCTTGATGTTGCTGCTTGGTAGCGATGCTGCAGGCGATTTTGCCGCTGGGAAACCCCCAGGGCTCGGAAGGGGTACTCCAAGCCCAATTTGCCTGTGATTTTGCGCTCCAACAGAAAGGCTTGCGTAACCAGGAGCATCTTTCATGAATGGTTCACTTACTTTCCTTGCCCCGCCATTGAAAAATGCTGTGCCCAAAATAATCTCACAACAAAGCATCGCTCATATTAAACAACGCGCCACGTCACCCTGTAAATTTGAGTGATCTTTCTGACAATGTAAGAGCAGAACACATTCATGACAGTGCAAATGACTCGATCCAGCCCATGGGTCAAGGTGTAGCCTCTACCTTCAAAGCTCAGTACCTGAGAAGGACTTCTGAGCACTTCCTAGAAGCAACAGGTGGTGAGGATACCGCTATGATCAGGGGATTTTGGAAAAATTACGACCTCACGGATGCTGTGGACAACATTGCCATCGCTTAGGAGTATCTCAGACCAGCAATAACGAACAGTGTGGAAGATTTGGCCTGAGTGTGTTCAGGCCCAGACTTTTTCCCAGGCAGACAACATTGCACAGCTTCAAAAACACATTGTGGCCCTTGCCAGAAACATGGCCTTTCAAGAGGTTGCTGAGGCTGCTGTGGGCCAGCTGCTGCAGTCCCTTGAAGAGCTCTCAAATGAGTAACTGATGCAGCTGGAACAGGAGCAGGGAGTGGCGGGGAGGAGGGTGAGGCAGCTCCCTCGCGCGGCAGCAGCTAACCACAGTTGGACTGTGGGCGGCCCTCGAACGCTTTGAGGCTGGCTTGCGGGTCCTCACTAGTCACAGCCCTGATGATGAGTGGGAACTGAGAGTTTCAAGAGCAATCAGGAATGCAGTGAGCTGCTGCCAGGAGCAGTACAGCGAGAAAAAGCGCCCCTCAAAACAACTCTCTCGGGTCGTTTTCAGTGTGTGCGGCCAAAAGTCAGTCAGAAGAAAGCAGAAGCCCCCAGATGGCCTCAGCAGTAGAGGCAGGGAGGCCGCTGCCTTGCGGTGTTTGACTCCTTGGAAATGCTGTTTCCATTTTGATACTTGAGAGTATCAATTTTGTCAGTAACACTTTATTTAAATGCATGCTTTAAGGAGCCCATATATGTGTAGGAATAGTTAGGAAAACTTTTTTTGCTTTGAGACAGGGTATGCAAGTGCTCAGTCAAAAGCTGATGCTGTCAAAAAAAAAAAAAGAGAGAGAGAGACAGGGACTTGCTCCATCACCCAGGCTAGAGTGCAGTGGTGGGATCTTGGCTCACTGTAGCCTCGACCTCCGAAGCTCAAACAATCCTCTGGGCCTACAGGCACGTCCCACCACGTCCAGCTAATTATTTTTGTAGAGAAGGGGTCTTTATGTTGCCCAGGCTGGTCTGGAACTCCTGGGCTCAAGTGATCCTCTAGCCTGGGCCTCCCAAAGTGCAGGGATTACAAGTGTGAACCACCATGCCCAGCAAAAAATGTATTTTTAAAAAGAAAATTGCAAAAGGGAGACTAGCCTTTCCAGACATTAAAACCTAGATGAAATAAAAGAAATATTGATCAAGGGGACCCCATAAAAATGTAAGCAAAATGAAACTTTTCCACAGACAAGAAAATACCACAAACAAGGTCAAATGGCAGTTCTCAAACTGAAAGAAAATATTTACACTACATCTTACAAGTAACAGGCTAATATCCCCAACATGTGAAAAACTCAAAAGATTCAGAATACCAAGAATCCAATAGAAAAATGGGCAAAAGACATAGTTCGTAAATAAATTAGATCCTGAAACATATGAAGTTGGACCTCACTCGTGATTACAGACATGCGAAGTAAAATGACGAAGACGCCATTTCTCACCTACATTGCGAATTGTGAATGGCGTGACCACACCGTCTACTGTGGCGGCTACAGGGGGGCAGGCACGGTCATACACTGCTGGTGGGAATGCAAATTGGTACAACCCTTCTGGAAGGACATCTGACACTAATGAAAAATCAACGCCTGGCCAGGTGCAGTAGCCCGCACCTGTAATCCCAGCACTTTGGGAGTCCAAGGCAGGCAGATCACACCTGAGGCCAGGAGTTTGAGACCAGCCTAACCAACATGGTGAAACCCTGTCTCTACTGAAAATACAAAAAATTAGTTGGGCAAGCACCTGTAGTCCCAGCTACTAGGGAGGCTGAGGCAGGAGAATAGCTTGAACCTGGGAGGCGTTAGGCATATCTGTGTGACACCACCATGGGTACTCTCCAACCAATTAGCACATCCGTGACACCACCACAGTACTCTCCAACCAATCAGCACATCTGTGACACCACCAAGGTATTCTCCAACCAATCAGCACATCCGTGACACCACCACAGGTACTCTCCAACCAATCAGCACATCTGTGTGACACCACCACAGGTACTCTCCAATCAACACATCCGTGACACCACCACAGGTACTCTCCAACCAATCAGAACATCTGTGTGACACCACCACAGTTACTCTCCAACCAATCAGCACATCTGTGACACCACCACAGGTACTCTCCAACCAATCAGCACATCTGTGACATCACCACAGGTATTCTCCAATCAGCACATCTGTGACACCACCAAGGTATTCTCCAACCAATCAGCACATCTGTGACACCACTACAGGTATTCTCCAACCAATCAGCACATCTGTGACACCACCAAGGTATTCTCCAACCAATCAGCACATCTGTGACACCACCAAGGTATTCTCCAACCAATCAGCACATCTGTGACACCACCACAGGTATTCTCCAATCACCACATCTGTGACACCACCAAGGTATTCTCCAACCAATCAGCACATCTGTGACCCAACCAATCAGCACGTCTGTGACATCACCACAGGTACTCTCCAACCAATCAGCACATCTGTGACATCACCACAGGTACTCTCCAACCAATCAGCACATCCGTGACATCACCACAGGTACTCTCCAATCAGCACATCTGTGACACCACCACCGGTACTCTCCAACCAATCAGCACATCTGTGACACCACCACAGGTATTCTCCAACCAATCAGCACATCTGTGACACCACCAAGGTATTCTCCAACCAATCAGCACATCTGTGACCCAACCAATCAGCACGTCTGTGACATCACCACAGGTACTCTCCAACCAATCAGCACATCTGTGACATCACCACAGGTACTCTCCAACCAATCAGCACGTCTGTGACATCACCACAGGTACTCTCCAATCAGCACATCAGTGACACCACCACCGGTACTCTCCAACCAATCAGCACATCTGTGACACCACCTAGGTATTCTCCAACCAATCAGCACATCTGTGACATCACCACAGGTATTCTCCAACCAATCAGCACGTCTGTGACATCACCACAGGTATTCTCCAACCAATCAGCACGTCTGTGACACCACCACAGGTACTCTCCAACGAATCAGCACATCCGTGACACCACCACAGGTACTCTCCAACCAATCAGCACATCCGTGACATCACCACAGGTACTCTCCAATCAGCACATCTGTGACACCACCACCGGTACTCTCCAACCAATCAGCACATCTGTGACACCACCACCGGTACTCTCCAACCAATCAGCACATCCGTGACACCACCACAGGTACTCTCCAACCAATCAGCACATCCGTGACATCACCACAGGTACTCTCCAATCAGCACATCTGTGACACCACCACCGGTACTCTCCAACCAATCAGCACATCTGTGACACCACCAAGGTATTCTCCAACCAATCAGCACATCTGTGACACCACCACAGTTATTCTCCAACCAATCAGCACATCTGTGACACCACCACAGGTACTCTCCAACCAATCAGCACATCTGTGACCCAACCAATCAGCACGTCTGTGACATCACCACAGGTACTCTCCAATCAGCACATCTGTGACACCACCACCGGTACTCTCCAACCAATCAGCACATCTGTGACACCACCAAGGTATTCTCCAACCAATCAGCACATCCGTGACACCACCACAGGTACTCTCCAACCAATCAGCACATCCGTGACACCACCACAGGTACTCTCCAACCAATCAGCACATCCGTGACACCACCACAGGTACTCTCCAACCAATCAGCACGTCTGTGACATCACAGGTACTCTCCAATCAGCACATCTGTGACACCACCATGGTATTCTCCAACCAATCAGCACATCTGTGACAACACCACAGGTATTCTCCAATCAGCACATCTGTGACACCACCAAGGTATTCTCCAACCAATCAGCACATCTGTGACATCACAACAGGTACTCTCCAATCAGCACATCTGTGACACCACCACCGGTACTCTCCAACCAATCAGCACATCTGTGACACCACCACAGGTATTCTCCAACCAATCAGCACATCTGTGACACCACCAAGGTATTCTCCAACCAATCAGCACATCTGTGACACCACCACAGGTACTCTCCAACCAATCAGCACATCTGTGACACCACCAAGGTATTCTCCAACCAATCAGCACATCTGTGACATCACCACAGGTATTCTCCAACCAATCAGCACGTCTGTGACATCACCACAGGTATTCTCCAACCAATCAGCACATCTGTGACACCAGCAAGGTATTCTCTAACCAATCAGCACATCTGTGACACCACCATGGTATTCTCCAACCAATCAGCACATCTGTGACAACACCACAGGTATTCTCCAATCAGCACATCTGTGACACCACCACAGGTATTCTCCAACCAATCAGCACATCTGTGACACCACCAAGGTATTCTCCAACCAATCAG
Organism: Aotus nancymaae; assembly: GCF_030222135.1. Lineage (NCBI taxonomy): Eukaryota > Metazoa > Chordata > Mammalia > Primates > Aotidae > Aotus > Aotus nancymaae. The sequence continues at coordinate 142,775 of NW_026988510.1, forward strand.
CACATCTGTGACACCACCACAGGTATTCTCCAACCAATCAGCACATCTGTGACACCACCACAGGTACTCTCCAACCAATCAGCACATCCGTGACATCACCACAGGTACTCTCCAATCAGCACATCTGTGACACCACCACAGGTACTCTCCAACCAATCAGCACATCTGTGACACCACCAAGGTATTCTCCAACCAATCAGCACATCTGTGACATCACCACAGGTATTCTCCAACCAATCAGCACATCTGTGACACTACCAAGGTATTCTCTAACCAATCAGCACATCTGTGACACCACCATGGTATTCTCCAACCAATCAGCACATCTGTGACACCACCACAGGTATTTTCCAATCAGCACATCTGTGACATCACCACAGGTACTCTCCAACCAATCAGCACATCTGTGACACCACCACAGGTATTCTCCAACCAATCAGCACATCTGTGACACCACCAAGGTATTCTCCAATCAGCACATCTGTGACACCACCAAGGTATTCTCCAACCAATCAACACATCTGTGACATCACCACAGGTATTCTCCAACCAATCAGCACATCTGTGACCCAACCAATCAGCACGTCTGTGACATCACCACAGGTACTCTCCAACCAATCAGCACGTCTGTGACATCACCACAGGTAATCTCCAACCAATCAGCACATCTGTGACACCACCACAGGTACTCTCCAACCAATCAGCACATCCGTGACACCACCACAGGTACTCTCCAACCAATCAGCACATCTGTGACATCACCACAGGTACTCTCCTATCAGCACATCTGTGACACCACCACCGGTACTCTCCAACCAATCAGCACATCTGTGACACCAGCAAGGTACTCTCCAACCAATCAGCACATCTGTGACACCACCACCGGTACTCTCCAACCAATCAGCACATCTGTGACACCAGCAAGGTACTCTCCAACCAATCAGCACATCTGTGACACCACCACAGGTACTCTCCAACCAATCAGCACATCCGTGACATCACCACAGGTACTCTCCAACCAATCAGCACATCTGTGACACCAGCAAGGTAATCTCCAACCAATCAGGACATGTTACTTCACCCCACACCGGATTACATTCAACCACACTGGATGGAAAAGGCTGTTTTTTCTAAGCCTGCAATTGACTTGTATGTCAACAAAGCGGATTCTCTCCTCTGTCCCCAATTCACCACACACACCAGGCTAAGGGACATGTATTTAATGAGACAGTGACAGCAGCAGTTACAGGCCAGCTGGGTCCCACGCTGTGGCCTTGCGCGAGGCGCTGGCGCTGCAGACCGGGTCCTTGCCGGGCGCTTCCTGCCGCGCTGCGGACTCTGTTTAGAGACTGTGTCACCCGGAACGGGCAGGTGGGGGATACGCTGGGTGGGAGGCTGAAGAAGGAAAAAAAAAAAACGCCCAACGCTTCGTCCAGCAAACGCCAGCGCAGTTTTTCTGCGGACACAGTGATCTGCACCCCGAGTAATGCGATGCACGTATTTGGGAACGGCTGATACCGTGTGGCAGAAACGCGATGCCGTCGTGGGGCGTTGCAGACTGAGGGGTGTCGGGAGACGGCGTTTGGCCTTTCACTCCCTCCTCGGCCCCCACGAGGACGGGAAGCCAGACGGGAATCCAGCCTCACATCACGGTCTCTGAGGACTCCAGCGTGTTCCCCGCTCACCGCTCCCCCTGAGGTAGGTCAGTACCGCGCCCCCATCTTCCAGATGGGGAGACCGAGGCAGAGCCGACAGTAAGAACCTCGCCTACAGCCACCACGGTGGGGAGAGGACAATCCCCTTCCTGACGGCGGAGGGGACAGAGGAGGCTCACGGAACGAGCCCTTGAGCCGGGCGGCCTTTCTGTCTCTGCCCCGTGCCCACCATGTGCACCAACAGCCAAGCACAGTCCAGGGTGTGGGACCCATGTAACCCCTCACCTTCCACTCCCCGAAAAGGACAGAGAGGAGCACCCCCACTTCCCGGGGCAGAAGGCTGGGAAGCCACGTCCCAAAATGTCCTCTCCCGGGGCCCCTCGTGGACCACAGGGTCTATAAAGTGCACACAGCAAAGCCAAGTGTCCCCGCACCCAGGGCTACAGGCCTCCTCTGCTGTCCAGGGGCCTCTGTCCTGCGGCGTGAGGGGCCTCCCACACCCCCTCCCCTGGTCTTCCTGAATGGGCTCAGCTGGGCAAACATTCTCAGCTCTCGACCTCAGGCCCCCAAGACAAGGCCACTGGCCGGTCGTTTCCAAGCTACCCAGAGCTCTCCACAGGCAGCAGGACACAGCTCCTCCAGGCAGATTTGGTTCCAAGAAACGCCACGAGGAACCACTGTAGGATCCCGTTGTCTAACCTGGAGGCCAGGACATCCTCCCCAGGCGGACCCACGGCCTCCTAGCTTAGAGCACCAGCAAAGGTGGGCTGGGCCAAGGCAGGGGCACTCAGCAGGGAAAAGCTCCATGGCCCGCTTCCCTGCAGGTGACCCACTGGGCTGACCACGCGGTGAGGCCTTAGACCCTCAGGCCCCGGGTAGAGGCCGGTCTACAGGTGACAACTATGAACAGCCCCAGCTGGGGACAAGCAGAAGCCCCCCAGAAGGTGCGTGGCTGGAAAGGATGGAGCCTGCAGGCAGAGCAGAAACCCACTGCGTGAGAAACTCGGCCCTGGGCTGGGTGGTAGAGCCGCACCACACGTCTCCTCGGAAGCCCTCTTGGGGTCTTGGCCTGACGAGTTTCCAGGGTGGCCAGGACAGGAGCTGCGAAATCTCTAGGGCCCAGATGCCCTGGTCCAGGGGTGTGGAGGGCTCTGTGCCACAGGGGAGGTGAGATGTCCCCCAACTCCCTGCCCAGGGAGTCCTGCACTGGGGAAGGGTGGGGGCCACATAAGGACCCCTCACAGGAGTGCAGCCAGGTGTGGCCACCCCGAGTCCCCACATGCACGTGGGAGACCACAGTCCTTGACAGTGCCCACCCACTCTGGCCCCGCAGGGGCGAAGGGGTCCTGGGGCCGCACCCCAGGGGTCTCCAGAGCAGAACGAACAACTTGACGTTGGCGGGGTGGGTCCCGGTGGGCCAGGCGGGTGCCGGCACTCCTCTCCAGCCCTAGGCCTCCGCGTCAGCACCTGGCTCCTGGAAGAGCGACTGCTTCCTCAGGCTGAGCCGGGCACACTTGGGGCACGTGGTGGAGTTGTCGTAGTAGCAGTCCCTGGGGGCAGGAACAGGAAACGGCAGCGCTGACTCCCCACACGCGTCCCAGGTCAGCTCTCGTCATCCCCTCTGCAGCCATTACCAGAGGCCAGAGTCAGGCTCTGCACCAGGGGAGTGACTGTGTGGTCGTGTGCAGAGCGCCCGCCCGGCGTGCAGGGGTGGGCCTCCGGGGTCCTCACGGTACCGCGATCGGCAACCACACGGGTCCAGTTCACACGGCTGAGGGGCTGAGCCAGGTGGCCACGCCAGCCTCAGAGCCCTTCCTCACGATCCCCCGTTCCTATCCCAGGGTGCCTGGCACCTGCCTCGGCTCCTAAACTGTGCCCTGCGGCACTGCAGCCGACTTCAAACTTTTAAACAGAACATGGCAGTGAGTGACATCTGTGAGACCTCGGGCACACTGCCAGCTGACGGAGTCCAGTCTCAGCCCGAGTTTCTGCCACAGTCCCCTCTGTGTGACACCATGGCGCTGCAGAGCCGGGATTTCAGCAGTTACTATGGAAAATAGCAAATTCCAGGCAAAAATCAGGGGACAGAAACTGGGGGGAGGGGAGTGTTCCAGCTGATTGCACGTCTGGAAGACATGTAGAGCCCAAAACCTGCACACACGTCAGTGAGTCATCACACTTACTGAAGCATGAAATTCAAATATTGTTCTTCTAATTTGTGTGTATTAGTTTTCCAAACAGCCACTAAATCTTTAGGACATAAATACTTATAAAGTTGTTTGAACGTAAATAATTTTCCCCCTGGCTCTAGCGGCTAGGAAATCGACAGCGTAAGTACTTTCAGGGAGAGTGTCAGGAATTTCCTTTGGCTTAGGAACACTTTGAAAACATTACCAAGACATTAAACCACAAAGTTTGGGAACCTCTAGCCTATACTAACCCTCGAAGAGTGATTTCTATCCTAGTGGTGAGAGGAGGCAGCTGGCACGCCGTGAACACGTCGGGGCTGGTCCGGGAGGGGCCTGGGAAGGAGCAGCCCCCCAGCCCCCAGGTGCTGTCCTGAGGGAACTTCTCATCCAGTCAGACATCAGGGTCTGACTCAGTATCTCAGGGTCAGCAAAGATCCATCTCCCTCTCTCTAGGGCACCAGCGCCATCTCCCGTGGCATCCTCCGTACCTGAGGCCAGGGGTGGCTCCTGGAGGACGGGCAGAGCCCCACCCCCAAGTGCAGGGCCCCAGCCACACCCACCTGTGGAAGACGGCCGAGCAGTCGGTGCACACAGACGTGTGGCTGTCGAACGGGAACAGCACGTCTCCCTCTCTGCAGAGCTCACACACGAAGCCCTTGGCCTGGCACCGCTGGGGGAACAGTGTGGTGTCGGGGCACGGGAACATCAGTGCCGGCTCCTCTGGGCACTCCAGGCCAGGGACACACCAGGCCGGGTGGTGTCTCCCGCAAACCCCCCTCAGGGCTGGGGCCGGGGGAACGCAGCCCTCGGGCAGAGGCCCACCTCGCAGTCCAGCTTGATGTGCTTGGCGAAGAGCGTGTGGACCTCGGTGAGCGAGCAGCCCAGGCGGCCGGCGTGCACGTCCAGGAGGTCCTGGACAGAGTACATCTCGTCGTTCTCCACAAAGTGCTGCCGATCCTGGAGCTGCCAAGTCCCAGCAGCTGTGACCCCCGCGCTGGGGAAGGCCCTGCCCACTGCCCACACGTGGTCACACCAGTGATCAGGGCCAGGTGCTCAGAGAAACGAGCTACAGAAGGGTCTAGGCCCCAGGAGTAGAAACCAGGAGCCCCAGGAAGCCAACAAGGGAAGATGGACCAGAGCCACATTTCCTGACCCGTGTAGACCCCGCCCTCCACTCCCGATGCAGCCCCTCCCAGGCACACTGTGCCCCCTCATTCCCCACCCTTCCGGCTCTGCCTTGTCCACAGGGCTCACCACCCCAACACATGACTTATTTTTCGTGTCTTCCCTACTTGAAAGGCACTCTAAGGGCGAGGACTCCTGCCTATTTTGTTCACTGTGCCCAGAATCTAGACCAGCTGTATCTGTTGAAGACGTGATTAGGTGAACCTTGCAAACTGTGCTTCGCGGTGAACCTGCCTGAGGAGGGTGGGGCTCCACCCCCATGGAGATTCACATAGAGGCTGCAGGGCTCCCCAAACTGAACAGCCTGGAGAACTCCTCTGTGGGTAGAATACCTGCTTGCTTTGCTCCCTGGGACAGTGCTTAGGAGACCCTCTGCTAAAGCTGTGACATGCACACGCTGGAAAAGCCCTGAGCCTGAGCTGCCTTGCCGCCCTGGCCGTGCTTCCCCTCCGGGGCCAGTCCCGCCGTCAGTCTGACCTGCAGCAGCAGACGAGCCTCCATGGCCTCCCTGCAGGTGAGGAAGTACGGCTTCATGAGCAAGATGTCCTGGCGCAGCTTCTGCAGACAAGGCGGGAGTGGGCAGGCTTCCTCAGCTAGGACGCAGGGCTGGCCCGGCACGGGCCTCACAGGGAGCCCTGCTCACAGGCAGCTTGCCTCATGCCTGAGGCCACGCAGGGTCAGGTGGGGTCGGTTCCCCAGGAGGGGCCCAGAGCTGAGGGCTGCAGCGAAGCACACGTCCAAACCACAGCCCCTGGGCCGGGCAGGACCGTGAGGCTCACTTACCCTTCCCTCCCTCTCACCCGGCTCCACGAGCACACAACTGTCTAGGAGCCAGCAGCCTCAGGACCCACGAGCCAAACTTCCAGAGCAATCCCAGCTCCCGCCCCAGCCCTGGCCTTGGCAACTCAATGTGCTGCCCCAGTCTCGTCCCTGGTAAAACGGGACCCAATGCCTTTCCCCACCTCACGGGAGGCTCGGTCACGTCCCGCCTGCTGGGCCGCAGCTCCCGTCTGCGCTTGGCTCCCGCCCTAACTCCTCCCTGACCGCTAGCTAAGAGAGGGGCCACCAGCCACACACAGCCACAGAGCCCTTGAGAGTGGCCGCTGAGCAGTGAGAGGGCCGTAAGCAGAGAATACACACTGCAGACAAAGCATGGCGCAAAAAGAAAAAGAACACAAAATATCTCAAAAACGTACACTGATTTCATGTTGAAATACTATTCTGGATATATTGGGCTAAATAAAATACATTTTTAAAATTAACCTCACTTGTTTCTTTTCACTTTTTTTTTTTTGAGACAGAGTTTCGCTCGTGTCGCCCAGGCTGGAGTGCAGTGGCGCAATCTCGGCCCATTGCAACCTCTGCCTCCCAGGTTCAAGCAATTCTCCTGCCTCAGCCTCCTGAGTGTCTGGGATCACGGGCACGCGCCACCACACCCAGCCAATTTTGCATTTTTAGTAGAGACGGGGTTTCACCATGTTGGTCAGGCTGGTCTCAAACTCCTGACCTCAGGTGATCCACCCGCCTCCACCTCCCAAAGTACTGGGATTACCGGCGTGAGCCACTGAGCCCAGCTCTTTTTACTTTTTTAACATGGCTATTAGAACATTTCATATTGCATTCATGCCTGGCGTAAGAGGACTACTGCACACAGCTCCAGCACCTTCAACGGAAGGGCAGCCATGGCGCCCAGATCACCCTAAGCAGGCGGCCTCCCTCCTCTGCTCAGAACCTCCCACGGCCCAGAGGATAAGAGGGTGCTGGCCCAGCCCTAGGGCCCATCGGACACGGCACCCCTGCCCCCCACTTCCAGGGCCCCAGCCTCACGCGAATCTCCACCAGCTCCTCCACGTAGTTGAACAGCAGAGGGTTGATCTCACGGAGCCTGAGCACGGGCCGAGACACCATCAGCGCCAGGTAGCGCATGCTGCAGCGGGATACCTGCGGGCAAGGCCGGGTGACACCTCGAGTGACACCTCGAACACCCACCCAGGGCCCGTGCACCAGCGACACCCGCCGGGAGCACACGGGCTCCACACCCCAATCCCCCTTCCTGCTCTCCCTCCCCAGGGGGATGCCCCCACCTTGCAGCCCCCACCTTTCGAGGCTCGAAGTCCCAGTTGTGCACCACACGTGCAGGGATGACGGCCAGGTCGTTCCAGTGGCAGTGGCTGCAGTAATACTGGCCGGTGTAGTCACACTGCCTGGCCTCGCTGGGCACACCCCCTGCAGGGGGCAGGGCCATCACCAAGTCAGAGGGGCTGTGAGGGTCCCCGCCTCACCAAAGCCCCCCACGGCTTCCCAGCCTCACAGTCTGTCCTCCCATGGACCACGGCCCTCGGGGAGACAGCGAGCCAGGCCAAGGGCTCCCTCCTGACTCATCCTGTCCTCAGGTGGTCCCAGCATCTCACTGCCCTGTTTTCTGATCAGTAAAAGGAGATACAAACAGGGCCTAGGGCTGTGTGGGGACCGATGAATTAACAGCAGCAGCTCTCCAGAGAGGAGAGGTGGTGCACACACGTGCGTGACAACCGTGTGATCTTCCCAGTCCCTGGGGATGACGCTTTCTGTGACAGAAGGCTGCCCAGGGAGGCCGAGGCCAGGTCCCAGGGGCAGTCACAGAACCGCTGGAACTTCAGTCCGCTTCAGCGAGAAAAAGTACCAGTAGCAGACCCGTGGGTCACTTTCCAAGGGTAACAAGCAGGGACTGCCTCAGGGCCTCACTCTGCTGTCTGACTGACGTGTCCTCACACACCTGCACACCCAGCTCCCCCGCCAGGAACAGCTCCCCTCACCCTCATCTCTCCCCGCCGCACTCACGCAGAGAGATGGGCACCCGGCACTCGGCACAGCGGTAATCCTGGCTGTCCAGCCCGGTCTCAGGGCAGATGTTCAGTTCGTATTCGGCTTGGTGGCTGACTTTGGAGCTCACGCAGGGCTTGGAGATGAGGTTCAAGCACTTGCTGTGACAGCGGTAGTAACACCCTGGGGTGGCAGGACACACTTCTCAGAAGTAGGAAGGGTGCACCTGCAGCCCAGGCCACCCTCAGCCACCCCGCCCCCTCCCCATGGGTTCCATTCTGAGGCCCAGATCAATTTAAGCCCTCCTGGCACCAAGGGAGGCCTTAGAACCTCAAAGATCTTCTTGCCCCTGGCCCCTGAGCCTTGCCCCAAAGGTGGCCCAGATTTTGTCCCTCAACTTGACTCACATGTCTGGGGTCAACCTGCCACTCCCACCCCAGACCCACTGTGTCCAAATGGAATGAAAAGAACTCCCACCCTGCCCTCCCAAGCCCCTCAGCTTCCCATCCTGCTTTCAGCAGCTCCACCCTTTAAACATCGTGAGTTATCCTGACCCCGATGTCTCTGGGTTATTTTGTACTTTTTAAGAGACAGGGTCTTGCTCTGTCACCCAGGGTGGAGTGCAATCACAGCTTCCTGCAGCACTGAACTCCGGCACTCAAGCCGTCCTCCCATCTGTGTGTCAGTATCACAGGTGTGAGTCCCCACACCCAGCCAGAGTTTTCTCATCAGCCACCCTCCGTTCCCAAACCTTCAGCTGGCAGCACACTGAGCTGCCTCTCACTCCCAGCACCTGCCTCACCCGCCGGTGTCCTCCTCCCCTTCTCACTCACCTCCCTCTTTGGTCCTTGCTCAACCAGCAGCCAGAGTGACCCTATTAAAGCCCAAGGATATCCAGCTCCCACCTGTGGCCCCACTGCACTTAAAGAAAAGCCCCAGCCACCTCTGAGCCCACCTCCCCCAGACGTAGAGCTGCAGCCACACATGGCCCTCTGCCCTGCCTTAAAGGCCCTGGACTGTGGAAGAAAGTTGCCCAGGTGCCATGGCAGGAGACCGAGGGCACGATCTGTCCCAGCATAATAAATATCTGATTGCTTAGTTATAGCACAGAAATGACACTGAATAGATACTAGATTCAATCACATAATCAATTATATAATCAATCTTATTACATCATTATTCTCTATTAATCTTCTATTCTGAAGTGTAGGAACATTTCAGTCGTATAGTATCGACATAATCAGGTGAAATATAATTCGCAACTGAAGGGGCACTGTGAGAAGTGATCAGGAGGAGAGCAAATGCCTTGTGGTAGCGCCAGCACCTTGGAAGGCGCCCGTGACTCAGCAGGCTGGCCTTGCGGTAACGCCAGCCCGTCGCTTAGCAGGCCGTGAGGGGGAGTTTCCCTTTCACTGGGGAGTTCAGAGAAAACTGCTCTGCCGGCTCTCGAGGAAAGTCTGACACTAGCCAGCCGGCCCGCGGACATCCAGGGGCTTAAACCCTCTCCGTGGCGCTGTGCTCTGATGGTCACCATCCTTGTCCACTTTCACGCTGCACCTTCCCACCCGATGCTCCCTTGTAAATTCTTAGAAGCTGTGAGAAGTTAGAGGAATCCTGAAGCCTTTGCTCTCTCTGATAAGCGCATAAAAAGACACTGAGGTAAGTGCCTCCCTTCCTTGCAGCGGCTGCCTGAGAGGGAGGGGCCCTCAGTACTGTGCCCACGTGGCCCCTGGAACTATGCCCACGTGGCCCCCTGTATTATAAGAATGGATTTGCTTGAGATGAGTCACTCTCCTGACTCTGCCCCCCTGCCCTGTATACAACAAACATCAGCGTGTCCAGGCCGTCGGGGCCACTGCTGGACTCCGCCCCCGGTAGCAGCGGCCCCCCGAGCCCAGCTGGATTCTTCTTTTATCTCTGTGTCCTCATCTCTTTCTTTTCTACGTCTCCACACACAAAAGAACGCCCACTACGCCCCGTGGGGCTGGACCCTGCACTGGACACATCAGCCTCAGGTGGTAGACACGGCCGCCCCCACAGGAACAGTCCTCCCTGGATATTCTCTTGGCTCCCTGACCTTCAAGTTTTTGCTTCAGAGTCAGGCAATACCTTTACATTCTGCCCTCAACGCGCACGCCATCTGCCCTAACGTGCTATTTCCTTTCCCTTTTTCTCCACTGTAATGACTGACACGCCATGTGATTCACTAGTGTTATTTCTCATCCAGAACAGCACTGTCCAGGGTAGACAGTTCAACTGAGGAAACGCTTATTTAATTAATTTTGAGTAGCCACGTATGGCAAGTGGCCGCCACGCTGGACAGTGAGCCCGGAAGAGGCAGGAGCTTGGGCCTCTCCCATCCCCCCCTCCTCGTCTGGGCTTGGCCCACCTGTGCAGGTGTACCAGGTCTGAATGAGCCCCCAGATGATGGTGTTGCACTTGTCACAGGTCTGCTTGACACTCTTGCTCTTCTCCTTGTAGAAGCGGTGCTCCAGGAGCACTCGGATGTTTGGCTCATCCTCGTTGGGGTCCTGCAGAGGGCGGGTCAGGGAGAGTCACAGGCGGGCATGTGAGCGGGAGGGACGCGGCCTCTCTGGGCCACGGGCATGTGAGCGGGAGGGACGCGGCCTCTCTGGGCCACGGGCGTGTGAGCGGGAGGGACGCGGCCTCTCTGGGCCACGGGCGTGTGAGCGGGAGGGACGCGGCCTCTCTGGGCCACGGGCGTGTGAGCGGGAGGGACGCGGCCTCTCTGGGCCACGGGCGTGTGAGCGGGAGGGACGCGGCCTCTCTGGGCCACGGGCGTGTGAGCGGGAGGGACGCGGCCTCTCTGGGCCACGGGCGTGTGAGCGGGAGGGACGCGGCCTCTCTGGGCCACGGGCGTGTGAGCGGGAGGGACGCGGCCTCTCTGGGCCACGGGCGTGTGAGCGGGAGGGACGCGGCCTCTCTGGGCCACGGGCGTGTGAGCGGGAGGGACGCGGCCTCTCTGGGCCACGGGCGTGTGAGCGGGAGGGACGCGGCCTCTCTGGGCCACGGGCGTGTGAGCGGGAGGGACGCGGCCTCTCTGGGCCACGGGCGTGTGAGCGGGAGGGACGCGGCCTCTCTGGGCCACGGGCGTGTGAGCGGGAGCCATGTGGCCTCTCTGGGCCACGGGCGTGTGAGCGGGAGGGATGTGGCCTCTCTGGGCCACGGGCGTGTGAGCGGGAGGGATGTGGCCTCTCTGGGCCACGGGCATGTGAGCGGGAGCCATGTGGCCTCTCTGGGCCACGGGCATGTGAGCGGGAGCCATGTGGCCTCTCTGGGCCACGGGCATGTGAGCGGGAGCCATGTGGCCTCTCTGCCCCTCCCGCTTTCTGCAGGTCAGGTACAGGGCAACGGGAAAGGAGGCCATCCCCACCTCTCCCAACACCATTAGCTGCAATATGGGCCTCAGACACCTACGGGATTTTTACGTGAGGAAACCGACACAACTTCTGTAAGCCTCTATGTTTTGGGGATTTTGTTACCACTAACTTACCTGTTCCCTAACGAATAGTCTACTTTCCACAGTCCCAGGGACTCATGAGTCAGCACAGGGGACCCAGGGCAGCCGGGCCAAAGCACACGCATACCCAAGGCCTGCATCAGGGATATCTGTGGCTTGGGACCCATCACCTTCTTCTGTCGTCACCTTCAGGACACCACCCCTCCTTGTCCAGGTCATGTTCAGGGAGGAACTCAGCCCACCCACTCGCTTCAGTGGGTGGACACATAGCCCAGAACTAGCCAATCAGCCACCGTCATCGGGTCAGGGGTGGGCCCATGACTGGCCAGTGAAACTCAGGCCTGAGGCTCCTGCTATAACCACAGAAAAGGCAGCTGTCATCACCCGGGGCAGCCCAGCTGCTGGAAAGCAAGGTGCGGCTACCGGGACCGTCTCTGCCACCACCACATGCTGGATCAGACACGGAAAGTACAGCTTGAGACAAGACTCCTGCCATCAGAGGATCTTCGAATCACCAAGCAAATACATTTTTCTCTTTGGTTTAAGCTATTTAGGGTTGGGTTTCTGTTCCTCGAAATAAAAGGGTCTAGACTAATAGAGAAACCTCCCTCGGTTCTGTTCGGGCAAGGGCCATCTTCCACCCTGCCTATCTAGTGCCTTTCTACCTCAGCCCTCAGGCCGAGAGGGAGACCACTGCCTGAGAGAGAGCTAGAGGCCGGCGGGGGCCTCCTGGTCCCACAGGTCTGGCCTCAGCCCCAGGCTGCCCCGTGATGGGGCGGGCCCACACCCACCTTCAGCTCCTGGAGCTTCAGCCGGAGGTGGATGAGCCGCACGACGGCATCCTTCTGCTTCTCCGACTGCTCGGGCAGCTCCAGGATCAGCTGCTTGCATGCCTCGATAGCCTGCCGCAGCTGCTGCACATCAGAGGCCAGGAACAGACCCTGCGCAGGTTGGGGGGCAGTCACATGCTCACACTGCAGGCTCTCCCTGTGAAGTCCCATCCTTCGAGACAGGCCCAGAGCGGACTCACTCAAGGGCCACCCCGTGCACCTGTTCCCCCTGCGAAAACCTAATGTGTGAAAGATGCTTTTCAAAAGACAACTTCCTTCTTTAGAAATCCGGTTGCTTTTTCCGCTATGTCATTTCGGTTACTTCTCGAGCTTCCTCTTGGAGGAAGGCCAGGGAAATGACATTTGCTGTTATGAAGGAGAGTAAGTAGCCTCAAGCTTAACCTCCAAGCCCAGGCAGGTGCCAACCCCCCAGCACTTCCGGCTGCTTTCTCCACATAGCAGCCAGGGGGCTCCTCGGGGGCCCAGCAAGACCCCAGACTCAGAACACTCTGGTGCTCCTGGGGAAGACAAGATCGGGTCTCAGAGCTGGGGAGCCTGGGCTGACCCTGCCCTCAGGAGCCTCCTCCTCCTCCAGGCTGCTGGGCTCTGAGGCCCAGGCAAAGAGGACGGGGCACCCTCCTCTCTCCCAGTCTGTGGCCCCAAAGCAAGTGCTGAAAATGTCATAATAAATAAGACAAGCTGAGCACAGTGGGTCCCACCTGTAATCCCAGCAGTCTGGGAGGCCGCCGTGGGAGGACTGCTTGAGCTCAGGAGCTTGAGACCAGCCTGGGCAACAAAGCAAGAACCCCACATCTGTACAAAAAGTTTAAAAATTATCTGAGCATCGTAGTGCACACCTGCAGTCTCAGCTAACCAGGAAGCTGAGGTGAGAGCATCGCGTGAGCCCAGGAGGTCGAGGCTGCAGTGAGCCGTGATCACGCCACTCCAGAGCCAGGCAACAGAGTAAGACCCTATCTCAAAAAAAGAAAAAAAAAAAGATACTCAACTTGATTGGATTAAAGGAAAAGAAAAATAAACAAACAAAGATATGAAACACATATATGAAGTCCCTCTAGTGGGCAAAGCTCAAAGGCCACACACAAAATGAACAGTGAATTAGAATGGGGAGGTTCTGACCAAATCTTTTCAGAGTTACATTTTAATGTTATTGTAATGTTTCTCTCAAAAGTTGGAGACAGTTTGCAAAAAAGGTTTTCAAAGTTTTTTTTAAAAATCCTTGGCCGGGCGCGGTGGCTCACGCCTGTAATCCCAGCACTTTGGGAGGCCAAGGTGGGTGGATCACCTGAGGTCAGGAGTTCAAGACCAGCCTGGCCATCATGGTGAAACCCCATCTTTGTTTAAAAAAAAAAAAAAAAGTCCTTACAGCCTCCCCTTTTTCTTCTTCAAAGCAAGGTTTCCAAGGAAGGAAACAGAACAAGCAAAGGGCCCGTGACGCCGACCGGTCAGGAGGAGGCAGACAGGGGCTTCTCCCTTGCCTCCCGCACCCCCTTCCCTCAGCACCGGGGTCTGCAGGACCCCGAGGACCCCAGAGGGAACCGACTCTCACATTTGCTTCGTGAAGACAAGGAGCTCAGGGGAGAGGAGCAGCCCCAGGTTCAGGAACCGCAATCCAGGCTGTCTCCACCTGCCTCACACAGGCTCTGAGGGTGGGGGTCCGCGGTGTCACACAGGCCTCAGATTCGAAGCCGGGAGCCCTGGCTGAGGTGGGGGCTGCACCCCAGCTCACAGGATGCTGCCCTGCCACCTGGGAGCAAGTGACAAGGAACCCGCTGGCCCTTCCCGCCTTGAGGGCTCACTCAGTCCCTCTCCCCCCCCACATCCGAAACCTACCACAGGGCGGGAGAAGTGGTCCTCAGACAGGCCGAGATCCATCACACGCTCGGTGCAGCGGAACTCTGGCTCTGCAGGGGGCAGCTCCGGCAGGGCTTCTGGGGGAAGACGGGGGCAGGTGTGGAGGGTCAGCTGCTGCCTCCTGTCTCCCATCCCCAAGGGAGGAGCTGGACAGCAGGAGTGGGACAGCGATCCAGGAAGCCGCACAGAAAGCAGGCACTGGGGAGCTGGGCAGCACTCAGACCTGCACATCCACTTCTCACGCAGACAGGAAGAGCATTCGAGAAGAGCAGGTGGAGAAGGTGCTAAAAGGTCCTCAGGATGGCATTACAGAAACATCCCCATTCCCAAGGCAGACGCCTCATGCATGAACGTGGGGATCACAGAAAAACCACGCTGGCTACACGGTAAAATCCACGAACGCCAGGGCCCACTCCAGCCCGTCTCTGCAGCTGCCCCGCCCCATCTGCAGTTTCTGAGGCTGACGCCATCCTGATGCCCAGAGCACAGTCAGTCGGGTAACCTCTTCCTCACAGGTCTCAGGGCCGAGCTCACCCAGCCAGTGTTCCCTGAGCACCTACTGTGTGCGGGGCCCTAGGATACAGCAGTGACGAGTCAGGCACAAATCCTGCTGTCAGGAGTGTGACTTCTAGTGGGCACACAGAACCACAGAGCAGGTGGGAACAAGAAGACAGCCAGCAGGCGTCAGCTCCGTGGGGAAGGCAGGACCACAGCAGGAAGAACGGGGGTCACAGAAGTGGTCAGAGACCTTCCCAGCTCCCACCCCGCCTCCTACCAGCACCCACCTTCAGGTGTGGCGTCCGGGGCCTCCTCTCCAGGGCGCTGCTCATGCTGACTCGGTCCCGACTGCTTGTTGAAGGGGTTGAGGTGGGCCTGCCGGAAGCGGGCCAGCTTCTCACCATATTCCATAGCATTCCACCTGAGGGCCAGGCAGGGCCGGGATGAGTCCCCTGGTACCAGGCTCACCACAGACCACCTCCTCTCCCCGGCCACATTGGGGTTTCTGGGGTGAGGTGGTCCTCGAACCACACAGCCTCTTCCTGAAACACCTCAGGTGCCCCGCCCAGGCCCCCATTGGTGGTGTCGCCTTGGGAAGAGCTTACAGTGACAATAATTCCACAATAGGAGAGAGGCACGTGTCCCACCTGAGGGGCCCAGCTCCTGCCTCCCAGCACAGGGTCCTCCGGCCCCAGACGCTCAAGAGTCCCAGCCCCAGAGCTACCTATGGGATCCTCTCCGGCCTCAGCCCCAGACACTCACTCAGCCCCGGTCCAGCTTGCTAGCCACCTGCTCCTGTGAGACAGACCTCCCAGAAATGGTTGCTCCTTCCTGGGCCCCACCCAAAAATACTGCTTTCCTGTCAGAGCACTCCAAAACCTCAGCCCGTGTCTCAGGGCTCAGGGTTGGGCACTTGGGGACAGTGCCAAGGCCCATTCCTGCTCGGCCACATGTGGGTGAGCAGCCCCCACCTTCCCCATGCCCAGGAAGGGGGATCTTGGGAGAAGCCCCACACACGCATCCAGGCTCTCTGGCCTGGTTCTGATCCTGGATGTGCGACACAGCCCGAGCCAGGCTGCCGGCTCTGCGCCTCCAGAGCCCCAGGAAACAGTCGGGAAGGGCCTAGTTCTCCACGGGGCAGAAGCTGAGAATCAAGAATGGCTCCTTCCTGGCCCTGAGCCTCAGAAAAACTGCAGAACACACAGGACTGATGGCTCCTGGCAGGGAGGAAGGCACTTTGGTCGCGTGGGAGTAGAGGCGGTTTGCATGCCGCCCTCCCAATCAGCTTCCTGGGCCACGTTGCTTAGCCTCTCTGCCTCCATTTCCCCATCTGCAATGGGCCACGGTGAGGGTGAAATGAGCTAATAGAGATCGCACAAAACAACCTCTCAGTAAGGTTTGCGGATGTTACAGGATGTCTTCAGTACTGCTTACACTTTCACGGCACTTGTACAGTCTGAAATAATTCGCAATTATAAAAAAAAATCCGATCATTTATCCTCTGTCCCTTCTCCCAAAAGAAAGAGCTGAGCCCAGAGGAGACAGCCCTGCTCAGGGTCACGCTGTGGCCTCGGGGAGCTGGGATTTGAACACATTGTCTCACTGGCAGTGGGACGAGGAGGCCACCCCAACCCCACATGCCTACCCTGCCACTGGGCAAGACTCCACCCCACCTATGGGACCAGCGCTGCCTGTTGTACCTGTGGGGCAGGAGTGTGGGTGGGGCACCTGCACTCCAGCCTGGAAGGACCCAGCACCCACTGACAGGCTGACCCCGGACCAAAACAGGGAGGTGCTGGGAAGACAGAGGGAGCGTGGCCCCAGTCCCACCTCTTTCTGTTATTACCTGACGACTCTGGGTGGGTCACGGAGCCAGAGGCGGCCACCCGACGCCAGCGCCTCCCCAGTCTCCCGGGGGCACCCAGGACACAGGAGGAGTCAGGCCATCGACATCACGCCTCCTCCTTCCTGAATGGGGTACCGCGTTTTGCTTTTGCAATTTCCCAGCCTCCCCTGCAGATAGACCTGGTCATGTGACTGTGTTCTGAGCCCCTGGGCTTGAGAAGATCAGCAGATCTGAGCAGCTCTGAGCTCCTGGCTTCACTGACATACACAAGTCCTCAGCCCTTCCATCTGCCCCAGGAAGTAGGTGTTCTCCCTGATTTATAGGCAAGAAAATGGAGAAGCAGAGTCTGAATCGGGGCTATCTGAAAATAATAGTATGGGCCAGGCGTGGTAGCGCACACCTGTAATCCCAGCACTTTGCAAGGCTGAAGCCGAAGGACCACATTAGGCCAGGCTCGGTGCAGTGAAAACCAATCTCTATTGAATGTAACATACGTATACGTGTGTGTGTGTGTGTGTATATATATGCATGTGTATACATGTGTATGTGTGTATATATGTATGTATGTATAGGTGTGTGCGTATATATGAGAAAAAAGAAAAGAAAGACTTTTGAGACTTGTCTTTTTTTTTGAGACAGAGTCTCGCTCTGTCACCCCAGGCTGGGGTGCAGTGGTGCAATCTCGGCTCACTGCAACCTCCACTTCCCAAATTCAAGCAATTCTCTGCCTCAGCCTCCCAAGTAGCTGGTATTATAGGCACCCGCCACCACACCCAGCTAATTTTTGTATTTTTAGTAGAGATGGGGTTTCACCATCTTGGCCAGGCTGGTCTCCAACTCCTGACCTCGTGATCCACCTGGCTCAGGCTCCTAAGGTGCTGGGATTACAGGCGTGAGACACTGTGCCCGGCCAAGACTTGTCATTAAAGGTAGAGGCTGCACCTCTCCGGCCGTTCCCACATGTTGCTACGTGGGATGCAGATGTAAAGGCTGGAGCTGGAGCAGCCACACTGGGCTGTGACATAAAAGCCATGCATGAGGATGGCAGTGACAGGACTGCAGGGGACTCCGCCTGAGCCCTGAGGCTCACAGCCAGGCTGCACTCCAGTGATAGAAATATGGTATTCCCACCACTGTCATTGGGCAGGAGGTTTCTGCATCTTACAGCCAAAATAGATTCTGACTGAAAGTCCAGAGCGGTGGCTCACACCTGTAATCCCAGCACTTTGGGAGGCCTAGTAGGCGGATCATCTGAGGTGAAGAGTTTGAGACCAGCCTGGGCAACATGGGGAAACCCTGTCTCTACCAAAAATACAAAAAGTAGCCGGGCGTGGTGGCGGGCACCTGTAATCCCAGCTACTTGGGAGGCTGAGGCAGGAGAACCACCTGAACCCAGGAGGTGGAGGCTGCAGTGGGCCAAGATTGAGCCACTGCCCTCCAGCTTCGGTGACAGAGTGATACTCCATCTAAAAAAAAAAAAAAAGGCCAGGCACAATGGCTCACGCCTGTAATCCCAGCACTTTGGGAGACTGAGGCAGGTGGATCATTTAAGGTCAAGAGTTCTAAACCAGCCTGACCAACATGGCAAAACCCCGTCTCTACTGAAAATACAAAAATATTAGCTGGGCGTGGTGGTGCACGCCTGTAATCCCAGCTACTCGGGAAGCTGAGGCAGGAGAATGGCTTGAACCTGGAAGGTGGAGGTTGCAGTGAGCAGAAATCGCGCCACTGCACTCCGGCCTGGGCAACACAGCAAAACTCAATCTCAGAAAAAGAAAAGAATCAGCCCTGATTTAGACTCTGGTTCTGCACTTTCTTGCCTATAAATCACGGAGAACGTGTACTTCCTGGGGCGGACGGAGGGTTAAGGGCTGCTGTGTCAGCGAAGGCAGGAGCCCAGAGCTGCTCAGAGCAGACACTGTCACACACACCGCGGCCAGTGCAGGAAGGAGGGCGCGGCAGCTAAGCCGGGGCAGCCCCTGGAGACCTCCTCGTGTTTCAGGCACGGCCAGAGGAGCTGAAGGCAGGTGCCCGGGCACCGACACCGCTGCTCTGCCCAGCGCTGTCCTCTAGGCCACGACCTCTCCTCTGGGCTGTGAAAAAAAGCCTCTTTTATTTGCCGAGTGAGAGTCCGTGCCAGCCCCAGGCCTGGCGCACGGGCAGGGGAGCAACGAGGGGAGGCCTTAGGCCTCACAGCCTCGGCTTCTCCGCACACCCTGGCCTGGGGACGCCCACCCCGCCAGTCCTGCACCCAGGTGTCGGCGCGGCCCCAGAAAGGAGCCGGCAGGAAGCGGGCGAGTGTGGAAAGGGGCCTCGCGCGCCCCGCCCCTCCTCCCGAGCCCGCCGCTGTCACGGGTTCGACCCCACGGCTCAGCAAAGAAAAGAAAACAGAGGAGGCCGGCGGGGCTGGGCGCGCGGAGGGAGCCCGGGACACTCGGGGTGCGTGGGGCTGGCCTCGCGCGTCCCGCCCGCGGGGGACCACCGGGAAGCGGCGTCGCCCCTGCAGCTGCAGCCCGAGAGCCTGGGAGCTCCCGCGCGCGCGGGGGGAACGGCGCCCCGGCTCCGGGGCTCGCAGGGACGGGGGGCCTCGCTCTCGGCTGCTCCCCGGAAGCCCGGCCGTGGGTCCCACCCGCTGCCGGGAGAAGCCGCCCCAGGACCGCGCCCCGGGGGGCAGGTCTCCCCCACCCACCCATTCCACAGCGGGGAAACTGAGGCCCGGAGCGGCCGGGAGGTGGCACCGCCGCGCGGGGGTCCTGGGCCGCCCGGAAACGCCGCGCACGGCGGGTGTGGACCCGGGTGTGGACCCCGGAGCGGCCGCGGGGCCCGGGTGGGGCGGCCGAGGTCTCCAGGCCCCGCGTCCCGCCAGCTCCGCGCCGCTCACCTGACCGCCGCCGCCGCCGCCGCCGCGCGTCCGCCCGGCCTCCCCGCTCCCCGGCCCCGCCCGGCCGCCCCGCTGCGCCGTCTACACCCGCGCCCGCTGCTGCCGCCTCCGGCGCGGAGGCTCATGGCACGCGGGCCCCGGTCGCAGAAGGCCGGGCTGGAATCCGAGCGTCAACACGCTTTTGTTTTCCTTTTCGTCGTCATTTTTGAGATGGAGCCTCGTTCTGCGGCCCCGGCTGGAGCGCAGTGGCGCGACCTCCGCCTCCCGGGTTCGAGCGAGTCCCCTGCCTCGGCCTCCCGCGCAGCCGGGACTGCAGGCGCCCCGCGCCGGCTAATCTCCGTAGTCTTAGTGGAGACGGGGTTTCGCCACGGCCAGGCTGGGCTCGACCTCTTGACCTCGTGATCCGCCCGCCTCGGCCTCCCACGGTGCTGGGATCGCAGGCGGGAGCACCGCGCCCGGCCACACGCGCTGTTTAAACAATGGGCGTCTTTTAGCCTTTCCTTGTAAACCCCAGTGGTTGAGGAGAAGAAAGGAACCAGCGCCGCCGTGTGCGGGACCGCGGCCCCTCCACCCTCTCCACAGAGGCGGCCACGCGCCGGGCGCTCGGGAGCTGCTCCACGGAGGCCCGGGGAGCGCACTTCGCCAGCAGCTGCCGTCCGCGGACCTGCCATCGCTCCGGCGTGTTCCTGCAGGAGCAGGGCCGCTGCTCCCCGCCCCCAGAGCCCGGCTCCTCCACGGCTCAGGCGGAAGACTCTTCACCCGCCACCCCGTGTGCCCGAGCCGAGGACAGATGAAGGCCAGCATACGGGTCTGGTGCCCTCGCCCTGAGCTCCCGGACTCAGTTTCCCCTCTCTGTAGAAGGGTGTGGCTTTTGCTGCCTCTGGCTTGGCCTGCCTTGGTGATGACGGGGCAATTGCGGCCTCCCACGTGGGAACCACACGCCATCTCATTCAACCCTGTAGAAGCCTGGGGCCAGCTGTCGCCTGCAGGACGGCCAACCGCATCAGCTTCACCACGGCCACATTGCTCAGACGGGGTGGGGGGAGACTGCACCCCGGCTCACACCCCAGATCCGTACACTGTGCTGCCGCATCCACTCAGACCCAGAGGGGACCGCATCAGCCGCTGCACTGTGGCTGCTTTGAGGTCCCCAGTCCTAGAGATTCCACTTCACCTGGCCTCTCTCCCAGCTCCCCTGGCAAGCCCTTTCCCCATCCTCAACTCCCAGCTGGGCCCCACACTACATCCTCGGCCCGGGAAGAAGTCAGCCCCCACCTTCACCTCCAGGCTCCTGCTCCCCAACAAGCCAGGCCCACCCGCACCGGGCCCCTGCCTGGCGGAGCCTCTGCTCGGCGGCCCTCGGCGATCCCCGGAGGCAGAGCCCTTCCCCTCCCTCCCTCGCCGTCTCCTCCAGCTGGGGCCCTGACCACCATAAAGCTGAGAGTGAGGCAGCATTTTGCTGGCTGTCTTCACTGCTTCAGGGCCAGTGCCTGGACGCAGCGGGTGCTTCCTCACAGGGACACAGGAGGGACTGAGTTCCCAGTTGAGGCTGGCCCTGAGAGGAGGGAGGTTCCGCCCAGCCCGTGCCACTGCGCAAATGCATGTTAGAACCATGGGTCTACAAACGCGATGGGGACCCTCCGCCAAGGATAGACAAAGATAAACCCACACTCCACACACGGTTTAAAGTCTACTTTCTTAATTAGAAGTGTTGGCCGGGTGGGGTGGCCCCTGCTTGTAATCCCAGCACTTTTGGAGGCCGAGCTGGGAGGATTGCCTGACCCTAGGAATTTCAGGCTGCAGTGACCCACTGCACGCCAGCAGGACCTCGTCTCTATACATAAATCAGTAAACAAGCACAGAGTGTGCCGTGACCATCTCTCTGTAGACATTCAACAACGCATCTTTTAAAATTTTCTAATTTTACGTGTTTATTTTAGGACAGAGTCTCACTCTGCCACCCAGGCTGGAGTGCAGTGGCTCAATCTCACCTCACGGCCACCTCCACCTCCCAGGCTCAAGTGGTTCTCCCACATCAGCCTCCTGAGTAGCCGGGATCACAGGGAAGTGCCACCGCCTGGCTGATTTTATTCGTATTTTTGTGGAGACAGGGTTTTGCCACATTGCCCAGGCTGGTCTCAAACTCCTGGACTCAAGTGATCTACCCACCTCAGTCTACCAGAGTGCTGGGATTACAGGTGTGAGCTGCCACACCTGGCCCTGTTTTATTCTTATTTTTTATTAAGGGGCAGGGTCTCACTCTGGCTGAAGCTCATCACTGCAACCTCAAATGACTGGGCTCAAGTGATCCTCCAGCCTTAGCCTCCAAGAGTTCTGGGAGAATCTACAGTCACAGAGACTTTGTATACTTGATTAGAACCTTCACAGTTTTGCGTTGCTTCAGATGTGGCTGTCCAGGCCGCCCTCAACCTCCTGGGCTCAAGTGACCCTCCCGCCTCAGGCCCCTGAGTACCTGGAACCACAGGCAGGCACTGCCATGCCCAACTAATTTTCATATTTTTTATAGAGCCAGGGTCTTGCCATGTTGCCCAGGCTGGTCTCTAACTCCTGAACTCAAGTGATCTGCCTGCCTCAGCCTCCCAAAATTCTGCGATTACAGGCATGAGCCACCACATTTATTGAGCTCCAACTGTATGCCATGCTCTGGTCAAAGCACTGGGGCACAGTGGCGAAAAAACAGACAAGGTCCCATCACTCCAGGGTCCAGAGAGTAAGCAAAGAAGAAAATTGATCAGAGATACAACGAGCATCAGGAAGGAAATGAACAGTTTGACGAGACAGGGGCTGCAGTCAGAGGAGCAAGATGCTTGAGCCAAGACTCACAGGGTCGGAAGGCGCGAACCAGTGAAAAGCATTACAGTGAACCCCAAGTTTCTCTCAGAGAATCAATATGTCAGTATGCTCAGCTCTCTTATTCTTTAAATCTGTACTTCCATGTAATTCCAGTAAACAACATTCTCCACCAGTTCCTCAGTAGTCCACATCTGCTCCCCCTCCTCCCTTCCATCCTGACTCGTCCCGGTCACCTGATCACCCCCGGCTACCTGCTCTGACACCCCGGTAACCGTCCTTCCCGCCAAAACACCTACCCTGCCACTCCAGCTCGGACCCCTGTTCTTTTTAAAATAGCCAGTCGGGATTAGTCTATCTTGTGCGGTTTAACCCTGGCCAACAGGGGGTGACAGAGCAGCAGGGACGACTCCCGTCAGCCTTAAGAACACCTTCCCCCTTGGCCAAGCGCGCAGCGGCCGGTGCTTCATCCGAGCGCCACCCCCTCCGGTGGAAGTTAACTGCCTGGCCGAGAGGACTCATTCTGGAGCGCTGTTTCTTTTGTGGCATCAAAATTTTACTTGTAACAAGTGGGAGGGGCATCCAGGTGGAAACAGCAAGTGCAAAGGCCTGGAGGAGGCGAAAGAGCCTCCGGGGACTGAGGAGCTGGAAGCGGGTCCCTGTGGGTGGCGCTTAGCACAAGGTGAGGGCCGGAGACCAGAGACGGAGGCTATGAGCAGATGGTGAACACGTTGGCCTTGACTGGCGGTGAGACAGGAGCCATTGGAAGTTTCTCTCTTAACTTTTTTTTTTTTTGGAGACGGAGTTTCGCTCTTGTCACCCAGGCTGGAGTGCGATGGCGCGATCTCGGCTCACCGCAACCTCCGCCTCCTGGGTTCAGGCAATTCTCCTGCCTCAGCCTCCTGAGTAGCTGGGATTACAGGCACGCACCACCGTGCCCAGCTAATTTTTGTATTTTTAGTAGAGACGGGGTTTCACCGTGTCGACCAGGATGGTCTCGATCTCTTGACCTCGTGATCCACCCGCCTCGGCCTCCCAAAGTGCTGGGATTACAGGCTTGAGCCACCGCGCCTGGCCATATTTCTTATTTTTTAACTTTTTTTTTTTTTTACCAAAGGTAACCTCCTACGTGAAATTATTGATAAGTTAATAAGCTTTTTGTTTTTTTGCGATGGAGCTTCACTCAATCTGTCTCCCAGGCTAGAGTGGAGTGGCCCAATGTCAGCTCACTGTAATCGCTGCCTCCTGGGTTCAAGCAATACTCCTGCCTCAGTCACCCGAGTAGCTGGGGCTACAGGCATGGGCCACCATGCCCTGCTAATTTTTGTATGTTTAGTAGAGATAGGGTTTCACCATGTTGACCAGGCTGGCCTCAAACTCCTGGCAAGTGATCTGCCTGCCTCAGCCTCCCAACATGCTGGAATTACAGGCGTGAGTCACTGCGGCTGGTCAATAATACGTCTCAACTAAAGTTATGACAACCACAGATGCATGCGGTGTGTCAAAGAGATGGTGAGCAGTTTTTACGTTTAGAATCTCCCCAAAGGTGGTGTTACGGGACCTTTGAAGTGTCGTTTTTCTGGCCAGAAACCTCTGTGGCCACCGGTGCCTCTGCCCAACTTTTGCTCGGGCTGCTGGGCTTGTTTTGCCCACTTGCCCTGGCAGGCTGTGCTTGGCTCTTGCCACCAGCCTGGGTCCCACACCTGCCAGGAGAGACTCAGGTGTGGAACGACCAAGGGTGTGTGAGGAAGCGTGCGGGCTGGCCACTGAACAAGCAAAGCGTGTGTGAGGAAGCGTGTGGGCTGGCCACCGAGCACAGTCTGACGTGCCAGCTCCTACAGCGGGGTGGGGGGGTCCAGGCGCTGGCGCAGGTGCCGGTTCTCTGCGAGGCTGTGGCCCGACCAGGTGCACCACAAGCAGCTTCCACAGCCAGCACTGGGGAACATGAATCCAGGGCCCAAGGAGGGAGTCACGGCCCCTGCTCGGGGACGCCCAGGTCTGGACCCCTGAAGGGCTGCAGTTCGTCTCTGCTTCCCTTTGCCCACACCGTGATGAGTGAGGACCATGTTACCGCCCTGTCTGTGTTACAGCTCTTTTACCCCACCATTGCGTGGGTCCCAGCGGGTCCCATTCTGCATCCAAGAAGAATGAAGCACGCAGACAAGTGGAGGGTGAGCAAGGCGAAGAGACGCTTAACCGAGCGATAGAACAGCTCAGTCTCCCACAGCGGGCAGCTCCTGTCCACAGCAGGCGTCTCGACGAGTGTTCAGCTCCCAGCAGAGAGGAGACCCTGGAGTCGGCAGCTCCTCTCTGCAGCTGGACATCCCGACATCTGCTCTGCTCTGCCTGAGCTCCGGGCTCTTATGGGCCTCAGAGGGGAGGAAGGGCGCACTGATTGGCCCATGGGTGGCCCTGGGTGGGCCCAGAAGAGGCACACAAGTTCCTACTCTGGTTCTGGTCCGCAGGACTGGCATCCCTGGCCTGAAGGTGGGGCCTCACTGGGGACCCGTCCCCTTCAACTCAGGAGTTTGTCTGCCTCCTGCCACTATCCATGGGGTACCTGCAGGCCAGCACCAGGCTGTCCTTTCCTCCCTCAGCCTCCCTCCTGTGCTAGTTGGCACCCAAAGTCCGGAGCGGGTAGAGACGGGGTTTCACCATGTTGACCAGGATGGTCTCAATCTCTTGACCTCGTGATCCACCCGCCTCAGCCTCCCAAAGTGCTGGGATTACAGGTGTGAGCCACCGCGCCAGGCCCAATGTGACACTATCATGTGTTCTTTAAGACTGGTTGTCTGACACGAACCCAAAAAGTCATGCCCTGTGTATCCCTCCAGGACAGAATGACATAGAAAGACAGAAAGGACTAGTCACATAAATTTTCCTACTAACAAAAACCTTCCAGAGGAGACAGTGACTTCCACCGTTCACCCACCGGGTTTGCACAGCAAAAGAGAGGCCCGAAGCCTGGCTGGGAAGAAATCCTCTCCCTTTGCAGGCGTGCTGGGTCTCCAGGTTCCCTTTCTCTGCAGCTCCTGGCTGCAGAAGAACAGGGTGGTTTTTGATGAAACAGCCCCCTATTCTGTGCAGCTGCTCGCCGCGCCACCGCTGTGGGGGTCAAGGAGCACCACTCAAGAAAGTCATCTTTTTCTGATTAGTGGAACCCAGGCAAAAGCCCCTCACTTTTGCAACAGGCTATGTGGGGGAAACTGAATTCACACGTCCCATTCCAACCATAGCAAAATACATGCACCAAAACCCACGCTGGGCCCCTGGTCAGCGTTCAGTACTGACCTGGCAAGGCTCCTATCATCTCTGATTCACTCAAAGTGGGATGGGATGGCCTCCGGCCAGGAGTTGTAATGGGCACTCTCTGGGCAAGACAGAAGAACAGACAGCCACCCTGAGTTAGGCCTGCTGAGCTTCCTTCTGGGGTCCCCAAACACGGCAGACCAGCAAACGGGGAGAGACCACTGGCTCCTCAGGGACCTCCTCTGTGTACACAGATGGCCCTCAGAGCCAGGACTCCAGACCAGATTTCAGATCCAGAGAGCATTTCTCCAAACAGCACCTCGATTCTGTGCAGCTGGGGAGAAACCTCCTCAAACCAAGGCTCTTCTCTCTACAGTGTAGGGAGAGACGGACAGTTCCCATGACAGGGCCACAAAGCCTCTGAGAGGCCAACGGGTCAGGAGAAGAAAGGGGCTGTTGGCAGCGGCTGGAAAACTCGCACAGACCAGGTGAAAAGACGCCTTCCAGTCTCACTTCTCCACTGCAGCTAGACCTGTGAACCGTGGGTGACAGCGCCCTGCTCGTAGAGATGGTGCCAGAGACAGCCGCCGCCCGAGAGAACTAAGCGGTCGCCTGGAACTGGCTCTGGGTCCACCGCCAGTGGGGGCAGCAAACCCACAGGCAGGAACCACAAGGGCTGTCTCGGGGGAACCCCCAAATCTGTAACCGCCCAATGGGTTCTTCTCGCCCGCTGCCCGGATAGAGCTGGTTTATCCAGATGGGAATTTCAGTGGAGAGTTTAATTCATGCAAAGCTGGCTAAAGGAGAGACTAGAGTTTTCATCCTGGGCAACACAGTGAAACCCCGTCTCTACTGAAAATACAAAAATTAGCCAGGCACAGTGGTGGCACATGCCTGCAAACCCAGCTACTCACAGGGCTGAGGCAGAAGAATCGCTTGAACCTGAGAGGCAGAGGTTGCAGTGAGCCGAGACCGTGCTGCTGTACTCCAGCCTGGGCAACAGAGCAAGACTGTGTCTAAACAAACAGGCAGACAGACAAACAGAAACCACAGCAATGAGAGCGGCAGGCGCGGGAGCGGTTTAATCATTGCAGCGCCGGCCGGGAGGAACGTTTTAGACCTGTGGTGTTGGTCTGTTATCACACTGCCATGAGGAAATACTCGAGACTGAGTCATTTGTGAAGGACAGACTTTCAGTGGACTCACAGTTCCGCATTGCTGGGAAGGCCTCAGGAAGCTTATAATCACGGTGGAAGGCAAAAGAGAAGCAGGCAGCTCTCCACAGGGCAGCAGGGTGGAGTGAGGGCAGGCAGAGGCAAATGCCAGACGCTTTTAAAACCAGCAGAACTCCTGAGACTCACTACCACGCGAAACCACTCCCATGACCAACTACCTCCACCTGGTCCTGCCCTTGGCACGTGGGGGTTATGGGGATTACAATTCGAGCAGAGATTTGGGTGGGGTCACCCATCTTCCCAAGAATTCAGAGCCTCGGCTTTTTAAGGACACTGTGGCAGGCAGGGGTCAGCGCACTGAGCAATTGATCGGCTGGAGATGAAGTCACAGGGGCATCCAGATCACCCTTCCTGCAGCTGAGTCCGATTTTGGGTTGGGGTGGGTGGGGCTGATCTCAGGACCCGGTGGCTCTTTCTGGTCTACTGAAACGCTAAATCTGAAAGCTATCTCAAAACCCGGTGGTTTTGCTTTCATAAGAGTGATGTTATCTACAGGAGTCGTTGGGAGGGTTATAAACCTCGTGATCCTGGTTACATGGCTCTGGGGAAGCAATTTATAGAAAACAAACTGAGCAGTGGCAGGCCACTGTTTAACTCTATCTAGTTGTAGCAAAGCTGATTTAACCTGGTTTTAACCTTGCCTGATGAATGCAGCCTCCGCCTACCAGCAGGGAGAGGGGTCACGTTTTCTTTTTCCTTTTTTTTTTTTTTAAAGGTGGGATTTCACCATGTTGGTCAGGCTGGTCTTGAACTCCCAACCTCAGGTGATCCGCCCGCCTTGACCTCCAAAGTGCTTGGATTACAGGCGTGAGCCACCACACCCCGCCTCAAAGTTTAATTATAAACTAAATTTCTGTCACAGTTATCTTGCCTTCCACACTAGGATAAGCAAAAACAGACAAACAAAAAACAAAAATTTAGCCTGTGAGAGTAAAGGCCACATGGAGCAGTCCTGTTGATTTTTTAAATCCTTGTACGTCTGTGGAGGCAGTTTTCTCGGGACGAAGCGTCTCACGCAGTGGGGACGAGACCCACACACAGCGGTGCCCCAGAACCACTCCCTGTCCAGAACTTCGTTACGCGAAAGACCACAGTGTAAGCCACTTAGTCCGTAAATACTTACCTACCGCCAGTCAGGCATCGTTCCAGGTTCAGGTTCTAATGGGAACAGGACAGTCTCTCGTGGAGCTGGCCCCGTGGAGGAGACAGCGTTAGACCCGGACGAGGTTCTAACCTTCCACTGGCCGCAGACCCACCTTTCACACCTCCTGACCCTGGTTTCCGCCCGGAGGCTGATCTGCAGCTGAGCTCAGCAGGAGACCGGAGGGCAGAGCACAGGCAGGGCAGGGGTTTGCTCCGAGGAAGCTTCCCCTTCAGAGGCCTCAGCTCGGGTGGGGTGGCCTCTGCTGTGGCTCCAGCTCTCACCAGGGCCCAGCCCCTTCCCCTTCATTGCTCCAGGACCCCCTAACCCAACCCTCTTCTGCCGTTAGACCCCCTTTGACCGCCCCTCCCCTGAAGGCACAGTCTCCTGATGTGGGTGCCGAGTGCTGCCCAGAAGGCAGCTGCAGAAGGAGAGTCCAGAGCGCAGGGGCCAGGAAGGGTCTCCTGAGGGGGACACCGTGGGACGTCTGCAGGGAGAAGGCTCTGGCGGAGGGCAGCCCCCGGGCCCCGATGTTCCAGGAACATTAGGGAAGTGGCGTGGAGGGGGCAGATGTAACATGAGGGAGTGGGGTCAGCGTGGCACAGGAGCAGATGCCCAATCGCAGGTGAGGAGCTGCCAGGCAGGCGCCAGCTGGGCAGCAGGGAGCGCTGAGTGGGCCAGAGCCTCCCAGCTGTTTGTGAGGGGGACGGAGGGCGACGGAGGGCCAGGCAGGTGTCGGAGCCCCGTGAGGAGGGAGGACGGGGGAGGATCGCAGGCAGCACAGGCAGTAGCAGACACCGCGGAGCCGGGCTCTGGGCGTGTTCTGAAGGTGCAGCCGGCCGCGTTTGCAGTCAGCACAGGCGTAGGCCTGGGAAGAAGAGAAGGCCCCGGTGACTCTGGGTGTCTGGCCTGAGCCCCTGGGGAGTCCTGGCCGGCATCGCCTGCATGAGGGATGTGGAGAAGCAGGGCCGGGGTCAGCTCAGCTTCGGGTGTGTGGGGTTGGAGGTGCAAGCCACGCTGCGTCCAGGTAACCTCCCAGGAAAGACACGCCCCAGAGTTCATGCCCAGTGAGTGCGGTTCCTCACGGCTGACATCTGGGCTGGCTCTAGGACTTGCTCAAACCCACCGAACGTAGCACAGTGATGCCAGGCCCATTAGTGACTTGGGCCTGGAGCTCTTAAGAGCCAGTGCCACGTAAGACGCGGGCTCAGCTCCCCCCACCACCACGCAAGGGGAAGGCCAGCCGTGCGAAGCAGCCCGTGGGGGACGGCAGAGCCCGCAAACGCCCACCCCAAGGGCGAGGTGTGAGCCTGTGGTTACCCCGCCCTCCGCCCCTTTGTGGGAAGCTAACACACTGGGTCAAGAGAAATGTCCCCTTGCTGTTTCAGGTAAGCCTGGGGTGGTTTGTTACACAAACAGCTGGCAGAGGAGACGGATCCCAGCCCCATCCACGCTGGGGGTGTCAGGGCTGGAACTGGAGACTGCGGCCTCTGCGGCCTTCAGTCCTCTGATCTGAAGCTGGGGCGGCCTTCAGTGCCCTCAGCGTCTCTTCTTCTGCACCCGTGGCCACACTGAAGGGTGACCCAAGAAGGGGCTGCTCTCAGGGTACCGCTGAACAGAGCCGGGGGAACTGAGGCTGCTGATACCCCTTGGCTCCAAGGGGCAGGGAGGCAGGGAGGTGGCATGGAGGTCCCAGGTGGGGCAGCAGGGAGGCGGCATGGAGGGCTCAGCAAGTCAGCCTCTCTGGGCCCCAGGCTCTTTCCCTGTAGGGAGATGTGGGGCACCAGCTGGGCTCCATGGGCCACACCCTCCAGGGGCCTGTGTGGACCAGGTATCGTGCACCCGGGAACATGGAGCGATGCATCCCTCTGGCAGCCCACATCTCCCCTACCCCAGCAGCCCCTCCCAGAGCCCCAGCCCCAAGACACACGACACACGGTCTTCAGGGAGCGCTCGGGGCCCCTTCCCTACCTCCCCGGTTCTGACCTGAGGCTTCCGGTCTCATGTCAGTTTCCACCCCCACAGGGACCACCTGTCCCAACTTTCAGCACACAGACAGGTGGGAGAAGTTTCCAGAAGGCAAGCCACTCTGAGGGACCAGGGAGTGGGTGCAGGGTTGTTTCTAAGTCACAGGAGGGCTGCTCCTCGGGGTCTGGATGAGGATTTATCTAGGCAGTCACTGCCCGTTCCTTCTCCCGGGTCCCTCCTTCCAGGAGATCCCCATGGGCTGTGCCTTGAGACACCCTCCAGCCCCAAGCACAGGCCTCACTCAGCCACCAGCCTGTGAGAGAATGGGCTCCCGCCTGTCCATGCAGGCCTCCCTGCCAGCCCCTCCCCCCACTGGACACCACTTTCCAGAACAAAATGAAGTCACCGGCACCAGGCAAGCGTATCTGACAGCAATAGATTTATTAAGTATCCCCAAAAATATAAACACAAACCAGTAAAAAACAAAAGCGTAAAACCTCAGGCCAGGAGCTGCAGTGAGACAGGAGCAGCACGCAGGTGGCCTGGGTGGGGAGGAGGAGGCCGTAAATACTGCAGGAGGCGGCACGGGAGCCCGAGGGTGGGGGGATAGCGGGGGACGCCGGTGGCAGCAAGATGGCTCTGGGGGTCAGGCACCGCTGGCCTGGGCCCTGGCCGCCGCCTGCCCCTCACGCCGGCCACAAGCAGCTTCACTTCGGGCCCTGGGCCTCCGACTCCTCATCATCATCTTCGTACATCTCGCCCTCCTCCTCGGCCGTGGCGTCCTGGTACTGCTGGTACTCGGACACCAGGTCGTTCATGTTGCTCTCGGCCTCGGTGAACTCCATCTCGTCCATGCCCTCGCCCGTGTACCAGTGCAGGAAGGCCTTGCGCCGGAACATGGCCGTGAACTGCTCGGAGATGCGCTTGAACAGCTCCTGGATGGCCGTGCTGTTGCCGATGAAGGTGGAGGACATCTTGAGGCCGCGGGGCGGGATGTCGCACACGGCCACCTTCACGTTGTTGGGGATCCACTCCACGAAGTAGCTGCTGTTCTTGCTCTGGATGGCCAGCATCTGCTCGTCCACCTCCTTCATGGACATGCGGCCCCGGAACACGGTGGCCACGGTCAGGTAGCGGCCGTGGCGCGGGTCGCAGGCGGCCATCATGTTCTTGGCGTCAAACATCTGCTGGGTGAGCTCGGGCACGGTCAGGGCCCGGTACTGCTGGCTGCCGCGGGCCGTGAGGGGCGCGAAGCCGGGCATGAAGAAGTGCAGGCGGGGGAAGGGCACCATGTTCACCGCCAGCTTGCGCAGGTCGGCGTTGAGCTGGCCCGGGAAGCGCAGCGAGGTGGTGACCCCGCTCATGGTGGCCGACACCAGGTGGTTGAGGTCCCCGTAGGTGGGCGTGGCCAGCTTGAGGGTGCGGAAGCAGATGTCGTAGAGCGCCTCGTTGTCGATGCAGTAGGTCTCGTCCGTGTTCTCCACCAGCTGGTGGATGGACAGCGTGGCGTTGTAGGGCTCCACCACCGTGTCGGACACTTTGGGCGAGGGCACCACGCTGAAGGTGTTCATGATGCGGTCGGGGTACTCCTCGCGCACCTTGCTGATGAGCAGCGTGCCCATGCCGGAGCCCGTGCCCCCGCCCAGCGAGTGGGTGAGCTGGAAGCCCTGCAGGCAGTCGCAGTTTTCACACTCCTTCCGCACGACGTCCAGGACCGAATCCACCAGCTCCGCACCCTCCGTGTAGTGGCCCTTGGCCCAGTTGTTGCCGGCCCCACTCTGACCTGTGCAGGGAGAAGAGGAGTAGCAGACGGGGTCAGGGGCTCTGCAGTCCGGACCCCAGCCCCATGCCCGTTGTCCCTTCTGTAAAGTAGGCCCCACTCAGCACCCCTCTCACACCCGCCGCGGCTTCCCTGAGCCAGTCGTGCTCAGTGCTCAGGACGAGGGCTCTGGACAAGGACTTGAGAGCTCGGGGTCACCCCAGAGCCGTGCTCTGCCTCCTGAGGGGACCCGGGGTGAATGGACCAGCCCTCCTGCTCCAGCCCACCTTCCTTCTGACTGGCAGTGCCAGGAGCCTACACAATAACCCCAGAATCCCTGCAGTGGGGGCTGGATGCAAGTTGGCATCTATCAGTTGGATGTGCTGGGGACTGGGGGCACAAGTCAGCGAGGCCCTGCTGTTTCTGTGGCGCATCCAGGGCCCTGCCCCGGGGCACAGGCCTGAGAACGTCCTGACCTGTTGGCGGCGGCACGGCCCCATGTTCGTGGACCCTGGAGGTCCCGTTCTGTCTCAGCAGCTCTCCAGCAATTCTGTCAGCTTCTGTCTGCTCTACACCTCATTCCCCTGGAAATGCATGAGTGCTTTCTGCTTTCCCCACGGAACCCTTTCTGGGGGCCTCCGGTGCCCAGCGGTAAAATGGAGAGATCAGCTCTCACCCTTCAAGACCACGTGAGGAGCTGACCATTCCTTGTTTCTGACAGCCGCCCCGTCCACTGACCTGAGCTTGTGTGTCATGGGCTCTGCCCTCAGAGCTCGGAGCAGGCGAAACTTACCGAAGATGAAGTTGTCAGGCCTGAAAAGATGTCCGAAGGCCCCAGAGCGGACGCTGTCCATGGTCCCAGGCTCCAGGTCCACCAGGATGGCCCGAGGCACATACTTGTGAGCTGAGAGAAGAGAAGGCTCAGGTGATTACAGGGGCCAGAGCCTCTCCCTCATCCTTTCTTTCTTTTTTTTTTTTTGAGATGGAGTCTTGCTCTATAGCCCAGGCTGGAGTGCAATGGCTTAGTCTCAGCTCACTCCACCAACCACCTCCCAAGTTCAAGTGATTCTTCTGCCTCAGCCTCCCAAGTAGCTGGGATTACAGGCACAAGCCACCATGCTCTGCTAATTGTTGTGTTTTTAGTAGAGATGGGGTTTCACCATGTTGGCCAGTCTGGTCTTGAACTCCTGACCTTGTGATCCACCTGCCTCGGCCTCCCAAAGTGCTGGGATTACAGGCGTGAGCCACCACGCCCGGCCCAGAAAAGTTCCTTTTTAAAGTTTCCTTTCTTGTTAAAAATAAGTGTGCTAATAACTTTGTTAAGCCCTGTCCTGTGTAGCTGTTAGACGTGCCATGCTGACAGGCACGCAGTACATTCTATGTCCTTGTACTTTAACCAAGATGTCTGTGCTGGGTGTGCTCGCAGGCATGTCCCAGCTCTCCACTGCTTTCACCTGTTTAGAAAAGTTGTAAGTTGTTAGTCAATTGCGTTTTAGTTTAGATTGTGAGGTCTGGCTCCAGCCAAAGATGACCCCAAATGCATAATTTGTCTATTTCCCTTTGTTCATTGTACTCTCATGGCAAGATGGCTGGCGAGGTACCCTTCCTGCAGTCCAGGAAGTAAAAATTGAGTCCCTGAAAAATCCTTTGTCTCAGTGCTGATTTTTCTTTGCAGCACTGAGCATCTATTTCCAACACTGGCCAACCCATGGGAGGACAGAGAGGCTGAGACCTGGTCAGTCCAGGCACCCCCCACGTCCTCACCAGGGCTGGGATGGAGTACGGAAAGAAAAGGGTTCCTCTTCAAAGTTTCCCTTCTCGTTAAAGAATAAAAAATGCTAGAAATAATAGTTTCTTTTAAAGACTAACTTCCTTCACAGCCTTCTTGGTTTTTTGGTTTTTGAGGTTTTTTTTTGCTAATAACTCTTTGTGAAGCCCTATCCTACGTAGCTGTTAAAGGAATGGGTACATTCTATGCCCTTGTGCTTCAACCAAGATACTTGTTCTGGACAAGCTCAGGCATGTCCCCGCTTGCCGCCTGTGCCCCTTCCTTATTTGGAAATGTTATTACTTTTCTAAGTCCTTTCGCAAGCAACGTCCTGTTTTCCTTTGTTCTCCATTGCCTTTACCTATTTAGCAAAGTTTTAAGTTGTTAGCCCGTCAGGTTTGGCTTAGACTGTGAGGTCCAGCTCCAACCAATGGAGACGGGACAGAGCAGTAAGGACCCGACGCATACGGGATAAACATTCCTGCCTTTCCTTTGTTCAGTGCACTGTCATGGCAGGACTGCTGATGGGTGGCACCCTTTCTGCAGAAAGTACAGTTGCCTCGCTGAGAAAGCGTTTTGTCTGAATGCTAATTTTTCCTTTCGGCACCTAGGAAGAAGCATCTGGTTCCAACAGGGAGGCTGGGGCAGGCACTCACAAGATGCCTCGTTGTAGTAGACGCTGATCCTCTCCAGCTGCAAGTCAGAGTCGCCCACGTAGTTGCCACTGGGGTCTATGCCATGCTCGTCACTGATGACTTCCCAGAACTGCAGAAGAAGCGGGAGAGGAGGGGTCGGCAGGAGGCCTGTAAGCCCCAGCCAGGCCCTTTCCCTTGTGAAGCCTTATAGCCCTCACTATAAAATTAGGGCTTTGGACCCAAGGCCTCCACTAGCCCCATTCAGAAGAGAGCCCCACACTCCGTCATCTGTCAAAAAATTGCCGTAATAAATATGCACCCCGACTCATGCACACCCAGGCTGACCACAGCCCCAGGATGGCTCAAGGTTCAACAGACCAACGCCCAGGCTCCCAGGCCCAGCTCTGCACCTGCTGCCAAGGGCCTGGGCCAGCTGATGCATCCATGAAGGGCATTGGTAATAAACACCTTGAGGGATAGTTTTCATTATCCCTTCTTTTCAGGCAAGGAAACGGAGACACAGAGGGGTAGACACACCCACACTAGCTGGCAGAGGGCAGCCAGGTTCAGAGGCCCAGAGCTGAGGATCGTTTCCAGTGGCTACACCTGCCCCTCCACATCAGAGCAAACCATGTCCAGTGACAGTGCTGGGACATCAGTGACCTCAGCCGACAGGACTCATAGGGACCCGGACAACCATCTCATCAAGGACCCCCAGCTGGGTCTGCAGAGGGGTCCTTGGGGTCCCAAATGGGAAGCGACCTGCCTGGGGTCACCCAGCCTGTCCATGTGGGGCTGGCATTATCCCAGCTCCCAGAGGTCATCCTCTCTCTACCTGCCACCCCACTTCTTCCCCCCGAATGCAAACCTACAGTGCTTCTCAGACTCTGCTCCCACGACTGCCGCAGAGCAGAGCCTAGATTCAGGGGCTGGACCTGCTGGGTTTATAGACCCTTCTCCCACCCTTCCCAACTGTGTGACCTTGGGTGGGTCACAAGGATTGTGACTCAGTGTCCTCATCTGTTCAATGGGCGTGATGATAGCAGGTCTTTGTGAGAATAAAGTGAGTTAATCTGTGTAAGGCATAGAAATGGCATACGGCAAACGTAGAATTATTAGCACATGGGAGTGCACATGGAGACACACACCCCTGGGTGAGAGGAAGGCCTTCAGAGAGATGCCCCCTCATCGTGGGACACACCCTGATGGCCAACCTCAGCTGCGCCCGGGAGCAGCGTCTGCAGGCAACAGGCCTCCTGGGACACAGGCCATATGGCTTCCCGGGGCTGTCTGACCTCTCCCAGTGCCCCTTGCACTGACTCCTCAGGGGTGACTTTCAGATGAGCTGATGGGTTTGAAGGCCTCAAGAAACAAGGGCCACTATGTGTGAGTCACGTGCTGGAGAAAAGGTTACTCAAGAGAAAAGCAGGTTAGAAAACAATTTGGCAGCTGGGCACAGTGGCTCATGACTGCAATCCCAGCACTTTGGGAGGCTGAGGTGGGAGGAGCCCGAGAGTGAAGACCAAGATGTGCTTTGGAACAGAGACAGGGGAGAGACATTCTAAGATGCTTCTAGTTAAAGGGGTTACTTTAGTGGAAACTGCTCTGTGCAGGAGGCAGGACAGGGTGGCAGCAAGCATGAGCCTCAGAGTTCACATCAAGACCCCATCTCAAAATAAATACATAAAGGCCAGGTGTGGGGGCTCACCCCTGTAATACCAACACTTTGGGAGGCTGAGGTGGGCGGATCACCAGAGGTCAGGAGTTCGGGACCAGGCTGGTCAACATGGTAAAACCGTGTCCCTTCTAAAAATACAAAAATTAGCCAGATGTGGTGGCTCATACATCCCAGCTACTCAGGAGGCTGAGGCAAGAGAATCACTTGAACCCAGGAGACGGGGAGGCTGCAGTGAGCCAAGATTGTACCACTGTACTCCAGCCGGGGCAACAGAGTCTCTGGTTCATAGAATAAATAGAAAGAAAACTGCTTATAGCTGGGCGCAGTGGCTCCAGCCTGTAATCCCAGCACTTTGGGAGGCTGAGGCGGGCAGATCACAAGGATAGGATCACTATGTAGCCTTGCCAACATAGTGAAACCCTGTGTCTACTAAAAATACAAAAATAATCCGGGCATGGTGGTGCACACCTATAGTCCCAGCTACTCAGGCGGCTGAGGCAGGAGAATCGCTTGAGCCTTGGAGGCAGAGGCTGTGCTGAGCCGAGATCATGCCACTGCACTCCAGCCTGGGCAACAGAGTAAGACTCTGTCTCAAAGAAAAAAAATCTCAAAGAAAAAAAAAAAAGAGAGAAAAAGAAAACCACTTGTTTCTGGCGCAGTTGTTCACACCTGCAATCCCAGCACTTTGGGAGGTAGAGGCAGCAGTCATCTGAGGTCAGGAGTTCAAGACCAGCCTGGGCAACATAGCGAAACCCCACCTCTACTAAAAATAAGAAAATTCCCCAGCACTTTGGGAGGTTGAGGTGGGCAGATCACAAGGTCAGGCATTCAAGACCAGCCTGACCAACATGGTGAAACTCTGTCTCTACTAAAAATAAAAAAAACTAGCTGGGCATGGTGGCACACACCTGTAATCCCAGCTACCCAGGAGGCTGAGGCAGGAGAATCGCTTGAACCCAGGAGACAGAGGTTGCAGTGAGCCGAGACTGTGCCACTGCACTCCATTCTGGGCAACAGAGTGAGAATCCATCTCAAGAAAAAAAATTAGCCAGGTGTGGTGGCGGGTGCCTGTAATCTCAGTTACTCGAGGGGCTGAGGTGGGAGGATCACATGAACTCAGAAGGCAAAGTTTGCAGTGAGCTTACATTGCTCCACTGCACTCAACCCTGGGCAACAGAGGAAGACTCCATCTCAACAAAGAGAAAGAAAGCGGGGACGGGTGCTTCTCTATCTGCGGCTGTCTCTGGTGGACGCTCGGAAGGCTGTGCCCGGGAAGGGGCCGGACTGGGAGAAGCTTCTTCCCACTGCATGCCCTTCGGTACTGCTGGGATTTTGTTATGAGCACACGGTAGCTTTTTAAAGAAAATTTGTTAAAAGTAAATGTCTTTGAAACAGTGTAATTATTGTAACATGTACAGGAGCATTCTCCTCTGATGAGTCTCTCAGGATACCCGTTCTTCCCGAGACTGCTACCGGCGCTCACCTCTCCACAAGGGTCACGAATGGATTTCTTTCTGCCTTTTGTGCGTTTTTGTCATTGCTAAGTTTTATTTTTTTTGCATTAAGTTTTTTGTTTGTTCCTTTGTTTTTGAGACGAAGCCCAGGATAAAGTGCAATGGCGTGATCTCGGCTCACCGCAACTTCCTTCTCCCGGGTTCAAGCAATTCTCCCACCTCAGCCTCCCGAGTAGCTGGGACTACAGGCCTCTGCCACCACGCCCGGCTAATTTTTGTATTTTTAGTAGAGACAGGGTTTCACCGTATTAGTCAGGATGGTATCGATCTCCTGACCCTGTGATCTGCCCAGCTTGGCCCCCCAAAGGGCTGGGATCACAGGTGTGAGACACTGCACCTGGCAAGTTTTTAAATTATAAAAATGAAACCAGGCTGGGCGTGGTGGCTCATGCCTGTAATCCCAGCACTTTGGGAGGCTGAGGCAGACAGATCACTTGAGGTCAGGGGTTTGAGACCAGTCTGGCCAACATGGCAAAACCTCATTTCTACTAAAAATACAAAAATTAGCCAGGCATGGTAGTGCACACGTGTAATCCCAGCTACTTGGGAGTCTGAGACATAAGAATCACTTGAACCCAGGAGGTGGAGGTTGCAGTGAGCTGAGATCAAGGCACTGCATACCAGCCTGTGTGAGAAGAGCAAGACCCTGTCTCAAAAAAAAAAAAAAGAAGGAAGGAAGGAAGGAAAGAACGACATAAAAGAGAAAAGAAAAGTAAAGAAAGAAAACAAATCAGCTGGCCATGGTGGCTCACACCTATAATCCTAGCACTTTGAGTGGCCAAGAGAGGTGGATCACTTGAATCCAGGAGTTCGAGACCAATCGGGGGAACATGGTGAAACCCTGTCTCTACCAAAAAAAAAAAAAAATTAGTTGGGCATGGTGAACACATGGCTGTAGCCCCAGCTACTCAGGAGGCTGAGGTGAGAGGATCATTTGAGCCAGGAAGGTGGAGGTTGCAGTGAGCCGGAGATCTCGCTATGGCACTCTAGTCCAGGTGACAGAGTGAGACCCTGTCTCAAAAAGAAAAAAAAAAGTTACAGAAGGGTTGCAGACGCATTTGGGGCCTTGTTCAAGCTTCCCACCTACTGCTTGGCTCCCTGACGCTGTCTTTGAGGACCCGCCATTAATTTAGTTGCTGGCAGTCCACTCTAGCCAGGGACCTTGGTTCCCAAAGCGCTGGGATACCCTAAATTTGTGCTTCCAGGGAACCCACAGCCCTACCAGCCCCTGTAAAGGAAGGCGGAGACAGTAGCATGTTGATGGGAAGCTCTCTGCAGAGTGAGGCGCGGGGCAGCAGGAGCAATGGACTGGAGCGGGTTCAGCGCCAGCAGGAGCACGGCTGTGAGCCAGGCACCACGCCTCATAGGACGTGTTTTCACCTGTGAGATGGATGTGTGAACGGTATCCACATCAAAGCCTTACACAAAGCTTGACATGTTGGCTTCATTTTGTTAAACGGTTTTAGATGCTATTGGCCAGGTGTGGTGGTTCACACCTGTAATCCCAGCACTTTGGGAGTTCAAGACCAGCCTGGCCAACATGGTGAATCCCCCCTCTCTACTGAAAATACAAAAATTAGCCGGGCGTGCTGGCACATGCCTGTAATCCCAGCTACTCAGGAGGGAAGCAGGAGAACTGTTTGAACCCAGGAGGCGGAGGTTGCAGTGAGCTGAGATCGCGTGACTGCACTCCAGCCTGGGCGACAGGAGCGAAACTCCGTCTAAAAAGAAATAAACAAATAAAAAAGGAAAAGAAGGAAATCGTGGCCGGGCACGGTGGGAGTGCCTGTGGTCCCAGCTACTCAGCACCGCAGGAGGTCGAGGTCGCGCCACCGGACTCCAGCCTGGGCCACAGAGCCAGACCCCGCCTCATAACAAAAAACAAAACAAAAAACACACCGAAACCTGAAAACAAAACGCAAAACCGGCCTCGGGACGCCGCGAGGTGCTCGGCCCGGGCGCTGTCCTCGGTGCTGACCGCGAGCCACGCTTGGGGTCCGGGGGAAAGCGGGGACGGGATTCGGGGGCGGCGGCCGAGGCCAGGCGGGGGCGGCGGCTCCCGGGGCAGCGGCCGCGCGACTGCGGCCTCCGCGACCCCGCGACTGCGGCCTCCGCGACCCCCCGGGACCCCCACGCGGTTCCCGCCCGGCCCCGCCACGCGGTTCCCGCCCGGCCCCGGCTCCGCAGGGGCGCTCAGGCGGGGGGCGGGACGAGCCAGGGCGCCGTCTCCCATTGGCTGCGAGCGCCAAGCCCCGCCCACTCACCGCCCCACCCAGCAGCCGCCAGGAGGGGGCGCCGGAGCGCGCACGGAGGACAAAGGCCCCCCCAGCCGCGGCAGGCGGCACCGCCCCGGGGCGGAGCCCGCGCACCGGGAAAGGAAAGCCCGGGCCTCGACGCGGCCTCTGCGGCAGCCGGGCGTCCTGGGTCCTGCGGGCCCTGGTGTTTCCGCACAGCCCGGCCCGGCCCTACCCCCGGGGTGACTGCGGGCGGCCGCGTGGCTTCCAGGCCTCCAGGTTTGCTGCTCCTCGGGGCGCATCCCTGAGAGATGACGGCGCGGTGCACAGCGCAGGGGTGACCCGCGTGAGTCGTCCGCGCTGCCGCGTGACCACTTGGGACCCGGCTTTGCTCCCGGCCTCCAGTTACCCCGGCTTCCCTTCTCCCACCTGCCCCGGCCGGGCGCCTCCCAGAGTCCAGGGGCCTCGCCGCGCACACAGGCACCACCCGAGGACCCCCAAACGGGGAAGCGGCCCCCTTGCCCGCCTTCAGCTGCTGCCGCCCACCCACCCGGCCGCCCCCACCAGCTGTGGGAGTGGGGGCCGAGAATGGCCAAGGAACTTCCCTCCACGGGCCTGGCCCGGGGGAATTCGCGTTTGAC
Organism: Aotus nancymaae; assembly: GCF_030222135.1. NCBI lineage: Eukaryota > Metazoa > Chordata > Mammalia > Primates > Aotidae > Aotus > Aotus nancymaae. Next base: position 182,647 of record NW_026988510.1, read on the forward strand.
CTCTGGAGACATTCCAGGGTGAGGTGCCGGCTGGACGCAAAGCACTGAGCTGTTTCCCGTTGCTTCCACAAGGGAAGGGTGGAAAGGCGCAGACTGTTCCTCCCTGAGAAGACTTACTTCCCTGTTTTTGCATTGTTGAAAAGAATCATATGTTATCATTATTGTTATTTTGAGACAAGGTCTCGCTCTGTCGCCTAGCTGGGAGTGCAGTGGGGCGGTCACGGCTCACTGCAACCTCGACCTCCCAGGCTAAAGTCATTCTCCCATCTCAGACTCCCAAGTAGCTGGGACTACGGGCGCGGGCCACCACGCCAGGCCGATTCATTTATTTATTATTATTATTTTTAATAGAAACGGAGTTTCACCATGTTCCCCAGGCTGGTCTCCTACTCCTGTGCTAAAGCGATCCTCCCGTTTCAGTCTCCCAAAGCGCTGGGATTACATGAGATTCCTGAGCCACCGTGCCCAGCCAGGTATTAATTTTTAAAACAAAATAAATTAAGAAAAAACAACTCAAAAGGAATTAAAAAGTAGCGGGCAAACTAGGGCTCCAGTGCCCGAGGCAAGCCAAGGACCCAGCCGGGGGCAGAGCTGCCTCTGCCGCGTGGACCCTCAGGGGATGTCTGCCTGTGGACCTGACTTCTAGGTCCCAGCTCTTGCCTGACAAGGGCCTTGTGGGACCACGGCTCTGCGCGCATCCCAGCCACAGAAGGAGGAACCCCAGGTGGGCCTCAGGGCTGCCTGCCCTCCCTCCCCCCAGCGACCCCTGACCCTCCCAGGAGCAGATGTTCAGGGCAGGCTCTCTGCCCCAGTGACCACATTAATGAGACCTCGGCCCCTCCCATCAGGCCAGGGCAGCTGTCAGAGGGTGCTCCGGGAGTTTTGGTTTGATGTGAGGCCACTGTCCCCCAGGCCTCCCCTCCCCCAGGCTCTCCTAGGCGGGCCCAGCTGTCTCCTTGGGTGATTAGTCTCCCCACCACTGGGCCTCCCACCCTCGGAGGCGCCTCCACCCGGAGCCAAAGTTGCAATTTACATGTCAGCCACGTGGCTGGCCCTGTTGTAATTAGCTTTTTGTTCCTGCCTGGTTTCCATAGCAACAGCCTCTCGAGGAAGCCTTTCTCTGGCCCCTTCCTCTCCAAGACCCGTCTCCTCCAGCCCCTCCTTCCCGGAATCAGCGCTGCACCAGCCCTGAGCTGGGTCCCTAGCCTTGGTCCTGACAAAGCCGGCCTCCCCTATCCCGGTTTCCCAGGACTGTTCCGAACGCAGATCCTTTGGCAAGCAGGCCCCACCCGCCCCGCCCGAGCCCCAGGGTGGCTCCTGCTAGGGAGGCGGACCAAGGGGCAGCCCGGCTGTCTGGCACCTGCTGTGTGACCTTGGGCCAGGGGCAGCCTCCCAGGACCAGGGGACATGACATCCCCTGAATGATTTAGGCAGGGGTCCCTGCACAACGACACCAACGCCCCTTCCTGCCTGGCCCGGACATCTGCGAGGTGGGCTAACAATGGAGGGAGGGGCGCACCACGGAGCAGCCTCCACACCCCACAGCCCGGCTTTGTTCCCACGTCCAATCCCCAGACTGGTAGACCCTGGGTGGGCGCGGTCAAGCCCCGCGGGGGTTGCCCAGGAGCGGCTGTGCCGACAGAGCCCGGTCCCCGACCAAGGTCGTCTCGAGTCCAGGCACAACCCCTCCAACAAAGGGACAGGGTGGGGCCAGGACGCCGAGGGGTGTCGGAGCAGGCTGGAGACATCAGGACGGCTCAGGCCTCTCGGGGGACGTTCGGCTCCTCGAGTGGGGGGTTCGAGCCGAGGGCATCATGGCTGTGGGGAGAGCCGCACCCACCCAAACCTGCCCATCCCGCCCATCTCACTCAGGGCTATGTTGCGGGCCCAAAAGAGAGGGCCACGCCCAGACAGGGCCCCCAGCTGCACCTGCCGAGGCCCGGTGGAGGGGACGCAGGCGTGGAGGGGGCTGAGGCTTCGCGACTAACGTGAGCTGCGCCCCGACAGCCCGAGGTCACCTGGGCTGGGGCGGAGAGTTGAGGGCGAGAGTCCCAGGGCGGGGCCCCGCGTCCCCGCCGCCCGGCTCGGCGCGGGGGGCATCCCTTTGTTTCAGGTTCGCAGGGGCGGGGGCGGCTGGAGTTGCGGGCCGCGGGGCACGGCGCCTCCCTCCTCCCGCCCTGGGGCCCGGGGCAGGCCGGGGCGCGCAGCCTCACCTTGGCCCCGATCTGGTTGCCGCACTGGCCGGCCTGGATGTGCACGATCTCCCTCATGCTGGGCGCGTCGGGCGGGCGGCTGCGGACGGGTGCGGGCGGGCCGGGCTGGCTGCTGAGGGTCGGGGACCGCGGCCGTGTGCTCTTAAAGCTGCGGCCCCGCCCGCCGCATCGACTGACGTCATCGCGGGCGGCCAATCGGGAGGCGCCGCCGCAGAAAGCCGCCCGGCCCGCACCGTCAGCCCCGCGCGTCCCCGCCGCACCCCGCGCCCCGCGCGTCCCCGCCGCACCCCGCGCCCCGCGCGTCCCCGCCCGCCGCGCGCACTGCGGCGCCCCTCCCGCAGCCAAGGATCCCGCAGCGCTGGGCCGGGCGCGGTCTGGGGGCCCCGCGCACTGGAAAGGAGGGTCTGGCTCACAGCGGCGCCGGCTGTGGGGGCGTCGGGATCCAGGGAGGACAATGGAAACCCCCCTGGGCCCTGGGAACCCCGTCCCCAGCTACCCTCTCGGTCCCGCCCTGGCGACAGCCCCACCCTGCGGTTTGTAAGGAGGGTCTTTTTTCCTCACGCCCGTTTAGGGACCAACCCGCATCTTCCCAGCTCCCTGTCTTTTGGCAGACAAGGTGCTCTGAGCTTTGCCCGCCCGTTTGGGTGGGGGAGGTAGGTAAAGGCTGACGCAGGCCCCGAACCCACTGAGAAGAAACAAAGCGTCCGATCAGGCCTGGGAAGAGCCCGAGGCTGGAGGGCGCGGGCACAGAGGGGTGGCGGCGGCTGCCAGCGAGCTCCGTGGGTCGCCAGCTTCCGCAGTTGGGGGGCCACCTGGCCCCCTCCCTCAGGGGACTGCCAAGAGCGCTCAAAGCTTTGTGGCCCGGGCGCGCGCAGCACCTGGACGTGACTCTGCCTTGCGCATCGGTGTCAGGAATTGTCACAAGGACGCACAAGCCAGGGAAGAACCCGGCCAGGGTGGGGGAGGGTGGGCCGCAGCTTCTATCTGACTCACTCCCTGAGGTCTGAGACTGTGCAGGGTGCCTCTGGGGAACAAGAGGAGCTGAGTGTGCTGGTCAGAGAAGGGAGAGACAGAAGGACTGCAGGGCTCGCAACATCAGCTACACGCCACAGCACCGACCTCCTGGGCCGTGTATTACAGCGACAGCACCTTTGACGAGATCCTTCCGACATTTCAATGACAAAAATCCTTCAGGAAGGATCTGACAGTGCGCAGTGTACGGACTACCCCGCCTCCCGCAAGTCAGCATTCATTTCACAAAATGAGCCGCTGCAAACACGACGCCTGTGTCGGGTCTGTGTGCACAGGGGTGTGTGTGGGGGGTGTCACTGGGCCTGTCTCTCTCTTTTCTCTCAAGAGAAGCTTCCCAGTTCAGAAAGTCAAGAAATGGATCTTTTGTTCTCAAGAGATGCCCCTCCCCACCAGTGCTTATGTGGCTGTGATTGGTGTCTAGCTGCCTGGGGGTCCTCCCTGTCCCTGTTTAAGGGGGTCCTGGGTGAGCATCTCGGGTGCCTCCCTGTCTCAGCGAGGGAAGAAGCTTTGCAGCCTCGGGCCAGCCAGCTCCTGCTCTGTCCTCAGAGGGCTCTGGTGCCAGGCTGCCAGGCTTAAGGCTGACTCACTGTCCGGTCTCCCAGAAGAGGCAGGCCCTGCCAGGAAGCAGCTCCCAGTCCTGAGGCTGGCAGTCAGGGCTGGAGCTGATGCAGGGGTGGGGCTGGCCAGGGGGCTGCTTACTGGGCCTGCTTGGGAGCTGGCTGATGGCACCCCTGCAGCCTCCATGGAGGCTGAGTGCTCAGCGTCTGCAGAGGGAATGGAGATCGTCTCCTCAGCGACACGCCCAGGTTTCAGCAGAGGGACGACCCAGGGGCTCCACTGCTCCCCAGCACCAGACACCAGCGTTATCCCCAGGGACCTGTCCACTGGCTGGACCCCTGCCTCATCCCCATCGTCAGAGGCCTCACATCAAATATAGACCCCACCTGCCCACTCCCGGAAGGGCAGTCCTGGGCAGAGAACAGACCCAGCCCCCAGCCCCCAGCCCCCCTGCACTGGAGCCCCTTCCCGGCATCTCAGAGTGCATGAGGATGGTCCCATTCACGGCCCATCATGGTTGGAGGGGCTCAGGACCAGGGCAGGGAAAAAGGAATGTGTCCCAGCTGAGGTAGGTCACATGTGGTCACGTGGAGGACTGGGCACCTGTATCTACTCCAGCTGGGACAGTGTCAGAGTGGAGGGGACTTGGGACCGGCTGCACCTGCTCCTCCTTCCTCCAGGCTGGGGTTTGCAAGCAGAGAGGGAAAGCCAAGGTCAGAGTCAGCACAGGCCTGGCTGGGGCCTCCGCGTCCCCAGGCACTCGGAGCCTCTGGGGCTGTGGCTTCCTCACCTGGCGAGGCGGGCCATGCTTTCTCGGACTCCTTTCTTCCCTCTCTTGACTCTCATCTCTGCTCCCCTTCCCCTCCCCTTCCCCTCCACCCGCAAACTCCAAGCCCTTTCTGGAAGGGGCTAAGGTGGGCGATGCTGAGGCACATTTATTACCAGACTCCCGGCCCTGTGCTCCCAGGCACTGGTCACTGATTCAGGCATTTGCCAGAGCTGTCTGCCTGGGCAACTGGCACAGAAAAGCAGGCTGAGGACCCAGTCCCAGTCACCACCACGAGCCTTAGAACCGACCCTGGGAAGAGATCAGCCCCACACCACTTGTGAGGCTCCTGCAAACCTGGTCCCTTGGCCTGAGACAGGGATTTCACTTCCTGCTGCATGGCTGTGGCTAAGCTGGTCACAAAGCCCCTTCTCCTGGGGCCGTTGTGGGAGCAGAACTCCCTCTCAGAGGCTCTTGGCACACATTTCCACCCAGAGACTTCACGTCCCAGCTGATGAGGGCACAGGTCCTGAGAGCTGGCGGCAAAGATGGGGTGGGGTGGGTGCTGCCCAGTCATCGGAGCAGGTGGAGTGCCCCAGGAGTGGGTAGGGAATGTCTCTTCAGGAGCCCAGAGCCTGACAACTTCCCATGGCCTCCTCCATTCCCCATGACTGCTGGTGAGGAGTCCTGCCTAGAGTTCCGCATGGACTCCCCTCCCTGGTCCCAGAAGGGTCGGCGCTTCAACACTTTGGGAGGTCATTTAGTCCATCCTCTTTGACAAATGGGGACCAGGGAGGTAAGGGACCCCCCAGGGTCACACAGGAGCCAGGCCACATGCTAGCACCACCTCCCTCTGCCCAGCACCCCGGCCACCACCCTGCAGGCCGCCTGTGCCGTGCTCACCAGGAGCACAGCAGCACCTCCTTGAGCGTCCTGCGGAGCTCCTGGCTGCGGAAAGCGTAGATAAGGGGGTCGATGATGGTGTTGCAGAGGATGAGGGTGAGAAAGACCTTGAAGTTCTTGAAGATACAGCTGCAGGTCAGGTGCTGGGGGCAGAAGGCTACCAGTGTGAGATGCAGGAAGAAGGGGCCCCAGCAGAGGAAGAAGATACCCAGCAGGATGGTGAGGGTGGCAGCACCTCTGAGGCCAAAGCCCTGGTGGGCTGGCGGCTGTCTCTTGTGGAGCCGGGTGATGCCCTGGGCGTGCTGGCAGGCCCGGGCCAGCATGTGGACGTAGAGCACGGCCATGAGCACCAGCATGGCCAGGAAGAAGACCACGAGGCACAGCAGGACGGCCGCGTGGTCGTAGTAGGCGATGAAGAGTGTGCTGGAGAGGACGCTGGCCACCCAGATGGCCGCGATCGCTCTCCGCGCCCGCGGCAGGGTCACGACGCTGTGGTAGCGCAGCGCGTAGAAGATGGAGATGTAGCGGTCCACGGCGATGGCGCCCAGGAAGCAGAGGCTGCACAGCATGGAGCTGCAGGTGAGCACGTCGATGGTGTTGTGCAGCTGCTGCACCACCGAGGCCCGGGTCGCCAGCGCGCCAGCCTCCAGCAGGAGGATGACGGCCGTCTCCAGCATGTTGCTGCCGCTCACCAGCAGGTCCGACAGGGCCAGGCAGCAGATGAAGCAGTACGTGGGCGCGTGCAGCTTGCGGTTCTTGGCGACGGCGGCCACCACCAGCACGTTCTCCACCAAGCTCACCAGCCCCAGGCTGAGGAAGAGCCCGTCAGGGACGGACACCTCCAGGCATGAGGCTCCTGTGTGGTTAGCAGCCAGACCCAGGTTGGGGGTGGCTGTGGGGGTGGAGTTGAGGGACCCCAGGAGTTTCCTCTGAGCTCCCTGCATAGGCATAGTCCTGTCCAGGAAGCAGGAAGGGGTCGTTGGAGGCTCCCAGGTCCCCACAGTTCTCCCCCTGCAGGTGTCCTGCTCAGCTCATGGTGCCGCTGGGGGGCCTTAGGTGTCCCCCATGCCTGCCTCATTCCATCCGGGCACCCCCCAGATCTGCCCTCACAGTCACCCTCTCCCTCCTGGACCGGCCAGCTTGGGCATGGCCCAGCCAGTCCAGACACTTCCTAGCATGAACCCGCTGACCTCAGGACATCTCACAACCAATGCGAACAAACCTGATCCTCAGCTCTCTCCTTGCCTCTTCCCTGGAGGCCGCTCAGGTTCCCCGGACATCTCCACACCTCTGGCCCCTCCTGCCCTCTGAGACCTCTGCCTGCCTCCTGCTTCCCTGGGCCAGGGTCGGACTGAGGTCCTGGGAAGAATGGAGCCTTTCTCTGCATCTTTAAAGTAATCCTCGGAGCCCCTCCCACGAGGGCGGCCACATGATGGGCGTGTGCCTGGGATGTGTGAGCGCCCACCCCCGCCTGGCCTGCCAGTAGATAGTCACTGGCCATGGACAGCAGCCCCAGCCCCTACCCCGCTCCCCACGTCAGCAGCTCAGTGAGGACAGGGGCCTCCTCTGCTCTCAGCCGAAGCACGCATGGAGCAGCAACTCAGCCGTCAGCGTTCATGGCAGATTTGGGGGCTGTACCAGGGAGAACTTTCCAATAAAGTTCTGGAAGCCGAGTGGACCCTGGTGGAGACACACATCACAGGGCTGTGAGGGGCTTCCAGGCAGGGCAGAGGGTGTGAAAGGGCCCAGTGCCAGAGGTCCCCGAAGGGGGTGATGCTTCTAGGTATCACATAGAGCCTGAGGCCGCTCTGGCCCCTGCCCCTGAGGGCCCAGCCTCGCCCAGCCAGAGGAGCAGCCCCCTCGATGGCAGCCCTGGGGCTGGGGGTGTTGCCTTCTGGGCGCGGACCAGCAGACTGGCTGGGGGGCATCCTGGTGAGGTCTTCGGGACCCTCCAGTCATCTCATGGCTCAGCCTCACTGGGGCACCTGGGACACTGCTCCTGCCCTCCCCCAGCAGTGCCCCCATTTCCGCTGCGGAGGCACCACAGGCCCAGCACCAGGAGCCACATCAAAGGCGGACCTCTCGCCTCCAGCCAGTGGCCGCACGTGGTGCTCTGCCATCCGTTCACAGCAGTCGGGTGTGGCCCCCAGGCCCGGCAGGGACAGTCGTGAGGGGCCGCCACGCCCAGTGCGAGCATCTTTCTGCGTTCACTCCGGGGCGCTCCCAGCCCTTCCTTGCGGAACACTGCGTCTGTGCTGACGAAAAACCTCCTTCTGAAGGTGGAAGCGGGAGGGGGAACCGAATTATTCGTACCATTTACAGGTGCAGAAAAGGAGGCAATGGACAGGCGCGGCATCAGGGTTTCGATGTTTGTACCTGCGACGTCTGAGTTAAGACCCGTGCTCTCTGTTGCTCGCCGGACTGCCAGTCCCCGACCGTGGAATGCCCACATCACTCACAAGCCACCTCCGTGGGTGAGCACAGTACTATTTTCTGATACAGTATATATTAATTTACTTGTTACATCTGCGTTTTGCAATTTATAAATATTTTTGCTTTGAAATTAATTATTTTTATTTTTTTGAGACTCAGTTTCATTCTGCCACCGAGGCTGGAGTGCAGTGGCTTGATCTCTGCTCACTGCAACCTCCACGTCCCGGGTTCAAGTGATTTTCGTGCCTCAGTCTCCCAAGTAGCTGGGATTGCAGATGCCCACGACCACCCCTGGTTAATTTTGGTATTTTTAGTAGAGATGGGGTTTCGCTGTTGGTCAGGCTGGTCTTGAACTCCTAATAGGTGATCCGCCTGCCTCGGCCTCCCAAAGTGCTGAGATTACAGGTGTGAGCCACCATGCCTGGCCGCTTTTAATTTTTTTTTTTTTTTTTTGAGATGGAGTTTTTCTCTGTCACCCAGGCCGGAGTGCAGTTGCACGATCTTGGTTCACTGCAGATTCCACCTTCCCAGTTCAAGCAATTTTTCTGCCTCAGCCTCCCAAGTAGCTGGCACTACAGGCGCGCATCGCCATGCACAGGTAATTTTTGTACTTTTTTAGTAGAGACGGGGTTTCATGGTCTTGATCTCCCGATCCACCCGCCTTGGCCTCCCAGCGCTGGGATTACAGGCGTGAGCCACTGCACCGGGCCTAAAATGTTTTAATTGAAGTACAACACACATAAAACTGCACCAAAGACAAATATGCAGGCTGAGGGATGCCCCCACCCGGACCAGGTACACAAGCAGCACCAGACACACACACACTACGTTCCCACCCGGCTCACTCTCTCTGGCTAAGGTTTGCCCATGCTGGTGGCTGCAATCCTCTGCCTCAGACTGTGGTGTCCATTGTGTGAACACACCACGTGGCATCGGGGTGGCCTCAGACTCCCTATCAATGACAGTGCTGCTGGCAGATTCTTGTACCACCTGATGGACACGGGTGTGTGCACCTGCTGGATGGCTCGCAGGAGGGACATGGGCGGGGCTTCAGCCTTGGGAGACTTGGTCAAACCACCTTCAGACTGGTAGCACACACAGCTCATTTGGAGAGCGTGCCCTGCCCACACCTCCACAGCCCTGCGGTCTGGCCGCACCCACAAGCCTCACCTCAGTCCAGCCTTTTGCCTCCCATGACCTTTGCCACCTCACGCTGTGCTTCCAGCTGAGCACAGGGGACAGAAGGGTCCCGGATGTGAGGAAGAGGCTGAGCCTGGCTGAGGAAGGCAGACGGCCCCATCGTATGAGGGGCCGTGTCCCTGCATAGGAGTCCCTGGACATCCACAGCACCTCACAGACCCCAGCCCTGCTCCCCTCTGGCCATGAGCTGGTGAGCAGCCCTATCCCAGCCCACTGCGTCCTCACATTTCAGGGATGTTCACGTTCGCATCTCCATAATGAGGCCTTTGAGACAGAGGGTGGTTAACCCCAGCCTCCACCCCAGCCACCCAGCCTGGGACTTCAAAGGGCATGAGAATCGGCAGCCTGTTTCCTGCCAGGACACAGCTGGGGGGCATCGGAAGTGGGTGACCCTGACACAGGACTCCCACTGTGGTTCTCACTGGATGTGCCTGTCGGGGCATCGTGGGAAGCAGATGAGGTACAGACGTGCTGGAAAAAATCAACGTTCTGATTCGTTACGGTCATGGGGGAAATAAATTAGCCTCAGGATCATCTGTGATTATATGGAATCAGATAATCCTACAGCTAATCCTATCTGTTTGGATCTCCTAGTGCCCCTGGAGACGCTGCGTGTTGAGCGGCAGGAAGACACGTGGGGCCGGCGTGCCTGCTCACCAGGGTCGCAGCAGACAGCGCCTTCCCACGGGCAGAGGCACGGTCCCACGGAGCACTTTCCACAAGGACGTTTCTGGACTAGGGCCCCATGAGGACAATGAAGACAGATGCCTTCCTGGGTTTGTTCCGTGTCTGGTCTGGCACCCAAGGTCTGCAACACCCACACACACACGCACACATACACCTGCACCCACACACATACGCGTGCGCACACACAAATATGCACACACATATGCATGCCCTCAGTGTGCACCGAAGGGCTGCAGGGAAACCAGCTCTGTAGCCCAGGGTGGCCTGTCCAGCTGCAGCCACGCACAGGGAGGTGGGGGTCACCGCCGAGCTCTTGGGCCACTGTGAGTCTGCCTCTGGGTCCCAACGTGGTGGGCTCCAGTACAGCTCCCAAGGACAGCCGGGCCCACAGCCCGCCTCAGCCCTTGGCTCAGGGGCTGTCAGTTTCCTTTGAACCTGGGGGTGGGAGTCTGGGAGGTGCCTGTGTTGAAGACTCTGGGGTGGGTCTGGCTCAGTGGAAAAGGGCCCAGCTGGGGAGGAATGCTGCGATGGGCACCGGGGAAGCCACATGTGCCTCAGGCTCTCGCTGGGCTCAGCAGGGCCGGGGAGGAAGCAGGATCCACCATCCCCCACAAGCATGGCAGAGGCCAAGCCTTGAGAGTAGTCTTCAGATCTCACAGTCATTAGAAACAGGCTCAGTGGCAGCTCACGACAGCCCCAGCAGCAGTGCCAAGGCATCAGTGACCCAGCCACCTCTCAGGACAGCAGGTCTGGCCTCAACCTCTGCTGCACTCACTGTCCCTGGAACACCGGCTCTTCTTTGACTCCCAAGCACAGGACGGCTGCTGGAGCTCCAAACACCACATCCCCATGTGGGTGGACTCAAGGCATCTGGAATGGAAGAGGCAGGAACCCAGCTCTCCTTGCTTGCCTGTCATTTTCAGAGAACAAGCCCCTGAAGACTCTAGCGGTCCCCCCATCTCAATGGCGGAAGCTCATCACAGGCACCTGGCTGTGGAGGGCAGGGAACCAAGGCAGACTGGGATGATCCTGGCCACCTTCCCTGGAGCTGAGTGCAGATCCCCAGCAAAGCCAGTTATGCTGGCATGGAAAAAAGGGTGGGTGAGATGCCGGGAGGGCCCCACTCTGCACCAGCCTGTGCTCCCCAGAGCCTCCCGCTGACCAGACATCATTCCCTTGCTGCAGAAAGGAAGGAGGCTGCAGCATCTGGGGAGAGGATGTCACAGCTGGGACCCCGGTGCACCCCTCCAAATGGCCAGCCCAGCGTGAGGGCTGCACCCTCAGGCCCACGTCTGAGATGGACACACAGGGCTCACCCCTCAGGCCGCCTCTTATCACCGACAGAGGGCCCTCACCGTCCTAGGGGGGGTCCTGCACCCTAGGCTCCCACCTGGAAACGCTGAGCAGTCAGGCGACACCAGCAAAAAGATGCGCTCACAGGCCTCAGTGGGCCCTTGACAGACGATGATACAGTGATGGGGCTTTCTGGGAGGCGGGTCCATGGACCAGGACCCAGCTGGGGCTGGAACATGTCTCCTGCCTCACTGGCCGCCCTAGAGCCTTGGGCAGCCCCTCCTCCCAGCCCTTTGTGCTTGCTGCCTCCTGAGGGTGAAAGACCAGGGTGCTGTGGGGTGCAGGGGACAGAAACCCTGGTGCAGCCATAACACCTTCATGTTCTCAATCCTTCCAGAACATGCCAGCTTCTGATGCTGTCTGGCTGCAGACTCTGTCCTCCTGTAGCCGCAGCACTGTGGGATGCAGAGTTTCGGGACACCACTGCTCAAGCGTGCCCAGACCTGCTCCAGCTACGCCCCCTCCCCAGGCTGGGGTCTCAGTCAGAGCGGCCCATTCACCCCCAGACCGAACATCTCCTGATCTTTGCCACACTAGCCTTCAGAGCTGCCCATGGACTTCTCTTTCCAAAACATGCTCCTGGGGCTTCTCCTTCAATTCCAGGCACTGCCCTCAAGTTTTCTTTTTCTTTTTTTTTTTTTTGAGACGGAGTTTCGCTCTCGTTACCCAGGCTGGAGTGCAGTGGCGCGATCTCGGCTCACCGCAACCTCCGCCTCCTGGGTTCAGGCAATTCTCCTGCCTCAGCCTCCTGAGTAGCTGGGATTACAGGCACGCGCCACCATGCCCAGCTAATTTTTTGTATTTTTAGTAGAGACGGGGTTTCACCATGTTGACCAGGATGGTCTCGATCTCTTGACCTCGTGATCCACCCACCTCGGCCTCCCAAAGTGCTGGGATTACAGGCTTGAGCCACCACGCCCGGCAAGTTTTCTAATAAAATTATTTGGGCCGGGCGAGATTGCTCACACGTGTAATCCCAGCACTTTGGGAGGCCGAGGTGGGTGGATCACCAGGTCAAGAGATCGAGACCATCCTGGCCAACAAGGTGAAACCCCATCTCTACTAAATACAAAACTTGGGCCGGGCACAGTGGCTCATGCATGTAATCCCAGCACTTTGGGAAGCTGAGGTGGGTGGATCACCTGAGTTCAGGAGTTCGAGATTAGCCTGGCCAACATGGTGAAACCCTATCTCTAATAAAAATACAAAAATTAGCCAGGTGTGGTGGCAGACACCTGCAATCCCAGCTACTTGGGAGGCTGAGGCACGAGAGTCACTTGAACCCAGGAGGTGGAGGTTGCAGTGAGCTGAGATCACGCCACTGCACTCTAGCCTGGGTGACAGAGCGAGACTCCGTCTCAAAAAAAAAAAAAGATGTGTCAGACTGAACAGATGGTGGCATCCAGCCAGAGGACCGCAGCACATCAGCTCCCACTGGCTTGGAGGAACAAGGCTGAAGGCGGGCCGCAGCGTAGGGGACTCCCTGCTCCAGCCCCACCCTGAAACCCTCTACCAACAAGGAATGCAGCTCTGTCCATGAACCCCAGAGCAGGCTGATGGAGGACCAGCCCCAGGGCCCTGGCATTCAGCAGGAACTTGCCCTGAATACCCTGTGGGTCCCCTTCCCCACCGTGTCCCAGATTCTGGGAGCACAGGAAGCACGTGGCCTGGGCCCTGCCTCACCCACAGGCCACTGGGAAGAGACTGGACTGAGTGATTGGAATCTGAGGGCACTGGACACACTCAGTGCCGGGGAAAGAAGAGCGTGTGGACAGCAGAGCATGACCCATTCACATTTATAGGAGACACAGCGGACCAGGCCGGCAGTACAATCAGCATCTCTACTTCAGGGAGCCGGCCAATTCCGACCAGCACAGAAATCAGGAACGCAAGCGTACAGCTTCCGGGCGCTCTGCGGATGCTCAGTCCCACTCCCCCTCCCCCTCTGCGTCGTCCTCGTGGGGCGCCTCTACGTCGTTGAGGTGGAAGTTGGCCATCATGTCGCGCACAGCCAGCATCAGCCTGTTGAGGCCCTGGTTGCGGTTCAGACCCCCAGCCACTCCTTCCTCGGGTCTCTCCCCCTGCAGCAACGGGACACGTCTAAGCAGGGGGCGTCCATGCTGGGACTCGGAGCCCAGGGCCCCGGCAGGAAGGTACCGTGGAGCCCCAGGTGGCCCTTGCCCCAGCGTCAGACCCTGAAGCCTCACCAGGTCCCTGTGAGGAGAGGAAGCTCTCAAAACCAAAAGTAGCGTCTAGGCCAAGCCAGGCCCAGAGAGGGGGGTCAAGATCAAGTCGGGCTGGCTCACGGGCCCCGCATCAGGCCTGGCTGCTCCCATCTGAGCAGGCCCCAGCTTCCCCAGCAGAATGAGCATCCGCTGGCACGATGCAGCCTTAGCCCTTCGCTGCCTCCTGCACCGGCCTGCACCGGCCTGGCTCAAGAGGGCTCCAGATATCTGCACTGGAACCGAGGTGCCCACACCCACCAGGCAGGCAGTACCTGGGACCAGCGCGACCTACCTCCATGGTATAATTTGGCAACAGGGACCGAAAGAAGAGCGCAATCGTGTTTCCATGGCTGACAGGACTTAGTCTGAAAGAAAAAGTAAAGAAAAGTCAGAAATGGAATGGAACCGATACTTGTGGGACCCAACCCGGCCCCTGGGGCTGCCTGCCAGCTGCCTCCCTGCAGGGACACGGAGGGGCCCCACCCAGGGGCAGAGCAGCACAGCTGAGGACAGGCCCTGGATTCCCACAAAGCGGAGATCAGGGCCCTGGGTGGGCAGTGAGGCTTCCTCATCAGCTTGGGGTGAGGCTGCGGACAGCGGGAACAGGACGAGGGAGACCAAATCAGCCGAGGCAGACACAGCGTCCACAGCAAGGCTCTCATGGCCACCATCTGCCACCGCACAGGTGCCTTGCTTTGAAAAGCTGTAGTTTCAATGCCTCCTTCAGCAGTGAGGATTTGAGAGCACAGACTCCTTACAGGAACGCAGCAGCTTGCAGATCCTGTGTTAAGTGGACACTCACGGGATGCCCAGCAGCCCAGGCCTAAGCAGCTGTGGGAAGGGCGAGAGACTGTGGTCCACGGTGAGGAACAGGATAAACCTGCAAGGCAGCCACGTACGGCAATTCCTCAGTGCTACCACCCACTCCTGCAGGAATCATTCATCACAACCACTGCGTGGGGGACAGGTCCTCGGTAAGGCAAGTGCTCTCAAGGCCAGAGGAAAGGGAAAAAGCCTTTCAATGACCCAGATGCTGAAAGCCACCCCAGACACACACCAGCAGCCTGGGAGTCGGCTTGGATCTGCTCCCCAGCCCTCTCACCCTGCGGCCCTGCTCTCCCGGCCCAGCCACGGGGCTGTAGGCTCTGCTCCTGGCAGCCTGCTCTCCCGGCCCGGCCACGGGGCTGTCTGCTCTGCTCCTGGCAGCCCTGCTCTCCCGGCCCGGCCACGGGGCTGTAGGCTCTGCTCCTGGCAGCCCTGCTCTCCCGGCCCGGCCACGGGGCTGTAGGCTCTGCTCCTGGCAGCCCTGCTCTCCCGGCCCGGCCACGGGGCTGTCTGCTCTGCTCCTGGCAGCCTGCTCTCCCGGCCCGGCCACGGGGCTGTAGGCTCTGCTCCTGGCACAGGGCCTTGGCACGTGGCAACTCTGCTGTGGAACATGAATACCCTTCTACCCACTGAGCCTGGGGAAGCCACATTCTCCTGTGTCTCAGCACACCAACCCCTCCTTCCTTCCTATGGTTTTTGGTTTTTTTTTTTTTTTAGATGGAGTCATGCTGTCACCCAGGCTCAAGTACGGTGGTGCAATCTTGGCTCACTGCAACCTCTACCTCCCAGTTTCAAGTGGTTCTCCTGCCTCAGCCTTCCAAGTAGCTGGGACTACAGATGCATGCCGCTATGCCCGGCTACGTTTTGTATTTTTAATAGAGACGGGGTTTTGCCACGTTGGCCAGGATGGTGCAGTTTCATTTTACATTTCTTTCTACATCCTAAAATTCCTGTGTTTTCCCCACATCACTGCACACCTGCTACAGAGCCTGACACACAGGTGCCTGCACATTCGAAGGAGACAAGAAACGACGTGGCTGCAGAGGCAGAGCTGTGACCCCTGGTGACACCGTCCCTCTCCCCCTCCTTTCCTGTTAAGGGAAAGGCCCGCCTGACCATGTGCCCCAACTCTTAGCACCTATCCCAAGCTGGCAGCCAGTCCCTGGGAGCCCCGAAGCACTGACCTTAGCTGCACAAGCCAAGGAGTGAACGGGGAGGTGGGAGGTACCTCTCGGGCCTGACGTAGGAGTAGATGGTGTCCGCAGGAGGCAGAGGGTCAAAGCCCATCACAGACTGCGTGGTCACGTCCTTCAGAAAGGGACACAAAACGAAGATGCTACGGATGCTGCCGGGGGCCTCTGCCTCTCCCAGCAGAGTCCTTCAGTCGGCTCCAGCAAGGACTGGACGCATCTGCTGAGAGATAGCCACAGAGTCTGACAGAAATGGCTGTGCTTTTTGTACCAACAGACTTTGGGTGAGGGTGGGACCGCCCTTCTGCCACCAGGACACTCACGGGAGTGGAGGTGCACCGGCACAGCGTCTGCCCTTCTCACGGGGGTGTGTGGTGGGAAAGGAAGGGGGTCACGTGCTGCTCACGCCTGCCAAGATCTTCACCACGGGTCAGAAGCTCTCACTTCAGCAACTGCAGGCTACGGGGACCCTGGGCCACCCGAGGATCACACAGCTCCTGGTGCACTCCCTGCCCTGCCCCTCAGCCCCTCTAGTGATGAGAGTCAGAAGCTCACAGCCCCAGACAAGGCCAGCCATGCCAGTCACCAGGATCTGCAGAGCAGCCAAAATTAAACCAGGAGGTGCTAAGCTGTTCTCAGCGACGGCCCCTGGGCCTGCGACCCGCTGGCTTGCTGGTTATCTCACTCATTCTGTCTCATCCCTTAGCAACAGTATAAAGTCTTTAGGTTTTGAGACAGAAACAGAACCTCCAGCACAGGAGGTGAGAGCAGGACTATACCCCATGACTACAGAGAAGCCCCCACAGCTGCACCCGCAGTCCCAACCATGGACAGAGCAGCTCACCAAGGTGACTACTCAGTTCGTGCTCAGCCCCAAAGGATTTCTCTCTCAAAACCACGCATCTGAAACCCGGCTGCCAGGAAAGGAGGCGCCCTCGCCGTGGCAGAGCTGGGCCGTGAGGGTGCGCGCACCGTGCACACCTGCATGTGGACTGCCAGGGCGCACAGGGGCAGTGCAGGTGACTGGCTTACACAAAGCTCCCATTTCAGCCTCTCTCCTTACCGGGGGCAGGGCGGCGACGGCTTCCTTGATCTCAGAGAGGATCACGTGGCGGTGGATATTCCTGGGTGCGCGCTGGTAGAGCACCTTCCGCCTGAGGCCGAGGAGGAACGAGGCACGGTAGATGAAACGGGAACGGCCCCAGCGCCGGGCCCCGCCCGCTCCTGCCCAGCACTCGCCACCTCTCTGCATTTCCGGTGGTGCCAAAAACTGCACATTTCACTTCTCAAGCAGAAGCAGCACAGCTGGTCCCTGGCCTGCAGTGAGGGAGGCCCTTAGGGGCCAATCCCAGCTGCACGGCCTGACTCAGTGCAATCAAAAAACAAGGCTGACTGGAGCCGCAGCCAGTGGCTTCTTGTGGGAATTCACTGAGTTTGTGTACACGAAGTGACACCTGGGCACGTCACCACTGTCACTGCTACAGGCACAGGCACTGGTCCCTGGTTGAAGTCACTCTGGGAGGGCAGCACAGGGAACAAAATGCTTTCCTGTCCATGAGAAATGTCTGGTCCAGCTTGGGCGCAGTGGCTCACACCCGTAATCCCAGCACTTTGGGAGGACGAGGCAGGCGGATCACCTGAGGTCAAGAGATCGAGACCATCTTGGCCAACATGGTGACACCTCGTCTCTACTAAAAATACAAAAAGTAGCCAGTCACGGTGAAATGCGCCTGTAGTCCCAGCTACTCAGGAGGTTGAGGCAGGAGAATCACTTGAACCCAGGAGGCGGAGGCTGCAGTGAGCCGAGAATGCACCACCGCACTCCAGCCTGGGCGACAGACTGAGACTCCATCTCAAAAAACAAAGCAAGAAAGAAATGTCTGGTGCGGTGGGGAACATAGACACACAAACGGGGCCCACGACTGCCGACGGCTGGGGAACCCGCGCCTCTTAGGCACCCCCGGCACAGCCTCACGTCCGAGGCAGACAGACTTGACCGTGGAGGTGCAAATGGCCGCCACTCCCACGTGGTCCACACCAAGCCTGGCCACGCCGGTGGGCAGAACCACGGTGCTGACACACAGAACTAGCACAGGGCCAAGGGTACAGCACACCAGATAAGAACAGGCAAGGGGCTGCCTGCCAAACATAGAGCACCAGGGTCCCAGCCTCTGACATGCTGACATGCAGGACAAAAGACTCGCTCTCAGCTCTGCCAGATTTCTTTACCCCCAAGATGCTGGTGTGAGAGACTCATCAGCACCCCAGCTGATGTGGAAACACCACACAACCGGAAGCTACCACTCCAGCCCTAAGCACCCGGGAACGCCAGCTCGTGACCTGTGCTGATGACCACAGCTGCTTCCCAGGAAGCGTCTGGGACAGGACAAGGCTGTGCTCCCTGTTAGGCTCCACATGGGCCCCACGGCTGGCCACACTGCAGGGAGGCCAAGCTGCTCACAGCCCTCCTCGCCTCCCGAATCCGAGGCCCCTGAGGAGGGGGTGTGGCGGGGCTACTGCCCTGTGCAGGCCCCAGCTCACCTGTGCTCACAGGCTTCCACCGCAGGGTCTCCGGCGTCCACTGCCTGCAGCACCCTGTGGACGCTCTCCTCCAGCCAGCTCATGGTGGCGGGCTCTTTCCAGAGGAAGTGTGACCTCCCGAGATACAGGCTCACCAGCTGGCTCAGGGCAGGGGGCTGGCTGGAGGAGAGCAAGGTCTGTGAGCAGAACACTCTTCAGGCCAGCAGAGCCCCAGGGGTGGGCAGAAGGGAGGTGCAGGGAGGGCCCTGTGGGCTGCTGGACCCGAGAGCGTGGGGCTGGGGCACACAGATATGTGCCATGGCCTCTTATGCACTGTCTGTGTTCCTTAGGAAGCACCACTGACTCCACAGAAATGTGAAAATATAACCAGGGCAAGTCCATCTGTGGGCACACAGGGGGAGCCCTGGATGCCACCCTGGCTCCCGAGGGCTGGGGTCGGACCTGGAGGTCACACTGACCCCCAAGGACTGTGGGAGGACCTGGAGGTCACACTGGCTCCCGACGGCTGTGGGAGGACCTGGAAGTCACATTGGCCCCAGATGGCTGGGGGAGGATGTGGAGGCCACACTGGCTCCCGAGGGCTGGGGGAGGACGTGGAGGCCACATTGGCTCCAGGGGGAGGACTCTGTGGCATACACTTTCTCCTGTGCTTGCTCCCTCTTCGTTATTTTTTTGAGACCAGGTCTCGCTCTGTCACTTAGGCTGGAGTGCAGGAGCACAGGCCAACCTTCCACCTCGGCTTCCCAAAACGCTGGGATTACAGGTGTGTGCCCCCGTGCCCAGTACCCTCTTTATGAGCCTGGGTTTTAAGCTGGAGGCTGCTCACTGCCCCACCGGGGCTTTTCCACATATCAATGAGGGCTCCAGAGCCCTCCCAGGTCGGATGAAAGTCCCCGAGTTCCCTATCACAGGCCCTCCTGCTGCTGGGAGCAGGTCCCTCAAGGCCTCTCAGGATGAGTGAAAATGGCTCCCAGGCTCCGAAGCCACAGACACCCCACAGATGGGCACCCCTCAGACAGGCACTCCACAGATGGACACGCCACAGACAGATGGACACCTCACAGATGGACACCACACAGACACCTCACAGATGGTCACCCCGCAGACGGGCACCCCACAGACGGGCACCCCACAGACGGGCACCCCACAGTCGGGCACCCCACAGACGGGCACCCCACAGACGGGCACCACCACTCTTTACCTTATCTCAGCATTGGGTCCAAAGAAGTGATGAGCGGACACGGTGGCATCGGGCTGCACGCTGCAGTACTCTAGCAGGGGCAGGAGGACTGCGGGAGAAGCAGAGGCTCTGTGGGACCCCTCGGCCCACAGCCCAGCCACTCCCAGCCCCCAAGGTGCTAAGGGACACGGTAAGGTCTTTGTCACAGACACAGCTGAGTGCTTTCAGATGGAGGAGCCTGCAGGGCCAGTGGCTTGCTTCTGGCTGGCACTCTGAGTTGCTGCTGCTGGGGTGCCCAGGGTCTGAGGTGGGGGTCTCCTCACACCAGCCCCCAGGAGCCTCCCAGCACCCCCATCTGCATCTGAGGAAGACTCACCCACCGCCCTCCACACACGTGGGGCTGGATGTTCTAATCACAAAGTCCAGACCCCATGGCAGGCTGGTGGGAGCAGAGGCCACCTGTGTCCAGTAGAAGGGCTAGCACCGCAGGGCCGGGTTGAGGTCTAGGCCACCATGTAGGGGCATGGGCCCCCACGGCAGAGCCTGTCCCACCCCTGCCTGCAGTGATCTCCAGTGCTCTGGGATAAGTGGCGGTGGCTTCTTGGGAGCCTGCCTGCCTTCGAAGCAGGTGCTGACACTACAGCTTGTAAGACAGCAGCACCGCTCTGTCACACAGCACACGGCCTCCCAGCCCTGTTCCCGGAGACGGCTGCACTGGTGGACCACAGCACACGGCCTCCAACCCGTTCCCAGACACTGCTACACTGGGGAACGCGGCACAGGGCTGCAGAGGAGGACAAAGGTGCTTCTTAGGCACAGGAGATGAAGCTTTTGGGGTCAGCGAGCAGACCGAGGGCTTGCCAGGCCCCTCTGGTTGGCACATTTCTCTGCCTGTGCTGGAAGCTTGCCCAAAGCCATGCCGTGGGCCTCCCTGGGGCCCAGACAGAGCCCTAGAAATCCGCAGAAGCAGTGAGGCGCTGCTGCTTCCAGGACGTGCTAACAGAAGGTGAGTGGTCACGCACGTGTCACATCAGCTGCACGCAAACAACCCTCAGCCCCCACAGCCCCTCAGAGGAGCCCTGTCTTAAAAAGAGATGTCACACATGCTGTCTGGCAGGTGTCAGCCCCACTGTGCCCGCGCCACGTGTGTGGATGGAGAACACCCAGATGCAGTCGGGGCTCAGGGGCTGTGCAGGCTGAGTCTGTGTGAGCAGGACAGGCCTCCGCGGCACATCCCAGCGTGGTGCTCAGCACAACCCTCTCCGCCACGCCTCGGCACCTCTGACACCTTCCTCTGCTTTGTTCTCCTCCCCAGCACTGACACGACCCGTGCCCGGCACCTCCCAGCCAGCCCCGTCTCTGCACCCTACAGCACAGCCGCACGGGGAAGGACGGCTGCCACCTCCTCGTGCCCGGCACCTCCCAGCCAGCCCCGTCTCTGCACCCTACAACACAGCCCCACGGGGAAGGACGGCTGCCACCTCCTCGTGCCCGGCACCTCCCAGCCAGCCCCGTCTCTGCACCCTACAGCACAGCTGCACGGGGAAGGACGGCTGCCACCTCCTCGTGCCCGGCACCTCCCAGCCAGCCCCGTCTCTGCACCCTACAGCACAGCCGCACGGGGAAGGACGGCTGCCACCTCCTCGTGCCTGGCACCTCCCAGCCAGTCCCGTCTCTGCACCCTACAACACAGCCCCACGGGGAAGGACGGCTGCCACCTCCTCGTGCCCGGCACCTCCCAGCCAGCCCCGTCTCTGCACCCTACAGCACAGCCCCACGGGGAAGGACGGCTGCCACCTCCTCGTGCCTGGCATGCACGCAGCAGGTCCCCAGATGGACCGATCATCTTTCGAGTTTGGTAGGGCAGGTTTGCAGGCCCTACCACAGAATGTACGTTTCTGAAGGTTTAGGGGAGGTCAGGGACCTGGCCCCCACCACCATGGCTGACAGGACACACCCCACTCCAGCAAGATTCGGCACCCACCTCCAGGGAACATGGTGAGCGCCTGCTGTATCAAGAGCGAGGCCTTCTCCCTGGCAGAGCTCTGCTCATGCTCGGGGAGGTCCGTCTGCTGGCTCAGCAGGAAATACGCCAGTGGAACAGAGAAGGCAAAATTTGGGAGCTGCGACAGGTTCCGATGAGCCTAAAACAGACAGAAACAGAGTGGAGCCTCAAGTCAGAAAGACAAAGTATGTCAGTTGGCAGATGCTCTGACGCCACCACGAGCCCTGCCAGGAGCAGGTAGATTCTGCCGGCAATGCGAGGGCCTCTTCTCAACTTAGCATAAAGATAACTTACACACCCACCTGGGGGAATTTCCACATGCAGAAGAGAGAGGACACGGGGGCCTGAGGAATCACAGAGTGAGAGTGAGGGGGCTACAGGGAGGGAGGGCCCCACCTGCCACAGGGGCTCCTCTTTGAAGCTGAGCAGTCAGTGCTCTCAATGTGGAAAACGCACATAGCACGAAGCAGCAAAGATGAGGGCAGTCTACCACCCCGTGAGTGCTACTGCCGTTCTCAGCAGACGCCACGGCCCTCAGACATGCGACTCACTGCCTTTTTTTCTATCAAAATGGGATCACAGACTCACAGCTTTCGACCTTAAACACCATCATCCACATTCGCCTGTGGCCCCATTTTGGGGGATTCCCTGAGCTTTTCCTGCACCTCCATTTTTGTGAGATCCAGGGATTTCTATAAACCACATTCCTGAGGTGAGATTTCCTGGCCGATTATGCCAAATGCTAAACAATTCAAAGTAATTTACCCATTTTCTTTTTTTTTTTTCAGTTATCATTAGTTTATTATAAAAGAGACATATGGGAATTATTTACATGATGAAAGATTTCAGAACTTCAGTGGAATGGGCAGCTTCACGTTGATGCCATTTCAATAGTGACTTATTTCAGTCTACGTACTTTCCAAGAATGTCACCATCTCTAAATAGGAAATAATCCTTGTCATCTAGAACTACTTTGGTGCCTCCACATTCTGGGAGAAGAACTTTATCTCCACCTTTCACGCTAACTGCTTGACTCTCTCCGCCCTTCCCTTTGGAACCCGCTCCCACGGCGACTACTGTGGCTTGCCGCACTTTCCCTTGAGATGTTTCCGAAGCATAACGCCTCCTTTGGTTACAGTTTCAGCAGCACTCCTTTCAACCAACACTCGGTCAAAGAGTGGGAGAAACTTTCTAAACGCCTGTCCTGCCGTGACTCCCTCCGCCTCAGACTCGGCGAGCAGAGACCCGCGACACCGCCCTCGCGCCACGTGAAAAGGCCGCCCGGCGCACAGGCGCGCCCGCCCCGGCCCCGACCGCTGGCCCGTCGCCCCTCGAGGGCCCTGCGCACGCCGCTGACGCGGGGACTGGGAGGCGGAAGGAAAGAGGAGCTGTTTCTAGGCTTTTCTAGGCGCCCAGCCGAGGTGAAAGCAATTTACCCACTTTCGTTAGGCATAACCATGTGCTACGAAAAATTCAGCACAGAAACAGGGAAGGTAAGAACTGCCGTCACCTGCTCCCCAGCCCTGGGCCCTGCGGGAGGTCAGCATGACAAAGTCTCATGTGTCCTTCCAGGTAAGTGGCACCCAGAGGAACATAATGGGAGCCCAGGGGTCAGTTTAAATTTTCTAGGAGCTGCATTAAAGAGAAAACAGGTGAGATTAACTTTAATACATTATATCCAATCCAATCCAACTAAATTATCACTCCAACACGTGTCTGTTACTGGTGGCAGAGTTCGGGTCTCTCCTGCTGTACAGTCACTCCCCTGGGACAGGGTGTGCTGGGGGCAACCCTCCCACTGCCTCTCGGCTGCCTCTTCCTGTCCTGCCCACGAGGAGCTCAGGTGCTGCCACTTTCTCATTACTAGCTCCACGATCCTGGCAGGCAGGCGTACACACATTGGAGGGTCTGACATAAGGCTGCTGTAACATCCCTAGGAAAACCAGATTCCGCTCCGCAGAGGCTCGAGGGAGACAAAAAGTCAGGAGGATGTGGTTCTACTCTCGAACAATTACCATTTCATCACCAAACCATCCCTTGAGCACACAGACACCAAACCAGGAAAACAGAAGGAGCAGCAGACGTCTGTCCCTCCAGGGACCCACCAGGCTCCCACCTACCTCCCACTCCTGGAAGAGGCGGATCAGGTACTCATAGTTCCGGGCCCGCAAGGCCAGGTGGTCGATGAGCAGCAGCATGCAGAGGGGGTCCTCATCCGGCTCGAGACTTCCAGAGGCAGCGCAGGGAGCACAGAGAAGGAGAACGTGGCGCTGTCAGGCCGGGAGTGGGCCAGAGGCAGAGTAGGGAGCACAGTGAAGGACAATGGGGCGCTGTCAGGCCGGGAGTGGGCCGGAGGCAGAGCAGGGAGCAGAACGAAGGAGAACCAGCCACCATCAGGCAGGGAATAGGCCTGCAGCCAAGGCAGGGAGCACGGGCAGGTGTGGTGGAGCAGCCACTCACCTCAGGATGAGCTTGCAGTACTCCAGTGCGGTGCGTGGGCAGCCTCGCTTCTCCAGGAAGCTCATCTGCTTGTAGAGGGCCAGGTAGAAGCTCCTAGATCCACAACAGTTCCACATGAATTACAGCGACACAAAGCAGAAAGCCCTGTGGACAGTGCTGCGGCCAGCACCCGCTCCACCCTGCCCTCCGCACAGTGCCAGGGTGCCGTTCAGCTCTCTGGGTTCTGCTGGCATTTCCTACGTGCCCAGCACACAGAGATCCGTGTCTGGAGAGGAGGTGAGCACTCTCCTTGTGCTTTACAGACTTACACACAAATTTGCATACTGAAAACCAAACCTCTCTGAAATCTTTATCTTTTTTGTTGACTATTTATGATTTAAGGGGAGAGAATTAAAATCTCCTGTTACAATTATGGCAAATTAGATCTTAATGTGTCCTCCAATCTCAACAGTGGCTCACAGCACTCAGGCTGGACACATGGAGCCTGTGACTTCTGCATCCAGGTCTTGGTGGGCTGCTACTTCTGTCAACAGTCCACTGTCCCTTTTATGCCTGGAAATATTAGTATTTTATAATCTACCTCAAAGTACTAATAATTTCATTGGAAGAGACAAACCTAACATAAAGAAAACCAGGCCAGGCGTGGTGGCTCACACCTATAATCCCAGCACTTTGGGAGGCTGAGGTAGGCAGATCACAAGGTCAAGAGATGGAGACCATCCTGGCCAAGACAGTGAAACCCCGTCTCCACTAAAAATACAAAAATCAGCCAGGCACAGGTGGTGGGCACCTGTAATCCCAGCTACTCGGGAGGTTGAGGCAGGAGAACTGCTTGAACCCAGGAGGCGGAGGATGGAGTGAGCTGAGATCACATCACTGCACTCCAGCCTGATGACAGAGCAAGACTCCATCTCGAAAAAAAAAAAAAAGAAAAGAAAAAAGAAAACCAGTGGAGGAAATTCAGACCCAGCACACAATGTGGACCATCTGTGCAGCAGGGCTGGATGGACCTTGGCTTGCCAGGAGGGCCGAGAGAGTAGGGGTGGGTCGCACATGGGAGACACCCAGGGTGGCCAGAGAAACCAGGCGCTGCACAAGGAGAGTCAGGACAGCGGACAGAAGCTGGTCCACACACAGGACACACAGGACAGTGGACAGAGGCTGGTCCACACACAGGACACACAGGACAGCAGACAGAGGCTGGTCCACACACAGGACACACAGGACAGCGGACAGAGGCTGGTCCACACACAGGACACACAGGACAATGTACAGAGGCTGGTCCTCGCCACAAGTGCCCACAGGACAGGCTGTGGGGGGGGCCTGGTGGGAGCCAGTCCAGGTCTGACCAGTGAGGGCTGATGGCAGATGGATGGCTTTAGGGGCACAAGTGTCTGGAAGAAGAGAGTGCCACACGTGTGGCCGCTCAGGGCAGTGGAGCGAGCCTCAGGCTGACTCTGAGCTGCTCACTGATTGAAGGTTAACCCTGTAAAGCCTTCCAAAGCTTCTAAACTTGCCAGGGACGGGTTCTTTGGCCAAACATACAAGGAAACGCAACTGCAGAGCCCATCGTGGGGATGTGGTTTGTCAGGCTCATCGTTTGTTTTTTTTTTAAGAGGAGGTCTCACTCCGGTGCCCAGGCTGGAGTACAGTGGCGCAACCTCAGCTCGCTGCAGCCTTGACCTCCTGGGCAGCTGGGACCACAGGCATGTGTCACCAGGCCTAGGTGGTTTTTAAAATGTTCAGTAGAGACTGCATCTTGCCACGGTGCTCAGACTGGTTTTCAAGCAATCCTCTCATCTTGGCCTCCCAAAGTGCTGGGATGAGAGGCATGAATCACTGTGCCCAGCCAGGCTTACTTCTAACACAAACAAATTTATTTTTCTTTTTGTTTATTTATTTTTTAAGAGATGGAGGTCTCACTATGGTGCCCGGGTTGGACCCGAACTCCTGGGCTCAGCAGACCTCCCACTCCAACCTCCAGAGTAGCATCGGGCATGTTCACAGACAAAGGTAAACCTGGGCTGAGCCAATCCAATCCCTCTATCCTTGAGCCCAGAGAGAGGAAGGCGGGTCATCCTGGGTCTGTGGGCTCTGGTCCAACCTGGTGGGCAGTCACCTACTGCCTGCAGCACTGCCCTTGAGCTCACTCACAGGAGAAGGGAGGGGAGAGCTGCGAGCACCCAGGCCGGCTGCACTCACCTGTTCTCGGGTCTGCGGTAATCCAGCCGGCAAGCCCCGCTGGTGAGGCTGAACAAGGGGTGGAACGCACACTCCATACTGTACAGTGCTCTCTCTGCGGGCACAGAAACACCAGGGGAGGGTGTTACGGCCACACACAGCAACCACGGCCCCTCCTCTGATGATGCACAATGAGAGGTCTGGAAGGAAGATCACGAAACTAGAATCCTGGACACTTAAGAGGGCAGACATGACCCTGGGCATCCCAGATGCCACTCTGAGTTTATTTCAACCACAGAACTTGTGAGCTTGAGACAGAAACACCTTAAACACCACGAGGCACAACTGCTGCCACGTCCTGGCGGAATCAGGCGTCCACGCGTGAAGCACAAACGTGTCACGTCCTGGCGGAATCAGGCGTCCACGCGTGCAGCACAAACGTGTCACGTCCTGGCGGAATCAGGCGTCCACGCGTGCAGCACAAATGTGTCACGTCCTGGCGGAATCAGGCGTCCACGCGTGCAGCACAAACGTGTCATGTCCTGGCGGAATCAGGTGTCCACGCATGCAGCACAAACGTGTCCACATAAGACCAGCACGTGCAAGCTCACATCAGCTCTATTATTTACAATAGTCAAAAAGCGGAAACAGCCCAGACAGCAACCAACTAATGATGGATACACAAAATGTGGTCTATCCACACAGTGGATTATTATTCAGCCATAAAAACGAATGAGGTTCTGATCCGTGTCACAATGAGGATGAACCTTGGAAACGTCATGCTAAATAAAAGCCAGAGACAAAAAGACCACGTGGTCTAAGATTCCGTTCATGTGATATGTGCAGAACAGGCAGATCCACAGGGCAGGAGGAGAACAGCAGTGCAAGGGGCTGGGAGGAGGAGAGCTAACAGGCTGAGGGGCTTCTTTTGTGGGTAAGGAAAATGATCTGAAATTGATCATGGTGTCTGCTGTACAGCTCCGGCATATACTAAATACCAGCAAACCGTATCTTTCAATGGGTGCATTTTGTGCTCTGTAGGTAGCATCTCAATAAAGTTGTCGTGGATATCCTGGCAAACCCCTGCACCCTCTGACATCTCAAACCACCACATCTGCCCTGAAGGCTTGAGGTGCTCCCACAGCTGATGGGAACGGGGTGGGGGACTCCGTCTCACCTACGAGGTCTCGAGCCATCTCCTGATCCTCTTGAAAGCGGCAGGCGTCGCTGAGCTGCAGGAGCGAGTCCACGTGATACGGGCTCGTCTGGAGCAGAACCTACCAGAAGGGAGGACAGGCCTGGAGGAAAGCCACACGCAGCCCTCTTGGGGACAGACACCCAGCAAGGCACCAGCTCCCAGTCACGCCTTTCTTTCAGGCATTTAAAACCAGGGGAGGCCAGACACAGTGGCTCTTGCCGGTAATCCCAGCACTTTGGGAGGTTGAGGCGGGAGGATCACTTGAGGTCAGGAGTTCAAGATCAACCTGGCCAACATGGCAAAACCTAGTCTCTACTAAAAATACAAAAATCAGTTGGGTGGGGTGGCGCATGCCTGTAGTCCCAGTTACTCGGGAGGCTGAGGCAGGAGAATCGCTTGAACCCAGGCTGTGACTGCACCAATGCACTCTAGCTAAGAATATGAGATTCCGACTCAAAAAAAAAAAAAACTGGGGGAAATTAATTCCAGGTGTGACAGTCACAACGTCTCCCAACTCACAATATGCTAGTTATTATTGCTAAGCTGAACCAAGCATCTGACCTAAAGCAGGAACTCAGAACCTGACACGCCCAGGCCAGGGGCTACCCACTACGCCCTGAGAATGAGGAGTGGAGGCCAGCAGCCTGCTTTTCCCACAGGGAAGAGGACGTGAGCTCTCAAAAGCACCCTGCCCCCAACCACAGTCCTGAGGTGGCATGGACAGGGATGAGGGTGTCCAGAGAGCGTGGAGGACGACCTCCTTCTGGTTCTGAGGACAGGGTTGGTTAGGATCTCGGGACCCGGGGGCACCAAGCCTGGGGGTTTGTGAGGAGAGGACGCCGTCACTGACAGGTGGACGGGCCGTCCGGGGGCAGGGAATCTGAGCTGCTCCCCTGTGCTGAGCCAGCAGGAGGCAATGGCAGCAGCAAGAAGCCCCAAAGTCCCCGGCCTGCGTCACACAGCAACAGTCTCGAAGAACAGGCAGTGACAGCAGCGCTCCAGGCTCTCCTCAGAGTATGGACAGATTTCACTTTGCCTAGAGCCTCTGAACACATCTCCCTCTGGTCACGGGGCCTGACGGCCCTGCAGAGACAGGTGCCCTTCCTGTTGGGAAGGGCAGGAGGCCGCACACCTCCCCGTCACCAGGGAAGGACATGGCCCAGTGCAGCGGTGGCTACACGGCCCTGCTCCTGTCGGGCTGCAAGGACCACGCACCACGATGTTGTTGGGCTCCATGGACTCCACAGCCACCAGGAACTTGTGCTGCGCCTGCTGGTACTCCTCACTGTGCTCAAACGCAAACAAGGACAGGCCTTTTTTCGATTCCAGTAGCCGCATGGACAGACCTGGGAGGGGAGAGTGCTCAGAGAGGGCGTGCCAGGAGCAGGGACTGTGGGCACCTCTGCAGGGCACAACAGCTCCCCACCCTTTTGGTGTTCTTGACAAGGCCTCTGCGGTATCAACAAACTTGACCTGAGCGTGTATTTACGCGTGTCACCCGGGTCCGGGCACCTTCCCAGGATACCCACCATCTGGTCTATACCAGCAGACGGTATCCTGTCTCCTTTAGTTTCCTATCAAGATGTGTTTCCCCCCAGAACTCAGATACAGCTCAAGCCTCACTGGCCTGGAGGGAGTGTCAGGGACGAGGACACATACAGTCCACAGGTCACCAGATCCGACCAGGCCAAACCCTGCCCCCAGACCAAGTCTGATTGGGGTGAACGTCCAGGGTGGCCGTGAAAAGGCAGGGGTGGAGTGCTGTGGTACAGATGGCCACAGCGCTTTAGAACCCATGGCCACCCTCTCTCTCTGCTCCTCATGTCTGACTTTGCTGTACAAGGCCCAGTTTCTCCTGATAAACCTGAAAAACTCAGCCTCCCAGGAACTCCATGGAATAGGTGCCCCGTAGCGACACCTTCTTGATGGCTCTGCCCAAGGCCTGAGTCCTGCAAGAACTCATGGAGCCCCCGTCTGCAGTGTTCAGGGGCCTGGGGGACAAAAGATGCCACGAGCAGTGGGGTTCACCCTCTGACAGCACGGGCCTCACTCCTAGACACATCCTTACAGAATGTGCGCAGGCACAGGAGAGGCAGGGCATGGGAGCCAGGGCCGCACAGACAGCAGCAGCCATGGGCACAGCACAGCTCCCTTCCCACGGGGCCATCCCTGCCCTGGCCCCTGAGGAGTGGAAGCTGGCGTGGAGGGCCTCCTGACGCTTCTCCACACCACGCAACCAAGCACGCCAACAGGGCATCTATGTAGCACTCCATGCCTTTCTGCACTGTTGCAATTTATCTTTAAATCACGGGCACTTATTAGTTTGCAATATACAAAATAGTGCAGTTTAAAATTAACTCGATCACTTCTATAAGAAAAAGGTCGATGGCAGCACGGTAGGAAAAACCTGCATCAAAAAAAAACCAAACACACAAATACTGTGCCTGGGAGGCTCCGTGTCAGAGGCACCGGGCCAGCCTTCAGCATGCAAGCCCTCAGTGTGGTAACAAATAGTCACACACTGCACCTCGGTGCTCCAGGTGTGAAGAGACTCGGCTCAAGAGGCACTGACACTCCCAGTGCCTGCACTGGCCAGTGCGCAGACCACCCCTCCCCGCGGCCTCTGCAGACCCACCCCTCCCCGCAGCCTCTGCAGACCCTCCCCTGGTTTGCTGTACAGACCCCCCTGCAGCCTCTGCAGACCCTCCCCTGGTTTGCTGTACAGACCCCCCGCAGCCTCTGCAGACCCTCCCCTGGTTTGCTGTACAGACCCCCCGCAGCCTCTGCAGACCCTCCCCTGGTTTGCTGTACAGACCCCCCTGCAGCCTCTGCAGACCCTCCCCTGGTTTGCTGTACAGACCTCCCTGCAGCCTCTGCAGACCCTCCCCTGGTTTGCTGTACAGACCTCCCTGCAGCCTCTGCAGACCCTCCCCTGGTTTGCTGTACAGACCCCCCGCAGCCTCTGCAGACCCTCCCCTGGTTTGCTGTACAGACCCCCCTACAGCCTCTGCAGACCCTCCCCTGGTTTGTTGTACAGACCTCCCTACAGCCTCTGCAGACCCCCCGCAGCCTCTGCAGACCCTCCCCTGGTTTGCTGTACAGACCCCCCGCAGCCTCTGCAGACCCTCCCCTGGTTTGCTGTACAGACCCCCCGCAGCCTCTGCAGACCCTCCCCTGGTTTGCTGTACAGACCTCCCTGCAGCCTCTGCAGACCCTCCCCTGGTTTGCTGTACAGACCCCCCTGCAGCCTCTGCAGACCCTCCCCTGGTTTGCTGTACAGACCTCCCTGCAGCCTCTGCAGACCCTCCCCTGGTTTGCTGTACAGACCCCCCGCAGCCTCTGCAGACCCTCCCCTGGTTTGCTGTACAGACCCCCCTACAGCCTCTGCAGACCCTCCCCTGGTTTGTTGTACAGACCTCCCTACAGCCTCTGCAGACCCCCCGCAGCCTCTGCAGACCCTCCCCTGGTTTGCTGTACAGACCCCCCCACAGCCTCTGCAGACCCTCCCCTGGTTTGCTGTACAGACCCCCCTGCAGTCTCTGCAGGCCCTCACCTGGTTTGCTGTACCGGGGCCAGGTGCTCTTAGGGGTTGTCAGCCATGTGCATTTGGGGTACACGCGCTGTCTCTGCCGTGGCCTGGGGAGAATGGGACGTGGGCACAGCTTTACTTTCTGTGGTGTGTGGGGACCTAGGCTTTGCTGCCTGATCCCTGTAGTGCCTGTGCAAGCAACACTGAGGGCAGAGAAGGCATGTGGGGCAGGGTGGGGAAGCACAGGGACAGGATGCAAATGAGCGTCAGCACCTGCTGCTGGGCAGGGGGGGCAGGGAGGCCGGCTCACCAACGCCCCATAGAGAGAAAGAAAAAAGGAAATTCTGGCCGGGCACAGTGGCTCACACCTATAATCCCAGCACTTTGAGAGGCCAAGATGGGAGGATTTCTTGAGCCCAGGAATTCGAGACTGGCCTGGCCAAGACAGCAAAACCCCATTTCTACAAAGGATTTTAAAAATTAGCCTGGTGTGATGGCCTGCACTTGTGATCCCAGCACTGCAGCCTGGGCAAGAATGAGACCCTGTCTCAAGAAGAAAAGAAAAAAAGAAGAAAAACAAAAGAAAGAGAATAACATGCCAATATCCACATGCCCATCATTCAGCTTAAGAAACCAACCATCTCTGATGTGACAGTAGCTCCATGCCTTTTCCATGTCTCCCTAGCTGCCCAGCTGAGATACCATCTGACCAGGGCTTAGGGTCGGCCTGACCCCTGTGGCAGATACCCCCAAGTAACAGAGCTCAGTGCACTCTGCCTAGGCACACAGAAACAGGAGAGGCGGGGTGTGGGAGCCACGGCAGCAATGACAGTCACCACGGGCACAGCACAGCTCCCTTCCCACAGGACCATCCCTGGCTTGAGGGCCCCACAGTGCAGCCACTGCAGAGTAGGCCAGCGTGGAGGCCCCTGCCGATGTCAAGGTGGCCCCAGCCCCTCCTCCTGACTGCGGCACACGCCCAGGCCTGGCGGAGTCGGCCCTTAACACTCTCATGTGCCACATCTACAAAATTCCAGGGACAGCCTGGCCCGCAGGGAGCAGTCCCACAAAACAAGTAAGGAAGCCTCCAGAACAGACCCAACGAGGCAGCCTGGAGCGATGCTGAGAGCGGGTAGGGGACAGGAGTCTGGAGGAATCTGAAGGCTGGCAGGCCTTCTCAGCAGGAGGAGTGGTGCCAAGGAGCTGGGGCAATGAGCTGACCCGGCTGTGACAGTACAAAGTCAGGGACCCAGGAGGAAGCAGAGCCTATGTTATTCTGAGCTTCTGAGGGAACCAGCGCTGGGGGCAGTGAGCTGACCCAGCTCACACAGTAGAAAGTCAGGGCCCAGGAAGAAGCAGAGCCTATGTTATTCTGAGCTTCTGAGGGAACCACCAGAAGGAGAAACAGAAACAGGCCAGGTCTTTGTCTTGGAGGAGCAGGACAAGGGTGATGGGATGAATAAAAAGGTAACTGTGGTTTCTCCATCGAAGTCTTTTGGTAGAACTTAAATTTTTAAAGAAATGAATATAACAGGGCAGACGCAGTGGCTCACACCTGTAATCCCAGCACCTTGGGAGGCTGAGGCAGGCGGATCACGAGGTCAGGAGATCGAGACCACCCCGGCCGACATAGTAAAACCACGTCTCTACTAAAATACAAAAAATTAGCCGGGTGGGGTGGCAAGTGCCTGTAGTCCCAGCCGCTCAGGAGGCTGAGGCAGAACTGCTCGACCCTGGGAGGCAGAGGTTGCAGTGAGCCGAGATCGCACCACTGCACTCGAGCCTGGGCAACACAGCGAGACTCAGTCTCAAAAATAAATAAATAAATACAATAAAAAGTATGATACTACTATAAAAATATTAAAAGCAATCATTATCAACTAATTACTCTTATAAATCCGCATTAATTTTACTAATTACTATTAATAATCATAATTTGCAGAAATGTAAAGAAGTGGCACAGACAGACCAAGCAGATGCAAACACAGGGTGGGGAGGTGGCGCCCTCAGGCCGGGGAAATACAGCTGACAAAGCAGGCATTTTCAAGTCTATTTCTCATAATTAACACAAAAATGTGAAGTAAAGACCAGCCTGGCCACCACAGTGAAACCCCGTCTCTACTAAAAATACAAAAACTAGCTGGGCGTGGTGTCAGGTGCCTGTAGTCCCAGCTACTCGGGAGGCTGAGGCAGGAGAAGCCCTTGAAGCCGGGAGGTGGAGGCTGCAGTGAGCTGAGATCGTGCCACTGCACTCCAGCCTGGGCGACAGCGGTCTCAAGAGGGAAAAAAAAAAAAAAGAAATCCAAGGCAAATGTGAACAAGGAGCACAAAAAACACCCTCAATCTTACCCAGGATCAAAAGGTAAAGTTAAAACACCAACACGACTTTTTGTCTACACGTGATGATGCGTTTCTAAACCCACTACCATCTGTCTCGAGTGAGAAGATGAAGGAGGACCCTGGGCGGGAACCTGCGTGCAAGTTGTCTGACTCTACTCGAGGGCGCTGGCAGCGTGCAGCTGACTCGAAATACAGCGTGCAGCAATACTCATTCTTGGGCAGTTTCACAGAAATGCCTGCAGACATTGGGGGACTGAGCCGACATCTGGGCAGTCGCCAACACTAGGGTGAGGAAGGACCCAGAACACCACGGTGCAGCAGCAACGCTTAGGCCAGGTCTGGTGCCTCACGCCTGGAATCCCAGCACTTTGGGAGGCCAAGGCGGGCAGATCATTTGAGGTCAGAAGTTCGAGACCAGCCTGGCCCACACGGTGAAATCCTGTGTCTACTAAAAATACAAAAATTAGCTGAGCATGGTGGCATTGACCTGTAATCCCAGCTACTTGCGAAGCTGAGGCAGGAGAATCATATGAACCCAGGAGGGGGAGGATGCCGTGAGCTGAGATTGCCCCACTGCACTCCAGCCTAGGTGACAGAGCGAGACCCCATCTCAAAAAAAAAAAGACAGAAAAAAAAAGAAACAATGCTTAGAACTCAAGAGGTGCAAAACCAGGGCATGATACAGACCACCAGTCCTCTCTGTGGTCCAATAAAACAGAGGACTGGCCAGGCGCGGTGGCTCACACCTGAAATCCCAGCACTGTGGGTGACAAAGGTGGGTGGATTATGAGGTCAAGAGATCGAGACCAGCCTGGACAAGATGGTGAAACCCCATCTCTACTAAAAATACAAAAATTAGTAGGGCATGGTGCCACGTGCCTGTAATCTCAGCCACTCAGGAGGCTAAGGCAGGGAACTGCTTACACCCAGGAGGCGGAGATTGCAGTGAGCCGAGGTCAAGGTTGCAGTGAGCCAAGATCATGCCACTGCACTCCAGCCTGGGTGATGGAGCAAGACTCTGTCTGAAAACAAAACACAAAAAAAGAAAACAGCAGGATTACGTCTGGATAGGCTTGGTGGCTCGTGCCTGTAATCCCAGCACTTTGGGAGGCCAAGGGAGAAGGATCACTTGAAGCCAGGAGTCTGACAACAGCCTGGGCAACAAAGTGAGACCTTGTCTCTACAAAAAATAAAATAAAATAAATTAGCGGTAGCATGCGCCTGTAGTCCCAGCTATTTGGGAGGCTGAGGTGGGGGTATCGCCTGGGCCCAGGAGTTCTGGGCTGTAGTGTGCCGTGCCGATCGGGTGCCCGCACTGAGTTCGGCATCAATATGGTGACCTCCAGTGGGAGCAGGGGACCACCAGGCTGCTTAAGGAGGGGTAAACTGGCCCAGGTTGAAAACAGAGCAGGTCAAAACTCCCATGCTGATCAGTAGTGGGATCGTGCCTGTGAATAGCCACTGCACTCCGGCCTGGTCAACATAATGAGACCCCGTCTCTAAATAAATAAATAAATAAATACAAAGGGAAAAAAAAAAAGAAACTTATCTCAGAACCTGAGAATCTTAGAATTTGACAGTTTTTGAAACCACCTCCCCCTCCTTTTTTTTAAGACAGAGTCTCACTGCGTTTCCCAGGCTCAAGTACAGTGGTACAATCTCAGCTCGTTGCAACCTCCGCCTCCCGGGTTCAAGTGATTCTCCTGCCTCAGCCTCCCAAGTAGCTGGGATTACAGGTGCCCAGCTAATTTTTATATTTTCAGTAGAGACAGGGTTCACTATGTTGCCCAGGCTGGTCTCGAACTCTTAACCTCAGGTGATCCACCCACCTCGGTCTCCCATAGTGCTGGGATTACAGGTGTGAGCATCGCACCTGGTTGCAGTGAGCCGGGATCATACCACTGCACTCCAGCCTGGGCGTTTGGAACCTTACACTAGAGAAGGCCCCTTACGCTGTGAGGGATGAAACCCATCTACCCCGGCCATCTCCACAACCCAGTTACAGACAAGGTCACACACAGACCATCCGTGGACTCCCTTTCAGATCCCAATTCTGAGGGTAATGTGCGCACTCTGGCTTTAAATATTCTCCCTCCAAGGTCGTTAACTGGCTTCAGGAACACCACCCGCCTCAAGAGTGTAAGAGAGAAGGAAGCAGCTGTGGGAATGCAGTTTACCGTGGACCTTACCTTTGTTCCCCCAGGACTGCCCGAGCACCAAAATACCTTTTCAGTTCTGTGTCTGGATTCAAGTGTCTAGGGAATTGAAAATTTTAGAAAGAAAAATGAAATTATGTTCAACGATGATTCCAAAAATTTTAGAAAGCCACTTAATAATCAGGAAAGAAAACAGTGGTTTTTGGCTTAGAAGGTAACCTCCAGGCCTACTTTCTTTAAAATCACCCCCCAGCCACGGTTGGGGTCTCACCACTGCGGGTACCACAGTGAAGCAGCTGGACACTATGTGGTGAGGGGCACTTTGGGGACCGCTGCATAGAGAGAGCCACTGTGTGGGACACACATCAGCTTCTGAAGCTGAGTTAGGGCCGCACACACACCCTGAGACTACATTCGTGTGTCTTAACTGACTCTAGAAGTTTTTTTTTTTTGAAAGCTGGCAATAATTTCTGAAGTAGAGACAGCGACTCATTAAGCATCTATAAGACCAAGAGAGGAATAATCATCCGAGGATGACAAGATAAGAAATAACTTTTTGACCAGTCGCGGTGATTCACACCTGTGATTCCAGCATTCTGGGAGGCTGAGGCAAGAGGATCTCCTGAGCCCATGAGGTCGAGGCTGCAGTGAGCTATGATCACACCACTGCACTCCAGCCTGGGTGACAGAGAGATCCTGTCTTTCCAAAAAAAAAAAGGGAAAAAGAAAAAGAAGGAACTCTCTAAGATACACAAGAAGTAAAGGCAAAAGTCCTCTGAAGTGTGGATGACTTCCTTTCCTCCTTGTTCCCATTTCCTTTTTTTTGAAGACAGAGTCTCGCTCCATCATCCAGGCTGCAGTGCAGAGGTGCGATCTCAATCTTGGCTCACTGCAACCTCTGCCTCCCAGGTTCAAGCAATTCTGCCTCAGCCTCCCGAATAGCTGGGATTACAGGCAACTGCCACCACATCCAGCTAATTTTTGTGTTTTTAGTAGAGATGGGGTTTCACCATGTTGGCCGGGCTGGTCTCAAACTCCTCAGGTGATCTCCCTGCCTTGGCCTCCCAAAGTGCTGGGATCACAGGCGTGAGCCACTGGGCCCAGCCTATTTCCTAAATGATTGATAATAAACTCATATTATTTTTTAATAAAGATACCACATTTTCTTTTCCTTTTCTTTTTCTTTTTTTTTTGATTTTCTCTTTTCTCTTCTCCTTTTCTTAGAGAACCTTTTCCTCCCATGGAGTCTCTGTGGCTGCTAAGGGTGGGGCCGCACCTGTGCTCCACATAGAGAACGTGCTTCCTGGGGCTCAGGGCAGCTGGGCCGGGACGGTTCAAACCACTGCTGTCCTCAATCCTCTCTAGGATGCGATCAATATCTTCTAGTCCGTTCTCCTAAAAGCCCCAAAACAACCTCTTCATCACCACACTGACATTATTTTAAATGTCGTAAAAATCACAAAATTATTTATTTAAAGAGACCTACTACACTGTATTAGTTCCTAAAGGACAGTACAGGTCAAATGCTATGTACCATCCACACGTTCAGAAAAAACAAGACATGTCTCATAAGAAGTGCTCAGCATGGACGGAATCACAGAACCAGAAGGACCCTAGAAAAAACTGGGCTGAAAGACCACGTCGCACACCTGACAGGTGTGCTCACCTCCTCAGGTAAACAGGGTTGGGACTTGTGGCTCCAACTAAGAGCAACAAAGCCACACCCTGGTCTCAGGACACAATCAGACGAGGACGAAGGGCAACTATGAAAACACGTTTTGTGATGACAGACGAGCTCCAGTGGTGGGTCCTGTGCCACCATCCGATTAACCCAGAAGCACAGGCAGACAGCAGGGGCTCAGGGCCACGGGAGCGGCAGAACAAGGGACCCCCCCATCAGACCACACACTCCCACAGAGACACACACACAGCAGAGCTCTGACCCTCCAAGGAACGAGGGTGAAAACAGGAAGCAGAATTTAGCAAGTAATTTTTCCTTTTCTTGTTCGCTGACCTTTTAATTAGTTACATTCCTTTTTTTTTTCTTTTTCTTTTAGAGACGGGGTTTCACCATGTTAG
This sequence comes from Aotus nancymaae, assembly GCF_030222135.1. Taxonomy (NCBI): domain Eukaryota; kingdom Metazoa; phylum Chordata; class Mammalia; order Primates; family Aotidae; genus Aotus; species Aotus nancymaae. The sequence goes on from NW_026988510.1 coordinate 219,701, forward strand.
CCAGGATGCCTCGATCTCCTGACCTCGTGATCCACCCGACTCGGCCTCCCACAGTGCTGGGATTACAGGCGTGAGCCACCGCGCCCGGCCTTAGTTATACTCCTAACGGGAAGGAATACAGATATTAAATAAACTTCCTGCAATACCACCTTGAGAAACAGGCAGAGAGAATGGAGAGGGCGTCAGGCAGAGGGAGAAGCAGAGCCAGGCCCGATCCACATACCAGTGCTTCCCCCGTGCTGCTTTTCTTAGTTTTCTGTTTCTTTTTCTTCTTCCGGAGTTTGCCACTTGCATTAGACTAACGACAGAAACACATTTTAATCAGTGGAAAGAGAAGTAAAATCTGAAGAACTGAAAATTAAAGCCGCTAGTGTGACTCTACCCTCCAGGCAGCCCCCATCATCCCCCGACCCCCAAGGGTCCTCAAAGTCCCTTCAGCTCACTTTCTTCTCTCCAGCAGGCACCACCCCACCTCTCTGAGCCCCTTGCTCTCATGCCCCTCAGACTGTGCTCCAGGGGTCCCTGTGCCCAGCCTCACAATGGTTCACAGGGCTGAGCCAGCACCCACCCACAAGCACCAGCCTCTCCAGCTCCTGTTTCTCACTTTGCCAGCCCCTCCCTGTCACACTGCAGCCACCCTGAAGGCCGGGCCCTCGCTGTGCTCCTGCTGCCTCACACTGAACCCGTATCTGTGTTCCCGACAGCTGCACCTGGCCAACCACTTCTGACAGTGGAAAGGCTCCTCAGGAGGCCCCCCAGGACCCTGAGCCTCAAGTCAGGACCCACGTGTCACTTCACATCTATGTTGCCCTCTCAACCAGAGGCTCCTGGGAGCAAAGGCACGTTCCTAGCACCCAGCAGCCTCCCAAGAACACTTGGGAGCCCTTCTTTCAGGCCTCTCTTCTGTGCTGTGCAGCACAGCGGCAGGCTGCCTGCATCTCTGCCCACCCCACACTAACCTGACCTGCAAGTTTCTTCAAAGTTCAGTTACACCAGCACCCAGATCCATACCCAGCCAAGTGAATGCTCAGGGCACAGTTAGGAAGAATACATGTGTGCACTGACACACCCTGCTGGGCAGGCGCAGACTCTCCTGAACGCAGGAGACGGGTCTGAGACCACGTACGTGGCACCCCTGATGCCACCACTGCTCTGCTGAACGCAGGAGATGGGTCTGGGACCACGTACGTGGCACCCCTGATGCCACCACCGCTCTGCTGAACGCAGGAGATGGGTCTGGGACCACGTACGTGGCGCCTGTGATGCCACCACTGCTCTGCTGAACGCAGGAGATGGGTCTGCGACCACGTACGTGGCACCCCTGATGCCACCACTGCTCTGCTGAACGCAGGAGATGGGTCTGGGACCACGTACGTGGCACCTGTGATGCCACCACTACTCTCCGGAACGCAAGAGACGGGTTTGGGAGACTCTCCTGAATGCGGTAGACGGGTCTGGGACCACGTACGTGGCACCTGTGATGCCACCACTACTCTCCGGAACGCAGGAGACAGGTTTGGGAGACTCTCCTAAATGCGGTAGATGGGTCTGGGACCTCGTATGTGGCACCTGTGATGCCACCACTGCTCTGCTGAACGCAGGAGATGGGTCTGCGACCACGTACGTGGCACCCCTGATGCCACCACTGCTCTGCTGAACGCAGGAGATGGGTCTGGGACCACGTACGTGGCACCTGTGATGCCACCACTACTCTCCGGAACGCAAGAGACGGGTTTGGGAGACTCTCCTGAATGCGGTAGACGGGTCTGGGACCACGTACGTGGCACCTGTGATGCCACCACTACTCTCCGGAACGCAGGAGACAGGTTTGGGAGACTCTCCTGAATGCGGTAGACGGGTCTGGGACCATGTACGTGGCACCTGTGATGCCACCACTACTCTCCGGAACGCAAGAGACGGGTTTGGGAGACTCTCCTGAATGCGGTAGACGGGTCTGGGACCACGTACGTGGCACCTGTGATGCCACCACTACTCTCCGGAACGCAAGAGACGGGTTTGGGAGACTCTCCTAAATGCGGTAGATGGGTCTGGGACCTCGTATGTGGCACCTGTGATGCCACCACTGCTCTTACACATTTCATGCAAATCTCACCAAGGTTCCCAAGTACATTTTGGGGCAACTGGCGATTGAGCAAAACTGAACTCAGAAAATTATACCTCCAAGGACAATCACAGCACAGAATACATGTAGCCAGTGCCTTGGAACCCTTCTGTCCAGTGCCCCTCCTCACCACTCAGCCCCCCACCTGCTCTGGGTGCACTGTCCTGGCCACGCCTCCATCCGCCCTGGTGTCTGTGTTTCCACGCCGAGCCCGTCCTTTGTTCCCTGGTGCCGCGGTGTCTGTGAGCGAAGAGCCAGACCTCTCCCCGTTCACCACAGAGTCATCCTCAAGATCTTCAATGTTTATCTGGAAAAACAGGTTGGAGAAGAGCCAGGGCGTTACTTACAGTGTGAACGCTGATGCTGAATATGAACAGTAAGATGTGAACAGGCTTGCGCTGGGGGCGCCCAGGGTCTCTGTGAGACACTGCTGGCTACACCAGGGACTCAGCTCTGGCTCTGGGTGACTTCGTGAGTGACCTCTACAGAAAGCAGGGCCCCAAGGCTATGTGACAGCTCTGCCTTCAGAGGTGATGTACGGAAGACTCCTCAAATATTGTAATTCACTCCATTTACAGAGGGCCACCTGCAGGAGAAAAGCTTAAATATGTATATCCAGCCAATGCATTCAAGTTCCTTCTTTCTCCTTTATCCTCAAGCCTCAGCTCCTCTCCAGCAGCAGGCAGAAAAAAAAAAAAAACAAGGACCCATCAAACCTACAAACTTTTTTGTAATAATGAAAATGATAGGCCAGGTGTGATGCTCATGCCTGTAATCCCCACACTCTGGGAGGCCGAGGCAGGCAGATCACTTGAGGTCAGGAGTTTGAGACCAGCCTGGCCAACATGGTGAAACCCCATCTCTATTAAACATTGAAAAATTAGCCAGGCATGGTGGTGGATGCCTGTAGTCCCAGCTACTTGGGAGACCAAAGTGGGAGAATTGCTTGAACCTGGGAGGCAGTGATTACTATGAGCCAAGATCACACCACTGCACTCCAGCCTGGGCAACAGAACAAGACTCCATCTCAAAATTTTTAAAAAAATGGAAAAAGAAAATGATAGAGGACAAAAACAATTCATACAATGGAACCCGCTCTCCTTTTTGAGACAGGGTCTCACTCTGGCGCCCAGGCTGCAGTGCGGCAGTGTGATCTGGACTCACTGCAGCCTGGGCCTCCTGAATTTAAGCATCCTCTTGCCTCAGCCTCCCAAGCAGCTGGAACTACAGGCATGAGCTGTGTGCCTGGCTAATTTTTCTAATTTTTTATAGACATGGAGTCTCACCACATTGGCCAGGCTGATCTTGAGCTCCTGACCTCAAGTGATCCTCCCACTTCAGCCTCCCAAAGAGCTGGAGTTATAGGCATCAACCACCATGCAGAGCCTGGAACCTTCTATAGCAGTGAAAATGAATGAATGAATGAATGAACTACCATTGCATATGCACATGGATGAATCTCACGAGCACAGTGTTGAATGGATAAAAGCCCACCACACATATTCACATACAGATTGCAGGCGAGACAAGCAGTGGGAGAAGGCTAAGAACTGGAAAAGTGCTGGCTCCTCAGCTAGTCAAAGAATAAACAACGGGGGCTAACAGGCTGGGTGCGGTGGCTCACACCTACAACCCCCGCGGCTCCTCAGCTAGTCAAAGAATAAACAACAGGGGCTAACAGGCTGGGTGCGGTGGCTCACACCTACAACCCCGTGCTTCGGGAGGCTGAGGCAGGAGGATCGCCTGAGCCCATGAGCCGAAAACCAGCCTGTGCAAATAGAGCGAAATCCCATCTCTACAAAAAATCAGCAGAGCGTGGTGGCATGCACCTCCCAAGTCCCAGCTGCTCAAGAGGCTGAGGAGAGTGCTGGAGCCCAGCAGTCGGAGTCTGGAGTCTGGAGTGAGCCATGATTGGGCAATGGCACTCCGGCACGGGCAACAGAGCAAGACTCTATCGCTAAATTTAAAAAAAAAAAAAAAAAAAAAAAAAGGCTAACAGAGACGAACATTAATAATTCTTGATGAAGCAGGAGATTCTGATTGATTGATCCAATCTGATGCACTAAGGTTTGGAAATAAACAAAAATGCAAGTTTAATTTAAAACATCCTGAAAACCACAAAGCTCAAAATATAAAAATACAACCAGCTCCAAGCCCCACAGCCCTGAGAGAGTTTGAAACAGAGCTGCGACTGTGCTGCACTTTGGGACAGACACCCAGGCCACGGCTGCTCGTGTGTCCGCCTTCTCTCCACTGGAGGCTCCCACGTGACGAGGATGAAATTCAGGAGCATACTACACCATCTGTCAAGAAAATCCACGACAGTAGATGTGTTATGTAAAAAGAGCACCCGATTTGAAAACACAGAAATTCCACCAAAATGCGGTTTGTCGCCACACCACCAGCCCGACGGCGATTCTCACGCCGACACCTTCTTCTGCCGGCCTTCCCTGGTGAGGCTGGGGTCTAGGCATGGGCCGGCTGCTTTGCACCTCACAGTAAAGGAAGAAAACGGAAACAAAGCCTACTGCTGAAATGTTTCTAACCTGAGGGCGGTCACTGAGAAATTCTATCTATACCATCTCCAACATTCACCTGATGATGACATCTCTTAGTGAAGCTGGGTGCTATGTACTTGTCTGTTTTCACAGACAGGGTCTCACTATGTTGCCGAGGCTGGCCTCAAACTCCTGTGGTCAAGGGATACTCCTGTCTCAGCCTGCCCAGGAGGTGGGACTACAGGCACATGCCACCACACCCAAATTACTTTTATTATGTCATGCTCATTTCCTAAAAAAAAAAAAAAATTATTTTGAAGGGTCTGACAAATTCTAATTCATAAAAAGTTCTATGCCAAGCTGAATTTCAATAGAAAGGAGCTTGGCTGCATAGACAGACAGCACATGTGATAAGTCCAAGAGCCTGACCGTGTAGACGGACAGAACGCGTGGTGAGTCCAGGAGCCTGACCGTGTAGACGGACAGAACGCGTGGTGAGTCCAGGAGCCTGACCGTGTAGACGGACAGAACGCGTGGTGAGTCCAGGAGCCTGACCGTGTAGACGGACAGAACGCGTGGTGAGTCCAGGAGCCTGACCGTGTAGACGGACAGAACGCGTGGTGAGTCCAGGAGCCTGACCGTGTAGACGGACAGAACGCGTGGTGAGTCCAGGAGCCTGACCGTGTAGACGGACAGAACGCGTGGTGAGTCCAGGAGCCTGACCGTGTAGACGGACAGAACGCGTGGTGAGTCCAGGAGCCTGACCGTGTAGACGGACAGAACGCGTGGTGAGTCCAGGAGCCTGACCGTGTAGACGGACAGAACGCGTGGTGAGTCCAGGAGCCTGACCGTGTAGACGGACAGAACGCGTGGTGAGTCCAGGAGCCTGACCGTGTAGACGGACAGAACGCGTGGTGAGTCCTGGAGGCTGACCGTGTAGACGGACAGCACGTGTGATGAGTCCAGGAGCCTGACCGTGCAGACGGACAGAACGCGTGGTGAGTCCAGGAGCCTGACCGTGTAGACGGACAGAACGCGTGGTGAGTCCAGGAGCCTGACCGTGCAGACGGACAGAACGCGTGGTGAGTCCAGGAGCCTGACCGTGTAGACGGACAGAACGCGTGGTGAGTCCTGGAGCCTGACCGTGTAGACGGACGGCACGTGTGATGAGTCCAGGAGCCTGACCGTGCAGACGGACAGAACATGTGATGAGTCCAGGAGCCTGACCGTGTAGACAGACAGCATGTGTGATGAGTCCAGTTTTGCTTCTTTAGTGAAGTTCTGCTGATGAAGCGATTTGCTGCAATCTCTACTGGCATGCATCAGTTCCAAAATGCCGTCAAACACCCTCATATAAACTTTATCCCAAAAGCTGTCACTTTCAATAGTTTTAGGATCTCGAATCGGAAACATTTCACAAGGTTCTTATCCACTGTCATGGGTTTGCTGATCTTCTTTAGGACAAGGCTTGATGAGCATTTTACTTAATAACCACGAATGAGTTTTATTCTTTCTTGGTGGAGAGGAAAAAGTCCATTTTTCCTTAAAAAATTTGTGATTTTTAGTAGAAACAGAGTTTCACCATATTGGCCAGACTGGTCTCGAACCCCTGACCTCAGGTGATCCACCTGTCTCGGCGCCCCAAAGAGCTGGGATTACAGGTGCGGGCCACTGTGCCAGCCTGGAGTTTTCTTTCTTGGATTTTTTCTGTTTTTTTGAGACAGGGTCTCACTTTGTCACCCAGGCTGGAATGCAGTGGCATCATCTCATCTCACTGCAGCCTCAACTCCTAGGTTTAAATGATCCTCCCGCCTCAGCCTCCCGAGTAGCTGGGACTACAGGTACGTGCCACCACACTTGGACAATTTTTTATTGGTATTTTTTGTAGAGATGGGGTTTCACCATGTTGCCCAGGCTGGTCTAAAACACCTGAGCTCAAGCAATCCACCTGCCTTGGCCTCCCAAAGTGATGGGATTACACGTATGAGACACCAAGCTTGGCCTGGAACATTCTATACTTTAAAAAATTCCGTATCTTTAATAGATAAAGGGCTCAGATTTTTCTATTCTCTCTTTTTTTTTTTCTTATAAAGACGGGGTTTTACCATGTTGGTCAGGCTGGTCTTGAACTCCCAACCTCAGGTGATCTGCCCACCTTGGCCTCCAAAGTGCTTGGATTACAGGCGTGAGCCACCACGCCCAGCCTCCCTTTCTTTTTTCTTTTTGAGCTGGAGCCTTGCTCTGACACCAGGCTGGAGTGCAGTGGCTCAATCTCATCTCACTGCAGCCTCCAGCTCCCAGTGAAGTGATTCTTCCACCTCAGCCTCCCGAGTAGCTGGGACTACAAGCACACACCACCATGCCTGGCTAATCTTTGTATTTTTTAGTAGAGATGGGGTTTCACCATGTTGGTGAGGATGGTCTCAATCTCTTGATCTTGTGATCCACCCACCTTGGCCTCCCAAAGTTCTGGGATTACAGGCGTAAGCCACCGTGCCCAGCCCAGATTTTTCTATTCCTTTACCAGTCAGTTTCACTAAGTTTTATCTTTTTTTTTTTTTTTTTTTTTTTTTTTTGAGACGGAGTTTCGCTCTTGATACCCAGGCTGGAGCGCAATGGCGCGATCTCGGCTCACCGCAATCTCCGCTTCCTGGGTTCAGGCAATTCTCCTGCCTCAGCCTCCTGAGTAGCTGGGATTACAGGCACGCGCCACTGTGCCCAGCTAATTTTTTGTATTAGTAGAGACGGGGTTTCACCATGTTGACCAGGATGGTCTCGATCTCTTGACCTCGTGATCCACCCGCCTCAGCCTCCCAAAGTGCTGGGATTACAGGCATGAGCCACCGCGCCCGGCCTAAGTTTTATCTTTAAAGGAACTTGCCCATTTGTCTAACCTGGAGTTCCTTATCACCCCTGAGTATCTGTGCCATCTTGTGAGCACTCTCTCATTCCTGAACATGGTATTGAATCTGCATCTTCCCTTTTTTTTTCCATCAGTCAACCTAGAGTTTGGCGATCGCTCTGTTGACGGCACCAAGTCCGGTTTTACTGATTTTCTCCCTTTTGTCCATATTCTACTTTATTGATTCCTCATTAGTTTCTTCCTTCTAAACATTTTGAGTTTAATTCACTCTTTTTCTAGTTTCTTAAGGTGGAAGTTTAAGGTAAATTTATTGATTTTTAAACACTTCTAATTTAAGATTTACAACTATAAAGTTCTCAACATTTTACAAATTTTGATAGGCTGCATTTTCATTATAAATCAGTTCGAAAAATATTCCAGGCCAGGCAGAGCAGCTCACGCCTATAATCCCAGCACAATGGGAGGCCGAAGCAGGTGGATCACTTGGGGCCAGGAGTATGTGATTGGACTGGCCAACGCAGTGAAACCCCATCTCTACTAAAAATACAAAAAAACTAGCTGGGAGTGGTGGCAGACACCGGCAATCCCAGCTACTCTGGAGGCTGAGGCAGGAGAACTGCCTGAACCCGGAAGGCAGAGGCTGCAGCGAACCGAGATTGTGCCACTGCACTCTAGCCTGGGAAACACAGCAAGATTCCATCCAAAAACAAACAGACAAACAAATCAATCAATCATAACAATAATTATGGGTTTGTCTAATTCTACTTTCTTTCTTTTTTTTTGAGACGGAGTTTCACTCTTGTTACCCAGGCTGGAGTGCAATGGCGTGATCTCGGCTCACCGCAACCTCCGCCTCCCGGGTTCAGGCAATTCTCCTGCCTCAGCCTCCTGAGTAGCTGGGACTACAGGTGTGCGCCACCATGCCCAGCTAATTTTTTGTATTTTTAGTAGAGACGGGGTTTCACCATGTTGACCTAATTCTACTTTCAACCCTGTCAGTTTTTGCTGTGTTTGAGTGTGTGTGTACTTTGGTTTTTTAGAGACAGGGTCTTGCTCTGTTGACCAGGCTGCAGTTTAATGGCACAATTATAGCTCACACTAACCTTGAACTCATGGGCTCAAACCACCCTCCCACCTCAGCCTCCCAAGTAGCTGGAACTACAGGTGTGTGTCACCACACCTGGCTAATTTTTTCAAAATTTTTTTGTAAAGACAGGGTCTCACCACGTTGCCTAAGCTGGTCTCCAACGCGTGGCTCCTATGCCACCTTATGGCCTCTACTGGCTTAGTAACCATGCTTGTTCTTAGTTTTAATGATTGCTCCAGAGTTTACATTAGGCTTCGTTTATTTAACACAGTCTACACTAAAGTATCATATTAATTCACAGAAAACATGAGAACTTTACGACAGTACACTTCCACTTTCTTTTTTTCTTTTTTTTGAGATGGAGTCTTGCTCTATCGCCAGGCTGGAGTGCAGTGGTGCAATCTCGGCTTACTGCAACCTCCGCCTCCTGGATCCAAGTGATTCTTCTGCCTCAGCCTCCCGAGTAGCTGGGACCACAGGCACGCACCACCATGCCCGGCTATTTTTTGTATTTTTAGTAGAGATGGGGTTTCACCATGTTGGCCAGGATGGTCTCGATCTCTCGACCTCGTGATCTGCCCGCCTCAGCCTCCCACAGTGCTGGGATTACAGGCATGAGCACCGTGCCCAGCCTCCCACAGTGCTGGGATTACAGGCGTGAGCCACCGCGCCCGGCCGGTCTTGATCTCTCCACCTCATGATCCGCCCGCCTCGGCCCCCCCCAGTGCTGGGATTACAGGTGTGAGCCAACAAGCCCAGCCTCACCATTTCATCAATTATTTTTTCTGCCCAATTTCTGTATCCTCTTGTTCTATTACTTCAATTACGAATGTCAGACTGGGGGATATTTTCCCATGGGTTACTGAGACGCTATGCTTTTCGGCTACCCCTCTCCCTGAGCCACAACTTGAAGAACACTGATCTTTTTCTTCTCTAGTGTCTAATGTGCTATTTAAGACTATTAAGACCCCTCATCTTATCTGCTATTAAGACCGTCAGGTGAATTAATAATCTCAGACATTGGATTTTTCAGTTGTATAATTTGCTCTTTCTTTTCTCTCTCTTTTTTTTTTTTTTTTTTTTTTTAAGATGGAGTCTCGCTCTGTCACCCAGGCTGGAGTACAATAGTGCGATCTTGGCTCACTGCAGCCAACCTCCGCCTCTCGGGTCAAGCAATGCTTCTGCCTCAGCCTTCCGAGTAGTTGGGATTACAGGCATGCGCCACCACATCCGGCTAATTTTTGTATTTTTAGTAGGTACGGGTCTCACCATGTTGGCCATGCTGGTCTCAAACTCCTGACCTCACGATCCACCCACCTTGGCCTCCCAGTGCTGGAATATAATCTGCTCTTTCTACAGTTTCCACTTCTCTATTGAGATTCCTTGGACTTTCCCTCATTATGGTCATGATTTTCTATAAATTCTTGAATATATCTGCATGCTGACTTAAGTTCATGTCCAATTCTACCATGTGTAATTTCAGGGCCTGTTTCTACTGACTGATTTTTCTCCTACTCATGTGTCGTGTTTTCATGCTTTTTTGCATGTCTGGTCATCTTTCAGTGAGGACTAGACATCGTGATGCTGCACTGCTGAATGACTGGCTTCTGTCCTTTTCCTTAGTAGAGTCTGAAATTTATTTAGGCGGGCAGTTAACGTGCTTGCATATCAGCACAATCTCTTCAATCCTTCTATTTAAGCTTTGCTAAGACAGGTCTAGAGTACCCGTTTTTGGTAGAGATGGTGTCTCCCTACGTTGCTCAGGCTGGTCTCAAACTCCTGGGCTCAAGCAGTCCTCCCACCCTAGCCTCTGAAAGTGCTGGGACTGTAGGTGTGAGCCAACATGCCCAGACTAGAGGATTCTTTATTGAAGCCTTACTTTAGCCCTACTCCTGAGAAACAGCATCCCTAAAGCCTCTACTGAAGACCCAGTCTTTTCAAAGACACCTCTGCATTCCAGCTAGTCAGAATGGAAGGTCTTCCCCACCCTCGGGAGCTCTGGGCATAGTTACCCTTCCCCACCCTCGGGAGCTCTGGTGACGGTTACCCTTCTCCACCCTCGGGAGCTCTGGTGACGGTTACCCTTCCCCACCATCGGGAGCTCTGGTCATAGTTACCCTTCCCCACCCTCGGGAGCTCTGGTGACGGTTACCCTTCTCCACCCTCGGGAGCTCTGGTCATAGTTACCCTTCCCCACCCTCGGGAGCTCTGGTGACGGTTACCCTTCCCCACCCTCGGGAGCTCTGGTGACGGTTACCCTTCCCCACCCTCGGGAGCTCTGGTCATAGTTACCCTTCCCCACTATCGGGAGCTCGGGCTCTACTAAAAATACAATTAGCCAGGAGTGGTGGCAGGAGCCTGTAGTCCCAGCTACTCAGGAGGCTGAGGCATGATAATCGCTTCAACCCAGGAGGGGGAGGTTGCAGTGAGCCAAGATCAAGATCATGCCACTGCATTCCAGCCTGGGGGACAGGGCAAGACTCTGTCTCCAAAAAAAAAAAAAAAAGTTTCATTATAAACAACACTGTAACACATCTGTGTAATAAATCCTTTTACTGAGTGAGCAAACTGGTACCTTACGGTAAATTTCTGAAGGGAAACTGCTAGGTCATTTAAGGTTTTACCAAACTGCCCTCCAAATGATCTGTCAACTGACACTTAGAGACCCCACACTGGCCAGGTGTAGTGGCTCACACTTGTAATCCCAGCAGTTTGGGAGGCCAAGGCGGAAGGATCTCTTAAGCCCAGGAGTTCAGGACCAATCTGGGCAACATAAGGAGATCTTGTCTCTAAATAAAAAAAAATAAATATTTTTTAAGAAAGAGACACGCCGTGTCTCTCACCAAAGCATTCACATTTATAACCATTCAGTTGTAAGTGGCTGTTTATCATCTCTCACACTCCTGTTTCTTAAGAGCTATTTCACAACAGAACACCAAGAAACATTTCTATTGTATTACTTCAAAATGTGAGTTATATAGAATGCTTAAGTTAGGACTGATGTGTACCACTGGATAAAATTCTTTGACATTCCTAAGAACACAAACACAACAAGCAGTCACTCATCCACGGAGGCTGTCAGTGTCACTGATACTCAAAACTCACTCCAGAAATTCCACAAGGGTTTATGTGGTTTCTGACCTTAGGGACTCTTCTTCTGTCAAATTAAGCCACACTTTTTCCAAATTCCCACCAACACAAACATAAAGGCCAAAAAGATTATTTAAATGAAAAACAAAAGCATTAAAATAACAAGATGGCCACAGTAGGGTATACCATAGTCCCAGCTATTCAGGAGGCTGTGGCAGGAGGATCACTTGAGCCCAGGTGTTCAAGACCAGCAACCTGCCTGGGCAACATAGTGAGACCCTGTCTGTAACAAAAAAAAACCAAAAAACAAAAACAAAAACAAGAGAAGACTCTGCATAAAGTCACATCAGGAAAGATCTATGTGAAGACACCAGAGAGACAGACGTGTAACAATTAGAAAAGCGGCTCCAGTATCTTTCAGCACACAGAAATTAAGGAAGTGGCCGGGCGCGGTGGCTCACGCCTGTAATCCCAGCACTTTGGGAGGCTGAGGCGGGTGGATCACGAGGTCAAGGGATCGAGACCATCCTGGTCAACATGATGAAACTCCGTCTCTACTAATACAAAAAATTAGCTGGGCATGATGGCGCGTGCCTGTAATCCCAGCTACTCAGGAGGCTGAGGCAGGAGAATTGCCTGAACCCAGGAGGCGGAGGTTGCGGTGAGCCAAGATCATGCCATTGCACTCCAGCCTGGGTAACAAGAGCGAAATTCCGTCTCAAACAAAAAAAAAAAAATAAGGAAGTGAAAGAACAAATGCAAACTGAGAAAATACGTTAAAGAGAATCGATAGTGAGCTTTCACGAACATAAAGACTTTTTAAAACTCTGTATAAAAAGGCAAAGGATATAAATGGGTTGTCACAAAGAGAATATAAAAGGCCAACAAATACATAGCTAGGTGCTGAATTTCACTAACAAAGAAGTGTAAAATAAAATAATGTGATACAATTTTTGACAAATTACACTGACAAAAATTAAAAAGATTTATGTGGGGGCGGGCTCCATGGCTCACGCCTGTAATCCCAACACTTTGGGAGGCAAAGGCAGGCGGATCACAAGGTCAGGAGACCATCCTGGCCAACGTGGTGAAACCGTCTTTACTGAAAGTACAAAAACTAGCCGGGCGTGGTGGCGCACAGCTGTGACCCCAACTACTCAGGAGGCTGACGCAGGAGAATCGCTGGAACCCGGGTGGGAGAGGTTGCAGTGAGCTGAGATCGCATCCCTGCACTCCAGCCTGGCAACAGAGCAAGACTCCATCTCAAAAAAAAAAAAAAAAAAGAAGAAGACTTATGGGGCTGAGTACAGTGGCTCGCCTGTAATGCCAACACTTTGAGAAGCCAAGGTGAGAGGAATGTTTGAGCCCAGGAGTTCAAGGTTGCAGTGAGCTAGGACTGTGCCAGCACTCCAGCCTGGGCAACAGCAAGAATTCATGTCAAAAAAAAAAAAAAAAAAAAAAAAAAGCTTTCAGTAACTGCTGTGATTCTAGCCAATTACTGAACCTTGAGGGTGGTCTTGGGGACCCTGGAGTTGGAATTGATGTCGGAAAGGCAGTCAGCCAAGCATGGTGACTCAGGCCTGTAGTTCAGCACTTTGTGAGGCTGAGGTGGACAGATGTTTGAACCCAGGAATTCTAGACCAGCCTGGGCAACAAGGCAAAACCTTAAATCTACAAAAAAAAAAAAAAAAATTAGCTGGGCATGGTGACATGCACCTGTAGTCCCAGCTACTGAGGAGGCTGAGGTTGGGAGGACTGCAGAGCCCGCACAGGCCGAGTTACACACCAAGGCCAGGACTTAAGACAAAACGTCACAGGACCTCGTGGGCAAACCATTTACTCTGTGCCAGAAACGTGCAGCCTGAGATACAGCGAAGAGCAAGACAGGAGGCCCTGGGTTAGGCAGGGTTGTTGTGAGGATTAAAGGAGTGCTCGCAGAGGCCCTGAGAGTGCTCAACCCTAGAACCAAGAGAAGGCCCCTCAAGTTCGGAGAAGACCCACTGCACTGCTGCGCCCCACCCCTACCCCATGGCCTCACCCCCACGGTGGCCCCAGTCCCCAATTAACCCCGCCCACGCCATCACCTCGCCCCCATGTCCTTAGCCACGCACTTTAGTGTCAAGGCCCCACCCTCGCCAGGCTGGCCAGAACTCCCGTTTAACCCCGCCCACGTCGTGGCCCCGCCCTGCGGACGTTGACCACGCCCTTCGCATGATGGCCGCGCCCCCTTCACAGCCCGGGCCCCGCTTAACCCCACTCATTCTGTCGCCCGGCTCCGACGGCACGGCCCCGCCCCATGACCGTATGATCCCGCCCACCTCACTGGGGTTCGAACCCAATGTAACTGCGTCCAGCTACCTTGACCTCACGCCACCGCCCACCCGCATCGCCTCGGCCCGACGCACGGCCCCGCCCTCCCCACTGCAGCCGGGACCCACGTCACCCGATCCACCCCTGGTATCACGACCCCCGCTCCCCGACCAGACTGGACGCTCGCCACGCCCCGCGACGTCACGGCCCACCCCGCCCCCACCACGGCCACCGCGATCCTCACCAGCTCGAACCGGTTGTTGACTCGGACGCCCTCCTTCCCGGCCTCCCCGGGGCGCCGGCTACCCAGCTCCCGCTTGGGCCCTTCTTCTTCCGCGTCATCGTCATCACGGAGGTCGAACTGCAGGGCGCCGGGCCCGAGGGGCTCCTGGCCGCGCTGTTCCCCCCTCAGCCTCCTGAGGGCCCGGCGCGACATAGGACCCAACGACCACGACGTCTGGCCAGAGGGAGAAGGAAGCGCAGAAAACTCCGCGGACGCCGCGCCTGCGCACTCCTGGCGTCGGGGGGCGCTGGCTGCGGCGCCTGCGCACTCCTGGAGCGAGAGGTGGGGGCGGGGCCTGTCGTGCGGCGCCTGCGCGTTGCGGCTCTCCGGAATGTCCCCGCCTCGGCCGCGGCGTCTGGGCGGTCTCTGGCGCGTCCCGGTCAGGTTTTTCGGGAGCGCCGGGTACCTGCGCGCCGTGGGCCCCGGGCTCGGAGAGGTGCCCCGCGGGGATGACGGGGTTGATGTGGGGGAAGGGGCGCGCAGCGGGCGACACTCGGCCCTGCCGGGCCTTGCCCACCCGTGTGGCCCGGACCCCGCAGCCCCGCTCGGCCCGCCGGGAACCGCCGCCAGGGCCTGTCCCCACTCCGGGCCTGGAGCGTTTCAGCTGCGTCCCGGGCGCAGCGAGTTGGTTCTTTTCGTGTCACCGTGGTCGAGCGATCTGGCCGTCGATGGCGGCCTCTGCCCTGGCCTGGAGCCGCCGCCCCCTCGCGCACCGGTGACGGACGCGGCCTCCCTGCCCGGCGGAGGCCTCGTTCGGGACAGCGGTTCTCAGCAGTTCTAGGACGCGCCGCCCGCGTTTGTTCGCCACGGTCTGAGGGCCGGACGCGGTGCCCACGCCTGCAGTCCCAGCACTGGGGGAGGCAGAGGCGGGCGGATCACCCGAGGCCAGTTTCCAGACCAGCCTGGGCAACATGGTGAACCCGTCTCTACGAAAATACAAAAAATTGCCTGTAATCCCAGCGACTCCGAAGGCCGAGGCTGCCGTGAGCCGAGATCGCGCCCCTCCCCTCCAGCCTGGGGGACAGGGCCAGACCGTCTCAAAAAAATGAAAAACAGACACACAGAGGCCGAGACGGGGCTCGGTTCCGTGGGCTGGGGGACGTGGGGCCAGGCGCCAGCAGCCTCCTGCGCCCAGGAAACAGCGCTGGTGGGCCGGCCCCGCCCCTCCCAGGCTGGGTTAGGGTTTCGTTTTCTCAGATGCGTCTTGCTCTGTCGCCCAGGCTGCAGTGCACTGGTGCGATCTCGGCTCACTGCAACCTCCAACTCCCAGGCTCCCAAGTACCTGGGACTACAGGCGTGCACCACCACGCCAGGCTAATTTTTGTACTTTTAGTAGAGATGGGGTTTCGCCATGTTGGCCAGGCTGGTCTCCAACTCCTGACCTTAACTGATCCACCTGCCCCGGCCTCCAAAAGTACTGGGATTACAGGCGTGAGCCACTGTGCCTGCCTGGGGTTAGGGTTTTAATGGGGGCTTTCATTTCCAAGCGCTTCTGTATGGATTACAACCCAGTCTTCCCATGATAGGGAGTGTAAGCCCCTGTGGAACCAGGAGAACCACAGTTGTCCTTACTGAGCGCTACACATCAGCTTTCTTATTGCTATGTGACCAGGGGAAATCCCTGACCCTCTTTCTGCCTGTTTTCTTATTTTTCATCATTTTTTTGAGACGGAGTCTCACTCTATCACCAGGCTGGAGTACAGTAGCACAATCTTGACTTACTGCAACCTCTGCCTCCTGGGTTCAAGCAATTCTCCTGCCTCAGCCCCTGAGTAGCTCGGATTACAGGCATGTGCCACCACACCTGGCTAATTTTTCTATTTTTAGTAGAAACAGGGTTTCACCATGTTGGTCAGGCTGGTCTTGAGCTCATGACGTCATGATCCGCTTGCCTCAGCCTCCCAAAGTGCTAGGATTACAGGCGTGAGCCACCGCACATGGCTGTTTTCTTAAACAGCAATAAAAATACAGGGCCAGCAGGAGGCAGAGGTTGCTGTGAGCAAAGATCACACCATTGCATTCCAGCCTGGGCAACAAGACCAAAACTCTATCTGAAAAAAAAAAAAAATACACACACACACACAAGCAAAAAAAATTCTGTCTCAAAAAAAAATACACACACACACACAGCAGAAGCTGGCTGATTTTACTGGGGGCTCCATGTGTGTGGATTTCCTGGGCCCCAGCTGATAGGAGTGTTTCTCCCACAGGCCTATCTGTTACAAGTCAGGTCCCTTCCCAACCTCCAGGCCCCATGGCCGGCATTACAGCCTGGGGTCAAAGTTCCTGGGTGAGCTATGTATTTTTGGCCAAATTATTTCACCTCGTTGAACCTCAGTTTCCTCAAGTGTAAGGTGAAATGAGAGCAGAACCTCACAGAGGAACAGGGCAGGGCACTGTACCAGGCTGAGCCAGGCACAGGTGGGCAGACAGCACTGGGCACAGGGCCTGTCTAGAGCCTCAGTCACACTTCCAGCCTCTGCGATTCCTCTCCCTGGAGAATAGGGATCTGGAAAGTGAGACTAAACTGTCCCCCAGGCCAGCAGGTGTGGCCAGGGGAGCTGATGGGATGTGGTCTGTGCTGTCTGCCTGCACCCCTGACCAGGGTGGCCAGGACCATGAAGCTGGTAGAGCCAGCCAGGGCTGCAGGGACAGAGCAGGCCTGGGACCCTTGCGGGGTGGGCATGCAACTATGCTAAGCCAGGGATGCCTTTCCTGGTCCTGGAGGGCAGGTGGCCCCTCAAGCCGAGCTTCAACCTTGGGAGAATATGCCCACTGCCATGCTGGGCGAACCCTCAGTGCACATCCCAGACAGAACGTGTGAGACTTCCTTTATTAGGCCAAGACTGGCCATGTGCACAGATTGACAGAGCTGCTCCTCCCTGGACTGGGACCTCCCAGCATCTTCAGTAGCCTCTGAGCCTGAGGCGAGTGAGGACAGCACCAGAATGTGGTAGGGCAAAGGGGCAGGACAGCTAGGGTGTGGACCCCAGGCAAAGGGCAGGGAGAAGCTTGGCATGGACTTTTTTTTTTTTTTTTTTGAGGCAGAGTCTCACTCTATCACCCAGGCTCGAGTGTAGTGGTGTGATCTTGGCTCACTGCAACCTCCGCCTTCGAGGTTCAAGTGATTCTTCTGTCTCAGCCTCCTGAGAAGCTAGGATTGTAGGCGTGCACCACCACGCCCGGCTAATTTTTGTATTTTTAGCAGAGGCAAGGTTTCATCATGTTGGCCAGGCTGGTCTTGAACTTCTGACCTCAGGTGATCTTCCCTCCTCAGCCTCCCAAAGTGCTGGGATTACAGATGTGAGCCCCCACGCCTGGCCAGACCTTTCACAGGTGGGGGGTGCCTCCCAGGAGAACCCCGCTCACTCAGACACTTCCCAGGTGCTGCCCAAGTCTCCACGGAGAGCAGAGGCGAGAAGGGAGCCAAGATACCCAATCCCCACCTAGACACCCACTGGGGAGGGGAAGCTGCTGTCCTCATTGCTGGGGACAGAGAAGAGAATGGGAACATGGGATGCAGTCTGTGCCAGGATCTAGAACCCTCTGCTCTCTCTCCTCAGTGAGAAAACCCACTCCCTGTTCCCCCCTTCCTCCCTGGCAAGGAATCCTGAGAAGAAACAGCCTCCCCAAGGGAGGGTTCTGAAGTGCGCCTGAACCCAAATGAGCTCTGGGGCCAGGAAATGATGTCTATAAATATATAGGCCGGGTGTATATATTATAAATCTATCTATATATGTATATATGTACATGCACAGCTCAGCGCATCCTAGCCCGGAACAGGGCCTGCCTGGTGCCTCCTGGAGGCCTGGCGTGCTGGTGCTGTCACTTGAAGTCAAGAGTCCTGGGGTTAGGAATGTAGAGGGACTGGGTCTGGCGGCCGCGTCGTGGCGTGGTGTTGAGGACGTCCACGCTCTTACGGCTGGAGCGCACCACGTCGGCCACAAAGCCACTGCACTCACTGCAGACGTCCTTGAGGACACAGCCGTGGGAGTAGATGTGGGGGAACGCCTCCTCCACGCTCTGCCACTGTGGTCCTTGCAGAGATCTAGGGAGCAGGAGAGGGCAGTCAGGGAAAGCAGCCAGCCAGGATGCAAGACCCCACCCCTATCCCTGACTGCACCCGAGCCCCCTCCCGGCTGCCTTTCACCCTGGGCCTCCCCTTGGTTCATCTCAGCAAACACTGCTCCCTGAGCACCGAAGTCCACCTCCTACTACTCAGCCTCCCAGAGACCTCCAAAATCATCTCTCTGCCTTGGAGTTCCATTTCCTTGGGGTGTCCTAGCAAATGGAGACAAAGCCAGCCCCCTCCCCCCAGCTCCCAGGTTACTGTTCATGCCCGACCACCACAGTGACATCAGCAGCAAGGTAAAGAACGCACTGGAAGACGTCTCTTCTCTGGACTGGCGCGGTTTTGGCAGCCGACAGCCTCTGAGGACTCTCAAAGCCCAGTGTGTAGACAGGGATGTGTGCAAACTTCTTAGAAGGCATCTTCATCTGCAGCAGAGGGAGGAGGTATGGACCAGGCACCCCCACAGGGACATTCAGGTCACACTCAGTGCTAGCGAACCCTGTGGGACCTGCGTGGGAGCCAGCACCACCCAGACAACTTCCGCAATTGCTACGCTCTCCGACGTCTGTGCCATTTGTCTGAAGACCCACACGTGACTCCTGCTGGCTGCACACACCCATTCACGTTCTCTGCTCATCTGGACAGGGCCTTCGTAGACGGCAAAAACTGGACCTTTTTACACCATATGGGACCTACCACCGTGCCCTGCACATCATCAACATTTAACATGGAGGATGCGGTGGAAGTTTTCCCATTGCCAAGTGTCAGGATATGGAGTAAGGGTTTTAAAATAGTGGTGGGGAAAGTACCCCTGAAGCAGAGTCTTGCTTCTGAACTGAGGCATGAAGAGAAACTGAAGACACAAGATCTTGCTCTGCTGCCCAGGCTGGAGTGCAGAGGCACGATAGCTCACTGTAGCCTTGAACTTCTGGGCTCAAGAGATCCTCCTACCTCAGCCTCCCAAACTGCTGGAACTGCAGGCATGAACCACCGTGCTTGGCTGGTGACATACTTGTATGTATTTATGAGACGGAGTTTCAGTATGTCACCCAGGCTGGAGTGCAGTGGCATCATCATAGCTCACCACGGCCTCTGTCTCCTGGGTTCAAGTGATGCTCGTACCTCAGCCTCCTGAGTAGCTGGGATTACAGGTGTGTTCCACCATGCCCAGCTAATTTTTTTGTATTTTTAATAGAGACGGGGGTTCACCATGTTGGCCAGGCTGGTCTCAAGTGGTCCGCCAGCCATGGCCTCCCAAAGTGCTGGGGTAACAGGCGTAAGCACACACACAGCTGCAATAAGGAACCCCTCCTAAAACACTCAAAAAGTTACAGAATGTCAGAAGATAGGACTTTGAGATGGGAAGTGAAGGGTTTTTTTTTTTGGCACCAGGCTACTAACATGGAATGTTTACAATCAAAAACCTGTAAGGGTCTTGAAAAACTGCACACTGTCTTGGAATGTTAAGAATGGATTCTGCCTGAAGGGAAATGGATGAGGTGCCTGGTGAGGGCAGGATCATCCAACACATCCGATCAAAGACAGTGGGGCCTCTCACCTACCTTGCTGAGACCCCAGAGATCCCACATACTCCTCACCTTTATGCTACAGGAAGTGCAGACAGCTCTGGAAGGGAACAGAGGAAATGCGTCGTCAGCAGGGAAGAAGCCCACAAAGAAACAGCTGAGAAACGGTCGCATCCCGGCCTCCACACATCCCGGTTCAAACCCTCCTTGCCTTCTGCTTGATCCCTGGTTACTTCAGTACTTTCATTGTACTCCAAAATCCTGCTTTTCTTTACACTTAGGTATCCACCCAAAATACATGTGGTCCTCAGCATTCTCTCAGGAAGGTCTGCACCTGGAGTTTTCTACTGCCAAGTGGCAGGATATAAAGTTTAAAAATAGTGGTGCTAAAAGTCCCTCTTAAGCAGACTCTTGTTTCTGAACTGAGGTATGATGGGTGACATACTTTTGGAATGTTTAAAAACAAAAACCTACAAAGGTCTTTAAAAACTGCACACTGTCTTGCAAAGACATCTAAGATGCCTTCTAAACAGACATGTAGACAATGGCGTGTGCCTGACACTACTCACCATGTAAGCCAGAGGGGCCTCAATTGAGATGCTCAATTCTAAACCATGATTCATGTTTTTTTAAATTCCCATATCTGATTTCAAAAGTAAATACCTTATAAAAATTCAAACATGAAAGAATTTGCAATTTAGACACCCCATCCTCAGAAATGACCCATGCTAGTAATAGTTTCCACTCTCCAGGCTTTTCCAAGCATATATCAACAAAAATATTTTACAGATAAAATTAGGTGATTTTTCTTTTTCCAGACAGGGTGTCGCTCTGTCACACAGGCTGGAGTGCAGTGACACCATCATAGCTCACTGCAGCCTTGACCTCATGGGCTCAAGTGATCCTCCCGCCTCAGCCTCCCAAAGTGCCCGGATTACAGGCGTGAGCTACCACACTCAGGCTTACTTTTTCAGTCCACGTGGGAAACTCTGCCTTTCGCTTGGGTTGTTTAGATCACTTACAGTTGATGTGATGCTTGTTACAGCCGTGTTGACATCAGTCATTTGCTGTTCGTTTTCCTTTTGACTCATTTGTCTTTCCCTCTTTTTCTACCATGTTTTGTATTAATTACTCTTTATGGTTCCATCTTACCTCTCGTTGGCTTATTGGCTGTAACTGTTCTAGTGGCTGCTTTAGGACTTATGGTGTGTATCTTTAACGTACCACAGTCCTACCTTCACGTAATACACACTTGGTAAAGCATGTGTAATATTCCGAACCTTATCGTGGTGAATCCTGCAATACTATACTTCCAATTTCCCCTCTCCCCGGCCTCCATGCTAACTGCTGTTATCAACACCACTGAGACGTGTGGTGCAAAGCGCACAATGCGTATGCATAGGTGTGAGCCTAAAAAGGGGTTAAAGAAAAGAAAAAGAGGCAAAGCCCACAATACACTGTAACTGATTTCTGTCTCGTTTTTGTGTGACTGGTGATCTTTGGTCAGACACCAGACCGTTTACCCTGCGGAGTGCTAGTTTTTGTTGTTGTTAATTCTTATTCTTGAGCTTTGTTCTCAGAATCAGTTCAGATACTTATGAACAGTGTGATCCTTTCCTTTAAGGTCTTGCTTTTACGACTCCTCAGTCAGGCCCGGAGCGGCACTGGCTGCGGGCTACTTACTCGACGTGAGCGAGGCCAGGCCTTCGTGTGCACGCCAGGTAGTGCCCTGTGACATATTTCTGGCTGTGGCTGGTGGAAACAGATGCTATTCCTGGCCCTGAGCATTGTTCCTTCAGATCTTTAGAACAGGGAAAGGTAAATTTTTTCTGTGAAGGGCCAGAGAATAACCATTTTAGGTGTGGCTAAATGAGCATCAAATGGGCGTGGCTGTGTCCCAGTAAAACTTTACTTACGGAACAGGCACAGGACCAGCTCGCCTGTGGCTATAGTGTGCCAGCCTTTGCTTCAGGATAGTTGCTGCTGGATAAAGAACTTCTATCACATGAAGTGTTACACTTGGGTCTTTTAAACAGGGTTTTTTAGAGTGCTGGAGAGAAATTAGCTAAGTAATTTCCTTCAGACAAGCGGGGCCCTCTCTGAGGCCCTCTCCTCTAATTCTGCACTGGGGACTCCAGCTGCTGTGGGCTCCTCGGATTCTCAGCTTTCCCTCCTCCGCTGGGGAGTCCAGCAGCTCTGGCTCCTGACCTAGAAGCTCTCCAGGCGATGACTGACGACCACACGGCTGCCTGCCGTTTCCTTCCTGGTGCCTGATTGTTTCATGTCCTGTTTGTTCCTGGCTGTGGAAGGTGCCTATTACCCCAACTTGGCTGAAACTGGGAGTTGCTTAGCTCTTTGAATTCAATTTAAATAAAATTTCAATGTAATTCCTCATCCATGCTAACTGTATCACATGGAACATGCTAGAACACTCCTGGAATCACAGGAAGTTCTATGGGCAGCACTGCCCCAAAGGCTTCTCACCTCCTCCTTCCCTTGTGAACTGACAGCTCAAGTGTTCAGGGAAGGCTCACCTCTTACAAAAGAGACAGGTGGGTGGCCACGAGAACAGCGGGAACCTGGCCCGGCAGCAGCAGCAGATCTGTCAGGACAGACGTGGTTAGAGCCCCGCTTTGTCCAAAGCGCCCTAGGGACCGGCCCTGTCCCTGCTGCCCCTCGGCGTTCCCAGCCGGATCGTGAGCAAACAGTCCTGGGCTCTGGTCTGTCCACACCTGCCCCTCACCCCGCAGGCAAGAGAGCGGCCCACGCCCAGGCAGCCTCACCTTCCCCTTCTTCAGACTGCTGAAGAGCTCCTTGTTCTGCAAAAACTTCTCCATCTCGGCCTTCACCAGCACACGGCGCACATCCATCACCTCCTCCACGGTCAGGGCCAGGCTCTCCACGGGGTGGCTGAACTCCTGGGGCACAGTGCAAGGGGCTGTGCACACTCGGCCTCAGGTATGAAGTCTTCTCTGCAGGAGTCTCCCCCACCTTATTCTCCTTCTGTGAGGACCCTCATGCCTTCCTGGACTCAGCCTAAACAAGCCGGACAACTTTCTAAAACACTTGTGCATCCGCCATCCAGTCCTGGGAGCCGTGTGCCGTCCCCGTTTCTTTGACAAGGCCCTGCTGCTACAGGCCAGGCCTCCCATAACCAGCGGGCCCTGCCAGCCAGCCCAGCCCTCACTGCCACGCTCCACACACTCCCCTCAGCCCGTCTGTTCAAGGTGCCGCCGCCTGCAAACACAGCACGGCTGACCCAAACCAATGAGTCCGTCTCAAATCCTCCCTCCCTGAGCAGCTCATCTCCTCTCTTCCAGGAGACCCAGGACCCTCCAACAGGCCACCTCACTCCTGAGGCTCACCGTGCTCTGCCCACCTGCACTCGGCACCCTCCCGTGTCCTGACCACTGATTCCTGGGGACACATTACGCCGAGTTTGCCTCCCAGTGCTTAGCATAGAACTTGACACCTGATCTCTCTAAGCCTCCGTATTCTGTGAAATAGGGCTGTATTTCAGCTCCATTGAGATGATACACTGAAAGCCCTCAGACACAATGCCATTAGCCATGATTGCCAAGGCAGGTGGGTACCACCTACGAAGATGCCACAGAGATGGAGATGGACCATGTTTTCTATTTTGGATTTGCAGTGGGTTATCCTGTCTAGAGCTGTGAACACTTGCCGGGACCCTTGCAATTGTCCCCACTCTGACCTGAGGCACCTAGGGCTTTGGGCTTTGGCACTGTTTCCCTTCAAATGTCACAGACGCTACACTAACAACACCTGTGGCCAGGAGACCTCATGTCGGGTGCAGAGAACAGCAGCCTCCTCCCCAGGTGAGGATGTTAGCCCAGCGCAGATGGAAGGCCACAGGTTCTGTGATGCTCCATACCCCCTTCAGAAAGCACTTCTGAGACCTCAGAGCTAAAGAGCCACTCATGTGACCTGCAGTCATCTTAACTGTGTCCTCTGATTACTTGAGAAAGAAGTGGGTATTAACTCCCTTCCTCCCCTTGAGAAAAGGAGGCTGGGCTTTGACTCACTCCCAACGAGCTGGGAAGACGGGCTCTTCGGGACGTGGTCAGTAACACTCAGTGGCTTTCACTGTGCTCACTTTTGAACCACTTGCTCTAGGGGACACCAGCCGCCATGCTGTGGGGTACCCAAGCGCCCCGACAGAGGCCTACATAGCAATGGACTCAGGCCTCCTGCTCACAGCTGGGTGAAGACCACACTTGAAGCGGCTCCTCCAGCCCTGAGACTGCAGGTCCCACCGCCATCCCCACTGCAGCCTCACAGAAGACCCTGAACCACAGCCACACCGCGAAGGCACTCCCGGATTCCCAAGCCTCAGAAGCTGTGTGAGGTGATTCACGTTTGTTATTTTAAGATGCTATACTGTTTTTGATGCAGCAATATATAACTAACCCTCAACGGGCAAGCACTGTGTGTAGCTGGAGGATAGTAACGTGCCTTGTATTTATACAAGGCTTGTACTTCACAAAGCATTTTAACACCTGTTCTCATCTGAGCCTCTTGACAAAACCTCAAACAATGACAGCGACCACACCGTTCACATCTCTCCAACACCTGCACGCTGCCACCAAGACCCACTGGCCATGTGGGTCCGTTACCTCATTTGATTAAATCACACACCAGACTCATCCACGAGATAGGAGACCGAGGGCAGAGGGGCTGAGCAGCACCGTGGCAGCCTCAGGCCAGAGTCAAGGTCTCCACCCAGCGAACCCCCATCACACTGACCTCCGGGCACAGGGCGTGTGGGTTTGCCGTCTGCCCTAACCCCACACTGAACCCTTCAATTAGAGACTTCCCCTGCAAGGTGGCTCCAGGTCTGCAGTGCAGTTCGGCTCCAGCAGGCGGCAGCAGAGACCACGGCTCCAGCAGCTCCACCACTGGTGCCCCAGAGGACGTTTAGGCCACGCCCTCTGGCCACGCCCCCCGACAGCCCTCAGACCACGCCCCTCTCCCCCCCACCCCGCGAAAGCGCTCGGACCACGCACCGGTCGGCCTCAGCGCCAACACCTGGCTGGCGACCGGTTTCGCAGAGGGAAGGTGAGCCCAAAGACCCCCCCAGGCCGCCCTGGACGACAATCGCATCCTCACTCACCAGCCACAGGTGTTTGGCATCGGGTGTCATGGAGGCCTCGGGTGTGTTCCCCGTGGAGCCCTGGTTGCCGAGGAAGGGGTGGCTGGGGTCAGGGACGTTGGCGGGGTAGGTACCTGGGGGAGAGCAGAGGCCCCGTCAGGACCGCCTGGCAGGAGCCGGGGTACGGAGGGCTGGGCCAAGGGGCTGATGGAGATGTTGGGGGCTCCAGGGTGAACCAAGCAAAAGGCCAAGCGGAGAAGCGGCTGCACAATAGCCACGGGGCAGTTCCAGCACGTAGGAT
The DNA here is from genome assembly GCF_030222135.1 of Aotus nancymaae. Lineage (NCBI taxonomy): Eukaryota > Metazoa > Chordata > Mammalia > Primates > Aotidae > Aotus > Aotus nancymaae. The sequence goes on from NW_026988510.1 coordinate 244,966, forward strand.
GCCGAGGAGGGACGATCGCTTGAGCCCACTCCTGGCAACGGAGGGAGACCCCCATCTCTACAGAAAAATAAAAAAGCCAGGCATCGCGGAGCACGCCAATAGCGCTAGCTGCTCAAGAGGCCGAGGCAGGAGGATTGCTTGAAAACAGGAGGTCAAGGCTGCAACGAGCAATCACGGTGCCTCGGCACCCTATCCTGGGAAGCGGAGCGAGACTCTGTCTCAAAAAGAAAAACGCCCTGAGGGGTGTGGCTTCCATGCTGGGACCTTTGCTGAGGCCCATGCGGCACAGTGGACCCAGGAAGGGTCCCTGTCTCTGGGCCCTACAACGAGCCGGCGTGGGGAGTCCCTCGGCACCACTGAGGCGGACCACCGATGCGGAGCAGGACCCTCCTCCCACAGTCCACACCACATCGCAGCTGGGGGTTGGCCTCCCTCCCTGCCACCAACTCCAAGAGGCTGAGGCACAGCTCCAGGGTTGGGGGCCTGGGGCAAGTGCGAGGTTTGGAACCGACCTGGCCTGGACCTCTTAACACCAGGAAGGGAGCCATAACCACCTAACGGGATTGTCCCAAGACTCTGGCCTCGCAGGCAGACCAGGAAGCCTGGCCATGTCTGGTGGGATGTAGGGGTGGGGGACAAGAACCCTGAGTGGTGAGGGCTCTCTGCAGGGTTCAGCTCTCACGATGGTAGAACCAGCCCTGCACAGCCAGCAGGAATCGTTCTGTGCTCAGCAGAGTGGAAATCACTTGCAGGAACCATGGCAGCACGGAGGCAGGGTCCAGGGCGTGTGCGGTGAGCCCACCCGGCTTCCTAGGGACATGCCCCTCCCTTCTCAGAGGACCGCAAGGATCTCTCATCTAGTCAGCTATCTTCCTATAGCCCGATGTGTTAGTAATAATGATGTCTAGGTAACAGAATCATGGGAATTCTTTTTAAATATTAAAAAATATTTTCACGGCCGGGCACGGTGGCTTACGCTTGTAATCCCAGCACTTCGGGAGGCCGAGGTGGGCGGATCACAAGGTCAGGAGTTTGAGACCAGTCTGGCCAATATGGTGAAACCCCGTCTCTACTAAAAATACAAAAAATTAGCCAGGCACGGTGGTGCGGGCCTGTAATCCCAGCTACTTGGGAGGCTAAGGCAGAAGAATTGCTTGAACCCGGGAGGTGGAGGTTGCAGTGAGTTGAGATCACACCAGTACACTCCAGCCTGAGCACCTGAGGTGGTGCCGTCTTGCAGGCATGAGCTCCCTGAGTCCCTGGGAGCTGCCTGCTCAGGAAGACGTGGGCTGAGGTGGAGGGATGGGTACCAGCAGGATGGATCAGGGGTGGGGGTGACGGGGGGTGCGGGGGTGGGAGGCAATACTTGCCCTGGTCTTGGGAGCCAGGACTCAACGCATGTGCGCTGCCCGCTCGGGGCCGTGGGGGCTCCATCCCTGCTTCGGGCTGTGTGGCCGGCTGCAGGCCAGAGGCCACCTCACTTCGGAGCTGGGCCAGGTCATGCTCTGAGAAGGAGCGGTCCCGCTTCAGTGTCACCTCCCCACACGGAGACTCTTCTTCCTGTGGACAAAACAGATGCAGCCCTGCCCTGACAACACCCGCCAGTGCCTTCTGCCCGTGCCTGGACTGAGGCAAAGGACCCATGGGTGCCGCTGGGTCTGCTGCGATGTGGGGCGGCCTCCACCTACTTCCCAGCCTGCCCCTCTCTGGACAGTTCACGGCAAGCACCTTAATAACCAAGCCCTTCCCCGAGGCCTTCCAGAAAGTCCTAGAAAGGCACAGGTCTGGTGTCTAGTGTCAGATGGAGGCAGAGAGCTCTGGGATGGCCCTCAGCACAGCCAGCACCAGGCCTTCCTGGGAAGAGAGGACCACCCCTTTCACAGGGCAGCCAGGGTGGACAGGTAGCCTCCCTGGGACCAGCTTTTCACATCAACCGAGGGGCGCTCAGCTTCCTGGCCCTGAGACAACGCGGCCCTTCCACTGCCAGCCCTCCGTTGCTGTGGGAAGAGGCAGCCCAGGGACTCTCCCAGTCATCCTTGTGAGCAGCCCAAATGGCAGGGTCCCCGAGCCCCACCTCCTCCTGCTGGGGCGGAAAGACGCAGCGATGCCACAACAGGACATCGGTTTCAAAGGAGGGCCCTGGGCAGGGGACACCACACTCGCTGCTGCCCCCCACTTAGCTGAGCCCTTCTTGCTTCCTCAGGCCCCACCCGCCATTCCTGGTCTCCTATCAGGAACGTCCACAGACTCTGACCTCAGACGTGTTCATCTCTTCCATCTCGGCCAAGGTGGGTGCCTTGAGCAGCACACGGGGCCTCAGGCGCTGGGCGCTACCCCCAGCACCTGTGACCGACAGGTTGATGCAGGAGGTGGATCTGGAGTCTCCCGAGCATGCGTCGAGGATGCAGGGCAGAGAGCCAAACCCTGTGGAGAAAGACTCCATCTCAAATATACGTATGTATATATTATTTTAATTGTTTTTCTTTTTTTTTTTTTTTAATAAAGATGGGGTTTCACCATGTTGGTCAGGCTGGTCTTGAACTCCCGACCTCAGGTGATCCTCCCACCTTGGCCTCCAAAGTGCTTGGATTACAGGCGTGAGCCACGACACCCGGCCTACTTTAATTTTTTTAATTTAATTTTTTGAAGTGGAGTCTCTCTCTGTTGCCCAGGCTGGAGTGCAGTGGCACGATCTTGGCTCACTGTAACTTCTGCCTCCCAGGTTCAAGCAATTCTCCTGCCTTAGCCTCCCAGGTGGCCGGGATCACAGCCATGCACCACCACACCCAGGTAATTTTTTATATTTTTGGTAGAGATGATTTCACCGCGTTGGCCAGGCTGGTCTCGAACTCCTGACCTCAAATGATTCACCCACCTCAGCCTCCCAAACTGCTGGGATTACAGGCATGAGCCACTTTGCCCAGCCAATTTTATTTTTTTATCCTCAAGTATTCTGAGTTTCAAAAGCCTGTGTGCCTGAAAAATTAAGATGTTCTGTGTCTTCCATGTGTTCAGAAGCTTTTAGGGACAATGCCACCTTCCAATTTGCAACCTGACCAGGGAATGAGGGAGCCCAGCCAGGACACAGGGTCTCCCTTATCCCGCTGTCCCCTGGCTCACCGCGGGCGGCCCAGCCCTCGCCCCGCACCGGGCGCAGCCTCCGCTCCTGCTTGATCTCCTCCAGGATCTTCTCATGCAGGGACCTCTGCTTCTGCGGCAACGGGCGCAGCCGTCTCTCGGAGACCTGGGTGCAGAAGCACGCCATGACGCGGGTCCACTCTGGAGTCGGAAGAGCCGGCCAGGCCCACCTGGAGGGCGTGGGGCTCCCCTGGAGGGGATGGGTGCGGTTCACATGGCCCCTTCCCAGAAAGAAGGCCCCGGGCCAGCCCACAGGCAAGAGGAAGCCAGCCCGCCTCACCCAAGACGCAGACGCGCTGAGACACCTCCCGGGTTGGCCACAGGAGAGCGCCAGGCCCCAGGCTGCCCCTGAGGAGGAAGAGGCTGGAAGACCCCAGGGAGGAGGCGCAGAGGGGCACCTGCTTCAGTGGAGGCCTTGAGCGGATGAAATCCAGGATGAGCTCGTGAGCGTCCTTCTTCACCCGGGGCGGGATGTCCCCATCCACCTGCCAGGGAGGACGGCCAGCCTGAGACCCTGCAGGAGCCACTGCTAGTGCCGGGTGACAGGGAGGGGCTCGCTCAGCCCAAGAGGAGCCTGGTGCTCACACCCGCCCACCCTCCCGGGGACCCAGCCGCTTCTCCCGTAAGTGCATGGTGGACCCACGCTCTGAGCAGCCGTGGCATCCAGGGTCTGAGGCCTCCCCACCCAGCTGCCCCAGCCTCATCTGGAGGTGGGGGTGGGGTGGCACGAACCTCACAGGGGCCTCTTAGGAACCATGCCAGGTTGTCCTAAGGACTCCATGAGTTTTGTTAAGAAAAAATGTCCTACAGCCTTGGCTCTCACGGCCCGTCCTCCAGAGGTCACCCCTGGTACCCCAGAACCTTCCACACTTCCTTTCCCTGCCTGGCCACTGTACCTGATGTGATCTCCAGCTGTGTGAATTGGGGCCACATCTCCCTAATCCATATTCTATGCCCCAGTACCCAGCACAGAGAGCAGGGACCCGGGGCGACTCTCTAGGAGGGGCTGCCCAACAGCCAGGCCGCCTCTCGGCACCCACCCCACTCACCGTGACCTTACACACCAGGCCGCCCCCTACACCCAGCCCGCTCACCATGACCCTACACACCAGGCCGCCCCCTATACCCAGCCCGCTCACCATGACCCTACACACCAGGCCGCCCCCTACACCCAGCCCGCTCACCATGACCTTACACACCAGGCTGCCCCCTACGCCCGGCCCGCTCACCATGACCCTACACACCAGGCCGCCCCCTACGCCCGGCCCGCTCACCATGGCCCTACACACCAGGCCGCCCTCTACACCCAGCCCGCTCACCATGACCTTACACACCAGGCCGCCCCCTACGCCCAGCCCGCTCACCATGACCCTACACACCAGGCCGCCCCCTACGCCCAGCCCGCTCACCATGACCCTACACACCAGGCCGCGCCCTACGCCCAGCCCGCTCACCATGACCTTACACACCAGGCCGCCCCCTACGCCCAGCCCGCTCACCATGACCCTACACACCAGGCCGCCCCCTACGCCCAGCCCGCTCACCATGACCCTACACACCAGGCTGCGCCCTACGCCCAGCCCGCTCACCATGACCTTACACACCAGGCCGCCCCCTACACCCAGCCCGCTCACCATGACCCTACACACCAGGCCGCCCCCTACGCCCGGCCCGCTCACCATGACCTTGCGCAGTTTGTAATTCCGGGCCCGGATGTCCTGCATCAGCATCTCGAAAGGTGTGAGCTGGAACTCGGTGGGGAGGGGGTTGAACTCCTGCTCCTGCACCTTCTTCAGCTTCACTCCGTGGCGGAGCTCCCGCATGAGCTGGACCCACAGTCGGGCCTGGGCCCCGGGATAGGAGAACACTCTCAGCCCAGGCCCCCAGGCAGGGACCCTCAGCGGCCTGGGCTGCGTCGGTCGCCCCGTCAGGTGGGAGCGCGTCTTACCCAGTCTGTGTGGCCCAGGCTGTCAAGCTCGGCCTGCGGCGTCTCCACCTGCGGCTCGTCCTCCCGGAGCTTCTGCAACATCTGTGACCACACACGTGCGTTAGTCCAGGGAAGGTGCCAGAATGGCGGACGCAGGACGGGCCCCGTCCGTCAGGGACACGACCACACAACGGGGGCTCCGACTCAACCAGCAGGAGAAGAGAAGAGTGGACATTTGGTCCAGGCCTCAGGACTCGCAAAGGTATCTGGGGAAACTGAGTCATCAGCCTCAGAACCACATAGGGCAGCTGATGTCCCGTCAGGCTTCCCTGATGGCTCCTCCTGAGCAGTGACAGGCTAGAGCCCAACACCACGTGGCACCGTGCAGGGCTTGAATAAACGGCTGTGTGGTGGGTGATGAGCTGTTGCCCAGGAAGTCCAGGGAAACAGCCATGGTGTGCACTTTGTGAGCTGGGGAGGGTGCCAGCACTGTGACGAGGGCCTGTCTGGGAATTGCTCTATGCTGAGAACTTGGGAAGAAGGTCCCACACCTGCTGCCTTGGTGGCACGTGACCTCGGTAGCACAGAGCCTCTTCTCTCACCAAGTTCCAACTGTAGAGAAGCACCCGCCCTTCAACACAGCCCCCACAACCAAGACAGAACTGGTCACCCTGGCTTCTGCCCCAGGTACCTGCCACATGGCTTTGGGACACTCCCTGAGAAGCTCCAGGTGTGAGTCTACCCACGGGCCTCATGTGTGCCAGCCTCAGGCAAAGGGCACGGAGGGGGCACTGCTGTCCTTCCCAGAACACCTGTCCCTATTCCTGAACAGGCTGCTCCTGGCCGAAATGCCAGCAGCACACCCATACTCCACGGAGAGACCCTTCTCTCACTTGGTCCCACGACCAATTAAACTTTGCCTCGGTCAGCTCCCTGCATACAGAGCGGTATCACCCCAAAGGGCTTCCAGGCCAGGTGCAGTGGCTCATGCCTGTAACCCCAGGACTCTGGGAGGCCGAGGCAGGAGGATCACCTGAGCCCAAGAGTTTGAGACCAGCCTGAGCGACATAGTGAGACCCTGTCTCTAAGAAAAGAAGAAAAAAAGAGCTTCCACTGTCTGAGTAAGAAACTGATCTGAGCAGCAGAATACAGACTGAGATCAGAGACAGAGACACAACGGCATAAGGACCATCTGCTGATTGTGGGGAAGAATGTCCAGGAGGGCCAGGAGGAGCGGGGAGGGAGAGGGGGAGCGGGGAGGGAGAGGAGGAGCAGGGAGGGAGAGGAGGAGGGAGAGGGAGAGGAGGAGCAGGGAGGGAGAGGGGGACGGAGAGGGGGAGGGAGAGGAGGAGCGGGGAGGGAGAGGAGGAGCGGGCGAAGGACAGAAGATGGGCTGTGGGGATGGGGGGTGGGGGGAGGGAAGATGGGCTGTGGGATCTGGGGGGGTGGAGGAGGGAAGATGGGCTGTGGGATCTGGGGGGTGAGGGGAGGGAAGATAGGCTGTGGGATCTGGGGGGTGGGAGGGAAGATGGGCTGTGGGATCTGGGGGGTGAGGGGAGGGAAGATGGGCTGTGGGGATGGGGGTGGGGGGGAAGATGGGCTGTGGGATCTGGGGGGTGGGGGAGGGAAGATGGGCTGTGGGATTGGGTAGTGGGAGGAGAGCTGTCCAACCCTGGCACAGGCTTGGGCTGCAGATGGGGCCAAGCAGCTCGGGCTGCCACCTGGCATCCAGCACTGTGGTGACAGCCTGCCTGGTAACTGCTCTCTGCTGAGAACTCGGGAAGGAGGTCCCGCACCTGCTGCCTCTGCACTCACTAAGTCCCAGCCCCTGAGAGGCGGAAGTGGGAAGATCACTTCTCGAACCCAAGAGTTCGAGACCAGCCTGAGCAACACGGGTGCTAAGAAAAGAAGAAAAATAGAGCTGGGGAACTGGGGGGTGGGATGACCACCCGCTACGGCTCAGAGGGTCAGGGAAACCGGCCAGGAACCCTTCTTGGTTAGAGGACAGGAGAGACACAGCCCCTTACAGGGTCAGGGAGAAATGGGGACAAGCAGCAGTTAACTCCAAAAACACCTTCTGCCACTAAGGCGAGAGAGAATCCCGCCTCTCCAAGGCCTGGCCTTCTCTGTGAGATGATGGGAGACAAGGCAGAGCCCAGCTGTGCAGAGACCCCAGGACACAGAAACACATCGGCTCCCTCGGGGCAGCAGCCGCTCCCGGGGAGAGGCTGAGAGAGTCAGGGAAGGATGGCTGCTCCTAACTCTGGGTTCACGGAGAGGCAGGAGGCCCCGCGGACAGCCCCAGCTTGGGAGCCACGTGGAGCCGAGCACTGCCTGACTCTTGCTTTGTGGCTTCGGGAAGGGTCCCAGCCTCGGAGCTGGCACGTGCTCATCTGTCAAATGGCTCCTCCGCCTGGAAGAGGCAGGAGGACAAGGCAGGGTTGTCACAGGCCCAGCAAGTGGGTTCTGTCACTGAACAGCCCATCCCCACATCCCCACCTAAAGCTCTAAGCGGGCTGCTGAGGCTTTCTGTGGTTCCAGAGTATAGCGGGGCCACCTTTGGCATCTTATTTCAGAAGGCACCTGGCCCCGGAGAGGCTGGAGGGGAGGCAAGAGGAAGGTGCCTTCTTGTAGATGTGAAAGTGGGGAAGACAGAACAGCGCGTGTGGGGAGAGGTGACAACGTAGAGGAACAGGAGAGCGCGGCTGGGAAGGGGCCGAGTCCACCACTTAACCTCTCTGATAAGAGGAGAGTGTGAGGCTGGGCGAGGTGGCTCACACCTGTAATCCCAGCACTTTGAGAGGCCAAGGCAGGCAGATCACCTCAGGTCAGGAGTTTGAGACCAGCTTGGCCAACATGGTGAAACCCCTTTCTACCAGGCGTGGTGGTGTGCGTGTGTAACCCCAGCTACTTGGCAGGCTGAGGCGGGAGAACTGCTTGAACCTGGGAGGTGGAGGTTACAGTGAGACGAGATGGAGCTGCTGCCCTCCAGCCTGGGCAACAGAGTAAGACCGTGTCCCGTGTCTCCAAAAAAAAAAAAAAACAAAAAACAGTGGCTCATGCCTGTAATCCCAGCACTTTGGGAGGCCGAGGCGGGCAGATCATGAGGTCAAGAGATCCAGACCATCCTGGCCAACATGGCAAAACCCCGTCTCTACTAAAATACAAAAATTAGCTGGGCGTGGTGGTGCGCGCCTGTAGTCCCGGCTACTCGGGAGGCTGAGGCAGGAGAATCGCTTGAACCCACGAGGCGGAGGTTGCGGTGAGCCGAGATCGCGCCACTGCACTCCTGCCTGGCGCCTGGAGACAGAGCAAGACTGTGTCTCAAAAAAATAAAAAAGAAAAGAAAAGAAAAAGCAAGCGTGAGGGTTAAGTGGGAGCACAGAACGCAACCGCCGCCACCCCGCGGCCCCGACTCTGCCCCGCGCCGCTCACCTCCTTGGCCTCGCGGACCCGGGCCAGGAACGCCCGCAGCTCCAGCGTCTCCACGAAGAGCGCGCGGCACACGGCCTGGTAATGCGCCTGCGCGCCCCGGGGGTCGGTCAGCCGCGCCGCGCACAGCCGCATGGCCTGGGCGAAGGTGCGCACGCTGCGGGGCGCGCCCTCGGCCTCCTCCTCCTCCTCGGGGCCCCCGTAGCCCTCGTCCGCGGCGCCGCAGCCGCCGTCGTCGCCGTCGTTGTTGGCCATGAGGTCGATGAGCCGCTCCAGCTGCGGGCTGAGCTCGCGCTCCTCGCTCTCGTCGAGCCCCCAGTCCAGCGCGCGGTAGATGGCGAAGCCCAGGGACTGCACGGTCTGCGGGACAGGGGCGCGGTCACCGGGCGGCGCTGGGTGGCCGGGCTGGGGGGACGCGCGGGGAGGGGAGAAGGCGGCCGGCAGGTGCAGAGAGCCCCGCACCCAGCCAGGGAGGCAGCAGCCCCATGCAGAGGAGACCGAGGCGCGTGCTCACGCCTGTCTTCCCAGCGCCTCGGGAGGCCGAGGCAGGCGGATCACCTGAGGACGGGAGATCGAGACCAGCCTGGCCGACACGGTGAAACCCCGTACCTACTAAAAACACAAAATTATCCAGGCGTGGTGGCGGGTGCCTGTAATTCCGGCTAAGAAGGCTTAGGCAGGAGTTCAAGTGGCCAAGGCAGGAGAATCGCTTGAACCCAGGGGGAGAGGTTGCAATGAGCTGAGATCGCACCACTGAACTCCAGCCTGGGCAACAGAGCAAGACTCCTTCTCAAAATAATAACAATAAATCAGTGTAGCCTCACAGCAGAGAGATCTTAACTCAGCGCTTCTCGATTTTACTTTGCAGGAACCCTGAATCGACCACAAGGGGCAGCAGTAGTCTGTGGAGTGACCTGGGAGGTGCTGACACGCCCACCCTGGTCACCAACATCCCCACGGACTTCCGGGCCCACAGGCCCAGGTGGCCCCCAGGTCTTCTGGGGCAGGGAGGCAGGGGTGGCACGGCCAGACACAGGAGGTCAGCGATAATTACAAGGATACTTACACGCTGCACAGCACTCTGTTCCATGTCTTAAAGGGTTCTCAGAGTTTAAGACAAGCAAAGAAAGATCCACAACCCAAATACACCTACAGCACTCCTTACGACAGACACTGCTGGGCCCTGCACACCACCTACCCTCCTCACTTCGAGCCACACTCACGTGGGTACAGGGACAGAGGCACAGAGAGGTCGGGCCCCTTGACCACGGTCTCAACTGGCCAAGATGGACCAGGGCAGGGGGCTGCTTATGACCCCTCTCTGAGCTCGGGCCACGCTTCCAGGGTGGGAGGCCACGGTGTGGCAGATGGAGCGACGCCTCCCCCAGGCACTGTCCACTTCCTCAGACCACCCTGCCTCCCCAGCCCTGCAGGAGGGCCCTCTGGCCTCTAATTTCGTGTGTACTCTCCACCCCCACTCCCCGCTGAAAACCCAGGAAACCTGAGCCTGAGCCGGGCAGAACAAGAACAGGTGAAAGTCAGGCCAGGGACAAGGCCTGAGAACACAGCCTCCTCCATCCTGCAGAAACTCCACAGAAGGCTCCGGAACCTGCCTCCTCCATCCTGCAGAAACTCCACAGAAGGCTCCGGAACCTGCCTCCTCCCTCCTGCAGAAACTCCACAGAAGGCTCCGGAACCTGCCTCCTCCCTCCTGCAGAAACTCCACAGAAGGCTCTAGAACCTGCCTCCTCCCTCCTGCAAAAACACCACAGAAGGCTCCGGAACCTGCCTCCTCCCTCCTGCAGAAACTCCACAGAAGGCTCCGGAACCTGCCTCCTCCCTCCTGCAGAAACACCACAGAAGGCTCCGGAACCTGCCTCCTCCCTCCTGCAGAAACACCACAGAAGGCTCCGGAACCTGCCTCCTCCCTCCTGCAGAAACTCCACAGAAGGCTCCGGAACCTGCCTCCTCCATCCTGCAGAAACACCACAGAAGGCTCCGGAACCTGCCTCCTCCATCCTGCAGAAACTCCACAGAAGGCTCCGGAACCTGCCTCCTCCATCCTGCAGAAACACCACAGAAGGCTCCGGAACCTGCCTCCTCCATCCTGCAGAAACTCCACAGAAGGCTCCGGAACCTGCCTCCTCCCTCCTGCAAAAACACCACAGAAGGCTCCGGAACCTGCCTCCTCCCTCCTGCAGAAACACCACAGAAGGCTCCGGAACCTGCCTCCTCCCTCCTGCAGAAACTCCACAGAAGGCTCTAGAACCTGCCTCCTCCCTCCTGCAGAAACTCCACAGAAGGCTCCGGAACCTGCCTCCTCCCTCCTGCAGAAACACCACAGAAGGCTCCGGAACCTGCCTCCTCCCTCCTGCAGAAACACCACAGAAGGCTCCGGAACCTGCCTCCTCCCTCCTGCAGAAACACCACAGAAGGCTCTAGAACCTGCCTCCTCCCTCCTGCAGAAACACCACAGAAGGCTCCGGAACCTGCCTCCTCCCTCCTGCAGAAACTCCACAGAAGGCTCCGGAACCTGCCTCCTCCCTCCTGCAGAAACACCACAGAAGGCTCTGGAACCTGCAGGGGCACTGTTGGAAAGTGTGAGGGTTCAGGGGCAGCGCAGCCCCAGCCCCCCCATGACTCACTGTTGTCTCATATCTGCTGTAGACGGGCAAGACTTGCCGTGGAATCAAGGTCAGAGGGTGCCAGAGCAGCTACGGCCTAACGGCCACACCCAACCAGTGACAGCAGGGTCCCCTGGGGTAAGGGATCTCAGAGAGGAATCTTAGGGCCCCTCCTGGGCACAGTGACAAACAGAGGGCAGGGTTGCGGGAAGCCGACTGGCCAGAGCCACCGTTAATGCAATTTCCCAGCAGTCCTTTCTGAGCCCCAGAGGGAAATGCCAGGAAGGAGAGCGTAGCAGGAAGTGCGTTTCTGCTACGGAGCAGAAAATGGTGGGGCTGGCCTCAGCTCCTGGGGTCCCTGGTCGTGTGGCTCCGATTCTAACCCGTGACACAGGAGAGACAAAGGGAGCAGGCAGCAAAGCCCCCAACCCCCATGCTGCACACAGCAGCACCCAACCCCTCTGGCCACTCCCTCCTTTTCCTGGACAGAGCCGAAAGGGTTAACTCCAGCCCGTGCCTCTTATCTGATGGCTGCCTCCATAAAAGTTCTTTTGTGCCCAGGTCACTGGGAACTTTCTCTGAACAGCAAAAAACTTGCTTTCCCATAAGGAAAATGCTGGGCGGGGAGCCAGTCTCAGGGCCTCCCAGCTCCACCCGCCCATAGCAGGTGCAGGCCTGGGGCAGCTGGTGGGCAGTAATCGGGACCAGTAAGCGAGGGGAATCCAGGAGCGACAACTGAGATGAGCTCGTTCAGCGGTTCCCCCGCCCTCTTTCCTGGGGACGGGTCGATAAGGATGATGTCAGGATAAGGCAAGCCTCTCGGACAAACGGTCCAGGCTGCGTCCCGCACACACAGCTGTCTGTAAAACGTTTCACAGGTGCCACAGCAGACCTGCTTTGGAAAGTTCCAGGCGGGAGGCAGCAGCTGCACCTCTCTTTGGAGACTTGGGACAGTGAGGCCAGCGGCCTCCCGGCCCTGGGTCCCAGGCTTCAGACACGTCAACTATCTGGTGAATTACGCAACAGCGGGACAGAATGTCGAACAAGCCGACACAGCCACACAGACCGGCCCCACGCACGTCCCAGGAAACGACGGACACCACGGTGGCATCTCCGCGGGGCCACCAAGCAACCCCGAGTGGCACGCTGTGGGAGGTGCCAGCGCCCCAGGGTTCTCCGAGGTGGGAGGGCATCTCACCACTGAACTGTTGAGCATTACACGTGGTGACGTCGACGCTGGTTCTATTACCGTTCTTAAGTTATCAGCAACAGACCACATGCCCTCTTCTGGTCTCTCACACCCACCCTGGGTATACCACTATCTCTAATGATGTATAAATAGGTATTCCGACAAAACTGTTCTCATTTTCTTCTTTTAAAAAAAAAATCAATCTCACTTGGGCATGAAAAACTGTTTTAAACAAGACAGAAGATACTTGGGAGGCTGAGGCAGGAGAATTCCTTGAACCCGGGAGGCACAGGTTGCAGTGAGCTGAGATCACGCCACTGCACTCCTGCCTGGGCAACAAGAGTGAAACTCCGTCTTAAAAAAAAAAAAAAAACTTGACATTCAATTTTGGGAGAGGCGCTAAAAAAAAACAAAAAAGACAAAAATAAATAAATAAAATAAAAATAAAAATAATTAAAAAAAAAAAAAAAGGCCAGGTGCGGTGGCTCACGCCACCCTGAAGAGGGCAGATCACAAGGTCAGGAGATCAAGACCATCCTGGCCAACATGGCAAAACCCCTAAAAAGACAAAAATTAACTGGGTGTGGTGGCGCGTGCATATAGTCCCAGCTATTCGGGAGGCTGAGGCTGGAGAATCGCCTGAACACGGGAGGCAGGGGTTGCACTGAGCCAAGATCGTGCCACTGCACTCCAGCCTGGTAAAAAAGCCCGGCGTAGTGGCCCACGCCTGTAGCTCCAGCACTTCGGGAGGCCGAGGTGCGAGGGTGGCTCAAGGGCAGGCACAGTGGCCCACGCCTGTAGCCCCAGCACTTCGGGAGGCCGAGGTGCGAGGGTGGCTCGAGGGCAGGCACAGTGGCCCACGCCTGTAGCCCCAGCACTTCGGGAGGCCGAGGTGCGAGGGTGGCTCGAGGGCAGGCACAGTGGCCCACGCCTGTAGCCCCAGCACTTCGGGAGGCCGAGGTGCGAGGGTGGCTCGAGGGCAGGCACAGTGGCCCACGCCTGTAGCCCCAGCACTTCGGGAGGCTGAGGTGCGAGGGTGGCTTGAGCCCAGCCTGGGCAACACAGTGAGACCTTGTCTCAATCAAAAAATAAAATGAACACAAGCAAAAAAACAAACGAAGAAAACCAAAAAGGCAGTAGAAAGACAAGACGTGAAGCTGAGAACATTAATTCCGGGCAGGCTGGGAGGAGGAACGTGGCGCCCTGCTGCTGAGGGTCCAGCTGTGGGTTGGGTGGGGTTTCTGGGCACTGGTCATCAGGCTGATTTTTCCTGTTTGCACCTGAAGTCCTCTCCCTGACCCAGGATCTGTGTCCGGGAGGCCAGCCCCGCAGACCTCACCTGGGCTCCCCATCTGTCCAGATGCGGAAGGAAGTCAATGCCACTGCCCCTCTTCTCCCGGCCGGGCTGCTATGGCACCACAGGGGCCCCCCCCACGCTGGTGGTCTCCTCCCTGTCTGCTCTTGGTGAACAGTGTCTTCACCAAGTCCCTACAATTAACCTGTTGGATATTTTATCTGTGCCCCACCTCCCTGAAACAACTGTATTAACTATACATGCTTTATTATTTGCATTTTAAGATGCAAGTATGTTTTAATACATACCAAGTAATATTTGGAATTTTTTAAAAAGTACCTGGGCTTCCGAACTGGCTAGTGGCACCACCATGGTTGCAGGTTCTGTAAAAGAAGAGGGAGTTAGGGTATTTGTCAGCATCCCTGGGACCCTCACAAACATAGCTGTCACCCCACCTCCCCTCAGGGACACACACCACATCCCCAGTCTCTGTGGGAACACCAGAAAGCTCACAGCAGGCCCAGCTGCTCGGTCATGTGGACGCCCACCTAGGAGGCCCAGCTCGAGCTGGCTCTAAGCAGGACACCCAGGTCTAGGGGCCGGAAGAGCAGCGTAGCCCCTGCTCGCAGAAGGATGATGGTCAGCCGGTGGACAGACCTCCAATGCCTCATGCAGCAGTCACACTCCATCATGACCACTGGGGGGCGGGGGCTGGAGAGCAGCCAACGGGTCCCACAGAGTCCATCCCGGGCACTAAGGAGGCTGCCCCAGGGAAACTCAGCTTCAAGTGAGAGTGAAGAAGGGTGAGGAGGAGGCCGGATGTGGTGTTCACACCTATAATCCCGGCACTTTGAGAGGCTGAGGTGGGAGAACTGCCAGGGGCCGGGAGTCCAAGACCAGCCCAGACAACATAGTAAGACCCTGTGGCTACACAAAATTTTAAAACTACTTTGGGAGGCCGAGGTGGGTGGATCACTTGAGGCCAAGAGTTCAAGACCAGCCTGACCAACATGATGAAATCCCAACTCTACTAAAAATACCAAATACAGAAATGAGCCAGGCATGGTGGCAGGCACCTGTAGTCCCAGCTACTCAGGAGGCCGAGGCAGGAGAATCGCTTGAACCCGGGTAATGGAGGCTGCAGTGAGCCAAGATCATGCCACTACACTCCCGCTTGGGCAACAGAGCGTGACTCCGTCTCAAAAAATATATAAAAATAAAAATGAAAAGATTAGCCGGGCATGGTGGCACGCGCCTGTAGCTCTGCTGCTTGGGAGGACCACTGGAGCCCAGGAGGTCGAGGCTGCCGTGAGCCATCACAGCACCACTGCCCTCTAGCCTGGGTGACAGAATGACACCGTCACAAAAAAAATAAAAATAAAAAAAAGGCAGCAGCTCCATTGAGGCGCATCTTCAGGAAAGATCCCGTGGTCTGAAATGAGACACACACCTGCCTGAGATTGAGGCTGTGCACCCCCAAATCACGACACAGTCAGATGAGAAACCCAAGCTCAGAGGGAGTGACAGACTTCAGTCGCTGAGTGGGTGAGTCAGCATCCGACCGAGGCTCCAATTTGGGGCTGTCCCCCGAGACTGCTCATGCCCGTCTCAGAGAGCTGAGTCCGACTGGAACTGCAGGTGGAAGCTGGAATCTCACGCATTTCGCTTGTGAAAATGGCCTCAGGGACGCCAGGCGGCAAGTCTGCCTTGTGCAGTGCTCCGTACAACCCTGGAGGCTGCTCCAGTTCCCACGTCACAGATGAGGAAACAGAGACCCGGAGGGTGAATCTGTTTGCTCCGAGCTGTCGAGGTCGGTAGGTGCTGGAAGCAGGGCCAGGCCGTGGGACCCCAGGGCCTTCCCAAGATACTACACTGGGTGAGGTGCAAAAAATCCACCCACTTCTACAGCCTTCCTTGAACTGGGCATGCAGGGGAGCAGGGCTAGAACCGGAGTTCCAGCTGCCTGAAATTCTTTCTGGAATGAGGTAAGGTACGGACATGTATACAGAGATAAGTCATGAAATTGTCTGCTAAGTGGACCTGCTAACTCCGCAAATATTTTCAAAATGCCATCAAGAACCAGGAAGACTGCCAAAGATAAAGGGAGTCTGATACATTAGAATGGAAGCAATCCCCTCCCAGCATCAGCGCAGGGAGTAAGAAACCGGCAGCCCGCCATGGCGGGCGGGGGGATCCCCAGGCCCTGGGCAGTCCTGGCCGGGCATTCGGCAAGTCTGCAGCTGTGACTGGGTGAGGCAATGGGAAGGTGGAAGAGACATCAGACCAAACCAAAGGGCTGCCTGGAGAGACCAGGGCCTGGGCTCCTCGTGTGGGGAAGGGCTGGCTGGGGACTGGCCCTGCAGTGCCCTTCACAGACTCAGCCACGGTCGGTCAGGCGAGGACCTCAGTCCACTGGAAGCTTCTGGTTGGAATAACTGTAATGTCTGTGCCCCTGGCTCAAATACTCCACATGTTAACAAAAAAGTTGTGCCAAAATTAAACGTTCATGGCCGGGCGCCGTGGCTCACGCCTGTGATCCCAGCACTTTGGGAGGCCGAGGCGGGCGGATCACCTGAAGTCAGGAGTTCGAGACCAGCCTGGCCAACATGGTGAAAACCCATTTCTATTAAAAAATACAAAATTAAGCCGGGCACAGTGGCTCACACCTGTAATCCCAGGACTTTGGGAGGCAGAGGCAGGAGGATGAAAAGGTCAGGAGTTTGAAATCAGCCTGACCAACATGGTGAAACCACATCCCTACTAAAAATATAAAAATTAGCTGGGTGTGGTGGTGGGCACCTGCAATCCCAGCTACTCAGGAGGCTGAGGCAGGGGAATCACTTGGACCCAGGAGGTGGAGCTTGGAGTGAGTTGAGATCAAGCCACTGCACTCCAGCCCAGGTGACAGAGCAAGGCTCTGTCTCAAAAAAAAAACCTAAGTGTTCATGAATCTAACTGTATTTAAGCTGCAAGGACCTGCGGTGTCTCTGGGTTCTCAGATGAGAGACCATCTCGGGGAGGCCTGCAGGCTGACAGAGGCCTTGCAGCCAGGGCCTGAGCCTAGGACTCTGCTCAGATAGTATAAAACTAGACGCTGAAAAATTATTTACTGTGGCCTCAATCTGCACAGCCATCCCACAAACGTTGGTGCCAGGATTCCCTCGTGACAGATGAGGAAATCGAGGTTCAGGCAGGTTGAGAAACTGACCCAAGACCATACCCCTAATAAAGGGAGAAGCTGGGCCCCCACGCACAGCCAGACCACAGCAAGCAACCCACCCAAACACCCAGGTATAAACGCACGGAGCTACCACAGACGGGTTGCCAATGTGGTCACACAGGGTTATGGAAACTATCTTGGGCTTATTTGAAAAATCCTCTCTAGGGGAGAGCAGACGGAGGCCGTGAGGACTCGGGGCTCATCGCGTCTGAGAGCACCACGTTGAGGTGGGAGCCAGAGCAGGACCCCGGCTTCTATCACCGCGCACCCCAACCTCCGCTGAGAACTCAGAACTATTTCTCCCTGTAGGGAAGCACAGCCTCAGTGAAAGAAGGAAAGCTACTGGGTTTTCCTTTTTTTTTTTTTTTTCAGAGATAGGATTTCACCATCTTGGCCAGGCTGGTTTTAAACTCCTGACCTCATGATCCACCCATCTCGGCCTCCCAAAGTGTTGGAATTACAGGCGTGAGCCACCGCGCCCGGCCACCACTGGGTTTTTCTATGTCCTTCTCGTTTCTTTAAACAGGGTCTTGCTCTCTGACCCAGGCTGGAGTGCAGTGGCGTGATCGTGGCTCGCTGCAGTCTCGACTTCCTGGGCTCAAGCAGCCCTCCTGCCTCAGCCTCCCAAAGTGCGGGGGTGAGTGGTGTGAGACGCCACCTGATTCAGGCTTCTTTTGTACAAAACAACAAACGAGTAGAACCAAGATGCCAGGGAGTCTTCTTTGAAGCGATGCTGTGTACAGTTGGAAAAGATGACAGGGTTCATTTGAAAGAGAGAGGTCTGTGGGTCATTCGCAGCCTCAGTTCCCCCAGCAGCTTCAAGAGGAAGTGCTGTTCCCACACGGCAGGCAGGCGGTGGGTGGGCAGAGGTTACCGGGCAGCCTCGGCCTCCATCTACCTGGGGTGTCAGCCCAGCGCGGCAAGGGGTTTGGTGGGAATGGGGCCCCCGGGAGGAGGTCGGATTCTGACCAGCCTGTGGCTGCTGGCACTGGGTATCTTGCCCGTGTGACCTCACTTCCTCGCCTGCAGAACAGAGAGGACTCCTGCCCAATCGCACTCACACTGTAACCTCAAAGGACAAGTCAGGTGGCAGACACACAGACACGATCCTTGGTGACAACAGCGTGAGGCCAAGACCTCCTGGCCAGGCTCGGCCCAAGGGTGCCCTGCCCTTGACTCTCTAAGGCTTAGGGTCAGGACACGGATGGCTCTGGGAGAGCCCACGCTCTCTGCATGGGAAGGGGTATGACTGACTCCCCTTTTCTCCCCACCCCCAGAGAAAGGAGCCTCACACATCCTGAGGAGGCCACAGCATTTGGCTACACTGGGCCCACCCCCAGTGTACATGTGGCCCCCGGGAGTGTGTCAACACGGAAAGCGAGTGAAGCCTATCTCTGATCTCTCCTGCCTCAAGGGGCTTCCTGCCTTCCCAGGTCTCAGGCTGAGAGCTCTGAGAAGCATCCAGCTGGCCAGGGCAGACAGGGGGACACAGCACACCCACTCCTGGTGGACACATGAACTGGCCCCCCGCAGCAACTCGGCCAATGCTCCTGGAAGGTACAGGCACCCGGCCACGCACGCACGACACCCCTCCTGACAGTTTAAACTCAAACCACAGTGTCCATCGGAGACACATGGAGACACCCACGCGGGGACACTGGGCAGCCAGGAAAGAATGAGAGCCCTCTGTGTGGAGAAAACCCACGACCCGCACTGAGGGAAAGAGAGGGCAGCCCTGAGTTCAGGAGGAGACGGAGCTGCCTGCCTGCTGCACAGACACGGTTCTAGCACTGGCCGCCGGGACAGGCTTCCGCTGCCCTACACATGGATTTAGAGCATGCGGATGTGCTAACATCCAGAAACCAACGTGTGTGAGAGTGAGCCCACAGCACCCACTTCAGCCTTAGAATTCAGGCTGGGAGCCTGATGGTCCGGAGCAAACAGAGCTGCAGTCAAACAGGCCGTGTGGCCTCGGTGGCTCACGGCGCTTCCCTGAGCGTCCCTGGTTCCCACAGACGAAATACACACATCACCTACCATAAAAGTTACTGCAGGCCAGACATGGTGGCTCACGCCTGTAATCCCAGCACTACAGAAGGCCAAGGCAGGCGGATCACCTGAGGTCAGGAGTTCGAGACCAGCCTGGCCAACACATGGTGAAACCCCCTCTACTAAAAATACAAAATTAGCCTCACATGGTGGTGGGCACCAGGAATTCCAGCTACTTGGGAGGCTGAGGCCAGAGAATGTCTTGAATCTGGGAGGGGGAAGTTTCAGTGAGCCAGTATCATGCCACTGCACTCCAGCCTGGGTGGCAGGGCAAGAGTGTCTCAAAAAAAAAAAAAAAGTCATTGTAAAGATTAAGTGAAAACAGACATAATGTCTATCACTCAATAAGCCATCAATAAGAGCTTGTTTCATTCTCAGGAAATAAATTTGAGGCCGGGTATGGTGGCTCACGCCTGTAATCCCAGCACTTTGGGAGGCCGAGACGGCAAGTTACCTTGAGGTCAGGAGTTTGAGACCAGCCTGGCCAACATGGTGAAACTTGTCTCTACCAAAAATACAAAAATTAGCTGGGAGTGGTGGCAGGTGCCTGTAGTCCCAGCTACAAGGGAGGCTGAGACAGGAGAATCACTTGAACCAGGGAGGTGGAGGTTGCAGTGAGCCAACATTGCGCCACTGCACTCCAGCCAGGGCAACACAGCAAGACTCCATCAAAAAAAAAGGCTGTTGCTGAGAGCAAGCAAACGGAAGCCCAGAGGGAGAAACGCCCTCATGAAACCAGGGAGCCTGTGTTTGTACAGCAAACAGACGGTGCTCTTTGGCTCAGAGTGACCCATGTGGTGAGGCGTGTGCTTCCTCCCACATTCACTTCCGCCAGTGCCCATCTCAGAGGGCGGTGGCTGATCCCAGGAATGACATCAACCCGCTTCTTCCTTAAACTCACATACCCCTCACACAGGGCTCCCACAGGGTGTCCTCCCCCGGCAACAAGAACCCAGGATGCCAGGCATCAGTTTGTGTGGAGACCCACGTCAGGGATTTGTGTGTTGGCCAAAGAACAGCCCCCAGCAGTCCCGGCATCCCCAGCTTCTCTGCCCCTTCAGTGGCACTCTACACAGGGCTCCCACACCCAGCGCCTGCCTGGTGTGTCTCCAGGTCAGTCCCAAGGAGATCTGACACTGGTCACAGCAGAAAGGCAGCAGCTCAGAGGTGACAGCGTCAGATTCTACCCAAGAAGGTGCCCTCCCTTCTGGCTGATGAAGACGCCTCGAGATTCGGGTACGCCGCTAATCCCAGTCCACGAGGTCCAGCGAAGGTCAGGAACTGGCCCACGGCCACCCAGCTCAGACTCACCCTGGGCTAGCCTCAGCTCCGGGGCTGACACTAAGACCTCAACTCTTCCCCTCACCACCATCCCAGTCCCCTGAAGGCACAGCGCCGCATTCCTGCACACCACAGACCAGGGAACTTGTTACCTTCTCAGGCTGGCCTCAGAAGGTCAGATTCAGATGCTCTGGGCAGAACTCAGATCTGGCTTTAAAAGGCCCACCACCGGAGCCTGGAGCCTGCTCCAGGGAGAGGACCTGCAATTACAGAACCCACGAGATAAACCAGGCACCGGCAGCTCTGAAAACACAGATTCCACGGCCCTGGAAAGACCTACAGAACTGGAATCTGGGGTGGGGGAATTTTTTTTTTAAGACGTAGTTTCACTCTTATTGCCCAGGCTGGAGTGCAATGACGCAATCTCAGCTCACTACAACCTCTGCCTTGCAGATTCAGGCAATTCTCCTGCCTCAGCCTCCTAAGTACCTGGGATTACAGGTGTGCACCACCAGCTAATTTTTGTATTTTTAGTAGAGAAAGGGTTTCACCATGTTGGCCAGGATGGTCTCGATCTCTCAACCTTATGATCCGCCCGCCTCGGCCTCCCAAAGTGCTGGAATTACAGGCGTGAGCCACCACGCCCGGCCCTGACCTCTTAAACTGTAAGAGGATAACCTATGGTTTTGTTTTGCTTTGGTTGTTTTTGAAATGGAGTCTCGCCCTGTCGCCCAGACTGGAGTGCAGTGGCGCAATCTCAGCTCACTACAACCTCCACCTCCCAGATTCAAGCAATTCTCCTGCCTCAGCCTCCTGAGTGGCTGAGACTATAGGCGCACGCCACCATGCCCAGCTAATTTTTTTGTATTTTAGTGGAGACGGGGTTTCACTGTGTTGGCCAGGATGGTTTTGATCTCCTGACCTTGTGATCCGCCTGCCTAAGCCTCCCAAAGTGCTGGGATTACAGGCGTGAGCCACCGCGCCTGGCCGCCCGGCTAATTTTGTATTTTTAGTAGAAATGGTGTTTCTCCATGTTGGTCAGGTTGGTTTTGAACTCCCAACCTCAGGTGATCCGCCCCCTTCAGCCTCCCAAAGTGCTGGGATTACAGGCATGAGCCATTGCGCCCGGCTCCCGTATGCTGTTTTAATGTTGTAAGCCAGCAAATTGGTCATAATTTTTTGTCACAGAGACAGGAAACCCATACACTCCTTTTAAACTATTCCCACGCACCCCACCCGTTCCTCAGTCCCAGAGAGACACAGGCACTGGAATGAAGGGGCCTTTGGAATGAGGAGGCGAGCAGCGAGGCCAGGCTGGGCCTTCTTCCAGGGCTCCTGGGCTTCCCCAGCACGAGCTGATTCGCCTAATTACCAGGTGTGTTTCAAGGCTGCCTTCCTCCTAAACACAGCCTCAACCTCAACTGGAGCCCAAGGCCCTCTGAGGAGTTACGGTGAATGATCAGAGCCGAAACCCTCTGTCTTTCTGTGCCGAGACCCACTGACATATTTGCTTAAATGGGCCACATCCCAGGACCAGACCAACCAGTCCCTACAGGCCGTGGGAGCTCGCTCCCCCGACCAGTCCAACACCGTGGCGCTGAATGAGAAAGACGTAGCAGAGCCTTTCCTATCAGGGGCAGAGAAACCATTCTCTGTGGACATCGGGGTGACAGCACGTTGGTGTAGGAGGACTGGAGGGTGGCAGTGAGGATGGGCTCACGTCCCCACCATTAACCGAACCTCAATGGCAGCACGGAGACCCCAGGCTTCCCCGAAAAGCACAGACAGAACTTGCAACGACTGGTCAGACCGGGGCTCAGGTCACACGGGCTACGGGGCTCCCAGGCACAGTCACACAGGCTATGCTTATCGTCGGCCACGCAGGCCGCGCAGTTTCAGGGATGTCTACATAAAGAAAACACGCTTGCTGAAGGACTGCCTTCCTGTGAGGTAATCCTTGCTCAGAGGTGAGACTAAATCGGGAATGCTATCTACAAACAAAGCCCAGCTCAAACACAGACACACCCAGCTCACGCTGCACCCACACGGTGCCCCTCCCAGGGCTGGCACCGCCACACACAGCGGCCAGCCTCCTTCCCACTTTCTACATAGAAGCCCTCAGGGACGGAGGTCATTTGACATCACCGAGAAATCTGTCCAGAAGAGCGCCCAGAGCCCCCCGCCCCTCCCCACATCCCTCTTGCGCTTTGCAGAACCGCTCCGGTCCCACCGGCTGGAACCGCAATTCGGGGCGAGAATCACGACCCGAACCCACACGTGCCGCTCCCCGAGACGGCTCCGGAGAGGCGCGCAGAGGCACAGCGTCCCTCGCTGTCCCCAGGCCGGTGCTCCGGAGCTGGGCTTGCCCCAGGGCCACACAGATGTTGACGCCAGCACGGGGGTTATGTCGCTCCCATGTCGCAGAGGAGACTGAGAGGGAGGCACGAAGGCGCAACTTGTCAAGCCCGGCGAGCAAAGGGGCCTGAGCTGAGCCAGCCCGACACCGCCTGGGTGGTGGCTTCCCCTTTGTGGGTTTCGGTTTTCTCGTTTGTAAAATGGGAATCAAAACGGTGCCTTTCTCATCAGAGGCACGAATGAGAGGATAGAGGGGCACAGCTCAGCCCTGCCCTGCCAACGCCCCTCAGCAGGGGCTTCGCCCTGGATGCTGAAACAAGGCACCCGCCTGTCAGAGCGCCTGGCCTCATCTCCACACCTTGCCGTGACTGAGTGCCCCTCCCAGGGTACAACACAAGCAGAGCCTGGCCGGGCGCGGCGGCTCACGCCTGCAATCCCGACACTTTGGGAGGCTGAGGCGGGCAGATCAGGAGGTCAGGAGTTTGAGACCATCCTGGCCAACATGGCGAAACCCTGTCTCTACTAAAAATACAAAAATTACGCCAGGCACACTGGCTCACGCCTGTAATCTCGGCACCTTGGGAGGCTGAGGCAGGCAGATTACGAGGTCAAGAGATTGAGATCATCCTGACCAACATGGTGAAACCCCATCTCTACTAAACATACAAAAATTAGCCGGGTGTGGTGGCACTTGCCTGTAGTCCCAGCTACTTGGGAGGCTGAGGCAGGAGAATTGCTTGAACCCAGGAGGCGGAAAGATTTTCCTTCTCGGGAGGAGGAAAATATTCTCTCCTCTGGAAGCAGAATTTCATCTTTCCAATCTGTTCTTGCTTTTCTCCAGCAAACATACAGACACCATCTCCAGAAAACAACGAAATGCTCACCTGCACACATCTGCAGAGAGCTATTTTAAAATAAAGGCAAGCTAACCAGACAGTCCTGGACACTAAGGAGGCCCAGCCAGCCCAGCTCCAGTGGCAGAAGAAGAGGGCTGGCTGCAGGCTGGAGGCCGGAGGACGTACACGGTGTCCTCAGCAAAGGTGGACTCCAGCACACAGACATGCGAATGGGCTTCTGCGGGTGAAAAGGATCCCCCTTCACACAGGCAGTGCCCGTGACGTCGCACTGCGGGCTGCTTCCCGGGCCCACATTCCCCTCTCCCCTCAGCCCACACGAGCTGCCATCGCTCCAACTTGAGGAGGAGGAATGGGGGTGAGAAGCCAGGGCTTGCTCATTGGCGCGGTGTGGGACGGAGAGGGAGCCAGAGGAGGAGGGAGCTTCGTACCCCACAGAGCTCCCGCCACGGACCCGGTGCCTGGTGCTGCCTAGATGAGATGAATGGATTGCGAAGGCTTCGTGTTCATCCATCTGAGAGCACGGTGGGGCTGCCGAGCTGCACGATGCCAGAGCCAGTGCTCTAGGGGTGCCTTAGGGGTAGATGGCCTGAGAGCCAGGCAGAAGGGGCAGGGGCAGGAGGAAGGGAGGGGTACCTGGAGGACCAGCACCGTGCAGCATCCTAGCGCAATGGGTGAGGCCTGCCTGTGAACAAGGGTAGTGTCCAAAGTGGACAAGAAAAAACATTAAAAACAATAGGGTCACGTGTAAACAAGCTGAGCAAGGTGAAGAAGCCAGAAGGTGACGGAAGGAAGGACCGTCCCACCCGCCCGCCTCACACGTGACCCACACAGACACTCATCAGCACCGCATCCCAGACGTGTTTGAGCCAGAAGGTGACGGAAGGAAGGACCGTCCCACCCGCCCGCCTCACACGCGAACCACACAGACGCTCATCGGCACCGCATCCCAGACGTATTTGAGAAATCAGCCAGCCGGGCACTGTGGTGCAGTGGCTCACGCCTGTAATCCCAACATTTTGGGAGGCTGAGGCAGGAGGATCACCTGAGGTCAGGAGTTCAAGACCAGCCTGGCCAATATAGTGAAGCCCCATCTCTACTAAAAATACAAAAATTACCCAGGTGTGGTGGTGCGCGCCTGCAGTCCCAGCTATTGGGGAAGCTGACGCAGGAGAATCGCTTGAACCCAGAAAGCGGAAGTTGCCATGAGCAGACATCTCACCACTGCACTCCAGCTTGGTGACAGAGGGAGACTCTGCCTCAACAAAGAGATCTTTTCCCTCTGGACTGCTGGAAAAGAAAAAAAAAACAAACTAATAAGAAAAGAGAGAAATCAGCCTTGACTCAGGGAACAGCTCCCCACACAGCAGTGATGCCTGACAGAGTTTCCTGCCTAGAGTTTTACAAAGTAACGCTCCATCATGAGGTTTTATTAATGGCCTCTTAAAATAACTTCACATGGGGCCAGGTGCCTGTAATCTCAGCACTTTGGAAGGCCGAGGCGGGCGGATCAGGAGGACAGGAGTTTGAGACCAGCCTGGCCAACATAATGGCGAAACCCCGTCTCTACTAAAAATACAAAAATTATGCCTGTAATTTTTGCATTACAGGCACAGTGGCTCATGCCTGTAATCCCAGCACTGTGGGAGGCTGAGGCAGGCGGATCACGAGGTCAAGAGATTGAAATCATCCTGGCCAACATGGTGAAACCTCATCTCTACTAAAAATACAAAAATTAGCCAGGTGTGGGGGCGTGCACCTGTAGTCCCAGGTACTTGGGAGGCTGAGGCAGGAGAATCACTTGAACCCAGGTGGTGGAGGTTGTGCCACTGCACTCCAGCCCAGGCAACAGCGTGAAACTCCATCTCAAAAAAAAAAAAAAAAGTTTCCAAGCAGTCGCGAGGTCTTCGGGGTAAAGATGAGCAAATGTGTTCTAGTCCTTTTTTTCCTAATGTTAGCTTGGAAATGTGAAGTGTTACAGCTTGTGTGCTCAGATGATATTATTCATCCTTCCAAATACGGTTTAGTTTTTTGTTGGGTTTTTGTTTTTTTTTTTTGAGACGGAGTCTCACACTGTCGCCCAGGCTATAGTGCAATGGCACGATCTCGGCCCACTGCAATCTCTGCCTCCCGGGTTTAAGCGATTCTCCTGCCTCAGCCTCCTGAGTAGTTGGGATTACAGGCATGCACCAGCACGCCCA
The DNA here is from genome assembly GCF_030222135.1 of Aotus nancymaae. Taxonomy (NCBI): domain Eukaryota; kingdom Metazoa; phylum Chordata; class Mammalia; order Primates; family Aotidae; genus Aotus; species Aotus nancymaae. Next base: position 270,530 of record NW_026988510.1, read on the forward strand.
GCTCATTTTTTTATATTTTTAGTAAAGATGGAGCTTCACCACGTTAGCCAGGATGGTCTTGAACTCCTGACCTCATGATCCACACGCCTCGGCCTCCAAAAGTGCTGGGATTACAGGCGTGAGCCACCGCACCTGACCCCTGTTGCTGGTTTTTTCCAAAGTTGTTTTACACATCGACTGCCCATATTCAGTCTGTGTGAGAGGACGGGTACTGAAGGTCCGAGGTTACAGGTGGAGAGATTCAACTGGCGTAAAAAACTGAGACTAAAGTGCTGGCAAGTGAGCTGTGGACGTTCTCCTATTACATTCACAGGGAGAAATAACTATGCACCTTTTAGCGTATCTACTTATCATTGAAGTCCCAGAGAACGGCTGGATTGGCCACCTTTGAGGAGACAGCTGGCCTAAAGTCTCAGCTGACTCACAGAAGCACCAGGATGGCAGAGGAAGTTCAGGGTAATAGATTTTTCTTAAACCCTAAAGAGACAGCAAGTCATAAACTTCATCCACCTTTATGAGACAAGGTTATGAACAGAAACCAAAGATCGTATCAAATAAAAAATGAATCGGACCAGAGATGGGTACCACCCGCTAAGGTCAACACAGGGCTCTGCCTGCACTTTGAACCCCAGCCAGGAACTGCTGCCTCACAGTCCTCCAGGACTGTGAGGACCGGGAAGGGGCCACACCACCCAGGGGATGGCAGTGGAGAGAATCAGATCACTGCTGTGAAGACGCCTTGCACAGCGCCGACAGGAAGCAGGCAGCTGGGCTCCCACATGGTTCAGGGACAAACCAGAGGCCCTCAGTTCTAACCAGCGGCAAACTATTTAACCACTCTGTGCCTCAGTTTCCCCGTCTTTACAGTCAGAGGGTCAGACGGACTAGGCTGCCTATGGCTCTCTCCTGCTCTGCACTGACCTCCGGGGATGGGTTGGAGCCCAGGCACCAGCTCACAGAGGCTCCCGGCCCGCTGGTGCTGTCCGGCCAGGCACACCAGAGGCGGCTGTGGGCACAGCCCTGAGGGGAGCCATGCTGAACCCAAACGCTGCTACTGTCTGGGTGCCTGTGTGAGCCTAAGCTGCTCGTTTCCCCAGCGGGAGGAACACCGTCAAGGCCTGCTCTTGCTGTCACCTGTGTGGGATACAGCAAATTGCAGGAGTGTGGAGGCAGCTGCAACGGAGTCTGGGATGAGCAGAACCTGGTGAAGGAACAGGGAAGGCCCTTGGGTGGGCACAGCGGCCCCCACCCTCTGGGGCTGTGTCAGTGGCTTCTGTCTGGCCTTGCCCTGGCCCTTCCTGGTCCTCCACAAAGGCCGCTCATGCAAACCCACAGCTGTCAGACCTAGAAAGAGTCCCGCTCTGCCCCCCAGCAGGGTACCAGCATTCGCGGTGATATCCTGTGCTCCAAGCCAGCACTCCAGCTCTCCAGGGAAGAAAGCACTTTTTTTTTATTTTTTGGTAAAGGGTAAAATAAGCCCTTAAGCTCACCATCTTCCTAACTTCAAGTACCTTTCTAGGGCTCAATTGTCGGCTCTGGGTGATGGTTAACAGCAGAAGCAGCAAGCAGGGTGTCCCCGCAGTTTTACACCCCCCCTGCAATTTTACACACACCCCCGCAGTTTTACACACGCACCCGCAGTTTTACACACGCACCCGCAGCTTTACACACGCACCCGCAGTTTTACACACACCCCCGCAGTTTTACACACACCCCCGCAGTTTTACACACGCACCCGCAGTTTTACACACACCCCCGCAGTTTTACACACGCCCCCGCAGTTTTACACACACACCCGCAATTTTACACCCCCCACACAATCATTTTACACACCCCGTGCTCTCCCAACTAAACCCAGGAATGTGGTGTCAGTTCAGCCCCAAGTGAGAGGCTCAGCCCCACCTCCCACCAGAGGGAAAGTGCCCGGAGGGGACGCTTCTGTCTCCTTTCCCGCTGAAGGCCGGGGAGGAGGCGGCCCCCGGCGGGAGGACCCGCCCAGCAGCGGCCGAGCTCCCGGCCCCCCGAGACGCCGGGCCCAGCTCCAGGGCTCGGTCCCGGAGGAAGCCCGGCCACCGGGAGCCCGCCCCGCGCTGGGAGAGGCGTCCATGTTGTGGGGGGCTTTCGGGAGGGCACCGTCCTGTGCCGAGGACGGAGAGGAGGGAGGTGCGGAGGGAGGGAGGAAAGAGGGGGGTCCCCGCTCCGGAAACGGTGGCAGCGCCTCCGCCGGGACACCCCGCGGGGGCGGGACGGACACCCCAGACCTCGGTCCTCGCCGCCCGCCCCGGCCCCGGCCCCGGCCCCGCCCCCGGCCTCACCCGCGGCTCCGGGCTCCCGCGCCCCGACCGAGCCGTCCCCGCGCAGCAGGAGGTCCCCGGTGTCCCGCAGGCGTCGGCCCGGCGCGCCCCGCAGCCCGCGGCAGCCCTGGAAGCACACGGCCCACGCCTGCTCCTCGTTGAGCGGCTGCTCGTAGGCCTTCAGCACCTCCTCCAGGGACAGCTCCCACGGCTCCGTCCGCCCCGGGCCCGCCGCGTCGCCGCCACCGCAGCTGCCGGCCCAGGCCATGGCGGGGCCGTCATCGCCGCCCGCGCGCCCGGCCCGCGTCCGTGCAGCCGCGCCTAACGCCGCGCAGGGTCAGCCCGGCCGCCCCGCCCCGCGCCAGCGCCGCAGGTGGGGGGCGGGGCGTGTAGGGGCGGGGCGGGGGGAGGGGCCCGGAGGGGGAGGGGCCCGGAGGGGGAGGGGCCCGGAGGGGGAGGGGCCCGGAGGGGGAGGGGCCCGGAGGGGGAGGGGCCCGGAGGGGGAGGGGCCCGGAGGGGGAGGGGCCCGGAGGGGGAGGGGCCCGGAGGGGGAGGGGCCGGAGGGGGAGGGGCCCGGAGGGGAGGGGCGCCGGGGAGGGGCCCGGTGGGGCCGGGGCTCGGAGCGGGGAGGGCCGGGGCTCGCCAGGGGCCCGGAGGAGGAGGAGGGGTGCGGGGCAGGTGTAGGGTGTCGGGGCGCGGGCAGGCGCGGCAGGGCTGGGGGCGAGGGGGCGCAGGGCCGAGGCCGGGGCGCTCGGCAGGACCGGGGTGAGGGGTGGGGGCTGCAGACACGGGCCGGGCCCTGTGCTCTCGGACACGCGGTGACACCCCCGGCGCTCCCCGCAGACCCAGACGTGCGGCTCCCACTCAGGCTCGGGCCGGCGTCCAGCCGGGGACACGGCGGGGACCGCGGGGCTTGGGGGTTTGCCTCTGGGAACGCGGGAGGCAGCCAGGAGGAGCGCGCGCCAGGCTCGGGTGAGCCGAGCAGACAAAGCCCGCAGTGGCCTCCCCGAGCCCCGGGCAAGGTGACCTCCGGGGGTTGCCGCAGGGCGGCTGGTGTGAGGGCGACTCCCCGCATCCGCCTTCGGGTACGAAGCCCTTTTGATAAATGCCTCTGCCCAGCAGGGAATGTGTCTGCGGCGTGTCTCCAGGATGTCCGCGAAAAACAGACACACACGGTTGGCCAGCGACGTCCGCACCCCGATTGGGGCTGGCTGTGTCTGCAGGCCGGGTCCCTCCGGGAGGCTGGGCGATGGCCCGAGGGGCGCACGGCGAGCTCGGCTGGGGCTCATCCCCAGGCCCCTTCAGCCCTAGCTGTGCCAGAGCTGAGTAACTGGGCGAGAACGCGGCGGACCCCAAGCCTGGCTGCTGCCGGTGCCACCCAGGCAGCTTGAAATGGAGATTCTTGGGCTCCAGGGCTGGAGATTCTGATGCAGGCCTGAGGCGAGACTTGGGACATTTATTAAGTTTCCTGGTCACCCAAGAGTTCTAGTGAGATCCCATCCCAAAAAAGAAATTCCACAGTCATTTTTTTTCTTTTTTTTCCACATAGGCTGAAGTGCAATTATACACTCATAACTCACTATAACCTCAGAGTCCCGTGCTCAAGAGACCATCTACTCAGCTTCCTGAGTAGATAGGACTAAAGGCATGAACAACCAGGCCCAGCTGATTTTCTCTATTTTTGATAGAGGTGGCAGCTCATCATGTTGCCCAGACTGGTCTTGAACTACTGGGCTCAAGCAATCCGCCCACCTTGGCCTCCCAAAGTGCTGGGATGACAAGCGTGAACGACCGTGCCTGCTCCAGCTGCTCTTTTAATCTATAAGCAGAAATGAGTTTGATGATAAGGAAATGTGACTAAAGGTTTTATCATCAATCGTGGGCAACTTTTGGCCGGGCGCGGTGGCTCACGCCTGTAATCCCAGCACTTTGGGAGGCCGAGGCGGGTGGATCACGAGGTCAAGAGATTGAGACCATCCTGGCCAACATGGTGAAACCCCATCTCTACTAAAAATACAAAAATTAGCTGCAAGTGGTGGTGCACACTTGTAATCCCAGCGACTCGGGAGGCTGAGGCAGGAGAATTGCTTGAACCTGGGAGGCAGAGGTTGCAGTGAGTTGAGATTGTGCCATTGCACTCCAGCCTGGGTGACAAGAGCGAAACTCCGTCTCAAAAAAAAAAAAAAAAAAAAAACAGTGGACAACTTTCACATCTTTCCTTGGTTCCCCAAGCTAAAACACACAGCCAAAAGTAACAGGAGTGGGCTGGGCACGGTGGCTCATGCCTGCGACCCCAGTAATCTGGGTGGCCAAGGCAGGCAGATGGCTTGAACCCAAGAGATTGAGACCAGCCTTAGCAACATGAGACCCTATGTCTACAAAACTTTTTTTTTTTTTGAGACAGAGACTTGCTCTGTCTCTCAGGTTGTAGTGCAGTGGCATTATCTTGGCTCACTGCAATCTCTACCTCCTGAGTTCAAGTGGTTCTCCTGCCTCAGCCTCCTGAGTAGCTGGGACTACAGGTGTGTACCACCACGCTCAGCTGATTTTTTTGTATTTTTATTAGAGATGGGGTTTCACTATATTGGCCAGGATGGTCTTAATCTCCTGACCTCATGATCAGCCTGCCTCGGTCTCCCAAAGTGCTGGGATTACATGCGTGAGCCACCTCACCCGGCCAAAACTTTTTAAAAATTAGCTGGGTGTGACGGTGTGTGCCTGTAGTCCCAGCTACTTTGGAGGCTAAGGCAGGAGGACCACTTGAGCCTGGGAGGTGGAGGCTGCAGTGAGCTGTGATTTCACCATTGCACTCCAGCCTGAGTGACAGCGAGACCCTGTGTCTAGTGAATACATACATAAAGACTAATAGGAGCCCTCGGGCTTTGCAGAAGGAAAACGAGCTGAGCCTGAGCCGGGTGGGGGCAGGGTGCTATGCCCTGAATACAGTGAGCCGCAAACCTGGCTGTCAAGCAAATCTCCCCTCCTGATCTGCCCTTGCCACCCCCAGGATGGTTACCAACAAAGGATAAGTTAGGAATTTCAAGTTCCGCCTTAGAAAAGCAACAGCAGAAAACTTTCCATGAGGCATCGTATTTATGCAGGAGCGGCAGTCTCTCCATTTGTGGTAAGGAGAGTCCCTGGCCCACACGATGCCAGATGTGTCATGATGGGGAATTGTTCTCTGCTGACGTGTGAGCTAATCCCGTGGGCCTGTGCAGGGTGGTTTCTCCCTCGAGGATCCATGAGAATGAAGGCTTCCCTTTGCAACACCCCACTGAGTAGGTCTCTCCGCCCCTGGCCAGGAGTCAAGCTGGGGAACGTTGCTCTCACCTGGCCTGGCCCACCACTCCCCCAGCATGCATCGGAGCCACATTGGGAAGAAGATGGCAATTGTCCTAGTGGAAAGCTGGCTGGGGCACAGCAGGGACCTTCTCTCTTCCTCAAAGGGGCTCACATGTCCCTTACTGACCACAAGGTTTTAGGATGTCATTTGTGAGCTGAGTCCTCCAGCCACTGCTGCATCCTGGCAAGGACCCGGTGCTGACTCACCTGGCTGAAGAGTGATCCTTGAGGTCACCTGAGTGGGATATAGTGACCCTTTCTGAACTGGCAGTAATCATCCTATCTGGGATCCCTATGGAACACTGAGATTTTACTAAAAAAATATTTATTCTGTTTTGAGACAGAGTCTCACTCTGTCACCCAGGCTGGAGTGCAATGGCACGATCTCAGCTCACTGCAACCTCTGCCTCCCCAGTTCAAGCAATTCTCCTGCCTCAGCCTCCTGAATAGCTGGGACTAAAGGTGCCTGCCCCCACGCCAACCTACTTTTTGTATTTTTAGCAGAGACGGGGTTTCACCATGTTGGCCAGGATGGTCTTAATCTCCTGACCTCGTGATCCGCCTGCCTTGGCCTCCCAAAGTGCTGGGATTACAGGTGTGAGCCACCACGCCTGGCCTTTACTAACAAAATTTAAAAGTTAGGTTACGGCTGGGCGTGGTGGCTCAAGCCTGTAATCCCAGCACTTTGGGAGGCCGAGGTGGGTGGATCACAAGGTCAGGAGATCAAGACCATCCTAGTCAACATGATGGAACCCCGTCTCTACTAAAAATACAAAAAAAATTAGCTGGGCACGGTGGCGCGTGCCTGTAATCCCAGCTACTCAGGAGGCCGAGGCAGGAGAATTGCCCGAACCCAGGAGGCGGAGGTTGCGGTGAGCCGAGATGGCGCCATTGCACTCCAGCCTGGGTAACAAGAGCGAAACTCCGTCTCAAAAAAAAAAAAAAAAAAGTTAGGTTACATTTCCTTATTTCTTGCTGCGTGAGGGTTTGCTCCCGAAGCTGTGACCAAACTGGGGAAGAAGCGTCTGTTTTCTTGATGCTCATAGAAACTGTGTTTTCTTCCCTTCGGTCATTTACACACATCCCCCAAAAAGTACAAGATGAGACTCAGAAATGGGGCTAAGGTGAGAAGTTAGCCCAGCACGCCATGAGGCGGCCGTGCAGTAAGGCAGCAAGGGGGTTTCAGCCTCATAGACAGGGGCCCTGAGACTCACTTTCAAGCCGGTAGTGAGAATTTAACAGTGAGATCACAGGGAGAGACCACTGATCAAACTGCCCCCTGACTCCAGCTCATGGGTTCTCATCTGGCTGGTGTCACTCCTCACACAGCGATGAGTCCCTCCCCTTAGTCACTCAAGTCCGAGGGAAGATGCCCATTTCCTCCTGCGGTCAGGGAGCAGGCAGGGCTGGGCGCATGGCGCTCGCCTGCAGTCCCAACCACTCGGGAGGCTGAGGTGTGAGGATCGCTTGAGCCCAGGAGTTCTGTGCTATAGGGCACTATGCCAATCCGGGGTCCGCACTGAGTTCGGCATCAATGTGGTGACTTCCAGGGAGGAGGGGACCACCAGGTTGCCTAAGGAGGGGTGAACCGGCCCAGGTCAGAAACGGAGGAGGTCAAAACTCCCATGCTGATCAGTAGTGGGATCGTGCCTGTGAATAGCCACTGCCCTCCAGCCTGGGCAACACAGCGAGCCCTCATCTCTTAAAAAAAAAAAAAGAAAAAAGAAAGGGAGCAGGCAGGGCCGATACCTTTGATTGAAAAGTCTGTTCAGCCTGTGAGCTCTACTATAAAGAACTCATGCACATAACCACAGGAATACACACAGCAGGGAAGAGCAAATACCAGCTGTTTTTACAGCTGAGAAAGCAAACGTCTGATTACAGTGAGAACTGTGGTTATTCTTGGTTGATGACGCCACCAGGGCTATAAAACATTTAGATATTTGTCCATGAAATATGCAATGCAGGACATCAGAATCAAAGAAATGCTTGTTCTTTCATAACTTGAACTTGCCAACTGGATTTATTTTAGAAATAAAACATTGTCTGGGCGCGGTGGCTCCCACCTGTAATCCCAGCACTTTGGGAGGCCGAGGTGGGTGGATCATGAGGTCAAGAGATCGAGACCATCCTGGTCAACATGGTGAAACCCCGTCTCTACTAAAAATACAAAAAATTAGCTGGGCATGGTGGTGCGTGCCTGTAATCCCAGCTACTCAGGAGGCTGAGGCAGGAGAATTGCCTGAACCCAGAAGGCGGAGGTTCCGGTGAGCTGAGATCGCGCCATTGCACTCCAGCCTGGGTAACAAGAGCGAAACTCTGTCTCAAAAAAAAAAAAAAAAAAAAAAAGAGATCAAGACCATCCTGGCCAACCCCGTCTCTACTAAAAAAAAAAATACAAAAAATTAGCTGGGCATGGTGGTGCATGCCTGTAGTCCCAGCTACTCGGGAGGCTGAGGCAGGAGAATTGCTTGAAACCGGAAAACAGAAGTTGCAGTGAGCCAAGACTACGCCCCTGCACTCCAGCCTGGTGATAGAGGGAGACTCTGTCTAAAAAAAAAAAAAAAAAAGCTGGGCGCGGTGGCTCACGCCTGTAATCCCAGCACTTTGGGAGGCCGAGGCGGGTGGATCACGAGGTCAAGAGATTGAGACCATCCTGGTCAACATGGTGAAACCCCGTCTCTACTAAAAATACAAAAAAAAATTAGCTGGGCATGGTGGCACCCGCATGTGATCCCAGCTACTCAGGAGGCTGAGGCAGGAGAATTGCCTGAACCCAGGAGGCGGAGGTTGCGGTGAGCCGAGATCGCACCATTGCACTCCAGCCTGGGTAACAAGAGCGAAACTCCGTCTCAAAAAAAAAAAAAAAAAAAAAAAGGGACTCAATGCCAGGCATTGTAGAGATTGATGCAGGTCAGTCATTAACGCAGTTTGGAAAGCTTTAGAGCACGGTCCTTCCCTGGACCACACTGGAAGAATAATTATCTTGGGCCACACATAAAATACACTATACTAACAGTAACTCCGTGCATAAATCTCACAAGTTTTAAGAAAATTTGCGAATTTGTGCTGGACTGCGTTCAAACCTGTCCTGGACCGCATGCAGCCCACAGGCTGCGGTTGGACAAGCTTGCTTTAGACCAAGGCCGTTTTTACAGTTATGGATTGCCTAGTCCTGAAAACATGCATCTGCTGCACACGGTGGCTCACACCTGTAATCCTAGTACTTTGGGAGGCCAAGGCAGGAGGAACACCTGAGGTTGGGAGTTCGAGACCAGCCTGACCAACATGGTGAAACCCTGTCTCTACTAAAAATACAAAATTAGCCAGGCGCACTCCTGTAATCCCAGCTACTCAAGAGGCTGAGGCACAAGAATCATCTGAACCCAGGAGGCGGAGGTTGCGGTGAGCCAGGATCGTGCCATTGCACTCCAGTCTAGGCAACAAGAGCGAAACTCCGTCTGAAATCAAAAACAAAACATGCTCCTTCATTTCCAGTAGATGAGGAAATCCTGGGAGGGGGAAATGGCCGGTAACTGGGCTGCTCTGCTTGGGGATGGAGCAGAGACATTTAGTGTGATGATCAACACACCAGGGCTTGGGACTCGATCCTCACTTCTTCAAGGTATCACATTGGCAGCAACGCCCCCAAAATGTTTATCTTATGGTACAACCCGCTCAGTCATGCAAATTCACCAGGCACTGCTTTCTTACACCTGGGGAAAGAGCAGTGTGAACCCAGGTCGGTGCCTGTCCCTCTATTCTTATGGCAGGCAAGGAAACCACGCCCAGCACAGCAGGTGGGGAAGGGCCCCAGGTGCTGACGTGAATCAGGAACCACTGGTTATGTTTGCTTTTTTCCCATGCTCTATTTGGTGCTTTGAAAACTACCACAGGGAGCCCTTTGAGGGGCCATAAACCTTCTCCATCCCATGGCAGTGCAGTCAGAGGGGCTGTGTGGCTGGTGAGTGCAGTTGGCCACAGATGAAAAAACTCTAGGGATTCTACCTCTGAGCATCTTTTCAGACGCAGAGCCTAGAAGATCTGAACTGTGGGTTCCTGGAGGCGGAGAAGGTAAGTGGGTGCTGGGTCCCCAAGTATTCTGTGGACTATAATTGCACGGACAATTCCTGGGTTCTTCATTTCAGGAGAGGCGTGCCGGGCTCCAGAGTTCACGGTGGCACAGCGGGAGCCCTAAGTGCCTTGGGACAAAAGTCAGAGCAAGTCAGGAAGGAAGCGAAGCGCAGGTCAAAGGCCTCCTCCACCATCTGGACGCAGGCAGAGTCACCTCACCTGTGGCATGTGGAGTGCAGAAGATCCTTTGGACCATGCCTCACTAATTCCATTTCAACTCAAAAAGAAGGTCGACTCCTCCCGAGGGATTCTGTGCACGCAGTGCGGGGGAGCAGCCAGGCTTCCTGCACCCCCGAGGCCCCTGAATACGCTCTTTGTCACAGTCTGTGCAGCCAGGCAGGGCCAGAGCTCAGGGGCCCAGAGGGAAGAGCAGACATTTGAGAGGCCCAGGTTTTGTGCTTTCAGTTTATTTTAGGGTAACTATAAAGGCTGTGAATCCCGAGGGGGCCCGATCCAGCCAGACTGGGCTTGATCTCTGAAAGAAAACCCAGGACAGCTCCAAGGGAAGGGTTCCGGCCCCAGGTGTCCAGGTTCCCAGGCTGGCAACCTAGAAGACACGGAGGCAGAGCACGGCCGAGCCTGGACACCGCAAAGGTTCCAGAGCATGGGGTGGGACGTGTGGCCGTGGGGAGGTCCCAGAGCGGAGACAGAGGAAGCCCTGGACAGCAGGCGGCCCGGGTCAGGTAACAGGACCAGAGCGGTGCGGTGGAGGGAGACGCTCACCCCGTGATTCCCCGTCAGGAGTTGAGAAATACTGAAGGCGCTGTCTGCTTCCCATGGAGGGCAGTCAGAGTCATTTACACATGTTGAATTTGTTTGTTTTAGAAACCAGAGTGGTTAAAAATGAATGGGACATGCTAGTTCCGGTGTGAACATGAGGTGAAGAACCTCTTCCCCGCATGCAAAAGTAGACATGAGATGGTGCCAAGTGCCTCCAGCGCCTGCCCCGGGGCCTGAACGTTGTAAGGTTAGAGAAATAGGCTGGGCGTGGCACCTCGCGCCTGTCCTCGCAGCACTTTGGGAGGCTCGGGCAGGAGGACCGTGAGCCTGGGAGGCAGAGGTTGTAGTGAGGTGAGATTGCACCACTGCACTCCAGCCTTGGTGGCAGAGCAAGACCGTGTTCCAAAAAAAGAAAGAAAGAAAGAAAGAAAAAGAATGCAAAAGCTCCTTACAACTGATAGGGATGATTCTCCCCAACTGCTGAGTGACAAAGCTGAGGCAGAACAGGAGATGGGCCAGATCAAAGGACAGACGAACTTTTTTTTTTTTGAGACTGTTTCACTTTTGTCGGCCAGACTAGAGTGCAGTGGTGCGATCTCAGCTCACTGCAAGCTCCACCTCCCAGGTTTAAGTGATTCTCCTGTCTCACCCTCCCGAGTAGCTGGGATTACAGACACTCACTGCCACGCCCAGCTAATTTTTTGTACTTTTAGTAGAGATGGGGTTTCGCCATGTCGGGCAGGCTGGTCTCGAACTCCTGACCTCAGGTGATCTGCCCACCTTGCCACCCAAAGTGCTGGGATTACAGGCGTGAGCCAGCGTCTCGCTCTGTCACCCAGGCTGGAGCCAGCACGATCTTGGCTCACTGCAACCTCTGTTTCCCAGGTTCAAGTGATTCTCCTGTCTCAGCCTCCTGAGTAGCTGGAATTACAGGCACCTGCCACCATGCCCAGCTAATTTTGTATTTTTAGTAGAGACAGGGTTTCACCCTGTTGGCCAGGCCAGGCTTGAACTCCTGACCTCAGGTGATCTGCCTGCCTCAGCCTCCCAAATGCTGGGATTACAGTCATGAGTCATCCCACTCTGCCTAGATAAACCATTATCTATTACAGTGTTTTATATTTGCCTTCATCTTACTGTTTCTGGAGATTTTCATTTTTTGTGTGTAGGTCCAAGTTTCTATCATATTTCTTCTACCTGAAGGACTTTAACATTTCTTGCAGTGGTGTCTCCTGGTAATAAATCCTGTCAGCTTCTATATGTCTGAAAAAGCAGTGATTTGGCCTTCCTCTTTTGAAAAATATCTTTGCTAAGTATAGAAATCTAGGCTAATGGTGTTTTCCCAAACTTCAGTTATGCTGTTCTGTTGTCTTCTGTTTGCATGGTTTCTCAGAATTTGGCTGTAATTCTGATCTCTTCTTTCTTCCTTTCTTTTCTTTCTTTCTTTCTGGGTCCGCAAGGGGGCGTAGTTTTAAGAGCAAGAACTTCCCAGCGCCACGCTCCCCTCCCAGGCCTCTCCATTCAGGAGATTTAAGGGTTTCTGCTTTAATTTTCGCACGGGGGCAGAACCAAAGGTCAATCACTCCGGTGGAAGTTTAAAGGAACTCTTTTCATTGGCCAGGGGGCTTGGAGAAGGTAGGAATTCCTTCCAGGTTAAAAGTCCCCTTCTTCCACACCGCTTTGGATTCCATACTTGGGTCCCCTTCCACACTCCCTTTGTGGGAGCTGTCTTTCCTCTCTGGGATTTCCCCTCTGGGGTCCCCTTCCACACTCTCTGGTGGAAGCCTGACTTCCCCTCCTAAACTCCATCTCTCTCTCTCTATTCCCTTCCACTCAGTGTGGAAGCTGCTTTCCTCTCCTGGATTCCATCTTTCTGGATTCTCTCAGTGTGAGAGGAGCTTTCCTTCTCTGGTTTCCCCCTCTGGGAACCCTTCTCACTCAGTGTGAGAGCGGCTTTTCTTTCTCTCACTCAGCGTGAGAGCTAGCTGTCCCTTTCTCTCCTTCTCCTTTTTCTCTCTGCCTAAATAAATCACTTTCTGCAATAACTTTTCGGGGTCTGGTATTCACTTTACAAGCATACTGTGCCTGGCGAGATTCCCTCTCCCATTCTTGGGTGAGTCAGAGACCAAGAGCCTGCAAAAACGTCCTCTCGGGGGAGCTAAGCGCTCCCCTGCACCCCAAAACCTGGCAACAATGCAAGGATAATTTTTGTAATTTTAGTAGAGATGGGGTTTCGCCATGTTGGCCAGGGTGGCCTCGAACTCCTGACCTCAGGTGGATTCATCCACCTCAGCCTCCCAAAGTGCTGGGATTACAGGTGTGAACCACTGCGCCTGGCTATCCCCACTTTTTCTTTTTTTGAGACAGCTTCTCACTGTGTCAACCAGGCTGGAGTGATTTACTGCAGCCTCAACCTCCTGGGCTCAAGTGATCCTTTCACCTCAGCCTCCCAAGTAGCTGGGACTACAGGCTCATGTCACCACGCTGGGCTAATTTTTGTATTTTTTGTAGAGACATAGAGACAGGGTCTTGCCACATTGCCCAGGCTGCAAGTGTTACCTTTGTTGCCGTATTTACTGTGTCTTTTTTCTCTGGCCATTCTTCACGTTTTCTCTCTCTGTGATTTCCACAGTTTGAATACAGTACGCGTGTGAGGTGGGGGTTCACATTTATCATGTTTCGTGTGTGCACCGAGCTCAGGTCTGCACTTGGTTGTCTTTCATTATTTTGGGAAAATTCTTGGTAATTTTCTCTTCAAGTGTTTTTTCTGCTTTGCTCTTTCTTCTTCTTTTGGGAGCCCTAGTACATGAATTACATCATTTGATATTTTCCACAAGTTTTGGATGCCTTTGCTTGTCTTAAACTTTTTTCTCTTTGTTTTCCAATGTGGGTAATTCCTGTTTTTCTCGGTGTTGAGCCTACCGCTGCCCCATCGAGAGTGTTACCTGTTACTGCGTGGTTTCTTTCTTACGGTCTGATGAGTTTCCTCTTCTCTTCGTGAACATTGTTCACCTTTCATACAGGAGACCTTCACATATTAATCACAGTTATTTTAAATTTCCAGTCTGTTTCGATTTCTCAGTGACCTCTGAGTCTGGTTCCGTTAATTGCTTTGTCTTTTTTTTTTTTTTTTTGAGACAGGGTCTTGTATAGGGCTGAGGGCCCCACAGCGTCGTGGGATGAGCCTTATGCTGTGCTGAGGCGAAGGATTCGAGAAATAAAGAGACGGGACACAGAAGTGCAAAGAAAACGCAGCTGGGCTCAGGGGGCCACGCCACCTATGAGCGGAGACAGGCGAGGCCCCGAATGTCCAGAAGCGTGAGTATTTATTGTGTATAGGTTAGGGGGCAGGGCAGTGAGTGAAATCATCTTTAAGGATAGTGATAGGGTCGTGAGCAATAAAACATGGGGTCCACCCCCATTAGGTCACCTAGGCCAGGAGGTGGACGGTGCGCAGCAAGGGGCCCTTTCCCATGAAGGCAAGGGCCGTGTGCAGTAAGGGGTCCACCCCCATTAGGTCACCGAGGCTTGAAGGTGGGCCGTGCGCAGTGAAGAGGGTGCAGTGTGCAATACTTCTGTCTATGGGCAAACTACTTCTAAGAAGATTTATAGGAGGATGCTTTAAGTCACACAGCAGTGACAGAGCTGTCAGGGTTACCGCCACCTTCTGGCAGCTTCCAATGGGTTCTATGGGAAGATGCTTTTCAAGCAGCACAGTAGCAAGAGCTGATAAAGTTCACAGTCACCAAGGTGGATTGCCGGTCTGAGGGCAGCCTTCCACAAGAACTGGAGCAAGGTCCTACAACTCCTTTATCAGGAGGAGTGGCTCTCGCCCCAGTCCTGCCATACAGTGGGTATCTTTACGATACTGAACGCTGCCGCCTGGGCCATGGGTTGTTGTCCTGGTGTAACTGTTTTTCCCTTAAATCATGCTCTGCACTGTGTCTGCTTTAGGCATTCCTCCGACTATAAGCTGCTTATTCCTTAATTCATGCTCTGTGCTGTGTCCACTCTAGGCATTCCTCCGATTATGAACTAAGATATGATTATAGGTATATATGTAGGGAAATATTTTTTAGGCACTCACACTATTAACTATTATATGAGTATACATAGAGGATTATATAAAGGGATTTGTTAAGCCCTATTTCCATAAACTAATATATGATTATGTAAAGGATTACATAAAAGGAAATAGCTGAGTAGTAATACTATAAAGTGAGATATTCCTCAGGCCCTAACTGTGCCAGGGTTCTGCTTAGCTTTTATTCCTTGGTGCCTATATGGGGGGTTACCCACAGTCTTGCTCTATCGCCCAGGCTGGAGTGCAGTGGCGCTACCTCAGCTCACTGCAGCCTCAGCCTCTTGGGTTCAAGTGAACCCAAATAGTTAGTGCCACAGCTCCTGAGTAGCTGGGATTACAGGCTTGAGCCACCATGCCTGGCTAATTTTTTTGGTATTTTTATTAGAGATGGGGATTTTACCATGTTGGCCAGGGTGGTCTTGAACTCCTGGCCTCAAGTGATCCACCTGCCTCAGCCTCCTAACATGCTGGGATCACAGGCATGAGCCACCACGTTCGGCCACTTTGTCTTTGCCTTTTTTTTTTTGCGATGGAGTCCGGCTCTGTCGCCCAGACTGGAGTTCAGTGGCGCGATCTTGGCTCGCCACAACCTCCACCTCCCAGGTTCAAGGGATTCTCCTGCCTCAGCCTCCTGAGTTGCTGGGACTACAGGCATGTGCCACCATGTCTGGCGCACTTTTTGTATTTTTAGTGCAGATGAGATTTCACTATGTTGGTCTGGCTGGTCTCAAACTCCTGACCTGTTGACCGGCCGGGCTCAGCCTCCCAAAGTGCTGGGATTACAGGCATGAGCCACCGTGCCCGGCCCACTTTGTCTTTTAAAGGCTGTTGTTTTCTTTTTTGGGTCTCACAGTTTCTGACTGAACGCCACACGCTGCCTGCAGGCCAGTGGCGTCAGCTTAGGAGCTGAGCTGGGTTTGGGTTTTGTGGCTTTGTGGTCGCCGTGCTTACCTCTGCACACCTCTCTGCTTATGGCAGGGGCTGGGTCGCTGCACCCCATGGTCCAGCCTTCCCTGGACTCTCTGTATGTCTTCCCTCACTGCCATGGCAGTGGCTGCTGTTACTCCTTGGCCTGGAGGGTATTTTCTTTCTTTAGTTTCTGAGACGGAGTCTCGCTCTGTCGCCCAGGCTGGAGTGCAATGGTGGGATCTCGGCTCACTGCAGCCTCCGCCTCCTGGGTTCAAATGACTTTCCTGTGTCAGCGTCCTGAGTAGCTGGGATTACAGGTGCACGCCCCCATGTCCAGCTAATTTTTGTATTTTTATTTTATTAAAAATTTGTTTTTGTGTGTGTGTGAGGCAGAGTCTTGCTCTGTCGTCCAGGCTCGACTGCAGTGGTGCAATCTTGGTTCACTGCAACCTCCACCTCCTAGGTTCAAGCGATTGTTCTGCCTCAGCCTCCCTACAGGCACACGCCACCACACCCAGCCAATTTTTGTATTTTTAGTAGAGATGGGGGGGTTTCACCATATTGACCAGGCTAGTCTCGAACTCCTGATGTTGTGATCCATCCACTTTGGCCTCTGAAATTGCTGGGATTACAGGCGTGAGCCACTGCACCTGGCCTAATTTTTGAATTTTTAGTAGAGATGGGGTTTTACCAGGTTGGCAAGGGTTGTCTTGAACTCCTGACCTCAAGTGATCTGCCTGCCTTGGCCTCCAAAGTGCTGGGATTACAGGTGTGAGCCACTGTGCCTGGCCTGTGCTGCTGGGACTGTCTTTCTCTCTTTTTTTTTTTTTTGAGACGGAGTTTCGCTCTTGTTACCCAGACTGGAGTGCGATGGCGCGATCTCAGCTCACCGCAACCTCCGCCTCCTGGGGTCAGGCAATTCTCCTGCCTCAGCCTCCTGAGTAGCTGGGATTACAGGCATGCGCCACCATGCCCAGCTAATTTTTTGTATTTTTAGTAGAGACGGGGTTTCACCATGTTGACCGGGATGGTCTCGATCTCTTGACCTCATGATCCACCTGCCTCGGCCTCCCAAAGTGCTGGGATTACAGGCGTGAGCCACCGTGCCCGGCCCTTCTCTTTTTTTTTAATTACCCCCACCCCCTCCTTTTTTTTCTGAGACGGAGTCTCACTCTGCTGCCCAGGCTGGAGTGCAATGGTGCAATCTTGGCTCACTGCAACCTCTGCCTGCTAGGTTCAAGCAATTCTCCTGCCTCAGCCTCCTGAGTAGCCGGGATACAGGCGCCCGCCACCGTGCCTGGCTAATTTTTGTATTTTTAGTAGAGACGGGGTTTCACCATCTTGGCCAGGCTGGTCTTGAACTCCTGACCTCGTGATCTACCCGCCTTGGCCTCCCAAAGTGCTGGGATTATAGGCATGAGCCACTACACCTGGCCTGTGCTGGGGCTCTCTTGTCGGATGAGTGGCAGCTGGGATCCTCCGCCTTCTGCCAGCCCCACCCGCTTGTCTCTCCTTCTCCTACCCACCTTCCTCTCTTTTGTCTGAAATCCAGGAATCTGGAGTAGTGAAGCTCCCACTTTCAGTTGTGAGCGGTGAGGAACTCCCTCATTTATTTCTTAGAGATAGTCCATCTAGCCAGGCGCAGTGGCTCATGCCTGTAATTCCAGCACTTTGTGAGGCTGAGGTGGGCGGATTACCTGAGGTCGGGAGTTCGAGGCAAGCCTAACCAACATGCAAAAACCCTGTCTCTACTAAAAATACAGAATTAGCCGGGCGTGATGGCACTTGACTGTAATCCCAGGTACTCTGGAGGTGGAGGCAGGACACTCGCTTGAACCCAGGAGGCAGAGGTTGCAGTGAACTGATATCACAGCATTGTACTCCAGCCTGGGCAACAAGAGTGAAACTCTGTCTCAAAAAAAGAGATGTCCTTCTCAGGAGTGTGTAGAAGCAGTGGTGTGAGCTCCTACCAGATGCCATCGGGATGGGCAGAGGCAGCCCCTGAGGAGACCTGAGCGGCCACTGTGGACCCCGCTGGTTCCCTTGTGGAAGGAGCATTTCCAGGAAAAGGACACTCCTCACTTGGGTGTCTGCTGGGTGGGGTCTCAGCCGGACTTCAGCAGTGAAAGGTGACTCTGGACTTTCACACATACCTCAAAGTGTGCAGACAATGGCAGAACCGCTCCTGAGCATGTCAGGCTGGTGTTACAAATGGAGAAACCGAGGCACAAAAGCGTTCTTTGGCCCGTGCTACCTCCTGAGCAGTCTGGGTGCTGAGCAAGGAAGGGTCTTAGGAATTCCATGTCCCCCACCTTAGTGAACACCTCAGCATGAAAATTCCCTGGGCCAGCTTTCCCTGTGATCAGAGGCAGACCCATATGGCAGCCTCTGGGAGAGACATGCGGAGTTTTGGGGCTGCTGCAGGACAGGGTACATGACCCTGGCTCCATGTGCCAGCCCTGTCCATGAGCAGTATTAGCAGCATGAAGCCTCACCCAGGCGAGGCTCAGCCTCTATCGAGAGTCTCCCAGTGTGATGATGCTGGCCAGCTCAGTGGCCTTGGGGGTCTGCACTCACCTGAGTGTTTCTGAGCACGGCTCCTTTCCAGGCTGGTAGCTGGACCCTGCTTGCACGTGCTGGTGACATTTATGACTTATCATTTCACTTGGAGAAATTTCTGCCAAGGCGGGTGGAACACCTGAGGTCAGGAGTTCGAGACCAGCCTGACCAACGTGTAGAAACCTCGTTTCTACCAAAAATACAAAATTAGCCAGGCATGGTGGTGCCTGGGCAACAAGAGTGAACATCTGTCTCAAAAACAAAAACCAAAAAAAGAAGATGAATAAATCTGATGTTTTGCTAATTAAAATAATCAGGGCCAGGCAGTGTGGCTCATGCCTGTAAGCACGCCCTTTGGGAAGCTGAAGTGGGAGAACTGCTTGAGTCCAGGAGTTTTGGTCCAGCCTTGGCAACATGGCGTGGTGAGACCTCATCTCTACAAAAGTTAAAAACTAGTTGAGTTAGAACTTTAGAAAAAGTGCTAAGGAAAAAAATTTTAAAAAAAGACTGGGTGTGGTGGCTTATGTCTGTAATCCCAGCACTTTGGGAGGCTGACGAAGGAGGATTGTTTTGTTTTGTTTTTGAGATGGAGTTTCACTCTGTCGCCCAGGCTGGAGTGCAGTGGCGGGATCTCGGATCACTGCAACTTCCGCCTCCTGGATTCAAGCCATTCTCCTGCCTCAGCCTCCCAGATAGCTGGGACTACAGGCGTATGCCACGACACCCAGCTACTTTTAGTATTTTTAGTAGAGACAGGGTTGGCCATGATGGGCTCAGTATCCTGACCTCATGGTGAGGCAGGAGGATTGCTTAAAGCTGGGAGTTTGAGACTAGCCTGGGCAACATAGCAAACCCCATGTTTACAAAAAATAGAGAAAATTAGTGAGGCATAATGGTGCACACCTGTGGTCCCAGCTACTTGGGAGGCCAAGGAAGGAGAATCACTTGAGCCCAGGAAGGTCAAGGCTGCAGTGAGCTGATTGTGCCACTGCACTCCAGCCTGGATAAGAGACCGAGACCCTGTCTCAAAAAGACAAAACAATTAGCCAGGTGTGGTAGTGCACACCTGTAGGTTTAGCTACTCGGGAGGCTGAGGTGGGAGCATCACTTATTTGGTTGACGTGATCACGCCACTGCCCTCCAGGCTGAGCCACAAAGGGAGACTTTCAAAATGAAAATTAAAAACCAGGGTTCCATTCTTGCTAGCAGTCTGGTGGAATTAAGAGAAAGACTTTTCTCAGGGCGACTGATGACCAAGGGGGAAGTGCAGCCCAAAGCTTCATAAACTCCCCACTCAACTAATCTAAGAGGTGCACGGAAGCCACCTTTGAGATTCAGACATTCGGCGCTTGCTGCGGCCCAGGCGTGGCCAGGATGGGAGGAGAACAGGGTTCCTAACAGGGTCCTGGCTTACCCGGGGTCTCTCTGGCTCCATCAGCCAGCCTCCTCCTGAGGCTCTGCCTGTGCACCCTCCCGACGGGCTGGCCGGTCCCCTGGTCCACGCCATTGCCCTCGGCCAGCAGACTGCAATGTGTCTGAGTCAGGCTGTGCACGAGTCTTTGCGGGGGTTTCAAGGATTCGTCAATTCTCATTCCTGCTCCGCACCCAGCTCGTGGATCCAAGGCCCCCGCTGTGCCTCAGGTCACACCGAAGAGCATTTGTGGTGCTGAATGTGGTGATCTAAGCAGCCGACACAAAGCCGGCTGCCGGGGAACACGGCCCTTGGGCTGAATCCCTTCCCTGGCTCCAAGGCCACTGCTAAGGGAGGAGGCGGCGGCCTCCCGGGGCCTCCCCGGCCTCTACTTCCCCAGGGCTTTGAGGCCCACAGCTTCCCTCACGCACTCCTTTGACGAATTTTTTTTTTTTTTTTGAGACGGAGTTTCGCTCTCGTTACCCAGGCTGGAGTGCAGTGGCGCGATCTCGGCTCACCGCAACCTCCGCCTCCTGGGTTCGGGCAATTCTCCTGCCTCAGCCTCCCGAGTAGCTGGGACTACGGGCGCGCGCCACCACGCCCGGCAGGAGAATCGCTTGAACCCGGAGTCGCGGGTTGCAGTGAGCCGGGCAGCGTCACTACAGGCCAGCCTAAGAGACAGAGCAAGACTCTATCTCAAAAGAAAAAAAAAAAAAGAGATGGGGTCTCGCTTTGTTGCCGAGGCTGGTGTGGAACTTCCGGGCTCAAGCGACCTCCGGCCTCGGCCTCCCAAAGTGCAGGGGCCACAGGCCCCCGGCTGCTGAAACGCAGCCCCGCGCGAGGACCGTTTGGCCGCCGGGAGGAGGAACAGCGCTGCTCGGCGCCTCCCTCGGCTTGGCCGGCCAGGCGGTCTCTTCGGACCGACCCCATCATCCCCTGCAGGAACCACGCCAGAGGGGCCGCAGGCTCCCGCGCGAGACGCCTCGGCGGATGACACCGCGGCGTGGCGAATCCCAGCCCGCCCTTCCCACGCGCAGGCGCCTCCGCCACGACGCACAAGGCCGCGTCGCGACGCCCGGAGCGTAAGGGCGTGGCCTGGGTGCCACCAGCCAATGGACGCGCGCGCCTGGCCGCAGCCAATAGGAAGGCAGCGCGGGCTCAGCGCGGGCTCAGCCGCAGTGAGTCGCCGCCGGGGCCGCAGGAGCTCGGGCCATGTCCGACTCGCGGGTCCCGAACTCCTCCTCCGGCCAGGGCCCAGGGGGCCGCCGGAGGTCCTGGGCCGAGCTGCTGGGTAGGCGGGCGTGGGCGGCGCCGGGCCCCGGACGGGTTCCCGGGAACCCCGACCCCTCTCGCCCGAGCCTCCGCCAGTCCGACCCCCCCAGGAGGCCGCGCCCGGGGGGCTGGGCTGGGGCGGGCGCTAGGCTGGGGCGGTGCGGCTGCCACGGACCCGGCCTCGACCCGGCCCCTCCTGCGCCCCCCGCCCCAGCCCGCGCCCCCGGGGCGCCCCCTCCTTTCCCGAACGCCGCCTCCGCCGGCTGCCGCGTCAGAGCCGGGTCTGGGGTGGGCGGCTCCGCGAACCGAGGTTCTTTCGGGGTCCGCCCGCGCGCTCCCGCGGCCTGGGGTTCCCCGCAGCGCCGAGGCCTCCCCTCGCCGGCCTCCCCCGGCCTTCCCTCCCCCGGGCCCTCTGCGCGGGGGCGAGACCTGCGCCCTGGGGAGGAGGGCCGGTCCGTTTGGGAGGGTGTCCAGCCGGGGACCCCTGTGTCCACAGCGCCGTGACGCTTGGAACTGACTTCTCTCCGTAGCCGGAAGGGTCAAGAGGCAAAAGTACAATCCCGAGAGGGCACAGAAATTAAAGGAATCAGCTGTGCGCCTCCTGAGAAGCCGCCAGGACCTGAGTGCCCTGTTGCTTGAGGTAAGAGGAAGCTGGTGTCCGTCTGCCGGCAGAGTGAGATTCGGGGTTTTCGAGCCCGGCCCTGGCAAAGCCTTCCTAAGAAAACCCCCGAGGCGGCGGGCACGGGGGTCTGGTCCGCAGA
Source organism: Aotus nancymaae (assembly GCF_030222135.1). Taxonomy (NCBI): domain Eukaryota; kingdom Metazoa; phylum Chordata; class Mammalia; order Primates; family Aotidae; genus Aotus; species Aotus nancymaae. Next base: position 292,016 of record NW_026988510.1, read on the forward strand.
GGGGAGGGTCGCCTGAGCCCTCTGCGGGAGTTCTGACCAGTCTGGGCAACAAGGTGAGACCTGCCCCTTTTATTTAAAGAAAAAAAAAAAAAAGGCCGGGCGCGGTGGCTCACGCCTGTAATCCCAGCACTTTGGGAGGCCGAGGCGGGTCGATCACGAGGTCAAGAGATCGAGACCATCCTGGTCAACACGGTGAAACCCCGTCTCTACTAAAAATACAAAAAAATTAGCTGGGCACGGTGGCGCGTGCCTGTAATCCCAGCTACTCAGGAGGCTGAGGCAGGAGAATTGCCTGAACCCAAGAGGCGGAGGTTGCGGTGAGCCGAGATTGCGCCATTGCACTCCAGCCTGGGAAACAAGAGCGAAACTCCGTCACAAAAAAAAAAAAAAAAAGACGGGCACAGTGTCTCAAGCCTGTAATTCCATCACTTTGGGAGGCCGAGGCATTTGGATCACCTGAGATGAGGCGTTCAAGACCAGCCTGGCCAACATGGTGAAAACTCGTCTCTACTAAAAATACCAAAAAAAATAGCTGAGCCTGGTGGCGCCCGCATGTGATCCCAGCTACTCGGGAGGCTGAGGTGGCGGTGGACCGAGACCGCGCCGTTGCACGCCAGTCTGGGCGACAAGAATGAAACTCCCTCCGTCGGGCTCTGTGGCTCACACCTGTAACCCCAGCACTTTTGGAGGCCGAGTCAGGTGAATCACGAGGTCAAGAGTTAGAAACCACCCTGGCCAACGTGTTGAAACCCGTCTCTACTAAAAATACAAAAATTATCTGGGCATGGTGGCACGCGCCTGTAATCCCAGCTGCTCAGGAGGCTGAAGCAGGAGAATCGCTTCAACCAGCATCCGGGAGGTGGAAGTTGCAGTGAGCCAAAAAATTGTAAATAGCCCAGTAGGCAAGCATTAATTACACACAGCTTTTGTTTATTCACAGAACTTCAATTTTTTTTTTTTTTTTTTGAGACATCTCACTCTGTCACCCAGGCTGGCGTACAATCTCACGATCTTGGCTCACTGCAACCTCTGCTTCCCAGGTTCAAGCAATTCTCTTGCCTCAGCCTCCTGTAGCTGGGATTACAGGTGTGCACCACTACTCCCAGCTAATTTTTTTTTTTTTGGTGATGGAGTTTTGTTCTTGTTGCCCAGGCTGGAGTAGCTCACTGCAACCTCCGCCTCCCAGGTTCAAGGGATTCTCTTGCCTCAGCCTCCCGAGTAGCTGGGATTACAGGCATGCGCTACCATGCCCAGCTAATTTTGTATTTTTAGTAGAGATGGGGTTTTTCTGTGTTGGTTAGGCTGATCTCAAACTCTTGACTTCAGGTGTTCCGCCCACCTCAGCCTCCCAAAGTGCTGGGATCATAGGCGTGAGCCACTGCACCCGGCCTACACCTGGCTAATTTTTTTTATTTTTAGTAGGGATGAGGTTTCACCATGTTGGCCAGGCTGGTCTTGAACTCGTGACCTCAAGTGATCAACCTGCCTCAGCCTTTCAAAGTGCTGGGACTACAGACGTGAGCCACTGCACCCATCCCAGAGCTTGAATTTTTAAAATGGAGTTCATTGTGTTCTGAATTCTAGGTAGAAGGTCTACAGTGTAAAAAATCGTGTCTCAGCAACTTGATCGACTGTGGCAGTTCTGAGGCCCATGCTAATCATTCTAGTTCATTTATAGGTAAGTTCTAGCTTCATTTCCATTATTTGAATTGCAGAAAAGTTTTTATATAGTAACCATCATTTGCTAAATTAAGTAGAAACTTACATTTCCTCAGATGATGGATTTCCACTTGTGTGTGTAGTCAAATTCTAAATGATGTTTTTGTGACTTGGTTTTGGGCTTGTTACGATGCTGTGTTTAAAAACAGTGTTTGACTCATCCTGAGGCTCAGAAGCCGTTGGCTCCAGAGTGTCCCTTGGAAAAACGTGAGAGCTGGCAGCAACAGGGATGTGCCCCTCACTCGTGGAAGTGTGAGACAGGTTGTGCTGTGCTCAGGAGAGTAGATGGGAAAACAGAAGTAATTTTCTAGGTACCTCCTTCTCCCCGCAACTTGAGAGTGGGAGACAGGGAAAGTTCTGGGTCAACAACAGTTGTTTTCTGATCCTTCACAACTTTATTATATAGTGACTTGTTTTAGAAAAAAACAGTAATTGTTTTACATTTTTATTCAAATAACCTTCAGTAATAGGGCTCCCTTGACAACTGATTACTCAATGGCATTGGTAAATGATACAGATTTTTACTTCCATAATTATATTTGAATTTCACAAATTATGCATTTTCATTCCAAGGAGTCAAGTTCAGCCACACAGATAAACCTTTAATTCATTAATTTTTGAGTTTGTTTTATTCTGCTAAAGATATAGCCAGTACACACACACACACACACACACACACACACACACACACCCCTGTGATAAAAATGAACTTTCTGATGAAGATACGTTGGAAACCAATGACTAGAAATTGGCATTGTTGGCTGGGCGTGGTGGCTCATGCCCGTAATCCCAGCACTTTGGGAAGCCAAGGCATGCAGATCACCTGAGGTCAGGATTCAAGACCAGCCTGAGCAACGTGGTGAAACCCTGTCTCTACTGAAAATACAAAATTGGCCGGGTGTGGTGACTCACACCTGTAATCCCAGCACTTTGGGAGGCCGAGGCAGGCTTATTGCCTAAGCTTAGGCGTTCAAGACTAGCCTGGGCTATAGGGTCCAGCCCTACTAGGGTTGTGGGGTATCCCCTATTGCTGTGCTGAGGCGCAGGTCTGAGAAGGAGTTAAAACACCGAAGGACAGAATAAGAGTAGCTGGGCTCGGGGGGGCCAATGCCACTTACAGGCGGAGTCTGGCGATGCCTCGAGTGTCCAGGTGCGTCTGTATTTATTAGGTACAGGTTGGGACGGGTAGTGAGTCAGGTCATCTTAAGGATAGTGATAGGGCCAGGACAGTCACATGAGTGATAAGCAAGGAGTCCACCCCCATTAGGTCACCGAGATGGGGAGGTGGGCAGTACAAGGGGTCCACCCCTATTTTGTCACCGAGGCAGGGAGGTGGGCAGTACAAGGGGTCCATCCCTGTTTGGTTCCCAAGGCAAGGAGGTGGGCAGTACAAGGGGTCCACCCCCGTTAGGTCACTGAGGCAGGGAGGTGGGCAGTACAAGGGGTCCACCCCTTTAAGTCACTGAGGCAGGGAGGTGGGCAGTACAAGGGGTCCACCCCCATTTTGTCACTGAGGCAGGGAGGTGGGCAGTACAAGGGGTCCACCCCTGTTTGGTACCCAAGGCTAGGCAATGGGCAGTGTGCATTAAGGAGGGTGCAGTGTGCAACATCGCTTATCCAGGGGCAGGCTACTTCTGAGGATATCTGTGGGAGGAGTCTTTGAGTCAGCCTAGTAGCAAGAGAGCTGACAGGGTATACGGCCACCTAGCTGCGATTATACCGGAGAGGTTTTAAGCCCTCGAACGTTCACAGGATTGCCGACCTGAAGCCAGCCTTCTGCAAGAACTGGACACAAGATACTAGAGCTCCCTTACAGCAGGAGTAACTCTTGCTCCAAGCCTGCCATACAGTGGGTATCTTTATGATACTGAACGCTGCTGCCTGGGCCGACCTGCCATGTAGCGCATGCCCTTTCAGGCAGGGGCACTACTGCCTGGGTCATTGATTCTTGTTCTGGTATGGCTGTTTTTCCCTAGTACATGCTCTGTATCATGTCTGCTCTAGCTACTACTCTTGTCTACAAACTAAGATATGATCATATAAAAAGAAAATAAATGAGCAGTAAGTTATTCTTCAGGCACTGATGGTGCCGGGGTCTGCTTAGCTCTTCCTGCTTGGTGCCCAGAGGTGGAGTTATCCACATTGGGCAACATGGTGAAACCCTATCTCTACTAAAATACAAAAAATTAACTCGACATGGTGGTGGTCACCTGTAGTCCCAGCTACTCAGGAGGCTGAGGCATGAGAATTGCTTGAACCCGGGAGGCGGAAGTTACAGTGAGCTAAGGTCATGCTACTGCACTCCAGCCTGGGCAGCAGAGGAAGACTCCGTCTCTAACAACAACAGCAACAGCAACAAAATAAATAAAAATAAAATAACGAATTTCAGCCGGGCAGGGTGGTGAGCGCCTGTGATCCCAGCTGCTTGGGAGGCTGAGGCAGGAGAGTTGCTCAAACCCAGGAGGCAGAGGTTGCAGTGAGCCGAGACTGCGCCATTGTACTCCAGCCTGGGCAACTAGAGCAAAACTCCATCTCAAAAAAAAAAAAAAAAATGGCATTGTCTACCTTTCTATCTTTTTTTTTCTTGGATACAGGGTCTTGCTGTTGCCCAGGAGAGCAGTGGTGTGATCACATCTCACTGCATCTTGACCTCCTGGGCTCAGGTGATCCTCCCACTCCAGCCTCTTGAGTTGCTGGGACTACAGGTGTGTACTACCTTGCCTGGCTAATTTTTTTGTTTAGATGGGGTTTTGCCGTATTGCTAAGGTTGGTCTCAAACTCCTGAGCTCAAGCAGTTCGTTCACATCAGCTTCCTGAAGTGTTGGGATTACAGGCATAAGCCACTTTGGCCGATCTGTCTACCTTTCTTTTGTCTTTTTGAGGTGGAGTTTCACTGTTGTTGCCTGGGCTGGAATGCAATAGTGCAATCTTGGCTCACTTCAGCCTCTGCCCTCTGGGTTCAAATGATTCTCCTGCCTCGCTCTCCTGAGTAGCTGGGATTATAGGCGCACACCACCTTGTCCAGCTAATTTTGTGTTTTTATTAGAGATGGGGTTTCTCCATGTTAGTCAGATTAGTCTCAGACTCCTGACTTCAGGTGATCTGCCTGCCTCTGCCTCTGAAAGTGCCATGCCAGGTGACTCATACCAGTGAACAATTAATTTGGCTGGTCGTGGTGGCTCACGCCTGTAATCCCAGCACTTTGGAAGGCTGAGGCGGGCAGATCACGAGTTCAGGAATTTGAGACCAGTATGTCCAACATAGTGAAACCCCGTCTTTACTAAAACTACAAAAAATTAGCCAGGCATGGTGGTGTGTGCGTGCCTGTAATCCCAGTTCCTTGGGAGACTGAGGCAGGACAATCGCTTGAACCTGGCAGGCAGAGGTTGCAGTGAGCCGAGATTGCGATATTGCCCTCAGCCTGGGTGACAGTGCGAGTCACCATCTCAAAAAATAACAATTAATTTTGGAAGGCAAATAAATTAGAAAATGGTTGACTTTGCCTCTTCCACGTTGCCCACCATGTCTCACTTTATTGAGTGCAGACCAGAGGCTAGTTGCTCAGAGAATTGTGGCTGCCTGTGGGCTGTGAGTGAGATTCCACCTGGTGGCCCCGGGGACTGAGCACACCAGTGACTGCTCCTGCCTACCAGGTGTCTGGCAGAGCATTGGGAAATCCCTGCCTCATTTTGACACGAAACAGCAATGTGAGTCAACAGGAATAGGCTTATCTGGAAGTAATGGGTAAAACTGTGTATTTGAAAGAGCCTGCTGGAGTTCTCCATTTGTTATGCTCCTTTGGAAAAAGACGATAAAGTTCTCCGTCAGAATATGTTTCTTTGTCTTGCTCCTGTTGTGTCCTGGGAAACGTAACATATAGAATGCATAGCTCTGGGTTCAGGTGCTGCCACCAGTTGCATTGTGAGCTGCTTGGGTCGTCAAATTCTAATGTTTATCTCATGTTTTTCCCTTTGCATCTGTTTTGCCCCTTTAAAAGGCAGTTTTCTGTGCCTCATCTTTAAGGCATTTTAAACTATAAGTCTTTTGTTTTAGATTTTGTCTCATGTTAAGAGAAAGCTGTGGTTTTGTTTTGTCTTTAAGGCTCTGCTTTGCAGGATCAGGCCTCACGGCTTGGGGTTCCTGTGGGTGTTTTCTCAGCCACGATGGTTGCCTCTGGTGTGGGACAGATCTGTGCGGCTCCAGTGGATCCCAGCCACCCTGTGCTGCTGACCGTGGAGCAGAGAGTAAGACCAGCAAACATGAGGAAACCTGCCCTTGTTGCTTTTAAGTTGGTTGGGAAAATAGGACATTTCTTTAATAGTGTTTCATGTAAGGCTGGGCGTGGAGGCTTAAGCCTGTAATCCCAGCAATTTGGGAGGCCGAGGCGGGCGGATCGAGAGGTCAGGAGTTACAAGACCAGCCTGACCAATATAGTGAAACCCTGTCTCTACTAAAAACATAAAAATTAGATGGGCACGGTGGTGCATGCCTGTAATCTCAGCTACTTGGGAGGCTGAGGTAGGAGAATCTCTTGGACCCTGGAGGTAGGGGTTGCAGTGAGCTGAGATCGTGCCGCTGTACTCCAGCTTGGGCGACAGAGTAAGACTCCGTTTCAAAAGAATTTATATATTGTTTCAGGTAATTTGTCTCTGTTTTTAAGAACATTTAATCTCTCTTTTTCAGAAGAAGCTGTCTTCCCTGTTAGACGTTGCTCAGTACGTATTGGCACACAATATGTTCTCCCGTCTTTCCTTTTGTCAAGAATTGTGGAAAATACAGGTAAATTTGAGATTGGAAATCTGACTTTCCACTGTTTGAGGCAATGTTTTGTTGATCTGGATGGAAGCAACAGAGTCCCTAGGTTTTCTTGGAAATTCTACCAAGCTTCTTACTAATTACAGAGAGTGGATGAAAAAGGGTTTAGAAGGCCGGGCGCGGTGGCTCACGCCTATAATCCCAGCACTTTGGGAAGCCGAGGGAGATGGATCACGAGGTCAAGAGATCGAGACCATCCTGGTCAACGAGGTGAAACCCCGTCTCTACTAAAAATACAAAAATTAGCTGGGCATGGTGACGTGCGCCTGTAGTCCCAGTTACTCGGGAGGCTGAGGCAGGAAAATTGCTTGAACCCAGGAGGCAGAGGTTGCGGTGAGTCGAGATCGTGCCATTGCACTCCAGCCTGGGTAACGAGTGAATCTCCATCTCAAAAAAAAAAAAAAAAAAAAAGGGTTTAGAAATTCCCCATGGATTGGAAAGAGGTACCTTCAGTTACCATTTTTGTCACTATTCACCCATCGTTAGTAATATTTATTAGAATAGAGCATACCATAAAAGCATGATACTCAGCCTTCTTGGGTATATTATTGTGAAGAGTTTTCCAGGGCAGTAAACTATTAAAAATGTTTCTGTTTTTGTTTTTGTTTTTGTTTTTTTTTTTTTTGAGATGAAGTCTCACTCTGTTGCCCAGGCAGGAGTGCAGTGGTGTGATCTGGGCTCACCGTAACCTCCGTCTCCTGGATTCAGTTGATTCTCTTGCTTCAGCCTCCTGAGTAGCTGAGATTACAGGCACCCAACACCGCGCCTGGCTAATTTTCTTGTATTTTTAGTAGAGATGGAGTTTTACCATGTTGCTCAGACTGTTCTTAAACTCCTAACCTTGTGATCCACCCGCCTCTGCCTCCCAAAGTGCTGGGATTACAGGTGTGGACCACCACGCCTGGCTAATTTTTGTATCTTTAGTAGAGATGGGGTTTCACCATGTTGGCCAGGATCGTCTTCAACTCCTGAACTCAGGTGATCTGCCCATGTTGACTTCCCAGAGTGTTGGGGTTACAGGCGTGAGCCGCTGCTCCTGGCCTTTCCCATCTTTTATCCAGCATACATTATAGGGTTTGTTGGATTTGTCAGGTATTGCTGTGGCCCGCGCACTCATTCTCATCTAGTTGGGGAAGCAAGGCACTAAATCCACAAGAATTGCGATGATGCAGGTGCTCACAGATTTGCAGAGAAGAGAATGGACGTGCATATCAGATTGGAGAGTTAGGAAAGCCTCCCTGCACGGAGTGTGAAGAGTGTGAATTAGGGGGATGAGAAGGGGAGGCCACAGGGAGATCCGGACAGTATGACCGGAGCACAGGGTCTGAGCTGAGCATGGAGGTTATCAAGTGGGAGAGGGTTGAGTGGGAAAGATGCGGGACACCCACAGGCCACAGTGAAGCCTGACCTTTGTCCTGGAAGCTACGAGGAGCCAGTGAAGGCTTCTAAAGAAGAGATTGACATGTCAAGTATGTGTTTTGGAATACTGTGTTGGCCACAGTGTGGAGAAAGGGTTGGAAGTAGTTTACTCTAGAGCCCAGGTGGGGAGCTAGTCAGGGCCTGCAGCCCAGGCAGGGTGCCGGTCACGGCCTGTGCCAAAGCAGTAGGAAGAGGGAAGGAGGAGGAGGAGGAAGTGTCAGGTAACAATGTGCGAGTGTCCGAAGGCCAGTGAGTTTGAAAACCAGAACAATTTTGTAAAAAACAGCGGCTTATTTCCGGCTCTACTTTTTGGTTGATGGCAATTTTCAGTAGGGCACGGTGGTTAAGCGTCTAGGTTGAACATTTTGTAGGAAAATGCGTGTATAAAGGACTCAAATGCTGTTATTTATTTTCTTCAGAATTCTTTGTTGCTTGAAGCGGTGTGGCGTCTTCATGTACAAAGCATTGTGAGCCTGCAGCAGTTGCTGGAAAGGTAGCGTACTTATGATTCAGTGTTACTGTTTTCGCAGTCTAGTCTAGTATAAATTACATTTCAAAACCAAAAATCGGGATTTTCCATTGCATATTTATACTAGACTAGGCCTGGAGAAACTATTGCTTTATTATTTCAAGAGAACATTTGGGGCCGGGCGCGGTGGCTCACGCCTGTAATCCCAGCACTTTGGGAGGCCGAGGCGGGTGGATCACGAGGTCAAGAGATTGAGACCATTCTGTTCAACATGGTGAAACCCCGTCTCTACTAAAAATACAAAAAATTAGCTGGGCATGGTGGCGCGTGCCTTTAATCGCAGCTACTCAGGACGCTGAGGCAGGAGAATTGCCTGAACCTCGGAGGCGGAGATCGTGCCATTGCACTCCAGCCTGGGTAACGAGCGAAACTGTCTCAAAAAAAAAAAAAAAAGAGAGAACATTTGCTTTAATTGAAGTCTTTTTTTTTTTTTTTTTTTGGAGACAGGGTCTCACTCTTTATTATTATTTTTTTCTTTGGAGACAGAGTGGATCACCTAAGGTTAGGAGTTCGAGACCAGCCTGGCCAACGTGGAGAAATCCTGTCTCTGCTAAAAATACAAAATATAGCCGGTCATGGTGTTGGGTGCCTGTAATCCCAGCTGCTAGGGAGGCCAAGGCAGGAGAGTCGATTGAACCCGGGAGGCAGAGGTTACAATGAGTTGGGATGGCACTTGCACTCCAGACTGGGCGCTGGAGCAGGACTCTGTCTCAAAAAAAAACCAAAAAACACGTTTTTCCTTGAGACAGCCTCACTGTTGCCCAGGCCGGAGTGCAGTGACATCATAGCTCCCTATAGCTCAACTACTGGGCTCAAGTGATCTTTCCACCTCTGCCTCCCAAGTAGCTGGAACTATAGGTGTACATCACCATACGTGGCTACGTTTTAACATTTGTTTCGTTTTTTGTAGAGACAGAGTCTCACTTTGTTGCCCAAGCTGGGGTTAATTTTTTTTTTTAATTACAGATGTTGGGGCGGGTCTCACTCTGTTACTGGGATCTTACTTTGTTGCTCAGGCTGGTCTTGAACTTGGAGGCTCAAGCAGTCTTCCCACTTCAGCCTCCCAGAGTGCTGGGATTACAAGCGTGAATCACCGCACCTGCCAAGGAATAATTTTTTTTGTTTTGAGATGGAGTCTTGCTCTGTTGCCAGGCTAGAGTGCGGTGGCATCATCTAGGCTCACTGCAACCTCTGCCTCATGGGTTCAAGCGATTCTCCTGCCTCACCCTCCCGAGTAGCTGGGACTACAGGCGTCTGCCAACTTACCTGGCTAATTTTTGTATTTTTAGTAGAGATGGGGTTTCCCCATGTTAGCCAGGATGGTCTTGATCTCTTGACCTTGGGATCCACCCACCTTGGCCTCCCAAAGTGCTGGGATTACAGGCGTGAACCAGTGTGCCCAGCCAGAATGATAATTTTTAAAACTAAAAAAGAAGCATCCAGGTAAATGTGACTGATAAAATACATGCAGCTACCTCTCCTGAAATCCCCTTAGGAGTCAAAAAAGGGAATTTGTAAAAAGTATAAAGCTATAAAGATAGGAGAGTGTAGGAGAGGAGGTAACAGAACAAAACTTTTTGTTGTTGTTTTGTTTTCTTTTGAGACAGTCTCGCTGTCTCAGGCTGGAGTGTAGTGGCACAATCTTGGCTCACTGCAGCCTTTCTCCTGGGTTAAAGAGATGCTGTTGTCTCAGCTGCTCTACTAGCTGGGATTACAGGTGCCTGCCACAATGCCTGGCTAGTTTTTGTATATATTTTTTGATGCCTAAACTTTTTATTTCACACAGCTATGCAAGTTGTGAGGCCAAGGACATGATTGCAAATAAGGTTTAATTTAAATGAACAGCCAGGCATGATGGCTCACACCTGTAATCCCAGCACTTTGGGAGACCTAAGGGGTGAATTATCTGAGGTCAGGTGTTCCAGACCAGCCTGGCCAATATAGTAAAACCCCATCTCTACTAAAAATACAAAAAATTAGCTGGGTGTGGTGGCACATGTCTCTAATCCTAGCTACTTGGAAAGCCAAGGCAGGAGAATCGCTTGAACCCAGGAGGCAGAGGTTGCAATGAGCTGAGATAGCGCCATTGCACTGCAGCCTGGGCAACAGAGCAAGACTCCCATCTCCCACCCCTCCCCCTCAACAACAACAAAATTGATGACATAAATAAGCTTTCTTCCCCATGAAAATACTACTTGTTACTTCACACTTGGTCTGACACACACAAAATCCCCACCTTATCTGGCACAGATACACTTAACAGGCAATATCAAGAACAATTTCCATTTTATTTTTCTCTAGAGCATAGTTGTCTTCAATCTTTTACTCACCTCCTTACATGGGTTTTGGTGGGGGTCGTGGGGCAGCACCCGCAGGTCTAAATCGGGGTGGGGGTGTTTGGTTCTTGCGGGCTTCAGGAGATCGATTCCTGACTACTTTGCTGTGAATTGCACAGCTCACACAGTAATGTAGCTTCACATAGAGATTGAGAAGCACATAGGCATCAAAGACGCTCACTTTAGAAATATCCCTGACTTGGCCGGGCGCGGTGGCTCACGCCTGTAATCCCAGCACTTTGGGAGGCCGAGGCGGGTGGATCACGAGGTCAAGAGATCGAGACCATCCTGGTCAACATGGTCTCCCTGACTGCTGCGGCTTCCACTATGTTTCCAATGACGAATTTCTTTTTTTTTTTTTTTTTTGAGACGGAGTTTCGCTCTTGTTACCCAGGCTGGAGTGCAATGGCGCGATCTCGGCTCACCGCAACCTCCGCCTCCCGGGTTCAGGCAATTCTCCTGCCTCAGCCTCCCGAGTAGCTGGGATTACAGGCACGCGCCACCATGCCCAGCTAATTTTTTGTATTAGTAGAGACGGGGTTTCACCATGTTGACCAGGATGGTCTCGATCTCTTGACCTCGTGATCCACCCGCCTCGGCCTCCCAAAGTGCTGGGATTACAGGCTTGAGTCCAATGACGAATTTCTTAATGGCCTTGTCCTTGGGCACGTATTGGGCACAGTTGGTGCAGCGAATAGGCTGAACGTGGCCGCAGCCGTTTTTGGCACGACCGTTGTTCCTTCTTTTCTTTGTCATCTTGGAAGCTCGCAGCAGAGAAAGAACTAGTTTTTGTGTTTTTATTAGAGATGGAGTTTCGCCTTGTTGGCCAGGCTGGTCTCGAACTCTTGACCTCAGGTTGTCTGCCTGCCTCAGCCTCCCAAAGTGCTGGGATTACAGGCATGAGCCACTGCACCCACTTATAAACAAAGCTTTGGAAGCAGGAAACACATGGACCAATAATAATGACTTAGCAAACCTGAGGAAAACCTATCCTGAGCCAGCAGTGTAGAAAGAAGAGACCCAGTTTAGCTTATTCCCTTGATTGCTAAAAGCTCAAGGATTGACAGCATCAGGATCCTCTGTAGGTAGTGGTGAAAGATTTGGGAAGCATTGATTGAAAGTGTAGGGAGAGGGCATCTGGAACCTTGGATCCCCTCCCTTTCTCCTCTCCTAAGCCAGCAGAAGACAGGAGGTTTATGTGTTATTCTCTTTAGTTCGGGGAAACTGTGACGCAGTCAAAAATAGCATACTGGGCCAGGTGCTTGAGGCCAGGAGCTTTAGACCACCCTGGGCAACATAGCAAGACCCCATCAACATTAAAAAAAAGAAAATGCAGTACTGAAACTAGGTGGTGGTGGTAACATAGGCTCACATCAGGATTTATATATATATATATATATGTATGTCTATATGTATCTATTCATTTATTTATCTTATTTTGTGTATTTTTTTTTTTTTTTTTTTTTTTTGGGACAGAGTTTCGCTGTTCTCACCCAAACTGGAGTGCAATGGCACGATCTCGGCTCACCGCAGCCTCCGCCTCCTGGGTTCAAGCAATTCTCCTGCTTCAGCCTCCCGAGTAATTGGGACTACAGGCGCGCACCACCATGCCCAGCTTATTTTTGTATTTTTAGTAGAGACGGGGTTTCACCTTGTTGACTAGGCTTGAGCCACTGCACCTGGCCTTTTTTTTTTTTTTTTGAGATGGAGTCTCGCTCTGTCACCACACTGGAGTGCAGTGGCGCTATCTCGGCTCACCACAACCTCCGCCTCCTGGGTTCAAGCAATTCTCCTGCCTCAGCCTCCCGAGTAGCTGGGACTACAGGCATGCGCCACCATGCCCAGCAAATTTTTGTATTTTTAGTAGAAACGGGGTTTCACCATGTTGACCAGGATGGTCTCGATCTCTTGACCTCGTGATCCACCCGCCTCAGCCTCCCAAAGTGTTGGGATTATAGGCATGAGCCACCGCGCCTGACCGATTGATTTATTTTTTGAGATGGAGTCTTGTTCTGTCGCCCAGGCTGGATGCAGTGTTGTGATCTTGGCTCACTGCAACCTCCACCTCCCAGGTTCAAGTGATTCTTTCGCCTCATCCTCCCAAGTAGCTGGGATTACAGGTACCTGCTACTATGCCCAGCTAATTTTTGTATTTTCAGTAGAGACAGGGTCTTACTGCCTTGGCCAGGCTGGCCTTGAACTCCTGACCTCAGGCAATCCACCCACGTCAGCCTCCCAAAGTGCTAGGATTACAGGTGTGAGCTACTGTACCCAGCCTACATCAGGACTGTTTTTTTTTTTTTTTTTTTTTTTTTTTTTTTTTTTTTGAGTTAGGGTCTTGCTTTGTCTCCCAGGCTGGAGTTCAGTCTCACAATCACAACTGACTGCAGCTTTAATCTCCTGGGCTCAAGTGATCCTTCCACTTAACCCTCCTGAGTAGCTTGTACTACAGGCATGAGCCACCATACCTAACTAATTTAAAATATTTTTTGTTTTTTTTGAGACAGAGTCTCCCTCTGTTGCCAAGCTGGAGTGCAGTGATGTGATCTTGGCTCACTGCAGCCTCCGCTTCCTGGCTTTAAGCGATTCTCTTGTCTCAGCCTCCCAAGTAGCTGGGAGTACTGGGGTGCGCCACCACGCCCAGCTAATTTTTGTATTTTTAGTAGAGATGTGGTTTCACTATGTTGGCCAGGCTGATCTCGATCTCTTGACCTTGTAATCCACCTGCCTCGGCTTCCCAAAGTGCTGGGATAACAGGCCTGCGCCACTACGCCTGGCCTAAACTATTTTTTTTTTTTTTTTTTTTTTGAGACGGAGTTTCGATGGCATGATCTCGGCTCACCGCAACCTCCACCTCCTGGGTTCAGGCAATTCTCCTGCCTCAGCCTCCTGAGTAGCTGGGATTACAGGCACGCGCCACCGTGCCCAGCTAATTTTTTGTATTTAGTAGAGACGGGTTTCACCATGTTGACCGGGATGGTCTCGATCTCTTGACCTCGTGATCCACCCGCCTCAGCCTCCCAAAGTGCTGGGATTACAGGCCTGCGCCACCGCGCCCGGCCTAAACTATTTTTTAAGATGGAGTTTTGCTTTCACCTAGGCTGGAGTGCAGTGGCACGATCTCTACTCACTACAACCTCTGCCTTTTGGTTTTAAGTGATTATTTGGCCTCAGCCTCCTGAGTAGCTGGGATTACAGGTGCCCACCACCATGCCTGGCTAATTTTTTTTTTTTTTATAGAGATAGGGTTTCACTATATTGGCCAGTTTGGTCTCGAATTCCTCACATCGTGATTGCGCGCCTTGTCCTCCCAAAGTGCTTGGATTACAGGTGTAAGCCACTGCGCCCTACCTTAACATTTTTTTTTTTTTTTAGACGGTGTCTCTCTCTGTAGCCCAGGCTGGAGTGCAGTGGCACGATCTCGGCTCACTGCAACCTTCATCTCCTGGGTTGCACTTCAAGCAATTCTCCTATCTCAGCCTTCCAAGTAGCTGGGATTACAGGCAGGAACCACCATGTCCCGCTAATTTTTGTATTTTTTTTACTAGAGATGGAATTTCACCATGTTGGCCAGTCTGGTCTTGAACTTCTGACCTTGTGATCTGCCGACCTCGGCCTTCCAAAGTGCTGGGATTACAGGCATGAGCCACTCTGCCCGGCCAAATTTTTTTTTATAGAGTCAGGAGGATCTTTTCCTTATACCAAAGCAATTCAGCGTGCATTAAAGAACAAAGAATAATGAGTATATAAAAGTACTAGAAGAAAACATGCAAGACTTTTTCTTGAGACAGGGTCTTGCTCTGTCGCCCAGGCTGGAGTGTGGTTGTGTGATCTTGGCTCACTGCAGCCTCTGCCCCCCACCGCGTTCCAGCAATTCTCTTGCCTTAGTCTTCAGGTAGCTGAGATTACAGGCTCACGCCACCATAGCTGGTTAATTTTTGTATTTTTAGTAGAGTCGGGGGTTTCACCATATTGGCCAAGCTTTTCTTCCACTCCTGACCTCAGGTGATCCATCTGACTTGGCCTCCCAAAGTGCTAGGATTACAGGTGTGAGCCACTTAGCCTGTCCAGGAAGAATATTTTCATAATCTTGAAGTAGGAATGCTTAAATATGACATAAAACCCAGAAGCTGTAAAAGATCAGTAAACTTAATTCCATGAAAAACATGCTTTCTGGCCAGGCACGGTGGCTCATGGCTGTCATCTGAGCACTTTGGGAGGCCGAGTCAGATGGATCACCTGAGGTCAGCTGTTCAAGACCAGCCTGATTAACATGGTGAAATCTTGTCTTTATTAAAAATATAAATATTAATGGGATGTGATGGCATGTGCCTGTAATCTCAGCTACTCGGGAGGCTGAGGCAGGAGAATTGCTTGAACCTGGGAGGCAGAGGTTACAGTGAGCCGAAATCAAGCCATTGCACTGCAGCCTGGGCAACAAGAGTGAAACTTCATCTCCAACGAAAAAAAATAAATGGAAAAAGTTGCTTCCCAGTATATATACACCTAATGTCAGAGCACCAAAATCTATGAAGCAAAAATGGGCAGAATTAAAGGGAGAAATAGACATTTCAGCAATAATAATTAGAGGTTTCAATACCCCCTTTCAGTAATAGGTAGAACAAGTCATACTAACAATGATACAGAAATTGAATGCTGCAAACTAGCTGACCTGACTGACGGTCAGTAGTAGCAGAATGCTATTTGTAAGTCCAAATGCAACAGTCCCCAGGATAGACTATAAGGTTCAGGCCATGGTTGGGCACGGTGGCTCACGCCTGTAATTCTACCACTTTGGGAGGCCGAGGCGGGCAGATCACCTGAGGTCAGGAGTTACAGACTAGCCTGGCCAACACAGTGAAACCCCATCTCTGGTAAAAATACAGTAATTAGCTGGGCTTGGTGGCTGGTGCCTGTAATCCCAGCTACTTGGGAGGCTGAGGCAGGAGAATTGCTTGAACCCGTGAGGTAGAAGTTGCTGTGAGCTGAGATCATGCCATTGCACTCCAGCCTGGACGACAAGCAAAACTGTCTCAAAAAAGAAAAATAAAAAAAGGTTCAGGCCATAAAACAAATACAAATAAATTTAGAAGGGTTGAAATCATTCAAAATACGTTCTTCATCCATAAATGAGTTTACTTAGAATCAACGACAGAAGGGAATTGGGAAAATCCACAATATTTGGAAGTTAAACAGCGTACTGTGAAATAATCAATGGGTCAAAGAAGTCACAAGGAAAGTGAGAAAATAATGTGAGGTTTGGCGCAGCAGCTCACACTAGTAATCCCAGAGCTGTGGGAGGCCTGGGTGGGAGTCTTGAGCCTAGGAGTTGGAGAGCAGCTTGGGCAAAGTAGTAAGACCTCCAGCTGGGTGTGGTGGTACATGCCTGTTGTCCCAGCTACTCAGTAGGCTAGAGGGTAAGGATTACTTGAGCCTGGGAGGTCCAGGCTGCAGTGAGCTATGATGGCACCACTGCACTCCTGCCCGGGTGAACTACCTAATGACGGGATTGAGTTGAGCCAGGCATCCTCCGTGTTTGTCTCCAGCCATCCCGACATGCGTGGTGTGGGAGCGTGGCTCTTCAGGAACCTGTGCTGCCTCTGTGAACAGATAGAAGCATCCTGCCAGCATGCCGATGTCGCCAGGGCCATGCTTTCTGGTATGTTCACGACAAGACGTGCGTTCTTGGGTAAAACTCATTTTGATCAGTGGTAACATGGCTTTTGCTATCATGAGCTCTGGGAAGCAGAACAGCCTCTCTCTACCGGTGACTGTGGGAACCTGGCGTGACAACCTCCCAGTGTGAGCCTGCTGTGGGTTTGCATTTAACTTGACTGTTGTGGAAATACTAGTAAGTTGGCCCATTGCCTTGTGTTACGTATTTCCATGCACCTGTCTCATAAAGTGTCCCCAGCTGCTGCTTTTCTGAACCAGCAGACCCTTGCTTTGGCAGTAATTCCTGAGGACGGACATTAGGAGAAAAACTTGGGACTGTAATGTCCCCCCACAGACTAAGAAGGTGCAGAGAGACCAGGGAATGGCGTGGACGAGTGCATCTTAGTGAGTAGTCGGGTTTGTCAGGACTTACATCCAGGGCTTTCCTGTACAGCAGCAGGAGACCCCATCTCCAAGCTGCGTTTGGGCTGATTTTCTGGCTCTTTGCTTGCTGTGTTTAGCGATGAGACTATTTTCCTTGTTGAATTCTCAGATCCTCTCTAGGATGTTTGGGTTCTGAGGGACACCTACTGAGAGACCGGTCCCACTACAGATGACACCTACAGATAAAAATTAGATGAGAAACTCACCTGTCGGGTAGCTTGTGGGTTTTTTCCTTTGCAAAAGACATTCCTTTTTCCTAAAATTGCTTGGTGGCATGAGTGACTTAGCATTCCTGAGCTCCTATAATCGGGTCCCAGATAGGTTAAATCACATTTAGAAAATCGTTCTGATTTTGGTCCTCTTGATCTTAATTTTTAAAAAGCTGTGAATCCGTTTTCCTCCTTCATGACGTTCCTCAGAATAGGATGCTTCTGGGTTCCTCTAGACCCTCTAATATTGAAGATTGGCAGGCGAGATGATCTGTAAGACTTCCCTTGGAAGCCACTTTTGTTAGAAAAAAAATTCAGCCGGGCACCTAACATTTTGGGAGGCTGAGACGGGTGCATCACAACATCAGGAATTCAAGACCAGCCTGGCCCAAGATGGTGAACTCTGTTTCTGTTAAAAATATAAAAATTAGGCCAGGCATGGTGGCTCACTCCTGTAATCCCAGCACTTTGGGAGGCTGAGGCGGGCGGATCATGAGGTCGGGAGATCAAAACCGTCCTGGCCAGCATGGTGAAACCCCATGTCTCCTGAAAATACAAAAATTAGTTGGACGTGGTGGTGTGTGCCTGTAATCCCAGCTACTCGGGAGGCTGAAGAAGGAGAATCACTTGAACCAGGGAGTCGGAGGTTGTAGTGAGCCGAATGCTCCACTGCACTCCAGCCTGGATGACAGAGTGAGATTCCTTCTCAAAAAAAAAAAAAAAAAGTGTGTGTGTGTGTGTGTGTGTGTGCGTATAAATTAGCTGGGCATGGTGGTGCCTGCCTATACTGCCAACTGCTCGAGAGGCTGAGACAGGAGAATCACCATAACCTGGACGGCAGAGGTTACAGTGAACCGAGATAGCACCACTGCACTCCAGCCTGGGCAACAGAGTGAGATTCCGTTTCAAAAAAAAACAAAAGAGAAAAAAATGCTTGCTATAAACTTGATTCATTATAAGTATTTCCCTTTCAAACAGAATTGCAAGAGGAAACATCTGGCTCATCTAAGGGCTCTGATTGGTTGGGTTTGGTGAATGCTTGTGTGCCTGTGCAGGGTTCCCCTCAGGTCAGGAGCAGCTCACAGGGGTCCTGCTTGGCCCAAGCCATATGCACACCTGTCCCTCTGAAGTAGATGGTCTGTGCGATTCACAGTTGCTTGGAGACCATGATATATATAAATGCTTTGGTTTTGTGGTTTTTCAGATTTTGTGCAGATGTTTGTTTTGAGGGGATTCCAGGAAAATTCAGATCTGAGAAGAACTGTGGAGCCTGAAAAAGTGCCCCAGGTAGGAGGAAAAATAAAGTGAAGAGTTTGGAGAATTGACCTCCTGAAAATAGGCTGCACCCTAAAGAGCAGTCCTTAGCCCAGTGTTCAGATGCGTCAGGTATTTCTGCATTAAAACATGTTGTTTGTGGGTATCTACGGGCACATGTAATACTTATGTGCATGGAGCGTGTAATGATCAAGTGAGGGTGTTTAGAGTATCCATCACCTCGAGTAGTTATCATTTCTGTGTGCTGGCAACGTTTCAAATACTCCACTTTTTTTTGGTAATATACATTGGTTGTTTTTTTTTTTCTTTTAATAAAGACAGGTTTCACCATGTTGGTCAGGCTGGTCTTGAACTCCCGACCTCAGGTGATCCGTCTGCCTTGGCCTCCAAAGTGCTTAGATTACAGGCGTCAGCAACCGCGCCTGGCCTGTGATACACATTGTTACCTATAGCCACATTGCTCTGCTATGCAGCATTAGAACTTACTTCTTCTGTCTAGCTGTGTGTTTGTACCTGTTAACCAACTCTTCCTTCCCCCACCCCATATACCCGTCCCATCTTTGGTATCTCTCATTCTACTCTCTACCTCCACAAGATCCACTTTTTTTTTTTTTTTGTAGATGGAGTCTCTTGTTCTGTCCCCAGGCTGGAGTGCAGTGGCGCGATTCCGGCTCACTGCAACTTCTGTTTTCTGGTTTTAAGCAATTCTTGCCTCAGCCTCCTGAGTAGCTGGGACTGCAGGCATGTCCCACCACTCCTGGCTAAATTTTTTTGTATTTATAGTAGAGACAGGGTTTCACCATGTTGGCCAGGATGGTCTCAATCTCTTGACCTCATGATCCGCCTGCCTTGGCCTCCCAAAGTGCTAGAATTACAGGCGTGAGCCACCGTGCCTGGCCAAGATCCTCTGTTTAACTCCCACGTATGAGTGATATAACATGCAATATTTGTCCTTCTGTGCCTGGCTCATTTCACCTAATATAATGACCTTCAGGTTCCATTTCTTTTGCTGTGAATGACACAATTTTACTTAAAAAAAAATTTGCTGAGGCTAGACTCAGTGGCTCACGCCTGTGATCCCAGCACTGCAGAAGGCCAAGACGGGTGGATCCCCTGAGATCAGGAGTTCAAGACCAGCCAAACCAATGTGGTGAAACGCCCTCTCTACTATAAATACAAAAAAATTAGCCAGGTGTGGTGGCGCATGCCTGTAGTCCCAGCTCCAGGCAGGGAGGCAGGAGAACTGTTTTAACCTTGGAGGTGGAGGTTGCACTGTGACGAGAACGAATCCGTGCGCTGCAGCCTGGGCAACAGAGTGAGACTCCGTCAAAGCTGAATAGTATTCCATTGTGTGTATATACCATGCCCAGCTAATTTTTTATTTTTAGTTGAGATGGGATTTCACCATTTTGGTCAGGATGTTCTGGAACTCCTGACCTGGTGATCTGCCCGCCTCAGCCTCCCATAGTGCTGGGATTACAGGTGTGAGCCACTGTACCCAGTGCTTTTTAGTTTAGTATGGTCCCATTTGTCTTTTTTTTTTTTTTTGCCTGTGCCTTTGAGGTCTTAGCCCTAAAATCTTTGCTCAGACCAGTGTCCTGAAATGTTTCCCCTACGTTTTCTCCTTGTCATTTCATAGTTTTGGGACTTACATGTAAGTCTTTATCCATTTTGAGTTGATTGTTGTATATAGTGAGAGATACGGGTTCTGTTTCGTTCTGCATATAGATAGCCAGTTTTCCCAGCACTTTTTTGATTATTTTTTTGGAGACAGAGTCTTGCTCTGCCACCCAGGCTGAAGTGCAGTGGCTCGATCCCGGCTCACTGCAACCTCCACCTCCCAGGACCAAGTGATCCTCCTGCCCTCAGCCTCCTGAGTAGCTGGGACTACAGGCGCCCGCCACCACGCCTGGATAATTTTTTTGTATTTTTAGTAGAGATGATGTTTCGCCATATTGGCCATGGTAGTCTCAAACTCCTGAACTCAGGTGATCCGCCTGCCTCGACCCTTCAGAGTGCTGGGATTACAGGCTTGAGCCACTGTGCCCAGCCTCCCAATACCATTTTCCATTTTTTTGAACAGTCTGTTCCTTCCCTTATCTTTTTGAAATTTTTGTCTAAAATGAGCTGGCTGTGACCAGGCATGGTGGCTTATGCCTGTAAACCCAGCATTTTGGGAGGCCAAGGTGGGTGGATTACCTGAGGTCAGGAGGTTGAGACCAACCTGGCCAACATGGCGAAACCCTGTCTGTACTAAAAATATAAAAAATTAGCTGGGTGCAGTGGCACACACCTGTAGTCCCAGCTACTTAGGAGGCTGAGGCAGAAGAATCACTTAAACCCAGGAGGCGGAGGTTGCAGTGAGCCGAGATCGCACTGTTGCATTCCAGCATGGATGACAGAGCAAGACTCCTCAAAAAAAATAAAAAAAAAACAATGAGCTGACTATAAAGTTACGGATTTATTTCTGGATTCTCTATTCTGTTTCGTCGGTCTGTGTGTTTCCATCAACATCGTACTGTTTTCATTTCTATAGCTTTGTAGTGTGTTTTGACGTCAGGCAGTGTGATGTCTACAGCTTTGTCCTTTTCGCTCAGGATTGCTTTGGTTATCTGTATTGTTTTTTTGGTTCCATGTGAATTTTAGAATCTTTTTTTCTATTTCTGTGAAGAATGTGATTGGTATTTTGATAGAGATTGCATTGAATCTGTAGATTGCTCTGGGTACATCCCAAATTTTCATTCCCTTTTGGATGTTCCTGAGCCAGTGGCTCATTTTGCCTATACTGCAATCTGTGGGCTTTGAGGAAGCCTGCTTTATCGTTGCCATGAGTTGCTCCCTGCGTAGTAGTACGCTTTAAATCCGGAAGATGTAAAGAAGGGAAATGGCAGTGATACCTTCTCACCGTCTCCTGGCTCCAGAGGTGTCCAAGGTGAAAGCCTTTAGTTCCACAGCCCAGAATGAAGGCCTGTGCTTTCCTGTCTTCACCAAGTACTTCGGCAAAACGCTGTGCCTGCAGAAGTCAGTGTCCTGCCCAGCCCTAGGTTCAAAGCCTTAGGCCATGTCCAGAGCAGTCACGAGTAATTCCAGAAAGTTTGGCCTTTTTTCTCTGTCTGGTTCCCTTCAGTATTGGGATAATTTCTAGGTCTACGAGAAAGTTTTAAAAGTTGACCTCTGTTAAGTCAGTTTCTTACTTTACTTTATTTTTATTTTTTTAAATTCTTTTTTTTTTTTTTTTTTTTTAAGACAGGGTTTCACCATGTTGGTCAGGCTGGTCTTGAACTCCCAACCTCAGGTGATCCACCCGCCTTGGCCTCCAAAGTGCTTGGATTACAGGCGTGAGCCACCGGCCTGTTCCCTTACTTTACTTTAGAATAACAAGTGTTAATTCTCTTGTGTGATGCAGGTATGTGAAAATTACAGAGTGATGGTGATTCATACTCTGTTTTGACAGGTCGCGGTTGATGTACTGCAGAGAATGCTGATTTGTAAGTTGATTGCTATGTGGCCCAGTTTGTAAATGACTCAGTTTGCTTTTTTAACAATTCTGGCAGTTTTCTGTCTTTCCATGTGAAGTATTTCTCCTCTGTGTGTTTCGCGGTGTAGAGTCCTGGTACTGGAATGCCCTTGCTTTGGTTGTAATTTGGTATGAATTTACCTTTTACTTCTTATTCTGGCTTCCAATTCCTAGTGGCTTTAGATTTAATTTTCAGAGCTGTGAAGGCATACCACGTTAATCTGTGGTTAAGAGGGAAGCGTTTTATTTTCTGTGTTTTCATTAACTTTAAAGGCTTACAGATTGCAGGAGCACTGAAGGAGGGCACTGAAAAATCTTGATGGATGTGGGTCCTGTGGGGGGTTGGACGTCAATCTGTTGTCTGAAGGCACTTGGGGACTGTTTGTGGTGGAGCGTCACTGTGCTGATGTCTGTTTTCTCTTCCTGGCTCTCTGTCATCAGTTGCACTTGACGCTTTAGCTGCTGGAGTACAGGAGGAGTCCTCCACTCACAAGACCTTGAGGTGCTGGTATGTTCCTGAGGGCGGCCTGCCTGAGGGCAGCGGGGAGGTTCCTGCTACGTTAAAAAGCCAGGATATCCGACTCTTGAGCACACTTCCTCTGCCAGTTATGATAACGTGTGTGAGGAGAAGGTGACGTTGGGAGAGAGCCCTGGGGTGCTCTAGTCAGCATTTTCCCTATGAGGATGAGGTCGGAAGGGGCGCCCCACTGCAGGACCCTGTTCTGCCTCTGGAAGTCCTGAACCAACGCTTTGTCGCACTCAGTGTGTCCCGGTGACCTCCTCCCCTGTCTGGAGTCTCCCCTTGCTCTTCCTTCCCTAGGTGTCGTCCAGGCTCTAGAGCTCACCCTGCCCCTCAGGATTCCCCATGTTTCTAGAACACACTGTAGCCATGCCTCTATGGACTTGTAAACTCTACCTGCCCTCCACGGGTCCTGCTCAGATTCATGGGTAGTCAAAGCTTTGCCCTATTTGCCTTTTCTCTCCGTGGCTCTGTAGAGATGCGCAGATACCCTCACAGGTGGGGAGGCGAAAGCTGAGGAGTGGGGGCTTGGCAGAAGGTGGGTGTTAGGGTTTGGTGGAAATGGAGCTCTGGGGTTTGCTTTCCTCGAATGTTGACGGGGAACCTTGCAGTGAAGTCGTAAGAAACCAGTAGAATTCCCCACCGTTCCCAGGCCTTGTCAGCCTTGGCATGCTTTGATCGTTCTGCTCATTTCCCATCCCTCACAGTGACTGATGGCTTAATTAAACAGGTGATTGAAACAGTGAATAAAGCACCGCATGATTTTCTGAACGTTTACGTGTGCGTCAGTTAGCTTGGGCTGCTGTAACAAACTGCCAGAGGCTGCGTGTGCGTGGCACGTGTGTTCTCACAGCTGCGGAGGCTAGAGGTTGGAGGTCAGGGTGCCACCAAGCTAGGGTTCTGGTGAGGACCCTCTTCCCGGCTTTCAGGAGGCCTCCTTTTTCTGTGTCCTTACGAGGTAGAGATGGGGAGAGCAAGCCGTCTGTCTTACCGGGGCAGTCATCTCATTATGAGGGCCCCACTTTCAGGACCTCATTGCCTAGGCCTTATCAACACCCCACCTCAAATTACTTGACACTGTGAGGTGGGGCTTCACCAGAGGAACCTTGTGGGGATACAGTTTAGTCTTGGCTGTGGCAAGTGCATGTTTTTATAATCTGGGCGATAAGATTACTTAGACTGGTGGCCCGAGAGTCGGAGAACAACCACTGACCTGCTGCTTTTTACATTTTGTAAATAGTTGCTAATACTTTATTTATTTATTTAATTTTGAGGCGGAGTTTCACTCTTGTTGTCCAGGCTGGTGTGTAATGGCAGGATCGCAGCTCACTGCAGCCTCTGCCTCCCAGGTTCAATCAGTGCTCCTGCTTCACCCTTCCAAGTAGCTGGGATTACAGGCTTGCACCACCACACCTGCTGAAAGCCTGTAGTTTTGTATTTTGTATTTTTAGAAGGAACGGGGTTTCACCATGTTGGTCAGGCTGCTCTCAAACTCCTGACCTCAAGTACGCCCACCTTGGCCTCCCAAAGTGCTGGGATTACAGGTGTGAACCGCCGCACCCAGCCCGCCAATACTTTAAAATCGGACATCCTCTAACAGTCTGGGTGGCCAGCTTCCCTTACACACTGAGGGCTGTGGTGTCCCAAAGCCCTGCCCTGTGAGGAAGGACAGCAGGGCTGAAAAGTGCGTCTCCATGGTGTCCCCACCCTGTTGTGTGAGTGTGTTGGGTTTGCACATAGCTGATGTTTAGTCAGGTGTGTGACCCTGGGGCAGTTCACTAAACGGGTAGGACCCTTGATTTTCTTACCTGGGTGATCGGCGTAAAGTGCCTCTTGCTGTTGCAAGTTGTAAGCCTCACAAGGGGGACTGGGTTTGGTCTGGTGGTCTGTGTAAGTCTGCTGGGCTGTGAGACGCTAGCAGACCTCAAATGCTCTTGGCACCTGGCTCCATGACCCCATTCAACCCCAGAACATCCTGTTCTCTCACTCAAATTGCTCAGGAAACCATAGTCCCTTCCATTCCTTCCTCATCCTCATGGATGGTGCTGGCCTCGGTCCCTGTCGTGACTGCAGTGCTTGAGGCCCTGTGTGCGGGGCTCTGCACGTGAGGCTTGGCACCACCCTTTGAAGGAGTTCCATTTCGCAGAGGGTGCTGCTGAGGCCCCGAGGGTGGGCTCTTCACTCGAGGCTTGGCACGCGCCTTTGGGGGAGGGAGTTTCCATTTCATAAAGAGTTCCACTGAGGTCCCCTCGGGTGGGCTCCCGCTGCTCCGCTCCAGGGTGTGGTGCGCCCTGCCCTTCCCAGCCTGTTTCTTTCTCCTGTTTCCCCCGCTGCTCTGCTCCATGGGTTTTGCCATTGCTTTGTCTCCTTTCTGGTTGAAATGCCACCTCCTTGGATTCAGTTTCAAGTCTGTGGTTACAGTAGCCTGGCCCAGAAAGCCCCTTCCTTGGGCACACTTTGTGCTGGGACCCACGAGTGGTGTGCAGGGCACCCTCCCTTTGCTCAGCCCTCTTTCTGCTGCATTGGCAGGTTCGACGTGTTCAACGGACACACACTTGGCAGTATAATTTCCACAGATTCTCCGAAGAGGTTTTTCAGTCATACCCTGACTCAGATATTCACTCACAGCCCTGTGCTGAAAGGTAGGCCTAGCGCAGAGGCTGCCCTGTCACTACTCAGTGTGGGGAATGCTGTTTCATTGTTGCCTTGATAACTCTGATGGGAGATGCCAGGAACTCTGGGACCACTTTTGTGTCTCTGTTTTCAACCAGAGATTGGGTTCTGAGATGCCTGAGATTGTTACTAAATATCCTTTCACCTGAAAGGAGCACATTCTTACAAGAAAATTCAGAATTGGCCAGGCATGGTGGCTCACATCTGTAATCCCAGCACTTTGGGAGGCCGAGGCGGGTGGATCACACAAGGTCAAGAGATCGAGACCATCCTGGCCAATATGGTGAAACCCCGTTTCTACTAAAAATACAAAAAAATTAGCCGGGTCTGGTGGCGTGCACCTGTAGTTCCAGCTACTCAGGAGGCTGAGGCTGGAGAATTGTTTGAACCTGAGAGGCGGAGGTTGCAGTGAGCTGAGATTGCACTGCTACACTCCTGCTGGGGTGACAGAGACAGACTCTGTCTCGAAAAGAAAATTCAGAATTATGAGTGGACAGAAGAATGTCTTTTTTTTTTTTTTTTTTTTTTGAGAGGGAGTCTCACTCTTTTGCCCATGCTGGACTGCAGTGGTGTGATCTCGGCTCACTGCTGCTTCCGTCTCCCAGGTTCAAGTGATGCTCGTGTCTCAGCTTCCCGAGTAGCTGGGAATACAGGCACACACCACATGCCAGGTTAATTTTTTGTATTTTTAGTAGACACGGCGTTTCACCTTGTTGGCCAGGCTGGCCTCGAACTCCTGACTTCAGGAACTCCTGATCTGCCTGCCTCGGCCTCCCAAAGTGTTGGGATTACCAGCATGAGCCATCGCCCCCGGCCTAAAATAGAAATAAATACGTTTAACGTGAAACATTTCAGTGGTGTTTTTCTAAACAGATTGTTTAAAAACGTAGTTCTTCTCTAAGTGCCACGATTCTGTCTTAAAATGTTATATAAGCATGTTCTCATGCAGGTTTGCCCAGCGTTCCCAGCAGACCTTCCACAGAGCATGCTGGGGGCCCACTGCTTCTGCTCTGAGAAGCCAGAGTGTCCTCTGCTGCTTCACTCAAGTGTCTAGGGATTTGTGCTTGACATGCTGTGATTACTGTCTAGTCTTCTAAAATTTGGGCATGGACATTCTCCTGCTGGAATACCTGATCACCCAGCACAGCTCACGTTATCTTTCTGCTGGCTGCCTTTGCCTTGCTGTGACTGTGTCATGTTCTCAACTAGACTGGGTGGCACATTTGATGGTCCAGGCATCGTCCGCCCACTCTGTCCTGTTACCCAACTGTTTCTTAGAAATCAGGCCAAGATGAACACTTTGATTGTTGAGCTTTTTCTGTGTCTAGAATATCCCCAGGGTAGGTGCTCAGGCGGGAAACTGGGAGGGGGACAAAGGATGCATGGACAGCTCCCGACAGGTGCTGTGAGGTACTTAGGAGTTTATCGGCACTTGCACGGAGCTGAGCTTCCTTTGAACAGTTTTCCCACCATAAATTGTTTATTGACAGTTTAAGAGTAGGAAAATTGAAATGTGATTGATATATTGGCAAATATTTACCTTGACTATGAGAAAGCATTACAGTAAGCAGGCCTAAGAAGCAGAGAATTGATAACTTAGCCAATAGGCAACAAACAGGGAGATGGTGAACTTTAATAGTTGGAAAAATACATAGTAAGATCTTTTTCACACCGAAGCTTTGAATCACAACTTTTTGGCCACCAGTGGTGGCTCACCCTTGTAATCCCAGCACTTTGGGAGGCCAAGGCACGTGGATCTACAAGGTCAGGAGTTCAAGACCAGCCTGGCCAACACAGTAAAACCCCATCTCTACTAAAAATACAAAAATTAGCCAGGCGTGGTGGCAGGTGCTGGTAGTCTTCAGCTACTTGGGAGGCTGAGGCAGGAGGATTGCTTGAACCCAGGGGGTGGAAGTTGCAGTGAGCTGAGACCATGCCATTATACTCCCACCTGGGGACAGAGCGAGACTCTGTGTCACAAAAAAATACAAAAAAGTATCTAGGTTGATGGCACACGCCTGTGATTGCTGCTCCTTTGGAGACTGAGGCAGGTGGATTGCTTGAGCCAGGGAGGTTGAGGCTGTGGGGAGCACCACACTCCAGCCTGGGTGATAGACCCTTCCAAAACCAAAAAAAACCCCACAACTTTTTGATCTCTGACTTGAAGTTTTGTCTGTTTCTCCCCCTGCAGCATCTGATGCTGTTCAGATGCAGAGAGAGTGGAGCTTTGCGCGGATGCACCCTCTGCTCACTGCGTTGTACCGCAGGGTGAGTAGAGGTGGCATTAGATCTGCTGCTGAGCTCGTGGCGGGGGGATTAAGATCTGCTGAGTCTTTGTCGTGCTTCCTGCCATGGATAGCACATGGGGAGGTTCAGGGGTCTCTACTGAGATGTGGCTGTCCTCATCTAGGCCACCATTCAGGTCAGGAGACTGAACGTGTCACTTGGGCAGAGCCCGTCCTGCCAGAGATAAGGAGAATTCTCTCCACCCGGTGCTGACCACTGTGAGGGGAGAGACGCCACAGTGTTTCTTGTCCCAGCTCCACGTGCTGCCTTTCCAGTGGGAAGCGGGAGGGGCTGTGGGTGGCTGCCGGCTGGGAGGGAGGTGCGGGGTCATCTGTCCCATGCTGCTTTGCTTTGACATTGAAGGGAGTGGATGCCTTTATTTCAGCTCTTTGTGATGCTGAGTCCAGAGGAGTTGGTTGGCCATTTGCAAGAAGTTCTGGAAACACAGGAGGTTAACTGGCAGCGAGTGCTCTCATTTGTGTCTGCACTGGTTGTCTGCTTCCCAGAAGCACAGCAGCTGCTCAAAGGTGAGCTTCTATGAGAGCCTGGGGGTGCTGGTCAGAGTGTGTGCGGGTGTGTAACTTGAGTACTGCTGTCAGCAGAGTCCCAGCTGACCGTGGGGGAGCCTCTCAGCGAGACCCTTCCCTACCTGCCTGGAACCTGTAGTGCCTCCTGTCAGCGGAACAGTCTTCGTCGGACGCTTCCATGAGCACTGATTGCTGCTCTGAGAGGCCAGAGTGTGCACTGCTGGTTCATTCACGTCTCTAGCGGTTTCTGCTTGACATGCTGTAATTGCCTTCTAGTCTTTTAAAACTTGGTGTTTGTGCATGCACATTCTCCTACTGGAATACCTGATCACCCAGCACAGCTCACGTTATCTTTCTGCTGGCTGCCCTTGCCTTGCTGTGACGGTGTCATGTTCTCGACTAGACTGGGTGGCGCGTTTGATGGCCCAGGCATTCGAGAGCTGCCAGCTGGACAACATGGTCACTGCGTTCCTGGTTGTGCGCCAGGCAGCACTGGAAGGCCCCTCTGCGTTCCAGTCATATGCAGACTGGTTCAAGGTAAGTGACCTGCCCATCACTAACTAGCACCTGATCCTTCTGGAAGGCTTGGGAATGGGGACCATGCTATCCCCACCTGACACTCTGTCATGACAGTGAATGACCTTGCTGTGAGCTTTGCCAAGTGGCCTCTGCAGACCTTCTACTGAGTGTGCTGGGGGGCCTGGGTTCTTCCTGTTGGGGCCTTGGTCCCTTCCCCTGGTTTCGTCTCACTTGCTTGATGCAGAGTCCTGCTGTCTTTTATAAGAAAATTAGGGAAATCAAGCCCCAACAACATAGTGAGGCCTCGTTGCCTCCAAAAACAACAGCAACAACAACAAACAACAAACTAGGCAGGTGTGGTGGTGCACACCTGTAGTCCTGGTCGCCTGGCAGGCTGAGATTCGAGGACTGCTTGAGCCTGGGAGCTAAGGCCGCAGTGAGCTCTGATTGCTCCAGTGTACTCCAGCCTGGGTGACAGGAGACTCCATCCCAGAAAGAAAAAAGGAAATTAGGAGAGGGGGGACACAGAAGTGGCTGCTGCTTTTTGCAGAATATACAGCATCTCTTATCTCCCTCTTTTTTTCCCTTTTGTTTTTTTAACTTGAGACAGAGTCTCATTCTGTCGCCCAGTCTGGAGTGCAGTGGTGTGATCTCGGCTCACTGCAGTCTCCATCTCCTGGGTTCAAGTGATTCTCCTGCCTCAGCCTCCTGAGTAGCTGGAATTACAGGCACCCGCCACCACGCCCAGGTAATTTTTGTATTTTTAGTAGAGACTGGGTTTCACCATGTTGGTTGGGCTGGTCTCAAACTCGTGACCTCGTGATTCACCTGCCTCGGCCTCCCAAGGTGTTGGGATTACAGGTGTGAGCCACCATGCCCAGCCTTTCCTTATTTTTTTTGGAGATGGAGTCTGACTCTGTCACCATGCTGGAGTTCAGTGGCATGATCTCTGCTCACTGCAACCTCTGCCTCATGGGTTCAGGCGATTTTCCTGCCTCAGCCCTGTAGCTGGGGTTACAGGTGTTTGTCACCACACCTGGCTCATTTTTGTTTTTGTTTGTTTGTTTTTCAGAGAGTCTTTCTCTGTCGCCCAGGCTAAGGTGCAGTGGTGTGATCTCGGCTCACTGCAACCTCCACCTACCAGGTTCAAGTGGTTCTCCTGCCTCGGCCTCCCGAGTAGCTGGGACGACAGGCATGTTCCACCATGGCCAGCTAATTTTTCATATTTTTAGTAGAGATGGGGTTTCACTGTGTTAGCCAGGATGGTCTTGATCTTCTGACCTCGTGATCCACCCTCCTCGGCCTCCCAGTGTGCTGGGATTATAGGTGTGAGCCACCGCACCCAGCCTAATTTTTGTATTTTCAGTAGAGACGGGATTTCATCATGTTGGCCAGGCTGGTCTTGCACTCCTAACCTCAAGTGATCCGCCCGCCTCAGCCTCCCAAAGTGTTGGGATTACAGGCGTGAGCCACTGCACCTGGCCTTGCGTCTTTATTTCATGAAAGTCCCGAAACAAGTACTCCCTTATTCAGAGGTGTCACATATTCTTCCCTTTTCTGTGGAGTACACACAGTGTTCTCTCTGACAGAAGTTTATGCTGCTGTTCCCAAACCTGAGTGGGTGTTAGACTCGCCTGCAGGGGGCCTTTGGAAATACAGATCCCAGGGCCCATTTCACACTGGAGTCTGAGCTTTCAAGATCAGCCTGGGCAACGCAGTGAGACCCCTGTCTCTACAAAAAATGAAAAATTAGCTGGGTATATGGGTAAGCACCTGTAGTCTCATCTACTTGTGGACTGTGGCGGGAGGATTGCTTGAACTGAGGAGGTTGAGGCTGCAGTGAGCTGGGATTGCAGTACTACGCTCCAGTCTGGGAGACAGAGCAGGACTCTGTCTCCAAAAAATAAAAAGTACTGGATTTGTTTGCCATCACCATTTTGGTGAAGTAGTTCCCTCTTTGTAGGAGTCTCAGCTTCCTGAAATTTTAAAGACCCGCGTGCCTGCATAGCGATCACGGTGCCTGCTCCTCCCCGGGGTCTTCTGAGGAGGTGAGACTGCCCAGCAGGCTGAGCCACTTAGGCTTATATTGGGAGAAGGTGGTGATCCTTGCAGTGTCAACTCACGCTTATTCCTTAAGGTTTCTTTTCATCTGCCCTCAGGCTCTCCCCAGCTCTACGCAGTTGGCCTGCTACTTAGTTGGCCTCACCTTAGTTTCTGCTAAACTAAGCTGAGAGGCATT
The DNA here is from genome assembly GCF_030222135.1 of Aotus nancymaae. Classification (NCBI taxonomy): domain Eukaryota; kingdom Metazoa; phylum Chordata; class Mammalia; order Primates; family Aotidae; genus Aotus; species Aotus nancymaae. The sequence goes on from NW_026988510.1 coordinate 322,698, forward strand.
TGCTCTGTCCGTAGTGAGGTGCTGAGGTATTTATGCCAGAGTCTACGCTGGTGCTTTTGGGGCCGTGAGTTCACGTATCTCCCAGGTCCTTGGTTCAGGGGTCTGCCAGCGTTTACTTCTTTTCAGTTCCCAAGGTGACAGTCAGTGTGAGAGGAATGCTTCTCAAGTGCTGTGTTGACGGTGTTGTTTGCTTTTCCTTTTACCTTTTCACATCACCTTCATCAAAATTTAGTTTTTTTTTTTTTTTTTTTTTTTTTTTTTGAGACGGAGTTTCGCTCTTGATACCCAGGCTGGAGTGCAATGGCACAATCTCGGCTCACCGCAACCTCCGCCTCCTGGGTTCAGGCAATTCTCCTGCCTCAGCCTCCTGAGTAACTGGGATTACAGGCACGCGCCACCGTGCCCAGCTAATTTTTTGTATTAGTAGAGACGGGGTTTCACTATGTTGACCAGGATGGTCTCAATCTCTTGACCTCGTGATCCACCTGCCTCGGCCTCCCAAAGTGCTGGGATTACAGGCTTGAGCCACCGCGCCCGGCCCAAAATTTAGTTTTAATGAAATAATAAAATGCACACAATTTAACTGTACTATTAAATGAGGTTTTTTGTTTTTGTGTTTTCAGAGACTCGGGCTTGCTCTGTTGCCCGGGCTGGAGTGCAGTGGCATGATCATAGCTCACTGCAGCCTTGACCTCCTGGGGTCAAGCAGTCCTGTCTCGGCTTCCAGAGTAACTGGGACTGTAGGTGTGTGCCACCACACCTAGCTAATTAAAAAATTTTTTGTGTGAATACAACATCCCCCTGTGTGGCCTAGGGTGGTCGCAGACTCCTGGCCTCAAGTGATCCACCTGCCTCAACCCCCAAAACACTGGGATTACAGGTGGGAGCCATCACATCTAGGCAGTTAGATGAGTTTTGATAAACATATATATGCATATTCAGTATTCAAACATCTGTTCTAATTTTTAATTTTGTGCATGAATCCCAGCACTGTGGGAGGACAAGATGGGCACATCGCTTGAGCTCAGGAGTTTGAGACCAGCCTGGGCAACATGGTAAAACCCCGTCTCTACCAAAAATACAAAAATTAGCTGGGTGTGGTGGTGGGTGCCTGTAATCCCAACTGCTCGGGAGGCTGAGGCAGGAGAATTGCTTGAACCTGGGAGGCAGAGGCTGCAGTCAGCTGAGATTGCACCATTGTGCTCCAACGTGGGTGACAGAGCAAGACTCTGTCTCAAAAAAAACTTTTTTTTGGTTCTAGGAAGTGTTAATATACATAGACCAAATGATTGCTAGTTTGAGCCCTCTGGGGTCATTAATACGGTTTTCAGCACATTACCTTATGTAGTTAAATGTAATTTGTGGGTTTGTTTACCTTTTTTTTTTTTTTAATTGAGGCTGGGTCTCTGCTCTGTCTCCCAGGCTGGGATGTGGTGGTATCATCATGGCTCACTGCAGTCTCAGCCTTCCAGACTCAAATGATCCTTCTACCTCAACTTCCCCAGTAGCCAGGACTGCAGGTCTGTGTCACCACGCCTGGCTAATTATTAAAAACATTTTTTGTAGAGGTAGGGTCTCACCATGTTGCCCTGGCTTGTCTTGACCTCCTTGTCTCAAGTGAACCTCCTGCCTCAAGCTCCCAAAGTATTGGAATTAGTACAGAGAGCCACTGCACCCAGACATTAAGTGTAAATTTTTTTCAAAAATAACGAACAGGTCCGGGCGCGGTGGCTCACGCCTGTAATCACGGCACTTCGGGAGGTTGAGGCTGGCGGATCATGAGGTCAAGAGATTGAGACCATCCTGGCCAACATGGTGAAACCCTTTTCAGCCTGTAGTCCTAGCTACTCGGGAGGCTGAGGCAGAAAAATTGCTTGAACCTGGGAGGTGGAGGTTGCAGTGAGCCGAGATCATGCCACTGCACTCCAGCCTGGTGCCTGAAGGCGGAGCGAGACTCTGTCTCAAAAAAAATAATAATAGCAGTCAGAACTGCCTTTTTTCCCGGTGACTCTAAAAGTGACTGCTGTGACCCCAGGTCTGGCTTGTGTCAGTTAGCCACCTTACAGAAATGCCTTCAGTGATGGGTCAGGACTGTTCCTCGCTGCAGCCAGTGATCATCTAGCTCGCTGTAATTGAACATTGCTGAGAGACAGTAGGAGTTCCGTTGTGGATGGCTGAATGGAGGATAGGAAGTCATGGTGTGGCTGGTGGGAGAATTTTTGTTGAAACTGTATGCTGATGTTTTGAAGAGGGAACCCTTGAGTGATCTCAGTTGTATTTAAATCTTTTTTTTTTTTTTTTTTTTAAGACAGAGTTTCGTTCTTGTTACCGAGGCTGGAGTGCAATGGCGTGATCTCGGCTCACCGCAACCTCTGCCTCCTGGTTTCAAGCAATTCTCCTGCCTCAGCCTCCCGAATAGCTGGGACTGCAGGCTTGCGCCACCATGCCTAGCTAATTTTTGTATTTTTAGTAGAGATGGGGTTTCACCGTGTTGACCAAGATGGTCTCGATCTCTTGACCTCGTGATCCACCCGCCTCGGCCTCCTAAAGTGCTGGGATTATAGGCGTGAGCTACCGCACCTGGCCTTAAATCTTTTTTTTTGAGACAGAATTGCGCTCTGTAGCCCAGGCTGGAGTGCATTGGTGTGATCTCGGCTCACTGCAACCTCTGTCTCTCAGGTTCAAGTGAGTCTCCTGCCTCAGCCTCTCTAGTAGCTGGGATTACAGGCATGCACCACCACGCCCAGCTAATTTTTGTATTTTTAGTAGAGAGAGGGTTTCACCATACTGATTGAGTTGGTCTGAAACTCCTCGCCTCATGATCTGCCCGCTTTGGCCTCCCAAGAGTGCTGGGATTACAGGTGCTAGCCACCATGCCCGGTCCTTATTTAAATTTTTAAGTGGCAAGTATTGAGCTGCTTTCCTGGCATTTGGAACAGACAGTTCATGTCTCTGACCTCTGTTTTTCCCTGACTCTGTTGCTCTCAGAGACATTTGATGAGCATTATCAGCATTTTCCCCTTTTTATCTAATGGCTTTTTGAGTTTGTATATATGGTAGTAACGTTTAAAAGAATGTACACATGGTCAGGTGTGGTGGCTCATGCCTGTAATACCAGCACTTTGGGAGGCTGAGGCGGGAGGATCACCTAGAGGTCAGGAGTTCAAGATCAGCCTGGCCAACATGACAAAACCTCATCTCTACTAAAAGTATAAAAAGTAGCCGGGCTGGACATCGTGGCTCACGCCTGTAATCCCAACACTTTGGGAGTTCGAGGCAGGCGGATCACCTGAGGTCAGGAGCTCAAGACCAGCCTGGCCAAAATGATGAAACCCTGTCCCCACTAAAAATATGTAATTGACCGGGCGCGGTGGCTCACGCCTGTCATCCCAGCACTTTTGGAGGCCAAGGCGGGTGGATCACGAGGTCAAGAGATCAAGACCATCCTGGTCAACATGGTGAAACCCCGCCTCTACTAAAAATACATAAAAAATTAGCTGGGCATGGTGGCACATGCCTGTAGTCCCAGCTACTCGGGAGGCTGAGGCAGGAGAGTTGCCTGAACCCAGGAAGCAGAGGTTGCGGTGAGCTGGGAATCACGCCATTACACTCCAGCCTGGGTAACGAGCGAAATTCCGTCTCAAAAAATAAAAACAAAAACGTAATTAGCCAGGCAGCTACTTGGGAGGCCGAGGCAAGAGAATCGCTTGAACCTGGGACGCAGAGGTTACCATTAGCTGAGATTGCACCAGTGCAGTCCAGCCTGGGCAACAGAGTGAGAGTTTGTCTCAGAAAAAAGAAAAAAAAGTTAGCCAGGTGTGGTGGCATGTGCTTTGTAGTCCCAGCTATTTGGAAGGCTGAGGTGGGAGAATCCCTTGAACTCTGGAGGCCGAGGTTGCAGTGAGCTGTCATTGTGCCACTGCACTCCAGCCTGGGCAACAAAGCAAGACTCTCTCAAAGAACAGAAAAAAAAATTAGCTGGCCATGGTGGCAAATCCTTGTAATAACGGCTACTAGGAAGATTGAGGCAGAAGAATTGCTCCATCCTGGCGGGGCAGATGTTGCATTGAGCTGAGATCACGCCACTGTGCTCCAGCCTGGGTGACACAGCGAGACTCTGCCTCAAAAAAAAAAAAAAAATGTACGCAAGGTTGTACACTTGCAGAAAGACCGTAGTAAGCCTTCAGTTCATGTTGCAGTTCAGGCTTCATGATGAATAATAACTCACTGAGGTTTCACCGTGATATCCTGTGCACTCACACATGGCCAGGGTGGCAGAAGCTCGTGTGTTTTTGCAGGTAAGTTGTTCCATTCTCACATATGTACACATTTTCTCTCCAGGTTCACCTGTGATGCGTTCAGGGCCATGCCCATATAAGACCTCCTTCCTTTGCTGACTCACTGCAGCCTTTGCCCCCAGGAGCTCGCTGCTGCCCCCTTGGTTCCTGGAAGGGTTTGCTCTTGTTCCACGCTTGCTCTGCTCTGGGGTCTTTCGGTTTCGTTGTCTGGGGGTGGCCCTCCTTGGCCTCTGTTCTTCAGCCGCCTCTTTTGCGGTGATCTGTCCACTGATGGATGAGGTTAGAAGTTGAAGTGTGTTCCAAAGTGGCTTCATCCGACAAAATCAGTTTGTTTGCTGTGCACAAACACTTGTTAGGGCATTCTACAAATTTTACCCCTAAGGGTCCCAAAAAGATACCATAGTTAGTGTTTATTTTGGCTAATTATTTTAACTTCTTTATTTGAATAACTTTTAGACCATCTCTTCAGTGAAATCATAGCCATGGCATCTGTAAATGTGTGACCCAAAGTGACTTTCGGTTTCTCTTTCTTCCTTTTCTGTTCAGGAGGCCGACTAGAGCAGCAGCCAGACGCTGCCTGGCTGGCCTGGGTTTCATGCTCTTCTCTCCACACAGGCCTCCTTTGGGAGTGCGCGAGGCTACCATGGCTGCAGCAAGAAGGCACTGGTTTTCCTCTTCAAGTTCCTGTCAGACCTTGTGCCTTTTGAGTCCCCTCGGTACCTGCAGGTGAGGAGCTGCCTGCCACGTCCATGATTTCTGGTGCTTCTGCTCACCTGCTCAGTCTGAGGACTGCCTTGGCCTCCCCAAGAGCCTTCTGCAGATCTGCGCTGAGCCTCTCAGCCAGGCCCCTCTCCTTCCCCAAGCAGTTTATGGTGAAACAACACGGACACTGCAACTGGCAAGTGCTCAGAAACCCTTTGCTCTTCTGGGCCAAGGAGATGGGTAAATACATAATGTCACTGTGCAGTCAACCTTCAAACAGTGAGCAGGTCTAAGTGGTGACATGGAAAGATGTTCTCGGCGGCACCCAGTTTTGCAGAAACAGCAAATTGTACTGCATTGTATTAGGATCTCATTTGTGCTTTTTTTAATTTTTAACCTACACTCTGGAGCCGTGCTCACAGAGGTGTGTGGGCAGCCTGTGAGTGAGGCTGTGGGTGCAGGCTGTCGCCATCCTTTTGAGTACCTGGATCTTAGGGCAAGCTTCTTTCTTATACAGGGCCCTCAACCCATTCATTTGCATTTATTTGGTTGTCTTTTGTTTTTTTGAGTCGGAGTCTTGCTCCGTTGCCCAGGCTGGAGTGCAGTGGCGGGATCTTGGCTCATTGCAACCTCTGCCTCCTGGGTTCTAGCACTTCTCCTGCCTCAACCTCCCGAGTACCTGGGATTACAGGCACCTGCCACCATGCCCGGCTAATTTTTGTATTTTTAGTAGAGAAGGGGTTTTACCATATTGGCCGGACTGGTCTCAAACTCCTGACCTTGTGATCTGCCCTCCTTGGCCTCACATAGTGCTGGGATTACAGGTGTGAGCCACCATGCGTGGCTTTTTTTTTTTCTTTTTTAAATAATTTCATGGCTTTCTTTTTTTTTGAATTATTCTCACTCTGTCACCCGGCTGGAGTACGGTGGTGTGATCATAGCTCACTGTAGCCTAGACCTTCCAGGCTCAAGCAATTCTCCCACCTCAGCCTCCAGAGTAGTTGAGACTATAGGCACACTCCAGCATATCTGGGTAATTTTTTAAAAAAAAATTGTTATTGCCCAGGCTGGTCTTGAACCGAGCTCAAGTGATTTCTTCTGCCTTGACCTCCCAGCATGCTGGGATTACAGGCATCAGCCACTGCGCCCAGCCTGACCCTGTTTTTTTTTGAGGTGGAATCTTGCTTTGTCACCTAGCTGGAGTGCAGTGGTGTCATCTCTGCTCACTGTAACCTCCGCCACCCGCATTCAAATGATTCACGTGCCTCAGCCTCTTGAGTAGCTGGGACTACAGGCACAGGCCACCATGCCTGGCTAATTATTTGTATTTTAGTAGAGACGGTTTCACCATGTTGTGCAGGTTGGTCTTGAACTCTTGACCTCATAATCTGCCTGCCTCGGTCTCCCAGAGTGCTGAGATTACAGGCATGAACCATGAGCCTGGCTCTCTTTTATTAAGGAAATTGCAGTATCCCCACTATTGCCTTTGATGTTCTCGGCGGCACCCAGTTATGCAGGAAGAGCAAGTTGTACTGCATTGTATTAGGATCTCATTTGTGCTTTTTTTTTTTTTTTTTTTTTGAGACGAGTCTTGCTCTGTCACCAGGCTGGAGTGCAGTGGTGCAGTCTTGGCTCACTGCAACCTCCGCCTCCTAGGTTCAAGCGATTCTTCCGCCTCAGCCTCCCGAGTAGCTGGGACTACAGGCGCGTGCCATCATGCCCTGCTAATTTTTTTTGTATTTTTAGTAGAGATAGGGTTTCACTGTGTTGGCCAGGATGGTCTCGATCTCTTGACCTTGTGATCCGCCCGCCTTGGCCTACCAATGTGCTTTTTTTTTTTTTTTTAAACCTACACCCTGGAGCAGTGGTCCTCACAGGTGTGTGGAAAGCCAAAGGTGTGGAGCTGCAGGTGGGCTGGCTGGCCTGGCTGGGCCCTGCCTGCTGCTTCTGGGAATGCACAGAGCCACCCTCGACTTACAGGACTAATTACATGAGAATTGCTTCATTTTTCACCTGGGAAAGCAGCCTTCTGTTGTGTTTTAGTTTTACTAACGATTTGCTTTGCATCCTCTTAAGTCCCCGGAGAGGGCTGTGTTTCTCTACTGAGCAGCACTGTGGATGGTGGAACTGAACTGCGGCCTCCCTGGAGTCCCAGACAGTTCCCTGACTAATGGTGCTGCACTCTGTTATCTGTCCTCAGGTGCACATTCTCCACCCACCCCTGGTTCCCAGCAGGTACCGCTCCCTCCTCACAGACTACATCTCACTGGCCAAGACGCGGCTGGCTGACCTCAAGGCAAGCTGCCCCTCCATGCCCACTCCTCACACCCGTTCAGCAGAGACAGCTTTGTTTTCATATTCGCGTTCTGTCTCTTCTCTGAAGGTTTCTATAGAAAACATGGGACTCTACGAGGATTTGTCATCAGCTGGGGACATTACTGAGGTAATGTTGCTTGAGCCCTGAAGGGTCTCAGCCAGTCACGCCCACGTAGCAAAGGTCCAGTTTCCTTTGTCTCTTGAGCCTTTCAGCCTTCCCAATCTCTGGTCTGGTCTTGGTTTGGGCGCAGCTGGGGGCAAGGCTCTGAAGGCCTCTGTTTTGCCTGTCCCACCATATGTGTGTTCCCAGCATTAGCATGAGGGAATTTTCTGTGTGTGGGAAAGAAGTGCCTCATGCTGCAGTAAATGTGTCCCTTTACAAGATCTTGGTTCTTGTGGGGTTGAATGGAGAGGTGGTCAGCCATGTTTTTCTTTGAATTAAAGTGTTAACTTTTTTTTTTTTCAACTCCAAGTAAAATACACATTTTTTTTTTTTTTTTTTTGAGATAAGAGTCTAGCTCTGTCACCAGGCTGCAGTGCAATGGCACAGTTTTGGCTAACTGCAACCTTCACCTCCCGGGTTCAAGTGATTCTTCTGCCTCAGCTTCCTGGGTACCTGGGACTAGAGGTGTGCGCCACCACGCCCAGCTGATTTTTGTATTTTTAGTAAAGACGGCGTTTCACTGTGTTGGCCAGGATGGTCTTGATCTCTTGGCCTCGTGATCTGCCCACCTCGGCCTCCCAAAGTGCTGGGATTACAGACATTAGCCACCATGCCCGGCGCAAGTATTAACTATTTTTGTAGAAGCCAAATGTCAGATGGCATGTGATGTATGTCACTCATAAAAACATTCTTTACTGCTTAAGACCTTTTTATTTTAAAGTTACTGGTTACTGAAGAACACTTATAGATGACATTAAAGTGTTTGGTGAAAATATTTAATGCAACTTTCCGTTTATAATTCATTGCTATTTATAAGGTACTATATTTTTTTGAGGTGGGATCTTGTTCTGTTGCCCAGGTTGAAGCAGTGGTGTGATGATAGCTCAGTGCAGCCTCAACCGCGTGTGTTTTAAGCCATCCACCTTGACCTCCTGAGTAGCTGGGGCTACAGGCGTGCGCCACCACTCCTGGCTAGTTTTTAAAATTTTTTGTAGAGATAGGGTCTCTCTGTGTTGCCCACGCTTGTCTTGAACTCTTGGGCTCAAGTGATCCTTCTGCGTTGGCCTCCCAAAGTGCTGAGATTACAGATGTGAGCTATCATGCCTGACCTAATTTTTTTTTTTTTTTTTTTTTGACACAGGGACTTGCTCTGTTGCCACTAGAGTACAGTCACACGATCATGACTCCTGCAGCGTTAATTTCCTGGGCGCAGGCAATCCTCCCACCTCTGTGTCCTCAGTAGCTGGGACTACTGCCTCATGCCGACTCCCTGGCTGATTGTGTTTTTTGTAGAGTTGGGATTTTGTCATGTTGCCCAAGCTGGTCTTGAACTCTTTGGGCTCAAGCAGTACCCCCTCCTTAGCCTCTCAAAGTACCGGATGTATAGCCATGAGCCATGCATGGCCCCAAGCCCTCGTAATTGTTTTTAATCTCAAAAATTAAGTCTTGACTCCTTCCCACCTGGAAATCTTTACTTTCAACTCTTCACTCTCTTAGTGGTAGCAAAGAGGCTCATGGCACGCAGAGGAGGGAGCAGCTCTCAGTAGAGCTCAGCTCCCATGAGGAGGGCCTCAGGTCACCGGGTCTGAGCCTTGTTGGTGTAGGAACAGCAGTGCTGTCCCTTCCCATGTCTTGCTGGCATTTTGGGATGTTGTGGGAGTGCTCCAGTGCCCCTGCTGTGCGCACTCATATGGGCCTTCAATATGTACAGAGCCTTTGCCCAGTGAAGCACAGGTTGAGTCTGGCCTTCACTGCGTGCTTTCTTTTCCTTTAAGTCGTCTGTTCTTTTTTTCTTCCTCCCTGTACTGGAACCAGCCCCACAGCCAGGCTCTTCAGGATGTTGAAAAGGCCATCATGGTATTTGAGCATACAGGGAAAATCCCAGTCACCGTCATGGAGGCCAGGTAGGCTGGGCTGCCCAAAGGGCAGGGGCAGCTGCAGTGAATACAGAGTCCACTCTGATGCCTGTCAGTGTCTTGGGGCTTGAGTGTGTCCCAGGTCTGCTCAGAACCACATGGGGAAGATTGGCCGCTGTCTATTCATAGAGAGACAGCAGTCAGGTGTATAGGGCTGAGGGCCCCACAGGGTCGTGGGGTGAACCTTATGCTGTGCTGAGGCGCAGGATTCGAGAAAAAAAGAGACGGGACACAGAAGTGCAAAGAAAATGCAGCTGGGTTCAGGGGGCCACGCCACCTGTAAGTGGAGTCAGGCGAGGCCCCGAATGTCCAGAAGCGTGAGTATTTATTGTGTATAGGTTACGGGGCAGGGCAGTGAGTGAAATCATCTTTAAGGATAGTGATAGGGTCGTGAGCAATAAAACATGGGGTCCACCCCCATTAGGTCACCTAGGCCAGGAGGTGGACAGTGTGCAGCAAGGGGCCCTTTCCCATGAAGGCAAGGGCCGTGTGCAGTAAGGGGTCCACCCCCATTAGGTCACCAAGGCTTGAAGGTGGGCCGTGCGCAGTGAAGAGGGTGCAGTGTGCAGTACTTCTATCTATGGGCAAACTACTTCTAAGAAGATTTATAGGAGGATGCTTTAAGTCACACAGCAGTGACAGAGCTGTCAGGGTTACCGCCAGCTTCTGGCAGCTTCCAATGAGTTCTATAGGAAGATGCTTTTCAAGCAGCACAGTAGCAAGAGCTGATAAAGTTCACAGTCACCAAGGTGGATCGCCGTTCTGAGGGCAGCCTTCCACAAGAACTGGAGCAAGGTCCTACAACTCCTTTATTGGGAGGAGTAGCTCTCACCCCAAGCCTGCCATACAGCGGGTATCTTTACGATACTGAACGCTGCCGCCTGGGCCATGGGTTCTTGTCCTGGTGTAACTGTTTTTCCCTTAAATCATGCTCTGCACTGTGTCTGCTCTAGGCATTCCTCCGACTATAAGCTGCTTATTCCTTAATTCATGCTCTGTACTGTGTCCACTCTAGGCATTCCTCCTATTATGAACTGAGATATAATTATAGGTATATATGTAGGGAAATAGTCTTTAGGCACTCTTATTATCAACTATTTTATGATTATAGAGGATTATATAAAGGGATCCTTCAAGCCCTATTTCTATAATATATGATTATGTAAAGGATTATGTAAAAGGAAATAGCTGAGTAGTAACACAATAAAGTGAGAATTTCCTCCAGCCCTAACTGTGCCAGGGTTCTGCTTATCTCTCATTCCTCGGTGCCTAGATAGGGGGTTACCCACAGTCAGGGCTGTAAATTCACATCAAGGATCCTGCGATTGGGGGATTTGGGGTGAGGTCAAGCTATGCATTTTGCTGTGAAGCATGATTTCTGTGTGAAAGCATGTGATGCTCCTCCCACGCTGAAACAGTCAATAGGAAGTGTTGACTGGGGAGCCCGCAGTGGGAGGGAAGACAATGGGGCACAGTGATCTTTTTTATCAGTGCTTTCTTCGTGACCAATATGGCATCGGTAGCAAAGAGCTGAATAGCACAGCTTTATTGAACTTTGTGTAATCCCAAAGCATCTTGAATTCTGGTGGTTACCTGTGTGGACAAGCTGATTGCAGCTCCCAGGGTTTTCAAATTAGCTCCAAGCAAAACGCCCCAAAGGACCTTATATGGGTCTTACAGCCTCAGATTGATCCAGGCTGCACGGCCAAGCCCAGTGAGCAGGCAGAATGTAGTCCTGAATCCCACGGACTCCGGGCTGGGCTCCCACAGCCTGCCCTGTACATGCCTTGTCCCGGAACTGTGCACAAGAAGACTTTGTGGCACAGCAGCACATCGTGGCTTTGGAATAAGCCCCTGCAGTCCACTCTCTGAAGCACCAGTCACTCTTTGTGGGAATTGCATTTCCGCTGCGGTCACCTACCCACCGTCTGCTTCTCTGTTGCAGCATATTCAGGAGGCCTTACTACGTGTCCCACTTCCTCCCTGCGCTGCTCACACCTCGAGTGGTCAGTATGCATCTCCACGAGAACCAGTTGTGTGGAAAGCAAGGACTTTCCTTGTCAGCGTCTCACAGGACTCTTGTCTTCCCACAGCTCCCAAAAGTCCCTGACTCCCGTGTGGCTTTTATAGAGTCTCTGAAGAGGTACGCAGGAACATCTAGAGGGGGACTACTGTGCTTTTCAGGTTTTTTTTTTGTCAGTGTGAAGAATTGTGGCTCTTCTGTAGAGAAACTTGTGTGATCACTAATGTGTTTTATTTGTTTTTTCGATACAGAGTCTTGCTCTCTTGCCAGGCTGGAGTGCAGTGGTGCGACCTCAGCTCACTGCAGTCTTCGCCTCCCAGGTTCTAGCCATTCTTCTGCCTTAGCTTCCCAAGTAGCTGGGACTACAGGTGTCTGCCAGCACCCCTGGCTAATTTTTGTCTTTGTAGTAGAGACGGGATTTCACCATGTTGGCCAGAATGGCCTCGATCTCTTGACCTCATGATCCGCCCACCTCGGCTTCCCAAAATGCTGGGATTACAGGTGTGAGCTACTGCACCTGGCTCATGTGTTTTATTTATAAAATATTGACTCCAAGATTAGTTGCTTACAATTTTTTTTTTAGATGGAGTCTTGCTGTCACCCAGGCTGGAGTGCAGTGGCGTGATCTCGGCTCAGTGCAACCTTTACCTCTTAGGTTCAAGCGATTCTCCTGCTTGACTCTTCTGAGTAGCTGGGATTACAAGTGTGTGCCACCACTTTTTAATTTTTTTTTTTTTTTTTTTTATTAGTAGAGATGGGTTTCACCATATTGGCCAGGCTGGTTCTCAAACTCCTGGTCTTAAATGATCTGCCCGCCTCGGCCTCCCAGAGTTCTGGGATTACAGACGTTAGCCACTGTGCCCAGTTGGTTACAATTTTTAAACGAAAATTTGTTTGATTCTGAATATCACTACTAGCATCATCTTTTTTTTTTTTTTTTTTTTTTTTGAGATGGGTTCTGGCTTTGTCACGCAAGCTGGAGTGCAGTGGTTCAATCTCGGCTCATTGCAACCTCCACCTCCTGTGTGCAAGCAGTTCTGCCTCAGCCTCCCGAGTAGCTGAGACTATAGGCAGGTGCCACCATGCCCAGCTACTTTTTGTATTTTTAGTAGAGATGGGGTTTCACCGTGTTGGTCAGGCTGGTCTCAATCTCTTGACCTCGTGATCTGCCTACCTTGGCCTCCCAAAGTGCTGGCATAACAGGCAAGAGCCACTGTGCCCAGTCTTTTTTTTTTTTTTTGAGATAGAATTTTGCTTTTTGTTGCCCAGGTTGGAGTGCAGTGGCATCATCTCAGCTCACTGCAACCTCCAGCTCCCTGGTTCAAGTGATTCTCCTGTGTCAGCCTCCCCAATAGCTGGGATTACAGGTGCCCGCCACCATGTCCGGCTACTTTTTGTATTTTTAGTAGAAACAGGGTTTCACCGTGTTGGCCAGGCTGGTCTCAAACTCCTGGCTTCAGGCGATCTCCCTGCCTCGGCCTCCCAAAGTGGTGTGATTACAGCTGTGAGCCACCATGCCTGGCCCCTTTTGTTTAAGACTGGGTCTTACTCTGTCACCCAGGCTGGAATGCGGTGGTGTAGTCATGGCTCACTACAACCTTGACCTCCTGGGCTTAAATAATCCTTCCACCTCAGCCTCCCAAGCAGCTTGGTCGAGAGGCATGCTCCACCACACCCAGCCAATGTATATGTATTTTGTGAAACAAGAGTCTCACCCTGCCGCCCAGGATGTAGTACAGTGGCTTCATCTGGGCTCACTGCAACCTCCAGGTTCACACAGTGCTCCTGCCTCAGCCTCCTGAGTAGCTGGGACTACAGACGTGCACCACCAGGCCCAGCTAGTTTTTGTATTTTTAATAGAGAGTTGGTTTTTCCATGTTAGTCAGGCTCATCTCCAACGCCTGACCTCAGGTGATCCGCCCACCTCAGCCTCCCAAAGTTCTGGAATTACAAGCATGAGCCACTGCACCTGGCCCAATTTTGCATATTTTTAATGACATGAACTAAGTACTTTTCTTAGTATTATTCATTAAAATTAACAAAGATTCATTTTTTGAATTTAGAAATTACCAAAAATTGAGAGAAATAGAAATAATTTGTAATTTTACTGCCCATTGATACTTCTGGTGATATTTTGTGGTCTAGCTTTTTATATATTAATATGTGATCAATAAGCCATATTTTGAAACAGTAAGTGCTATTTAAATCCATATATATATATATGTATTTTTGAGACAGAGTCTTGCTCTGTCACTTAGGCTGGGGTGCAGTGGCTCAACCTCCATCTCCTGAGTTCAAGTGATTCTCCTGCCTCAGCCTCCTGAGTAGCTGAGATTACAGGCACCCACCACCATGCCCGGCTAATTTTTGTATTTTTAGTAAGAGACGGGGTTTGCCATATTGACCAACCTGGTCTTGAACTCGTGAACTCAGGTGATCCGCCTGCCTCGGCCTCCCCAGGTGCTGGGATTACAGGCGTGAGCCACCGCACCCTGCCTAAATCCATCTATATTTTTATATCTTTTTTTCTAAAAACAGGCTCATAATGTACACAGTATTTAGTATGTTTCTATTTTATAATAGATTTGGGGATTGCAATCTTGAATTAATTTAAGTCATAGCTGACTTGCTTTTATTGTTTTCCTGTGATCCAGAGCAGATAAAATCCCCCCATCTCTGTACTCCACATACTGCCGGGCCTGCACCACTGCTGAAGCAAAGCCGGAAGGTCAGTTCCTGGGCCGCTTGCCCCTGCTGGGACTTGTGCTTTTCCACTTCCCTGACCTTGAGCATCTGTTGTTCAGTACCACCGAATGAGCTTGGGGGTGGCTGTGCCAGCTGGGGCCAGAGCTGTGGGTACAGGGTCTGCCCCCCATGCTGACACCCAGGGCGGGGGTGGCTGTGCCGGCTTGGGCCAGAGCTGTGGGTACAGGGTCTGCCCGCCATGCTGACGCCCAGGGCGGGGGTGGCTGTGCCGGCTTGGGCCAGAGCTGTGGGTACCAGTCTGCCCGCCATGCTGACGCCCAGGGCGGGGGTGTCTCTGCCGGCTTGGGCCAGAGCTGTGGGTACCAGTCTGCCCGCCATGCTGACGCCCAGGGTGGGGGTGGCTGTGCCGGCTGGGGCCAGAGCTGTGGGTATCGGGTCCACCTGGCATGCTGACACCCAGGGCCATCCATGGCACAGGCTCTTACTTGGGGGCCCTGAAGAATCACCTAACATAGCACTTTCTGGGGAAAAAAAATAAGACAAGATTGATGAACCAGAGACTAAATCATCACCTCTCCATGATCCTGTGCCCAGCCTCCCCAGCCCCTGGGCTTCCTTGGCTGGGCTTCTGGTCTTTTCCGCAATGTGTGTGCTTCTCACGGTGATTGAGTGGTGTTCATGGTGCACACAGAACCACTTTGTTTTTTAAACTTGTTATAAATGTTTAATTGTTCATGTGGTGGCATGTCACATCAAGGAGAACACCTCATTTACCTTCTCAGAGACTCCCATGCATGCACAGAGCAGCATAGAAATGCACAGCTCTGTATTTGACTGTGCGAAGTTTCTGGTTTTGTAATGAAAAGTTCTGGTGAGTGTCTGCCCATCTGGTCTGATTGTGAAAATTGCCTACTCCTTACAGATGCAGCCCTGGGAGTAAGGGCAGACCCCAGCTGTGCTGAGGAGCCCCTGGGACAGCTCACGGCTGCATTGGAAGAGCTGAGAGCATCCGTGACAAATGCCAGCCAATATGACGGTGAGGATGGACGGATGGGGTGCTCACGTTGTGCCCCTGTGTGTAGCCTGTGGTTGGAGCTCGGTGCCTGGGCCATCCTCCCTTTAGTGATGTCAGGCTAGTGTGTCTTCCTAGTAGTCCAGCGGTGAAGCTTGACCATGGGCAGGCAGGTGTGGATCCTTTTTTGAGACAAAGTGGAAGGCTGGTCCTAATCAGGCTGTCACAGACCTCTGGCAGAAGTTGAGTATTCTGCTCGTTGTATTTGGGTAGGACAGATGATGGGGAAGAATAAAACACGGGAAGTGACTAAGATGTGCATTTGCCTTCTCATCCTGACTGTTGGAGTAGATACTACATGAGACACACGGGGTCTCTGCCCTGTAATCCTGCTTTCACGTGACAGCTTTTTGTAAAACCCGGAGTATGAAATGTTCATCTGTGGACTGAGAAGATGCAGGTGTCTGAGCACTTAGTAAAACACGGAGTACAAAACGTTCATCTGAGGGCTGAGTCCACACAGAGTGTCTGAGCACTTAGTACAACACAAAGTACAAAACGTTCATCTGAGTACTTGAGTTCACGCAGAGTGTCTGAGCATTTAGTACAACACGAAGTACAGAACGTTCATCTGAGGACTGAGTCCACGCAGAGTTTCTGAGCACTTAGTACAACACGAAGTACAGAACGTTCATCTGAGGAGTGAGTCCACGCAGAGTGTCTGAGCACTTAGTACAACACGAAGTACAGAACGTTCATCTGAGGACTGAGTCCACGCAGAGTGTCTGAGCACTTAGTACAACACGAAGTACAGAACGTTCATCTGAGGACTGAGTCCACGCAGAGTGTCTGAGCACTTAGTACAACACGAAGTACAGAACGTTCATCTGAGGACTGAGTCCACGCAGAGTGTCTGAGCACTTAGTACAACACGAAGTACAGAACGTTCATCTGAGGACTGAGTCCACGCAGAGTTTCTGAGCACTTAGTACAACACGAAGTACAGAACGTTCATCTGAGGACTGAGTCCACGCAGAGTGTCTGAGCACTTAGTACAACACGAAGTACAGAACGTTCATCTGAGGACTGAGTCCACGCAGAGTGTCTGAGCACTTAGTACAACACGAAGTACAGAACGTTCATCTGAGGACTGAGTCCACGCAGAGTGTCTGAGCACTTAGTACAACACGGAGTACAGAACGTTCATCTGAGGACTGAGTCCACGCAGAGTGTCTGAGCACTTAGTACAACACGAAGTACAGAACGTTCATCTGAGGACTGAGTCCACGCAGAGTTTCTGAGCACTTAGTACAACACGAAGTACAGAACGTTCATCTGAGGACTGAGTCCACGCAGAGTGTCTGAGCACTTAGTACAACACGGAGTACAGAACGTTCATCTGAGGACTGAGTCCACGCAGAGTGTCTGAGCACTTAGTACAACACGAAGTACAGAACGTTCATCTGAGGACTGAGTCCACGCAGAGTGTCTGAGCACTTAGTACAACACGAAGTACAAAACGTTCATCTGAGGACTGAGTCCACGCAGAGTGTCTGAGCACTTAGTACAACACGAAGTACAAAACGTTCATCTCAGGACTGAGTCCACGCAGAGTGTCTGAGCACTTAGTACAACACGAAGTACAGAACGTTCATCTGAGGACTGAGTCCACGCAGAGTGTCTGAGCACTTAGTACAACACGAAGTACAGAACTTTCATCTGAGGACTGAGTCCACGCAGAGTGTCTGAGCACTTAGTACAACACGAAGTACAGAACGTTCATCTGAGGATTGAGTTCACGCAGAGTGTCTGAGCACTTAGTACAACACGGAGTACAGAACGTTCATCTGAGGACTGAGTCCACGCAGAGTGTCTGAGCACTTAGTACAACACGAAGTACAGAACGTTCATCTCAGGACTGAGTCCACGCAGAGTGTCTGAGCACTTAGTACAACACGAAGTACAGAACGTTCATCTGAGGACTGAGTCCACGCAGAGTGTCTGAGCACTTAGTACAACACGAAGTACAGAACGTTCATCTCAGGACTGAGTCCACGCAGAGTGTCTGAGCACTTAGTACAACACGGAGTACAGAACGTTCATCTGAGGACTGAGTCCACGCAGAGTGTCTGAGCACTTAGTACAACACGGAGTACAGAACGTTCATCTGAGGACTGAGTCCACGCAGAGTGTCTGAGCACTTAGTACAACACGGAGTACAGAACGTTCATCTGAGGACTGAGCTCACGCAGAGTCTCTGAGCACTTAGTACAACACGAAGTACAGAACGTTCATCTGAGGACTGAGTCCACGCAGAGTGTCTGAGCACTTAGTACAACACGGAGTACAGAACGTTCATCTGAGGACTGAGTCCACGCAGAGTGTCTGAGCACTTAGTACAACACGAAGTACAGAACGTTCATCTGAGGACTGAGTCCACGCAGAGTGTCTGAGCACTTAGTACAACACGGAGTACAGAACGTTCATCTGAGGACTGAGTCCACGCAGAGTGTCTGAGCACTTAGTACAACACGAAGTACAAAACGTTCATCTGAGGACTGAGTCCACGCAGAGTGTCTGAGCACTTAGTACAACACGAAGTACAGAACGTTCATCTGAGGACTGAGTCCACGCAGAGTCTCTGAGCACTTAGGTGTCGCGTGGCAGTCCACAGTGGAAAAGGCCATGTTCTAGGACTTTCACAGTTCTATGATGTCACACACAGAATCTAAAATAAGGAAGCCATATTTTTAATTGAGTGACGTTAATAAATTTTTATTTGTCATTAATTGATTTGATTTGAACTAAGGGAGGCTCATGGAGGCGTGGGTGTGTGTGCGTGCGCATGCACGCGTGTCCCAGAATCTCTTGTCGCCCAGGCTGGAGTGCAGTGATGTGATATCAGCTCACTGCAACCTCCATCTCCTGGGTTCTAGCAATTTGCCTGCCTCAGGCTCCCGAGTAGCTGGGATTACAGGTGTCAGCCACCACGCCCAGCTAATTTTTGTTTATTTTTTAGTAGAGATGGGGTTTCACCATGTTGGCCAGGCTCTCAGCTGGTCTCGAACTCTTGACCTCAGGTGATCCACCAGTCTCAGCCCCCCAAAGTGCTGGGATTATAGGGTTGAGCCACCCTGCACAGCCTAGATGGAGGCAATATTAACAAAACTTTCTTAGTGCTGGCTGGGGCTGCAGTGCCTCCGCATGGTCTTTACTCAGACCAAGGGCACACATTCCTGAGGACTGAGTGCCCTTTCATTGATGAAATGAAATCTGCACAATTAGACCTAATGTTTTAGACTACTATTTAAAATCCAGCTGCTTATTACTGAGGAGAAAAGTTTATCTTGTTAGTAATATTTCCCTTTGGAAGCATTTTCAATGAAAGCAGCCTTTCATTGATGTGCTTGTACAGAATGTGTTGCATGGGGGACATCGAGGAAATGTTTTAGTGCTTAAGCAAGAGGCTGATAAATGTCAGGTGAGTTCTGTTTCTAAAAGCAACACAATGGTTTTCGTGTTTAAATGATGTAGTTGGGCTGTCTGTGGCTCGTCACCCTGGGCAAACATGGAACCTCTGGCATTGTGCTCAGGCAGGTGTCGTACCCGGAGGGCTGACCGAGATTTCAGATGGGAGGTTTGTGTTGGTGAATGAAGAACATGGCCAACTCTCAGCTGAGCAGAAAAAGGTAGTGGGTGGCGTCTGGCCCCATCTGCCACGACACATGCTGTGTCACAAGGCTGCAAGCCCCGTGCAGTGCGAACGGACGCCAGTATTCAGCGTCTGGCTGGGGGATGTGTGCAGCCAGCAGGATCCGTGGAATTGCACTTGACAGGAGGCGGAGCTGTAGGCCACAGCTGTGCGTTTTCTTCAGGGTTCCCTTCTTTCCTAACTGGTTTTTCCATTTGCAGTTATCTCCACACAGGTGGCAGTGATTTCTGAAAGACTGAGGGCTGCCCTGGGCCACAGTGAGGATGACAGCAGCATCGAGATAGCAAAGATTCAGCTCAGCATCGACGCACCGAGACTGGAGCCACGGGAACACACGGTGGGTTTGGGGCTCAGAACAAGGCAGGAGGTCTTCATTTTCCTTTAGGCAGAGGCACTAGACGCGTGGAGCCTCCTCTCACTTTCTGTTTGACTTGCTCAATAAGCTGTACAAGTGATGTGAGATGTT
Organism: Aotus nancymaae; assembly: GCF_030222135.1. Taxonomy (NCBI): domain Eukaryota; kingdom Metazoa; phylum Chordata; class Mammalia; order Primates; family Aotidae; genus Aotus; species Aotus nancymaae. The sequence continues at coordinate 342,012 of NW_026988510.1, forward strand.
CCAGGATTGGAAGCAGTCTGCCAGGGTCAGCTGCCCTAGCCTGTTTGTGTATGAAGAGCTCCTTTGCCATTTTATTTATTTATTTTTGGAGACAAGGTCTTGCTTTGGTGCTCACGCTGGAGTACAGTGGTACAGTCATGGCTCACTGCAGCCTCAACCTCGTGGGCTTAAATGATCCTTCTACCTCAAGCCTCCTGAGTAGCTGGGACGACAGGCATGTGCCACCACACCCGGCTAATTTTTGTATTTTTTGTAAAGATGGGGTTTCTCTGTGTTGTCTTGACTGGTCTAGAGCTTCTGAACTCAAGTGATCTGCCTGCCTCGCAGATGTTGGGATTACAGGCATGAGTCACCGTGCCCGGCCCCTTCTTTTTTCTTCTTTTGAGGCTGAGTGTTGCTCTGTTGCCTGCAGGGTTTAGTGAGTATTCTTTTGTGTATGGAGACAATAGATTGCAGGAAAGAAAGGACACAAGGACACAGAGTTAAAAGAAGAATTCACCTGGGCCCGGGGGACCACTGCTACCAAGGCGCAGAGTCCAGTAGTGGTGCCGCATGCCTGGATGCACTGATATTTATCGTCTACGAGGCAGGGGGGCAGGGGCAGGAGAGTGACTCATCTGACATGATGAGTAGGGGTCAAGCAAATCACATTCTTTTTTTTTTTTTTTTTTTTTTTTTTTCCAAACCATCACAAAAACTTTTTATTTGCCACTATTATAAGTCTGAACTTTAAACAGATTCTTGGACTGGTGGTTCATATCCATCAGCTCGTTCAACTTTAGCACCTGTCTCATCCCCAGTGGCTTTTTTTTTTTTTTTTAAAGTTCAGCTTTTTATTGAACACCTTATAAAAGAGGTTTAGTCAAAAAGACCAAAGCCCATATCATCATCAGACTCCTCGGATTCTTCTTTCTTTGCTTCCACTTTCTTCTCCTCAGCTGGAGCAGCAGTAGTGGAGGGGGCAGGACCTCCTGCTGGTGCAGCACCAGCTGCTGGAGCAGGCCCACCAGCCCCTACATTGCAGATGAGGCTCCCAATGTTGACGTTGGCCAGGGCCTTTGCAAACAAGCCAGGCCAAAAAGGTTCAACATTTACACCGGCTGCTTTAATGAGGGCATTGATCTTATCCTCCGTGACGGTCACCTCATCGTCGTGCAGAATGAGGGCCGAGTAGATGCAGGCGAGCTCGGAGACGGAGGCCATGGTGCGGGCAAGTGTGTGGCTAGCGCTGCCGGACGCGGTGCTAGTCGCCGGATGAAGTGAGGGCCTCACCCCAACGCGGCCTTAGCTTCCCCGGAAGGACCGAGCACCTTGGCGGCAGCTGAGGAAAGGGCGCAAATCACATTCTTACAATACAGGGGGCCACGTGGGTACAGCACAGGGGGCCCCTCCCTCTCAGGTAGCTGCTGCAAGGAGGGGAGGCACATACATCAGTATCTTTCTGTGCTCTTCTCAGAGAGAGCAAAGGCTTTCTGGATTCCTCTGTTCTAAGAATTTACAAGGGAGCATCGGGTGGGAAGGTGCAGCGTGAAAGTGGACAAGGATGGTGACCATCAGAGCACAGCACCACGGAGAGGGTTTAAGCCCCTGGATGTCTGCGGGCCGGCTGGCTAGTGTCAGACTTTCCTCGAGAGCCGGCAGAGCAGTTTTCTCTGAACTCCCCAGTGAAAGGGAAACTCCCCCTCACGGCCTGACGGGCTGGCGTTACCGCAAGGCCAGCCTGCTGAGTCACGGGCGCCTTCCAAGGTGCTGGCGCTACCACAAGGCATTTGCTCTCCTCCTGATCACTTCTCACAGTGGCCCTTCAGTTCCGAATTACATTTCTTTTGATTATTTCTATACTATAAGGCTAAAAGTGTTCCTACCCTGTAATACTAAAGCAAACGTTAGTAATAGTGATAACGCAATGAGATGAAGTATGTAATTATGTGATTGTATCTAATCTAATTGGTGTCGTTGCTGTAACCAAGTAATGAGCTATTTGTTATGCTGTAACTAAGCAGTCAGTAAATATATTCAGTATCATTGCTGTATTTACGTCATCAGATATTTATTATGCTGGGACAGATTGTGCCTTCAGTCTCCTGCCGTGGCACCTGGGCAACTTTCTTCCCACGGTTGCCTAGGCTGGAGTGCAGTGGCACGATCTCGGCTCGCTGCAGCCTCCACCTCCTGGGCTCAAGCAATTCTCCTGCCTCAGCCTCCTGGGTAGCTGGGATTACAGGCGTGTGCCACTACGCCTGGCTAACTTTTGCATTTTTAGTAGAGACAGGGTTTCACCATGTTGACCAGGCCTGTCTTGACGGCCTCTTTAGAATATGCAACGGAGACTTGTTTGTGGCCGCAGAACCTAAAATATTTTTCTGGCCCTTGACACACAAGGTTTGCCAGTCCTGCTCACTGCTGTAGAATTTTGTGATTGGCAGTTACGTGAGGGCACTTGGACTTTTACTTTCCCAGGATTGGGGAATGGGGGCCTTTGGTGCCAGTTTGCACTGTAGTGTGCTCTCCAGACACAAGCCTGTTTTGCAGTTCTGTTTGTGAAGCAGAATTGTGATGTCCATGGTGGAAGCACTGCCCGACTTTGTTCCTCCTGCTCCCATCCCCGGGACGCTGCACTCACGAGAACCATGTCTCCTCAGGCTGTGGACCTCCTGCTGACGTCTTTCTGTCAGAACCTGATGACAGCGTCCAGTGTGGCTCCTCCAGAGAGGTGAAGGCGCAGGTGTCTCCCGGGGGTGTGGGGCTGCTCTGGGTTCCCCTTCCTGCTGGGCCATGGCCACAGGCCAGGCAAGCATGAGCTCGGCTCCGCGGGAGCAAGCGGCCATGCTGAGTTTCGTCAAACAGGACACAGCCGAATTCAGGAAGCACCGTGGAAGATGGGTTGTCTTCCAGAAAGACCACTGCTTTGGCGAACAGCCTGGCTCTTGGGCCCGGTGCCTGGATTAGCCATTGGAGGGATGCGCTGGACTACATGCCCAGTGCTGATGGTTTCGTGGCTGTCTCTGCAGGCAGGGGCCCTGGGCCACCCTCTTCGTGAGGACCATGTGTGGACGCGTGCTCCCTGCGGTGCTCACCCGGCTCTGCCAGCTGCTCTGTCACCAGGTGAGCCCCTGCTTTACATGGGCCACCCTTGGGGGCTGCTCTGAGGGCCAGGCTGCTTCTTCCTGGCTTGTCTTCAGTGCCCTGGAAAATTCCAGCTGGGAAGAGGGCGACTGGGAAGAGGGCGGTCTGCTCTGCCACCCTCATTTTTATTGCAGGGCCCGAGCCTGAGTGCCCCGCATATTCTGGGCTTGGGTGCCCTGGCTGTGCACCTGGGTGAGTCCAGGTCTGTGCTCCCGGAGGTGGATGTGGGTCCTCCTGCTGCCACTGTGGGCCTTCCTGTGCCCGAGCTCTTCGAAAACCTCCTGACCTATAGGACCAGGGATTCCTTGCTCTTCTGCCTGAAGTGAGTTCTTCTTCCCAATTGCATCTTCTCTCCTCTCTCCAGAAAAGTGGCACATGCTTGTTTGATAAAATTAGAAGGGACAGACATGGGACATACTACCCAGAGATAACTTTTTAGCATTTTGGTATTTATCCTTCCAGAATTTTATCTGGCATGTGTTTATAATTTGCCTGCATTTGTTTCTTCGTTCATAAAAATGGGATCATACTATACTAAACTGCTAAAATTAATACTGCTGCTAAAATTAATAGTAGATAATAACTGTCCACATTGTGAGGCGTTCTTTGATGTCCTAGTGAGAGCTCTGTTTTGTCTTGGGGTTGTCTGGCCCTTGGTTGGATCAACTCCCTCTGGTCACCCCGTGGTGAGCAGGTCCCAGTGTTCCACACCTCGGACTGTTCCTCTAGGGCTCAGCAGATGAACAGGTCGCAGTGTGCACACCTCGGACTGTTTCTCTAGGGCTCAGCAGATGGTGAGCAGGTCCCGGTGTTCCACACCTCGGACTGTTCCTCTAGGGCTCAGCAGATGGTGAGCAGGTCCCAGTGTTCCACACCTCGGACTGTTCCTCTAGGGCTCAGCAGATGGTGAGCAGGTCCCAGTGTGAATACCTCGGACTGTTCCTCTAGGGCTCAGCAGATGGTGAGCAGGTCGCAGTGTGCACACCTCGGACTGTTTCTCTAGGGCTCGGCAGATGGGGGCCATGTGCTTAGGTGGAGAATGGTCTGCTCAGGGCCTCAGGACCTCACTTCAGGTGCCACGCATAGGCAGAGGCCAGGACAGAAGGCTGGGAGACTCCAGTGGGAATTCCTGGCTGGGGCTGGGCTTGTAGCTTCTGAGTCCTTGTGCAGAAGTAGCCCGGGTCAGGACAGAAGCCCTGTTGCAATACTGGAGATCCTGTGGGGGAAAGGGGCAGCTGGCATTATGACAGGGTCCGGACAACAGAGGACTAACAAGAGGCCCAAGAAATGTACATAGAGCTAGGAGAGGGAGTCAAATGGCAGCTATGTGGATCCCCCACCCTCAGACATGGGCCACGGGATGCAGGCCCTCAGCCCTCTGGGGGTATAGAGCCCCTCCCAGGCTCTTGGCCACAGCAGATAGTCCTCACTCACCCCAGGGCCCCCAAGACTGAGTGCTGGGTATTGGTGTGAGAGGCACCCAGCCGATGGAGAAATCAGGAGCTGGTGAGGAGGAAGGTGTCCAGGTGGCTTGGGGCAGACAGGGCCATCCCCTCTTAGGAACACAGAGATGCCTTATATGTATTCAAGCGAAGAAAGCAAAATACTGAACTCTGTATCAGATGCTACTTTTGGCATAAGAAAGGAGGGGAGAATGAAATACATATATTTGGTGGTTTTTGTTTTTTTGAGACAGAGTCTTGCTCTGTTGTCTAGGCTGGAGTACATTCGTGGCTCACTGCAACTTCTGTCTCCTGGGTTCAAGCAATTCTTATGCCTCACCTTCCTGAGTAGCTGAGACTACAGGTGCATGCCACCATGTCCAGCTAATTTATGTATTTTTAGTAGAGATGGGGTTTTGCCCTGTTGGTTAGGCTGCTCTTGAACTCCTAATCTCAAGTGATCTGCACACCTCGGCCTTCCAAAGTGTTAGGATTACAGGTGTGAGCCTCCATGTCTGGCTGAAATATGTATTTGTGAAACAGAAATACTAGAACTCTTAAGAAGGCCATGACAGGCCGGGTGCAGTGGCTCACGGCTGTAATGCCAGCACTTTGTGAGGCCGAAGTGGGTGACTTATGAGGTCAGGTGTTCAAGACCAGCCTGGCCAATATAGCGAAACCCTATCTCTACTAAAAATATAAAAATTAGCCAGGCATGGTGGCAGGCGCCTTTAATCCTAGCTACTCAAGAGGCTGAGGCAGGAGAATCACTGGAACGTGGGAGGCAGAGATTGCAGATCGTGCTGCTGCACTCCAGCCTGGGCAACAGTGCTAGACTCCGTTTAAAAACAAAAACAAAACACCATGACAGCAACTTCCTGCTGGGAGTGATCGCTCCGTCTCCTTGGCCTCATGGAATCTCATTTTTTTCACACGGGTATTGCTGTATGTACTTATATATGAATAAATGACACAAGGCCTCACTGTGTCACCCAGGCTGAAGTGCGCTATAGAGATCATGGCTCACTGTAGCCTTGATTCCCCAGGCTCAAGCGGTCTTCCTGGTAGCTGAGACTGCAGATGCATACCCCCACACCCAGCTACTGAGAGATAGGGTCTCACTGTGTTGCCCAAGCTGGTCTTGAACTTCTGGGGTCAAGTGACCCCCTGAGCTGTGATTATGCTACTGCACTCTAGCCTGGGCATCCACTTAAGGCCCTGTATCAAAGAAAGAGTAAACCAAGGACTGGGCCGGGCACAATGGATCACACCTATAATCCCAGCACTTTGAGAGGCTGAGGCAGGTAGATCACTTGAGGTCAGGAGTTTGAGACCAGCCTGGCCAACATGGTGAAACCCTGTCTCTACTAAAAAAAAGTACACGAATTAACTGGGCTTGGTGGCAGATGCCTGTAATCCCAGCTACCTGGGAGGCTAAGGCAGGAGAATTGCTTGAACCCAGGGGGCAGAGATTGCAGTAAGCCGAGGTAGTGCCACTGCACTCCAGCCTGGGTGACAGAGTGAGACTCAGTCTTCAAACAAACCAAAAAACCAAGAACGGCTGCTCCAGCCGTCCAGTTTAGAATGCACTACATTGAGTTTCGTGAAATTCAAAGTTACTTCTTCCTTCATCGCTGATTTTGTATGAAGTGCATTTATCTGTTATAATTTCCATTTTCAGGTTTTGTACAGCAGCAATTTCTTACTCTCTGTGCAAGTTTCCTTCCCAGTCACTTGGTGTTTTGTGCAGCTGCTTATCTTCAGGCCTTATTAAAAAGGTAGGTTCCCTTGTTTTCTGTTTTTTCATTCTGCTCTAAGTATCAGGTTTACGCAGCTTTCTGGCCGAAAGCCGAGGTCTGCTGCCACTTTGCGCCGATCTCAGGGGCAGCTCCGGAGCCAGGCTGTCGTGGCCACCGCTGCTGTCTGCTTGGGCAGCCTGCCTGCTGAGCACGGCCTTGTCCTCTGTTCTCTGAGTGTAAAGGGAAGTTGTAGGAAGACAGCTACAAGTCTGTAGTTACAAGGAAGTAGATGTTGGTGTTTATCAGATAAGTGAATTAAAAGATCAGTACTCATAGAAAGTATCTTTCCCAGTGAAGAAGAATTCTCATTTTTCTCATCTGCCAAGTGCTCCTTACGTTGATCAGGACAGAGGAATTTAAAGATGAGCATTGGAAACCCTGAATGTCAAAAGCAAGGGTGAAATTGCACTGCAAACTAGTGTTGTCCTTTTATAGGATTTTTATAAACGTATCGTTTATTAAATAGTGGTTTTCAGGCTGGATGCGGTAGCTCATGCCTGTACTCCCAGCATTTTGGGAGGCCAAGGCAGGTGGACCACGAGGTCCGGAATTTGAGACCAACCTGGCCAACATGGTGTAACCACGTCTCTACTAAAAATACAAAAATTAGCTAGGCGTGGTGGTGCATGTCTGTGGTACCAGCTACTAGGGAGGCTGAGCAGGAAAATTGCTTGAAGCCGGGAAGCAGAGGTTGCAGTGAGCCGAGATCGCGCCACAGAGTGAGTCTCCGCCTCAAAAAAAAAACAGCGGTTTTCAGCTGCAGGCTTCACAACATGAGAATCAACTGAGAAGCTTTTGAAACTACGGTACCTGGTGCCTTCCCAGATAAATTAATTCAGAATCTGAGGATCCAGGGTACACATATTTACAGTGATTTCCTATGAGGAGCTTTGTCTCAGGTGCCAAGTTTTTAAAGAAAACATGGAATTGGAGCTTAGGAGAGGCCAGCCGGTCCCCACCCACCGCAGCCCTTTGAGCAGTCGCGGGCTGGTTATGAACCTGACGGGCAGCCTTGTCTCCTCGGGTCAGAGATGGACGCAGTGACGCAGCACTGGTAGTCTGTTTCGCTTGTCCAATTAGCGTGCATTTTTGGTGGGAATGCTATCCCTGGCAGAGGCCTGGAGATTGGCGGTTTCACTGCTTCCAGACATTTATCCCAGGGAAGTAGGTAGGTGGCAGGAACGTCTGCACGCAGGCACAGCCACGACCACTGAGGGGCTCTGTGCCCTCCCAGGGGCTGGACTGAAGTTCCCTGAACGTGGGGTTGTGTGTGTGGCATGGATGTTGATGGTCTGTTAGCACCTGAGCATTTTCTTAGCCACTCACGGTGAAACTTGCCTAATGAAGAAACTGCTGGGTCTGTTTCAGTTTCAGTTCCTTGTGCTCAGATTATTCCCAGAGGCCCGACAGCCTCTTTCTCAGGAGGACGCAGCCAGCCTTTCCTGGAGACCCTTGTACCTGCCTTCTGCAGACTGGCAGAGAGCTGCCCTCTCTCTCTGGACACACAGAACCTTCCGAGAGCTGTTAAAGGAGGAAGATGTTCAGGTAGGTGACCCTTTCTTTTCCCTGCATGGTGCCATGTCCCAAGTCTAGGGTTTGTGTGTGCAGACTATCTTCTCTGAGGCAAGAACAGCAGCACTTAGGAGGTTTGATTGGAATCTTGACTGAGATTGTTGTGGCTTCACGTGCAGCTGTTAAGAAATAATAATGAGACGGCATGGTGCTCACACCTGTGATCCCAGCACTGGGGGAAGCCAAGGCGGGTAGATCACCTGAGGTCAGGAGTTCAAGACCAGCCTGGGAAACATGGTGAAACCCCATCTCTAAAAACAAAAATGCAAACATTAGCTGGGCGCAGTGGTGTGCACCTGTTATTCCAGCTACTCGGGGGGCCGAGGCAGGAGAATCGCTTGAGCCTGGGAGGTGGAGGTTGCAGTGAGCCAAGATTGCGCCATTGTACTCCAGCCTGGATATCAGAGTGAGACCCTGTCTTAAATAAATAAATAGGATAGATGGATATGCTGTCATACTTTCCCATTTTTTCTCAATAGAAACTTCTTTTTTATTCTTATTTATTTTTTGAGACACTGTCTCACTGTATCACCCAGTCTGGAGTACAGTGGTGCAGGCTTGGCTCACTGCAGCCTCAGCCTCCTGGGTGGCTAGGATTACAGGCACACACCACCATGCCTGGCTAATTTTTGTATTTTTAGTAGAGATGAGATTTCGCTGGTCTTGAACTCCTGATCTCCAGTGATCTGCACGCCTTGACCTCCCAAAGTTCTGGCATTACAGGCATGAGCCACCATGCCTGGGAACTTCTTCTTCTTTTTTTTTTAAATAGAGTCTCACTCTGTCGCCAGGCACCAGGCTGGAGTGCAATGGCACGATCTCGGCTCACTGCAACCTCTGCCTCCTGGGTTCAAGCGATTCTCCTGCCTCAGCCTCCTGAGTAGCTGGTACTACAGGTGGATGCCACCATGCCCAGTTAATTTTTGTATTTTTGGTAGAGACGGGGTTTCACCATGTTGGCCAGGATGGTCTCAATCTCTTGACTTCGTGATCTGCCTGCCTCGGCCTCCCAAAGTGCTGGGATTACAGATGTGAGCCACCACACCTGGCTGGGAAGTTCTTTTACACGTGTCTGCCAGGCTCTGTGGTGGCCACTCGGCATCTCTGGGCTTGCCCCTGTGTGTCTGATCAGTGGGAGCTGGTGCTGCTCTCACCAGGCTCTGTGGTGGCCACTCGGCATCTCTGGGCTTGCCCCTGTGTGTCTGATCAGTGGGAGCTGGTGCTGCTCTCACCAGCGTGCCTTGGTACTATTTATTTCCTAGGGTGCTTCCCTGGTTGCTTTGGTCTTTAGAAAAAGAACCCTCAAGATTATTGTACTACTTTTTTCCATGAATTTTATTGTTAACTATATTAGCTACACAAAAGTTAGATGCCCTGTTTTAGTGTAAGGAATGATGGGCAGGCACAGTGGAAAAGAAGAAGGATGAGGCAGTGAACAGCTCTGTACCCACCAACAGCTCAGAGGGAATTGTCCTGCCTTTGGGGCACTGGCAGCATCCCTCCCTTGGCTGTGCCACGTCAGTGGGTGTCCCTGTGCAGAGCACTGCAGCTCTGGCTTTTACCCAGATAGAGTGCGAGCTGGTCTGTGGGTGTCACTGCAGCTCTGGCCTTTACCCAGATAGAGTGCGAGCTGGTCTGTGGGTGTCCTGCGCAGAGCACTGCAGCTCTGGCCTTTACCCAGATAGAGTGCGAGCTGGTCTGTGGGTGTCCTGCGCAGAGCACTGCAGCTCTGGCCTTTACCCAGATGGAGTGCGAGCTGGTCTGTGGGTGTCCTGCGCAGAGCACTGCAGCTCTGGCCTTTACGCAGATGGAGTGCGAGCTGGTCTGTGGGTGTCCTGCGCAGAGCACTGCAGCTCTGGCCTTTACCCAGATGGAGTGCGAGCTGGTCTGTGGGTGTCCTGCGCAGAGCACTGCAGCTCTGGCCTTTACCCAGATGGAGTGCGAGCTGGTCTGTGGGTGTCCTGCGCAGAGCACTGCAGCTTTGGTCTCACCCAGATGGAGTGCGAGCTGGTCTGTGGGTGTCCTGCGCAGAGCACTGCAGCTTTGGTCTCACCAGATGGAGTGCGTGCTGGTCTGTGGGTGTCCTGCACAGAGCACTGCAGCTCTGGCCTTTACCCAGATGGAGTGCGAGCTGGTCTGTGGGTGTCCTGCGCAGAGCACTGCAGCTTTGGTCTCACCAGATGGAGTGCGTGCCGGTCTGTGGGTGTCCTGCACAGAGCACTGCAGCTCTGGCCTTTACCCAGATGGAGTGCGAGCTGGTCTGTGGGTGTCCTGCGCAGAGCACTGCAGCTCTGGCCTTTACCCAGATGGAGTGCGAGCTGGTCTGTGGGTGTCCTGCGCAGAGCACTGCAGCTCTGGCCTTTACCCAGATGGAGTGCGAGCTGGTCTGTGGGTGTCCTGCGCAGAGCACTGCAGCTCTGGCCTTTACCCAGATGGAGTGCGAGCTGGTCTGTGGGTGTCCTGCGCAGAGCACTGCAGCTCTGGCCTTTACCCAGATGGAGTGCGAGCTGGTCTGTGGGTGTCCTGCGCAGAGCACTGCAGCTCTGGCCTTTACCCAGATGGAGTGCGAGCTGGTCTGTGGGTGTCCTGCGCAGAGCACTGCAGCTCTGGCCTTTACCCAGATGGAGTGCGAGCTGGTCTGTGGGTGTCCTGCACAGAGCACTGCAGCTTTGGTCTCACCCAGATGGAGTGCGAGCTGGTCTGTGGGTGTCCTGCGCAGAGCACTGCAGCTCTGGCCTTTACCCAGATGGAGTGCGAGCTGGTCTGTGGGTGTCCTGCACAGAGCACTGCAGCTCTGGCCTTTACCCCGATGGAGTGCGAGCCGGTCTGTGGGTGTCCTGCACAGAGCACTGCAGCTCTGGCCTTTACCCAGATGGAGTGCGAGCTGGTCTGTGCAGGAGGATTGCTAGAGTCCACGAGGTGGAGCCTGCAGCAGGCTATGATTGCACCACTGCACACATTCCAGCCTGGGCTGCAGACCCTGTTTCCAAAAATAAATAAAGATATGCTACCATGAATAGGCCTCTGTTTTTGTTAGGTTCTTTCTTGGGGTGTTGTTGTTGTTGTTGTTGTAGATCGGTCTCGCTCTCTCACTGACTGCAGCCTTGATCTCCTGGGCTCAAGCAGTCCTCTTGCCTCCGCCTCCCGAGTGGCTGGGACCACGTGTACAAGCCACCATGCCTGGTTGATGTTTAAATCTTTTGTAGAGGTGAGGTCTTGCCATGTCGCCTAGGCTGGTGTCAAACTCATAGGCTCAAGCAATTTGCTGGCCTCAGCCTCCCAAAGTGCGGGATTACAAGCATGAGCCACTGTGCCCTGGTAATTTTTAAATTTTTTGTAGAGATGGGGTGTTACTATGTTGCCCATACTAAAATGGCCCTTTTATGCTTGGGAAAAAAGGATTACAGTGCTAACATCTTTGTGCCAGTGAATGCTGTAAGAATAGAAGTAATTCCTGACAGAACTTAGGTTTCTTTCCTGTGGGACTCTTCCAGCTGCAATCTCATTATAACACAGGGACATGGATGGCTGCTCATGAGATGAAATGACAGACTGTTTAAGCCTAGCGTGTGCGTCGTGTGTTCTGTCCTGCTTATTGTATTGAATTGTTCCCTTTCTCTTAGATGACTTACCGAGACTGGCTGCACCTGGAACTGGAAATTCGACCTGAAGTTGATGCTCTTTCAGATACAGAACGGTAAAGGTTTAAAAGAGCTACCCTAGTTGGGCGTGGTGGCTCACGCCTATAATCCCAGCACTTTGGGAGATGTATTCCTGGGATTGTCTTTCTTAATTACTTAAATGATACCTAGATACCCCGTTCTGGGCAAGTTTCAGACAGTGTAGATAAAGCACACACCCGCCGGGCGTAATCCTGGCATTTTGGGAGGCCGAGGCAGGTGGATCACGAGGTCAAGAGATCAAGACCATCCTGGTCAACATGGTGAAACCCCGTCTCTACTAAAAATACAAAAAATTAGCTGGGCATGGTGGTGCGTGCCTGTAATCCCAGCTACTCAGGAGGCTGAGGCAGGAGAATTGCCTGAACCCAGGAGGCGGAGGTTGCGGTGAGCCGAGATAGCGCCATTGCACTCCAGCCTGGGTAACAAATGAAACTCCGTCTCAAAAAAAAAAAAAAAAAGCACACACCCCTAGCACTCCCATTTTCCTGGGCATGGCTCTTTCTGTATGAATGGATTACAGTATTGGTGGTTCTGTGCATTGCAAATTTGTTTGTTTGTTTGAGACAGGGTCTCCCTCTGTTGCCCAGGCTGGAGTGCAATGGTGCGATCACGACTCACTGCAGCCCCCCTCCCCAGAGCTCAAGTGATCCTCCTGCCTCAGCTTCCTGAGTAGCAGGGACCACAGGTGGGCACCACTATGCCCAGCTGATTTTTTATTTTTTGTAGGGATGGGGTCTCCCTATGTTGCTCAGGCTAATCTCAAACTTGGGCTCTAGTGATCCTCTCACCTTGGCCTCCCACACTGCTGGGATTACAGGTGTAGCCGACGCAGTTTTGAGTGAGTGTGTCTTGAGCCCTTTCCTGTCCATATGCACAGAGCCCACAGTCAGGACGCAGGTTGCTTCACCATCCCCTGCTGGTGGGCTGTGAGGAGCCCTTTCCTGTCCATATGCACAGAGCCCACAGTCAGGATGCAGGTTGCTTCACCATCCCCTGCTGGTGGGCTGTGAGGAGCCCTTTGCTGTCCATATGCGCAGAGCCCACAGTCAGGACACAGGTTGCTTCACCATCCCCTGCTGGTGGGCTGTGAGGAGCCCTTTCCTGTCCATATGCGCAGAGCCCACAGTCAGGACACAGGTTGCTTCACCATCCCCTGCTGGTGGGCTGTGAGGAGCCCTTTCCTGTCCATATGCACAGAGCCCACAGTCAGGACGCAGGTTGCTTCACCATCCCCTGCTGGTGCGGGCTGTGAGGAGCCCTTTCCTGTCTGTATGCGCAGAGCCCACAGTCAGGACACAGGTTGCTTCACCGTCCCCTGCTGGTGGGCTGTGAGGAGCTCAGGTGTGTCCTCAGGCAACTTTCTAGCCTACATTTGTGTGGTTGGCCATTCTGTTCACCAAGGTCATCAGCTATGTGGTCAGCAGATAACCATTGGGATGATATCCTGAGTGGGCTTTGATCAGTAGAAGAGAGGGGTCATAGAAGTCACTCCTGAGACTAGGCCTTTCCCACAGCCTGCAGCACCTCAACCTGCAGACGGTGAGGTCGAATCTCACTGAGGAGGTCCTGAGCCACCAGTCTTCATTCAGCTGTCATTCGGGCTGTGTGTTCCTTACTGTGGGCCTACTTCCTGGGTATGGGTAACCTCTGGCCACGAAGCATTTCTCAGAAGTGATGTCAGTGTTTGCTGTTCCAGACAGGACTTCCACCAGTGGGCGATCCATGAGCACTTTCTCCCTGAGGCCTCTGCCTCAGGGGGCTGTGACGGAGACCTGGAGACTGCGTGTACCATTCTTGTCAACGCGCTGATGGATTTCCACCAAAGGTTGGCAGTGTACACAGAATTAGTCTGGGTTTTCTAGAGGGACAGAACTCATAGGATATCTACAAAGGGGAGTTTCTGGCTGTCCTGGCAGCTGATTAGATGGTGCCCACCCAGATGAAGGGTGGGTCTGCCTTTCCCAGCCCACTGACTCAAATGTTCATCTCCATCAGCAGCACCCTCACAGACACACCAAGGATCAGTACTTTGCATCCTTCAGTCCAATCAAGTTGACACTCAGTATTAACCATCACACACACCGATGAGGCCTCACTTTTTTTTTTTTTTTTTGAGACGGAGTTTTGCTTTTGTTACCCAGGCTGGAGTGCAATGGCGCCATCTCGGCTCATCGCAACCTCCAACTCCTGGGTTCAGGCAATTCTCCTGCCTCAGCCTCCTGAGTAGCTGGGATTACAGGCACGCACCACCGTGCCCAGCTAATTTTTTGTATTTTTAGTAGAGACGGGGTTTCACCGTGTTGACCAGGATGGTCTCGATCTCTTGACCTCGCGATCCACCCGCCTCGGCCTCCCAAAGTGCTGGGATTACAGGCCTGAGCCACCGCGCCCGGCCTGAGGCCGTACTTTTAATCACGGTAGTTCTAAGACTGCATTTTTATCTCATTCCAGTTTTATTATGCAGAGTACACTTGAGCGTATCACACAGCAAATTTAAGTCTGTAGAAAATAAAAGCAAGCTTTCCAAATCGGTAGCTTCTTTATGGGTATACACTTGTCAAGAGCAACAACTTTGGGCTGGGCGCGGTGGCTCACACCTGTAATCTAGCGCTTTGGGAGGCTGAAGTGGGTGGATCAGCTGAGGTCAGGAGTTCGAGACCAGCCTGGCCAACATGGTGAAACCCCGTCTACTAAAAATACAAAAATTAACCGGGCATGGTGGTGGGTGCCTGTAGTCCTAGCTACTTGGGAGGCTGAGGCAGGAGAAGTACTTGAACCCAGAAGACGGAGGTTGCCGTGAGCTGAGATCGTGCCACTGCACTCCAGCCTGGGCATCAGAGCGAGACTCTGTCTCAAAAAAGAAAAAGAAAGAGCAACAACTTTGTCTTTCTTCCGTCACCTGGTGTTGAAGATCAGTAAGTGTGAAGCATGGCACAGATGGTCCAGCAGGTATTGGGCATCACGGCATCTCACCGTCTGAGTGGAACGCTTAGGACACAGCAGTTTCTGAGGCATTCCATGTGGGCCAGAAGGATGGGCGGCGTGCACCTGGGTCCGTCCCGCCTTTGTCCCACTGGGCTCCTGCCTGCAGCGCTGCAGGGATAGCAAGTGTGTGTGTGTACCTTCCTGCCATGTCCCCTGCCTGAGGCAACCATCAATCCATCTTGGTTCATGGATTTGCCTGTTTTGGATATTTACTATTAACAGAATCATGTAGTATGTGGCCCTTAGTGTCTGGTTTCTTTTGCTGAGGAGGAAGCAGAATGTGTTTGAGGCTCACGTGTGCCATAGCCCTTATCAGCACACATTCCTGATGGCCGATGGATGCTCACGGCAGGTGTGGAGGCTAACGCCCCTCCATCGTGGGTGCTAGTGAGCCACGGTGACTTCTTGTTAACCCTACTCCAAGAATGCCGCCTGAGGTTTCCCATATGTCTGCTGTTACCTTAAATCCCACTCTTAGGTCAAAACAGCCTTGAGGCCGGGCACGGTAGCTCATGCCTGTAATCTCAGCACTGGGAGGCTGAGGCAGGTGGGCTCGAGACCACCTGATGAAGCCCTGTCTCGACAAAAAAATACAAAAAAAATATTAGCCAGGCATGGTGGTGTGTGCTTGTGGTCCCTTGTGGTCCCAGCTGTTTGGGAGGCCGAAGTGGGAGGATTGCTTGAGCTTGGGAGACATAAGTTGCAGTGAGTTGTGATAACACTCCATCGTGAGTGACAGTGAGACCGCATCTCAGAACAAAAAAACAAATCTTCCACCATAAATCCAGCGGTTAGAGTCACAGAGATTTCTTGCCTTTCCCTGAGGGGCTGACTTCAGGAGTCCTACATAGTCCTTCCCTGTGGTATAGAAGCCCCGCCTGCGGGTAACAGTGGAGGGATGCAGCATCTCCTCAGCATCTAGGCTGCTGGAGACATGGCTTCTGTCTGTAAGTCTTCAAATGTTTTTGTCTGAGAAACTGGATTTTTCAGCCTCATTCTTCAGCCTCCCGGCTTGGCTTCCTCAGCCTTTAATGGGTAGGTTTGCAGAGACCTGGTTACTGTGGAACAGAAGGATCGGCCACATTTTGTTTATCCATTCACTTTTTTTTTTGAGACAGTCTGTCTTTTATTTATTTATTTATTTATTTTATTTAGAGGAAGAGTTATTGGTCTCCCAGGCTGGAGTGCAGTGGTGAGGTCTCAACCCACCACCGTAGCCTCGACCTTCTGGGCTCAAGTGATCTTCCTGCTTTAGCCCCTCAAGTAGCTGGGACTACAGACACCTCACGCCTGGCTAATTTTTGTATTTTTATTTATTATTTGTGTATTTATTTGAGACAAGAGTCTCACTGTCTCCCAGGCTGGAGTGCAGTGGCGCCATCTCACCTTACTGCAACCTCCACCTCTCAGTCAGGTTCAAGCAATTCTCCTGCTTTAGCCTCCCGAGTAGCTGGGATTACAGGCACCCACTACCATGCCAAGCTAATTTTTTGTGTTTTCAATAGAGATGGGCTTTTACTGTTTTAGCCAGGATCGTCTTGGACTCCTGACCTTGTGATCTGCCCACCTTGGCCTCCCAAAGTGCTGGGATTACAGGCCTGAGCCACTATGCCTGGCCTAATTTTTGTATTTTTAGTAGAGATGGGATTTCACTGTGTTGGCCAGACTGGTCTTGAACTCATGATCTCAAGTGACCCTCCTGCCTCGTCCTCCCCAAGTGGTGAGACTCTGTGCCGGACCTGACTCTTTGATAATAGCCATCCTAGTGGGTAAAGGCTGTTTCATTGTGGTTTTTGCACTTCCCTGATTCCCTGATGTATAATGATTTTGAGCTTTTTTTTTTTTTTTTTTCTATACGGACCCTCACGTTGTCACCCGGGCTGGAGTGTAATGAGGTGATTTTAGCTCACTGCAACAACCCTAAGCCTCCCGGGTTCAAACCATTCTCCTGCCTTGGCCTCCCAGTGTGCTGCAATTATAGGTATGGGCCACTGTGCCTGGCCTGATTTTTGTATTTTTAGTAGAGGGGGTTTCACCATGTTGGCCAGGCTGGTCTTCAACTTCTGATCTCAGGTGACTTGCCCGCCTTGGCCTCCCAAAGTGCTGGGATTACAGGCGTGAGCCACCATGCCCTGCCCCAGGCAGTACTGAGTAGAAACAGCAACACTTCTCTGAGTGTAGAGAGGACATCCTTGTTGCCCCTGATCTTAGGAGTAAAGCTTTCAGTCTTTCCTCATTAAATTTGATGTTAGCTGTGGGTTTTTCATAAATGCCAGGTACCAGATTGAGAAGATTCCCTTCTGTTCCTAGTTTATTGACTGTTTTCATCACAAAAGAATGTTCAGTTTTGTCAAGTGCTTTTTCTGCATCCATTCCGACAATCTTATGCTTTTGCTTTGTATTTTATTGATAACTGCATTATATTAGTTTTGAGATGTTAAGCTAACCTTGCATTCTTGGGATAAACCCTCTTGGCCGGGGCACATAATTTCTGTATTTCCAGGATTGGGGTTGCTAGTATTGGGTCGCGGTTTTTGTCGTTTATTGCCTAATGTGAGGGCCACACTGTCAGACAAGCACAGGCATCACCCAACTCTGGAGGCAGGGGGAGAACTGGGAACTTCACTATCAGGCAATACTAAGGAGGGTTTTATTGTATTTTCATTTCAGCTCAAGGAGTTACGTCCGCTCAGAGAATTCTGATTGGGTCCTTGGTGGCCACACAGGAAATCAGGATATTATTTCCAGATTGCAGGTGAGTTAGAGGATGCCAGAACTCAGTGCGCCAGTCCGTTTAAGCTGTGTCCTATTAAGATATTAATTGGCTGGGCGCGGTGGCTCAAGCCGGTAATCCCAGCACTTTGGGAGGCCAAGGCGGGCGGATCACCAGGTCAAGAGATCGAGACCATCCTGGCCAACATGGTGAAACCCCGTCTCTACTAAATATACAAAAAATTAGCTGGGCGTGGTGGCATGCGCCTGTAGTCCCAGCTACTGGGAAGGCTGAGGCAGGAGAATTCCTTGAACCCTGGAGGCGGAGGTTGCAGTGAGCCGAGATTGTGCCACTGCACTCCAGCCTGGCGCCTGGTGACAGAGCAAGACTCTGTCCCCCCCCCAAAAAAAAGAAAAAAGATATTAATTATAGGCTGGGCGTGGTGGCTCACTCTTGTAATACCAGCACTTTGGGAGGCTAAGGTGGGTGGATTCCTGTGGTCAGGAATTCAAGACCAGCCTGACCAATGTGGTGAAACCCCGTCTCTGCTAAAAATACAAAAATTATCTGGGTGTGGTGATGCACACGTGTAATCCCAGCTACTTCGGAGGCTGAGGCAGGAGAAGTGCTTGAACTTGGGAGGCGGAGGTAGCAGAGAGCTGAGATCACACCATGGTACTTCAGACTGGGCAACAAGAGCGAATCTCCGTCTCAAAAAAAAAAAAGATATTTATTATATATTTCTTTAATGGTTCCTAACCCAAACAAGCATAATGAAAACTCAGGCCATTCACACAGTGGCTGAGATCTAGAGTGATAGCATGCTGTGTGAATTTACTTCACAGGCAAACGTCACAAAAATGTAAAAACAACCTGTGATGCCGTAACCGTCTCCAAGAGAAGGTCGACTGGGCACGGTTTGGGAGGCTGAGGCGGGCAGATCACGGGGTCAGGCGGTCGAGACCATCCTAGCCAAGATGGGCAAACTCTGTCTCTATTAAAATACAAAACATTACCCTGGCCTGTAGTCCGCTACTCGGGAGGCTGAGGCAGGAGAATTGCTTGAAGCCAGGCGGCAGAGGTTGCAGTGAGCCGAGTCACACCACTGCACTCCAGCTTGGTGACAGAGGGAGACTGTCTCAAAAAAAAAAAAAAAGGACGGCAACTTCAGTGATAAAGTTATTGTTGTTCTACTTTTTAACCTTTTTTTTTTTTTTTTTTTTTTTTGAGACAGTCTCACTTTGTAGCCCAGGCTGGAGTACAGTAGTGAGATCTTGACTTACTGCAATCTCCGCCTCTCAGGTCCTGGTTCAAGTACTTCTCCTGCCTCGGCCTCCAGAGTAGCTGGGATTATAGGCACCTCCCAGCATGCCCAGCTAATTTTTGTATTTTTAGTAGAGACAGGGTTTTACCATGTTGGCCAGGCTGGTCTTGAACTCCTGACGACGTGAGCCACCGTGTGTGGCCTCTCTGGTTTTTGTTTTTGTTTTTTTTTTTTTGAGGTGGAGTCTGGCTTTGTTGCCCAGGCTAGAGTGCTATGGCACAATCTTGGCTCACTGCAACCTCTGCCTCCCAAGTTTAAGTGTTTCTCCTGTCTCAGCCTCCTGAGTAGCTGGGATTACAGGCGTCCACCAGCATGCTTGGCTAATTTTTGGGTTTTTAGTAGAGACAGGGTTTCACCATGTTGGCCAGGCTGGTCTCGAACTCCTGACCTCAGGTGATCTGCGTGCCTCAGTCTCTCAAAGTGTTGGTATTATAGGCGTGAGCTGTCACACCCAGCCATGCTTTACTCTTGAAAGCGACATTAACAAGCCTTCACACAGCAGAGGTCAGAGAGCCTGTGGAGCTGGAAGGTTGGGGACTCTTGTTTCATATGATGATTGGGCACCTGCAGAGGCTGCTGGATTTTATGTCCAAGGCGAAAGCTCAAGCAGAACACAGCAGAGTGTCCTCTCCTTAAAGGCAAAGTGCCCTTTTGGTCCACGTTTCTGTCACACCCAGAACTTCCCAGTGAGCTCTGGGGTTCTTCAGGAGCAGTGTGCAGAGTGAGGCCTCTGTTCTGCCTCCATGTCCACTGCCTGCACCTGACCCTGCGCCTTTGGAAGGGCGTTTGCAGGCCTATTTTACGTGATGATATGTGTCTGGTGCATGTTTCCTGGTGGTTTTTTGGTGCTACTCCTAAAAGCCTGAATTTACAAAACGTGGGAAAGGAAGGAGATACCATGAAGCGCGTGATTTTGCATACTGGGAAAATTTACTTACAAATTAGAAAAACGTCCCACAGAAGAGGAGACCCAAGACCCCAGATCTCATCTTGACCTTTGCTGTTGTTGTCTGTCGTTAGAACTGTCCAAGGTAGAGTGAATGGGGAGTGCAGACAGTGTGGGCATCCCCCTGGGTGTCACAGGAGACAGGCTATGAAGGGACGTGGGTACTCAGGTGTTCTGTGTCTGCATCTGGATCTCTACAGGTAGACAGCACGTACCTGTGTGTCAGTCAGCAGGTGTTTACTGGTACTGGCCACCCGTGTGTCTTCTGTGCCAGGTCCCTTTCTGTTCCTATTCTAGCACTGGGGCCTCCCAACTCCTTAGCCAGATGCCTTCCCCAGACCCACCTGGCTCCTCCTCAGTGAGGCCATCTGATTATTATTCTTAATCATTGTTATTCTTATTGAGACAGTGTCTTACTTTGTCACCCAGACTAGAGTACAGTGGTGCGATCCTAGCTCATTGCAGCCTTGACTTCCTGGGCTCAAGCAATGCTCATACCGTGCGTTGCCCAGGCTTGTCTCGAACTCCTGGGCCCAAGTGAACCACCCATCTCCGTCTTCCAAATTGCTGATTACAGGTGTGAGCCACTGCACCTGACCTTTATTCTTCTTCAAAACATACAGCCTTTCCCATACCACTACCTGTCGCTCGGTGCTTCCCCTCATGGGCAAGGGCCCAGTCACGATGTTCTCTCTGCCTGGCCTGCAGAAGCGGGATGCCATGTTCACTGCTGCATCCTCCCACCTGAAGGAGGGCAGGGCAAGATTTCTCTTGAGTACGGAGGAGCTATGAAAGTCTCTTCCCCAGTCAGCTCAGACCTCAAACCTCACACAGAGGTGTAAAAGCCACAGTGGCCCAGCCTCGGGCAAATGCCACCTCGATGGAGCTCCCTGGATGTTCTCAGGAGCAGCCCCATGTTCTTGGGGCAGAAATGGCATCTGCTGATGGATGCGTTGGCAGAGTGCTCAGCCTCTTTCCTCCATAGCCCCCATGCTGGGCTAGAACCCGAGGATGCGGATGAGCTGGGAGTGGGGAAGGTGCAGTGCAGCCAGCCCTGCAGTGTGGGGTG
The DNA here is from genome assembly GCF_030222135.1 of Aotus nancymaae. NCBI lineage: Eukaryota > Metazoa > Chordata > Mammalia > Primates > Aotidae > Aotus > Aotus nancymaae. The sequence goes on from NW_026988510.1 coordinate 362,671, forward strand.
GTGCTTTTTGTGGGACTTGGTTCTCCAGACTGGGCTGTGAAAGTGAGGAAAGCATTTCCTGTCATCAGAAACATTTAAAAGAACAGGATGCAAGCTCTTAGGAAGGTCCACAATGGAAATTGATGTCATTTCATCAGACTGGGCACCCTTTGGCATTTAGAAAGTTATATTCATTTTCTTTAGAAATGTCTATGTCATAAAAAACACACTGAAAATGTTCCAGAATTAGGGAGGCTTATGAGCTGTGCTGGCAGAGTGTGTGCGGGACAGTGACCTGGACCCTCAGGGAACCCCCGCCGTCTCGCAGTTAGCCGGGCAAACAGCTGTGGCCACCATGATGGGGTCCTCAAGCAATGAGGGAAGAAGCAGCGTGTGGAAGTGCCCACAATTGTGTTCAGGATCGGGGCCCTGTGTGTGTGATTCACCTCACACTGTCCAGACACAAATCACACACGTGCACACACCTGTCTATAGGGAGAGCAGATGCGTGGGGACAGAATGGGTGACATCGGTCATAATGGCTCACAGCTGTAATTGCAGCACTTTGTGAGACCCAGGTGGGCAGATTAATTGAGGTCAGCGGCTCGAGACCAACTTGGCCAACATGGTGAAATTCCATCTCTACTAAAAATTCAAAAACTACTTGGGCGTGGTGGTGTGTACCTACAGTCCCAGCTCCCAGCTGCTGAGGAGGCTGAGGGAGGAGAATCAACTGAGCTTGAGAGGACAAGGCTGCAGTGAGCCGAGACTGCACTGCTGCACTCCAGCCTGGGCAACCAGAGTGAGATGCTGTCTCAAAAAGAAAAAAAGAGACTTGTGAGGCAGAAATGATGTATGGGGCAGAATGTTAGCCAGAGGTGAATCTGGGTGGAGGGCACATGGGAGTCCTTGCGATGTTCTGTGTTTGAGAGTCTTGCTCTGTTGCCCAGGCTGGAGTGCAGTGGCACGATCTCGGCTCACTGCAGCCTCCGCCTTCTGGGTTCGAGTGATTCTCCTGCCTCCGCCTTCCTGTAGCTGGGATTACAGGTGTGTGCCACCACCACGCCCGGCCATTTTTGTATTTTTAGTAGAGATGGGGTTTTACCATGTTGGCCAGACTGGTCTTGAAATCCTGACCTCAAATGATCGGGCTGTCTCAGTGGATCTCAGCCTCCGAAATTGCTGGGATTACAGGTGTGAGCCACCACACCCGGCCTTTTTTTTTTTAATTTTATTTTTTATTGATAAGCCACTGGGTTTAACCTTGTTACTCTAGTAGTACTAGAGCTCCTGCCCTCAAGGGATCCACCTGCCTCAGCCTCCCAAAGCACTGGCATTGCTGCAGGTGCAACAGCACCTGGACTGCCCTGTTCTATCTTTGCAATTTCAAAATGATTACCAGTTGAAAAAGCTGGCCCTGGCCCCTGTGGAGACCTCTCCCCGATGCCCTGTCTCAGCATCCCTTACTGGCCGTCAGTGAGCCTGGAGTCCTTCCTGTGCCAGCATCTTGCTCTTTTCCAGGAGATGGCAGCTGACCTGGAGCTGCAGCAAGACCCCTCGGTGCCCCCTGGCCACTCCTCTTCCCAGGGGCACTTCCTCTATGGGATTTTCCACAGACGGCTCCAGGCTCTGATCAGCGGGCGGGGCGTGGCTGCCAGCCTTCAGAGACAGAGGGAGCTTCTCATGTACAAAAGGTAAGATCTGCCAGCACCTCGGCAGGGCAGCATCTCCTGATGGTCCTGGAGTTTGTTTGTAATGCGTTTGTTTGTGTGTCCCCACCCCAAGTCTGTCTGTCTCCGAGGCACTTGCCACAAAGAGGAGGATCCAGCTGGTTGAAAGTACTTTGGATTAAAACCTCCCAGCTGGGCAAGGTGGCTCACAACTGTAATCCTAGCACTTTGGAAGGTCGTGTGTGGATCACCTGAGGTCAGGAGTTCGAGACCAGTCTGACCAACATGGTGAAACTCCATCTTTACTAGAAATGCAAAAATTAGCTGGGCGTGGTGGTGGGTACCTGTAATCCCAGCTACTTGGGAGGCTGAGGCAGGAGAATTGCTTGAACCTTGGAGGCAGAGGTTGCAGTGAGCCGAGTTCATGCCATTTCACTCCAGCCTGGGTGACAGAGTGAGATGGTCTCAAAAAAAAAAAAAAAAGCTACTTCATTTACTGGGCATGGTGGCTCATGCCTGTAATCCCAGTACTTTGGGAGGCCACGGCAGGCGGATCACGAGTTCAAGACCAGCCTGGCCAACCTGGTAAAATGCTGTTTATACTCAAAATAAAAAAATTAGCCAGGCATGGGCAGGCGCAATGCCTCACGCCTGTAATCCCAGCATTTTGGGAGGCTGAGGTGGGCAGATCACCTGAGGCTGGGAGTTTGAAACCAGCCTTAGCAACATGGAGAAACCCTGTCTCTACTGAAAATACAAAATTAGCCTAGCTAGCATGCTTGTAATCCTAGCTATTCAGTAGGAGAATGGCTTGAACCCGGGAGGGGGAGGTTGTGGTAAGCCGAGATCACACCACTGCACTCCAGCCTGGGTAATAGAGCGAGACTCCCTCTCAAAAAAAAAAAAAATTAGCCGGGCGTGGTGGCACATGCCTGTAGTCCGAACTACCTGGGAGGCTGAGGCAGGAGAATCACCTGAACCTGGGAGGTAGAGGTTGTAGTGAGCCGAGATCGCACCACTGCTCTCCAGCCTAGATGACAGAGCGAGACTCTGTTTCAAAAAAGCAAGTACGTAAGTAAAGCCTTTCTGCTCAGATTCACAAATCCTCCTGGAGGGACACAGCAGAAGGAGCTCTTGTCAAAGTAAGGAAAAGTTGAGAAATGTTCACCGCAGCTGTATTTATAATAAAATGAAGTCATTAAATTTTACAGTTACAGGGAATTGCTTCATGACACAGACTGGTGCAGCTTCCACTTGGTTATTATGTAACTGTTAAAAGTTGGGGTTTTTTGATAACACATTTTGAGTGTGGTAGGCAAAGCATGATACAGGCGAGCGGGGCTCCGAGTGCAGGCATTGGGTGGGACAGAGAGACACAGGCCCAGGCTCCGGTTCTAGCAGTGGCACTGGGTCTCAGGGTGGTGGTTGCTGGTCTGAGAGTCCGAGCCCTTGGGAAGGAGCAGAGTGTGTGCTGTGTGTCGCCAGCAGTATGGCCCCTTCCTTCCAGAATCCTCCTCCGCCTGCCTTCATCTGTCCTCTGCGGCAGCAGCTTCCAGGCCCACCAGCCCATCACCGCCAGATGCGAGCAGTTCTTCCACTTGGTCAACTCGGAGATGGTAGGTGCTGCGTGTCGCGTCGGCCTGTCTGGTCAGTGCCTGTGTGCTGACCGCGGCTCCTGCAGCCTCCGTGGCTGTCTCGAGCGTGGATTCACTCAGGAAAGGGTTCAGAGTCACATAGGGAACAACGTCTGGAACGCTGTGTGAGTGTGGAGTGCCGTGTGAGGGAGGCCCTGACCCACAGCCAGGACGCACATCACAGCGGCTGGCACATCAGACCAGCTAAAGGCTTCCCTCTCCTGTTTGAACTCCTTCACTTTCCCTCAAGTTTTAATGACTCTGACGTGTGGAATCGTACAGACCATTTTGTGTGCCACACACCTCCATGCATTTATTTCCAACCTCAACATGCTTCATGTGTGAAAAAGCCTGTGGTGATCTGACTTCTGCTGTTACCTGCGGCAGCCCAGTTACCTTTCATTTTAGACGCTGCCCAGTGTGAGTTGCAGGGTGATCTTAACCAGCAGGCCAGTGCAGTGGCTCATGCCTGTAATCGCAGCACTTTAGGAGGCTGATGTGGGCGGATCACTTTAGTCGAGGAGTTCGAGACCAGTCTGGGCAACATGGCAAAACCCTGTTTCTAAAAAATATACTAAAATTAACTGGGCATGGTGGTGTATGCCTGTAGTCCCACCTACTTGGGAGGCTAAGTCAGGAGGATTAATTGAGCCCAGGAGGTTGAGGTTGCTCGGAACCAAGACCCCACCACTGATCTTCAGCCTGGGCGACAGAGGGAGACTGTCTCAAAAAAAAAAAAAAAAAAAAAAGAAGCGGAACTTGCTGGGGGGATGGGTCAGTGTCAGAGACCCGGCTGGGAAGATACCAGCCCCTCGCGTGCCATAGAGAGCAGCTTCTGCTCCTGAGGCCTTTTTCTTGTTTTTGAAGATGCACAAATGTGACAGATGGAATTGAGGTTCCACGCCAGCCATGTAGCACATTTTTTTTTTCTTTTTTGATATGGAGTCTTGCTCTGTCACCCAGGTTGGAGTGCAGTGGTGCGATCTCGGCTTACTGCAACCTCCGCCTCCTGGGTTCAAGTGATTCTCCTGCTCAGCCTCCTGAGTAGCTGAGATCACAGGCATGCGCCACCACACCCAGCTAATTTTTGTATTTTTAGTAGAGATGGGGTTTCACCATGTTGGTCAGGCTGGTCTCGAACTCCTGACCTCATGATCCACCCATCTCAGCCTCCCAAAGTGCTGGTATTACAGCTGTAAGCCACCGTGCCCCAGCTTGTGTAGCACTTTAAAATGTGACAACGAAAGCAGAGGAGATGAGACCAGTGGAAGCTTTAAGAAAATCACTATGGTTTCCTTTGAATTCTTATGAAAGGATGTTTTTCGGAAAGCTCTCAGAATGGCACGTGACAGCACACAGACAGGAAAACACCGTGGACAGCACTTGGTTAGCGAAGGACAGAGGAACCAGAGGATGGCTGGGCAGTGGTGTTACTGTCCTCGGCAATCAGAGATCTGGGCCCCAGTGCTTCCCTGTCCCTGTAGCCACTTGTGCTTCCCTGCCTTCTGGAGCATATAGACTGTTTGGGCTGCGGGAGCTGGCTGCACAGGGAAGGTGTTAAGTTTCAGGACAGCATGGCCAGGGCTCCAGGCCAGGTCAGACAGGTGTGCCATCCATGGTCGCCTCTGCCAAGCCTCAGGGAGTGTTTTTCTCACAACCGAACCCTCCCAGCAGCCTCTCTGCACGCTGGTCTCACCTCTACCTGTGGCCTTTTTCTTGCCTTGAACTCTTTTACAGAGAAACATCTGCTCCCACAGAGGTGCCCTGACGCAGGACATCACTGCCCACTTCTTCAGGGTAAGCCGGTCCCTCAGCCCCTCCCATGGCCTTCTCAGCACCCTGTGGGTAGATCCTCCTATCAGGGTCCTGCAGGTTCTGGCACTCTGCTGATCATGGGTCCTGGCAAACCGCTGAGCTTCTGGTGTGTTCTCTCCTGCAGGGGCTCCTGAACGCGAGTCTGCGGAGCAGAGACCCTTCTCTGATGGTCGACTTGATGTTGGCCCAGTGCCAGACGAAATGCCCCTTAATTTTGACCTCTGCTCTGGTAGGCCAGCTGTCTTCTCAGATGTTTTGCTTTGGGCATGAGTGGGAGACTGTGTGGCTGCCTCTGGCTCTTCTCCAGCTCTTTTCCATCTCGCGTGTTATAATCCCAGAGAAAACTGTGTCAGGAGACTCCGAGGCCACAGTTAAAGATGTCAGCTCCCAGCAGATCAGGGTCGAGCGTCCCGAGTTCCCACAACTGTCCCAGCCCCCACCGCAGACGCCGTGGGAACCCTCATGACTTTTCCACTGTGGACCCCGCTCAGACCCCATGGGCACCTTTGTGTCCATTTGTGCGTGGGGCTTGTTGGTTCACGGTTTTGGGTTACACGTTGGCTGGAGGCTGTTGGTGGCTGCCTGTGCTCCCTCATGAGCGTGTAACTGTGGCCCACTTGCGCCTGACTATGGAATTCGGAGCAGAGACTTCACCTCAGTTCCCGCCAGAGCTCACAGGCTCCCCTAACATCCCGGGGTCCCGGGCATGGGGGAAGAGGCAGCGCTTTCCTCACTACCTCGGCGGCTCACGTAGTCCTGAAGACTCGTCATCGGGGACGTGTGAGGGCTTTTTTCTTCCAGGAGCACAGCATGTTCCCCACGGAGCTCCTCACGTAGGCTGACGTTTCCCCTGAGTTGTAGCTCAGTTGGTGGAATTCACTAGAAATAAACTCTTCTGTATTTAGAATGCCAGCTCTCAGCTGAGGACGTCCAAGGACAAGGCAGGCCCAGCTCAGGGGCGGTGTGGTTGCTTCACTGCTGTGCCAGGCCAGGCTCTTCCTTTTCCTAATTCCCCTTCTTCCGCGAGTGTGGGTAATCATGCCTCATAGAACAGTGTGGACCCTTCATTGAGGTAAAAGATACTGTCTTTGGAGTTCCAAAGCGAAGGGCGAGTGTGGGCCCATGGTGGCTGGTAGGAGCGCTGGGGGCTCGTCGTGGCTCTGGCATCTCAGCCGCCCTCATCTGTGTCCTGGTGCTGTCTCTCTGTAGTTGTGGTGGCCGAGCCTGGAGCCTGGGCTGCTCTGCCAGTGGAGGAGACGCTGCCAGAGCCCACTGCCCCGGGAGCTGCAGAGGCTGCAAGAAGGCCGGCAGTTTGCCAGCGAGTACGTGTGGGTGGCCGCACCAGGTGTGCATGCCTAGATGCACTTTGGGACCTGCTCGGTGTTGTCCCCGGACACCCTAGGTTGCTTGAGAGAAGGGGCATGGGCAGCCTCTCGTGGGAGCAGGGAGAAAAGAACAGCTGTCGTGATGGCGGGCACCTGTAATCCTAGCTACCCGGGAGGCTGAGGTAGGAGAATCGCTTGAACCCAGGAGGTAGAGGTTGCAGTGGGCTGAGATCACACCACTGTACTCCCGTAAGTAATACAGCGAGCCTCAGTCTTGGGAAAAAAATAACAAAACCAGCCTCTGGCAGGCCCCTGTCTGAGTGAGGAGCTCGAGAATGATTCCTTCCCACCTGCTCCCCACTTCCTCTTACATCTAACGTGGGCTCCCAGAGTCAGCCTCGTGCTGGCAGGGTCACTGTCGTTGGGACCTCAAGGTGCAGATTCTCAACCTACTCTGACCTGTGGACCCCAGTCCCATATTCATGGGCCCTTGCAAACTGCTGAGCTCTTGGTGCATTCTAGACTAAACCAACCTCCTGGGGGACGACAGAGGTGATGGCCACTGCACCTGCTGAATCTGGGTGCGTGTTCTTAGGGAGTCGCAGAGGATATTGCTAGTCCCAATCCAGCCTCCTCTGAGAACACCATCCTTTGTCACTATTTTGAGTCTCTGATGCCACACTGGGTCCCCTCAGGATTCAGCTGCTCACAGTCTGCTTATGAAACAGAAGCGCTGGGAATGGTGGCGCATACCTGTAATCCCAGCACTTTGGGAGGCCAAAGCAGGTGAATCACCTGAGGTCAGGAGTTTGAGACCAGCCTGGCCAACATGGTGAAACTCCATCTCTACTAAAAATGAAATTAGCTGGATGTGGTGGCGGGCGCCTGTAGTCCCAGGTACTCGGGAATGTGGCAGGAAAATTGTTTGACCTGGGAGGCGGAGGTTGCAATGAGCTGAGACGACACTCCAGCCTGTACAAGAATGAAACTCCCTCAAGTGATCCGCCCGCCTTGACTTCCCAAAGTGCTGGGATTAAAGCGTGAGTCACCACACCTGGCCTTGTTTTGGTGTTTTGAGATTGAGTCTCACTGTGTTGCCCAGGCTGGTCTTGAACTCCTGGGCTTAAGTGATCCTCCCAAAGTGTTAAGACTACAGGCGTGAGCCACGACGCCCAGCTTATTTGATGTTTCTTAAGCCACAGCATCATGTTTCATTAATTTACTGCCAATTTTGTCTTTTGGAGGTGAAATTTCGCTCTGTCGCCTAGGCTGGAGTGCAGTGACGCCATCTCAGTTCACAGCAACCTCCACCTTCCAGGTTCAGGCGATTCTTCTGCCTCAGCCTCCTCAGTAGCTGGGATTACAGGCACCCACCGTCACTCCTGGCTAATTTTTGTATTTTCAGTAGAGATGGGGTTTCATGTTGGTCAGGCTGATCTCGAATCCCAAACTCCTGACCTTGTGATCTACCTGCCTCAGCCTCCCGAAGTGCTGGGATTATAGGTGTGAGCCATGGTGCCCAGTCTCCTGCCAATTTTTTAACTGGCTGGAAAACTGTCAGACACCACAGTGGGGTCAGAGCCGGGTGGTCCTTTGTTCTCTGTTCTAGGAGGGAATGCCTGATCCAGTCACAGGGCCAGCCATGGGGAACTGAGGGAACTGAGGTCTCTTATTCTAAAACTTAGGCAGCTGGGGCCCTAGAACACAGGGCAAGGTGGACAGTAGGAGCTGTGGGGGCAGCACCAGCACCTGCCCAGACTCTCAGGTGGACCTGAGGTGCGCAGGGATGCAGACCTCGTTTCCGATGGCCTGATAACCTTCTGTATCCTCTGATAGAAAGGCAAGCCCCAAAGGTGTACAGGAAGCATTGTGACAGTGGGGAATGAGGACTTGGTGTCTGTGGTGTGGCTGTAAAGCCCTGCAGTGACCACCTTCTCTCTGTTCCAGTTTCCTCTCTCCCAGTGCCACCCCCCAGGCACCCAACCCAGCCTGGCTCTCGGCTGCTGCACTGTACTTTGCAATTCAACAAGTCGGGGAAGAAAACGTCAGGACCCAGCTCAAAAAGTTGGACTGCGAGAGAGAGGAGGCAAGATACGAAATTCTTTTCTTTTCTTCTCTCGCAAGCTTGGTTTTAGTCAGTGCTGTTTCTCTGGGTTTGCCTGATGAACTGTGTTTTTCTAATGACAAATACGAGGCTTGGAGTTCTTGTCACATTATTTGGAAATAAAAAAGACTGAGTCTCAAGTTTAGTAAAAATAATACGTTTCATTTTTTAAAATGCTTCTATCTGCTTATTTTTGAGACAAAGTCTCACTCTCTTGCCCAGGCTGGAGTGCAGTGGTGCAACCACAGCTCACTGAAGCCTCTTTCTCCTGGGCTCAGGCCATCCTCCAACCTCAGCCTCTGAAGTAGCTGGGACAACAGGTGTGTACCACCATGCCCAGCTAAGTTTTTTAATTTTTTTAAGAGATGAGAGGGTCCCAAAGAGAGAGATGAGGGTCTCTAGGCCGGGTGCGATGGCTCACACCTGTAATCTCAACATGTTTGGAGGCACCGAGGTGGGCAGATCACTTGAGGTGAGGAGTTCGAGACCAGCTTGGCCAACATGGTGAAACCCTGTCTCTACTAAAAATAAAAAAATTAGCTGGGCTTGGTGGCACATGCCTGTAATCCTATAGCCTGTAAAACTACTCGGGAGGCTAAGGCAGGAGAATCTCTTGAACCTGGGCGGCAGAGGCTACAGTGAGCCAAGATCCTGTCCCTGCCCTGTAAGCCTGGGTGATAGAGCAAGACTGTCTCCAAAAAATAAAAAGAAAAAAGAAAACGCCGGGCACAGTGGCTCATGCCTGTAATCCCAGCTCTTTGGGAGGCTGAGGTGGGCGGATCACCTGAGGTCGGGAGTTCGAGACCAGCCTGACCAACATGGAGAAACCGCATCTCTACTAAAAATTCAAAATTAGCTGGGCGTGGTGGTGCACGCCTGTAATCCCAGCTACTCAGGAGGCTGAGGCAGGAGAATTGTTTGAACCCAGGAGGTGGAGGTTGCAGTGAGCCGAGATCATACCACTGCCCTCCAGCCTGGGCAAGAACAAAACTCCATCTCAAAAAAATAAATAAGGGAGATGGTGGGGGGCGTTTCACTCTGTTGCCCAGGCTTGAGGTGCTTTTATTTAGACTATTTTTATCTTCATCACAGCCCAGTGTGAAGCCATCAGTCAAGTGGTGTCTTCTTTGTTAATGCTGCTGGAGCCTTAATTCTTGTGCTGAGGGAGTCCCAGATAAGCTTGCAGTGAGACAGCTCAGAGCTGGGGTGCTGGGGACAAGTGGCAGAAAGGATGGGACTCTCTAGCCATAGGTATGGGGAAAGGAGCGGAAGAAAAGGCTGCTCCGAATTCCAGTCCAGGGACCATGCTGGACTCACACCCAGTGCCCACCTGATTGCGGCACCCTGGAAAGCCTGACTGCCCCTGCCAGGCCAGTGACACCCACATGGCCCTCCGTGTAGGGAGCCAGGGGTGGTGTGGGTACAACAGGAACTGAAGGTAGCATCCCCCAAGAGAGCTGGAGTCAGCAGTCCCCTGTGCCCAGCCCGTGGTCAACACAGGCTCTGCGTCAGCATGCTACTTAGAAAGCTGGGTCCACGGCACAGCCAAAGGTTTTGGTGATTTTAACAACCCTCCAGGAGTTAGGGTTCTTCTGAGGATGTCTTCAGGTTGCCCGTGGACTTTTGTTAGAAGGAATTTTAGTGGCTCCACAGCCTTGAGGCCCTACTGTGCAGAGAGGACAGTGTCCACAGATACCTGCCCAGTCAGGCCCTGGGTGAGGATGGAGGCTGTGGGTTTAACTCCAAGGATTGGGACCCCACACAGCCAAGGAGTCTGCAGCACCCCCGCTTTCTGACTGTGTCTAAAGGCAAGTGTGAAATGACCCAGTCAGTAGTAATTCTTGATTAAGCTCTCTCTTTAAAAGTGACTGGAAAGTTTTCTTTTCTAAGATCCACTTAAAGGATTTATGGCCTAGATGTAAAAGATTCAGTTAAAGAGAAATGTAATTGCAATCACAGTACAGGTCATTTTAATGTAATAATATGTGCACATTTTTCTTTGCAGCTGTTGGTTTTCCTTTTCTTCTTCTCCTTGATGGGCCTGCTCTCGTCACATCTGACCCCAAATGTAAGTCAGACCTTACCAACTAAGGTGTCCTTCCCTGCTGTGGACCAGGCAGGGGCTCCAGGCAGCCAGTTTCCAAGTCAGGGTTTCCATAGTAGCTCAGGAGCTCCCTGTGTTTGCAGAAGTATGAGAATTCCCAGGCCGTGGGCTTTTTTTTTTTTTTTTTTTGATACAGAGTCTCGCTCTGTTACCCAGGTTGGACTGCAGTGGCACAGTCTTGACTCACTGCAATTTCTGCCTCCTGGATCCAAACTATTCTCCTTCCTCAGCCTACTGAGTAGCTGTCTAGGATTATAGGCATGTGCCGTGATGCCCAGCTAATTTTTGTATTTTTAGTAGAGACCAAGTTTCACCATGTTTCCAGGCTGGTCTTGAACTGCCCTCAGTGATCTGCCACCCCACCCCCGGCCTTTCAGGGTGTTGGATCACAGGCGCGAGCCACTGCATCCGGCCCGTGGGCCTTTCTTTTCACATCGATTTCAGGATGTGGTACAGTGGCCTGGCGTGTGAGCACCTGAGGTTCCTGGCCTCCTCCTGAGCCCCTTCTGTCCAAAGGCCCCCGTGGTATCTTCTATAGGTTGTCACCAGTTCTAGGACTTTGAGTAAGCAGAGGGGAAATGCCTTCTGTGCGGAGGGCCATACTCCCCTATACCCTCGTGAGCACAGCAGGTCGGCCATTCTCAGGGTTCCTCTCGCACGGTTTGCAGAGCGCCCCGGGCCCACTAAAAGCTTTAGATGTTTGTGCCGCAGTCCTCGAGTGTTTAGAGAAGAGGAAGATATCCTGGCTGGCGCTCTTTCAGTTGACAGAGAGTGGTAAGAAAAACACGGAGCACTGCTCTTTTCAGAGGCAACTTTCAAATGGTTAAGAACGAGCCCTCCTTGAGGTTCGCTTTGCAAATTCATTTTTGTGAGTTTATCCTCTTGCTTAGTTGATAAGCTCCATTTTAGTTGGGACAGATTAAGTACAAACTTGTTTAAAGCAGTAAGATAAATTTACCGGTTCACTGGTCAGCCCTAGGACTCACAGGCCTGTTGTGGAAACTGCCTCACTCTGCCCCACATCCCCACTCTCCTGCTGGAGGGCGACTCCCCCATCTTCTCCCAACTGCTGACAGGTGCCCAGGTGTCCTCAGCTTGGGCTCTTCGCCCCACACCATCACCGTAGCCAGGCCTCCTAGAGCACACGTCCCGACCCTAGGGGTGTCCCCCAGCACTGCTAATAGGCAGAGATGTCCAGAATTGTCCGAATCACCTCTTGGTGTTGCAGACACCAGGCTGGGGTGCCTCCTCCGCGTGGCCCCGGATCAGCACACCAGGCTGCTGCCTTTCGCCTTCTACAGGTAACTACACAGCCATGTGTGGTCAGGGAGGGGGCAGTGTTTCCCAGACCCCTATCTTAGGCCCTCTGGGTCCCAAAGGTTGTCTGTGCCTCTGCCCCACCGATGAGCAGGTATCTCCTGACATCACCTGCGACCTTTCCAGCGGTCTTAGCCACCTGTCACCATGTCTTTACCTCTAGTCTTCTCTCCAGCTTCCACGAAGACGCAGCCATGAGGGAAGAGGCCTTCCTGTGTGTCGCTGTCGACATGTACCTGAAGCTGGTCCAACTCTTCGTGGCTGGGGATACGAGCACAGTTTCACCTCCAGCTGGCAGAAGCCTGGAGCTCCAGGGTCAGGCAGGTGCAGGGGCCAGTCCCATCTCCAGGGGAGCTCCCCCGACCTGAGGTGCAGCATGCAGATGGTAGGGGACATACCAACCCTGTCTCAGTATGCCTGCCAAGCTGTGATTTTGCCTGTTACTCTCTTTAGGACAATCCTGTTGATCTGATAACAAAAGCTCGCCTTTTTCTGCTGCAGTTAATACCTCGGTGCCCGAAAAAGAACTTCTCACACATAACAGAGGTAATGTCAAGATGCCCACCTTGGGGACATGAGAAGTCCCAGCCGCCTGGGCCATGTGCCCGCCTGGCAGGCATGACTCCGCTGTCCTACCAGCACCCCTCCCTTGTGGTCTGAGAGCCATTGGGCGGCATGGGCTGACTACCTGCTCTCTCCCAGCTGCTGGCTGATCGTGGGGACTGCGACCCAGAAGTAAGCGCTGCCCTCTGGAGCAGGCAGCAGCCTGCCCCTGACACTGACCTGTACCAGGAGCCTCATTTCTTCTGACAGGACCTGCCAGTGCACACCAGCCCTGCTCCTTTGTAAATAATTTATTACATAAAGTGTAACATGGAGCTCTTGTTGCACTAAAAAGTGGGTTACGAATCTTGATTGCTTTAGTGGGGAAAAGGAATCCAGTATTTATAAACTGTCTGGCCCAAGTCACTTCAGTGTTTGTAGGAAAATAAGCCACTGGTCCCAGAGCGGAGAAAGGCTACTTGAGCTGTACACCAAGCCCGCCTCCACCACCAAAGGCGGGCACATCCTCTGACCCTCCTACATGGCTTCACAGGAAGGGTGAGGCTGACACGGCCCCTGCAGAGTCCAGGCTGCTACAGGTCCCATCCTCACTGCTGTCCTCAGGTGGGTTCGGGCTTCACCGCCTGGCCCTCTGTGGTTCCAGAGGGGCTAGGTGGCCTGGGGGGTGGCTCTGCCTCCAGGGGCAGGGCCTTGTCCTGGGTCTGTGTGAGCGGGTGCACCATGGACATATGCACGTTGAGGTTGTGGGCCTTCTCAAACCGCCGGCCACACTGGTCACAGGCAAAGTCCAGCTCAGTCTCAGCCTTGTGTTTGGTCATGTGGTACTTGAGGGACGCCCGCTGCCTGCACTGGAAACCACAGACCTCACACCTGAGGGACAGAGGCAGGTGAGAAGGTGCCTGGGTCAGCCACAGCCCTGGGGCGGGCCTGGCTCACACTTACTGCAAAGGCTTGGCTCCTGAATGTCGCATCTGGTGGACGAGGAGGTGCTTCCGCTGCTTGAAGGTCTGTCCACACTCGTCACAGATGTAGTTCCGCACCTCTGAGAGAACAGACTGCAGTGAGCACAGGCCCCTGATGCTCCAACTGCTTGGTGGGCGCGGCGATGTGGGGAATGACGGTCTAAAACATCACAGCTGGGAGGATCACGCTTCAACATGTAGCAGGCACAAGCAAGGGGCCTCTGAGGCCTAATTTATTAGTAAGACCTTTAAATTGCTTGACAGGACCGTCACATGGCTAGTCATCAACCAGGTACATTTAAGGACGGTTTTTAAAGGAACTTCAAAAGCCACCTATTTCCTTGAGCACAAATTCTTGAAGCTGTGAGAGGGGCTGTACCCAGGGTGTGGGAGAGACCCCGGTGGCATGCATGTCTGTACTCGCTCTGGAATCTTTCTCACACGCTTCTTCCTCCACAAACCCCATGTGTGGACATGCACACTCGCTGACCCTGTGCTGTCCACGTATCTGTCAAGCCTGAAACAGCTGCGCAAGACAGACTTTGTTGAGGTAAACTTTACCCTGAGGTTTTACTCTATGCTGTTCCACTTCAAAAAAGAAAAGTCTTGCTTACCCAGTTGCCCAGGCTGGGGTGCAGTGGTACAATAATGGCTCACTATAGCCTCGAACCCCCAGACTTAACTGATCTCTTGCCTCAGCCTCCCAGCTACACCCTGCTAATTAAAAAGAATTAGGGGCCTGGGCCCGGTGGCTCACACCTGTAATCCCAGCACTTTGGGAGGTCGAGGCGAGCGAATCACCTGAGGTCAGGAGTTACTAGCCTGGCCAACATAGCAAAACCCGCCTCTCTACTAAAAAAAAAAAAAATCATGGCATCGGGTGCCTATAATCTTAACTACTCAGGAGGGGACGCTGAGACAGGAGAATCACTTGAAGCAGGGAGGCGGAGGTTGCAGTGAGCTAAGATACTGCGACTGTACTCCAGCCTGGGCAATAGTTAGACTCTTATCTCAATCGATAAATAATAATAAAACTTTTGGTAGAGATGGGGCCTCACTATGTTGCCCAGGCTGGTCTCCAACTCCTGGCCTCAAACAGTCTTCCTGCCTCAGCCTCCAAAATGTTGAGATTACAGGCGTAAGCCACCACACCCAGCCTGACGTCACGTGCAGTCTGAAGAACCAAAGCCAAGGAACTAGTGCCATCAGGAGAGATGGGGGAGAACACCCAGCAGAGTAACAGAAATCACCAACATGTCAGCTGACAGGAAAATGGTTTCACTGAAATCCACAAGGAGATGATCCAGCAATAAAAATAAATCCTAATGAGAAAATACTTTCTGCAATAAATTGTTCTTTAAAAACCTCAAAACCAAGCAAAACTATGTATTTAGGGATCAATATACAGTTGTCCTCAGCTGCTTCCTCAGGGGAGCTCGGGCTTCACCAAGGACCCCCCTTAATACCAAACACCCCCACAGAACCTGCACATAGGAAAACGCAGCCCTCTGTATACCGTGGATTTGAGTTCCTGACCACAGGTAGATGGGTGCACGCAGTTCACCAAGACCAGGCTGGCCAACATGGTGAAACCCTGTCTCTACTAAAAAGCTAGCTGGGCTTTGTGGCAGGTACCTGTAATCCCAGGTACTTGGGCAGCTGAGGTGGGAGAATCACTTGAACTCGGGAGGCAGAGGTTGCAGTGAGCTAAGATCACACGACTTTATAGCCTTCATCTACCTACGTGACTCATGAGCACCCGAGGCCTTTGGCCACCTGCCCGTGACCCTCAACTCCCGGGGCAGGGCTGGGGATCTGCAGAGTGGAAAGCAGGCCACGTGTCCCTGGCAGTACCTGTATGGATGAGCTTCACGTGGCGCTGCAGGTAGCGGTCGATCATGAAAACCTTGTTGCAGCCAGGGTGGGGGCAGGGCCGCTCCCGGACCTCCTCGTGGTGCTCCTTGATGTGCTTCTGCAGAAGAGACTCAGTGAGAGCCTCAGCCTCACCTGGGCCAAGCCCCACGGGCCCTCGGGTTCATGGCTGACCCCCGCAGAAGGCAGGCAGCTACACCACTGGCTCCACAGCTCCACAGCTTCACTCTAAGAAACTTCTGGACCCCCAGGGGGTGTCTCCAATCAAAGTCTGGCCCCACACCTACCCCCGGGGATGTTGCCATTAGTCTAGGTCAGGAGCATCCTTGGGCACAAGTCTGAGTCAGGTCACACTGACAGCTGCTAGGCCCTGGTCAGGCACCGCCACTGCTCACCTTCATGCCGTCAGCGCCTCGGTACACGGCCGTGCAGCCCTGGTAAGGACACTTGTAGATGGTGGGAAGCTCCTCCCTGGAATGAAAACCAAGCATGAAGCCTCAGTCCCGACAGGTGGGGCAAGCCCCGCACTCCAGGCCTCACCTCTCACAACGAAGCTTCTTCTTCCACCCCGGCTTGGGTCCGGGCTTCTTCCGAATTCTCGGTTCTTCAGACTTCTTGGCTTCTTTGCTTTCAGTCTTCTTACCAGAGACCCTGAAAAAAAGAGGTTCCTAGGTTCAGTGGCTTCTGATCTCTATTTGCAAACATTTCTTGTCTGTCCTCCAACATGAGAGGGTTTTTCTGAAGCTTCCCTGACTGAGTTGCTTCCGTGCTGACTAGCCCCCAAATCTAACCGTAGCCACGGAAGGCAGAGCGACTCTGGCCAGGAGGCCTCAGGAGCAAACATAGCAGAAGGCCAGGGAGCAGGGCACAAGTTCATGGAGCGACCTGCTTGCTACAGGGGTAAGTTCTCAGAATTGAAGCTTCACCCCGTTCTACATGTAAAACCCAAAACTGGAGCTATCAGGAAAGACGGCACATCAGGGATGCTCTAGGGGCCACTCCTTACTAAAATGACCTTACGCGAGAAAAGAGCTCAGAATCCACTCTCAAAACGTGAGAGCCTGATTCCAAGCTCAAGGCACCTAGGCAGGGCTTCAGAGGAAGAGGTGCTGTTCCCCCAGGAAGCACACGCTGAGCAGCTGCCACCCCCATTCCTCAGCTCTGCCTCCGCTGCTGGGAGCCCAGCCTGTGTTCCTGGAGCTGCTGGCTGGGGCCATGGTGGGCAGGAGACCTTGTCCTCCAAAACTTTAGCGCCGTGCATTTTAGTTGGTCTGGCAAGTCCGTGAAGGGCCAGCAAATGCAGCAGCTTCCCGTGTGTGTGTATGTCGGAGACTTAAAGGGGGATAGGGTTGTGTTTGCTTTTTGGATCCAGAAAATTAAGGAAATCTGTGTCAGGAACAAAAGGGAAATTCTTCACCATGATAAAGCCTCAACGTGAAAAACCCACAGCAGCCATCACACTCGATGCTGAAAGACTAAAAGCTCTTCCTCTAAGATCAGGAAGAAGACAAGGATTATCTCACCGCTGTTACTCAGCACAGTACCTGGAGACCCTAGCCAGAGTAACTGGGCAAGAAAAAAAAACACTTGAAGAAAAATTGTCTGTATTGACAAATGACATGACCTTGTATGTAGAAAACCCTAAAGATCGACAGACAAAAAAACCCAACAAATGATTAGAGCAAAGCGGCAGAGTCCAAAGGCCACGCACAAAACCCAGTTATGCTTCCATATACTATCAATGAACAATCGCAAAAGGAAAGTCAGAAAACTGATGCACAATAGCATCAAAAAGCAATTCACGCTGCAGTGGCTCACGCTGGTAATCGCAGCGCTTTGGGAGGCCGAGGTGGGAGGACAGCCTGACGCACAGGGCTGCTATCAGCCGTGACGGTGCCGTGAGACCCTGTCTCTAACTGCCCTTCTCCTTAAAGAGTGCACTGAAAAGGACTGTGATGACGTACTGCTGCCCCTTCTCTCCCTGACCCTAATAACTGTTTTTCGTGACCTAGCCACATGTCCCTCCACCTGCCCTGCCTTGTTTGAGTGACTGGCACGCTGCTCCCACAATGACCGCTTACTTCCTAGGCACAGGAGGCTTCAGACCACCTACGGCCTCTGTGCCCTTGGGTTTGGGATGGGAGTCCTTGCGGACAGGGGTGGACTGTGCTCAGGCCTCACTGCTGCTTGTCAGTTCTTTCACCACGATGGCAGAGGCCCTGGCCTTCACCACGGGCTGCAGCCAGAGCCCTAATGAACACATCACTGAGGTCTCTTTTCACCTGCCCCCGGCTGAGGACCCAGGTAAGCATGCCTGCTAGAACTCTACGGTCAGCAGCAAGATGACTGCGAGGTGGCACATGGGCTGGGGGCTGTGCAGACACAGTCAGGAGGCCACGTGTGCTTCCACCCAGCCCTGCCTCCTCAACAGAGCAGTTTCCACTCAACTAACCCCTTTTACTAGCGGCCTCTTAAAACATGTCTCCTGTGTCTCTGTTCCAAGGCACATCTTTCCCACACTCCTGGGATTCCAAGGGGCCGGTGATACAGCAGCAGGGGCTCTGCAGGGAAGACCCTCCCCTCCTGAACCTGCCTTGATTTGGAAAAAGGGCTCACCTGTCCCCTTCCCATCCCAGCTCCCAGCCCTCCTCACACCAGTGGCCCCAGACCTTCTGGGCAGCAAGCCACAGACACACATTCTCGGGTGTCCTGGGATTCGGACTCAGCCAGGGGAGGTCACAGGACACGGAGTAGGGGCCCTTCAACAGCAGCCATGATTCCTGGGAACAAACCTGAGGGTGGGGACCCCCGGGGCACCTTCTCTAGGCCTGACCAGTTTTCTGTCCATGCTAAGGCCGCTGGAGCTCCCCTGGCTCCATCCCGCCCTCTGCTTCTGATCTCTCTCCAGGCCTCCTACACTCGTTTCTCTTTTCATAACTGAACAGCATCAGGACTTCAGTTAAACAGGCAGGTGACCTCAGTCTTCGATGCAGGGTTCTCTTGGCTGACCATGGTACCCAGAGTTGCCAGCCCTCTGGATCTTTGTTTTGGACTGTGAAATGCTAAGGAAAGGGACTGGGTCAGCCACTAACTACCTGGGAGTGTTCTGGGTACTCCTGGGTACAGGGTTGCAAAGAAACAGCATAAGTGAAAAGCAGCCCTCACTATCAAGGCCTGTGTCCTAACTGAAGAGAGAAAACGTAAATCCCCAAAACACAAGGTCAAAACAAGGTCACGGAAGTGATTCAACAACAAAGTGAGCCATGGCTGCCTGGCGAGGGAGGTCAATGACAGGGTCAGAGCTGGGAGGATGACAGATGCTGGGCTGGCGGTTCCAGGGGGACATTGGGGTGAACCCAGAATAGGACTGGCAGAAGGGACGCTGGGTTTTGTCAAAGGGGACCTCTGCCGTCCATTGCTGGGACCCTGAGGCAGTCCTGCCCCGGCCCGCTGGTCACCTCACAGTGCTGAGACAGGCAGCCAGGAGGACCCACCTTCTCACCTGCCCCTCCCGCTGCCTCCCAGCTCACAGATGGAAGCCACATTTGACTGTGCTTGGGAAATCGGCCACAAAGAGTGAACTGAGGGTAGGCACGGCAGGGAGTGGAGGCTCCGCCTCCCCTGCCCCTCCAGTGTTGAGGGGGGTGTCTAGACCACACGTGTGATGCCTCCACCAGACTCACTCACTTCCTTTCTGGGTAAGGCTCGAAGGACTCGTCTGAAGACTGAGCATTTTGCTTCTTGTCGTTTTCATCTTCACTCAGGAAGTCTCTAGGAATTAAGAGAGAATCTTCAGCAAAGCCCTGGGCAGTGACACAAGACTTCCTGCCTAAAGACACCAAGTGGACCCCCATGTCCCACGTTTCAGTTCTTCTGAAATTGTCTTCAGAAATCTAAAATCTCCAAATTTCTAATCCCATTTCCGAACAGAAGGGGCAAACTGGGCTCACAAGCCAGCAATCCCCCACAAGCCAGGCGCTCCAGGCACCTGGACCCTGGACTTGGAAAAAGCCCTTTCCACCGCAGTCCGGAAGGACTATAGGCTTGCAAAGGGGGCTTCCTGATAAGACTCAGAAACCGACCACCTCACCTGCAACTGTGAACCCTTAATGCAGCTGATAGGTTTGCAATCAGCCACTTCTAAGCTCACAAAAGCAGCCGGGTGTGGTGGCTCCCACGTGTAATCCAAGCACTCTGGGAGGCTGAGGGAGGTAGATCACCTGAAGTCAGGAGTTTGAGACCAGCCTGGCCAACATCGTGAAACCCCGTCTCTTATTAAAAACACAAAAATTAGCCGGCCATAGTGGCGCGTGCCTGTAATCCCAGCTCCTTGGAAGGCTGAGGCGGGAGAATTGCTTGTACCAGGGAGGTGGAGTTTGCAGTGGGCTGAGATCGTGCCACAACACTCCAGCCTGGGCAAAAGAGTGACAGTCTAAAAAAGTTCACCAAAGTCTTCATCCGAAAACATGAGTTGCAATTTCATCTCCTGGTGGTCTTGGGGGCAGCCTCAGCCACCCCAGGTACCTGCAGGATTTCATCACTGGACACCCCGCTGGGATTGCCCCCAAAATTGGGCTGTCCTCATTTGGATCAGGTATGTCTGTTTTGCAGCCAAGGTTTACAGAGGAAGCTGGAAAGGGTGTGAACCCCTGTCCGGCACAGCTGCCCTGAGCGCTCCTTGGCTGAGAGGCAGGGGATTCCCAAGGAGCTCACAGACACTGATGGGGTCCCTTCTGAGAAGTCCTGTCCTCCACCACCTCCTCATGAAGCCTCCGCTTCAGGTCACAACACTGTCATATTCAAGGGCTAGAGTCGGGCTTTCTTGACTCTAGAAACATCTAGAGCAAACACAAGACTATAGCTTTAAAGGAGGTAACGGTAGCGGTAGCCAAGGGCTCGGCCACAGGGTGGTTTCAACAAGCTCATTTCTATGCTGCTCTGGGTTAGAAACCCTATCAGGCTCCCTCTGGAGCTGCCCCAGGTCTAGGGGGTCCTGTGGCACCCAGAAAACCACTAATCAGGGACAAGAAGCCTCGGAAGCTCCCCAGCCCCTCCTCTCCTCCCACCTCGAGAGGAGGCACATCCCGACCAGGGCATGGGCAGCCGGCCCCTATGATGGCTGTTTGGTTTGTGAAGGAGAAATTTTAGGCTATTTAAACCCACTCTTCTCTCACCCCTCAGAAAGGTCACTGAACTCGTCTTTTACCCGATCATCCGAGGCTGAAGATGGAACCTGCTTCTCACCCAACTGCCCTGAGAAACAAAGAACAAGGCTCCTGTCACCCACGTGGGACACAGGAAGGCCTCACCTGCAAGGAGGCACGACTTGACTAGAAGGAAGCCTGGGGTCCCCGACCTTCAAGTTTCCCCCACCTTGGCCCCATCCCTGCCACGGGTGCTATGTGGCCTCTGATCCTACCAGCCCCACATCCAGAAGTGCACAGGCAGCAGCAAGCATCAGAACCCCCAGGAGCCGCACACCCAGAAAGCCCAGTTCTTCCACAGACTCAGATCTAGTCCTCCTCACACAGCCTGGACCTGGTGGATGTTCTAGACATTTAAAAAATTACTGTTGTTGGCCAGGCATGGTGGCTCACGCCCGTAATCCCAGCACTTTGGGTGGCCGAGGAGGGCGGATCACCAGAGGTCAGGAGTTGGAGACCAGCCTGACAAACATGGTGAAACCCTGTCTCTACTAAAAATAGAACAAATAGCAGGGCATGGTGGCAGGTGCCTGTAATCCCAGCTACTCAGGCGGCTGAACCGGGAAAAGCGCCTGAACCCGAGGGGCAGAGGTTGCAGTGAGCCACAGTCACAGCACAGTACTACAGCCTGGGCGGTAAGAGTAAGGCTGTCTCAAATAAATAAATAAATATCAGAAAAGTATGGGAAGTTACTTAAAAAAAAAAATTACTGTTCCCTCGGCCGGGTGCAGTGGTTCACGCCTGTAGTCCCAGCACTTTGGGAGGCCGAGGCGAGAGGATCACTTCAAGCCAGGAATTCAAGACCGGCCTGGGCAAAATAACGAGAGCCCCATCTCTACTAAAATAAGTTTTAAAAAAGTATTGTTTTCACTGTACCGCACACAAGTTTAAAAAGCCAAGCAGTTCTAAGATGTGACACTCACAACCCTGCTTCCTCTCTGAGGCCCCTGAGCTACCCCGTCTCATCTGTGCACCCGTATCTAGCTGAGCCATCTCAGGCAGCTGCATGTTTGTTTGTTTGGGACAGTCTTGCTGGAGTGCAGTGGTTCAATCTCAGCTCACTGCAACCTCCACCTCCCAGGCTCAAGTAATTCTCGTGCCTCAGCCTCCAGAGTAGCTGGGATTACAGACACACGCCACCACACCCCGCTAGTTTTTGTGTTTTTAGCAGAGATGGGGTTTCACCATGTTGGCCAGGCTGGTCTTGAACTCCTCACCTCGAGCGATCTGCCCGCCTCAGCCTACCAAAGTGCTGGGATTACAGGTAGCTGCGATTTCTGGGAGCTCCACTGAGGACTCAAGGTCAGAGCTGAGTGCCCAGGTGGGGACAGGTGTGCAGAGCACACGCAGGGCGAGAGGTCGGTGGGAAACTGTCCCCGGCCCTCCTAACACAACGTCCAGGAGCAGCTGCACCAGCCCACGGTGCTGACGGTTCTGGGACCCAAATAAGAGCTCTGTATTTCCCTGAGCCTGTCAGCAGAGAAAGCTGCGCCACACTGGCCCACGCCAGGGTGCCACCAGGCAACTGTCTGAGCGCCAGGAAATGACCTGCAGCTGGCCCAGGGCAGCAGCCACTAAGGCAGTGGCCGCTCTCTCCCCCACGTCCACAGACAAGGCTCCATTATTCTCTCTTCCTCAGTCCCCTCAGCTCCAAGCACAGGCTTAGAGAAAGACTAGATGGCTAATGAACACGTCTCTACAAAAACTGCTGTGAGCTGCGCTCATGAGACAGGCTGGCCACCCCTCCCTGCTCTTTGGATGTGGTGAGCCGCCGCAGGCAGAAGCCCCAAGACCCCCCGGCCCCTTCTGACACCACGCCACAGCCACCACCCAGAGCAGTGGAGACCCATTTTCTGCCGAAAACCCTGCCCCATGGAGGAGCACGGATCCTGGTCTAGCACTGGCATGAGGTGCCTCCTACCTGGGGCCCCACACAGGGGCAGGCTTGGCTGAGGTGGGAAGCCCCGCCTGGGCCCTGCCGGGTTGCTGTCTGAAGGAGGCTGGGCCATGTCTGTGCCGGGCAGGGTCCTGGTCTCAGACCCCACTGGGGTCCCTGTCCCTCTGCCCTGGGAGGTCTGAGGGGCGGCCCCAGGGTTGCAGCCTCGGTGCTGGGGCAGCCGTGGCACCGTCTCCTTGTCCCATGGCCACTTGACCGCCAGCGTACTGTCCAGCAAGAAGGCCTTGCAGCTAGAGCTGGAGTCCATGGTGTAGTCGTGGCCCTGGTCGCAGCCCCACACGGCCTGGATGACGCCACAGTACTCAGAGGACAGCGTCCTCTGAAGGTGGGGCAGGGCCCTGCAGCTGGCCGCATGTCCGTGCACCCACCCCACCAAGCCGTGCAGGCACTGGGGGCTCGATGTGATCAGATCCACTGCAGAGAGTCAACAGAGATGTCAGTTCCACGGCTGGCCGGCACCCAGCCCACCGTCCACCGGGGGAGGACTCACCCAGACACGCTCCCTCCTCTGCCCCTGTTGAGGGCTGGGCACCGACCCTGCAAAGGATCAGTGTGGCCATGAGCAGGACCAGCAGGCGGAGACTCACGGCACTCCCCATACAGGAGCCTCTTGAGGTCTCAAACCTCAGCGGTCCCCACAGGGAACCCTCTCCTCTCCCCTCCCCGCAGCTACTCCCGGCTCGCTCCACACCGGTCCCAGGGTGTTTGCGCTGAGCCAGGCATGGCCCATTCCCCCACCCAGAGGCTCCCGCTGAGGCTCGCCATTGTCCCTCTCTCAGCACGTGTCACTCCACAGTGCTGACGGCCTGAACGTGACCTAAACAGACTAGGGCGTACTTTGCACAAGGCTTCCGGTGGCCCGTCGGGGAGACATTGATCCTCTGCAGGAAGGACTTGAGGAGGCTGTGGCACTGGTAGAACTGGGCGTGGCAGCTCTTGCAGACAAACTGAGATAAGCTGGGGTCCTGGCGGACAGCCACGCCCAGCAGGCGCTGGAAGTCCCTGACGAGGACGCGCTCCCCTGCAGACGGCCTCTCCACGCTGGCTCCAGGCGCCCTGTCGGAGATGCTGCGCAGGCTTCTCGAGGAAAACTTCCCGTGGCAGAGGCGACAGTGCCCCATAGTGACAGCCCGGCCTGCTGCACAGAGCGGCAGGAAATATTAGCAGCAGGCAAAGGAGGAGGCTCCTGAGCGCGGGGTGTCCTGGACTCCAGGTCCGAGCGCCCTGCCCGCATCGCCCTCCGAGCAAGCGGCTCGGGCGCCGGGCTCGCGGCGAGACAGCCGCCCTGTGGGCGATATGGCTGCTGATCCAGGACATCTTCCAAACGGCTCTGAAGGCCGCCAGGGCGAAGCGAGTTCGCCAGTGAAGCCTGGAACTGCACCCTCCTCCCAGCGACCGCGAGACCCGGGGAAGGCGCTGCGCTCTCCAGGAAACGCAGCGGTTTCCTGTCTGCCCAGTGCAGATGCCACCCGCTCCTTTCCTGCTCCCGAGAGGACACGAAGCCGGGGACGGAGACCTGCCCGCGGCGACGGCGCTCCTCACGCCGGGTCCCTTCGGACGGAAAGCGCGGCCGGGGAGGCCAGACCGGCGACGCCAGCGTCACGCAGCGCGATAAAAACGGGGCCGGGCGCGCAGCGCCGAACCAGGAGCAGCCCCGAGTCCGCTGAACGCTCGGCCGGGTGGAGGCGAGGCCGCGCCGGCTTCCGGGCAACTCCGCCCACATGCAGTCCCCGCCGCGACCCCCGCCCGCCACGTCCGGTCCCCGGACACACCTGCCTCGTCCGTGCCGTCCTCGCCCGCGTCCCCGCAGGCCCCCGCCGGGCCCCAGGCACGCCGCGCCGCCGTCCCGTCCACCCGCGGCCCGCCGCTGCGGGAGGCACGGCCCCGAGCCCGGCCGTCGCCGCCGCCCGACGCTCCGCACTGCCGGCTCGCCCCAGCGGACAGGAAGCGTCCCAGCCGGTCCCGCTTCATAGCAGCGGAGGACGTACGCCACCAGCCCCGCGGGTGCTGCCCGGCCCCGCTCGGCCCGGCTCGAGGTTCCCGGACGACCAGCGTTCGGCTCGGCCCGGCTCCGCTCGGCGCGCTGGAAGCGAGGCGAGGCGGGCCAGGGGCGGGGCGAGAAGCAAAGCGAGGCGGGCGGGGCGCGAGAGGGGACAGGGGCGGGACCCCGCCGGCCGAGGTTCCATCCGCGGGGCCCGCACCCCCGCTCGCACCGCTCCCCTCTCCGGCCCGAGGGCGACCGTGCCCGCCGCTGCCGGCAATGGGGCGCTGGCCTGGGGCGGGGCGCTGAGCGGAGGGGCTCGCCGAGACCTCACGACGAGCCCTCCAAGGAGAGGCGACCCGGCCCTCCCCGCCTCTTACCGTGGGAGACGTGGGCGCGGGGCGGGCGGGCGCCGGCCGAGGCGACGCGGCGCGCAGGTGGCGGGCGAGCTGCAGAGAGGGAAGCCGGCGTCTCACGGAGAGGGAGGCCTGGCAGCTGCGGCTAAACGCCCGGGGCAACTCCGGGAGGGGCCCTTCTCGCCCACCCCGTCTCGAGGAGCCGCCCGAGATCCGTCGCCCCCGCCACTGACACCCGCGGGACCTGAAGTACGCGCGGCGGGGCCCGTCGCCGGAAGTGCGCTCGCTTCCCTTCCGGCGGTCCGCTGCTCCGGCGGCTTCCGCGCCCGCGCCCGCTGCGTTCCGGGATCCCGCCCGTCTGCCCCGCCCCTCCGCTGCTGCCGCGGCGCCGCCGCCGCCGCCTCCCCCGCCCGGCGTCATGGCCGCTGCGGCCGGGGACGGCACGGTAAAGCCGCTGCAGAGCGCCATGAAGCTGGCCAACGGGGCCATCGAGTTGGACACCGGCGACCGGCCCCGGGTGAGGCGGGGCGGGGGCGGGGCTTGGCTGCCGGGGTGGCCCCAGGAGGGCGAGGACGGGGCCGGCGCGGGCTGGGGACGCGGGGGCGGGCGCCGACAGGGATCCGGGACCGCGGTTCCCCGGCGAGGAATGGGGCGGGGCGCGGCGGGCGTCGCCTGGGCCGCGTGTGGTGACCTTGGACAGCTCAGAGCCTGCCGTTCCGTTGTCGGGCCGGTGCCTCTGAGACCTGTGGAGGGGATGCGGAGCGGGGCCAGGCGACCTTCCAAGCCCCGTGTGGCGAGCGCGGCGCCTGCGTTCGTGCAGACTTAATCCGGTTGCCACAGGGGGCGGAATCCCGAGAAGGCCACATGCCCGCTCATTTGCGATGCTGTTTGCAGTCGCCTTCTGGGAGCCCTAGGAAGGAAACGCAGGCCGGAGGGGTGTGGTCCGCTCCTGAGGCAGGGCCGGATCTAAGGCTGGCGACCAGGTGGGGCTCAGCCACAGCCGGCCGCCCCGGGAGGGAAGGAGCTTGCCTGTGCCTCGGAGAAGCCTCCTTCCTGAATCTGCTGCTTTCCCCAGCTTGGTTTTCAGGGCAGTGGGGCCCCCACACCTCAGAAATCCTGCCTGGATTATATTTTGTCTTTCTCTCTGAGGCACCGACTTGATTAACGATAGGTAACTTAACACCTAGGGATAAAACAGCAACAAAAACACACCATATTGCCGGCGCCGTGGCTCACGCCTGTAATTCCAGCACTTTGGGAGGCCCAGGCAGGTGTATCACGAGGTCAAGAGATCGAGACCATCCTGGCCAACAGGCTGAAACCCCGTCTCTACTAAAGATAGAAAAAAATTAGCTGAGCGTGGTGGCCCGTGCCTGTAATCCCAGCTACTCAGGAGGCTGAGGCACGAGAATTGCTTGAACCCAGGAGGCGGAGATTGCAGTGAGCCGAGATCATGCCACTGCACTACAGCCTGGGGGACAGTGCAACACTCTGTCTCAAAAAAAAAAAAAAAAAAAATCAAGACCATCCTGGCCCACATGGTTAAACCCCGTCTCTACTAAAAATACAAAAATAGCCAGGGTGGTGGCTCACGCCCATAATCGCAGCTAGTGGAGAGGCTGAGGCAGGAGAATTGCTTGAGCGCAGGAGGCAGTTGCAGTGAGCCGAGATTGTGCCACTGCACTCCAGCCTGGGCGACAGAGTGACGCTCCGTTGCCAGTGAGTGAGCCAGTGCCCGGCCAGCTAAGCCGTCCCTTTAGTGATTCCCAAAAACCACTAAAACAAACAAACAAAACAAAACAAACAGCACGCTGTGTTCCTGATGACCTCTGCCTTGCTAGAGGGGACCGCACAGCTTTGAAACACAACAGCCACGTGTTCTAGGCTCCTGCGTGCACCGGGCATACTTAACTGGCTTCTGGGAAAGGGATTTCTCAGAACTTAAGCCAGGAAGTGATCAAAAAACTTGCGGCATTACTCCTCTGTATCCTCTCAGGAAGTATTTTTTAAGCCACTGAATGAATCGCCCTTGAGTTGCACAAGAAGGAAACTTGCTTCACAGGGTGAAAAATGACAGAAACTGCTGAAGTCACTTCCCCGGGCCGCTGAATGAGAACCCCAGCTCCTGTGCTGGAGAGAAAGGCAGCGAGAGGAGGAAGCGAGGTCCAGCTTGTCCCTGGCTCCCTCTCAGGCCCCCACTTCCTTTCCAAGTCTGGAGAGCAGTGAACTGCCTGTGCCATGGGCAGGACACCACTGATCAGACCACTGAGGCTTTCCAGCTGCAGCTCATCGCTGAAGGCTACGTGTCTCTCGGTGCATCTTGAGATAAGCACTTGCTGGTGTTCCTTGCTTATCCCACAAGTGCACCTGGCAGGAGAGACGGAGTCACTCCCCTCCACTGGCCTGACCCACTTCTCTTTCCTGGACACAGGAGGCATACACAGAATACCTGAGGAGCATCCACTATATCTCCCAGGTGCTACTGGAAGAAGTGGAAACCACGAAAGGTACAGCTCAGCCGGCCGGGCGCTGGCTCACTCACTGGCATCCCAGCACTGTGGGAGGCCTAGGTGGGCGGATCACCTGAGGTCAGGAGTTCGAGCCCAGCCTGGGCAACCCGTCTCTACTAAAAATACAAAAATTAGCTGGGCATGGTGGCAGGAGCCTGTAATCCCAGCTACTTGGGAGCCTGAGGCAGGAGAATCACTTGAACCCAGGAGGCAGAGGTTGCAGTGAGCCGAGATCATGCCATTGCATTCCAGCCTGGGCGACAAGAGCAAAACTCTCTCTCAAAAAAAAAAAAAAAAAAGATACGGTTCAGCCTTGCCGCTCCCTCCATGCTGGACGAATTGTGGGCAGCCTAGCCCTTGATGGGCGCCAGGCTTGGGGAAGCTCCTGTATCCTTCCAGTCTGACCACTGGTAGCAGGTGGACTGGCCTGCACTCAGTGTGACATAGTGACAGGAAGGGACCAGTGTTGTGGGTAAGGTGGAGACTGGGATGTGAGAAGATAGGGGCTCCAGCGGGCTGCACAGAAGAGGGGCGGCATTCCAGCACTGGAACGTGCAAAGGCCCTGAAATCAGAGGTGCAGGGCGGGGCTCTGTGCCTGCCTCAGCTGGAACTGGAGCCATTCTGGTCTGAAGGGAAACTGGAAGAGGCTTTGAGCTTTGAGGGAGAGGCCAGCCTGGGAGTGGAGCTTCGGGTGAGGACTGAGGGCGGCAGTGGCCAGACCACCCGGGATGGGAGCAGTAAACGGCCTGGGAATGATCCTGAAGGTGAATCACAGCAGACGAGCAGGAGGCAGATGGGGGCAGGAGCGGACTGGCAAGGGGGCAGTAGAAAGTTCCACAATGATTGTTCTCACTTCAGACAAAAAAAGAATATATATATATATATATATATATATATATATATATAAAAAGAAAGTTCCACAATGAACACATTCAGTTTGAGGAGCGGCAGCCACTGGACACAGGAGCACAGAGGTCAGGGGAACTAGTAGGGGGCTGTGAGCTCGGCTGAGCTCTGTGGCTCCAAGATTGAGGAGTTGGGAGGAGGACTGGCAGAGGATCCCATGGGGAGAGCAAGGTCCCAGAAGACGGAGAACTCCAGGGGCCCACCGCATCTGGCAAAGTGGCGATGGGGATGGGTAAGGGCAGTTTTCAGGGGTGTCGGGGGCTAAATCAGGGGGCAGGATGAGAAGACCGGAGTGCGAAGTTTGCTATGAAAGGCAGCAGGGAGGTGGGTCAGGAGCTGGGGTGGTGGGTCCAGGGGTGGGTCACAGAGAGGCAGCTTCCACAGTGTGTGGAGGTGGGTGGGGCGCTGGGGCAGTGGGGCAAGGGGCGACTCACAGCGTGCAAAAGGACTGTGTGAGCATGTCCGTGGTCCCGAGCAGAGGGGCTCCATGCCAAGCCCATGGGGAGGCAGGGCTTTGGGTACATACAGCCGGCGGGAGATGGGCGAGGAGATTCCCCTCAGCACGTCCTTGTCTCTGAAACGGCCCCCTTCCCAGAGGGCTGCAGCTGCAAGTGAGGCCCTGAGTGAGCAGCAAAGGCCCTGTTTAGGGTCCAGGCTCTCACAGGCCTCCGTGAGGGGCACGTGGACTCAGCAGGGTCATGAGGTAAAACCAGGGCAGGTGATTAGAGATGAGTGGTTGGGGGCTGGCCCAGGGTCCATGGTGGGGACAGTGGGCTTCCCTGGGGTCAGTGGGCTTGCCAGGGGGCAGTGGCAGGCATGGGGGGCAGTGGGCTTGCCCAGGGGCAGTGTGGGGGGCATGGGGAGCAGTAGGCTTGCCCAGGGTCAGTGGTGGGGGGCAGTGGACTTACCCGGGGTCAGTGGAGGTGGGGGGCAGTGGGCTTGCCTGACTTTTCCATCGCCTCATTTTATCTCAGCAACAGGTAACAGTCATAGAGCCAACTGTGACCAGCTTTCTTGTCCCTTCCCCAGAAGCTGGGGAAGCCATGCCCCCCGATACCTCCAGGATGCTGAAGCTAGCACAGCAGTGTCTGGAGAGGGCCCAGTCGACAGCCGCCAAGCTTGGTGGGTCCCTGCAGTAGGCACGGTGCTCCTGGGTCACCCCCAAGCCTGCATCTCCTTTGTGGGGTGTGGGCCCACCTGCTGACCCCTGCCGATCAATGGCTTGCAGGGAAAATACGCCTGAAGCCAGCCATGCCTGCGGCTTCTCCCAACCCCCAACCTGCCAGCCGACACCGACGTGTGTATTCAGACGAAGGAGGGAAGCTCTCTCCTTTTCTTCCGCCGGAGATCTTCCAGAAGCTTCAGGGGGCAGAGTCACAAAGCTTTAAGAAGTAAGATGGGCAAGATGGGAGCTGGGCTGAGCCTGGGATTGGGTTTTTGAGGCTGAGGAAGATGAGCCGATCATATCGAATTTAGTTAAAATGGGTCCCAGAACGGGAATATCCTCTTGCCTGACAAAAGCAAATGGGGGCCGAGTGAGGTGCTCATACCTTAATCCCGGCACTTTGGGAGGCTGAGGCGGGTGGATCTGGAAGTCAGGAGTTCAAGACCAGCTTGGCCAAGATGGTGAAACGCCATCTCTACTAAAAATACAAAAATTAGCTGGTCGTGGTGGCGGGCGTCTGTAATCCCAGCTACTCAGGAGGCTGAGACAGAGAATTGCTTGAACCCAGGAGGCAGAGGTTGCAGTGAGTCGAGATTGCACTACTGCACTTCAGTGTGGTCAACAGAGTGAGACTGAGTCTCAAAAAAAAAAAAAAAAAAGAAAGAAAGGAAAAAAAAATAGGCACAGTGGCATGCCCCTGTAGTCCCAGCTACTAGGGAGGCTGATGTGGGAGGCTCACTTGAGCTTAGCAGGTTGAGGGTCCAGTGAGCCATGATTGAGCCACTGCATTCCAGCCTGGGCAACAAAATGAGACCCTTTCTCAAATAAAAAAAAAAAGAAAAAAGGCTGGGCGCAGTGACTCACACCTATAATCCCAGCACTTCAGAAGGCCAAGGCAGGTGGATCACCTGAGGTCAGGAGTTCAAGACCAGCCTGACCAACATGGTAAAACCCCATCTCTACTAAAAACATAAAGTGAGCGGGGCATGGAGGCTGAGGCAGGAGAATTGCTTGAACCCGGGAATCGGAGGTTGCAGTGAGCCGAGATTGCACCAGTGCACTCCATCCTGGGTGATAGTGTGAGATTGTCTCAAAAAAAAAATATTGTATATATACGTACAAATCCTTACATACACACAAAAGTGAGCAAACAGGTTTATCTCAACAGCAGAGCAGACACAGGTGAAGAGCAAATTCATGTATTGGAAAAAAGGTCAAAAGATACCCGGAATGAATTACAAAAACCAGTAAGGCAGAAAGCAAGAGATGCAAAGCCCAATGTGTTCACTGGAGTTCCAGAGAGAGGAGAAGGAAAATGGGAGAGAGGCACTGTTAGAAGGTAGAACGGCAGGGCGGCACAGAGGCTCACGCCTGTAATCCCGGCACTTTGGGAGGCCAAGGCGGGTGGATCTGGAAGGCAGGAGTTCAAGACCAGCTTGGCCAAGATGGTGAAGCCCCGTCTCTACTAAAAATACAAAAATTAGCCAGGTGTGGTGGTGGGTGCTTGTAATTCCAGCTACTCAGGAGACTGAAGCAGAGAATTGCTTGAACCCAGGAGGTGGGGGTTGCAGAGAACTGAGATCGCGCCATTGCACTTCAGCCTGGGTGACAGAGCAAGACTCCGTATCAAAAACAAAAACAAAAACAAAAACAAAGGAAGTTAGAATGGCAGACAGTTGTCTAGAACTGATGAAAGGCACAGAGACACGGATGCACAAAGCCCAGTGAATCCCAAGTGGGACAGACAAGAAGGGCCCACTCTCGTCCCTGCCGTGGCCGGGCTTGGCGTCCAGTCACCTCGTTTTGGCAAGTGCGGCTTTGGGGCAGGATGGCCAGGTGTAAGGCTCAGTCTTTCCTCCTCCTCATCCCCACCAGCACCCTCCATTGTCCCTGACAGTGGGAAGGTAAGAGGGACCAAAGCTTTCAAGGTGGAGTGGCTGTTGGGAACTGTTTAAAGGAGACAGTACCCTTCTTCTTTTCATGAGTCAGAAACTCGTCTAGCTATTTGGCCCATATAGTGCCTTTAAAGCAGGGGTGTCTAATCTTTTGGCTTCCTTGGGCCACACTGGAAGAACAATTATCTTGGACCACACATAAAATACACTAACGCTAATGATAGCTGATAAGCTTTAAAAAAATTGCAAATGCCAAGCACGGTGGATCACTCCTGTAATCCCAGCACTTTGGGAGGCCTAGGCGGGCAGATTATGACGTCAGGAGTTTGAGACCAGCCTGGCCAACACGTTGAAACCCCGTATCTACTAAAAATATAAAAAATTAGCTGGGTGTATTGGCACACGCCTGTAGTTCCAGCTACTCGGGAGGCTGAGGCAGGAGAATCGCTTGAACCTAGGAGGCGGAGGTTGCAGTGAGTCAGGAGCGGACCACTGCACTCCAGCCTGGGTGACAGAGTGAGACTTCATCTGAAACCAAAAAAATCTAACTTCCACCTCCCGGGTTCAAGCGATTCTCCCGCCTCAGCCTCCCAAGTAGCTGGGACTACAGGCGTGTGCCACCACGGCCGGCTAATGTTTTGTGTTTTAGTAGAGAAGGGGTTTCACCATGTTAGCCAGGATGGTCTTGATCTCCTGACTTCGTGATCCGCCTGCCTTGGCCTCCCAAAGAGCTGGGGTTACAGGCGTGAGCCACCGCACCTGGCCCTCAGTGATGGTTTAAGAAAGTTTAGGAGTCGGGTGTGGTGGCTCACGCCTGTAATCCCAGCACTTTGGGAGGCCGAGGTGGGTGGATCATGAGGTCAAGAGATCAAGACCATCCTGGTCAACATGGTGAAACCCCGTCTCTACTAAAAATACAAAAAATTAGCTGGGCACGGTGGTGCGTGCCTGTAATCCCAGCTACTCAGGAGGCTGAGGCAGGAGAATTGCCAGAACCCAGGAGGCGGAGGTTGCGGTGAGCCGAGATCGCGCCATTGCACTCCAGCCTGGGTAACAAGAGCAAAACTCTGTCTCAAAAAAAAAAAAAGAAAGTTTAGGAATTTGTGTTGGGCTGGAGTCAAAGTCTTCCAGCCCTTGGGTTGCACAAGCTTTTGCTTTGACAAGATTCATGTTTTGCTGAACACACATAACTAATCTCCATGAAAGTCCAGTGGTCCAACTTCTCTTGAAAAGTCAAAAGTCCTGGCAATACCAAAACCTGTGGTTTTTGTTTTTGTTTTGTTTTTTTGAGATGGAATCTCCCTCTATCGCCCAGGCTTGAGTGCAGTGGCTGGATCTCGGCTCACTGCAACCTTGCCCCCCCCCAGGTTCAAGCATTTCTGCCTCAGCCTCCCGAGTAGCTGGGATTACAGGTGTGCACCACCATGCCCAGCTAATCTTTATGTTTTTAGTAGAGATGTAGTTTCACCATGTTGGCCAGGCTGGTCTCGAACTCCTGACCTCAGGTGCTCTGCCCGCCTTGGCTTCCCAAACTGCCCGGATTATAGGAGGGAGCCACTGTAACTGGCCAAAATCACTGTACTGGCAGGGCAGGCAAGAAGAGGCAGGTGCTGCAGCCCACCCCAGATGGCTCCCTGCCTGCCCCCATTACCACCACCGCCTCCCCTCCTCCTCCTCCTCACCTCCTGGCTTCAGAGACAACAGGGAGGATGAGAGAAGCTCCTTTTGCAGCCAGAACACCACTGGGCTTCCTGGGGTCTAGACAGCAGCTCTTCACATTTCTAGAGAGCTGACGCCCTTGGAGGAAGCCTCCCTGCAGAATCAGAAGCTGAAGGCTGCGTATGAGGCCCGGATGGCCCGACTAGACCCCAGCCAGGCTATGCAGAAGACATCCCTGGTGAGTGGGGCCTAGGGAGGGCCTGGCGGTGCAGGGCAGCTGGCCTTACTCCCTCCTTCCTCTCCCAGACCCTCTCTCTACAGCGGCAGATGATGGAGAACCTGGTGATCGCCAAAGCCCGGGAGGAGACAGCACCCTTTCTGACCACCCTGGTGGTCTCTGGGGAGAACTCAAGTGTGGCCATGAGCCAAAGGCAGAGAACAGGGTAGCAAGGGTGGTGGACGTTCCGGGGTCGGGGTACAGGGCTAAGGGGCTTCCGGCTTTGCAGAGGGATGGCCTCTGGGGAAGGTCCCCGCCCCTATTCTCGGGGCCCTCTGGCTCTGCCCTCCTGGCTTCAGCACAGGCTGCCTTCTGTCCCAGAAGCCTTCCCTGAGGACTGCTCCTCACTGAGGGGGTCCCTGGCACGTCCCGGCTGCTCGGGGTGTGGTTGCAGGTGTGGGGCCGGGGTGGGGGCCGAGAGCCCCCTCAGATCCGACGCTTGTCCCCTTGACTCTGCACCCAGCTCCAGAGGAAGATGGAGGAGCGCCGGTTGCGGCTCCAGGAGGCCGCCAACAGGTGCGACTCCTGCCCGGTCCCCCGCTGCGGAGACAGCCCCGCCCAACCCCGGCCCCGGCCCTGGGATCCACCGCGCGCCTTCTTCCCCAGGAGATTTTGCAGCCAGGTCGCCCTGACCCCGGAGGAGCGGGAGCAGCGGGCACTTTACGCAGCCATCCTGGAGTACGAGCAGGACCACGTGCGTCCCCCTCCGGCCCACAGGGCCCAGGATTTGTAGGAGAGTCCCAGTGAGGCGGGCGGGGCCAGGGCCGCGTGGGAGGGACCGAGCGAGGGGCGGGGCCAGGGCCGCGTGGGAGGGACCGAGCGAGGGGGCGGGGCCAGGGCCGCGTGGGAGGGACCGAGCGAGGGGGCGGGGCCGGGGCCGAGCGAGGGGGCGGGGCCGGGGCCGAGCGAGGGGGCGGGGCCAGGACCGCGTGGGAGGGACCGAGCGAGGGGGCGGCGCCAGGGCCGCGTGGGAGGGACCGAGCGAGGGGGCGGGGCCAGGGCCGCGTGGGAGGGACCGAGCGAGGGGGCGGGGCCAGGGCCGCGTGGGAGGGACCGAGCGAGGGGGCGGGGCCAGGGCTGCGTGGGAGGGACCGAGCGAGAGAGCGGGGCCAGGTTTCAAGTAAGGTCTCCCTCTAGTGGGGGTCGGTTGCGCGGCCTGCTGGTGCTGGGTCTCCTGCACCCCAGGACGGTCTCCCAGTCTCTTGGGGCAGGCACTGATGGGAGATGGAGCGCGTCTGGTCGTGGGGACCCACGTGCTTCCCTCCAAGCTCCCCTGTCCCGTAGGACTGGCCGAAGCACTGGAAGGCCAAGCTCAAGAGGAGCCCGGGCGACCTGTCGCTGGTGACCAGCCTGCTGTCACACCTGCTCAGGTAGCTGGGCTTCAGGCACCGCTGAGCCCCTGTATGGGTTGGGTGCCGGGAGGGGCTGGACCGACGAGGACGAGGCTGCCGCGCTGCCCCAGGGACTTTGTGCCCCAGCCACGTGGACGCCACAGCTCCCTTGGCGCTGAGGGCGTTTCCTCGGCTTCTACAAGTGCTCTGCAGTACACTCACGGTCAGGAGGTGACGCGAATCACTTCTCTAAACCGGGCGTAGCGCGGCTCCTCTATAGACTGGCGGGTGCCACCCGGAGGGCGGCACGGGCAACGGGAGGCCGAGGCTGGCCGCGTTCTCACGCCCTCCTCTCCCGCAGCCTCCCTGACCACCCGATCGCGCAGCTCCTGAGGCGGCTGCAGTGCGCAGTGTACAGCACCCTGTACCCCGCGGTGAGCAGGGCGGCCACGCCAGCCCCAGGCTGCTGCCCCCCGACCCCCAACCCTGGAAGCCGGCGGCTGCGGCCCTCGCAGAGCCTCCACTGCATGCTGTCCCCGTGCGAGCCCAGCACGGCCCCGAGGCCCCAGGACAGCCCCCCTACGCCCCCACTCCACCCCGGCCCTGCGGGGCCTGCCTCGCCTGTGGGGGACATTGCGTCTGGCCTGCCAGACAAGGACAGCTCGTTCGAGGACCTGGAACAGTTCCTGGGGACGTCTGAGCGGCAGGGCCGGGGCCGGGGCCATGGGGGGCAGCCCGAGCCCCAGCTGCAGCAGCTGAAGAGCGCGGTGGAGGACATCCACAACGCCATCGGTGAGGCCAGGCCTCCACGTCCCGGGCCCCCTCAGCCTTCACTGCGGGAGGGGCTGCGGCTCTTGACCCCTGCTTGTTGGTCAATTTCAAGCTTCTATTTGGGGAAAGGCCTGTCGGTCAGAGCCTCTGATCAGACTCATGTCCACCCAGCCCAGCCTGCAGGTGGTGATGGCCCCATGCCTCAGCCCTTCTCATTTTGGAAATGGAGAGTAGAGACGGGGTTTCACCATGTTGGCCAGGCTGGTCTCAAACTGTTGACCTCAGGTGATCCCCCCGCCTCGGCCTCCCAAAGTGCTGGCATTACAGGTGTGAGCCACCACGCCTGGCCCAGGGTTCTCTTAAGAACCAGTGAGGGAGGCCAGCAGCCCAAGGCACCATTCTGGCTGTGCGGCCCACACACACGACCTTGGTCAGGGGCCCCACCTGCAGGGAGCTGATTCTAAAGTCTACTCTGGTTCCTGCAGTTTTGGATAAAGGCCCTTTTGAGAAAGGGCTCATCCTCCGTTCTCTTCTCAGGCCGCTGGCCAAAGGGGAAAGCAGCTGTAGGTGACAGTTTCTGCTCCCAGACTCCCTGCCCTGGGCCCAGGAGCATCAGGGGTGGGTGCAGGAGGCTTGAAGCTGGCTTGCTGCTCCTGGACACTGCGGGTTGCCCTGCTCCTCAGAGAGCTTGCTCAGCAGAGGCGGCCCCATGGCTTCAAGCCTCTTGACCCAGCAGGGGAGGGGCCTGTGTGGATGTCCCCGGCTCTGTTCCCAGCAGACAGGCTGCTCTCGCTGACCCTTCTGGCCTTCGAAGGCCTCAACACAGCTGCCTCCAAGGACCGCTGCCTGGCGTGCATAGAGGAGCCCTTCTTCTCCCCGCTGTGGCCTCTGCTGCTGGCCCTGTACAGGTACAGGCCCACTCCCACGTGGCCTGGCATCTGCCCACCCAGTACCCCTGGAGGCCTGCCCTGGTCCCTGGCACGGTCTCCTCTGCTCAATCCCCAAGACGCGTGTTTGCTGCCCTGGCCTGTGTTTTACCCCGAGGCCATCCTCAGGGGCTTCCAGTTTGCAGGTAGAGCTGTGCCCACCTCCCATGCCTGGGGCTTGGGAACACTGAGGCTTTTTGCTTGGGATACGTAGCCAGTTTTCTCCGGGAGAGCTCCAGGGACCTCCAGCCACAGCCCTGCCTCTGTCCCCAGGACAGGATCCCTGGGGCGGCTTAGCCTGGCCTCTCTCTGCCCTAGGAGCGTACACCGAGCCCGGGAGGCCGCTCTGAGCAGGAGTATGGAGCTCTACAGGAATGCACCCCCCACCGCCATCGGCATCCCCACCAAGCTCCTCCCCAAGGACTTGGAGGCCAAGGGGACCTACCCGTACTGCGCTGCGGCCCAGGAGCTTGGACTGCTGGTCCTGGAGAGCTGCCCCCAAAAGAAGTTGGAGTGCATAGGTTAGCAGGTTCGAGAGGCAGGCTCCCATCCCGGTGGGTGACCTGGAGCCTGTGTCTTCACCACTGAGCTTGCCACATGCGGGGTGGGTGGGACCAGGACAAAAGTGGTGTCAGAGCAATATCCTCAGGGTCACGGCAGCTCTTCCCAGCCCTGCACATCAGGAAGTGGGTGGGTGGGTAGGTGGGCAGAGTGTGAGGGGGGGCTCAGGCTGCCGGGTGGGACAGCGGCCTGGGTTCGCTTTCCCATCCCTGCTGGGTCCCCCTGTGGCATCCCCAACTGCCCCTGAAGCCATATGTCTGCGGCGCAGTTCGGACCCTGCGGGTCATCTGTGTCTGCGCAGAAGACTACTGCCCCACCTCGGAGGCCACACCCCAGGCCGGACCCCAGCCCATCGCTGCAGCAGCCATGTGAGTCCCAGGAGGCCGAAGCGTGGCCAGGGAGGAGGGCCCTGGAAAAGCACGGGGCATCAGAGGGGCTGTGTTCACGACCCTTAGCCTCGTGCCGCGGCTGGGCTGTAGCAGCAAAAAGGCCCCGAGTGTGGGCCCAGCCCTTGCTCAGCAGAGCGGGAGCTCCCATTTAGGCACAGCCTTGCCACTCCCAGGTGGCTTCCTGGACCACTGGGCAGGAGGCACAGAGATTGTGGCCGGGACGGCTGCACAGCCGCCGGGTTTGCGGAGCGAGAGGCCCGGCCCACGGTCACGGCCGCCGTGCCCTTCCCACAGCGGTGCCGACGACCTGCTGCCCATCCTCTCCTTCGTGGTGCTGAGGAGCGGCCTCCCTCAGCTGGTGTCAGAGTGCGCGGCCCTGGAGGAGTTCATCCACGAGGGGTAGAACCCGGTGGGGGCAGGGTGGGGGCCTCTGTGGGAAGAGTGGGGACCTCGTCCCTCAACCTGAAGGGTGGTTGTCAGTGGCGGCTGGTGAGGGCAGTGACTTCGTCACAGCCACGCCGCCTTCAGGCAGCCCCCACGGGTGCCCCTGTGCAGTGTGCCTGCTGCCTCATGCCCCGTGGCCCCTCACTTAGCTCAGCCTCTCCCACAGCAGGAGCTGGGGGCCACCCCCTGAGCAGTGTCTGCCTGGGGATTGAGGGCCATCCCTGGCTCTGCTGTCCAAGGACAAGCACAGAGGGGGTGGGAAAGGCCTCCTCCAGCCCAGCCACCCTGACAGCCCCACCTGTGCACCCGCACCGCCCAGACCCTGAACTGGGAAGGCAGACACTGCCCTCTGGAGGCCGGGTGATGCCTGCTGCCATCCGTGCAGGTACCTGATCGGAGAGGAGGGTTACTGCCTGACATCACTGCAGAGTGCCCTGAGCTATGTGGAGCTGCTGCCCCGGGGAGGCCTGGCCAAGCAGTAGAGCCAGACCCAGGGCTCTGGCAGGGCCTGGCCTTGCCTCCCAGGACCGTACCTCCTGCACCTAGAGCCACGAGGCCTACCGAGGACTGCCCTGGAGCCCCACGCTGCTCTGCACACGGCGCGTGGGCACTGGGGAGCTGGTCCATGTTGTGTGCGCTCCAGCTCTTGCCCCTTCCTCGCCCAACATCTAACCCTGGAGCTTGGGGTTGGCATCTCTGCCCCAACAGGATGGGTCTGAAGCAGCTCCAGGAGGAACCCAGCCCTGCTCTCCTGTGCAGACGTCACAGGCTCTGCGAAGGGAAGCCTCGGGCTCCAGTGGGCGCAGGCTCAGCCATGAGCGTCTGGCTGGGTCCTGCTCTGCCCTTCACTGGGGCAGCTCCTGGGAGGCATCGGGAAAAAGGGGGCCATGAGCCAGCCAGCAGTGGAGGCGGCAGTCCAGTTTCTCTTCCTCCAGCCCCTAGAAAGGGGAGTTGTAACCCTATGAAGCAGTTTCTTGTCTGGGTCAGGAGCAAGGGCTGGCTGGGGCCTGAGGCGCAGCTGTTACGAGGCTGAGCTCCATGCTGAATGGCAGGGTCATCCCTGGGGGGTCTGGGACTCTCAGCCCAGGACATTCCCTGCCCTCGCTCACCTTGGCAGTGGGCAGTGAACGTTCCGAGACTCCTGGCCAACTCCCACCCTGGGCATCTTCTCCAGGTCCGTGCAGCCCAGGGGTCAGCCCTCTGACGGTCACATGCCCCCATGCAGCCACCCACCCAGCCTAAAATAAAGAGGTCACTGCTGTCCTGCTCCGTGTGGCTCCCTCAGTCCCCACCCCACTGGCCAGGCAGCACAGCCACCCCTGCTGCCCATGGCAGAGGCCACTGAGCACAGGTGAGGAGGAGCCACAGCCCAGCCCCAAACCAAGCCTGGCCCGACCTCTCGTGCCTTTGCCAGCCTCTGAGACCCTCTGCATAGAAGCAGGGTCCTCTTGAGACTGCGTGCCCTGGCAGGTGTGGGCTTCACTCGCTAGGACAGGCGAGCTCTGCAGGGTATTGGTGTGGGGGAGAGCGGGTGTCCCTGGGGACCTGAGTCCAGAGCACTCACCTGAGGGTCTCAGGATACATCATCATCTGTGCATGAGGACACACAGAGGCCCTGAGGTGCAGAGGAGGCAGCCGGCCGCCGGGCGTGGACAGCATGTGCCAGGGAGGTGTGGGCAGGTCATGGAGGGAGGGTGCTTCTGCAAGGAAGGAGCCCCCGCCAGCTTGATATGCCATGGGGGGGCAGATGCAGGGCTGGTGGGGTCCCAACCCTAGATGCCACCAGGAGCTGGTTGTGGGGAGCAGGTGCAGGGCTGGGGCATAGGGATCTGGCTCTGAGGCAGGGCTGGCTTCCTCAGGGAAAGGGTGGTAAAAGCAGCGGCTGTGGAGTTGCTGGGATGCTTGCACCCTCGGCAGTGGCTGGTTTACCCCTGAGGACTCTGGGGAGGCAGATGAAGCGCCTCTCCAAGTGGGGGCAGGGCTGGAGCATTTGCCTCAGCCCTCAATGTG
This sequence comes from Aotus nancymaae, assembly GCF_030222135.1. Lineage (NCBI taxonomy): Eukaryota > Metazoa > Chordata > Mammalia > Primates > Aotidae > Aotus > Aotus nancymaae. Next base: position 402,360 of record NW_026988510.1, read on the forward strand.
AACCCCAGCTGGCCATGGTGCCTTGGGGCTTGGGTAGGAGCGCTGCTCAGGCTTAGCGTTGGTGTCTAGAAGGTGGGATTTTCAAGTCCACTTAACAGAATGGTAGGGATGAGCTATGTCTTGAACAGATCTTGGCATGGGAGCACCTGCTGGCTGGGCTGTCTCCCTGGCGGAGATCAGGCAGGCGTGTTGGGAGCACCTGCTGGCTGGGCTGTGTCCCTGGCGGAGATCAGGCAGGCGTGTTGGGAGCACCTGCTGGACTGTCTGTCTCCCTGGCGTGAGATCAGGCGCTGCTGCTTGCTGTGCAATGTTGCCCTCTCTGAGCCTGTGGCTCCCCCACAAGACAGGAGTGAATAGTGGCTTCCTTTTAGAAATCCTGCAAATGAAAAAAACCAAGAACCCCCAATTAGAAAAATAGCAAAGGCTACAAACAGGCTATCTGGAGAGTGTGGGTAACCCCCAATACAGGCACCGAGGAAGGAGAGCTAAGCAGAACCCTGGCACAATTAGGCCTGAAGAATATCTCAGTTTATAGTTACTACTCAGCTATTTCCCTTTATATAATCCTCTATATAGAACCACATAATAGTTCATAGTAAAGAAGATTTCTCTACATATAATTATATCTTAGTTCATAATCGGAGGAATGCCTAGAGTGGACACAGTACAGACCATAAATTAAGGAATAAGCAGCTTATAGTCGGAGGAATGCCTAAAGCAGACACAGTGCAGAGCATGATTTAAGGGAAAAACAGTTACACCAGGACAAGAACCCATGGCCCAGGCGGCAGCGTTCAGTATCGTAAAGATACCCGCTGTGTGGCAGGCCTGGGGCAAGAGCCACTCCTCCCGATAAAGGAGTTGTAGGACCTTGCTCCAGTTCTTGTGGAAGGCTGCCCTCAGACCGGCAATCCACCTTGGTGACTGTGAACTTTATCAGCTCTTGCTACTGTGCTGCTTGAAAAGCATCTTCCCATAGAACACATTGGAAGCTGCCAGAAGCTGGCGGTAACCCTGACAGCTCTGTCACTGCTGTGTGACTTAAAGCATCCTCCTATAAATCTTCTTAGAAGTAGTTTGCCCATAGATAGAAGTATTGCACACTGCACCCTCTTCACTGCGCACGGCCCACCTTCAAGCCTTGGTGACCTAATGGGGGTGGACCCCTTACTGCACACGGCCCTTGCCTTCATGGGAAAGGGCCCCTTGCTGCACACTGTCCACCTCCTGGCCTAGGTGACCTAATGGGGGTGGACCCCATGTTTTACTGCTCATGACCCTATCACTATCCTTAAAGATGATTTCACTCACTGCCCTGCCCCGTAACCTATACACAATAAATACACTTCTGGACATTCGGGGCCTCGCCTGTCTCCGCTCATAGGTGGCGTGGCCCCCCGAGCCCAGCTGCATTTTCCTTGTACTTCTGTGTCCTGTCTTTATTTCTCGGATCCTGTGCCTCAGCACAGCATAAGGGACACCCCACGACCCTGTGGGCCATCAGCCCTACAGAGAGGAAACAAATTTATTCTGAACTGGGTACAGTAGCTCATGACTGTAATTTGAGGTCATTTGAGGTTACAAGTTCGAGACCTGTAGGGCTGTTGGTCCCACAGGTTCGTGGGGCGTCCCTTATGCTGTGCTAAGGTGCAGGATCTGAGAAGTAAAGAGACAGGACACTGGCCGGGCGCGGTGGCTCAAGCCTGTAATCCCAGCACTTTGGGAGGCCGAGGCGGGTGGATCACGAGGTCAAGAGATCGAGACCATCCTGATCAACATGGTGAAACCCCGTCTCTACTAATACAAAAAATTAGCTGGGCATGGTGGCGCATGCCTGTAATCCCAGCTACTCAGGAGGCTGAGGCAGGAGAATTGCCTGAACCCAGGAGGCGGAGGTTGCGGTGAGCCGAGATCGCGCCATTGCACTCCAGCCTGGGTAACAAGAGCAAAAACTCCGTCTCGAAAAAAAAAAAAAAAGAAAAAAAAAGAAAAGGGGTCCACCCCCGTTAGGTCACCGTGGCAAGGAGGTGGGCTGTGTGCAGCAGGTGTCGTGCGCAACACTTCTTATCTGGGGGCTGGAGACTTCAAAGGGTTTCTAATAGAAGGATACTGTAAGCCATCGCAGTGGGAGCCGGCAGACTTGTGCTCTGAAGATATTTATGGGAGGATGATTTGAGCTGGCACAGAAGTGAGAAAAGACTCACAGGGTGTACAGCCACCGTGACTGGTCACACCAGAGGGTTCCTCTCCCTCGGTTACTTCCAGGATCTCAGGCCTGAGACCTGCTTTCCACAGGAACTGGATGCAAGGTGCTACAACTCCTTTATCAGGAGGAGCGGCTCCTGCTCCAAGCCTGCCATACAGCGTGTGCCCTTTCAGGCAGGGACGCGGCCGCCTGGGTCTTTGGTTCTCGTCCTGGTCTGGCTGTTTTCCCATGTGCTGCTTCTGTTCCGTGACTGCTCTAGGCATTCCTCCTACTACAAACTACTATACGTTTATATAGAAGTATTCCATAAATCAGCACTAAATGTGTCAGTACAGCTCCGACTACAATACCTGTATGATTCTATAGGATATATATATGATTATATAGACTACAATATTTGTATGACTACATAGAAAGATTATATAGAACTAGGTATGCTAGATGTAAGTATTAAGTATGATTATATAAGCTACATATATGTAAGCAGTAAGTTATACTTCAGGCACTAATTCTATAAACATATATGATTATATATATAGGATTATATAAAGGAAATAGCTGAGTAATAACACTATAAACTAAGATATTCTTCAGGCACTAATTGTGCCTGGGGTCTGGATAGTTCTCCTTCTTTGGTGTCCATGGGGGGTGGTACCCTCAGAGACCAGCCTGACCAACATGGTGAAAACTCATCTTTACTAAAAATATGAAAAAATTTAGCCGGGCGTGGTGGCACATGCCTGTAGTCCCAGCTACTGGGGAGGCTGAGGCAAGAGAATCCCTTTAACCCAGGAGGCAGAGGTTGCAGTGAGCTGAGATTGGGCCACTGCACTGCAGCCTAGGCAACAGAGTGAAACTCTGTCTCAAAAAATAAATAACAACAAAAAGTAATAGCTAGGTGCGGTGGCTCATGCCTGCAATCCCAGCAGTTTGGGAGGCCGAGGCAGGCGAATGGATCATTTGAGGTTGGGAGTTCGATACCAGCCTGGCTAACGTGGCGAAACCCCGTGTCTACTAAAAATTCAAAAATTGGCTGGGCATTGTGGCGTGTGCTTATAATCCCAACGACTTGGGAGGCTGAGGCAGGTAAATCGCTTGAACCCAGGAGGCAAAGATTACAGTGAGCTGAGATCGCGCCACTGCACTCTGGCCTGAGCTACAGAGCAAGACTCTGTCTCAAAAATAAATAAATAAATAAATAAATATTGAAAAGCTACTCTGCATAAGAAGCAGTGTTCAAATTGTGACAAGAATCAAAGGACAAGTACGATTTAGCGTTGTATCAGCTGGACTGCAGAAGATGAGGAAGCTGGACCATGGCGCGTCTGGCCGGGGAGGGAACTCAAGCACCGTGGGGTGGACTGGGCAGTGGCCCCAGAGGACCAGGTGTGGTCCTAGGACAGGTAAGTGTAGACGGACGCTCTGACCTAGCAAGGCTGATCTCAGTTTTAGAGGACGCGTATTCATATGTGGTCAAGATAATGGGCTGTCCATCCCAGGAGGTCATGGAAGGAGCGGAGAATGCACACAGCCCACGGAGGGTCCTTGGGTAGGCGCGAGGGAGCTGGGAATGCATGCGGCCCATGTAGCTACCGCTGAGTAACAGACTACCCCAACTCATGGGCTGCAGTACACAGCAGGCCGGGCATGGTGGCTCACATCTGGAATCCCAGCACTTGGGGAGGCTGAGGTGGGAGGATCACTTGGGTCCAGGAGTTTGAGAACAGCCTGGGCAACATAGTAAGGCCCCATCTCTACTAAAAAATTAAAAATTACGCTGAGCACCTTGGGAGGCCAAGGTGGGTTGATCACCTGAGGTCAGGAGTTTGAGACCAGCCTGGCCAATGTGGTGAAACCCCTGTCTCTATTAAAAATAGAAAAAAAAAAAAAAATACAAAAATTCAGTATTGAATTTTTTAAAAAAGAAAAAAAAAATACAGAAGTCAGCTGGGTGGCTCTAGGTGCAGCTTCTAGGTGGTAACCCAGTGGCTGGGGGTTGCATTCATCCGAAAAGCTGTCTGCTGTCTGTGGCTGGTGCCAGCTGTCGTCTGGGACCCCAGTCAGGCTATCACAATGACAACGTGAGGCCCAGATGGGTCTCCAGGCGCTGCCAGAGCGACAAAATGGGTGGCTTGAACCAGCAGAAATGTACTCTCATCATTTGCAGGCCTCAAGTCAAAATCAAGCTGCAGGCAGGCCGACTCCCTCTGGAGAGTTTAGGGGAGAATCCTTTTTGCCTCCAGCTTCAGGCGGCCTTCTCTCCCGTGGTTCATCTCTATGTTACAAGGACACCAGTCACTGGATTTAGGGCCAACGCCAATGCCGAACAACCTCATCTTAACTTGATTTTGTCTGGAAAAACTATTTCCAAATAAAATCCCACTCACAGACTCCAGGTGAAGGTGAATTTCAGGTACAAGTGCAGCGCAAAACCTCCACATATGGCCCCGGCTTCTTCACTATAGTGGCTGGGCTCTGAGGCTGTGTTAGTCCGTCCTCATGCCGCTGTAAAGAACTGCCTGAGAACTGGCCGGGCGTGGCGGCTCATGCCTGTAATCTCAGCACTTTGAGAGGGTGAGGTGGGTGGATCACGAGGTCAGGAGTTCAAGACCAGCCTGGCCAAGATGGTGAAACCCTGTTTCTACTAAAAATACACCAAAAAAAAAAAAAAAAAGCCGGGTGTAGTGGTGGGCACTTGTAATCCCAGACACTCAGGTGGCTGAGGCAGAGAACTGTTTGAATCCTGGAGGCGGAGGTTGCAGTGAGCTGACATCTTGCCACTGCTGTCCAGCCTGGGCAACAGAGCGGAACTCCGTTTTTGTTTTTTGTTCTTTTAAAGCTGTCTGAGACTGGGTAATTTAATTAAAAAAAAAAAAAAGAGAGAGAGGTTTAATTGACTCAGTTTCACATGGCTAGAGAGGCCTCAGAAAACTTACAATCATGGCAGAAGGCAGTGCCTGACAGGGTGACAGGAGAGAGAATGAGCACTGAGCGAAGGGGAAAACTCCTTATAAAACCATCAGATCTGCTGGAACTCACTAGCATAACAGCGTGGAGGAGGCTGTCCCCAGGATATAATTATTTCCACCTGGTCCCACGCTTGACAAGTGGGGATTATTACAATGCAAGATGAGATTTTAAGGCCCGGCTCAGTGGCTCACGCCTGTAATCCCAGCACTCTGGGAGACTGACAAGGGTGGATCACCTGAGGTCAAGAGTTTGAGACCAGCCTGACTAACATGGAGAAACCCCGTCTCTACTAAAAATACAAAATTAGCCGGGCATGGTGGTGGTGTATGCCTGTAGTCCCAGCTACTTGGATTGAGGCAGGAAAATTGCTTGAACCTGAGAGGCGGAGGTTGCAGTGAGCCGATATTGTGCCACTGCACTCCAGCCTAGGCAACAAGAGCGAAATTGCATCTCAAAAAAAATTTAAAAAGATGAGATTTTGGGAGAGGACAGACGCAGACGCAAAGCATATCAGAGGCCAAGTATCTCGAGACAAGGCCAAGGGCGTGGCGTGTCTGTGATCTAGCCTTGGAATTCACAGCACTCCAGTTCTGTTCCGTGGGGTGAGGCGGGTACAAACCCACCTCCCCGCCCCAGGCCCATGGGAGGTGAGGTAGGCCCACTGCTGGATGGATGGACTGGGGCCACCGGATTCAGCGAGGATGGAGGGACAGAAGTTACCGCCACCCTCCTCTGCACCAGAAAAAGAAAACAGAGGAGCTGGAGGCATATGAAGTTAGTTGCCCACTGAGGTGACACTGGGCACCACGGCTGGGTTCAGTCAACAGTAAGTAAAAGAGCTCCCTGCCCAGATGTGGCCACCCAGATGACTTAGGGAGATACACCGACTCCATCACCATTTTTTAAAAAATAGAGTCCCATTCTGTCACCCACGCTGGAGTGCAGTGGCGCGATCTTGGCTCACTGCAACCGCAACCTTCCCCTCCAGGGTTCAATTAATTCTCCTGCCTCAGCCTCCAAAGTAGCTGGGATTACAGACATGCGCCACCACGCCTGGCTAATTTTTGTATTTTTAGTAGATACAGGGCTTCACCATGTTGGCCAGGCTTGGCTCAAACTCCCGACCTCAAGTGATCCGCCCTCCTCGGCTTCCCAGAGTGCTGGGATTACAGGTGTGAGCCACCATGCCCGGCCACGATTACAGTATTTTTAAGACTGTAATTTAAGAAAAAGCAGAGACGTCGCGGCCCAGGGAAAGTTTCAACAAACTTGGGCCTTGGTTTTGGCGGCGTGAAAGGTGAGGGGCACAAACGGGAAGGAGCAGAGCCTGCCCAAAGCGGGAGTGTAGGTCGGGGGGGTGTCTAGGCTGGGACGCCCAAGGGTCTCCCTCGTCCTCCTCTCCTGGGCAACGCGAGAAAATGGCTTTAGGACAGAACAGAGGAACCCGAGCGAAAAAAACGCCCCCAGGACGGCGCGGCCCGGATTTAGCCTGGATGGATCCGCAGCCCAGGTCAGCTTTTAGCCTAGAGACGGGGCAGCTTCGCCTGCCTCAGAGACCCGCCCAGACGCTGCTCTCAAGGGCGGCGGATGACAAGTGCGGGAAGCCGGTAAGCGGAACCGGCAGAAATAGAACCCGAGGTCCCGGCACCCACCTGAGACGAGGCTGAAAAAGGCTTGTCCTTGCGCCCACCTTCCGTGACGGGCACCGCCCACAAGCGGATAGCCCCGCCCCGCACGAGGCCCGCCCCCGGGCCCGGCCAATCCCCGCAGGTAATGCAGGTGGCCCCGCCCCGGAGGGGGACGAGCCCGCGCACCTGCTTCCCCGCGCCGGGACGCCTGAGGCCGGGTCCCTGTCTCGTAGAGAGGAGCGGCCCAGGCACAACCTTCACTGAGCACCTCCCCTGAGGCCGCAGCCCTCGGCCCTGGGGCGTCGTGAAAGTCACGGGTCCCGTGGGGAGACAGGCGACGCGGTGACAGGAGACTCTCGGGGCGCCTCGCGCAGGTGCTCCCCGGCGGGACACCGCCTCCTTCCGGCGTCCACCAGGCCTTGCCCAGGCTCGGAGGCCCCGCCCCTCCTGAATTAGCTGGAGGCGGGGCCTGAGCCAAGCCCCGCCCCTGGCGTCAAGGCCGCGGACCCCGGGCGGAGCCGACTCCCGGCGGAAGCGCACGGCGCACGCGGAGGCCCGAACTGAGCGGTGGCTGCCGGGGACCGCTGGGGACGGACAGGTAGCGCCATCTCCCGCGAGTTCCGCAGCTCCATCTGTCGGGAGAGGGCTCAGCGGGCGGAAGGGTGCGGTCGGTCACCGGGGCGCCCCTGGAAGGCCGAGGTCCCCCGGCTGGGGAGGGGCTGGGGGTGCGGGAGCGCTCAGCTGGAGAGGGCCGGATCGCCGGGTGGGCGGGCAGATGGCGCCGGGGGCTTCAGGGTAGGGGGCGCCAAGGATACCGGGGCGCTCAGCCTGTGGGGGCGGGGTCTCCAGGCTCGGGGGGTCCTGGGGACGCCGGGCGGGGGCTCGGAGACAGCGGGGCGCGGCCTGAGGTCCCTGACCCCCCGCCCGCCGCAGGATGGGCAGCAGCTCGCTGTCCGAGGACTACCGCCTGTGCCTGGAGCGCGAGCTGCGACGGGGCCGCGCGGGCGTGTGCGGGGACCCCTCGCTGCGCGCGGTGCTCTGGCAGATCCTGGTGGAGGACTTCGACCTGCACGGGGCGCTGCAGGACGACGCCCTGGCGCTGCTCACCGACGGGCTGTGGGGCCGCGCCGACCTGGCGCCCGCGCTGCGCGGCCTGGCCCGCGCCTTCGAGCTGCTGGAACTGGCCGCTGTGCACCTGTACCTGCTGCCCTGGAGGAAGGAGTTCACTACCATCAAGGTAGGCGCCGGCCCGCGGAAGCGCGCCCCTCGTCCTGGCCTGCGGGTCGTGGGAGACCACGCCTTTCGGAAGAGAGGGGCTTCCAGCGTCCTTAGCGCCCGGTGGGCGTCTCAAGGCTCAGAGCGCCGAGGGGTCGTGGGCGTGCTGGGGCACCCACTCTGAGGGCCGAGAACATGGGTGGGCGAGGGCAGGCTTGGCCTGCTCGAGAGCGTGCGTCAGCGTCTTCCCTAAGGCGGCCTCGCGACCCCAGCTGCCATGGGACTCTTGGGACAGGGGCACGGGAGGGACTTGCGGTCCCGCGGTCATCCCGATTCCTCCAGGATACGGGCCACTCCCATTTGCAGAGGCGGCCGCCGAGGCTGGGAGGACTGCAGACGGGCGTATCCCTGTAAAGGTGCAGGGCTGGGCACAGACCTAGTGAACTCCTTGGCCTGGGGCCGACCTGGCCCCTCTAGGTGAGCTCCTGGCGGCAGGAGGGGGCAGGGCCGCCCGGAGCTCTGAGCTAATTCGGAAGAGTAGGAAGCAGATGACGTCACTGCGCACGTGGGCGAGCTATGCCTCCACCGGTTGCCATGGCAGCGGCAATCTCTCCGCGGCTCCGCAGGGACACCTGCTGGTCCGCTGGACTCTCATTCACGAGAGGGAACGGACAGGCCCGCCTTGGAGGCCTCCCAAGCAAGGCAAGAGAATGACCCGGGCTTCAGTGCCCAGCACCCCTGGATTGGAGCTAGTTCTGCTGCCTCCTGGCTGGGAGGCCTCGGCCATTACCTCATCTCTCTCAGCCTCTTTCCTCCTCTGAAACAGGGACACAGGACAGTCCAGTTCATGGGACCGGAGGAATGAATGGAAGCCCTGAGCTCAGTGTGGCAGGCACTGGGTGCTGGCACGTGGGCCGCGTCCCGGCGTTCTTGGAGCTAGGGGATTTTACATTCAGGAGAGGCTGGCAGTGACTGTCCTGATGTTCTTCACCTAACTGTAGGCTGGAAAGCACTCACCATTCTGTTATGGCTGTCAGCCCAGTGCAAGGACAGCCTCTGGAGAGCTCTGAAAACAGGTGTTATCTCCAGGCAGCAGGGGAAGAATGAAGGGTGGAGCTTCTGTCCTGATCTGCAAGACTGTAATGGGAAGAAAAGTTGACAACAGTATGTTTAAGAGGCTACCTATTCTAGCTTTGCGTAGAGACCCTGAAAAGGGGTGGGGCACCTCATAAGAGGGGCAAACCAAAATCTTATTTGTGTTTGCACAACAAACACCTGGGCAGGTCCATCCAAAACTAATTAGACTAGGCCGTCCCCAGGGAGGAAAGAGAGCGGCAGGGAACCAAGACAATGGAAGTTCTCAGTACAGGGGCTGTTTTCTTCTGATTCATGTATCAGGGGCAGGTTCATGTACTAGTTGTTTTTTCCATTAAATTTAAGAAATCCTAGGCTGGGCACGGTGGCTCAGACCTGTAAACCCAGCACTTTGGGAGGCCGAGGCAGGCAGATCACTTGAGGTTGGGCGTTCGAGTCCAGCCTGGCCAACAGGGTGAAACCCCGTCTCTACTAAAAATATGAGTATTAGCCGGGTGTGGTGGCGGGTGCCTGTAGTCCCAGCTACTCAGGAGGCTGCGGCAGGGGAAGTGCTTGAATCTGGGAGGCACAGGCAACAGTGAGCTGAGATCGAGCCACTGCACTCCATCCTGGATGACAGACTGATGGTGTCTCAAAGAAACAGCAACAAAAAAGAAATTCTGATGTTCGGGCCTGGCCCAGGCTGGCTAAGCCTAGTTTCTGGGGTTGGGCCCAAGCATCAGAAGCTGCCAAGGCTTGAGCCGATGATCCTGGACCCACTGTGTTCTGGGTCCGCTGACCAGCCGCTCTCTTGCAGACCTTCTCCGGGGGCTACGTGCACGTGCTGAAGGCTGTGCTGTCAGATGACCTCCTCCTCAAGAGCTTCCAGAAGATGGGCTACGTGCGCAGGGACAGCCACCGGCTCATGGTGACTGCCCTGCCCCCCGCCTGCCAGCTGGTGCAGGTGGCCCTGGGCTGCTTCGCCCTCCGGCTGGAATGTGAGATCCTGGGTGAGGTGCTGGCCCAGCTGGGCACCAGTGTGCTGCCGGCTGAGGACCTGCTGCAGGCGCGGCGTGCCAGTGGGGATGTGGCCTCCTGCGTGGCCTGGCTGCAGCAGCGGCTCGCCCACGATGAGGAGCCGCCACCTCTGCCCCCCCGAGGCTCCCCTGCTGCTTACAGGCCCCCACTGGACTTATACCGGGACCTGCAGGAGGACGAGGGCTCTGAGGACGCCAGCCTCTACGGGGAGCCGTCACCAGGTCCCGACTCTCCCTCGGTGGAGCTGGCCTACAGGCCGCCACTCTGGGAGCAGAGCGCCAAACTGTGGAGCCCTGAGGGCCGGGCCTGGGATACCCCAGCTGAGGAGCTGTCGCAGGCCAGCACCCCACCCTACGGGGCCTTGGAGGAGGGGCTGGAACCCGAATCCTCGGCCTTCTCCTTCCTCTCCCTGCGCAGTGAGCTCAGTAGGCCTGGAGACCTGGCCACTCCCGAAAGCTCTGCGGGGGCCAGCCCCAGGCGCATTCGGTCAGAGGGCGTACCGGCCTCAGCCTACAGGTCTGTCTCTGAGCCCCCAGGCTACCAGGCACACGGCTGCCTGTCCCCTGGTGCCCTGCCGACCCTCTGCTGCGACACGTGTCGCCAGCTGCACGCTGCCCACTGCGCGGCCCTGCCCGCCTGCCGCCCCGGCCACTCCCTGCGCGTGCTGCTTGGCGACGCCCAGCGGCGCCTGTGGCTGCAGCGTGCACAGATGGACACCCTGCTCTTCAACAGCCCCGGGGCCCGGCCCTAGGCAGGTGGGCCCGCGTCAAGGGCTCTTGGGAGACAGCTCCCGCGGTGCTTCTCTTTGCTGGGGAGGGTCTGGGCCTCCTAGGGCCTGGACCCCTGGTTGCTTTGTCCCTGGGGGAGTCCTGGGCACAGCAGGGGCTGGGAGAGTTCAGGCCAACCTCTGCTGGAGGCAGGACTCACCCTGTATATGGAATGCTTGGAGGGCCATAGGCCTCAGCTGGCCGGCAGGCAGGAACCTTTCCACATTTCTCTGTCCTCAGAACTCAGACCCGTGCCCACATGTGCTGGGCAGAGGGGTCAAGCCTGTTCCAGCCAGTGCCTGAACCTGTCCCCAGGGCTGGCAGCTCCTGGCCGGCTCCCTGCAGTGTAGGGCTCAGGACTTCGGGGCACTCCAGGGGTCCCAGATCTTCTCCACACAGGAGTATCTTCAAGGGTCTGTTGGTGACACCAAGGCCCCCCCAAGCTCTGCTGGGGCCCATCTCATCTGGGGGGCTCTGCTGAGTGTATGGCTGACCTGGCTTTGGGGACGCTGGCCCTCCCCTTGGGTGTCACAGCAGCTGGGCTCACAGAGAGGGAATGACCTCAGCCCAGACATGGAGGTGCCTGAGAGCTGCAGGAATGGCCAGCAGCTGACAGCCAGGCAGGCCCTCAGCGTCACTGCTACTGGGCAGAGGGGCCTTGCAGGCCCGCCCTGGTTTTGGTGGGTCCTGTGGTAACAATGCTCCCAGCCTCCCTTCCCTTGGGTGCAGCCCACAGGCTGGAGAGGAGGTGGCTCTGCCCTGAATACCCTCTTGGGTCCGGTGAGGGAGGGCCAGGGCACATGCACTGCGACAGCCCTCTGGGCTGACCTCCCTCACCCTGCTCTCCTGACCCTCCCCCCACTCCTCTCCTCCTGGCACACTCAGAGGGCACTGTCAACATCAGAGCACATTAAATGCTGGTGAAACCACGTCTTTTAAGAAAGTTTTTATCCAACCAGAGCCTACCAAACCTCTCACCATTAGCGTTGTGGCCCTGTGGGGAGTGGGATGCAATGGGGCCCACTGCCCTGTGCTCTCCTGGGGGTCCCGGGGCATCCTCACTCGTGGCCCGCATACCACACCTCGTCCCTTGTTCTCATCTGGAGTCCTGGCAGGCCCACCTGGGGTCACTGAAAGGGGAGAAGGTGGTCTTCTGGGGTCTGCTTGTCCCAAGCCAGCGTCCACCACAACTCCAAGACACCAGAGGGAATGGCACTGGCCACTCCTCCCAAGACACTGGGTCCCATGCTTCCAACAGTGAGGCCAGGGAGCCGCGTGAGACTGCTGCGGCTGGGGACGGAGCCACCAGACCACCCTTCCAGGGTGCACAGGCTGGAAGCCCCTGAAGCGCTGTCCTGCACCCAAGCCCTGTTTCTAGGGCAGCAGTGGGAAGACAGTGGGATGGGCACTGGAGAATGGTCCCAGCCAAGGGGACCAGCCAGATCCCAGGTGCCTGGTCAGCCTGGATCACAGCACCCTTCACAGACACCGCCGATCTGATGATCTGGCTGTGGGATGCAAGCGTGAGCCAGGCCCCCAGACCTGAAGATGTGGCTGTAGGGTGCAGGCATCAGTCAGGCCCCTAGACCTGAAGATCTGGCTGTGGGATGCAGGCATCAGCCAGGCCCCTAGACCTGAAGATCTGGCTGTGGGATGCAAGCGTGAGCCAGGCCCCTAGACCTGAAGATCTGGCTGTGGGATGCAGGCATCAGCCAGGCCCGCCGACCTGAAGATCTGGCTGTGGGATGTAGGCCCGCCGTCAGGGCTTGCAGCGCTTGCTCTGGCCCTCAGAGGTGGCAGGGGCAGCCCGCTTGTTGCGGTGGTGGGGAAAGGTGGGCATGAGCTCCGGCTCACAGGCTGTAGGGAGAAGGATGGTTCAGGGCTGGCAGGCAGCAGGCCCAGGTCTGAGTCCAGCACTGCCTCTTGACCTGGCCCTGGGCTGTCTCTGCATCTCCATGTCCCCGTCCTCTTACCCTGGAGAGGGCGCGCAGTCAGTGACAGCACCAGGACAGTTCTCCACCACCCACCCCTGGGCAAAGGGCTCCCAGCCAAGCCCTTCTGAGCGAGCCTGAGGAAGCCAGACACTCACGCAGGGGCTTCTCCTTGAAGTAGGAGCTCTCCAGGCAGTCCCCAGCGGTCGCCCTGGAGGAAAGCAGCGTGCATGACTGGACGGTGAGTCTGGCTTCCTCACCTCCCACCCGGTGGAGTAGCCCATGACCCAGATTCTCAAAGGCAGGATGAGCAGCCAGAAGCCACTTCGAGTGGGTGTGTGCCTGGGGAGGGCGTCTCTGCGGCAGTGGGCTAGGTAGGCCCTGGGAAACCGTCTCCCCAGAACGTGGGCGGTGGGCGTCCCTGGCCCGCGCAGGGATCAGCACCTTTTCTTGGGGTCATACATGAACAGGAAGTGCAGCAGGCGCAGCCCGGCCTCCGACAGCCACGGGAACTTGTGCTTCAGGTTGTTGTATGGCTGCTTCCGAAGGCTATACTGGCCAACCAGCGGCAGCTTGGAAAAGCCCTACGGGAGGCAGGAGCTGAGGCGCAGAGGGCACGGGCACGGGCACGGGCAAGGGGCTGCAGGGCGCCCAGGACACCCACCGGCCAGATGTTCTCACTCGGCGTCCCCAGCAGCTGCACGATCAAGTCGATCTGGTGGATCTCGGAAGTGCCGGGGAGGAGGGGCTTGTGGGCCAGCAGCTCAGCCAGGATGCAGCCCACGGCCCTGCAGAGAACGGGGGACCTCACTGCGGCCAGACCTCTGCTGACCCCACCGGTGCGAGGCTGGGTCGAGGGCACTGAGGACAGGCAGGGACCACAGGCTCCCCTCCTGGGCCCCGCAGGCCTCCCAGGGTGACAGGGGCAGGGGCAAGCGTCCCTCCTGTGGACCTCTGTGCTCCAGGCCTGGCAACAGCAAGCTAGGTTCTCACACTTCCTCCTGGGTTCCCAGGCTCAGGCCCACCTCTCTGGGAGTGGAAGGCTGGCAAATGCCCTACTGCACTCCTGCTCCTCCCCTGGGGCTGAGCTCAGGGACCAGGTGACCCAGCTCCTGTCCCCGCCCTTCCTGAGGCCACAGGAGCCGCGGGCACTCACCACATGTCGATGCTGGTGGTCTGCGTGGTGGTTCCCAGCAGCAGCTCAGGGGCTCGGTACCTACACACAGAAACGCCACCTCAGTACGGCCAGCTCTCTGCCCGAGCCCCGGCCTCCACAGGACACGACCTCCCCGAGAGCCTGCAGGCTTGGAAAAGTGCTCCAGCTGGGACCACCCTCCGCCCCAAGCCCTGCAATCCAGGTGGCGCATACAGCAACAGCTGCGCGGCTATGTCCTGAGAGCCTCGAGGACCACGGCCCTTACCACACAGCCACACCAGCCCCCACCAGCCCATTCTGACGGGGACCACACAGCACGTGTCCAGACCTGGGTCTGACCAACCTGACGTTCAGCCCGTGCTAAGCATGACCCTGTCCGGCCTGCCACAACTGTTCTGGAGGAAGAACCAGGGGCAGGACGCAAGCTGCCCACCCTTCAGTCTGTGAAGCAACCTTCCCTCCCAGAGACAGATTCACAGCCACGCTGTGTTTCTGGCTACCTCAGGCCAAGGTGTGTCTTACCTGGGCAGGTCCCTTGGTGCTACTGTGCCCGGCTCTCACCATTTTCTGGGACAGCCCTGCTGTTTCCCGGGAGGCTGTCCCAGACCCAGCGTTTACAAGTGTGCACAGGCCCTATAGCTTAACATTCTCAAGGCCCAGTTGCCACTTCAGCATGACATCCCCAAGGAGCGGTCCCCCAGGCACACCTGGTCCCCAGGGGCCACCATGCTTTCGAGGAACTCACCAGAGAGTGACCACCTTGGGGGTCATTGGCTTTACTGGGACGCCGTAGGCCCGGGCGAGGCCAAAATCCGCTGCAGCAGAAAGAGGAGTGAGTGTCCCCGAGCAAGAGCTGACGAGCTGCCATCTGGGGACAGGGCTTGCACGAGCTGCACCCACCTGTCTTCACGCAGCCCTTGTCCGTCATGAGCAAGTTGGAGACCTTCAGGTCCCTGTGATGGAAAGACAGTGGCGGTGGTTCCCGGAGAGCCAGGGCTGCCTGGGGGATCAGATTTTCCCCATGGCACCAGTGCCCACATCCTTCCTGCACACTTCCTCACGCTTCAGCTTTTTAGTATCTTTATTTATTTTCTCATTAACTCATACATGCTCTTAATGTTTGAGCCTTTTAAAAATGGGAGTGGGCGATGCACAGGGGCTCACGCCTGTAATCCCCACACAGGAAGGCTGAGGCAGGCAGATCACAAGGTCAAGAGAGTGAGACCATCCTGGCCCTCACGGTGAAATCCTGTCTTTATTAAAAATACAAATATTAGCTGGGCGTGCCAGTGCACGTCTGTAGTCCCAGCTACATGGGAGGCTGAGGCAGGAGAATCACTTGAACCCAGGAGGCACGTGCTGCAGTGAGCCAAGATCATGCCACTGGACTCCAGCCTGATGACAGAGCGAGACTCTGTCTCAAAACAAACAAAAAAAAGACTGGGCGTGGTGGCTCACACCTGTAATCCCAGCACTCTGGGAGGTTGAGGTGGGCGGATCATGAGGTCAGGAGTTTGAGACCAGCCGGACCAGCAGGGTGAAACCCCGTCTCTACTAAAAAAACTACAGCCGGACGCGGTGGCTCACACCTGTAATCGCAGCATTTTGGGAGGCTGAGGTGGGCGGATCATGAGGTCAGGAGTTTGAGACCAGCTGGACCAGCACGGTGAAACCCCATCTCTACTAAAAAAACTACAGCCGGACGCGGTGGCTCACGCCTGTAATCCCAGCACTTTGGGAGGCCGAGGCGGGTGGATCACGAGGTCAAGAGATCGAGACCATCCTGGTTAACAAGGTGAAACCCTGTCTCTACTAAAAAATACAAAAATTAGCTGGGCATGGTGGCGCATGCCTGTAGTCCCAGCTACTCGGGAGGCTGAGGCAGGAGAATTGCCTGAACCCAGGAGGCGGAGGTTGCGGTGAGCTGAGATCGCGCCATTGCACTCCAGCCTGGATAACAAGAGTGAAACTCTGTCTCAAAAAAAAAAAAAAAAAAAAACCAAAAAAATTAGCTGGGCGTGGTGGCATGTTCCTGTAATCCCAGCTAATTGGGAGGCTGAGGCAGAAGAATTGCTTGAACTTGGGAGGTGGAGGTTGCAGTGAGCCAAGATCATGCCACTGAACTCCAGCCTGGCAACAGAGCAAGACTCTGTCTCAAATTAAAAAAAAAAAAAAGGGAGCACATGGCCAGGCAAGCTGGCTCCCACTTGTAATCCCAGCACTCTGGGAGGCCAAGGTGGGTGGATCACTTGAGCCCAGGAGTTTGAGAGCAGCCTGGGCAACACAGAGAGACTCCATCTCTATTTTAGAAAAAATGCCAGTGGGGTGCAAGCAGTGGGCAAGCCGCGACAGCCAGGAACCCTGAGCTCTTCTAACCGCGGGAGGCAGCACTCAGGCCTCAGTGGAAGTGGTGCTTCCACCTCTGCCTGGCTCCACCCACCTGTGGATGATGAAGTTCCTGTGCAGGTACTGGAGGCCCCGGAGCACCTGCAGCACGATGCACTTCACCTGTGCAGAGGGTCAGAGGTCAGAGGTACCAGTCAGGGTGAACCTGCAGGGGAGCCGGCCCACACTGGCCAGCAGGTCTAGCCGTCACCACAACAGCCCGGGAAACCAGAGCCCTCACAAGGCTCTCAGCCTGGGGCTGCCCACTCCCGGCAAATGCCCCACCACAGGAATTCCCCTCATGGGATTTCAGCTCGCTGAAACACTGGAGGCAGAGGCGGAGGCAGCAGCACTCTACCAGTCCCCAGGTGGCCCTGTGTGTTACGAATGTGCACCACAAGGGCCCACGCGGCCCATCCCGCCATCCCAGGCCCCCTCTGCCACGCACCTGGGCTTCCGAGAAGGGTGTTGGCATATTCTCCAGGAGGCTGGCCAGGTCCTGCTCACAGTAACCCATCACCAGGAAGATGCTGGAAGAAACAGAAGATGCATGCCACCCTTCTGCCTTCTCCCAAGGGGTCAAGGTGGACCTCCCCTTCTGCAGGAGGGGACATGGGCAGGACAGCCCGTGTCCCCCTCAGACAACGGGGACCAAGCCAGGCGGTGAGGTGGGGTCACCTCTTGTCTGACAACCTCATGCCCAGTGACGCTCAGTCTTCACTCTGTGCAATGCCTCTAGCCCAACACACATGCTCCCCGGGGCCCGACGCAGACCAGGAGACCGCTCACCTCTCCAGGTGGTTCCCCACGACCACCTCCTTCAGCTCCACGATGTTCGGGTGGTGCAGGCGGAGCAGCAGCGTGATCTCCCGCAGGCTGCTGATGGGGATGCCTGCAGAGGGAGGCGGCCTCAGCGAGCCCCACCCAGTGACCACAGGGAAGCCCCCAACCCCGCTGCTCCTGCAGCTCCAGGAACACCGGATACCAGGTGCTGCAGTTGTCCCCACTTCAGGGAGAATCAGGGCGGCCCCAATAAGCACTTTTAACTCTTCCTTGACCAAATACAAAGTGACACCTCTCTAACTACTGTGGACATTCATCTGGGGCCAGGCAGGTGCTGGGGGTGGAGGGGCCAGCAAAGCTGAGCCTGCGGGGAGGTGGGCTCACCAGACAGGAGGGAGAAGAGGGGATACAGACCACAAAGCCCTCCTGGCAGAGATCTGGGGCCGAGTGTGGACCTGGGAGGTGACACACTGGGCCGCAGCAGAACCCTCCCAGAGGCTGGCCCCTACAGCCACAGTGCAGTTGCGCTCAGGAGGGTTTAGATAACTCACGCCTTCCCGCCGCCTCCCACTGTGAGGTCCCAGCACCCCATCTCCCCGCTCACCATCCTTCTCCTTGTCCATCCGCACCTTCTTCAGTGCAACAATCTCATCTGTCTGGGTGTCCCGGGCCCGATCTGCAATGGAAATGCATCTATGATGACGTCCCATCGATGCCCTCGTGGGCTCCCTAGCACCGCACAGGAGCCTCTCCCTCAGCCACAGGGGTGCCCTTTCTTTCCTGACAACCTCATGCCAGCGACACTCAATTCTCACTCTGTGCAACAGCTCTAGCCCAAGACACGTGCTCCCTGAGGGATTTCCTCATTTGACCTGGGCGGGGGTGCCCAGGTTTGCTCTGTGCAGGACCCTGGCTCCAGCCACTCAGTTCTGTGGCTCCAGGCTCTCCGTGTCCTCCTCCTCAGCACGCAGACCGCAAATAAGGTATTATGTGTAGAAAAAAGTCAACCTTGTTTTGTGTGAAGATAACGCTACAATTTCGTAGCCGTTGTAAGCGTCAGTTATGTGGTGTGGTTTATTCTCTTTTCCTTTTTTTTTTTTTTTTTTTGAGACAGTCTCACTCTGTTGCCAGGCTGGAGTGCAATGGCACGATCTCAGCTCACTGCAACCTCCGCCTCCTGTGTTCAAGCAATTCTCTTGCCTCAGCCTCCTGAGTAGCTGGGACTACAGGCACACGCCACCACGCCCAGTTAATTTTATATTTTAGTAGAGATGGGGTTTCAGTATGTTTGCCAGGATGGTCTCGATGTCTTGACCTCATGATACACCCGCCTTGGCCTCCCAAAGTGCTGGGATTACAGGCGTGAGCTGCTGCTTTTTTCTTTTTGAGACAGGGTCTCACTCTGTTGCCAAGGCTGGAGTGCAGTGGCATGATGACAGCTCACTGCAGCCTCCGACTCCTGGGCTTGGCTGGGTCACTGGCTCACCCCTGTAATCCCAGTGCTTTGGGAGACTGAGGCAGGAGGATCATTTGAGCCCAGGACTTCAAGACCAAGCCGGTCAATATAAGGAAATCCCATTGAAAAATAAGCTGGTGTGGCGGTGCACGCTTGTGGTCCCAGCTACTCAGGAGGCTGAGGTGGGAAGATCACTAGAGCCTGGGAGGTCGAGGCTGCAGTGAGGTATGATTACGTCACTGGGCTCCAGCCTGGGCACTAGAGCAAGACCCATCTCGCAAACAAACTAACAAAAAACCCCTGGGCTCAGGGGACTCCTCGAGAGTGGCTGAGGTTCTTGACACGAGCACTGTGTCCATCTCCAGATACTTTTAGAAAGTTCTGCATTTTATTTCTCTAAGAGTTCACGCTACCCTGCAGTGACACACTGGATTATGGGTATTAGCAACCTGATGCTTACGTTTATCCAGAAATGGAATAATGCTTGCGATAATCACACCAGGAATTAAACTTCCTGAACAAGTTTCTGGCCTGGTTCGGAGCACGGGGTATGAGTCCCGTCCGGCCCCAACGCTCTCGTCCCACACTGTCACAGGCACCAGCCTTGGCCACTCACACACGATGCCGTAGGTGCCCTCTCCAATCCGGTTTAGCTTCTCAAACTCCTTCACACTCCGGCATCGCCCCAGCTGAAAGAAAGGGGAGTTGCGAGTGTGGAAATCTGACAGCTGATCAAACGACTGAGGATGGGGACTTCACAGGTAATTTGTTCCAGGGAGCCCACTCAGGTCTTGCTCACCAAACAGAAAGGCAACTACACGCTTGGGCTTTTTTTAAACATTTTTTCTTTTTTTGAGATGGAGTCTCGCTCTGTCACCTGGGCTGGAGTGCAGTGGCACGATCTTGGCTCACTGCAACCTCTGCCTTCTGGGTTCAAGTGATTTTCCTGCCTCAGCCTCCTGAGTAGCTGGAACTACAGGCGTGTGCCACTACACCGATTAATTTTGTATTTTTAGTAGAGATGAGGTTTCACCATGCTGGCCAGGCTGGTCTGGAGCTCCTGACCTCAAGTGATCTGCCCACCTCGGCCTCCCAAAGTGTGGGGATTACAGGTGTGAGCCACCGCGCCCGGCCTCTCGGGCTTTTCTAATGAGAAAAGGTGGTGACGATACTGGGCCAACACTTTGAAATATCAGAGGCAGCCACTCAACTACCCCTTTTCAATCCCACATGCAAAAATACATCTGTGGCAGAGGCTGCTATCCCAGCATCCGTATGTCACTACTTCCTTGAAGTTATAAAACACCACCCAGTGGCATCTGGCCTCGGGATGTGAGCTGAAGGGACCGTGTGACTTCCAGATGAAAGGAAGCTGGAAACACCCACTTCTCCTCCCCTCAGCCACAGGAAGACAGATGGAACCAGAATGCCTGGCCCACTTGTGCAGAACAACTGCTTCTCTCCAGAACGTTAGAGGAGAGTGAGAAAAAGCATCCTCTTACTTGAGCCAGTGTATTTTGGGGTCTGTGTTGTAGTACAGTCTGCACTCTTCCCCATGGATCTAAGACGTCCATGTGGCAAGGTTGGAATTCTAACAGCCCCTACTTTCTGGCTTCCTTCTCTTAACCCTACCCTTGCTCTCAAACCTGGGCTCAAGCAATCCTCCCACCTCGGCATCCCAGACAGCTGAGACCACAGGTGTGAGCCACTGGCCGGCTGTCCTCAGTCTTATTACTTCCTCACACCTGGGGGCCGCGTCAGAATCATCTAGCCTGCCACTCTTCCACAGTGTCGCCTCAACCTCCCTTTCCGTCCTTAAACCCTCTCTCACATCTTCTCTGCGTGTGCACTTTCTGCCACCCTTATTTCTGGGTGTCCAAATTCTAGTCACACTTCCTGACTCCAAAGAAATGCCATGCGAGGCTGGACGCAGTGGCTCATGCCTGTAATACTTTGGGAGGCCGAGGGGGGAAGATCACTTGAACCCAGGAGGCTGACGACGCGCTGAGCCGGGATCACTCCACTGCATTCTAGCCTGGGCAACGGAGCGAGACACTGTCTGGAAAAAAAAAAAAAAGAAATGCCAACTCACTGCTTCACCCCAGCGTCCAGCACAGAGCTCTCAACTCGGGGAGCGCCTGCTGCACGTCTGAAAGAGGTACCAGGAGCAGCCAAGGCCTGTGTAGCTCCTGCTGTCATCCAGCCACGATCTGTTAACGATTCTTACTGGACACATAGCCTCTCAGATCATCAGGCACCAGCTAAAACACCACCCAGCGGCCAAAGTTCAAGCCTCTGCGCCCCCGCCAGCCACGCACCTCGGCAACATCGCCCCACGCCCCGCGGCTCTCTCCTCCTCTCTGCAGAGGGAGGCACGGACACCTCGTCACGGGCCGCGCACCAGGGCTCGCGTGAAGCCACCAGGCAGCGCTGGCGCCCGCTCGATGCAGCCCAGGCCCAGCGGGAGCCTCCAAGCTCCAACTCGTCGCGCGGGTCAATGCTGCCGCTACACAAGCGGCTCGCGGCGCGGCCTGCAAAGCCCAGCCAGGACGCAGATCTCAGCAGCGCCCGAGCTGGATCCCGGAGGCTGCTCTTCCCAGGGCGCGGGCCCGTCCGTCCGTGGCGCTAGGCGCCCTTGGGCCCGCCCGGCACCCGGAGACCCCCAAGTCTCAGCTAACGGGGTCCCGAGCTCCCGCCCGCCCCCGCCCCCGCCTGCGCCCCCGTGCCGGCTTCAGCCCCCGCCGCGGTGAAACTGGGAATGTCGTTCCCGCCCGTGCCGGAAGCCTCCGCGCCGCAACGCGACACGATGGTCCCCGCGCCCGGCCGGGCACTGCCGCTAGCGAAGCGAGTAGAGCTGCCCGGATGGCACCCCGCGCACCCTGTGTTCTGGAGGCACCGTGAAGAAGCCCTCCTTACGAATACACTTCAGACGGATGTGCTCTGACTCCACGTCAGGCTCCGCCATGCTGAGCGCCCGCCTCGCCTCCCGTGCGCGCAGGCGCAGACGCGGACAACCAAGCAGCGCAGGCGCGAAAGCTCTTTCCCGGGCCTCCTCTCCTTAGCAACGGTTACCAAGAGACGCTCCCGCGGGTCCGCCTTAGGCGCTCAGCTCCAGGGACCTGCTCTGACTGCCGCGGTTCGGGCCTTATTTTATGATGAAGCCCGGGCACCCGACCAGGCTGCGCCAGAGTGGGAGGTCATGGCGATTATCCAGGTGAAGGTCTTCCAGGTTAGGGGTCCCCCAGGTGGGAGACCTTCAGGTGGGGAGGTTCTCCAGTTGTTGGGGGGGTCCTTCAGATGAGAAGGTCCTCCAGGTGAAGGTTCTCTAGGTGGGAGGATCCTCTAGGTGGGGGGGCGTGTCCCCCAGGTGAGGGGTCCTTCAGGTGGGGAGGTTCTACAGGTAGGGGGGTCCTTCAGGTGAAGGTTCTGCAGGTGAGAGGATCCTCCAGGTGGGAGGGGGTCCCCAAGGTGAGGGGGTCCTCAAGGTGAGAGCATCCTCCAGGTGAGGGTCAGGTCACTTGGTCCAGGGATGTGGGCTTCAGCAGGCATTGGGTCCCTCCTCTGTGCTGTGGACATGGGGGCTTCGGGAAACTGAAGGAAACCAGTGCCGATATCCATGCTGTCAAGTTCTGTGACAGAAGCAAGCAGGGGCAAGCGAAAGACAGGAGAGGAGCTCTGTGAGGGGGTGTCATTCAAGCTTAGCTTCTGGGTGGGAAGAGACATGCAGCAAAGCAGATACCTCCCCTCACTCATAGAAGACCTGACCTCCCAGGCTGATAGAAGCCACTCTCACAGGCACCTGCCTCTCCAGATTTGCTCACAGCCCAGCCCTGGAAGGTGGAAGAAAAGTCGACATGGAATGTTTAGGAAACACCGTTGGTGCCTAGGTCCAGCGTCAGGGACAGGCAGCACGTCCTCTAATCTGGCTCCACTGTTGAAATCCAGTTGAGCTAGCAGGGCTCAAACCACTGCCCATAGCCAAACCTACTCCACTCAGATGGGTTTTGATCAGCATGTAGAAAATGAGGGAGTTGAGGCCAGGCTCACACCTGTAATCCCAGCACTTTAGGAGGCTGAGGCAGGAGGATTGCTTGAGGCCAGAAGTTCGACACCAGACTGGGCAACAGGGCGAGACCCTGTCTCTATAAAAAATATAATGCTCACTTTGGCAGGACACAAACTAACATGGGAACAATGCAGAGAAGATTAGCTTGGTCTCTGCACAAGGATGACACAGAAATTTGTGAAACATTCTATATAATTTTTAAAAATAAGAAAAAAAGGAAGATGGGGAGTTGAGTCCAATGTCTCTCCCCCACTGCACAACCCTATTGCATTGGCCCCTAGAGAAAATAAAATGCCTCCCCTTCTGAGTTCCGATATTTCATTCACATCCTGGAGACTTTAGGAGATATTTAACTTACACCTGTGTTCAGGAGTTTGAGACCAGCCTGACTAACACGGTGAAACCCCGTCTCTACTAAAAAATACAAAATTTAGCCAGGCATGGTTGCGGGTGCCTAAATCTCAGCTACTGGGGAAGCTGAAGGAGGAGAATCGCTTGAACCAGGGAGGCAGAGGTTGCAGTGAGCCGAGATTGCACCACTGCACTCCAGTCTGGGTGACACAGCAAGACTCCGTCTCAAAAAAAAATAATTCTTGGCAGGCACGGTGGCTCACGCCTGTAATCCCAGCACTTTGGGAGGCCGAGGCGGGTGGATCATCTGAGGTCAGGAGTTTGTGACCAGCCTGACCATCATGGTAAAATCCCATTTCTATTAAAAATACAAAAATTAGCCCGGCATGGTAGTGTGCATCTATAATCCCAGCTACTTGGGAGTCTGAGCCAGGATAATCACTTGAACCCGGGAAGCAGAGGTTGCAGTGAGCTGAGATCACACCACTTCACTCCAGCCTGGGCAACAAGAGCATAACTCTATCTCAAAAAAAAAAAAAAAAAAAAAAAAATCCTCTTTTTTACAAACTTTATCACAACTTACACAAACCATTTATGATACACTTGCACTTCCTGTTTTATCCTGACCATCCCTCTTTTCAAAATAATCAGCCATTTTAGGACAAAAATTTACCATACAATATTGTTTCTCATATCAATTTATTTTCCTTTTAACTGTTCCTACTAAAAATACCTCCTTATAACTATCTTTACATCTCTCTTTATTTGTTTAAAGACAAGGTCTCACTATGTTGCCCAGGTTGGTCTCAAACGCCTGTGCTGAAGCAATCCACCCAGGTCAGCCTCCCAAAGTGCTGGGGTTACAGCCATGTGTCGCCATCCCGGGCTAACTGTTGTATTTTTAGTAGAGACAGGGTTTCATCATTTTGGCCAGACTGGTCTGGAACTACCGACTCCAAGCGATTCACCTGCGTCGGCCTCCCAAAGTGCTGGGATTATAGGTGTGAGCCATTGTGCCTGGCCTATTTCCTTTCAATAAAAACTTTATTAGAAAAATGTTTTCCTGAAATATGTATTTTTTGAGACAGAGTCTTGCTCTGTTGCCCAGGCTGGAGTGCAGTAGCGCAATCTTGGCTCACTGCAACCTCTGCTACAAGGATCAAGTGATTCTCCTGCCCCAGCCTCCTGAGTAATGGGACTACAGGCATATGCCATTATGCCTTGCTAATTTTTGTATTTTTAGAAGAGATGGAGTTTCATCATATTGGCCAGTCTGGTGTCGAACTCCTGATCTCTGGTAATCCACCCACCTCAGCCTCCCAAAGTGCTGGGATTATAGGCATGAGCACCATGCCCAGCCAAATATAATTGTTTGTAAGAAAATTTAGAAATGAGCTAGATGTTTAATGGGTATCTATTATTTAACATAACTTTTGATTTGAAATTATAACAAGCTTATTTACAAGTATTTATTCCATTACATTTACCTAATTTTAAAAATAGTTTACCTAGATTACTTAAGAAAACTGTGATAGGCTGGGCACGGTGGCTTACACTTGTAATCCCAGCACTTTGGGAGGCCGAGTTGGGCGGATCACCTGAGGTCAGGAGTTCAAGAGCATCCTGGCCAACTTGGTGAAACCCTGTCTCTACTAAAAATATTTTTTTTTAATTGCCATTCCTGGTCACAAGTGCCTGTAAACCTAGCTACCTGGGAGGCTGAGGCGTGACAATCACTTGAACCCAGGAGGCAGAGAGTGCATTGAGACAAGATCGCACCACCTGCACTCCAGCCTGGGCAGTAGAGTGAGACTCCATGTCAAAAAAAGAAAACAACAACAAAAAAACTGTGGCATTCTTCATTTAAAAGTATTTCTCTGTTAACCTTTTTTTTTGTGTGCTGGGGTTTCACTCTTTTTCCCCAGGCTAGAGTGCAATGGTACAATCTCAGTTCACTGCGACTTCTGCCTGCAGGGTTCAAGTGATTCTCCTGCATCAGCTTCCTGAGTAGCAGGGATTATAGGTGCCCACCACCATGCCTGCCTAATTTTTGTATTTTTAGTAGAGACTTTTCTCACCATGTTGGCCAGGCTGGTCTCAAACTCCTGACCTCAGGTGATCCACCCATCTCAGCCTCCCAAAATGCTAGAGTTACAGACGTGAGACACTGTGCCTGGCCTAACCACTTTTATAGCCTGTGAATTTCAGGTTTTTACCTAAGTAAGAACCTTATGGTTAAACAAATGTTTCTCTTTTTTCTCTTTTTTTTTAATGCCATTGAGATGTCGACCACCACCTGTGAAGTCTGGCCTGCAGAGCCTGACTACCACGGATGAATGAACGCGTTCTCACACATTACAGTCATACAAGTGGGCTAGGGGTGGCTGTTGGCTGCTTTCAGAGGGCGAGATGCAACCAATCGACCAAGACCCCCGTCCATCCACATTTATTCCTAACAGTGGTTCTAAGTCAACACGCTTGTGTATGATTCACATGGTAAAAGAGTGGTTTTATGAATGATAAAAGCTTTAGTTTCTGGGCCCTGGGTAAACATTATGTATGGGTAATTCCCCTTTGACCTCCCCCTGAGAGGGCTATTCAGCACAAAGTTTACATGAGTAAACAGAGTAGAGACAAAGTGACATGGGGTAAACAGACTTAATTAGGAAAGCCTCATTCCTATTTCCTCCCTAACTTAGTGGAACAACTGGCCGCATTTGGCCTGCTCCAATAAAGCCTTTTGGCCTCCCAAAAGGTTTCAGACTAATCTATAACTTTTCCTAATGTATCTTTAATATTTTGCCAACCACCCCAAGTGAATATCAACAGCCAATACCTCAGGATTTAGCTCTTTTCATGAAACAATATTAAATACCTTACTTATTGGAAAATTATACAAATATAATTTTCTCTTTTGGGTTGCAAGCTTTGTAACCCTCATGCCAAATTTTGACAATTTACATTATGTAGTGATAAATATTAAACTCCTTGACCAATAAATCTAAATAATTTATGTTGACAATTCTGAAGACATTTCTAATTTTATTTTACCAATACTTTTAAAACCAGCTTATTTATTAAGGATTTACTTAAGTCACATAAACTTGAAAAGGCATTTGAGTGAAAGTTTCCATTTTTCTGATACAGTATTTGATGTAAGTGCTTTCTTTCCTTTAAGCCAGTTAATTAAAGGCCTTTTATATATTTTTGGTAGTGAAACATTGTATATGTCACACATAAATACACAGTTGTATCAGATACACAGAAGATTCATAAGACCCCTTCTTTTTTTCTAGTATTTTAAACTTCCAATATCTTTCAATTTTTTTTTTTTTTTTTTTTTTTGAGATGGAGTCTCATACTGTTGCCCAGGCTGGAGTGCAGTGGCACAATCTCAGCTCACTACAACCTCTACCTCTTGGGTTCAAGTGATTCTCCTGCCTCAGCCTCCCGAGTACCTGGGATTACTAGCACTTCCCACTATGCCTGGCTAATTTTTATATTTTTAGTAGTGTCAGGGTTTCAACATGTTGGCCAGGCTGGTCCCAAACTCCTGACCTCAAGTGATCCACCCACATTGGTCTCCCTAAGTACTTGGATTATAGGCGTGAACCAATGTGCTTAAACTAAGCTTCCAACTTCTTGATAACCTGTTTCACCGTCCTAGGCAATTTTCGGCTAGATAGCCCCAAATTCACATACCAAAGGCAGAATGCTTAAGTGAAAAATCAGGTAGCAAAATTTACATCTCAAAATGCAGACAGATAGTCTGGGTGTGTTAGAGGGACATGAAAAATGAATGCCATGTCAAACATAAAATTACCGGCTGTGCATGGTGGGGGACTTCAGCGGGGGACTACCCAACTTTGGGTCCCTTCTCCTGAGAACTGTTCCACCATTCAACCCAACTCTCTGTTCTGCTCACCTCCTGGTTGTCTGCATAACTGCATTCTTCTTGGACATGGGGCAAGAACTTGGGACCTGCCGAATCACAGACAGAAAAAGGACCGTGACCCTGTAAGACAACAACCCACTCACCAGCCCACTGGCCATGGGAATGATCAAGCTGTGATGTCCTTGGGGCTCTGAGTTCCTGGCAGCTCCAAGTTTTCAGGAGTCACCACATTCCCCTCGTCCAGACACCGATGCTGAAGGTGGAAGCAGGCTGTGGCAGGCGCAGCCCAGCCATGGGCTGAGCACAGATCCCATGGTGTGTGTGGTCTGCTGGGCTAGGTGGGTGGAGTACCTCTAGCGGCAAGCCCAGAGCAAGCAAGTCCTGGGTAGGGGCACCACCAGCCACAGAGGTCTCCAGCAGAAGCAGCAGCAACCCAAGAAATCCTGTGTCAACTATTTCAGTACAAAAAAAAAAAAAAAATCAGGTAACACAATACAATAGCAAGCTATTTAAGATGTGAGAGGAGCTTGTCTGTTTACACTCTTGGGGTTCCATAAGAAAAACAGAAGTTTCTTCCCAAATAGAAGTCTGGTGCCTTCTCTTCTACACATACACAGGAGTCTGTTAGAGGGACATGAAAAAGGAATGCCAAGTCAAACATAAAATTATAGGCTGCGTGTGGTGGGGACTTCAGCAGGGAACTGCCCAACTTCAGGTAGAGGGCTGCCCACTTTGGGTCCCTTCTCCACTGAGAACTGTTCCAACCCCAATAAAACTCTCTGTCCTGCTCATCTTCAGGTTGTTTGCATAACTGTATATGTGAATGTGGCACACAGACTTAATTCAGCTAATATGTTGGATATTAGCTTTTAATTAAGCTTACTTTTGACCATCAAGCTCTTTAAAAAAATCCTTTTGGATGTGTACAGTGGCTCACGCCTGTAATCCCAACACTTTAGGAGGCCAAGGTGGGTGGATCACGAGGTCAGGAGTTCAAGACCAGCCTGGCCAAGATGGTGAAACCCCATCTCTACTAAAATACAAAAATTAGCCAGGCATAGTGGCCCACACCTGTAATCGCAGCTACTCGGGAGGCAAGGCAACAGAAACACTTGAACCCGGGTGGCAGAGGTTGCAGTGAGCCGAGATCACATCAGTGTACTCCAGCCTGGGTGACAGAGTAAGACTGCATCTCAAAAAAAAAAAAAAAAATCCATTTAAATCTCACTACTTTCTTTTAGCTGGAACAAACTGCTGCTATTTCAAAAGTTAAACAAATTTCAAACCAGAAAGGATTTAGGAATCAAACCTGGGCTGTCTGGTGGAAAAATGGCGGAATCTACCTACAGAACTACAGTGTGACCACACTTACTCTGAGTGTGGCTTGGCTCCCAAAAGGTGGCCTTGTTATGCAAATAAAGCCCGTCAGGTGGTCAAAATCTTTTTTCCCCTTTGCTGGATGTTTTGTTTTTCCTTTTTCTCAGCTGTGGGAACTTAGCCAACTCAGAGGCCTTGTTTCCTACAATTTGGAAGTTTCAAGTCTAAGAGAGATGGTCAAGTCCAATGGGAAAGAGACTGAAGCAGCAAAAATAGCAAACACAGAAACAACAAAACAAAAAGCAGTTAAGCAAAACAATCACACAATTCATACAATTACTGAGCACACTAACAGTAAGAAATTAGACCAGCCAGTTGTTAATCTTAGTTTTAGTCATTAAGGAGAGTTTCCAAGACAGAGCCCCAATTCAGCTACTTACCTAGGAACGGGGCCCAGGCTTTAGACTGTCTGCCGTCCTGGAATCAGGAAAAACTCCAACTCCCCTTCCCTGTTGGATGTGAGCTGAACTCCAGGAAAGCTTCCTGTCCCCATCATTTTGAAAACAGGAAAACTCATCTTCTTTGTTGGAAGTAACACACCAGAAAAGGAAAAGGCATTGTACAGCAAAATAAACCTCAGACCTCAACCAAGTTGCAGGAGACCAGAGACTCTCTGGAGGGTGATGGGGCTCCCAGGTCTCAGCAAACTGTCCCATCGTCTTGAGCAATACACACAGCCAAAACTGGTCCTAAGCACCATTAGGACACCTGCCAAGGTCAGGGCCACCTACACTCTGAGCCCCTTCATGGTCGCCAATTTGTAAACCAAAAAGTATCTGAGACAGGTCTCCCTCAACTTAGAAGTTTATTTAACCAAGGTTAAGGATGTGTGCCTGAGAGCCAGGTCTGTGCCCTCCTCCAAAGATGATGCTGAGGGCTTCAGTATAGAACGGGGAAAAGAGGGCAGCAGGGGAAGGATGGAGGGTGTGGCTACATCATTGAATCCACTTGTTACAAGAGAAAAGGAGCAGGCAGGAAAAAGTCACTTATACTTTTATCTGCTGCCCAGTAAACTGGCACTTCACCTAAGGTGAACAAAGAGCAGCTCCCTGTGGAGAAATTTTATTTGTAGCTCTCTGCTTAGGAACAAAAAGAAAGCAGCTTCTTGTGTGCTCATCTTTCAGCTTATTTTTTTTTTCTTTTGGCACAGTGAAATTAGAGTCCCAAGTTTTATCGGCCCTTCACATTTCCTGAGGCTCTGTGTATGTGTGTATGTGCCAGATAGGCCTGTCTGGATTGGAACTGCATGTGTGTGGCAGGCAGCAGGCTCCCTCCCATTGGCACCTGAGAAGTCCATGTCTGGGACTCTGGTGGACACGCTGCTGTCCCGTGGGTCTGTTGGCCACTGAAGCAAGCATATTTCAGGAGATCACATGAAAGGCCTGTTGGCCAGACTAGAAACTAACAAAGCTAACACACTGTCACTAGATGCATAAGCCTTCCACACAGGGCAGGGCATTCTCTCAGGCACACAGGAGGAGCGTCCAGCCTCACCTGACTGGAGAGGGTGCAGCCATCGTGCTCGGGACCCTTCAATGGCCTTCCACAATCAGGAGCCCTCATCTATGTGCCAGAAAGCCAGGACAGCGCTGACAAGGCCACCTCCAACATCTAAGTGTGGTCGCTGTCCCTGCCCCGAACACATCCCACTTTCTTCTTCGGGGCCTTTTAATACGCCGAGTCGGAACACAGTCAAGCTAGGAGCCCTGGGCCCTGTTAGGGGGCTCTCTGCACCTCTTTGCTCTGGAATGTTACATCTCAAAGTTTAGCTCTTAAAATCTGACCTTTTCCCCAAGTTTGTGGGGTATCTCATCATTTTAATCTCTTTTTACTTCCAGTTTATGAATCGAACATCTCATTCACTATAACTTCCAAGTACTCACACCACACTCTTCTGAAATGAAGGGGAAGTGTTTTAACTGTCCACCACGAAGCAGAGTGAGATGCCATCTGCTGTCCATCACTCTGCACAGCCAGCCACTCCCAACAGGAACATACTCATTTATTCATTTACCACCACAAAGCTCGCTTTCTGAGCTAGTCACTCCTGCCTCGGCCGAGCTGCCAGCAACTCTGGGGAAGGCAGGACCAAATGGCACTAGAGAACGGGCCATGGCTTCTCACAAGGTTGGGGTGGCCCCGGTGCCACCCTCCCGGAGAGCACTGGAGAAGAGGGACGTGGCTTCCCAGAGGTGGGTGGCCGTTCCACTCAGGCAGTGCCACCCTTCCTGATACGCCTATCACGAGGAGTAACGGGTGCTATGCAAGGGTGTCCGTTTATTCTTTGGTATGTAAGTCATAGGCATCTGCCGTACTGGGGGTCCTGTGTCGCTGGTAGGGGCCCCAGTCCTCAGGTTCCCGGATGGTTCTCTGCTCTTCACTTCCGCTGGAACCGTAGCTGACTAGCGACTCATTTGAGGCCCGAGTGATGATAATCTGCGGAATGACGAATTTCCTCTTGGTGGACTTTTGCTTTACATCAGGTTTCTCTAGAGGAAAAAACATCCAGGCATTTAGTAGATGTGTGTAAAGCTCCTTCCATGATGCACATACCTCCTGCCACTGGTCAGAGTAAAGGAATTAGATTTCTAGTTAGCAGAAGAAATAGTTCACAAGAGTCCAAAAGTGATCAAAACTGTCCGTGAACATTCCAGAGCTTAAACGGATTTGCAACTCAGCCACGAGGGTTCCTGATGCCAGACACCTCTTTTCAGGGAAGAAAACGAGAAACACTCCCACTCCGCCGTGAAGAGACTGCATGCAGCCTGGCATCAGGGCGACCGGCACAGGGAGGAGAGAGGGCACATGTCCAGACGGGAGCCGCCTCAGAGCCTCAGCTTCAGAGACAGCATCACCACTCCAAAGGTCTCTAAGCCTGGTCTAGAAGTGGACATTTCTGATGTTGCTCACATCTTCTTAGACTCGTTAAGATCACAAGGAATGCCGGCGACCTGTGAAACTGCTGAGCTTGCTGAATG
The DNA here is from genome assembly GCF_030222135.1 of Aotus nancymaae. Lineage (NCBI taxonomy): Eukaryota > Metazoa > Chordata > Mammalia > Primates > Aotidae > Aotus > Aotus nancymaae. The sequence goes on from NW_026988510.1 coordinate 433,636, forward strand.
TTATCACGTAACAGCGGGAGTGCTCCTCACCACCTGCTCTCCCCGCCTGCCGCCTGCCCCTTCCCGGAGTGCCACTGCTACAAGCTTAGGCACAGACATTCAGGTGTGTGGGAGAGCAGGGTGGAGCTCTCTCTCTGCACACGTATTTGTAGTGTGCAATCAGAAGACTCACACGGTCACCTTTTCACAAAAACACAACTACACTGGTCAGGTTGTTTCACAGCTTGTTTTGTGGGGACACTCGGTATCTCATAAACCTGGATACCTGGTGGGATGGGACAGCTGGCAACGACAGTGCTGGCTTTATTATTATTAGAGATGGAGTTTCACGCTTGTTGCCCAGGCTGGAGTGCTGTGGCGCGATCTCGGCTCACTGCAACCTCCACCTACTGGGTTCAAGCGATTCTCCTGCCTCAGCCTCCCGAGTAGCTGGGATTACAGGCACGCGCCACCATGCCCAGCTAATTTTTGTATTTTTAGTAGAGACGGGGTTTCACCATGTTGACCAGGATGGTCTCGATCTCTTGACCTTGTGATGCACCCGCCTTGGCCTCCCAAAGTGCTGGGATTACAGGCGTGAGCCACCACGCCCGGCCTTATTTTATTTTTATGTATTTGTGATGAGGTCTTGCTCTGTTGCCCAGGCTGGAGTGCAGTGGTGCAATCTCAGCTCACTGCAACCTCCGCCTTCCCGGTTCAAGCGAATTCTCCTGCCTCGGCCTCCCGAGTAGCTCAGACTACCAGCGCCCAGCTAATTTTTGTACTTTTAGTAGAGACAGGGTTTCACCATGTTGGTCAGGCTGCTCTGGAACTCCCGACCTCAGGGGATCTGCCCACCTCGGCCTCCCAAAGTCCTGGGGTTACAGGCATGAGCCACTGCACTTGGCCCCCAGAGCTAACATTTTATGGAACTATAGTACTATTATTGACATGAGGAAATGGCAGACCTACACCATTTAATCGATTGCCACCAGCACAGCCAACATGCCAACCTTCCCCCTGCTGCCACTTCACAGACACACCCACTCCCCACCCCAACCCTAAACCCCTGGTGACCAACAATCTGTCCTCCATGTCTATAATCTTGCCATATAAATGGAATCATACATGTGACTTTCTGCGAATGGCTTTCTCACTCAGCATATTTTTCAATAGCTGATAGAGGTGTTCTATTTCTCTACTTTTTCAAAATTTTCTTGCAATTCAGCATACTGTACCTTCATAAAAGTGTTATGAAAGTGTTTAAACACACTGGGTGCGGTGGCTCACGCCTGTAATCCCAGCACTCGGGAGTCTGAGGTTAGCAGATCACCTAAGGCCAGGAGTTCCAAGCCAGCCTGGCCAACATGGTGAAACCCCATCTCTACTAAAAATAGAAAAAAAAATTTAGCCAGGTGTGGTGGTGGCAGGTGCCTATAATCCCAGGTACGCAGGAGGCTGAGGCAGGAGAATCACTCAAACTCGGGAGGCGGAGGCTGCAATGAGCCGAGAGGAGAGATCGCGCCATTGCACTACAGCCTGGACAACAAGAGCTAAAGTCCATCTCAAAAACAAACAAATAAATAAAGTGTTCAAGCACATATGAAAACAGAATAGTATAACAAGCAGCTGCATCTCTGCAGCACTCGGCTTCGGTCACTATTTTATCTTTTTCTTTCTCATTTTCCTCCTTTATTTTTTATTTTTATAAATAAAGAGGGGGTTTCACCATGTTGTCATGCTAGTCTTCAACTCCGGAACTCAGGTGATCTGCCTGCCTTGGCCTTCAAAGTGCCTGGATTACAGGCGTGAGCTACCACGCCCGGCTTTCTTTCTTTCTTTTTTTTTTTTAATTCCTTTTTTTTTTTTTTTTTTGAGAGTCTTGCTCTGTCACCCAGGCTGGAGTGCAGTGGCATGATCCTGGCTCACTGCAACCTCTGCCTCCTGGGTTCAAGCGATTTTCCGGCCTCAGCCTCCCAAGTAGCTGGGATTACAGGTGCACACCACCACACCCAGCTAATTTTTTTGTATGTTTAGTAGAGACAGGGTTTCACCATATTGTCACGCTGGTCTTGAACTCCTGACCTCAAGTGATCCACCCACGTTGGCCTCCCAAAGTGCTGGGATTACAGGCGGGAGCCATGGAGCCCAGCCTCCTGAATATCTTTAAGTAAATTTCAGACATATGCTTTTACCCATAAATATTGCAGCATATCTCTTTATCAGATAGGGATTTTGTTTCGGCATACAATGACTGACCATCAAATCCTCAATTTGACTGTCTCAGGAGTGACCGAGCCTAGGTCCCAGGTCCCTAGGGTTTCCTTCTAACATTCTCCTCCTTTTTATCCAGTTCTTTATTTGTGGTAGAATTTCCAACATTCTGGAATAAGCTGACTGTAAATCAGTGACGTGTTAATCTCTATAATGTTTGCAAATTTTGTAATGCAAAAATGTAAGAATATACAGAAGTAGTAGCGATAATACTATAATGTATCCGTTTTCATGCTGTTAACAAAGACACCAGAGACTGAGCAATTTATACAAGAAAAAGGTTTAATGGACTTACAGTTCCACACGGCTGGGGAGGCGTCACAATCACAGCGGAAGGCAAGGAGGAGCGTCATGTTTTACACGGACAGCAGCAGGCAGAGAGACAGCTTGTGCAAGGAAACTCCCATTTTTAAAACCACCACATCTCATGAGACTCATTCACCATCATGAGAATAGCTTAGCAAAGACCTGCCCCCAATAATTCAGTCACCTGCGACCTGGTTCCTCCCACAACATGTGGGAATTTAAGATGAGATTTGGGTGAGGACACAGCCAGACCACATCAATATCCCAACATCTGCCACAAAGATTAACTTACAGCCAAACTTCGTCTTCTTCACTTAGCCCCTCTGTTCTGGTTACTACTGCTTCACAGCAACTTACCCTAAGCCCTATCAACGATTTTCTTAAAACAACGGTTTTCTCTTCTCATGATTTTATGCATTCAGGACAGGTTTGGCGGGACAGGTTCACCTGTGGTTGCCCAGGCAGTTGCAGGCATTTGAACACTCACTGAGATGTCCAGGGTGGCTCTTGGGAGTGGATGTTGATGCCAGCTGCCCGAGGTGCGTGGCCCAAGCTGTGAAGACTCAAGATTCCAGCCAGAGCATGGAATTGCTGATGGCTTGTTCACTCACAAGTATGGCTCCTGGTTTGGAAGTGCTGAGGGACCAGGATTGCTAACTACAGGGTTTCCCAGGGTCAGGTTCAGGTTTGAGAGCATTTCTATCACCCCGCAAGTGCCCTGTGCTTGGTCGTGGCCAGCTCCCATCCCTGCTAAGTGTGTCTTTTCTGGACATTTTATCTAAAGGGAATTGCAATATGGCTCATCCTTCCTCTGGCTATTCTCAGTGTCCTATCTTGGTGGCTCCTTTACAGTGTGGTAACGGAGTAAGTAGCCTGCTCCTCACTGTCAGTCAGCCTGTCAATATACATGTACACGTCACTCTGCAAGTCACTGCGTGAACACAAACACTTAACTCACTCAGATCATAACTGCGTGGAGAATACACAGACTTTACTCAGCCTGTCACTGCACGGAGAACATACACACTTCACTCACTGAGCCCGTCACTGCGTGGAGAAGACACACACTTCACTCACTCAGCCCGTCACTGCGTGGAGAACACACACACTTCACTCAGCCCATCACTGTGTGGAGAACACGCACACTTCACTCACTCAGCTCGTCACTGCATAGAGAACACGCACACTCCACTCACTCAGCCCGTCACTGCATAGAGAACACGCACACTTCACTCACTCAGCTCGTCACTGCATAGAGAACACGCACTTCACTCACTCAGTCCGTCACTGCATAGAGAACACACACACTTCACTCACTCAGCCCGTCACTGCATAGAGAACACGCACACTTCACTCACTCAGCCCGTCACTGCATAGAGAACACGCACACTTCACTCACTCAGCCCGTCACTGCATAGAGAACACGCACACTTCACTCACTCAGCCCGTCACTGCATAGAGAACACGCACTTCACTCACTCAGCCCGTCACTGCATAGAGAACACGCACACTTCACTCACTCAGCCCGTCACTGCATAGAGAACACGCACACTTCATTCACTCAGCCCGTCACTGCATAGAGAACACGCACACTTCACTCACTCAGCCCGTCACTGCATAGAGAACACGCACTTCACTCACTCAGCCCGTCACTGCATAGAGAACACGCACACTCCACTCACTCAGCCCGTCACTGCGTAGAGAACATGCACACTTCACTCACTCAGCCCGTCACTGCGTAGAGAACATGCACACTCCACTCACTCAGCCCGTCACTGCATAGAGAACACGCACACTTCACTGAGCCCGTCACTGCATAGAGAACACGCACACTTCACTCAGCCCGTCACTGCATAGAGAACACGCACACTTCACTCACTCAGCCCGTCACTGCATAGAGAACACGCACACTTCACTCACTCAGCCCGTCACTGCATAGAGAACACGCACACTTCACTCAGCCCATCACTGCGTGGAGAACACACACACTTCACTCAGCCCATCACTGTGTGGAGAACACGCACACTTCACTCACTCAGCTCGTCACTGCATAGAGAACACGCACACTTCACTGAGCCCGTCACTGCATAGAGAACACGCACACTTCACTGAGCCCGTCACTGCATAGAGAACACGCACACTTCACTCAGCCCGTCACTGCATAGAGAACACGCACACTTCACTCACTGAGCCCATCACTGCATAGAGAACACGCACACTTCACTGAGCCCGTCACTGCATAGAGAACACGCACACTTCACTGAGCCCGTCACTGCATAGAGAACACGCACACTTCACTGAGCCCGTCACTGCATAGAGAACACGCACACTTCACTCAGCCCGTCACTGCATAGAGAACACGCACACTTCACTCAGCCCATCACTGCATGGAGAACACACACACTTCACTCAGCCCATCAGTGCGTGGAGAACACGCACACTTCACTCACTCAGCCCGTCACTGCATAGAGAACACGCACTTCACTCACTCAGCCCGTCACTGCATAGAGAACACGCACACTCCACTCACTCAGCCCGTCACTGCATAGAGAACACGCACACTCCACTCACTCAGCCCATCACTGCGTAGAGAACACGCACACTCCACTCACTCAGCCCGTCACTGCGTAGAGAACACGCACACTCCACTCACTGAGCCCGTCACTGCGTAGAGAACACGCACACTCCACTCACTGAGCCCGTCACTGCGTAGAGAACACGCACACTCCACTCACTCAGCCCGTCACTGCGTAGAGAACACGCACACTCCACTCACTCAGCCCGTCACTGCGTAGAGAACACGCACACTCCACTCACTCAGCCCGTCACTGCGTAGAGAACACGCACACTCCACTCACTCAGCCCGTCACTGCGTAGAGAACACGCACACTCCACTCACTCAGCCCGTCACTGCGTAGAGAACACGCACACTCCACTCACTCAGCCCGTCACTGCGTAGAGAACACGCACACTCCACTCACTCAGCCCGTCACTGCGTAGAGAACACGCACACTCCACTCACTCAGCCCGTCACTGCGTAGAGAACACGCACACTCCACTCACTCAGCCCGTCACTGCGTAGAGAACACGCACACTCCACTCACTCAGCCCGTCACTGCGTAGAGAACACGCACACTCCACTCACTCAGCCCGTCACTGCGTAGAGAACACGCACACTCCACTCACTCAGCCCGTCACTGCGTAGAGAACACGCACACTCCACTCACTCAGCCCGTCACTGCGTAGAGAACACGCACACTCCACTCACTCAGCCCGTCACTGCGTAGAGAACACGCACACTCCACTCACTCAGCCCGTCACTGCGTAGAGAACACGCACACTTCACTCACTCAGCCCGTCACTGCGTAGAGAACACGCACACTCCACTCACTCTGCCCGTCACTGCGTAGAGAACACGCACACTTCATTCACTCTGCCCGTCACTGCGTAGAGAACACGCACACTTCACTCACTCAGCCCGTCACTGTGTGGAGAATGGGCACGCTTCATCCTCCCTCCTGAAACTCTGTCCTCATTCTTGCTCTGCAGTTTTCCCTTCACGTCCGCCTTCCTCTCCCCACCCCCTGGAATGACAGACACTGCTGGGGCCCTTCCCTACTTGCACTGCTGGCAGAGGTCCTGCCGGTTTCTGAGCTTCACAGGTACCTCCAACCACTGGTGAACCTGCAAAGTTGAGTACATCCTAGAGAGGCTGGGCAGGCAAAGCCTTCCTGGAAAGGTTTCCTTGCTAATATAAGGCAAAGACCAACGCCTCTTGGAGTAGACGCAGGCCTGCCTGCATGCGGGAGCAGTACAGTCATCAGGAGCTGTGGAAGAGGACATCCCTGACACTGAGGGTGGCAGAGAGGAGACCTACAAAGCCCTTGATGTCACCGCTGTGCTAATGAGCAAGGCACCCCAGAATCCCTGCCTCTGATCCTTCATTTGTGACACATTAAATCCCTGCGTTAAAGCTCAGTTTAGTTGGCTGTTCTGTAACTTTCAGCTAAAAGCACCCTGAGAGACAGGTAGCATTTTCCAAACTGCCTTCCTAGGGTGATGCTATTCCTGTAGACTTCCACCCTCCAGTGAGGGGTTACGAATCTGGGGATTCAAATCTATGCCTTTCTTCCAAGTCCAAGGCCCGGAGCCTCTTCCCTCCAGCGCTTGATCCCACAGGCGTGCCAGTCTGAAGCAGCCCAGGCCCAGATCCTCTGCCTCACAGGCCAGTCATACCTGCCATTCTTTTTTGTCTGACCCATGAGGGGTCCACTCTTGTCATGAAATGGAAACAACTCTTCCTGGCACAGGCCCCGAATCTCCTCAGACGGCAGGCTCTGCGGGTTCTGGAATTCCTGCTGCACGGCATGGCTAGTTCCCAGCAGACCACAGCAAGGGGCCTCTGAAGGGACCACCCTCCTGGGAACTTGCCCCCTACTGGTAGGCACAGGGCCCATCATGCTGCCCTTCCTTTATTTTTATATATTCATTTTTTGCAGAGACAAGGTCTCACTATGGTGCCCAAGCTGGCCTTGGCCTCCCAAGTAGCTGGGACAACAGGTGTGAACCACCGCGCCTGGCAGCACCTGTGTTTTTTGTTTTGTTTTTTTTTTTTTTTTTGAGATTGTATCTCGTTCTGTCGCCCAGGCTGGAGTGCAATGGTGCGATCTCGGCTCACTGCAACCTCTGCCTCCCAGGTTCAAGTGACTCTCCTTCCTCAGCCTCCCAGCTGAGATTGCAGGCGCCTGCCACCATGCCCAGCTAACTTTCTTGTATTTTTGGTAGAGACGAGGTTTCACCATCTTGGTCAGGCTGGTGTTGAAGTCCTGACCTCAGGTGATCTGCCCGCCTCAGCCTCCCAAAGTGCTGGGATCACAGGCCTCAGCCACCGCAGCCGGCCACCCTCTGTTCTTTAAAATATTTCACAGCTCGAGCTCCACAACCCATGTGGCAAAAGTGACGGGAAACTGCCTTCTAGTTTCCTCTTACCTGGGGGGCCTCACGCCCCTGCACACACCAAAGGCCTGGTCGCAGCCGGCTGTCGCCCGGGGTCCCTCTGCACAGCGTGCTTGCGCCAGCGCGCTCCGGGCCGGGGTGCGAGGGGCGGGGGCGCTCCGCGGCAGCAGCGGACGCGCCGGGAGAACCTCGGGCGAGCACGGGACCCCGCTGCGGCCCCTCCGGCACCTGGAAGCCCGCATCACTCGGGAGCTCACCTTCACAGGCCACGAACGCTGGGTATCCACCCCCGGAAAGCTCCTGAATCAAAGCGGCTGCGCCCCCAGTGCCCGCGCCTGCCGCCAGCGTCCACCACCCCGCCGCGTCTCAGGCGCGGCCCCAGCGGCTCCGCTCCCGCCCGGCGCGTCCTACCTTCCGGCGCAGCCGCGGGCCGCCCCGACCCCCGCTCTGCCTGCCCGGGTTCCGGGCCCGGCCTCTCCATCGCCCGCTCCGCGGCCTGGGGCGCGGGACGCCTGGGCGGCGCCCTCCTCTGCTCCGCACCCGTTAGAGCCGGGACTTACGGAACACAGGACTGCGGGTCCCGTCGACTTCGGGCGCCCGCCTGGGTGCAGAACAAGCTTCACAGACGCGAGTCGCTCCGTTTCCGCCACCGCCTCGGGCGGGAAAATGCGCCGTCGCCGGCGGACGCGGGGTCAGGAACGGTCCGCGCTCGCGCCGCCCAGCCCAGCCCCGCCCTGGGCCGCGCCGAGGGGCGGAGAGGCGGGGAGCCCAGCGCCGGCGCCCCCTTTACCTTTCCGGGGTTTCCCTTTGCTTTTGGAAAGGCCCATAGGCGAGCTCACCGTCCCCGCGGGCACGGGCCCGGGTTCCCGCACCTCAGTGGCCGCGCAGCCCGGAGCGAGTCACAGAAGGCCGTGGCGTCCGCGGCGCGCATCACCATGGCAACCGCGCGTCGCGTAGCCCTGCCCCGCCCCTCCCGCGGGACCCGCCGCTTCCTCTCGCGAGAGCAACTCGTGCGACCGGAAGCGGGGCGGTGACCCCGGAAGTCCCCGCCGGGCGCCGCTTGGTCGGTTCGATCGCCGCCGGGACCTGACGCCACCCGGAGTTCGCGTCCCCTCCCGCTCTCCAAGTGTTGCTCTTATCATTGTGGTCATGGACGGTAAGAGGTCGCAGCCGCTCTCCGGGGAATCGCGCGCGGGGCGCGGCCGGTTCTCCCACTGGCGCGGGCTCCGCCCACCTGGGACCGCGGGCGGCGCTCTGGAGGGCTCCCGGGCCCCTACCCTCGATCCCTACCCGAGACCCCTATCCTGGAGCCTCGACTACCGGCCCGGGACCCCTTCTTCCGGGCCTTGATCGCCGATCCCCGACCTGGACCCCTTCTCCCGGGCCTCGCCCCCGACCACCGACCTGGACCCCTTCCCCCAGGCCTCCACCCCCGATCCCTGACCCGAGACCCCTTCCACGGGGCCTCGACCACCGACCCCGGACTCCTTCTCCCGAGCCTCGATCCCCGACCCGAACCCCTTCTCCTGGGCCTCAACCACCGACCGGGACCCCTTCCCCGGCCCCCAACCCACAATCCGGGATCCTTTCCCCCGGGCCCCGACCCCCGACCCGGGACCCCTTCCCTCGCCCTCGACCTCCGATCCGGAACCCCTACCCCCGACCGGGGACCCCTTATCCGGGACCTCGACCCCTGACCACCGACCCAAGACCCTTACCCCCGTCGACTGCTCCCCTTCCCCTGGCCCCTGGCACTCCTCAGCATCAGGCACCCTTCCCCACCAGTTCGGTACAGGGAACTGGCAGCATGCCTGTTCAGCCTTTTGGGCCCTGGAATGTCGGGTCAAAGGGCACAAGAAAAAGTGACAGTTGCATCCCCTGCCCCCAAACAGCATCACGACAGATCAGAAGAGCTCAGACAAAAACTGATCTCTAAGTGCCAGGCCCTGCTCACAGCAGCTCTTTGACATAGGACCTGTAAGCGTCCATTCTACAGACCGGGAAGCAGAGATCTGAGCAGGAGCCAGTGTGGGGCAGGCAGCTCCAGGCAGTGGGATGCCCTGGTCCTGACCTTCTCCACCTGGGGCCTGCTCTGTGCTCAGGGATACCAAAGAACAGGAAGAATCCTGAAAAAATGAAGTATTACATTTGCTGAAACGTTGATGGGTGGATGTAATAGTCAGGCTTTTAAAAATACTTTTGAAGTTTGAAAAGCTATAGTATCACCGTGTCATCATCATGAAGGAAATGTGTAGAGATTTTCTACAAATCGCTCCAGAGAGAAGATGAAAGATAGCATTTACCTCCCCTCACACAAAATATGCTGGCTACGCCGGGTGCGGTGGCTCAGGCCTGTAATCCCAGCACTTTGGGAGGCCGAGGTGGTTGGATCACCTGAGGTCAGGAGTTCAAGACCAGCCTGGCCAACATGGTAAAACCCTGTCTCTACTAAAAATACAAAAATTAGCTGGGTGTGGTGGCACGCACCTGTAATCCCAGCTACTCTGGAGGCTGAGGCAGGAGAATCACTTGAACCCAGGAGGCAGAGGTTGCAGTGAGCCAAGTTCGTGCCACTGCACTACAGCCTGTGTGACAGAGTGAGACTGTCTCAAAAAAAAAAAAAAAAAACAAAGCTGGCTTTTCCCTCCACAACTCACTCAGCAATTTTGAGGGGACTTTTCTCAAGCCTATGTCAAATTTTGCCCTAACTGGGTTTTTGTGCTGCCACACACATGGCTAGAGGAGAAAGCTGAGGTGGAGAGGGGCACACTCCCCAGCACCCTGAAGTGAGTTGGATGGGAAGGCCCGCCTGGCCTGCATTGTGCACCTGGGTCGGGTTGGCTGTTTCCCAGAGTCACAGATCACCTTGGCCTTGACAACACCTGCGCTGAGAGACGACAGATTGAACTTGGCCTTGACCATACCTGCCTTCACAGGTGATGGACTGAACCGTGCACAGAGCTCACCGGAGCGGCAGGAGGTCTCAGCGTAGAGCTTTGATTTGCATTTGTGAATGCTCAGTCACCTCATTCCTTTGACACGTTCCACTTCCTCATTCTGGAATGTGTGGTAAAAGCCCTTTCAGCAATCAGGTATTAGGGTCACTCTCCAAATTTAGTAGTTGAATGAATTGAGATCAATCCTACTTTTTAAAAAACATTTTTTTTCATCCCAGCTACTCTGGAGGCTGAGGCAGGAGAATTGCTTGAACCCAGGAGGTGGAGGTTGCAGTGAGCGTAGATCACGCCACTGCTCTCCGGCCTGGGCGACAGAGTGAGATGGAGTGCAATGGTGCGATCTCGGCTCACTGCAACCTCCGCCTCCCGGGTTCAAGCAATTCTCTGCCTCAGCCTCCTGAGTAGCTGGGATTACAGGCGCCTGCCATCATGCCTGGCTAATTTTTGTATTTTTAGTAGAGACGGGGTTTCACCATCTTGGCCAAGCTGGTCTTGAACCCCTGACCTCGTGATCCACTTGCCTCAGCCTCCGAAAGTGCTGAGATTAGAGGTGTGAACCACCACGCCCGGCCAAACATATTTTTTTCTAATAGAGATGAGGTCTGACTGTATTCCTGAGGCTAGTCTCGAGCTCCTGACCTCAAGTGATCTGCCTGCCTCGGCCTGCCAAAGTGCTGTGGTTACGGGCTTGAGCCACCATGCCTGGTGGGAATCAGCTCTTTGATGCCTAAGAGTTAGCACCTTGCTGTCCGTATCCATTTACCTTTGGGGAGAAAAAGTCTGTAAAAAGTAGACTATCAGGTACCCAACTTTTAAATTGGCCCAGGCTGCCCTGAAACCCCTGGTCTCAAGTGATCCATTGGCCTTGGCCCCCCAGAGTGCTGGGATTACAGGTGAACTTTTAAATTGGGAAAGAATCCCAAGGCTCTTAGCAAAGTTGCATTAATTATAAACCTCCGTCCTTTGGATCCTAACCCTGGCTGTGGCCTCCTCTGTCCTCACCTGACCCTTTGAGATTGTCTGGGGCCATCCTCAGGTTCCCAGCAAGGAAACGGGTAGGGAGGGTCTGCATTTGCTGGCCCTGTGCTAGCAAGGGGCCAGGGCTGGCACACCAATCTGTGTTCTGCCTTCCCTGTTTGGGGACTCCCTGCAGACCCCAGGTGGGTGTGTCTGTGTATGTGTTTGTCGTAGCTGCTGGTGTCTAGAAGGGTCCTAAGGAGTCCTGCTTGCTAGAAGTGTAACGTCTCATTCCCAGATCCTCAAACCATTCCCTCTTTCTTTGCAGATACCCTGTTCCAGTTGAAGGTATGTACTGAATGTCTGTTAATCCCGCCCTATTCTGGTGAAGACAGATAGTCTAAGCTGCACTCACTCAGAGCCACAGAAACAGTCGGGCAGATTATCTAACAACAGTTGAGTGACCACTGTGCGGGGCTCGGACTGCTGACCAAGGTGGGGATTATTGAGCCGAGCCGGCTTGGTGACATATTAGCTCTCTTGTTGTTGGCCAAGTGGAGGCAGATCCTTAGGCTCGCCCGTGAAAGACCAGGCGTTATCTTTAAGAAAGATGACTTGGGAATTATGCCTCGGATGTTCCGCTGGGCATTTCTTAACACTTAAATGTGGACTCCTCCTTTGAGATCATTTGAAGGAGAGCTTTCTGAGTATTCCTCCTACGTGGGTGGTGGTTCCAGGGCAGGCTTCTGTGCACTTCCTGGGCATGTGCTCCTGGCTGCTCCGCCGTGGCCAGTTTTATCTTGCCTTTTCACTGGTTCTGAGCTACTGATGCAGCTTTGGGGTGTTTGCCCATCACGGTGGGCCTGTCAGATGCCACTGGGGACAGGGGTAACCAGCTGAGGCCTGCTTGTGTCCTGAGCCCTGAGGCGCTATGGTAGGCAGGGCTCCCCAGTACCAGGGCGTCTGTGGCTCCAGGTGGGTTGCCAGAGGCCCTGTTTCCCTGTGGTGCCAGCAGAACAGTTAGGTTCCGGAAGCTTCATGGGCTGCCCAGCAACCCGCTGCGTCCCCCCATTCGTCGTTCAAGGTAATACTTTCGGGTGTGTTTTTACCTGGAATTCTGTGTTATAACGTGGGGGTAGCCTGAGAGCAGTTTTCTTGAGTCTTTCTTCTACGCTGAAAAGCCATCCACAAGCAGGAGTCGAGACCAGAGTGAGACGCTTATGACCCTTCCGCTCAGAGGCGGCCTTGGGTGAGGGTGTTCGTGGAGAGGACAGACACTGGAGGCGAGCCAGACAGAGCCTGAGGTCGAGCAGGCAGCGTCCTCCTTGAACTGGTGCCATCTCTCACCGCCTGCCGTGTGCTGGTCCCAGGCTGGCTGATGGGTGCTTAGGAACCTGCGTGGCCCAGGTGTGGGTGTGGAGAGCAGGGGCTGGGGGCTGGGCTCTGCACGTCTGACCCAGGACACTGGGTTTCTGCTCAGTTCACAGCGAAGCAGCTGGAGAAGCTGGCCAAGAAGGCGGAGAAGGACTCCAAGGCGGAGCAGGCCAAAGTGAAGAAGGTGAGGCCCAGGGGCCCGAGGGCCGTAACTCTCCTGGGTCTTTTTCTGTCCTTCTCTGCCCTTGTTTTTGTTTCCTGTTTTGTTTTGATGCCTTTTGGGGAGGGGCAGGGCACTTTCTACATCATGATTTAATCCTCACCGTGATTTCTTCTTTTCGAGAGGGGGTCTCGCTCTGCTGCCCAGGCTAGGCAGTGCTGCCATCTCATCTCACTGCAGCCTCCACCTCCCGGGTCCAGGAGATTCTCATGCCTCAGCCTCACGAGTAGCTGGGATTACAGGCTTGCACCCATCTAATCTTGGTATTTCTTGTAGACAGGGTGTCGCCATGTTGGCCAGGCCAGTCTTGAACTCTTGACCTCAAATGATGCTCCCACCTAGGCCTCCCAAAGTGCCGGGATTACAGGCGTGAGCCACCGTGCCTGGCTCATCCGATCGTTTTTAGCTCTCTTCTCCTATGGAGCTGGTGCCTTGGGCATCAGAGTCTGGGCAGAGGTATGATGCCCCCATCCCCATGGGTGGGACAGGGTGGAGGCTCACAGGGGTCCCCTCCCCATGATGGACAGGGCAGAAGGAAAGGTGGGATCTAGGCCAGGCACAGAGCTTATGCCTGTAATCCCAGCACTTTGGGAGGTCGAGGCAGGTGGATCACCTGAGGTCAGGAGTTTGAGACCAGCCTGGCCAACATGGTTAATCCCCGTCTCTACTAAAATTTCAAAAATTAGCCGGGTGTGGTGGCGTACACCTGTAGTCCCAACTACTTGGGAGGCTGAGGCAGGAGAAAGGCTTGAACCCAGGAGGCGGAGGTTGCAGTGAGCCGAGATCGCACCGTTGCATTCCAGCCTGGGAGACAGAGTGAGACTCCATCTCCAAAAAAAAAACAGAAATAAGAAATAAAGGCAGATGGGATCTTGTGCAGTTCTTAAAACTTTGCCTAATGGGTGAGATCAGTCCCAGGGTACTGGGCTGCGGTAACTCTTCACCCACAGCCCGGCTCCCAGGCAGAAAGGAGCTGGAGAGCTGCCTCCCACAGGCTCTGAGTGCCGCCGGCTGTGTTCTGTGCCCCATGGAGTGCTGGGGGCGGGTGCTCGGGGGAGCAGAAGCCTGCATGGGGGGCTGGGCTGGGGCCTGGGCATCTGCATTTTTAGCTCAGACATTTCTGGTGAAGGCATGGGAGAGGACTGGAGAGACTTACCCACTGTGGCCAGTGGTGTCCGGGAGAGCTCACCACCGGGCTGCTAGCTGCAGGCACAGGCACCACCACGATCTACCAGCCGCTTTTCCCCGGGTTTCAGGCCCTTCAGCAGAAAAATGTGGAATGTGCCCGTGTGTATGCCGAGAATGCCATCCGTAAGAAGAACGAAGGTGTGAACTGGCTTCGAATGGCGTCCCGTGTAGACGCGGTGGCCTCCAAGGTGCAGACGGCTGTGACCATGAAGGGGGTGAGTGCTGGGACCTGGTGCCCGAGGGGCGGCTTCTGCTGGCTGAGGCGGGACCTGGTGCCCGAGGGGCGGCTTCTGCTGGCTGAGGCGGGACCTGGTGCCCGAGGGGCAACTTCTGCTGGCTGAGGCGGGACCTGGTGCCCAAGGGGCGGCTTCTGCTGGCTCAGGCGGGACCTGGTGCCCGAGGGGCGGCTTCTGCTGGCTGAGGCGGGACCTGGTGCCCGAGGGGCGGCTTCTGCTGGCTGAGGCGGGACCTGGTGCCCGAGGGGCGGCTTCTGCTGGCTGAGGCGGGACCTGGTGCCCGAGGGGCGGCTTCTGCTGGCTGAGGCGGGACCTGGTGCCCGAGGGGCGGCTTCTGCTGGCTGAGGCGGGACCTGGTGCCCGAGGGGCGGCTTCTGCTGGCTCAGGCGGGACCTGGTGCCCGAGGGGCGGCTTCTGCTGGCTGAGGCGGGGATGGCCTCTGTGGTCTGGATCTGGGGCAGCTCAGAGTTGAAGGACACTGGATCAGCATGGGGCAGGAAATGCCGGCAGAGACACAGGTGAGGCTGCACCTGAGCTTGCACTGATGACCCAGGAAGGGCCTCCTCATAGGCCTTGGGCCTTTTTTTTGTTTTTTAATACTGTTTTTTAGAGACTGTCTTGCTCTATCACCCAGGCTGGAGTGCAGTGCTGCAGTTACAGTGCACTGCAGCCTCCATCCCCTGGGCTGAAGTGATCCTCCTGCCTCAGCCTCCCAAGTAGCTGGGACCACAGGCATCAACCACCACGCCCGGCTGATTTTTCATTTTTTTGTAGAGACGGGGTCTCTATGTTGGCCAGACTGGTCTCAAAGCTGGCCTCAAGCAATTTTCCTACCTCGGCCTCCCAAAGTGCTGGAATTAGGGGGTGAACC
Organism: Aotus nancymaae; assembly: GCF_030222135.1. Classification (NCBI taxonomy): domain Eukaryota; kingdom Metazoa; phylum Chordata; class Mammalia; order Primates; family Aotidae; genus Aotus; species Aotus nancymaae. The sequence continues at coordinate 448,954 of NW_026988510.1, forward strand.
CCTCACCGCGCCTGGCCAGGCCTCGGACTTAGCAACCTCCCGCAAGACGCAGGGCCTGCACGGCCGGGCTCATCTGCTGGGGCAGGGGACGTCACGGTGGGGCCGTGGCTCTGTCGAGGGCGTTTCCTTCACACAGTGCATGCGCCAGTAGAGCACAGCGGTCCCGAAGGCCCCGCGGCGGCAGCCGTTTCCCGGGGCCCCGTACTGGGTCTCCTCGGCCTTCTCCGTCTACTTGCCGGGCTCTCCGGACCCGGACCATGGCTCAGCCCAGAGCTGCGGGTTGTGGATTGGGGTTGGGATGCCCCGGCTCTCCCCTCCTAGTGTGTGAGCGCCGCTCGCCCTTCATCCTGTTCCTCCTGCACCCTCTCCTGTCTCAGGTGACCAAGAACATGGCCCAGGTGACCAAAGCCCTGGACAAGGCCCTGAGCACCATGGACCTGCAGAAGGTGTCCACGGTCATGGACAGGTTTGAGCAGCAGGTGCAGAACCTGGACGTCCACACGTCGGTATGTAGCCCCCGACCTCGGGGATATGGCCAGGGACAGGGAGGGGCAGCTCATGGGAGGGGGGCTCACAGGAGGATGTGCCGTCTCTGCACACGTGTCGTGGCTCCCTGACGTCACCAAGCGTCGTCTGTGCTGGGCCCTGCCAGGACCCTGAGAGGTGGTAGGGGCAGGGCGGCAGGAGCCTTCTGCAGGCACCTGGCTCCCTGTGGGGAGCTCAGACGGCAAACAAGCATGCAGAGGCGCAGAACGGTGTTCACCAGGGCGGCAGGCACGGCAGGCTCAGAGGCCGCGGCGGGGTAGCGGCAGGAAGCTGAGACAGAGTCACTGAGAACAGGGCAAGAAGGTGGCTGTGGGAGGGAATGAAAAGTGTGGTCGGGCCGTCGTGAGGCTGTGTGGGGCTCCGTGGGCCTGGGCCCCACCTGTGTCCAGAGCATGCCCCTGTCCCCAGGTGATGGAGGACTCCATGAGCTCGGCCACCACCCTGACCACGCCGCAGGAGCAGGTGGACAGCCTCATCGTGCAGATTGCCGAGGAGAACGGCCTGGAGGTGCTGGACCAGCTCAGCCAGCTGCCCGAGGGCGCCTCTGCTGTGGGCGAGAGCTCTGTGCGCAGCCAGGAAGACCAGCTGTCCCGGAGGTACGGTCTGTCCCTGAGATGCTGTGTCACCAGCCCCACACTCTGGAGCTGTGGGACAGGAGAGGGTTGTGGCTCAGAGGCTAGAGGAGAGCTTGGACTGAGGCTCCGATCGGGGAGCACCGATCTGGACTCAGGGGCCCCAGCCACGGCCACCCCCGAGCCGAGCCGCCCCGCTGCCGCCTGTCCTGCCCTGGCTGGCGTGGGGCATGGCGCTCACACAAGTGTGTGCAGCGCGCCCTTCCTCACGGAGCAGGTACGAGTGGGACAGTGCACGTCACTCACGTCGGGACAGCTTGAAACGCTGGCCCTGAGGAGGAGGCGGGCCGCTGGGAGCACGCGGGGGTCAGAGGCCGTCCGTGCCCGGCCGTGACCCGAGTCCCGTTGCTGGTTTCCAGGTTGGCCGCCTTGAGGAACTAGCCGTGCCCTGCCGCCTCCGCCCTGCGACGCGCTCACGGCTCCCGTCCTCTCCCCACCGCGTCTTGCCCATGTGCTGACCTGCAGAGCTGCGGCTGGCAGCCACCACCGCTCCGCTCCTCTCGCCGCCGGGCCTGGGCGGCCTCGGGTTGTTCCTGGTCTACGTTGGGCGGTGGGTCTGTGTCCTAGTGTTGAGTTTCTGCAAATTTGTGGGAGTGATTTCTGTGACTCTGGGCCGGCAGCGGGGAGGCCAGGAAGGGCCTGTGGACTTTTCACCCAGCACTGTAGGGGCTTCGGACTCTGGGGCGGCAGGTGTGCGGCTTCCCCGTCAGCCAGAGGGGTCAGGGCTGCCCTGTTGCCAAGCAACTCCTGGAGGCCTCTCCGCACCCCTCAGCGGGCAGGAGGTCCCACCATGTGGACGGACGCAGCCCAGGGAGCCACCACAGGCCTGTGTGTGCTGGAGGACGTCAGTGCCACCCACACCGACCCCGCCTCCTCCATCGTTCAGGCAGTGGGTCTCAGCCCCCGGCCCCCTGTCCTCAGCTCCCTCGGTTCCCTCAGTTCCTAAAGCTGCCCAGTGCCCAGTCTGTGGAGACAGAACCGTCACCCAGATCCAGATCCAAGCGTGCCCACCCCGTGGAATTCTCTCGCGCAGCGCTGCGTCTGGAGGTGCCTTCGGCCTCGCGGTCTGTGCCGTCTCCGTGGCAGGAGCCTGTCCCAGGCCGCCTGGCTGCAGTCCCAGCAGGGGCGGCTGGGGCTCCCCCGGTGGGCGGCCTGCTTCTCTCGGACGACCTTTCCCTGTGTCACCCTCTACCGTCTCTCTCAACAAGTGGGTGCCTTCCCAGCGTGGAAGCCAGGGCAGCTGGTGAGGGGAGCCCAGGAGAGCCGTCTTCAGCCGGGCTGGACCGGGGCTGCTCTGAGGAGGACCCACTCCTGTGGCCCGAGGATGGCCTCGCTGAGCGGGCGTTGGGCGCAGCCTGCTCCTTTCCACTTCCTGACGTTTACTTTGTGGTTGTCTTGAGGCTTCCAGGAGTTTTTCTTTTTTGTTTTGCCAAAGTAGAAAAGGCAGGTGGCGGGCGGCTGGCGGGGAGTCTGGGTCCCACCCCTGAGTCCTGCCCACCCCGCCGCCTACGCTGAGGCAGCAGTGCTGTGTGGCTCTTACGTGCGCGAACGTGGGGACCCTCACTTGGGCTCACTGAGTTGTTTGGTTTTCTTTTCAGAACTTGGGAGCTCCCAGGGAGGGTCTCGTGTTGGTAGATCTGGATGTGGGGGTCGGGGCCCTGCCGGGCTGTGGTTCCCTCCAGCCTCCCCACAGTCACCCCTGGTGTTGACAGAATGTCCTTCTATCCATCGGTAACAGCCTTGAGGAGGGTGGGGGCTGCCCCAGCCTGTCCCTTTGGGCACCGAGGACAGGGGCTGTTTACGCTTTTCCTAGAATACTGTTGTAAATAAACACATGGGTCCCTGGAAACGTTCTCAAGCTTTGCTTTGGAGCTTTGTGTGAGCCCCTGGAGTGTCCTCTCCCCACTGAGGAGGCTGAGGAGGGGCAGCTGGAGTGTCCATTATGGGGGCGGGCGGACAGGCAATGCTCATTCTCAGGCCTGCCCCAACCAGCAGGCAGAATCTCCCATTTCAAGTTCTCTTCTTACTTTGAAATTACTTGAAACTTACCTAACAGTTGTATGGTACGTGGTCTGCGTACACTGGCTGGACACCACGCTGCCTTGACCATCATCTCTGGTCCAACGTCCCACGTTGCGTGTCCTCCTGCTGCCGCCTCCAATATGGGACAGTTCCTTTTTCATCTTTCATGACCAGAATGGTTTGAAACTGCTGGCCACTGTTTTGCAGAATGTTCTCAGCTTGGGTGATGCGGTTTTCACGTGATGTGGGGGAGGTCTTCCTGACTGCTGGTGGCAGGGGCCGTGGCGTCCCTGTGTCTCGGTGCTGGTGACTTTGTGCCCTTCATCACTCCTGGAGAAGGCAGTGGCATCCCCAGCCTTCTCCACTGTGAAATTAGCATTTTCCCTTTTCATTTATATTTTATTTTTGAGACGGAGTCTTGCTCTTAGCACCCAGGCTGGAGTGCAGTGGTGTGATCTCGGCTCACTGTAACCTCTGCCTCCTGGGTTCAAGCAATTCTCCTGCCTCAGCCTCCTGATTAGCTGAGACTACATGTGCCTGCCACCACGCCCAGCTAATTTTAGTAGAGATAGGGTTTCTACATGTTGGCCAGGCTGGTCTCAAACTCCTGGCCTCAGGTGATCCGTCTGCCTCGGCCTCCAAAGTGCTGGGATTGCATGTGTGAGCCACTGCGCCAGGCTGCATTTTCCCTTTTGAATTAACGTGCCTTGTGGGAAGATCCTGACAACTCTGCAGGCCTCGACCTGCTTTCCCTGAGTGTCATGTCCACTGACTCGAATAAAACGGCTGTGATTTTCTTCAGGATTCTAGGCAGGACCCTCCCCACTCCCTGCATGTTTCCCATCCGTCTGGACCTGTTTGTGTTCACTGCGTGGGTTGCGATGCTTGCTGGTGCTTACTTTGTGGCTCAGATAGTGTCATATTCAGGAGACAGGGCAGCTTCCCTCCCACCCTGGCAGTCTCTGAGCACGGCCGGGCCCAGCACTGCAGGAGGCTCTTGGCTCATCTTGGTGCCTCTTGCCCCGGCCCTGAGTATCAGCCCCTTCTCCAGGAAGCTCTGATTCCTTTGAGTGGGGAATGGTGTTTAGAAAACCAGGATCTGGAGGCCGGGTGCAGGAGCTCGCGCCTGTAATCCCAGCACTTTGGGAGGCTAAGGTGGGAGGGAGTTGGAGACCAGCCTGGGCAGCATAGTGAGACGCCCATCTCTACCAAGTAATAGTAGCCAGGCATGATGGAATGGGCCTGGGGACCCAGCTACTTGGGAAGCTGGTACAGGAGGTTTGCTTGCAACTAGGAGGGTGTGGCTGTACTGACTGACCCAGGATTACACCACTACACTCCAGCCTGAGTGACAGAGGGAGACCCTGTCTCAGAAAAAAAACCAACCAGAAAGCCAAGACATGGGTACGAAGCGTGGGCCTCAGTGCCGTGTGCCGCCGCCTTGAGCCCCACAGCCCACGGCTAAGAGGCGTCCACGGCTGCCCCAGTGCGGCGCCGCAGCCCCCTCCGTCCTCTGCAGCCGCGAGCTCGCACCATCTGTGGAATGTGGTCCAGCCTCCCCCTCGTTGCAGCCTCTCTGAAAATCTGGCTCTGGCACACTCACCTTTCTGCTCATTTGTACACAAAGTAATGTCAGAATTGCCAGCCACACTTCCGTGAGGGCCCCCAGCTGGAGAACGGCGTTTGCGTGTGGCTCCGAGCGCTGCCCTCACCCTTCCAGAGCGGCTGGGTCACACTGTACATTCACAGGTTTGAATCCAGTAATAATAAGATGCCCCATGCTGATAGGTCTTTGTTACTATTTTTGAGTGTGAAACGTCACTATGAACGTACAGTGAGGGTTGCATGCCTGCCCCTCAGCTCCAGCCACAGGGCCAGCCTGCCACTCCCAGGCTTATGGTCCATGGAGCTCCAGGACTTCCCAGAGAGGGAGGGCCCAGAGGAGTGGAGCTTGGGGTCTGCCTGCACCCCATGATGGGGGTCTCTGCCGTGGGGAGTCTCCAGCCCCTGCGCCCCTGTGTCACCTCTTACCGGAGGGCTGGGTGCTCTCCTTCCCAGCCTCCTCTGGAAAGGTCTGCGTTTCCAACCTGAGGCTGGACTCGGGACGCATGAACATGGACTGCGCCGAGGGAAGGACTCCGGGAACCAGGTGCGATCCTGGGGGGCAGGTAAGGTGCTGTCTTTCTGGACACTTTGGTGTGAATTTAATGTAGTTAGGATTATTTTCAGATTAGGATTTAAGCTCTTCTCATGAGAAAATACTGACAACAAAGTCAGGTGTAATACCCCTGCAGCCTGCCAAGGACCCTGTCTCCAGTCCCAGAGGGGGAAGGACAGAGATTGTGGATAAGAGGAACCAAGGGGATCAGCACGTGTCCCTTCTGGAGAGCCACCTTCGGGGGCTGCTCCGTGGGAGGGCATGGTTGCCAGAACCCCTGCTCCTTGACTCAGGGTCCCTCGCTGAGGCCTGGCCAGTGGACAGTGAAGCTTCCTAGTAGCTCCCGGGGACCCAGCCTGCACCCCCAATGCTGTGGTCACCTCTACCCAGCATTCTCCCTGCGAAGTCAGATCTGGAAGGTACCTGGGCCCTGGGGCTTCACATTTCCTAACAGAGCTGCGGGAGAACTCCAGAACACATGGGCGCTGTGTGGGCGGTCCCTCATCCCCAGGGCCCTCCAGGGCGGGACAGCAGCATTGGGGGTCTGGTCCTGCCCTGTGGTCACCTCAAGACAAGCTGGTGGGGGCCCTGATGGGAAGGCACTGAGCCCCAGTGGCCACCTAGGAGGACCCAGTGCTGCGCAGCTCACAGCTGGACCACATCTGTCCCTGCGGTTCGCCTGGTTCTGCTGCTCAAGATGTCCGGGGCCCCTGGGGCCAGACTGATTCAGACCCTGCCTCCCCATTTACCAAAAGAGACCGGTGGCTCACACCTGTTATCCCAGCACCTTGGGAGGCTGAAGAGAGCAGATCACCTGAGGTCAGGGGTTCAAGACCGGCCTGGCCAATAGAGTGAAACCTACATCTCTACTGAAATTACCTGGGGATAGTGGCGTACATCTGTCGTCTCAGCTACTCAGGAGGCCGAGGCAAGAGAATCTCTTCAACCTGGGAGGCGGAGGTTGCAGTGACCAAGATCATGCCACTGCACTCCAGACTGGGTGACAGAGCAAGACTCGGTCTCAAAAAAAAAAAAAAGGCTGGACAAAGGGAGTGGTTCTGCCAGGGCAGATTCCTGGGCCCTTAGCCGTGTTCACAAAACCAGAATGGGCAGGAGTGGGGGTGTGCGTGCAGGGGTGGGGGGTGTGCGTGCAGGGGTGGGGTGTGTGTGCAGAGGTGGGGCTGTGCGTGCAGGGGTTGGGAGAATGTGTGTGCAGGAGTGGGGAGCACGTGTGTGTGCAGGAGTGGAGAGTGTGCAGGGGTGGGGTATGAATGTACAGGGGTGGGGTGTGTGTGTGCAGGGGTGGGGGTGTGTGAGCAGGGGTGGGGCTGTGCGTGTGCAAGGGTGGGGTACGCGTGTGTAGAGGCAGGGACATGTGTGCAGGGGTGGGGTGTGCGTACAGGGGTGGGATGCGTGTGTGCAGGGGTGAGGTGTGCCTGTGCGGGGGTGAGAGGTGTGTGCAGGGGTGGGGTGTGCCTGTGCGGGGGTGAGAGGTGTGTGCAGGGGTGGGGTGTGCCTGTGCGGGGGTGAGAGGTGTGTGCAGGGGTGGGGTGTGCCTGTGCGGGGGTGAGAGGTGTGTGCAGGGGTGGGGGATGTGTGTACAGGGGTGGATGTGTGTGTGAGCAGGGGTGGGGGTGTGTATGAAGGGGTGGGGGTGTTAGCAGGGTTGGGTGGTGTGTGTGTGCAGGGGTGGGAGGTATGAGCAGGGGTGGGGTGTATGTGTGTGCAGGTGTAGGGAAGGTATGTGTGCTGGGGTGGGGGGTGTGTGCACAGGTGGGTGTGTGCAGAGGTGGGGTGTGTGCAGGGGTGGGGGTGTGAATAGGGGTGGGAGTGAGCAGGGATGGGTATGTGTGTGCAGGAGTGGGGAGTGTGTGTGCGCATATGCAGGGGTGGAGTGGTGTTTGTGCAGTGATGGGGAGTGTGCACACGGGTGTGTGTGTGTGCATGCAGGGGTGGGGAGTGTGTGTGCATGCAGGGGTGGAAGGGTGTGCAGGGGTGTGTGTGCATGCAGGGGTGGTGGTGTGTATGAAGGGGTGGGGGTGTTAGCAGGGTTGGGTGGTGTGTGTGCAGGGGTGGGGTGTATGTGTGTGCAGGTGTAGGGGAGGTATGTGTGCTGGGGTGGGGTGTGTGCAGGGGTGGGGGTGTGAGTAGGGGTGGGAGTGAGCAGGGATGGGTATGTGTGTGCAGGAGTGGGGAGTGTGTGTGCGCATATGCAGGGGTGGAGTGGTGTTTGTGCAGTGATGGGGAGTGTGCACACGGGTGGGTGTGTGCATGCAGGGGTGGGGGTCTGTGTGCATGCAGGGGTGGGGGTCTGTGTGTGCGGGGTGGAAGGGTGTTTGTGTAGGGGTGGAAGGGTGTTTATGCAGGGGTGTGTGTGCATGCAGGGGTGGGGGCGTGTTTGTGCAGGGATGGGGAGAGTGTGCACACGGGTGGGTGTGTGTGCATGCAGGGGTGGGGAGTGTGTATGCATGCAGGTGCGGGGGCGTGTTTGTGCAGGGATGGGGAGAGTGTGCGTGCAGGGGTGGGGGTCTGTGCATGCAGGGGTGGGGGTCTGTGTGCAGGGGTGGGGTGGGGAGTGTGTGTGCACACCAGTGCGTAGCTGGACGTGTCCACTGCAGCCAAGACCACGTCCCTAAAGACACTCACGCAGCATCTGTGGAAAGCCCTCTTCATACTTTCCGAGCCCTCCTGGCTGGACCAAGGACTCATCACTCCTGCGCCCAGGTCCAACCAAGAGCCATTTTCACAAAACACGCTGTTACGTGAAGATAGCATGGACTCCCGGGCTGGCTGCCGATGACACGTACCCTAGGACATGACGGGACGTCGCTTTTATTGAGGGCCTACTGTGTACGCGTGCCCTGAGCCGTCCAGGCATCTTGCCCCGCCTCCCGTGAGCCCAGGCGCCTGCGCAGAAGACACTGGTCCTTGCAATGTGGGCAGCAGGGTTCCTGGCATCTGGCATCCTCAGGTGGGCAGGTGTTCCCTGAGCTCCCGGAGTCGTAAACGGGGCTCTGGTCTCCCAGGTGTCACAGGAACCACAGACAGAGGAGCAGGGGAGCAAGGGAGGCCAGCAGAAACCCCTGCCGGTGGTAGAGGCCGGGAGCCCCGGAGTAGCCGTACCGCGTCCTGCAGGAGCCTTCCAGCTCGTCCAGCGGGATGGGCTCCTCCTCGGGAGCCTGCGTGAGGTCTCTGACCTGGGGACAGACACGGGTAGGCAGCCTGCCTGCTGGTGCGAGTGGCGGAAGCTCAGGGGCCCGTCCCGTCCCGTCCTCACCTTCTCCACGGCGTCGAAGACCCTCAGCAGGTTACCAGCCAGCGCGCCCCTCACTTCCACCTCCGTCCAGTTCCTCCTGAGCAGCTCGGCGATGAGGTCTGGGTACTTGGAGACGTCTTCCAGCCCCTCCGGGAGCCTGTGTTGAAACCAGGAACTTGGGCCCCCATGCCAGGACCCACGTCCCTCCTCCCGACGCCCCACCCCACCGACGGGTCGTGACCCCCCCAGCTCATCCACAGACAGGGGTCTCACCCCTTACCTTGGGACACCATCGAAGTCCCCACCAAAGCCCACGGCTCCAGCTCCTGCCACCTTCTTGATGTGGTCCAGGTGGTCTGTCGGGGGAATGGCAGGTGTGGGTCCCGAGGGAGACCCTCCCCACTCAGCCCCTCGGCCGCTCACACCCCACCTACCGGCCACTTGGGACAGGGTGGCCTGGTTTGTGCAGGAAACGTAGTTGTTGTAGAAGTTCACCATCACCAGGCTCTCTTTTTCTTTCTGCACAGGAAGACAGGGTGGAGCTGAGGGCTGGGAGGGCCTGCCCAGGGAGGCGGGTGGGGGTGCTCCCTCGGCCTCACCACCAGCTGCAGGACGTCGTCGGGCACGTTGCGCCGGCTGGCACACAGGCTGTAGGCCGAGGAGTGGCTGAAGATGACCGGGGCTCTGGACAGCCGCAGCGCATCCTTCATGGTGGCCACAGACACATGAGCCAAGTCGATCATGACCCCCAGGCGGTTCAGCTCCTTCAACACACGCTAGGAAGACAGGGCCACGTCCACCCTCACGGGATGTCCCCCAGGGTAAGGGCTGGGGAGGCTGAAGGGCTGGACCAGGTGTCTGTCAGTCCTTCAGTGCCTGCAAGTCCGGGACCACTCAGGGCTCAGCACCCACCCTGAGGGGACGGCTGCCAGCTCCATTTTCCAGACGAGGAGACTGAGTCCCACTGGGGAGCGGCATCATTCCGGTCACCCTCAGGGCCCTCTGCCTTCTCTGACGGGGCGACTAGCCCCTCCCACCCCACTCACCTGCCCAAAGGGTGACAGGCCTTGGCTGTGGGCATCACTGTCTCCCGTGTCCACCAGCCAGTTGTCAGCCCTGTGGGAGCAAAAGGCAGGTCCCCAGGTGGTGAGCGGTGGCCTCAGCCTCCCATCACCCAACAGGCAAGGCCTGGCCTGGGACTCACGGGCAGAAGGGAGTGTCCGCCCCACCCTCCTGCCCATAGCCCAGGGGCCTCCTGTGGGGCGTCGCAAACCAGGGCGTGTTGCAGCTGTGGGTGAGGGTCAGGTAGCGCATGCCCAGCTGATAGAGTGCCCGCAGAACGCCCAGACTGCTGTCAATGGAGTGGCCGCCCTCCACACCAATCAGGCTGGCCACCTTCCCCTCCTGGAAGGCATTCCGGATGCCTGCGGGGATAGCCAGGTGCAGGGGAGTGGGTGCCTGGCGTCTGGAGGTGGGGGGTGCAGGGGGTGCAGGGGTGTGGGCACCTGGCATCTGGAAGGTGGAGGGTACAGGGGCATGAGCACCTGGCATCTAGAGGGTAGGGGGTGCAGGAGAGTGGGTACCTGATGTCTGGAGAGTAGGGGGCATGGGGGAGGGGGTGTCTGGAGGGTGGGGGGGTACAGGGGAGGGGTACAGGGAGGGGGCGCCTGGCTTCTGGAGGGTGAGGGATCCTGACCAGCACTCGCTGCTCTGGATAAGTGCTGGGTGGGGGGACTTGGGACCTGGAGGACCCAGGCCAGGACCTTACCTTCACTGCTGGTGACACACAGGAAGGTATCGGGGTACATCTGGCACATGCGTTGGACCACGTCAATCTGCTCCAGCGTCCTCCTCACAGAGTCTTTGTTCTGGGTGTCGCAAGGCGTGTACACGGACCAGAACTGCGGACCACAGGGAGCACCAAGAGCTGCTGCAGCCAGGTCCCAGCCCACCCCTCCATGCCTGCAGGAGTCTACTTTCCCACCCGCAGGAAACCCTCCCTCACCCTGAGTGGCTGCTCTTTCAAGGGCCTGTGGCACCGAGGGACCCTGGAGGGACAGCACTGCGGAGGCGGGGTGACCCCATGCAGGACGAGCACGAGGCAGGGCAGGCAGTACCTGGCCCCCCACGAAGCCGGCCCTCAGCTTGGGGATGTTGGTGTGCGTGCCGGCCAGGCTACTCAGGTTGGCCCTCTCGTCCTGCAGACGGTTGTTGAACATGTCCAGGAGCTGCCAGGGGAGGTCGTTGTGCCTGGAATGGTGGCGGGAGGCCAGGCGGTCAGGATGGCCACGGGGACCCAGGGGCTTCCAAGCTCCTGCCCTCCGGCCTTGCCCCACCACTGCTCCTCACGTGGGCGCAGGAGTGATGCATCGCCGGCCAGCTGAGCACACCTGTGCAGGTGCGCCTCCCAACTGTGCCCACCCCAGGGCAACGACCCGCCGGCCAGGAGCTAAGGGAGCTGGGTGGGCCACCCCTTCCACGGTGTGTGTCTGTGGAGGTGGCAGGGGGTGGACACACTGCCCGACGGTGGACAGAAAAAGGCTAATGACCTCAGTAGTCAGGAATGGGGACGTGGGTGAAGGGGAAGGGGCCTGGGGGCAACACTCCTCCTGAGAATTTTCTGTTTAAAGGGCAAATTCCCTGTTGGGAAGTACGGTGGGTGGCTGGGTAATCGGAACAGCCTATCCTCGGGGGGTCTGGCCCCTCCATCCTCCTAGGGAGGAGGGCGATGGGTACAGGCTTTGGGGGCGACCCAGGCCTCTCTGCTGCCTCTGTCTCTGGGGAGGAGCCCTGCACCCAAACTCCCATCAGATCCTTCTCAGCTTCCAAAGGACTGAGGTTCTCCAAGGTTTTCCCAGGAGCTGGTGGTGAGGGTGGGGGCTGTGGAGACAAGAAAGGAGAAAGAAGGGAACGCAGCGGCGGGAGCTGAGGCCGTCAGAGCTGGTGGCTGAGTGAGGGGCTCACGGGGTCTGAATCCAGCTGCCCAGGCAGAGGCCAGGAGCAAAGGGAATCCATCCTCATTAGAAACGCTGTTCTCAGGCCTGTGCAGGCTCCAGCTTATGATCTGTGTTTCACCCAGCAGGTCTGAGCCCCTGGGAATGAGCGGGCCCCAATGCAGCCCTATACAACCCTCGCCCCAATTCTATGACCTGGAGGCTTTGAGGAGGATGAGAGGGGGCTGGGGCCTGGCCCTGACCCTGACCCTGGGGGATGCCCAGGGTTCCCCTCCTCACTGGGTCTGGGGCCTCAGGCTCCTTCCCTCCACATCCAGTTCCCAGCTCAAATTCCAGAGCTGCCCCTCTGTGCCTCAGTTTCCCCATCTGTAAATGAGGGTGTCTTGATGCCTTCCTCAGAGGGCAACTGGGAGAGGCAGAGGAGTAACCATGTTAATAATCTCCAGCCGTGGGCCCTGAAGATCATCTTCATGACCCCGCCCAAATCTACCTGCCCGAAATGAGCTTTTCAAAGGCAAGTCCACCCACAGAGCTCCTGCTTGGGGGAAACCAGGGGAGGGCTCTGCCCTTCCTGGGTCCCTGCCGCCCCTGACCTCCCCTGGGCTGGTGCCCCCAAGCCTAACTTGGCACACTCTCCAGCCCTACCCCTGGGCAGACGGACAGGCACATGCCTGACACTAGTGTCAAAGTCACTCCCAAAGCTCCTGCGACAAGGAGGAGGTCTCTGGTGACAGTGGGTCCACGTGATGGCCTGGGCTGGCACCCGCCTCTCCCCAGCCCTCAGCACAGAGCGACAGCTCAGGACGCATTTGCTGCGGGAACCACGAGCTCCAGCCAGGGACCCTGCCTGGGGGGTGGCCTCGTTGCCAGGGTGCAGCCCTGCACTGGGCACTGTCCTGGGCAGGGCTGGGTGGGGCTCCAGGAGCAGACTTGACTCCCTGGCCTGAGGACATCAGCCCGGGATGGGCAGGGATTCCCACACCCCAGGAGCCGGCTTGGAGGGAGAGGCCGAAACAGGCCGCTCTCTGCTCTCACCTCCATCCTCCTCCTGCAGTCCCTCCTTTTTTTTTTTGAGACAGGGTGTCACTCTGTTGCCCAGGCTGGAGGGCAGGAGTGCAATCACAGCTCACTGCAGCCCCAACCCCTGAGGCTCAAGCAATCCTCCCAAAGTACAGGGACCACAGGTGTGAACCACCGTGCCCAGCCAGCCCTCTCCACTCTTGCTGGAAAAGATGGGAGGGTGGGGCCCCTGGTTTCTCAGTAGGACAGAGACCATACCTTACACTCGGGTCAAACTGCAGTTCAGGAGCTAATCAGACCCACCCTCCTTATCTGTGTGGGCTGGCGCAGTGCCCTTAGCTGGCACATGGAATCGGTATCCTGCTGCAAGGATCGCTGACACCTGCCGGAATGGCAGCGAGCACACACTCGGGCGGCTGTTCCCGGGAGGGACTGCAGACCGCCCCGCTACCCCTCCTCCTCCGTTTCCTCTGTAACTTCAAAGCCCTCCATTTTTAGCAGGTACACAGCCATAAGGATGGAAGCCACCTCCCTGCCCCTTGTCACTGGGTGTGGCTGTGTAAGTTGGGTCCTGTGACAGCTTTTTTTTTTTTTTGAGATGGAGTCTCGCTCTGTCACCCAGGCTGGAGTGTAGTGGCTGCCACTCTGCCTCCCAGGTTCAAGCCATTCTCCCGCCACAGCCACCCAGGGAGCCTGGACTACAGATGGGCGCCACCACACCCAGCTAATTTTTTGTAGTAGAGACGGGGTTTCACTGTGTTAGCCAGGATGGTCTCGATCTCCTGACCTCGTGATCCGCCCGCCTCGGCCTCCCGAAGTGCTGGGATTACAGGCGTGAGCACAGTGCCTGGGCCCTTCTTCCCTTCTTTATCCCTCCCTTCTCCCTGCTGGCCCGCGTGCAGACATGAGGGTACTTTAAACCGTGAGGGTGCGGTGGTGGTGGCCGGGCTGAGTCTCCGGCACCGTGAACGGCCGTGCAGGCCCCCACACCACTCTGCTGTTGGAGCTACTTCTGTGGGTCTCTCACCTGCTAGAGTCACTAGTGCGTCAGCTTTGCCTCTGCCTGCCAGGCCTGTCTGGGACAATCCCAGATCCCCGAACCTTCCTGGCTATTGGCTCACTTGGGACCCTGCTCAGCCCCGGCACCTGCACTCAGATCCCTCCCTGTGTGGCCTGGGGTCCCCCATGGCCGGTGTCTTCAGCCTGCCCTCACTGCTGTGGGACGCCCAGTCCCTAGGCCCAGGCCCTCTCCGGCCACAAAGCAGGGGTTGCGGGGTGGGAGCCTCCGTTCCCCACTGAGCCCGTGTGAGGGGCCTGACCCCTGGAACACCAGCGGGAAGGAGGCGGGCGGGGAGGAAGGACGGGTGCCGGGACCGCCCTCCGCCCCCTTAAGTGTTTTGTCTTTTTTTTTTTAAATTGAGATGGTGTCTCACTCTGTCACCCAGGCTGGAGTGCAGTAGTGCAATCTCAGCTCACTGCAGCCTCCGCCTCCTGGGTTAAAGTGATTCTCCTGCCTCAGCCTCCTGAATAGCTGGGACTACAGGTGCCTGTCACCACGCCCGGCTAATTTTTTGTACATTTAGTAGAGACGGGGTTTCACCATGTTGGCCAGTCTGGTCTTGAACTCTTGACCTCGTGACTCCTGACTCTTGAACTCCTGACCTTGGGTCATTCGCCCACCTCAGCCTCCCAAAATCCTGGGATTACAGGTATGAGCCACCCAGCCTGGCCTGTCCCCTGAAGTTCTTTTTCAGTTCTGCTCTTGTGGCCCAGGCTGGAGTGCAATGGCACAATCCTGACTCACTGCAACCTCCACCTCCTCGGTTCAAGTGATTCTCCTGCCTCAGCCTCCCGAGGATCTGGGACTACAGGCATGCACCACTACACCTGGCTAACTTTATATTTTTAGTAGAGATGGGGTTTCTCCACGTAGGAGTCAGGCCGGTCTCGAACTCCTGAACTCAGGTGATCCGCCCGCCTTGGCCTCCCAAAGTGCTGGGATTACAGGCATGAGCCATGTGCTAGGCCTCCTGAAGTTCTTATGTAATAAGACAGTGGGTTTTCCTGCTTTTTTAACAGAGCTTTGTTCTTGGACAAAGCCCAGAGGCATCTTCCAGGTGGAGACACTCCCGGACATCGGGCAGACTCTCAGGGAGCCCCCTGCCCGCGCACGGAGCCAGTGTGAACCTGGTCTGAGTCTGGTACCTGGAAGCAGGAGGCCCCCATGGCAACCTAGTGTTGGGGTGCTGGGCCAGGAGGGGCAGGGAGGAGGGGCAGGTTCCCGGGCAGTGGGAATCCTGACCCTGTGGAGGCTGAGAGAGACGCAGGTGACACAAGGGCCCCAGTGAGGTCAGGGTGGGAGCGGGGTGGGCACAGGCGGAGGCTCAGACAGGGCCCCAAGCCACGTGGGCCTCCCCTCGGGAGAATGCAGGCTGTGGGAGCGGAAGGTGCCAAAAAATGCTGGCAGAGAGGGCCTCGAGGCACCACCCCACCTGTAGCTTTCCAGAGAAGCTGAGGCTGAGAGGCACAGGCAGAGTCCGGGGCACAGGGAGAGTCCGGGGCACAGGCAGGGTCCGGGACACAGGCAGGGTCCGGGGCACAGGGAGGGTCCGGGGCACAGGGAGGGTCCGGGGCACAGGCAGGGTCCGGGGCACAGGCAGGGTCCGGGGCACAGGCAGGGTCCGGGGCACAGGCAGGGTCCGGGGCACAGGGAGGGTCCGGGGCACAGGGAGGGTCCGGGGCACAGGGAGGGTCCGGGGCACAGGCAGGGTCCGGGGCACAGGGAGAGTCCGGGGCACAGGGAGAGTCCGGGGCACAGGGAGAGTCCGGGGCACAGGGAGGGTCCGGGGCACAGGCAGGGTCCGGGGCACAGGGAGAGTCCGGGGCACAGGCAGGGTCCGGGGCACAGGCAGAGTCCGGGGCACAGGCAGAGTCCAGGGCACAGGCAGAGTCCGGGGCACAGGGAGAGTCCGGGGCACAGGGCTTCACTGTCCCCAGGCAGAGACTCTGAGCTTAAGGGCCCAGGAGCCCGGGCCTTGCTTCCTTCCTGCCCCGCTCCCTGCAGACCTTCATTTGCTGAAGGCTTTGGGGGCCCTGAGAGACCCCACAAAGCAGCATGAGCCAGGAAAGGGCAAGGCCCTGGCACAGTTGCAGAAACTGAGCCCCAAGCCAAGGCCACATGAGCCTCACCCCAGCTCCCCCAATCTGGCTCCCAGCCCTGGCTGCCCCAGACCCAGCTCCCCCGGCTGCCCTGGCTCCCAATCCTGGTTCCCTAAGCACCTAGCTTAGATGGCCACTCACCCATCAATGACAGGGGTGTCCCTCATGATCCTCTCTGCCTCGTCCCGAAAGAAGTCTGCAGTGCACACGGCCACAAGGGGCCAGAGCCACCATCCGGTCCACATGGTGAAGTCCCTGGGGACCTGCCTGCCTTGCTGCTCCTGCGCCTCTGTGCTGGCCTGGCTGGCTCGTGCTGGAGAAGGATGAGCTTCGGACTGTGAGGAGCCACTCCGCCTGCCAGGGGAGGCACCAGAGGTCTTTGGTGGAAGTCGTGATCGCTGGGCTCTCTCCTGTTTACAGCTTCCCATGTTCAATAAGTAACCAACACATTCCCTGAGAGAGTGGGTAGGATGGAAGGCCAGACACCCAGTGACTGGACATTGCTATCTGGGCTAGGCGGAGGGGTATAAGAAGCTGGGATCGGTCAGGCGTGGCAGCTCATGCCTGTAATCCCAGCACTTTGGGAGGCTGAGGTGGGCGGACCACCTGAGGTCAGGAGTTCAAGACCAGCCTAGCAAACATGGTGAAACCCCATCTCAACAAAAATACAAAAATTAGCCAGGCATGATGGCAGGTGCCTGTAATCCCAGCTACACAGGAGGCTGAGGTGGAAGAATTGCTTGAACCCAGGAGGCGGAGGTTGCAGTGAGCTGAGATTGTGCCACTGCACTCCAGCCTGGGTGACAGAGCAAGACTCAAAGACCCAGGGTTGGGGCCAGAGC
This sequence comes from Aotus nancymaae, assembly GCF_030222135.1. NCBI lineage: Eukaryota > Metazoa > Chordata > Mammalia > Primates > Aotidae > Aotus > Aotus nancymaae. The sequence goes on from NW_026988510.1 coordinate 465,543, forward strand.
CCAGATGAGAGGACAAGACGCTGACAGCAGGCTGAGGGAAGGCCTGGCGCAGGGCGAGTGGCGAGGGGGCGTCAGCGTTGCCGCGCTGCTGCTGTTACGTTATTTCCACCTCCCTCTGGACCCAGGGGCCTAGAGCTGCAAGTGATCAAACAGTCACTCAAATCGTGCATTCTCAGCAAGCACCTCTTTCCATATAAGAAGAATTTTCCCAGACTCACCATGGGGGATAAAACATCAGGACGTTTCAGGAACGTGCTAAACAGCCCAGGTGTGCCCTGACGCCCGCCCTGATGCTGGGGGGCCAGCACTCCCCCGCCCCCGACGCCCGCCCTGATGCTGGGGGGTCAGCACTCCCCGGCCCCCGACGCCCGCCCTGATGCTGGGGGGTCAGCACTCCCCCGCCCCCGACGCCCGCCCTGATGCTGGGGGGTCAGCACTCCCCGGCCCCCGACGCCCGCCCTGATGCTGGGGGGTCAGCACTCCCCGGCCCCCGACGCCCGCCCTGATGCTGGGGGGTCAGCACTCCCCGGCCCCCGACGCCCGCCCTGATGCTGGGGGGTCAGCACTCCCCCGCCCCCGACGCCCGCCCTGATGCTGGGGGGTCAGCACTCCCCGGCCCCCGACGCATGCCCTGATGCTGGGGGTCAGCACTACTCTGACCTCCAGCGTCACAGGGACCCACACTCCGGCCACAGGGCTTCTGGCCGAGCAGCTGGACTTTCCCTTAGAACAGGCGCCTTTCTAGGCCTCGGCAGAGCACACTCGAGTCGCCTGGGGGCGTGTGGGAACACAGTGGCCCAGTGGTCCCTGACAGAAGAATCCCAATCCCAGGGCCGGCAGTGTCGGGGGTTCTTGGGGACAGCAAGCTGAGAAGCAGGGCTAAGCTAGGCCTCCTGGGAGGAGCAGGAGGGAAAGCTGGTCAGAGGCTTGGGAGGGGGAAGACTGGCAGGGAAGGAGGGTCGCCCTGGCTGGAGTGCAGTGGCTCGATCTCAGCTTAGGCAGCCTGAGCCTCCCGAGTAGCTGGGAGCACAGGTCTGGATCCCACCACTGGCCTCAGCCTCCCGAGTAGCTGGGAGCACAGGTCTGGATCCCACCACACGCCTCAGCCTCCCGAGTAGCTGGGAGCACAGGTCTGGATCCCACCACAGGCCTCAGCCTCCCGAGTAGCTGGGAGCACAGGTCTGGATCCCACCACAGGCCTCAGCCTCCCGAGTAGCTGGGAGCACAGGTCTGGATCCCACCACACGCCTCAGCCTCCCGAGTAGCTGGGAGCACAGGTCTGGATCCCACCACAGGCCTCGGCCTCCCGAGTAGCTGGGAGCACAGGTCTGGATCCCACCACACGCCTCGGCCTCCCGAGTAGCTGGGAGCACAGGTCTGGATCCCACCACACGCCTCGGCCTCCCGAGTAGCTGGGAGCACAGGTCTGGATCCCACCACAGGCCTCGGCCTCCCGAGTAGCTGGGAGCACAGGTCTGGATCCCACCACACGCCTCGGCCTCCCGAGTAGCTGGGAGCACAGGTCTGGATCCCACCACACGCCTCGGCCTCCCGAGTAGCTGGGAACACAGGTCTGGATCCCACCACAGGCCTCGGCCTCCCGAGTAGCTGGGAGCACAGGTCTGGATCCCACCACACGCTTCAGCCTCCCGAGTCAGGACCCCCGGCCAACATGGTGAAACCTTGTCTCTAGTAAAAATTCAAAATTAGTCAGATGTGGGGCCAGGTATGGTGGCTCACATCTGTAATCCCAGCACTTTAAGGGCCAAGGCGGGCAGATCATTTGAGATGAGGAGTTTGAGACCAGCCTGACCAACATGTAAAACCCCATCTCTACTAAAAATACAAAAAGCCACAGTGCCCAGGCCATGATAAATAGTATTTTCATTCAATATTTTTAAAAGATCAGAATTCATGTCTGGGTGCCATGGTTCACGCCTGTAATCCCAGCATTTTGGGAGGCCAAGGCGGGCAGATCACGAGGTCAAGAGACCGAGACCATCCCGGTTAACATGGTGAGACCCCTCCCCGTCTCTACTAAAAATAAAAAATTAGCCCGGCGTGGTGACACGTGCCTGTAGACCCAGCTACCGAGGAGGCTGAGGCAGGAGAATCACGTGAACCCAAGAGGCGAAGGTTGCCGTGAGCTGAGATGGTGCCACTGCACTCCAGCCTGGGCAGCAGAGTGAGACTCCGTTTCAAAAAAAAAAAAAAAAGGGGAAAAAAGAAGTAAGCACCCAAGACTGGGTTTCCTGCCCCTCGTTTTCCTCCCCCCTGCTTCTTCTCTCCCCTCTCCTCTCTCCTCCTCTTCCTGAGACAGTTTCCATCAGTCACCCAGGCTGGAGTGCAGTGGCACAATCTCAGCTCACGGCAACCTCTGCCCAAGTGATTCTCCTGCCTCAGCCTCCTGAGTAGCTGGGATTACAGGCATGTGCCACCACAGCCGGCTAATTTTTTTTTTTTTCCCGAGACGGAGTTTCGCTCTTGTTACCCAGGCTGGAGTGCAATGGTGCGATCTTGGCTCTCTGCAACCTCCGCCTCCTGGGTTCAGGCAATTCTCCTGCCTCGGCTCCTGAGTAGCTGGGATTAGAGGCACACAGCACCATGCCCAGCTAATTTTTTGTATTTTTTAGTAGAGATGGGGTTTCACCATGTTGACCAGGATGGTCTTGATCTCGTGACCTCGTGATCCACCAGCCTTGGCCTCCCAAAGTGCTGGGATTACAGGCGTGAGCCACTGCACCCGGCCCAGCTAAATTTTTTGTATTTTTAGTAGAGATGGGGTTTTACATGTTGGTCAAGCTGGTCTCAAACTCCTCACCTCAAATGATCTACCTGCCTTAGCCTCCTAAAGTGCTGGGATTACAGATGTGAGCCACCATGCCTGGCCCCACATCTGACTAATTTTGAATTTTTACTAGACACAAGGTTTCACCACGTTGGCCAGGCTGGTCTCGAACTCATGACCTCAAGTGGTCCACCCACCTCGGCCTCCCAAGCTGCTGGGATTACAGGGACGAGCCACTGTGCCTGGCCAAGACTGGATAATTTATAAAGGAAAAAAGGCTTAATTGACTCACAGTTCTGCATGGCTGGGGAGGCCTCAGGAAACTTACAATCATGGCGGAAGGTGAAGGAGAAGCAAGGCATCTCTCACGTCGCAGCCGGAGAGAGACAGTGCGAGGGGAAGGGCCAAACTCTCTTAAAAACCGGATCTGGTGAGAACTCGCCCACTACCAGGAGCACACGGGGTGAGCCGCCCCCACGATGCAATCTCCTGCACCTGGTCTCTGCCTTGACACGTGGGGGTTATAACCCGAGATGAGATTTTGGGTGCGCCGCAGAGCCAAACCCTGCCACCCAGCTACACGCTTCAGGGCCCAGTGCAAAATGAAAATGTAGTGCCCTGATCCAAACATCACAAGAATTTCTGGCCTTGCCGTAGGCGAGTGAGCTCTTCTGAGTGCCCGGGAAAACGGCCCTGTGTGGACTGCATTTTGCGCCGTTCCCGAGACTCTAAGCCACTGACTTCATTCCACATGACGATGGCCTGGTAGTCTGTGGGTGCCCCTCTCACGGCCGCCATGGAAAGGCATCGTGGGGGAGCTGGTCACCTTCCTCAGCCTCAGCCTCTTCATCTGTAGACGCCATCGAGAAACCCACCTCACAACCGTCCTGCTGTGAGCACAACTGTTCCTGCCACTCAGAAGCACCCTCAGATCCAGCCCGTTGCCTTCGGCCCGTCTTCTCCCTGGGGTCTGACAGTTTGTCCCGGCTCTCCAGTTGCCCTTCTTTTCCTGCCCCTCACTGGGTGCCCTCGTCATCTTCCGCCTCCCAAGCTCTGAGCTCTGCGACGTCCCTCCTGCCCCCACGCCATCCCTCGTCCACCCTGCGGCCCCCTGCCTGGAATCTCGGGGCACCCCTCATTTATGCACTGGAGGTCTCCCACCTCTGGTTCCTAGTCTTGATAGAGTTTGGATGCTTGTCCAAATCTCGTGTGGAAATTGGATCCCCGGTGTTGGAGTTTTGGGGTCCCAGGGACAGATCCCTCGTGGATGGCCTGGTGCTGTTCCGGAGGTAATGAGTGAGTTCTGCTCTGACGGTTAAGCCGCGCCTGACGCCTCCCCCATCGCTCTCACTCCCTCTCCGCACGTGGTGCCTGTGAGGCAGAAGAACGGGGTCTGGGGGCAGGGAAGCTAAGGCCAGTTCGCACGGAAGCCAGTAAAAACACAGAGGGCTGCGCGCGGGGAATGGGAGCGCAATACGTGCTGACCTCCTAAAAGAGAAACACCCAGGTCTCGGGGCCGAGAGTCCGAAGTCAATTCATGCTGAATCAAGGAAAACACCCAGGGCTGGGGGCAGGGAACCTGAGGCCAATTAATGCCAACTTCCAAAAACTAAACCAGAAGGAAAAGCCCCACGCCGAGTAGCGAAGGATCAGAGGCTGCTCTGCCTCCAGCCCCTCCCGCCACATCCCAGGTAGAAAGGGAAGTGCCCTGGCATGGGGTGGCCATCCCCATCTTCACAGACACAGCTCACCCGGCCTTAGATTAGCCACGGACCACATCTTTCATCTAGATGACGGGTAGTCGATAGGAACCACGAAACGTGCGCTTGAAATGCAGGAAACTGGCCGGCGTGGTGGCTCACGCCTGTAATCCCAGCACTTTGGGAGGCCGAGGCGGGTGGATCAGCTGAGGTCAGGAATTTAAGACCAGCCTGACCCACGTGGAGAAACCCCGTCTCTACTAAAACTACAAAACGTAACTGGGCGTGGTGGTGTGCACCTGTGGTCCCAGCCGCTCAGGAGGCTTAGGCAGGGGAATCGCTTGCACCTGGGGGGCGGGGGTTGCGGTGAGCCGAGATGAAGCCACTGCACTGCAGCCTGGGCAACAGAGTGAGACTCCGTATCACAAACAAACCCAAGAAAACCCCCAGAAAACTTTGTAACAGGGCCCACTCCCACCGCACGCCCGAGTGTGCGCTCCCTGTAATAAATCCTGCGTTTGCTGCTTCCCTCCTCTGCTGCGTTCCTTCGTTACTGTGAACGTTTTGTTCAATTCTTTGTTCAAAACGCCAAGGACCTGGAAAATCACACTGCGTCCCTCCTTCCCCTGACACCTGCTCCTCCCCTTCTGCCGTGACTGGAGACTCCGAGGTCCTCGCCAGCGGTAGACACTGGTGCCAGGTGCCCGTGAATTCAACCCCGAGTCCTCCCCTGCCCGTGTGTCTTTATCCGGCCCGCCTCACGGATCAGCAGCTTCGCTGGATGTGCTTGCTGGGTGGTAAACCTTTTTCCCTGAGGACACGAACGTGCCACGGTCGGTCTGTGCACACGTGACTGATGGGAGCCACGTCCTGTGGGCCTGAGCCGGCTCTCTGCGGCGACTGTGCTCTTCCCTCCGAGGTGTGGAGCCCCCAGTTTCCTCGGAGCTCTGCGCTTCTCCGCCACGTGCTCTAGCGTGAGGCTTTGATTTCGTCCCTGGAGCTCTCCCTCAGCCTCAGGTTCAGGGACCTCTCCAGCCGTCGGCATTCCTCCTCCGACACCTCCTTTCTGATCGCTGTCTGGCGTGGGTTTCAGGCCAGGCTGGACGGCCTGAGCTTCCTTTCTGCCTCCGGTCCGGGTTTCCTGCGCTCCATTTCCTCTGTTTTGTCTCCCAGGACGTTCCTCTCGTTGTGTGTCTGGTCCCCGAGGGTGGCTTCTGCGGTTTGCCGTGTTCTTTCCTGTGGCGCCCGGGTCCCGCCAGCGAGCTACGCTCGCTTTTCTTCCGTTGTTTGCTGGATGGAATGCGGACGCGGCCCCCCGTGTTCATCTGGAGCTTTTGCTGCATTTGCGGACTTCCCTCAGTAGCTGGTCATCTTTGTCACTTCGAATTTAACCTTCACAAATAAAGCGATAGCAACTCCAGGCTTTGTCCGGACGCGCTCTGGAGATGCCTCATTACCAGGGGCCCTTTAACCCAGAATGCAAGCATGACTTTTTTTTTTTTTTTTAATGACATAGGGTCTTGCTCTACTGCCCAGGCTGGACACCAACTCCCAGGCTCAAGCGATCCTCCCACCTCAGCCTCCCAAGTAGCTGGGTCCACAGTGGCTGTTTTTACAGTAAATGCCACCGCACCCAGCAGCAGTTTTAAAAATAGCCACCCTGATTCTCAAAAACATATTTAGGGAAGGGCGTCCTGACTTTCTTCTGGCTGAGGGTGGGTTAGGATGATGTGTCTGTCTGGGTCGTCCTGGGGTCAGTTACTCCATCAACCGTGAGCTTCTGCCTCACTCCCGGCGTGTGAGCAGACTCCCCTCTGCACCCTGCAATGCTCCCAGTGGGCCCTAGTCGGCCTCACAGACAGGCTCTTCCATCCACTTCCTCATTCCCAGAAATGGGTCGGAATCTTTGCCTGCAGCGGTGGCCTTTCTGTTCTGATGACGGCGTTATTCTTTTTTAATTCCCTTCCTCTCGCCTTTGTGGACAGGAGCGGGGGAAATGCTTGTGCCTTGCCAGACGTCGTGACATGGAGCGTGAAGCCCACAGGGTCGCCGTGGGAAAGGCTCAGGGTGTGTTTTTAATTCTAACACCGGTTCTGGGTGTGCATCTTTCACGTCCCCGACTGACCAGGGTCCTTCTCCTGCCCCTTCCCTCCCCTGGCCATGGTGAGGCTTAGGCAGACAGCCGGGCTTAGGAGTCCTGGCCCCAAACGTTAATATTTAGAGAAGCGTTGCTCAGAGAGCCGCTGGGGGATGGGAGAAGCGCTTTGTGACGAGCCTGAGCTCCCGCATCAGAGACTCCTGGTCCACAGTCCTGTCTGTGGCAGGTTCCATCTCCAGAGATGGCTGCACCGAGGACCACCCCTCCTCACACGGTGGTGCTGACCCAGCTCTGTCTGTCGAGAAGCAAGCGACAGCCTTAACAGAGAGAAGGCGGTGGGTCAGAGGCCAGGTGTCTCTGTGTGTCCACCTGGCTCTGTTTCCCAAAACTGCACACAAGCCGCATCCACAGCCTATCAGATGTCACTACCTCTGCACAAGTAGCCGCAGGCAACGGGGACCCGCGCATGCCCCACACACCTGCACACACACAGATCATCGGGATCACTGCAGACAGGAGCACCTGGACACATCGCAAGCCCACGTGGTCAGATGTCCAGGTACCCAGAACAGGTACATGCGGACTTTCCCACATGTGGTAAGTAAACGCACACTCAGATACTACACACGTGCACACAGACACACACGTGCCCCTGTCCTTGTACCTGCGAGGGCACAAGGCCACATCAGCGTGGGGCCCATGTGACCACCCACGGAGCCTGGCACGGCAGCCCCCAAATAAGCATTGAGGAAGGCACTCCCGGGAGCATGTGGCTCCACAGCGAGCCTGGCCCTGTCTCTTTCCCTGGGAAGCCCCAGAGGCTCACGGAAGGCTCAGCAGCACCTGCCTCTCTTCGGGCTCCTGATCAGGCTGATGTCTGCCCTGGGAAGTCCACAGGCTCCTCAGTCTGCAGGCCCAGCTGCAAGGGCAGCACCCCGGCTTCTGTCCCCAGTGCCTCCCTCCCAGCATCCAGCCCACCCTGAGGCTGGTGGCTTCCCCGAATCCCTCCTCGCCCCACCCAGGCCCCCCATGGCTGCCCCCACCACTCTGCCCCCACACCCTACATCTGCACCAGGGTGGGACCTCTTCCTCCCAGTGAGTCCCAGTGAAGCACCTCTCAGGGACTCCCCCGTAGGCTCCCGGCTCCCGTGGGGTCGGAGCCCCTCAGCCTGGCCTCCCCGCACTCCCTCACCCACCCTCCAGACACAGGCACCCCAGAGGCTACCCTCAGCCCTGCCTGGAGTTGAGGCGCCGCCCACTTCCATCATCCAAGACTCACCCTTCGCTGCCCAAGACAGCGCCCCATGGCATACAGTAGGTGCCTACTAACTGAGGTTCTCCCTCCCTGATGGATTGAGGCAGTCAGAGAAGACAGGGGCTTTCTGCCCTCATGCCAACCCTGGACCTCAGCCTGGCTGCATGCTCCCCGAGACTCACCATGAGCAAGACGCAGTGCTGAGCGCCTCCGAGCAGCTCCCGCAGCCCCAGGGAGACAGACCCGCCTCCTGCCTCCCAGGTCACAAGGCTCGGGGGTTGTTTCTGATTCTCACCCACAGAGCTCTCCAGCTACAAAACAGCCACCTCGTCAAGAGCAACAGTCCCCAGGCCTGCACAGTCCCTGGGAGAGCAGGGCTAACGCCACACAGGTGTCAGCTGGTTCTTGTTTCTGAAGACACGCATGCCCTGAGTGAGGCGGCCAGCATCCAGCCAGCCTGGGGCTCCTGGGACTCTTGGTCCCAGGCCAGGCAGGGGAGCTTGTGCTGGGTGACCACCCTTCAAGGGTCTCCCTCTCAGGCCGAAGGCAGCATCAGGTTGAGTACTGACTTGGGAGATGGGGAGGAGGAGGGGGCCTGGGTGCTTGGGCCCCTCCCAACGAGCCCAGAGGGTCTCAAGTGGCCCGGGGATTCCCGGCCATGTGTTTCCCCCACCGGACCCCAGCCACCTCCCTGACTCCCTGGGAGGAGGCTGACCCTGGCCTTGGGGTTGGGACAAACTGCCCTCAGTTTCTTCATCTGTCAGTGCGAGGGGCTGATCTCCCTCCATTCCCAGCCACGACCAAGGATCGGAATGTCCTCTGGCAGAGCCACAGGGGCTTTCGAAATCAGGAGGGTCTGTGGTGGACCGGGCTGAGCTGGAAACTGGGCTACACCCAGATGCCTTTGGAATTCTGAGGTTTCAGCGGGAGGGGGGCATCCTCAGTGGGTTCCAGTAAGCGGGGAGGCCAGGCCTGTCCCCGACCCCACCCAGGCGGGTGAAGACCCAGGGCTGCTGCTGGGCCAGTCACTGGGGCCTTGGAGTCTCACTTCTCCAAGCAGCCATGGTGGGAGCAATGGGAGGAAGAGTGGGGGCTGCAGAGGGGGGTGCAGGGGGCTGCAGAGAGGGGAGGGGGCACAGGGGGCTGCAGGGGGCACAGGGGGCTGCAGAGAGGAGGGAGTACAGGGGGCTGCAGGGGGGCACCGCAGAGTGGGGACACCCTCCAGAAGCCACAGGCAGAGGGTGCTGGTGAGACGTGCACATGTCTAGAGCAAAATAAAACCAGTTTTGTGCAGGGTTCCCACTGTTCTGGTGAGAAGAAAATATATATTAATGTATAAGTTACAAAATGTGAATTGTGCAATTTTGTCTGGGCATTGGGGCTGGGCCTCAAGTGGCAAAGCAGGCCTCATTCCAACTCACTTGTATCCCCTCTGTCCTGGCCAAGCAGGTCTCATCCCGACTCACTTGTGTCCCCTCTGTCCTGGCCGGCAGGCCCCGTCCCGACTCACTTGTGTCCCCTCTGTCCTGGCCGGCGGGCCCCGTCCCGACTCACTTGTGTCCCCTCTGTCCTGGCCGGCGGGCCCCGTCCCGACTCACTTGTGTCCCCTCTGTCCTGGCCGGCGGGCCCCATCCCGACTCACTTGTGTCCCCTCTGTCCTGGCCGGCGGGCCCCGTCCCGACTCACTTGTGTCCCCTCTGTCCTGGCCGGCAGGCCCCGTCCCGACTCACTTGTGTCCACTCTGTTCCACCATCCAGATGAGGAAATCAAGAGGCTAAGTCACACAAAAAGGAAGAGGACGAGGCCGGGCGCGGTGGCTCACGCCTGTGATCCCAGCACTTTGGGAGGCTGAGGCAGGCAAATCATGAGGTCAGGAGTTTGGGACCAGCCTGGCCAACATGGTGAAACCCTGTCTCTACTAAAAATATACAAACTGAGCTGGGCGTGGTGATGGGCGCCTGTAATCCCAGCTACTCGGGAGGCTGAGGCAGGAGAATCACTTGAACCCGGGAGGCGGAGGTTACAGTGAGCCGAGATGGCGCCACTGCACTCCAGCCTGGCCGCAGAGTGAGACTCTGTCTCAAAAAAAAAGGAAGAGGAGGATGTGAGCCCCAGCCATCTGGAACAGGCCTGTGCCCGGACCCTGAAAACCCAGCCTGAGTTAATACACACTCATGTGTCCCTCAACACAGGGCACGTCCTGAGACACCAGCAGCCAGGTGACGTCACTGTCGCGTGAGGGTCTCAGCTGCGCTTCCACTGCCCCCAGGCTGCTACCTGAACAGCGCGTGGTCGTGCTGAATCCGCGGGCCACGGGATAGGGTGGAGGGCATGTGTGCAGCTGAGCCTGCCTGAACATGGAGAAGGCAGAGGAATACAGCATTGTAACCTACAGACCAGCACCGTGCGCGCCGTCCGCCATGGACCAAAACACCGAAGCGGGTGAGTGTGCACGGGCGCTCCTCGACAATTCCCCCAGGAAACCACTGCGCGCCGAAAACACTGTCAGCCTCCGCCTCCCGGGTTCAAGCGATTCTCCCGCCCCAGCCTCCCGAGTAGCTGGGATTACAGGCACCCACCACCACGCCCGGCTCATTTTTGGAGTTTTAGTAGAGACAGGGTTTCCCCATGTTGGCCAGGCTGGTCTCGATCGCCTGACCTCAAATGATCCGACCGCCTTGACTCCCCAGACTTTGCTGGGATTACAGGTGTGAGCCACTGAGCCCAGCCACCTTCCAGCATTTTCTAGGCACAGACTGGCACGGGCATGGCCTCCACCCTGCTGAGGGAGCTCACGTGGCCTTGTGAGGGCAGCGCTCTTCCCTTCCCATCAGGGCCCCAGTGCCTGCCTTCCCTCTCCCAGCTCCACCCAGCTCAGCCCCGTGTCTTCACTCAGTGCCCTGGGGCTTCACGTGCCAATCCCTAAGCACCCCACCTCTCTGCCGCTCCCTCTCCCTCACTCCAGCTCCACCCTGTCACGACTCTTGGCAATTTTAATAACAGAGAGGATTGTCTTCAACCCTGGCCAGGTGCTCCCCCTTCCCAGCTCCGCGGACCCAGACTTCGCTGCAGTCCCGACTCCGCACGCCTCCCTTCCCCTTCTGCTCCAGGGCCAGCCTGAGACCTCCAGCCTCCCGCTATTCCCTGCCAGACTCCGCCTTCCCCTCTAGAGCCATCAAGCCTCCTCAGTAAAACCTGCAAGTGGCCAGGTGCAGTGGCTCACGCCTGTAATCACAGCACTTTGGGAGGCCGAGGCAGGTGGATCATGAGGTCAGGAGATCAAGACAATCTGGGCCAACATGGTGAAACCCCATTTCTACTAAAAACACAAAAAAATTAGCTGGGCGTGGTGGCGCACACCTGCGGTCCCAACTACTTGGGAGCCTGAGGCAGGAGAATTGCTTGAACCCAAGAGGCAGAGACTGCGCTGAGCGGAGACCGTGCCACTGCCCTCCAGCCTGGGAGACTGCGCTGAGCGGAGACGGTGCCTGGCACTCCAGCCTGGGCCACAGTGCGAGACTCCTGCCCACTCCCTGGCCGCTCTGCATCTGCACTGCCTCCTCAGAGCACGCTGACGGGAGAGGGCCCAGCTGTCCTGATCCGTGCTACTTTGAATTCATGATCACAAACCTCAAGGGACCTCTTTGTGTCACCCAGGAATCCTGGTGCAGGTCCCAGACCATAAGCATCAGCGCCATCTGGGGACGTCGTGGTGGAGAACTGCCCTGTCCTCGAGGTCAGCTGCACACGCTGGGTGTCCACGGCCCCAGGGATGCGGATGCCTCGTGGTGACCCCCTCCTCCACCCAGGGACCCTCGTGGCACAGCTCTGAGCGCAGCGTCTGCCCAGGCCCACTGTCTCCCCTCCTCTCCCGTGACTCTCTCTCTCTCTGATCCTGACAGCAGCTGGGCCACACCGCTCCTGAAACTGTGCTTCCGGCCTGTCTGTCTCCGGGTTCTGAGCCCACCCCCACACTGCTGACTCCCCACACTCCGCCCACAGGAATCCCCAGCCCAGGTTGGCCCCTGAAGCCCCAGGGACCCAGCCTCCTGCTGTGCACCCCAGCTGGAGTTTAGGGAGCATTTTAAGTTCAGATCTGTTTGTTTGTTTGAGGAAGTCTTGCTCTGTCACCCAGGCAGCAGTGCAGTGGCTCTATCTTGGCTCACAGCAACCTCCACCTCCTGGGTTCAAGAAATTCTCCTGCCTCGGCCTCTCGAGTAGCTGGGATTACAGGCAACTGCCACTACACCCGGCCAACTATTTTTTTTTTTTTTTTTTTTTTTGTATTTTTAGTAGAGGCGGGTTTTACCGTGTTGGCCAGGCTGGTCTCAAACTCCTGAAGTCAAGTGATCCACCCACCTCTGCCTCTCAAAGGGCTGAGCTGACAGGTGTGAGCCACCGCGCCCAGCCCATCTTCTCTTGCCTTCAAACTCAAACCAGACTGTACAGCACCTGCACCCTCCTGGGTCTCAGCCTCCACGATCGCACGGGCCGATGCCACACCGTGAGTCTCTGCCCGTGGTCTTCTGGGGGTGGTTTCTTGCAGAGCCCTACAGAGCCCATTTGTCCAGAGCAAAGCCCTGCAGAAAGCACGCCCCACCCTCCCCTCCTCCGCTGCCCTCTCTCCTAGCTGCTGATCCCTACCCCTGCCCCAGCCTCTCATTGCCTTCTGGAGACTGTGGCTATGGGGGTCTTTGAGCCCAGCTGCATACCCCCCCAGGAGGCCTTAGAAGACCCTGCAACTCACCCTGAGGTCCCGGCCCCAAAGCCGCCTCTCCGCCCCTCCCTCCCTGCCTTTCCTGGTCTTCTCCCTCGCCCTCCTCATCTCTCAGGTCCTTCTTCCCCACAGCTGCAGGCTGAGCGCTGATCTTCCAGTCCCTGGGGGCCGCCAGCGTCTATAACAGACCAGGCACGAGCACCTGATGGAGGGTGAGGAGGGATGTGGGGTCCTGCGTCTGGGGGTCACAGCTGACCCTGGTGGGCCCTGGCTGGCATCCAGGGCGGTGCAGCAGCTGAGCATGGCTGGTGGCCTGTGCCGTGTGGGTCTGTGCTCCCACCAAACACTGGCTCCCGTGCCCGCGCACACGCCAGCTCGGGTGGAGTTTGGCGGCTGCACTGTGCATGTCTGGGCCCGAGTCTGTGCTGGATTTGCAGATGCCCGCCCTGACCTGCTCTCCCGGCCCCACTCTCCCAGGTGGGCCCCGTGGGGGATTCTGAGGCCAGCCTAGGGCAAGGACCGTCAGGCTGGGGGCCACCCTGGCTGAGGGGTCACCACCAGTGGCTTCACCAGCAGGTCCCTCTCCTGAGGAGTCCCTGTGTCCTGAGGGCACTGCCCTCTGCCCTGGCCATGACCTCAGAGGTCTGGCACAGCAGGGCAGGAGGGATGTGCTGCTGGCGACGGCAGCCTCTGGGCTGTAGAACAGGGAGGGGTCCCCTGGATCCGAAGGGGATGCAGTGAGCAGGCGGCAGGGACCTTGGGTCTCGGTGTCTGTGAACTGGGTCTGAGGCTGATGGACACTCAAGGCAAGGTGGGGCCTGGGGGCTTGGTGCCTCTTCAGCCATCCACTCCTCTCAGAGCCACACCCCACGGGCCGGCCAGGCCAGGCCAGTGCCCACTGGCACCCCCTCCCCCGCCCCCATGCAGCTCCTGCGGCCACACCGTTGACCGCACACCCGCCCGCCTGCTGCGGCTGCCGCCCTCTGGTGGCCAAATCCCGACGAGCCACCGTGGGGCCAGTTCACTGGGGCCTTGCTGAGTCCTGCAGGGCTGGGCCCTGGGGGTTCAGTTCAAGGAAGAACCGGCTGTGCCTCAGGGTGGGCTCCGCCTGGGAGCTCTGAGGACCTGGGAAAGCTGAGCAGGTGCCTGGAGCCACTACCGCCTCCACGGCCGTCCTGCCCTTTAACCCACACCCTCGCCGCTGAGAGCAGGGCTGCTGTTTCCCCGTTTCCCAGTCCTGGAAACTGAGGCAGAGAAGCCAGGCCCAATCCACCTGGCTCATGGGAGGTGGACTGGGATGTACGCACAGGACAGACATCCGGAGACGCCAGAGCTGCACAGAGCCCGCCTGCCCGCTCCGTCCCCACCTCTGAGGCCCCCTCTCAGGGTGGCTCCGAGAGGCCACTTTGGGGCTCAGTGTCCGCCCACTGTAGCCAACATCCCCCTGAAGCTGCCGCAGGGACTGAGGAACCCTCTCGCTCTGCCCCCAGCCTCTGCTGGGGATTCATCAGTCAAAGATGCCCTTTTGTCAACGAGATGAGCCCCAGCGAGAGGCATTTTAGAGACACACGTTTGGGGGTCCCAGACGCCCCTTGCATTCATGTCCCTCTGAGCCGCTGCATGGGGTCAGACGCTAATTAGCAGGAATCCACTGAGAGATGTGAAGGCTACTTGACCATCACCATGAAGAAACCTTCATTGGGTAACAGCCGTCGGCCCCAACTCGACTCCAATGCCCCTGGAGCCCCAGGCTTTCTCTCTAGAATGTTCTATGATAACCCTGAAGCTCCCCCCGCCCCAACCAGGGAGCAGCTTTGATTTTCATTCGGTAAATCCTTTCCACCTCAAAGGGAAACGTGGGGCAGGACAGTGCGCCCTGGTCTCAGCTGGGCAGGGAGGCCGATGAGTGCACAGAGAATTCCAGAGCAGAGAGTATGTCCAGGGCCCGGGCCCTCCTCACGCAGCCTCCGGGAAGTCTTCCTGGAGGAAGGGGCATGTGAGCTGAATCCCAAGGCTGCACAGGACTGCGGGGGCTAGCATGCAAGGAAGAAACAGCCCATGCCGGGGCCGGGGGTGGGGGTGGGGCCGGGCTCTGGAGGGCCCGACGGGTCCAGACCTCATCCTAGTGACCACGGGAGGGCTTGTGGGGGCAGACGGTAGGCTCCATCAGCAAGCGGAGGGTCTGCGAGCAGCTCTCCCACCCACCTCCACCTGCCCCACACCTGGTCCCACCTCCCAGAATCCCAGGAAGCCACGGCCTCACCTGCCCCTCACACCTGGTCCCATTTTCCACCCACAGTGGTGCCCTGGGCTCCTCGGCCACACATCCTCAAGTGAGCACCCCAGTCCCCTGGGCTCCCAACTGCCTGGCGCACTCACCCTGGCCTCTGCGATGCACACTTGCTCTCCAGGGAGGCCCCAGCCTAGGCAGCTCCCCTTCCATGCCAGCCTCACAGCTGGGCTGGCCCCAGTTGGCCACCTGCTGCCCCTCCCAGGCCTCTCCTCAGGAAGGTGAAACTGCCCTGTTTCCTGCAGGAACCCTCTGTTCTCTGAAAGTAGAAAGAGGACAGAAATGGATTAGGGGAGGGAGTGTGGGGGGGAGGGGAAGGTTGAAAAGGGCCAGGGTCAGGTCAGAAGGAAGGGCTGGCTGTAAGAGGGAGAGAGGAGGAGGGAGCTTTGCCCCAGGAGACGGCTCAGCATCCTGACCTCCCCCAAGGCTGGAAACTCCTTCAGCAGCTTCCTCATTTCCTGGGTGCCCTGAGATGTCAGGCAGTGTGGTCCCATCATGTATGGGCGTGCCAGCTCCCGGCCAGGGCGTGCGTGCACAGCTGTGCTGCTCAGCTCTGTGGTGTCAGATCTTAGAGAATGCTACACACCAGCATGTGTAAGCCATCCGTGTTCGTTTATGCATTCTAGTTGTGAAAATACAGCATGGATACCAGCAATAAGACATCTATGGACTACATTTACATGGAAACTACACAGGAGTTCATAGCAGGACTATTGATTACAGCCAAAATGTGGGAGCAGCCCGGATGTCCAACAGAGGGACAGATAAATACAACATCCTCTTCACACGGTGCAGTATCAGCCATAAAGAAGCGTGAAGAGCTGACCCAGGCCGTAACGGGATGATCCTCAAAAGCACTCTAAGCGGGTGTGGTGGTGCACACCTGCAGTCTCAGCTGCTGTGAGGCTGAGGCAGGAGGACTGCTTGAACCTGGGAGATTGAGGCTGCAGTGAGCCGAGATCGCGCCACTGCACTGCGGCCCGGGCCACAAGCAAGAACCTGTCTCAGAAAAGCAAGGGGCTACCCTGAAAAGAGCACATGTTGTGTGATTCCATTTGTATGAAATGTCCAGAGTAAGTGGCTCCACAGAGGCGGAAGGTGGGCTGCTGGCTGTGGAGGCAGTGAAGGAAAGTGGGGAGTGGGTGCTGATAGGAATGGGGTTTCTATTCAGCCAATGAAAATTGTTAAATTAAAAGTCTAGAGTTAAATAGTGGTGATGACTGTGCAACTTGAATGTTCTAGACACGTTCAATTGTACACACTAAGGGATGGATTTTATGGTGTGTGAATTGTCTCAATAGAGCTTCTATAAAAATAGAAGTACAGTTTAAGGCGTTATTGTGAAGTGAGTGAAGACACAGACACCAGCCCCCGAGGCTCCCTGTGGCCCGTCCGTTCATGGCTCCCCCCCTCCATTTTCTCTGTGGTTCCCGGTGGCTGGAGCTGCGCGGGTCGGTGCTGTGTTCTAGTCCTCGGTCTGAACATTCTCACGCTGTCTGCTCTCTGATGCTTGGCCTTTGGGTGAGCGAGGGTGACGGTAGCCACATCTCCCATCCCACACGTGCACCCGCAGGGCACCTTGACACTTTTCCACGAGGGAGTCTGTGTCCCTCTGTGTGAGTTTGTGACTTGCCTGTAGCCCGTAGGATGTGGTAGGAGTGACTCCGAGTGTCAGGGCAGAGCTCGTGCTATGGACTGAATGTCTGTGTTTCTCCAAAATCCTTTCATGGAAGCCTGGATCCTCTGCCTTACAGAATTTGGAGGTGGGGCCTTCAGGAGGTGATCAGGTCATGAAGCTGGAGTCTCACGCTAGGATTACTATCCTGTAAGAAGAGACACGGCCGGTTCAGTGGCTCACGCCTGTAATTCTAGCACTTTGGGAGGCCGAGGAGGGAGGATCACTTGAGTCCAGGAGTTCAAGACCAGCCCGGGCAACATGGGAAGCGCTGATCTCTACAAATAATGCAAAAATTAGTTGGACTATTTTGTTTTTTTTGAGATGGAGTCTCTTACTGTCACCCAGGCTGTAGTGCGGTGGCACGATCTCGGCTCACTGCAATCTCTGCCTCCTGAGTTCAAGCAATTCTCCTGCCTCAGCCTCCCAAGTAGCAGGGACTATAGGCGCATGCCACCATGCCCAGCTATTTATTTTTTTGTATTTTTAGTAGAGATGGGGTTTCACCATGCTGGCCAGGATGGTCTGGATCTCCTGACCTCCTGATCCACCCGCCTCGGCCTCCCAAAGTGCTGGGATTACAGGTGTGAGCCACCGCGCCCAGTCTGGGCTAATTTTTAAAATGCAAAAATTAGCCTCAGCTAGAAAGGCCTGATGACCGAAGGTGACTCTGTAGCTGAGTGCTGGAATCAACTAGAAAGTTCATCTGGTAGTTGATGTTAGCCGCAGGCTGGGGCTGGGGCTGGAAACCAGAGACCCCTGCAAAACCTCCCCATCTGGCCTGGGCTTCCTCACCTGCCCAGAGCTCCACAAACAAGCTTGGCAGAGATTATGGCAGAAGCCACAGCCTTGTGACACCTGGAGGCAGCTGTGGCTGCTATAACAAATACCAGAGGCTGGTGGCTTGAACAGCAACATTTATCCCTCACCCTTCTGAAGCCTGGGCAGCCTGAGCACCACGTCCTGCAGGTACACTGGCTGGTGATGGCTTCTCGGCTTGCAGATGAGACCACTGGCTTGCTTTGCCCTCACCAGGCAGGGAGAGAGAGAGAGAGACAGAACCGGCGTCCCGGGTCCAAGCTGTTCCCCTGCTTCAGCCTCCTGAGTAATTGGAATTACAGGCATGCACCACCACACCTGTCTAATTTTGTATTTTTAGTAGAGACGGGGTTTCGCCATGTTGGCCAGGCTGGTCTCGAACTCCTGACCTCAAGTGATCCACCCACCTCAGCCTCCCGAAGTGCTGGGATCACAGGCATGAGCCACGGCGCCCGGCCAAGGATGAGGATTTTACAGGGAGGGTGAGGGAGAGGGGAGGCCCTGAGCTGGGCTCAGGAGATGCAGGGAACTGAAAACTGACAATAGAACAGGGTGGCCTGTGGGACCCACCACCTGAGGTCACACCTCTTTCCCCACAGAGGCCAGAAGGTGGGCCCTGTCTGCTGAGTTCTGGCAGCGTTGGGTTTTCTCAGCAGGCCCCTTCAGGCCTTGAGCTGTCAGAAGCTGTGTTAGTTTTCGTTTCAGTCTCTGCCCGCCGAGGTGGGGCGAAGTCGAGGGCGGGCTCGGGGAAGGCTGGCTGGAGTTTGGTCAGGGACAGGGTCTTGGTTACCCGCTTCTGAACAGGAGCCAGTTTTTCATTTGGTGACTTTTTGTTTGTTAAAGGTGGTGCCAGTGGTGCCAGCTGTCAAGACTTGATAGTGGGGACTATTTGCTGGGTGGTGTGAGTGACCAGGTGTCTCTGTGGAAAGCACAGGTTCATGGCTACAGCCCACTCAGAGCCCGGCTTTCGAGTCTACAGCGAAGGGAGTGGAGAGATGTGAGTGGGAAAATCATGCAGGGAAGAAACCTGGCCCAAGCAACCGCCTTCTTTCTGCCTTTCATCACCAGCTGCCCTGTTCACTCCCGGGTGCAGGCAGAACTAACTTTAGTGGAGTTTAGTTTTTAGTTTAACTTTGAAACAAAGATGACAGCCCCTCTCAGAAACAAGCCCCTTCTTCTGTGGGGACCAGACCGCCACTGTAAGACTAACAAATTAGCCACAGATTAGAAATGATGGTTTAAGAGGCAGGGTGCAGTGGCTCACACCTGTAATCCCAGCACTTTGGGAGGCTGAGGCTGGTAGATCACCTGAGGTCAGAAGTTCGAGACCAGCCTGGCCAACATGGCGAAACCCCGTCTCTACTAAAAATACAAAATTAGCTGGGCGCGGTGGCACGTGCCTGTAATCCCAGCTACTTAGGAGGCTAAGGCAGGAGAATCGATTGAACCTGGGAGGCAGAAGTTGCGGTGAGCCAAGATGGTGCCATTGCACTCCAGCCTTGGCAACAAGAGCAAAACTCCATCTCAAAAAAAAAAAAAAAAAAAAAATTAGCTAGGCATAGTGGTGGGAGCCTGTAATCCCAGCTACTCGGGAGGCTGAGGCAGGAGAATCACATAGAGCAGAGGTCCCAGTGAGCCGAGATTGCACCGTTGCACTCCAGCCTAGGTGACAGTGCGAGACTCCAGCTCAAAAAATAATAATAACTGAAATCATAAACGGTAACATAGGAGAACAGATTGCATCACAAGGGCATTGACAATTTTTTAGGAAATTTATATAATTTCTGAAATAGCAACATTTTAACTATATAAATACAATGTAGGGAAGGTTTAATGTCTCTTCTGTGACAATGGTTCCCATGTAATTGAATATATCAAATAAACAGAATTAGCTTTTTTTTTTTTTTTGAGATGGAGTGTCACCCTGTGGCCAGGCTGGAATGCAGTTGGGTGATCTCAGCCCACCACAAACTCTGCCCCCCAGGTTCAAGTGATTCTCCTGCCTCAGCCTCCTGAGTAGCTGGGATTACAGGTGTATGCCAACACGCCCAGCTATTTTTGTATTTTTAGTAGAGACTGGGTTTCACCATCTTGGCCAGGCTGGTTTTTTTTTTTTTGAGACGGAGTTTCGCTCTTGTTACCCAGGCTGGAGTGCAGTGGCGTGATCTCGGCTCACCGCAACCTCCGCCTCCTGGGTTCAGGCAATTCTCCTGCCTCAGCCTCCTGAGTAGCTGGGATTACAGGCACACACCACCATGCCCAGCTATTTTTTTGTATTTTTAGTAGAGACGGGGTTTCACCATGTTGACCAGGATGGTCTTGATGTCTTGACCTTGTGATCCACCCGCCTCAGCCTCTCAAAGTGCTGGGATTACACGCGTGAGCCACCGCGCCCGGCTCTTTTTTTTTTTTTTAAGGCAGTTTTGCTCTTGTTGTCCAGGCTGGAGTGCAGTGACGAGATCTTGGCTTACGGCAACTTTCAGGTACCAGGTTCAAGTGATTCTCCCGCCTCAGCCCCCTGAGTAGCTGGGATTACAGGCACGCACCACTGCGCCCAGCTAATTTTAGACAGGGGTTTTGCCATGTTGGCCAGGCTGATCTCAAGCTCCTGACCTGAGGTGATCCACCCGCCTCAGCTACCCCAGGTACTGGGATCACAGGTGTGAGGCCCTGTGCTCAGCCGACCAGGCTGGTCTTAAACGCTTGACCTCAAGTGATCTGCCTGCCGCAGCCTCCAAAGTGCTGAGATTATAGGCATGAGCCACAGTGCTCAGCTGCATCTGTTTTAAATAAATTTATAAATTAAAAACAATAATAGGCCCGGTGTGGTGGCTCACACCTGCAGTCCCAGCACTTTGGGAGGCCGAGACAGGCGGATCACAAGGTGAGGAGACCAAGAGCATCTTGACCAATACGGTCAAACCCTGTGTCTACTGAAAATACAAAAAGTAGCTGGAGAGGGCGCCGGGCGGACAGGGCAGAGCTGAGACAACTGCTTCGGCCGCTCCCCGGAGCTCCTGCGCTTCCGGCTGACCCTGTGTGTGTGCGGAGTCAACCAACCAGACTGAAACGATGTTGGAAAAAAAATTCCAGGAAGTTTCAAAAAGCAAAATTTGAATTTCCTGAACATCAGTCCTGACGTTAGCCGTGAGCTCCTCCGATCTGAAGGTGACGTGGCACGCGCCAGTTTCTCTCAGGGCTTGAGCATCCGTGGACTGTGTGACCCTCTGGGGTCCTGGAACGCGTCCCCACAAACACCAAGGGCCCACTGCTTACGTTTGCTGGAACCAACCCCGTGGACGCCAGGGGCCAACCGCATACATTCGCTGGCAGGGAGCTCGGCCACGCCCATCCCCCTCCGGGCTAGAGACTACGTCATCACCCCGCGCCCATCCCTCACCGGGCTAGAGACTACGTCATCACCCCGCGCCCATCCCTCCCCGGGCTAGAGACTACGTCATCACCCCGCGCCCACTTCTGCACTCGGCACTAGGCTTTGCACTCAGCACCTAGCCAGCCGTGGAAAACCCCGCCAAAATGCAAAAGAAGCCGCGTAAATCTGCCCAACAGCATTGTGCATCCCGCTTACCTGCCAATGGCAGCTTGCCCCGCCCACGTCCTGCTCTCCCACAGCCAATCAAAGGCCTCCACTCCCTATAAAACCCCACGTCTGCGACGAGTCCGCAATTTCTCCGGCCCCACCTGTCGGATCGGGGAACCTCGCCCGGGAGCTGAATAAATTCGCATTGGCTCTTCTTGTGCTGGTCTCAGTTTCCTCATTTTAAACTTGGCAATAACCCTTACACTTCTGATGTGTTGAGCCTAAATTCTGTTTTTCTAGCTCAAGTAAAGTTTCAATTCTGTTTACAAATCAAACAAGATTGACGTTACTTTTAAGGCCTAATTGATTCTGTCTGTGCAAGTTTTTCAGGCCTGGTGTCCCTTATGATTTAATAATTATCACCTCTGCCAGGTGCAGTGGCTCACGCCTGTAAGCCCAGCACTTTGGGAGGCCGTGGCGGGTGGATCATCTGAGGTTAGGAGTTTGAGACCAGCCTGACCAACATAGTGAAATCCCGTCTCTGCTAAAAATTAAAAAAAAATAAGCCAGGCATGGTGATGTGTGTCCATAATCCCAGCTACCTTTTATAAATTTTTTGAAACACAGTCTCTTTCTTGTCACTCATGCTGGAGTGCAACGGCATGATCTTGGCTCACTGCAACCTCCACCTCTGGGTCTTAAGCAATTCTCCTGCCTCAAACTCCCAAGTAGCCGGGATTACAGATGCACGCCACTACGCCTGGCTAGTTTTTCTATTTTTGATAGAGAACGGAGTTTCACCATGTTGGCCAGGCTGGTCTCAAACTCCTGACTGTAGGTGATCCACCTGCCTCGACCTCCCCAAGGTGTGAGCCACAGCATCCAGCCAATCCCAGCTACTCTTGCTGAGGCAGGAGAATCGCTTGAACCCAGTAGGTGGAGGTTGCACCACTGCGACAAGATTGCACCAATGCATTCCAGCCTGGGTGACACAGCGAGACTCTGTCTCAAAATAAATAAGTACATAATGGCCGGGTGCAGTGGCTCACGCCTGTAATCCCTGCACTTTGGGAGGCCAAGGCAGGTGGATCATGAGGTCAGATGGAGACCTTTCTGGCTAATACAGTGAAACCCCGTCTCTACTAAAAATACAAAAAAAAAAAAAAAAAAAAAAAAGCCAGGTATGGTGGCATGCACCTGTAGTCCCAGCTACTTGGGAGGCTGAGGCAGGAGAATCACTTGAACCTGGGAGGCGGAGGTTGCAGTGAGCCAAGATCACATCACTGTACTCCAGCCTGGATGATAGAGCAAGACTCCGTCTCGAAAAAAAAAATAATAATAATACTCACCTCATCCTGGCAGGTGGGTGTCTTTTCTGCCTCAGATGGGGAAGGGCTGGCAGTGTGGCCAAGCCCAGGTGTAGCTAAGGCTCCTAAAGAGGTTTCAGTAAAGCAGTGAGGACCAAGACCCCCACTCCAGCCTCTCCCACATGCACAGAGTGACACATATACACCTGTGCACACATATGCACACATATATCCATGCACACACACCTGCATACACGCCTATGCACACACATAGAAAACACATATACACCTGTGCACACATATGCACACATACATCCGGCACATGCACATACGCCTATGCACACACATAGAAAACATATACACCTGTGCACACATATGCACACATACATCCATGCACACACACACCTGCACACACGCCTATGCACACACATAGAAAACATATACACCTGTGCACCACACATATGCACACATACATCCATGCACACACACACCTGCACACACGCCTATGCACACACATAGAAAATACATATACACCTGTGCACATATATGCACCCATACATCTGGCACACGCACACATGCACACACGCCTATGCACACACATAGAAAACATATACACCTGTGCACACATACATCCATGCACACACACCTGCACACACGCCTATGCACACACATAGAAAACACATATACACCTGTGCACACATATGCACCCATACATCCATGCACACATGCACCTGCACACATGCCTATGCACACATAGAAAACACATATACACCTGTGCACACATATGCACCCATACATCCATGCACACACACATGTGCACACGCCTATGCACACACATAGAAAACACATATACACCTGTGCACATACACACCCATACATCCATGCACCACACACATGCATGCATGCCTATGCACACACATAGAAAACACATATACACCTGTGCACACACATAGAAAACACATATACACCTGTGCATACATATGCACCCATACATCCATGCACACACACACTTGCACACACATAGAAAACACATATACACCTGTGCACATACACACCCATACATTCATGCACACGCACGCACCTGCACACACGCCTATGCACACACATAGAAAACACATATACGCCTTGCACATACACACCCATACATCCACGCACACACGCACCTGCACACACACCTATGCACACACATAGAAAACACATATACACCTGTGCACATACACACCCATACATCCACGCACACACGCACCTGCACACGCCCATGCACACACATAGAAAACACATATACACCTTTGTACACATTTGTACCCATGCATCCGTGCATACACACAAGTGCCTATGCACACACGCCTAACACACATGTGCACATGTACATGTGCTTAGCCACGACCTGGGGGCTCCAGTCGCCTCTCTCTGCTCTGCCTCCCCAGCAGTGCAGGCTGGGGTTTCTCTGAGGTCAGCTGTCCCTTGAGTGAGACACACTCACAGCAGTCAGGCGGGGTTGTGAGAACTTAGCTCAGTGAGTTCTGGAATACTCAGTACTCCAGGGCTGTGGTGGGTCTTGATGGGGTGGCGAGAGGGAGGCACCCGCTGGGCAGGGGTCCTGGGTGGGCTCCGATGGGGTGGGACCCCGGTGCAGGGACAGGTGAGGCGTCAGCTGGCGAGGAAGACAGCTTTCGCCCACGGCCCTGCTGTGCCAGGGGCCGGCACTGCTCCGTCTGACAGCCCTGCCTCAGCCCCCGCACCAATTACAAGCTTAGTCACAACTTCCTGCCTGTGCCTGACTCGGCAGCAGGAGAAAGAACAGCCTGGACGCTGAGCTGCTGCTCCTCTCACTCCCTCCAGCCGCCCCCCGCCCCAGTCAGCGCCCCCGACAGACTCTGCAGATGGGTGGGCGGGGACTGACCCTGAGTCCTCAGCCTGTGAGGCCTGGGCGGCCGGCGGCCAGCAGGACAGGGCGGAGGACGTTCCGCATAAAAACATGCAGCCGTGATTGGCGGTCCCTGAGAATAAGGAGAAGCTGGCTCCCCGTGTCACATTGACACCGATTGCCAAGCAGGCCTCTGCATCCCTCGTTCAATCCTTACAAGGTCCCTGGGAGGGAGGACGCGTCTGTCACTTCCCGCTCTGCCACTCATCCCACCCAAACCGAGCGGCTCTGAACAGCCGCCTTGGGTTACTCCTGCCACGTTGTGGGTCAGGAATCTGAGAGAGGATTTGCTGTGTGGCTTCATCTCAGGCCTCTCATGAGGACCCAGGCAGGCCTGCCCAGGGTTTCAGGAGCTGCTGGAGGTGGTTTTCTCTGGGCCCGGGCACTGGATGCCAGCCGGGAGCTCAAATGGGATGGGGGCACTTGGGCTTTCTCACACAGTCAGGTTCCCAGGAGCCTGTGTCTCCTGAGCATGGGAGCAGTGCCCAGCACGCTTACCATTGAGCATCAGAATCCACGTTGGGGCTGGGCACAGTGGCTCACGCCTGTAATCCCAGCACTTTGGGAGGCCGAAGTGGGTGGATCGCTTGAGGTCCGGAGTTCGAGACCAGCCTGGCCAACATGGTGAAACTCTGTCTCCAGTAAAAAAACAAAAAGTAGCCACGTGTGGTGGCACATGCCTATAATCCCAGCTACTCGGGAGGCTGAGGCAGGAGAATCACTTGAGCCTGGGAGGCGGAGGTTGCAGTGAGCCAAGATCACACCACTGCACTCCAGCCTGGGCGACAGAGTGAGACTTGGTCTCAAAAACAAACAAAAATAAAGCATGTTGGACCCAAGTCTTCCTAGGTTCAAGAAGGAACACAAACTCACCTTCCAATGGAAGTGGCCGAGGATTCTAGCGCCATGTTTTTGGTTTTTTTAGCCAGAGTGTCACTCTGCCACCAGGCTGGAGTGCAGCGGCGCAGTCTCGGCTCACTGCAACCTCCAACTCCCTGGTTTAAGCAATTCTCCTACCTCAGCCTCCCAAGCAGCTGGAACTACAGGCGTGTGCCACCAAGCCCAGCTAATTATTTTGTATTATTTTTTGTAGAAACAGGGTTTCACCATGTTGGCCAGGATGGTCTCAAACTCCTGACCTTGTGACCCGCACACTTCAGCCTGTCAAAGTGCTGGGATTACATGTGTGAGCAGCCTCACCTGGCCTTTTTTTTTTTTTGAGATGGAGTCTTGCTCTGTTGCCCAGGCTGGAGCTGGAGTGCAGTGGCACAATCTCCGCTCACTGCAACTTCTGCCTCCTGGGTTCAAGCAATTCTCCAGCCTCAGCCTCCCGACTACCTGAGATTACAAGCATGTGCCGCCATGCCCTGCTAAGTTTTGTATTTTTAGTAGAGGTGGGGGTTTCACCATGTTGGCCAGGCTGGTCTTGAACTCCTGACCTTGGCCTCCCAAAGAGCTGGGATTACAGGTGTGAGCCACCGCGCCCAGCTCTAGGGCTGTGTTTTAAAACTGCTATATCCGTGTGACAGGCAAGGAACGGGGCTCGACTCACTGAGACTGCGATGGCTTGTCCAGGGTCCCACGGCAGGAGCTGGCGTCCAGCTCGACTCAGGCAAGTGCCTCCAGGCCGTTTCCAAATCCCAAATCCCCTCCCCTCCCAGGAGGAGCTCCCTCCACCCCTGCAGCTGCGGTCCCTGAAGACTGGATCCAGGGGTGGCCCTCACGGTGGGGTCTTCGCAGTTACACGTTCTCTGGCTCTTCTTATTTGGGAAGGAAGTCCACATCCAGCAAGTCTTACCCAGGCTGTTCTTGGCAAGGGTCAGGCTCTCACTCGAGGTCAGAGGGGCTGACCTCAGGGGACCCATTGGTCTCGTCTGGGGGTCTCCGCCCCAGCCGGCAGAACCTCCGACTACCCTGTTCTGGGTTTTAGAGCTGGATGTGGCACCACATGGAGAAAGACGTCATAAGAGGTGGACCCACAGGAGCTGCACAGAGCTACTGTCTGTTCCCACGACTCAGCCTGGAGCCTTCAGGTCCCGGCTAAACACGTGTACGTGTGTGATAGGCATGTGTGCACCTGTGTGTGCATAGATGTATGCGTGCATGCGTTAGGCGTGTGTGCACGCGTGTGGATACATAGGTGCATGTGTTAGGCATGGGTGCAGGTGTGTGCATGGATGTATCGTGTGTGCACAAGTGTGGATGTATATCAGGCATGTGTGCACATGTGGATGTGTGTGCACGTGTGTCATGCACGTGTGACTGTGTGTGTGGGTGTATCGTGTGTGGATGTGTGTGTATGTGTTAGGCACATGTGCAAGTGTGTGCGTGGGTGTATGGTGTGTGTGTGGATGTGTGTGCACGTGTGTCATGCACGTGTGCCTGTGTGCGTGGGTGTATGGTGTGTGTATAGATGTGTGTGCGCGCGTGTCAGGCACGTGTGCCCGTGTGCACCGGTGTCTATACGTTGCTGTGTGTAGACGTGTGTGCGCGCGTGTCAGGCACGTGTGCCCGTGTGCACCGGTGTCTATACGTTGCTGTGTGTGTGTGCGCGCGTGTCAGGCACGTGTGCCCGTGTGCACCGGTGTCTATACGTTGCTGTGTGTAGACGTGTGTGCGCGCGTGTCAGGCACGTGTGCCCGTGTGCACCGGTGTCTATACGTTGCTGTGTGTGTGTGCGCGCGTGTCAGGCACGTGTGCCCGTGTGCACCGGTGTCTATACGTTGCTGTGTGTAGACGTGTGTGCGCGCGTGTCAGGCACGTGTGCCCGTGTGCACCGGTGTCTATACGTTGCTGTGTGTGGACGTGTGTGCGCGCGTGTCAGGCACGTGTGCCCGTGTGCACCGGTGTCTATACGTTGCTGTGTGTGGACGTGTGTGCGCGCGTGTCAGGCACGTGTGCCCGTGTGCACCGGTGTCTATACGTTGCTGTGTGTGGACGTGTGTGCGCGTGTGTCAGGCACGTGTGCTCGTGTGCACCGGTGTCTATACGTTGCTGTGTGTAGACGTGTGTGCGCGCGTGTCAGGCACGTGTGCCCGTGTGCACCGGTGTCTATACGTTGCTGTGTGTGTGTGCGCGCGTGTCAGGCACGTGTGCCCGTGTGCACCGGTGTCTATACGTTGCTGTGTGTGGACGTGTGTGCGCGCATGTCAGGCACGTGTGCCCGTGTGCACCGGTGTCTATACGTTGCTGTGTGTAGACGTGTGTGCACGTGTGTCAGGCACGTGTGCTCGTGTGCACCGGTGTCTATACGTTGCTGTGTGTAGACGTGTGTGCGCGCGTGTCAGGCACGTGTGCCCGTGTGCACCGGTGTCTATACGTTGCTGTGTGTGTGTGCGCGCGTGTCAGGCACGTGTGCCCGTGTGCACCGGTGTCTATACGTTGCTGTGTGTGGACGTGTGTGCGCGCGTGTCAGGCACGTGTGCCCGTGTGCACCGGTGTCTATACGTTGCTGTGTGTAGACGTGTGTGCACGTGTGTCAGGCACGTGTGCTCGTGTGCACCGGTGTCTATACGTTGCTGTGTGTGGACGTGTGTGCGCGCGTGTCAGGCACGTGTGCCCGTGTGCACCGGTGTCTATACGTTGCTGTGTGTAGACGTGTGTGCACGTGTGTCAGGCACGTGTGCCCGTGTGCACCGGTGTCTATACGTTGCTGTGTGTGTGTGCGCGCGTGTCAGGCACGTGTGCCCGTGTGCACCGGTGTCTATACGTTGCTGTGTGTAGACGTGTGTGCGCGCGTGTCAGGCACGTGTGCCCGTGTGCACCGGTGTCTATACGTTGCTGTGTGTGTGTGCGCGTGTGTCAGGCACGTGTGCCCGTGTGCACCGGTGTCTATACGTTGCTGTGTGTGTGCCCCAGCTGCACAGAGCCAGCGCCTCTGCTTCTGATTAGCTGTGTGGCCTCGGGCCAGGCGCCTCATGCTGGGCCCTGATATTCTTGTCTGTGAAACAGCAGTGTTTGTCATCCTTTCGGGCCAGGATCCTTGGGTGACAAATGACAGAAACCCTCTTCCACCCGCCCCATCAGAGAGGGAGCGCATGGCTCCTTAATGGGGAGTCTTGGCTCAGGAGCAGGCCTGGGCATGTCCCTGCCACCAGTTCTCTGGGTAGTGTCCTTCCCAGGCAGGCCCTGCCCACAGAACCACACCAAGTGGTCCCTGTCCCACAGCTCCTCAAGCCAAGAGGAAAGCAGGGCTGCACGAGTCCCATGACTGAGTGTCACGGGCCAGCTCGGGGCGTGTCCATCCCCGAAGCAAACACTGTGGCCTGGGGGCAGCAGCCCGACCGGCTGGGCCAGGGTCCTGTGTCCACCCCAATGGACCCATGGGGCTAGAGGGAGAAGGAGAAGTGTCATTTTATCAGTACGTGTGTCTCGGAGCAAAGCTGGGCTGCTTTCTCCGGCTGGGCATTGCTGGTGAAAGCCATATCCTCACAGCTGAGCTGGCAGACGTCATCCTGTCCCTGCTGTCAGGCAAGGCCTCACACACACCCCAGACACCCAGCAGCACAGAGCCAGGGTGGCCCAGCCTGCCCACGGGCCTGACCCCAGGGCTGCTGCCTTCTGCCATGAGAGGCTGGCAGGAGAAGGGAGGGTGGGAGGAGGGGGCTGGGGTACCCACAGCCACTCCCCGCCTGCTCCACAGGGTCTGGGAGTGGCCACGTCCCTGTAGTGTGACAGCTCTGGGAAGAGACGCTCCCTCCAAGGTGCCAGCTCGCCAAGCATCCTGCCCTCCCGTGTGTCTGGGAGCAGCTCCCAGGGGCCCCGTGGTGGCTGTTCTGAGGTAGGCCCCACAGCACTGCCTGCTTCCTGCTAAGATTACCGACCAACACCCCTCGGCTTTGTCTGAGCCCAGAAACTGATTATTTCTGGCATGAAAGACACAGGCAGGCGGCTCAGGGCCCCGACACTCACCCTCTGCCTAGCCCCTGAGACCCCCCACTCACTCAGGACCCTGACACTCACCTTCTGTCCAGCCCCTGAGACCCCCCATTCACTCACTCAGGACCCTGACACTCACCTTCTGTCCAGCCCCTGAGACCCCCCATTCACTCACTCAGGACCCTGACACTCACCTTCTGTCCAGCCCCTGAGACCCCCCACTCACTCACTCAGGACCCTGACACTCACCCTCTGCCTAGCTGCTGAGAACCCCCATTCAGTCACTCAGGACCCTGACACTCACCCTCTGCTCAGCCCCTGAGACCCCCCACTCACTCACTCAGGACCCTGACACTCACCCTCTGTCCAGCCCCTGAGACCCCCCACTCACTCACTGAGGACCCTGACACTCACCTTCTGTCCAGCCCCTGAGACCCCCCACTCACTCACTGAGGACCCTGACACTCACCCTCTGTCCAGCCCCTGAGACCTCCCACTCACTCACTGAGGACCCTGACACTCACCTTCTGTCCAGCCCCTGAGACCCCCCACTCACTCACTGAGGACCCTGACACTCACCTTCTGTCCAGCCCCTGAGACCCCCCACTCACTCAGGACCCTGACACTCACCTTCTGTCCAGCCCTTGAGACCCCCCATTCACTCACTCAGGACCCTGACACTCACCCTCTGTCCAGCCCCTGAGACCCCCCACCTGCTCAGGGCCCCTGACACCCTCTTCCCAGCCCATGACTCAGAGCCCTGACACTCACCCTCTGCCTGAACCCCCTGACCTGCTCAGGGCCCTGCAGCCTCCAGATGTGGATGGAGGGGTGTTCTCTGGAATCCTCTCCATCCTGAAAGAAACCAACGTTGGTCCTTATGAAATTCATGGACTGACCAGGTTACCATGGCGATAGCTATTATCCCTGCTTAACAGATGATGAATCAAGAGCTAAAAATAGGCCCAAGTGAATGAGTGCATGGATGGATGGATGGATGGGTGGATGCGTGGATGGGTGGGTGGATGGGTGGACGGGTGGATGGACGGACGGACGGGTGGATGGGTGGATGTGTGGACGGGTGGACGGGTGGATGGGTGGATGGACGGACGGACGGGTGGACGGGTGGGTGGGTGGACGGACGGACGGGTGGGTGGACGGACGGACGGGTGGATGGGTGGATGGACGGACGGACGGGTGGACGGGTGGGTGGACGGGTGGGTGGACGGGTGGATGGATGGGTGGATGGATGGGTGGATGGATGGGTAGATGGATGGGTAGATGGGTGGATGGATGGGTGGGTGGATAGATGGATGGACAGGTAGATGGATGGGTGGATGGACAGGTGGATGGATGGACATGTAGATGGACAGATGGGTGGGCCTACATTCAGGGTTAGGACAATTTGTTTTTCTCATTCAAGATAATTCAGGTGAAATCTCAAATTCAGGTGGGGGTGTCTGGCTGCACAAGCACCCGAGTCTGGCTGGCTTCGCCCAGGCTTCACCCAGTGCCCCCAGCCCGGGTCCCCACGGTGCCGGCCACGTGGGAGGATCCTGACACCCATGTCACAGCCACAGCCCTCACTGAGTGGGTTCCAGGCCTGGGGAGTCCCAGGAAGCCGAGTGGAGCTCCTTTGGGGGTGGAGGCAGCCATGGTCCAGTTTACCCCCTCCCCACGCCGAGCCTTCGCACCCCTGGGAGGGTCTTCCATTCAGTCCGGGGGTCCCTGGTGTGCTGGGTCTGGAAGATCCCCTGCCGCAGATTCACCGGCCCACCCACCTGCGCTGGGCCCAGTCCTCTGGGGGGGTGGGGGAAGACTGAAGGCACGAGACACCTGCCGGGGTTAGGGTGACATTTTATTAATCCTGAAGCCACACAGGCAGACCCCATAGGCCAGGCAGACCCCGCAGGCCTGAGCACAGACGCCAGACGGCAAAAAGCACAGGGCGGGTCGGGTGGGGGCGCCAGCAGGGACAGAAGGAAGCTGACTGTGGGGGCAGGGTGTCTGGGTGCCCCGGGCTTTCTCAGGGACTGGGGTGCTGCCTTGCTGGCCCTCCCCCACAAAGATCAGATGCAAAGCAGAGCCCCCAGCCCATGCCCCTTCTCACTGGGGTAGGGTCTCCCTGGATGAGCTCCCAGGCCCTGCAAGCCCCTCACAATCTCCCTCCCTGCACCCACCTGGCTCAGGCAGGGCCAGGCATGGGGCCTATATTTTGTCACCCTTCAGCCTTGGGGTCCCCAGACCCTGGCCTAAGCCAGCAGGATCCCAGGAAGACTAGGAGTGGGATCTGGTGGGGGCCTGGAGGCTTTGGGGAGGTCAGAGAGAGCTTAAGGGACCTCCAAGCGTGCTGGAGATGGCGGCTCTACAGCCCCACTCTTCCGTGACCCTCCCCACCCCCTCCATATCTTCATGGGGTGCAGCCTGGGCTGGTCTCTGGGGCAGGGGTGCCCAGGCCTCTCGGGGGCAGCCCTCTGTGGCTGTAGTACTCCACCACCTGCTTCGGCACCTCAGCCAGCACGCACTTGGCCAGCGCCGCTGGGGACGCCTGGAGGGCAGGACAATGTGGTTACATGTGGGACCTTCAAGATCATATCTCCGAACCTGGGTCACAGCCAGGCCTCGTCCTCCAGAGCTGGGGCCTTTGCACCCTGGTGACATCCTGCCCCCACCAGGGGCTCACCAGGGGCTCAGCTGGGGGCCGGGCCAGCCTTGCTAAGGACGTCAGCCACACGAGGCTGCAGGTGGGTAATTCCAGCCCTCCAGGCACAGAGAGGAAACAGGCTGCCTTGGAGGTGAGGCAAGGCCCCCTCCACGGCCCAGGTCCCCCCAGCAGAGCCCGAGTGTGCCTGTGTGGCGTGGATGTCCCACTGCAGAGCGTCATGTGTCTGTAACGTGTTTTGCTGTGTGGAATGTCATGTGTGTATGTCTGCAGAGTCTTGCTACGCAGAACCTCACGTGTCTGTGTGGCACGCACGTCTTACTGCAGAGGCTCATGTATCACATGCGTGCGTCACTGTGGGTGTCTCACTGGGTCACAGAGGTTGGCAGCAACGGGGCACGGATCCAGCTGCGTGGTGGAGCCCAGAGTCCCTCATGCTGTTCTCCGCGTTTGTGTACATTTGATGAGTTTCATAATGGGAAGTTTTTCAGGTGCCGAAAGCCCCAGCTTCAGGTACAGCTCTCAATCGGTGGAGAACAGCCTGGGACCCCCAGACACAAGATGGGACCTGCCAGGTCCACTGGCGTGAGCCTGGCCTGAGAGGGCCTGGGGCAGTGGTATGAACAGGGACCCCAGGCCGGCCTCGACCGAGCCCCTCCCAGACACTCACGTTCTTGAGCTCCCGGAAGGGCACGAACTGCACGATGTCCCGGAGCGCGGGCTCACCCCGCGGGGAGCGCAGGACGCCGTCGTCACCGTCCAGGACCTGCATGTCGGTGAAGTCGGCGTTGCCCACGCCCACGATGATGATGGACATGGGCAGGCGGGAGGCGCGCACGATGGCCTCCCGTGTGTCGGCCATGTCGGTCACCACGCCGTCCGTCAGGATCAGCAGGATGTAGTATTGCTGGGGGCACAGGAAGGAGTGCTGTGCCCCACGTGCGCCCCGCAACCCACAGGCCCCCAGAGAGCCCAGAGCGGGCTTCGCAAGTCAGAGCTTCCTAGAACCGCCTTCCAGAGGGTGACGCCCGCGTCACAGGCATCATGAGCAATGATGGGTCAGGGTCCCCCACCCCGCCCCGTGGCGGGCAGTCTGCTCTGGGCCTCCTGTGCCCCAACTCAGGTAACAAGACAGAATGGAACTTCAAGTAAAATCCATTGTTTAAAAAAAAAACCCACTCGGGGCAGGGAGGAAGGAAAAAAGAAAAAAACCCACTCAATCATCTTGCTGAGACTGTGGACACTCGCCCAAGCTGCTGCCCCGGGGGCTGGGCCGTCCCTGCCCTGGGCAGAGCAGGAGCCCACAGCAGCCTCTCCCAGGCTGGCCTTGGCTGAGCGCTTCCCACGGAGGGCAGATGGGTCCTGGAAAGGGACAGGGGCCCCAGGACCCGCTCAGATGTCGCTTTCTCCAAGGGGCTCTGCTCTGCGCCCTCCGCATTGCCCCTCTCGAGCCCCAGGCCCGTGGGAAGAATTACCTGTTTGCAAGTCCGTCTCGGGCCCAGGGCTACACGCACCCATGGCTGTGCCCGGCCTGGCTCTCAGCCCCCAGATCAACAGCCCAGCCTCAGAAAGCCCCCCACCCCCTGCAAACTGTGTGAACACCGGGCACCAAAACCCACTGTGGGGCCCGCTAGGACGGAAGCTTGACGGAGGGCTCAGCTGATCATGTCTGAGTCCTCATTTCAACCCAGTTCTAACCACAGAAAACCATGTCACAGGTAAGAGCATGGGAAACACAGCCCCAGACAACGGGCAACGCCAGGAGTGGTGGTTTAGGTGTGACCAGGTGTCCTGGCTGTTTAAAAAGAGTGCTTATCTTCATGACAGGCTGATATGGACATGCACAGATGAAACTGTCTAAGACTCGCTTCAAAACACCACAGGAACCTGACAGGCAAACACAATCCTGGATTCTGGACTGGGTCCTCTGCCAGGAATAATGCTGCTAGCCGAGTCAGTGTTGGGCCAATCAATGAAACTGGAACATATTCTATGCATTAGATAAAAGTATCGCATCTAAATAAAATCTCCTGAGATCTGTGTTTGTGCTACAGTTATATAAGAGAATATCTTTGCTCTTACAGAATGTACGCAAAATATTAAGGGGTAGAAGGCATTACACTGCAACCTGCTCTCAGTTCACAAATGTGTGTGCCCATGTGTGTGTGCATGCGTGTGTGCATATGTGCATGCATGTGTATGCATGTGCGCATGTATGTGTGCCCGTGTGTGTGCGTGCGTGCATACATGTGTGCTCATGTGTGTGTGCATATGGGTGCTCGTGTATGTGTATGCAACCTGTGTGCACACACACACATGCATGTGTGCATGGCTGTGTGTGGGTGTGTACACATATGTGCGTGTATGTGTGCATGTGTGCACACGTCTGTATGTGTGTGCACGTGTATGCATATATGCATGTGTGCATGAGTGTATGTGTGCATGCCTGTATGTGTGTGCACATGTGCGTGTGCGGGAGCATGTGTGTGCACACATATGTATACGTGTGTGCACATGTGTCTGTGTGTGCGTGAATGCGTGCACGTGTATACGTGTCTGTGCATGTGCGTGTGTGTATGTGTGTGCAGTGCCAAGTTTAAAAAGCATCAGAGTATCACAATAATACCTGTATAAATTAAAAATAGATGCAAACGCCGAGGCGGGTGGCTCAAGCCTGTAATCCCAGCACTTTGGGAGGCCGAGGTGGGTGGATCACGAGGTCAAGAGATCGAGACCATCCTGGTCGACATGGTGAAACCCCGTCTCTACTAAAAATACAAAAAATTAGCTGGGCATGGTGGCGCGTGCCTGTAATCCCAGCTACTCAGGAGGCTGAGGCAGGAGAATTGCCTGAACCCAGGAGGCGGAGGTTGCGGTGAGCCGAGATCGCGCCATTGCACTCCAGCCTGGGTAACAAGAGCGAAACTCCGCCTCAAAAAAAAAAAAAATAGATGCAAACAGATACAGTGTTCCCACTTGGCATGAAGATGTAACTAGACAGAGGTGATGTTTGTTCATCACGAATGTACTCAGTGCCTCTGAACTGGACACATTAAAACGGTTACGGACACATTAAAATGGTTACAGGTGGCTCACACCTGTAATCCCAGCACTTTGGGAGACCAAGGAGGACAGATCACTTGAGGTCAGGGGCTTGAGACCATCCTGGCCAACATGGTGAAACCCTACCTCTACCAAAATATAAAAATGAGCCGGGCGTGGCAGCAGGTACCTGTAATCCCAGCTACTCGGGATGCTGAGGCAAGAGAATCTCTTGAACCCAGGAGGCGGAGGCTGCAGTGAGCCAAGATCCCACCACTGCACTCCAGCCCGGGCGACAGAGCGAGACTCCATCTCAAAAAGAGAAAAGAAAAAGGTTACAATGGTAACTGTGCATATTTAATCACAATAAAAAAAATGAAAAAATAAAACAGACGAATAGAAAAGGACGCAGACGCGAAGCGCAAGCGTGTCACGTGAGCAGCTCGTGGCCTCCCGGGCCGCAGGACCTCAGAGAGCCTGTAACTTTTCAGTAAATTTAAACTTACTTCAAAGTAAAAAGAATAAAACTTTTAAAATTCAGAAAGGGGTGTAGACAGGGCCACTGCTGAGCTGGATGAAAATCTGTGGGGATTTATTTTGCTGTTTTTTGACTTTTTTTTTGCTTTTTAGAGACAGGAGCTCACTCTGTGCCCAGGCTGTGGTACAATCAGAGCTCACTGCAGCCTCAACCTCCCAGG
Organism: Aotus nancymaae; assembly: GCF_030222135.1. Lineage (NCBI taxonomy): Eukaryota > Metazoa > Chordata > Mammalia > Primates > Aotidae > Aotus > Aotus nancymaae. The sequence goes on from NW_026988510.1 coordinate 500,940, forward strand.
CACAGGCGAGCCTCTAGCCTCGGCCTCCTGAGTAGCTGGGACCACAGGGGCACATTACCATGCCCAGCTAATTTTTTATTTTTTTTTGTAGACACAGGGGTCTCACTCTGATGTCCAGGCTGGTCTCAAACTCCTGGACTCAAGCAATCCTCCCACCTTGATCTCCCGAAGTGCTGGGATTAAAGGTACGGGTGGCTGCGCCTGGACTGTTTCTTGACTTTTGATGTTTGAAATTCTCAGTAATAAAATATTTTTTTAAATGGAAAAAAATTAAGGATAGAAATTGCTTAAAAAGAAAGGGCAAGCCTGGGCATGTGGTGCGCGCCTATGGTCCCAGCTACTCACTCAAGAGGCTGAGGTGGGAGAATCACCTGAGCCCAGGAGGTGGAGGCTACAGTGAGCTATGATCTCGTCACTGCACTCCAACCTGGGTGACAGAATGAGACCCTGTCTCAAAAGAAAAGAAAAGAGAAAGAATGAAAAAGTAAAAGAAAAAAAGAGAAAGGCACCGAGGAACTCACTCTGAGCAGAAGGCGCACGTGCCTGGCTCACCAAGGTCCATCCTCCCCGGCCACATGGTCAGGGTGACTCGAACGGGCTGCACCCGGCCAAAGTTCCCGTGCGTGCAGGATCAAGGGCAGGTCTGCACCCAGCACCCAAAAGGAGGGAGCAAGAGGAGCTGCACAGCCCTGAAGGGGCCCCCGCCTGCCCTCCCTGCAAAACTCCTGCTCCTGGAGCTTGGCTTGTGGGGGCTACCCCCTTCCAGGATGCTGGGCAGGTGGGCAATAGGGCCACACATGGCCAGGGGCTAGACAGAATCAAGGTGGTACCGGAACAGAGCAAGGTAGGAACAGCCCGAATCAGGGGCCAACCCCGGCTCTGAAATAGTATGTTCTCCAAGAACGTCCTTCAATTAGCAGGTCAATGTGAACAGTTTAAGTAGGAGGCAGGCGGCTTGCTCTCAAAGGCTTTAGAAAGCAAACAGTTAATCCCAACATTCTGTGGTGAGGTGGGCAGATCACTTGAGGTTGGGAGTTTGGGACCAGCCTGACCAACATGGTGAAACCCCATCTCTACTAAAAATACAAAAATTAGCTGGGCGTGGTGGTGTGCACCTGTAATCCCAGCTGTTTGGGAGGCTGAGGCAGGAGAATCATTCGAACCTGGGAGGCAGAGGTTGCAGTGAGCCAAGATCACACCACTGAAGTCCAGCCTGGCAAGACAGCAAGAACCCGTCTCCAAAAAAAAAAAACAGAAAGAAAGAAAGCAAGCGAAGAGTGACCCTGCACACGCGGGGAGAGGCAGGGGAGGGGAGACTGGCCAAGTTCCAGGGACTCTGAGTCCAAGCGAAGGGCAGCCCGGGGCTGCTACACCACTCTTGCCACCCGTAAATTTCATGTTTCTCCAAAATAAAATATTAAAAGAAAGCAACAGGCTGGGTGTGGTGGCTCACGCCTGTAATCCCAGCACTTCGGGAGGCCGAGGCGGGTGGATCACAGCATCAGGAGTTTGCGACCAGCCTGGGCAACATGGTGAAACCCCGTCTCTACTAAAGATACAAAAATTAGTTGGGCGTGGTGGTGGGTGCCTGTAGTCCCAGCTACTCGAGAGGCTGAGGCAGGAGAATCGCTTGAACCTGGGAGGCGGAGGTTTCAGTGAGCTGAGATCGCGCCACTGCGCTCCAGCCTGGGCGACACAGTGAGACAGACACTCCGTCTCAAAGAAAGAGAGAAAAAGCAACAGGCTGGCTGTGGCCAAAGCGACGCACGCAGGGCCACAGAACACGGTGGCAAAGGAGAGCCCAGTGCCGTTCTCGGCCCCGTATCATTTGTGCAGAGTAAAGACACATTCAAACGTGCAGCCAAACGGTAGAACAGCAGAGGGGCAGCCTCGCAGGAGCTGCGGCCGTGACCCTGTAAGGCAACGGACAGCCCTGTGCCCGGGAGCTGCGTGTCTGCCAGCTGGGGCCTCCGCACTCCCGAGCTCTGTCCTGCCCCCGAGCCTTTGTGCCGGCTGTTCCCTCTGCTGGTTCCCTCTGCCTGCCCGCCTCCCCGACCTCCACGCGCTGGTGCCCACGCAGCCGGCCCCACCCCCTGCATGCACCGTGCCCCCCGGGCACCTACAGAAGCTTCAGCGGTGCGCTCCTCGGCCGCTGCCACGCGTGCCACCTTGGAGATGATGGGCGCCACGTTGGTGGGGCCGTAGAGCTGGACCCTGGGCACGCAGTTCCGGTAGGCCTCCACTACACCCTGGATGCCTGTTGGGGGCAGGGGTTGAGTCCAGCCCCCCTGCGCCCCCTCCCCAGGCCTGCCGTGGGCTCCTACCTTCACACTCATCGTCCTCAGGATTGAAGTTGATGGCGAAGTCATGGGACACCTGGGCGGGGACAAGGGGGCTCAGTCAGCTGCTCCACCCCCCACAGCCCCCATGTCCCCCACCTACGAGAGAGGGAGGTTTGCAGCTTTAGTGGAAGCCGACCCTGTGGGTAGCCATGCTCTGCAGAGCCAAGGGGCAGAGCGGGAGACGAGAGACGCCCCCGGACCCAGCAGAGCCTGAGGTTTGCATTAGTCAGTCAATCCCCATACACCATTTTTTCTGCTGAAGCCAGTTGAATTGTTACGTGCGATAGAATTTCAATTTCAATCAATTTCAATTCTAGACTAATGTGCTTCCCCATCTCCTGGAGGAACATGGAACTGGTCTCCACACACCATTCAAGCTAACAAGTCCCAGGAAGTCAAAGGCCAACCTCTGGCAGGAAGGGTAGTGTTCCCGCTTTGAGCCCCAATCCCATCCTACGGTGCATGCTTTCCAGCCAGGGATCCCTGGGCCAGGCCACCCTCTCCTGAGACCTGTGGGACGGGTGCAGCTCCGAGGCCTCGGGCTCTCCTACCTCATACTTGGGAGGGATCCGGGCTCCAAACCCCAAGGCAGAAAACCTCTTGTCGCTGAAAGAGAGGCAGGCTGGTCACCAGGGGCCCTGAGCTCACATGGCTGCTGCGAGGGCCACTTCTGGGGAGACACGACTGGTGCCAGGAGACCAGGGCCACGTGGGGCCAGTCCCGGGGATCACGGCAGTAAGCACAGGCCACAGTCAGGAAACTGAGTCTCGGGGCAGCGGAGGCACCAGCCAGCGCGGAGGATGGGGAGCGGAGTGTGGACAGTCCCAGGTGCCCTTGGGCTGGCCTCCCGATGCCATGCCTGTGCACAAGCCATCCCCCTGCAGATGCCTCCTCGGGGGGCTCCTGGACCCCAGGAGGGGTCGTGTGGGGCCAAGGCAACCTCTGTGGCCCTCACCAATGCAGACAGAGGGGTCTGTGGGGCAGGAGCTCAGGGCGTCCTCTCCCAAGCTCCAGGCCAGGGCCCTGTGTTGTGGGGAGGAGCTCAGGGCGCAGTTTTGTGCCAGGCCCTCCCTGGTAGAGCATCTGTGGCCTCGACTTGCTGGTCTGGCAAAGTGGGACACAGACGTCCCCAGGGCCATGCGCAGCCTGTGCACCGCCTTCCTCGCGGTCTTCCCAGTGGACCACCTCAGTGCCCACCTCGCGGGCCCCCGGGCCTGACCTGGAGCAGGGCACACCTGTCGTAGTCCTGGCAGATCTCGCCCACACACACCAGGGCCTTCAGGTACTCGTTGGGCTGGTAAGGGTTGATGTAGTGCAGGGAGCAGCTGTTGCGTGGGTCCCCGTTGGAGGCGGTGAAGTCGATGGCCACCTGCAGCGGGCGGGGCCGGGGCTGTGCTGCGCCGGGCTCCCGGAACCCGCTCCTGACAGGTAGAGAAACCTCGCCCAGACCCTCCAGGACTCGGGGTCAGGGGCTGCATGCGTGGGTGGGGCTGTCCCCCCACTACACAGGGCCAGGAGGGGTCTCCCCAAAACTTGCCAAGCCCTAGGCTCTCTGAATCCCCAGGAGGACGCCCCATCGGGATCACCCTGGCCTTGTGGGGGCCCCTCTACCACCCTCCCCTAGCAGGGCCTGAGAGGACCCAGCCTGGGCTGACCCCTCCACACCTCCCACAAGCTGGCTTCTCACAAAGCCATTCTGGGGCTCCCTCAACAAACAACACACGGGTGACACGGGGGTCCGTGTATCTGAGGGTGACACGGGAGTGACACAGGGGTCTGTGTATCTGAGGGTGGTACGGGGGTGACACGGGGGTCTGCTTATCTTCTGGTGGCACACAGGTGATGTGGGGGTCTGCGCATCTGCAAATGACAATCAGGTGACAGGTGACTCGAGGGTGACACGGGGCCTGCACATCTGCAGGTGTAGTGGGGTGATGCAGGGGTGACACATCTGTGGGTGACATGGTGTGATGTGGGGTCTGCACATCTGCACGTGACGGGATGACACAGGGTCTGTGCTAGGCTCTACCCCACGTTACAGCCTGTGGCTGGTTCCCCCAAATGCTCACTCCAGCTTCTCCTTGTTCACATTTTGTTTGTTGTTAACTATGTTCGTGGAAGGTAAGCCGTGCTGCTGTCACCTCCCAAAGGGGCCTTCAGGCTGGCTCCTGAACCCCAAGCCCATTCCTTCGCCTGCACAGAAGCAAGGACCCCAGGAGCCACACACGGAGACCTTGGCCCACGGGGACCCGCCAGGGCCCTTTCACCCCCCAGGCCGGGCCCCTCGGGAGCTGGGGTCTCCACGTGTCTGGCCTGGTTGCTTCTCAGGGCGGTGGGGGCGCCCAGCACAGGGCGGGGCTGTGGACTCACGGTGAAGTGGATCTGGCAGCCACCCATGATGTAGTCCAGGAAGGAGTATACCCTGTGGAACTTCCGGCCAGCGGTGTCGGCAAGGCCTTCGGGGACGCCACCCCGCCGGGGACGCTGAGGCCAGCAAGGCCTTCGGGGACGCCACCCCGCTGGGGACGCTGAGGCCGGCATAGCCGGGGTCCAGACCTCCCTCCTTCCTCTCCCCTATCCTGTCTCCCCAACCTCATCGTTCCCCGTCTCTCAGCCCCTCCCCAAACACGCTACGGCCCATCAGGCCTCTGGTTGAGGGTCCATCCAACAACTGGGGGCAGTGGAGGCCCCTCCCGTGGGTGGGGAAGCTTCGCACATGGCCCCCTCTCACCTTCAGGTCGGCCAGGACGACCACTCCCGAGTTCTTATAATTTCGTCTCTTCTGCTTGTACTTGGGGTTCACACAGTCCCACTGGGCCTGAGGCAGGGACAGGCAGGGACAGGCAGAGGCCCCATAGAGTGGTAGCTCTGAACACCTGCCCAGGGAGACCCCACCCAAAACCATCCCAAACAGCAAGGGTTGAGCCCCCCAAGGTGGGGAAGGGCAGGGCTGCCGCAAGGCAGCTGGAGGGGGATGACAGTTGGACCCCGAACAGGACATGACCCTGTCACTAAGCCCAAGGATGACAAGGCCCAGGGAGGGGCAGGAAGCAGGGCGTGCGGTGGCCCCTCAGCTGCACCCTCGCCTGGCTGCTGCAGGCTGGGCAGACGCAGGGGAGGGCACCCCCCAGCCCCACCTCCCACCACCGTGTGCCCAGCTCTGCCCCCCATCCACGGTTTCACAGACACCAGCTCCTCGAGGGCTGGCCCAAGTACCCACATTTCCAGCTGAACCTGATGGAGGCCACCCCTGCTGTGGCCCTCCGGAGCCAGTACCAGCTTCCGCCATCCCCAGCCCCCTCTGGGGGATGGACTTTCACAGCCTCCGTGCGGAGCTGACACTGGCATTCACCCAACCCCCCTGAAGGCCCCCGCTCACCTGCCCCTCCCCGGAGGCCCCCCTCCCCGCTCACCTGCCCCTCCCCTGATGCCCCCCTCACCCGCCCCTCCCCAGAGGCCCCCTCCCCGCTCACCTGACCCTCCCCGAGGGCCCCCCTCACCTGCCCCTCCCCGGAAGCCCCCTCCCTGCTCACCTGCCCCTCCCCGGAAGTCCCCTCCCTGCTCACCTGCCCCTCCCCGGAAGCCCCCTCCCTGCTCACCTGCCCCTCCCCGGAAGCCCCCTCCCTGCTCACCTGCCCCTCCCCGGAGGCCCCCTCCCTGCTCACCTGCCCCTCCCCGGAGGCTCCCCCCCCCCCGCTCACCTGCCCCTCCCCGGAGGCTCCCCGCCCCCGCCACCTGCCCCTCCCCTGATGCCCCCCTCACCCGCCCCTCCCCAGAGGCCCCCTCCCCGCTCACCTGACCCTCCCCGAGGGCCCCCCTCACCTGCCCCTCCCCGGAGGCCCCCTCCCTGCTCACCTGCCCCTCCCCGGAGGCCCCCTCCCTGCTCACCTGCCCCTCCCCGGAGGCCTTCTGCATCTCCTCGAAGGTGGTAGAGAATTCTCCGATGAAGTCGTGCTTTCCTCGTGAGTCGTAATCCCAGACCAGGCACTGGGGAGCCCAGGCCCCCTCAGCTCTGTCCTGGGGGCCCCCAAGACCCTCCCACCCCTGAGCCTGGGCGTCTCCATCCCCAGCCTGCAGACAGGCCACCCCTCACTGCCCCCAACCTTCAGAGGCCGCGTCTCCTCGCAGCTGCACAGGGAGCTCAGCGACACCTTGAAGGGCTCCCACACGGGGTTCAGGTCGTTCTTCACCACCTGTGGGCAGGAGGGACTGGCTCAGGGGAGGCCCAGAGCCCTGGGATACTCGGGGCTCACAGAGACCCGGACGGAGGAGCAGCTGTGAGTCGGGCACAGCCGGCCTGCCCATCAACACAGACTGCGCGGGGCTCTGAGCCGGCTGGTTCCCGCTTCCCGCAGAGAAGCCACATTTCCCAGCGCTGTGGCTTCGGAAACCACCTCCGTCACTTCTGCATCTCTAGCCACTGCACTGCTCTGCCCCTTAAACACACCCTCTCCGTTCAAGTTAATTTCCCTCAGAAGAAAGGGCTCTCTCCCTGCAGCCGCTGAAATCCCATTTCACCTGCAGGAAGCGAAAGGTGGGCCTAAAAATCATCACAGCGACAGCTAAACAGGCCTGCCGGGTTCTGGCTGTAGCCACGGCCACCAAGGCCCTGTCCCCTGCCCCCCACCCTCCCAGTGGAGGGGGAGCTCCGGCTGTGCCCGGCAGGAGGCGGGGCCGGCCCCTTCCCCTCCGCTCTGCGTCCCGCCCCGGCCGCTCACCTCCGTCCTATACACCAGCTGCAAGCCCTGGTCGTCGTTGACCCGGTACAGCTCCAGGAAGGGGTCGGACTTGCTGAAGAGGTCCTGGGGAGTGGCACAGCGGCTGCTCTGGATGGGAGCTGCTTTCATCACGTCCCAGAGCCTCACATCCCGCCTCCCAGCACTGGTTCCTCAGGCACAAAACAAGGTGACAAGTCCGCCCCGAGACATCTCCCCGCCCGTCCCTCTCGCCACCTGGGGTCTGCCCAACTCAGCCCCTCTCGGGAGGCCTCGGGACGCCCTACGCGGCGGGCAGGGTGGACCCCGCTCTGCCCCACCCGTGTGAGGAGCCCGCAGAACCACACGCTGTTCCAGTTTCTGCTGCTTCAGGATGGCGGCCTCGAGGGCGCTGGGCCTGTTTCCCTGTCACCGAGCAGGGTCATGAGCGGAGCTGCCACCGTCCCAGCCCGGCTGCCAGGAGGGGCAGGCGAGCTAACGTGGGTGACGGTGAGGATGGCGACTGAGACGGCAGCACAGCCCCACACGCACTCCCACGCTGCACACGCATCTCACACGGGACACGGCCGTGCGAGGTCAGTGCTGGGCAGGGACCGGGTTTTCCAACTGCTTCCCAGACCGAGGCCTGAGCCAGCCATGCCCGGCGCCCACTCTCACCTTGTCGTCCAGCTTCCTGGCCCGGAAGGACAGCTCCACGTAGCCATTGTTCCCGGAGATGTCCTCAGCGATCACCTGGCAGGGCAAGGCCGGGGGCCTGACCCCAGCGCGGGAGACCCGAAGCCCCAGGCCAGCTGAGCCCACCCGGCCGGGCTGAGAGGCGGCGTCTGGGCACCCCCAAGACTGGGCAGCTGTGGGCTCTGGCTGACCCTCCCTGGACTGCGCGCCACCCATCCTCCACCTGGGACGCCCTCAGAGCCGCAGCAGTGGGGCCGCCCTGCTCACCGTGATGGTGGATTTGCCGGCATTTCTGCCAAACTTGAGTAGCAGCGGGCGGGTCACTTTCTTCTGGGCCACAATCTGGAAGTCAGAAGTGTCAGGCAGGGAGGGGCGGGTAGGGGCGGGTAGGGACGGTTCCTGACCCTGGGGCCCCACCTCGTCCTCACCCGACCCTCATGCCGGTCATGTGTCCCACTGCCCAGGGCCCGGGGCCTGCTTTGGGGCAGCTCTCAAGTTCCTGCCTTCCCTGTATGGCCACCCCTGCAGTCCGCCCCCGCACGTCCGCCCCCTCACGTCTACCACCTCCTGGGGCCAGCCACCACCCGGGAGAGGCAGCCATCCTCACCCCTATTTACCAGGTGAGGATACAGGCTCGGGGGCGGCCAGGGAGCAGCCCACAGCCCAGCCAGGGCGCACCTGCACAGGTGTGGTGGAAGCAGTGCGTCTGCCCTGACCCTCTCCAGCCCCAGATGAGGACGCACAGAGGCAGGGGGAGGCAGGTCCTCACACCCCGCATGCCCAAATGGCCCCAGGTGCACTCCTCTGCGAAGGTGCTGAGGCGCAGAGTTGATCATGGAGGTGGACGGAGGCTTAGCCCCCAGGCCTCCTCACGCAGCCTGGCCTCCTCCTCCTCTCTGCCATGCCCTTCTGGACGCCCACCCCATCAGCTCTGAGCCCCTCATTGGGGTGGGTGGAAGACAGGCCCAGGCCCATGGAGCCATGCCATCTGCTTAGTGGGGAGCAGGGTGGGGGAGGTGCATGGCCCTCCCAGGCTCCACGTCCTGAGGGTATGGCAATGACCCCGGCCAAGCGGGAACTGGTGACTGTCACCTCCTCACCTGGGTGTGCTCTCAGCAACCATCCAGGGGCACAGCAGGTAGCAGGTGTGGGCTTCCACCTGCCCCTCGCACCTGCCCTTCGCACCTGCCCCTCGCACCTGCGCACCTGCCCCTCGCACCTGCGCACCTGCCCCTCGCACCTGCCCCTCGCACCTGCGCCTCGCACCTGCCCCTCGCACCTGCGCACCTGCCCCTCGCACCTGTGCACCTGCCCCTTGCACCTGCACACCTGCCCCTTGCACCTGCCCCTCGCCCCTCGCACCTGCCCCTCGCACCTGCACACCTGCCCCTTGCACCTGCCCCTCGCCCCTCGCACCTGCCCCTCCCACCTGCGCACCTGCCCCTCGCACCTGCCCCTCGCACCTGCCCCTCGCACCTGCCCCTCGCCCCTCGCACCTGCCCCTCGCCCCTCGCACCTGCCCCTCGCCCCTCCCACCTGCCCCTCGCACCTGCCCCTCACACCTGCTGCTGTCTGGTGGACACAAATACAAAGCAAAGATAGGCGGTCCCTCCACCCCCAGCCAGGGCCTGCCCCGCCAGCGGCTTCTGAGTGGAAGAGAAAATGGATCCTAGGTGGGGGCTGGGAAGTCAGAACAGGCTAAGGGGTGGGAAAGCTTTCTTACGGGTGCAGAGAGGGGGTCCTGGGTGCCGGGAGGGGGCACCTTGGGCCAGGCCCCCCAAAATTCCCCAATTGAAAGGTTTCCTTCTGGGGCTCAGCCTCCCACCTGGGACTGGACTGCCATCCTGGTTTGCCTCCAGGGAGGGCGCAGGAAGGAAGGGGTGGCCTCCCCTTTCTGGCAGGAGAGCAGCCCCTTAGGCATAACAGCCTCCTCAACAGGAAAAGCAGATCGCAGGTTTGTGATAACCGCGTTTAATTAGCAGTTCCCGTGCGCCTGGCTCTGCACTGAGTCACTATTGACTTGAATCACATCAGGAAACAGTCGAGGCAGAGGTCAGAGGGTAGGTCAGGCTCGAGGCCACAGCACAGGGATCTGAGGGCAGCAGCCTCTCCCCGATCATGGTGCCCGCAGGTCAGCTGAGTGGCAGCAAAGCAGAAGCCCACAGGGGCCACTTCACTGCTTAAAGTTTGCACATACACACAGCACACGTGTCCGACACACACATGGGCCCTGCGTGTGCTTCTGTGGACAGCACATCCTGTGTGGATGATGGTGGCCGTTGTGCCTGTGGACACCTCTGCAGGTGTCCAGTCCACACACAGTGGCACATGCCTACAATCCCGACATTTTGGCAGGCCAGGGTGGGTGGACTGGTGAGCCCGGGAGTTCAAGACCAGCCGGGTCAATATGTGAGACGCCTGCCTCTACGAAAAATGCAAAAATTAGCCAGGTCTGGTGGCGCACACCTGTAGTCCCAGCTACTCAGGAGGCCGAGGTGAGAGGATGGCTTGAGCCCAGGATGTCAAGGCTTCAGTGAGCCGTGATTGTGCCACTGTACGCTGGCCTGAGAGACACAGAGAGACCCCAACTCAAAAAAAAAAGGGTGTCCATATTTCTGTGTCCATGCCACCCTCTTCCCTCTGCACTGTGGGAGCCTGGGAGAGCCTTGCTCCACCAGTTTCATGGAGGAATGTCCCCTCCACAAATCTCAGGTTCCTTATCTGAAAAACAGGGAGGACACCAGGCTCCACGCAGGCCAGCACCGGCCCGTGCTGCAGCGGAATGAGTCACGCAGACACGGTGTTGGGTAAAAGAAGCCCGCACCGGGAGAACACACGGTGCGATTCATGGACGTGGAATTCCGGAACAGATGAACCAGGGGGAGCTGCTGCAAAGGGGTGGGGGGCCTGCAGTGATGCAAGTGTGATCAGTCTCAACCCTTGAGATCTATGCATTGTATCACAAACTACGTCTCAATAAAAAAGAAGGTCCCCACATGGCAGCGCGTGAGAATTCAATGCGCAGCACGTGAAGTGTTTAGTGTGTTTCGCACAGCACCCAGCACATCGACAGACACCCTGGTTGTGACTTGCAGAAGTCACTTTCACGCTGGCTGTGGACGCCATCACAGGGCGGGCATCACTGAGGGTGGTGGCCTATCTCTCAGGCGGGCCTGCCACTCACAGGGCACTTTTTTTTTGAGAGAGAGAGAGACTGAGTCTCGATCTGTCACTCCGGCTGGAGTGCAGTGGTGACATCTCCACTCACTGCAGACTCCGCCTCCCGGGTTTAAGTGATTCTCCTGCCTCAGCCTCCCGAGTAGCTGGGATGACAGGAGCGTGCCACCATGCCCAGCTAATTTTGGTATATTTAGTAGAGACGGGGTTTCACCATGTTGGCCAGGCTGGTCTAGAGCTCCTGACCTCAGGGGATGCCCACTTCAGCCTCCTGCAGTGCTGGGATCACAGGTGTGAGCCACCGCACCTGGCCTCCAGGGAGGCTTGAGGCACTGACGTGGAGGGTCTGCCGTATGTCATGGAAGTGAAAACGCAGGATGCAGAACAGGGAACGTAATTTGTGTCTTTTTGAAAAAAGAGGAAAAGTGATAGTTTCATTTGCTCCTGTGAAAATCTCTCCGGACGGCGTACAAGAACCTGGCGGCAGGCTGGATGGGCAGGAGGGAGGCGCGCCACAGGCTCTTACACCTTCCAGGCTTTCAAACACAGGAATGCATTCCCCCGCTCAAAATTCCATGTATATTTTAACCTAATCAGGAACGTTCAGGAGGAGCCTTGAAGACGGCGCAGCAAGGGTGGCCCCAGCAGGGGCCCTGCGGTGCCGGCACACTGGCCTTTGATGGGCTGTGGGTCCCATGCCATCACCGCCCTCCTCCCTCCGAGGGCGCGGGCACCCACCTGCCCCAGGGTGCACTCCATGCCGCCCAGGAAGTCGTCCTCCTGACAGCTGAGGCCGCTGGGCCCCCCGTGTGTGTCGTACACCTCAAAGCGCAGCTTCTGCACCTCCTCAAAATAGTAGTCAACCGTGAAGACCTTGGAGAACACAGGGTGCAGGCTGCTCCGGACCACCTCGGTTCTGTCCACCTGCAGGTGCGCCCTATGAGCCAACCCCATGCCAGGGCTTCCACCCTGCCCTCCTTGAGGGCCGTCCTGGCTCCAGCCCTCAGGTTCCCCTCTGCCACTCACCCACATCACACGCCTCAGGAAGACCCTCTTCTGGGCCGCACCCGGGAAGACCTCCTCCCACCTGCTCTCTGTCCATGGGACCCGCACTCCTGAGGGCCACCGTGGGGGTCACCCCTGGCCAGCCGTGAGCTGCAGCTTTTCAGCTCACACCCACCACTGTGTGCTCCACCCTCAGATCATAGATGGGGAAACTGAGGCTCACAGAGAACAAGAATGATACGCTGAGTCGGCAATGAGGTCAGATTCACACCCTGGGCTGGGCAACCCCAAAGCGCAGGCCACTCCCTAGCCCCAGCTGAGTGGGAAGGGGCATGGGGTGCGGACCCCCTCCCTCCTGGCTGGGTACATCGGTTCACTAGCCTCTCCCGTCCTGAGCAGCTCCCTCCCAAATGCCCCTTAAGGACAAGACCCAGCTTGGCCAGTAGACGTCTCACTTCCAGAATCCCAAAAACTCCCGCACCGCAGACCAATGGCAAGCATGTGCCAGCTGCACGGCTCAGGCTCTGAGACTGTGGGCATCAGGCCGCCGGGGAAACCAGGGCTCGGGCTCTGGGGGGACGGGCATGGGGCGTCCTGGGGGAGCCCGATCCGGTGGAGAACAGGTGGTGGGGGTGGGGCAGGCCCTTCACCTTGGAGGTCGGTGACTGGGGACACCAGCGCCACTGGGTGAGAGCCGCCCGGTACCCTGTGACGCGTCCCCTCCACCGCCCCAGCCGCCACAGGGGCCCCCTTGCCCACCCCACCGGGCCCCGCTGGAGCCTGGAGAGACCCCTGCGCGGGGGAAAAGCGCGCTGGCGCCCCCGCGGACGAGGGTTCGAGTTCCAGCTCCTCCGCCTGCCGCGGCTTCGCGCCCTGTGTTTCTCGCCCTTTGGCGGTGAAGCCACACGTTTCACGCGAGAGGGCGACTGAGAAAGCGCCTGTGCGGCGCCGGCCCCGCAGCGCGCCCCGTGGTGAGGACCCGAGCCCGTCCTGCCTCTCGCCCGGCTCGGCCGGCACCCGTCGCCCCTCATTCTCTTCTGCGCCTCTTGGTCAAGCCCCCTGTGTGTGCCCGGAGCCCCGACGCTTCCCTCCGGCCCGGGGTGCACCCCTCCCTGCGGGGCACTCCCCCCTCCTTCTGAGCCCCCTCGCCGCCTCCTCCAGCCCAGCCCCCCCCACAGCTCCGGACGCCTCCCCCCAGATCTGGTCACCCAGACGCTGACCGCGGGCTGAGCCCCAGCTCCGGGGGTCCCCGCCTCGCGCCCCACCGGCCCCGGCGCGCCCGCTTGGATCTCCGCGTCCCCAGCCCGGTGCGCGCCCCGGCTCGCGGCCTCCCCGCTCCTGCGCCCCGGCCCTACCTGCGCCCACTGGCCCTGCGCCTGCTGCAGCAGCAGCACCACGCTGGGGTCGGACTTGGTGAGCGGGTCCCGGTCCAGCACGTGCCGGCAGCTCAGCCGCAGCTCCACCTTCGAGGCGCAGGGCGCGGGCAGACCCCCGGGGGCCGCCGCCGCGCGCTCGCAGCCCGCGCTCATGCTCCCGGCGCTGGGGGCCCGGCTGGGCGCACGAAGGGGCCGCTGCCCGCGAGTCGAGTCGGCGCCGCCGCGGCGCCCGGGAAATGGTGGCCGGCCCAGGCGTGGCCACGCTTCCCTGCACGCCTCCCGGGCGCGGGCACACGTGGCTCCGGCGGCCGCCGCGCGGGGACTGCAGGGGGTGGGGCGCGGCCGGGGCGGGGCCGGGGGCGGGGCCGGGGAGGGGCCCGAGGCAGGGAAGCCCCTCGGAGACGCGGGCGGAGACCGGTTCGAATTCCCCGGGGACCCGCAACTGACAGCTTTGGGGTCGGGTCGGGCGCGCCCTCCCCGGCTGTGCGTATCCCCGGCCCAGGGACCCACTCCAGGCTGGAGACTCCGAGCTACGCGGGTTCGGGCCCAGGCAGCCCCTCCGGGACGCGAGGGGCGCACGGACCGCAGCTCAGCACCAGGTCCGCACCCTGCCCGGACCTCTCGGATCCCGTCTCCAGGCGCCGCTGGTTTCGGGTACTCGCCGCCTCCATCACCGAGCATTTAGTGGGCGCCTCCTGTGTGCAGGCGCCGCGCTGGCCTGCGGCTGGAAGGACCGTTCGCGGTGCCGCCACCCGACTGCCGAGGGCTGACACGGGCGGCGGAGGGGTGAGCAGGGCACGCTCCACACCAGTCCCCCGAGGCCGAGGGGGCAGGCCGGGGCTCCGTGGGAGGGTCCCCGCTCCGCCTTGGGCTTCATTCCACCCCCAGCCCACCACCTTCCCGGCCACCCGGCCCGCTGGAGGGAGCCGCGGAAGAGGCGGCGTCGCGGAGACAGAAACCACCTCCCAGTCCACCCTTTTCGCCAATTTCTGCCTAAAAATAGGGCGCGGACCCAGCCAGAAGCCACGAGGGTGTGGGGTGAGGGTAGGGGGGCAAGACTGAGGGGGTGAAGGTGAAGGGGGCGGGAAGACCGTGCGCCCCGGCTCGGCCTCAGCAATCTGGATTCTAGAAGACGAGCCTGGGGTCAGAGGGGCCGCCGCCGCCAGGACGAGGAGGCTGGAGGCCCAGGCGGGGGAGGCGGCACCGGGCAGCCTCGGCCTGGGAGGAGGAACGCGGCCGGCGGCGCCCCCTCGCGGTCGGACGGCGGGATTGCACCGGGCGCGACGGCCAGGCGGAGGCCCGCACGGAGCTGGAGGGCCACAGGCCCAGGGGACACGCTCCGGCCTTCCTGGGAGGTCGCCTAAGGAGGCGAGCAACGAGGCCGGGCGCGGTGGCTCACGCCTGTAATCCCAGCACTTTGAGAGCCCGAGGCGGGCAGATCACGAGGTCAAGAGATCCAGACCAGCCTGGCCAACGTGGAGAAACCCCATCTCTACTAAAAATACAAAAATTAGCCGGGTGTGGTGGCGCGTGCCTGTAGTCCCAGCTACTTGGGAGGCTGAGGCAGGAGAATCCCTTGAACTCGGGAGGCAGACGTTGCGGTGAGCCGAGATCACACCACTGGACTCCAGCCTGGCACCAGAGATAGACTCTGTCTCAAAAAAAAAAAAAGAAAGCAAACAGAAAAATAGGCGAGGACTGGGTCAGGGCCAGCAAGGCCTGCCGGGGTTCTGCTTCTGCCTCTTCTCGGCCCTGTGTCCTCCGCAGCCCAGCTTCCCAGGCTGCAGGGAGGACACACCCTCAGCTCCCAGCCACTTCCATGGGAAAAGATGAGAAATTCAGGCAGAGGATGTGGGCGCCCAGGCGCCTCCAACAGGTGCCCGCCTCCCACTCCGTTCTGTGGGCCACCAGCCCTGGGGCGCTTCTCCCCAGACCAAGGCTGACTTCCTACCTTGACCTCACCTGAACGCTCCCCTCGCTGCCGCCCTGAGGCTTGCTGGTCTGCAGTGCGGCCTGAGGCCTGAGGTCACCCAGGCTGGCTGAGGGGTACGGAGCTTAAACCTGAAACACCCCAGTGCAGCCCTCAGCCATCCCATGGTGGCACCCTAGCAAAGTGACAGATGGCTTCCAAGCAAAAGATGCAGCCAGTGAATAAAGGTCATGGAGTTTGGAAATTTGAGTCGCTGAAGACCAGGGCGGTTTTAATCGACCCACTGGGGTCCCCAGCCACAGCCCTGGGCCGCCTTGGTGTCCCCTGGCTGACGGCCCTGACCACAGCCTGCTCTAATGGAGAGAAACCGCAGGAGAAAACGCAAGTGTTCCTGCAGCATGGGTCTCCGGATGCTGCCTGCCCAGCTCAGGGACCAGCCTGCAGGAGCCCCCGCTACAAAGGAAAGGCCCCGGGCAGGTTGCAGCTCTCTTTTTTTTTTCTTTGAGACAGAGTCTTGCTCTGTCACCCAGGCTGGAGTGCAGTGGCACAATCTCAGCTCTGCAACCTCTGTCTCCCAGGTTCAAGCAATTCTTCTGCCTCAGCCTCCCGAGTAGCTGGGATTATAGGCACCCGCCACCACGCCTGGCTAAATTTTGTATTTTTACTAGAGACGTGGTTTCACCATGTTGTCCAGGCTGTTCTCAAATTCCTGACCCCTTGATCTGCCCGCCTCAGCCTCCCAAAGGGCTGGGATTACAGGCGTGAGCCGCCATGCCCGGCCTCGGAGCGGTCTTTCTGAGGCTTCCTCTCCCAGTTTATCCTGCAGGGCCGGACACAGGAAATGAGATTCCCACCACCCCATACACATGCAGGAATCACAGCCGCGTTCCTTGTTGAAATATTAGACGATGCGGATACGGCGTAAAAATGAGCCCGAGGAGCACAGTCGTCTCCCCACATCTATCCCTCTAGCGTCTTCTACGTGCAAATTTCTTTTTATTGTCCAAAAAAAGATGCCTGACTCTCAGAGCCCCTCCCAGCCTTGAGAGGAGCACTCAGTGTCTGCAGCAGGCTCACCACGCGGGCAGCCCGGGCCCAGGACCCCGCCTGGCGCAGCCGCAGCAACGTAGACGCTGGAGCACATGGTTTCTGTCGTTCTTATTGACAACACTGCATTCAGTGTTCAGCCTGGCTCCCCTCATCACAGGGTCACCCACGCGACCCTCTGTTTGGACCCATCCGCGAGACCTCAGAACTACCCGGAGGCTCACACGGGATCAGTATGAGCAGCAGCAGTGACGCATCCTTGCCCGTGTCCTGTGTGGCTTCCCTGGCATCCACTACTCTCAGGCCTGAGTGCCCCTGCCTCCTCTGGCCTCTCCCCACCAGCCGGCTCCCACCCACCCTGCAAAGCCCAGCTCAGTCTGAACCACTGCCCCACATCCCTCTCTGGGCTCCCAGCCCACACGTCCACAACATCAATTCCACTGTCCAGGGCTGTGCTGCCCATGACCTTGTCCACTGAGGCCTGGGTTAGCACCAGGACAGCTCCCAACACAGTCCAAGGCAGCGAGCTCCAGGCGGATGAATGGAGGGTGAATCCGCGAATGAAACGCAGCTCTGCTGGCTGCTCCCGGGTCCTGATCTGCCTGGAGGGTGCCGTCTCCATCGGGTCACAGAGTCCCCATCTCCCATTTCAGTCACACTGGCCGCAGGGCCAACCGGGAGCAGGGAAACCGGTCCAGGGGCTCCAGAGGTTCCGGGCAGACCCCGGCCCCACTGCCACGGCCTTGCGGGCACACACCTGACGCTGGTGCTCTCCCCAACGCTCCAACAGCCCCTGGCCTCCTCCCTGGCCGTCCTGAGCACCCGGCTGGTACAGCCCAGGCCCCATCCTGAGCGCACGGCTCGTACAGCCCAGGCCCCGTCCTGAGCGCACGGCTGGTACAGCCCAGGCCCCGTCCTGAGCGCACGGCTGGCACAGCCCCGGCCCCGTCCTGAGCGCACGGCTGGCACATCCCAGGCCCCGTCCTGAGCGCACGGCTGGCACAGCCCCGGCCGCGTCCTGAGCGCACGGCTGGCACAGCCCCGGCCCCGTCCTGAGCGCACGGCTGGCACAGCCCCGGCCGCGTCCTGAGCGCACGGCTGGCACAGCCCAGGCCCCGTCCTGAGCGCACGGCTGGCACAGCCCCGGCCCCGTCCTGAGCGCACGGCTGGCACAGCCCCGGCCCCGTCCTGAGCGCACGGCTCGTACAGCCCAGGCCCAGGTGTTGCTCCGGAGAGCTTGGTCCCCGGCCCTGAATCCAGGGTCCTCCGACCTGCCCTTCATATGGAGAGATTGTCCCAGGAGGTGCCTTAAAAGACACTGCAGGGAGTGGGGGTGGGGGTTACTCACAGGATGTTTTAAAAGGGAACAGCTCTCCGCATGTCCGGACGGGTGCTTCTTTTTTTAACCTGGTTGCAAACCTACCATCTTTGTGTCTTTCCTCCTAAAGAAAGGTTATTCTGTCTTAGAACATCTGCACCCCGTCTGGATCAGGCTGCCTTCCTGCAGGGTCTGGCTTTTTATCTTATTTGAGAATCAACCATGCCCAGAGGCGCCCACACCGGCTGTGACTGAGACAGCAGACCTGGCCGGTCTCAGAGACCTGGGGACAGATGAGGGGGCCTTTCTCGTCACCACACTCAGCACAGGCAGGCGCACACGAGCACAACCACACACGTGTGCCGATACCACAGGCACGTGCACCCATTCACAGAGAGAGCCCACAGGCAGACACACCAGGCACCGAAGACACACAAGTGCAGACACAGGCCACCGCCAGGGCAACGTCCGTTCCAACCAGGTGGTCCCTTTTCTCCATGTCCTCCTCCCAGCACCATCTTCTGGGTGTGGGTGAGACCCCTCCTCCTCCAGGCGCCTTCTCGCGTGCAGCCCCGGCTGCCATCCCTCCTGTCCCGTGTCTGCGTGCAGCCAGGGGTGGACCCTCCGGCCCCCAGCATCCGTGCCCTCCAGGAGACACCACTGCTGGCAGGAGACATGGCTCAGAGAGGGCACTGTGGTGCCTGAGGCCACACAGCAGGGGTGGAGCCGGAACCCAGAACAGAGCTCGGAACCCAGCGCTCACGCCTGCCTCGGCCGTCCAGGCCCCTGGGTGGAGCTGGAATCCTGCTGAGAACCCAGCGCCGATGCCGTCATCAGCCCCTCCAGGCCCCGGCGTGTCTCGACGGCTTTGCTGCCCCTGTCCAGAATGTTCCGAGCAGGCCCCGAGGTGCGTGTACTGTGGAGGGGCCCAGTCCTCACAGCCCTGTAAGTGAGACCCTGGGGTCAGGGGCCCTGCCCAGGGCTACATGTTGGGGACACCTTCCGAGACCAGCTCTTCCTCACCCACCTGGGTGCCCCTAAGCCAGGACCCCTCTGTACTCAGACCCAGGCACCAGCTGTCCCAGGGGCCCCCAGGACTTGGGCAGACAGGCTCCTGTCCCCACTGTCCTCACTCCTGGGTCGTCTCTTCTTCCCAGCTGCCAAGCCTGCTGACGAGCAGTGGCCCCGGGCCCCCAACCACCTCCCCAGGCCTGTGAACCACCTGTGCCCACTCACCTCCTCCTGCCCTCCCCCCCACCTCCTTCCGGCCCCCATCCCCTCCTCCCACCCCCACTCACCTCCTCCTGTACCCGGACCCACCTCCCCGGCCTCGCCTCCTCCCGTGCTGCCCTTTTGCAGACTTCAGCGTCTGGAGTGCCTGGCCTCCCTGGCCGTTCCGCCGTGCTGACCCTCTGGATCTCGCTTCCGTCCAGTGTCCTGTCGACTCCCCAGAACTAAGCCCTAGAACCCCAGGGTGCTGGTGGGACACCTTCCGACCCTGAGCGACGGCTGCCCATGAGGTCCGTGCCCTCAAAGGGCAGCTACCATCCAAGCTGAGCAGGGCCTCAGAACCACTGGGCCTCTGAGTCCCAAGTGCTCGTGACCAGCAGGCTCTCCCCCCGTGAAGTCCCCAGCCAGCGGTGCCACTGCTGCTGGGGGCTCTGTACCCGGCCCGGGGTCAACCCCTCAGATGGCAGCCGTGGGACTTCTGAGCCTGTGCCGCCCCAGCCCCACTTCGCTGAGGCTTTTCTGAGACCAGGGCTCTCTAAGCCAGGGCAGCCCCTCTGAACAGCGCTGGCACCCCCACAGCCACACGCCTTCCTGTTGCCCACCTGTCCCCTCAGCCAGCGCACCAAGGTCAAAAGAGGCTTCGGGGAGAGCCCTGTGCTGGGTCTGGCCCATGCGTGAGGGAGGGGCTGGCACAGGGTAAGCGTCACTAGAGGGGACCGGGGGGCGGCTGCTGACCGTGAGGCCAGGGCAGAAGGAGAGGCACAGAGGAGACTCTGGTCCCACAGGACGCGATGGCAGGTGGGAGTCGTGTCCCCAGGGCCGGTGTCCTCAGGCCCATCCCAACCGATGGACGCCCTGGTTTTCATCGTGCTTGACTCATTGGAGGCTTTTGATGCTATTCTCGGTGAAAGGCGGCCCGGAATGAAGCCCCGACGCTTCCCTCTGTTCTCTAGTCCCTTTCATCAATAGCCTAGTTCTTCTTCCTCCTCACCAGGAGGTACCACCCTTTCCGAAGAGCTTCTCAGAAGGGCAGGAGCTGCCAGGGACTGTGCCACATCAGATCCGTCCCCAGCACCACGGCCGTGCCACTGCAGATGTGGCGCCTGAGGGTAAGACCATGGGCGGCTGGGCTGGACGATGCCAGGCTGACTGATGTGCCCTAAGGCCCTGCCCCTCTCGCCAGTGCAGGAGGCCCCTGAGACAGTGGCTGTGATGTCCAGGCCCCCAGGAAGGGGGTCTGGAGAAGGCTGTGTGATGCCAGCCCCCTCTACTCCTAGGCCACCTCCAGAGAAAGCCCCCAGGCGCTCCACCCCCACAGCCCTCCCCCTGCCCACTCTAAGGCCAGGGGAAAGGGAGGAGCTTCTGGCATCGGGCTCTGCCAGTATCTTCTCCACAGATCCCCCAGCATTAGCCCGTGAGCCGCCTGCCTAGGTACGGGTAAGGGAAGAGGCCAGATCCTGTGTCAAGAATGGAAACAGGGAAGGTGAAGGGAAGAGATGCTTTTTTTTTAAAGACGGAGTCTCGCTCTGTCACCCTGGCTGGAGTGCAGTGCGACAATCTTGGTTCACTGCAACCTCCACCTACCGGGTTCAAGCAATTCTCCCACCTCAGCCTCCTGAGTAGCTGGGACTACAGGTGCCCGCCACCACGCCCAGCTAATTTTTGTGTTTTTAGTAGAGACGGGATTTCATCATGTTGGCCAGGATGGTCTCGATCTCTTGACCTCCTGATCCGCCCACCTCGGGCTCCCAAAGTGCTGGGATTACAGGCGTGAGTCACCACGCCCAGCCAATTTTTAAATTTTTTTTTTTTTTTTTTTTTTTTTGAGACGGAGTTTCGCTCGTTACCCAGGCTGGAGCGCAATGGCGCAATCTCGGCTCACCGCAACCTCCGCCTCCTGGGTTCAGGCAATTCTCCTGCCTCAGCCTCCTGAGTAGCTGGGATTACAGGCACGCGCAATTTTTAAATTTTTTTGTAGAGACGGGGTTTCACTATGTTGCCCAGGCTGGTCTTGAATGCCTGGGCTGAAGCTATCCACCCACCATGGCCTCCCAAAGGGCTGGGATTACAGGTAGGAGCTACTGCCGGCGGCAGAGATGAGGCGCCTGTGAGGAGTGGGGGAGTTGTTTGTTCGCCGTGGTCCTAGCCTGGGGCCATGCCTGGGTGGCGGCAGGTGCCCCAACTCACCCGGTGAACAAATACTGCCCTCTCTTCATCTCCCTGCCTTGAGGTGACCCCTCCGCCTCCCCTGTGGCCGCCTCTCTGCCCAGCGTCTGCTCCAGGTCAATGCCCCTCTTGCTCCTTCTGGCCCAGTGCCCTCATGGCACCTGGCGTGCTTAGCACACTTGCTGAATGAGCGACACAGAAGGCCCAGAGCCGGGCTGGGTCAGCTCCCTCAGCATTGGCAGGGACTTCTAAGCAACTGAAAACACCTCCGGCCAACTGAGCGAGAGAAGGTTTCCAGAAAATCCCTTGAACTGCAGGGCGGTGCCCCAAAGCCCACGGTGAGGACAGCGAGGGCAGCCGTCCCGCCTGGACTCAGCGCCCACCCGGGACACATGATGTGACCTTTCTGCCCACAGACCTGTGGCCCGGCCTCACAGCCATCCACAAAGCGTGGGCCGGCAGGGCCTGGGCTTGGCTCACTGCAAGGAGCCTGGGAAACGGGGGCAGTGAGGTCAATCCTGCAGAGGGAGGGCCTCGGCCTCCCCTTCCCCAAAAGTGGGTTCTGACGTTGCAGAGTCAGAAGGCATGACCAGCATCCACTCTCAAGGCGAGCCTGCAGCCCGTCCCGCCACACCATCTCCTGAAAGAACAAAGCGGGGAAAGAAATGTCGTCCTAACATTTAAAACCTGCTGCAGGGCTGGGCGCGGTGCTCATGGCCGCCATCCAGCACTTTGGGAGGCTGAGGCGGGTGGATCACGAGGTCAGGACGTTGAAGACCAGCCTGGCCAACATGGTGAAACCCCGTCTGTACTAAAAATACAAAAATTAGCTGGGCGTGGTGGTGCACGCCTGCAATCCCAGCTACTTGGGAGGCTGAGGCAGGAGAACGGCTTGAACTAGGACCGGGGAGGAGGAGGTTGTACTGAGCTGAGATGGCGCCACTGCACTCCAGCCTGGGCTACAGAGCGAGACTGTCTCAAAAAAAAAAAGAAAAGAAAAGAAAAGAGAAAAGCCTGGTTGTCGCCCTTCTAAAGGCTGAGCCTCCCAGCAGCTAGGAGGCTGCATGGAAGCCGAAGTGGCACCTCCCACACGGCCCCTCTGGCCAGCCAGGCCCCTCAGATGAGAGCTGCACCCAGGCCAGCACCAGCCACTCAGCCACCAGCAGTGGCCCCCCGCCGCAGTTGGCCCTCCTGCCTCTGCATCCCGGCACCAGGTCTGCTGGGCCAGATGGCCGTCACTGCAGCCAGTGTGGCTGTGGGCTCTGCTGTGGGGCACACACTGGGCCATGCCATTACTGGGGGCTTCCGTGGAGGAAGTGATGCTGAGCCTGCGAGGCCTGACATCACTTAGCAGAGCCTCAGGGAACCCGGCCGGCCCAGCAGCGGCAGGCTTGCCTCTATGACATCAAATAGTCTGTGGAGTGTGCCCGGAACCGGGGTGACGTCGGGTTTCAGTGAGGTGCTGAAACAGTGTGACTTGCGAACAGATTGGCCTAATCAAGAAGTTCAGCCCGGAGAAGGGGAAAAGCAGCTCTCATAACCAAGTTAATTTAATACAAACATTTAATTGATAATGCAGGTATAAGGTGCAGCCATCCGTTAAACCTGTCGTTCCTGGCTTCCTTGCTTCAGAATTGAAATGGAGGGGTGTTCCTACTCTGCAGAATTTGGAGCTGGGCAAATGTTTGTGTGGCCTCCTTCAACTAGCTATTATGATTTTATTCTTTGTATGTTAATTAGAATAAAGCGATTTTCTTCCAAGAAAAAAAAAAAAAACCTGCTGCAGTTCAAGAAAATGATGAAAAACTGGAGGAGGGAGGTAACAGGGGCCCTGCAGAGGGACCAGCTCGCAGGAACTGGAGGGAGGTAACAGGGGCCCTGCAGAGGGACCAGCTCGCAGGAACTGTAGGTGCTCAGCTCTGAGCAAATGAAGAATGACAGCCAAGACAGCAGCTCTCCAGCCGTACTGCCCGCAAGACTGCCCAGACGCCACCCACCCGCACTTCACAGAGACGCCATGTCTGCACCACTCAGACACCGCCCATGCCGTCCACCCTTCACAGGCACACGGAGAAGCCAGGTCTGTCTAGGTGCCTGGCACAGCACGGCACAGGGCACAGTGTGGCATCAGCTGCTTTTGTAAGAAACAGAAGTCCAGATTCTTGTGCTGGAATATTCTAACACGCCCCGTCTCTGGACACATGGGGCGTGGCTGTTCCAGGGTTTGGGGCGTCGAGGGCCGTTTGCTTTGCACTCCTCTCTTCTGAGTAGCTGGACCTTTTTTTTTTTTTTAAACCAATAGCACATATTTCTTCTATAACTTAAAAAAAAAATTTAAGATACAGAAACCATAAAAAATAAATGGAACTAATTATAAATAATTACTTACAAAGAATTGGCCAGGCGAGGTGGCTCATGCCGGAATCCCAGCACTTTGGGAGGCCAAGGTGGGCGGATCATGAGATCGAGACAGTGGTCTCCCTGCCTCAAGGGATGGACGCCAATCTGGCCAACATGGTGAAACCCCGTCTCTACTCAAAATACAAAAATTAGCCGGGCATGGTGGCGCACACATGTAATCCCAGCTACTTGGGAGGCCGAGGCAAGAGAATCGCTTGAACCTGGGAAGCGAAGGCTGCAGTGAGCAGAGATCACACCACTGAACTCCAGCCTTGGTGACAGAGCAAGACTCCGCCTCAAAAGAAAGAAAAGAAAAGAAAAAAGAAAAAAGCAAGTAACATACGGAGACACAAAAATAGAGAAGAGAATGCAGATACTTCTCTGGCTTAAAGTTAGAACACTAACCTAAAATGACTAATTTCCCTCTAAATTACAAGTTCTAATGCGTACTGAGTTTATTTCTTCCTTTTGAGACACGGTCTCGCTCTGTCAGTCACCCAAGTTGGAGCACAGTGGCACAGTCTCAGCTCACTGCGGCCTTGACCTCCCAGGCTCCAGCCATCCTCCCGCCTCAGCCTCCTGAGTTGCTGGGACTATAGGCGCACGCCACCATGGCGGCTGTTTTTATTTTTTGGTAGAGACGGGTTTTCGCCATGTTGCCTGGCAAGCTAGAGCACTGGCAAACGGCTGAGTCCCGGACTCCACGGGGAAAGTGACGCCCTCACCATCTCCTCACCGGGTCTTCATGGATTGAGCCAATGGAGAGACTGGTTAGGAGCTCAGCCCCGGGGACTTTTCTGTCAAGTGGGGAGGATGTGCCTCTGGCAGACGCCTGAACCCCCCAATTTCCTGTGGAACGGAGCTGGTCAGAGGCCCCCAGCACAGACAGATGAGCACTTCTGTCCCACAGGGGCAGACAGTAGGGGTGTGGATCTCTGCTACTCCAGGTGGGACCCTGAGACAGCAGGCAGGAGTGCCGGTGACCCCACCCCGCCCCCAGGGACCAGAGGTTCCCCATTCACTGACTTCAGCGAGATTGGAATCAGCCGGGGCCGACCTTCATGCCCTTTCACTTTAGAGGGCTGGGGCAATGGCTGACATCTGTAATCCCAGGACTTCGGGAGGCCGAGGCAGGATTACAGTCAAGAGATTGAGACCATCCCGACCAACATGGCGATCCCCCGAGTCTACTAAAAATTAGCCAGCTGTGGTGGTGTGCGTCT
This sequence comes from Aotus nancymaae, assembly GCF_030222135.1. Taxonomy (NCBI): domain Eukaryota; kingdom Metazoa; phylum Chordata; class Mammalia; order Primates; family Aotidae; genus Aotus; species Aotus nancymaae. The sequence continues at coordinate 525,544 of NW_026988510.1, forward strand.
GTAGTCTTAGTGAGGATGAGGCAGGAGAATAACTTAAGCCTAAGAAGTGGAGATTGCAATGAGCCAGGATGGCGCCACTGCACTCCAGTCTGGTGACAGCAAGACTCCATCTCAAAATTTTAAAAAGGGATTGAACCTAGGCGCAGGCTCCCAACCTGCCCCCTTGCACTTTCTGAGATGGAGTTTCACTCATCACCCAGGCTGGAGTGCAGTGGCACGATCACAGCTCACTGCAACCTCTGCCTCCTAGGTTTAAGCATTTCTGCCTCAGCCTCCAGAGTAGCTGGGACTACAGGCATGTGCTACCACACTTGGCTAACTTTTTCATTTTTAGTAGATACGAGGCTTTGCTATGTTGGCCAGGCTAGTCTTGAACCCCTGACCTCAATTGATGTGTGTGGCTGGGATCACAGGCATAAGCCACCAGGACAGGCCCTCCCTGCACTTCTGAAATGATTCCCATACAAGCCGAGCACAAACTCAGCACGCACACCTTAGACAGGAAGATGGGAGCCAACGGCCCTCCAAATCATTGGATGTTCAGCATCTGTTTGCTAACAAGCCAGGCACTGTCGCGTATCAACTGTGGGCAACAGAGGTACTGGCACCACCTGCATCAACAGTGCCCAGGTGCCTCCACACCTGCCCCTGGCAGAAATGTGCACACAGAACCTGGCTGGGCCCGAGGCGCGTCTCTGGGGGTCACAGCCACAGCTGCCAAGCACTGGTAGGACAAGGGCAGGCTGTGTCTGAAAACCTCACGAGAAACCATGCTGCCCTTGGACCCAGGAGCGGGCTGCCCACCTCAGACCCCCTATACTATCTGGCTCCCTCTTGTCCATGAAGCAAGAACAATGACTTTAGAATGTTTTAGGATTGCCAGAGAGACCAAAACTTGGCAGGGCCATCTAATACCATGGTGTCTGGGTGAAGACACCCAGTGAAGATCCGAGCAAGATGACCTCAGTCACCAGGCACAAAAGGTTCAACAGTGATGCCCCGAAAAAGATGCTACACTGACTGGAAACTACTCTGCTTAAAAAAGGCAACTCCAGGCTGGGTGCAGGGGCTCACGCCCATAAACCCCAATACTTGGGAAGCCGAGGCCGTGAGTTCAAGGGTGCAGTGAGCCAGGAATGTGGCACTGTACTCCAGCCCTCTTCATTTTCTCGGTTGCTGCTGCCCAGGCTGGAGTGCAGTGGTGTGATCCTGGCTCACTGCAACCTCCGCATCCAGGTTCAGGCAATCCCCTCACCTCAGCCTCCTAAGTAGCCGGGATCACAGGTGCGCACATCATCACACCCAGCTAATTTTATTAGAGACAGGATTTTTGTCATGTTGGTGAGGCTGGTCTCCCATTCCTGAGCCCAAGTGGCTTCCCAACGTGCTGGGATTACAGGTGTGAGCACCAGCCCAACCTTGTCTCTCTAAAAACAAAAATAAAGGGCATCTGCAGTGAAGTCAGCCTCCGTAACCTCCCCACAAGAAAACCATGTTACATCAGTCACTAAACAAGCAAGCAACGTGCTTTCACAGAAAACGAGGCACGATCCAGGGCTGGACTGTCTTCCAAGAACACCCCAAACCCTGCCAGGAAGTCCCGGCCGCCAAGCCCCAGCCCAGGCGCAGTTGTTCCCGCGAGACAGATCACGTGGAGACCCAGCATGACCGCTGATTTATTACAAGTCCCCAGGGGGGCTTCATTTTTTCTTTTCCACGTCCTGCTCCGCAGCTTCCTTGGCTCGTTTTGCTCGTATGCCGAAGAGCCGGGCATTGGCACGGGCCATGCGGAGACTAGCAAAGGCTTTGAAGTTCTTCTCCTCCTCAGTGATGACCCGCGCTTTCTCCTTCTTGTAGACCTAGAAGAGAGAACGGGGTGTTAAACCCACATGAATCACTGGGCAAGGGCACAACCAGGTGGCAGCAGAACCCAGGAGACAGCCTCGGGGGGCAGGTACACCGCCCAGGCACTGCTGAAAAGCGACCCTGGCTTTGCCGAGAAATCACCTTCCCTAAGATTTAAAAAAAAAAAAAAAAAGAAATAATCCTCCCGGAGCCAGACATGGTGGCCCAGGCCTGTAAACCCAGAAATTCAAAAGCAATGTAAACAACAGAGAAACTCAACTCTCCCGACGTAGGGCTAAAAGGAAACGTTCCTTTCCACAAATCTCCATACGCACTACAATTGCCACTGTTTCCTTTCTTAAGCCTGATCCCCACCTCAAATTCACCCACTGATCTCCTCTAAAGCCTGGACTGGAGTAAGCGTCCACTTACATTCCGGATGGGCATGACCGGTCCTGTCAGCTGGGTGGCAAGCTTCAGTTCCTCAGCCTGTTGCGGAATGAGAAGGTTCAGTGGGTTTGGCCCCTCTGCCCCGAGGACGCCACACTTACCCAGCCCGTAACCTCCCCTGGGACCTCGTGTTCCGGAACCGGTGTCAGCCTTCCCTGCAACGCACTCTGTGGTCCCAGTGTTGAAACAGTCGTTATTAGATCGTGACGAAACTATCTTACTGAGCTGACACTCAGAGAGTGATGTACCTGTGAACCAGGGTCCGGGCTGAGAAGAACTGCTCCCTAATTCAACTCCCAGGAAGCCCACACAATGGACTCTTACCAACCTCACCCTACAAGGTCTTCCAGAAGTAGTTTGGAGCACTACCGTTTTAGGGACAACAGTGGACAAAGCTGGCTCCAAGCCACACTGCCTTTGCCACGACCCCCGAGCAGAAGGTAATCCCTGCTGAAAGGCAGCAGCCGCCCCTCGGCAGTCCTGATGAGCTCACTGCCTGCGCCTGCAGACCGTGTTTTGCTAACAGAACAGCCACAATGTGGTGATACCTCTCACCCCAGCCGGACCCAGGGACGGGTGTCCCCGCCCGCCAGGATGGCCCCAGAGCCCCGTACTCACAGAACTGTCGCCCTTCTGCGGGGCCGAGGGCTTCCTGGGGAACAGGATGAGTTTGGAGCGGTACTCCTTCAGCCGCTGCACGTTGGCCTGCAGGGACTCGGTGGATTTATTCCGCCTCCTCGGATCCACGGAAATGCCGATGGTCCGGGCCACCTTCTTGTGAATGCCGGCCACCTGCCGCAGAACCAGAGCGAGATGGAGACGGGCCCGCACTGTCTGCAGCCCCGAGGCGCGGACGAAGAGCCTCAGCGATCAGATGGAAAAGGGTTCAAACGTGCTTTCATCAACGCCGTACAGCGATTCCGGAGAAGGTCATCACGCGACCGAGGCCGGCGGGGCGGACCTGGGCGCTTCCCGACGCCGCGGCGCGGCCAGTACTCACCCTGAGCTCCTCCAGGCTGAAGCCGCGGCCGGCGCGCACCTTCGTGTGGTACCGAACCGTGGGGCAGCGCACGATGGGCCGGATGGGCCCCGACGCGGGGCGCGGGGCGATGCGGCGCGCCTTGGCTTGCCGGGCCTTGCGTCTGGCGGAGAGAAGCCCGGCGGGTCAACCGCGCCCAAGGCCGCAGACAGCGCCCCCGCCCCGGCACCGCGCAGCCCGACCCGCGGCGCAGCGGCGAGCACGAGCCCCGGGGCAGCGGCGAGCACGAGCCCCGGGGCAGCGGCGAGCACGAGCCCCGGGGCAGCGGCGAGCACGAGCCCCGGGGCAGCCGCGAGCGCAGCGCTCACCTACGGATCTTCCGGGCCGGCTGGTTGAACCACGTGGCCACGCGCCGCTGCCAGTCCTTGTGGAAGTGGGGCTTCAAGATCATGCCGTTCCGGCTGGGCGCCATGGCTGACTACGGCCCTGCGGCTGCGGACGCAAGCGGAGCGAGTGAGGGACCGGCCCCCAGGCCCCCGCCCCGAACCCGCCATCCCGGGCCGTCCGGCCGCGTTTAGAGCCCGGGACCCGGCCCAACGCTGCCTGCGAAGCGGAAGAGGCTCCCGCACGCCCGCGCTGGCGGCAGCGCCAGGCCGATGGCCCTGGATGGAGCCCGCAGGCCGGGAACCAGCCTCACTAACCTCCCGCGCGGGACGACAGCGGAGCGGAAAGGAAGCGGCGCCGCAGCGCACCCTGGGATGATGGCCGCGCGGGCCAACCAGACGCGCCGGGCGCTCTGTCCAATCAGACGCGCCGGGCGCTCTGGCCAATCAGAGTCCGGGAAGGAGGAAGTGACGTACAGCGGCTCTCCCGGCAGTTCTAGCCCCACCCTTGCAAACAGGGCGCCTCCCTGAGTGCGGCGGAGCGAGAACCCGGCAGGGAGAGGTGTCGGTGAGCCGAGATCGCACCACTGCACTTCAGCCTACGCAACAGAGCAACATTCAAGTCTCAAAAAAAAAAAAAAAAAAAAAGAGAACTTCGGCCAGGCGCGGTGGCTCACGCCTGTAATCCCTCAGAGGCCGACGCGGGCGGATTACGAGGTCAAGAGTTCGAGACCAGCCTGGCCAATATGGCGAAACGCCGTCTCTACTAAAAATGCAAAAATTAGCCGGGAGTGGTGGTGCGCGCCTGTAATCCCAGCTACTCGTAATACTGAGACAGGGAAATCTCTTGAATCCGGGAGATGGAGGTTGCTGTGAGCCGAGATCACACCACTGCACTCCAGCCTGGGCAACAGAACAAAAGTCCGCGCCCCCCCCCGAAAAAAAGTTTTTTTTTTACAAGCCAGGCACGGTGGCTCATACCTGTAATCCCAGCAGTTTGGGAGGCCGAGGAGCGTGGATCACCTGAGGTCAGGAGTTCGAGACTAGCATAGCCAAAATGGTGAAACCCCATGTCTACTAAAAACAAAAAATTGGCCAGGTGTGGTGGCGGGTGCCAGTTATCCCAACTACTCGGGAGGGAGAGAGCAGTAGGCAAGATCATGCCACTGCACCCCAGCCTGGGTGACAGAGCAAGACTCTGTCAAAAAACAACACAACAACAACAAAAAAACATTACTGAGGACACCAGTCTTGGGTGTAGCAGCTGAAAACCTCCCAGCTGCATGCTGGCCTTTGGTAATGGAGTTGGAGAACTGGGGCAAAGGTCTAAGTGTCTCTCAGAGATGCCCACCCCTGGGTGTGTGACAGCGCCTGCGGCTGCCCCCCTACAACTCTGCTGGCGTTTTTTGGGGGTATTCAGTGTTGCAGCAACACTAGGACAATCGGTTCACGTCACTGCACCACAGGAGGCCAGAGTGTGAGCTGCACGCTCTGAACACAGGGCCAGGCCCACTGCTCGGCCTCCGTCCTGGGTCATCCTCTCTTCCTACAAGGTCCAGGCCCCAGATTCCTAGTTTTCCACTTAGCCCCTCCATTACTCAAATTATAACCTGAAAACACAAGCCCACCAGCTCCTGTGTTAGAGCTGGCCAGACGATGCAATTGTATATTTTTCCAACCACAGAGTTTATTAGTAAAGTATCTCAACAATTCTCAGGGCAATAAAAACCAACGCATCCCAACACTGCATGACTAGACCACATGGCAGCAGGAGGCAGTGTTGAGTTTGGCCCAGTTTCTGGGCCTGTGTGGCCTCATTGATGAGTGAACTCCACGACAGAGCCGCTGGAGTCAGGACAATCGGCTCAGAGGGTCCTTTCATATCCGATCCCCTTAGCATTCCGAGGGAGCCACGGGAACTGGAACGGCTGTGCAGGCGTCAGCATGAACGGGGGTCTGTTCGGAGTGTGAATGCCGTGCGGTCTCTGGGTGGCCTCAGCCACACTGGGAAGGGCTGTGTCTGTAACCCTGGGAACCCGAGGTGTCCCATGCTCACTTGGGAAAGCACTCATAACCTTCCCCATGGGGGAAAAGATGCACAAACACAGGCCTCATTCAGTTGTTTCCGAAGAGAAATTTACAATCGTGAAAAGGGTAATCAATAGAGAGACCTCAGAAGCCGCTGTGCAGAGACTACTGAGGGCCCAAGAGCAAGTGCAAAGCTCAGCTGAAAAGAAACACGGGGTGGCTGAGTAAGCCGCTCACTTCTTACATCACCCGCACGTGCGGCCAACACGTCCCAACTACTTTGGCCAAGATGCCTCTTTGCCTCAAAGTGGGGGCCGCTGGGCCTCTTCCGCCGCTTCCTCCTCTCCAGAGTCCTGCTTCTCCCTCTGGGCGTCGATCCACCTCTGTGGCGCGATCATTTTCTTCGGCCCATGGGGCGGTGGGCCAATGAGAGCCTCAATGTCCTCATAGTTTATCACTTCCTTTTCCAGAAGGGCATCTGCCAGCTAGAAAGAACAGAGCAGTGTGAGTCCCAGGACAGACACAGAGCATCTCTATGTCTCGGGGAGGCGGCGGGAGGTGTGAGGGCCCGCCTGTGGGCAGGACACCCTGGACAGGCCACTTTCCCAGGGAAGCGGAGGCACGGAGGCAGCTCTGAAAGAACAATCACCCCCATCTCAACCTCACAAATGATTTCCAGTGGCCAGCCTCATTAATTTTTCTACTTCCCTTCAAAACCTTGGCTTATTTTTGGCAACTGCAATTTCCTTCACCAAACAAGATGTGTGTGTCTACAGGGAAGTAGATGTGTAAAAGGCTGCGCTCTCCTAACTGGAATCTGAGGACCGGGAAGAAGGAATCTGAGGTGGTGTGTGAGCTCCGAACTCACAATTTGGGGAAGGGAATTCCTGCCACTCCAGCTGGGATCCTGGAAAACACTCTGGATGCCGAGTGTCCCGTGCCAGCAGCCCTGCCTCTGCTGCGGCCTGGCCGACCACAGAAAACACCGCCACAGCCACATTTCCCTGGTTTCTGTCAAGGCAAAACTCTTCCAGATTTTCTTTCTTTTTTCAACTGCCTGCTCCTTTCCTCACTCTTCCAAATTTTCTAAAGAAAACGGTAACTCCTGAAGCCAGGGTGATTTACCTGCAGCTGTATTCCAGGAGACACACATTTCCTCTCCAGGGCTGCTCTGAGATTGTACTAGGCTCTGAAACCCACCGAGTGTGTGAGTGACTGGCGGTTCACGCACAGGGCCGACACTCCACTCCGCAGCCAGTGAGAGAAGCCAGAAGCCTGGAGCTCTGCCCTTGCTAACCCTGGCTTCCCCTGTGGTGAGTGAGTTCTGCAAAGCTGCTTCGTCAGCCGTGACGTGCAGGTGACTCGCAAGAGCCCGTCTGCAGGCAGGTGCTGCTTCAGAGGGAGATGGCACTGTCCACACCTCCCCCAAGGTGCTGCTGCTGGTTGGGGGCGACACTCCAAGGGCCCCAAACACAGGATACCCATGTGACACAACCGTGCCTCACTTGAAAGCAACAAGGGGAGCTGAAGAGACAACTTCCCTTCCCCTGCCTACCCATCTGTTCACAACATGGGACAGAGAGCCATTCACCTCTCCTGAGTTCTAAGCAGCAGTTACCAGGACCCAAATACAAAATTGTTTTTTGTATTTTTAGTAGAGATGGGGTTTCACCATGCTGGCCAGGATGGTCCCGAGCTCCTGACCTCGTGATCTGCCCGCGCTGGCCTCCCAAAGTGCTGGGATTATAGGCGTGAGCCACTGCACCCAGCCAAAACTTTATTTAAAAAAAAAGTTCAGGCCGGGCGCGGTGGCTCAGGCCTGTAATCCCAGCACTTTGGGAGGCCGAGGCGGGTGGATCACGAGGTCAAGAGATCGAGACCATCCTGGTCAACATGGTGAAACCCCGTCTCTACTAATACAAAAAATTAGCTGGGCACGGTGGCGCGTGCCTGTAATCCCAGCTACTCGGGAGGCTGAGGCAGGAGAATTGCCTGAACCCAGGAGGCGGAGATTGCGGTGAGCCGAGATCGCGCCATTGCGCTCCAGCCTGGGTATCAAGAGCGAAACTCCGTCTCAAAAAAAAAAAAAAAAAAAAAAAAAGTTCAAGAAGAAAGTTTAAGAGCTGGAAAAAGATTAAACACAACTGACAAAATACTGCTAACCGCTAATGCCAGGTAACAGGCACACGAGACGCTGTGGCAGCTTCCCTCTGCCTTGAGGGAGCACACGTGATGTGTTCATGATCAAAGCATGGAAAATGTAAGGTAGAATTCCCATTGACCGAGTGTTGTCTGCACTCTCGGCCCATGGGGACTGTGGGTGCTGTGAGGACTCTGTGAGGCGTGTGGCCTTCCGCTGGGCTGGGGCCTCACCGCCTGCAGCTTGTCCAGGTTCTCCTGCAGCACCTTCTCGGTGTGTCTGTAGGCCTTGGCCACCAGCAGTCTTGCTTCCTGTGAGTGGAGGAGACTGTGTCAGGGGCAAGGCTGGCTGCCTAGCTCCAGCACCAAAGCACAGAAAAGAAACGCAGGGCTGGAAAACATGGCCTTTCCCCTCCCAGGATGGCAGGACTCCTCGGCCAGCATGTCTCCTGCCCCCGTGACCCCTGCCAGGAAAGCAGGGCCCCCCATGCCTGCCCACCCACAGGCACACAGCCGGTCCTTCCTGGCCCAATCTGAAGGCCATGTGGGCCTGGCTCTATCGCTCAGTTCATTTATTTGATATTCTTCCCAGATTCACATCTGTAATTTCATCAGGAGCATCTATGTCCTCCACAGGTCAGAGCTACCGCAGAGCCCAGAAGGAAGAAAGCCACGTGGGGCCTGCAGCTGAGCTCAGCTGGGGCAGCCCTCATGTGGCAAACCCGGGGACCTCCCTTCCCAGGGAGCAGGCAGCACAGTGGTGAGGCCAGAACAGACTCACATGATCCATCATCTGCTGCAGGCCTTGGCTGAAGGGGCGCCGCCCGACGTCCATGAGGCCCTCCTGTGCCTCAGGGAAGGAGATGGGCCCGATGCCAGGTGCCATCCCAAACTGCTTCACCATGGAGTAGGCAATGCGGGTGACCTTCCTTAGGTCGTCCTGTGCCCCTGGAGGGTGGTCAAGACAGAGGGACCCTCAGCACTGCAGGCGCACAGCCGCGTTGGCCCAGGCATCCCGGTTAGAGCCCTGGGGCTACACCGCGCCTCCCCATCCATTTCCTCCCAAGGAATCCCACCATGAAACTGGACAGCGAGGACGTCAGCACCTCGCCACTGTTCCTTAAGAGAGCCTTACAACTTTCAGAAATGCTCTTCGTTTAGAAATCTAGAACGGGGGGTGCATCAGAGCTCACTGCAAGGCAGTTCTCCAGCACAAGCCTGGCCTACGTGAGGCAAACCTGAGGACCTGGAGCCCAGGGGTCCCAGGACCCTCCTTCAGCTCAGCACATCCCAGTAAAGTAACAGCTTGAGAACAGTCAAGCCGCGTCAATTTCATTCCGTTTCCTATAGACATTACCAATAATTAACCAATTAAATGCCTTTAGAGTCAGCATCCGTGTTAAGTTTTTTTTTTTTTGAGGCGGAGTTTCGCTCGTTACCCAGGCTGGAGTGCAATGGCGCGATCTTGGCTCACCGCAACCTCCGCCTCCTGGGTTCAGGCAATTCTCCTGCCTCAGCCTCATGAGTAGCTGGGATTACAGGCACGCGCCACCATGCCCAGCTAATTTTTTGTATTAGTAGAGACGGGGTTTCACCATGTTGACCAGGATGGTCTCGATCTCTTGACCTTGTGATCCACCCGCCTCGGCCTCCCAAAGTGCTGGGATTACAGACTTGAGCCACCGCGCCCGGCCCGTGTTAAGTTTTTGTCCAATTAAATTGTATAAAAACTCTTGCTTGGCTCCAAATCTCCCATGAACACAACTTATCTTTGAAAAAATACTTAATAAAACTCAAAACTATGCCTACACCAGTTCACCCCATCGCGTGCACTGGAACAGAAGGGAGATTGCCGTGGAAACACTCTGAAACCCCAGGCCCACGTGGCCGCTCCGCTCCTCACCCGAAGTGACCCTGTTGAAGGTCAGTGCTTCCGACGCCCGGCCCCCAAGGGCCATGCACATTCGCTCGAACAGCTGCTCCGTGGTGAAGAGGTACTGGTCTCTGGGGAGCATCTGGGCAAAGCCCAGGGCAGCGTTTGTCCGAGGCGCTATGGAGACCTGCACAAGGTCAGGATGGCCAGGTCAGCAGGCAGGATATGGGCTTTGAGGAGGAAGGTGTGGGAGGGACTAAGAGGACTCCGTCACCAGAGCGTCTCAGAGTAGGAAGGCCAATCTGCACCGTTTACAACAAAGGACCCTAACGCTCCATACGGCCAGCCCACAGAGACAGCAGGGTTCCCAAGTGCAGGAGCGTGTTCACAGTCATGTACGACCAGGTGCCAGGCCAAGGACAAGTCACGCCTCCGACAGCCGCTGCGCTGACCCCTCACCAAGGGTCCAGTAGTGATAGGATGCCAAGCAGCAGCGACTGTCCTCACCTCTGCTGCTCCCCACAACCCCACATCAGGTGTGCAAGGAGGTCGGCTTGGGGCCAACACACTAACCCAATGAGAAGGAACTGCTGTGTGGGAGACGGAGGGAGACGGGGCAGGGGCAGGTCCTCTGCTGGCTCAGCTGCTGTTTCTGAGAATTGTGGCAGCAAGACGACCATATCTAAGTGCTCTGAGAATCCTGAGAGGAAGCTTACTTTAAAATCTAAAACTAGGCCGGGCGTGGTAGCTCACACCTGTCATCTCAGTACTTTGGGAGGTAGAGGCCGGCGGATTGCTTGAGCCCAGGAATTCGAGACTAGCCTGGGCAACATAACAAGACTCCTTCTCTACAAAAAATACAAAAATTACCTGAGCATGGTGGCGCATGCCTGTAATCCCAGCTACTAAGGAGGCTGAGGTGGGAGCATCACTTGAGCCCAGAAGGTTGAGGCTGCACTGAGCTGTGATCGTACCAATGGACTCCAGTCTGGGAGACAAAGAGAAAGACCCCATCTCAAAACAAAAAGGCCTCTCTGAGTAACTGTTGCAGTGATGATCCCATTAATCACCAAAACCGTAACAGTCAATTCACCACCTTTCTCTGGCAGGACACTGAAGGCCTTGGGAAGGAGACTGACTTTTTCATTTTGACTATCTAACTTTTGCCCATCAAATAGAGTAAAAATTCTTTTTTTCCCCTTTGAGAGAGAGTTCCACTCTCACCCAGGCTGGAGTGTAGTAGCATGGTCTTGGCTCACTGCAGCCTCTCCGGCTGGGTTCAAGCAATTCTTGTGCTTTGCCTCTCAAGTAGGTGGGATGACAGGTACCCACCACCGCACCTAGCTAATTTTTTGTATTTTTGGTAGAGATGGGGTGGGTTTCACCATGTTGGCCAGGCTGGTCTCGAACTCCTGACCTCAACTGATCCACCTGCCTCGGCCTCCCAAAGCCCCTGCATTAATTTTGACTTGTTGAGATACTGTGTTAAAACGTTACGTTCATTGCTGGGTTTTTCAGTGTGCCATAGATGGGCCCGCAGCTGAGTGTCCGCTCACCCCACACCAGGCCTGGCTCTGGCCCCATAACTGCAGTGACACATACCTGGTCCCCAAATGCTGGCCTCAGCCCTACTGGGAGCCTGGGATGGGCAGGATACTCTCAGATTAACACCCTGCTTTGCTACAACTCCCACCTGAGAAAGAGTAACAGGGCCCAGCACTGATTAACCAAGCTGCTCCGCTGCCACATGGTATGCATCTTCTGCAGCGAGCCCTGCGGTGGGAGCACGGCACTGCTGCCTTCTCAGGGAGCCTCCAGCCTGCACCGGCTCCCTGGCTCCACTGTAGACAGCACCTGTGCTCCGGACAGCCACCTCCTCTTGGCAGCACTCAGGCAGGTCTTAGGGAAGCTGGCTGTTAACGTCAACATCTGATAAGAATAAACTTCCATCGAGTTCACAGCTGCCTACAAGAGTAGTTTTTTTTTTTTTTTAATTAGTAGAGACAGGGTTTCACCATGTTGGCCAGGCTGGTCTCAAACTCCTGACCTTATGATCCACCCACCTCGGCCTCCCAAGGTACTGGGACTACAGGAGTGAGACACTGCGCCTGGCCTAGAGTAGTATTTTTAAATGTATGCTCAACTCACTTTCCTAAGTTAGAAGTCACTTTGGAGGGACAGGCTAAGGACAGGCAAAGGCAGTGAAAGCTCACTGCAAGGAGTGACGTTCCTGGGGTCACCCCAGGAGCAGCACCACGCTCCGACGGGACAGCCCGCTCCTGCCTCCCATGTCCGAGTTTTGGCCCATCACCTGAGATAGTCACCTCCCACTGTCCTTCCTGCTCCCTGGATCATGACAGTGGCAGGCTTTTTCACATGACCTACAGACACAGGTGGGATGTCCCAATCAGCGATGCCCAAGGCCCATGTGCCGAGACCCACCTTCATCACAGCCTCCGTGTGCTCCAGCATCCAGCCCACCAAGGCGTGGCCCGACTCGTGAAATGCGACCACTTTCTGTTCTTCCTTAGACAGGATCTTGCTCTTTTTGGCAGTCCCTGAAAAAATGCCGGGGTGTGAGCTGAGGCCCCGGCCCTCTCCCTGGCCGGGCCCTGCTCCTGCCCCGTGGAGTCAACGCAAGGCCCTCTCTGCACGTCTGCCTCCTGGAGCTCTGCCCCAAACTTCACGCAGTCATTGCTTTGGATGCCCCAACTCAAAAGGACGCTCTTCAGGTGAAAGCTGTTGAAGGAGGTCATGATTTCTTCTTCCACAAATGTTGCCATCATTGAAGTAGCTGCTGCTGCTTTTAGGAGCCAGCACAACCCTCCTGAAGAGCCTCTCTCCTGCCCCAGGGTTGGGGGACCCAGAGGGCCAGGGCAGGGCTCACAGACAGCAGCTTCTGACTCTCTCCCTAGCGGGATGGCAGAGGTGTCCTCCGAGTCACGGGCCTCCCGCTTACTCTCCCTCTCCCCTCAGACCTGGCGGGGCAGCTCTTGCCCCTGTTACTTACGGCTCCTTACGGCTTTTACTCATCCCTTCGGTGGCCTTTTGCCTCAGGGACAAGGCTTTTTAAGAGACGGGCTGTTGCTGTCTCTTAAAAATAAAAAAAGGCTAGAGTGCAATGGTACAATCATGGCTCACTGTCACTTATACCTCCTGGGTTCAAGCAATCCTCTCGCTCCAGCCTCCTGAGTAGCTGGGACCAGAGGTGTGCTTCGCCACCATGCCTGGCTGATATTCTTTTTTTTTTCTTTAAGAGATGGGGTCTTGAGGTCTTGCTATGTTGCCCAGGCTGGTCTCGAACTCCTGGCCTCAAGCAATCCTCCTGCCTCAGCCTCCAAAGTGCTGGGATTACAGGCCAGCCAGGGACAAATGTTTGCATTAAGTTTCCCCTGTTCAGCTCACTGGTGATTTCCATTCTGTGCAACTTGATTCAGCTCATGGTCCTGGGCACTCAGTACACCAGGCTACTGGGACCTTCCACCACCACTGCACTGTAAGGCTTTAAATGCTGAGACACACTGGCTGTGGCCGATGAGTTACTTCAACCGCAGCCGGCTACAGGACTATGCACAAAGCCGCAAGACCACAGGGCTTACGAGACAGGCTTTACCTGAAAATCAACGTTTCTAGTATGGGTGAACGCAGGCAGGCTGACACCAGAAGCGGAAGAGCTCAGTCTGACAGACAGCACAGCCAAGCCTGCAGCCTGGGCACCAGGAGGACACCATGCCCAGGCGCCCATGCCACCTACCAGAGATGAGCACTCAGAGGCGTCTCTCCCACCAGGCGCCTGGGCCCCCATGCTCCCTGCACTTCCTTTCGTAAGACCATTAAGGCATTTGTCCGTGAACCTGCGCTGACCACTCCCCATTCCCTGTGCATATGGCTTGCTGCCACACGCCCTCTTCTCTCTGCCCGAACCTTCACTTCTGCCTCGTGGGATCTGGGGATGGACGATGGCCGTCCCCACTCCTGGCGCCCTCCCTGCCCAGGATCTGTGACTAGTAAGTCTTTGAACATGTTTCCCATTGTGGTGGGGACTGAATTTGTACCTTACACAAGGAAGAACCAGGGGCTGCCAAGGCTGGGTTTTCTTGGGGATGCAGGGGACACAGGGCAGGCTCCCAGCACCAGAGCGATGGTCAGGCAGGTATAACCTGGACGCGAATCAGACAAGAGCCACAGGGCGTCTGCCAGTGTGAGCGAGTTTCCCGGAGGAACTCCTGGACTCACGATGGACATTAGGCTGCTCCCCGGGTCAAAGACGCATCCCACCACCACACACACATCTCCCTGAATGCAGGACTGCTGGCCACCAGGTACTGGACCCCAGTTTAGCTGGGGGCTCTCAACACTCACAGAGCACCCACTCAATGCATCACACACGTGAGATGGTGTCCTTTCAGTATTTTCGCTTCTTCTCCTGGAGTCAGGGTGTCGCCCAGGCGGAACTGCAGTGGTGTGATCACAGCTCGCTGGAGCCGCCACCTCCTGGGCTGAAGCCATCCTCCTGCCTTGACCTCCTCAAGTGCTGAGATTACCGGCGTGAGCCACCACATCCCCCCTGGCCTGTAGTTCCCACTCACTCCTTTCTGCTTTGATACTATTATCAAAAGCTTATCAATTTCCATATAAAAGTAAATGGTTACACAAAAACACACTTTAGTAAGACACGGTCAGTGGCTGCCAGCCCTCTTGACTTGTGGGGCTGTCAGGGAGAAGCCACGGCGTGTTCTGTACAGCGTCTGGCACAGCAGCTGCCCCCACTCCCGTCCTCTTCAGGGATCCGCTGCTTCCCCAGGCTGCAGCCCTGGGAGCCCACGAGAGGTGTGTCCGTGCCAGGGATTCACTCACATTGAGGGTGAGGGAACTTGGTTCGCTCAGGGACAGCTCGCCAGGAGGTTTGTGCTCCTTAAACACCCGCGCCTCCCTTTTAAAATGTTCAGTCTGTCTCAGAGTGACGGTGTGCGTCTGAACCATTCAGTGAGAAGATGACTGACTGATCACGTCCGGGTGTCACCACCATAGCTACGGAAACCTCCGGCACCTCTGACTCCCAGTGTGGTCCCGCTGTCCTCTGACTCCCAGTGTGGTCCCGCTGTCCTCTGACTCCCAGTGTGGCCCCGCTGTCCTCTGACTCCCAGTGTGATCCTGCTGTCCTCTGACTCCCAGTGTGATCCTGCTGTCCTCTGACTCCCAGTGTGGCCCCGCTGTCCTCTGACTCCCAGTGTGGTCCCGCTGTCCTCAGACCCCACACTGAGCAGCCGCGGATCAGCACTGTCAGAGGCAGCCAGCCCGCCAGTCACCCGCCACACCAAAACTCATCTCCTGTTCCTACTGACGGCCGGGCCATGCTTTTCGCCAGAGTCGTGCTGCAGCCCACACCTCTCCTCAGGGCCCTACTGCGGGAAGGCACGGATGGCCCTCCAGGGCGGTGGGCAGCAGTGGCCCTCCGGTCCAGTCAGTGCAGGTTCACAGGCAAATGCTCGAATGGTCTGATTAAAGGAAGTGAGCCTGGCACACCCAGGCCGGCAAGGCATTTTTACTTTTTTATGTTTATATTTTTATTATTTATTTATTTTTGAGATGAAGTCTTGCTCTGTTGCCCAGGTAGAATGCAGTGGCACTATCTCAACTCACTGCAACTTCCGCCTCCTGGGTTCAAGCGATTCTTCCTGCCTCAGCCTCCTGAGTAGCTGAGAATACTGGCGCCCACCACCATGACCAGCTAGTTTTGTATTTTTAGTAGAGATGGGGTTTTGCCATGTTGGTTAGTCTGGTCTCCAACTCCTGACCTCAAGTGATCCACCCGCCTCAGCCTCCCAAAGTGTTAGGATTACAGGCGTGAGCCACCACACCCATTTTTTTTTTTTTTTGAGACAGAGTCTTGCTCTGTTACCCAAACTGGAGTGCAACGGAGTGACCTCAGCTCACTGAAACCTCCACCGCCCAGGTTCAAGCAATTCTCCTGCCTCAGCCTCCGGAGTAGCTAGGATTACAGGTGTGCACCACCACATCCAGCTAATTTTTGTATTTTTAGTAGAGACGGGGTTTCACCATCTTGGCCAGGCTGGTCTCAAACTCTTGACCCTGTGATCCACCCGCCTTGGCCTCCCAAAGTGCTGAGATTACAGGCGTGAGCCACCACGCCCAGCCCCAGTTATTTTTTATATTATTATTTTTATTTTTTTTGGGGGGGGGGCGTTTTATTATTATGTTTTCTTTTTATTTTCTTTGGCAAGGCATTTTTATATTTCTGTCGGACGAGTCTGTCTACTCTTAGGTAAATCTGTGATATTTTAAACTAAGGAAAACTATGTTGTATATGAAGACATGAGCTATACAGAACTGAAATGCGGCCGGGCGCGGTGGCTCACGCCTGTAATCCCAGCACTTTGGGAGGCCGAGGCGGGTGGATCACGAGGTCAAGAGATCAAGACCATCCTGGTCAACATGGTGAAACCCCGTCTCTACTAAAAATACAAAAAATTAGCTGGGCATCGTGGCGCACGCCTGTAATCCCAGCTACTCAGGAGGCTGAGGCAGGAGAATTGCCTGAACCCAGGAGGCGGAGGTTGCAGTGAGCCGAGATCACGCCATTGTGCTCCAGCCCGGGTAATAAGAGCGAAACTCCGTCTCAAAAAAAAAAGAAAAAAAAAAAAAGAACTGAAATGCAACGTGTCTCCTTCCCGTATGATGGTTCCCTGCTGTTGAATGACAGGACGCCCAGGCCCAGATCTGACCCCATCCACCTCACCTCTAAATACCTGCCTGGGTATTTCTGGGGTTCAAGCCCTGCTAAGAACAGCATTCCCCAAGGGCGTGCCCCTCTTACCTGCAAGGACACGCTCCACGGCGTACTCGAAGCTGAGCGTGTGCACAGACGTGTGTCCCTCCCGAGCCGCATGCAGTGCAGCCTCATTGCAGATGTTTGCGATGTCAGCCCCTGTCAACACAAACAGCAGCCAGGCGTCGGGGGGGGACGACGAGGTTCTGCTCTATCATAGCTTCAGAGGAGTAAGGGGCCCTCAAGGAAGAACAAAGCAGCTGGGTGCAGTGCTCACACGTGCCATCCCAGCACTTTGGGAGGCCGAGGTGGGGGGATCACCTGAGGTCAGGTATTTGAGACCAGCCTGTGCAACGTGGTGAAACACTGTCTCTACTAAATATACAAAGTTAGCTGGGTGTGGTGGCACATGCCTGTAATCCCAGCTACTCAGGAGCCTGAGGCAGTAGAATCACTAAACTCGCAATGCGGAAGCTGCAGTGAGCTGAGATCGCGCCACTGCACTCCAGCCTGGGCGACAGAGTACGACTCTGTCTCAAAAAATTAAAAAATAAAAAAGGGAAGAACAAAGAGGGAAAGAGACCAAGAGTGCTGGTGAGAACGTGCAGGAGAGACAAGGCCCGGGGGAGCTGGTGCCAGGAGCAGAGGTGGAGAGAGCGGCAGGCACTCAGACCACGTTCTACTGAGGCCATTCCGCAGAGGAGGAGACACACAACTGCCCAGGTCCATCCGCCTGACACCCCTCTCGTCCCAAGTGCAGCTCCACACACCATCTTGTGACTGATTCCACCTAACAGCTCCTGAGCACTGATGGGAAAGAGCTTAAAGACTCTCTAGTATCCACAACACTGCAGTGAAAGGCGTTAAAAAAGCATCAGAAAGGAAGTTCATAATAGACGGGAGTTTTGTTTACATTCACTTTTAAAATGAAAGCCCACAGAAAAACATCTTGCCGGGCATGGTGGCTGACACCTGTAATCCAAGCACTTTGGAGGCCAAGGCGGGCGGATCACCTGAGGTCGGGAGTTCAAGACCAGCCTGACCAACATGGTGAAACCCCACCTTAAAAAAAAAAAAAAGAAAAACATCTTAATGTATGATTTTTTTTACATTTTATTATTATTAATTTTTTAGAGACGGACTTTCACCATGTTGGCCAGGATAGTCTTGAACTCCTGAGCTCAGGTGAACCACTCGCCTCGGCCTCCCAAAGTGCTGGGATTACAGGCGTGCGCCACCGTGCCCGGCAATGTATGATTTCTATTTCTACGACTTGACAGAGACTGTGAGGGTCGGAGGCAGGAGGTTTGCTGGCACCACCTGGTGCAGGGCGGTAAGACGCCCGGTCAGATGGGAAGCGCCCTGGATGATGGCTCACTGTGTGGACGCAAACATGAGTCTCACTATCCCTGGAGTCAACACAGACCCAGAACCCCCGTCTGGTTTCTCACTCCTGGGGCGGAGGAAGGAGTGCGGGTGCCGTCCGGACCTCCTGCTGCCCCACACACATAGCGGCTCCCACGCAGGCTTGTACTAAGCAGGGGCCCCGGAGAAGGGGCAGCGCCTACCCTATAGGAGACCCCGATGCCGCGTGGGCAGGTAACACCACCTGCTCTCAACACGACACTGCCCAGGCTGCGGGTTGAGAACGTACCACTGAATCCTGGCGTCAGCTCTGCCAGACGCTGGGAGTAAAAGGTGCTGGCCTGGGTCAGCTTCAGGCTCTTCAGGTGCTGCTCGAAAATCTCCCGCCTCTCCTGCCAGAGCCGGGGGAGGACAGACCGTTGGGCTCACACCCAGCTACTGCTGCAGGCGTGGCTTGTATGTCTGTGGGGAGAGGCGGGGTGTCCCCGACGCATCTGCCCTGAGGACAAGCCCCACTTGGAGGCCTGCAGGAACTGCTAGTTTTTAAATCAGTGTTCTTTACCATCAGTCACCACCCATGCGGCTTGTGAGCTGCAAGCAGAATTTTTTTTCTTTTTTGAGACAGGGCATCGCTCCATCGGCCAGGCTGGAGTGCAGGAGCATACATGGTCTCAGCTCACTGCAACCTCGGCCTCCTGGGTTCAAGCCATTCTCCTGACTCAGCCTCCCAAGTAGCTGGCATTACAGACAGGTGTGTGCCATCATGCCTGCCCAAGTTTTGTATTTTTAGTAGAGACAGCATTTCGCCAAGTTGGTCAGGCTAGTCTCAAATTCCTGGCTTCAAGTGATCCACGTGCCTCAGCCTCCCAAAGTTCTGGAATTACAGGCGTTAGCCACTACACCCGGCCATTGGTAGCATTTTATTTCTCATTTTTTTGAGACAGAGTTTCACTCTTGTTGCCCAGGTTGGAGTGCAATGGTGCGATCTCGGCTCAGGGCAACCTCCACCTCCTGGGTTCAAGCAATTCTCCTGACTCAGCCTCCCAAGTAGCTGGGATTACAGGCAATTGTCACCACACCCAGCTAATTTTGCATTTTTAGTAGAGACAGGGTTTCTCCATGTTGGTCAGGTTGGTCTCGAACTCCCAACCTCAGGTGATCCACCTGCCTCAGTCTCCCAAAATGCTGAGATTACAGGCATGAACCACCACACCCAGCCAGGAGCAGCAATTTAAACATAAACAGAACGCTCTTGGATGGCCGGGCCTGGTGGCTCACGCCTGTAATCCCAGCACTTTGGAAGCCAAGGCGGGCAGATCACCTGAGGTCAGGAGTTCAAGATCAGCCTAGCCAATCCAGTGAAATCCCATCTTTACTAAAATACAAAAATTAGCTGGGCATGATGGCAAGTACCTATAATCCCAGCTACTTGCAAGGATGAGACGGAAGAATTACTTAAACCTGGGAGATGGTGGTTGCACTGAGCCGAGATCACATCACTGCACTCCAGCTTGGGCGGTTTGGGGTGGGGGAGAGACAACCTAGCCAGACATGGTGGCACACGCCCGTGGCAGTCCAGGCTACTCAGCTTGAGCCCTGAAGGTCAAGGCTACAGTGAGTTATGATCGCAGCATTGCACTCCAGCTTGGGTGGCAGTGTGACGCCCTTTCTCTAAAAATTAAAAGAAAAAAACTCTAGTGGAATAGCTAAGGAAGCACGTCACACACACCAAGAGCTTATTCTGCAAAACTTCTAATTCCCACACGTTAAATGCATTGAAATCCTGATGTAAAAATGTTTCTTACACAGTCAAGAAACACAGGAGCTGCCCTCCCCTGGAGAAGCAGCGTCCCAGGGGGAGAAAGGCCTCTGCTCCACCCCTCCACTCTCCATCCCAACTCTGGAAGGGTCTCCACTCCACCCCTGCACCCTCCATCCCAACAGAGGCCAAGCACCTGCTGAGGCATCATGGCAGCCGCCTGTGTGCACCCAGCCCTGCTCCCCACCAGCTGACCATGAGGCCCACTCTCCAAACCCTCCCCTTCATGAGCGGAACTCCTGCTCCCTCAGGCCACAACCAAGGCCCTTTGGCCAAGAGGAGTAATGTCCAACCAGAGCCCTGTAAGAGAGGAGGGATTGGGCGAGAGGCCTCATGACTTCTACCCCCACCCCTACTTCAGGCCAGCTGCACAGTCCATGTCCCCAGAGCCCACTCTCCAGATGGAAGGGAGTGAGGCCATGCAAGAATCAAGCTTCCCACTAATTTTCCTCCTGGATCTTGTTTGAAAGGATTTGCTATAAAACCCAGACTGACACCCAGGATAAAAGAGGAGCCCACAGCGGGTAGACAACTGCAAAACCAACAGCAGTGGGTGCAGGAGGCGGACGGGTCTGCCAGGGCATGTGTGGCCCATGTGGGGGCACGCTGGGCAGCGCCAGCACCTGTGGGGCTGTGGCAGGCTTCACACCGAGACGTGGCTTAAAGGAGAGGCCGGACCACTCAGGACCAGAGCGAGGGCGGCCCAGGCGGAGTGGGAGGGACTGGGGTCCTGGCTCTGACCTGCAGCGTGGGAAGATCAATGAAGACGTGCCGGTCCAGTCGGCCTGGCCTCATCAGAGCACCGTCCAAAATGTCGGCTCGGTTCGTGGACGCCAGGACGATAACATGGTCTGTGGTTCCCATTCCTGAGGGGACAGAGGAGACAGGGGCCCTGAGGGTGGGGTCCTGAAACAACAGATTTCCCCTGAGTTCCACTTCAGGATACAGGAGTGGGAGAGCCATCCCCCACTCCGAGGCCCAGCGAGAAAGGAACAGCCCGGTCCTTCTTAACTGGGAGCTGAGCTGTGATCCTTCCCTCATCACTCTCAGCCAGTATCACCAGAAGGAACAGGAATTTGCTTATTTGACAAGTGAAAACAGCAATGCCTTCCCTGGGGCTGGCTACTGAGGCAGAAGGGTCCGAGGCCCTCCTGGAGCTCCCATGGCACCCTGCAGGGTCTCACGGTCTCACGTTTGGTCCTCACAGCCCCACTCGCCTTGGGTCCTGTCATTATTATTGTGACCTTGTAACATCTTTAATGGCTTGATTTAGGTTATGACTTGAAACATTTTATTTTTAACACTTGGCCTTAGGCCCTGGGTTTCAGGCTTGAGGGTTCTCATCAGAGAATTTAAAAGTGAGTCCAGCCAGGTGTGGTGGCTCATGCCTGTAATCCCAGCACTTTTGGAGGCTGAGGCCGGCCAATCACAAAGTCAAGAGATCGAGGCCATCCTGGCCAACATGGTGAAACCCTGTCTCTACTAAAGATACAAAAATTTGCTAGGCATGGTGGCATGCGCCTGTGGTCCCAGCTACTTGGGAGGCTGAGGCAGGAGAATTGCTTGAACCCAGGAGGTGGAGATTGCAGTGAGCTGAGATTGCGCCATTGCACTCCAGCCTAGTGAGAGAGAAACTCCGTCTCAAAAAAAAAAAAAAAAGAGAGTCCAGAAACAATCACTGACTCCTGGTGTATGTGAACCTTGACTGGCCCCTGATGTGAAAAAATCAACTGCAGCTGGGCGTGGTGGCTCACACCTGTAATCCAAGCACTTTGGAGGCCAAGGAGGGCTGATCACCTGAGGTCAGGAGTTCAAGACCAGCCTGACCAACATGGTGAAACCCCATCTTTAAAAAAAAAAAAAAAAAAGGAAAGAAAAATCAACTGCAAAATGCGATTTATGAAGCTTCAGGGAACACCTGAACGGATGCCCATAAGAATTTTCAGGTGTTACCATAATGCTGTGATATTTCTCTGAATTAAAAAAAATGTACTCAGAGCTCATAAGATTCAAAACTCTGGGTCTGCTTTAAAGGAATCCACTGACGGCTGGGTGCGGTGGCTCACACCTGTAATCCCAGCACTTTGGGAGGTCAGGGTGGGCAGATCACCTGAGGTCACGAGTTTGAAACCAGCCTGGCCAACATGGTGAAACCCCGTCTCTACTAAAAACAAAAAATTAGGCAGGTGTGGTGACGGGCACCTGTAGTCCCAGCTACTCGAGGGCTGAGGCAGGGAGGCAGAGGCTGTGGTGAGCCACCCTGGCAAGGGTGCAAGCAGAACTCAGTGGAGAGAAGACAGCGTTTGAGACCAGTGGGGCTAGAGCGCTTTTCCACAGGCAGAAACTGAGCCTGACCAACCTCCCACTTCACATAGAAGCTAACTTAAAATAAGATCATGGATTAGCACAGCTCCTAGGGCAGAGTGTGCTCTATACACTCACTGCCACATTAAGGACAGAGGTAGGGGTGTTCCAGGGTCACACTGGGACCAGGACCCGGGCTTCCCAGGGCCTCATTCAGTGCTTAGACATGGCGAGTTCACACACTGGAGATAAAAGACCCCATGGCAACTACCGCCATGCACACATGTCTGATGACTTGACTTCTCACGGACTGAAAACACAGAGCCTGGCAGCTGACACAGGGTAAGAGCTTGAGCCTGGGAGGTGGAGGCTGCAGTGAGCTACGATGGTGGCACTGCACTCCAGCCTGGGCAATGGAACGAGACTCTGTCTCTGAAGAAAAAAAAAAGCTGAAGCAAGGATGGCATTTTCACAGCAGCCTTTTCTGTGCGTGGCTGCGTGTCAGGGGCCGCCATCTTGGCTTCCGCCTTCTGGGGATGCCCATGTCTAAGGGAAGCCTGTGTGCACTGTTGGGCGTCTGCGGCTCCGGCGTGCAGTCAGAGCTCCTGCTCCCCATCACTTCTTCTTAGCACAGGAGCCGGGACCTGGACGTCCGTTGCTGGAGCAGCCTCTAATGCTGACTTAGGCCCTTCCCAAGGGGGTCTGGGGTCTCTAGGACACCACGTGGCCTGGCTGGCGTGACCAACAAGGCGGGGGTGTTCCTTTTCCTCGGGGTTTTGCCCACGACTGGCGCAGCATACGCCCATCCTGTGCATGTCAATGAACAGAAACTACTCTTCCCCGCAGAAGCAACAAAGCCTGGCCTGAGACCTCAGCGGGGCTGAGCGTGCACAGCTGCGGCTCTGCATAAAAAGACTTGTTTAGTGCTGGCACGACTCAACAAGAGTCCTTCAGTCAGCGATTCCCAGGCCTCAGCAAATCCGGGAACGGAAGCAGCTATTCTTACAGTAGCATAGAGAGGTTCCGTGGAAAAGGCTGTTTGATAAATGCTTGCCGGTAGGCTCAAGTACCCGAAAAGGTGGCCTCTGTCTTCAGTGCGAAAAGCACCCCAAGCAGAGTAAACGACGTCCGTGGCCCTGTGGGCTCCATGAGACAGGAGCAGGTGGGGCCTCTTCTCAGAGTTTCCTCATGGTCCCCTGGGAGGGCGCCTGGTCAACACAGGGAAGGCCGCAGACTCACAGGACGAAGGCCTCACAGTCCACGCCATGCAGCCAGCATGGCCCAGCCACCTGCTTTGGGGCCCTAAGACTCAGACCCGAACCCAGGGTGTGCTGTAGATTTTCTCAAAACCCAAACCCACCACCTTGAGCAGCCTCCAGAAGCAATGGTCAGAGCCACAGTGAAGGCCACACAGCCCCAAACAGGCCACATAAAGATGCTCCACAGAGACGCAGCACAGCAAGCCTGGGGATCCAGAGGCCTCTGAAACGCACGGTGATCTCTGCTTGAGGCGCAGGGCCCGCTTCCCCAGCAGAGGCAGTGGGGTCCCTTGAGGACCCATTTCTGAGGACGTGTCTCCTCAGTGACACCTCAGACATCACAGAATCTGAGTGACTCAGCCCACGTCTCTGAAGACACTCTGTTCTCTGAAAACTATTCCCAGGACCGTTTGCTCTGTGTGCGGAAGGCGGCCGTTCAGGTCTCAGTTGTTCACGCATTAGTTCCTGAACTAGCGTGCTGACAGACGCTGGGATGAGGTACGGGAGACAAGCAGCAGGAGAGACGTGAAGCGTTCTCTGCAAACAGCTCAGCAACGCCGCTGCGTCCTACACGGTCGGGAATCTCGCTCTGATCCTGTACCCTCGGAGCCTGCGGAGCCTACGGAGCACTTGCGTGGCCATCGGTCCATGTGACTTCACAGCAGCCCAGAGACAGATGGGAACGCAGGGCGCCCAGAAGAGACGCGAGACAGCGCGAGGCCAGAGCCCTCAGCAGAGTCCACCAGCTACAGGCACGGTGACACTGCGAACCGTGAGGCGCACCACAGCACCGGTCCAGCCAAATGCACTGCTCGATCTGCCCCTGAGGGTATGTCACAGCTCCAGAGAGGATATTCCTTAACGTCACTGGCCTGTACAAAATGTCACAGCCACCAAAGACAAAGACCGAGAAACAGTGGAGCCTGCCTGTAATCCCAACTACTCGGGAGGCTCCGGCAGGAGGATTTCTTGAGCCAAGGAGTTCAAGACCAACCTGGGCCCAAAGCAAGACCCTGCCTCAAGAAAACAAAAAAAACAAGACCAAGAAATGACACAGGATGGGAGGAAATAAAGGAGATCGAACATCCACGTCGGGGGTCGGAGGCACCCGCGGCTGGGTCTGTGGACACTGTGGCCTGGACCAGCAGACCATACACACCGCAGTTAGCCTTCGAGGCGCTTGTAGGAGGGCATAAAGGAACACTCTGACTACTGTGCCGATGCTTCTGTAAGTCTAAAATTACTTCACAATGAAAGGTGAAAAAAGTTCCACCCTGAGCTGAGTAAAAGCCACGCTGGACTGTGCATGTGCCGGCTAACACACAACTCCAAGCAGGAAGCCACGGGCAATGGAGAAAACGGCAAGTGAGTGGCTCTCCTGGAGCCAGAACATGTGGGGAAATGTCTCCCTCATCTGCAACACCTAAAATGCAACTCAAATTCTGATTAGAATTAAAAATAAACCTTACAAAGCAGAGACTTGAAAAGATGCTTGTACCCCTGGTAAACACAGCCTGATTCACAACAGCCCACATGTCCATGGACGGGCGAATAAACAGACGCGGCCCTACACACAGTGAAGGAAATCCTGACCTGCGTCCAGCACAGACGGCCCCGAAGACGCTCTGCTCCGTGAAAGAAGATGGGCAGCAAAGGACAAACACTGTGGGTCTCTAGCTCTATAAGGTCCTAGAAGAGTCGAACTCAGAGACAGACAGATACAGGCTATAAGAGGCTGGGGCTGGAGAATGGGGAGGGCTCAAAGGGGACAAATTTTCTGTTTGGACTGAAGACAAAGTTCTGGGGTGGATGGCGCTGATGGTGCTCAACAATGGGAATGTACTAATGCCGATAAACCTCAGAATGATCAAAATGGCCACTTTATGTTGATGTATTTTTAAAATTGTTTCTAGAGACAAGGTCTCGCTGTATCACCCATGCTGCAGTGCAGTGGCAGTTGGTGGGAAGACCATGGCACAGCACAGCCCCTAACTTAGGCCCCAGCACCCCCTACCTCAGCCTCTCAAACAGCTGAGAACACAGGCATGCACACCAAGCCTGGCTGTCTGGACATTTTACCACAACAATATCCACCCCCCCAAAAAATAACCTTGCAAAAGTATCTCAGAAGAAAAACAATTCCATGTCACTTTTATTGGGTCAGCTCCATTAAAAAGAAAAACATTGTCAAAGCCAGGCCAGAAGTCAATTTCAAGGAGTCACACAAGAGGTGTGCCTCCCAGGCTGCAGTGCACTGAGGCTCTGCTCAGCGCCCTAACCAGTGTCACACCCTCCCCAGGTGGCACAGAGAGACACATGGCCACACAATCAGACAGACTCACTTGAACCTGGAGATGGAGGCTGCAGTGAGCTGAGACTGTGCCACCATACTCCAGCCTGGCGACAGACTCAAAAAAAAAAAAAACAAACAAACAAACTACTAAATAAAAAATAAATGAAATAGGGCTGGGCACAGTGGCTCACGCCTGTAATCCCAGCACTACAGGGTGGGTGAAACCCCGTCTCTACTAAAATACAAAAAATGAGCCAGCCATTGGGATGCGTGTCTATAGTCCTAGCTACTCAGGAGGCTGACGCAGGGGAATCGCCTGAACCCAGGAGGCAATGAATGCAGTGAGCTGAGATCACACCACTGCATTGCACCCTGGCGACAGACCAAGACTCCCATCTCAAAAAAAAACCACAAAAAAACAAAAATTAGCTGGGTGTAGTGGCAGGCACCTGTAATCCCAGCTACTTGGGAGGCTGAGGCAGGAGAACTGCTTGAACCCGGGACTCAGAGGCTGCAGTGAGTCAAAATCGCACCATTGCACTCCAGCCTGAGTGACACAGCAAGACTGTATCTCAAAAAAAAAGCCAAGTGCAGTGGCTCATGCCTGCAATTCCAGCACTTTGGGAGGCCGAGGCGGGCAGATCACGAGGTCAAGAGATCGAGACCATCCTGGCCATGGTGAAACCCCGTCTCTACTAAAAATACAAAAAAAATTAGCCGGCGTGGTGGCACACGCCTGTGGTCCCAGCTACTCAGCAGGCTGAGGCAGAAGAATCGCTTGAACCCAGGAGCTGGAGTATGCAGTGAGCCGAGATTGCGTCACTGCACTCCAGCCTGGTGACAGAGCAAGACTCCATCTCAAAAAAAAAAAAAAAAAAAAAAAATTACATCTGACAAACCACTTATAATCCTAGTTTTCTTTTATACTATTGCCTTGACCTTGTTTTTTAAAAATTAAAATCTGTGTTTCTTTTTTCTTTTCTTTTTTTTTTGAGATGGGGTCTCCCTCTGTCACCCAGGCCAGAGTGCAATGGTGTGATCTCAGCCCACTGTAAACT
The DNA here is from genome assembly GCF_030222135.1 of Aotus nancymaae. Classification (NCBI taxonomy): domain Eukaryota; kingdom Metazoa; phylum Chordata; class Mammalia; order Primates; family Aotidae; genus Aotus; species Aotus nancymaae. Next base: position 552,129 of record NW_026988510.1, read on the forward strand.
CCACCTCCTGGGTTCAAGCCATTCTCTTGCCTCAGCCTCCTGGGTAGCTGGGACTACAGGCTTGTGTCACCACTACCAGCTAATTTTTGTATTTTTGGTAGAGACAAGGTTTCACCAAGTTGCCAGGCTGGTCATGAACTCCTGACATCAGGTGATCCACCAGCCTCAGCCTCCCAAGGTGCTGGGATTACAGGCGTGAGCCACCGCGGCTGTGTTTGCCGAGCGCAGCACAATGACGACGGTTCTTCCACCGACTGCCCTCTAGTTACGAACTGCTGGATAGCATGTGCTCTCATATCATCCTCCCCTGCAGCAAGCAGGGGCACAGGGGCAGCAGACACCCGGGACTCAAGACGAATCACGTCTCATAAGCACTAGTTTAAGACGCTGGAACAATACACGTAAACAGCGTCATCTACCCAGAAAATGACTGTCCTGAAAGCATCAGAAACCTTCTCTGATGGTGCAACGGGGGCGCGGGGCGCACGGCACTGACCGTCCATTTCCACCAGAAGCTGGTTGAGTGTCTGCTCCTCCTCGGTGTTGGAGAAGCCAGACATGGTGGTGGAGCGCTTCTTGCCCACCGCGTCGATCTCGTCGATGTAGACGATGCAGGGAGCGCGGGCTCGGGCTTCCTTGAAGAGGCTCCGCACACGGGCAGCACCAAGGCCTGAGGGGACAGAGAGAACCAGGAAACAGGCAGAGAAAAAACAAAGCCTCTTCCTGTGCCTGGGCCAGACAAAGGTGTCCCCTAAAGATCAATAAACCTATCAGCCTCATCCCTCCAAAGAGACACACAGCAGCTGCTCCCGGGGGGCCCTTGGCAGCCCCTCAAGGCTCACACGCACCGTGCTGGCTCGCAGGACACAAGCGAGAGCGGCTTCAAAGCAGACATCATGCTGTCCGCAGACGCAACAGCTCCTCTAACCCAGGCCTCACTTTCCCTCTCTACTCCCCGCCCACCTGCTTCCCCTTCAGTCTAGCTGCCTGAGGAAGGACGTGTGAAAGGAGCCACGTGGTCAGCAAACACCATCCACAGCCCCCAACCACAACACCTACCTCCAATGACCTCCACGAACTCCGGGCCAGCCATTGCCAAGAACGGCACCTGGGCCTCTGTGGCTACCGCCTTGGCCAGCAGGGTCTTCCCACAGCCAGGGGGGCCGAGCAGCAGCGCACCCTTTGGGACCTTGGCACCAAGCTGGAGGAAGCGCTCTGGGCTCTGGACGGCAGTAGACAACGTCACACTGGTGACATGAGCTTTCAGATTTTTTTTTTTTTTTTTTTTTTTTGAGACAGAGTTTCGCTCTTGTTACCCAGGCTGGAGTGCAATGGTGTGATCTCGGCTCACCGCAACCTCCGCCTCCCGGGTTCAGGCGATTCTCCTGCCTCAGCCTCCTGAGTAGCTGGGATTACAGGCACGCGCCACCATGCCCAGCTAATTTTTTGTATTTTTAGTAGAGACAAGGTTTCACCATGTTGACCAGGATGGTCTCGCTCTCTTGACCTCGTGATCCACCCACCTCAGCCTCCCAAAGTGCTGGTATTACAGGCGTGAGCCACCACGCCCGGCCAGATATTTTTTTTTAAAGGTAACGTCTCGCTGCATCGCCCAGGCTGGAATGCAGTGGCTGCCATGATAGCTCACTGCAGCCTCAAACTCCTGGGCTCAAGCCATCCTCTCACCTCAGTCTCTCGTGTATCTGAGACTATACAGGTATGTGCCACCACGCCTGGCTACTTATAAACATTTTTTGCAGACAGGTTTTCACTGTTACCCAGGCTGATCTCCTGCTACTGGGCTCAAGCAATTCCCCTGCCTCAGCCTCCCGAGGTGCTAGGACTACAGGCATGACCCTGCACCTGCACCACGTCTCTGCACCACGCCTCTGCACCACGCCCTCAGAGACCACGCCCTCAGAGAGAATCTTTAAATGACGCACATGAAAGGCAGGTCATGCACTGCCATGAACTCCGTATGGGGTTTACATGGTTCTGGGATAAGCACGGAGCTCTGCCAGGAATCCAGGATGGCTAATGGCACAGCAGGTATGGGCCTCGGCAGCCTCCCCTTGGCTGCACCCTGTGCACGGAGCTGGCGCTGCTGGTTGAACAGGCACCAGCACCTGCTTGGTGCCCCCATGGGACAGGGTAGAGGCCACCACCAACCCACAACATGTAATCGATGGAATTCCGGGTCCCAAGGCTCTCATCCCCACAAAAAGCCTTCTGGGAGAGAAGGCAGGTCATCTGCCTGCTCACGTCTCCCTCCTGGTCAGCGCTGGCTCTCACCTTCAGATAATCCACAAATTCTCGCACTTCCAGCTTGGCTTCGTGCATTCCTGCCACGTCTTTGAAGCTGACCCCTTTTCCCATCTTCCCATCCACAATTGTGAAACGAGCCATTTTAAGCTGATTCTGTGTGTAAAGAACGAAGTACAAGGAGCTGCGCAAAGCGAGGAAATCAGCAACACAATGCAGGAGGCTGAGCCCACGCACCTGAGCCACTCCCACCCCCCGCCCCACATCTCCATCCCAGGATCCCTTTGGCTCCGCTCAAGTCAGACTGACAGGGCACATGGGTCAGTCTTCAGGCATACAAGGAAAACCTGTTTCGTGTTATTAATTACTAAGAGACTTGACTAGCTATTTACCTTAAAAACCATTATCCCCAGCAGGGCAGTGGCTCACACCTGTAATCCCAGCACTTTGGGAGGCTGAGGTGGGCGGATCACTTGAGCCCAGGAGTTCGAGACCAGCCTGGCCAACATGGCAAAACCCTGTTTCTTTCTTTTTTGTGGAGACGGAGTCTGCTCTGTCCCAGGCTGGAGTGCAGTGGCACAATCTTGGCTCACTGCAACCTCTGCCTCCCGAGGCAAAACCCTGTTTCTACAAAAATACAATAATTAGCCAGGCATGGTGGTCCACACCTGTAGTCCCAACTACTCAGGAGACTGAGGCAGGAGGACTGCTTTAACCCAGGAGGCGGAGGTTACAGTGAGCAGAGATCATGCCACTGCACTCCAGCCTAGGCAATAAAGCAAGACTTTGTTTAAAAAAGAAAAGAAAAATGCAGATTCAACTGCCTTGTAAACTCACCTGGCTCGGGCACCACAGAGTTAGGGTGAGAGGCCCTCAGGCAATGCTGGTCACTAGACGCCTTGCAGCCAGCCTGGGAAACAAAGCCCATGGGAATTTGGCTGCTGCCACATCGTGGCTCCAGGCTGCTCTCTGCCACAGGTTTTCACTGTATTATTTACCTATCCTACAGCTTACGGGAAAAGTATTCAGCAAACACGAACAGAAAAACCCTGAGACTGTAAGTTCAGAGGGCTCTAATTTACAGAACTTACAAAAGCACTGAATCCACCTTCTCTTCCGGTCATTCCAGCCAGGCGGAAAATGTACCACAGGATGGCCAGGCCCACTGCTGTCATCCCCAGGGCGTACAGGGCACTACCAGAAGAAAAGAGGCAGGGGCAGGGGCAGATGGCATCACGAGACAGACACACTTTTCTAAGTCAGAACCACCAGCAGCAAGGTTTCCAAGACGAGAGGAGTAATCCCTATGTCTGGGACTGATGCACAGACGCAGATGATGTGAAAATGGGTTCTCTCATTTCATTCTCGCTGACTATGCTCTGTCACGAAGGCTTCCCAAACGGTCAGACTGAGTGTGCAAAGGCTGGAAATACCTAGTGATCTGGCCAGCCTTGTGACAATAACGCTCAGGGTTTTCTATTTTCAGTATATTTTGTTTTCAGAAGTAAGCAATCAGTTTCAATCAGCAAGGCAAGATCAGTCTAGCAGCAAAAAGCAAATCCCAGGCCGGGCACAGCGGCTCACGCCTGTAATTCCAGCACTTTGGGAGGCTGAGGCAGGTGGATCACAAGGTCAGGAGTTCAAGACCAGCCTGGCCAACACGGTGAAACCTCATCTCTACTAAAGAAAATACAAATATTAGCAGGGCATGGTGGTGTGCACCTGCAATCCCAGCTATTCTGGAGGCTGAGGCAGGAGAATTCCTTGAACCTAGGAGGCGGAGGTTGCAGTGAGCCAAGATCATGCCACTGTAGTCCAGCCTGGGTGACACAACGAGACTCCGTCTCAAAAAAAGAAAAAAAAAAAAAAAGAAATTCTGTCTCTACTAAAAATACAAAAAAACTTAGCTGGACGTGGTGGCATGTGCCTGTAGTCCCAGCTGCTCAGGAGGCTGAGGTGGGAGAATCATCTGATCACGGGAGGTTGAGGTTGCAGTGAGCCAAGACTGTGCTCTGCACTCCAGCCTGGGCGACAGAGTGAGACCCTGTCTCAAATCCCAGGACTTTAGCCCTCATCCTGAAGGAGGGGCTGCCCTGACCCTCCATCTTCTCCGCATCATCGACCTACGAAGACACGAGAAGCGCAGCCTCAGAGCACTGATCTTCCAGGAGTTGCTGGGTGGTACAATTAGAGGTGCATCTTTTTTTTTTTTTTTAATAGAGATGGGGTTCTCCATGCTGCCCAGCTGGTCTCGAACTCATGGGCTCAAGAGATCCTTCTGCCTCGGCCTCCCAAAGTGCTGGGATTACAGGCATAGCCACTGCGTGCAGCTAGAGGTGCATTTTAATCGAAGGACTCCTTGCCGGTCACTGGCATTCTACATCTTCAGAGACTACAAGGGAACAGTAAACCTCTCTGGTTGCAGTACCTGTTGGCCCTTCATTTGCTCCTAGGAAGGAACCTGTGTCAGGGCCGATGGCCCATAACTGCCCATAGCTCCCACCAGGTCTGCTTCTCCCTCAACACTCAAGTGACAACTTCACATTCCTGTTTCTACCCCTCTTGTAGAAAACAGCAACCCCAGGACATTATCAAAGTCCTTGACTCTCTTTTTTCACTGCTAGGCTGATACCGCCTTGCTAACTGAAACTGATCAGTTAGTTTTGAAAACAAAACACAATGAAACTAGAAAAACCTGGATGTCGTTATTGTCCAAGGCTGGCCAGGTCACTAGGTATCTCCAGCATCTGTACCCTTCATCTGACCATTTGGAAAGCCCTCACGAAACAACATACTTGGCGAAAGTTAAACAAGAATGTGAATTCAGACACGCCAGACGACTCAAAAAAGTGACGAAACAAACCCCAACAGACTCGCATGCAGCTGGCCTCCGTATCCATGGGCTCCACCTCTGTGTGTTCGATCAAGCACAGATTGAAAAATCGCACCTGTACTGAACGTGCACAGAAACTTCTTGTCATCATTCCCTAAACAATAAAGTACAACTACCAAAATACTATTTACAGGGTACTGGGTACTACTGGCAATCTAGAGATGGCTGAAAGCATATCACAGGGTGTTCTTAGGTTATATGCAAACACTGTGGCATTTTACCTCAGGGACTTAGGTATCTTCAGATGTTGGTATCCTTGGGAGGCCCTGGAACCAATCCCCCATGGATACCCAGGGTTGACTATATTTGCAAATTTCCTGGCATCGTATCATTCACTTCTACGTTTATTTAACCCTCCCACGAAGGAGTCTAATTAACTACAGGCAAAGACAGTTTGCGATTTTTGTTTGCAATCTGTTTCTCACATTACAAAGCCAAGCTGGGTTTAAAGATGTCCAACATACTTTCCAAAGAATCCCGTTCGCTTGTAGGTAACCGGAATCCTATCCTTGCCCTCGATATTCAGCTCATCTTCAGCTGCTCGAAGCTTCTCTTCAAACCTGTCGATATTTGCAACCTGCATTCGGTACATCAAGGCTAGCCGCTGGGGGCAGAAAGGAGAGGGGACAGTGAGAAAGACGCAGGGACAGACTGGCAACTCACAGTCAACAGAAAACCTGCAGGGAACCCACGGCTCAGACAGCCTCCATGCTGTGAAGAGGATGCCAGTCAGAAACTAGAGATGACTCCAGACCAGGCACGGTGGCTCACGCCTGTCATCCCAGCACTCTGGGAGGCCGAGGCGGGCAGATCACCTGAGGTCGGGAGTTCGAGGCCAGGCTGACCAACACGGAGAAACCCGTCTCCACTAAAAATACAAAATTAGCCAGGCGTGGTGGCGCATGCCTGTGATCCCAGCTCCTCAGGAGGTGGGACCTTCCCACTTCACAACAACATGAATGCAAAGGCACACCAAGCTCCTCGAGTCAACGATGGGGCTACCTCCCGGCGGGCCCCTGGGAAGCTGACAAGGAGCACGTGTACTTCCAAGTCTAAACACTTGTAGTTTCCTCAACCACAATCTGAGAAATGAAATTTCAACAGATAGACTTTCTGATCTAAATTCCATTCATAGGACAACTGTAAGAAGTGGAGTGGTGTCCGCATGCCAGCTCACAGCCCTACCTCTGCTGGGTACCTAGGACTCAGCCCCACCTCTGCCGGGGGCCTGCAGACACAAGGGAGCCTCCCCCACAGAGGCCGGCGTGGCTGCAGGACGGGACTGAGCAAAGCAGTCGAGATGACAGTCAAAACCAGATGTGTTAGGAAACTGCAGCCACAGAGGGTTCGTGCTTCCCCACAAAAGCTGACTGTTCATCCCTCACACCAGGACACCACTGGGTCTGCCTCCCTGGCCTGTCATTCTCCAAAAGCAGTGTTTTCCTAAGTGAGCTCCACACGTTTAGCTCAGATTTCAGCATGACTGGACGGCACCAGCCCAAAGCGGACAAGACAGACCTGCAGGGCTCTCTGAGGCTCGCTGGAAACTCCAGCAGAGGACAGGGATGGGGGGGTGGCACCTACTGCTCCCTCACTTACACCCCAAACTGCTAAGACGGCATTCTGAGCATTTTCTCCTGAAGGTAGCTGTTTTATCAGGTGACTCATCTAGAAATGAGCACGATGCCCCAGGTTAAAATAACCTTCCAGGCTGAAAAGAGCAGGTGTCCCTTGGAGAATTTGCGTGAATGAATGCCACCCTCCACTTAGCCATGGTGTTCATTTGGGTTTCCGGTTTTGAAAAATATCAAGACAGAGCCCAGGAGGTCAAGGATGCAGTGACATGCAGAATCCTGAGCAACCCAGTGAAGGGGCAGACGCTCTGGTGGAGGCCCCGGGCATTTCCCCCTGGTCTGGGCCACGCCAATCCCAGACCACTTTTCCTAATCACTGGTCCACACATTATCCAGGGTTAAATTGCTCCAAACACAGGTTCTGACACACTCTTGGAATCTAAAGACCTGGCTGGGAGCAGTGGCTCACACCTGCAATCCCAGCACTTTGGGAGGCTGAGGGGGGCAGATCACCTGAGGTCAGGAATTCAAGACCAGCCTGGCCAACATGGAGAAACCCCATCTCTGCTAAAAATAAAAAAATTAGTTGGGTGCGGTGGCAGGTGCCTGTCATCCCAGCTACTCAGGAGGCTGAGGCAGGAGAACCACTTGAACCTGGGAGAAAGACGTTGCAGTGAGCCGAGATCACATTATCGCACTCCAGCCTGAGTGACAGAGTGAGACTCCACCTCAAAAAAAAAACGACCAAATAAATACAGATAAATGGGTTGAGGGCCCTCTATGAGAAAGCAGCACGCCCTCAACTCCAGGCGTCCAAGAGGACGGCAACAGCCTGCGCCCACACCCTCACTCACAGGCCGCCCAAACACCACCGCTCCGGGGTGCAGGTAGACTTCCACCACGTCGCTCTCGGGCACGACCTGGACGCGCTGCACCTCGCCCTTTGCCAGCATCTCGTGGACAAAGTCGTTCCAGGAAATGCTGCCCCCGCCGGTGCTGAGGGCGTTCAGGAGGCTCATGACAACCGCGATGACCAGCAAGGTACGGAGCCGCTCTCGGTACATCTGGTCCTCCCGCTCCCGGCGTCTCCTGTCCTCTGAGCCAGCAGAGAAGCAAGAAAGAGAACCAAACGCATGAGCATGACACGGGTGACATGCAGAGCTTCTTCAGGAAAGCTCCACTGAACTGGGAGGGGCGGTGTCCTGTGCGGAAGATCCTGCATTTGTGCCGATTTTTCCCTAAAGATAATGGAGAGAAAGACAACGGGAATCTGTCCCAGGTCACCGACACGTCATTCGCCAAGGTCACTTCAGCAAGGAGCAGGAGTGCTTCCCACCTTAGATAAGACGAAACCATTTCTTTTTCTTTTTTCTTTTGTGCAGGGGTGACAAGAAGCCAAGTCACCCCCGCACAGCCGGTATCTATAGCAAACCACCCCACGTGGAGCTCCCCAAGACAGGCCCACACCTGTTGAATAAAGCAAAGCTTCAACTGGTTACCAGCTCTCCTAGCTGCCTGTGTCCAAGGAACTCCACCTCATTACACACACCTGGTCAGAGCAAGCGCCAAGACCCAGACACAGGCGGGGCTGGTATAAACACAAAGGCCAGTCCAAGGGCCAAACCCTAAGGCAGGAAGCCCACTCGGTCTCACCTGCGCCTGAGGACATACCAACATGGATCCAGCAGCACATACGCCATCTCCAGAACACCTAAGCCTGAGGACACACCGCCACGGACCCAGAAGAGGGGACAATGCCATCTCCAGAACACCTGTGCCTGCGGACACACTGCCAGGGACCCCGCAGCGGGAACAAGAGGTGCATGTGTGCTTGAGATTCACAGCTCCACTCCTCCCACACTGTCTGGGGGCTTCATGCTGGCAGCACAGCCAGGCCTGTGCATATCCCATGTACCACTTCCTTTCCAACAATCAGTTTAGAGGAATTCAAACAATATTTAAATTAGTTTAAAAATACAAAATGCGGCTGAGCACAGTGGCTCATGCCTGTAATCCCAGCACTTTGGGAGGCCGAGGCGGGCGGATCATGAGGTCAGAAGATCAAGATGATCCTGGCCATGGTGAAACCCCGTCTCTACTAAAATACAAAAAATTATCTGGGCTTGGTGGCAGGTGCCTGTAATTCCAGCTACTCAGGAGGCTGAGGCAGCGGAATCGCTTGAATCTGGGAGACGGAGGATGCAGTGAGCCAAGATCGTGCCGCTGCACTTCAGTCTAGCAAAAGAGCAAGACTCTGTCTCAAAAAAAAAAAAAAAAAGAAAAAGAAAAATACAAAATGAAGCTGGGTGCGGTGGCTCACGCCTGTAATCCCAGCACTTTGGGAGGCCGAGGCGGGCGGATCATGAGGTCAAGAAATCGAGACCATCCTGGCTAATATGGTGAAACACCTCTCTAATAAAATACAAAAATTAGCTGGGCATGGTGGCGTGCGCCTGTAGTCCCAGCTACTCGGGAGGCTGAGGCAGGAGAATCGCTTGACCCCAGGAGGCGGAGGTTGCAGAGATCGCACCACTGCACTCCAGCCTGGCGCCTGGCGACAGAGTGAAACTGTCTCAAAAAACCAAATAAACCCAACATGAAACCTACTGAAAAGGTCTGTCAAAATAATTGCTTTGAAAATATGAAGGTACATTTTAGATACCACTGTGTCTTGTTGTAACAGATTCTAATAGCATACTTAATACTTAAAGCTCGTATTCATAAAGACAATTTTATAAATCCTAGCGCTTATTTTAGAGAGCAAATTTAGGTTCTCAGTTGAGTATCTAATTACTACTTCCCATATTTAACTACCAACCGTGTTTTCTACTAGAAACATGGTACGCCCCGTGAAACTGCGAGAAATAACTTCCTAAAAGCTACTCCAGCCGCCCCAGAGGGAGGATCCAGAGCCACGGTCAACGCTTCTCCTTCAGAAGCTCTGTGACCATACCGACAGGGTCCCATTTTCTTTTTGTTGCCATGGATCTCGCTCTATCACCCAGACTGGACTGCAGTAGTGCAATCAGGGCTCATCGCAGCCTCGACCTCCTAGGTTCAAGTGATCCTCCCGCCTCAGCCTCCTGAGTAGCTGGGAATACAGGTGCACGCCACTGTGCCCTGATAATTTTTTAAATTTAGTACAACATGAGGTCTCACTATGTTGCCCAAGCTGGTCTCAAACGACTGAGCTCAGATGACCCTCCCACCTCAGCCTCCCAAAGTGTTGGGATTACAGGCGTGAGCCACTGCACCTGGCCAAAGAATTTCTTTTTTTTTTTTTTTTTTTTTTTTTTTTTTTTTTTTTTGAGACGGAGTTTCGCTCTTGATACCCAGGCTGGAGTGCAATGGCGCGATCTCGGCTCACCGCAATCTCCGCCTCCTGGGTTCAGGCAATTCTCCTGCCTCAGCCTCCTGAGTAGCTAGGATTACAGGCACGCGCCACCGTGCCCAGCTAATTTTTTGTATTAGTAGAGACGGGGTTTCACCATGTTGACCAGGATGGTCTCGATCTCTTGACCTCGTGATCCACCCGCCTCGGCCTCCCAAAGTGCTGGGATTACAGGCTTGAGCCACCGCGCCCGGCCAAGAATTTCTAATAAAATTCAAATGACGACTTGGATTTCGTCTCCAATTTTGTCACTAACATGGAACCCTTCCCCAGTGAGGGGCAGCCAGGCATGTTAATTCACAGGCTGTGTGACACAGGCAGGCGATTCGTCTCACTGCGTCAGGGAGCAGGATCTGCCCAACATGGTGCTGAGGCCACGCAGACCTTGGGAGAGTCTGACCCCATCATACCACCTTCTTCTGAAGCTCCTGAGGCTAAAACAGTTTAGCTGTTCAGTGAGTCCTCTCCGGCCTCCGGGGCCTCCTCAGTGGCAGGAAGGAGGCCAACAGAGCGCCCAGGATGCAGGACCACAGAGAGGCCTCTTTCAGCCACGAGTCAAGGCACTGCAGGAGAAATCCACTGTGCTCTGTGAGCACACGCGGGCGATGACCTAGAGAACCAGGCCAAGGAGGGTCCTCAAACAGGCCCTGCACCCGTTCTGGGGTTCTGCGCTGGCGCAGGCCAGTACAGCCCTGTCTGAGAACTGCGTGGCAGGTAGGATCAAGAGCTATAAATAGCATTTCGTTTAACTCAAAATCCTACCTCTGAAACGTTCACCTAAGGAAATGAACCTTAAATTCTGGCCAGGTGCGGTGACTCACGCTTGTCATCCCAGCACTCTGAGAGGCTGAGGAGGGTGCATCACCTGAGGTCAGGAGTTTTAGACCAGCCTGGCCAACATGGTGAAACGCTGTTCCTACTAAAAATAAAAAAATTAGCCAGTCGTGGTGGCATGCATCTGTAATCCCAGTTACTTGAGAGGCTGAGGCAGGAGAATCGCTTGAACCTGGGAGGTAGAGGCTGCAGTGAGCCGAGACTGCACCACTGCACTCCAGCCTGGGTGACAGAGCATGACTCTCTCCCCAAGTCAAAAAACAAACTTAGCTGGGCATGGTGGCATGTGCCTGTGGTCTCAGTTATTCAGGAGGCTGAGATGGAAGAATTAATAAAAAACAAAAACCCTCACAAGATCCTTGAGGTGTAAAAGATGAAACTGAATCTCATCCTGAGATTCTCAACAGAAGGTGACATCTAAACACTCTAGGGGCGGGGCCGCGCGGTGGCTCACGCCTGTAATCCCAGCACTTTGGGAGGCCGAGGTGGGTGGATCACGAGGTCAAGAGATCGAGACCATCCTGGTCAACATGGTGAAACCCCGTCTCTACTAAAAATACAAAACATTAGCTGGGCATGGTGGCGCGTGCCTGTAATCCCAGCTACTCAGGAAGCTGAGGCGGGAGAATTGCCTGAACCCAGGAGGCGGAGGTTGCGGTGAGCTGAGATCACACCATTGCACTCCAGCCTGGGTAACAAGAGCGAAACTCCGTCTCAAAAAAAAAAAAAAAACAACACTCTAGGGGCCAGGGGGCAGTGACTCACACCTGTAATCCTAGCACTTTGGGAGGCTGAGGCAAGTAGATCACCTGAGGTCAGGAGTTCGAGACCAGCCTGAGGAACATGATGAATTCTGCTGAGAACCCCGTCTCTGCTAAAAATACAAAAATTAGCCAGGCGTGGTGGCAGGCACCTGTAATCCCAGCTACTTGGGAGGCTGAGGCAGCAGAACTGCTTGAACCTGGGAGGCGGAGGCTGCACTGAGTTGAGATTGCACCATTGCACTCCAGCCTGGGTGACAGAGGTAGATTCTGTCTCAAAACAGAAAAAACAAACGAAAAACACTCTAGGTATAAAAGGCACTTCCTCTGCCTGGAAGACCCTCCAGCTCCTTCCCGTTAAGTCCTTAACTTGTCCAGCCCAAGCCTGCAGAGCGTCCTTCCGTGGAGCTGCCCAACATGCCTCTTACCACCATGCCTTCAGCGTTGTGGCCATTTGTGCCCGCGCACCCAGTGCTGCAAGCGCCTTCCACCCGTGTGCCTCCAGCAAGGTTCCTCAGGACACTCTGGGGAGTCGCAAGCTCACAGGGAGCTGGGGGTGCAGCCTGAGTTCCTGCTGCCTGTGCTTCTGAGGCAGTGCTGCCCCGCAGCACTCAGGAAACGCACCTGCCTCCTGGGCCTCACTGCACAGCCGTGGACAGCAGCCTGCAGGACCACTGGCAAGTTTTGTTGCCAAAATTCCTCTTCCAGGAAAAAAAAAAAAGTCAATTGTTGACAATTAGATATTATGATCAGTAACTCACCTGAGTCATCTAAAAATGGCTGATATCACTGAGTCTCAAGGAATCAGCCACAGGGCCACACGAGGCTTATCACACTTGAAAACCGCCCCTGCAGACAGCAGCCCCGAGTGCCACAGCTGAACCTTACGGACGAGAGGCACAGTGGAGCAGGGGCTCCACCACGAGCAGTCACACCTCACAGGGGAGGGGCCTTCTCCACAGGAAGCTGTGAAAATGTGACCAGTTGCTTTGTTGCTGGTTAAGTTTCTGACTGTGAAGTAATAGCTTCACATGTAGTTGTAAGAAAGGGGACAGGGCAATGCCTTGTCCACCTGCTTCCAGTGGTTACATCTCGCAAGCGATGACCAGATCCCTGCCGGGCTCTCCCACCACGACAGTCCTCCAAGCTCCTGGGCCACCCCGTGACATACGCGCAGTGTGTGCATTCGTGTACCCACCGTAGCCAAGGCGGGCAACAGCCCAACCACAGGATCCCTCGGCTGTCTCCCTCCCCATCCTTGGCCCCTGGCAAACACGAATCTCTGTTCCATCTCTGTAACTTTTGCCTTCAGAGAATGCTCTATAGAAAACTGAAAACCACACAGAATGGGATGTTTTGGGCCTGCCTTTTCTCACTTGGCATAATTCCTTCTGGCTTCCCCCGAGTTATCAGTGAGTAGTATAAGAGATGAAACTGAATCTGACCCTGAGATTCCAACCAATTACTTTTTGGGCAACCACTACTTACAATTATCCTGTGTGGCTGGCAAAGCTGTTTCTAAGCCATGTTCAGTACTGCTCTTTCATTTAAGGAGGAGCCAAAGAATCTTCATGTACACAGATGCGATGAGGTTCAGCATCCGACCACGAAGGAGGCCTGTCTGAGGGCCAGGACTGTGCTGTGCGTGTCTGATGGAGTCAGCAGTCCTGAAAACCCACACAAACCAACCCCCCTCAACCACAGCAGAAGGCCCAGGGGAAGCCCAGGGTAGGTTCTCAAAAGAATGATTCTCTGGCTCAGTAAATAATGATCCTCTAATGCAGATTTCCTCAAAGCAAAGTACAATTCAACCCAAAACTGAGTAAATGTGCGACACTCAGAGGCAGAAGAGACGCACAAGTCAGCCACTTGCAGCCTCCCCCATAAGCAGCTGCAGGACCGAGGACAGCAAAGGGCATGATGACTCCTGCTCTGCCTGCCCACCTGCACGCACACAAAGGCACCTGCCACCGCAGCTGCGGCTACGATTTCCCTGGGTAAGCACCTACAGCACGCCAAGAGTGATCACCAGGAGGCTGCCATGCCATTCCTTCCAGGAATAAGAGTTATTAGTGGAGCCAAGCATGTCCCTGAGTAACCACCACACAACACACGAGGCTGAATGCAAAATCTGCCCAGGCCACAAAATCCTTCCCTCTTCTCACAGGTGACCTCTGAGCAACATGGGAGTGAGGTGCACATGTTCACTTACACGTGCATTTTCTAACACCCCTGTTACCCCTGAGACAAGGAGACCAGCCCCTCGGCCTCCTCCTCAGCCCACTCAAAGTGAAGGCCCCGATCCTGGTGTTTGCCTGCAGCAAGACGGCGGTGGTCTCAATGTCAGTGGCGCTGAAGCAGGCGTTGTGGTGGAGAAGGGCAGTGGCTGTAGCTGCCCTTTCTGTTTCCAAGGTTCCGACCAGGTCGTTGAGCACTTCCACATGGAGATTGGCACAGGACCAAACTCAAGACAAGCAACTCATAACTGCTGATGAAAAACTGGGCTGATCCCTTATCCAACATGGTTCTAACCTTCCGTACTAAAGAAGATGCAATTTTCTTTGCAGAAAAAAATGGATGGAGCTATGATGTTGAAGAGAGGAGAGTTCCAAAACCCAAGTCCAAGTCTTATGGTGCAAACTTTTCTTGGAACAAAAGAACAAGAGTATCCACAAAATAGGTTGGCACTGACTATATCTGTGCTTGACTGTGAATAAAGTCAGCTGTGCAGTATTTATACTCCATGTATAATACATCTCTTAATCTCCTAATAAATTTGACCTTTAAACTACAAAAAAAAAAAAAAAAAAAAAGTGAAGGCCCCAAGAATGAAGACCTTTATGCTGAGGGGCCTTAATAAATAGGGAATTAGGCCAGGCACGGTGGCTCTCGCCTGTAATCCCAGCACTTTGGGAGGCCAAGGTAGGCGGATCACCTGAGGTCAGGAGTTCAAGACCAGCCTGGCCAACAGGGAGAAACCCCATCTCTTTAAAAATAAAATAAAATAAAATAAATAGGGAATAGCCAGGCATGGTGGCTCACGCCCATAATCCCAGCACTTTGGGAGGCCGAGGCAAATGGATCACAAGGCCAGGAGTTCAAGACCAGCCTGGTCAACATGGTGAAACCCTGTCTCTACTAAAAATACAAAAATTAGCCGGGCATGGTGGTGGGCACCTGTAATCCAAGGTACTTGGGAGGCTGAGGCAGGAGAATCACTTGAACCTGGAAGTCAGAGGTTGCAGTGAGCCAAGATAATGCCACTTCACTCCACCCTGGACAGTGAGACTCCATCTCAAAAAATAAATAAATATGGCAGGGCGCAGTGGCTCCCACCTGTAATCCCAGGACTACGAAAGGCCCAGGGAGGCAGATCACCTGAGGTTGCAAGTTCGAGACAAGCCTGACCAACATCGAGGCCCCTTCTTCACTAAAAATACAAAAGTACCCGGGCATGGTGGTGCATGCCTGTAATCCCAGCTACTCGGGAGGCTGAGACAGGAAAATTGCTTGAACCGGGAGGTGGAGGTTGCAGTGAGCTGAGATCACACCACTGCACTCCAGCCTGGGAGACAAAGTGAAACTGTGGCGCAAAAAAAAAAAAAAAAAAAATACAGGAGAAAAGTCCTGCAATCTATTCAGAACAATTACATATGAAGATTCAGAAACCTTTGAAAAGGTAGTTCTGAGTGGCTGTAGGCATTGACACTTACTGTAAAACCAACAGTGACGCTGAGGATGAGCCTGAAGCCAGAAACACCTGAACTGAATCCAACCAAGAAACACTGGTGTCCTTTCCTGCAGTCACGACCTCCCCTCGAGAGCCCAGCAGCGAGCGTCACAGCTCCTCTCACAGAGAGTAAAGGTGTTCCAAGCCTTGGGAAATGCAGTGTCTCACCCAAAATCAAACAACCAGGACGGCACTCCTGAAACAAACTCCCGCTAAACTCCACCCACATTCACAATAATAATCCAATCTTCCCAGGGCTGAACCCTGATTTCCACATCCTGAAAACCATTCTGAAAAGCAACATGGGAAAAAAGTCCTCATGACAGCGCCCGACTCAGCTTCCAAGGCCATGGTGCCGTTCTAGAAAGACGAGCTCTAATGAGCAGCTGACTTCTGGTGACAGGCCTCAGGGATCCAGAAGCAAAGCATTTCTGAAGCTGACTTTCACCCTTGTGCCCCTCAGGGCTGTGAATCTGACGCTGACTTCCACTCTTGTGCCCTTTGGGGCAGTGATTCTAAGCAGGGCTGGCCTCTAGAGCCTTAGGATCACCCTCCTCCAGACTCTGCTTCCCGAGAAGCACAAGAGGCCCTGGACAGGGGAGGCCACTTCCTGAAGAGAGCACCCCACAGAAGACCCAGTACAACGCAGGTGTGGAATGGTCTTGACGGAACCTCAGCTTCCTCACGTGCAGATGGGGGGTAACAGCAACAGGGCTACTCTGAGAAGACAATGAAATGAGATGATGTATGTAATCACTTGCTGTGGCGCCAGGCAAAGTCTATTCATTCGTAAAGTGGTTAGCATTTCCATTATTCTTATTATTAGCTATCAGCAGCTAAAAGCAAAATGCCAGCTTTTCTCTTAGAGCTCTCGGAAACTTGATCAGTTCAGTTGGGACTTTTACCTCTGTAGCTCCCTCACCCTTCACACCAGCAAGTGAGTCCTAATTCCAGAACTGAAACGTGATTTAAGATTGCAGAATGTTCTTAGATCTCATAAGTGAGGCAGCTGTGAACTGGGGCAGAGACTCACTGGCACATGGTGGTGGCTCTTACAGGGGACAAGAATCCATCCC
Organism: Aotus nancymaae; assembly: GCF_030222135.1. Lineage (NCBI taxonomy): Eukaryota > Metazoa > Chordata > Mammalia > Primates > Aotidae > Aotus > Aotus nancymaae. The sequence continues at coordinate 568,650 of NW_026988510.1, forward strand.
AATAATTGTGCCATCACGGCCACTCATGGTGCCAGCCTCTCCTCCTCACACTCCTCCGGGGCTGCTTCCCAAGCCCAGTGGCAGTGGCAACGTTAACCAGGTGTGTATGGGAGTGGGTTTAGCCAAAGAGTTCTCGTCCTTTCTACCACCCCTAGAACCAGATCTGAGCAGATCTGAGATTCCTGCTTTCTGTGCAGAGGTAGACATGACCTGCCATCAGATATTCCTGAACACAACACAGAGAGGCAGGTGCCCCAAAAGGCATTTCTAGAAGAAGAGGCACAAAGGACCCAGCAATTGTGTGTTTAGAGAAGGGGGAGCAAATGTGCAGAGTGCGAGGCAAGCTCAGGTGTGTGGGCTCTCCCTACACTGCTTCTTTCTGAGACAGGGTCTTGCTCTGCTGCCCAGGCTGGAGTGCAGTGGTATGATCATAGCTTATGATCAAGGAGTCTACCTGACAACGCAGATTTCCAGTGAGAGGCCTCAAAGGTCCACAAATAAAGCATTTCTGAAGCTGACTTCAACCCTTATATCCTTTGGGGCTGTCAATCTGAGGCTGAGCTTCTAACTCCTGGGCTCAGGTGATCCTCCCACCTCAGCCTCCTCAGTAGCTACGACTACAGGTGCGCACAGCCAATTATTTTATTTTTTTCTTTTTCTTTCTGTATAGATGGTCTTTTTTTTTTTTTGAGATGGAGTTTTGTTCTTGTTACCCAGGCTGGAGTGCAATGGCACGATCTCGGCTCACCGCAACCTCCGCCTCCTGGGTTCAGGCAATTCTCCTGCCTCAGCCTCCTGAGTAGCTGGGATTACAGGCACGCGCCACTACACCCAGCTAATTTTTTGTATTTTTAGTAGAGGCGGGGTTTCACCATGTTGACCAGGATGGTCTTGATCTCTTGACCTCGTGATCCACCCGCTTCGGCCTCCCAAAGTGCTGGGATTACAGGCTTGAGCCACCGCGCCCGGCCCTAGACAGGGTCTTTTTAAACTTTTATTTTATTTTAATTTTTAGGGAGACAGGGTCTGGCTATGTGGCCTGGGTCGATTCCAAACTCCTGGCCTCCAGTGTTTCTTCCACCTGGGCCTCCCTAAGGGCTTTGATTACAGGTGTGAGCCACTGCACCCAGCCCATCTCCCCACTTTCAAGACTGGCTTCACTTTGCCAAGAGGAGAACAGAGATGTGAAGACAGGCAGAGGCAGCCACCGACTGAAGAGCGGCAGATGAGCGTACCTTCGTCCTCTTGAGGCGCCTTCCCCTTTGACTTCTCCTTATTCTTCTGCTTCATCCTTGAGGTGTTAAAATAGTAAGTACCACCTGTAATAAACAGAGAAATGATTTAACAATTGAGGTTTGCAGCTACAGGGGAGATACACAGGAGAACAGTGTATTTGGAAATAACCAAGGCAAAACAGAAACCATCTGAAAAAGCCTACTTCTAGCCATTAGATTTATAAATTTAAAATAAAGCATTACCTGTATCACTTAGTCCAGTAATTACTAATTACAGAATAATAAACTATTTTAACTTATGAAATTAAGTATCTTTGCCGTTTAAACTGGCTAATGCAAGCTGGGTGCCATGGCTCACACTTGTAATCCCAGCACTTTGGCAGGTTGAGGCAGGCGGGTCATGAGGTCAAGAGATTGAGACCATCCTGACCAACATGGTGAAACCCTGTCTCTACTAAAAATACAAAAATTAGCTGGGTGTGGTGGCTAGCTCCTGTAATCTCAGCTACTCGGGAGGCTGAGGCGGGAGAATCGCTTGAACCCGGGATGCAGAGGTTGCAGTGAGTCAAGACCACGTCACTGAACTCCAGCCTGGTGACACAGCAAGACTCTGTCTCAAATAAATAAATAAAACTTAAAAATTGGTTAATAAAAATAAAAGGGAATAAAAATAGTTGTGAACACAAATTTGGGAAAATATCACGGGTGTTACAGCAGAATCCCTGTAACATACAAAGTTTCTTTAAATGAACTTAATCAAACGGCTCACGCCTGTCATCCCAGCACTTTGAGAGGCTGAGGCAGGTGGATCACCTCAGGTTGGCCACCTCAGCCTACAGACAACATTATTTTAGTAGAGAAACTCCATCTCTACTAAAATTACAGTAATTAGCCAGGTGAGCTGTAGTCCCAGCTACTCGGGAGGCTAAGGGAGGAGAATCACTTGAAACCTGGAGGTGGAGGTTGAAGTGAGCTGAGATGGAGTCATTGCATTCCAGCCTAGAGGACAGAGCGAGACTCAGTCTCAAAAATAAATAAATAAATAAATGGCACAAGAGGCTTCCAGACAAGTGGCAACAGCAGCAGCCCAGTCGCCACCACCAAGAGAGGCTGGCGTGACACTCCACACACAGGCTCTCTGTGAACAAATCAGCCCAAAGTATGAACAAATCAGTGTTTACAGATGGGTGAGGCCAGGTGTAACAGCTCACGCTTGTAATCCCAGCACTCTGGGAGGCCGAAGAGAGTGGATCACGAGGTCAGTAGTTCAAGACCAGCCTGGCCAAGATGGTGAAACCCCGTCTTTGCTAAAAACACAAAAATTAGCCTGGCGTGGTGGCACATGCATGCCTGTAATCCCAGCTACTCAGGAGGCTGAGGCAGGAGAACTGCTTGAACCAGGACCCAGGAGGCAGAGGTTGCAGTGAGCTGAGATTGTGCCACTGCATTCCAGCCTGGTCTACAGAGCAAGACTGTCGCAAAAAAAAAAAAAAAAAAAAAAGAGTAGCTGGACATGGTATCATACACCTGAAGTCCCAGCTACTCAGGAGGCTGAAGTGGGAGGAGTACTTGGGCCCAGGAGGTTGAGCCTGCAGTGAGTGGAGATTGCGCCTGGGCAGCAGGGTGTGACCCTATCTCAATAATAAAAAATTAATAAAAATGGGGAAAGATTTTTCACAGCCGTGACCTGAAATACAACTTTCTTCACAAACACATGAACGGGTTCACCAATGAAATGACCCTGGTTGCCTCTTGCACACAACCTGAGGTGTGAAGAGGGTTCAAGCGTGGGCTTCCCGTCTCACAGCCCAGGCACCAGTGGGCTGAGGCTAAACACTGACAGCAGATGGGCAGGCTGCAGCTGGACGGCCCATCAGTGGGCACAGCACTCTCCCTACCCATGTGTTGGCACCTGGCTGCTTAATATCAATTAGGAGCAGAAATGTTTGACTTCTTCCCTGTCCCATCTGCATAAAGGGAGAGTAAAATAAAGGGGTGAGGTGTCAATCCTTCAGGTTCTTTTTTTTTTTTTTGAGACGGAGTTTTGCTCTTGTTACCCAGGCTGGAGTGCAATGGTGCGATCTCGGCTCACCGCAACCTCCGCCTCCTGGGTTCAGGCAATTCTCCTGCCTCAGCCTCCCGAGTAGCTGGGATTACAGGCACACGCCACCATGCCCAGCTAATTTTTGTATTTTTAGTAGAGACGGGGTTTCACCATGTTGACCAGGATGGTCTTGATCTCTAGACCTCGTGATCCACCCGCCTCGGCCTCCCAAAGAGCTGGGATTACAGGCGTGAGCCACCGCGCCCGGCCCAATCCTTCAGGTTCTTTAACCTCGAGTCATGAGGGACCAGAGAATGTCACAAGTTTTCACTAAATGATTATTCAAAAGCAAATTATCTGCAGGGTATTTTTAGTGATTGTCTGGATATAAAACATCTGATGACACTTTGTAGAGGTGTACTAAGCATTCTTGTAGCTGACTACATAACATGAAAAACTTTTTTCAAGTCGCCCAATTATTACAATACACCAGAATTTAAAAAAAAGAAAAAAAAAGGACAACTTGGGCCGGGCACGGTAACTCACGCCAGTACTCACGCCAGTAATCCTAGCACTTTGGGAGGCTGAGGTGGGCGGATCACAGGATCAGGAGATTAAGCCTATGAGATTACCCTGGCCAACATGGTAAAACCCCATCTCTACTAAAAATACAAAAATTAGTTGGGCACGATGGCATGTGCCTGTAGTCCCAGCTACTTGAGAGGCTGAGGCAAGAGAATTGCTTGAACCAGGGAGCTGGAGGTTGTAATGAGCCGAGATCATACCACAGCACTCTAGCCTGGGCAGCAGAAGCAAAACTCCCTCTCAAAAAACAAAACAAAACAAAACAAAACAAGACTGGCACAGTGGCTCATGCCTGTAATGGAATCCCAGCACTTTGTAAGGATGAGGCAGGTGGATTATGAGGTCAAGAGTTCAAGACCGGCCTCCCCAAAATGGTGAAACCCCATCTCTACTAAAAACACAAAAATTAGCCAGGTGTGGTGGCAGGCACCTATAATCCCAGCTACTAGGTAGGCTGAGATAGAGAACTGCCTGAACCCAGGAGGCAGAGGTTGCAGTGAGCTAAGATCATGCCACTGCACTCCAGCCTGGGTGACATAGTGAGACTCTATCTCAAAAAAAAAGAAAGAAAGAAAGAAAGAAAAAAAAAAAAGACAACTAGGCCACGTGCAGTGGCTCATGCCTGTAATCTCAACACTGTGGAAGGCCAAGGAAGGCTGACTGCTTGAGTCCAGGAGTTCAAGACCAGCCTGGGAAACGTGGCAAAGCCCCATCTCTACAAAAAAAAAATGTAGCTAGATGCAGTGGTGTGTGGCTGTAGGCCTGGCTATTCAGAAGGCTGAGATGGGAGGACCACTTAAGCTCAAGAGGTCAAGGCTCTGAAGCTAGGGGACAAGGAAGTAAAGAGACCCCTTTGGGCCTGGACAACAAAGTAAAACCTTGGCTCTACAAAAAATTAAAAAATTAGCCCAGTGTGATGGCATGCACCTTTAGTCCTAGCTATCTGGAAGCAGAGGTAGGAGGATCACTTGAGCCCAGGAGTTCTAGGCTGTAGTGAGCTCTGATCACACACCTGCACTGCACTCCCACCTGTGCAACAGAACACAGTCCCGTCTCTAAAACAAAACAAAAAAGAAAATAGTATCTGCTTTGTCACTTCTGTATTTTTTTTCTGTTTAGAGACAGGGTCTCACTCTGTCACCCAGGCTGGAGTCCAGTAGCAGCATCAGCCTTGAACTCCTAGGCTCAGGCGATCTTCCCGCCTCAGCCTCCCAAGCAGCTGGGATATAGGCCTGCAATGTCATGCTCAGCTGCTTCTTTCAACAGATACGTACCTAAAAGGTGCCAGAGTCTGACCGGATTCTGAAGTAAATGTTGTTTCAATAAAAATCCATTGATCCCTTCAAAGGTAGGGGTTAGCGGTCGCAATTGTAAGCTCTGAAAAAAAAAATCCCAATACCAGAGGTCACACCAACATAACAAAATATCAAAGCAACGAGGACTAAAAATCAATTTTTTTTTTTTTTTAAGAGATGGGGTTTCACCATGTTGGCCAGACTGGTCTCGAACTTCTGACCTCAGGTGATCTGCCCGCCTCGGCCTCCCAAAGTGCTGGGATTACAGGCGTGAGCCACCGCGCCCAGCCTAAAAATCATTTTTAAAAGTTCAAACATATAATTATTTGTAATATCTACATTGCCCTGAAAAATGAGGTAATAGTCTAAGCAGTATTTCAAAGCTTTAAGGTAACATCAAAATATCGAAAGCAAGCAAACAGGTTAAAACGCAGTAGTTGGCCAGGCGAGATGGCTCCCGCCTGTAATCCCAGAACTTAGGAGGCTGAGATGAGTGGATCACCTGAGGTCAGGAGTTCAAGACCAGCCTGGCCATGATGGTGAAACCTGAGATCTACTAAAAACATAAAAATTAGCCAGTGTGGTGGGTGGTGGGAGACACCTGTAATCTCAGCTACTCAGGAAGCTGAGGCAGGAGAATTGCTTGAACCTGGGAGGGGAGGTTGCAGTGAGCCGAGATCACGCCATTGCACTCCAGCCTGGGTAACAAGAGCGAAACTCCGTCTCAAAAAAATAAAAACACCGGCCGGGCGCGGTGGCTCACGCCTGTAATCCCAGCACTTTGGGAGGCCGAGGTGGGTGGATCACGAAGTCAAGAGATCGAGACCATCCTGGTCAACATGGTGAAACCCCGTCTCTACTAAAAATACAAAAAATTAGCTGGGCACGGTGGCACGTGCCTGTAATCCCAGCTTCTCAGGAGGCTGAGGCAGGAGAATTCCCTGAACCCAGGAGGCGGAGGTTGCGGTGAGCCGAGATCGCGCCATTGCACTCCAGCCTGGGTTAACAAGAGCGAAACTCCGTCTCAAACAAAAACAAAAACAAAAACACCATAGTAGTGGCCAGGCATGGTGGCTCAGGTCTGTGGGTGGCTGAGGTGAGAGCACTGCTTGAGCTCAAGACTTCAAGACCAGCCAGAGCAACATGGGGAAACCCTACCTCTACAAAGAAAGCCTGTGTGCACCTGTAGTCCCAGCTACTGAGGAGGAGGCCGGCACGGGAGGATTGCTTGGGCCCAGGAAGCAGAGGCTTCAGTGAGCCATCATCCCGCCACTGCACTCCAGCCTGGGCGATAGAATGAGACCCTGTCTCAAAAAAAGGAAAAATGAAAACAAAACACAGCAGTGTGCTGGCTGCTATCCCATGGCCTGAAGCTTCTGCAGGGGGAACGGACGAGACCAGCTCTCCAAAGGCCACAGTGGCCGCGAAGACCCGGTGCTCCCGTTGTCACCAGAGAGTGGCTCCCTGTAGAACATTTCCAGGTACTAAACCAGTTAACAAGTATGTATTTTCAGCGACTTCCTTTCAAGATAAACATTTTCCCATTTAAATGTGTTTTAAGTTCTAAAGATCAGTGGCAAATCTAGGCAACATTGGGAGACTCCATCTCTTCAAAAAAATACAAAAGTTAGAGAGGTGCGGTGGCCCGTGCCTCGCTAAGACCTTTGACGTCAGGAGGATGAGGTAGGAGAATCACTGGAGTCCGGAATGTCGAGGCCACAGTGAGCCGAGATCGCACCACTGCATTCCAGCCTGGGCGACAGAGCCAGACTCTGTCTCAAAATTAACTAAATAAACAGCAACCGAAAATGGGTGGGTTAAGCTCCCAGGAGGGAGAGGAGAAAAAGCATCAGGCCAAAAGGTCGAGACTCAGGGTCTGGTTTTCGGGAGGAGATGGTATCCTTCGCAGAACTTGAAACAAGGCTTCCCCACAGGGGGTGCTGATGACTCTGTATCAGTACCATGCCAAACTAAAACAGCAAAATGCAACTACGGGGTTTCTGCGCACACAGAAACTTTCTGGGCCGCGCACTCGGCATTGAGCACCATAACTGGAAGGCGCTGGAATTCCTGGAGACTGAATCCAGCCACAGGTGCGGACTGCAAAATTCCACTTTAAAAGGCGACGGAGGGCCAGGAGCGGCGGCTCACGCTTGTAATCCCATCACTTTGGGAAGCCAAAGCAGGCGGATCACTCGAGGACAGGAGTTCGAGATTAGCCTTGGCTAACGTGGTGAAACTCCGTCTCTACTAAAAAAGCAAAAAAATTAGCCGGCCGTGTGGCGCGCGCCTGTACCACCAGCTCCTCCAGAGGCTGAGAAGAATCGCTTGAACACGGAAGGCAGAGATTGCAGTGAGCCGAGATCAGGCCACTGCACTCCAGCCTGAACAAAGAAAGAAACAACCAACCAACAAACACCCCAGAGAGATAGGCGGAAAATAGCCAAACACAACAGAAGGGCTGGGAAAGCCCACGCCGAGGGCTGCGCGGATCCCAGTCCTGCCCCTTCCCAGCCCGTCCAGCGCCCACGCTCCAGGGCCCGAACGGCCGCTCCGGACGCCGAGGGGGCGCAGCTGGAGGACCCGCGGGCCCACAGGCGCAGGCTGCCCCGCCACAGGGGCCAAGCGGCCTCTGACACCGACCCGCGCGGCGCGGCCGTCCCGAGGAGGTCGTCGCGAAAAGGGCGGGGCGGGAGGTGGGGCCCGGGCGCCGCGGGGATTTACCTGTATGGCTTGGCCTCCAGCCTCAGCGAGGCCCCCCGGAGGCCTGCTGGCCACGTACGGCCGCCCCCTCCCGGGCCCCGCGGGGAACCCCGGACTCCAGGCCGGGCCTGGGCCCCACAGCCGCCCGGGACCCGGACCTGGGCACCGGCGAAGGGCGCGGAGCAGCAGCAGCACAGCCGCCATGTTGGCCTGGAAGCCGCGCCTGCGCGAGCCGCGGGCCGCCACGGGGCGCCTGCGCGGGGGGGGTGGGCGGGGCCTGTCGGGCGCCTGCGCACCGGGTGCTGCCTGCCCCACCCCGCCGCCCTAGGCGGGCTCTCTCGCAGCTGCGTGAGGCTGTGCAGCGGGGGCGCCGTCTGTTAGGAGGCCGCGGCTGCCCTGTTGGTTTTTAACGCCCGCCTTGTATGTCCGGGTCGTGGCTGCGTGGTCGCGCTCCGCCCGCGCCGAGGGACCGCCCGCACGGGCAGCCTCGGTCCCCCGCAGGGCTCCGTCACAGGCGCGGGCGGACGTTGCGGGCCCGAATCCCGCCTGCGAGGAGAGGCCGGCGCGGGAGGCCTCGCGTCGGGAGGGCCCCTTCGGGGTGACGAGCGCAGGAAGGGGGCGGTTTTCCCGCTTCTTGAGCAGCCGGAGGACGGGAACCGGAGTTGCAGCCGACGCAGGAAGGGCAGCCCCGGACGGGGCGGGGAGCGCGCGGCGTGGCCTGGCTGGAGTGCGCAGAGCTCTGAGCGGAGCGCCGGTCCTGTCCCCTCCGACTGACTCACCTCGGAGGCGCTTCAAGCCCCCGTCCTGCCCCGGGAGTCCGGTCAGGGTTTGTCCCGGGCGCTGCGCGAGCCCAGCGTGGGAAGCGGGGAGGCGCGGCCCGGAAGCCGGGACGAAGGCTCTGTTCTCTCCGGGGCCCGCGCTCCAGGCCCGGGCAGGGTCCCTCGTGGGCTCCCAGGCGCGCGGGCTCCTCCGCGCCCCCCGCCCCTTCGTCCGTCCGCCTTAGGGCCCGAGCTGACGCCAGGGGCTGACAAGCTCGTTGAGTAGGAAGAGCAAAGACTAGACGGGTCTGTTACAGAGGTAGGATGAGGGGACTTACTTATTTTTATGCTTCTCTGTGTTTCCCAAATTCGTGACAATGAATGCTCAATGACAGCCAGCATCCCGCGTGCCTGGCTCCGTGTCCGACGCCCTGTGCGGGAAATCATCTCTCTTTTGCAAATAAGAAAACAGATTCAGAAGCATTAAAAGTAACCTGCCCAGGATCACAGCTCTGAAGTTAGTGCGGAATTTCAAGGCCGGTCTCGAGTCTGGGCCTGCACTCCCTCCACCGCTACAGACTAGACGGCCGAGCCAGCGGGCTGCGGTTATCCTCCTCTTCCTCAGCCCCTAAACGCTCGGGGAATTGTTTTGAATATCGCGGGTATTCGCCCTCTGCCCCCCCGAGGCCCGGGTGCCTCTGCAGAGGTGCTCGTGGCTGGGGAGGCGTTCTGCTGGTTTGCAGAGAGGGCCTCCCCCTAAACCCGGGGCTCCCACTGATTTTCACAACTGAACTGCCTTTTTTGCTTCTCTCATTGTACGGGCTGCCTTTGCAGTGAGTCCACCCTTGCCGTTTCCTCCTCTACATTTTTCTTTCCCTGGTTAAAAAACACGTGGTGGGCCGGGCGCGGTGGCTCACGCCTGTAATCCCAGCACTTTGGGGAGGCCGAGTGGGCAGATCACGAGATCAAGAGACGAGACCATCCTGGCCAACATGGTGAAACCCCGTCTCTCTTTTATTAAATAAATAAATAAATAAAAATAAAAAGCACCTGGTGGCCTTGGTCAGAGGGATCGAGCTTGTCACCGTCCTGCCCACTTTTCGCCTCCCAGCTCCAGGTGCTGCCCTCACCCTTTCTCCAGCCTTGTCCCGTGACCAACCCAACCAAACTTCTGAAAGGGTTTCTTGTGTCCTAGGAAGTGACTGATCCTCACACCCTTTATGCATATGTTCACAGAATTTGTGATTCAAAGCACACACATTTGGATATGTTTGGGAAGAGTTTAAGAAGCAGTCCTGTTAATACTGTCTGAGATGATTTAAAATCGTTTCCTGGCAATTCATCAGAAGCAGTGTGGGGTGTTGGCAAGCGGCCGCCTCTGGGGAAGAACACTGGGTTCTGTCCTCCTTGGCCTATGACCTGAAGCAAGTTATTAACTTCTCCAAGCCTCAATTTTCCCAGCAGTAAAATGGGGATGATAATTATGTGCAAAGCGAGGCTACGATCAGCCTTGGGTTTCCCACAGGGTGCTTGTAAAGATAAAATGCAGTAAATGTCTGTGAGGGCAACTGACGGGACAGGAATCTCTGGCATCCACAGTTATTACTGAGATGTCATGGGAAATGAGGGCATGGGAAAAGAGTACTGGTGCATTTATTCAAGCTTATCTATTTAACAACTGTGCTTTGAAGGCCGGCTGCGTCCCAAACCTACAGAGGTGAACTGTGTGGCTCTCAGCTTCAGTCCCGCCATAGTGCCAGGCAGCAGAGGCTCACGTAGCCTCGAGCCGTAGGGGTTTTAATGATTTGGGTGCCCCATGGTTTGGATCCAGGAAGAGGGACATGTGGGAGCGCTGGCTCCTGGGTCTGCCTTGGCCCCCAGAGCCAGCGGCAGAGCAGTTCCTCAGCTGTCAGGACACTGGCTTTCCCTCCTCCACACCGTCTGTTCTCTCTGCACTCCCTAACTGCCGCTCGCTCACTTCGACTGTCACCCTTCCTTAGCCCTCTGAACTCTGCACATTAGGACTTGGCATGACTTCCCTTCCCCGGCTGTTCTCTAGAGAGGCAGTCCCTTGGTGACTCGTGATTTGGGTCACCCTTAGGCCTCTGGATGGCTACCGACCCCAGGTTCCCTCAGCTCTTACTCCATCAGGGAGGATGCCTCAGGAGGACCTAGGGCAGCCCTTTCAGCCTGGGCTGTGGGAAGAGGACGGGAATCTGTCCCCATTCCCATGCCTTTGTTCCTGTTAATGCAGAAGCATCCTGGGCTCTGTGCCTTAGTCCCTGTCAGTTGAAGCACTTGAGGCAAGCTGCACTACAAACTTCAATTGCCTTATCTATCAAATAGTAATATTTGGCGTTCTGGAGACGGAAGTTGATCCTTTGGGACTTTTTTTGGTTTTAAGATCTAGGCTTTGGGCCGGCTGCGGTGGCCCATGCCTGTAATACCAGCACTTTCGGAGGGCGAGGCGGGTGGATCACTTGAGTTCAGGAGTTAGGGTTAGAGACCAGACTGGCCAACATGACAAAACTCCGTCTCTACTAAAAATACAAAAATATTAGCCAGGTATGGTAGCAACACGCCTGTAGTCCCAACTACTTGGGAGGCTGAGGCATGAGAATCGCTTGAACCCGGGAGGTGGAGGCTGCAGTGAGTCGAGATCGTGCTACTGCACTCCAGCCTAAGTGATGAGTGAGACCCTGTCTTTTTTTTTTTTTTTTTTTTTGGAGACGGAGTTTCGCTCTTGTTTCCCAGGCTGGAGTGCAATGGCGCGATCTCGGCTCACCGCAACCTCCGCCTCCTGGGTTCAGGCAATTCTCCTGCCTCAGCCTCCTGAGTAGCTGGGATTACAGTCACGTGCCACCATGCCCAGCTAATTTTTTGTATTTTTTAGTAGAGACGGGGTTTCACCATGTTGACCAGGATGGTCTCGCTCTGTTGACCTCGTGATCCACCCGCCTCGGCCTCCCAAAGTGCTGGGATTACAGGCGTGAGCCACCGCGCCCGGCCCCATATTTTTTCTTAAGCACGTTTGCTTCTGCAGTTAGCCTGGCCTCCAGAGCTCGTCGACTGCGGCACCCATAATGACTGCGCCAGAGCTGCAGCACTTGTGGCTCCTCTGCTGACTAATCCTGTATTCCTCAGTGTTTCTTTCTTTTCTTTTTTTTTTAAAGATGGAGTTTTGGCCGGGCGCGGTGGCTCACGCCTATAATCCCAGCACTTTGGGAGGCCGAGGCGGGTGGATCACGAGGTCAAGAGATCGAGACCATCCTGGTCAACATGGTGAAACCCCGTCTCTATTAAAAATACAAAAAATTAGCTGGGCATAGTGGCGCGTGCCTGTAATCCCAGCTACTCAGGAGGCTGAGGCAGGAGAATTGCCTGAACCCAGGAGGCGGAGGTTGCGGTGAGCCGAGATCGTGCCATTGCACTCCAGCCTGGGTAACGAGCGAAACTCCGTCTCAAAAAAAAAAACAAAAATCTCAACCCCAGCCGGCCCACTTAAGACCCCCTCTCCTCAGGAATCCGTGGACAAACAGAACCACACAAGTGGACTCTGGCTGGCGCTGGGAGTTTCCTGGGTGCTGTCAGAATGCGTTTCTGGTTTCTGGAAGTCTCAGCGAGCTCTGGCTGGAGGGCACAAGGGCTGATCAGGTTAAATTCAAGATTACTTGGAGATCAGATATGCCTGGAACCAAAGCATGCAATTCGGGTTTTACCGTCCCTGTCCCGGCTGTTTGTTTTTTTTTGTAAAGACGGGTTTCACCATGTTGGTCGTGCTGGTCTTGAACTCCCGACCTCAGGTGATCTGCCCGCCTTGGCCTCCAAAGGGCTTGGATTACAGGCGTGAGCCACCGCGCCCGGCCTTTTTTTTCTTTTTGTCCCTGCTGTTTTATGTTTTATTTAGCTTGATAGTTTACTTCGGCCCTAAGGCCGTCCTATATGAACTTAGTTTTGTAAACAGAACAGACAAAATAGAACAAACTCCATAGACTGTTTGCAGCACTTGACAGGTGAAGGGAAGAACCGAAGTGCTTGTCTAGGACGACACCGTTGCTCCCAGGGGCGCAGAGGAGCTGCCTCCCTGCAGCGTGGAGGCCACGGGGGAGTGACTGACAGTAATTTAACAGCCAGTAGCACTTCTATATTTAACTCATACAAAATCTATTCTTCAATTTTCTGAAAAAAATTTAAAGTTGCTTCTGAGTGAGTCACTGCATCTGTTGCAGTTGGCAAGCATGGAGTTTCCCCAAGTTGGGATGTCAAAAAAATAAAAATAAAAATAAAATTTAAAGTTGCAAAGTAAAACTGGGTTTCAGTAACAAAATGTATTAATTCATACGATACTGAGCACATACGCTGTCCCTGTGTTGTTTTCTTTTTCTTTTTTTCTTTTTTTTTTGACAGAGTTGCGCTCTTGTTACCCAGGCTGGAGTGCAATGGCGCGATCTCGGCTCACCGCAACCTCCGCCTCCTGGGTTCAGGCAATTCTCCTGCCTCAGCCTCCTGAGTAGCTGGGATTACAGGCACGTGCCACCATGCCCAGCTAATTTTTTGTGTTTTTAATAGAGATGGGGTTTCACCATGTTCACCAGGATGGTCTCGATCTCTTGACCTCATGATCCACCCGCCTCGGCCTCCCAAAGTGCTGGGATTACAGGCGTGAGCCACCGCACCCAGCTGTTTTCTTTTTCTAAGACCGGGTCTTGTTCTGTTCCGAGGCTGGAGGGCAGTGGCATGATGATGGCTCGCTGCAGTCTTGGCCTCCTGGGCTTAAGGAGGCCTCACAGCCGGCTAATGTTTTAATCTTGGTAGAGTTGAGGTCTTGCTGTGTTGCCGGTGCTAGTCTCAACTCCTGGCCTCAAACAGTCCTCCCATCTCAGCCTCCCAAAGTAGCTCCTGCTTCTTAATGTATGAAACATTTGAAACATTACCTGCTAAATTTAGCTAAGTTCCTGGAAGTGTTTTATTTATTTATTTTTTGTAAAAAGTGAGTTATTTAGAGAGAGAAAAAGGAGAAGGAGAGAAAGGGACAGCTAGCTCTCACACTGAGTGAGAGAAAGAAAAGCCGCTCTCACACTGAGTGAGAAGGGTTCCCAGAGGAGGAAACCAGAGAAGGAAAGCTCCTCTCACACTGAGAGAATCCAGAAAGATGGAATCCAGGAGAGGAAAGCAGCTTCCACACTGAGTGGAAGGGAATAGAGAGAGAGAGATGGAGTTTAGGAGGGGAAGACAGGCTTCCACCAGAGAGTGTGGAAGGGGACCCCGGAGGGGAAATCCCGAAGAGGAAAGACAGCTTCCACAAAGGGAGTGTGGAAGGGGACCCCGGAGGGGAAATCCAGGAGAGAGAAAAACAGCTTCCACTTGAGTATTTGTGGAAGGGGGCCCAAACCCTGGAAGTGTTATCACCACCACCTTCTGACTGCACAGTGGCTCATGCCTGTTAACCCAGCAATTTGGGAGGCAAAGGCAGAAGGACTGCTTGAGCCCAGGAGTTCAAGACCAGCCTGGGAAACATGGTAAGACCCTATCTCTACAAAGAAACACAAAAAATAACTGGGGGTGCTGGCGTGTGTCTGTAGTCCCAGCTACTCGGAGGCTGAGGCGGGAGGACTGCTTGAGCCTGGGGGTCAGGCTGTATGAGCCTCGATTTTGTCACTGCACTCCAGCCTAGGGGAAAAAGACCCTGTTTCAAAAAAACCAAAAAACTCTTTTTCCAAAGATACCTGTGATTTTACACATTTTAAAAGGGAACTTGTCATATGAGATTTAAGATTATCCCTTGCAGCCAGGCACAGTGGCTCATGCCTGTAATCCCAGCACTTTGGGAGGCCAAGGTGGGTAGATCACCTGAGGTCAGGAGTTCAAGACCAGCCTGGCCAACAGCGCGAAACTCTGTCTCTACTCCAAGTACAAAAATTAGCCGGGCGTGGTGGTGCGTGCCTGCAGTCCCAGCTACTCGGGGGCTGAGGCAGGAGAATCACTGGAACCGGGAGGCAGAGGTTGTGGAGAGCTGACATCACGCCACTGCTCTCCAGCCTGGCCAACAGAGCGAGACTCCATCTAAAAAACAAAAATCCCTTGCAAGCTCCTCTCTAGCTAAGACATCCTGAAGTACTATTGAGGACTTGAGGAATGTGCTATTAAACCTTTCCTGAATTCAGCACTAGGAAGAAGTTCTGAATCTGCTGCCCCGTAACTTAAGCACTGCAGTTATTCCCACCACTGACACAGCTGGGGCCTGGCTGTCACCATGGCTTTGACCACGTCACTCAACTCAATTCCAGGGATGGACGGAGCCTCCATGGCCAGTACGTCTTCGGCTGCTTTCCAAATCCAAGGAGCAGCTGGAGAGAGTGTTGTGTCATGTGCTGGATACAACCACACACAGGAGTTTCTGGTACATCACGTGCCAGTCATGCATCCCCAGGACAGACTGGAGTCCTTGCTGGGATGGTGTTTGAGATCCCGCTGTTGTCTCCCTGCTACTGCAGCAGCACTTGGAACAGCAGGCACTCCAACCTTTGCTGAATGAGTGCACGATTCATCTTCCCAGCTAAGTCCCTGCTTTGTGCAGGCTGAAATTCATTACATAAAACACATTATGCAATATTATGACAGCCTTACTAGGAAAAAGTCTTAGGAAATCTTTTCCTTTTTTTTTTTTTTTTTTTTTTTGAGACAGAGTCTCACTCAGCAGTGGCGTGATCTTGGCTCGCTGCAACCACCATTTCCTGGGTTTCGCCATGTTGGCCAGGCTGGTCTTGAACTCTTGACCTCAGGTGATCTGCCCACCTCGGCCTCCCAAAGTGCTGAGGTTACAGGGGTGAGCCACAGCGCCCAACGACTTTTATTTTCTTCTACTCCCACCCTTCCCTGGGCTCAGTCAGCTCTCCAGCCTCAGCCTCCCAATGTATTGGGATCATAGGCAGAAGCTACCATGCCCAGCTTGCACCTTTTATTTATTTATTTATTTTAAGACAGAGTTTTGCTCTTGTTGCCCAGGCTGGAGTGTAATGATGCGATCTCAGCTCACTGCAATCTCTGCCCCCCCAGGTTCAAGTGATTCTCCTGCCTCAGCCTCCCAAGTAGCTGGGACTACAAGCATGTGCCACAAAGCTTGGCTAATTTTTTGTATTTTTAGTAGAGACAGGATTTCTCCATGTTGGTCAGGCTGATCTTGAACTCCCAACCTCAGGTGATCTGCCCACCTCCCAAAGTGCTGGAATTACAGGCATGAGCCATTTTGCCCAGCCTCTTTTATTTATTTTCATTGCCTAATTAGAGCCTTATCAGTTTTGGTGTCATTTTAAAGTCTAAATATATGATGTGTTTTTTTCTCAATATATCACAAATTGCATACTTACAATCCAACTGCAGTCCATGTTGGTCAGGCTGGTCTTCAACACCTGACCTCAGGCGATCTGTCTGCCTTGGCCTCCCAAAGTACTGAGATTACTGGGTTCGCTTGACCCCGGGAGGCAAAAAAAAAAAAAAAAAGTCTAGCTTTTTACTTTTTTTCCAACACATTTTATATATATTTCAGGTTTACAACATGATATTGAGGCTGGGCACAGTGACTCACGTCTGTGAGCCCAACACTATGGGAGGCTGAGGTTGGGGGACTGCTTGAGGCCAGGAGTTCCAGACCAGCCTTGCAACATAGGGAGACCCCCATCTCGGCAAAAAAGATTTTTTTTATATTAACTAGGTGTGGTGGCTCATACCTGTGGTCCCAGCTACTCAGGAGGCTGAGGTGGGAGGATCCCTTGAGCCCAGGAATTTAAGGTTACAGTGAGTCTTGGTCACACTACCACACTCCATCCTGGGGGACAGAGTGAGACCCTGTCTCTAAAAGAAAAGGTAAAAATAAAATAAAAGTAAGTTTCATGTTATATGTACTTTACCACAATGAAAATTGGGGAGAAAATAGAATACAAAATAGCATTTGACAGTAGACACTGCAATTGATAGGGCTACAGACGAAGTATGGGGTTTAGAGTTTTTTTTTTTCCTCGTTTCAAGTTTTAATCAAAGCTTGTATATAAGATTACTTTCTTCCTCAATCTTCTCAATTGTTTCCTCCTTGTATTTGCCCTTTTCCTTTCCTACTTGGCGAGATTGGGCTTTCTGTTCAAGGATCTTTTTGCGGTCTTTGTCCAGTTTTAGTCTAGTGATAACCAACTTGCTGGGGTGAATGCCTGCGTGGACAGTTGTGCCATTAGCCTTTTCCCGCTGCACCCGTTGAGTGTAGATTACGTATTTCTTCCTGTAAACCTGGACTACTTTGCCAATCTGCTGACCTTTCTAGTGTCTTCATACAACCTGAACTTCATCATCCTTTCGGATGGGCATGGATCGCACGCTGTACTTCTGTCTCAGCTCTTTGGAAAGAGGGGAGGACATAATCTTCCTGCGAATGTGGGAAGGTGCATTGAAATGCCTTTTGGGATTCTTGCTTCGGTCGGAAGTCACAAAGGGATTGAACTTCATTTTGGCAGCTCCCGCTTAGGTGATGGCCGCAAAAGGTGGGGTTTAGAGTTTCAAAACTTGGCCAGGTGTGGTGGCTCACACCTGTCACCCCAGTACTTTGGGAGGCCGAGGTCAGGAGTTCGAGACAAGCCTGACCAATATGGTGAAACCCTGTCACTACTGAAAATACAACCAGGCATGGTGGCAGGCGCCTGTAGTTGGGCACCTGAGGCAGGAGAATCGCTTGAACCCAGGAGGTGGAGGTTGCAGTGAACCGAGATTGTGCCATTGCACTCCAGCCTGGACCACAGAGCAAGACTCTGTTTCAAAAAAATAAAAAATAAAATAAAAAATAGGCCAGGCGCAGTGGCTCACTCCTGTAATCCCAGCACTTTGGGAGGCTGAGGTGGGTGGGTCACCTGAGGTCAGGAGTTCAAGACCAGCCTGGCCAACCTGGTGAAACCCTGTCTCTAAAAAAAATAAAAAGAAAGAAATAGGCCGGGTGCAGTGACTGACATCTGTAATCCCAGCACTTTGGGAGGGCGAGGCAGGTGGATCACTACGTCAGGAGATTGAGACCATCCTGGCTAACACGATGAAACCCAGTCTCCACTAAAAATACAAAAAATTAGCCAGGTGTGGTGGCAGGCGCCTGTAGTCCCAGCTACTTGGGAGGCTGAGGCTGGAGAATCGCTTTAACCCGGGAGGCAGAGGTTGCAGTGAGCTGAGATTGTGCCACTGCACTGCAGCCTGTGTGACAGAGCAAGACTGTCTTAAAAAAAACAAAAACAGCCAGGTGCGGTGGCTCACGCCTGTAATCCCAGCACTTCGGGAGGCCGAGGCGGGTGGATCACGAGGTCAACAGATCGAGACCATCCTGGTCAACATGGTGAAACCCCGTCTCTACTAAAAATACAAAACATTAGCTGGGCATGGTGGCGCGTGCCTGTAATCCCAGCTACTCAGGAGGCTGAGGCAGGAGAATTGCCTGAACCCGGGAGGCGGAGGTTGCGGTGAGCCGAGATCGCGCCATTGCACTCCAGCCTGGGTAACAAGAGTGAAACTCTGTCTCAAAAAAAAAAAAAAAAAAACCAAAAACAAATTGTGGGGTAGTTTTAGTGGTACTGAGGTCAGGGGCTCCAAGAATATCTGAATCATGTTTAATCCCACAGCTCCTCCTGCCTTTGAGATTTGGAAGGTGATACCCCAGAGTTACAGTAACTGGGAATCAAGACACATCACAACTGATTGTGAAATGAGCCTGGGTTCCAGATTCTAATGCTAGCAATACTGGTGAGCTGTGGCTGACCACAGAGCTGAGGCCAGGCCTGGTGGACTCACACTGAGCTATCAGTTCTCACCACAGGGCCGGGGCAGAAGGCAGAAGGGAAAGGCCAGGGGTGAGCCTGCTCCGCCCATTTCTGCCACTCGCGGAGAAGAGGAAGCAGGAAGAAGGCTGGGCTGCCTCTCTTCACAGTGACCTCTGGGCCATCTGCAAGGAAAGGGCAGAGGGTCCCACGGCGCATGCAGTTGCTGGTGGGCCAGTGCGGGGAAAAGACCTCATAAGCGCCGAGGCAGGAGCCAAAAGCCTCAGCCCATTTCCCTTTTTTTTTTTTTCCCTGAGACGGAGTTTTGTTCTTGCTACTCAGGCTGGAGTGCAATGGCGCGATCTCGGCTCACCGCAACCTCTGCCTCCTGGGTTCAGGCAATTTTCCTGCCTCAAACTCCTGAGTAGCTGGGATTACAGGCACGCGTCACTGTGCCCAGCTAATGTTTTGTATTTTTAGTAGAGACAGGGTTTCACCATGTTGACCAGGATGGTCTCGATCTGTTGACCTCGTAATCCGCCTGCCTCGGCCTCCCAAAGTGCTGGGATTACAGGCGTGAGCCACCGCGCCGGCCCCAGCCTATTTCCATATAAATAACGAAGAAGAAAGTAACTAGAAATTAACTGTAGTAGTTATTATTCATATGCGATCTTAGTTATTCATAGGTGATCTTAATTCTTTTACTGAAGCCTCTCAAGTCAGAAGTGTGAACCTGGGGTGACACTGTGAAATGAATGACACTAAGGCAAGATGCTTTAAGCCCTCTGTCACACCTGCATAAGGGCTGCTGGAGGGCACCTCGGCTGTGCAGTGGCACCAGCACTGGGAAAACACCTGCCGTTTAGCCAGCCAGGGAAGGAGACGTCCAAAATGGCCGAGACATCTCCTTCCCCGGAGGAGTTAGAAGAAAACTCCGCTTCTCCAAGCTCTTGCGGTAGGCTTGACGGCTGTCAGGGAGACCCACAAACATCCGGGGTCTTAACTGTCTCTATGTGATGCTGTGCTTCAGTGGTCATGTTCCATGTCTACTCTCACGTTCTGCTTCTGCACCTGGTTCCTTTTTTCTTAGAAATGATATATCAGTAATAGTAACATAAATCTTAGTATTTCAGTTCTTTCTTGATAAGTATGGAAAAAGTGCTGATGCATTATGCTCCTTACCTCACTTCGGGTGCCAGAAATTCCTGCGCCCCGACCTGAATGCCACGCCCTATCCACCCTGCCCCCAGTCTCTGACCTCCAAGACCACGCCCTACCTACCCTGTCCCCAGATTTGCAACTCAATAAAAGTGGGAGCGTCCAGGCATTCGGGGGCACTGCTGGTCTCCGCGGTCTGGGTAGCAGTGGACCCCGGGCCCAAACTCTCTTTTCTCGATCTCTGTCTTGTGCCTTTTATTTCTACAATTTCTCATCTTCGCACCAGCAGAGAGGGGCTCACAGAACCCTGTAGGGCTGGACCCTACAGGCCAGGAGGTCCTTCGCCGGCCCAGTCCACAGCTGAGAGTGGGGTGTCATGAGGGAACAGGACGAGGACTGTGGAGCAGCCTTGAAAGCCTTTGTTTAGGGGCAAAATGAAGTCTGCACATCACTTCCCAGAAGGGCAGTTGTCCAACACTGCCTGGTGCTGGGCTCTTCCCCATGGGTGTGCCAGATCTAGGAGGTCATCTGGCAGAGGCAGTGCCTGAGTGTTTGGCTACACAAAACAGCACTGGGGCCGGGTGTGGTGGCTCACCCCTGTAATCCCAGCACTTTGGGAGGCCAAGGCAGGCGGATCATGAGGTCAAGAGATTGAGACCATCCTGGCCAACACGGTGAAACCCCGCCTCTACTAAAATACAAAAATTAGCTGGGTGTGGTGTTGCACGCCTGTAGTCCCAGCTACTTGGGAGGCTGAGGCAGGAGAATTGCTTGAACCCAGGAGGTAGAGGTTGATTGCAGTGAGCTGAGATCGCACCACTGCACTCCAGCCTGGCACCTGGCAACAGAGCGAGACTGTGTCTCAAAAAAAAAAAAAAATTAACTGCACTTAGTGAAATGTCACAAAAAATTTAATTTCCAGTTTGGAGGATGTGGCAATGCTGGCACTCCAGGACCTGTCCCCATGGCCCCTTGGGGCTGTGCCGGCTGCCTGCCCGACCCCCCCACCTCTCTGTATCCTCCCGTTTCTACTTGAACTACTGCAACAGCTTCCCACCTGGCCTCTCCCTTCAGGCTGTTTTGAGGGTGATGTTTTAAAATAGGAGTTTGATCTTTAAGCCTCGTGTTGGAAACCTTCACTGGTCCCCCGCTGCTATAGACCAAGTAGCACTGCTGCACCCCGACGACATCCCTCCTCCTGCTTCTGTCTTGCTGCCTCTCCGCTTTCGGTGGCTGCGCCCGATGCCCTGTACCCATCACCCACGCAGCAGGACCAAAGAGCATCTCAGACTTTAAGTGCACAAAACTAAACTCTTAAAAAAAAAAAGCCTCAAGGTAAAAAAAAAAAAATTAAAAAAAAACTAAACTCGGCTGGGTGCGGTGGCTCACGCCTATAATCCCAGCACTTTGGGAGGCTGAGGCGGGTGGATCATGAGGTCAAGAGATCGAGACCATCCTGGTCAACAAGATGAAACCCTGTCTCTACTAAAAATACAAAAATTAGCTGGGCATGGTGGCGCGCGCCTGTAGTCCCAGTTACTCGGGAGGCTGAGGCGGGAGAACTGCTTGAACCCAGGAGGAGGAGGTTGTGGTGAGCTGAGATCGCACCATTGCACTCCAGCCTGGGTAACAAGAGTGAAACTCCATCCCAAAAAAAAAGAAAAAACTAAACTCTTTTTTTCACCCAAACTGGCCCCTTCCTTAAGGCTGTCTTCCAGGCAATGCTAACCTCACCCTGAACCTTCTTTTACTGCCCACAGAACCTTGCCGATCATCTTCAGTCCAGCTGTCTCTACTCCATCTGCACCTGTCTCTGTGCGTTCATCATCTCACAGCCATCCTTTCAGGCAGGTCGGACCATCTCCCACCCACCTTCCCACAACCCTCTGATGGCTTACCTTTTCCCTTAGGATAAAATGCCAACTCTTTTTTTTTTTTGAGATGGAGTCTTGCTCTGTTGCCCTCAGTGGAGTGCAGTGGTGCGATCTCAGCTCACAGCAGCCTCTGCCTCCAGGATTCAAGTGATTCTCCTGCCTCAGCCTCCCAGGTAGCTGGGATTACAGGCACCCGTCACCATGCCCAACTAATTTTTTTTTTTTTTTTTTTTTGATGGAGTCTCATTCTGTTGCCAGGCGCCAGGCTGGAGTGCAGTGGCACAATCTCGGCTCACTGCAACCTCCGCCTCCTGTGTTCAAGCAATCCTCCTGCCTCAGCCTCCCAAGTAGCTGGGACTACAGGCACACGCCACCACGCCCAGCTAGTTTTTTTTTTTTTGTATTTTTACTAGAGACGGGGTTTCACCATGTTGACCAGGATGGTCTCGATCTCTTGACCTCGTGATCCACCCGCCTCAGCCTCCCAAAGTGCTGGGATTACAGGCTTGAGCCACCGCGCCCGGCTAATTTTTGTATTTTTAGTAGAGACAGCGTTTCACCATGTTGGCCAGGCTGGTCTGAAACTCCTGACCTCAGTGATCTGCCTGCCTCGGCCTCCCAAAGTGCTGGGATTGCAGGCATGAGCCACCTCACCCAGCCTCAAAGTTTTTCTAATTAATGCATTACCTGGCTTCTTTCCCTTTAATCTGCATTTTTCTCTACATGTTCTGCTTCTGTTGAAATTCAGTTTGCTTTTACCTTAGTGTAGTTTCAGATTCTGTTTCCAAGGCCAACTGCCTGCTGATTCATATTAATATTTCATACTTGAAATTTCCTTGATAGCTGAGCATGGTGGTGCTCGCTTGTAATCTCAGCTACTCAGGCGGGAGGATCACTTGAAGCTGGACTGCGCTGCCAGCTCCTGTGACTACCACGCCCCTCAGCCCCAGGGGAAGAAATTCCTGAGTGTGAGCTTGACTGCTCAGCTTGATGTTTTTCAAAGCTTCCCAATGATGAGTATTCTGAGGGACCAAAATAAAAAAATACCAATTTCTAGTCCCCCCTCATCTCGATTAATTCAACGGGTGATGATGGGGTCCAGGACTGTGAATTTTGTTGATTTTACCAGATATTTCTTCCAGTGAGGCAAATATGGAAACCCTTGATCAGCTACTGATGAACGCTCATCAGCCCATACACGGCTATGCTTTCGTTTTTGTTTTTTTTTTGAGACAGAGTCTTGCTCTGTTGCCCAGGCTGGCGTGTAGTGGCGCGATTTTGGCTCATTGCAACCGTCCACCTCCTAGGTTCAAGTGATTCTCCTGCCTCAGCCTCCTGAGTAGCTGGGATTACAGACAGGCACGTGCCACCAAGCCCGGCTAATTTTTTTGTATTTTCAGTGGAGGCGGGTTTTCAGCATGTTGGTCAGGCTGATCTCAAACTCCTGACCTTGTGATCCGCCCGCCTCGGGGTCCCAAAGTGCTGTGATTACAGGAGTGAGCCACTGCGCCCTGCACATCGGCTGTTTTTATCAGCTGTTCACCCTCATCCAATGCCATGAGTAGTTGGGGGTAAAGACCAAAATCTGGCTGCCTACAGGAGGCTAAAAGTCCAGTTACAGCATAACTAATGCTTCCACAGAGCTCCCGCCAAGCTATAACTAATGGTTACTACCATAACTAATGGTAGTTAGTTATAACTAATGGTTACTATAACTAATGGTTACTACCATAACTAATGGTTATTAGTTATAAGCATTATAACTAATGCTTCCACAGAGCTCCCGCCAAGCTATAACTAATGGTTACTACCATAACTATACTACCATAACTAATGCTTCCACAGCTCTCCCGCCAAGCACCATGCTACAGCCTCTTCATTTAATCTTCCCTATGAGTCTGAAACAGGTGCTACGGGCGGGTGCGGTGGCTCATGTCTATAATCCCAGCACTCTGGAAAGCTCAGGAGGGAGGGTAGCTTGAGTCCAGGATTTTGACACCAGCCTGGGCAACACAGCAAGATCCTTTCTCTATGAAAATTTTAAAAATTAGCCAGGTGTGGTGCCTGCCTGTGGTCCCAGCTACTTAGGAGGCTGTTGGGAGGATCCTCTGAGCCCGAGAGGCGGAAGATGCAGTTAGCAGTGCACTCCAGCATGGGCGACCGAGTGAGACCCTGACTCAAAGAGAAAAAAAAAAAAAAGAAATGCTACTTGTAGTTCCCATTTTACCCATCAAGAAACTGAAGATCTGAGAGGCAAAGCCTCCAGGGTGACTGCTAGTTACTGGTAAGGCTGGGATTTGAATATGGGCGGTTTAACAACTGAAGGTCACTGGACATACTGCGTGTTGCCCAAGGGGAAAGACCATCTTCACGGTCTATCCGCTCAGGACTTCGCAATTCCAGTATTTCGTAATTTGAGGCTTGTAAATATTTTGCTTACCAGCTGTCTTAGACTTCAGTAAGATGCAGAATTAAAAAAAGAGACTCGGGCCGGGCGTGGTGGCTCACGCCTGTAACCCAAGCACTTTGGAGGTCAAGGCGGGCCGATCACCTGAGGTCGGGAGTTCAAGACCAGCCTGACCAACATGGTGAAACCCCGTCTTTAAAAAAACAAAAAAATAATAAAATAAAATAAAATAAAAAAATAAAGACACTCAAAGGTGCACCGATTTTGTTCACGTGGCTTTTCTGGTTTTAGTGCTGGATGAGAACACAGGTGCACTTAGAACAGGATCCATACTTATCAGAGGCTTGATAAATTTTAGCTGCAAACAAAACCAGTTCTCATCTACCTTTTTCGCGTCTTGCAGAACTAGCAAGGCAGGGGCTGCGGCTCAGGCTCTCAAAGCGGGAGGCCCAGGCGCTCTCGAGCCGCGACCGCGATCCACCCGGGGGCTGTTCCCTGGGATTGGCAGAGGAAGCTTCACCGCGCGGGAGCGGGGCTGCGCGGCCAGAGCCCTCCCCGAGCGACCGCCCCGAGGCCCCGGTCCCTTCCCCTCCCTTGGCCGCCGCCCAGGGCTCCGTGCCCCGTGACGCCCGCCAGGGCAGTGCGGCCGGAAGCCGGGCCTTCCGGGGGGCGGGCCGTGCGTGGCCCGAGATGGCCGCGGGACAGGCAAGAGACCACGGGTACACCATAAGTACCCGCCGCTACGGCCCGCGAAGCGGACGTTTTGTCTCGCAGCGCTTGAATACCAGATTTTGTTTCCAGGCCACATCCCTATCGCTTCCGGCACTTCGAAAGACCAATCGCCAGGCCCGAGAATGCAAGACCCACGCCCTTTGCGACGGAAGCAGCCAATCCCGTTGCTCGCTGCTCCTAGCGTCGCGTGCGCCCTTGCGCAGGACCCTGCCCAATCGTTACCGGGACGTCCTCCTAGTCCCGCCTCCGGGCCGCCACAGAGGCTGTCAATCCCGCCTCGCCCCTTCACTCCATTAGCGAGCTTCCTCCCGACGCTGTGACGTGCGCAGCCCCTACGGCCGGCCGGGGCGGGCCAATGGCGGTGGCGGATACGGCGGGCCAATGGGCGGGAGCGTCTCATGTGGCCGGCGCCCGCCGCAGCCGCCGCTGGGTCCTGGAGCCAGAGGCCGCCCTGAGACGGTGCGCGATGGACCGAGGGCCCCAGCCGGGGAGGCGCCGCCGCCGAGCCCGCGGCCAGACGGCCCCTCAGTAGCGTCCACACCGGGAGTCGCGGCGCTCGCCCGAGCCGTGGGCGCGCCCGAGGGGCGGGCTCGCCTCCCGCCGGCCCTCGCAGCTCGGCCGGGTCCGAGCCCGCGCCGCCGCCGCCGCCGCCGCCTTCGCGCTCGGGCCGCGCGGCCCGGGAAACGCGGCCGCGGGCTGCATGGGCAGCGCCCGCGCCCCGCCGGTGAGCCGCCGCGGAGCCGCGCAGCCCTCGGAGCCCGGTGAGAGGTGCCGCTGGCCTGGGGGTGGTGGTCGGGGCGGGCGCGGGTCATTCGCGCGGCCTTGCGGCCTGCAGGCCTTCCCCGGCGGCGGAGCTGCGCCTCGGGCCTCGGGACGGGCCTGGGGATCCGGGTCCGGGTCCGGGGCCGGGTGGGCGGGGGGCTTTGGGGGCCCGGGGCTGTCGTGAGGGGCCAGTAATGGGTCCCGGGGCCGGCCTGGGGTCTTTAGGGGCACGGGGTGGCCGTGAGGGGCCAATAGGGGTTCCGGGGCGGGCCCGGGAGGTCGGGGGAGCTCGGAACGCCGTGAGGGAGGCCGAGCGGTTCGAGGTGGCCGTGAGGGGCGGACGGTGGCTCCGGGCCCGTCTGGGTGACCGGGGTCTCGGGGCGGCTGTGAGGGACCAACTGGGGGCTCCGCTGCGGGCCTGGGCGGCCGTGAGAGGCGGACGGGGGTCTCCGCGGCGGGCCTGGGTGGCCGGGGGCCCGGGGCGGTCGTCAGAGGCGGACGAGGGGCTCCGGGGCGGGCCTGAGGGGTGTTGGGGACCTGGGGCTGCCGGGAGGGGCCTCCAGGGGGCCCCGGGCGGGTGCCGGGTGCTGCGGAGCGGAGGCGCCGACCTCTGACCCGCGAGAGGGGCGCCTTCGCGGTGCTGGTCCTAGTTGTTATTCTCAGCGTCCCTATTATTATCGCTGTTTTGAAGTGAGAGCAGGCGGCTCTCGGGCTCCGAGCCGGAGGGGGCGGGCGAACGGGGGACCTGGGGGCGTCAGAGTTGCTGGAGGCGCGCGTAGGCCGAGGAGGGGCAGGAATGCGGGTAGCCGTGCTGGGGGTGTTAGGGGGAGGGTAGGCGGGCCGGGGGGGCGGCTGGGAGGAAAGCGGTGGCGGTGGCGGCTGCAACAGCAGCCCTTGGCCTCAAGGAACAATGTGAGACGTTGCCTGAAATGTTAATTTCCGTTCCTCATTTCATCATCCCCTGGCAGGGCGGTAGCTGTGTGTGGTGTGTGTGTGTGTGTGCGCGCGCGCGTGTGCGTGTGTGTGTGTGTGTGTATAGGGTTGGCCCTGCCACATTGATTCAGTCCCCTCTCAAAGAGGGATTGTACTGTTAACTCTTGTATCTGTGTCGTGGGAAGGTTGGGCGGGGGGAGTCTTGATTTTTCTCGAGGCCTGCTCTTTTCCCCGTGCCTCACTAAGATTTTCTGTTCCTGTTGTGTTTTTGGAAGGTTAGTGTTGTATACCAGCTTCCAGGGAGTTTTAGAAGACGCTTGGGAAGATGAAGCTGGTCTACCAGCTACCTATGCGTTAAAACTATTTTTCTTCTAACGGTTAAGATGTAAACATGCTTAGGTTTCCTGGGTTTTGCAGGTTGTGATTAGTTTTGTATCCATTTGCAGGAACAAGGTTTTTTTGGTAGAGAAATCAGATTTCAGGCTTTCTTATATGAAGAGAGAGTTTTATGCAGTGATTTGAGCAATATCCTTAACACTTGAAATGAGAAATGAGTGTACACAATTGTTGAACTGCAAAACTTAGAATCTTTTGATCCTTTTTGGAGTGATGAGACATATAAGATGAAATTGCTTGTGGAAAAAATGCCGTTGAAACAGTTACTATTTTTGTTGTGTGCAGACCCAGTCAATGGCATAACTTGGATAGTTCAAAATCAGAGACCCTGAGACTGTTTAGTTGGTGTCTCTCAGACCTGGATTTCTCATTACTAAGTGTTGGCTGCCTTGGGAGACCTAGAGTTCTATTAGAGAATGATTGCACAAGTCTTCTGATACTACTTTGCAACTGTAGTTAAACCAGAAAAAAAAAACGGGGGTGGGGGAGTGGGGTCGATATCTTCCTCAGCTTTCATTGTGACCCTTGCATTGGATCTAGTATGGTTGGTGTGGCCTCCCCCACCCTCCATTCAGCGGTGGTTCTCCTGTTTCTGTCGTTTCTCCCCTAAGAGCAGGATCTCATTTGATAGGCTGGCCATCTGAATGGAACGGGATGGGAGGGAACAAAGACCTAGTCGCTGTGACGTTTTCTCTGTTCTTTGTGTGTGCCTCTTGAGTTTGTTGAAAAGTTCCCCGCAAGATATTGCTAAATTTGACCGAAACTTGAAACTTTCAGCAGTTTTTTCTTGTGTTTTATTTTTACTGTGGTAAAATGTAACACAATTTAGCAGAAGTTTGTCTTTAAATGTGTCACCTTTAAATCCTGAGTTCCTCTTTTGCAGCTCTAATTTGTGTTGCCTTCTGACTTGCCTTGCCGCCATCAGATGCTGTTCTCCGGACTAGCCATGCTCATCACCGCACACCAGCAGTGGCTTTCATCGCACCCAGATGGGCTGCTGCTCAGTGGCCGTCACATTAGCTGTAATTACAGTGTTGGTACAGTGACAAGTAGAACTCCCTACAAATAGAGTTTAAAAACCTATGCCGTTTGTATATGAGAATATTTTTCTGAGCTTTTTGTGCTTTTTTTTTTTTTTCTTTTTTTTTTGAGATGGAGTCTCACTGTGTTGCTCGGGCTGGAGTGCAGTGGTTCGATCTTGGCTCACTGTAACCTCCGCCTCAGCCTCCCTAGTAGCTGGGATTACAGGCACCCGCCACCATGCCTGGCTAATTTTTCTATTTTTAGTAGAGATGGGGTTTCACCATCTTGGCCAGGCTGATCTTGAACTCCTGACCTCATGATCCACCTGCCTTTGCCTCCAAAGTGCTGGGATTACAGGCGTGAGCCACTGTGCCTGGCGTCTTCTTATGACTTCTTAAGTAGGTTTGATACAGAAACGTTATGCTTGGTCAAATATAAGAGTAGACTTACTTGCATATGGGCAGTGAGCCCATTATCAATTAAATAACATAATTAGTATCAGTAAATGCTAGTTCAGAAAATAATCTGCATTTTGTTGCCAAAATAAGTGTTTTGATCTGTCCATTACCCTGTGTAAGTCCCTTCATCCCTCATATGGCAAGTGTGATGGATGAATGTCTCTTCCTAGCAAAGTATTTGTAGGTAACAGGTGAAAATGATGATGCGCTCCTTGTCTGATGGTACGCTGTGTCAGTTTATTACTGCTGTGTAGTCAGGGCTCTGTGGGAATTGACTGAGGCCTGTTTGATAAACTTTATAGAAAAATGGAATGAATTCAAATAACTAAAAGTTATTGTCTTGAAATCTTGAAATGTTTTTAGTATGTGTTCTCTGAATTTGAATTTTTTAGAGTCTTGCTCTGTCGCCCAGGGTGGAGTGCAGTGGTGGGATCTCGCCTCACTGCACCCTTCGTCTCCTGGTTCAAGTGATTCTTCTGCCTCAGCCTCCCGAGTAGCTGGGACTACAGGTGCATGCCAACATGCCTGGCTAATTTTTATATATTTAGTAGATTTGGGGTTTCACCATATTGGCCAGGCTGGTCTCAAACTCCTGACCTTGCCGTCTACCTGCCTCAGCCTCCCATAGTGCTAGGATTACAGGCCACGGCGCCCGGCCTTAATTTGAATTTTAAATGGAATGTCTGTGCAATTGAACTTTTCTAGTTTTTCTTGTGAAGCTGTATGAAAGAAGGTGTCAATCCTTAGCTCCTGGAAGTCAGGCAGTTAGATAATTGCCATAGAAGCCTTTTTAGGCTTAGGAAATGATCCATTTTAATGAGTGCTTTGTTAATTTTGATAGCTCTTTCTATTATTTTACTTTGTTTTATGTTTTGAGACATTGTCTTGCTCTGTCTGCCAGGCTGGAGTGTAGTGGTGCAATCTCGGCTCCCTGCAGCCTCTGCCTCTCGGGTTCAAGCCATTCTCCTGCCTCGGCCTCTCGAGTGTCTTGGACTAGAGGCGCGTGCCACCATGCCTCGATAATTTTTTCTGTTTTTAGTAGAGACAGGGTTTCACCAGAATCGTCTCAATTTCTTGACCTCGTGATCCACCCACCTCGGCCTCCCAAAGTGCTGAGGTTACAGGCGTGAGCCAGCACACCCGGCCACTATTTCTATTATTTTATTGTATATTATTTATATATTTTTGAGATGGAGTCTTGCTCTAATCTGTCTCCCAGGATGGAGTGCAATGGTGTGATCTGGGCTCACTGCAACGTCTGCCTCCCGGGTTCAAGTGATTCTCCTGCCTCTTCTTTTTCTCGATACAGAGAGAGGGTCTCTCTGTGTTGGCCAGGCTGGTCTTGAAGTCCTGGGCCCAAGAGATCTACCCCCGTCAGCCTCCTGTAGTGCTGGGATTAGAGGCGTGAGCGCTGCGTCTTGCCCCTTGTTTCTATTAAGTGGCTTTTGTTTATTTGAGAGACCTTATTCATGGCATCTCTTACATTAAAGCCAGATTCAGCTTATGCTTATTTTATGTATATATGAGGTAGAGTTTCAATTTGTTTTTGTTTTTGTTTTTTTTTGAGACAGAGTCTCACTTTGTTGCCTAGGCTGGAGTACAGTGGCATGATCTCGGCTCACCGCAACCTCCACCTCCACCTCCTGGGTTCAAGCAATTCTCCTGCCTCAGCCTCCTGAGTAGCTGGGATTATAGGCGCCCACCACCATGCCTGGCTAATTTTTTTGTATTTTTAGCAAACAAGGAGTTTTACCATGTTGGCCAGGCTGGTTCACACTCCTGACCTCAAGTGATCTGCTAGGCTTAGCCTCCCAAAGTGCTGAGATTACAGGTGTGAGCCACCACGCCTGGCCTCAAATCTTAGTTTTATGATAACGTCCCAAATGATGATTGTGGCCTCACTCTGATTCCAAGCCCCGTTCTTTTTTTATTTTTCGTTTTTAAATTTTTATTTCTTTTCCTCCCCGCACCCCCATGCCCCCGTTCTTTACCCTGCCCCAGGCCTCCAGTCAGATAGTGGGTCGTTCTGGTTGCATTGGCCTCTCCTTTCCTCAGTTGGGCCACGTGCCATAGTTTGTGGCACGGCTTTAATGTATCTCTCGCTGCCTCCAGTGCAGCTCCCCCAATCTCAGCTGCCACTAACTCCCACTCAGTCTTTGCATCTTAGTTTAATATCACTTCCTTTTAGCAAGTCTTTTTTTTTGGAGATGGGGTTTCACTGTGTTGGCCAGGATGGTCTCGATCTCTCTCTTTTTTTTTTTTTTGAGACGGAGTTTCGCTCTTGTTACCCAGGCTGAAGTGCAATGGCGCGATCTCGGCTCACCGCAACCTACGCCTCCTGGGTTCAGGCAATTCTCCTGC
The DNA here is from genome assembly GCF_030222135.1 of Aotus nancymaae. Taxonomy (NCBI): domain Eukaryota; kingdom Metazoa; phylum Chordata; class Mammalia; order Primates; family Aotidae; genus Aotus; species Aotus nancymaae. The sequence goes on from NW_026988510.1 coordinate 599,153, forward strand.
CTCAGCCTCCCGAGTAGCTGGGACTACAGGCACGCGCCACCATGCCCAGCTAATTTTTTTTTGTATTTTTAGTAGAGACGGGGTTTCACCATGTTGACCAGGATGGTCTCGATCTCTTGACCTCGTGATCCACCCGCCTTGGCCTCCCAAAGTGCTGGGATTATAGGCGTGAGCCACCGCGCGCGGCCTTTTTTTTTTTTTTTGAGGCACCGTCTTGCTATGTTGCTCAGGCTGGAGTGTAGTGGCCAGGTGCATTAACACGGCTCTCTTCAGCCTCGACTGTCTGGGCTGAAGCGATCCTCCCACCTCAGACTCCTTAGGAGCTGGGACTACAGGCCTGTGCCACCATGTCCATCTAGTTTATCTTTTCCTTTTTGTAGAAACAGGCTCTCCCTATGTTGCCGTAGGCCTCAGCCTTCTGGGCTTACCTCAGCCTCCTAAAGTGTTGGGGTTATAGGCGTGAGCCATTGTGCCTGGCCCCATTTGTTTTCATTACAAATTTGCTTTTATAATTTAGATAGAGGTGGGAACACAGTTTTCAAAATTGAGACTTTGAGACTTTCAAAATTGAGAATAAGAGATTAAGAAACATAATTAAAGAGGGAGTTGTCTTTGTGGGAAGAAAGTGCTTTCTGTGAAAGTAGTTTTAGTAGCACTGCTGTTTTTAGGCCAAAGTAGAAGGCCGGAAGCAGTTTTTATTCTGATTTCCTCATCCTTTCCATCAAAGTGTCAGTTGCTGTAGAGGCTAGGTTGAAATCAGTCTGGGCCGAGTGTAGTTTTCTGCTGCTGCTTATGAGAATTCAGTGTTTCGTTTGTAACTTTCTGGCCGAATGTAGCCAAACAAGTGGGGTCATGTGAAAATTTTCACATTTTAATGAAGAAAAATCTCTTTGTAGGGAAATACAACGAAATGGAGGTGTGCCTTACTGATTTTACCATATGTTTAGGTTTTCAGAGTTTCTTTTTCTTTTTTATTTTATTTATTTATTTTTTTTGAGACGGAGTTTCGCTCTTGTTACCCAGGCTGGAGTGCAATGGCGCGATCTCGGCTCACCGCAACCTCCGCCTCCTGGGTTCAGGCAATTCTCCTGCCTCAGCCTCCCGAGTAGCTGGGATTACAGGCACACACCACCATGCCCAGCTAATTTTTTGTATTTTTAGTAGAGACGGGGTTTCACCATGTTGACCAGGATGGTCTCGATCTCTTGACCTCGTGATCGACCCGCCTCGGCCTCCCAAAGTGCTGGGATTACAGGCGTGAGCCACCGCGCCCGGCCCCAGAGTTTCTTTTTAAATGAGACTGTTAAGTAATGGCAGAAGATTGCTTTTGAAAAGACTATGGGTATATTTGGGAGATTGAGGTTTGTTTTAGCTTTTTGGGTTTACAGTAAGGGGCGAGGGTGTCTGGTGGAGGCAAACTGGTTGGTTGTGGTGGAACACATTCAGACACTATTCTAAGTCTAAGAAACCCCACAGTTTTGTTTTGGTTTTTGTTTTGAGCTAGAGTCTCACTCTGTTACCCAGGCTGGAGTGCAGTGGCGTGATCTCGGCTCACTGCACTCTCTGCCTCCCGGGTTCAAGCAATTATCCTGATTCAGCCTCTCAGGTAGCTGGGATTATAGGTGCTTACCACCATGCCTGGTTAATTTTTGGATTTCTTTTTTAGTAGAGACCGGCTTTCACTATATTGGTTAGGCTGGTCTCGAACTCCTGACCTCAGATGATCCACCCGTTTGGGCCTCCCAAAGTGCTGGGATTACAGGTGTCCACTACTGCACCTGGCCAGAAGCCCCACAGTTCTAAAGCTGGCTTTGTGAATGGAGTTAAGAGGGTTTTCATTGTGAAAGTAAAAGCCATCCTGTCAGTATGGCCGAGATTTTTCAGGGGCTGAAAGGACTGAATCTTCTTGACCGAAAATCCAGTCTTCTGAGCTACCCCACACCCGCTTTCTCTCTTTTTCTTGGAGGTCAAGGTTGAGGCAGCTGTCGGAGTGCTGCTGTCTCAGTTACGGCGCGTCCTTGTGGCTGGTGGAGGGTGAGACCTGTTTCCAGGCCTGTCCTTTGCATCTGTGCAGTGAATTATTTATTATCCTGCAAATCTGTAGGCACTCTTTTTTCCACTTGTAAAGCAACCAACGTGCACCTGTTCATTATTTGAAAATGTTGGCTTTTTCTCAACATAAAACATTTTGATCAATTATATGAACGTTTCTTCTTTCATGGTAAAATTCATAAAACTTTCCCCCTCATTACTTAACTCTAAAAAATGTGACTTTTAAGAATGTCTGGCCAGGCACGGTGGCTCATGCCTGTAGTCCCAGCACTTTGGGAGGCCGAGGCAGGTGGATCATGAGGTCAAGAGATTGAGACCATCCTGGCCAACATGGTGAAACCCTGTCTCTACTAAAAATACAAAAATTTGTTGGGTGTGGTGGCGCGCGCCTATAGTCCCAGCTACTTGGGAGGCTGAGACAGGTGAATCACTTGAACCCGGGAGGCGGAGGTTGCAGTGAGCTAGGATCGCGCCACTGTATTTCAGCCTGGGTAAGTAACAGAGCGAGACTGTCTCAAAAAAAAAAAAAAAAAAAAGAATGGCTTAAATTGAGATTTTCTTTGTAAATACTTAATAACTTTGTGATATCAAAGGTTATTTTTCATGTAAAATTAGAAAATAGACCTCTTTTCTTGGTGCATTGATAGTAAGTAGCCCTTTCTCTCCCCGCCATGGCAGTTTTCAGACTTAAATGCTAATCTCCTGGAATAATGAATGCTGTATTTCCAAGTAAAGGGAAGATTGCAGAGGGTGCTTGGTTCCTGAGGTTTTACCAGAGTTACGATTAGCTTACCGCTGCATTCATATCTGGCAAAATCAAAGAAGACTTTGATTTAATTCTGGATGATGATGTAAGCTTGAGATCATTATGGTTATACTGTTTAAACTTATCTAAAATAGAGAAGATAAGAAGCAGTGAGGGACCTTATTTTAGTTTTTTTTTTTTTTCTTGAGATGGAGTTTCGCTCTTGTTACCCAGGCTGGAGTGCAATGGCGCGATCTCGGCTCACCGCAACCTCCGCCTCCTGGGTTCAGGCAGTTCTCCTGCCTCAGCCTCCTGAGTAGCTGGGATTACAGGCACGCGCCACCATGCCCAGCTATTTTTTTTTTTTTGTATTTTTAGTAGAGATGGGGTTTCACCATGTTGACCAGGATGGTCTTGATCTCTTGACCTTGTGATCCACCCGCCTCGGCCTCCCAAAGTGCTGGGATTACAGCCGTGAGCCACCGCGCCCGGCCTTATTTTACTTTTCAAAAAAATTTTTTTTCTTTTTTATTAAAAAAAAAAAAATAGAGACGGGGTTTCACCATGTTGGCCAGGATGGTCTCCATCTCTTGACCTCGTGATCCGCCTGTCTCAGCCTCCCAAAGTGCTGGGATTACAGGCTTGAGCCACCGCGCCCGGCCTTATTTTACTTTTTTTTTTTTTTTTTGAAACGGAGTTTCACTCGTTACCCAGGCTGGAGTGCAATGGTGCGATTTCGGCTCACTGCAACCTCCACCTCCTGGGTTCAGGCAATTTCTCCTGCCTCCGCCTCCCGAGTAGCTGGGACTACAGGCACGTGCCACCACGCCCAGCTAATTTTTGTATTTTTAGTAGAGACGGGTTCACTTTGTTGACCAGGATGTTCTTGATCTCTTGACCTTCTGATCCACCCACCTCGGCCTCCCAAAGTGCTGGGATTATAGGCGTGAGCCACTGCGCCTGGCCACCTTATTTTACTTTTAAGAAATCAAGCTTTGTTAGTATTCACCATGTTTCCAGATGTGGTTTCACATTTTGCAAAACAGGAAGTAAAAGTAAAAAAGATTAAAAAAAAAAAAAACCCAGAACACCACACTCTAAAGGATTAACTTTAAAAATTATTATGGCTAGCCGGGCGCGGTGGCTCAAGCCTGTAATCCCAGCACTTTGGGAGGCCGAGGCGGGTGGATCATGAGGTCAAGAGATTGAGACCATCCTGGTCAACATGATGAAACCCCGTCTCTACTAATAGAAAAAATAAGCTGGGCATGGTGGCGCGTGCCTGTAATCCCAGCTACTCAGGAGGCTGAGGCAGGAGAATTGCCTGAACCCAGGAGGTGGAGGTTGTGGTGAGCCGAGATCGCACCATTGCACTCCAGCCTGGGTAACAAGAGCGAAACTCCGTCTCAAGAGAAAAAAAAAAAAAAAAATTATTATGGCTAAGGTGTCTGGCTGATTAAAGGATGTGCAGAACACTGAATAACCTTTGCCTTTCCCAATGGTGACAAATAAGAAATCCAACTTTGAGGAGGCTGAACTGCGTCTTGAGAACTTGCAGTGTTAGTATTCCACAACCCCACAGTTGATTTTGATTTCAAGGAATTTTTAGACTTAGTGAATTTTTTCTTCACTAGAATTGTATGTTTGGCTCCTAATTTATTTAAATTACATACATAGATATTTTTGTTACTTTAAGAATAGTCTATCTGAAATTTAAAGTTCTTTAGAGCTTAATATATTAAATATGCTAACACTCAAAACATTTTCTTTTTTTTTTTTTGAGATGGAGTTTTGCTCTTGTTGCCCAGGCTGGAGTGCAGTGGCGTGATCTCGGCTCACCACAACCTCCGCCTCCTGGGTTCAAGCAATTCTCCTGCCTCAGCCTCCCGAGTAGCTGGGACTACAGGCGTGCACCACCATGCTTGGCTAATTTTGTATTTTGAATGGAGACGGGATTTCTCCGTGTTGGTCAGGCTGGTCTCAAACTCCCGATCTCAGGTGATCTGCCTGCCTTGGCCTCCCAAACTGCTGGGATTACAGGCATGAGCCACCGAGTTTAAAAATCACACAGTTGATACTCGGCAGACAGAAAATACACACCTTGGCCTCCCAGCGTGCTGGGATTATAGGTGTGAGCCACCACCTGTCCCTGGCCACAAAATTTTCTTAATTTTTCCCCTAACACATGAGAGAGGTATTTTTGAATTGTATACTTTATCTTTTATTATGAAGCTCAGAAAAGTGATATGTGTTTTCACTTATAGTTTAGGTAATATTAAGCAGACGTAGTATTAATGAGATTCACATTCAGACTTTATTTTTCTTTGGCAAAGTGATTAGATCTGATTCTGGTCAACTTGGGTTCTCATCAGATTACTGGCTTTTAAAAAAGATGATGTTGAAACTGACTCCTCCTTCTGTAAGAAAGGACGTTTAAGTAGAAGCTAACGGCACAGTGAAGTTTTAGAGAGTTGAGGAGAAAAACCTGTCTTAGAACTAAACCTGCACCTTCTCCTTTTCCTTAATAGCTTTCTTCTAAGCCCATAAATACATTCGTTCAGGGGGATGAGCAAAGGCAGATGGAGGGTGTGTAGGCAGCCGTGTTGCGGGCGGTGTGGAAGGTAGAAGGAAAACAGCTCTCAGGCTCTGGAGAAGCGCCGGGATTTGTGTCAGTGCTGCCTGTATTGGTTTTATAGTGCCACTGTAACAAACGACCGTACTCTTAGATTTATTTTATAATTCTGTTGATTAGAAGCCTCATGTGATCTGCCTGGGCTAAAATCAAGGTGTGGGTAGGGCTGGTTCCTTCTGGAGGCTCCAGGGGAAAATATGGTTTCTTGTCTTTTCCGCGTTCAGAGGCTACCTGCATTCTGTGGCCTGTAGTGCTTTCCTCAGTCTTCAAAGCCAGCCTCATGGCGTCTCACTGACTCTTGTGCTGTCCACCCCCTGTTTTGGAGACAGGGTCTCAGCTCTGTTGCCCAGGCTGGAGTACAGTGACACAATCAAGGCTCACTGCAGCCTCGACCTCCTGGGCTCAACCAATCCTCCTGCCTCAGCCCCGCAAAGTGCTGGAATTACAGGCGTGGAGCCCCTGCGCCTGGCCCCTCTTCCACTTCTGGATCCTTGTGGTTACATGGGGCCCACATGAACAGTGCAGGATCATCTCCCTCTCTCCTGGTTAGTAACCTTAATTCCCTTTTCTATGTGACGTAAGATATTCACAGGTTCCAGGGATGAGCACGCTGGAGGTTTTTCCAGTAATGCTCCCTTGCTGTCCCCAGATGCCATCCAGGATCCCACATGGCATTTAGTTGTCTTGTCTCCTTAATCTCATCTGTAACCGTTTCTCAGTGTTTCCTTGTTTTTCATGGCCTTGGCAGTTTTGATGAGGGCAATCCTGTTTTTTTATGTCTTTGTGACCATTCACACATTTGGCATGTTTGTAAAGCACTGTGTGGATGACTTCTGGCTCACCTGACTATTTTTCCAAGTGGGGTACGCTCTATAGTGGGAGAACAGCTTTGTGTCTTTTTTCAGCTGGAAGGACTTACATGTTTTATGGAAGGGACTTCTAAAACTAGACAGGCTCAGCTTTTCCAGGGTTTCACTGATTTCTTCCACAGATGTTTATTGGCTGCTCACTATGTGCAGTGCTGTGTTTTAGGAAACACAAAGACGGTGCAGCCTGGACCTCGCGCTCTGAGATCTGGGAGGAAGATGCGTTCGGTTGATTAAAGCTTGCGTGAAGTACTGGTTCTTATGAAAAGAGAGATAATCAGAGGAGAGAAAGGCTCTGTGACCTGGGAGATTTAATGGAAGAAGTGCTATATTTAAAAAAAAATGTAAGCTGTGTTTCTGTTTTAAAAAAAGAATCAGTGAAATGTCACTGCAGAAATCAGAGTAAGGCCATCTTAGACTGCAGGAAGGCTGTGGACAAAGGCTGGGAAGGTGGGATGTAACGTGAGAATGTCAGCTAAACCTGTCTGAACCTGAAGACGTATCAGACAAGATGGTAGCGAATGAGACTGGAAACGTGACTGGAGTTGGGTTGTATAGAGTTTGCAGTGGTAGCCGTGAATTTGGTCTGCTGACTTTCAGGCGGAAGATGATGTGTCAGAGTTTGAAGATGGTGGATGAGCGAGATCAAAGCACTGGCTTTGCAGTGCTGTGGTTTTTTTTGTTTGTTTGTTTTTTGAGACGGAGTTTCACTCTTGTTGCCTGGGCTGGAGTGTGTAATGGCACGATCTTGGCTCACCGCAACCTCTGCCTCCTCGGTTCAAGTGCTTCTCCTGCTTCAGCCTCCCAAGTAGCTGAGGTTTCAGTCATGCACCACCACACCCAGCTAATTTTGTATTTTTAGTAGAGACGGGGTTTATCCATGTTGGTCATGCTGGTCTTCAACTCTCTACCTCAAGTGATCTGCCTTCCTTGGCCTCCCAAAGTGCTAGGATTACAGGCATGAGCCACCGTGCCTGGCCTGTGGTTCTTTGTTCGAGACAAGGTCTTGCTCTGTCACCCAGGCTGGAGTACAGTGGCATGATCGTAGCTCACTGCAGCCTTGAGTTTCTGGGCTCAAGTGATCTTCCGGGCTCAAGTGATCTTCCTGCCTAAGCCTCCTGAGTGGCTGGGACTACAGGCATGTGCCATCACACCATGCTAATTTAAAAAAAAAAATTGTAGAAATGGGGTTTTGCTGTGTTTCTTAGGCTGATCTTGAACTCATGACCTCAAGGAGTCCTCCCACCTCAGCCTCCCAAAGTGCTGGGATTATAGGCACTAGACATCATGCCCCTCCTTAAGAAGATCCTTACAAGAGAATCTAGAGAAACTTGAAACAGAGTGGGAACTTGGAAAGCAGACTGCGTAGGCAGGTTCTGAAGACTTGGTGGTGTTTGTTCACAGGTATTGACACACACAAAAAAAAACTTGGAGAAAGAGAAGATGAATTGATTCCCAGTGGAGGGAATGGGGCAAACAGGAGAATGGGTCTGTGAAAGGAGACAGCAAAGAAAGCAGGAATAGGGAAGGGGCGGTGGAGCAGAAGCTGGGGGCTGTTTATTTTGTGCCTACTGTATGTCACACTCCATTCTCTGCCCTGGGGACATTTGACAGATGTGGATGTTGCCGGTGTCATGTGCTTACATTCTGGAGGAAGAAGTGGGCATCTCAGTTGAGGAAAGGAAATGGTTATCTGGGAAAGTGTGATGGACAGAGCCCAGGAGGGAACCTTGTGTTTGTCAGATGCGCACCTGCTGGCTCTGCAGCTCGCATGTCCGTGGCAGACTGGTATTTGCCCTCAGAGACTTTTGTCAGGACAGTGTAAAGTGTGGGCCAAGACAGTGGTTTTCGGTCCAAATTGAAGGGTTTTCGAGATTTTGGAGGTTGAAGCCTGCTGCTAGAAGCGTTATAGAAGGAGGAACGTGGATTCTGTTTGCCAAGATACATGGGTAGGCCCATCTTGGACTTGTTTTTGTTTCATGTCTTCTAATACTTCTATGTACATATTGATAGATACCTAATTAATATTTGGTTGAAGTCTTAGAAGTTAGAATTTTGAAAAGGTTTATGGTCAGAGAAGGCAGTAATACCTGGCAGGAAATACCTAATATTTTATACAAGAAAGATTTGATGTGTTAAACCTGTGCCAAGCTTATGAACTACTGTGAATGTGGGAGAGTTGCCTCGAGTGAGTAGTATGCAGCCTTCTCTGGATGTGAGCCTCTGTGGTCTGTGTGCGGGGCAGCGGCACCAGGCCCCTGGCTTAGGGAGCCTTACATTGGGTGGTCGTGTGTGGCGGCAGTGTTCCTGTCAGCAGCCTGAATCACATTTTTGCCTAATTGCAGACGTAGAGGTGAATGGAGAGCAGAAGTCACTGTTCTGTGCAGCTCATTGCCTGCAGCGTGCTCAGGTCCAGGTGATCTTAAAGGGAGTTGCTTCTGGGGAGAGGGGGGCCCTGTGTGGCGCACTTTCTTTCTGTTTATTTTTACTTAAGCCCTCCACAGTTCAGCTGAGTCCTTTTCTTGACCAGCGCTTCCCTCACGAGAACATTTTACTTTATTCAGTAGTTACCTTGAGGGAGATCATTTGTTTTTTGACACTGCCACTGTGCAGTGTCAGTGTTGTAAACAGTCACCTTTTCCTTATTAATTGTTAGACTGCACTGGATTTGCCATCGACATCTATAAGGGCCTGGGTGACCTTCACTCTGGGGTTTCACTAGTGCACTGATGCCAGTGGGAGCCAAGGGCTCATTAAAAATAGTTCTCAGGGCCTGACTCAGACAGGCTAGCTTGGCCTTGCCTTCTTTTTTTTTTTGAAATGGACTTTCATTGTGTCGCCCAGGTTGGAGTGCAAAGGTGTGATTTCGGGTCACAGCAACCTCTGCTTCCTGGGTTCAGGTGATTCTCCTGCCTCAGCCTCCTGAGTAGCTGGAGTTAGAGGGGTGTGCTACCACACTTGGCTAATTTTTTGTATTTGTCGTAGAGATGGGGTTTTGCCATGTTGGCCAGGCTGGTGATCCACCCACCTCAGCCTCCTAAAGTGCTGGAATTTAGGCATGACCTTGGCCTGCCACCTTCCTTTTTTTTTTTTTTGGCAGGATCTTGCTCTGTCTCCCCAGGCTGGAGTACACTGGCATGATCATGGGTGGCTCACTGCAGCTTCCGTCTCCCAGGCTGAATGAAGCAGTCCTCCAGGCTCAAGCAGTTATCCAACCTCAGGCTCCTGGGTAGCTGGGGCCACAGGTGTGTGCTGTCACACCAGGCATTTTTTTTTTTTTTTTTTTTTTTTTTGAGACGGAGTTTCGCTCTTGATACCCAGGTTGGAGCGCAATGGCGCGATCTCGGCTCACCGCAATCTCCGCCTCCTGGGTTCAGGCAATTCTCCTGCCTCAGCCTCCTGAGTAGCTGGGATTACAGGCACGCGCCACCGTGCCCAGCTAATTTTTTGTATTAGTAGAGACGGGGTTTCGCCATGTTGACCAGGATGGTCTCGATCTCTTGACCTCGTGATCCACCCGCCTCGGCCTCCCAAAGTGCTGGGATTACAGGCTTGAGCCACCGCGCCCGGCCTTTTTTTTTTTTTTTTTTTTTTTTTTAAAGACAGAAGTTTGCTCTTGTTACCCAGGCTGGAGTGCAATGGCGTGGTCTTGGCTCGCTGCCACCACCGTCTCCTGACTTCAAACAATTCCCCTGCCTCGGCTTCCTGAGTAGCTGGGATTACAGGTGCCTACCACCATGCCTGGCTAATTTTTCTATTTTTAGTAGAGATGAGGTTTCACCGTGTTGGCCAGACTGGTCTTGAACTCCTGATCTCTGGTGATCCACCTGCCTCAGCCTTCTAAAGTGCTGGGATTACAGGCGTGAGCCCCCACTCCTGGCGTGTTTTGGTTTTTTTGTAGAGACAATTTCACTATGTTGCCCAGGCTGGTCTTGAACTCTTGGGCTTGAGCTTTCTTCCCTCCCTGCCTCCCAAAGAGCTGGGATTACAGGTGTGAGCCACTGTGCCTGGTCACCTTTCCTTATGTGACCTATGGATGGCTTCTTGTTTGTCATCCAAGGATGCATTTGTTTGTTTTTATGTCCTGTGTAAGCTGCTGACAGGCATGCTTTTTTGTTGTTGTTTTTGAGATGGAGTTTTGCTCTTGTTGCCCAGTCTGGAGTACAATGGTGTGATCTCTGCTTACTGCAATCTCTGCTGCCCAGGTTCAAGTGATTCTCCTGTCTCAGCCTCCTGAGTAGCTGGGACTACAGGCACTTGCTACCACGCCTGGCTAATTTTTTGTATTTTAGTAGAGATGGGGTTTTACCCTGTTGGCCAGGATGGTCTCGATCTCTTGACCTTGTGATCTGCCCACCTTGGTCTCCCAAAGTGCTGGGATTACAGTCATGTGCCACTGTGCCCGGCCTAACTTTGTATTTTTAGTAGATACGGGGTTTCTCCATGTTGGTCAGGCTGGTCTGAACTCCCGACCTTAGGTGATCCACCCACTTCTGCCTCCCAAAGTGCTGGGATTACAGGCGTGAGCCACCATACCTGGCCCACAGGGATGCTTTTGAGGGCTGTGCTTTTAGTAAAACAGATTAAATATAAATCATTTAAGATCAGTGGGCTAATAAAGGCTATTTGGTTTCAAAGTATTCATAGCTGAGGCTGAAGTCAACCGCTCCTGGGCCATGGGGTAAATCTGTGCCTCCTGTCTTGTTCTCAGATTCCCCTTTATTTTTATTTTTGAGACGGAGTTTCGCTCTTGTTACCCAGGCTGGAGTGCAATGGCGCGATCTCGGCTCACCACAACCTCCGCCTCCTGGGTTCAAGCAATTCTCCTGCCTCAGCCTCCTGAGTAGCTGGGACTACAGGTGCGCGCCACCATGCCCAGCTAATTTTTATATTTTTAGTAGAGACGGGGTTTCACCATGTTGACCAGGATGGTCTCAATCTCTTGACCTCGTGATCGACCTGCCTTGGCCTCCCAAAGTGCTGGGATTATAGGCGTGAGCCACCGCGCCCGGCCTCAGATTCCCCTTTTTTTTATTTACAGAGTTGGGGTCCTGCTATGTTGCCTAGGCTGATCTCAAACTCCTGTGTTCAAGCTCTTCTCCCCCTTGGCCTCCGAAACTGTTGAGATTACAGGTGTAAGCCACTGTTCTTGGCCTTGAGATATTTTTTATATCAGGTCACATATCTTTTATCTAGGAGGAAAATCTTCTTTGTAATTAATGTTTTTCTAGTGATGCTACACTCTCTGGAAGTCAGTTAAGTGTCTCTTGAATCTGCAGGGACTGGGTTGGATTGTGGGGGTGCTGGTGGTATGACTTGCTACTGATGGGATGCTGCCCCTGGGGAATAGGAACCCACTGCTCACACAGTTAGTAAGGGTGTGGAGTTTTGAGGCCCGGAGGTTGAGGTTGCAGTGAGCTGAGATCATGCTACTGTACCGTAGCCCTGGTGACAGGGTGAGACAATCTCAAAAAGAAAAGAAAAGAAAAGGTGTTGGGTCGCTATTTACACATCCGAACAAGTGGAAGGTCTAGAAGGGCCCAAGTGAGGACAGCTCATTTCAGGCACGTTTGACCTCCAGATGATCTCATCCTTGAGAAATTTAGTAATAATCGAAGTTTTAGTCTGTTGAGGTGTGGTTCTTTGATGTTAGTCATGGGAATAGGCAATTTGCATTAAGCCTCAAGAATTGTGGGAAGTCCTAATGAGAAATGTCACGGGAAGAAGCTGCTTTCATGGTGTAGGGGATGGCTGTGCAGGAGAGCTGTGCATGGCCAGCTGTTAGAGGAGACGATGTGGCCTCCAGAGGTCGCTTAGTGCTGGGGGCTGGTTGTTGGTGGGCAGCAAGGACGAAAGGGACACGTTCGTATGATGCCCAGGGGCTTATGGCAGCAGGATGTCTGTGTTGCTTTTCTGGGGGCTGTGGGTCCTTGAGACCCTGAGACTCATTCTCTTTGGAACATAGTGAGTTAACAGGTGGTCTGGGGGAGAACGTTCTGTAGTGGTATGGAGACATTGGGTTGCTCAACCTCAGAGGGGTCTTTCTTTCCTATGAGTTGGGTAGAAGAGGATGTATTATAGAGATTTGAAGGATATTAAAAAACAAAAAAACCCAATTTGCCTTTCCTTCTTTTTCACTGTTGCAGGCTGAGTGTTCATTACGGTAATACCTCCTAGGTGCATTTCTATTTCTTGGACCCTGGCTGTAAAAATTGGGTCATTGAAGGCACTGGGAGTGTTTCTCTGGTCTGTGCTGGCCCCAGAGGCCCGTGTGAGCTGCTGACGAGGCAGCTGGGCCACTGTCACTGTGCCCTGACAGCAATGCTGGGAACTGTTCCTCAAAGTGTTAAACACAGTTTCAATTTATCAAGCGCTCCTCTCATTAAGCCATTGTTGTCTTTCTCTTTTTTGAGTTTTTGGGCTTCTTTTGAAGCCATAATAAATTGAAATACAAAATATACATACCAAGAAACAATTATGAGGTCTGATTGTTTTTATTTATTTATGTTTTATTATTTTTATTTGGATGGACTCTCACTCTGTCACCAGGCTGGCGTGCAGTGGCATGATCTCGGCTGATTGCAACCTCCACCTCCCAGGTTCAAGCAGTTCTCCTGTCTCAGCCTCCAGAGTAGCTGGGATTACAGGCACACGCCACTTTGCCCAGCTAATTTTTGTATTTTTAGTAGAGACGGGGTTTCACCATATTGGGCAGGCTGGTCTTGAACTCCTGACCTCAAGTAATTCGCCTGCCTCATTCTCCCAAAGTGCTAGGATTACAGCCGTGAGTCACCACACCTGGCCCCCCCACCTTTTTTTTTTTTTTTTAATGAGAGGGCGTTTCACTCTTGTTGCCCAGGCTGGAGTGCAATGGCTTGATCTCAGCTCACTGCATCCTCTGCCTCCTGGGTTCAAGTAATTCTCCTGCTTCGGCCTCCCAAATAGCTGGGATCACAGGCATGCGCCATCACACCTAGCTAATTTTTGTATTTTTAGTAGAGATGGAAGTTTCACCATGTTGGCCAGGCTGGTCTCGAACTCCTGACCTCAGGTGATCCGCCCTCCTCAGCCTCCCAAAGTGCTGGGATTACAGGCATGAGCCACTGCGCCTGACTGGCCCTGAGGTATTCTTACCAAATATTTAAACCCGATATTGATGTCCACTTGCAGTAAGGAAACTTTGATTAGATCCTGGTTTGGAAGGAAGGAATAAAATGGCTCTAAAAAATGTTTCGGGCCGGGCGTGGTGGCTCACGCCTATAATCCCAGCACTTTGGGAGGCCAAGGTGGGCATCTCACCTGAGATCAGGAGTTTGAGACCAGTCTGGGCAACATTGTGGAACCCTGTCTCTACTAAAAATACAAAAAAATTCCCCAGTTGTGGTGGCAGGTGCCTGTAATCCCATCTACTTGGGAGGTTGAGGTGAGAGAATCTCTTGAAGCCCAGAGGTGGAAGTTGCAGTGAGCCGAGATTGCACCATTGCACTCCAGCCTGCGTGATGAGTCAAATTCCGTTTCGGGGGGAATTAGTCAGGCGTCATGGCCCATGCGTGTAATCCCAGCTACTCATGAGGCTGAGGCAAGAGAATTGCTTGAACTTGGGAGGCGGAGGTTGCAGTGAGCGCCAAGATGGTGCCACTGGCTCTAGCCTGGGTGACAGAGTGAGACTGTTAAAAAAAAAATTGGAGAAATGACTTAAAGGTGATGCTTTTATACTTCTGTTGTGTCTGTTTTGAGATACAGATTTAATGAACTAAGCTAACTCCGTTTTATGATAAATACAAGAGAAAGGTGAGACCAAAGGAGAACCTTTTTCTCAGTGTTTCTTAAGCTGTCTGCTTTTATTAATAGATGCTCATGGTAGAGTCTTCATTTTCCCTTTCATCTCTCAGCTTAACGAGTTCCTTTTTTATCGATTGTTAGCAGATCATGTGTTCCAGTCTGTGCCCATGTATAAACATGTGTTGTGTGTTACATGATACTGTGGGATGAGTCTGCCCAGAGGGACTCTGAAGTCAGGACTTGTCTTTTCTCCTCCTCTATACCCCAGCTCTCACCATGCCTCAGTGAGAACCAGATTCAGAGGGTGGTGAGGTGGGGGGATGAGGTGGTTTGTGGTGGGCTGTGGTCCCCAGTCTCTTTGCAGGGAATGTGTGACCTTTAGGGTGTGTTTCCAAATAGTTGGTTGTAAGACCAAGGAGGAGAAGTCTTTTTCGGCAGGCTAGTGCTTGTGGCTTGAGGTCTCAGCATCTGCAGCTGCCAGGTTGCAGAGCCCCACCTGGCTGAGTCAGGAGTGTGTTGTAACCTGCCCACCTGCCCAGGCTGGTTATAGGCAAGTGTGGGGTTGGGTTTGCGTGTCCTGGTCCAGGCACCTTTCCTGGTTTGGCCCGGTTTTGGTTTGTATTTATTCCTTGTGTTGACATGTAACTGGTATTGTTACAAAGCAGTTGCTTTGCTGTTCTATGAACAACCCAAGAACTTGAGGGTAATAGGACACACTAACATTCTTCTAGTGAAGAGTTCTGATTCTATGTCTTCAGGGGACATATGACCATCCTGATTACAGTTGGTTATTAAGGCTGTGATAAGTCACTGGTAGCTTTAGGGATGTCAAAGATAGGTTCTTTTAAATTTGATTTCCTCTTTTGAGAATGGGATGATGTACTTGAAATTGGGTTTGGAGTTTTGCTGTTTCCTTGTAAGAAGGCATTGAAGGCATCGGTTAAAGTTTTTTGTTCTCATAATTTGCATATTTTCTGTGTTTTTGTCATTGTTTGGCTCAGTTTTTTTTTTTTTTTTTTTGAGACGGTGTCTTGCTGTGTCACTCAGGCTGGAGTGCAATGGTGCAGTCTCAGCTCACTGCAGTCTTTACCTCCCAGGTTCAAGTGATTATCCTGCCTCAGCCTCCAGAGTAGCTGGGATTACAGGTGGCCACCACCACACCCGACTGATTTTTGTATTTTTTTTTTTTTTAGTAGAGATGGGGTTTCACCATGTTGGTCAGGCTGTTCTTGAACTCCCGACCTTGCCCTCAGTTTCCCAAAGTGCTGGGATTATAGGCGTGAGCCACCATGTCCAGCGAGGGTCAGTTGTTTTCGTATTCCTTTTCCCTCTTTAAACTTGGGAGGGCATGTTGTGTTTGATGGAGGTATTACAGCAAAGAGCAGAATTTCAGTTCTAATTATTTTGTTTGTTGTTGACTTGCCCTTGCTACTGTTACCTAATTACAAAATGGGGGACCCAGCGTACCTTCTTGATAGTAGTGTTTAATAGTCACAAAATCGTTTTCAGGCCTCCAGTATGAACAACTGAAGATCGTTTTAAAATTTTAGGAAAAATTATCTTTTGTATGGGTATTGAATAAATAATTAGCATTAATGCTACTGATGTTTTCTACCTAGTTATTTATCAAAATTCTTTTCCTGACTGCAATATTTCATTTTAATGGAGAATAATTTTCATGTAAACCTGGTTGCTTTATATTTTCTGGTTGCTATAGAAACAGTGCAGTGTGGTGGGTTATGGGGCTTTTATGAGGGAGCTCTCTGTGAGACAGCAGCCGCCTGGTGGTGAGGGAGGGGCACAGAATTGTCTTCTTTCACATCCCAGCTTGGTCATGGAGCCTCAGGAGCTGCATCATAAGAATATGGGGTTTTCCTGTCCCTCCAGCTTAAGTGCAGTGGGCTTTGTTCTGCAGTGGAACGGTTTTCGGCGTTCTTCTTACCTGTGAGTCTGTCGGTCTCTCCAGCCTCACTGGTAATCCAAGAGCTCTCCAGCCTTTCTCTGCCTGTCCTGCAAGAGAGGGCACAGTCAGGTGGGTCTGTTGGAAAATTACTGACTGAACAACAAATGCCAGAATCTGTCCTGAATTGCGGAAGTCCTGGCTGCCGTCCCCTTACTCGAGGTCCTCATCTCACTGTACCAGCAGGGGTTAGGACAGGGTAGGGACGGCCTGGCACACCGCTGGGGAAGAGAAGAGGCAGCTCCTTGCTAGATCATCAGCACAGATTTGTGTTTCAAGATGTAACTTAGTTTTTTTTTTTTTTCGTTATAGAATCTGTAAGTTTTGGGTTGTTAACGCAGTGTTCTGAGGATTGATGTTGGTGGCGTATGTTAACCTCAAAAGCAGCATTTTGTTAATTATTAAAAAATGTGGAATATAGTAATTGAAGCTGTGAGGTCAGTTATAAAGAACTTGGTCTCAGGAGTCTCTCTCAGACTACTCTGGCTTGGGAGGCTGCCTGAAAAACAAAGAAAAGACCTTGGTCTCAGGGAGGTTGGCATCCTACACAGGATGGTAGGTTGTAAAGAGCATTTGGAGTTGTGAATAGTGATCTGTCTCCCCGTTTTGGCCACCAGTCATTATTTGTGCGTGGAAGGAAGTAGCATGGACCAAGGTTCCAATGGGATGGAGTATGGAAGTGTATTTTTCTTGAAATTAAAAAAAATAAGATAGAGGTGGGGTTTCACTGTGTTGCCCAGGCTGGTCTGGAAGTCCTAGGCTCAATCATTCCTTCTACCTTGACCTCTCACAGAGCTGGGATTACAGGTCTGAGCCACCATGCCAGGGCAATATATTTATTTTCTACTGCCGTGTAACAGATTGACACACAACATGTTTATTATCTCACAGTGTCTGTGGGTTGGAAGTCTGGGCACAGCTTAGTGGGATTCTTTGCTCAGGATTTCATCAGGTTGCAGTCCAGGTAGTTGGGTGGGACTGTGATCTCCTCAGAGGCTAGAGTGGGAAATAGTGTGCTTTGGAGCTCTGTCCCTTGAGGTCTCCTCTTGACTCTTAGAGGCCCCCTCTTGACTCTTAGAGGCCTCCTGTACTTGCTTGCCACATGGCCCGTTGCATCATGGCAGCTCACTTCAAAGCAGGGAGGAGTCATCTGCTTCAGTAGACTAAGTCTTATATAACATAATGTAGTCGTGGGAGTGACATCACAGCAACTCTGCATCTAATGCAGCCCAGTCAAGGGAATGGTATTCCATTATTTTCACCATATTCTGTGGGTTAGAAGCACATCACAGGTCCGACCTGTCCTGCACTCAATGCAAGGTGGCTACAGGGAGGCATGGACAGTGGGCAGGGAGATGGCCACGTTCACCTAGGGTCTGTCTGCCACTCCAGGTGTCTGCTGGCATGGGGTGTTCTTCAGAACCTTCATTCTCTGGATACTGACTGATAGGTATTACTCCCTGGGAGAGGGGTGCGACTCTTCTCTCTCCTCCGTGACGTATTAGTCTCTGGGAATTGGTTGCATCTCTTCTCTCTCCTCCATGATGTGTCAGTCTTTGAGGGAGGGGTGCGTCGTCTCCTCGCTCTCTTCCATGATGTATCAGTCTTTGGGAGAAGAGTGTGTCTCTTCTCTTTCTTCCATTACAGTCTGTCTCTGGGAGAGGTGTGTGTCTCTTCCCGCTCCTTTCATTTGCATGCACTCCCAGACCCACTTGTACAGATAGGAGCAGAATCAAGACTCATGGCCACAGATTGGGTGGACAGGACACCTAGGGTTGCCCTGCTGCTGTCAGGCTATTTGCCCTGTGCCTTGTGTTTCCCGCTGTCCTGCCTGCCTCTCAGGCTTTTGGTGAGGATGAGATGAGATAATGGATGTGGGCAGTGAACCAGCTGGTCAGGGCGTGGTGGAATTCCACTCTAGTCCGGTCTGCCTCTTCTCCACCTCCATTCTGTAGGCAGAGATTTGTTCTTCTCAGGCGTAAGTGTGGGATCATCAGAGTTGTTGAGGTCTTTGTTTTCTGCCTGAAATTGCCTTCTCTCCTTTTCCTGACTGATGCCTATTCATCTTTCAGGCCTCCAGCTTCCTACTGATCCTTTTTTGAGACAGGGTCTTGCTTTGTTACTCTGGCTGGAGGGTAATGATGTGATCTTGATTCACTGCAGCCCTGACCTTCTGAGCTCAAGCCAAGCCATTCTCCTGCCCCAGCCTCCTGAGTAGCTGGGGCCACAGGTGTGCATCACCACCCACGCCTGGCTAATGTTTGTATTTTTTGTAGAGACAGGGTCTCACTGTGTTGCTCAGGCTGGTCTCCCAACTTTGGGCCTCAAGTGATCGTCCTGCGTCAGCCTCCCACAGTGCTGGGATCACAGACGTGAGCCTCCATTCCTGGCCCCCAGTGAGCCTCTTGATCTTATGGCTTAGCCATTTTTTCACTTGGGACTTCTGCCGTTGGTTAGATTTCTCACCCTCGGTCTTGGGGTGCCCTCTGCTTCCCTCTCTGGTAATAATTTATTGTTTTGCTTTAATTTGTCTTTTACTTAACTTCTTTTCCACTAACTGATACTCATTGGATCCTCAAGCACAAACACAAGACTTGGCTCATTTATGGCAGATACCTAATAAAACAGTAACATCTCTGTGGTCAATATTTAAATGGTGTGCACGGCTATTAGAATGGAATAAGCTGGGCGCAGTGGAATGGGAGGTTGAAGTTGCAGTGACCCGTGAATGTGCCATTGCCCTCCATCCTGGGGTACAGAGCAAGACCTCATCTCAAAAAACAAAAGTAAGTAAGTGGCTCAGAGTAGCGTGATGTGCTCGTGCCCCGAGTCCCTGCTCCACTGCCGTGACTTCTCTGGCCTTGCTGTGCCTTTGCTTCGGATGTCATTGGACCTGTTCATTTTCATTCCTAGATTTATTGTTGAGTCTGAGATGGTTTTCTTTCTCCCTTCCCCTTCCCCTACTCCTTAGTAAATGTTCACATCTCCTAATACTGCTCCTAACTTAGAGATCTTGGTACCATCTCCACAGATCCACACAAACACAAAAGCACAGGTGATACTCAGGTTGGGACATGAACATGCAAACTCATCATCCCCGTGCGCCTCTCACTCTTCTTTCTTTCCTAGGTGTCCTGCAAGTGTTTATTGGGAAGTGTTGACAGCAGCTTCAGCCTCAGGGTGGGAAATTGTTTTCAGACTGAGAACCCTAAGACGTGGTGCTGTATTAGGTTTCTGCCCCTGATCCTGATGCTCTCTGCTCTGTGGAGAGCACCTTTACAAGTAGTCACCTGAGGGTTAGGGCTGGAGGAGGTCGAGGGTACAACAGCTTTGCATTTTATTAGAGAAGATGTGTCTGGAGATGAAATGAGCGTGTGGGGTTTGACAGGGCTGCATGCATCAGGGTAGTGGCCATCGCTCATGATGTTCAGGGCCCAGTAATTGGGGGAGGAAGGACTTTAGGCACATGTTTTCCTGTTTGCTCTTTGCTGTGAGGTGTTAGATGTGAGTCGATACGGATGGTAAATAAATGAAATTATATTTGTTTTTTGTTGTTGTTGTTGTTGAGATGGAGTCTTAACTCTGTTGCCCAGGATGGAGTGCGGTGGCATGATCTCGGCTCACTGTAACCTCCACCTTCCGGGTGCAAGCAGTTCTTCTGCCTCAGCCTCCTGAGTAGCTGGGATTACAGGCATTAGCCACCGTGCCCAGCTGAAATCGTATCTTAAGTTTCTCTGTGGTGGCCTAATTTGTTACCTGAAGCTTCTTCTCAGAGCAGTCCCTAACAAAGGGAATCACTTCCTGTTGACTTCTTCAGGACTGCAGGTAACTTGGTGAGTACTTGCTGTCTGGTGAATTCTTGAGGGGGTGAGACTACCACACCACACAGGATTTCAGGGCTGCAGGCTTTTAGGTTTTGCACGCAGCTCCTTGAAAGCTGTGATTTGGAAATTGTTAGAATTTCCAGATAGTATCTAGGTTGGAGGTTCAGCAGTGCTTTATTTTCATTTTTAAAATAGAGATGGAGTTTCACTCTGCTGTCCAGCTTGGTCTCCAGCTTCTGAGCTCAAATGATCCTGCCTGCTTGGCCTCCCAGAGTGCTGGGATTACGAGAGTGAACCACCGCGCCTGGCCGCAGTTGTGCTTTTAAATTGAGGATATAGGAAGGAAGACTTTGGTTCCTATGCTTTCGTGAAATTTCTTAGAGGCTGATACCTTTTTTACTCCTTTCTGAGTCTATCGTGTTAACCAGTATTCTCTACCTACATTTAGTCTGTACACAAAACACCCATGGCGCCTCTCTCTCCTCCACCTGGTTGCTGACACCTCCTCTCCTCAGACTGACCCGTGTTGACTTGGACTTGGATAAGCTCGCCTCACTGTCATCTGGGGGTTGTGTGTTACCCTTGTGTGCCTGTCAGAATAGTGCCTCACATTACAACTCTTTCTACAGGGCAGAATTTGTAGAGAGGGTTTGAATCTTAGTGATGAGCTATGACCATGAGGAAGTTACTTAATTTTTCCTTGCTTTTGATTTTTTTTTTTTTTTTGAGACGGAGTTTCGCTCTTGTTTCCCAGGCTGGAGTGCAATGGTGCGATCTTGGCTCACTGCAACCTCCGTCTCCTGGGTTCAGGCAATTCTCCTGCCTCAGCCTCCTGAGTAGCTGGGATTACAGGCACGCGCCACCATGCCCAGCTAATTTTTTCTATTAGTAGAGACGGGGTTTCACCATGTCGACCAGGATGGTCTCGATCTCTTGACCTTGTGATCCACCCGCCTCGGCCTTCCATAATGCTGGGATTACAGGCGTGAGCCACTGCGCCCGGCTGCTTTTGATTTTCTTGTAACAATTGGGATTATAGGCCAGGCGCGGTGGCTGTAATCCCAGCACTTTGGGAGGCCCAGGCGGGTAGATCACCTGAGGTCAGGAGTTCGAGACCAGCCTGGCAAACATGGTGAAACCTGTTCTCTATTGAAAATATAAGAATAAGTGAGGCATAATGGCGGGTGCTTGTAGTCCTAGCTACTAGGGAGGCTGAGGCAGGAGAATCGCTTGAAACTGGGAGGCGGAGGTTGTAGTGAGCTGAAATTGTGCCATTGTATTCCAGCCTGGGCGACAGAGCGAGACTCCATCTCAAAAAAAAAAAAAAAAAGAAAGAAAGAAAGCCCTTCAACATTTTTTCTTTTTTGAAGTTGTTTTGGTTATTTTAGGTCTTCCACATTTCTGTATGAATTTTAGAATGAGTTAGTCCATTTTCACTAAAAAGCCAGCTGGGATGTTTATTGGGATTGCAGTGACTCTGGAGTTGGAGGGCAGTGACATTGTGGTGGTATTGAGGCTTCTGACTCATGAACGTAGCGTATCTGCCCATTGATTCAGAGGGACTGTGGCTTCCTCAGCCGCGCTTTAGCTTTCAGCGCGCTAACCTCACTTACCTTTGTCAGATTTATCCCTTAGGATTTCATATTTTGATATTGTTGTAAATTATTTTGCTTTTTTATTTTTATTTTTTTTTGTGTGTGTAACAGAGTTCCGCTTTTGTTGCCAAGGCTCGAGTGCAATGGCGCGATGTCGGCTCACCATAATCTCCGCTGCCCAGGTTTAAGCGATTCTCCTGCCCTAGCCTCCTAAGTAGCTGGGATTACAGGCATACACTACCAGGCCCAGCTAATTTTGTATTTTTAGTAGAGATGGAGTTTTTCTCCGTGTTGGTCAGGCTGGTCTTGAACTACCAACCTCAGGTGATCCATCCGCCTCAGTCTCCCAAAGCACTGTGATTATAGGCCTCAGCCACCGTGCCGGGCCTGTTCTTCAAATGTTTAACCATTCATGTATTCCTGGGTTAAAACCCACTTGGTAACAATGTGTCATTTTTCCTGTATGATACATTGGCTGGCAGGGTGTCAGCTGAGCCCTATACTTTCACCATCCAGAAGGCTGGCCGTCGGTAGTACCAAGAACAGTAGGACAGCAGAAGCAGAAGCCGTACAGCTTCACTTTTGCCTCATTGTTGTTTTAGATACGGAGTCTCACTCTGTTGCCCAGGCTGGAGTGCACTGCCGTGATCTCAGCTCACTGCAACCTCCACCTCTCAGGTTTAGCTCAAGCGGTTGTCCAGCCTTAGCCTCCTGAGTTGCTGAGATTATAGGCATGTGCCACGATGCACAGCTAATTTTTGTATTTTTAGTAGAGACAGGATTTCGACATGTTGGCCAGGCTAGTCTCGATCTCCTGGCCTCAAGTGATCCACCGGCCTGGGCCTCCCAAACTGCTGGGATTACAGGTGTGAGCCGTTGTGCCCGGCTCACTTTTGCTTCATTCTGTTGGTAAAAGCAAATCACTGAGCGAGACCAGATTCAAGGGGTGCAAGATGGACTTTCTTCCTCGACCTCATGATGTGAGGAGCTGCCTTCACACTGCAGGTGTGGGTGAGAAGGTGAGAGTCTGTGCCATGTG
Source organism: Aotus nancymaae (assembly GCF_030222135.1). Classification (NCBI taxonomy): domain Eukaryota; kingdom Metazoa; phylum Chordata; class Mammalia; order Primates; family Aotidae; genus Aotus; species Aotus nancymaae. Next base: position 621,648 of record NW_026988510.1, read on the forward strand.
GACATGGATACTGCAACAACTTCAACCCAAATCCTCTCATTTTTGCTTTTGTCATCCTAATAATAGTTTAGTTTCTGCTTTGGTTTTTCAAGTTAACACTAAGTTAACAGGCCCTTTTTAATAAGTTCGTGATTACAATGTCATAAAGTGGTAAAGACTGCAGGCTGGGCAAGGTGGCTTACTCCTGTAATCCCAGCACTTTGGGAGGCTGAGGTGAGCAGATCACTTGAGGCCTGCAGTTCAAGACGATCGTGGCCAACATAACAAAACCCAGTCTCTACTAAAAATAGAGAAAAGCTTAACTGGGCATGGTGGTGCACGGCTACAATCCCAGCTACTCAGGAAGTTGAGGCAAGAGAATCACTTGAACCCAAGAGACAGAAGTTGCAGTGAGCCAAGATCACACCATTACATTCCAGCCCGGGAAGCAGAGTGAGACTTTGTATCAAAAAAAAAAAAAAAAGACTGTAGATAGCAAGTCACTCAGTTGTCTTATCTGATTTGTATAAACATATGCTGCATTGTGCCTTACGGTATCTTGATTGGATTCACAACAGCATTTGGGATCGGCAATGCAGTGCATCTTGCATGTTGAAGAGTGATACAGGACCAGATGCAGTGCCTGTAGTCTCAGCACTTTGAGAGGCCGAGGCAGGAGGATCACTTGAGATCAGGAGCTTAAGACCAGCCTGGGCAGCACAGCAAGACCTTGTCTTTACAGAAATAAAAATAAAACTTAGCCGGGTGTGGTGGCGTGTGCCTGTACTCACAGCTGCTTGGGAGGCTGAGGCTGAAAGGTCACTTAAGCCCCCAGGGTTTCTTTCTGGAGACAAGGTTTTCCTTTATGGTCCAGGCTGGTGTGCAGTGATTCCATCACAGCTCACTGCAGCCTCAGCTTCCGGGGCTGAGGCAGTTCTCCCGCCTCTGCCTCCCAAGTAGCTGTGGCTACAGGTGGCACGCACTCAGTAGCAGCCAAACATAAAAGATGTGGGCGGCGGGGGCCTTCTGGCGTACTAATTAGCCACATAATCTTTGTATTTTTTTTTTTTTTTTTGTAGAAATGGGGTTTACTCATGTTGCCCAGGCTGGTCTTGAACTCAAGCGATCCACCTGTCTTGGCCTCCCCAAGTTCTGGGGTTACAGATGTGAGCCGCTCGCCTGGCCTAACTGCAGCTTGTTGGTTTGGCAACTTTGGTCAATAAAAGTTGATGTGGTGTTTGTCTCCCCACCTTCTCACTCCTGGTACAGAGTTCCGGCAACCTTTGGAATTTCTTGAGTGATAGGATGTTGTTTGTTACTCATAACCAGCTGCTTTCGGATCACGCCAGAGTTTAAACTCACGAACTAACAGGGTAGGGCTGGCCACCAGGAAGACAGAGTGATTATTAGAGGGCTAGAGCCTTCCTCTCCAGCCACTGACCTCCAGGGAGGGGAGCAGGAGCTGACAGTGGAGCTTCGAAAGTAACTCTTGGGCAAAGTGGAGTAGTGGGAAGGCCCCTGCCGCCCACACCTTGCTCTGCATCTTTTATGTTTGGCTGCCACGAGTTGTCTTTTTTATGTCTTCCGTGACGTGCATGTGGAATACAGTTACCACAGCTTTTAGTGTCTTTGTCTGCTAACTTTAGCACCTGTTTCAGTTCTGAGTTGGTTTGATGATTTCTTTTTCTCTCATTATGGTTTGTATTTGTTTTTTTGAGCACTTAGCATGATTCTTGGAGGCTTGCGTTTTTTTCCTTCTTTGCATGCGTAGTGATTTTTATTGGATGCTAGGCATTAGGAATTTTACCCTGTGGGGTGATGACTTTCCTTTTGAAATTACAAAATAAACAACATGTAGTTCACAGAATGCAAAATTTACCATTTAAACCTCACAATTCAGTGCTTGTTAGTATATTCATTATATTGTGCACCTATCAGCGCTGTCAAATTCCAGAACATTTTTATGCTCACAAGGTCCCCTGTGCCATCAGTCCCTGTTCCCCTTCCCTGCTTCCCTGGCTACTGGCACTCTACTTTCCGTCTCTGTGTATTTGCCTACTGTGCACATTTCACATAAATGGGAATTGCGTCTTTTGGGTTTGATAAATAAGAGAACCATTTCCTTTTCAGAGAATTGGACTGTCAGCAGATGTGGGCTTGTTACCGAGGGGGCTGGCTGCCTGTGCTCTCCTGTGTTCACCGCATGCGACTGAGCCCACGGCCGATGCAGCAGGTTCTGCCAGCGTCTTTATCTGGGCACCTTGTCGAATTTATGACACAGCCTCCTTTTACTGGTCCCTCTCGTGATCAGCACCCTGACCTTTCAGAAAGTGTGATGGTGGTGACCGGGCTCGGTGGCTCACGTAATCCCAGCACTTTGGGAGGCCGATGTGGGCGGATCACGAGGTCAGGAGTTTGAGATCAGCCTGGCCAAGATGGTGAAACCCCATCTCTACTAAAAATACAAAAATTAGCCAGGCATGTTGGCATGCACCTGTAATCCCAGCTACTCTGGAGGCTGAGGCAGGAGAATCACTTGAACCTGAGGGGCAGAGTTTGCAGTGAGCTGAAATTGTTCCACTGCGCTCCAGCCTGGGCAACAGAGCAAGATGCTGTCTCAAAAAAGAAAAAAAAAAAAAAGTGCAATGGTGGCTGTGGAGCAGAAGAGTCTTCTTTCAGTAGTACACGTGACGTGCCAGGAGTACATGGGAGTTGTGTGCCGGCGGACACTCAGAAGAGCCTTTTTCCTTTGTCTCATGGTGGAATACTGGAGGAGCAAGCGTTGCCACCTGCTGAGCAGCTGAAAGCAGGCATTCTGCTGATGTGTGCGGGCGGGCAGTGTGGCACAGTGAGGCCTTGATGGACTGTCTGCTCTTCACGGCAAGAGTGTGCCGCCCTTGTTCTCTGTTGTGGCCTCTTCTGTAAAGATGAGAGAAGTCCGACGCCAGTCTAATTTATGATTCTTTTGTAGGTAAACTTTTTAGGATGTTATGGAAACTTGTAGAATTTTTTTTTATATGTGGGAGTCTGACATTTTGCCATGTTTAATGTGACTTTTTTGTATTGGCTAACATTTTGCAGCTCTTTTAATAGGCAGACTTGTCTTTAGAAATCGGTCTCCGTTTTTCTGTAAAGGGCCAGATAGTAGATATGTTAGACCTGTGGGCCACATGTTCTCTGATAGCTGTTCAGCTCTGCTGTGATATCATGGAAGGAACCGTGGGCCACACTTAAATGAGCCTAGGTGTTTTCCAGTTAAAAATATTATTGACGCTGAAATTAGAATTTCATATAATTTTCACTTATCACAAGATACTATTTTCTTTTTCAACCAGTATAAATATAAACCTCATTCTTAGCCTATGGACTGTCTAAAAAAAGCTATTGGGCCAGATTTGGCCCCTGAAGCTCAGAGGGTTGCCCCATCATAGTAGATGAACTTGTAACTGTCGCTTTATTGGTTTTTGCCCTTGAAGCTTGCTCTTTCTCTGCAGCAGTCCTGACTTTCTGTAGAGTTTGATCTCTGCAGCTTCGTCCTGTAGAGTTTGAGTTCTGGTTTCTTTAGACTTGTCTGTCTGATCTCATTTGCTTTCTGTTCTGTTAATTCTAGTCAACTATTGGCATATGATTCTTCTGTTTTCCAGAGCCGTTACAGATTCATTCTTCTCAAAATGTTTCTTTCTTTAAGAAATTTTACGTGAGAGGGATAGTTTCCACCATTGTGATCTTTTTTTTTCTTTGGAGATGGAGTCCCTCTCTGTCTCCTAGGCTGGAGTGTGGTGGTACAATCTTGGCTCACTGCAGCCTTCGCCTCCCGGATTCAAGTGACTCTCCTGCCTCAGCCTCCTGAATAGCTGGGACTACAGGCTCCTGCCACCATGCCTGGTTAAATTTTTTTTTAATTTTTAGTAGAGACGGGGGTTTCACCTTGTTGGCCAGGCTGGTCTGGAACTCCTGACCTCAAGTGATCCGCCCACCTTACCCTCCCAAAATGAGTAACAAACTGCACTACTTCCTGTTGGGATTACAGGTGTGAGCCACTGCACCTGGCATTACCTTTGTGATATAATAGTTTTATAGTACTATTATTTCTTGTAAGGAGAATTGCAATGTGAACAGGAAGCACTTCTACAATAGGTGTTTTGAACAAGTTAATTTTTTCTGTATGTAGAAAGCCATGGGAGCATTAAACTTAATCTATTGCTTGTGTGGTCAGGTAAGGAGTTAATTTTGAGTTAAATGTGAACTAGACAGTTTGCCGTGGAATACTATTTTGAAATTATAAAAAAACACTGATTTAGCCATTTTGACTCTTTTTATAAAAATGAAGCTGTGATAGATGGATGTATACCAGTGATTAAGAAGATGCTGGGATGGGCTTCTGCAGTAGGTGCTCTGCATGTCTTCACAAATGAGTGTCAGAGGAGGGAGAGGGCAGTGACTCAGTCTTCTGAACATTCTGAGAGCTGAGCTGCTGGGAGACAGAGGCTTAAATGTGAACCCTGGTTTTTAAAACTTTATTTTATTTTAAAGTTGAGGTTTCACCATGATGGCCAGGCTGGTCTTGAACTCCTGACCTCAGGTGATCCACCCACCTCGGCCTCCGAAAGTGCTAGGATTACAGGCGTGAGCCACCGTGCCCGGCTGGTTTTTAAAACTTAATGTTTTAATCGAAATGACCATAATTATTAGTGTAAAAAGATGCATTAGTGTAAAAAGATGCATAATTATTAATGTAAAAAGATGCATACTTATGTAGAGGATGAAATTCAGTAGCCTAAATGAGATGGTATAGTTAATAATTCTATGAATTTTTCCTTGTTTAATAAATCTATATTAAAATGGAATTATTATGTGGGGTGTGGTGGCTCACGCCTGTGATCTCAGCACTTTGGGAGGCCGAGGCAGGCAGATAACTTGAGCAGAGGAGTTCAAGACCAGCCTGGGCAACATGGTGAAACCCCATTTCTACAAAAAATATAAAAATTAGCCAGGTGTGGTGGCATGTGCCTGTAGTCCCAGCTACCCAGGAGGCTGAGGGGAAGGATTGCTTGAGCCCAGCAGTATAAAACTTACAGTATCTCCCATTTTTGAGTTGCAGTTGTCTGGTATTCTATTCACATCGTGTGAAGCCATCACCACCATCCCTCTCCAGAAGTTCTTCGTCTTCCCAGACGACATCTTCCTGTGTCCTTCCTGTGTCCCCATTAACACTAACTCTTTCTCCCCTCTCCCTACAACCCCGGCAACCCCTGCTCTACTTTTTGTCTCTTAGGAAAGTCACTACTGTACGCATCTCTCCTGTAAGGGGGGAGTCATACAATATTTGTCCTTTCGTGACTGGCATATTTCCCTTTTGGATCAGTTTGTTCCTGTGGGTCAGAGTCTTCAGTTGAACAGTTCACCCCCATAACTTAGATTCTTCAGTTGTGACCACCCCCTGCAGGTCAGATTCAATTTTTGTTTACTTATTTTGAGACAGAGTCTTGCCGTCTTGCCCAGGCTGGGGTGCAGCTCTCTGTAGTCTCAACCTCCTGGCCTCAAGCAGCCCGCCTGCTTTGGCCTCCCATAGTGCTGGGGTTACCTGTGTGAGCTACTGTGCCCAGTGTCATTTAATTCTGTGTGTGTGTGTCTGACTGAGTCTTGTCCTGTCACCCAGGCTGGAGTGCAATGGCGTGATCTTGGCTCACTGCAGCCTCCACCTCCTGGGTTCAAACAGTTCTCCTGCTCAGCCTCCCAGTAACTGGGATTTCAGGCACCCGCCACCATGCCTGGCTAATTTTTTTGTATTTTCAGTAGAGAGGGGGTTTTGCCATTTTGGTCAAGCTGGTCTTAAACTCCTGACCTCAGGTGATCCACTTGCCTCAGCCTCTCAAAGTGCTGGGATTACAGGCATGAGCCACTGCGCCCAGTTCAAGTTTTATTTTTTTTAAGTGGCTTTATTTTTGAGAAAATTTTCACTTCACCTCTTGCAGTGGGTAAGTTTATTTCAAGATATGCTGCAGTCTAGTCTTGTGAGTGTCTCGCACTTACCAGCCATTGGCTTCTGCAAGTAGTGCACTGGGTTACTCATGACTCCTGGATGGTCCTTTGTCACTGCCGTTAGAATGGCTGCTATGATGCCAGTGCAGCGACAACTATTTGGTGGCAGTGTATTCAGCTCCATTGCCAATTGTCATGGTCCTGTCTTTTCCCCAAAACCCAGCATTTCCCTGGGAATTTGCCTTCATTTTTATTATGGTCTGCAGATATAACGGAGAAAGCAGCTGCTTCTGTTACTGGAATTTCAGCTCATACCGTGGTCAGTCTCTGTAATTTTTGTCACAGACTATGGAGGCATCACTTTGAACTACATCTGATACTGCTTGGAGGAGCAGCCCATCATTTGCAAATCGACAAGTGCTGTTGTAGCCACAGAATTAAGTGGCATAGAGGCTGTGTTCCCAGAGGGACATGGAGCTTGGGATGTGGGTGTGGTAGACACCCCCCATCATGCTGTTTTGGACTCAATGGTTGCCTGAATTTGTTTGGTGTGATCGATTTGGAAATAATGCTCACAGTTTCCTTTCACTGCACATGTCATAACGATCTCCTGCTATAACTAATACAGTGTTTTGACTTTGGGTTTTAGTATGTTTTAGTGCCAATATCCAGGGTCAAATCCTTCATTTGAATACATCCTAGAGGCACATTGTTAATTTCCTTGAATGTTTGTCTGTGCAGTGACATGTAGAATTTCCTTCCTGCACCACATTTTCGTTCTCCATTCCTCTGTTGATGGGCACTGGTGTTGCTTCCGCCTTTTGGCTGTGGTAATTAATGTTACTATGAACAAGGGAAGGGCATACAAATATATGTTAAAATTCCTTCTTTGCTGCTTTTGGATATATATCCAAAGGCATATAGCTCTTTGAAGTAGAATTCTGGATCTTATGGTAATTCTGTTTCTTTTCTTTTCTTTTTTCTTTTTTTTTTTGTTTTGAGACGGAGTCTCACTCTGTCGCCCGGGCTGGAGCACGGTGGTGTGATCTTGGCTCACTGCAACCTCCGCCTCCTGGGTTCAAGTGATTCTCCTGCCTCAGCCTCCCAAGTAGCTGGGATTACAGGTGCATGCCACCATGCCCGGCTAATTTCTGTATTTTTAGTGGAGACAGGGTTTCACCATCTTGGCCAGCCTGGTCTCAAACTCCTGACCTTGTGATCCACCCACCTCGGCCTCCCAGAATGCTGAGATTACAGGTGTGAGCCAGCTTGCCTGGCCTTTTATTTTATTTTTTTAAGACATAGTCTGTCTCTGTCACCTAGACTGGAGTGCAGTGGCACGATTTCAGCCCACTACAACCTCTGCCTTTCAAGTGATTCCCAAATCTCAGCCTCCTGAGTAGCTGGAATTACAGGCATGTTACCATAGCCAATTAATTTTTGTATTTTTAGTATAGACAGGGTTTCACCGTATTGGCCAGGTTGATCTTGAACTCCTGGCCTCAAGTGACGTCCTCGCTTCAGCCTCGCAGAGTGCTGGAATTAGAGGCATGAGTCACTGTGTCCTTCCCAATTTTAATTTTTTGAGGAACATACTGTTTTACGCAGAGGCTGTACTATTTTATATTCTTTTTTTTTTTTTTTGAAACTGTGTGTGTGTGTGCGTGTGTGTGTGTTTTGACTTAGTCTTGCTCTGCTGCCCAGGCTTGAGTGTTGTGGGGCAATCTCAGCTCACTGCAACCTCTACCTCCCGGGTTCAAGCAGTTCTCCTGCCACAGCCTCCCAGGTAGCTTGGATTACAATTCCCAGTAGCTGGGGTTACAAGCGTGTGCCACCATGCCCAGCTGATTTTTGTATTTTTATTAGAGACGGGTTTCATCATGTTGGCTGGAATGCTCTCCATCTCTGCCCTCGTGATGTGCCCACCTTGGCCTCCCAAACTGCTGGGATTACAGGCGTGACCCACTGTGCCCTGCCTATTTTATATTTGTAGCAGTGCATAAGGGTCCAGTTTCTCCACATCCTCATCTTGTTTTTTTTTCTTTTTCTTTCATTTTTACTAGTAGCTGTCCTAATGGGTGTGACTTTCACTTCTCTAATACTGATGTTGGGCATCCGTGCGTGTACTTATTATTTGTATGTCTTTGGAGAAATGTCTGTTCACGTCTTTAGCCCATTTTAAAATTGGGCTCTTTTCAGTTGTAGGAGTTAAATATCTGGTTTTCAGTCCCTTATCAGATACATTGTTTGCAAATATTTTCTGACATCATGGGTTGCTTTTTCACTCTTTTATTGTCCTTGATGCACAGAAGTTTTACCTTTTTTTTTTTGGACACAGTCTCAGTCTTCCAGGCTGGGGTGCAGTCTCTAGCTCCACGCCTCAGGCCGTGCCTTCCGTTGCAGCCTCCTGTGCAGTTACAAGCGTCCATGCCACCACTCCCAACTTCATGTTCTTTCTCTGTCCCAGGATACAGTCTAGGGTACCGTGGTGCATTTGGCTAACTTTTTTTTTTATTGAGACAGTCTTGCTCTTTCCCTCAAGCTGGAGTGTAGTGGCTTGATCACAGTGGCCAGAACTTTTCATTAATATAGTCACATTTGTCTTTTCCTGTTGTTGTTTCCTGTGCTTTTCTTTGTCCAAACTGTGTCCTGAAGTGTTTCACAGGTGGTGGTAGGTTTTACCTGCTGAGGCAGGAGAGTTGCTTGAACCCAGGAGGCGGAAGTTGTGTGAGCCGAGATCGTGCCATTGCACTCCAGTCTGGGTAACAACAGCGAAACTTTGTCTCAAAAAAAAAAAAAAATGTAGCTGGGCCTAGTGGCTTCTGTCTGTCCCAGCGACTTGGGAGGCTAGGCAGGAGGATCCCTTGAGCCCAGGCGTTTGAGGCTGCAGTGAGCCATGACTGTACCACTGCACCCCATTCTGGGCCACAGTTACATATCTAATAGCACTGAATGGAAATAATAATCAATTTAAGAAAGTCAGGGCTCTTTAGAGAAACTGAAAAAGTTACTAGTGACTGTTTTCAACAAATGGAACGACCACAGTAGTGAAGTCAGATTAGTCGCAGTCAACATGTTTCTGTTCTCAGATGCCACAGAAAGACATTTGAGGAAAGCAGGCAAGGCACCTGGGCAGTGTCCTTAGAAACTGTCAGGTTGCTTTCACAGTGTCAGTATAATAACTTGATTCCAGTGGGACAGATTTCCTTGCTCATGTGTTAGGAATACTCTTAGGTGGGGCTCAGTGGCTCACTCTTGTAATCTGAGCACTTTGGGAGGCCGAGGTGGGTGGATCACTTGAGGTCAGGAGTTCGAGACTAGCCTGACCAACATAGTGAAACCCCATCTCTACTAAAAATACAAAAGTTAGCTGGGCATGGTGGTGTGTGCCTGTAATCCCAGTTACTCAGGAAGCTGAGAAAGGAGAATTGCTTGAACCCAGGAGGTGGAGGTTGTGTTGATTTGAGATTGCACCACTACACTCCTGCCTGGGCAACAGAGTGAGACTCTGTCTCCAAAAAAAAAAGGGTGAGGGGGGCCGGGCGCGGTGGCTCACGCCTATAATCCCAGCACTTTGGGAGGCCGAGGCAGGTGGATCACGAGGTCAAGAGATCGAGACCATCCTGGTCGACATGGTGAAACCCCGTCTCTACTAATACAAAAAATTAGCTGGGCATGGTGGCGCGTGCCTGTAATCCCAGCTACTCAGGAGGCTGAGGCAGGAGAATTGCCTGAACCCAGGAGGCGGAGGTTGCGGTGAGCCGAGATCGCGCCATTGCACTCCAGCCTGGGTAACAAGAGCGAAACTCCGTCTCCAAAAAAAAAAAAAAAAAAAAAAAATAAGGGAATACTCTTAATAGTCAGTCTTTACTCTTGCTTCATACTGTTGCTGTTTGACTAAACCCCACAATAAATCCTCTCTCTGTAGCGGCTGGGCTGAAATGCTAGTCAGTAACTCATTACAGTCTCTTCCAGGAAGCCAGGTTCACCTCAATACAAAGATTGGTGGCCAATATGTTAGCAATACTTAGGGATACTTTGTTGTCTAATGGCAAGTGCGTTGAACAACTTATCATGAATGACTAAATTTTATAACTACCCGTATCATGTAAAAACATCCATTAAGGAATCAGAGTTTTTTTTTTTTTTTTTTTTAAGACAGTCTCACATTGCTGCCCAGGCTGGAGTGCAGTGGCGTGATCTCGTCTCTTTGCATCCTCCACCTCCCAGGTTCAAATGATTGTCCCGCCTCAGCCTCCTGAGTAGCTGGGATTACAGGCGCCTGCCACCATGCCCAGCTTTTTTTTTTTTTTTTTTTTTTTTTTTTTTGTATTTTTAGCAGAGTTGGGGTTTCACCATGTTGGCCAGGCTGGTCTCAAACTCCTGACCTCAAATGATCCATCCGCCTTGGCTTCCCAAAGTGCTGGGATTACAGGGGTGGGCCACCACATCTGACCCAAAAAATGATTTTTAAATCTTCTTAAATAACTGCGGAAACAGTATTCAAGAAAATAAAATTTAAATGCAAAATTTTAACTATTAGATTGCTTCTTTTTTTTTTTGAGATGGAGTTTTACTCTTGTCACCCAGGCCGGAGTGCAGTGGCACAATCTTGGCTGACTGCAACGTCTGCCTCCTGGGTTGAAGCAATTCTGCCTCAGCCTCCCAAGTAGCTTGGACTATAGGTGTCCACCACCATGCCCGGCTAATTTTTTGTATTTTTAGTCAAGACGGGGTTTCACCACGTTGGCCAGGCTGGTGTCGACCTCCTAACCTCAGGTGATCTGCCCTCCTTGGCCTCCCAAAGTGCTGGGATTACAAGTGTGAGCCACTGCGCCCAGCGGGACTGCTGCTTTTAATTTATTTCAATTCTAAATTTAATCTGGAAAACAAACCTTTGACGGGTTGCTAAAAAGCTAACTGTATCATCGTAACGTGTCTAGCACATGCCTTTCAAGGCTCCACTGCAAGGAGATGTGTTGAGATCAGCTGAATCATGATTGATAATGGAATATAAGGAGCACAGGCCTCTAGACGTGACCCATGCTACACCCTCAGATTACATCCGCGGAGAGCTGGCAACCTGCCTGGCCCTGAACTCACACTGCCCCCAGCCACCCAACATCTTGGATGCAAAGAATACTCTCTTTCCTACCATGTTGTACAAGGCGTAGTAAACAAAACCTGCCTTTTTATTTTTTGATACAGGATCTTGCTTGGTCGCACAGGATGGAGTGCGGTGACACGATCTTGGCTAACTGCAATCATGACTTTCTGGGCTCAGCCCCCTGAGTAGCTGGGACTGCAGGCACGACCATCGATTGCCCAGCTAATTTTTTCTTGTTTGTAGGTACAGGGCCTTGGTCTGTCGCCCAGGCTGGTCTCGGATGCCTGGCCTCAAGCGTAGGCTCTTGCCTAGGCTTCCCACTGTGCTGGGATTACGAGCATGAGCCACTGTTCCTGGCCTTTTTTAAAAAACCTTTTTATAGAAAATGATCAGTTATTTGATCATTTTAAATAAATACTGAAACAGTGCTAGAAATCAATTTTTTAGTTATTTACCAAACGTATCATGCAGGAACTGAATGACACAAAAAGTTGTTTTGAAATTTGGTCCACAAATTTACATTAAGGTTGGAAATTTAAAAGTTGTAAGAGGCTTGGTGTGGTGGTTCAAAAAAAAAGGTTGCTTTCAGAGTTAGAGTTAGTCTGTTTTGTTGGAAATTTTCACAGTTTCAACCAAATCTTGATCAGGTTTGGAAGCATCTATTTTCTTGACTTTGCTGATTTCTTCGTGTGAGTCAATAATTGTTTTTGTTTTCTTGAAGATGGGTCTGAATTCGATTTCCCAGACTCTTCTTGTTCTCTTCACTTCCACCATTATTCTCTCCTCTCACGACATCCTTTGATAGAGATCTCGTTATTATGGTCAGAAAACAGAACCAGATGAACATCTGCCTTTCCCGTCCATGCTCTTGGCCCAACCTCGAAGATTGTCTTGATTTCTTAGAAACTCATCCGTAAGAATTTATCCCTAGCCTTGGCAGCCATTGTCTGACCCATTTCCCATGTGAGTAAATACATTCATGGCTGTTTCATCTGGCAGAGTCTTCCCTCCTTTAATGTAGTTTTCAGAGAGTTCACTGCTGTGAATCTGAGTTCTTTCATCACAGGGAAGTTTTCCTGAAGAAAGGTGTATTTCACAGTGGTGCAGGTTTTCTGCATTCCCTTGTTAGTGCCAGGATCCCTGAGGAAAGACAGGACCATTTGGCAGCTTTGTGAGGCAGGGGGCGCAGAGGAGGTGCAGGCAGCCAGTTGGCGGTGGGAAGCTGAGGCCCAGGACACGCAGTGGCCAGCAGCAGGCTGGCTCCCTGTTTTGGAATTTAAATCAAGTTTTGCTTGCCTAAGGCAAGGCAAGCTTGGATTTTGTTTAAGGAGATGCTGTTGAATGAAACAGCGTGTTTGTAATGAGCAGGCTTGGAGATGATTAATGGAACATGTCTGTACATGCCAGAGTGATGTTCAACCTTCCAGTGGAACTGCAGAATCATCAGTGAAAGCGTAACAAAGTATTGTTTTAATGCATAGTGGGTAATTCCTAAGAAAGGAAATCCACGTATCTAAATTATGTGAAGCGAGTGCTCAGGGACAACAACAACAGGAGTCTATGTTTTGAAGGAAATGGACTGAGTTTTATTTTGATTAAACCTCCAAAAAATCATTTCAGAAAGCTTTTATTTTTCTTTCTGCATTGCTGCTTTTCTGGGGCCACCCCACAGCAGTGGTGTCTGAGAGCAGAGCTGCAGGTGGATGGCTGCTGTCTCCCGTCCCTGGGAGTGGGGTCTCCAGGGCTCTGGCCAGGACATCGCTCTTTGGAGTAGCTCATTGCGAGGTGCATTCTCAGCCGTGGGCTTGGTCTGAATCTGACAGTCGTGTGTTGGTTTGCATGGTTCCATTCAGCTTCGCGTTGGCACATTTCATATGTACCTGTGATTTCTTTGGTGATGCTTATACCGGTATACTTCATATAATGAAAGCACCCATTCCGGAAGGTACAGTAGGATGAGTTCAACAGTTTTATTATCCTATGTATTAACATAGAACATTTGCATCGCCGCAGAATGTCCGTTTGTAACCAGAGCCCTCGACTGCCCCAGAAGCGCCAGTCCACTTTCTGTCATTATGGATTAGTTTTGCTTATTTTAGAATTTCATATTAATGGAATTAGACAGGCTATAGTCTTTTGAGTCTGACATACAACTTTAATTTTGTTGAGGTAAGATCCATGTAACAAAACCCCACCACTCTGACCGTGTGAGTGTGTACAGTTCCATGGCTTTCAGCACCTTTACTACTTCGTGCAGCTAGCACCATTCTCCATTCCAGAGTATTTCTGCTCCCCAGGTCTAACAGCCGCTTGTTGACTCTGTCACTCTGAATCTGTCTATTCTGGAGACTTCACAGGAACGAACTCATGTCATGTACGGCCTTTAGTGCCTGGCTTCTTTTGCATGTTCTAACATGTCTTTGGGGTCCCTCTGTGTTGTGTGTCTTGGAATTTTATTTTTGTTTAGTTGTGAGTAATGCGTTGTCTGGGTGTAGGCATTGTGTTTATTCAGCTCTTGAGTGATGCTTGGCTTGTTTTCACCTTTTTCTTTTTTTTTTGAGACGAAGTCTTGCCCTGTCTCCCAGGCTGGAGTGCAGTGGCATAATCTGGACTTAATGCAGCAACCTTCTCCTGGGTTCAAGCGATTCTCCTGCCTCAGCCTCCAGAGTAGCTAGATCTACAGACATGTAGCACTGTGCCCCCCTAATTTTTGTGGGGGTTTCACCATGTTGGTCAGGCTGGTCTGGAACTCCTGATCTCAGGTGATCCACCTGCCTTTGCCCCTCAAAGTGCTGGGATTACAGGTGTGAGCCACCACGCCTGGTCTCCACCTTTTTTTTTTTTGAGATGGAGTCTTGCTCTGTCGCCCAGGCTGGAGTGCAGTGGCACGATTTCAGCTCACCACAACCTCCGCCTCCTGGGTTCACATGATTCTTCTGCCTCAGCCTCCCAATTAGCTGGGACTATAGGTGTGTGCCACCATGCCCAGCTAATTTGTTTTGTATTTTTTAGTAGAGACTTGTTTTCACCGTGTTAGCCAGGATGGTGTCAATCTCCCGACCTTGTGATCTGCCTGCCTTGGCCTTCCAAAGTACATGCATGGCCAGTGGTGCGACCTTGGCTCAACTGCAACCTCTTCCTCATGAGTTCAAGTGATTCTCCTGCCTCAGCCTCCCAAGTAGCTGGGACTTCAGGCGCACACCACCACACCCGGCTAATTTTTGTATTTTTAGTAGAGAGGGGATTTCAGCATGTTGGCCAGGCTGATCTCGAACTCCTGACTGCTTCCCTGTATGCTAGGATTCCACAAGCTGCTTCCCTGGGTGCTGTTAGAGTTCCTCAGGCTGCTCCTCTGGGTGCTGTGAGGGTTCTACAAGCTTCTTTCCTGGGTGCTGTGAGGGTCTCTCATGCTGTTCCCCATCAGGTGATGGGCCGGCCTCTGCCTCTCAAAAGAGCTGGGATTACAGGAGTGAGCCACCACGCCTGACCTGTTTCTACCTTTTTGACTGTTTTGAATAGTGCTGCCGTGAGCTTGTGTTCACAGGTTTTCATTTGAACACTTCTTGGGTGTATACCTAGGAGTGGAGTTGCTGTGTCGTATCAGTTCTGTGTTTGCGTGTTGAGGAATTGCTACAGTATTTCAACAGCAGTTGCACCATTTTACATTCCTACTAGGCAGGTTAGAATGTGCAACCCACTTCTTTGAGAACAGGGTCTGCAGCACTCTCTTTTATCGCAGCAGTGGGGGCTGCTGTCTTCAGGGATGGGGTGTGAGCAGGTAAGTTCATCACCGCAGCTCGCTCTCTCCTGCCCAGATGGAGCAGCTTTTGCATTAGGTGTTCTCTGCTTGTTAGAAGTTTTTGATTCGATTCCATAGTTCTGAAGATGTTGATTCTAACAGTTTTTGCCAGCTTATTCATTTCATTGTTGGAGGGAAGGAGTTTTGGAGTCCTCACTTGTGCTATTTTCAGTGACATCTCCACCTGGTGTGGTGTTTTGAGGTTTGTGCATGACATGGCACGTGTGACTCCTTTGTGGTTTTTCTTACTGAGTGGATTGTGCAGCTGTGTTGGCTCCGCACTGCCGCCATAGCACCTAAGGGTGCATGAGGAACCCTTACAGCACCCAGGGAAGCAGCATGAGGAACCCTCACAGCACCCAGGGGAGCAGCTTGTGGAACCCTCATAGCACCCAGGGGAGGAACCTAAGGAACCCTCACAGCACCCAGCGGAGTAGCATGAGGAGTGCTTATTAAAAATTAATTGCTTATCTGAGTGAAGTATGATTGTTTTAGAAAGCTGCCTTTTCTTAGGGTTTTTTTACCCACTGGGTCAAGGGTGTAAGATTTGCAGCCTGCAGTAGAAGCCTTCTGTGGGACTCAGCGTAGGCCTCAGGTGCTCTCCTTATCTGCCTGTGTGTCCCAAGCAAGCCTGCAGAAGTTGTGGTCTGTGGCCCTTGGTCTGTAAGCTGCAGCCGCCCGCACTTGCCGGGCAGTGACTGAGAGCGGCTCTTAAGCCTCTTTTGCTTATAGCGTGGATGTGGTTGCGTTGGCTGTGGTGTGCCAGGGACTGTTGTGAAACGCTGCCCCATGATGAGTTTAGCACGGGTGTGATTTGCGTTGTGGAAGGATTGTTATGAAACACGTACTACCTGCTCGGTGCTCCTCTGTGTGCTCCACTGAGATCCACTTAGACAGCCTTGGTCACCCCTGAGGTGCCGTGCTCTTCTGCCCCTGGTGGCAGAGATAAGTCATTTGAGGTGAAGAGAAGTTGGGCCACTTTCCCAGGGTCACACAGCTGGAAGTGGACGCCAGCACTGGACCCTGGGCAGGCTGGCTCCAGAGTCCTGCCTCAGATTCACAGATTTTGTCTCCAGTCACGTTTTGTAGTGCATGTTTTCCTTCTTGGACGGGTCAGTATCGTATGGTCCTTCTTGTTTGCCGCTGCGTCTTCAGGACATGACATTGTCCCGAGCATGCTGTGCTTGTATTTTTTCCCGTTTATGTTCCTGTTCATTGAGCAGGTGCTTTATGCTTTTGCTTAAATAACATCTCTCTTGCCTCCTTTCTGTTGGCCACACTTTTGAAATATGCAGTACCAGTGATTGGCAGCTGGTGAGCACCTTTGTCCTGGGGCACCTTGGCGGGCAGGGTGTGTTCCTGTGATAAAGGATGATAATTCTGTCTTGTGCTGCTTAAATTAGTACTTTAACTTAGTCGAAATTCCTATTAGAGTTTTTGAGGAAACTTCCATAAGGAAATAAGTGTTCTCTAAGGGATTCCTCTTCCATTTTGAGTTGGAAGTTGTTATAAACGTGGATTACTTACCTCGAGGAATAATTATCTTATTTCTGGGATTTGAAACATTGATGTAAGCAAACCGAAACAAAATTTAATGGAAGTGAAATAGTTTTTGAGAGTTATCTAACAAATGTAGTTAACCCCTGAATGGCAGAGCATTGAAAACAAAAAGGAACCAAGATATTTATCTTGTTAAATATTATTATTAAAAAAGAAATGTGCTTAAGATGTTATGTGTAGCCAGGCGTGGTGGCTCACACCTGTAAGCAGCACTTTGGGAGGCTGAGTCAGGAGGATGGCTCGAGCCCACGAGTTTGAGACCAGCCTGGGCAGCACAGGGAGACCCTGTCTCTATTTAGAAAATAAAAGATGATACATGTTTATTCATGCATGTGCGATTTCATGAAAAAGAAGGTATGTGCAGCTTCTTTAAAGTAGGCCATGTAAAAACAAGAACCTAAAAGTAGTAAGGGGAATAGGACCTCCTAATTTTAAAACATATCGTCAGTGTTCTTTTTTTTTTTTTTGAGACAGAGTCTCTTTCTGTTGCCCAGGCTGGAGTGCAGTGTCATGATCCGATCACTGCAGCCTCCGCCTCCCTGGTTCTGGTGCTTTTCCTGCCTCCAGCCTTAGCCTCCCAAGCTGAGATGACAGGCGCCTGCTACACCATGCCTGGCTAATTTTTGCATTTTTAGTAGAGATGGGGTTTCACCAGGTTGGCCAGGCTGGTCTCAAACTCCTGACCTCAGGTGATCCACCTGCCTGGCCTCCCAAAGTACTGAGATTAGCATTCTTGAATAAAAGTAAAGCTGGCTGGGCGAGGTGGCTCATGCCTGTAATCCCGGCACTTTGGGAGGCCTGGGCGGGCAGATCACGAGGTTAGGAGATCGAGACCATCCTGGCCAACATGGTGAAGTCCCGTTTCTACTAAAAATAGAAAAAAATTACCTGGGTGTGGTGGTGCATGCCTGTAGTCCCAGCTACTCGGTAGTCTGAGGCAGGAGAATTGCTTGAACCCAGCAGGTGGGGATTACAGTGAGCTGAGATTGCGCTGTTGCACTACAGCCTGGGTGACAGTGTGAAACTCCGTCTCAAAAAAAAAAAAAAGTAAACCTAACCCTCACCCTCTTTGGTTAACAGAAAGATGTTACTGGTTTTAGTCATGCCCAGGGTGTGGGAGGGATCTTTGGGTTCCTGGAGCCATTGGTATTGGGACACCAGGTGTGGTTGGTCCTCTCTCTTTTGCCTTCTCAGTTTGTGGCTCCAGGGGAGCAGATAATGGGTGCTCCTGGGTGTAATTCCTGTCTCTAAATTGCAAATAAGCATTTTTTTTGTTTTTGTTTTTTGAGACAGTTTCTCTCTGTCCCACAGGCTGGAACATAGTGGCTGTGATCTTCGCTCACTGCAACCTCCGCCTCCCAGATTCAGGTGTTTCTCCTACCTCAGCCTCCTGAGTAGCTGGGATTACAGGCACCCACCACCTTGCCTGGCTAATTTTTGTATCTTAGAAGAGACAGAGTTTCACCATGTTGGCGAGGCTGGTCTCGAACTCCTGTCCTCAGGTAATCCACCTGCCTCGGCCTCCCAGAGTGCTGGGATTACAGGCGTGAGACACCACACGGCCTCCCAGAGTGCTGGGATTACAAGTGTGAGATACCAAATCCAGTGCAGATGAGCTTATTTGATATCAGAGGTTAAATTTTGAAAGTCTGGACACATCTTTTAAAGAAATTTTAGGATTTTATTGCAGGTTGTTCCCTGAACTTTAGGTCTTAGATTGCAAAAGTACAATTATACAGATAGTTGACTTTTGTTTTTAATTCTTAAAATTTATTCAGATACTTTTTCTGTCATAAATAGATGGATTTTAAATATGCAGTCCAATGACTTTAGTTAAGTTTGCTTACTAAATGGAATTTGTGAAATGGGCCAGGTGCGGTGACTCCCACCTGTAATCTCAGCACTTTGGGAGGCTGAGGCGAGCAGATCACCTTAGGTCAGGAGTTCGAGACTTGCCTGGCCAACGTGGTGAAACCCTGTGTCTACTAAAAATACAAAAATTAACCAGGCATGATGGTGCGTGCCTGTAATATTAACTATTCAGGAGGCTCAGATGTGAGGATTGCTTGAACTTGGGAGGTGGAGTCTGCAGTGAGCCCAGATCACACTACTGCACTGCACTTCAGCCTGGGTGACACAGTGAGACTCTTGTCTTAAAAAAAAAAAGGTAATTTGTGAAACCATCACCATAATCCAATTTTAGAAAATTTTTGTCACTCTGGTAAGATCCCTTCTGCCAGTTTATAGTGAATCTGTTCACACCCTAGCCCCAGGCAACCACTAATGTGTTTGACTCTTGGTTTGTCTTTACAGATAATTAACTTTTAAAACAGAAACCCTAAACACCCTTAAAACTATCAGCACTTGACCAGCTTGTTCGGCTAGTCTGTAGGTATATAGTTTGGATTCTGACATAGGCCAGGCATTGGCAAACTTTTTCTGCGGAGGACCAAGTGGTCAGTATTTTGGACTTTGCCAGCCATAGATCTTTCCGCTGAAACTGCTTAACTTTACCATTGAAGCATGAGTGTTTCTTTTTTTTTTTTTTTTTTTTTTTTTTTGAGACGGAGTTTCGCTCTTGTTACCCAGGCTGGAGTGCAATGGCGCGATCTCGGCTCACTGCAACCTCCGCCTCCTGGGTTCAGGCAATTCTCCTGCCTCAGCCTCCCGAGTAGCTGGGATTACAGGCACGCGCCACCATGCCCAGCTAATTTTTTGTATTTTTAGTAGAGACGGGGTTTCACCATGTTGACCAGGATGGTCTCGATCTCTTGACCTCGTGATCCACCCGCCTCGGCCTCCCAAAGTGCTGGGATTACAGGCGTGAGCCACCGCGCCCGGCCCCGCATGAGTGTTTCTTTACAGAAACAGTGCTTTACTCACTCCTCATCTAGGCTATAACTCTTAGACGGGTTATGAGCCAGCTAGTCTTCCTGTGGAAACCAGGATTAGACCATTTAGTCATTTACATTTTTCTTAGTCATTTTCATGGCTGATGGAAGGCATACTTAGTTTCCACCTGATGTTAAATTGAGCAAAATAGAATGTCTTGACAGGCCTGGTGTGGTGGCTCACACCTGTAGTCCCACCACTTTTGGAGGCTGTGGTAGGAGGATTGATTGAGGCCAGGAGTTAGAGACCAGCCTAGGCACTAGAATGAGACCCTGTGTCTCTAAAACGGAATGTTTTGACAATTTGGAGAAATTAGGAATGTATGCATAGTGAGTTAGAAAGAGAGTTTGGGAATGATAATTTAGAGCTTGGTGGGAGTGTCGTCCCTTGTCTGCAATCAGTACTAAAACAAAGCAGGTCTAGAAGTTAAAATGAACTTCATACTTGCAAGTATTTGTTAGGTGTCGCTGGAAAGTCCTGACTGCGCATAAACCACTGGAGGCATGAGTTTTGTCCTGACGGCCCGTTAGGGTGTGGTTGTCACTGTCAGAGCTGTTCTTCAGCCGCCTGTGCTTAGTTGTCTTCTTGCATTCTGTCTCTGAGTCTTATGTTTTTGTTTGCTTTTTTACAAAATGGGGGTGAATGTCTTAGGTACTTGATTTTTAAGTGATTAGAAATAATTGATGGCATAACTTCAGGTAGAAGCCACTCCCGGATCTGAGCTTGCTCCATGTGCAGGTCTTGATTTGGGCACAGAGGTAAAGGGGAAGTCAGGGTCTGTGTCAGAATCCCCCACTCTCATCACTCGGGTCCTTCCCTGCAGCGTGGAGGGGAGTGTGACACATTCAGCAACACAGTTGTTTGCAAATCCTGAAGTTCCTGGGCCTCTGAGAAACTGAGGGAAATAATGCCTTTTTTTCCTGTTGTGGGTTAAAGCATTCCCTGTGCTTAGGAAGGGCTCTGGCAGGCTGCTCAGTGCAGCAGGAGGAGCTGGGACTTGTAGCCAAGACTGTGCCTTCTTCATTGTGGCTCTGTGTGTCTGTGTGACTTTGATCATATCACCTGCTTCCTTTATTTTTTTGAGATAGCATCTCACTCTGTCGCCCAGGCTGGAGTGCAGTGGTGCGATCTCAGCTAACTGCAGCCTCAGCCTCCTGGGTTCAGGCAGTTCTCCTGCTTCATCCTCCTGAGTAGCTGGGTCTACAGGCATGCGCCACCATGTCTGGCTAATTTTTTGTATTTTTAGTAGAGTTGAGGTTTCACCATGCTGACCAGGCTGGTCTTTAACTCCTGACCTCGTGATTCGCCCACCTCAGCCTCCCAAAGTGCCGGGATTACAGGCGTGAGCCACTGTGTCCTGCCGTCACCTGCTTTCTATTGCCAGTATGTGAGTACCTTACTGAGCTTATGAGGTTGGTATGCACGCTCCCTTTCTTTTTTTTGAGAGGAGGTTTCACTCTTGTTGTCCGGGCTACAGTGCAGTGGCGCCACCTCGGCTTACCGAATCCTCTGTCTCCTAGATTCAAGTGATTTTTCTGTGTCAGCCTCCCGTGTAGCTGGGATTACAGGCATGCGCCACCACACCTGGCTAATTCTGTACTTTTAGTAGAGATGGGGTTTCTCCTTGTTAGTCAGGCTGGTCTCGGACTCCCGACCTCAGGTGATCCACCCACCTCAGCCTCCGAGCGTACTAGGATTACAGGTGTGAGCCACCATACCATCCTGCATTCCTGCACATTCCTTTTCTTTTCTTTCTTTTTTTTTTTTTTTTTTTTTTTGAGACTGAGTCTTGCTCTTTCGACCAGGCTGGAGTGCAGTGGCGTGATCCCAGCTTATTGCATCCCCTACCTCCTGGGTTCAAGCGATTCTCCTGCCTCAGCCTGCCGAGTAACTGGGACTACAGGCGCACACCACCATGCCCAGCTCATTTTTGTATTTTTAGTAGAGAGGGGGTTTCACCATGCTGGCCAGGATGATCTTGATATCATAACCTTGTGATCTGCCTGCCTCAGCCTCCCAAAGTGCTGGGATTGTAGGCATGAGCCACTGTGCTAAGCCTGCACACTCCTTTTCTAAGTATAGAAGAATGTGGAAGGTGTTGGGGGGGGTTATAATTAAAAAACAACAAATTTTCAGAGATCCTCGTTGACATTTGCCCCATTATAGCTGCTTTCTCTCTCCATGTCTGTCTGTTTGTTTGTTTGTTTCTTTTTCTTTCTTTTCTTCTTTCTTTTTTCGGACAGGGTCTCATTCTGTCATCCAGGATGGAATGTGGTTGTATGATCATGACTCACTGTAGCCTCAACCTTCCCAGCTCGAGTAATCCTCCCACCCTAGCCTCCCAAGTAGCTGGGACTACAGGCATGAATTACCATGCCTCATGCCTGGAAATTTTTTGTTTTTGTAGAGACTGGGTTTCACTGTGTTGCTAAAGCAGGTTTTACATTCCTGGGCTCAAGCAGTCCTTCAGCCTTAGCCTCCCAACATGCTGGCATTATAGGTGTGAGCCGCCACACCTGGACCATTTCTGTTTCTATTCTTGCATTTTCCTTTTCATTTGTGATTTGAAGTAGCCAAGAAGAAAAGAAGCTGCTTTATGACAGTTCATAGCTGCTACCAAGAACTAAATAAAATGGTGATATGGGCAAGTAAAACATGAACAGATGGCATGTTAGGTCTGGGGGGTGCAGTTTTGCTTGTACTCACAGAGTGAGCCAGAGGCGGGTGGGGATGGAAAGAGCTCTCCTGCCCTGCTTGCACTCATGCCGGGACTCACGTGCTCGTGTTGATTGGGTGGTGCTGGTGAGTGTTTTTCCAGGACTGCTAGTCCAGCAAAGTCTCATCTTGGACTTTGAAAATGATTTTAGGGTATTGTAAGGCCTCAAAAGCAGTTTATCTTTACTTTTAAATGTTAAATTCTTTAAATTTGTGCAGTTAAATGCCTACTTTTAATTAGGCATGTTTGGAGATTATTTGGAATGTATTACTGTGCTTATGGCATTTATAAGACTTAGATTTTTAGTTTCAACTTTTGGCTTGAGAGTTTTAGTAGTAAGGCTAATTGAAGAAAAAAGAAAATGGAGATTTGTGTTTAGATGCTGTAGTAGGTTTGCTTTGGCCAAGACTTTGAGTACTTTGCTGTGATTTGGAACTCATGGTTTGAATTCTGCCAGATGAGGGGAAAGATTTTCTTGAGCACTAATTTAACTTGTCCTTTCAATTCAGATTTTTAAGAAAAGATTTGATCACTGGACTGTTGATGCTAGTTTGACAGTTGAGACTTTTTCTTTGTGTATTATATGGGAATATGTACATATATTCTCTCTAATTAAAAACATATCAAGAGATCGAGACCATCCTGGTCAACATGGTGAAACCCCGTCTCTACTAAAAATACAAAAAATTAGCTGGGCATAGTGGCGCGTGCCTGTAATCCCAGCTACTCAGGAGGCTGAGGCAGGAGAATTGCCTGAACCCAGGAGGCGGAGGTTGCGGTGAGCCGAGATCGCGCCATTGCACTCTAGCCTGGGTAACAAGAGCGAAACTCCGTCTCAAAAAAAACAAAACAAAACACATAACCTATTCAGCTTATTGAGTTCCTGTGCCTGCTGTGTGCAAGGGTGCATGTGACAAAGTCATCCCTGCTTCAGCGAGCCCTAGGCCCGGTCAAAGAATAGATGGCCCACCTCACCCTGGACTCCCTCAGCAGGCATGTGCCCTGCCCGTGTTGGGCCTTAGAGAGGAGCTGGCTGCCTTCCTTTGGGGAGGGACTGGACAGGAAACTGTTAGAAGAGCTTGGGAAGGACTAGAGCAAGGCAGGTGCAGGTTAGAAGAGAGCTACTTGGCCAGGCACGGTGGCTCATGCCTGTAATCCCAGCACTTCGGGAGGCTGAGGCGGGCGGATCACCTCATGTTAGGAGTTCGAGACCAACCTGGGCAACATGGTGAAATCCCGTCTCTACCAAAAATACAAAAATGAGCTGGGCATCCTGATGTACACCTGTAATCCCAGGTACTTGGCAGGCTGAGGCAGAAGAATTGCTTGAACCCAGGAGGCAGAGGTTGTGGTGGGCTGAGATTGCACCACTGGACTCCAGCCTGGGGGACAGAGTGAGACTCTGTCTTCAAAGAAAAGGAAAGAAAGGAAAGGAAAGAGTGCTCCTAGCCTTATGGGTGAGCATGTGTTTGCATGTACTGATATGTGTCGTTGTGGTGGCTTAAATAAATTTCTGCTGGAGCAGAAAGGTGGAGTGGAGAGCATGAGATGTCACCCATACATTCCTGCCTGTGGCTCTGGAATGTGCTGGGAGCTCTGCCACGGCTGGAGAGGCGGGCTTGGCCTAGGGTTTACTTCAAGGGAAGCAGGAAGATGTGGAAGGAATTGCAGAGGTTCTCCAAGTCGGGGCTGAAGTACAGATCTTGTAGGCGGGCTGGTGTTACATTTAGGGTTTTGTCTGTGTGAAAAACGGTGCTTGTTTCCCATTTACCATAAAGCTGTTATGAAGGGAATTTTAATTTTCATTTATGCATGTAAATAAAGTTATTGTATTGTAGGAGAATACTAGATAAATGCTGGTACATATAATGAATACATGATTATGGCAAAAACTGGGGATTATGGTGCTTAAGTGAGCGAGTCTGGCAAACACTGGCTGGAGGAACTTCTGGGTGGGGCAGAGGGACACCAGTAGGATGGATCTTGCCAGGTTTGTTTGTTTGTTTGTTTGTTTGTTTTTTTTTTGAAATCTAAGGGAATAGCAGACATCAGGCGCAGGGTGCAGTAGCTCATGCTTGTCATTCCAGGATTTTGAGAGGCTGAGTTAGGAGGCTTGAGCCCAGGAGTTCTAGGTCAGCCTGGGCAATATAGCGAAATGCTCGTCTCTCCAAAAAATTTTGAAAGACTAGCTGGCCATGGTGGTGCATGCCTGTAGCCCCGGTTACTCGGGAGACTGAGGCAGGAGGATCACTTTGAGCCCAGGAGATTGAGGCTACAGTGAGATATGATTGTGCCACTGCATTCCAGGCTGGGTGACAGAGCAAGACCATGTCTCTAAGAAAAGAAGAACCAAAGCTGGGATTACAGGTGTACATCAGGACGCCCAGCTCATTTTTGTGTTTTTGGTAGAGACGGGGTTTCACCATGTTGAAAAACCAACGTGTCACGTGTAGTATAAGGTAATACTGTTGTTGTAAAGTTTTGTTTTGCTTGGGTGTGGTACAGCCTTGGCCAAGGCATAGGTTTTGTTTGTAATCACGATTATACCCAGGAATGCGTGAGAGCTTCTGGCCTGAATCAGCTTGAAGGCACTGTTCGCCTCTTGTGTCTGGTTTGTTTTATTTTTGTAACAAATATCTGTTGAGCCGGGCGCGGTGGCTCATACCTGTAATCCCAGCACTTTGGGAGGCCGAGGCGGGAGGATCACGAGGTCAAGAGATCGAGACCATCCTGGCCAACGTGGTGAAACCCCGTCTCTACTAAAAAGTACAAAAAATAGCTGGGTTTGGTGGTGTGTGATTGTAGTCCCAGCTACTTTGGAGGCTGAGGCAGGAGAATTGCTTGAAACCAGAAAACAGAAGTTGCAGTCAGCTGGGATCGCGCCACTGCACTCCAGCCTGGGTAACGAGAGCGAAACTCCGTCTCTGGGGAAAAAAACAAAACAAAACAAAACAAAAAACAAATATCCATTGAACGGTTACTGTATGCCAGGCTCTAGCCTAGGATACTGGGGTAGAGAAGTGAATGAGGCATTCAGGCCCTGTTCTTTTTTCTTTTTTTTTTGGGTGGCTTGCATTGGAATCAGGCCCTGTTCTTTAGGAACTTGGCTTGGTATGAGAAAAACCTTGTTTTTTTTCTTTTTTAAAAGATGGAGACTTGCTCTGTCACCCAGGCTAGTGTGCAGTGGCGCAATCTCGGCCCACTGCAACCTCCGCCTCCTGGGTTCAAGTGATTGTCCTGCCTCATCCTCCTGAGTAGCTGGGATTACAGGCGCCCACCACTGCACCCAGCTCATTTTTGTATTTTTAGTAGAGATGGGGTTTCACCATCTTGGCCAGGCTGGTCTCAAACTCCTGACCTCAGATGATCCGCCCACCTCGGCCTCCCAAAGTGCTGGGATTGCAGGTATGAGCCACTGTGCCCAGCCAAGAAAACTATTTTTATTAAAGTTATTATTATGATCTTTTTCATTGATTCCAATACGTGCAGTTTTTTTTACAGCTGTGAAATGAGGATGTCTGCATAGGCAACTTGTTTTTTTTTTTTTTCTTCTGAGATGGAGTCTCACTCTGTTGACCATGGTAGAGTGCAGTGGTGCAGTCACAGCACACTGCAGTCTCAACTTCCTGGGCTCAAGTGATCCTCCTGCCTCAGCCTTTGAGTAGCTGGGGCTACAGGCAGGCACCAGCACACCCAGCAGATTTATAATTTTTTTTGTAATGATGGGGTCTGGCCATGTTGCCTAGGCTCCTCTTGAACTACTGAGCTCAAGAGAGACAGTATTTGTAATGTCGTAATTTCTTGCAAGTGGGTGGACGTAGTCATTGCTGTTCAAGCTGTCATCAACTCACTTGAGTTATATACGTTGTTACTATATATGGTACTAAAAGTGTGAAGCATAGTTGATGTTGTAATGTCTTTAGATTCAGCCTTGAAATGGAAAGTTCTTTTGTGTGCAGAAAGCAAGCAATAGCCAGGTAGCAGAAGGCTGTATCAGTCTGTTAGTGAGGCATGAGGCCGTCACTGGTCCATTGACTCCAGTTCCATAATTTCTTGCAGAGCAGTAACTAAGCACTCCATAGAGCAGGGAAGGGCGGTGAACAGATGCGGCTCTGCTCACCTGCGAGCTGAGAAGTGCCTGTCCTGCTCCCTGAGCTCCACGTCTGCCCTCAGCTGAGCAAAGCAGAGGCTCAGGCAGGAGGCATCTGTCTGGAGGGCAAGGCAGCATTTGGCAGCTATTTTTATTTTTAAGCAGCAAAACTGATGCATAGATGACTTGATATGCTGGGGAAAATGTGGTGGCCCCAGGAATCACTCTTAGCCCAGGGCATTTCTCCTGCCTTCTGAGGAAAGGGTTCCTGACTCGGGTTCTGCAGGATGAGGCAGGAGTTGACCAGATGCACAGAAGGGTTGTGGGGCCTGGAAAGAATCAAGTGCTGGTGGGTGTGGCCAGGAGGGAAGCAGTGTGGGTGGGACCGGTTGGGGGGAGGGTGGGGTCACTGAAGATCTGTGGGGCCCTGAGGATTATAGAAAGGAACTGAAGGTGAATGCCAGAGGAATTTTTTAGGATGTGTTAGTTGGTATGTATTAGGGTTTTTGTTTGTTTGTTCATTTGTTTTTTGAGGTAGAGTATTGCTCTGTCACCCAGGCTGGAGTGCAGTGGCATGATCTCAGCTTACTGCAGCCTTCACCTCTCAGGTTCAAGCGATCCTCCTCCTTCAGCCTCCCCAGCAGCTGATACTACAGGTGCTTGCCACCATGCTCTGCAAAATTTTGCATTTTTAGTAGAGATCGGGTTTCGCGATGTTGGCCAGGCTGGTCTCAAACTCCTGACCTCAGGTGATCTGCCCACCTCAGCCTCCCTAAGTGTTGGGATTACAGGCTTAAGCCACTGTGTCTGGCTTGTATTAGGATATTTTATGTTTATAAATACAAAGGTTATTTTGTAGCAAAAGTTATAGAAAATAAAGCTTACTAGCCATCAGTGGCAAGGCTCCCACAGTAGACAGGAAAGGATGGGATTTTTGGAAGGATTGGCCACGGGCATGAAGAATCCTGGTTCCTCAAGAGAGAAGGAAGAGAAGGTTTGGGTGTGGAGGTGGCAGTTGTAGAAGCTGAGGGCCTGCACACCTGGGTGCAGTGTTCTTAGGGCCAAGGGTGGTTGTTTAGGAGGGGTGAGAACAGGTAGAGTGTGGGCACTTAGAGACCAAGCATGGAGCATTGTCGTGGGATTTTGGATGACAGAGGGGAGTGGTGGGTGCATAGGTGGAGATCACAAGGACCTTCTGATTTGGGTGTCAGCTCTGTGGCTGCCACAGTCTGTATTGTGCTGTGTGATGTTTCTTTGGCAGTATCTAATGCAGAGACTGGGGAGTTGGGGTGTTAAGGAGTTTGGTGATAAGGAGCTGAATTGGGAGGAGAGGGAGGCATCCAGGGACCCCGTCTTTAGGAGTTTAATGAGGGCAAGGAAGGGGACAGTAGGAGTTGGGGCAGCAACAGTTATTAAACTTATGGCAGTATTGGGTTGCAAACATGCATTGGAGGTGGGGAGGCCACTGGTGTTGAATGTGGAGCTTTGTGGTTGGAATGATGGATGTGCCGTTGGTGTGGGGATGGCGCAGGTAGTTGCTCAGTGGCAGAAGATGGTTGCTCCCATGCAGTGTCCTTGGAGGGTGGGGAAGGGTGCTAGGCATTCTGTTGGTGGCAGGTTGCTTGGGTCCTTTCCAAACTTTGCTTCAATCAGGCTTTAAGCAGAACCTGGCCTGTGAGGCATTTGGTACACAGTGAGAGCACCTTGGCTGTTCCTGGAACTGCAGGGACAGAGGGTTTGTGGGTGGGAGGTGCAGGAGGGTGACAAGTGGAGAAGCAGCAGCAGGGGCTGGCGACAGCCTCTGGGCCCCAGATTGGAGGAGAGAAGCGGATGCTGTGGAGGTGTGAGTGGGAGGCTGTGTGTAAGAAGGCCGCTTGGGTGCCCACTGGGCAGGGAGCTGTGTGCTGGGCGTGGCTGTGGCTCATGCCACTGTCATTGTGTGTCGTCCAGGGTCCTGCCACAAGGATCTCAGGGCTTCACCTTACAGCCCTTCATGGCCTGGCAGCCAGAATTGACTTTGTGGGGTTTTGTTTTTGTTTTTGTTTGTTTGTTTTTAGACAGGGTCTTGCTCTGTCGCCCACGCTGGAGTGCAGTGGCGCCTGCTAGGCTTAAGCAGTCTTTTGTCCTCATCCTCCGGAATAGCTGGGAGTACAGATGATGCGTGCTACCACACCCGGATAAGTTTTGTATTTTCTGCACAGATGGGGTTTTGCCGTGTTTCCCAGGTTGGTCTTGAACTCCTGGGCTCAAGCGATCTGCCCATCTCAGCTTCCCAAAGTGCTGGGATTACAGGCGTGAGCCACTGGGCCTAGCCACCTTAGTGTTAAACTCTCTTTAGATGCAGATATCACGGAAGCTTTAGGAGAACCTCACCTGTTTTCACATTAGAAACTTTGGCTGCAGCTTTAGGTGTCTTCTTAGAGCATGTGTTAGGCCTTTTGTGAATAGGATTGCAGGCTGTGTCCAGGGCCTCTGTCTGTACACCCAGGTCTCACCTCCATCACTGTCCTCTCTGGAAATAGGGACCCCTGCTCTGCCAGGACACCCCCCAAACACCTCCTGGTTCTTCATGGGGGTTTGGTTGAAGGAACCTCTGGGCTCCTCAGGCCTCATCCCTTCATCTGCATCCAAATAGCTCATTCATTGAAAACATACCCAACTAGGGACTGATTAAGGATTTCCTACTCACTCCCTTTATGAAACACAATTAGAAGTCCTTTTTAAATTACAAGAAAATTGTAAAAAAAAAAAAAAAAAAATCAGTTCTAAGTGTGGTTCTCAGTGTGGATCCACCTGAAGAACAAAGCTTCGTATTCTCTTAGGCAGGAACATATACCAGGCCGTTTTTTAACAACAACAACAAAAAAAAACAAAAATCTTTTCCTTTTTTTTGTTTCTTTTTTTTTGTTGTTGAGATGATTGAGATAGGGTCTCCATCTTGTTGCCCAGGCTGGAGTGCAGTGGCGCAATGTTGGCTCACCACAGCCTTTACCTCCTAGGTTCAGGCAGTTCTCCTGCCTCAGCCTCCCGAGTAGCTGGGATTACAGGTGTGTGCCACCACACCCGGCTAATTTTTTTTTTTTTTTTGTATTTTTAGTAGAGATGAGGTTTCTCCACGTTGGTCACGCTGATCTCGAACGCCTGACCTCCGGTGGTCGGCCTGCCTCGGCCTCCCAAAGTGCTGGGATTACAGGCATGAGCCACCGCACCTGGCCTAAAAATCTTTATTTTTAAAAACACACAGTTATTTCTTGATTTTTATTGAAGTGGAGGTTATAGTATCAGAGTAAGAATTCATATGTCAGGGAGAGAATTGGCCCTGTGTTTGCGATGATTGCTGTCTTTGTTTGCAGCCTTGGAGTAGCCTGAGTGTGTGGAGGAGAACTAATCATCCCCAGCTTCTGTGGGTTGTTGGGGTTGGGGCATTGGTCCCAGGTATGTTTGTGAGTTAGGGTGGAGGATGATAGTGACACCCATGAGAGGTGGGATGTTGCTTCAGGAGTAGCATTGACCTCTTAGTTTACTGAAACTCAAAGGCTGAATTTACTCAGCCAGTGGTTCGAACTGGCTGACTGGTGGTTGAACTAGGGTTGGTTCTTTTTTTCCTTTTTTCTTTCTTTCTTTTTTTTTTGTTTCAACAATGTTTTCCCATGAAGGCCTAGGGTTGGTTCTATATATACTAGTTAAAGAAAACAGCTTTCCTCCCCTTCCTTTACTAATACGTTGGTTAATGCCATGTCTAAACAGCCTGTTTTACTTTTGCAAACAGGCCACATGGATAAGGGCTTAGCTTTCTGGGAAGAAATCAGCCATTCACATTTGCCTTCTCTGAGGTGGGCCTCCTGTGGAGACATGGGGAGCTGAGTCGGTGAGTGCCTGAGTACCCTCACCCAAGGGGCCAGCAGGCCTGGGTGCTGAGCCTCCAGGTAGGTGGAAGGGCAGGTGCTCAACGGGTATGCGTGACAGGGTCTGCAGGGGTCGGAGCATGCCTGCTCCTCCTGTGGTGATGTTCTCTGAGGTCTCTTCTGCTTCCTTGAAGCGGTGGTTCCCTGAGCTTAAGCCCATCAGGTACTCCCCACACTGTAGGGTTACTTGGTTGTTGCATCATAGTTTATTTTTGTTAGATTTGCTGTTTTAAAAATTATGTATTTATTTATTTATAATAGAGATGGGATAGCTCTGTTTTCCAGCCTGGTCTTGAACTCGTGGGCTCAAGCCACTCCTTCCTGTCTGCCAAAGTGCTGGGATTACAGGCATGAGCCAGCACGCCCGGACTAGAACTTCTGAGAGTAGTAGCCTTGCATGCCGATAGAACCAGAAGTGGTTCATCATAGCTTTTCTTTTCCTTGCTTTTGGAGAAGAAACAGTGGGGAAAGTATTATGATTGGATTTCCGGTGACATGAAAGTCCTGGGCTGGGCTAGCTCCAGGGATGCTGATGGCAAAACCTACCCTGCATCCCCTCCTTAAAAGTAGGCCATTGGTACTTTCTGGAGGCCAAATAAAATGTTTAATTCTCAGCTGCTCTTGCCAGCGAGATTCTGTCCTGTATGGGAGTTGCAGTGAGCGGCAGCATGTTCACACTGTAGTTGAGGCATTAATTTCATGGAGACTGTCTTCTGCTCACTGCATTTACATCTGGAGGGACGCCGCATAGTGTCACTTCTTCTGCTGGTAATTTCAAAATTCGCGTATCAGTAGCTGCCTGTTCTGAGTCTTATTAGTATTTTATGCAGAAACACAAAAACTATTTAACTCCCTTTTTTTTTTTTTTTGTAAAACACCTAAGTGAGTTACTTATTTGATATTTAAACTTTTCATCAACCTTTGTCCCTGCCGTGGTGAGTTTCAACGTACTACATAAAGTGTGTTCTTGGTCTGCAGAGTCTTTGCCACCCTGTCCAGTCTGACAGGGCGATTTGTCTCTGTACAGCTCTCCTTTGGTGTTGGCGCTGACGCGGCACGGCAGCTGTAGTTGGCACAGGCTTTGTGGGTGCTGTCCTCCGGGACAAACCTCTGTCCTCCCGGCAGGCTCGCTCTGCACCCCTGGGCCTTGCTTCACCTTCTGTGCAGATGTTTCTTGACGCCTCTTGGTCGTAGGTCATCACTTTTCACCCCTAGTTAATTAATCCTGCTTGTGTATCTTTACATTTAAAAAAGGGGTGTTGCCGCTCTTAAGAATTTCATTTCATTTCTCTTGCTTGCAAAAACTGGTTGAAAAGGCTTAACAGGTCTGGTAGCCTTCTGGGTGGAGAGGGTATTGCTGAAAGAATTTTCCATGAGTGGCAGGCAGCTTGTAGGTGTTTGTCTGGCGTCCTTCCCTGTGGGTGGTGCAGGGTGGTGCTTGCTGTGGGAATGGGTGCACCTTTGTATCTCTTGTCTTTTACTGCTTGGAAGGCACCTTGCAGTGCAGGTCCCAGTTTGTGTGTGTGTTTTTTTTTAAAGCATGGAATGCTTCACAAATTTGCATGTCATCATTGCACAGGGACTGTGCTCATCTTCTCTGTGTTGTTAGAATGTTTAGTACATGTGCTGCCAGAGCGAGCATGTCATGCTTGGCTTGCCAATGAGAAGTTCAATTTGAAATCATTCATGTTTGAGGCTAGGGTGGTGGCTCACGCCTGTCATCCCAGCACTTTGGAGGCCAAGGCGGGCAGATCAGTTGAGGTCAGGAGTTTGAGACCAGCCTGACCAACGTGGTGAAAACCTGTCTGTACTAAAAATACAAAAATTAGCCGGGTGTGGTGGCACATGCCTGTAATCTCAGCTACTGCGGAGGTTGAGGCAGTGGGCCTGGGAGATGGTGATCTCAGTGAGCCAAGATTGCATCTGTGCACTCCAGCCTGAGTGACAGAGCAAGACTCTGTCTCAACAATATAAGAGTAAAAGAAAAAGAAATATTTCACATTTGAACGGTTTCCTGACTGGAGGAAAAATCCTTGCTATGTTTGTAATGAAAGAGGTAGAGCCTGGGTACTGTGGTGAGGTGTTTGCTGACGTTGTCAGGGCCTGCGGAAAGTGGTGACCGGGTTGTGCTGTAAGAGGCAGGAGCACTGGAGGTTTGTCAGGCATGGAGGCCATGATGGGGTTGGAGGTGAGAATGGGGCATACAACTTCCTGCCACTGGGAACACAGGGCAGCCAGCAGAACCTTGCCGTGAGAGTCTAGGATCTAGCGACATTCCTGGTGGGTAATGGGGAGAAAGGACTAACCTGGCAGCACCTGCCCTTTGTGGAACACAGGCCTCCTCCCTGGAGCATCAGGCTTCATTTGGAAATGAGTCTTCAATGTATAAAACCATTCCTGAATGATACAGTCCAGCTGGTGGAAATAGAGATTTGTTTTGGCCTAAAATCTAGAGGTATTGAGAGAGACAGAATCAGAAGCAAACAGCGTGTGGGGGTAGCTGTGCATAAAAGGGCGTTTGTGGGATCATCTTTACTCAGGATCCAGTTTGAGCCAAAACGGGGAAAGAGTGTTGGTTTCTCTTAAACAGGCGGTTTTCCGAGACAAATTCAAAAGCATTTTTTGGAGAAGCACTATTGCATCTCTCTATCACATTCCAAACATAGTTTCTAATGGTGTTTTTAGAGTGTAGAGTTACAGAATATTGAAATTAAATCCTTAGTCAGGAAAGGGTAGACGTTACCTGCCATGTTCCCCAAGGCGCTGGCACCAGCGGGCGGTGCGTCGTCAGCTGGGGTGTCCTCCCTCTGCTGAGCCTCCCCGGCCCCGTGGCCTCCCCCAGTGCACTGCACGCCGTGTGCCGTGTGCTCACTGTGCGCAAACCTTTGCCATACTGATGAATTCATGTTCAGTACTTTTTACAGAGTTCATTTCTTAGTCACAGCTAACCTTGATTTTGCTTTCAGTGCAAAGACTTTTCATTTCTAGACTGGATTTGAGTGGTTTGAACTGAGGTCTGGTGACTTTGGGAAAGGTCTTTGTATGGATCGTGTGGGAAAGCGCCTTTTTGGTGAGCACCATAGTCGGCCAGCATCTTGCGATCACAGATTCCTGCTTGTGGCCAGTGTTCAGTTACGCGGGGTACATTTAATTTTTTAAGAATCAGGTTTGCATATTTTTGAATAATTCTTTCTCTGAAGAATTTTTGATGACTGCATTTGTTGTTCGGTGATGGAACGTATTCTGATGGTAGATGTGCGAGATTTTAAAAAAGTCTGTAATAGAGTCTGTGTAAGAGAGCCTGTTTTGAGACGTTCTTTAGCCTCTTCAGAATGAAAATTCATTTAAATATTTTAGAACTTTACTCTGGAGAGTTTTAGCACATGCATAGCAAGGAAAGTTAATCTGTATAAACCACGATCCACGTTCTCTTTCCGTTTTGACTGTGACACACATACCCGTACCAGGATTCATGCACACTCACGCAGCCACACAGCCACACATGTGCCTTTTGTTGCCATGTGGATGTATTTTCTGTCCTGGCAGCCTTGGAGGCAGGCATCCCCCTTTCTGGAGCCCCTTACTGGGTGGTGTCTGGGCGTCCTCTGTGGCTTCTCCAGGGCTCTACCCGCATTGCTGTGAGTTGGATTTTTTGGGGCCCTGAGTTTGTGCTTTATATTTTCTTTTGCTTTCTTGCTCTCCCTCTTTCCTCCCTTTCCCCCTGAATTTGAGACAGGGTCTTGCCATGTTGTCCAGGCAGGAATGCAGTGGTATTCACAGCCTGGTGTGCTCACAGTTCACTGCGGTGTTGACCTCCTGAGCTCAAGCAATCCTCCTACCTCAGCTTCCAAGTGCATACCACCATGCCTGGCTATTTTTTTATTCTGTTTTTGTTGTTATAAAGATGAGGTCTCACTATATTGCTCAGGTTGGTCTGGAACTTCTGGCTTCAACTGATCCTCCCATCTGAGCCTTCCCAGACAGAGTGCTGGGATTCCAGGTGTGAGCCACCATGCCCAGCCCGTGACATTTTCTGGTGGTTTGCTTTTCCTGGTTCCACTGTTACTTAACCCTCCCTCCAGGAAACATGTACATTTTACATGAATATATTAATAAAATGTTCATTTTGAATCACAGCACTCTGAATTCTTTTGGAGGAAGCCTCTTGATGTGAACTGCCATCATCCCCTTGAGGACTGGAGAAGGAGGAGGAGGCAAGGAGATGGTTGCGGGGTGAGCACTGGGCTGAAGGTTCAGTGTTTTAGACCTCAGTCCTGAAAGGCTATGATTTCCTCTGAGTGTCTGATTCTTTGTCAGATTCCTCATGAGAGTCAGGTCACAGATCATGGAGCTAAGGTAGTGGGCTGTGGCTCGGCCCCGACACCTGTGAGAGATGCATGCCTCCTG
This sequence comes from Aotus nancymaae, assembly GCF_030222135.1. Lineage (NCBI taxonomy): Eukaryota > Metazoa > Chordata > Mammalia > Primates > Aotidae > Aotus > Aotus nancymaae. The sequence continues at coordinate 656,085 of NW_026988510.1, forward strand.
CTGTGCGTGTGTGCAGAGGAGCTGGAGCTCTGGACTTCTCTGGGGGTCGCCCATCAGTCTAGGTCAGCTGCACTGTGTATGGTGTTACTGTTGAGCTTATGACTGGCTCTTTTGGTGATAATTGGGAATGAAAACGTTCCACAGAGTTCTAAGGTATGCAGAGTTGTGTTGAGAATGAACACCTTTGGTGTTGTGTGTGAGCAGTGTAGATGAAGAATAGAATAAGCTTTTCTTTGCTGATTGTGGTTGTATTCACAACCTCGATTGCTGAGACGCTGTGGCGTGTTTCAGCTTCATCCTAAATACTGCATTGCATTTTGGATGGATTTTCTCACCCATATCCCTGTGTCCCTGTTTTACATGGAGAACTTTGACACTTGTTTTTTCTTTGGTGTAGTTTTTGGCACTAAAAGAGTATACAGATAGTCCCTCACTTAACGATGGGTCAGCTTAGGATTTTTGACTTCACTATGGGTTTATTGGGTTGTAACCCCATTACAAGTCAAGGAATGTTTGTATTTGATTGTATCTCTTTCGAAGTAAAATCATTAATTTAGTGTTACCTCTTTTTAAATTTTTATATACTAAGAGGTCATATATGTTTGTGCTTGGGACTCAGTTGTATATACTTGTAAACAGCATCTTCCAAAAAAGTTTTCTGTTTACTAAAAACAGTGGGACTGACGTGAACCTTCAGTGCCTCAGTGCTGCGGATGGGAAAGAAGACTTTGCCTGGGACTGTGCATGCACGTGCATTTGAACAGCGTGCCACGCTGAGAGTTTCCATTGTGATCTTTACCTTTGATATGAATGGAAGAATACAGTTCCTTTTTTTTGGGCTTTGTTTTTCTTAAGAAAAAGGTTAATCTTTTTTTTTTGAGGCAGGGTCTTGCTCTTTTGTTCAGGTTGGAGTGCAGTGGTGTGATCACGAACTCCTTGAACTCCTGGGATCACGCAATCCTCCCACTTTGGCCTCCTAAATGCTGTAACATTTGATGACTTGAGATGTGAATACTTTTACTTTGAAGGGATTGTGCTTGGTTCTTGGGGGACAATGCCTTTCAAACTGTGGATCATGACCCATTATCTCTTATTTAAGAAAATTTTCTTGGCCGGGTGCAGTGGCTCATGCCTGTAATCCCAGCACTTTGGGAGGCCCAGGTGGGTGGATTGTTAAGGTCAGGAGTTCAAGACGAGCCTGGCCAACATAGTGAAACCCTATTTCAACTAAAAATACCGCCCCCCCCGCCCCCAAAAAAAAAAGTTGGATGTGGCGGCACATGCCAGTAGTCCCAGCTACTCGGGAGGCTAAGACAGGAGAATTGCTTGAACCCAGGAAGTGAAGGCTGCAGTGAGCTGAGATCGTGCCACTGCACTCCAGTCTGGGCGACAGAGCAAGACTCTGTTTCAAAAAAGAAAATAAAAATGTTCCCTATCCCAAGTCCATAAAGATAGCTTCCTATGCCTTCTGCACATTTTGTACTTTTGCCCTTTGCATTTAAGCTTTTAATCTATCCTAAATTGACTTTTGTGTATGCTGTGAGATAAGGAGCCACCTGTTCCTAGTCTTCATGCAAACACCGGTTGTCCCCGCCTCCTGGGCCGTGCACGCAGTTCATGCCTTCATGCCGTCTCCAGTGCTCCTGCCGCGTCCCAGCTTGTGGTGTCGTGCTGGCCAGCAGCGGGCTCTCCTTGAGACACCGTCACCTGTCTTCATGGTGGACAGTGCCTGGTGTTTGTGTCTAGAAATGTAATGGACTTGTATATATTCATCTTATCTTTTGTATCCAGGAATTTTTCTTTCTACAGATGAGGAAACTAGGAACAATAGAGGCTACTAGAATGTACTTGGAGTCACCCCACCAGTATATGGGCAGGGCCAGGATTTTAACTCCGGCTGTCAGACTCCACAGCCCCTGGGCCTAGTTTGCATCATGCACTGCTCTGCACTGACCTGTAGGAGATTCAGCTGGGCACAGTGTCGAGGTGCACTGGAGGTTGGATGGCTGGAGCTGGGAGTGGCATTAGGAGCAGTGGAGAGGCACGGCAGAGGAGCAGACACGTGGAGGCGCAGAGGCCAGAGAGAAGTGAGAGTAGCCGGGCAGCACAGCCTCCCTGCGAGACAGGAGGAGCCAGAGAGAGCTGGTCTGAGGGGACAGCGTCTCTAGTCTTGAGCCCACGGGTTTTATAGCCCCCCAGACATATGGTGAGTGGGCTCTTGGGAGAGATGTCAGGTTGGAGAGAGCTCTGGAGGACTATTTGCCCAGGGGCGATGGTGGCACGCTAGAGAGTGAGGGGCTGCTGAGTGAGAGACGGGGAGGCACAGAAGAGCAGGTAGGAGAAGAGGGGAATGAGGAGAGAGGATATAGGGGTGTGGAGGAGTCAGTGGGAGGCTGGAGGAGCCAGCCTGTTTGCTGCACTAGGTGTTGGGAACATTAGAGTGAAGGAAGCGGATGCTGAGAATACCAAAGTCTTTCACTTACTGGTATTCTTTTGGTGGCTTTTAAAAAAAATTCTCTGTCACAGGATACATTCTGGCATCATGCTGGGTTCAAGAAATGGGAGTCCGCTGTTGTTGCCCCTCTTACTAAGTGGGCATTACTTTCTTCACAGTTTAGGTTAGAGGGTCTGTTCTCAAGGAATCTGGCTTCGTTTCTTTCTCTGTTGTGAAAATGGTTGCACCCAGGCTGATGCCATTTGGGTATGTGTCGTTGTTTTCTTCTGTGATGTCTCCTTCCTCATGTCACTTTTTAGGAGACTGGGGACAAATGTTCTAAATTCATCAACTGTGACCATCTTTTGTTTAAAGCAAACTACTTTGAGTTTCCGACTGTTCTCTCTTTTTAAAAGATGTGGTTGATAAATGTATGTTAAATTTAGAATTCTATTGAATTAGCTTAAGAAAGAAGATAAGTTGATTTAAGAGGAAAACACAAAACTTAATGTCATTACCATTCTTTAACCTTCAAGGTTCTCTGAACTGACAATTGTGGAGTTACTAATTCCCTCACAGTTACCTCAGGTGATTAGGATCATTTTATTAAAACACAAATGTAGCAGAAGTTTCTTGGCGTGCAAGTATCCTACATTTACTTGTTAGTGTTGAGAGTTATTTCTTATTTTGTATCTGAAGAAGCAGCTTAGAGGAACAGTCATTCCGGGAAGAGGGACTCTGATTGCTGAGGCCGGTGCGTCTTCCCTTTCCGCAGGTGTCAGTCCTGCGCCTGCAGAGCAGCCTTCCTGTTTTGCTCTGTCCTGACACCCAAGGCAGGTGTTGCTTGAGGTTCCTGTATAATATTTGCTGTTAGAAACAGTGGTCTTTTCTGCTTGAATTTCTTTTTTTTTTTTGAGATGGAGTCTCGCTCTGTCACCAGGATGGAGTGTGTAGTGGTGTGATCTCGGAGGTTCCTATATAATACTTGCTGTTAGAGACAGTGGTCTTTTCTGCTTGAATTTCCTTCCTTCCTTCCTTCCTTCCTTCCTTCCTTCCTTCCTTCCTTCCTTCCCTCCCTCCCTCCCTCCCTCCCTCCCTCCCTCCGTCCCTCCTTCCTTCCTCCTTCCTTCCTTCCCTCCCTCCCTCCTTCCTTCCCTCCTTCCTTCCTTCCCTCCCTCCCTCCTTCCTTCCCTCCTTCCTTCCTTCTTTTTTCCTTCCTTCCTTCCTTCCTTCCTTCCTTTCCTCCCTCCCTCCTTCCCTCCCTCCCTCCTTCCTTCCCTCCCTCCTTCCTTCCTTCTTTTTATTGAGATGGAGTCTCGCTCTGTCACCAGGGTGGAGTGTAGTGGTGTGATTTTGGCTCACTGCAACCTCTGCCTCCTGGGTTCAAGTGATTCTCCTGCCTCAGCCCACCAAGTAGCTGAGATTACAGGCATGCACCACCATGCCCTGCTAACTTTTGTATTTTTAGTAGAGATGGGGTTTCCCCGTGAAGGCCAGCATGGTCTCGATCTCTTGACCTCGTGATCCACCGGCCTTGGCTTCCCAAAGTGCTGGGATTACAGGCGTGATTACATCCACCACATCCTACCCTCTCTGCTTGTCTTTCTTGATGAGTGTCATCTGCCAGGAGAAACTTGGATTATCTTTTTTTTTTTTCTTTTTGAGACCAAGTCTCACTCTGTCGCCCAGGCCGGAGTGCAGTGGTGCGAACTTGGCTGACTGCAACCTCCACCTCCCGGGTTCAAGGATCTCCTGCCTCAGCCTCCTGAGTAGCTGGGACTACAAGTGTGAGCCCCCATACCCAGCTAATTTTTGTATTGTTAGTAGAGACAGATTTCACCATGTTGGCCAGGCTGGTCTTGAACTCCTGACCTCAGGTGATCCACCTGGCTCAGCCTCCTAAAGTGCTGGGATTATAGGCGTGAGCCAGTATGCCCAGCTGAATTACCATGTTTTGATAGAAAAATATTTCAGTCTGCTTTCCCAAATGGGGAATCTTGCTTTTGCCCCGAGGGTCTTCAGTCAGATTGTTGGAAGAATGTGTTTGACAGTGCAGAATCCCCTCTGCTCTCTGCCGCACCTTCTGGTCCAGTGGGCGTGTTCAGAGCAGCCCCAGGACACTACTGGCTGTCCTGGAAACTTGCAGTGATTGAGAGGTGTTGGGCTGCAGCAGCATGTTGACCTGAATGTGGAAATTGAAGTGAAAAAGGCTTCCTGTTCCTTGAACAGACAGACTGAAAGCGTATCTGTGTGTGAAGAGCCAGTGGCTGTGGGTGTGTCAGTGGGTCTTGGGCTCCCGTTAGGTGAGTGTTTGCACCTGGGCCCGCACCCCGCTTCAGCCAGCCGTCTGCATGGGTACTTCAGGTTGTTGCAGGTATTCTTGTGCCTGGGTGCAGTCTCAGCAGTTAGAGGATAACTTCCTCACGGCATAGCTGCCCCAGACACCCGGGGTGCTTGCTGCATTTCCCTCCAGGCTTTTCCTGTTTCAGTTATTAGACACTCGTCAAACATGGGGCCACTAGAATCCAGAAGACCTTGGCCAGAGTCTTCAGACCTGGTGTGTGTGGTGTGCCTTTGTGAGTCTGCACCCGTCCCACATGCCACTCTTTAACAAAAACAGATTTTGGATCCCAGAAGATATCCGTTGTGAAATTTATAGACACGGACTGTTGGGCCAGCTTTCCTTCTGCTGATTAGCCACTGACAGGCTGCATGCTTCTGCAGTCTCACAGTGACAAGTGGGCCTCAGGTGGTCTGGGCAGGGATGAGACACAGGACTGGGCAGAGGTGAGGCATGGGACAGGCACGGGACTGGGCAGGGACGAGGCACAGGACTGGGCAGGGGTGAGGCACGGGACAGGCACGGGACTGGGCGGGGACGAGGCACAGGACTGGGCAGGGGTGAGGCACGGGAGAGGCAGGACTGGGCAGGGGTGAGGCACGGGACTGGGCAGGGGTGAGGCACGGGACAGGCACGGGACTGGGCAGGGGCGAGGCATGGGACTGGGCAGGGGCGAGGCACGGGACTGGGCAGGGGCGAAGCACGGGACTGGGCAGGGGTGAGGCACGGGACAGGCACAGGACTGGGCAGGGGTGAGGCACGGGACTGGGCAGGGGCGAGGCATGGGAGTGGGCAGGGGTGAGACACGGGACTGGGTAGGGGCGAGGCATGGGAGTGAGCAGGAGTCAGGACTGGGCAGGGCAAGGCACGGGACTGGGCAGGGGCGAGGCACTGGTCTGGGCAGGGATCAGGACTGGGCAGGGGCGAGGCACAGGACTGCATGATGCTGCTTCTCCTGGCTGCAGTGACTTCGCTGGACTCTCCCATTTTTATGGCTTTCTTTCTCAAACTTGGTCTCTCTGACTTACCTGGAGAAGAAGGGTGTGAGAATTCTCAAGTTAGAGAAGAATTGCTTTATGGCCATTATTTCTACAACTGTATGATTGGGAGTTTGGGTGGGGAAGGGCTAGGTCAGTGATGTTTTTTATAAGTTTCAGCCTTTACCCTCAGACACACACAATCCAAAGCGTCTTGAGGAGGTGAGTGTGTGCAGGGCGCACCATGGGTGAGTGCGGCCTTGAAAGCACTGGGGTGTGGCTGCCGTGTGGCCTTTCTGTAGGTCCTGTTTGCATTTGGGCCTGTTGTTTATTTCTTGTGGGTGGTACAGGCCGGGCAGGGTAGATGGGTATCCTACCTTGTCTGTGGGTGACATACTAGGTGCACCTTCTCTGAGTAACCACCTAGGAGCTGGAAACTTCTGTATTTAGAGGCCAGTATCCTGTCCATGTCCTCCTCCCCCTCGTACCGTGGTTAACAAATCATGTGTTTAAAGCTTATAATTCTCAGATGTTGTTATCAGAAAAGAGAAAAAGAAAAAGAAAAAAAGAATCATATGTTAGGGCTGGTCGCAGTGGCTCACGCCTGTAAATTCCATGGCTGGGCCATGACAGGCTGGGGTTTGTCGTCATGAAACCCTCTTAAGGGGAGGGCTCCTTATTGTCTTCCTTTTTAATTTCTGAATTACTTTTCTCTGTAAGCTACATTTATTTGAGGTGAACGTTCATCTGTTCTGAAGAATGTAAGTTGAATGGATCAAAAGGGTAAAACGCACAGAGGCTGAGGGACAGCTGCTTTGACTATGGCAGTGCGTCTACACAAGGTGGCCCTATGTCCGTGTTTATTTTTTTGGTGCGGAGGCCAAGGTGGGTGGGTCATGAGGTCAGGAGTTCAAGACCAGCCTTGCCAAGATGGTGAAACCCCGTCTCTACTAAAAAATACAAAAATTAGCCCGCCATGGTGGTGTGCACCTGTAATCCCAGCTACTGGGGAGCCTGAGGCAGAGAATTGCTTCAACTGGGAGACAGAGGTTGCAGTGAATCAAGATCATGCCACTGTACTCCAGCCTGGGCTGCAGAGCAAGACTCCAACTCCAAAAAAAAAAAAAAATCAAATTTTACTAGTATCGGATGTTCACATAGCTGTTTTCTCAGGAGTTCTTGGATTCTGAAGCAGAGAGCAGCCCCTCTTCTCTCCACATTGGGGCTGGGCCTGGAGAATGTGGTGTGCTCGGTCCCCGTGTCCAAGCCTGCTCCTTAGGTGCTGCTGCTTTAGGGTGGTGTTGCTTGAGCTGGGACCGGTGACCAACACTGTGTTTCTGTACCGAATGGTGTATTTGGAGAGCCCATCGGTGGTAGTGAGGTGGGAAGGAAAAGGAGTCTGAACTTGGCATACTGTTAGGGTCTTGTGCTGTCAGAAAGTGGAAAGTCTGCAGAGGAGAAAATGGATACTTTATTCCTAGAAATGTGCTAATTAGCTTGTAGGTGAGCAGACTTAAAGAACTTGGAGGGATCCATATGCTAAGGCCAAAATCTTGAATTATTCAGGGATGCAGGAGCCAGCTAGTCACGGCCGCTCAGCTGGGGCTTCTCAGGAAACCCTCTTGAAGGGGAGGGCTCCTTACTGTCCAGCTTTTTAATTTCGAAATTACTCTTCTCAATAAGCTACATTTATCTGAGGTGAACTTTCATCTGTTCCAAAGACTGTAAGCCGAATGGATCGAAAGGGTAAAATGCTCAGAGGCCAAGGGACAGCCGCTTTGACTACGGCAGTGCTTCTACGCAATGTGGCCCTATGTCCATGTTTGTTAGTTAGTTTGTTTTGCTGAGATAGGGTCTCACTCTGTCACCCACGGCTGGAGTGTGGTGCCGTGATAAAAGATCCCTGTAGCCTTGACCTCACAGTCTACAGCGATCCTCCTGAGTAGCTGGGACCACAGGCATGCACCTCTATACCTAATTTTTTTGTTTTTGTGTAGGGACGGGGTCCCATTATGTTGTCCAGGCTGGTCTGGAACTCCTGGGCTCAGGACCACACTGTGATAGTGTACGAATGGAGGTGACATAGTATGAAAATAACACAAGCAATACATGTCCCTCTAGAGAATTTGAAGACTATTGAGAAGTATAAGGAGGAGAGTCAAGACCTGAGCTTGACTTTGAAGAATGAATGGGAGTTTGCCAGGTGGACACAGTGGAAAAAGGCTTTCTAGGAAGAGGGAGAGGGACCCCCCTAAACTGGAAGGCATTTGCTCAGAGGCTGGGGAGGTGGCTGCCACGGCGACGAGTCCTGAGGTCACAAACAGCGGCCGCCAGCCCAGGGAAACACTGGAGCGTGTCCCACGTGGGGCAGGAGCTTTTGTTTTCCAGTTGTGTGTATGTGTATGGGTACTGTGCCACGACGTAAAACATGAACATACTCCTTGTTAGCTCAGTGACTTCCGTACACCAAACTGAGGTGTAAATAAGGAGTGCATCAGGTGTGCACTGTGGGGAGTAAGTTGATGGTGTGACTGGAGATGGAGACAGTTAAGTTGTTACGGTAATGCAGGTAAAGAAATACTGAGACACTCTTGATCTAGAAATCAGGGCGGTGGCAGTAGGGAGGAGTGATAGTGATGGGGAGGAGCTGGAATGGACAGGATTTGTATGTGGGCTTTTGATGAGGAGGAGGCAGCTGGTTTCTGGCTTGGAGGGTTAGTTAGACAGTGGGTGCCCTGCAGCAGGGCAGGGGATACAGGAAGGAGTGAGCGCTCTGTGCTCTGTATGTGCACAGGCTATGAGAGGAGAGCTGAGCTCAGTGAGAACATTGTCTCTGATTGACAGGGTCCCTACTTGGACACTGGTGCAGTGGGTTCAGTAGGGAGCTCTGATTGCCTGAGCTTGGATTCAGCAGCGTATTGTTAAAGCCAGAGGCTGGTGAGAGTGCCCAGGCAATGGCTGATGATGACATTGAGCGGGGAGGTGGAGGAAGGAGATCTAGCAGGTGAAACAAAATGGAAGCAAAGATGGCAAGAGAAACCAGGAATGGTGGAGCAGAAGCCTGGGAAGAGAAAGTGGTTTGTAGGTTAAATGCCACTGCCAGGCTGTGCCACATGAGTGCCAGTTATATTCCATGTTTCTCACAAGAAAAATGGAGGTGGCATCTCTTACAGGCTGTCGTGAGGGTTGAATGAGGCGGTGTGTGGAGAGCACAGACTGGATGTGCCTGGGCGTGTGGTCACCATGGCATGGCTAGTGGTGGTGATGGGAGGGGCTGCCACTCACCAGCTTGCTTGCTCTTCAGCCCATGCAGCCTGCCAGGACTCTGCCAGACATGGGACGTGTCGCCGAAAAAACGCAGAGCTGATGCAGACATGTGGATAAAGATGTCCATTTTGCCTCACTCACCGGCCAGCTTGTTTGTATTTGTCTTTTGTACTTTGCCTTTGCTGCTTGAGAGTTCTGTAAGCAATTCTTAATAAACAAAAAAGCAGGTTTTATGTGGAAACTCCATGGAGATTAGAGGATTTCACTGAGTGCACACAGGAGGAAGGAGAAGATGTAAACCCCAGGCTTCCGGAAGCCGTGTTGAGTCAGTGGCGCCTTGGTCTTAAGAGGAGGCTGGGAGGGCGCTTAGGCTGACCCTAGGAGTGGCCATTTCTGTCCCTCCCCGCCCACCCACCCACCCACTTTCAAGGCTTGCAGGGGCTTGGTTTGTGATGCAGGAGAAAGCAGAATGGGAAGAGAAGAGCACAGGCACAGCTAGTGAACATATGGTGATGTTCGACAGGAATTATGAAGCATCATATGTAAGGAGCAGACTCCTTTTGCTTGTCTTTAGGAAGAACTAGAATTCATTTTGGTGATTTTTTTTTTTTTTTTGTTAGAGTGGCTGGCCGTCAGGTTGCATTAATGAAACTGGAAAAGTAGTGTTTCAAGATAGTGGACAGGTCTAGCTGGGCGGGGACAGAGCCTGCCGTGTGGAATCCTTTCCAGTCAGTCACTCATCGAAGGGGCATTTGTTGACCTTTGTCCTTATTAAAGGGAAAACGTACCTGCTGTGTACTGGAAGGTCTGAGCAGGAGAGTTGAGAATCCCGCTGTTACTCAGCAGCAGAGCAGTCCCTTCCCTCCCCCAGCCCGCATTTAGGAGTAGGGTGTGGTGGCTCACACCTGTAAGCACAGCTCATTTCAGTTCTCTTCATTGCATTTTAGATGTTGAGCTGTACAAATTATTGTGGGCTCACGTTCTACATTAATAGAACAGTACACATTTAGGGGCAGTGCTTTATTTTTATTTTTATTTTTTTGAGATGGAGTCTTACTCTGTTGCCTAGGCTGGAGTGCAATGGCACGATCTCTTGCTCACTGCAACCTCCACCTCCCAGGTTAAAGCAGTTCTCCTGCCATAGCCTCCTGAGTAGGTGGGATTACAGTTGTGTGCCTCCATGCCCAGCTAATTTTTTTGTATTTATTGTAGAGATGGGGTTGTGCCAGGCTGATGTTGGCCGGGCTGGTTTTGAACTCCTGACCTCAGGTGATCCTCCCGCCTCTGCCTCCCAGCGAGCTGCGATTACAGGTGTGAACCAGCATGCCCGACCCCTAGACATTTCAATTATGTCTTCTATACTCTCAGAGTTTAAAACCTGTATAGTTCTGTAAGTTGTAGTATCTAAGAGGTTTACGATTCCGTATAGATTTTTGGATCACTTTTCTAGTTTTGAAAGAAGGCAGTTGAAATTCTGATAGGTACTGCACTGAATCATTAGGTTACCTTGGGGGTGTTGCCGTAGTAAAGATACTGTGTCTTTTGATCCATGAACATGGGATTCCCTGTCCCCAGTTTATTTAGGTCTTCAGTTTCTTTCAGCAGTATTTTGTGGTTACAGGGTACAAGTTTTACATTTCTTTGGTCAAATTTGTTGCTAAATATTCTTTTTGATGCTGTTATAAATGGAAATGTTTTCTTAATGTTTTTCAGATTGTTCACTGCTTGTGTATGATGATGATACAACTGACTTTTGTATATTGATCTTGTATCATGCAGCTCTGCTAAATTGATTGATTGAGGACCTTGTTGCTTATCAAGAGAACGGTTTTCTTCATGGAGCTGTATCTGATTCTGAGGTTCCTACTTGGCAAAAGACAGGCTGGTAACCAGTGTCCTGAAGTCTGCCACCACTTGGATCATTCATTTTGTAGAAACAGAACAGATGAGTGTTGTGAGAGGTTGCGAGTAACTAAGCGATTGTCAGTGAAGTGAATCAGCCACTTCCTGGCTTTCTCTGTCTTCTCTGTTTTCCAGCGTTCATGACACTGATCATAAATAGTGAGGCCAACAGTGAACTCCAGAGACAGGTAGATAACAAGATATTCATGTTTTCTTTTGAGATTTGCCATTAGAATATGATGCTGATTTGGAATTCTGTGGGTTTACTAAGAGCTAGAATTAAATTGGTCATCTGTATGCCTGATTTAGGCTTTCTAAAAAGTTGGTCTTAAGTCTTTGTTGGTCAGGATTTCAGGTGTGTTAAGTGACCCTCAGAGCTGCTCTTTCCTTATTAAGGCTTGTTTTAGCCTTGCAAGGCCAAGCAGGGAGGTGGCGTTTGTTGCTCGGGGAGCTTGTGAACTCTGCCACACTGCTTGGGTCTTGTGGAGCCGGACCTCCTGTGGGAGGGAGGCAGGCGTTGCACAGCCCAGCCCTGTCCTTCCTGTAGCTTCTCCTGGCGTGTCTTTGGGGCCGTTCTCACTGTTGGCATTTGCGTCACTTTGTCTGATTTCATGCCTTTATCCTCCTAATTTTCAAGTATTTCCCGGTTTCTGATCTGTAGCTTCCTTTTTTGATGATAGCCGTGCATCTGTTTCCTTCTAACCATGCATCTGTTTACTTTAATTTTTTTTGCCATTCCCCTGAATCAGGTGAGGAAGGGAAGGTTCTGGTAGGAGTCTGAGGACTGAAGGTTCTCCTGCGTTCCAGAGTTGGGTTTTGTTCTTTTGCAAAGGAGTTTGATTCCTATCAGGGCAGGCATTGTGGAAAGGGAAGAACAGTTGTGTGAAACCATCCCCTTTTGTTCTCATTCTGCATTCATCCACTTTGCACTTTCTTCTGCTAAATGGTATAAAGAGAATTATTTAGAAACATTAATTTTGTTTCCTGCTTTGTTTTTTCCTGTAGTAAAAAGAAACATTTGCATTGAAGAGGGAAGCCTGGTTTTCTTCTAGCTCCTCCCTCCCCTCACCTCAGTTCTTACGTTTGCTTAGTTGCCTTTATTGTCTCCAGCCTTCTCTCTTTAACTTTAAATGAAGGAAAACAGAAACAAATAGCACCCCATCCTTAAAAGAAAAACACCTAAACAAGAAACAAATAACTGCTCACCACCTCTGCTCCCAGCCTCAAAAACACGGGGTGAGGGGCGCCACTGTGTTCACTGGAAGGAGGCCAAGGTCGGGATCGTCGCCTAACCAGAGCCAGCAGGTGGCTTGTCTGCACCAGCCGGCCTTGGGATTGTGGGGCTCCTGGCACCATTGTGGGAGTGGAATCCAATTGGTTGTGCCTTTTTTAAAATGAGACGAGGCTGGATCTGAGGTCCTTAGTGTTCATTTAAGTCCTCTGAAGTTACATTGTAAGGAGATTTTTAAAGCCATAATAATAGCAGATGCATATTCATGTTTCACATTTCCAGTTTTAAGACTGATCGTGGTGCAGAGTGTGTGCTCTGGAGCCAACCTGATTTTAAGTCTTGGTCCCACCAATTAAAATGTGATCCTGACTACATTTCTCACACCCCTGGGACTTCTCATCTGCAAAGGGGAGATGAGATACCTACTCTGTGGGATTATTGTGAGGATAAAGTGAGTTGATACTAGATAAAACCATATGAAATTGTCAGTATGGGACTCTATGTTTTTTTTAAATTGAGCTTGTGTATTCAGTTATAGTTGTAAGAAATCCTTGAGAGAGCCCCTTGGACACTTCGGGCAGTCTCTTCCTCTCTTCCAATGGTACCACGTTGTAGAACTGTGGTATTAATAGAACATCACAGCCAGGATGTGAACACGGTATTGCTCACCAGTCTTACCTAGATTGCTTGAGGTTTACTTGTAGAGTGTGTGTGTGTGTGTGTGTGTGTGTGTGTGTGTGTGTGTGAGAGAGAGAGAGAGAGAGAGAGAGAGAGAGAGAGAGAGATTGATTGATTTGAGTTCCGTGTGGTTTCACCACTGGGGGCTCCTGTCCCCGCCGTGCTGCAGTACTGAATAGTGAGGGTCACAGCCACAAGGATCTGCCGTTTGCCCTTTTCTAGTCACATTTGCCCTTCCAGCCCATCTCCCCACCCTGGTCCCTAATCCCTGGGAACTACTAATTTGTCCTCCATTTCTAAAATTTGTTGTAAGAGCCTCACATAAATGGAATCATAGAAACGTGACCTTCTCGATTGACCAGTTGTCCATTTTGCTTAGCGTAGTGTTTGCTCTTTTTTGTTGCTGAGTGGTCACCGTAGTGTGGGTGGACCGCAGCTTGCTTACCTGTCTGCCCATTGTGAGAAATGCACATTCACCCGTCCAAACCCAAAGAGTGGACTTGGAGACACAAAGAATAGTGGAATCGAGACTTCTGATGGTGGTCTTGCAGGACTGGGCACCTGGGGGCAGGTTTTCCCGGGGCATCCACACACCTGCTAGCATGCAGGGCCCTCCCCCAGGTCCTCACTGGTCGAGTACTGTGGGGCTACAATATTTATTTATTTATTCATTTATTTTGAGACAAAGTCTTGCTCTGTTACCCAGGCTGGAGTGCAGTGGTGCAATCTCGGCTCACTGCAGTCTCCGCCTCCCAGGTTGAAGTGATTCTCCTGCTTCAGCCTCCCAAGTAGCTGGGAGTACAGGTGCCCACCACCTTGCCCGGCTAAGTTTTGTATTTTTAGTCCAGATGGGGTTTCGGCATCTTGGCCAGGCTGGTCTCTAACTCTTGACCTCGTGAGCCACCCACCTCGGCCTCCCAAAGTCCTGGTATTACAAGCAAGAACCACCATGCCCGGCCGTCACCTGAGTTTCATGATCCGCCTTACAAGGTTGTACCATCCCCTTCCCTGCTTACGTTTCCATTTCTCAGTAACGAAATCTCCTTCCATTTTATGGGCTGACCCGTCCTCTACATTCTTGATCGCTTATCGCGACCTTCCAGGTGCATGAGCTGTGTGGTTTGTTACATCTGCAGGCTGGCTGCCAGTGCTCAGATTTATCATGCCTTGAAAATGGACCATTTAAAATATTTTCTTAAACCATAGAAGCACATCTGACCTGATTCCACTTTGTGGTGCATATGAATAAAACAGCTATGAACATTGGAATGGGGATGATTGGACAATTTTTGACTTACAGTAAAGGTGGCCACATGCTGAGTGTGGGTGTTTCTGCCCAAAAGCAGCAGCAACCGTGGTGTCCTTCCAGGTTCACTCAAGCCTTCCCTGTGCATGTGTTTGAAGGCACTGAAAACATATTTATCAGAAAAGCCACAGCTCTGCCCTGGTCTCTGGAAACCCATCTGTGTGCTCTTGCTGTTCTGTGGAAAGTTGGGAAGAGACAGACCCAGGCCTAAGACAGGCTGGTGTGACCGCCACTCAGAGCTCAGGGTTCATGGGCTGGTTTAGTGAGCCGGTGTCGGGGGTAGTAGGCCCTGTACTGGACTCCCATCGTCAGTAGTTCCCCTGTGGACCTTCCCACTCAGCCTAACTCGATTGAAAATCGTCGTTCATATAAAGTTGTGATTGAAAAAGTGCTCTGGCTAACAGCGTTTTGAGACCCAAGGCCTGTGTAGGGACCGGTATTTGCTAACATGGATTCCTGGGCTCTGAGGGTGTTGGGAAGGTGGCTCACGGGAGGGAGCTGAGGGACCTGAGCTCACTAGCTCATACCAGCTATGACACCAGAGTGGTGCTTGGTTTTCAGAAGGAGCAGGCGGCGTGGAACAGCCACAGGCCTCGCCATTTCTTCTCTGTCAGTTGGAGTTACGTCAGTGTGGCTAAAAAGAATTGCTCATCTTAGCAGATTGAAAACTATGATTAGCAGTTGTAGGTCTGCTCATTGAAAAAAGTGATTATTGATGTGCCTTGATATAAAGAAAGAAAAAAGTGATTAAAAAAAGTCAGAGTGAATTAACCATTAATACAGTTGTGTAAGTCAGCGTCTTCTAAAACTTGTGGTTCTGTCAGGGGAGAAAAGGGAGACTCTGTACTAAAAACATTAGCAATCTTGGAACTTCTGTTCTTCTCCAAAAATAAGCATCAGGTCTGCCCAGCTTTCTTCCCAGGGAGTCTGTGATTCTGTTTCGGATGGGGCTTGTGGCCGTGACTGCTTGTCGAGACCAGTGAGTGAAGCAGCTCTCTACAAGCAGCAGAGCGAGGGGAAAGCCGATGACTTTGGAAGAATGTCAGAAAGAAGTGGGGTGCGATTGGGTCAGCTTAAATACCATGGTACTACTTGACATTTTAAATAAAAAGCGTGTTCATTACCGACCCATAATCGTACCTGCTGGTGGGGTCTGGTAAGATGCCTCAGTCTACGGATGCCTTGTATGGCAATGAGACCAGGGTGGGTGCTGTGTCCAGGACCTCAAATACCACTTCTTTTTGGGGAAATATCTAAGATCCTCTTTTTTAAAAAAAATTGTTTTAAAAGTTATTTTAATCATTTGGATATTTATTTCTCCTTAAAGAGACAGGGTCTCACTCCCTCACCCAGGTGGAGTGCAGAGGTGCCATCCTTACTCACTACAGCCTTGAACTTCTGTGCTGAAGTGATTCTTACACCTCGGCCTCTCAAAGTTCTGTGGTTATAGGTTTTGCTTGGAACTCTTTATTCTTATGTAACTAACTTTTTACCCATTGATTATATGAAATCATTTTCTTTCTGTATCCCTAATATGGCAGCTAGCCCCTGAAAAGGGTTGATGAGAGTCTCTGGAGTAGTAACAGAAGCTTAAAACCTTGAATTGGTCCACTATTCAGAGAGAACCACCAGTGGCATTGAAAATATTTCCTAGTTTTTCTTACACAGAGTGCATGTAGCAAATGTCCTCAGCACCTGGGATTATCATCTTGTCCTGTTGCCATTTCCATAGGTAGAAGCGTCTCCCTTTGTTTTAACTAGATTGTGGTTTTGGTTGTGCATATGTGCCAACCCACCCACCCCCAGTCCACCCTCACCCCCAGACAACTCTGACCCCCGGTCCTCTCATCTCGCTCTGACTCTTCATGTCTCCATGATCTGTGTCTACATTATGCCTCCACAGACCTGTACGATCCTGAGTGGCTGTGGACATGAGCTGACTGTAGGAAGTGTAGCCTGCTGCATTTCTGTTTGACAGCAGGGCTTGTTTATAGTTGTGGTGGTGGTTTTGATGTGAAACCATGTATTCTAATTGAAGCTTTTTTTCATACCTTAGAATATTTCTTTACTCAGGAGGCTGAGGTGGGAGGATCCCTTGGGCCCAGGAGGTCAAGGCTGCAGTGAGCTGTGTTTGCGCCACTGCATCTTAGCCTGGGCAACACAGTGAGACCCTGTCTCTTAAAAAAATTCTTGGCTAAATGTGGTGTCTCATGCCTATAATCTCAGCACTTTGGGAGGCCAAGGCAGACGGATCACCTGAGGTCAGGAGTTTGAAACCAGACTGGCCAACATGGCAAAACCCCGTCTCTACTAAAAATGCAAAAATTAACCAGGCGTGATGGCATGTGCCTGTAATTCCAGCTACCCAGGAGACTGAGGCAGGAGAATCGCTGGAACCCGGCAGGGCACAGAGGCTGCAGTGAGCTGAGATTGCACCACTGCACTCCAGCCTGGGCAACAGAGCAAGACTGTGCCTAAAAAAGTTTTTCTCATGTTTATTGCAAATATTTTAGAGGCTCTGGATTGGTATTGTTTCCCAGAAATAATGGGGTCAGTTACTGAGATATTTTCTCTTAGTCCGAAAGAAAAGACCTTTGGACCAGAACTTTCTTCCCAACTTGGTTTTAATACCCTGTGTGACCCTAAGACAACAAATAACTTAGCTTTGTTTCACTTTACCTAATTTGGGCCCAGTGTCATCTATATGCGTAACAGTAGTTGGATTAAAGCAGTAATTTTCACTGGGGCGTTTTGCCCTTTAGCGGACGCCATCTGGAGACATTTTTGGTTGTCAGGATTTGGTTGGGTGGCCCTACTGGCATCTAGGAGAAGACAGGTGCTGATCAACCCTGTCGCATGCTCAGACTCTGAGCCCAAATGCCAGTGGCACTGAGCATGTGAATCCATAGACTTGTGGCACTTCCGAGTGCCCACAGGACTCCGGAGGTCAATCCTGGGGTTTCTTTGTGACTTCCTCTGCAGTTGTTCCTCCTCTCCTGAACTGTTTTACAGAAAACTTCGTGGCATACTTGCTGCTTTTCACTGAAACCAGGCTGTGTGGTGACTGGAAGCTGCTTATTCACATTTATTTTGATCGATTGACTGATTGAGTCTGGAGTGCAGTGGTATGAGTAGCTCTGGTCACAGGTGCACACCACCATGCCTGGCTAATTTTTTTGATTTTTTTTAATACAGATGAGGACTCGCTGTGTTGCCCTGGCTGGTCTTCATTCAACTCCTGGGCTCAAGCGATCCGCCTGCCTCAGCCTCCTGAAGTGTTTGGATTACAGGCGTGAGCCAGCGCACCCAGCACACATTTATTTTTAATGGTCCTTGAGGTTAATGGCAGCTTTGAACAGTCCTGTCTAGGAATTTAAGGACAGAAAAACCTTACTCCATCTTTGCAGAACGCGCATGTCATGAGTGTTTCTCAGGAAACACGTGATTCTCTTGGCCGCTAAACATAGAGCCAGGGAACCCCACACTAGCAAGCCCTGTCTGGGGAGCTGCCTTCAGTCCTGTCTGTCCTTTGCTCCCTGGTTCTGCACACAGATGTGTTTGGGGTTGGAGGAGAGCCTGATCTGCTTGGATTGGACTGAAGTAACATGGGTGTGGATTTTTTTTTCCCATTTAGACTGGTTTGTTTTATTCTTAGAGTCCCCAGAGCTCTTCAGGGAGATTATATAGTTTCATTCAGCATTTTAATTTTAATTTTTATTTTTGAGACCGAGTTTTACTCTTTCACCCAGGCTGCAGTGCAGTGGTGCAGTCTCAGTTCACTGAAATCTTCACTTCCCAGGTTCAAGCGATTCACCTGCCCCAGCCTTCTAGTAGTTGGGATTACAGGCATGCGCCACCATACCTGGCTAATTTTTGTATTTTTAATGGAGACAGGATTTTACCATGTTGGTCAGGATCGTCTAGAACTCCTGACCTCAAGTGATCTGCCCACCTCAGCCTCCCAAAGTGCTGGGATTACAGGTGTAAGTCACTGCGAATGGCCTTATTAAGCTTTTTAAAAAATGGTACTGTAGTATAATCTTTTCCTTTTAAAATACTCAGTAGTAATGAAAACTACGTTTTTGTTTTGTCTTGTTTTGTTTTTTTTTTTTTTTTTTGCATATTTTGTATAGTCTAAAACTTAATACGATTCTTAAAATTAGCCTTTTAAGGCCAGGCGTAGTGACTCACGCCTGTAATCCTAGCACTTGGGGAAGCTGAGGTGGGGGGATCACCCGAGGTCAGGAGCTGGAGACCAGCTTGGCCAACGTGGTGAAACCCCGTCTCTATCAAAAACACAAAAATTAGCTGGGCGTGGTGGCGGGCGCCTGTAATCCCAGCTACTTGGGAGGCTGAGGTTGAGTTGAGGCAGGAAAGTCACTTGAACCCGGGAGGCTGAGGCTGCAGTGAGCTGAGATCACACCGCTGCGCTCCAGCCTGGGATACAAAAGCGAAACTGCATCTCAAAAAAAAAAAATGGCCTTTTAAAAAACTTACCTTATTGATAATGTTTTGTTTATATGGCAAGACTACAGTGGTTACTTGATTTATTTGGTTTCTTGTGTATAAAAAGCTTTAGGGCCCTCTGAAATCTGATTTTATGGTGATTTCTCAAGATTGTATTAGTGTCATTTGCTCTTTTTTTATATTGGACTTTGGATTTACCTTTAAGTTGTTGGAATTGCTACATTTTGACGTAAAACTGTTGGATGAATGAAGATAAGTTTTGGCCATGGCACAGTGACTAGGAGCTGAGCAGGGGGTTATGGGAGAGGAAGGGAGATGGAATAAACCGTGTGGACCAAACAGGGGGAGACAAAAGCTACGAAAGAGCTGAGGTTGAAATTATTATTTACATGAATGAATTTCACTCTCTTGTTTCAGATTATCTACAGCCCTGCTCTGGGATACACCTCCACTGGATTTAAGAGACAGTCCTCGTCAGCACTGACTTTGAGCTATGGAATCGGTAAGTACTCACTGCACTGTCTCTTTATCAGTTTGTGTTATTGTCATTGGTTTGTAAAAATGAGTATGAAAATAACGCATGAGTGTCCTTGTTGGTTTTCTTGGACCTGATGGAGTTTTGTCGAAATGTTTTGAATTTTGGTCTCGATTTCACTTAGAGTGTTTTCAGAGTGGTAACAGGTGAGCTTTTTTGGATTAATACATGCGATCCTTGGTGTCACAGTGAGAGGAAATCTGCTGAAAAATTAAATAGGTTGTTAATAGCCTATAGAAGAAGTTTATTTCCTCACAGCTTCCTTTAATTTTCTTCCTCCTCGGATTGTCTGTATGTTCTGTGCTCTGTGCATGTTGTGAGAACAGTTTGCATGAGGCTTCTGTATCCTGGGAGCTGTTCTTCTCTTGTTAGGAACCCGGTGGTGGTCTCACCTGGTTGTCCTGTGCTTCTGGGCACAGCACTGCTGCAGAGCCCTCTAGGTGGCTACTCCGGCCTTTCCTGGTAGCTGGAGACCAGTGTGGTGGTTGGCAGGTAGGGAGTGGGAGCCTGGGTTGCTGGCCCTGACTCCTTGCCTCCTACTGGGAGTGACTGGCATGTTTTTTGAGAGGAGGGGCAGCAGTCTCCATAAAGAGTTTGGCCTTGACTCTGACCAAACACTTGTTGCTGTAGGGCAGAGTCCTCCCTCCTCCGGGAGACGCACGGTGACTGGCAGGTTATTTTCTCTGATATGTGGGCTGACAGCAATTGGAGAGGAAACTCTTGGATAATTTAAATCTTCATAATTTGGCCAAGTGTGAGTGAGGGTTTTAAAGTGAACAGTCCAAAAATACATGATCTGGTTTGTGTTGTTACTCCTAGCAAACATGAAAGAACCTTTCCTGCAGCTTCTTCCGGGAGTTGCACATGCTTTATCTCAGTCACGGTGGAATCAGGCCACTCTGAAATACACCTGACTGGTGTCTTTCACATTATTGAAGTATTTCCTTGGAAATGGAGATGAGGTTTGAGGAAAGGGAAATCTGAGATATCCCTGAAGATAGGTCTAGAATTGTCTTCTCTGAATCTGGAGGATGGTTTGCAGTTAGAATGAAGCCAGCCTGGGTAGTCGTGGTGTTCATGATCAGGTGAGATGTTTTTCAAGATCTGGAGGTGGGCTGAGTCTGGCTGTGATAAAAGGGGTGCCATGGAGGGGCCAGGTACATGGGAAGAGGGAGCAGTGATGAGGGAGCGCCCCATACCCCAGGGTCTGAGCTGTGCCTCTTTGTGTAAAGGATACTGCTGACCTTAATGTATGACAAAGAAAAGCAAATTGCTGCATTTTCTTAAATTTTTTTTTTTTTTTTTTTTTTTTTTGGTAGACACAGTCTTGTTATGTTGCCCAGGCCTGTCTTGAACTCCTGCCCTCAAGCAGTCGTCCTGCCTCAGCCTCCCAAAGTGCTGGGATTACAGGTGCAAAGCCACCACACCTGGCTAAAATGCTGCTTACTAGTGTGAAAAATGAAATTATTAATAAACAATTAGTGGCCAGGCGAGGTGGCTCACACCTGTAATCCCAGCACTTTGGGAGGCCAAGGTGGGTGGATCACTTGAGGCCAGGAGTTTGAGACCAGTCTGGCCAATATGGTGAAACTCCGTCTCTATTACAAATATAAAAATTAATCAGACGTGGTGGTGAACACCTGTAATTCCAGCTAGTTGGGAGGCTGAGTCAGGAGAATTGCTTGAATCTGGAAGTGGAGGTTGCAGTGAGCCAAGATCACAGCGCTGCTCTCCAGCCTGGGTTACAGAGTGAGACTCTGTCTCCTAAAAAAAGTAATAGATGGATTCAACAAAATAACATGCTTTACTGATTAAAGGGGAACAAGCTATCAGTGACTCTGCCGACGGGACCTGCAGTTGGCCTAATGGTGTAGCACTGTAGTGGATTGAGAACAGTAGATGTACTGTTGCGTAGGTTTGATGACATAGGAAATGTTGGCATTTTCCACCATGTCACAGTAATAATCTAATGTGTCTAATGCCATTTGTCACTTTTGTGAACTATAAACACTCAATATATTGATTTTTGTCTTTTTTTTTTTGTCTGTGGTGGTTAGATTGAATAAGATGAAGGTCCTTAGCATGAGGTCTGTTCTAGGCACCAGGGAGACTGTAGTGTTTCTGCAGAGAGGACCTCCCGAGCAGGGGTTGGGCGCCGTGACCCATGTGGGCATGTGAGGCCCTGGCTGAGGCTTGTTCTCCATTGTTCTGGAGGGTTTCTAAAAACTACAGGGTTTAAAAAAAAAAAATTGCTGGCCAAGCGCACTGGCTCCCACCTGTGATCTCAGCACTTTGGGAGGACGGGGTGGGTAGATGACTTGAGCTCAGGAGTGCGAGAACAGTGTAAGTAACATGATGAGACCCTGTCTCTACAACAAATAAAAAAAAAAAGCCAGACGTGGTGGTGCCTGCCTGTGATCCCAGCTACTTGGGGAGGTTGACGGGGGACAGAAGGATCACTTGAGCCCAGGAGATTGAGGCTGCAGTGGGTTGTGATCACGCCACTGCACGCCAGCCTGGGCTACAGGGTGAGACCCTGTCTCAACTAAAGAAGAAGAATTTTACAGGTTCTCTAATAATTTTTCATTGCTATTTGTGTCATTCCTGTATTTCCCTTTGATTACTTGAGGTGGAATGTGAGCAGTTTAAATGAGTTCCATAGTTGCTTCCTCAGTATGTGCTGCTGTGCTCTTCTCTCTCTTCTGGGCATGACTTAGGTGCCCAGCTTGGATGGATTCTGGGCTGGGTGGTCCTGCCCTGGGTTGGGGTCAGGGTCCAGGGCAGCCTGTGTGTGCTGGGCTGACTGGTGCTAGCTCTGTGGCCCTGACCCCTCCCTTCTGCTCTCCAAGCCTCGGTCTCCTACCCTGGGCAGTGGTCATGTTCATACCTACTGTAAAGTCGTCTTTAGAGATTAAATGACACTTTACAGAAACAAAGCTGCATGAAAATAGAAGCTTTGAAACAATTAGATTTAGTTTGTAAATTGTTTCTCTAGTATAAAGTAGTTGAAGCTGATGAAGTGAATCTTACGGATGCAAGAACACCAAGGTCCCCTTTTCCCATCCGTCTTGTTTCTTGTCAAATGTAATTGGTTCCCTGTAGCAAATGGAGTAAGGGCTCTGCGTGTCTTAAACACGTGTCATTGCCAACAGAAGGCCCATTTACAACTTGCTGAGATTTTGGTGGGAAGAGGAGGAAGGGAGGAGGAAGGAGACGGAGGGTCCAGTGTGGCTTGAGCACCCCAGTGCCTGGCTGAGCGGGAGGGATTGGGCGGGGGGTGAGGGTGCATGGCCAGAAGACTCTGGGAGGCATCTTCGTGACTGGCCGTCGGATTCCTCAAGTTCTGCTGAGAATTCTAGTCTCTTTTTACCCACTGTAGAATAAGGATCTTAATTATTTATTTGTGTTGTCCATTGGGAAAAATAATTTGGGATATGCTTAATGTCAACAGTGGGATAATGGTGGAATTCAAAATGTAAACTGGCCGGACACCATGAGATCACGCCTGTAATCCCAGCACTTTGGGAGGCTGAGGTGGGAGGATTGCCTGAGGTGAAAGGGATAGTGAGTAGTGGGATTCAAAATGTAAACTGGCCGGACACCATGAGATCACGCCTGTAATCCCAGCACTTTGGGAGGCTGAGGTGGGAGGATTGCCTGAGGTGAAAGGGATAGTGAGTAGTGGGATTCAAAATGTAAACTGGCCGGACACCATGAGATCACGCCTGTAATCCCAGCACTTTGGGAGGCTGAGGTGGGAGGATCCCCTGAAGTCAGGAGTTCAAGATCAGCCTGGGCAACATGGCAAGACCCCATCTCTACAAAAAGACACAAAAATCTCTACAAAAAAGACACCCCCCCCGCCCCCGGCGGGGGGGTGGTGGTACATTCCTGTTGTTGTCCTAGGTACTCAGGAGGCTGAGGGGGGAGGATTCCTTGGGCCTGGGAGGCAGAGGTTGTAGTGAGCTATGATCACACCACTGTACGCCAGCTCTGGGTGACAGAAGGATTAGAAGAAAAAGAAAAAAGGAAGACATGGACCATCCCAACAGCGAGATGTGTAGCATGTGGCCCAGCCAGGGCAGTCTGCGCCCCTCTCAGGTGCAGTTGAGGTTAACCTCGATCACGTGTAGGGATTCTGAAGGCAGTGCTGGCCGCTGGTGCAGGGCTGCAAGTTGAAAGAGAAGTAGAGTAAAAGGGTCCCTAGGGCCCCACGGTGGCCCCAGCATGCGCATGAGAGGACGTGGTGGAGGGCACTGGCCTGGAGGCATGGCCAGCCAGCGTGGAACCCAAGCCCCTGTGCTGCTGCTGGGGGCCTCCTGCCCTGGCTGTCCCTCCTTCCGCAGCAGCTTTGAGGAAAGTGCCTGCGGAGGCCCGGCAGCCGGAACGTGTTGACTTTGGCAGCAGGAGCTGTCCGGCTCTGCTTATGCTGTGGCCCAGTACATACGGCTCTGTGTAGAACACGTGCTCATGCACATGTGGTTTCTGTCTCACCCTGGCCACGGGTGCCCACTCCCCACCCGCTTCCGTGGAGCTTCTCGTGGGCTCAAAGGGCTCTCTGCCTGGGTATGGGAAAGTAAGGGAAATGAGGAGTGAGTTTTTTGTAAATCAGAGGACACTTTTAAAGCTTTTGGTTTTGTTGACTTTTTGCTAAATGGATGATTTGTTTATCAGAAAAAATAAAACTGGGATTCTTGTTCATATCTGATGCTGTCAGTACATCAGCAGGATAGCGGCTGCGTTAGGGACCTGTTTGTGTCTGGAGGGCAGACAGAGCAGTAAGCAGAGGGCAGGGGAGGCCTTTGTAGCCTAGGGCAAGTGTGTCCCCTCTGTGCCTCTCTGTGGTTCCTGATGAAGGCCTCAGCTCTGCAGGGTGTCTTAGTTTGGCCTGAAGGCCGAGACCATCGCACCCCCCTGCCACCCGTCGCTATCCATGAGTCTTTTTCTGTTCATTCTCTTCATTGCCTGGGTACTGTCAGACTGTGTTTAAAACTTATTCTTGCCAGTGTTTTGTTAGTGGGAACAAAGTTTCTGAATACTGAATCCTGGTGGCTGACTAAACACAGCCTTTGGGGATGGGCTTGGTAATGATTTCCTGAGGTGTCAGGTGATGCTGAAAGGGCTGCACCCACCCGGTTGGGTTCTCTTTTAAATTCTTCCCTGGAGCTGAAGAGCAAACAGTGTTATAAATTTGGATTGCAATTGAGAAGTGAGCTCAAAGATGCCAGTTTAGATGTGATCAGATCTTGTTAAACAAATCCTATAAAATGCCAGGATATTTTGGCCTAGTAATACTGTATTCTAAACTTCAGTGTTAAAATGGAAACTTTTGGTAACATAACAACCAATTTTCCTGTGTGTGTGTGTGTTTTGGTACAGACAGGATCTTGCCGTGTTACTCAGACTGTCCTGGAACTCCTGGCCTTAGGCAGTCCTCCCTCCTCTGCCTCCCAAAGCTGTGTGATCATAAGCATGAGCCCTGGCACCCAGCCTCTCCTGCTCTTCTGAGAAGCCGGCTGTCTTGCTCGTCTCCCTGACACCTGTATGCTTTTGTGCTATAGTGGGCAGGGCTGTGACGTTTACAAGATAACCCACAGGAAACCCTGGCTTTGCCCATGGAGAAAGAATGGACTAAGGGTGGGGGACGTCTTCCACCCACCCCTGTTGATAGGTGGGTCTTGAACAGAGTTGTGTTGGTGGCTGGGGTGCTGGAACCTGTGGGGGTTTGAGCTTGGTTGTAGCCTAGCAATTAGTCTCACACCAGCACTTGGTCTGCATCCTGTGGAGGCAGAAGAATGGATCTAGACAAAGTTCAGTAACCTGGCAGGGGTGGATTTGCTGAGGGAAGCTGTCATCAGGTGTGTGAGCGCATTTCATTTCCTCAGACTGTGGACCTCACCTAAAATCTGTTTTCTGCTCTTTCAGGGGCCTGGCACCTGGCCCAGGGCTCACCGGCCTTGGCTGCTCTGGCCTTTGGGCAGGTGGCCTCTCTGAATTCTCTGCTGTGCTGTGGCTCTTCTTGGTTTTGCTCCCACCTTTCCTGTGTTCCTCCTGCTCCTGGAAACCGCACTCCAGAACGGCCTGTCGATGGGTTTTCCTGTAACTCCTAAGGTCTGTGAGAGGCACACGCTCTGCTACACCTTCTCACTTACATTCTCTCTTTTCCCTACAAAATCCCAGAAAATTGCATTTTCCACATTTTTATTACAAGAGGAATCTAGGCCTCCAAAGAAGCTTAGGAAGTAGGGTTTTCAGGGTTCCATGGCTGATCAGTGAAGTGAAGTGAGTGAGTCCTGGGACCCTGCTCCACCACGCTGAGGCCGGAGGCAGTTGTATTAGCTCTGGACTCTAGGGAAAGAGGCAGGGGGCACAAGGAGGGGCTGGTGTAGCCCTGGGCATGGCTGGGGTGTCTTTCACGTTCATCCCAAGGGTCTGAGTGTGCGTGGGGCGGTGCTCACGCTCGTCAGCTTGGGCACCGGGTGTTACTCTCCTGCCAGATGCAGCGGGCCTGCGGTGTGCCACAGCTTGGCGAGGGCCACTTGCCACCACGCTCTGGGTCAAGGCCAGGCTGTTTCTAACAACCTGCACACCTGTCGTCCTCTCGCTCCTCCGCCCAGACAACTGGGTGCTGATGCTGGCCTTTTCTGTGCATCGAACCTGGTAGTTTTGCCAGCTTCACACCTCTTTGTCCTGGTCATTGTGTCTGTGGTAGCCCAAGGCTCAAGTGAACGTGGAAGTGCTGCCACAGTGCTATTGCCGTCCTTGTCCTGAGGGCTGTCACTTCTCTGGGGTGGAGAACCGGGCATTGGGGTGAACGACATTGGTGTGAGCTCTCTCAGGGAGTTCGTTGGCTGGATCTGTAGCACCCAGTGCTTGCCAAACAGTGCAGCCTTTGCAGGGATCATGCACAAGTACTTAGAGCTGTCTTGGCTTGTCTTCCTGCTCAGTGGTCACACACATGCAGTAGCTTCCTGTTGGAGTCTGGGACCAGCTTTAGGGCAGGGGCAGTACCACTGTGTGGCAGCTGTACCTGAGACCTGACGGCAGTGAGGGTCTACGCATTGTGATAGGTGTGTTTACTCTTAAAAATTTATCAGTTTGGCTTTTTGAAGTTAACGGAAGACTGAGTTTTACTTTGTGGACAAAGGAGTTAATTTCATTTCGTTTCTTTTTTAAGTATTTTCTTTTTTCCCTTATGTTCCTCATATAAAAATATTAGTCTTTTTCTGTCAGTCTGTTTCATTCCTTTCTGTAAGATGCTGATGTATCTTGTGTCTCTTCTTAGGTTGCTCTTTTCCATCTGCATGTTATTATTATTTTTATTTTTTTATTTTTGAGACAGAGTTTCACTCTTGTTGCCCAGGCTGGAGCGCAGTGACGTGATCTCAGTTCACTGCAACTTCTGCCTTCCAAGTTGAAGCGATTCTCCAGCCTCAGCCTCCTGAGTAGCTGGGATTATAGGCGTGCACCACCACACCCGGCTAATTTGTGTATTTTTAGTAGACACCGGGTTTCACCGTGTTGGCCAGGCTGGTGTCAACTCCTGACCTCACGTGATCCACCCCCTCACCTCCCTTGGCCTCCCAAAGTGCTGAGATTACAGGCATGAGCCACCACCTTTGGCCTGGATGTTCTTAATGCTGCTGATTTGTCTCCCATTCTTTTTCCTTGTCCCCTTCCGTATTCCACAGCTGTCCTTCTGCTACCTCCAGAAGGGCACCCTGCCCTGGACACAGGCTTTGTCCTGTGTTGTGGGTCATGCTTGACGGGATCACTTATCAGCTCAAGGGAGGCTCTGAGGTCCTCTTCTTCTTCTTCTTCCCTCTTTCTTCCCTCTTTCTTATTCTTCTTCCTTCTTCCCTCTTTCTTCTTCGTCTTCTTCTCTTCCTTCTTCGTCTTCTTCTCTTCCTCGTCCTTCTTCTCTTCCTCCCTCTCTTCCTTCTTGTTCTTCTCTTCCTTCTTCTTCTCTTCCTTCTTCCTTTCTTCTTTTCTTCTTCTTTCTTCCTTTCTTCTTTCTTCTTCCTCCTTCTTTTTCCTCTTCCTCTTCTTCCTCCTCTTCCTCCTCCTTCTCTTCTTCTTCCTCTTCTTCCTCTTTTTCCTCTTCCTCCTCCCCCTCCCCCTCCTCCTCCCCCCACCTGCTGCCCTGTGCTTTCCTTGTCTCTTTTCTGTCCCCACCCAGACCATGAGCGCTGGGTGAGCATATCTGTCTAACTCACTGTGGCCTCTGGTGCCTGCGTGTCTGTATGCTGACGCCGGGCATGGCCAGAGATCATGTTGTCGTGTTGTTGTGGTGCATGGCGGCTCCTTCGCCCGTGCGTCCTTCTCAGACCACAGCTGCTGCTTCTGCTCTAGGACTGACCGTAAGTCTCATAGTGCGCTGGCTGGTTTGTTGTTGCCCTCAGGAGTGTGGCCGAGACCGTGCTGTGGAGTTCTTTTGACCTGGCGATGAGGGTCTGTGCTTCTGTTACTGTCGCTGGCATGAGGCATGCAGTCCTGGAGACCAGCATGTCTGGGCGCCGACTCCCACAGAGCTCTTGATCACAGCACCAAATCCCTTGCTGTGTTTTTATTGTTAAGAAAGAGGAAACAATGTGCATAACCAGACTTAGGACTTTGGTGATTTTCTGGCTGAAGGTTTTTTTTGTTTGTTTGTTTGTTTGTTTTTTGAGACAGAGTGTCACTCTGTCATCCAGGCTAGAGCTCCCTGCAGCCTCTGCCTTTGGAGTTCAAGCGATTCTCCTGCCTCAGCCTTCTGAGTAGCCGAGACTACAGGTGCTGGCCACCACGGTTGGCTAAGTTTCTGTGTTTTTGCTAGAGACGGGGTTTTACCATGTTGACCAGGCTGGTCTTGAACTCCTGACCTCAAGTGATCTGCCTGCCTTGGCCTCCCAAAGTGCTGCGATTACTCTGGCTGGAATTTTGCTGGAGATAATTTGGGATTCACTGCATTGCATCCTTTGTGAGGAGTGCTGGGTGAAGATGTGAGGTATTTGAGCCCTGAGCACCAGGGTCTGGCTGGAAGGAGGAGCTTCATGGACAGGCCTTGAGGACACTTTGGTGCCTTACCTGAATTGTCCCTGTGAGGACATGCCTTACCAGAAGAAGTCAGAAAGGCCGATAGGAAAGTTACCTGTAAGTCCAGGCATGGTGGCTCAGGCCTGTAATCCCAGCACTTTGTGAGGCAAAGGCGGGAGGACTGCTGCAGCCCAGCAGTTCAAGACCAGCCCAGACAACACAGTAAGAGCCTGTCTCTACCGCCCCCCCCACCCTCCCAACCCAAGAAAAAAATTAGCCATGTGTGGTGGCTCATGTCTGTAGTCACAGCTACTTGGGGAGGCTGAGGTAGGAGGATCGCCTGAGCCCAGGAGGTTGAGGCTACAGTGAAACAAGATCATACCACTTCGCTCCACCCCCGAGTGACAGAGCCAGAACCGGTCTCAAAAAAAAAAAGTTATTCGTGTGAACACAGGTGCTGTTTTGCAAATGTGCCCTACAAAATACAGTCATGCCCCACATAACATTTTATTCTACAACAGACTACATATGGTGGTACCTCCCTCCTTGCATAAGATCTTTTTTTTCTTTTTTTAAATTTGAGACGGAGTTTTGCTCTTGTTGCCCAGGCTGAAGTGCAGTGGCGCTATCTTGGCTCATCACAACCTCTACCTCCTGGGTTCGAGCAATTCTCCTGCCTCAGCCTCCAGAATAGCTGGGATTACAGGCCTGTGCCACCATGCCCAGCTAATTTTGTATTTTTTATAGAGTCGGGGTTTCTTCATGTTGGTCAGGCTGGTCTCGAACTCCCGACCTCAGGTGATCCACCCACCTCAGCCTCCCAGAGTGCTGGGATTACAGGCGTGAGCCACTGTGCCCGGCCCCATAAGATCTTAACACTGTATTCTTACTGTACCTTTTCTATGTTTAGTTAGGTTTAGATACCCAAATACCATGTGTTACAGTTGCTACAGTGTCCAGCACGGTAGCATGCTGTCCAGGTCTGCAGGCTGCCCCACGCAGCCTTGGAGTGTGTAGTAGGCTGCACCATGTAGGTCTGTGGAAGTGCACTCTAGGACGTGTACACAGTGATGAAATTGCCTGGCGATGCAGTTCTCAGGACATCATCCTGTCGTTCAGTGACACCTGACTATGCTGTATTTTCTCATCCCTTTATTGCAGAAGTAGGGCATCTGTTATAAGCTAGTAAAAATTGTTTGAGAACACAGAATCTGGGGAAGAATCGCCCTGAAACTCATTTAGAAATAACTGTAGAGAAAGTGACTGGAGAAAGGTTTTGTTGTGTCCCTTCCGTGACTTCACGGTGTCACAGGTTAACTGGTCAGTTGTGCTGTGGGAGTGCCTGACTGGGCATTGCACTGTGGTGTGGACCGTGGCCCTGCGGGGGATGGGGAGAGAAGTTATTCAGTGTTCCTTTTTGGAGTCTGACTTCGCTTTTATTTAAAACAGCAAACCGCATTTATGGTGGTCTGTGGACAGGATGTTTGTTCGTGAGTTCTCTGTACTGACTCTGAAGGAAAGGACACCAACCAAACGTCAGCGGTGTGATTTACGTGGCGGTTCCTTATTTATGTCGTCCATTCAGCCTCAGCGTGGCATTTGGATACATGATGCCTTTCATCCTCAGAATGCCCTTGGAGGTAGGCATGGCTGAGCACATACCAACCTTTGCCTGCCCCAGCCTCTTCTCCAGGCTTCACCTCTGGAAGGTTAAACATGCCACTCTGTGGCGTCCAGAGTTTCTGTCCTTCAGGATCCATAGTAGTGACTGTGTCTGTGTCCTCTCCTGACCCACGAGTCAGCCCGATAGAGTGCTGGTAGCTTTGCCAGTCAGCAGTGTTTTCAAAGGCAGGTTTTCATTCTCTTCTTTACCCCATACGCTTTAAACTGATGCCTCATTTTCTGTAAAATAACAAAATAACATTTTGTGGTTATTAAGGCAGTTTTATTCATGCCCTTTGATTCCATAAAGGTAAAGGTGACTTCCTTTGTGCACTTCCATTTTCCTTAGTTACACAGATGTGCCTGTTCTCTGAGTCTTTCCTTATGGTTTAGTGCCTTGGTTGGGGTGGGCAGGAGACTAGAATGGAGGTCTGCAGTTAGCCCACACTGGGCTTCCCCTCTCAGCCCCATGCTGCCTGAGGTTGGTGGGTTGAGCCTCCTGTGGGCTGTGCCCGCAACTGAATGTTGGTGTTGACTGAGAGGACTCCTGGTTCTTGACAAACATGTGCCTGGCTGGCAGCATACGTGTTGTTCGCTCTTAGACTTTCTTGTAGTTTGGAATTTTAGTTATAAGTTTGCCATATTCTGAGTCTCATGCATTCTTTCACCCTATTTTAATCTTATAATCTGTTTACTTTCTGTGTTCCGTAACATAAAGACGTGTTTTTGTTTTGTTTTTTTAAGAGACAAGTCTTGCTTTGTTGCCTAGGCTGGAGTGCCGGGGTGCCGTCGTGGCTCACTAGAGCCTCAACTCTTGGACTCAAACGATCCCCCTTCCTTAGCCTCCCAAGTAGCCGAGACCGCAGGCGCATGTCACAACACCTGGCCGATTTTTTAATTTTTATTTTTTCAGAAGTGGGCTTCCTATGTTACCCAGACTGGCCTCCAACTCCTGGCCTCAAGTGATCCTCCTGCCTCAGCCTCTTGAGTAGCTGGGATTAAAGGCAAAGGCACGTGCCATCGTGCTCACCTAAAGAAATGTTTTGAAACCCTTCCCAGGGAGGCAGCAGGGCTGTTATCTTAAGAGGTGTCCGGTCTCGGTCTGTTTGGGGGAGTACTTTGTTTTAAATCGGCTGTCATTACCTAATCCTAGTTGAGCATGTGTCCAGTTGCTTTATCTGTGGGCTTCCTGGCGGTGTCCTCATAGAGTGTGGGGCCTCACTCACCAATAAACTTCCTCAGAACTCAGGTTCCCTGCACTGCCCTCACCTGCGTGCGCTCTGCTGCTCCCTAGGGTAGCGGATCCTCCAAGAGACACGTGTCCTCAGACGACATCTGGACAGATGAGCCATGTTCTTCCATGTGCGGTGCTGGGTCCAGTCAGGAGTGGGGAGCAGGCCATGCAGGATTGTTGGCACATCACGTGGCTGTCTGAGTTAGCCCATCCGATGCTTCCTGTCAGTGCTCCTAAAGCCAAAGAGAGTGAGCAGATCAGGCTCCCGGGAGTGCGGGGTCCACCTGCCAATAGGAAGTTTCTCTGTAGCATTTCACCTGAGAGCTCAAGGGCACATCACGCTGAGTGGCTGATGGCATGTCAGTGCACAGTGATGACAGCAGCTTTCCAGGTCATCCACCACCACGCAGCCCAGTGACGTTAGCGGTGTTGGGCACCTCCTGGGGCAGTTCCAGGTGGAGCCTGGTGTTTGAAGATGGGGCTGAGGTGACTGGCCTTACTCTAGAGCTGGAACCCAGGAGGAAAGGTCTCCGCTAGAAGGCTGGGGTGCTGTGCTTTGTCGGGAGCAGCGCGGTGCTGTCCCTGATTGGGCTCCTTCCCCCGGGAGAGCCTAGAGGATCTGCAGGTCCCCTGGTCTCTCCCCCGGTGTCTCCCGCCCCACCTTCTCCCTCAGTGCCTCCACCTCACCTCCTCCTGCAGAGCCCCTGCCCCCACCTTACCCCGCAGAGCCCCCGCCCGCTTCCTCATGGCACAGAGCCCCCCTCACCTCACCTCACTCCGCAGAGCCCCCCTCACCTCACCCTGCAGAGCCCCCTCACCTCACCCCGCAGTGCCGGCTGCCCCGCTCCCCACCCCACCCCCGCCCCCCCGCCAAGCTCACTGCAGCCTTGAACTCCCATGCTCAGGCCATCTTCCCACCTCAGTCTCCCAAGTAGTTGAGAGTCTACTGGTTTGCACCCCACCCCTAGCCAATTTTTAAATGTTTTTCTAGAGGCTGGTTCTCCCTATCATTCTTGGGATGCTCTTGAACTTGTGGAGTCAAGTGATCTTTCTGCCTCGGCTTCCTCACGTGTTAGGTACAGGCTGAGCCACTACCTAAACTTAAATTGGTGTGCTCACCAGCTTAAGCGCTTAATACCAGTTGCCTTCTTGTGGCTTGCTAAGGTTAGGAGTTCATGTGAACTACACATTAATATCACTAGACAAGCTTCGTTCTTTCTGCAGAGAACTGGTGTAAGTAAAGTGTAGGTGCCCAGACACAATGGGCTTCACATTTTGCCTGCCTTTGTTGGAAGGACTGAGCTTTCATGCAATGAACTGTAGGTCCTTATCTTTACTCTAAAAGTTACGCAGATTCAGTGCCTTATGGAAAAATCAGACTTTCCGTTATTAATGAGGTTCATGGACAGAGAAGGAAACTTGACGTGGGCGTATCCTGGGACTGCCGTGAGAAAGCACCACACACCGGGAGCCATGACCAGCCTCCAGCACAGGCAGGCCTGGGACAGAGGCTGCCTCTGTTGTGACAGGCAGCCGTACTGCTTGTTGGTCGTGGTGGCCTGGTCCTCCCTGTGCTCTGAGAGCCGATCTGTGCTGTGTGAATCCAAGTCCTGTGCTGCAGGACATTTTTGTTTATCACAGGAGGGTCACTCTTAACAAAAGAAACTTTTTTTTTTTTCATATCAGCTTTAGGTTCACAGGAAAATTAACATAAAGTACAGAGGGTTCCCCTGCACCCCCGGCCTCAGTATCCCAAAGAGAGTGGCCGTTTGTTGCAGTCGTGACCCCCTGGACACAGCGTCATCACCCACAGGCCACACGACCTCAGGGTCTAGCTGCTGCTGTGCAGCGTATGGTTTGGACGCACGTATCCTGACGTGGACCCACGGCTGTGGTATCATGCAGAGTAGCTTCACTGCCCCAGGGCCCCCGTGCTCCTGCTACACATCCCTCCGTCCCTCCCTCTCCACAGCCCCTGGCATCTCTGATCCACAGTTTTGCCCTTTCCTGGGTGTCACAGAGTAGGAACCCTACAGAGTGTAGTCTTTGTAGCTGGGCCGCCTTCACTCAGCAGCGTGCATTTACCGTCCCTCTGTGTCTTTTCAGGGCCTGGTGATGTTCTGTGGTCTGGGTGGACACTGGGTGGTTTATCCACTCACCTCTGAGGGTGTCTTGGGTCACTTGCAGTTGTCTCTGTGGTCTTTTCTTATGGAGAAGTGAACAGTAAACAAAGCCAGCCACTGGCCCCTGAACTCGGTTCTGACCTCTGTCTCTGACCTGCCTTGATGAGCAGGTGTCCCTGCATGGACTCTTGCTGTGTCATGGTGCCCCTGCTCCATGTTCAGAGCCACCTGGACAGTGACAAGAAGGACACTGTGCCTTCTGCTGAGGAAACACTCCCTGCATGGACTCCTGCTGTGTCATGGTGCTCCTGCTCCGTGTCTGTGTGGACTCCTGCTGTGTCATGGTGCCCCTGCTCCGTGTCTGTGTGGACTCTTGCTGTGTCATAGTGTTCCTGCTCCATGTCTCCGTGGACTCCTGCTGTGTCATGGTGCCCCTGCTGCGTGTCTGTGTGGACTCTTGCTGTGTCATGGTGCTCCTTCTCCATGTCTCCGTGGACTCCTGCTGTGTCATGGTGCTCCTGCTCCGTGTCTGTGTGGACTCCTGCTATGTCATGGTGCTCCTGCTCCGTGTCTGTGTGGACTCCTGCTGTGTCATGGTGCCCCTGCTCCATGTCTGTGTGGACTCCTGCTGTGTCATGGTGTTCCTGCTCCATGTCTCTGTGGACTCCTGCTGTGTCATGGTGCCCCTGCTCCGTGTCTCTGTGGACTCCTGCTGTTTCATGGTGCCCCTGCTCCGTGTCTGTGTGGACTCTTGCTGTGTCATGGTGCTCCTGCTCCATGTCTGTGTGGACTCCTGCTGTGTCATGGTGCCTCTGCTCCGTGTCTGTGTGGACTCCTGCTGTGTCATGGTGCTCCTGCTGCGTGTCTGTGTGGACTCCTGCTGTGTCATGGTGCTCCTGCTCCATGTCTCCGTGGACTCCTGCTGTGTCATGGTGTTCCTGCTCCGTGTCTGTGTGGACTCCTGCTGTGTCATGGTGCTCCTGCTCGGTGTCTGTGTGGACTCTTGCTGTGTCATGGTGCTCCTGCTCCATGTCTACGTGGATACTTGTTTTGTCATGGTGCCCCCGCTCCATGTCTACGTGGATTCCTGCTGTGTCATGGTGCCCCTGCTCCGTGTCTCTGTGGACTCCTGCTGTTTCATGGTGCCCCTGCTCTGTGTTTAGAGTGCCTGGACAGTGACAGGAGGACACTGTGCCCCCTGCTGAGGAAACACTGAAACCAGATCTTACAACACATGGAGTTCGCTAACAGATTTTAAACATGAATGATGCTGATGGGAGAGAGGGATGATTGTAGTCTCTCGGGGGTCTTTGAGGCCTTGTCCAGAGACTGTTGGAGATGTTCCCTGCCCCAGGATCCTGTGTGGTGGTGCACAGCCAGCTGA
This sequence comes from Aotus nancymaae, assembly GCF_030222135.1. NCBI lineage: Eukaryota > Metazoa > Chordata > Mammalia > Primates > Aotidae > Aotus > Aotus nancymaae. The sequence goes on from NW_026988510.1 coordinate 690,641, forward strand.
GCTGTGTGCATGCCACTGCGTTGCACTCTTGGGCTCGAAAGTACCTTTGCTTAGTCCTCTGATTTTTCTATCAGAGACTAGACTAGTAATTTCTAACCTGGGCCTGAGACACTTAACAGTGTATTGTGATTTTTTTTTGGGGGAGGGGGGGGACACAGTCTCTCTATGTCACTCAGGCTAGAGTGCAGTGGCACAGTTAGATAGCTCACTGCAGCCTCAACCTCCAAGGCTCACACCATCCTCCTGCCTAAGCCTCCTTACTGTCTGACACGACAGGCACATGCCACTACACCCGGCTAATTTTTTTTTTATTTTGATAGAGGTGGGGTCTTTCTGTGTTGCCCAGGCTGGTCTCACACTCTTGGACTCAGGCAGTACTCCTATGTTAGCCTCCCAAATTGCTGAGATTACACGTGATCTCTAGCTGTTTCAGTGTCACCAGATTCTCCAAACACAATTTAATTTTACTGACTCAAGACAGACCAGGCTTGTTGGTTCTTTGTGGTCGTTTTTCATAGGTCAATGTTGCACCGCTTCAGCGACAGGTGATCAGTGCCTGTGGGTCCTGTGTTGCCACCCAAGGCAACTGCTTTGACCAGGGATGCAGGGTCCCATGCCCAGGACGCAGGCTGGTGTGCTGGTGCTGAGCTAATTGGGAGTCATTGCCAGAGCCGTCTGGCCACCGCCTGCTGCCAAGGGCTCCACTCTCGTCCCTTCCCTGTTGATCATAAGATGCTTAGAGGAGAGGCTTCTGGATCATCTTCATCTGGACATTCCAACGACAGTACTAGGTCAGCATCCACAGAAGCACACTGTAAAATTGGGAACTGTGTCTTATTCTTCCTGAGTGAAAAGGGAAAGTTCCATTATTCCTCAGCCTGAGGCAGGTGGGCCCTTTGCCATCCACATCCATGTCCTGCAGCCGGGGGTCTACTCTTCCCCGTCGGAGGTGACTGTATCTCCACAGAAGCCTCTCTTTGTACAGAAAGGAGCTTGGATAGCAGCAAGGCTGGCCACGGGAAAAGCCTGCTGCCTGTGGATCCCCTGTGCGGCTGGCAGGGAGTGACACAGCGCTGGGAATCCAGAATTACTTGGAAGACTCAGAAACCTTCAGCTTCTTTGAGAAAACTCGGATTTTGTAATGCACGTCCAGTTGACGAGCATTTACGGTGGAATCTGTGGAGTTGGACTTGGTGCCAGGCCTTGCTGTGAGGGGGTCTTGGCTGGTGTCTGTCCTGGACATCTGTCCTGGACAGATGGCTGTCTCTGCCGTGCTCCTCTTGCCCAGGCCTCACCCTCAGGACTGTGAGATGCCCTTGGATGTGGAGGCGCCTGAAGAGCTCTGGCTCTGTGTGTTTATCTGCTGACATTTGCCAAGTTAAACCTGAAGGATTGTAAAATGTCTGTATACCAATTCCGATCAAAAATAGAAATAATAAACCCATTGCATGTAAGTAGCTCATTCTTTTTTCAAAAATCTTGTATTTTGCACTATAAAAAATTAGTGATCTGGCCAAGTGTACTGGCTCACGCCTGTAATCCCAACACTTTTGGGAGGCCAAGGTGGGCAGATCACTTGAGGTCAGGAGTTCAAGAGCAGCCTGGCCAAGATGGAGAAACCCCATCTCTACTAAAAATACAAAAATTAACCAGGCATGCTGGCAGTTGCCTGTAATCCCAGCTACTCAGGAGGCTGAGGCAGGATTATCGCTTGAACCCGGGAGGTGGAGGTTGCAGTGAGCTGAGATCGCGCCACTGCACTCCAGCCTGGGCAACAAGAGCATGACTCCCTCACGAGAAAAAGAATAGTGATTAGAGGAGCATTTTCTTTCTTTTTTCTCCCCTCCCCACGCCTGTTTCCCTCTCCACGTTCCTTTTTACTTTTACTTTTCCCTTTCCTTTCCTTTTGCTCTTATTTCCAGGCTGGAGTGCAGTGGCGTGATCTTGGCTCACCTCAACCTCTGCCTCCCGGGTTCAGGCGATTCTCCTGCCTCAGCCTCCTGAGTAGCTGAGATTACAGGCAGGCACCACCACGCCCAGCTAACTCTGTGTTTTTATTAGAGATGGGGTTTCTCCATGTTGGTCAGGCTGGTCTTGAACTCCCAACCTCAGATGATTCACCTGCCTCGTCCTCCCAAAGTGCTGGGATTACAGGCATGAGCCACTGTGCCCAGCTGGAGGAGCATTTTCTTAAAATTTTACAAACCCCACTTATTGTGGCTTACTAAAAGACAGCGGGGTTCTCCTAGCTGTTTCTGCATCAGTCTGTTGTAAATATGTTCTGGTTGAAGTATACAAAGGAAAAAGAATCTAGTTGGAAAATGGAAGAGTGTTTTAATAGCTTTCTGACTTAATTTTGGAGATTTTCATTGATGTGACAGCAAAACCCAGCAGGTGTTGGTGCTGTGAGAGTCTGCAGCAGCAGAGGGGGCTGCCCTCGTGTCTCAGGGTTCCCTTCGGCCTCTCTGGCGGTGGGTGCGGCTCCCCTGCCTGTGTGAGCACACAGTGTGCACCAAGGGCCAGTTTGCTGCTATTGACTGGTGTGCATCTCCAGATGTGGATTCACTTGCTTTCACTGCGTCAGAAAGCACCACCGGTCTCATCAAGGGAGACTTTTAATTCTTCAGAAGCTGTCTGCTCATGAACTTTTCCAAAATTCTTACCTTTGGAAGCTTGAATTTTCACATTGACAAGTTATTGAGGTGTTCTATATGAACTTGCAGCCTTTGTTCATTTTTTGGAAATGATCAGCCAGTACTCGTATCTGAACAACCAGAGTTTGCATGTCGGTCATTCTTTCACGGAAGAATGGTGCTTCCTGTCCAGAGGCCGCTGTGTCTGGCGTGCGGCAGCAGCGTTTTGCACATTCTTGATTTGTCGTGAAGGATACGCACAGGATGAGTGCTGCGGGCTTGGGACGTAGTGCGTGTAAACAGACATGCTGCACAGCAGCTCTCCAGTGAGCTGGATCGTCAGGGCGGGTGTCACCCAGCTCAGAAGGCATTGTCATCAGAGGGTAGTTTTATATCTAGGGAGCAGCTGTGCCAAGCTCTTCAGTCCATGTGAGAAAATGTAGTTGAATGAAGCAGGTCAGCCTTTATGCTTATTGACAGTTTTTAAACACTTCACACCCTTAGGAGAGTCTGCTTGTATCAATTACCTCCCCCAAAACATTTGCTCGCAAATGTGTGTGCAGTTTTAGAGGTTCTAATGTAGTGACCCTGGGGAAGGAGTCTCTTCCTGGGAGTCTTACGGACGTGGAGGATTTGGTTCCCCATTAGGGTGGGTCTGTGCCTCCGTTCCTGGGTGCACGCTCACAGATGCAGCACATGTCCCGCTTGTGAGCTAGCATCACAGAGCGGTCTCCTTCCTTTGATCTTTGCATGCCAGTAGCACACAGGCTGTCCCCACAGTGCAGGACTGGGTTCTTCTTTTAACAGCTTGCCACCAAGGTCCCAGGATTACGGAGCTGGAAAGAGTCCAGCCCATTCCTCTGGCAGTGCACGGCCCTTCCCTGGGGTTCAGCCGGATTACTTTGCTTGCATAATTCTTCCTGTTAAGATGCTGCCTTAACATTGACCAAGCATCTCACTTTTTAGATGGTTTGAGTGGTGCTGTTGCCTGTTCTTGGCCTTCTTTCATCTTGTCCTTTGGCTCAGCCTGGTCACCTGGTTTAGTAACTTGTCTTTGTTTTTCAAAATTGTGCAGATCTTTTAAGATGATCTGGATTGCGGTGAGTTAAAAACATACTATGATATGTTTGCCGGTTTCAAGATCTTTATTTTTTTTTAAAGACTAGTCAAGTACAGCAGTGAGAAGGCAGGAAAGAGTAGAACAGGCAGTTGGATCTGTAACTGACTGTGAACAGTCAATTGAGATAACTCACTGCCTTCGGACCAGCCGAGTTTGGAGATCTTTTTAACAGTTAGGGAGTTCTCTCATCAGTTCTAAGTAGCCTTGGAGAAATTGCCACCTCTGAATTGGCTGCAAATGAACCTTGAGGCTTTCCAACAATGCTACAGCCAACCTGCCTTAATTGGAAGGCCAAGAACAGGCAACAGCACCACTCTGAACGTTTAAAAAATAACTCAGTAACCTCTTGTGTTTAACTTTTTAGGCCATTTATTATGGAAATGGTTATATATACTATTACAGCATCCTTAAAGAAGCTCTTTATCATGAAATATGACTCCTGTATATGAAAGTGGTCTTTTATTGAGATGAGGTTTTATTGAGATGAGTAGTAGAAAATACCCTCATTTTTCCACAAGAGCTATTTTTTTTTGAGACGGAGTTTCGCTCTTGTTTCCCAGGCTGGAGTGCAATGGCGCAATCTCGGCTCACCGCAACCTCCGCCTCCTGGGTTCAGGCAATTCTCCTGCCTCAGCCTCCTGAGTAGCTGGGATTACAGGCACGCACCACCATGCCCAGCTAATTTTTTTTGTATTAGTAGAGACGGGGTTTCACCATGTCGACCAGGATGGTCTCGATCTCTTGACCTCGTGATCCACCCGCCTCGGCCTCCCAAAGTGCTGGGATTACAGGCTTGAGCCACCGCGCCCGGCTTTTTTTTTTTTTTTAAGATGGAGTTTCACTCTTGTCACCCAGGCTGGAGTGCAGTGGTGCGATACTGGCTCATTGCAACCTCTGACTCCCAGGTTCAAGCAACTCTCCTACCTCAGCCTCCCAGGTAGCTGGGATTACATGTGCCATCACCACCACACCCAACTAATTTTTGTATTTTTTGTAGAGCCAGGGTTTCACCCTGCCAGGCTGGTCTTGAACTCCTGACCTCAAGTGATCCACCCGCCTTGACCTCCCAAAAGTGCTGGGATTATAGGCGGAAGCCACCGTGTCTAGCCCACAAAAGCTATTTTTATAATGAGAAGTTTCCTGAGGAGTGAGAGTGGTGGGCAGGCATGGAGGAGAGGAAGACGCCCGCTTTTCAGGGACAGGGAGGCCACTGTGGAATTGCAGTCCCAGAATGTGCCTGTGTCATGGAAAGAAGCAGGTCAGAGGCTCCTGCTGCCTGCCCATGGACCTCAGCAGGACATTGTGCTCACGGCATGGAGTGGCCTGGGGAGCCTGCCTGGAACCTGGGCTGTGATCTGGCGAGTCTCCAGTCGGGTTAGGGAGGCGGGGAGGAGCAGTCTGTGAGCTACAGACGCTGCTGTGTTCCATTCAGCAAACACTGGGGTCTAGGAACCCACATTCACTTTTGACACATAGTGGTTTGAGCTTTGCTTATTCATAGCTCTCACAGTTACATTAGTCTCTATTACAAGAACTTTCCTTTGTGATTTTTTCACTCTTGTTTTTATACATCTTCCTCATGCGGATCAGAATGATTATTCCCACTGTCTGCCATGTCTTCTTCTATTCGTGAAATATTTAGAGCCTGTTTTGTGCAGGATGCCATGCAGCGCTCTGCCGGATTCCAGAACAAAGGGTAGTACCCCACTTGGAGTAATTCCAGCTTCTTTGCATCAGCCAGCTACTTTCCCTTTAATCCTTCAAGATTTTCTGAGGTGGACCTTCCTACTCCTGGTAAGAGGAAACTAGGCCCGGCACGGTGGCTCCCTCCCATAATCCCAGCACTGTGGGAGGCCAAGGCGGGCAGATCACTTTGAGGTTGGGAGTTCAAGACCAGCCTGGGCAACATGGTGAAACCCCTGTCTCTGTTAAAAAATACACATACACACAAATTAGCTGGGCATGGTGGTGGACGCCTGTAATCGCAGCCTGTAATCAGGAGACTTAGGTAGGAGAATTGCTTGAACCCAGGAGGCAGAGGTTACCGTGATCCGAGATTGCGCCACTGCACTCCATCCTGGGCAACAAAGTGAGACTCCCTCTCAAAAAAAATAAAAAGGAAACTCAAGTTGAAAGTGTGCGATGGACTCGAGTTGAATGTGTGTGGTGGATCTTTTGGTCCCAGAGTGTGAGCCATGTCACCTGTGAGCACAGGTGAATGAGGCTGGCATGGTGACCTCAAGGTATTTATGATGTAGCAAGAAGGTGCTAGGTCCTGAGAGAGACTTCCAGAAGCTCCTGTGAGAGGAGGTGTGCAGCGCAAAGGAGAGGGAGGGAGACCGAGACCGCGTTTCCTTGGGGGCTGGGCTTGCCAGAGGCTCCACTGAGGGCTAGCATTTGCATGGGCTTTGAATAATAAGTAAAATGTGAAGAAATTGCATGGAGTTTACAAAGCGAATTTTGGGGGAAACAAACAAAGGGCCTTGCTGACTGTAGATCACTCACTCAGTTCAGATGCAGGTAGATCCCAAGGTGGTGAGTAGACACAAGTTCACTCTTGAAGGTGTTTTCCTGTGTAGTTGATGACACGTATTTCTTGTGGAGTTGGTTAAATGTATTCCCAGTTTTCTTTTTTCCTAACCCAGTGTTAAGAGAAAAGCAGGCTTCGGGGACTTCCTGTCCTAGGAACCTGGTTAAGTGCAGGTTCTGTGTGTGCCGGAGGTCCTAGACATGGTTGTCTGTGAACCTGACCGTGTTGATTGGGTGTGCTCTTGTAGGCTGACATCCAAAGTGTATTACAGATGCTGAGTTAAGCATTCTGTAGCTCGGCTCTGAGGGACGCCTGAGATAGGTCTGCTTCTGCACAGTGCCTGCCGAGAATCAGTGAATCAGTGCTCAGCATGTGTTCTCGAACAGGATGCAGATCCTGGAGCATGTCAGCATGGCATCAAGGGTGCCGCTCATGTAGAAAGTGGACTGGCAGACCCATTGAGACGTTTTCAAAAAATAAACATTGTATTTCTTGTTTCCATTTTTACCCGTTGTAGAAAATGTAATATAACATGAAAAGAGTGAAAATCTGCCTTATGCTCCCTTATCCAGATCGTGAACTTCAGCTTATTATTTATTCCTTCAGGAAGGACCCATCATGTCCTGACTGATTTTCTGTTAGCTTGTCCTTTCAGTGATTGAGAACAAGGTGTTAACATCGTGACCACAGTTTGTGGTTTTGTGTACCTGTCTGTGCAGTTCTAACAGGTTTCACTTCATGAATTTCTAAGCTTAGTAGGGCTCTGAGAGGGAAAAGGGAAATTTTTTCCTCTGCTCTCATGCCAGAGCGGCAATCAGCACAGAAAACACAGAAGACGTCTGTGACCCGATGTGTGGGTTTTTTCCCCAATAGCAAAAAAGCAGTCAGTTCTGCAGGGGACACCAGTGGGTGTCCCCCAATCCACTGCAGTCCCAGCACTGTCTACCTGGAGACAGCGTGGGATACCACAGGGCGAGGACTCAGTCTCATAGGCTGCCACCACTTCCAATACCCATCCCAAGCCCTGGGTTACTGTGTCTGTGCTCCTCACCGACCTGCCATGGATCTGGGTTTCCATGACCCCTCCTTGGGTTAAATAATTTGGTGAGAGTGGCTCACACAACTCAAGGTTACACTTACTTATACATTGACGGGTGTAGTGGAAAGGATTTTGCAAAGGATATATGCAGTCGGATGCAGAGGGTAGGGTGCATGGGGAGGAGTGCAGAGCTCCAGGAGATTCCTCCCCAGAGTTAGACAACTATTGCCGGGACCTTTGTTTTTGAAAGATTTTCACAGATGTTTCTCTGCAGGACTCACAGGTTCTGGCCCCTGGCTGTGTGCTCACCGCTTCCCTGAGAACCTGTGGCTTTCTTGTATGTTCTTCTTTATCTGATTTCTCACCTTTGACTGCCTTTAAGATTTTCTTTTCACCTCTGTGATGTAGTACCTTGGTCTGGTTCTCCATGTTTTGTGATTGGGATTTGCTGAGCTTCTTGGATCACTAGAGTTTACAGTTTTTATCCAAATTTGGAAATGTTCAGGCTTTATTGCTTCACTTTTGTTTGTTTGATTTGTTTTGTTCGAGACGGAGTCTCAGTCTGTTGCCTAGGCTGGAGTGCAGTGGCGTGATCTTGGCTCATGGCAGCCTCTCCTGCCTGGGTTCAAGAGGTTCTCCTGCCTCTGCCTCCCAAGTAGCTGGGATTGCAGGCACTTGCCACTGCACCTGGCTAATTTTTGTATTTTTAGTAGAGACGGGGTTTCACCATCTTGGCCAGGCTGGTCTTGAACTCTTGACCTCGTGATCCACCTGCCTGGGCCTCCCAGAGTGCTGGGATTACAGGTGTGAGCCACTGCACCCAGCCTCCTTTACGTATTTTTTTCTGCCCTCCACCTCCTTTGGGAACTCCACTTACCTGTAGGTTAGGCCGCTGCACCTTACACACACCACCCTCAGGGTCTGCCCCAGTGATCCATCTGTCTGTTTTCCTGCTGGAAGTGTTGACAGGCCGTTTCTCTTAGTTCACAGATCTCGTGAATGCCTGTTCCTCTGTGAGTCTCACCCAGTGTGTTTTTCATTTCACACAGTGCAGTCTTCACCTCTACAGGTTCATTCCATTGTGTGTTCGTATCTTCTATTTTTTTAGTTTTTGAATGTGGGGAACTGAGCTGTATGATTTCATGTCTGCATCTACTAATTTTGCCTTCTGTGTCAATTCTGGGTTGCTTTTGATTGATTTTTTTTTTCCTATGCAGTTGTATTTTCTTATTTACATGCTCAGAACTTTTTTCAATATGCTTTTTATTTTTGAAAATTTTTAGGTTTACAGAAATGTTGTAGGTTGGGTGTGGTGGCTCATGCCTGTAATCCCAGCACTTTGGGGAGCCAAAGTGGGAAGATCGCTGGAGCCCAGGAGTTTGAGACCAGACTGGGCAACGTGGTGAAACCCCGTCTCTACTAAAAATACAAAAAATTAGCTGGGCACGGTGGCGCGTGCCTGTAATCCCAGCTACTCAGGAGGCTGAGGCAGGAGAATTGCCTGAACCCAGGAGGCGGAGGTTGCGGTGAGCCGAGATCGTGCCATTGCACTCCAGCCTGGGTAACAAGAGTGAAACTCCGTCTCAAAAAAAAAAAAAAAAAAAAAAAAAGAAGACCTCTTCTCTACTGAAAGTTAAACAAATTAGCCAGGCGTAGTGGCACATGTCTGTCACTCCAGCCACTCAGGAAACTGAGGTGGGAGAATCGCTTGAGCCCTGGAGGCGGTCGTGCTGCTGCACTCCAGCACTGTAATCTACTGCTATGCTATTTATGTTTTGCTCAAATTGTTCCACCTTCTATGCCTGAGAACATTTGATTGGATGCAGGATGTTGTGAATTTTGCTTCATTATGTGCTGGATAATTGTGTATTCCTGTATATCTTCTTGGGCTTTGTTCTGGGATGCAGATAATTCCTTGGAACCGTTTTGCCCCTTTCAACTGTTGCTTTTAGGATTTGTGAGACAGGCTGGAGCTCGGCTCAGTTTTGGGTTATTCAGTCCCCCGGCTGTGGCAAGCCCTTCCAGACCCTTCTTCTCAGGGCTGTGGACAGGGATCTGGCTGGGAGTAGCCCGATTCCAGTCTTGTGTGAGCCTGGGGACCTTTGCGTGGATGGCGTCCTGTCCTCTAAACCTCCAAGGGAATCCTCTGCACACCCTAGGGCTCCTGCTCTGTGCATCCTCTGTCAGCCCCATCTTCTCAGGCCTAAATATTTCCCAGTGACAGACACACTTGCAGCCGTGTTCAGGCTTTCTCATCACACCTTGGGCTTTTCTGTGACCTGCTTGTGCTCGAGAGCACCACAGGCAAAGGCAGGTCTGGCTTCCCTTCTGTTCCACGTCAGTTTTCAAGACATGAGAAATCAACCTCGTGGAGAGAAAGGGAAGATGGCACTCAGCACCACCCGTGGGGGCCCTGGAGCAGGGGGGCTGCGTTGGAATCAGGTCTTTGTGGTGGTCAGTAGTCTGATGTTAGTGCCGATTTGGAATTAGATAATTTTACTGTGATTATGTATGATGTTAGCCTTAGGGAAGTTGGGTAAGGTGGTACAGGGACTCTAAACTATTTTTGCAACTTTTCTGTAAGTCTGAAGTTTAAAAAAGGATCCTAACAGATGAGCACAGTCTTTTTTTTTTTTTTTTTGGGAGATGGAGTCTCGCCCAGTCTGGAGTGCAGTGACACGATCTTGGCTCACTGCAGCCTCCACCTCCCGGGTTCAAGCATTTCTCCTGCCTCAGCCTCCCAGTAGCTGGGATTACAGGCACCCGCCAACATGCCTGGCTAACTTTTTTGAATTTTTGGTAGAGACGGGGTTTCACCTTGTTGGCCAGGCTGGTCTTGAACCCCTGACCTCAAATGATTTGCCTGCCTTGGCCTCCCAACGTGCTGGAATTACAGGTGTGAGCCACCGTGCCCGGCTAAGCACAGTCTTAATAGAAACTTTGCAGACCTGCGGTGCAGAATGGGAGGCCTGACTATCCTCTGCTCTCCCCTGGCTGCAGCCTCCATCCAGCCCCTTCCTTCTGTTCCAGGGGTGCTCCCTCCATCTCAGCCCCTCCCCTGAGAGTTGCCTTTTTTTTTTTTTGTGCGCCCCAGATCTTCTTGTGTTTCTTTGCTGAGCAGTGTCCTTAGTGAGCAGTCTTCACCATTGTTTGGTGGTGGCCAAATGACCTGCCTCTCCCACCCTCCCTGCTCTTGGCAGAGCAGATACCACCTCCATGTCATTGGGGCCTTCTGTGGCTCCTGCACCTTCTGGAACATCTGAAATCAGCCCTGGCCTTTCCCCATGGTCGACCCCCAGAGTACCCAGTGGACAGTGTGCACCTGGGATGGGGCCGCCCTCCTGCTCTCACTGCCAAGCCCTTCATGCCTTTGAACCCGGTGATCGAGGTGTGGGGAGCTGGGGCAGGGTGTCTTGCTGGCACGTTTCACAGGGACTGTCCATTTGCATGCAGCTCTGGCTGTGATAGGACTGAGTCTTCACACTTCTGCTTTATGGAGATGCTGTTTACAAGTCATTGTGCCATCTGGAAGGATTCTGCAGTGTAATTTTGGATTTTTGGAATCTAATAGTCAATGCTTTTCTTTAATAAAAAAGTTCAGTAACTTATGAACATGTCTGCTTTTCCAAACCTAGCAGAAGATAAGAAGTCAGTTTCCTAGATAAGATTGGTGATTCTGTCTTGACTTGTGCCTTGCAGGCTGCTTTTGGAAATACTGCTCCCAGAGGGATCTTTCAGGAGGCAAGGACACTGCAGGTGCAGCCATCCTTCCAGGGAAAAGCCCCCTGGGCCCCCACACCCTCTCGCTGTGTGCAGTGCTCTCTATCCTCTGCTGTCCCTGCTGAGAAAAGACAGCCCTTTACTAGGGAGAGAGTGGCTTGGTTTCCAGCATCTCCTTGGGGACAGGGTGGGGCAGTAGGGCAGTGTGGACGGCCCTGGACACACGAGTAATGTTGGAAATTGGTCTTGCTGGCCTCAGAAGGGAGGATTCGTGCGTTGCCTGTCTTAATAATGAAGCTTTAAAAATATATGGCTATGATTTTGAACATGGAGTTATTATTTGTTCAGTCATTATGTTAATGGAAAACTTGTGTGTGGATTTCCATTTTTTTTTGAAACTACACTAAAAGTAGGTAAGTTGTTCATTGGAAGCTGGTATTATATTTTCTTTTTCTTTTTCTTTTTCTTTTTTTTTTTTTTTTTTGAGACAGGGTTTCGCTCGTTACCCAGGCTGGAGTGCAATGGCGCGATCTCGGCTCACCACAACCTCTGCCTCCTGGGTTCAGGCAATTCTCCTGCCTCAGCCTCCTGAGTAGCTGGGATTACAGGCACGCGCCACCACGCCCAGCTAATTTTTTGTATTAGTAGAGACGGGGTTTCACCATGTTGACCAGGATGGTCTTGATCTCTTGACCTCGTGATCGACCCGCCTCGGCCTCCCAAAGTGCTGGGATTATAGGCTTGAGCCACCGCGCCCGGCCATATTTTCTTAATCTATAATGACTCTACTTAAAAACAAAAATCTAAGGAATAGGAGAAACTCTGGCAGCCCCTTTGCTTCTCTCACAGACAGATTTGACCCAGTTGCTTGGTATGGCGGCACATACCCGTGGTTCCAGCTACCTGGGCGACTGAGTGGGAGGCTGGCTGGAGCCTGGGGGTTCTGGACTGTTGTGCACTCTGCATCAAGTTTGGCATCAGCATGGGGACATCCTGAGAGTGGGGCCGCCAGGTTGCCTAAGGAGGGAATGGCGAGCCGCTCGCCTCTGGTCTTACATACCCAGCCTCTTTGCTTCTGGCTGCTCAGCAGCTGGGGTGATGCAGCCAGAGCAGCAGGGGTGAGGCAGGCAGGCTCTTGCATGGTCTCACTGCCGCTCACGTTGGCTTTCTGTCATCAAACAGGAAAATGGTGCCAAATGGGGTTTTCTTTACAGATTGTGCGTGATAATTTGTGTACCTAAAATGTATTCGTATTTCTGAAGTCTTTGAAAGCATTTGAATGAAATGTAAAAACAGCATTGTGCGTGTATTGTGGTGTTGGGAATGGTGACTGTCTTCTCGCTCGCCCAGTAGAGTTAGGGTATTGGTAGGGAGCAGCTTGAGGCTCTGCCCCAGGAGCACCCACAGGCTCTCAGCATCTCTGGTGCCCTTCCCTCTGTGGGGTGCCGACTGGGGGATGGGCTTGGTCTGCTCTTCAGGGTGGGGTAGAGGTGTGCTCCATTAGCAGGTGGCCCTGGCAGGAGGTTCTGGTGATGCTTCAGGCTCCCTTTGAGTTCTCTCTTTCTTCTCTCTTACATACTCTGCCATAGAAAACCATTTCTTTCGACTGGGTTTGGTGGCTTACGCCTGTAATCCCAGCACTTTGGGAAGCCAAGGCTGGCAGATCACCTGAGGTCAGGAATTTGAGACCAGCCTGGCTAACATGGCGAAATGCCGTCTCTACTAAAACTATAAAATTAGCTGGGCGTAGTGGCAGGCACCTGTATTTCCAGCTACTTGGGAGGTTGAGACAGGGGGAATTGCTTGAACCTGGGAGGCAGAAGTTGCAGTGAGCCTAGACATGCCACTGCACTCCTGCCTGGGTGACAGAGCAGGACTCTGTCTCCAAAAAAAAAAAAAAAAAAAAAAAATTTTTTTTTTTTCTCAAGGCTGGGTGCAGTGGCTCACTCCTGTAATTCCAGCACTTTGGGAGGCCGAGGTAGGTGGATCACCTGAGGTCAGGAGTTGGAGACCAGTGTGGCCAACCTGGTGAAACCCAGTCTCTATTAAAAATACAAAAATTAGCCAGGTGTGGTGGTGCATGCCTGTAATCCCAGCTACTCTGGAGGCTGAGGTGGGAGAATCACTTTGAACCCAGGTGTCGGAGGTGGCGTTGAGCTGAGATCATGCTGCTGCACTCCAGCCTGGGCTACAGAAACTTATTCTTAAAAAAATAAAACAAAACAAAAAGTAAAGAAAACCGTTTCTCAGTTTGTGCTGACACACACATGTTCTTACACAGGTATGTTCTCACCGACCTCCGGTGGTTCTATTGTTGGGCTGTCTAGTGGGTCTGCTTTTTCTGTAGGTGTTAAATAGAGGTTGCCAAAAATGCAGTCAGACTGAAAGGCCACCTGATTGCAGCCAAAGGAGGGAAGAATCTAGTCCTGTTCTTCTGTAGTGTGTGTCTTCACAACTCCTTTGCAGCTGTCTGTGCCACTGCTAGTGCAGAGGCTCCTTCCTGCAGAGACCATCCTGTCCTGTCCTCCCCTTCTCGTCCTGTCCTCCCCGTCTCGTCCTGTCCCTGTCCTGTACTGTCCTGCCCCACGCCGTCTCGTCCTGTCCTGCCGTATCCTGTCCATGTTAGAGGCTCCTTCCTGCAGAGGCTGTCCTGCCCTGTCCTGTCTCACCTCAGTCCTCTGAGTAGCTTGGATTACAGGCACGCGCCACCATGCCTGGCTGATTTCTCTATTTTTAATAGAGATGGAGTTTCACCGTGTTAACCAGGCTGATCTTGAAACTACTGAGCTCGGGTGAGCTGCGTGCCTCAGCCTCCCAGTTTCAGGTTCTTTATCTTGCTAGATTCTTTTGTGGAGTGCCTACTTCAGTGGGAGCTGAGTTTGACAGGGCCCTAGAGGGTGTTAGTGAGACAGAGGTCTGACTTCAGTTTGGAGGTGGTATTCAGGAAAGGTGGAGTGAGTGAGGAATCTGCACCTGTGCCCACTGGGTGCCATCATGATTGGGCTCGGGCTCTTGGCTTTGGGCCTTCTTGGCTTTCCACCTGCTGCATAGCTGGTCTCAGGGCAGGGGCTTGTGTTGACCTCCCATGGGAGGCTCATGTCCTTTGGCCTCTTGGGCTTTGGCTGTTCCTGGTCGTGGTTTGTTCCATGGAGACTTCATGGCTCTTCCTTCCTGCAGACACATGAAGCAGCAGCGTCCACTTGACATGCACCAAGGTTTTGAATCAGATAGAAATCAGCCCATCAGGAAGGGTAGACACAGCACCTTTATGAACTCACATGCTTCCAGAGTGTGGGGATAGCCGTGGCAGTGATTTCTTGATCTGTTCTCTCAGGAGGTCAGGGTTGGCATAGGACTGCTGCTGTTTCTCCAGAGCACCCAGGCAGGCATGGCTGAGAGGGGTTTCCCTGGAAATCTGACTGCCAGTGCTTCTGCTGGAGCTGTTATCTTGCAGGTTTCACCCCAGCTGAACACTCTTCCTCTTGTGGCTCCTCCCTCTTCCTCTTGGAGGTGACCCTTGCCCCACACCGCTCCCTTTACTCAGCAGCACGGGTGTGTCTGTTTGGCCTTCCGTTCTGGGTCTGCATGAGCCACCCCGCCGGGCTGAATGTCACTCTTTTGAAACATGTCTTACAGTGGTGTGAAAGTGGAATCCAGACAAGAAAAAGGTGTATGACACAGCATAACTGAATAACTGCATTTATTAAAAATGATACTTTTGGCCAGGAGCGGTGGCTAACACCTGTAATGCCAGCACTTTGGGAGCCTAAGGCGGGTAGATCATGAGGTCAGGAGTTCCAAACTAGCTTGACCAACATGTCGAAACCCCATCTCTACTAAAAATACAAAAATTAGCTGAGTGTAGTGGCAGGCGCCTGTAATCGTAGCTACTCGGGAGGCTGAGGCAGGAGAATTGCTTGATCCTGGGAGGCGGAGGTGGCAGTGAGCCAAGATCACACCACAACACTCTATTCTGGGCGACAAAGTACTACTCCATCTCAAAAAAAATTAAGAAAAAAATTTCACTTTTGTTTCTTGGATATGATGTCAAAGTGGTGGTTAAGTGTTTATTTCTGCTGGACGCAGTGGCTTACAGCTGTCATCTCAGCAGTTTGTGAGGCTGAGGCTGGAGGATCACTTGACCCCAGGAGTTTGAGACCTACCTGGACAACATAGTGAGGCTCCCATCTATTTAAAAACAACAAACCATATTTATTTCTTGGCCAGGTGTGGTGGCCCAGGCCTGTAATCTCAGCACTTGGCAGGCCGAGGCAGGTAGATCACTTGAGGTTAGGAGTCTAAGACTAGCCTGGCCAACATGGTAAAACCCCGTCTCTATTAAAAATACAAAAAATTAGTTGTGCATGGTAGCACACAGTTCTCCCGCCTCAGCCTCCCAAGTAGCTGGAGTTACAGGTGCAGGCCACCACACCCGGATAAATTTTCTTTTTTTTCTTTTTTCTTTTTTTTTGAGACAGAGTCTTGCGCTGTCGCCCAGGCTGTAGTGCAGTGGTGTGATCTTGGCTCACTGCAATCTCGGCCTCCTGGGTTCATGCCATTCTCCTGCCTCAGCCTCTGGAGTACTTGGGACTACGGGTGTGCGCCACCACGCCCAGCTATTTTTTTTTTTTTTTTTTTTTTTTTTTTGTATTTTTAGTAGAGACGAGGTTTCACCATGTTAGCCAGGATGGTCTCAATCTCCTGACCTCATGATCCCCCCACTTCAGCCTCCCAGAGTGCAGGGATTACAGGCGGGAGTAACCTCGCCCAGCCATTTTTTTTTTTTTTTTTAAAGTAGAGACAGGGCTTTGCCATGTTGGCCGGGCTGGTCTTGAACTCCTGACCTCAAATGATCCACTTACCTCAGCCTCCCAAACTGCTGGGATTATAGGCATGAGCCACCTCGCTCAGCTGCGCTTCTCACCTCTTTTTGGATTGATTGTTCACCATGTGCTCAGGGAGTTCACTAAGATCCCTTTAGAACCTTGCTCAGCCAGAGTGGGCCCACACTGGGCAGCAGGTGCGCACGTTCTATCTACCTGTGTAGGTCTGGTCACCTTTGGGGCCAGAAGGGCACACATTCCTTCTTCCCGTAAGCCCCAGTGCTATGCTGATTATGCAGCCCTGCTACCCGTGCAGGAGACGTTCCCTGAGGCCTCCACGTTCTTCTCTGCCTTTGCTCACTTCTCCCTGGAAAGCAGGCAGGTACTTGTCAGGCTTTGCTTCATTTTTTTCTAGCATTTCTGCAAATCTAGAAACCTGTCTCCTGTTGGTTATTGTCTT
Source organism: Aotus nancymaae (assembly GCF_030222135.1). Taxonomy (NCBI): domain Eukaryota; kingdom Metazoa; phylum Chordata; class Mammalia; order Primates; family Aotidae; genus Aotus; species Aotus nancymaae. The sequence continues at coordinate 706,966 of NW_026988510.1, forward strand.
TCAACAAAGACTTGTTTGGCATTACATAAAAAATACTTCGAAACGTCTAAGGCAGTGGGCAGGATCCTGGGGCTGCTTTTAGTGCTCTATGTCCTGTTTCTTATGCGGGTGGAGACTGCTGGTTGTGCTCTTGAGTAGCCCCAAGGAAGCTATCTCAGGGCACAGGGAGCTCTAATCCACTTAGGAGAAAAGCTGTTAAAATGGCAGCATTGGGCCAGGTGCGGTGGTTCACACCTGTAATCCCAGCACTTTGGGAGGCCGAGGTGGGTGGATCTCCTGAGGTCAGGAGTTCAAGACCAGCCTGGCCAATGTGTCAAAACGTTGTGTCTACTAAAAATACAAAATTTTATTTTATTTTATTTATTTATTTTTTCTTTTTTTTGAGACGGAGTTTCACTCTTGTTACCCAGGCTGGAGTGCAATGGCGTGATCTCGGCTCACCGCAACCTCCGCCTCCTGGGTTCAAGTAATTCTCCTGCCTCAGCCTCCGAAGTAGCTGGGACTACAGGTGTGCGCCACCATGCCCAGCTAATTTTTTTGTATTTTTAGTAGAGACGGGGTTTCACCATGTTGACCAGTATGTTCTCGATCTCTTGACCTTGTGATCCACCCGCCTTGGCCTCCCAAAGTGCTGGGATTACAGGCGTGAGCTACCGTGCCCGGCCTAATTTTATTTTGTAAAATAACATTTTGTGGTGTGGTGGCCTGCACACGTAGTCCTAGCTGCTTGAGAGGCTGAGACGGGAGAAGTGCTGGAACCTGGGAGGTGGAGGTTGCCGTGAGGCAAGATTGTGCTGTTGCACTCCAGCCTGGGCAACAGAGCAAGACTCCGTCCCAACAGCAACAACAAAGAAAAAAAAAAGGGATGGTTGTTTTGCAACTGGGCTACCACGAATAACATTTTTCCATAGTGAATTTCTTGTGGCAGAGGAACTTTATATATATCCTTTGACATTTGGACCTGGATTGAAGCTTGAGGGTTTTGGAGATGCCAAAAGTGTGTTTATAGAGATAAAAGTGTGTTTTGAGAAATGATGATTGGAAAACTGAAAAGGTCAGTGTCTGCAGCAGTTTATTTCTAAATTACTTATTTTTTTTGTATTTTCAAAAATGTTAGATTGATTTTATTTTTTGGGAAATCACTGTATGTGTTCTTCTTGCTAAAGAGAATGTTAAAACGTAACAGCTGACATCTTCTGTGCCCATTGTCCTCAATCTCAAGTTCTTGGTGAATCACAAGACCGAACACGTCCTTCGCAAACCCGTGCATCGCACTGAGCCCTTCCATGCAGCTCTTCCATGTTCTTGGGGCGCTCGCATCCCAGTTGCCTGCGGGTAGGAGGGAGAGAGTAGTGGTGGAGCAGAAAGCTCTAAGCTCCGTTTGGAGCTGGAAGGCTGAGGCTGCAGTGAGTCATGGTGGAGCCACTGTATTCCAGCCTGGGCGACAGAGCTAGACTCGGTGTCTTAAAAAAATAAAAAAATGCTCGAGTTGGACGCCTGGAAACCAGAGTTACCTGAGCTGATTTTGGATGCGCTGACAAGGTGTGGCCTCCTTTTCCCATGGCCAGCTTGTGGTACATAATGAAAGCCCCGTTCACTGGTAATGCTTCATTTCAGCCATTTAAAATTACCTTATAAAATTTTTCTTCCACATAGGAATTGGCACAAGGTCTGTGTCAGAAAGTCCTGTGTTTTCAAGATAAGATAAAAATGCATGAGCCCATGTTTTCTGGCACACGTGTACCAACAGCGTGCACCTCTTCCACAGCCCACTGGCTGCCAGCAGCTCCCAGAATGGCCTTGTGCTGGGGCAGGCCTGGGGGCCGGCCCCACCTTCTAGAAGCCAGTGACATAGCCTTCCTGGGGTTCATCCACACTTCTCATGGTTTTGGGCACAGATGACCCTAAGTTTTCTGCTATGAGGTACAGTGAATGCCACAGCCAGGCTTGTTCTCGACCGCAAGAGGCATCTTGCTGCTCCCCAGTGTGCCATCAGAACATTAACCCAGAAAGGTTTTTAGCCTTGGAAAGCCTTTCCCCACCTCACCCCCACCCAGCAACCCCTTAAAACATGCATGAAAGAGTTTTCAAAAAACAGTGCCTGAAATTCCTGAAGTTCAAGACCAGCCTGGCCAAAATGGTGAAACCCCATCTCTACTAAAAATACATACACAAAATTAGCCAGGCATGATGGTGCACGCCTGTAATCCCAGCTACTCTGGGGGCTGAGACAGGAGAATTGCTTGAACCCAGGAGTTGGAGGTTGCAGTAAGCCGAGGTCGTGCCCATTGCGCTCCTGGGAACGCCTCCTCAGGCTCCAACCCTGGCTCCGCCTCTCCTGATTGTTTGTTACAGAGGCTGGGCGGGGCACCTGCAGATCCAGCCTGGGCAGACTGGGTTCTGCCCTGGGAGTGGTGGAAGCCGAACCCTGCCTGTCTGGAATCTTGCAGGGGCCTGCGTGGGGCAGGCCTCTGGGGTGCATGTGTGTGTGTGAGCGTGTGTGGTGTGCGCATGAGTACATGAGTATGGCGAGGTGCTGGGGTCAAGATGTGTAGAAAGCAACGTGGTTGCTTGTTCTTAACCCTTTCTACTCTAGCCACCGCTAAGCTCAACCTTTCTCTGCATAGTACTAGGTTTGTAACTCTGGCATGTGGACAAGTTTAGATGCATTTTTCTTAGTCTGCTAATATTCTAAATCTTTGTGTACACCAGTGTCTTCAAACAAGAGAAACCTGAGCACTGGAGTACTTGCTCGTCATGCTGGCCGGTTGTGTGCTCTCAGCCAGGGCTGTTTCCAGCCTACTTTATCTGTGGCCTTATAGCACAATACATTTAACTTCATATCTTTAAAGCTCCACATTTTTGCTATTTTCTGAGGAGGGTTTTGTGGTTGGGCTTCAATGCCATGATTTGAAATTACTATCAAGAATTACAAATCAATATCGACCTAACCAGTATGGTGGACATAGACGTGTATGAAATCATTATGTGCCTTTGACCCTCGAACAATTTGGGGATTAGTGGCACAGACCCCTCTGGTACAGTAAAGTCCACATGTAACCTTTGATACCCCCAGAATTTAATTCTGTTGACCAGAGCCTTCCGGATCACATAAACAGTCAATTAACACACATTTTAACACAACACTGGCATATACAAAGCACTTTTTCTTCTTCTTCTTAAAGTGACAGAGCCTCGCTTGCCATGTGGCCCAGGCTGGTCTCAAATGTGGCCCAGTCTGGGCTCAAGTGATCTTCCCACCTCAGCCTCCTAAAGCACTGGGATTATGAATGTGAGCCTCTGTGCCCCTCATATTGTATACGCCATAAGTGTTATATACTGTATTCTTAGGGTAAAGTAAGCTAGAGAAAAGAAAACGTTATTAAGAAAATCATAAGGAAGAGAAAATAGTTTACTTTTCATTAAGTGGAAGTGGACCGTCATTAAAGTCTTCATCCTCATCATCTCATTGAGTGGGAGGAGGAGGAGGAGGAGCAGGTAGTTGTGCTGCCTCAAGGATGGTGGGGAGGCAGAAGGGGAAGCCGGAGAGGCAGGTGCATTTGGTGTCACTTATGGAAGTGCATCATAATTTCTAATTTTTGCTTTTTCACTTCTCTAGAAATGTTCCTGTGTGCTAACAGTCCTCCCCTCACTGTCGGCTTTAGTTTCAGTGCTCATATCATAGACAGATGCATGTTGTACAAGAAGTCACAAGCAGACGGGAGTGACGGGAACCCCACTGCAGGAGTATCTGATGTCAGTTTGTTTTCTGGCACTGCTGCTGCCTCCTCCTCGTCACCTGGTGTGGTTCAGAAGCACGTATCACCAGCAGGTTGTCTAATACTAATTTCTCTGGTGTGGTATCTCTTACCTCTTGTGTTTCTCCAAGATTCATGTCTTGAAATGAAACACTTAATCCCTACCTTCCCCACCGTCCCCCCACCCCTCGCCCCCATATCCACAGTGTTTTCATGCTCTTGATTAGCTCTCTTGTAAACCCTGTGAAATGAGGCAAAATCTCTGGAGACAGTTTTCTCCAGCAGGAAAGCATTGTTTTGGGCTTGACAGCTTTCATGGCTTTTTCTGTAACAGTGATGGCATCTTCAATAGTGTCATCCTTTCAGACATTCATGATGTCCTCTCTGTTCAGTTCTCTTCCGTGTTGACAATCCTTTCCATAGAGTGCAGTGCGTAATGAGCCTTACAGATCCTTTTGACCCCTGATTTAGGGGCTGAATTAGAGACGTTGTGTTTGGGGACAGGAAGACCATGTTGACCAGCCTCTGCTGTTGAACTCATGCGGTGCTGGGGACCACGGGCATTGTTCATTGTCAAAAGCACTTTAAAGGCAGTCCCTCACTGGCAAGGTACTTCCTGACTTCACGGACAGAGCATCAGTGGAAGCAGTCTGGAAAAAGGGTTCTTGTCCAGACTTCTTGTTGCACAGCCGAATACCTGGCAGGTGGTGTTTATCTTTTCCTTTCAAGCCTCAGGGGTAAGGCAGCTTTATACATAAGGGCAGTCCTGATCATAATCCCTACTGAATTTGCACAAAACAGTAGCATTAGCTTATCCCTTGTTGCCTTCTCTCCCAGCACTCCTTTCTCTTTCTTACTAACAAATGTTCTTGTAGCATTTTTCCCCCAGAATAGGGCAATTTTGCCTACATTCAAAACCTATTGAGGGCTGGGTGCGGTGGTACACATCTGTATTCTCAGCGCTTAGGGAGGCTGAGGTGGGTGGATCACTTGAGGCCAGAAGTTTGAGACCAACCTGGCCTACGTGATGAAATCTCCGTCTCTGCTAAAAATATAAAAATTAGCCAGGTGTGGCGGTGGGCACCTGTGATCCCAGCTATTTGGGAGGCTGAGGCAGGAGAATTGTTTGAACCCTGGAGGTGGAGGTTGCTGTGAGTCAAGATCATGCCACTGCATTCCAGCTTGGGCAACAGAGCAAGAATCTGACTCAAATAAAAAACAGTAACAGAAAACCAAAACCCCAATCCAGGCCTATGTCCTTTTTCCTCAATGATATTATTATTATTATTATTATTATTATTATTATTTTAGGGCACTAATCTGCTACTTGATGATATTCTTAATGGTGTCTGGGACCTCATCTGCTACTTCTTGGTTTTGCAGGAGCTGTTTCTGCTGTTATCTTGATGTTTTTAAAGCCAAACCTCTTTGTAAAACTATCGAACCATCCTTTGCTGGTGTTAAATTCTCTAGTTTTATTTCCTTCCCCTTCCTTGTGCTTTCAGTTGTTGTATAATGGCTTTGCTTTTCTGGAATCACACTAGAGTCTCTTGGTACGCATTTCTTATAGCACTCCTGCACCCACATAAAAGTTGGGTTTTGTCACATGCTAGACCATAGGGCTACTCGGAGAAAAAAAGGAAAAGTTGCATTTTTATGTATCCATGCTGCTTGTGAATTAATTTTTAAGCCGCATTTTCTTTCTTTTTTTTTTAAGCCGCATTTTCATGAGATAAAAAGGTATTTCGCAGAAAGCTTTCATGCCTGCTGCCATAGCTGTGGGATGGCTTCATGGATGTCCTGTCTTTTTTTTTGTGGTGGCCCTTCTGCTGGATTTATTCATTTTGAAATGGCAGCATCCACAGCTGCAGAGCACAGGCTGTGCTGCATGTCATGCAAGTTTAGCTTTTTCCTATTTAAAACTTGTGCTGCTTGGGAGCACTGCCAGCATCACTATTGGCACTTTGTATGGGTCCTGTGGTGTCATTTAAGGTTTATGGTATTTCCAGTAAACACAATAAAGAATACTTGAGAACTGCAAGAGGAGGAGGAGGAGGAGGTGGTCGTCTTCATTTTCTTCTTTTTCTTCCTTCTTCGTTACATATTTTTTTTAAAGGTTGAGGGTGGAGTGGTTTGGCATTTCTGTTTTAAATAAACATTTAAACTCTCAAAAAAAAAAAAAAAGACACAGCAGTTGTCTGTGCATAGTGGCTCACGCCTATAATCCCAGCACTTTGGGAGGCTAAGACAGATGGATCACCTGAAGTCAGGAGTTTGAGACCAGCCTGGCCAACATGGTGAAACCCTATGTCTACTAAAAATTGAAAAATTAACTGGGCATGGTGACAGGCACCTGTCGTCCCAGCTACTCCAGAGGCTGAGACAGGCCTGGGAGGCAGAGGTTACAGTGAGCCAAGATGGTGCCACTGCACTCCAGCCAGGCAACAAGAGCAAAACTCCATCTCAAAAAAAAAAAAAAAAAAAAAAAAAGAGAGAGAGAGAGATGGAGTCTTGCTGTGTTGCCTGGGCTGGAGTGCAGTGGATTGTCACAGGTGTGATCATCGTCCACTGTAATCTGGGACTCCTGGGCTCAAATGATCCTCTTTTCGCAGCCTTCTGAGTTGCTAGGACTCCAGGTCCATGCAACCGCAACTAGCTTAAGACTTGAGATAATTTGTTTACTGCAGTACACAATTTCTAGAGAGACCAGCTGCTCACGCGGAGATGATTAGTGTCACACGGTGTTTTAAGCGGATACTGAAGCACTTGAGCTCACAGCCATAGCGCAGGCCGTGGCTATGAAGTCGTTACAGTGTGCAGTGGAGTATGTGCCGCACTTGGTTTTGTACGGTTATGCCCGAGCCTGCATCTTTATGTTTGTCTCCATTTCTCTCTACTGATTGATGCCATGTGTAGTCTCTGTGTGTAAGTTTTTATAAACTTTTAACTTTTTATAATATATGTGTAATTGCGGTAGTAAATGATATACTAATAGCTGCATGTATTTTGTACATTTGTGACATACTTAACTTTTTCTGAAATTTTTTTGTATTCCCGGGCTGTATGGTTTGTCTGTAATTTTTTTTAAATTGTCACAAATCTCTAGTAACTAGTTTTCCAGTATATTTGTTGAGTGGCCTTGTGCAGCCAAGCCTGTGGCGTACAGGGTCCAGCTGTGTACATACACACGTGTCCACGTTCACCATGGAGTTACTCAGCTGACATGTTTTCTTTCCTGCTCTTTCTAGTCCTTACCTGGACAGAGTAGAAGTGCTTTTCCCAACGCTCTCAGGAGGAGCTTTTCTCCTCTGACCAGTAGGAAACTGGAGATGGCCGGAGCCGCTGTTCCCACAGCCCTCCTGAGGTTGCTCTGTAGATGGTGCAGCCTGGAAGCGTAGAGCAGAAGTGTAGCTCACACACACAGGCCGGCAGAGGCCGTCAGTTCTGAATTCTCTTACAGAGCTGGGTTTGACAGGCTCTTTCTGTACTGGGCCAGTTAGTCATATTTTAGGCTTTTCTGGATGTACAGTTCCTGTTGTATTATTCAGCTCTGTCCATGTAGAACAAAAGTATTCATAGATTTTATGTAGACAAGTGAGTATGGTTATGTTTCAATAATTTTTTTTTTTTTTTAAAACAAAAACACGGGGTGGGCCATAACTCGCTGACCTTGGCTTTCTAGGAGTATTTTTTTGAGCGAAGAGAATTACTAGGATCGGTAAGCATAAAATCTCATTGATTTCTGTTAAAATATTATCAGTCCTTAAAGTCTGATGTTAATGTTTTTCAAAAGCATTGTCATGAGTAAAGGACCTCTTTAAGGGATGTCATGGGGAGAGAAGAAGCTGCAGAAGATCATCAGTAAAATTATTTCACGTTCTTGTCTCCAGTAACACCCCCTCTCTCTGCGGTCCCCTCACACTTTCGTGTTTTCTCCACTCTGACTTTGTGGAAGCGTGGGTGGAAAGCCGTCTCTAGCAGGCTCGCTTGCTTCCGAAAGCCTGGAGAAGCCGAGGGCCGTGATGGTGAGTGAGGAAACCGTGGAGGTGGGTAGTGCTTGGCCGTTGGAGGGACTTCCCTTACTTATGCAGCAGTCAAAAACCAGGTGTTTGTTTTTTGGGGGCAAGGTGGGGAATCGGTGCTTGCTAGGTCTTAAGTGCTTTGTTAATTATTTTCTCAGCTTTCTGATCTCAGAGTTCACAGATGAAGTTCAGAGGAAAGAGCTGTCAAGAAAGGAGCCAGAGCTCGGGTGAGGGACCTTTCTGGGCCGTGAGCAAGGCTTAACCAAGTGTGGATCTGTGGTGTAGGTGGAGGGAGAGGTGTGAACTTGCCTCCAGGTGCAGAGACTCGGAGAGAGAAGAGCACCAGGAGGAAATCCTTAGGGGCGGTGGGCACACCAGCGCTTTGGGAGCACATTAGCAGGGGAAGGCGGAGTGGGGTGCGGTTTCGGAGGAAGCACGGCAGTATCTGCTCAGGGTCCTGTCAGGAAGTGAGACTGGAGGTCCTGGGTCTGATGGCGACAGGCAGATGTGGGCGCTGTCCTGTCCCGCACATGTTCCCCGGCTCCCCATCAAGTCTCGGACTGAACGGTAGGGGGCGCTGGGCTGGTGGCCTTGCTTCTTCCTGTGGGCCCTGCCTTGGACAGACGTGCGCTCCCTGGAGCCCAGCGACTGAGGGGAGGAAGCTCCTGTCCTGCAGGTGTGCGGTCGGCCGGCAGGACCTTCTGGAGAGGTTGAGTGGGCCAGGGCCCCGGCCACTCAGTCGTCGCCCCTGACCTTGTCCCATGTGCATCACCTCTGAGGCTCAGGCACCACCTCTGTGTCAAATGTAGTCAGCAGCAGCTCTAATCAAAAGTAACAATAAGGATATACCAATCCCGTGACCGCACGGGGCGCCTGTCAGGTGTCTCTGGGCGCTGGGTTCCCGGGGGGTCCTGGTAGGTATGGGGGGCTGTCGTGTGCATGCCTCCCACGTGGGGTTGTGTTTGTACAGCATTCCCGTGGGTGTTCCTTACCCATCAGCGAGAGTTACGTCATGTTTTGATTTTTGTAAAGTAGAGCAGCTCGTGGGAATGTGAACTTCCGACGTCGGTCTCAGTCACACGCTTGTGATTCTCTCCATTCGTTGGTTTCTGGTACTGCTGCGAGCCATATTTAGTCTCCCCTTGCGGCCGTGACTCAGGCAGTGCACAACCTGAAGGAGCAGCTGGGTGTGGACTGCGGTGCTGCTGTGTCTGGAGAGGGTGGCCTGGCTCTCTGTTGGCGTTGCTCCCAGGTTGAAAGCGTATGTTTTGGAGTCGGTCTTCCTTCGCATCCGCATCGCTGTGCAGGCTCTTCCAGTGGGGACCGAGTGTTGATGTGATGGACACTGCCTCTTACCCACAGCCTTACCACTTACTTTGGGATCATTTTGTAAACATGTTTTTGTTCAAGTTCAGCCATTAAATTGCTTCGCAGTCTTGGGTAAATTTCTTAACTTTACAGTTGCATTGGACGATCTGTGAAGGCCTTTGCATTACTTCTGTCATTCTCACAGGGCCTCCCTCAGAAGTGCTGTATTTGCCAGTCCGGTGATCTGCAGCGGTGGAAGAGTTCTTTATGACAGCGACAGCGGGGACAGAGGAATGATGACTGGAAAGTTCCTTTCTTGCAGTGAACACATGTACTGAGGGTTGCCGTGCCTTCTTTGTGCTGTGTGTACACAGGCAGGCACACACCAGTGAGCTTGCGTTCTGTGGATGACACTCTGAGGTGGACTGGGTCACCTGGGAGCTTCCCAGGTGCATGAACAGGGACTGCTGAGGAAAGGGTGGCACAGGAGCTGTAGGAAGTGGCTTTCAGTGAGTCCCTGCCACAAGGTGACTTTCTCCCTCTGAACATTTGTCTAACTTTCCTTCTGTCACAAAATCTGAGGACACTGTTCCCGGTCCCCAGGTTCAGCGTTTACTAGCATTTGGCCAGCTTGGGTTTATTCATCTATTCCTTCTACTTGTTCATGTTTTCAAAGTTTTTTTTCTTTCTTTAAAAACTTTTTAATTTTAGTATTTTAACTTTTAGTATTAATATTTTAATGTTAGTATTTTAGTAAATCTCAGACATCACCTTGTTTTACCAGCACGGGTTTCAGTGGGGTCTCTGTCAGCTGGAAACTTTCACAAGCCATGACCTTTGCTCTCTTCACAGCGGCTTGGTGGGCAGCTGGTGCCCCTAGTTGTCTCAGACGCCGCCCGCCACTGCCTTACTGACCCTGTCCGTGCTGTGAGGGCAGTTTGGGCTCCATGGCTCAGGCTCTCCACACCGGTGGCAGATCCTGCCCTGACCCACCTTCCCTGCTCTGAGTATCACAGTCTGTCTCGCCGTGCGCTGCTGCTGCTTTTCCTCATGGGGGTGGGTGCCGGTTTTTCTTCCCAGCTGAGTTGTGAAGGCGCCCGCGTGTGCATGTGAGGCTGGTGTCCGCCGTGGTGGTCCTTGTGGTTCCTGAGTCCACCTGGAGACCCTGGTTTCAGTGTGAATGTTCATTCCTGCCTTCACTGCATTTTTGGGCCCCAGCCTCTCTGAGCTTCCATCCCCACAGATGGGGTTTGAGGTGGGCTAAGCATCCTCCTCCCGCCATGTTTGGTTTTTGTTTGTTTTCTTCTGAGATTATCATGGATCACATGAGATGTAAGAAACAACAGGGAGCAGTTCCTCGTACACGGGGCCCAGCTTCCCCACCGTCGAATTTTGCAAAATGATCAGTATCACACCTTGGGTATGTATGGGCATTGATAAAGCCCTCTGGTCTTATTCAGACAGCTGTTTTACCCTGACTCAGAACAGGGGTTGAGTTCTATACAGTTTATCACAGATGCAGTTTCCCGTGTTCACAGTCAAGATGTTAAAACCCTTGCGTCACCACGGGGATCCCTCTGGTTGTCCTTCTGTGACCACACCCATCCTCTCTCAGGATCCTCTTTCCAACCTGGCAGCCACTAGTCTGTTTTCTGTGTCTGCGGATTTATGTGCCTATTCCGGATGTTCGTGTGAAGGACAATCTGTGGGCCTTTGTGTCTGATACGTCCGAGCTTGGTGCTGTCGAGGGGCACCCATGCTGCTGTAGGCATCAGAGCACAGCCCTCCCTGTGGCAGGTCGTGTGGGCGGTGCAGTCACCTGCCTTTGGACATCTGAGTGGTCTCCTGGCTCTTGGCAGTGCTGCTGTGAACACGGATATGCTAGTGTCATGTAGACGTGTGTGCATTTCTTGGGCGCACCTCGGTGTAGATTGCCGCACTGCCTTTTGCTTGGAATCCAGACCTTTGAAGATTATTGTTTTCTGTTCTGTTTTTGGAACCCATTCGGGTTGGGGTGCTTATGCTGTGATCTGGTGTGATTTGACCTTTCTTGGGTAGATTGTCAGGCCAGAACTAGGTAGTGATGTGATCATTCTGGGGGTGGCTCTGGGCTTGCTGGGGGAGGAATGGTTGCCAGTGGAGGGTCTCCCAATCTGCTGCTCACATCCTGATTGAATCCCAAGTCCCTATGCAACTGTTGTTTCCTCCAGGCGAGCATGAAGACCTCCTCTTACAGTCCCACCACCTCTTTGTTCTGTGTGCCATCCCCCGCCTCACCCTTTTTTTTTTTTGGGAAAAGGGTCTTGCTCTGTCCCCCCAGGCTGGAGTGCAGTGGCATGACCACAACTCATTGCACCCTCGACCTCCTGGGCCCAAGGGATGCCACCTGCCTCTGGAATAGCTGGAACCACAGGCGTGCAATATATATATATGTATATATTGAGCTGTGCATTTTTATTGCTGTCTTTTCCCTTAGAGCAAGAAGTTAATTGAGAGCAAGAGAAAATGCTGCAGAAAAATAGCTCTGGTCTGGGCCTGGTGGCTCATGCCTGTAATCCCAGCACTTTGGGAGGCCAAGATGGGTGGATCACTAGGTTGGGAGTTCGAGACCAACCTGGGCAACATGGTGAAAACCCATTTCTACTAAAAAATACAAAAATGAGCCGGGTACAGTGGCAGGCGCCTGTAGTCCCAGCTACTTGGGAGGCGGAGGGAGGAGACTTCGCTTGAACCTGAGAGGCAGATGTTGCAGTGAGCCGAGATAGTGCCACTGCACTCCAGCCTGGGTGATAGAGTAAGACTCCATCAAAAAAAAAAAGCCTCTGAAAACATGTTAAGTATGGACAAAGTATTTTGGAATCTGGTTTGATGTAGGGCTTATTTTTTTTAAACCAGTGAGTAGTGTAGTGAGCACTGTGAACAAAACTAGAAACCAGATAACAGTGTTTTCAGATAAACAGAGTACAGCAGTCGGTTGCAAAGACAGTTTCTCCGCCCCTCCCACCATCTCCTTTTTGGTTTTTGGTTTGAGAGAGAAAGAGTCTCGTTCTGTTGGCCACACTGGACTGCAGTGGTACGATCATGGCTCACTGCAGACTTGACTTCCTGGGCTCAAGTGATCCTCCCACCTCCGCCTCCTGAGTAGCTGGTGCAGCAGGCATACCACCGTGCCTGGCTGAATTTTGTTTTTTGTAGAGACAGGATTTTGCCATGTTGCCCAGGCTCCCCACCAGGTTTTGAACAAGTTGTAGTTGTCAAGAGGCAGCAGCAGGTGGACATAGAGCCGCTCGATGTAGTAAGGGTGGTGGTGCATAGAGCTGTAATCACCAGTTTGCAGAGAACCTGCAGCTGTTGCTGCTTGGAGCCTTTGGGGGCGTTCTTGGTGGAGGGATGTTTTGTGCCATGGAGGATTTATAGAGGCCCTCAGGCAGTGTGGACTTGTTTGGCTGAGGAGGGACTAGTCAGGAACAGGGTAGAGGGGAGCAGGGACGGGTGTGTGCCGTGGCCTGAGGAGGGAGCGTGAGTGACCCTGGCAGCCGCACACTCCACGTCGTTTGAAATTGTTGCTGAGTTGCTGGCTAGGGCTGCATGGAGCATCACCGGCCTTTCCCTAGTGGAAGCAGTGGTGTGAGGTCTGCTGCTCTGGGCACTGCCTCTGTGCTCAGTAGGAGGGGCTCCCGGTGCTGCAGGGCTAGTGCTGGCCCCTGTGGCAGGAATCTGGAGCTGCGCTCCACCCATTCCTGAGAGAATGCTGAACTAACACCCTGTGGAACGGACACTTGTGTTTTGATGTGAGCCACCAAGAGGGGCGTGTGGACTGTCTCCCTTTACTAAGGGGCCTGCTCCTTCTTACCAGTGGGTGTGGTTTGGAGATTTGAGGTAGCTAGTATCTGGTGAGCCTCGGGCTGGCACCTTGGAGTCTGTCAGAGAAGAGAGGGCGCTCTAGCAAAAGGAGCCATGGCTGGGCATCCAGCCTGCACACTGGCAAAGCTGCAGGCCAGGAGCTAGCAAACCATGATCAGTGGACCTAATCCAGCTTCTAGTCTGTCTCTGTACAGCCTGATTGTGAAGGATTGTCTTCACATTCTTAAAAGGTTGTTCACAGCAGCAATAAAGATGACGTGACAGAGGCTGTACGTGGCTTGCAAAACCCGAAGTGTGTGTCATCTGGACGCTTGCAGAAAGCCTTTGCTGACTCTGTCCTGGGTGCCCCTGCAAGTGGGACTTGGTGTAACCATAGCCCACATTTAAGCGAGCTGCTTTGTGAGGGCCAAGTCAGGCGTGACGTCTAGGTGACTGCGCCGCACCTCTGTCTAGAGTCTCTCTCAGCACCCTCACGACAGATGCAGGAGACAGCTCGGGTTAGCCAAGGCAAGAAGGCAGCCTTTTCAGCAAGAGTGTGCTGATTGTGCCAAGTGGAAACCGATGGATCGTGAAAATTGGGTTTCTCATACCTCGCCACAACAGTCAGAATGGCTGTTATTAAAAAGTCCAAAAAAAAACAGATGCTGGTGAGTCTGTGGATTAAAGAGAGCACTTATACACTGTTGGTGGAAGTGCAAATTAGTTCAACCATGTGGAAAGCAGTATGCCAGTTCCTCAGAGAGCTAAAACCAGAACTACCGTTTGACCCAGCAATCCCATTACTGGGTATATACCCAGAGGAATAGAAATCATTCTGCCATAAAGACACACACAGGCGAGTGTCCATTGCAGCACCATTCACAGAAAAAGACGTGGAATCCACCTGGCTATCCAGCAGTGACAGATGGGATAAAGAAAATGTGGTACATATATACCATGGAATACTATGCAGCCATAAAAAAAGAGTGAGATCATATCTTTTTTTTTTTTTTTGAGATGGAGTCTCACTTTGTCAGGCTGGAGTGCAGTGGCGCCATCTTGGTTCACTGCACCCTTCGCCTCCCAGGTTTAATGGATGAGATCATGTCTTTTGTGGGAACATGGATGGAGCTGGAGGCCATTATCCTTAACAAACTAACACAGGGACAGAAAACCAAGTGCTGCATGTTCTCACAAGTGGAAACTAAATGATGAGCGCACATGGACACAAAAAGGGAACCACAGGCACTGGGGTCTGCTTGAGAGAGGAGGAGAGGAAGAAGGAGCGAAGCAGAAAAGATAACTATTGGGTACTGGGCTTCATATCTGGGTGATGAAATCATCTGTTCAGCAAACCCCCATGACACAAGTTTACCTCTATGAGAAACCTGCACCCTGAACCTAAAATAAAAGTTTTTTTAAAAAGTTGGGCTTCTGCTGAGAGATCACCTGCGCCTGTTTCTTATTTCCGTGGACACTGGCCAGGAGGAATTGTGGTGAAAGGCCCCTACTTGGCTTACTGTTCTTCCCTTTCTTGAGTGAACATACCTACTTCTCAGTCATTAAGGCATGCACAAGACATAAACGCTTGGAAATATTTTGAAAGCGAGTTTCAGAAAATCCTGGAGCCATTTCACATGCAGGATGTCTCAGCAGCACGGTGAGGCTACGCCATGCGGTACCCGGTGCAGGCCTCTCATCTGGGAGGCTCCCCTGCACCCTGGTTGGGCACAGTTGCTCCCACTCTTCTGTGGCCAAGGAGAGCTCTGTGTTCTGTGCTTTGCAGCCCCCACCAGTGCTTCGGCTTCATGCTCTTTAACGCGAGAGCTCTGCCTCTGCTGATGGAAACGTTAGGATTCGATGACACAGGGTTTAGACTACATGAACAGTTGCCCTGGGGTTCGAAGTGTGTGTGTTTTATCAAACAGAATCCAAGGTTTCTGAAATTCCATGTATGTCTTTTCAACAGAAGCCCGCTCTGGAACTTCTCCTTCTCCAGGCTTTTCCGCCACTTTTAGAATTCAATTCTCTGACCAGCCAACACAGTAGTCATCACTGGACAGGGTTGTTGAAAAAAATGAGTTAACCACCTGGTAAAAAGGAAAGCATACAGGGTCTGTTGTAAGGGAAGGAGAGTCTCATCACTTTTGAGGCCATTTTATTATATCTTCATTATTTTGACTTCCAGACTTGTTACCTATTAAACAGATTTTATATCATCTCCAGAAAGCTTGGGAAGCATCTAGAATGTGATTTCCATGCCAGCATTTGAAGATTAACATAGTGTTGTTCATTTGGCTTCATAATACATGATTTCACAGGTATTCAGCATTTGATGAGGCTTTTCCCTGGGCCGTCTACTCGCCAGGCTTTCTGAACGGCTGCAGTTGGATCAGGTTGGCCATGGTGCTGACAGAGCTTCCACTTCTCAGAGCCGAGATGAGATTGTGTGATTCTGAGTAGTGTTTACAGTCTGACAGGGAACATCAGTGTGCGATAGGGCAAGCTTGTTCCCACGGCCCATGGTGGCTTTGAATGTGGCCTAATGCACATTTGTAAACTTTATTATGAGATTTATTTTTAAAGCTTATCAGCTGTGTTAGCATTGGTGTATTTTATGTGTGGCCAGGTCAGTCCTTCTTCCAGTGTGGTCCAGGGAAGCCAAAAGATGGGACACCTGTGCTTTCAGGTCTGACTTCTACGCTCAGTGCTGTTTTAAGGGCGAGTAGATTAAGAAAAATACATTGAAAGGCTCCACTCTGTTGAGAGTTACATCTGTGTTGAAGCAGCATCTCATACAACTTGCCATGTCTCAGGTGGTTCTTACCGTGAGTAGGATGTGTTTTTTTAGTTGCCTATTCTGGTGTAACAAAACCTTGTCAATACGTGATGTCTTAAGAAAATAATGACATGATTTCTCATAATTCTCGTGTTGCCTGGTGTTTCTGCTGGTCATGCCTGGTATCACTCATGAGGCTGCAGTAGGCTGGTGGCGGGGAGGAGGGGATGCGGCGCTCCTCATGGTTCAGTTGTGCCTGAGGTCACAGGTGGAAGTGGCAGGATCCTCTTGGGCCAGCAGGTCTGGGGTGCACCCATGCCCCAGGGCTGGAGAGGAAAGCTCCATGTCTTTTTTTTTCTTCCTTTTCTTTTGTGTGGCCTTCTAATGAATGAATGAATGAATGTGTGTGTGTGTGTGTGTGTGTGTGTGTGTGTGTTTAAATCAGTGTGTCGCTTGGTTGACTGTGCCAGGAGCGCAGTGGCATAATGATAGCTCACTGCACCCTCGAGCTCCTGGGCTCAAGCCATCTTCCTGTCTCAGGCTCCTGAGTGGCTGGGACTTTCGGCATGTTTGCCATCATACCTGGGTAAATTTTTTTACTTTTTTGTAGAGACAGGGTTTTGCCATGATGTCCGGGCTGGTCTCAAACTTTTTGCCTCAGTCAGTCCTCTTTGCCTCAGCCTTCTAAACTGCTGGGCTCAGTCATGAGCCACTGTGTAGGGCTAGGGCTCCACTTCCTGATGGCCAGAGTCCTGGAACCCATAGGCGCGTGTTTGAGTCCCTCACAGCGTGTGTGTGTGTGTGTGCATGTGCGCGTGTGTGTGTGTGTGTGTGTGTGTGTCTGTCTCACAGGGGCCTAGGCCACATAAATGGAAAGGAGCGTGTGGTGCTTGGTGACATCAAGAGTGAGTGAGGCTTGCCACACAGAGTGCATTTAAATTGGACAGAATACAAAGAAAGTTTCGGTGGTTTTTCCTAGATTCTAGTCTCAGGATTGTGAACTGTGTAAGGTTTTTTTTTCCTTCAGAGATTTTAAGACTTTGCAAGCTGAATCTTAATCCTCGGCTGGCATTTAAGCATCAATAACAAATTGATATGCATTGTCAAATACAGGGTGAATTTAGAGAATGCTTCAGAAGTTAGAGTGAAAGAAAATCTTTAAATGAAAGCCTACCTATTCTGATCCGAATTTTTTTATCTGGAAACATTGTATATTTTTGATAACCAGGGATAAGCACGTTCCGGCTGAGATGTGTGCTCGCTCTCGTATCTTCGGAGCTGCACACATGCTTTCAGTCGTCATGTAGGGTTTGGTATCGTCCCTTCGGGCTTCAGTGCTGTCCACTTCATTCTGTAGCTGTGCATTTTAGACTCGATTCTAAATGGAACTTTCATACACTCTCTACAGCTCCAATTTTGGTTCTGCTTCCAGTCAGCGAGGACAGCTGGCTGTGCAGGGTGTTGTGACGTTTCCCTCAGGCAGACGGAAGAGCATTCTTCATCCCTAGCAGTGGGGGCTGCATACCCTGGGATCCCAAAAGCGTATGTGCCTTTCAGTTTGCCCAGTGGTGGTTTCAGAAAGGGAAGGAGAAGGGAATTGGTATTTCAAAAGAGTAATACAGAAATTCCCTAGTCAATTTTGTTAGCCCAAGTCACATTTGTTAACCCACGTGTCAAATCGGGGAAATAATTGTGTCTCGTGTTGAAACTTGCATCTTTACAAAACTTTCCGTGCATTTAATGAAACAGCTGAGAAGTACTTGAGGATTAGTCTAGCTTGCCCCTTCCCACAAATTCAGGGTCCTCCTGCCTGGGGCCGCTGTCACAAGCCCCCGGCCATCCATCCAGGGTGTTGCAGTGCTGCGCCAGCTCACACCCCATTGCTGCCTTGTCTGACCTTTACTGTCCGTCTGAGAGTCATGCAGTTTTGAAGGTCTTATCTAGAGTGAGGTTTTTTTTTTTTTGTTTTGTTTTTTTTAATGTTTAAGGTTAATTTTCCCAAGCTTAAATCTTTTTTACTTTGTGCTTCTCCCTAAATCCTTAAAAACACTTGTCTTTGTAACTTGTGGTCCCTGGGTTTGAAAGTGATGTTTCTGGTGGTAAGCTTCTGCTGATGGTGCTTCAGTGGCAGTGGAAGGTCTGCCTGAGCCTTTGGCCTTTTCCGCAGTCCCGCTGCCCTCAGAGCGGCGTTCTCCCAGCAGGGAGGGCCTCAGTGCTGCCTGGGCAGAGCCTTGTGGTGATGTGGATGTTTCTTAGCTGATTCTGTAGTGTCATAACCAAAGAGTAAAACACTTGTTAATGGCTTGAGTTATGTAAATATGGACTATAAACAGGTGAACTGGCACAGACCCTAAATTTCGAAGTTGAATGATGATGAAGACGATCACTTGGCCGGAATGAGGCAGCTCATGCCCAGTGGTTTGTGCTGCCCTCAGAGAAGTGCAGCTGGGACATCTCCCTGCAGCCCCCGGGCCTCAGCACTGTGATGGCTCTGTGTGCCGAGGCCAAGGCCTGCATCACCCTGTTTCCTGCTGCTTGGGGCCCTCTGCAGGAGGAAGAAGCGGGGTGTGCCACTGGGGTTTCCTAAGGGGATGCAGAGCTGGTGGTTTAGGGTAACTAAACAGGATTTCTGACTTAACTGGAAGAAGTGGGGGCCTGGCCAGGGTGCCAGAGCCTCATCTGTGATTGGGTTAACAGGTTTCCATGATGAGAATAGGAGGTGCTGTTACAGCAGGGCCTGGGGCCGGCTGATCCTGGAAGCCAAGACTGCCCAGGTTTGCAATAATGTACTGTGTGAGTTGGATTGGATCCCATCTGGATGTGAGACATGAGGAGCCTCTGGCGGGTGCTGAGCAGCAGCCACGTCCCAACATGGGCTCAGTGCAGGGTCAAAAGACCGTGGGTTTTGTTGAGGTTTCGTGCTGAGAAGCTGTGACTGACTAGGTCTTTCGCTGCTTGGATCTTTCTTGGAGGCCTAATAGGAGTTTTTAGTGAACCTAAATGTTTCCTCCTCCTCCTCCTCCTCCTCCTCCTCCTCCTCCTCCTCCTCTCCATAGCCCCATGACTGACACACACACCTGGAGTTTTGAAACGGAGTCCTCATATGACAGATGAAGCTGCTTAGTGTTGACCTTAGACGTTCTGGGTTCCATACCATTAATTTCATCTTAGGCGCACCTGCTTCTAGAATGCCGTCCTTCCTGACTTCATGCTTTGATGCCATTTTAGTCAGTGGGGAAGATAAATTATTGAAAGCACTGACATTGGCTAATGCATGTAACAGTAATAGATCCATGGTTTTTAATTTTGTAAGATTTATGGTATATGGTTCCTTAGAATTTTGCTATGTGTAATTTAATGTCATTCATCATAAATGTTGATCAGGTGATTCAAATGGATAAGTTGGGCATGGTGATGTTCACCTGTAGTCCCAGCTAGTTGGGAGACCAATTCTAGAGGATTGCCTGAACCCAGGAGTTTGAGGCCAGCCTGGGCAACATAGTGAAGCCCCATCTCTTAAAAAAAAAAAAAAATTATAAGAGAATAATGTAGCCATAAAAATGAACAAGATCATGTCTTTTGTGGGAACGTGGATGGAGCTGGAGGCTGTTAGCCTCAACAAACTAACTCAGGAGCAGAAAACCAAATACTGCATGTTATGATTCAAAAAGTGGAAGCCAAATGATAAGAATTTAGAAACACAAGGAAAGAAACACCAGACACGGGGCTCTACTTGAAGGGGGAGGGTAGGAGGAGGGAGAGGAGCGGAGAAGGTAACTATTGAGTACTGGGCTTAGTACCTGGGTGATGAAATAATTTGTACAACAAACTCCTGTGACATGTGTTTACTTACGTAGCAGACCTCCACGTGTGCTCCCGAATCTAAAAGTCATAAAACATAAAATACGTGTTGCTCGTTTTGGTATCTGTGGCTCTCCTTCTTCTCAGGCTTTTACACAAGAATTGGATAAAAACTATTTTATCTTTCTGCGTCACATAGAATGTAGTGTAGACCAAAATGCAAATACCTCATACCGCTGGCTGTCGAGACTTGGATATGAAGATCTTTCAGAGTGCCTGTTATACAATTACCCAGTTTGTGCTTCAGTGTGGAGAGGCAGAGAGGTGGACAGCCAGCTACCTTCGTGGTAAAAGAGTCTGAAATGAGAAGCTCTGTGCCATTAATAACAGTTTTGGCCAGCAGCCAAGGCTCAGAGTGTGGGATTAGCCTGAACAGTTGAGACTGTAGGGCCAGAACAGGGAGGTAGGAACGGTGAGGTCACAGTGCTGCCATCTGCGTCCTGACTTGGTGGGGGCCAGGGGGTGCAGCAGATGCATGGGCTGTTTCTTAGCGCAGGCTGGAGGGTCATCCTGATCCTCCGCTCGGGCTGACTCCAGGGAGCTGGTCCTCAATTCTCAGGGAGTCTGCTTTTAAAGGGCTGTAGGTGTGGTTGAATTGTATGGGAAATGGCTGCTCTGGGATTTTCTGGAGTCTTTACTAAAAATAAAGAAGCATACTCAAGCAGTTTGCATCTAGCATTTGTTCTGTGGAGGCACCATTCATGTTAAAGATGGTGTGTGGGGGACAGATAGCATTTCCGTGATCTTGTTTCAGATTTTTTTTTCTTCTGGAATCAGTCTTTTAGGTGAAGACGCTGACAGTGATGTTTTACGTATTTTGGAATATTAAAATTTGAAACAGAGAAAGGCTTTGCTCTGTCAGTGTTAATACTGACAATTTAGACATACATAAGAAATTTATAGCCTTGTCTCTAAAAAAAGAAATTTAGCCAGGCGTGGTGGTGTATGCCTGTCGTCCCAGCTACTCTGGAGGCTGAGGTGGGATGATCGCGTGAGCTCGGGAAGTTGAGGGCACAGTGGGCCATGATCGCACCACTGGACTCCAGCCTGGGCAGCAGAGGGACACCCTGTTCTCAAAAAGAAAAAGAAAAAGAAATTTGCTGGATGAAAGGTTTGGATCATTGATGACCTCTTGTCCATTGTGAAGTGATTGGAAATCGGGTACTGGTTTACAAAATGGAAGGAGAGACAGTTGTTTCTGTCTTTGCGATCAGCGTGTGTCAGACTTGGGTGGAAACGTCAGTAGCAGAGAGTCGTCTTTGCATCTGACAGCTGTTGGAGTAAACATTATTTTCTGGTTTGTAGTACTTTACTCTCTGTAGTGTTTTTGAAGAGCAGTTTGTGAAACATAAAAAGTAAGTTGTTTTAGTCCGTTTTCTGTTGCTACAGTTAAATCCCGAGGCTGGGTACTTTGTAAAGAAAAGTACTTTATTTATTATAGTTCTGGAGGCTGGGAAGTCCAGAGTTGAGGGGCTGTATCTGGTGACGGCCTTCTTGGTGGTAGGACTTAGTGGAGGCAGGGGGCTAAGTGTGTCTGCTCTGATCTCTCTCTGCTTACCAAGCCATTACTGCCCCACCTTTGTGACCTCATGTCATCCAAACTGCCTCCGAACGGTCTCACCTCTCAAATAGCACAGGTGGATTTCCCACCTTCTGCAGATGTGCTGTCGTAGTGGGGATGAAGTTTCCACATGAGCCTCGGAGGGGACACATTTAAATCATAGGAGTAGGAAGCACCTGTGTTTCCATGGAACTAGGTGTCTTCTTTTTACCAGCATAATTTAAAACGGCTATGAATAATGTTTCAGAATCAGGGAAAAAACAAAATATAACTAAAACGTAAGTGAGATGTGGGTTTTAGCGGCACAGGGGAAGTAGTTTGCATGCGAGGTTATCTTGGGCTGGATGCAGACGTTCCGTCCTCAGCACTCACGGGCCAGCGAGGGCAGCTTTTGGGTTGTCACTGAAATTAGCTGCAGACAGCAGTAAACATAGTTGAAATCTTAGTCATTTAACTTACTGCTTAATTTTTTTTTAATTTTTGTGAGTACATAGTAGATGAATGTATTTATTTATGGGGTCCATGAGATGATTTGATTAGGCGTGCAATGCATAGTGATTGTTTCATGGAAAATGGGGTGTCTGTCTCTTGAAGTATTTATCCTTTGTATTACGAACAATCCAATTACTAATCCCCCTGAAAACTGGGTACCAGTAATACAGGGAGTTATCCACGTGGCTGTTTGAAACATGGTCGCTAAGCTGTGCATGTTTACAAACGTGGAAGTTGTTGTGTAGGTGATGTTCACTCCCATGAACGTGCAGCTGTGGTGTGCCCGACAGTAGGGAAGGAACATGCCTGTGTGCTCTAAGTGTTCTGCAAGCTGGCGCAGCTCCACACAGGACCAGTGCTGATGCCAGAGTGAGGCGTGGGGGCTGTGACCTGTGTCTGTCCTGGTGGCATTCCAGCAAAGCCATGTGGGTGGGTACACCATCTCCAGCAACCCTGGTGGTTATTAACTATCACACCTTGACCTTCATCCTTGGGGCAAAAGTTGTGCCTGGTGCCTCAGTTTCTCCATTGTTCAAAGCAGTGAGAGGATTCAGTCTTAACTGGGATCAAAAGGGAATTCATTTTAAAAAACTGACTTCAGATATTGAGCGTAGTAACTAAATCTGACTGTGTTTTGAAAGGATATACTACTTTTCATTACTTCCATCCCAGTGTTTCTTACAAACAGGAAAAGCAAGGAGAGGTGGCCCAGAAAGGGGCACCTTCAGCAGCCGTGTCCTGAGGGCCTGGAGCTGGGCTTGCTTCCTCTGGGGCATCTGCTGTTCGTCCTGTAACATGTGAGTGGACTCTGCAGCCCCGGCTGGGTCCAGGTCATAGCATGTGTCGATGGCCTGCCTTGTTGAGGCTGAGTCGTGTTGAGCTGTGTGTAGACACAATTTTGCTTGTCTGACATCTGCCAGCGTACACTCGGGTTAGCTGCTGGGAACTATGTCGTGTGAACTGTGCAGGTTGAGGTGCAACTGTCTCTTGGGGGCCCTGCTTTCGGTTCTTTTGTGTATCTACCTGGAAGTGGAACTGGTAGAGCCTGTGCTTACTCCATTTTTTTATTTTTTGAGGAATCGTCAGGCTGTTTTTTAGCAGTTGCACCATTACACGTTCCCACCAGCAGTGCACAAGGATTCCTGTTTCTCCACAACCTCACCTGCTCCCTGGTTCCCTGTAGGGTGCCAGAGACTGGCAGCAAGCACCCTGTCACCAGGACACGGTGAGCACAGTCCCCAGCTGCCCTTCCTCTACGGTGTGACCTTTACCCCTTTACCGGCAGATCTGACGGACCAGAGGTGAATCCTGGGTATGTTTAAAGGAAGTTTACTCACCCCGCCCCCAACCCCACTCTGTCTTTGGAGGTGTGCTGTGCTGTAGCTCTGGCCGAGCCCCACACTGGGCAGTGCCCCCAGATGGCTCCACCTTTCTCATGCTGCCCTCCTGCAGACTCATCCTCATCCCCCACCACCACTGCTCTGCCACTGCAGACCTGACTGCTGCAATGTTGACTGTGCCAAGCACTTTTTATATTTGGAGATTTGTCTTATATTGGTAAAATCATTTTTGAGACTTCAAAAAGAATTCTCAATGAGAAGGAAAAAAAGGCTTTTCAAATTCTAGGGTGAGATACTGTTTTGAAATTTGTTTTTCTTTTGCTTAATGCAAAATTTAGTTTGTTATATGTACAAGGTGTGAAGATGCACGCCTTGGAAGATGAGAATGGGTAAAGGTACACTTTTCAACTGTGTCTGCTATGTATTGTTTAGAAGCAGTGGAGTGACCTTGCTGGTGGCACCTGAGGGAGTGCCGGGCATGGGGCTGCTGGGCAGGCAGCTCCCGAGAGCCCTGCAGGGCCGGGCGCGGCTCCCATCAATTATTGACATACTTGGGGCACTCAGCCAGGCAGGTTCACAGAGCTGGAAGCCAGCTCTGCCTTTGTGTCTCCAGCTCTGCCCTCTGCCTGTCACGCTGTGGCAGACGCAGCCCATGCTCCCTGCATGAGAGGCTGCAGCAGCTGTGTCTTGCTTTGGGTGTCTCAGGGCTGATGACTGTTGTGTTCCCATAGTGGCCATTGATCTTGAAAAACATTATATTACATAAAATATGTGACCATGCCCGGTGCGTGTGGCTCATGCCTGTAATCCCAGCACTTTTGGGGGGCTGAGGCGGGTGGATCACCTGAGGTCAGGAGTTCAAGACCAGTCTGGCTAACATGGTGAATACTCCATCGCTACCAAAAATACAACATTTAGCTGGGTGTGGTGGCAGGCGCCTGTAGTCCCAGCTACTCGGAAGCCTGAGGCAGGAGTTGCTTGAATCCAGGAAGCGGAGGTTGCAGTGAGCGGAGATTGTGCCACTCCACTCCAGCCTGAGTAACAGCAAGACTCCATCTAAAAAAAAAAAAAGGTAGGGCGTGGTGGCTCACGCCTATAATCCCAGCACAGGAGGGTGGATCACCTGAGGTTAGGAGTTCAAGACCAGCCTGACTAATAAGGAGAAACCCCATCTCTACTAAAAATACAAAAAATTAGCAGGGCGTGGTGGCACATGCCTGTAATCCCAGTTACTTGGGAGGCTGAGGCAGGAGAATTGTGTGAACCTGGGGGGCGGAGGTTGCAGTGAACCAAGATAGCGCACCTTTGAACTCCAGCCTGGGCAACAAGAGCGAAATCATCTCAAAAAAAAACCACACAAAAACATATATATATAACTAGTTTCTTCTCGTTGTCTTGGACTGTTGTTCATCTTACTGCTAGCATTTCCTGCTCTATCCTTTGAGGTCCTCTGGAGAAATAAATAGAAACTTTATTTTCTCTCTCTCTCTCTCTCTTTTTTTTTTTTTTGATGAAATCTGGTGCTGTCGCTCAGGCTGGAGTGCAGTGGCGCGATCTTGGCTCACTGCAACCTCTGCCTCAGCCTCCCGAGTAGCTGGGATTACAGGCGCCCACCACCACTCCGGCTAATTTTTGTATTTTTGGTAGAAACAAGGTTTCACCGTATTGGCCAGGCTGGTCTCTTCTTGAATTGCTGACCTTGTGATCCGCCCTCTTCATCCTCCTAAAGTGCTGAGATTACAGGTGGGAGCCACTGCGCCCAGCCCTACTTTCTCTTGTGTTATAATTTTGCGTCAATGTTAGGATGAAGTATATGAATCCTGTAAGGTTAATAGATAAATATTCAATGATTTATGTTTTCCATAAACTTTTCTCAAATATGTTTGTTTTAAAATAATTTTGTTGTAAAATATTTTTGTTTCAAAATAATTTAAACTATTTAAAATAAAATATTTTTGTTTTAAAATAAATTTGTATGTTTTGCTTAAACATACCATGAAGTAGAAGAAGCAGGGAGAGAAAAGAGGAGGAAAAGACAAGTCGCCGGCAAAGCAGGTGTGGGCCTGGCTTGGGGGGCCCATGTGGTCATCCTGCAGGAGGGCAGGCAGCACACAGCAGATGCTCTCGGGAATCTGCCTAGCCGAGCACACACATTCTCAAAGGCAAGCGGGACCCACCCAGCCGAGGCTTCTAGAGGCAAACTGGTGCATTTGGTGGACAAGGCCAGGTGCTGAGCAGTTTGGTGCTGATGAATAGAGCGGACAGAGCTTTTACCTCTCAAAGGTCAGCCACGGTGTGTGTGAGGTCGAGGGTGGAGCCGAGAGGAAGTGGCCCTGACCAAGGCCTCACTCTTGTGGGGCAGGGTCTTCTCACTTTACTGAGTTTGCCAGAAGCTCTGCTGCGAAATCGTGCGTGTGACCCCTGAAGATCCGTCCTGACCTCCCTCTGTGCCCAGCATCGGCGAGTGCCCTGCTGCCACTGACGTGAGAGCAGGGGGCTTCACTGTGGCTTCTGCTCAGCTTTTTTGGGGGGCTCTGAGACCCGGGGGGCTTCACTGTAGCTTCTGCTCAGCTTTCTTGGTGGCTGCCTGAGACATTGCCGGGCATGGGCCCCTGGCTTCTGACTCGCCTTCCCCCAGGGCTCTGCACCTCCTGTGTAGCACGATGTACATGTGGCCACCATGTCCAGTACTTAGGACAAGTCTCATCTCATGTCCAGCACTCCATCCCTAGGGAAATGTGTCTCATGCTTTTCAAAGAAAATAGCAGCCGGATGCGGTGGCTCACACCTGTGGTCCTAGCATTTGGGAGGCTGAGGCAGGCGGATCACTTGAGGTCCGGAATCAGTCTGACCAACGTGGTGAAACTCCATCCCTACAAAAATTAACCGTGCATGGTGGCACGTGCCTGTCATCCCAGCTACTCGAGAGGCTGAGACATGAGAATGGCTTGAACCTGGGAGGCAGAGATTGCAGTGAGCCAAGATCACACCACTGCCTCCCATCCTGGGCGACAGCTGAGACTCTGTCTCCAAAAAAGAGATAATATCAGCTTTGTTTAGAGAATTGACACACCGTAAGTTTACCCAGTTCAAGCGTACAGTTCAAGGGTTGTTAGTGTAGTCACAGGTCTGTTCAACCACCATGACTGTCAGTTCTAGAACATTTCTGTCACCTCAGAAAGAAAGTTGGACCTTTAATCATCACTCCTTGTCCTCCCTCCAGGGTCTGCTTTCTGTGGGTCTGCTGTCCTGGTCATTTTGTGTCTGTGGAATTGCGTGCAGTGTAGCATAACAGGATCCTGTGCATGGGACGTGGGACCTGTGTCCACAGCACCCACAGCAGCATTCCCTTAATGCCAAGCACAGAGAGGAGCTTCATCTCCATGCCTTAACTTAACAGACATGTCAGAGAGTCTGTATCCAGTGTTTTCTTTAAACAGTTTGCTAGGATCTTCTTTGAAGACATATATTTATGAGATGAGAATCAGTTACTTGGTTTAGTGGGTAATGAATGCCTGGAGTGATTTGAAGGGTAGTGAAGGGTGTGGGGTAAAGTCAGCCTCCTATGTACTGCCATCCCCCCGGGCCCTGAGGCCATCCTAGAAGTGCTGCCTGCTCAGCGTCAAGGACAGCCTCTTCCTGCTCCCATGGGAATCTGGTCTTCCTTCCCTGGGGCCATGGATGCCATCCCTCCAGGAATTTGTTCTGCTTTTCCAGGTGTGTTTGGTGGTGTGTGGGTGTGGGGTGATCGGTATTTGATTTCATTCCTGGCCGTGGAACCCCTTGCTCACGCCCACCACCAGCCGCCTCCGCCTCTCTGCTCTCCTCAGCGGTACTCTTCCTGTGCTTGCCGCTGTCCACTCTCTTGCACTCTCTCTTAGAGCTTCTTCGAGGTATAATTTTTAAATACTGTGGAATGCACTGATTTTAATAGCGGTCAGGGGATGCAGCCTGAGAAATGCATTGTTAGGTGGTCTTGTCCTGTGAGCGTCACAGAGTGCGTGTACACAGACATAGAAGGCAGAGCCTCCCACACACGTAAGCTACATGATAGATCCTGTTGCTGAGTCACTGTGCCGAATCGTGTAAAGAAATCGCAACACAGTGCAAAGTGTTTATGCCCTGGGACCAGTTCCGCTCAGTGATGATTTTATGGTACCACATTCCCCCGTGATGAGTGTGGCCTGTTGACCAAAGCAGCATGTAGCTCATGACTACAAATGGGAGAGTTTTAACAAACTTGTTGGAACAGTCTCCTTCCCCCATCACAGTCACGATACAGAGTATTTCCAGCACCTCAAAAAAGTTCCCCTTTTCCTTTGTGCAGCACTTTCCCCTTGTTTCCTAGACCCAGGATGCTGACGTGCTTTCGGTCACTGTAGGTTTTGTTTTTCTAGAACTTAACATGCATGCAATCATCGAGCGTGGAGTCTTGCGTCCGGTGTGTTTCATCTTCCTTTTGAGGTTCATCTGTGTTGTGTGGTGTATGTCAGTACTTTTCTGAGTAGGTTTTTTGGGAGGTAAATATGTCATGTGCTTATTCAATAAGCAGTTTGTAGACGTGTACATGGTTTCCTATTTTTAGCTATTGGGAGTCAAGCTATTTTGAGTAGATGCATGCAGAGCATCCAGTGGATGTGTGGTGTACTTTTTATCTGTTAAATTCCTGGGCCCGGGTTTCTGGGTCCTATGTTAGATGAATGTTTAGCTTTTTAAGAACCTGCCAGACTCCTTCCAAAGCGACCACACAGTTTTGTCTTCCCACCAGCAGAGAATGGGAATTCCGTTTGCTCTGTCCTCACCGCTATGTGGTATAATCCGTCTTCTCCATTTTAGCCATTCTAGTAGATTGTGGTTTTAATTTCCATTGCCTTAATGACAAATGATGTTGCTTGTGTTTTCAAGTGGCTCTTTTGGTGAGGGGAAGGGATCGTCCATGTGTCTGCTTTGCTGAAGCATCCGTCTTTACCTTCACATCTGCCATTCGTTCATTTCTCAAAGTCACGTTGTCTGGTGATTTTTGAGAGTTCTTTATAGATTCTAGACACAGGTCCTTTACCAGCTCTGTGTTGTTTGAATTTTATTAAAAACCAGTATTTGGCACGTATTTTTCTTTTCTTTTTTTTAAAATTATTATTTTAGAGATGAGATTTCACTATGTTGGTCAGGATGGTCTCCATCTCTTGACCTTGTGATCCGCCCGCCCGCCTCTGCCCCACAAAGTGCTGGGATTACAGCCGTGAGCCACTGCGCCCGGCCTTACTTTTATTTTCTTAATAGTGTCTTTTGAACAGCTGAAGTTTTTAGTTTGATGAAATCTAACTTAGTAGCTTTCTCTTGTGTACTTTGTGCTTTTCGTGTCTTTAAGAAATCTCTCTAACCCAGTGTCGTAGAGGTTTTCTCTCATGTTTTCTTCTAGAAGTTACATAGTTTTCACCCATATTTACTTCAATTACGAGGCAATTTTTGGTTTATGGCATAAGGTAAGGTTAGAGGTTTTTGTTGTTGTTTTTTTGCATAAAGATATCCAATTTCTGCATCATTTGTTGAAAGGATTGTTTTCCCATTCATTGGCTTTACCTTTGTTAAGAAATTAGTTGACTATATTTGTATGGGTCTATTTTTGGTCATTTATGTTCCATTGGTCTATTTATTCTTTTGCTAATACCACGCTGTCTTGATTACTATAGTTACTGTTTAAAAAAGAATTTTTTTTGAGACGATCTTACTCTCTTTCCCAGGCTGGAGTGCAGTGGTGCCATCTAGACTCACTGCAACCTCTGCCTCCCAGGCTCAAGTGATTCTCCTGCCTCAGGCTCCTGAACAGCTGGGATTACAGGCATCTGCCACCACATCCGGCTAATTATTGTATTTTTAGTGTGGATGAGGTTTCACCATGTTGGCCAGGCCAGTCTTGAGCTCCTAACCTCATGTGACCCACCTGCCTCGATGTCCCAAAGTGCTGGGATTACAAGTGTAAGCCACTGCGCCTAGCAATGATGGCTGTAGTGTCATGTTATGTCTTGAAATCAGTAATCAGTAATTTTCATCTATCTACTTGGCTCTTTTTCTACAGTGCTGGGTTCTACTAGGTCCTTTGCATTTTTCAGAATCAGCTTGTCAATTTCTATTTATAAAAAGTCAGCTGGGATTTTGATTGAGATTGTTTTGAATCTTTAGATCAATTTGGAGAGAATCAACATCTTAGTATGGAGCCTTCTGTTTATTTCGAGTGGTCTTGCATATATTTTATCCTAGTAATTTTTTAATCCTATTGATTTTTTTAAACTTTAATTTCCTGTGGTTTGTTGCCAGTCCACAGAAACACAATTGGTTTTTTAAAATACTGACCTTAGGTCTTGCAAATTTGTTGAAAGTTATTTAAAACAGAAATTTCACAGGATTTTCTATATAGATGTTTGTGTCATCTGTGAATGGACAGCTTTCCTTTCTTTTTTTGTACTGTTGCACTATTTAGGAATTCTAGTACAACACTTAATGGAGGTGTTGAGAGTGGAAATTATTGCCGTGTTCAGAATCTTAGGGGAAGAGTTAGGTTCTTCAATTAAATATGTTGCCTGTTGTGTTTCAGTAGATTCCTTTTATCTGGTCGGCAGTTTCCTGTTTCTTAGTTTCCTGAGAGTCTTGTTGTTGTTGTTGTTGTTGTTGATTTGGAGTTTTGCTCTTGTTGCCCAGTCTGGAGTGCAATGGCTCGATCTCAGCACAACCTGCACCTCCCGGGTTCAAGCAATTCTCCTGCCTCAGCCTCCCGAGTAGCTGGGATTACAGGCATGTGCGACCACACCCAGCTAATTTTGTAGTTTTTGTAGACATGGGTTTTCTCCATGTTGGTCAGCCTGGTCTTTGAACTCGCAACCTCAGGTGATCCACCCACCTCACCTGCCCAAAGTGCTCGGATTACAGGCATGAATCACCGCGCTCACCCTCCTGAGAGTCTTTAACGACAATGGAGCAGAATTTTGTCCTTTGCTTTCTCCCCCCATCTGTCAACATGATAATTTTATGAAAAAGCAGTTGTGGAAACAAAAGTCAATAAAACAAGACTTGTTTTCTTTGGGAGACCGAGTCTTATTCGGTCGCCCAGTCTGGAGCGCAGTGGAGCGATTTCAGCTCACTGCAACCTTCGCCTCCCGGGTTCAAGCCGTTCTCCTGCCTCAGCCTCCCAAGTAGCTGGGATACAGGCGTGTGCCACCACGCCTGGCTAATTTTTGTATTTTTAGTAGAGGCGGGGTTTGACCATGTTCACCAGGCTGCTCTCCAACTCCTGACCTGACCTCAAGTGATCTGCGTGCCTTGGCCTCCCCAAGTGCTGGGATTACAGGCATGA
Organism: Aotus nancymaae; assembly: GCF_030222135.1. NCBI lineage: Eukaryota > Metazoa > Chordata > Mammalia > Primates > Aotidae > Aotus > Aotus nancymaae. Next base: position 737,278 of record NW_026988510.1, read on the forward strand.
GCCACCGCACCCACCCGGGATTTTTTTTTTTTTTTTTTTTTTTTTTTTAAAGACATTAAAACTGGTAGCGCTTTAGCCAAACGATCAGGAGAAAAAAGAAGCAACAAAATTTCAGTATATTGACATGGACATGAGAAAATGGGCATTGCTGTGATCCTGTAACCGTTCACAGGACAGGACGGGAATTCTGTTAACAACTTTATGCCCATATATGAGACAACTTAGATAAAATAGATGCATTCTTTAAAACATGCAAACTGCATCAGCTTACTCAAGAAGAAATAGGTAGCTTCAATAGCCCTGTATCTTTTAAAGAAATTGAATTTTTAGGTAATGCCCTTCCCACAAAGAAGCTTCAGTCCCAGATGACTGACTTGGTTATTTGTACCATACATTTGAAGAATAAGTAAAGTCAGTTATATAGAAGCCCTTTCACAACAGAGGAGGGTATACTGCCCAGTCTTTCTATGAGTCAGGAACACCTTGATTCCAAAATTAGAGAAATACCCACATTAATACAGACGTAAATTAAATTACAGCATCTGTAAAGGATAACAATACCTCATGATTGAGTGGGGTTTATCTCAGAAGTTCGAATTTGGTTTTAGCATTTAAAAATCAATGTACTGTACCATAATAAAAAAGAATAATAGAAAAGAAATGTCATAAGATCATCTATAAAGGTTTTTGATTTTAAATGGCATTTGAGCCTGTAATCCCATCTACTCAGGAGGCTGAGGTAGGAGAATCGCTTGAACCCGGGAGGCAGAGGTTACAGTGAGCTGAGATGGTGCCGTTGCACTTCAGCCTGGGCAACAAGAGTGAAACTCCGTCTCATTTAAAGAAAAAAAAACGGTATTTGAGGCCAGACAAGATGGCTCAGGCCTGTAAGCCCAGTATTTTGGGAGGCTGAGATAGGAGAACTGCCTCAGTCCGGGAGTTGCAGACCAGCCTGGGCAACGTGGTGAAACGCCCCGTCTCTACAAAAATACAGAAATGAGCTGGACGTGGTGGCATGCTGGTAGTCCCAGCTACTCTGGAGGCTGAGGTGGAAGGATCAGTTGAGCTCAGGAGGTAGAGGCTGCAGTGGGTCGAGATCATGCCATTTCACTCCAGTCTGGGTGACCCAGTGAGATGCTGTCTCAAAATGACAAAATTCCATATCCATTCATAAGGAAAGTAAGAACAGAAGGGAGTTTCCTCAGTCTGATGGAGGACATTCTGAGAAGCACCTGCAGCTGACTGACACCATTCTTACTGGTGAAAACCTGAATACATGTTTCCTCATGTTGGAGATGTTTCTGGTCACCTCTTTTTATTCGCTTTTTTAAAAAGTAACCTTTATTACTGAAGCGCAATACTCAACATTTTAGAAAATTAGGAAAAACCAATAAGGAGAAATACAATGTAAAATAATCACATTTTTTGTGACCTGAAGAACAGATTTTTTTTATGCGTACATGTTCACGTACACACACGCGCGCGCTCACACGCACGCAACAGTTAGGCTTCTGTGTCAGCTTGTCGGGGCTCCGCTTCCAGAGATGTGAAGAAGCACGCATGCGGGTGCTGCCGTGGCCGTGTTCATTCAGATTTCCTTTTTGACAAGCTTCTTTCTGTTTCCTCCAAAGCCCAGACCAAGGAGAGACACCCCACAGGCCTAGTGCCTCGCTCCAGCTTGAGCCCAGCCCATGTGTGCCCAGTCATCCCCTATAGCTGGCCTTTCACCCAGCAGAGCTTCTCTTCCTGCTGCTGACCAGCCATGGGGATCGGGCCATTGGCTTTGCAGAAAGCTGGCTCCTTCCCGTTTTGTCTTGTTGTTTTCCTGTTGTGTCATTTAGCTTGTTCTCTGTTGATGTAAAATAGAACTCACCTTTCATTTTGTTTAACCTCTGTTACGTGTTTGCTTTCTGTTTAGTTTATGTTCTTCCATTTCTCATGTGTTCTGTTCTTTTGGTTATGTTCTAATTTTTAGAACCTCTTTATTGGGATGCCTTCCAGCAATAAATATAAATCCATTTCCCTGTAAGAACACTTTACCTCTGTCTCCCAGTTTGCTGTGTCGCATCTCTGTCATTTCTAATTTTGAATATTTCTCTGGTTTCCCCTCCTCCCTCATACTGAGAAATGCATTTCTAATTCCCAGATTCGGGGTCATGTTTTCGAGTCACTCTTCCCCCTGTCTGAGTGGCATTGTCACTTCAGAAGGTGACCCTGTCACAGTTTTTAGGCTTACTCTGTAGTTGTGTGTGTGGTCAAGTTTTGATGACTGTTCCGTGTGATCTTGAACAATGGAGATCGCGTGCTTATTGGATTATTTTCTATGTGCTTGTTGGCTCAAGCTTGGCATTGCTTCTGAATCTTCTGTCTTGTAGTTTTGGTTGGGGTTATCTCCTTGGTCTGTTCTTCACTGAAAGGCACTTTAATGTTTGCTCTACGGCTCAGGCTCATTTTCTGTTGGTTCTTTTTTGGAGTTGGGGTCTCCCTATGTTGCCCAGGCTGGAGTGCAGTGGTATGATCTTGGCTCACTGCGACCCCCGCTTCCCAGGTTCAAGGGATTTTCCTGCCTCAGCCTTCCAAGTAGCTGGGATTACAAGCACCTGCCACCATGCCTGGCTAATTTTTTTTTGTATTGTTAAGTAGAGGTGGGGTTATACCATGTCGACTAGGCTGGGATTGCCTGCCTTGGCCTCCGAATGTGCTGGGATTACAGGCATGAGCCACTGTATCTGGCCTGTTGTGTTGGTTCTTGCTCTTTACTCGGAGGCTCTCTTATTTGCATAAATGTTTGGACTGTCTTAGCTCTCCTGTGAAAGGAACTTTTTGCCATATTATAGTGGCACACTATCTCCTGAAATGCATTCTGCCCTCACATCTGTACCCAGCATTGATAGAGCAGCTCAGTCTGGTGTTCGTAGCATGTACCTGGTGTCTTTTCTGAAATGTTTGCCGATTTTCATGGTTTAGACATCGCTCAACTCATTCTGAGCTAGCTGGATCACTTTTTCCATTCCAGTCTGACAAACTTTGTCTTTTAAGTGGATTTCTTAGTCCATTTACTTTTTTCCCCTTAGCCTGTTTATGCTGCTGTAACAAAATGCCTGAGACCAGTTCATTTATGAAGAACAAAAATTTATTTCTCACAGTTCTGGAAGGTGGAAGTCGGAGAGCCTGGCGCCACTGGAGGGCCCCGTGCCTGTTGCTGTGTCCTCTGTGGCTACAAGGACAGAGGTGTGGACAGGACTGCCTCCCATTCCCAGCCCTTCATAGCAGCCAGTGCTCGTCCACCCACGAGGGCAGAGCCTCCCCGAACAGGGCACCAAGTGTGGTGGGGGCCGCAGGGGGGTTGGCACTGAGTTACGTGCTGTTGTGTGCTTTCCATTTGTCGGGACGTGTCTTCTCTCTCTCCTTTCGCCAGGGGGCCAGGGTGGGGGCTTATATGTTTCTTCCTGCTCCATTTATTTTTTTCTCTTTACAATTTGGAGATTGTACAGTGTCTTTTTGTGGTTATGTTGGGAGTTTGCCTTTGTCATTTCCTGGATGCTCGCAGATGTTAGGACTTGTTTAGACTGTGGAGTGGTTGGGAAATCGTCTGGTCTGGGCCTCCCTGGAGCACCTGTTGGCCTGCCTTTCCTCCTGCCCCATCTGTGCCTACCTCTGCTGTGTGGTGTGTTTGTGCTTTTTCTACACTAGTATTTTCTACAAGGAGCCTAGTAATGAAACTAGGGAACATGTAGTTTGAGGTTCTCTTGAAGGTGAAAACTTAGAAGGTTGTTGAGAGTCTCACGCCTCATCTGCTGTTGCTGGAAGTTGCTGCTCCAGCCGCCTCCAGCCTCACGTCCGGCCGTCCACTGTGCTCCTGTGCCCTCCTGCCTGGGAGCTCTTTGTTCTTCCCAGTCTGAAGGTGTTGGCAGCTCCCAGCATGCGTGAGGGTGCCCTCATTTCTGGCCCTCTTTATTCCTGGGCCCTTCGGCCCGGAGTGTCCTCCTGGATGCTTGCATTGTGGGCTTATCCTCTAGACGCTGAGGCAGCGTTCAGACAAGGAGGAGGAGCCTTTATTCGTGGGTCATTTTGGCAGACAGGATTATTTCATCCTCAAGAGGGTAAAATCTATATCAGACATATATTTTCTGGGAGTGCGCAGACAGCAGTGGCCTGTGTTGGCCCTGATGGGGTCTCGAGTTGGTGGTCCTGCCTGGAGGCCTGGCCAGGCATTCACAGCAGGGGGTTGTCTTTGGATGGCTGCAGCTACTGTCTCTGTTTGCGATGTGGAAATAATACCATCTGTTAGCTGAGGCTCTTTAGAGGCTCCAAATAAAATAACATATGAAAGTAAAGCACTGTGCAGATGTAATCTGAAATGGATCATTAAGCCCTGGTCATGACTTAGGGGGCTGGGAAACTGTCCTGAGTCAGGGTTGCCCACATGTGCTCAGCATACACTGCTCTGTGTGCTCCTCCTAGAGCACACACCCCGGGGATTGTTCCCAGCGTACAGATGAGGAGACTGAGGCCCAGGAAGTCCTGTGCTGAAAGCCTCAGTTGGGAGCAGGGGTGTGTGGGCCCAGCTTGAGGAGAGGCTGGCTGCCTGCGCTGACATTTATGTCTGTGACGTGCCCCCGGGTTCAGAGGGTCAGAGCTGGCCATGAGTGTAAGTGGATGGATTCCCCATACCCAAAACAGCACGTGATCTGTAGCGTCCAAGGTGCCTTTGTTTCCCCTACTCTGCTAGTTCATGGGAGCGAAGAGCATAGCCTAACGACCTGCAGAGCATAAACTGTGTCAGACACAGGCAACGCGGGGACAGCTGGTGGGAGGCATGCCATGACGCATGCTGCGCTGCGATTCTAGTTGGAGGCCCCTCCTTGAAAAACATGAGCTGTGAATCATTTGTGATAACCCTATTAGTCGTCGTCTGTGGAGGCTGTGGATGTAACTAAGTTCAGGTTCGTTGCCGCTTTGTGTTTTCTGACTGGGGTGAGGTTGTGAACGAGGTCAATTGTCTGGCAAATCCAAGAGGAGGCGCTGTGTTTTGCATGCGCCCTCACCATCCCTCCAGCCGATGCCAGGCTCTCTCTCTCATTTGCTCGTGCACGTTATGTGTTAGGAATACCTGTGTACCCTGCCTTTTAAGAGATTACACATAAAAACATAAATCTGAGCTGATTTTTATTTGGAAATAATTCACCGCAGATTCAGTTAAAACAAAGTGTTGGAGCTTATAATTAAATGTTAATTTTTCTCTTTTTGGAAACACAGGTATTGCTTTTACAAAATCTGCTTAGGCCCAGCGCAATGGCTCACATCACACTTGTAATCCCAGCCCTTTGGGAGGCTGAGGTGGGTGGATCACTCTTGAGGTCAGGAGTTTGAGACCAGCCTGACCAACATGGTGAAAGTAATGCCATTTCTACTAAAAATACAAAAAGTTAGCCGGGTGTGGTGGTGCACACCTGTAATCCCAGCTACTCAGGAGGTTGAGGCTGCAGTGAGCCTTGATCATGCCACTGCACTGCAGCCTGGGCGACAGTAGAGAGACTCTGTCCCAAAGCAAATAACAACAACAACAAAATCCTTGGATTTGCAAACAGACATGAGCACATAATTTTTATCGGCTTGTGCCTCCCGAATTCGGGATTATGAAGCATGTAAATGACGCCTGGTCTGGGCTCCGTGGCACCAGCCTTCTTCTCATTCTCCTCTTTCCCTTCTCCCCATTCCTTCGCCTGTTGGGCATAAATTATCACAAAAAGGCACTCCGAGAGAACGAAAGCTGGGTTCTTCTGTAATAACGTTTTTCATGTTTTAACATGCAGTGTGTGTTTCCTTGGAGTATTTAGTTTTAATGAGGGCTATAATGAGAAGTATTTCTGTAGGACCCATAAATAGACTTTTACACCATGAAATATCAAGTTTGTTTTTTCTCCGAAGAATGTCAGCTCATACTTGGGGATTTATTCGCCCAGTTTTCGATATAATGCTTCAAAAAGACGCTAGAGGGGAAACAAGGAAAGGGCATATCCTGCTCAGGCGCGCGGCATGCTGGGAGAGCTGCGCAGGCAGGGAGTTCACGCTGGCTTCTCCCTGCCCGTCCCTCCTCACCCTTTGCCCTGTTCATGTTGGGCCATCTCTTTGCAGACCTGGTCCGGAGTGTTGCTGGTTTATCCTGGACTAAATGCTGTCTTCCCAGGGTCTCAACGTGTCTGGGAAATTCCATGTTTTCTGACTCTCAGGTGAAATGGACTGTTTTCTTCAAAGGTAGAAACTGGTTCAGAGGTCTGAACCTGGATTCTTGCTCAGCTTTACCAGAAACTCTTGATGTTCCACCTGGAACCTTTGCCCAGGTACTCGACCTCATTCTCTCTCCTGGTAGAGACCTACCTGTCAGTACCTGTGTTGCACTTTGAGGCCCAGATGCCAAGATCTGGAATGGCCCTGAGAGAAGGGACTAAGTGCCCATGGTGGTGTGAGGCAGAGGGTGGGAAGCAGAGCCATGGCCAGTGGAGGTGCAGCACTCCCGCGGCTGAGCCGTGGCTGCTGTGGCCAGTGGAGGTGCAGTGCTCCCGCAGGTGAGCCGTGGCTGCTGTGGCCAGTGGAGGTGCAGCACTCCCGCGGCTGAGCCGTGGCTGCTGTGGCCAGCGGAGGTGCAGCACTCCCGTGGGTGAGCCGTGGCTGCTGTGGCCAGTGGAGGTGCAGTGCTCCTGCAGGTGAGCCGTGGCTGCTGTGGCCAGCGGAGGTGCAGCGCTCCCGCGGGTGAGCTGTGGCTGCTGTGGCCAGTGGAGGTGCAGCACTCCTGCGGGTGAGCCGTGGCTGCTGTGGCCAGTGGAGGTGCAGCACTCCCGCGGGTGAGCCGTGGCCGCTGTGGGCTGGTCCATCCATGCCAGACTCTGCCATCTCTTGGCCACTTTTTGTTTGTGCTCATGCTTGTGCAGAGTGTTAATCCAAGGACCTCATTTTGCTTTTGTAGGTCTATGATTAGACAAATGAATTAGGCATACGTGGCATTGCTCCCATTGTTAACAGTAGGATTTAGGGGTTGGGTGGGGTGGGAGAGGAGGCAGTGGGTGGTCCTTACTTTAAATCTGGCATATTTTTTATGCCATTATCCTCTATTTACAGCTTTCAGAAATCAGCTGGTGTCACTGCACATATGTTTAGAGCCGTTGCTAAGGTGACGAGCCCAGCAACCCACACAGGCCTTCTGGAAGGCAGAGAAGCTGCGTGGTGGGGCCTGTTCACATTGGGGCCTCATCTGTCCAACCTGTGGGTATCTGCAGATTGCCCTGTTCCAACTTAAATTGTCTGCTTCCTCTTGGTTTGATTGCCTGATTAATGAATAATTTAAAAAGAAAAAACGTTGTGGTGTCTTTAATACAGAGAAACAGACCCGCAGCATTGTTTCCAAAGCGTGTCTCCTTTCCATGATTGCAGCTGCTTTCACCTTTCTCATTCACCTTAGAAACAAAGCTGTGGGCTTCAGGCTTTTCTCCGTGGAAACCTGGATTTCTTTTCTAATATTGCATATAAATAGTCCACATAACTTGAGTTATGGCTTATTAATGTTTTCCTGGGTATATGTTAAAGGATTCTGAAGTCATTTATATTTAAAAACGTTTTCTTTGTGTGTGTTGGTGAGTCTTTGATCTGCTTTGGAAGGTAGGAGTGTCAGTCCAGGGCTCTGTCAGCTGATGCTCACTCCCACATCACTGCCCACGTTTGGAAATTGAGAAGGTGCCTTACTAAACGTTTTTGGGGTCTGGACTCTCTGAGAATTGAGTAAAAGCTATGGATCCTCTTCCCAGGACAGTGCGCATGCCTGTCCATCTTCTTTGTGATTTCTGGGGTTTCAGAACTCTCTGGGCCGTCGTGCCTCTTCTGAGCTCTTGTTTTGCTAACGGACAGCCTCCTGTTAGCCCTTGAGTTTATAGTTTTTATTTGAATGAAATTTGTTAATTATGTTGTCTCTCTCTTTTTTTTTTTTTTTTTTTTTTTGGCCAGGAAATATTCTATTGAGAACCAGGGACACAGCCATAAGAGAGGGAAGCACAGAGGACTGCAAACCAACACCCAGTAGCCAGCAAGGGCCCTCTGGGCCAGGAATGCTGCATCCTGCGGTCCTCATAGTCTCCCACCAGTAGACATACATTACTGGGCATCCAGGGGAGGGGGCAGTGGCTCTGGTATCCCCGAGAGTGAGAGGATATATGATGCCTCATTATGAGCGACAGGGTAAGGAGGTAAAATGGAGGGTCCATCACTGCCTAAGACCACCTCCTCCTCTCAGAGCCAACACGAGGTGGAGGACTGAACCACCTAAAATCCTGTAATCAGCTGCTGTCTTCTCATCATCGTTGGCCACCGTAGATGAGCCTCTGCTGTTGTGGAGGGATTCCCTCTTTCTCCTCCACGTGCTCCTTGATTTGCTCCACCTTATCTGTAGGTTCAGTGTCAGTCTCAATTTCCTTTCCGGTCAGCGTCTTCACTTTAATTAGCATCTTCTTTCCAGTCTGGGACTGCACGCGGATAAATTGCTGCTCCTGACACTCCGGTCGCGGCTGCCGCTCCCTAGCACTCTGTCTGCGAGTGTATTGTCTCTTTTTGTAGAGTGTAATCTTGTTACAGAAAAAAGATTATGTGCAGAGTACTGTTTCCCCTTTTCCAGCCAAGATCTCTTAATAAAAGTTTTACAACAGGACTGGGCACCTGTAATCCCAGTGCTTTGGGAGGCAGAGACGGGTGGACTGCCTGAAGTCAGGAGTTCAAGACAAGCCTGGCCAACATGGTGAAAATGCGTCTCTACTAAAAATACGAAAATTAGCCGGGTGTGGTGGTGGGCACCTGTAATCCCAGCTACTTGGGAGGCTGAGGCAGGAGAATCCCTTGAACCCGGGAGGCGGAAGTTGCAGTGAGCCGAGATGGCGCTACTGCGTTCCAGCCTGGGCGACAGAGGGAGACTTCATACCCCCGTCCCCCCAAAAAATCCTTTTTTTTTCTTTTAAACAACAGAAGACATCCGCCCTAATCAGGAGTGAAAGGCGGTATGTTTGTCAGTGACTGTACAGTGTGACGCTTCGTCGGGTTTTTACAAAGCATTTTACAGTTTCCTGGAATTCCATTTCTAGTTGTAATTTTTAGATTTGTAAAGAAACAAATACTTTAGTGTTGTTTGTATTCGCAAAAAATTGGAAAAAAACAAATGTCAGTCAACAGGAGGATGGATTTTTTTCAAACAGTGAAGAGCACACTGCAGTTGTCATAAGAACAGTAGAACTGCCTGTATGCACACAGATAAATCCCAGAGCAGAGCGTGGAGGGACAGGCAGGCAGGAACCGCCCAGTACGTTACCTGCAAAGACGTCGGCAGTCCTCGGCGTAGGCTTAGGTGTAGCATGAATGTCAAAGCACCGATAGGAATGATTAGCCTCAAAATCAGATTTACACTGAGAAGGAACTGCAGCAGGATGGGGCTTATATAAGGGGCTTCAACCGTTATGTAAGTTTTAAATTTTAAAATTCTAAGGCAAATATGGCAAAATGAACAGATGGTGGATATGTTTGTATTCTTCTTCATACTTTTCTGTGTGCTTCAAAACTTTTAAAGAAAACATTAGCTATTGTTAACTTGTTGTAAAATGATACGGTTAGAAAATATTTTCTATGTAGAAATCATAAAATATACCCCATTCTAAATAAATTCTGAAATGGTTTGAAAAAGAGCCACCTTTACACCTGACACTTCACAAACGCCGGGTGCACTCAGGGTCGGATGGGCTTCTCAGACCATGGAGCTTTCACATTCAGCCTGTGTGGTGTGTGGTGCTGCCAGCTGGCTTCCCCAGCTCTCAGTGCTCTGCGTTTTGATTTGCTAGTGTAAGCCTTCAAGCAGACCTGGAGCCCTCTTACTGCTTTGGTTTGTACCAAGGAGGAATTCACACCTCTCTAGGTCCTTTTATTGCTTAACGCACGATTTTGACGTAATACCAAAAATTCCTCTTCATTGTAATAATGGACTGAAAAGTGGACCTTTTGGCAGGCATCACGGGAAGAAGTTTCTAATTGGAATATGGGTTCTGGTCCTCGTGTTCTTGAGAACCTGTAGTTACAGGGATCCGGGGGTACACAGTTCACCCATCAGCAGTTATCCAGGACATCTTTCCCCTGGTTTAGAGGATCCTGGATGTGCTCCGCTCACCCATCAGCAGTTACCCAGGACGACTCTCCCCTGGTTTAGAGGATCCTGGATGTGCTCCGCTCACCCATCAGCAATTACCCAGGACGACTCTCCCCTGGTCTAGAGGATCCTGGATGTGCACCGCTCACCCATCAGCAATTACCCAGGACGACTCTCCCCTGGTTTAGAGGATCCTGGATGTGCTCCGCTCACCCATCAGCAATTACCCAGGACGACTCTCCCCTGGTCTAGAGGATCCTGGATGTGCACCGCTCACCCATCAGCAATTACCCAGGACGACTCTCCCCTGGTTTAGAGGATCCTGGATGTGCACCGCTCACCCATCAGCAATTACCCAGGACGACTCTCCCCTGGTCTAGAGGATCCTGGATGTGCACCGCTCACCCATCAGCAATTACCCAGGACGACTCTCCCCTGGTTTAGAGGATCCTGGATGTGCTCCGCTCACCCATCAGCAATTACCCAGGACGACTCTCCCCTGGTCTAGAGGATCCTGGATGTGCACCGCTCACCCATCAGCAATTACCCAGGACGACTCTCCCCTGGTTTAGAGGATCCTGGATGTGCACCGCTCACCCATCAGCAATTACCCAGGACGACTCTCACATGGTTTAGAGGATTGGGGCAGGGGGTCACTGCTCACCCATCAGCAGTTACCCAGGGTGTCTCTCCCTGGGTTTAGAGAGTCAGGTCAGGAGCATATGGACACATCATTCCTTCCTGGGTCCTAAGTCCAGTGAGGCCATGGGTTGCAACTTTGACGGGAAAGGAGGTTCCCACGTGCTTTCGTTATGGGTTTGCATCTGAGTGATTTACTTGTTACTAATTAGGCTTCTTTTGCTCCAGACCTTTCAGTTGAGAGAGGGAAATTATTGTTTTGCCTGGCTGATTCTCTAAATGCTGAAAAGAGCAGAGATTTTTTTTTTTTTACCTATTTCTGCAAAAACTCTTTTTTTTTTTTTTCTTTTTTTAAACAGAGTATGTGTTAACTACAGTATTTCCACTACTGACAGGCCCTTTTCAAATCAATGTTTTAATTTTGCAGGTAGTCATTATTTGTCAACACTCCTGTAAACAGGTGTCTGTCCTGGCTTGGTAGGGGAGGGACTAACAGAGACTCACATCCTGGAGGACACAGTGTGGCACTCACGGCAGCACCCAGACAGAGTGAACGTGCTGTGCTGCAGAGGTGCCCACCCCCTGGCACAGTAAGGGTGGGTCCGGGGGTGCCACACCCACTGAAACTGGGTGATTGGGGCAGTGTCCTGGGAGCCTGACAGAACAGCATCCCGGGATGACCACCATGGTTGCCTCTGGAGCTCCTGAGTGGCAGAGTGACATAGTGGCCCTGGTGTGTAGGGAGTCAGCATGATAGTGGCACCAAGTGACATGGGAGGCGGGTCACAGTGTTGCTTGTCACTCATGGGACAGTGAGCTTGGAAGCTGGACCCTCATGCTCAGCAGGTGCTTGCAGTCCAGGAGCTGTAGTCCCAACAGAGGGGGATTCCACACACAGTAGAGTGAACAGAGGGAGAGGAACAGACATTGCATGGCTCAGCTGCCTCCGGCCCCGCCCGTGTGACCTGGGCAGACTTGTTTTCCATTGAGGAAAGAGCTGCACGTTGCCTGCGTGTTTGGAATTGCTTAGACCATATTCGTGTGTTGTGCAGTGGAGTTAACAGTGTGAAAACTGTGAGTGAATGTCTGATGACACGTCCAGTGAGACCCAGCACTCAGTTCTGCTTGGTCATGTGGCGCTGAGGACTCCAAGTCACCTGAAGTGTTCTCCTTTCTGACGTTTCCTCTGGAGCTTTTGGCATGGGGCTTCATCCATTAATCTGTGGGTTTTAGCAAATTTTTAATGTGCAGGGTTTGGTTTTTTTTTTTTTTTTTTTTTTTTTTCCTTCTCAACCATTAAGCAGGAGGATAATTTGCAGGGTTTTGTTTTTTTGTTTTTGTTTTTTGAGATAGGATCTCTGTTGCCCAGGCTGGAGTACAGGTGGTGTGAGCTCAGCTCACTGCAGCCTCTGCCTACCAGGTTCAGGTGATCCTCCAATCTCAGCCTCCGAAGTAGCTGGGACTACAGGTGTGCCACATCTGGCTAGTTTTTTCTTTCTTTTTTTTTTTTTTTTTTTTTTTTTTTTTTTTTTTTGGAGAGACAGGGTTTCACCGTGTTGCCCAGGCTAATCTCCAACTCCTAAGCTCAGCCTGCCTGAGCCTCCCAAAGTGCTGGGATGACAGGTGTGAGCCGCCACGCCCAGCCTGCTGTTGTTCTCTTATGGAAAGACATTTTTTTATGTTTAAAATGTGACACTTGTATTGAAACCCTTTTGTCGTCTCTCATATAGTCAGAACATTAGAAACAGATTGTAGGGCGTGTTTTTAGGACAGGCTGGGTCCTAGTGCCTGTGTTCCCGGTCATGGCCACGGGGCGGAGTGGCACCCACAGGTGGCTAAACTTCCCTACAAAGCATCACTTTAACCTCGTGTCTCATTAAAGTGCTGGGTTCCCACCAGTACAGAAGAAACGGTATTGTGATTTTGACTTTAGAGGAAATGGTGAGAAATGTGGGCAGTGTCTTGCTGTAGGACTCCTCCTGCACCCCTCTGCCTCCTCCTTCAGTGTTTACCTGGCCCTAGCACCACGGGGCCGCCATGGATGCAGAAGCCGGCAGCAGACACACTCCTTCCTGGGTCTTTGAATCCAGCATGCTGTCTGTGGACACTGCCCCCCAAGGTCGGACAACGATCTTGGGTGTGCAGGCAGTCACGTGCTCTGGTGCGTGTGCATTCTGTGGGCATGCCCCGCCAGGTCTGATGAGATCTTGAGGAGTGCCGGCAGTCGCGTGCCCTGGTGCGTGTGCTTTCTGTGGCTGATGTCCTGCACCTGCTTCCAGCTAGGCACCAGTTCTGTCTCTGTCGATGTGGCTCTTGCCTCAGCCCCTCAAGTCTTGAGTAGCCCACGAGGACAGTGGCTCTGAGCTCCACAAGTATCCCGGACAAGTGGCCAGAGACCTGGGTTCTGTGGATTACATGGCAGAAAACTATGACTGAAAACTGGATCAGCAGATTAACAGTTAAAGCTTTTTGCAAACCACCTGCCAGGAATAGTATGTAAGGTTTCCTGTGAATGTTGGCCCTCACTTCTTAATTTAGAAACACTAATAAAAGACCCATCTGAGAGAGTCAGAGGGCATTTCGAAGCATGGTGCATGGTCCTGTCTGTGGCGCATGCCTCAGCACAGGCAGGGGTCTGGCCAGCCAGCTGCCGGCTTGCAGGGATCCTGCCCCACTGTTTCTCCTAGCCCTTTAAAAGTACAGGCTGTAGGGGAAACTCACAGGTACCCTCAGTCAAACCATAGCACAAACTTGTGAGAACTAAGACTGGTGCCTCTCACAGTCAGTGATGCCTTAGTCCTTGCTGTTTGCAGGCCCCTGGACACCCATGTGCTCTGTCCTCAGCTAAGGTGCAGACACAGACTTCTTACCTCGGCTTGTGTGTGTGACGGGCTTCGCGAACCGAAGGTTCCCTGCCAACGCGACATCACTCGCTGTTCCGTTACAGGGGTCCTGAGGCAGCACACACAGGCTTTCATCGGAGCGGTACGGCCTTCATAGGGACAGCATCTGCCCCTCGCCCACTGTGTGCTAGGTGAGAACCCACTCACCTGTGGCTCAGGATGGCAGAGACCCCTGAATGCAGAGGCCTCGAGGTGCTCCCATGCTTCTCTGGGATCTGTGGATTCGGTCCTGTGCTGGAAGGAACTGGAGCCTCCTCTGTGTGGCCCTATTGCAGCCCCTGCTTTGGGGTGTACTGGTCTCTTCTGGGAACGGGGGTAGTGTGAGGCTGTCACACAGGCCCGGCCCCGCATCTGAGCCTTCATGGAATGCCAGGACGATGGGGAAGGCGTGCACTGAGCTCACTGCTGTGCTCCTCACAGTGCCTCCACAGGCCGCACACGGGGCATTGGGGCGTGTCTTGGTTAGTTATTTGGGGAGGTGGTCATCAGTCAGTCTTAGTCTTTTCTTTGTTGTTCTTTGAGGTATAACATCCATGCAGGAAATGGCACACATCTTAGGTGCGCATGATAGAGTTCATGTCACACGTACCTGTGGGACCACCCAGTGAAGGTGCAGGATTCCTCCCGGACCTTTCCTCTACCCTGATTCTTGAGTTTCTGCCTGGCCCCTAATTGCACGAAGCCCTCATGCATTCAGAAGCCACAGCAAACACACTTGTGTTTGGCTCTTGGCATCCAGTGTGCTGTCTGTGGACACCTGCACGCCCTGATGTTATGGTTTGCCTGCACTCATTTGCTCTTCTGCTGGTGGACACTTGAGCCTTTTGCAGTTGGAGGGTGTTTTGCACAATTGAGTGTGGTGTGACGTGGTAGGCTGCCTGTGCTGCCCTCACCGGGGTGTGCGTGGGATGCTCCTGGGCTGTGGCCCCTCATGGAGCATGGCTGAGCCTGTGCTGGGCTCTGCTTGCTCTGGGTCAGGATCTGGCTACTTCTCACGGGCCCCACAGCCTGCCGCATGTCGGCTGCCCACACGGGTAGTGCATTTTCCCATTACTTTGCCAGCCTGGGGTTGGAAATGGCAGGACCCCTCCTTCTGAGAGGAAGGAAAGCGGTGGAGGAAGAGAGGGCTCCGCAGAGAAGGGCAGGCTTGGAGGAGTGAGGAGAGGTGGACTCAGCTCAGAACCTGAGAGCAGGTTCTTTCCATTCAGTCTTGGAGTACCCTCAAATGTCACCAACTTCAGAAACTTAGCCATATTGACAATACACTCCCAGTCAGCAGGGATTGTGAAGGTCATTGATGAGGGCCAAGCTGGGCATCCAACACTGTCCTGAGCTCGCAGCTTGCATCTTGGGAACAGTGCTTTCTCTTTTCTGTTTTTTGGGTTTTTTTTTTTAATTTTAATTATTTTATTTTATTTAAAGACAACATCTCACTCTATTGCCCCGGCTGCAAACCTGCCTAATTTGTTTTGTAGAGTCAGGGTTTCATCATGTTACCCAGGCTGGTCTTGAACTCCTGGGCTCCAGCAGTCCACCCAATTCAGCCTCCCAAACTGCTTGGATTATAGGCGTGAGCCACTACACCTGGCCTTATTTCTGTATTTTGTAGATTGAGAAACTTATATATATCTGACTGCAAATCGAGGGCTCTCAACCAGTTAGAGCAGCGTTTGAATTGTCCCCACTACTTCCAGTTGTGAGAAAAGTAGTTTACCTCTCTGTTCATAGCATACACCCCACCTACTGGGAACATGCTCACAAAATAATACTCTCTTTTTCCATGATGGTGTGTTCAGTGCCCCCTGATACTTTCTGTTCTGTATTATTTCACTGTCACAAAAAGGCTTTATTCATAATTGCCAAAACGTGGAAGCAGCCGAGATGTCCTGCAGAGGTGAATGGATCGGTAACCCAAGGTCCATCCAGACAACGGAGTATTATGATGCTATAAAAACAAGTGAGTTGCTAGGCCCTGAAAACACACAGAGGGACGGTAAATGCACGCTGCTGAGTGAAGGCAGCCCAGCTTACAAAGACTACACTCTGTAGGGTTCCTACTCTGTGACACCCAGGAAAGGGCAAAACTGTGGATCAGAGATGCCAGGGGCTGTGGAGAGGGAGGGACGGAGGGATGTGTAGCAGGAGCACGGGGGCCCTGGGGCAGCGAAGCTACTCTGCATGATACCACAGCCGTGGGTCCACGTCAGGATACGTGCGTCCAAACCATACGCTGCACAGCAGCAGCTGGACCCTGCGGTCGTGTGGCCTGTGGGTGATGACGCTGTGTCCAGGGGGTCACGACTGCAACAAACGGCCACTCTCTTTGGGATACTGAGGCCGGGGGTGCAGGGGAACCCTCTGTACTTCATGCTGAGTTTTGCTGTAAACCTAAAGCTGCTTTAAAAAATAAAATATATTTTTTTATTTTAAATGGCTCTCTAACATGCTAAAATGATTCAGGAATTGACCTTAGTCATAACCCAGAAGTTGTGATGCAGTACTGTGTCTTTTAGTAGAGTTCCCAGAGCATTGTTGAGCTTCGACACTGAGTCCAGTGATGTCAGGCCAGGCAGGCATTTGTGCGTCCTCCACAGGGGACCCTTGTTCCCTGGGGCTTCCCTGTTACTCTGGGGGACCACGTGTCAGATCCCCCAAGTGTGCTGGATGGGAAAGCCACTGAGAACCGTGGGGCGGCACCTCTGTTCTGCTGCAGCTCTTGTTTCTGGAGTTTGTAATTACGTTGTACTGTGGACCCTTGCATCAAGAAATAAAGCAGCCCTAAGGAGTCATACAAAATAGGAGTATAAAGGTAAGAAATGGAAGTTTCTAAGTGAATTGCTTTCTTTCTCACTTGCACCTGGATAACCTCCTTAGTGGTGTGGAGAGTGAAACTATGGAAATGAGGGCAGTGAGGTGCTTTCTCTCTTAGCAGCTCCGTGCATCGGAGAGGGCATTGCAGACGAGGCCCCAGGGAACCCCGCCTGCCTCTCAGCACCTCTCTCCTTGTGTTTGTCCTCTGCTTTTTTCTAAAGCCGTGACAGTGTGATAACATGGATTTAGGTAGTGCTTTACTGTTTACAAAGTACATTTTCATCTAATCCCCACAAGATCCTTTAAGAGAATGTGTTCTTGTCCTCATTTTATAGGAGAAGTTGGTGAGAATCAGTGAGCGGATGAGGTGAGAGTTTTCCTGCGTTTGTCTTGGGCTGCAAGTGCCATTTCTCTCCAGTGCTGCTCCTCCATCCCCATCTGCGGGT
This sequence comes from Aotus nancymaae, assembly GCF_030222135.1. NCBI lineage: Eukaryota > Metazoa > Chordata > Mammalia > Primates > Aotidae > Aotus > Aotus nancymaae. Next base: position 754,248 of record NW_026988510.1, read on the forward strand.
GTAGGTGGTGGCAGCCTAGGGGGACGCATGGAGCTCAGGCATCTCTGCCCTCTGGGACTCGGGGGCTCGGGGTTTCCTTCTGAAACACCAAAGATGCTTCAGCCATCACAGGACTTCACAGAACTGAAGAGTGTTCACGGGCGTTTTGTATGAGTTGGGTTTTTAGTTTTTTGTTTGTTTCAATGTTTGTAGACTGCTCGTGAATTGCTCCTTTTTTATGAGAATTCTTTAATACATAAGGGAGTCATTTCTTTGACACATTCTGAAGTTTTCTGGCATTTTGTCTTTTGAGTTTTAAAATTTTTGTTATCATATTTTATAGAGACGGGGTCTTGCTTGCCCAGTCTGGTCTCAAACTCCTGGGCTCGAGTGATCCTCCCACCTCAGCCTGCTGGTTCTGGGATTACAGGCATGAGCCACTGCACCCTACTGAGTTTTAAAATTTTTACTCAAAGTGTTGTATGCCCTTCTTAACAGAGAGTGTGGTGAATACAGTGATGATGACAGTTCCCAGCCTGTGGGTTCCACTTGCCGGAGCCATCCCCTCCCGTTACCCGGAGCCAAACCTGAGACCGCAGCATTGCAGTCGCAGAAAACAATCAAAACCATCACCGTGTGTTAGACTAAATAAAAATTAAAAGAGCTCACAGGCTAGGTGTGGTGGCTCACGCCGCTGGCCCCAGTATTTTGGGAGGCTGAGGCAGGAAGATCCCTTGAGCCCAGGAGTTTGATTGTTTTGTACGCTCCAGCCTGGGCGACAGAGGAGATCCTGTGTCTCACTATATATCTATAAATATCTCTATCTCGGTGGTGAGTCCTCGTGTGCCTGAACTTCCTCAGTGTTACCACACACCCTGTGCTATCAGAAGGCTCTGTCCTAAGTGGACCATTTTAAACAGTTCTGAGTGTGAACTGGGTTCCATACAAGGTCTATACACTAAGATTCTTTTATGTCTTTTTTAATCCATAAACCCTCCCCATGTTCTTTTCTCTTGGATTGTTTCCCACATTTGCCAGAGATCTGGGTCTTTTGTCCCGTAGAGTGTTCTGTCTGTTGGGTATATGACGTGAACTGTGTATCTACTTGTGAATTTTCTATTAGCCTCATTGTAGAGTAAAAAGAAACACATGAAGTTAATATTAAGAACGCATTTTATCAGGCCGGATATGGTGGTTCATGCCTGTAATCCTAGTGCTTAGGGACGCCAAGGCAGGCGGGTCACCTGAGGTCAGGTGTTTGAGACTAGCCTGTCCGATGTGGTGAAACCCCATCTCTACTAAAATTAAAAAAATTAGCCGGCCTTGGTGGCATATGCCTGTAATCCCAGCTACTCAGGAGACTGAGGCAAGTGAATTGCTTGAACCTGGGAGGCGGAGGTTGCGGTGAGCCTAGACAGTGCCACTGCACTCCAGCCTTGGGGGCAGAGTGAGACTCCGTCTCAAAAAAAAAAAATGTATTTCATCAAACCTGGCATATGCCAAAATACTGTCATTTTAACATGTAATCGATATGAAAAGTATTCGTGAAATTTTTTTGGTATTAAGTCTTTGAAATCAGAGTGTATTAAATGCTTCAGCTCATCTCAGCTTGGACTGACCCAGCGTCCAGTGCTTAGTGGCTCCACGTAGCTCGCAGCTGTGTTCATTGCCTGTCTAGCTCTGAGAGTGTCTTCCAGTCTGGATGGGACGTTCCGTGGTGGTATCACGCATCTCTTGTCCCTGAGGGAGCTGTGCATTGGCATTTGGATCTAGAGGCATGGTGAGATTCAGATTCACTTGTATTGGTGTTTTTCTTGTTCTTTTTTTGGCAAGACTGCTTCGTAGCGTTCATCATTTTGCAGTAGGGCGCACACAGCATCTGGCTGCGTCCCGTTTTGTCAGGCAACCCTGCATGGATGCTGATTGCTTGGCTCCACTGATTAATTAGGCTTGCATGTGGTGATGCTGTGACTCTGCCATTCTCTCGTTGCTGGAATATTTGTGTGTGGAGATCGTTTCCTCCCATCCTCTGTCAGGTTGAGGCACAGCTTATGTTTCAGAATAATAAATGTTTGATTGCCCTTAACAATTTTCAAAACAGTGACTTTTTTTTTTCAGGCAGTATCTCGTTCTGTTGCCCAAGCTGGAGTGCAGTGGCATACTCCACCTCTACATCCCAGGCTCAAGCGATTCTCCTGCCTTAGCCTCCTGAGTAGCTGGGACTACAGGAGCACGCTACTCGTATTTTTAGTAGAGACGGGGTTTCACCATGTTGACCAGGGTGGTCTCAAACTCCTGACCTTAAGTGATCCACCCAACTCAGCCTCCCAAAGTGCTGGGATTACAGGTGCGAGCCACTGTGCATGGCCATCATTGCAAACTGTATACTGAACAATCTCAGAATAATTCTAACATAACCACCAACAATATTATTATTGAAAATAGGAAGATTTGGCCAGGCACAGTGGCTCACGCCTGTAATCCGAACACTTTGGGAGGTCAAGGTGGGCAGATCATGGGGTCGGGAGTTGAAGACCAGCCTGGCCAACAGAGTGAAATCCTGTCTCTACTAAAATACAAAAATTGCGTGGGCATGGTGATGTGCGTGGCTGTAATCCCAGCTACTTAGGAGGCTGAGGCAGGAGAATCGCTTGAACCCAGGAGGTGGAGGTTGCAGTGAGCCGACATCATGCCCTTGTACTCCAGTCTGAGCAAGAGTGAGACTCAGTCTCCAAAAAATAAAAATAAAAATAAGGTTTTTTGCTTATGATATTTTTTAAACTTTTAATTTTTGTCCTCCGGGCATTTAGCACTAATTAGAACTGTGCAGTGAGATTACCAGGTTTTCATCAAAAGCCACTTGTGTAACAGTTTAAAGAATGTCCGCAGCATCTTTGGTCTGCCGTCCTTTGGAAGGTAGAGCGCCATTCTCTGCTGAGTGTGGGCTGCACGTTGTAACTCACTGAGGAGGAACCGGATGAGGTGGAAGTGAAGCCATGGGACTTCTGATACTAGAGGTGCCCTGACTTCCTCCTTGCCACCCATCAGTCACTGTCCCGGGGAAGCCAGCTGCCATGTCACGAAGACCCTCACACAGCCCCATGGACGTGTCCACACATCTAGTCTGTCTGTGCACCAAGGAATTCAGGCTTTCTGCCAGAACCGGCAACAGCTGCCCCCCCACCCCGCCCCCACCCGTGCGAGCGGCCCCCTGGGGAGCAGCCCCTCCCACTGCACTGGCCCCACTAGCACCTGACTCATCTCCTGAGCCAAGTCCCCCGAGCCCTCCCACCCAGAAGCTGCATGGTGTCAGGAATGCTTTTATGGTGTGGTGTTGGCTCCTGGTCACAGTTGACAGATGCTCTCTCTCCTGCCCCTGGCCCGACACACAGCTAAGTGTATTGCTTCCTCTTCCCTTTTGGAGGTTTAGAGATTGCTTTTTGTATTTTTATATTGAATGTTTTAAATCCTTTAAATGTTAATATTTAACATCAGATATATTTAAGTCATTTTAAACATTATTAAAATGTTTATATTTAATGTGAATATTTAAGTTTTTACAGTCTATTTTTGAGACAAGGTCTCACTGTCTGTTGCCCAGGCTAGAGTGCAGTGGTGCAGTCTCAACTCAGAACTCCTGACCTCAAGTGATCCCCACTCCTCATCCTCCAAAGTGCTGGTATTCACCATGCCCAGTCTCATTTTATATTTAATGGTTTAAATGATGCAAAATGCATGATTCCAAAGCCAAATACACAAAACAAGATTTATGAAAGGAAGCTTACCTTCTACCTCAGTTTTTTTTTTAACTGTATTTCTTCTCCCTTTTTGTGAGAATTAAATTTTTTTGTTACTAGTAAATTTTTTAACAGCTTTATTGGTTATGAATGACATGAAATTCACCCATTTTAAATGTGCAGTTCAGTGGGTTTTGGGAAATGCATACTGTTGGGAAAACACCATCACATGGATGTATAGAATATTTTCATCACCCATGGAAGTTTCCATGTACCCCTTGTTTGTGTTTTTTTTATCCCTTTGAAGTCATTGTAGACTCAAAGGAAGTTGAAAAAATTATAGAGCCTCACGTTCCCTTCCCCAGCTTCCCCTGGTGGTCGGGAATGTGACGTCGGAAGACATGCTGACTGGACCCCAGACTCCATTCAGATCCCACCAGCTCTATCCTGGATACCTGGTCCTAGAGCCTCCTCACGGGGTCCCACCTGTTTGTCCTGGAGGAAGCCAGCTGCCAGGAGTCTCACAGGGAGTGACCTGCAAGATGGGCTTCGTGCACTCACTCAGCAGTGTCCTGCCCTCTGCAGAATCGCCTGCGCTCTTGGGTGTATCCACAGCCATTCCTTTCATTGCTGAGGGGCTGCCATGGTGTGAAGGAAACCCAGTTCGAAGGACATTATTGGGACAGCTGCTGAAGGGTTTTCCCTGTTGTCTGTCACTAGTAGGTCTTTGTGTGCGCATGAGGCTCCATTTCTCAGATAAATGCCCTGGAGTGCAGTCGTCTTGTTGGGTGGCAAGTGCACACTTGGGTTTATGAGGCACCGCCTCGCTGTCCTCCAGAGCAGCAGCACCACTCCCCCTCCCTGCAGCAAGTGAGGGAGTTCCAGCTATGTTCCCTCCTCTCCAGCATTCATTCTTACCTTGTATTTCAGCTGTTCCCATAGGTGTGTAGTCATGTCTCACTATGGTTTTAAGTTTCATTTCCCTAATGGCTTAGGGTGTTGAGTGTCTTTTCATGTGCTTGTTCACCGTGCATACCTCTTCTGAAATGTCTGTATCTTTTCTCTTACTTTCGAGTTAATGTTGGTTTGTTGTTTGGTATTTCTTTCTTCTGCGTGTAAGTCTACCATCTGACTTGTGATTTGCAGATATTTTTCCCTGTCTGAAGTTTGTCTTTGCACTCTTTAAATTAGATCTTTCATAGAGCAAAAGGTTTAATTTTGTCGAGGTAGTTTATTGATTTTTTTCTTTTATGGATTGTGCTTTGGTGCCTTGTTTAACTTTGGCCCTAGGTCCTAAAGATTTTCTCCTATTTTTTTCCTAAACTTTGTATAGGTTTTTATAGTTTTGTTCCATTTGAACCTAAGCATTTTATTTTTATTTGGAGCAACTATAAATGGTACTGTGTCTTTGTTTCTTCTTTTCATGTGATCATTGCTAGGGTATAGAATTAGGATGGGTTTGCATATTGATCTTGGATTCTGTGGCCTTGCTGAACTCTATTAAATAAAGTTTCTCGGGATTTTTGATAGATTCCTTGTGATATTTGACATGGGCACTTAGGCCGTCTTTATTCCATTCCTTCCTTTCTGCCCTATATGCCATTCCATCTGCTTCCCAGTCCGCACTGTGCTGGCCAGATTCTGTTGCGTGTTGAGTGGCAGCCCTCAGCACACCACCCTTGATCATACTAGCCTCGAGCTCTTGGTAGATGGCCTTTACTGTGTTGTGGATGTTTCTCCACACTCCTGTTTCGCTAGGAATTTTTATCATGAGTTTTGAATTTTATCAGATGATTTTCCGTACCAGTTGTGATTATGTGAGTTTTCTTCTTTAGCTGTTGGCATGCTGGGTGACGACTGAGTGAGTGAGTGTTGAGCCGGGCTTGCGTATTTTACTGTCACCAGAAGCGTAGCTGTCCCTCTGAATTTCTAGACCTGTGCAGATTTTTCTCTGGGTTGCACCCACTTTTTTCTGCTTCTCCACATGGTCGTGTATCTGTAGATCCTCATTTGTTCTGTCAGCTCCATGTGCAGATGTGCCTGGATGCCACCATCAGCCCCTGGCGGGGGGCTTTATGTTCAGCCCCTTTCTTAGGAGGCGCTGCAGTGCACTGCTCTCGTCCAGGCACATTTTCGTGTCCTGGTCGTGTTGTTTTGGCTTGGGGTTTGGGTTTTCCTCACACAGGGTCTTGCTCTGTCACCCAGCCTAGAGTGCAGTGGTGTGATCTCACCTCACTGAAGCCTTGACCTCCTGGGCTCACGGGGTCTTCCTGCCTCAGGCTCCCGAGTAGCTGGGATGACAGATGCACAAAACCTCGACTGGCTGATTTTCTGATGTGTTTGTAAAGATGAGACCTCCCTACATTGCCTGGGTCTTGAACTCGTGGGCCCAAAAGACCCCCCTGCCTTGGCCTCCTGAGTAGCTGGGACCACAGGGGTCAGCCACCATGCCTGGCCCTATTTGGGCAGATTGAGCAATGGGTGGCAGGTTGTTGAGTGGTGTGCACCTCGTGCTGCGGGGTGGCTGCGCCCCTTCTGCGGGCCATCCTTCTCTGCGTTCCCAGCAGCGGTGCATGACACTCGTTACCCTTCTAACCTTCCTCTTCCCTGCGTGTTTCTCTCTGCTGGTCACTTCCGTGTGTTTATTTCCACACTTGGAAGCCTTGGAGGATATCTGCTGACTCACCCTCCATCTGCCGTCTGTGCCTTATGGCTGTGGTTATTTTTAGCTATGCAGTTGTACCTTTAACACACACGCCTACATTTCTTTGTCTTCATCACGTTTAGTTTATATCTTGGTGCCTTCTGTGTAAGAGAAGCGTTTTCCTTGCTCTTCTTCCCCTCCATCTTCACAGAGCTGTGCCTCCCTGTGTCAGGGTCCTAGCTAGCTCCCTGTGCTACTGCGCAGTGTGTGCTGGGCGTGGCCAGGCCTTCCCGACGTGCTGGGAAGCCTCAGCTTGCTCCCTCGGCACGCTCTTGCCCCTGCGGTTCCCAGCAGGGCCTAGCAGGGCACTGCGGTCCTTCTTCCTCAGGGCCAGGACCCCCTGAGAAGACAGGTTCTGCAGCCAGGGCATAGTGTGGCCTTTACCTCTGTCTCCCTAAAACTGTACTTCAGCTGAAAGGCGGCACAGCACCAGAATGTCCACACAGTACAAATGTACGACTCAGCAGACTGCAAAGCAGACGCCTTGCAACCTTGACTTAGAACGCCCTCGGATTCACCCTCACTTCCAGTTCCCGGTCCACCCAAGCAGCCGTTATCCACACTTTGATGATGTCAACTAAGTGTGCGTCCCTAAGTACTGTAGTTTGCTATTTTCGGAAATTTATGAGAATATGTCGTGTATTTTTGTCCCCAATATTATTATTATGTGTGTGTGAGAGAGAGAGGAGGGAGGGACAGGGTCTGGCTCTGACTGTAACATCCGGGCTGGAGTGCAGTCAGAGTGAGATGCTCTTGGCTCACTGCAGCCTCAACCTCCTGGGCCCTCCAAGTGATCCTCCTGCCTCACCTTCCTGGGTAGCTGAGGCTGGACGGCATGCACCACAGGGCCTGGCTAGTTGTTAAATTTTTGTAGAGATACGGTTCCTCAACATTATCTGCGGGGTTGATTCATGCTGTGACGTGTGTGCTTTCCCTGCTGTGTAGTGTTCCATCCTCACGTCCAGTGGTGTGCTGCAAACGCCACTGCTGAGAAGCATTTCATGCTTGTCTCCGGTGTGTGTGCGCCTGCCTTTCTTCTGAATGTGTATGTCTCCAGTGGCATTGCTGGGGCATGCCTATGTTCAGTTTGAGTAGAGAGCGCCAGGTTCGTGAGGTTGCCCTGATGAGAGTGGGTCAGTTTCTGTTTTTTCTACCTCATCACCAATACTTGTGTGTATTAGGGTTCTCTAGAGGGAGACGACTAATAAGATCAATGCATATGTGGAGGGCAGTTTATTGGGAGTATTGGCTCACATGATCACAAGGTGAAGTCCCACAATAGGCCGTCTGCAAGCTGAGGAGCAGGAAGCCAGTCCGAGCCCCAAAACCTCCACAGCGGGGAAGCCGACAGCGCAGCCTTCAGTCTGTGGCCAAAGGCCCGAGAGCCCCTGGCAAACCACTGGTGTCGGCCCAAGAGTCCCTAAGCTGAAGAACTTGGCGTCTGATATTTGAGGGCAGGAAGAACCCAGCACGGGAGAAAGCCGGAAGACTCCATCAGTCCCGTCCTTCCATGCTCCTCTGCCTGCTTTATTCTAGCTGCGCCGGTCACTGATGAGACGGTGCCCAGGCCGACTGAGGGTGGGCCTCCCTCTCCCAGTCCACTGACTGAAATGTTAATCTCCTTTAGCAACCGCCCCCGACACTCCCGGGTGCAGCACTTCACACCCTTCAGTGCAGTGAAGTGGACACTCAGTAGTGATCGTCGCATTCACCTTGGTTTTAGTTTGGATTCTCTTAATGACTGACGTTGTTGAGAACTTTGCACCCACTTGCCGCCCTCCTGGCTTCCCTCCTCTGTAAGGCGCCCACGTAACTCCTGTGTCCGTGTTCGTGTTGGATAGCTCGTGTTTCTCGAGCAAAGGGGCTTCTGTATGTTTCACGCAGCCTGGTGGCCGAGCATGCGTGTGTGTGACCAAAGCAGAGGTCAGAGATGCAGAATGCCCTCCTGCTGCTGCCCACCCTGTGGTAACGGAAAATAGAAGTGGAATAGGGGCCGCATGTGGAGAACTGGGCTGCAGCAGAGAGCCTGTGTGCCTTGGAACAGAGGATGGGGAGATGGGAACAGCCCCTGCCGCTGTAACAAGAAAACCACAGATCCTGTGTGTCTTATAAATAAGCAGAAATCTGTGTCTCATGGTTCTGGAGGCTGACACGCCTGAGATCAAGGTGCTGGCAGCTTTGGTTCCTGGCATTTTCTCATGCAACATAGTGGAAGGGCAGACAGGCCTCCCTTTTTTTCCTTTGAGACAGAGTCTTGCTCCGTTGCCAGGCTGATCACGCAGTGGCGTGATCTCGGCTCACTGCAACCTCCACCTCCCAGGTTCAAGCGGTTCTCCTCCCTCAGCCTCCCGAGTGACTGGGATTATAGGCGTGCACCACCACTGCTGTACTCACAGCTACTTGGGAGGCTCAAGTGGGAGGATGGCTTGAACCCAGGAGGCACCGGCTGCAGTCCAGCCTGGGCGAAAGAATGAGATCCTGTCTCAAACAAACAAAATGAACCCTTCAAAGAAAGTTAAGGTGTTTGGAGCATGGGCTTGTGTGCTACAGGCAGACCAGGCCTCCTCACCATGCCGGGCTGTGTCCAGGGCTAAGGAGGCGCAAGCCTGGAGCCGTGCAGGACTGCTGCTTCCAGCCTCTCCTCACTCCCCTTCCCCACCCTCCCCAGTGTCCCCACAAGGTAAACAGCCCTTTGGCATTTGATCCTCTCAATCATGAGTGTGTTCCCGTCTTTAGAATTGGAGCTGGGATTGAACAGTTCTTGACGAGCTTTCCCCCACCCCTTTTTCCACCCGGCTTCTGACTTCTAGTCTTTTCTGCGTGAGGGCGCCTCCCTCCTCCTGGGCCTCTGAGACCAAGTGCCTTCGTGAGGGGCAGGGGGCTGAATCACATCACTTCTCAGGGACTTTGGGCACCATTCAATATTTAAACAGTAATTAAAGAAACTAGTGGTCGGTGGAGTTGTTAACTTATGCAAGGAGAGGAGCATTTGCCCAGGACATGTTTAAAAGCCCTGTTCTATCAAAACAGTGTGTAAGACAAATCTGAATTTGAAGTGTTCTCTTTCTCTCTGGGAGTCTGTGGAGAGTAATGTTGTCTGTTGAGGCAGAGACACTCACGCAGGTGGAAGGGGCTTGATGTTTTAATACAAATTACAGCGAACCCTTGAACGACACAGGAGTTGAAGGCACCAGTCTCCTGTGCAGTTGCAAATTTGTATATAACGTTTAACTTCCCTAAGCTTAACTAACAGCTTCCTGTTGACCAGAGCCTCCCGACCACATAAAGCCAGTCACACACGTTTTGTATGTGATGTGTGTTGTACTCTCACTGTTAGGGTACGGCAAACTAGAGAAGCAAAGCTACTAAGAAGATGATGAGAAAACAGACCTAGGCCTCGCGCAGCGGCGGCGATCTCAGTAAAAGGCTTTCATCCTCGTTTTCACATCGAGGAGGCTGAAGAGGAAGAGGAGAGATGGGTCTCGCCATCTCAGAAATGGCAGCGGCAGAAGAAAATCTGCGTATAAGTGAACGCACGTGGTGCAAACCCTAGCCCAGGTTGTTCAAGAGTCCACTGTACTTACATTCTATCCCTTTATTCAAGGTGAATTTCAGCCCTGAAGTTTTTTTTTTCCTGTGAGTTTTAGGAATTAATTGCGTCACTACAGGTTTCTTCTTGTGTGGTCCTTCTCAGATGTTAGTGTGCAGAACAGAACAGTGTGAAAGTGCAGGGTTGGAATCAGAAGGTCTCGGAGACCCGTGAGTCTCCGTGTTCCACAGGCTCCCTGGTGATGCCAAGGCCTCTGGCAAGGAGTGCTCTGGGCAGCCCCCGCCCCATGCCGCCCCACAGCTGTCTCGGGATCCTAGAAGCCCAGGAGAGGCAGCTCCAGATTCCCCACCAGTGCCTCCTACTCTTCACTCCTCAGCTGAAGAGACCAGATCAGGCTGGAATTCCTGGAGTTTTTGCCAGACTCATCTTACAGCAGTCAATGTAACCCCTTCTGTGTCAGGCTTGGTCCTGGAGGTAGACTCTTTGGTGCTTGCCGAGTCTCCTGGGGAGCAGAGGGAATCGCATTTGGGCTTCTGTGTGTGCGGATGGGGAGGGCGCGCTGTCTGGGATGGTTTAGGCGAAGGCTCTGTGCTTGCTGGCGCGTGGAGGGTGCTGGGAAGCCTCCCCTGTGGTTTCCCTGGGCCGGTCTTGATAGCACCTCTCACACCTGAGTGCTCTTGTTGCCCCCTTCAGGGAGGGTCAGGGTGTCCTTGTTCCTGTCATGTCTCTTCAGCCCCATGGTAGGGGAGGTGGAGCCCCGGTGGGCTCCAGGGCCCCTTGCAGTATGGAGAGGCAAAGGACAAGCACGGCTGTGCCCAGCATCAGCTGGCCTTGGATCCCAGAGCTGCCCACAGATACTGTCCACTCCGCTGGGCTGAGCTCTGTCTTGTTTTGGCAGCTGCGGGGCTGCCAGGTAATGGGCCAAGTTCCTGAACCCACAGCATTGGTGCTGTGGATTCTGCGTCAGGGAGTGTGCCGCTGGCTCGTGTGGGGGACTCCCGCCACCCTGGACTCTCAGTGACCCTGACAGCCTGTGGAGCTGGGACAGTTGCCGTCCATCTCGAGGTGAAGGAACAGGGAATGCGTGGCATGGGGCTGGTCAGGGCCATGGTGCTGTCCGGCCCCTTCAGCCGCAGCTCTGCGTTTCCCTTCCCATGGGCCGTGCTCTCCGCTCTGCACGGGGCATGAGTCAGCCCCAGTGTCCCGAGGCACATTTCTTCTCCTCCTGACTAAAGGGTCACGAGTTTAAAATAGACTTTGCCTGATAACTTGGAAATGAGGGAGATGTAGGCTGCTCTTAAAATGACTCTAGTCAGGGATAGCCAAGTCACCTTCCAGGGAAGGGACTCTGTCTTGGGGGTGAGGCCCAGTGGCCCCTGCTGTGTGGTTGGCTGTGCAGCATCGTGATGAGAAGGCACAGGGGCCAGGCCCAGGGAGCCTTGGAACTGTCTAAAGCGGGGACTCCCATATGTTCAAAGATTACCCTATGTGACAGCTCTGCCAGGGAGGTGTGGAGGCGTCATGGCAGCCCCCACCCCCGGACAACGCCTGTGAGGAAGCCGAACCCGTGGGCTTGGCTCCTGAGTGACGGTGCCTCGGGCCTCAGCCGGCTCTGCCATGTCATGGCAAGGGGTGAGGCTGGCCAGCCCTACGCCTGGTGCCTGCAGACACGTCCTGGGAGGCATAGGATGGGCTAGATGGCAGCTGCATCCAAACCAGCGGCATCCACATTGACCCAGATGCTTCAGCAGCACATCTCAGCTCTGTCACCCATCTCGATGACTGTGATGAGAGTGGTGGTTCATGGAGAGGCTGGGGCTGGGGCTGCAGGGCCTTGAGCAGATCGTTGCCATCAGTAATGTGTTGTAGCCAAGGCCAGGCAGACAGGAGGGTCCTAAAAGGGCAGCTTCCTGGATGGTCATGGCCATATCGTCATGCAGGTGGCTGGAGAAACATCTCTTTCCAGAAAACACAGCGTATGCCTGGGGCAACACTCCCAAGCCGCCGGAGCGTTCAGTGTGATACAGGCCATGGGAAGTATTCTGCCTGGCGGGTGTGGCCCACTTCCTCCACCTCCTGAGTGCACTTCCAGATCCCTGGTCCATTAGCGGGGGACACTGAGAGAACCAGGTGTTTCAGGAGTGAAGTGATAAGCCCTTGCACCATCGGGCACAGGCACTGTTCGCAGGCCGTGGGGTCTGCGCCCTGACCACGCGAGAGCTGTTCTGGGTGTGTCCATGGGCCACAGACTCACATCCGAGTTCAGGACGGTGGACTATAGTGTGGTGAAGGCTCCATTTTTCCATCCTGAGAGCAGGCAGTCTGGGTTTTGTAAAATTTTACTTCCTCATAATCCTTAACTTCTACTTAAACGTTGCCATTGAGTTTCTAGACAGCTACGAGTTTGAACAGCCTTCCTTGAGTCAGGCGCTGAGATGGCATTTCTCCACGCTGAGACATTCCAGTTTTGTGGTGGAAAACTGGAAGAGAATGTAAAATTCATAGGGTCAGATAGAGAAAATGTCTTTGGCCTCAGCCGTCAGGGATTGTGCACCTGCACCGTGGTCCACGTGGAGGCCTCAGGCAGTGAATACATGGACCAGACCTGTCCCTCTCTCCGGAGTAACTTTACGTCTGTTCTTGTGCCAGTTAAATACCAAGACAGCACTTTGTGGGATGTTATCATTTATTTTGGAAAGACAAAGCAGGTCTTGAGATGATGTTGGAAGAGAAGCATCTGGTGGTCTCCCCCAAGCCTGCGTCCAGGGGCAGGTGGCACACATAGTGTACCCTTGAGCCGACGTGGTGGAGGTGGGAGAGGCTTGGAGTGGAGCTGCCACTCACAGGAGTATCTGCACATTGTGTTTCAAAAGCCACACTTGGTGCATGAGCAGGATGGGTAAATACGGGGGCGAGGGGGTGTCGAGGGCAGAAGCTGCTTCCTGGATGGTTATGCACAGTGGGGCTGCTGTGGTGACAGCAGAGGCCTGTGCACAATTCGGTTCCTGTGAAATGTTTTTAACAGACGGCGTGGTGATGACCTGAATGGGGGACAGTGGCTTTGGGCAAGGGGGTGTAGGTGTGCCCCCCATTCCTCTTGTAGGTGCAGCTGGAAGGCCTGGCTGTGGTGGTGAAGAAACCTAGAAGGGCCACAGGCTGGGAGGAGGCCGTGCTCCAGGAATGTCCATGCTGAGCATGGCGTGGTGAGGAGACCAGGACGAGGCTTGGAGGGAAGGAGTGCGCTCACACTGCGTGTCTTACAGGGGCCGCTTCACACCAGAGCGGCCGGGGGTCGGGAGCAGGGACACGGGGAAGGCCTCCGCCATTGCCTGTTGAGTTTTCTGCAGGAAGAGTGGGACTGAGCAGAGCAAACAGTTCAGAAGTGGCTACTCTGGAAAGTTCTTGCAGGCTTTGTGCTGTAGGGATGCTTTCTCATATCCGTTACCTGGCTCTGCACTGGTTTCAGGCAGGGATTGGCTTGTGTGTGGGAGTTAGGTAAGAAGGTGGTTGGGTTGCATAGGAGCCCTTGGCTATCTAAGAATTTGCTACCCCTGAGAGGGGGCAGTCTCTCCATGGCCTGAAACTTTTTAAGATGCCAAAATTTCCTTAAATACAGAAAATAAAACGTGGCTAGTACAGTATGTGTCCTCAGTTTTCTTGGGAAACCCAGGAGCTGCAGCCTGAGGCCGAGGGGAACATCTGGTTTCGTGGGCATGGAGTTGGGACCTCGGAGCTGCCGGGACTCCCTCAAAGACACTCCTTGCCCACCAAGTTAGGGAGCTGGCTGTGCAAAGGGCACAGGCCTGGTGGGGAAAGGAGTTGCTTCTCAGGTGGCGAATGGGATGTGAGGCTGGGACTGTGGACCTGACCTGCCAGACCTGAGGGCTGTGGTACAGCACTGCCTGTTGTGACCTTGCCTGCGCTGCCTGCAGGAAAGGGACTGCCTTGCGGTGCCTGACCATTTTGGGTGCAGCCTGTACCAGGTGGGACCCAGGACCCAGGTGCTGCTGACAGCCACACCCTAGGCCAGGTGTACCTTTCTGCCACCATGAAGTGCCTGACCCCTCTCTGTTCTCCTTCCTGCTCAAAGCTGCCATTCCTGTTGCTGGTGACCCAGAGAGGCGCATCCTGAGATGTCCCTTCCTGGGCCCAGCCCCTGCCCTGATCGGAACAGCTGCATGCTTTGACCAGTTACTGAATTTGTTGAGTGCAGTGTGAGAGTGGGTGAGTTTTGTGCTGCCTCTGGGTTCAGTGAATGTTGTGTTCTCTCTTTTGAAGCAGACGGTTGACGATGAAGCACCAGCCATGTAAATGAAGACCAGGTGAGGAGCAGGACGATGCCCAAGGGTGGGTGCCCTAAAGCACCACAGCAGGAAGACCTTTCCCTCAGCAGCGACATGGTGGAGAAGCAGACTGGGAAAAAGGTAAGGCTGCCCCTCCCGCCCCTGCGTGCTCACCACACCCAGATGGGGATGAAGCCGGCTGGGGTGCTCCCCGCTCCTGGCGCTCCCTGCTTGTGGCTAGCCTATTCTCTGCCCTCCCGCCCTTTCACTGTGCCTCTGTCTTCCCCAGGAGTGGAGAGGGTGGTGAGGAATGATCTTTCCAAAAGTGGCTTTGCTTTTTTTGTATTTGTTATTTGGGGAGCGAAGTCTGGCATTAAGTAATAGCTTTATGTGCAGAGATTGCCCTGAGCCTTAGTGTGGCTGCTTGTGTCTACACCCAGGAATACAGGATGCTGTCCTGGCTTCCGCTAGACCTGTCAGACGTTTAGATATCCCGACCTCAAGCACTGCTGGGGAATGTCATTTCCAATTTTGGTTTATTGTGTATGTGAGTAGGAAAATGATGTAAATTGAAACCACTGCGTTTTATTAACGTGCTGTTTATGCTGATTCCTGGGCTGCAAACTTCCTGTCCTGCCGTGTGCTGGGTGACACAGTTTCCTTGGGTGCAAACTTCCCATCCTGCAGTAGTGGCAGGTGATGCTGGGTTCTGGGGTGTGCACTTCCTGTCCTGCAGTGTTGGGGGAGATGCTGAGTTTTGGGGGTGCCTGGCGAACGTGAACTTGGACAGATCCAGGTTCAAGTTCAGGCTTTGCCATATGTTACCTTTGTGACCGTCCACAGGTCAGGTATCTATCCTGAGTCAGCTTGCTGTGGAGGACACGGGGCAGCTCCTGCCAGCCTGTCGTCATCATTTGATCCTTGTGCTTCCTTGCTCTCGCTCTCTGCTTGGCCTGTGTGGCAGGCCGTTCATCAGTGACCTGTCTGACTTTCCGTGGTCCCTGGTGAGCAGGTCTGCTCACTGTGGCTCCCAGTTCCCGGTTGCTCTGAGCTGCCTCTGGTCCCCGGGTCACTACCTGTGAGGCTGCTCGCTGCTTCCTGTGCTGGTTTGTTGGGGCTCGGCCCTCTGGTCACGTTCTGGGTTGGGTGTGGTGTGAGCTCAGCAGGCATTCCACATGTGAACATAACCAGCAAGATGGCCTTCCTCTTAGCAACAACATGGGCAATTCAGTTCACTAATTTTTGGTTAATTGTGAAGCATTTTGTGAACATGGACATCTGTAGGTGCTAAACGACAGTGGCTCTGATGCCCTTGATGCCTGGGCAGTGTCCAAGTGTCTGCTCCCACTTGCTCTGTCCCGAGCCCCTCGTGCCGTGTACAGGGCGAGGGGGCACCATGGCATGCAGCCGTCAGCAAAAGATGAGCCGAAGCTGGTGCTTGGTCAGCACCACACTGCCGAGCTCACCCACGGGGACGCACATGTCCGTGAAGCCCGTGGTGGGTCTGGGTTTGGCGCTCGGGATGGGCGTGTCCTACTGAGCTCCTGAGGAGATGGGTGGTCAGTGCAAACATGCGGCCTTCAGCGGTGAGGCAGAAAGGCACGAGGGCAGATCACTCTTCCCGATGGTTCCTGCTCTTTTGTGGCTAAGCGCTCGGAGTGTTGGGACGGCTTCATGTTGCCGCCCTGGCCTCATCTTCCTCATCTCATGGGGTTGGGTCCTGGGACTCAGCATTCATGGGGAGCGAGCAGCCCAGCTCTGCAAGGGTGCAGAATGCTGTGCACACAGCCCAGGCCTCACCCCGGCCCCTTGAGCTCCTGCTGCTGCTGCAAAGCTTCGGCTTCAGCACATTCCATGCATCAGTTGAGCGCTGCTTTTATGCGTTGAAGAATTCCCCACGGAGAGCTGGAACTGTCTCCCAAAAAAGTTGTGTATGGTGTGGTTTCAGCCTGAGAGCTTGGACGCGTGAACCGTGTGTCATGTTCACGTGGTGATATGAGTGAGGGTCTCTGAAAGGGTTGCTTGGCTTCTGTACCTGGGCTGTGCTCTAGGAAAAAGATGTTTGGGTTGTGCCCTTGGGGATCTGACGCTGCAGTTCTGGAGTGGCTGTGTGAACGGACTGCTGAATGAACCTGGCCTGCACCCACAGAGGATCCCAGCCTCCTGCCCACAGGTTTTAGGATACGAGTGATAGTGGCGGCCTGGGTAGGATGCAGAAGGCACGTGGGGAAAGGAGATCCTGGCTCTGGTGTTGATGGCACCTGTCACTCCCGTTCATCTGTGTGCCTGGTCTGACGAAGATGAATAAGCAGTGGAGGGAAGAATCGGCTCCTTTGGCTCAGGTCTCAGAAATGCTTATTGAGGAGGGGATCCTGAGCAGTTTGACACACCAGCCTGCTGGCCGTGGTGGAGCCCTGCCTCAGTGGACTTGGAGGGAAGGCAGTCCAGGCAGGGGAGCCAGCAGGTTGTGTCGGCTCCTGAGGGCAGGGTGTCCTGACTCGCAGGCAGCCTCACCACTGACGGGTGTTCTCAGCTGCTGTGAGTTGTTCTCTTAGTTAAGGAGAAGAGAGACTTGACTTCACTGGTTCCGATATTGTAGATGCAAGCTCTGCTCACACATGTGCTATGAAGGGTGCATGGGTTTGACTCTGGGTTTTTCCAGTTAGGTTGCTGTGTTCTGGGTTCAGTTGTGAGGTTTTGGTTTTTTGTTTTGATACATGGTTTGGCTCTGTCACACAGGCTGGAGTGCAGTGGTATAAGCTCAGCTCACCGCAACTTCTGCCCCAACCCCGGGCTCAAGCAGTCCTCCTGCTTCAGCCTCCCTAGTAGCTGGGGCCACAGGAACATACCACCACACCCAACTAATTTTTGTATTTTTTGTAGACACAAGGTCTTACCATGTTGCCGAGGCTGGTCTTCAAACTTCTGAGCTCAAGCGATCCTTCAGCCTCGGCCTCCCAATGTGCTGGGATTACAGGCAAGAACTACCACATCCAGCCTGTCCTGGGTTTTAGGTTTTGTTGTTGTTGTTTAACTACTCACAGTAAAGCCAGGCAGTTTTCTCATTGAGGCAGACACATTTTAAATGTATTACAGGGAGTAGGGAGCTCTCAGACCTAGTTGAGCTTTCTGAGCTTAAACAGTAGCTTGAAATAGAATGTCTGGGAAAATGCACCCGTTTGCAGCTGCTATTAGAAGCTGGATTCCTTAGGGAGGGAGTGATGCCAGAGCGCCAGCACTCAGGTGCACGCGTCTGACATGCCCTTCTCCTGGTATAGGCTGAAATGGCTTCTGCTCAGTTTTCTTCCATAAACTCCCATTTCCCCAGATCAAGTTTTATGTTATCAAAAACAATATATTTTTAGATTTTTCCGAAAGAATCGTCTCCGTGCCATATACATGGAAGATGGAAACGGAGCCCAGCCCAGTCCTGGGGCCCTGCTGACCTGATGGCTTGTTCTTGTGTCTTGCACAGTCTCAGGCACGCCAGAGAAGGGGCTCCTCTCAGGTCCCCCTCCGGGAGGCAGTCTCTCACCTCCTCTGGCCACGTAATTCTAGAACTGCCGGGCTGCCTCAGGAAGAAGCAGCAGGTGTCTGCATCATTGAGTGTGTTCTGATCCAAAGGTGTCAGGGCTGCCAGAGAGCAGCATCGTCCCCAGCCCCATGGCTCAGTCGTACGGTCTTACAGTGCTCCGTGCCTGCCACCAGAGCACAGCCTCTCAGCCACCTGAGCTCCATTTGGTGGTTCTCAAAGATGTCCTCTGACCAGCAGAGTCACCTGAGCACTTGGATCCTGTTAGGAGCCCGCATCTGCAGCCCCGCTCAGACCCTGCCAGCTGTGTGGAGGCTGAGAAGCTGGAGGTGGCAGCCGTGGGCATAGAGGCTGCAGTTGAGAACTACGCATGTGAGCCTTCCAGCAAGTCTCAGTGGAAACCCCCCAGTCCACATCAGTTACTTACAGACTCCCGTCTGGTCTGAGACCCCTCCCTGAAGGTAGCTTTGTCAGTGCTGCAAGTGAGCGGTTGTGAGCTACGTCAAGACAAGTATTCAAGAAGTGACCTTAGGTGCGAAGCTGGGAGGCGGATGCCCGGGCTTTGATGTGTCCCACCTCATGCTGTGGCTTCGTGAGCAGGTCTGGGATGGGGTCTACTCAGAACAGAGCCCAGAACTCACCCTTGGAGGAGCAGGAGGCTGTGTGTGATGGCAAGAGCACACGAGGGCAAAGCTGGGCCCAGCTGCCGCCTAAGTGTCAGCTCTGCCTCAGGCTCAGACAGGCCTGAGGCCATTATGGGCCCACATGGGATCCTGAGAGGGTGGTTTCTGTCCATCCTTTTCACTAAGGCGGAAAAGGACATAGGGCATAGAGCAGCATCACGGAGGAAGCCAGGTTTGCCAGGCTTGGGTCCGCTTCTCTTGCCAGTCCTTGGGCTCGGAGTGCAGAGCCTGTGGCCGGCCAGCCTGGCACATCCTAGCAAGCTCTGACCACTTCTGCTTACCCACCACCCAGTTCACATGCCTGCATGCTGACTCCGTCCCACCTTTCCCTGTGTTATTCCTCTCTCAGAACACTCTGTCTCCGACTCCTCCCACCACAGGTTTCGCTCTGAAGGAGTGAATTTGCATTCTCTGTGTTCTCAGCTCTGCCACATGCTGTCTGCACTGAGGCTCACCCGATGCTGTTAACGCTGAGCCCCTCAGGTTCTCACATCACGTTTTAAGAAGTGGAAGTCCTGGCTGGGTGCAGTGGCATGGGCCTATAATCCCAGCACTTTGGGAGGCCGAGGCATGAGGATCACCTAAGGTCGGGAGTTTGAGACCAGCCTGGCCAACATGTGAAACCCTGTCTCTACTAAAAATAGAAAAATTAGCTGGGCATAGTGGTGCACGCCTGTAAACCAACTTGGGAGGCTGAGGCAGAAGAATCGCTTGAACTAGGGAGGCATAGACTGAAGTGAGCCGAGATCGTGCCACTGCACTGCAGCCTGGGCAGCAGCAGAGCGAGACTGGCTCTGGGGAAAAAAAGAAAAGAAAAGAAGAAGCACAAGCCCTTCCCTGTGTTCCTTTTCCTGATTTTCATTAATAGAATAAAGCAAAAACTTCCCACTTTAAGGATGTAAAAGCCAAGGAAATCCTCTTGGCTCTGGGTCCTTAGACGGTGGCGCGTAGGGCGCTCGGGGTCCTGGGACGGTGGCGCGTAGGGCGCTCGGGGTCCTGGGACGGTGGCGCGTAGGGCGCTCCGGGTCCTGGGACGGTGGCGCCTGGGGTGCTCTGGGCAGTCACCAGTGCTTTCATTCCTCCCTGACTTCCAAGATAGAAGTCCACTCTTTAATTTTTTCTTCTGGAACTCAGGCTCTCTTTTAAAATCATATCTTGGACAAATGAAGGTTAGAAAATTTTTTCCTGCGTTCTGTAGGTTTTACACAGTGTTGGTTCTTAGACATGGGTCTGTGCTCCATTTCTGGTTAGTTTTTGTGCTGTGAGGTATAAGCATAGAGGTCATGTTTTGTATCTAGATGGGCAGTTGTTCCGTCAGTACCATACTGATAGCAAAGCCAGACAGAGATAGTACAGGATAAGAAAACTGCAGACCAGTGGCCCTCATGAACACAGACATAAACATTAAAAATAATTTTAGCGAATTGAATTCATCAGTATATAAAAGGAACAATGTACCATGACCAAGTAGGGTGTATACCAAGCATTCAAGTTTGAACATCCAGTGTCAATCAGTTCAAGTTGTTATATTACCAAACTGAAAAAAAGAAAACCATGTGATCGTAGCAACTAATGCAGCAAAAACATCTGACAAATGTCAACACCCATTCGTTATTTTAAAACAATTTCTGCAAACTAGGAATAGAGGGGAATTTTCTCAACCTGATACAGAGCATCTGTGGGAAAACTTACAACTGACGTCATATTTAATGTCCAAGACTGAATTCTTTCCACCTAAAATGGTGGACAGAGAAACACTGGCCGTCTCCACTGCCTCTCCCTGCAGGCTCCAGGCAGCACAGTCAGCTACAGGAAAGGCAGACTGGAGAGGAAAGAGGAGCGCCGTCTTTATTCACCCACATCTCTGGAGAGATCCTGAGATGTCTATACAGAAGCTCCAAGAGTAAACGAGCCTAGCATGGTGTTACACTGCAAAGCCAGTATGCAAAAGTGCATTTCTAAATACTATTCGAAAATCATAGAGGGCTGAAACTGTAAAAATGTGTTCGCTGTAGTATCAGAAATACAGATGATTTTGGGATAAATTTAACTAAAGATGTGCTGCAAGACCTGTAACCTGAAAGCTGCAAAGTACTACTGAGAGAAATTAAGGAACCTGAAGTGTAGAGTCATACAGTATTCATTGATCGGGAGACTCTCGAGATTGCTCAGATGCCATCTCTCTCCAAATGGATGTATGGATTCAGCAAAATGCCAGCAGAATCCCTATGGGCTCTTTTCGGGTAGAAATTCATAAGATGATTCCCAAGTTAATAGAGAAATTCCAAGGACCTAGAATAACCAAAGCCACCTTGAGAAAGAACAGAATTGCAGGATGCAGACAGTGCATTCTCAGTGCTCCCCCTGAAGCCACAGGCATGAGGTAGTCTGCGTCCTGAGCAGCAGGACAGGCACATGGGTGAGTGGCCCACAAGCAGACCCCACACACAAGCAACTTGAGTTGCTGAGGCAGCTGAGTGGGGAACAGAGCTCGGGTGACTGGGCGGCACCCCTGTGCTGCTGTCAGTGGCCAACACGACTCTCGTTCTTACCGGGCCCTTCTGCTCTGGCCACTCAGAGAAAGAATGAGCGCCAGGGGTAGGGTGTCAAGCAGACATGGCCGGTTTTCAGTTACTGCGACTGTCTTTCCTCTCTGTATACTTCCTGTGAGTGCAAGTCATGGTATGATGCGGAATCTGTGTATGGCGTGTGCAGAGCCCACCTACCTTGTGTTGTGGGGAGAAGCCAGGTGATCAGCGGACCGGTGGGCCCTGCAGGGTCTTTGTGCCTTGGATGTCACCTTCTGGTGGTTCTTGGAGCATCATGTGGCTATACAGGAGGTGCCTGATAAGGATTGGACTTAATGTTTGGGGCATTCACATTTAGGAAACAAAATCATTCTGTAACGCACACAGGTGGGTCCCACTAACAGCCCTCTTGTTCTGGCGGGGAAAGCTCAGGGGGGCTGAAACAGGGCCTGTCCCACCCCAGCCGCACACACTGCAGGTTCTGAGCCCAGGTTGATGGGCACCGCCTTCCTGGTGGCTGTGCCACAACTCAGCCTTGTACGCAGCTTGGGGGGAGCCCTCATGTCTGCAGGCATCTTGCCCGTGTTTGCTTTTCCCTGCACAGCTCGTTGAGGTGTCAGGAGCTGGGAGGTGAAAAAGAAATTTGTGAACTTTTTAAGTGAAATATAAATATACACTATAGCTGGTATTTCATCTGTAAAACCAGGGATAATCACCACCCACTGAGAACACACAGTATTTCCAGGGTCCTAGGGGCCTTCAGTAATGTTCCCCATACCAGAAGTCACCTCTGCTCTGACTTCTCTCTCCACGGGTAGGTTTCAGCTGTGGAGATTTCCATGGGAGATGCCGGTCGCTCTGCACTGTGTCTGACTTGCAGGATTTTGCTCCTGTCAGCGTTTCCTCCCCTTGTGGCTGTGGCTGTGCCCAGTGTTTGCGGGCCCTTCTGTGGATGAGCCAGTGTGCCCCAGGAACCACCAGGGAGTCCGCATCCCTGCCAACGCGCAGCGTGTGGAACTGACGTTAGCGACTCTGACATCAGAGACGTGGTGGCATCTCACGGTGCTGTGGTGTGTGTTCTCTGTTGTCATCTGGTTGTGAACATGTCCTCCTGTGCTGTGTTCTAGAAGCTTCCATGTGTGATTCATCTGGAGCTCATCTTCACGTGGTTTGAGGGCGATTGGGTGTGCTTCCCTATGGAGGGTGGCACGGAGCCTTTGTCACCAGGGAGCTGTGGTTGTGGTTTTTGCTCTATGCAGAGCCCGCTGGACTCTGTGTCCTTTCTCCAGGACACCCTGTGTTGATAATGCCGTCTTGCAGGCTTGGGACCCAGGTGTGTAGCGCTACTGTTCTTTAGGATCGTCCTTTGCATTTCCATATCCATTTTGGAATTAGCTGGTTGATTTCCTCAAACGGCTTGCTAAGATTTGGACTGGATTGCTTCGAATGTGGTGTGACGTGGTAAAAGTCCCATAAAACTGCATACCTTAATCATAGTCAATAGAGTCAGGTATGCCGGGACAGCCGTGGTCACTCTCAATAGGGTTGTTTGGGCCCAGGCCCTTCCTCATAGAACCTCGGCCCAGAAAGCAGAACTCATAGCTCTAACAAAAGCCTTATACTAGACGAAAAAAAAACTGTCAGCATTTATACAGACAGCCAATATGCCTTTACTATGACTCATATACATAAGACTATTAAAAAAAAAAAAAACAACTACTTACCTCAAAAAAAAACCAAAACCATAAAAAAGCAAAAATAAAAAAATCCTAGCCCTACTAAAGACTATATACAAGCCCGACAGTGACATTAATACACTACAAAAGACACACACCAGGCCACTCACTTAAGACAAACCAAACTAACTAAACTACTAAAAGCCAAGTACTACATTCCCCATTTACATAATCTTATCAAAAAAATCACTACTCAATATAATGTATATGCCCAAGTAAATCTGAAAAAAAAAAAAAAAAAGTCTAGCCAAGTAAAAATAAGACTCAAAAAAACTAGCCCTGAAAAACATTTAGAAGAAAATTTCACTAAAATAAAACCCCCAGTAAATAAGTGTAAATACCTCCTTGTATGTATAAATATATTCTCTAAATGAGTCAAGGCCTTCCCCGCTAAGTCCGAAACTACTTTGTTGGTCACAAAAAAAAAACTATTACAAGACCTTGTTCCTTGGTTCGACCTCTCTCTAACACTAAAGTCAGACATTAGGCCCGCCTTTGCTATACAGATTTCTCAGGGCCTAGCCAAGGCCTTGGATATATCCAAAAATTACACTATACCTGTTGTCCCTAGAATTCAGAACAGGTCAAGTTAATAAACCAGACCCTAAAAAAAACCCTGACAAAATTTACCCTAAAAACCGATAAAAACTAAGTCAGCCTGCTTCCTTTTGTCCTCCTCCGCATCCGATGCACACCCTATCAAAAAATATCTTCCCTTTTAAAATCACGTTCAGCAGGCCCTCTCCCTTACTTTCCAGACCCACAGATACCGTACATGCTAAAGTCCATAACTATACACTCCTTAAGTCCTTACAGGGGCTCCAGTCTGTTCAATCCCAAGTACACCAGCTCATTAAGGAAACCCGTCCCACCCCAGTAGACCTTGCAGACCAGCCAGGAGGCTGTCCCTGTTAAAAGATTTGCCACCTCCATTGAAAGGGACCCTACACGGTTATCCTGACCACACCCACTGCATTCAAGGTAGACGGACTAACAGCCTAAATTCATCACACCCCCGTCAAGACTGCCCCACCGAAGAAACAATAAAGCATCAGCCATCCATCCCCTAATGCACTAAAACTAAGACTGTGCGCTCTGCAGTCACCACCCTCGCCACCCTAATCCCTACTCTAACTCCCTATAGCGGATGCCTCGTAAAGCAAACAACAATACTAACCTACTAGAGAAATCAATAATTTAATTCCTATAAATAAAACAAGGGGGGAATGTGACATGGTAAAAGCCCCATAAAACGGCACACCTCAACCATACCTCAGCTTTCTGCTGAAACTGCTTTCTGTACCCCTGATGTGACAGGCAAGCAGTCCAAATCCACGCCACCTTGGCCCCTGCGACTTGTAATAAGTAACTAAGGTCTGTAATTTCCACCCTACCCAGGCAGTGTGTAAACTAACGCTTATCTTGACTTCTGTGAACCACTTAAGTAACAGTCGGAATATCCGAAGCCCCTCACCGTCAGGAGCTGGTTTACAGAATGTCCAAAGTCCACTGGCCCTCGGAATGTCCGAAGCCCCTCGCCCCCACCCCTGCCCAGAAGGTGGTTTACAGACATAAAAAGTCTTGACACCCTCCTTTCGAGGTCATGGGTTGGAGAGACCTGAGTCCTCCGTGGCCGCCTGCAGTTTGGCCTACTTTTGTCTTAGGGTCGACTTTCTCTGCTCGCTCTAATACAACAGGGGAACTCCCTCTGGGGAGCTGCCGCACCAGCGTTGTGCCTTCCCGTCGTGAGCGTGATACTCCCTGTGCTCTTCATGTCTGCTTCGTGTTTGCTCAGCCCTGTTTGGTGGTTGTCCGTGTGGAGAGCCTCTGCCTCTCTGTTGCCCGTGTTTGCTTTCCCTGCGCGGCTCGTTGTCTTCCTTGGTATCATGTCCTGATTGTTCGTGGTCAGACAGAACCATTCACTTTCTGTATCCAGCACGTTTTCTCATCCACTTACAAACTTGAGTAGTTGAGCTGTGTATTCCTTTGCGTGTTTCACGTATGCAGTCGTGTCATGTTAAGATCGTTCGTACTTCTGTTTTCCTCGGCGGCAGGGATCGAGTCCAGTCTGATTCCAGAGGAGGCCTTATCTTTGGGGTACACACGTTCCCAGCTCGGTCTCCGTGTTCACAGCGTACGCTGTGTGTTCATGGCGCTCACCCCATGTTTATGGCGAGCACCTCCTGCATTCACGGTGTGCACACGCCGTGTGGTACTTCGTTTGTATTCTAGAATTGTTCATGTGCCTTTGGACAGGCAGTTTAGTTGTGTCATTTTTTGTATTATGAAGAAAACTGCCTTTAATGTCCTTGTACTTGTTTGTAAACACACACCCTCCTTTCAGTCCACGTCATGGGAAACTCACTTGCAGCTCTCGCTTGCTGGGGCGGAGCCCGTCTTCTCCCAGCTGTCCTGGCGGAAGTGCTGGCATGCGTCTCCTGCTGGCTGTAATTTGCTTTTTCCTGATGAGAAACACCTTTTGAATGTTCATTGTCTATTTGGATATTTTCTTTTGTGAAGTGCCTGTCAGGCCTTTTGTTTCTATGTTTCCTGGGGTGTGCCTGTAGGCTTTCTTGCCTTCATCCGTGGCCCTGGGGACAGCCTTCCTTTTGCCCAGGCTTCCTGGAGGCCTTGATGAGTTTGGGGTTTTTTCTCCCACATCACAAACAGTGTTGAATTTTATCACAGCCCTTTTCTGTAGCTCTTGAAGTGAGCACGATTTTCTTTCCTTGGTTTCTTAATGTGGTAGAATACATTGCTTTCTACATTGCTTGCATTCTCACATCTACTCCTATTCCTATCATTTGTGTTACCTTTTATATATATGTATATATATCTGTCTGTGTTCATAAGGTATGTTGGTTTATAATATTCTTTTCATGGAATACCCTGTTCAGTTTCTGAAATTAGGGTTATGATAGCCTCCTCGGATGTTTGGTAGAACCCTCCCCTGGGCCAGGAGTGTTCTTGGAGGAAGGGGTTTGAGATGCGCTCCTTTCTGGTGTGTACCATTCTTTCCTGGCATTTGCTGGCCCTGTGGAAAATGCCTCTCTCATTCCAGTGAGTGGGGACTGCACTCTGTAGCAGGGGAGGCAGGGGCGTCGAAAAGCTCTGGAGATGCAACCAGGCGGCGGGCGAGCTGCATCCGGGCACCCAGGCCGAGGGCCAGGAGGGTCCTGCCCTGCCGCGATGGGTGTCACGCTCCTGAGACCCCGTCTCCCTCCGAGGTCTGCCTGGCGCCCTCCTCCTGTCCCCATGCTCACTGGAGAGGTGGGCACACGGCCATGACTCAGGTCTTGCCTGGCAGCTTCTCTTTCACTCCAGATGCCTTCGTGAAACAAGCTTGCAGCATGTTCTGGAAAGCTCTCCCATGGTCACTCAGGGATGTTGCTGATTAACTGCCAGGTTTGGTGGGTGCAGTGTTGACCTGTTGAGCTAGAAGATGCATCTGGGCCCCAGGAGGCAGGACTGTGGCTGGGGGTGCTTGGGCTTCTCAGAATAGTTGAGCGTCTCAGCCCTGGAGCAACTGAGGCCTCCAGTGCTCTGAGGGTGCCGCTGACCACTGCACCTTATTTGCCAGCAGCTTACTCAGGGAAAGTTCCAGAAGGAAGGCTTACTGGTGGGGAAGGGGGCAGTGTGCTTCTGGGGACGGTGCTGTCCATGAAGGCAGCTAGATGCAGCACCCAGGACCTGTGTGTGTGACATGCTTGGTTGGTGTGGGTGGGCGCTGCCCTGGCATCTTCCCTGTGGCTCTGCTGGTGCCCCATGTAAGGGAGGTCGCCATTTCTGGAGCCTCCACCTCTGACGTGTACTGGAGAGGCCATGGAGTGGAGTTGCTGAGCCTGTCCAGTCCTGGTGCTGACTAGAATTTGTAAGACTCCAGTGAGCAACCTGAGCCAGGCCAGCCTGCCCACCCACCCCCAGCCCACCCCGGTGCTCCTGTCTACTCTGAGAGGGGGTGCCGTGACAGTGCTGGCGGTGCCTGAGTCTGTCTCGGGGCTTCCCCCCCAGTCCCCCACTCCCACCCCGGTGCTCCTCCCTGCTCTGTGAGAGGGGGTGCTGTGACAGTGCTGGCGGTGCCTGAGTCTCTCGGGGCTTCTGCTGTTGTACACTCTCCTACCTGGGTTTGAGATTGTGCTCCCCACCCCCTCCCTCTCCCTCCATGGCTCCCAGTTGTGCCATTCCATATGCGTCTTGTGACCTCACCCGCACGGTACCGTTTAGGAGACTGCAGAAATTACAGAAACCCCGTGTCCCAAGCACTGTGTGTCACACCGGCTCCCAGTCCCCATCCCCAGGGCATGTCCTCCGGCCAGTGGATTATGCCCATGAGACACACTTGCTCAAGGCCAACGTTGGGGCTGGGGCTGGAGTTGGGGCTTCTTGGTCCTGCCCTGCATCTTGCCTGCTGGGTGGGCCTTGCACTCAGACCTGCAGGGGGCTCTGTTACCCCACAGGGTTCCTCCTGCCTCTTGGGGAGGTGAGAGATGGGGGCCAGGTGCTGCGCAGTGGCCTCTAGAATAGCGGACAGTCCATGTTCAAGAATGGAAAAGGCGAAACTACAGCACAGCCCGTGTGAGATGGGCAGAGGAAGGAGTGCCAGCTCCCAGAACTGAGGGTGGAGGGAGCCTAGCCCGGCCACTCCCCTGGGGAGGACACACATCTCCTGGAGGCCCTGCCAGCCTTCACTTCACAGTGAGACTGCTGATGGGAACGTAGCTATGAGTGGCAACGCCTCTCTTTGGAGAAGGCAAAGCCCTGGTTTTTCCTCATCGTCTAGCACTTCCCCAGGAAGGCAGGAGTGGAGTGGGAGGTAGCACGTGTCTGCCACCTCTGCTTTCTCCACACACACACAACAGGGATTTTCCGAGAGCCCCTCAGGTGCACAGGACGAACCGTGGGCCAGAGTCAGGGCCGAGCCACAGCCAGGCCCCAGGCTTCTGGGTGAAGGTCCTGCGGTTGGTGACCAGCCTCACCTGGCCACGCCCCGGGGTACAGGAAGGGCATTCATTGCCCACATAAGAGATCTGCTTCTCCTGGCACATGAAACAGAATCGTAGTGGACAGTGAGCTTGAGCATTTAATTTAGGAATAATGACTGAAAGCATCCCTTTCTTTTCTAGGATAAAGATAAAGTTTCTCTAACCAAGACCCCAAAGCTGGAGCGTGGCGATGGCGGGAAGGAGGTGAGGGAGCGAGCCAGCAAGCGGAAGCTGCCCTTTACCGCGGGTGCCAATGGGGAGCAGAAGGACTCGGACACAGGTACCAGCCCGCAGCCCCTCCTGCAGTGAGCCCTCCATGGGCATCCCCGGCCCCCGCCCGCCCCTCCCAGCTTTGCACCAGGACCCACTTGAGCGCTCTGCAAGCTATCCAGGCCAGGGGCAGCAGGGCAGGAGCACAGACCCCCATGCGCCACCTCCTCTTCACTCGAGGCTCAGCCCCATGAGGCTGATTGGAGAGCTGCACCCTTGGGTCCCACACGCATGGAGATGTCTAGTGCACGTCCAGCCCTGGGCGAGGTCTGGGGCTGCTCACCTGTGGGTCTTCTGACAGCTGGGCACAGGAGGGAGTCCATGGTTCCCCTCAGAGCCACAAAGGCACAGGAAGAAACTCCATCATTTGTAGTAAAAACCAAAAGGAGCCTTAGAAGTGAGCAGGAGCCAGGGAGGTCTTCCTAGGTGCAGGCGGGGCCTGAGGCTGCAGAGCAGGGGTGTGTGCCCGTGTGTGTGCCCATGGGTCTGCCCATGTGTGCTTGTATATGCCCGTGTGCGCATCTGTGTGTATGTGCCCATGTGTGTTTCTACGTGTGTGTCTGTTCATGTGTGCTCTGTGTATGCATGCTTGTGTGTGTGCCCGTGTGTATGTGTGTGTCCATGTTTGTGTGTGTGTGTGCCTGAGTGTATATGTGCTGGTTTGTGTGTCTGCCCATGTGTGTGCCCATGTGTATGTGTGCCCGTGTGTGCCTATGCTCGTGTGTACCCATGTGCGAGCCCACACATGTTCATTGCACATGCTCCTGGTGGGGTCAGTGCCTCCTGCATATCCCGCTTTCCAGCATATTCTGTCTTGAGCTGCTGAGTGGGGAGCCCAAGCCTCTGTGCTGGCCATGCTTGCTCTTTGGTGATTCTTGTGCCCAGAGGCCTCCTTGTCCTCCTGGTCATCCGTTTTCTCTGCAGCCCTGCTGGGGAAGGTTGGATGCAGTAGAGCACTAGGCTGACCACAGAGACTGGAGTGAACCGGGAGAGCTCTGAGTCAGGCCCTAGGTTCTGTTCCTGGCTTCCTAAGACTCCAGATGCAGCCGTACCACAAAGTGCAGAGGCTGTGCCAGGATGTGGGGTTATTTCAGATGGGGAAGTGGTCAAAGTGAGAGAAGCTCATGACACTGAGAGAGTTGAAGCAATGAGAATCTGTGCCCCCGCTTTTGTTGGCACAGCCCAGGAAGCTTCAGCCTTTATGATTGTGTGACTGCTGCAGGCCCGTTCTCCCCCCGCCCGGCCCTACTTGGGGTGCTCCCGGGATGTGCTCACAGTAGCCTGGTAGAGACTGCCAAGTGAAAAGCCAGCAGAGAGGGCTGGTTTTCCCAGACAGGAAGTGAGGGGGTGGTGCAGTGCCAGGTACATGGCCAGCACATTTGGGGACAGGAAGGCTGTAGGGACAACAGCACAGACCAGGGGATGGTGCGTCTTCCCAGCAGTGGACAGCTTCAAGGAAGTGCGGTGGGAGGCGCCGGGAAGCAAGTGGACAGAATGTGTGGACGGGTCGTGTGAGGACCTTAGCCCCCAGAAGGGAGGGCCTGGGCAGCTCCCCAGAGCTCTCGGCTGCTGTCTCGGGCTTTAGGCCTAGAGAAAATCACTCCAGGCCTGAAAACCCTGTGTTTACTCTCTTTCTTTGGTCCCCGTGCTGGTTTTGTTGTAGAAGGCCGTCATGTTCATACGTAGCTGTTAGCTCTTTGCATAGTGGCCATGTGGGAGTTGGCTTCAGGCCTCTCAGGTGTCTCTGTGACGTCTCTGGAAGTGTTGCTGAAAGGGTTAATGAGACAAGCATCTGTGCTTCTGCTTCCTGGGAGAGCGATCTGAACTGGGTAAGGTGGTGTTCCCAGGCCTACCTGGTGCCCACCCGCTCTGGCTGGTCAGGTGTCTTTGTGGTGGCTGTTTCATCCTGGTGGAGAGAAGCGGTTGCCCAAGGCCCCGTTGTGCCATCAGAAGCCTCCAGGGTCTGTTGATGGGTGGTGCCCGCATGGTGCCAGCCCCACGCTCACTCAGGCTGCTCTCGCTCTCTGTAGGTCTTGGGGGTATTTTCTGCCACAGCCCTTAGCGCTCCTGGAACCATGTGTTGAACACCACATCCTTTCTCTGTGAGGGGCAGGCCCAGGTGAGGATAGGTGGGGAGAATCCTTGTGAGGTAGCAAGCCAGTAAAGAACCTTTTTTTTTTTTTTTTTGGGAGACAGAGTCTCACTCTGTCACCCAGGCTGGAGTACAGTGGCGTTTTCTCGGCTCACCACAACCTCCGCCTCCCAGGTTCAAGCAATTCTCCTGCCTCAGACTCCTGAGTAGCTGGGATTACAGGCATGGGCCATCACGCCCAGCCAGAGAGACACAGGAAACGTAGTATTTGTCCTCCTGCGTTTGTGATCCTTTCAGGGCCAATTTAAATCACTTCCTGTGTAATATGCTTTGTTTAACGTTGCAAAACTTGATTTCCTGGGAAGATTGTTCCCATGTATGAGTGTGGGGGGTTGCTTATCCTAGAAGCTTGCATTTTAACCAGGACCCTCGTAAGGTAGCCAGTCCCCCTCCAGCGTGTTCAGCCCCACCCTGGGCCAGGAGGCGGGCTGCTGGGCACTGTGGCTCTCACACACCCTGTGCCCCTCTCCTTCCTCCAGAGGAGCAGTTCTTGCCCAGAAGCAAGTGGGATAGAGGGTGAAGTGCACACCTCAGCTGTGCCTGCCTGGTGGCCACAGCAGGGGTGAGAAGAGAAACACTGGTCAGAGTTAATTGACAAGTGATGGATAGGAGACTCCTCTCTGGTCCCCAGGAGTCTGGCCCCTCTGGAGGGGTGTGGGTGCCCCCGGGCATCCTTACCAGGTCCTCCTCCTGCAGTGTCCCTGCAGCACTCTGCTGAGCAGGCATGGCCAGTGCCCTTTGCCATGGTGGGAGGGTTGCAGGGTCACCACCGTGCCGAATATCTTGGCTGTGCCTGAGTGGGAGAGGCCGGCACACCTTCCTCAGAGACCACTATGTTGCCTTGGGGGTGGCTCCCACCTCCGAGACGCAGGGTGGAGTCAGCCCTGCCCGTGGTCCAGTCCTTTGGAGGTTTGGCCTCTGCAGTGCTTAGTCAGGGCTAGGGGCGGCCTGCCAAGATCAGCATGGCTCTGTCTTGTTGTGAATCAGAGCCCAGTTTAAAGCAGTCCCTGGTTATGCATCTCTGCGGTCCCTGGTTATGCATCTCTGCGGTCCCGGCACAGCCGCATGGAGTCTGTGGCTGACCAGGTAGATATGAGCGTGTGACAGAATCACCTCTGCGCCTTCCAGAGTGCTGGGCAAGAGCGCGTCCCAGGACCAGCCTCTGTTAGGGCTGTGGGTACAGCAAGGACTGGGAAGGCACCTGCCACGTCCCGGCCCTGAGACAGCTCTGCCCACCCAGCCCTCTCAGACCCGGCTGCCCTGGGACTTTGATCCCCTCTGGCCTGCCCTGCTCTGCTGCCCTGTCTGCCCAGGGCCTCTCATGTCTGCTTTTGAAGTCTGTCCTCTACCAGTTCAGTGGTGCTCTCAGTTAAGCCTTACCACTGAAAGCATTCATATTAAATTATATGATATCTGGGATTTGCTTCAAATTATACTACTTTGTCTATTTTTTTATATGTGTAAGTTTTCCTAAAACTTAAAAAATCTAAAAGTAGCCAGGCACAGTGGCTCACACCCTCACAGGACTTTGGCGGCAGGATTTGAGACCAAGAGGTCGAGGCTACGGTGAGCCGTGATTGTGCCACTGTACTCCAACCTGGGCAGCAGAGCGAGACCCTGTCCTTAAAAAATGAAATAGATAAATAAATAATCAGTCAATCAGCTAATGTTTTTGAGGTTGCTGTGCATCATTGCCTGGCCTCCCTGGGGTTCTGGGGAGCTTCCTGCCCTGCTGTTTCTACTGCGCCTTCATCTGTGACCCTGAGTCTCACTTCTCCCTGCCTAGGACCGCCGGGGTCCTGTTTGTCCTGGGGCAGCCACGAGGGAGCCCTCGTCAGGAGCGCCAGGGGCCGAAGCTGTCTGCCCTCTGCACGTGGATGTTTCTTTGGAACAAGGGGAACAATTATGATTTTCTTACTTTGCTTTGGCCTGTGAATAACCCCTTTTCTCTGGTGTCTGGGTGTGCGCTCTGCAGTGCTGATGGGCACATGCCCATCCTTCAGCGTTAGGTGGGTGGCATATTCAGTCTTTCCCGACGTCATGTTTGCTCCTGGTGCTTCAGAGATGGCTGCTCTGATGTTTCCTGCTCCCCATTCCTGGAGGGAAGTGGCAGGCTTAGCCACTGCTGTCTGTGGGACTTCTCAGAACTGTGAATGCCAGACCTTGCCCAGTGCTCGAGGCAACAAGCGTGTGAAGTTGAAGAGGCTTCTCCCACACGCTAAGCTGCAGTGGACCTGGGCGAGCAGAGCGTGAGTGCCACAGGGCCCAGGCTGTGCACGCAGGCAGGGCAGGGGCCTGGAGAGCATGGCGCCCCTGGGAGCCTCTGGCCAGGAAGGGCGTGTGCACTGCAGTGTGCTGGGGACCAGTGGTCTCAGCTCATGTCTTGCTGAAGGTCCAAGGCACTCACCTGTGTGAGGATGTTAGCAAACACAGTGGGAAGCCCTGGTACACTGTCTCCCCCAGGACGCAGCAGGGCCAGCAGGGAATAGCAGATCCCACACAGAGCACTGCCGGCAGGGAACGGCCAGCCCGAGGCCAGGCCCCTCCCCTTCAGCGTTCCTCTCAGGCAGGCCGGAGCCACAGTGCCTACCACATCATCTCCTTCCCCAGAACCCCCAGCATACTCTTCCTCCCCTGCTGGCTGCACAGGGGCCCGGCTGCTGACCCTCTGCCACCTCCTGAGTCTCAGGAAAGCAGGGCTGGCCTCTGGATACAGAGGACTTCATCCTGCCGGAGGATGATTGGCCGGTGGGCGCTGGCATGCCAGCAGACAGGCAGAGTGGGGCTGCAGTGAAGGCCATGGTGGTTGAGATGAGGGTGGTAGCCAGGTCTCAGCACAGTGAGGATCCTGGGGTAACCCTAAGAGCCACATTCAGGCAGTCATGAAAAAGCACATCAGAATAAAATATTTTCAGATGATTAAGAACTCTGCGTTATTGGTCTCTGGTCCTACTATTTCTCAATCGTTTTTCCTCTCTAGTCGGAAGCAGGTTCTCATACAAAGGGAAGCTTGGACTAGCAAAGGAAAGTTTCTTCCTGTTTAAAATTCTGTATTCCCCAAGCTGCAGCAAAGGCCTCCCTGACACCCCTCAGAAGTGCATTTGGGCCGGCAGCCAGGCCCATACTGTCAGCACAACACAGGCAAGCTGGGTCCACAAGCCCACCCTAGGCTGGGCGATTTGCTCAGAGGACCCCAGGACTGGGAGCCAGTGTGTGCACAGCAGGTGGCCGCAGGGGCCATCCCCTGCCTCCTGGCTCCATGCTGTTGGACTTTGAGCCCATTTTTCAGCCTTTCTGTGCCCCTCAAGAGAGGAGACCCCCACCCCCAGCCCTGTGCTCACACCTCCCACACACTGGGCCAGGCAGGCCTGTGCCCTGCAGGAGGGACAGACACAACTCATGCCTCGGCGCAGGTTTGGATGTTGATCTTGGTTATTTTAAAATACCCAGTATGCTTTGTGAGTGGAAAGGAGGCCGGGGTGGGAAGCTGTTCTGTTTGGTTGTCGTCTGAGCCCTCTTGCGGGCATTGCTTCCTTCCTTCCTGCTTTCCTCTTCACCGTGGTGACAGCTGATGCTGGTGAAACCAACATTGGGCTTGGGCCCTGCTCCTTCACCCCCGCCACATGACCCTGTTTGCCTCCACAAGCTTCCTATATGGAATGGAACTGGCCCTGCTGTCGCCCTCGGCCTGGAGACGGGGAAGGCATGGGGATGGTCTGGGCAAGGGCTGGGCACACAGCCTCACCTCTGTGTAACCCCTTCACGTACCCTGCAGAAGAAACTGAAGCTGAAAGGCATAAGAGATGACCGTAGCCCCTGTCGGAGGTGGGGAGGGCTGAAGTCACACAGCAGACAGGTATAGGCCCTGTCTTTCTTTAAATGATCAATGATGGTAATAGAAAGAAGGCAGAAATGGAGAGAAACCTGGAAGTTGGAAGGAGAAGCCAGTCTCACCACAAGGTGGCCCACACTGCTCAGCCGTGGCCCTGCCAGCTCCTCTTGTTGGTCCAGGACAGGCTGTTCGGAGCTTCTGTCTCGCTGGCCTGAGGATGGTTTTGGTGGGAATACACTGCACACTCTCTTGCAGTTGTGCAAGTACTGAGCTCAGTGCTTAGGTGGGAACTTTGGAGATCTGACCACCCGCCCCGTGTAAACAGCCTTGATGTAGACTTCTCAGCCAGAAGTGCTGTATTTCATGGCTTTGAACATCAAGACTAGGCCACATGTTTGGTTTGGATGGCATGTTTTTGAGGTCAAGTGAAACAGAAGCTGTGAGCAGCAGCCGTGCTCCTTGGTGCCTCACCCCTGTGGGACTGGCCCTGCTGATCAGTTACATGAGCTGTAACGTTGCACATGAACTTTCTGTTGTTTCAAAGTATCACCATGGAAACATCCCTTTGTAGAGTAGAATCGAGAGTGTACTGACATCTTAGAATTTTATGGTGGGACATAGGAATCACATTTTCCTATGTGGAGTGCGTCTGCTAAAAACTCTTGCTGGAAAAGCCTAGAAATTAGAGGTGCAAAATGATTGCTGCCAAAGGCTTCTGTTTAGATGAGTAGCCGAGGCCTCGCAGCTCCACATCCCGGGGGCTCTTTGAGGGTCCCTGCATTGGAGCCCAGCCTCAGGCCTCCCAGGGAGGCAGAGGAAAGGGCTCTAAGCCCAGAACCCACGGAAAGCTTGTCCCTTCAAGAGGGGACACCTTGGGCTATCAGGGAAGAGACACACTCCCCCCAGTTAAGGGGACAGGTGCTGAGGAGGGATGAAGGGCTTTGAGAGGTCACGCCAGAGACTTCTGACCCAGTCCTGCCCTCTGATGGGGCTGGCATTTGGACATGTGCTGTTGTATGCTGCTGGCATTTGGGTTTGTGCTGTTTTATGCTGCTGGAAGTGTCCCATACTCCCTCAGGCCCCCACCACAGCAAAAGCAAACCCTCTCCTGGCTCTCAGAGTGCAGATAGAGGAAGAGGTTGGTGGGAATTACAGACCTTGAGGAAGAAAGCTGTCCTGAGAGAGTCAGCAGGGGTCAGCCCAGGGACCTCACATGCTGCGATGGTTAAATGCACAGTATCCATCAGTAGAATGCAGTGAGAGGATTGAAAACTGTCGAGTATCACACAGATACTTCTAAAGCACCAGTGGAATATCTGGAAATGAAAACTGTAATCACTGAAATTAAAAACACAGTGCGCAGATTACGTAGCTTATTAGATACGACGTAAGAAAGTATTGGTGAATTGCAAGTTCTAACAAAAGAAATTGCCTAGAGCGGGGCACAGAAAGAAAATACTGGATGTGGTGGCTCCCGCCTGTAATCCCAGCACTTTGGGAGGCTGAGGTGGGTAGATCACCTGAGGTGATGAAGTTGAGACCTGGCTGGCCAACATGATGAAACCCTGGCTCTACTAAAAGTACAAAAATTAGCCTGGTGTGGTGGTGCACGCCTGTAGCTTCATCTACTCGGGAGGCTGAGGCAGGAGAATCAGGTGAACCCAGGAGGCGGAGGTTGTGGGCGACAGAGCGAGACTCCCTTCTCAAAAAAAAAAAAAAAAGAGAGAGAGAGAGAGGAAGAGAGAAAGAGAAAATGAGGCGGGGAGCTATGGAGAAGAGAATGTGGCCGAGCTGCAGAGAGAGAAGGGGCAGGGAGATGGTGGCTCCAGAGGGTTTTTCAAGGTTCATAAAGACACAGTTATACGCAGGAGAAAGAACAGTAATTACACATTTAAATATGACTCTGAAGGGAAGTTTTCGGAACAGCAAAGGGAAGATATTAAAAGCAGCCAGATGTGGTGGCACATGTGCCCATGGTCCCAGCTCATCCAGAGGCTAAAGTGGGAGGATTGCTTGAATCTGGGAGGCCGAGGCTGTGGTGAGCTGAGATTGCCCCATTGCACTCCATCCTTGGCTACAGAGCAAGACCTTGTCTCAAAAGGCAGCCAGATAGAGATGTTCCCTGCAGGGCACCCTCAGGCGGGTTACAGCCCCCCCCCCAGGAGAAAGAACAGTAATTACACATTTAAATATGACTCTGAAGGGAAGTTTTCGGAACAGCAAAGGGAAGATATTAAAAGCAGCCAGATGTGGTGGCACATGTGCCCATGGTCCCAGCTCATCCAGAGGCTAAAGTGGGAGGATTGCTTGAATCTGGGAGGCCGAGGCTGTGGTGAGCTGAGATTGCCCCATTGCACTCCATCCTTGGCTACAGAGCAAGACCTTGTCTCAAAAGGCAGCCAGATAGAGATGTTCCCTGCAGGGCACCCTCAGGCGGGTTACAGCCCCCCATCCCACCTGCACAGCACCTCCAGGGATGTCACAGCCCCCCATCCCACCTGCACAGAGCACCCCCATGGATGTCACATCCCCCCATCCCACCTGCACAGAGCACCCCCATGGATGTCACATCCCCCCATCCCACCTGCACGGAGCACCCCCATGGATGTCACATCCCTCCATCCTACCTGCACAGAGCACCCCCATGGATGTCACATCCCCCCATCCCACCTGCACAGAGCACCCCCATGGAGGTCACAGCCCCCCATCCCACCAGCACAGAGCACCCCCATGGAGGTCACATCCCCCCATCCCACCAGCACAGAGCACCCCCATGGATGTCACATCCCCCCATCCCACCTGCACGGAGCACCCCCATGGATGTCACATCCCCCCAGCCTACCTGCACGGAGCACCCCCAGGCGGGTCACAGCCCCCCATCCCACCAGCACAGAGCAACCCCATGGCTGTCACAGCCTCCCATCCCACCAGCACAGAGCACCCCCATGGAGGTCACATCCCCCCATCCCACCTGCACAGAGCACCCCCAGGCGGGTCACAGCCCCCCATCCCACCAGCACAGAGCAACCCCATGGCTGTCACAGCCCCCCATCCCACCAGCACAGAGCACCCCCATGGAGGTCACATCCCCCCATCCCACCTGCACAGAGCACCCCCAGGCGGGTCACAGCCCCCCATCCCACCAGCACAGAGCAACCCCATGGATGTCACAGCCCCCCATCCCACCAGCACAGAGCAACCCCATGGATGTCACATCCCCCTATCCCACCTGCACAGAGCACCCCCATGGAGGTCACATCCCCCCATCCCACCAGCACAGAGCACCCCCATGGAGGTCACATCCCCCTATCCCACCTGCACAGAGCACCCCCAGGCGGGTCACAGCCCCCCATCCCACCAGCACAGAGCAACCCCAGGCGGGTCACAGCCCCCCATCCCACCAGCACAGAGCAACCCCATGGCTGTCACAGCCCCCCATCCCACCAGCACAGAGCACCCCCATGGAGGTCACATCCCCCCATCCCACCAGCACAGAGCACCCCCATGGAGGTCACATCCCCCTATCCCACCTGCACAGAGCACTCCCAGGCGGGTCACATCCCCCCATCCCACCTGCACAGAGCACCCCCAGGCGGGTCACAGCCCCCCATCCCACCAGCACAGAGCAACCCCAGGCGGGTCACAGCCCCCCATCCCACCAGCACAGAGCAACCCCATGGCTGTCACAGCCCCCCATCCCACCAGCACAGAGCACCCCCATGGAGGTCACATCCCCCCATCCCACCAGCACAGAGCACCCCCATGGAGGTCACATCCCCCCATCCCACCAGCACAGAGCACCCCCATGGAGGTCACATCCCCCCATCCCACCTGCACAGAGCACCCCCAGGCGGGTCACAGCCCCCCATCCCACCAGCACAGAGCAACCCCATGGCTGTCACAGCCCCCCATCCCACCAGCACAGAGCACCCCCATGGAGGTCACATCCCCCCATCCCACCTGCACAGAGCACCCCCAGGCGGGTCACAGCCCCCCATCCCACCAGCACAGAGCAACCCCATGGATGTCACAGCCCCCCATCCCACCAGCACAGAGCAACCCCATGGATGTCACATCCCCCTATCCCACCTGCACAGAGCACCCCCATGGAGGTCACATCCCCCCATCCCACCTGCACAGAGCACCCCCAGGCGTGTCAGAGCCCCCTATTGCACGAGCACAGCACCTCAAGGGAGGTCACATCCCCCCATCCCGCCTGCACAGAGACCCCCAGGTGGTCACATCCCCCCGATCCCACCTGCACAGAGCACCCCAAGGGACATGCCTGTGGTCCCTAGAGGTATCTCTAGGTGCTCTCACTCTCTTCTTACCTGCAGGCAGCACCCTACACCCGCTGTGCTCTGCACCGTGGAGGGGCAGGGAGGAGGTTTTGCATCCTCTCCTCTCAGAGGGCCCTTTCTCAGGGGCGCACAGCTCCGAGTCGGCCCAGGCTGGGGGAGGAGGGCAGGCAGGCAGTGCGTGTCTCCTCTGTGGGACCTGCTTCTGTGGCACCTGAGGGTGCAGGTGCCTTCGGTGTGTGTACACGTCAGGGACCCACTCAGCCGCTCTCAGACCATGGCGTTGCTGGGCTGGAATGGAGAACAGACGTTGTCGAGCCACGGGCTGTGGTACACGCGGGTCTCTCTCCAAGGGTGGGGCTTCTGTGGTGCGTTCCCTCTACCCCAGAGGCCACTGGAGTGGGCGGTGTCTCAGGCCTGACAGACATGCAGGTTTGCTGGGCTCCGGAGCTTGTGTGGGGCTTGGTGTGTGTTGTGGGCCTTGGGATGCTCACAGCTGCAGGCGCTTGCCTCACAGTGGAGAAATTGGCATCCTGGGAGATCCGATTTCATATTGGACTTTTTTGTGTTCGGACAAGTAAAATGTCCTGTTTTGGGACTGGGAGAGCTGGGTGAAAAGGTGCTGCTTCCCGGGAGTGAGCTCTTCCTAAGTTTGGGGCAGAGTGAGATCCCTTGGTGGCTCCAGGCACCATAATTCACCAGGAGGCTGGTGGCACCTTCCATGCGAATTGCTGGGAGCCATTTAAAGCTGTCCTGGCCGTGTGAACTCAGTGTTTCTTCACCAAAGCTCAGAGCAGAAGCAGAGGGGAGGCCTGGTGGGGAGCGGGAGGGATGAGGCTCAGGCCCTGGAGCCCACCCAGGAAGTTACTGGGAGCACTGAGTCCTGCCCAGTCTGGACATGGATGCCTGCTGCACGGGAGACGGCAGGCCTGGGGCTTGCAGCCACCCTGCAGGAGTGGGACAAGTTGTGTTTGCCATAGAAAGCAACTCTTCGCTGCCCATGGATCAGGGGTGCGGTGTGGGTTCCTGGCCTGCCAGTCTAAGGGCTGAGTTCTGAGGAATGCCTCTGCTTCTGCTTGTTCACCTGACACATGCCTCCTAGTATCCTTTGATAACTTAAGAACGTGGACACATCTGCCCTTTGGGATCTGAACATACTGCCGCCCAAACCCTGCACCACCTCCTTCCTGTGTCCACCCCGTGTCCACACACAGCACAGATTGGGGCTGGCCCATTTGCTTTTGATTCTGACGGTGTGCAGGGGAGTGAGGAGATGCCGTGTACTCCCTGGCGTCTCCTGTGCTGTGTGCACCTTGCTGAAATCCATGTGTCTCGGGGATTCTGCTTTCCTCGTGTTCTCAGCAGGCTTCATGTCCCTAAAACAGTAACTCCCCTGCTCTGGGTGACGGAGGGAGCAGGCCTCTGAATGTGCGTGGCTAGGTCGTGGAGGTGAGGGCCCTGCAGAAGTTCTCAGCTTCTTGTCCAGACGACCGTGGGCCCCCATCCCAGAGAGAGGAGGACTTGAGGACTTTGGGTGTGGGAGCTGGCGTCCCGGAGCACAGGGTTTTTCTGGCACCTTGGCTGCCTCTTTCCTAGAGGGAGGCAGCACGCGCCTGCTTCTCTTGCTGCTTAGACATGGCTGTGGGAAGCAGCCTAGGGAGAGGCTACCGGCTTGCAGCATGGAGAGTGCGGGGAAGGCATGGGGCGCGTGCACAGAGACGCACGGCCAAGCGTCCGACTTGGCAGCTACGACCCAAGCTCACTGCTAAGGTGCGGATACGCCAGTGGGCTGGGACTAGTGGCCAGTGGCAGGGCTGCCTCCCCACCACTGTGTTTGCCAGGTTATATGAGGGGCTGGCACCGGAGCCCGAGTGCTTTCTCAGATCTGTGCATTGAGGACAGTTTAAAAACTAGCTGGTGGTGGTGATGGCAGCCTGCAGTACTTGGGGTTTTGCCCATGAGAGTGACGCGGGTCGATGTGTCCAGTTGGCCCACAGAACACACGAATCCACATTCTCAGCATGCCACAGACCTAATTCTTAAGAAGGGAGCCTAAAATAACCGTTAAAAGAATCAGGGTTTGTGGGCAGTGTCTTCTTAGGAAAATGACGGACACATCAGTGGGCACATTCACGGGGCCTTTGGTGGTGAACAGCAAGGGAGTTGCACCCTGGGAACTGAGCTGACACCAGTTAGGACCCTTCTGTGTTGCAGTGACCATGCAGGTGTGGGATCCAGGGAGTCCATTGTTACAGATGTCACCCACTTCTCTAGGGTTAGACACCAGCTGAGAGAGAAGTTACGTCCTTGAAGAGGGAGGCTTCTTGGATGTGCTGAGTGGAAGGGAAGGAGGTGCCTCAGAGGAGAGCTTTGCAGGGCCACATCTCCCTGGTGGCCCTTCTTCCCCATGTGAGGCCTCTGCAGAGCCCTGCCTCTGGGCTACAGCTCTGCACCCCATGACCTAGAACACCCCAGAACCCACAGGGCAGCTGGAGGAGCATCTCCGTCCACAGTAGGTCACTGTCAGGCAGAGGAGAAGGCAGCTTCTGGAACACCCCAGAACCCACGGGACAGCTGGAGGAGCATTTCCATCCACAGTAGGTCACTGTCAGGCAGAGGAGGAGGCAGCTTCTGTGCCCCCGGCTCTCGGTGCTCAGGGCATCATCTTCTCTTCCCCACCCCTGCCTCCTGCCTCTCTTAAAAGACACAGCACATGAGTTGTGTTAGAAGCTGGTCTAGCGTTCTGTAACGGGTCAGTTGAGTGCAAGGCGTCCTCGCTTGAGGAGGCTGAGGTGGAAGCAGCCGAGCTCTCACACCGTGTCTTGTTAGTGCTCTGTGTTGATGCCTTTAGATGCCTCCAGCCCAGTCCCTGTTGTGGTGCTGCAAGGCTGGTACGCTCCTCGAAGCACCATGCCATGAGATGGAGGTGCCTAGAAGCAAGAAGAAAGGTACAGTACTGACCGGTTGGCCTTGATTTACTGATGTGTTTTAAACTGTGTCTGCCATTTATATCTGCACTGTTTGTTTGGAGGAGGGATGGGGAAGGTGGAATTTCATTTCAGGCACGTGTATTTAACAGAGACCTGTCCTGTGTGAGCCAGGTCGCCGGTGCTAAGCTGTCCCACCGCATTCATGTGTGGCACGAGGTCTGGGGAGGCCCAGGAGAGGTGCCCGGAGTGAGTGAATGCTCGGTGGAGGTCCAGCCTTAGCAGACTTGAGGGGCTGATAACCAGGTGTTTAAATGGTCTCACAGTCACTGCTGAGAGGTGAGGTGGGCGGCACGTTCCCAACGCCATTGTGCTCTCCCCACTCACAGGCCTTCCTTTCTGCTCTGTAAGGTGTCAGGTGGACGCAGGGGGCTCCGTAACGTTAGGTAAGGACCTGGGTTTGGGGGACACCATGGCATGAAATCTCTCCTCCCTCTCTCCCTCGCCCGCCTCACAGAGAAGCAGGGCCCTGAGCGGAAGAGGATTAAGAAGGAACCTGTCACCCGGAAGGCCGGGCTGCTGTTTGGCATGGGGCTGTCTGGAATCCGAGCCGGCTACCCTCTCTCTGAGCGCCAGCAGGTGGCCCTTCTCATGCAGATGACAGCCGAGGAGTCTGCCAACAGCCCAGGTGAGCCTGGCCTGTGGGTGGTCCCTGGCGCAGGGAAGGGGCTCTGCTTGGTCACAGCCCTGTGCGAAGGACAAGCCCTGTGCAGAGGGACCTCATGATGGTGGCCTGGGCTTTTGAGGATTCGACAGAGCGGGGCACCCACAGTAATGCCCACCTGTCCCCTCCTTGGCCTGCAGTGGACACAACACCAAAGCACCCCTCCCAGTCTACAGTGTGTCAGAAGGGAACGCCCAACTCTGCCTCAAAAACCAAAGATAAAGTGAACAAGAGAAATGAGCGAGGAGAGACCCGGCTGCACCGAGCGGCCATCCGCGGGGATGCCCGGCGCATCAAGGAGCTCATCAGCGAGGGGGCGGATGTCAACGTCAAGGACTTCGCAGGTGGGCGCCCTGTGCCTGGCAGGGGCCCGAGAGCCCTGCTGGAGCCCTAAGCCTCCCATTGGGTCAGAGGGTTGTGCCCTCGTGGGGCACTGCAGGGCCCGGGGCTTTCACAGCCACACTCACTGCAGTGGAGTTCGCCGTTGCTGAGGAGCAACCACTGTCTCATGGAAAGTATTTCACAGTCAACTTGTTTGCTCTTGGTTTTATTTTTAGACAGGGTGTCTCGCTCTGTCGCCCAGGCTGGAGTACAGTGGCGCGATCACAGCTCACTGAAGCTTTAAACTCTTGGGCTCAAGTTACGTTCCCACCTCAGCCTTCCCAGTGAATGCAGACACACCCCGCCATGCCTGGCTAATTTTTTTATTTTTTGCAGAGATGGGGTCTTGCTATGTTGCCCAAACTGGCTTGAACTCATGGCCTCAAGCCGTTCTCACATCTTGGCTTCCCAAAGTACTGGGATTATAGCTGGGAGCTGCCATGCCTGGCCTATTTTTAAAAGGACTGAAGAATTTTAAATTTTAATCTGCTGTGTTCCATAAACCGCACTTCCAGTCCTCTGGAGGGGTCTGTCCCTGGTGTGTCTAGCAAGTGGCTGTGTTTCCCAGCAGAGGGCACCTCTGAGCCGGGAGCCCCAGGCTCGGTCCACACCCTGAACTCCCCTCACTTCACAGGGCTGGGTCCTGGGGCTTGCCTGGGCCTGGGACAGAACTGAGCGAGCCTCCCCAGACCCAGGGGCTATTCTTTTTTTTTAAGGGTCCCAGGATTAGAGTTTAGTCTTGTGTTTCTTTACATAAAATATCCACATCAAACCTGGGTGGTCCACATACCCCAGGACTGCCTGTCCACAGTGTAAGGAGAACAGAAGAGCGAGAACACGCTGTGTAGAATCCTTCTAGAGTTTCCCCACTGCCCTAGCTTAGAGCTGTCTGACCCAAACATCATTTAGCACCTTTTCTTTTTTCTTTTTCCTAAAAAAAAAAAGCATTTTTCTGAAAGAAGCTTCTCTGGAGCACTGCCACTTGCTTCCATGGGGCTGGGCTCCGTTTCCACGATGCATGCAGCCACACCACCTGCTGTTGGGCTCCCAGCTCCCCAGGCAGGAGCTGCCTGCCCAGGTACCTTCAGCGTGTGGCCCAAGCCTGGGTGCCCCTGGTGGAGCTCCTGCTGTAGCAGCTCTTCAGTCTCCATCAGGCACTCTCAGCCTCAGTTTCCCCATTTCCGACACAATGTTTCCCCTCTGTGTTCTGCAAAGGCACCTGTGCTTCCAAATCGGTAGGGATGAGGCTGCTGTTCGCTACACCATGTGTTCACTGACCTCCTGCCCTTTAGGGTGATTATGCAGATGAGCCCTGCCGGCCGTTAGTGTGTAGGGTTAACAAGCTACATACGGATTGTGCTCGCAGAGGGGTGCCACAGAGAAGTTCAGGGTTCTCTGGGCCGGCACCTGCTCCCCTCGACTGCAGCCCTCAACAGTGCAGCTCCCCAGCTCGCTTGTCCCTTGTCTTTTAGCACATCCTCAGGGCGCTATCTCCAGAGATGGGAGTGGCGTTCCCGAGGATCACATAACATACGTCCTGAGTGTCTGTTTCCAGGCTGGACGG
The DNA here is from genome assembly GCF_030222135.1 of Aotus nancymaae. Classification (NCBI taxonomy): domain Eukaryota; kingdom Metazoa; phylum Chordata; class Mammalia; order Primates; family Aotidae; genus Aotus; species Aotus nancymaae. Next base: position 798,110 of record NW_026988510.1, read on the forward strand.
CGCTGCACGAGGCCTGTAACCGGGGCTACTACGACGTCGCGAAGCAGCTGCTGGCTGCAGGTGCGGAGGTGAACACCAAGGGCCTGGATGATGACACGCCTTTGCACGATGCTGCCAACAACGGACACTACAAGGTTGGCATCTCCCCTCGGCCCTTCACACTGGCCTGATCTGGCATCTGGGTGGTTCTGGAGCTTTGTCCCTGCAGCTAGCCAGTTACCTTGTGTGGGGCGCCGGAAAGCAAGTTTTTGCCACCCCTTACCCTGAAGGCCGAGCTGTGCCCTCTGTCTGCCTCCAGCTTTCCCATCCGGGGTCAGCACCTGGACGGCCTCTCAGGTTTCGCAGCGAGCGCCATCTGTGGAAGGGCTCGTATCCACTAGCCGTTTAGGTCTGGTTGGATTTTAGCAGGTGAAGGATTCCACGAAGTGGAAGGAGGCCTGCAGGAGTTGCTGCTGGTCCCCGTCACCACTGTGGGGCTGTTAGACCTGCAAGGCAGACCCACTCTCGTCTGGAATGAGGTAACACCAAGAGGTGTGGCCAGTGCATAGGACATAGGCCCAAGATTTAGAAAGTGGCCATTGTGGCCGGCCCAGGAACAGTGGGCCTGAGAGGTCTCAGCCTCTGTCAGGGGGCGAGAGAGGTTGTGGGGTCCCTGACACCCCCATCCTGCTGGAAAGCAGGGGTGCTGCCTGGAGATGGGGCGGGTCTCACTGAAGTCATCAGCAGAGCTTCGTGGAGAGCCCCTGCTTACAGGCAGGACAGCAAGGCCGGGTGCACATTGCCCTCGCCCATCAGGCTCCTCTGCAGCAAGCCCCGCCTGGCCACTGCGGGAGGTCCTGGAGCCAACACCTTGGTCTTAGGGAGCATGCTTGGGACACGGCTCGTTCCTGCAGGGTGGGGGGTGATTGAAGACTCTGTGACAAGCAGGGATCTCAGAACACTGAGTCAGTGTTTGATGTTAAAACGTGACCATTAAACTTATAGGTAAGATGATGAATGGCATTATGGTTTATTTTGTTTTTTATGGGCCCTTTCAGAGACATGAACTGGAGAAAGCTCTGTAGTGTCTGGGTTCACCCAGCAGTGCAGGGAAGGGCAGGCACGAGGGAATGGTGGTGGTGGGTGAGGGGCTGGGGCACCCAGTGCATCTTCATACTTTTCTAATTACCGCTTTTAAACTTTTGATTATGAAAAACGTCAAAGACCCTGGAATTATGGCATGGTAGGCAGGATAATGGCCCCCAAGATGCCCATGTTGTGACCCCCAGACCTTAATAGCACGTGGCCTCACGTGGCGAAATCGCCCTAGGTCATTTGGCAGGCCCTGGGCAGCCCTATGGGCCCTTAAAGCTTGAGAGCCTTTCCTGCTGAGGCTGAGAGATACCAGAAGCAGGAGAGGGTAGAGCCCGAGGAGGGCCTTACTGTGCACTGCTGGCCTTAGAGGAGGGGCCGAGGAGTGTGGTGGCCCCTAGCAGCTGGGACTGGGGACCTCCAACCCAGCCCTGCAAGAACCTGAATTCTGCCAGCAACCCTTCCATGATGGAGGAGAGGAAGGACCCAGCCCTGCCAGCACCTTGACCTCTGACCTCCAGAATTGTAAGCCTGAGGTTTTGTTGTAGTTAAAATAGAAAACTCACACACATGAGAACTCTGTGCCAATTAAACAGTATGAAATGTCCTATATGAACTGGGAATGGATTCTGTGAGCGACGAGAGTCTGTATTAAACTTTATTACAGATTCTTTGAATGCTCTAGTCTCAGACTGGACTGAAGTTGGGTTTAAATTTAATATTTGTACTTGAGTTCAGTGCGTTGCTGCTCTGGGCATAGGAAATGTAGGTTGCTGTTGAGAAGCACCTGGACAGAGCTGTGGAAACGTCACCGTGGCTGTTCATATCATTCGTGTGACCCCTTACTCTTGTAAAATCAAGCAGGGGAGAGATTATTTTATTTTCTAATGTAAATGAAAATAAAAAATAAAGCAGCTTGCAGAAACTTGGTCTTTGTTTCCTCTATTCTGTCCCCCACCCCCCATAACACGCTTCTCCCTAACCTCTTGCCTGTGCCCTCCACGACCACTCCGGCACCGCTCTGCTGAGGAGCTCACTGTTGGCGGGAGGGGAGAGCCTTCGTGAGAAGATTCCTGGGAAGTCATCTACTCGCGGCAAAGGAGAAACGGTGGAAAAAATGCAAAGGAGTCAGAGCCTTTCCGAAGGAGAGTACGGGAGGGGTGCGGGAGCCCTGGCGGCCACAGCCCTTCCCACAGAGGAGCCACAGCCTCGCCCGCCACACCCGGAGCCTCGCCAGGCAGTCCCTGTGCACTCGGCTCCCACAGCCTTGGACCGTGAGGGGCTGCTCTCGGGTCGGACCCTGGGGCTCTTGGAAGGGGCTGCAGTGTTGTACAGAGCGGTAGAGGAGCTGTGCGTCTCCAGCAGGCCCTGACGCAGGTGTTACTGTCTTGTAGGTGGTGAAGCTGCTCCTGCGGTACGGAGGGAACCCGCAGCAGAGCAACAGGAAAGGCGAGACGCCGCTGAAAGTGGCCAGCTCCCCCACGATGGTGAACCTCCTATTAGGCAAAGGCACTTACACTTCCAGCGAGGAGAGCTCGACGGGTAAGTCACGGCCACCTGAGCTGCCTGTTCTTTCATGCAGGGAAGGTAGGAGCTGCCCTGTGGTGTGTGTGCAGTGCTGCGCCTCACATCAGCTCCTCCTTGGATGCTGGGGGTTTACAGGAGCTTCTGGACTGCGGGAGACCCCGCCCAGGCGTGTCACTGCCGAAAAGCCTGCAGTCTTGCTTCTAAGATGCCAGCCCTGTCTGTGAGCCGAGCTCTGTCTGGTTTCCTGCTGCCTGTGGCTGGTTTCCATGAGTCAAGCAAAGTGCCTCTGCAGAGGCTGGGTGGGAACCTTACCCCAGGGCACATCTGCAGAGCCTCTCTCCTCTGCCATTCGGGGGAGAGCTCTTTTGAGCCTGCCTGTGACCTCTCCCTTCCTGCCTCCAACAGAGAGCTCAGAAGAGGAAGACGCCCCCTCCTTCGCACCTTCCAGTTCAGTCGACGGCAACAACACGGACTCTGAGTTCGAAAAAGGCCTCAAGCACAAGGCCAAGAACCCAGAGCCACAGAAGGCCGCGGCCCCCGTCAAGGACGAGTATGAGTTTGACGAGGACGATGAGCAGGACAGGGTTCCTCCGGTGGACGACAAGCACCTGTTGAAAAAGGACTACAGAAGAGAAGTGAAGCCCAGGAGCTTCATCTCTATACCCAAAATGGAGGCTAAAAGTTACACTAAAAACAACACGATTGCACCAAAGAAAGCGCCCCATCGCATCCTGTCCGACACGTCGGACGAGGAGGACGCCAGTGTCGGCGCAGGCGCAGCAGAGAAGCTGAGACTCTCGGCACATGCGCTCTTGCCTGGCGGTAAGACGCGAGAGCCTTCTAATGCCAAGCAGCAGAAGGAGAAAAACAAAGTGAAAAAGAAGCGAAAGAAAGAAACGAAAGGCAGAGAGGTTCGCTTTGGAAAAAGGAGCGACAAGTTCTGTTCCTCAGAGTCAGAGAGCGAGTCCTCCGAGAGCGGGGAGGACGACAGGGACTCTGTGGGGAGCTCCAGCTGCCTCAAGGGGTCCCCGCTGGTGCTGAAGGACCCCTCCCTGTTCAGCTCCCTCTCCGCCTCTTCCACCTCGTCTCACGGGAGCTCTGCCGCGCAGAAGCAGAACCCCAACCACACAGACCAGCACACCAAGCACTGGCGGACAGACAATTGGAAAACCATTTCTTCCCCAGCTTGGTCAGAGGTCAGTTCTTTATCAGACTCCACAAGGACGAGACTGACAAGCGAGTCTGATTACTCCTCTGAGGGCTCCAGCGTGGAGTCGCTGAAGCCAGTGAGGAAGAAGCAGGAGCACAGGAAGCGGGGCGGGCTGCAGGGCTGCCCCTCGGAGAAGAAGAGCCCCTTCCTCTCCAGCGCGGAGGGTGCGGTCCCCAAGCTGGACAAGGAGGGGAAGGTTGTCAAAAAACACAAAACAAAACACAAACACAAAAACAAGGAGAAGGGACAGTGTTCCATCAGCCAAGAGCTGAAACTGAAAAGTTTTACTTACGAGTATGAGGACTCCAAGCAGAAGTCAGATAAGGCGATACTCTTAGAGAACGATATTTCCACCGAAAATAAGTTAAAAGTGTTAAAGCATGATCGAGACCACTTTAAAAAAGAAGAGAAACTTAGCAAGATGAAATCGGAAGAAAAAGAATGGCTCTTTAAAGATGAGATCATGAAGGTCTCCAAAGATGAAAAATCACTGAAGAGAATCAAAGACATGAACAAAGACATCGGCAGGTCTTTCCGAGAAGAGAAGGACCGTTCGAATAAAACAGAAAAGGAGAAACCTCTGAAGGAAAAGTCTCCAAAAGAAGAAAAACTGAGACTATACAAAGAGGAGAGAAAGAAGAAGTCAAAAGACCGGCCCTCAAAATTAGAGAAAAAGAATGATTTAAAAGAGGACAAAATGTCAAAAGAGAAGGAGAAGGCTTTTAAAGAAGATAAAGAAAAACTCAAGAAAGAAAAGGTTTATCGGGAAGATTCTGCTTTTGACGAATTTTGTAACAAAAATCAGTTTCTGGAGAATGAAGACACCAAGTTTAGCCTGTCTGATGATCAGCGAGATCGGTGGTTTTCTGACTTATCGGACTCATCCTTTGATTTCAAAGGGGAGGACAGCTGGGACTCTCCAGTGACAGACTACAGGGACATGAAGAGCGACTCTGTGGCCAAGCTGATCCTGGAAACCGTGAAGGAGGACAGCAAGGAGAGGAAGCGAGACAGCAGGGCCCGGGAGAAGCGAGACTGCAGAGAGCCCTTCTTCCGAAAGAAGGACAGGGACTACTTGGATAAAAACTCTGAGAAGAGGAAAGACCAGATGGAAAAGCATAAAAGTGTCCCCGGCTACCTTTCGGAAAAGGACAAGAAGCGGAGAGAGTCCGCAGATGCCGGGCGGGACAGGAAGGACAGCCTCGAGAGCTGCAAGGAGCGCAGGGACGGCAGGGCCAGGCCCGAGGAGGCGCATCGGGAGGAGCTGAAGGAGTGCGGCTGCGAGGGCGGCTTCAAGGACAAGTCTGACTGTGACTTTGGGAAGGGCCTGGAGCCGTGGGAACGGCACCACCCTGCGCGAGAGAAGGAGAAGAAGGATGGCCTTGATAAGGAGAGGAGGGAGAAAACCAAACCAGAAAAGTACAAAGAGAAGTCCAGTGACAAGGACAAAAGCGAGAAGTCGATGCTCGAAAAATGCCAGAAGGACAAAGAATTCGATAAATGTTTTAAAGAGAAAAAAGATACCAAGGAAAAACATAAAGACACTCATGGCAAAGACAAAGAAAGGAAAGCGTCTCTGGACCAAGGGAAAGAGAAAAAAGAGAAGGCTTTCCCTGGGATTCTCTCAGAAGACTTCTCTGAAAAAAAAGACGACAAGAAAGGCAAGGAGAAGAGCTGGTACATTGCAGACATATTCACAGACGAGAGTGAGGACGACAGAGATGACTGCGTGGGGGGCGGGTTCAAGGTGGGAGAGGCTGGCGACCTGCAGAGGGTGGACGGCCTCCAGGACAAGGAGGAAGGGCGAGAGGCCTACGCCTCTGACAGACACAGGAAGTCCTCCTCTGACAAGCAGCACCCCGAGAGGCAGAAGGACAAGGAGCCCAAAGACAAGAGAAAGGACAGAGGGTCTGCCGACGGAGGGAGAGACAAAAAAGAGAAAGGCTTTGAAAAGCACAAGGAGAAGAAGGATAAAGAGTCCACAGAAAAGTATAAGGACAGGAAGGACAGAGCTTCAGTGGACTCCATTCAAGACAAGAAAAATAAACAGAAGCTCCCAGAGAAGGCCGAAAAGAAACACTCTGCTGAAGACAAGGCTAAAAGCAAACACAAAGAGAAGTCGGATAAGGAACATGCCAAGGAGAGGAAGTCCTCGAGAAGCGCCGACGTGGAGAAAAGCTTGCTTGAAAAGTTGGAAGAAGAAGCTCTCCATGAGTACAGAGAAGATTCCAATGACAAAATCAGTGAGGTCTCCTCCGACAGCTTCACAGACCGAGGGCAGGAACCGGGGCTGACTGCCTTTCTGGAGGTCTCTTTCACGGAGCCACCCATGGAGGACAAGGCCAGGGAGAGTGCCTGCCTCCCGGAGAAGCTGAAAGAGAAGGAAAGGCATAGACACTCCTCATCCTCATCCAAGAAGAGCCACGACCGAGAGAGGGCCAAGAAAGAAAAGGCCGAGAAGAAGGAGAAGGGCGACGATTACAAGGAGGGCGGCAGCAGGAAGGACTCCGGCCAGTATGAAAAGGACTTCCTGGAGGCGGACGCTTACGGAGTTTGTTACAGCATGAAAGCCGACATCGAAGATGAGCTAGATAAAACCATTGAATTGTTTTCTACCGAAAAGAAGGATAAGAATGATTCCGAGAGAGAACCTTCCAAGAAAATAGAAAAGGAACTAAAGCCTTATGGCTCTAGCACCATCAGCATCTTAAAAGAGAAGAAGAGGAGGGAGAAACACAGGGAGAAGTGGAGAGACGAGAAGGAGAGGCACCGGGACAGGCATGCGGACGGGCTGCTGCGCCACCACCACAGGGACGAGCAGCAGAAGCCCGCCACCAGGGACAAGGACAGCCCTCCCCGCGCACCGAAAGACAAGTCTAGGGACGAGGGCCCGAGGCTCAGCGACGCCAAACTGAAGGAGAAATTCAAGGACGGTGCGGAGAAAGAAAAGGGCGACTCGGTGAAAATGAGCAATGGGAATGATAAGGTAGCGCCGGCCAAAGACCCAGGCAGGAAAGAAGCCAGGCCCAGGGAAAAGCTCCTGGGGGACGGCGACCTGATGATGACCAGCTTCGAGAGGATGCTCTCCCAGAAGGATCTGGAGATCGAGGAGCGCCACAAGCGGCACAAGGAGAGGATGAAGCAGATGGAGAAGCTGAGGCACCGGTCCGGAGACCCCAAGCTCAAGGAGAAGGTGAAGCCGGCAGACGACGGGCGGAAGAAGGGTCTGGACGCTCCCGCCAAGAAACCACCAGGGCCGGACCCTCCGTTTAAAGACAAAAAGCTCAAGGAGTCGACTCCTCTTCCACCTGCTGCCGAAAATAAGCTACACCCGGGATCAGGGACAGATTCCAAAGACTGGCTCGCAGGGCCACACATGAAGGAGGCCCTGCCCGCGTCCCCAAGGCCTGATCAGAGCCGGCCCACTGGCGTGCCCACCCCTACGTCGGTGCTGTCCTGCCCCAGCTACGAGGAGGTGATGCACACGCCCAGGACCCCGTCGTGCAGCGCCGATGACTACGCGGACCTCGTGCTCGACTGCGCCGACTCCCAGCACTCCACGCCCGTGCCCACCGCTCCCGCCAGCGCCTGCTCCCCCTCCTTTTTCGACAGGTTCTCTGTGGCATCAAGCGGGCTTTCAGAAAACGCCAGCCAGGCCCCGGCCCGGCCTCTCTCCACAAACCTGTACCGCTCGGTCTCTGTCGATATTAGGAGGACCCCAGAGGAGGAATTCAGCGTCGGCGACAAGCTCTTCAGGCAGCAGAGCGTTCCCGCCGCCTCCAGCTACGACTCTCCTGTGCCGCACTCGATGGAAGACAGGGTGCCCCTGCCCCCGGTTCCCACAGAGAAGTTTGCCTGCTTGTCCCCAGGGTACTACTCCCCAGACTATGGCCTCCCCTCGCCCAAAGTCGATGCTCTGCACTGCCCGCCGGCTGCCATTGTCACTGTTACCCCGTCTCCAGAGGGCGTCTTCTCAAGTTTACAAGCAAAACCTGCCCCTTCACCCAGGGGGGAGCTGCTGGTTCCTTCTCTTGAAGGGACCCTTCCCCCGGACCTGGACGCCACCGAGGACCAGCAGGCTACGGCCGCCATCATCCCCCCGGAGCCGGGCTACCTGGAGCCGCTGGACGAGGGTCCGTTCAGTGCCGTCATCACCGAGGAGCCTGTGGAGTGGGCCCATCCCACCGAGCAGGCCCTTGCTTCCAGCCTGATTGGGAGCGCCTCTGAAAACCCTGTCAGCTGGCCCGTGGGCTCGGACCTCCTGCTCAAGTCTCCACAGAGATTCTCTGAGTCCCCCAAACATTTCTGCCCTGCGGACTCCCTCCACTCTGCTGCCCCAGGGCCCTTCAGCGCCTCCGAGGCGCCCTACCCCGCCCCTTCCACCTCCCCTGCCCCGTATACTCTGCCTGTCACTGACCCAGGACTGGAGGATGTCAAAGACGGGGTGGAAACCATCCCGACCGCCATCTCCACCTCAGAGGCAGCTCCTTACGCCTCTCCCTCCGGGCTGGAGTCCTTTTTCAGCAACTGCAAGTCACTTCCGGAAGCTCCACTGGACATGGCCCCTGAGCCTGCATGTGTCACTACTGTGGCTCAGGTGGAGGCTCTGGGGCCCCTGGAAAATAGTTTCCTGGACAACAGCCACAGCCTGTCTGCCCTTGGCCAGGTGGAGCCGGTGCCTTGGGCAGACGCCTTTGCCGGCCCTGAGGACGACCTGGACCTGGGGCCCTTCTCACTGCCAGAGCTTCCATTGCAGACAAAAGACGTCCCAGATGTTGAAACAGAACCCATAGAAGAAAGTCTTGCTCCTTCAGAAAAGATCCCTCCAGGGGCCCCTGTGCTTGTAAATGGTGGGGACATTTCCACCTTGGTGGCTGAGGAACCACCAGCGCTGCCTCCAGACCAGGCCTCCACCCGGCTCCCCACAGAGCAGGAGCCTGAGCCCTCAGAGGAGCCAAAGCTGGACGTGGTTCTTGAAGCTACGGTGGAGGCAGAGACGGTGCCCGAAGAGAGGGCCCCTGGGGATCTGGACTCCAGCACGGAGCCCCCACCCATTCCCCCTGAACAGCGCCCACTGGGGAGTGGAGACCAGGGGGCCGAGACCCAAGGACCCCCTGCTGCATCCCTCTGTACCCCTGATGGCCCCCCCTTGGACGCTGTGGCACAAGCCCAGGCTGCAGACAGTGCCAGTCCCCAGGACAACGCTGAGGCCTCCCGTGCTGCTGCCCCAGCCGAAGGCCCTCCCGGTAGCATCCAGCCAGAAGCCACAGAACCAGAAACAAAACCCACGGCCGAAGCCCCTAAGGCCCCCAGAGTGGAGGAGATCCCTCAGCGCATGACCAGGAACCGGGCGCAGATGCTCGCAAACCAGAGTAAGCAGGGCACACCCCCCTCCGAGAAGGACTGTGCCCCCGCCCCCGCCCCAGCCACCAGGGCCAAGGCCCGCAGCTCCGAGGAGGATGACGCTCAGGCCCAGCATCCGCGCAAACGCCGCTTCCAGCGCTCCACCCAGCAGTTGCCGCAGCAGCTGAACACGTCCACGCAGCAGACGCGGGAGGTGATCCAGCAGACGCTGGCCGCCATCGTGGACGCCATCAAGCTGGACGCCATTGAGCCCTACCACAGCGACAGGGCCAACCCCTACTTCGAATACCTGCAGATCAGGAAGAAGATCGAGGAGAAGCGCAAGATCCTGTGCTGCATCACGCCGCAGGCGCCCCAGTGCTACGCCGAGTACGTCACCTACACGGGCTCCTACCTCCTGGACGGCAAGCCACTCAGCAAGCTCCACATCCCCGTGGTGAGTGCGGGGCCTGGGGAGCCACTGCCTTCTCTCTCGGGTGCGTCCGGGGCACCCCAATCATGAGTTCCTCGAGTCCTTTATGTCCTGCTCCCGGCCCTTGACCTCTCTTGACCTTTTCCCACCTGAGTAGAAGGCAGAGGCCGGAAGCTACACAGCTGTTGTGCAGACCTGAGGCCCTTCCTCAAGCTGGCTCTGTGCCAGGCCTTGGTCTCCTAGTGTCTCCTCACCCTGGGTGCACCCCAGTACCACTCGTGTCGGGCTGCCCCTTCACGCCGCTCACTGTCCGCTCTCCACTCCCCCTCCACCAGGACGGCCTCAGCAGAGCCACACCCTCTGTCTTCAGCCCCCGCCCCCTTCTCCTTTGGACCCTTGTGGGTTCCCTCAGCGCCCACACCTGCACATTGGGTCCCTTCCCCTACCTCCCTGGGCTTCTAGGACAGCAGACGCTGCAGCTCCCTCTGGGCAGGGTGGTCCTACCTCTATAGTCTCAGGCGAAACGTCTCAGAACCACGCCCACTCCCTCAGCCCCTTATGTTCCATCTGGACCCAAAACAAATCCCTCTGAATGGGGCCCTGCTCTGAGCACATTCCTACATTAGGCAGCCTCCCGTGTGCATCCTCTGCCCTGGGCCGCAGGGCCTGGCTGGGGTCTCACCTCCTAGCCCATCAGTGTCTTTCCCAGCAGGCACAGGGATTCCTCACGGTGGAGCCAGAGCTTACCCATCTGTGCTTGGTGACGGCCTGAGTTGCGCGAAGCCTCCCCTGCCCTCCTGTTCTCAGGTCCCCGGGGTCCATCCGGTCCCAGCATGTGACGTTCTCCTGGCCCTTTCTTGGAGTCCCCTCCAAGACCACGCAATTCCGTTGACACAGTGCCTGGTAGATTGTGTGGTTGATGGAGCCGTCTCACTGGAGTTTGTTGTGTTATGCCCAGAACGGGCTCTTGGTCACCAACGGCCATTTCCTTGTGGGGATTCCTGGCTGCTGAAACCTGCAGGTGGTGCGAGGCACCGTTGGGCCTGCCACACGCATTGGCTCTGTGGGCCCGGGGCCTTCTCAGAGCCCTCCCCATGCTGGCCCCGACTCGGCTCAGGTACCGAGCATCCCTCAGAAGAGGACCACGGGGTCTGCTGAGCTTGCCCTGAGGGTCAGGCTGGGGTGGGGCTGCTGTCCATCAGGGAGGCTCTGCAGGACCCCAGGATCGGGCGCCTGCGGGCCCCACCCTGCTGAGCTCTGAGCTCTGTACTCTGGGAGCACAGGGGGCTTTGCACCCAGGGCGACCCTTCCCCTGGAGCCCTGACCCTAGCTGTCCCCGGGGAGGCTCGTCCACAGGAAACAGAGCCTGCGGTTGGGTCGCGACATTCAGAAAAACCTGCCCTAGGATCTGTCCTCAGTAAGACCTTTTGTACTTTGTCTTTGCTGCTGTTGTTTCTTGTTGTAATGTGTCAAAACAGTAGTCTGACAGCTGTAGAAAATTTGGAAAATACAGGGGGAAAAAGCCACCAGAATCCTGCCAATCAAAGTAATCCTGGGAATGTTCTGTGCATCTCCCACCTGGTCTTTTTTAGTTCCCCCCAGACTTGAGACCAAGGCAGGCAGAGGCGCCAGGAGCGGCCAGAGGCCCCCACCGCTCCTGCTGCTGGTGGCCCTAGGGCCGAGCCGGAGGAAGGGGCGGTGCCGTTAGAGTGCGCATCGGTCCCACCTTGGAGGGGGCCCACAGAATCTCTGCCACAGACGGGCAGGTTGCAGCTCAGCTGAAAACCCACACCCAGAACCCCCACTAGGGGGCTGGGCTTCTCAAGTCGGGGTAGAGACCGTGGTGAACAGTGAGGTCTGTGGACTAGCGAGACTTAGCTGAATTTTTTAATCATTAATTTTGAACTGATTTTACTTGGGCGGAAAAGTTCAAAGGCAGCAGAGACAGGTTTGGCGCCTGCCACACGTCCATCCTCCTCTGAATGTGCCTGGGGAGCCCTGCAGGTGACGAGGCTCTCCTGTGCGCCGTCTCCTGGTGGGCCCTTCTGGGAGTGGCGGGCAGCAGTGTGGTCAGATGCCCCATGCCTGGCCTGCGATGACGACTGTTAGGCAGGAGCCCACTGGCGTGAGGTGCGGCCTCCTGCTCCTGGTGTCCTACGTGGTGTCACCTGGAGACCTGGTCGGGCCCGTCCACTGTGAGCTGAGGGCTCTCCCTCTGCGGTGGGTGTGTGTCTTGGGGAAGCGATGTGGAGACGGTGGAAGCCTGTTTCTCCGAGACCGCTGCCCATGCACATGGCAGTCACTACTGTGCCCTGGGCCTCTGTGTCCCTCTCCTGCATTTGCTCACTGGAGCTCTGCTGGCAGGAGCCGCCGCCCCTTCTGCCTGCAGGTGCCCAGCGTCACCAGCGTTTGGTCTCCTGCTGTGAGTCGTCCAGCCTTGGCTGTCAGGAGCTCTTCCTGGTGCCCTCTTCTGCGTCCACGTACCCATCTGCCCCCAGCACTCCCGTTTCTGGCTGGCCCCCTCTATGTTCTAGCTGTTCTTGGCCACCCCTCTCCCACTCTGCCATCACCACGTGGCCCCACCTGTACAAAACGGTGGGTCCCGGTGGGACTGCTGCAGGCCCCCTGAGCACAGGGCCATGCTTTCCGTGTCTGCTTTGGAAACGTCACTCCCTGTAGGCCTGAGGTCTGCCCTGCACCACGGTCCTCAGCCTGGCCCCATGCCCCTGTGTGTCCCTTTTTTCTGCAGGAGAGCAAGCCTTCATCGGCTGGGCGTGGTGGCTCATGCATCAGCACTTTGGGAGGCCAAGGCAGGCAGATCACGAGGTCAAGAGACTGAGACCATCTTGGCCAACATCGTGAAACCCCTTCCTTACTAAAACACAAAAAATTAGCCAGGCACGGTGGTGCACGCCTATAATCCCAGCGACTCGGGAGGCTGAGGCAGGGGAATCGCTTGAACCTGGGAGGCGGAGGTTGCAGTGAGCCTGAGATCGCACCACTGCACTCCAGCCTGGATGACAGAGTGAGACTCCGTCTCAAAAACAAACAAACAAAAAAAACAGTCCTAGGCCTCGTCCTAATGTTCTCTGCTGTCTTTACTTCCTCATTCACTTCCCAGCGTGCCTGTAGTTTCGCTGACCCACCCTGTGAGGACCCTTCCGCTGGTGGGAGTGCAGTGCCTACTCACCACGCCTCCAGCCGCAGCCCCACTGCGCTCCATGGGGACCTGGGCCAGTGTGCTCTTATCTCTCCCGAGCCACCCCAAGACCAGAGGCTTGGTTGTCAGCCTTCATATTCCACTGTGGGCATTGCACCCTGGTTGAAGCTGATTTGGGGTGTGTGGACCCTCCCTGTGAACACAGGAAGCTCAGCCTTCCCCAGCCCGCTCCTGCTGTCTTGCTGTATTCCTTCCACAGAGTTGGGTGCTCACGAGCCTGTGCTTCATGCCCTCTTTGGGCACGCCACAGGTACTGTCCTGTGCCTCTCCCTGCACTCCATCCCCTCCCCACATGGTGTCGTACGGGGCACCGTGCAGGTGCCCGCTCTCCCGTGTCCTGCACTTCGGTGGTGTGTCTGTTGCTGGGACTGGAGGGGGTCTCCAGGGCAGGCTTCTAGGAGTGGGGAGGCCGAGTAGGGGCTTCCCTGAGCTCCAGTCTGTTAGTGCAGTGCCCCAGCCAACCCCCCACTCACCTTTTACCTGCAGATCGCGCCCCCTCCCTCCCTGGCGGAGCCCCTGAAGGAGCTGTTCAAGCAGCAGGAGGCAGTCCGGGGAAAGCTGCGCCTGCAGCACAGCATCGAGCGGGTAAGTGCGCCAGCATGGGCAGGGGTGGCCGTGGCCAGGGTGTCCACGGTGCAGGCTCCTGGGGCTGTCTTGTCGGGACAGGGGGGCCTAGGGCGTGGTTGTGTCCCGGCTCACCTGGCTCCTCTCCTCCAGGAGAAGCTGATCGTGTCCTGTGAGCAGGAGATTCTGCGGGTTCACTGCCGGGCAGCCAGGACCATCGCCAACCAGGCAGTGCCATTCAGCGCCTGCACGATGCTGCTGGACTCTGAGGTCTACAACATGCCCCTGGAGAGCCAGGTAGGGCCATCTGCAGGTCACACTCAGGAGTCTAAGCACCCGAACACCCCCCCCCCTCCCCTTTACAGATTCTGTACTTTGACCAGGAGCTTCCCAGGTGCCCCTGTGCCCGGTGCCTTGCAGGGCCTGCAGAGTCCTTTGTGTACCTCTAGCCTTGGGTGAGCCTCAGAAAGGAGCCAAGAAGGCTGGAGCCGAGAGTGGACAGCTCTCCTCACGGGCAGGGCCCTGGGCCTCTGGGCTGGGCCTCAGCAGCTCAGTCCCTTCGTGCTCCTTAGACTTCTGAAACACTTGTCCATGCAGTTGGAGCAGCTGCCCCTACCTCTCGCAGGTTTCAGGGCTGGCCTTATTTTCCGTTTAAACTGCTGGGCTTCACCTGCAGCTCTCAGGCACCCCAGGGGCTGTCCTGTGGGGACACCCACACCTAGATGCGCAGCTCTTCTCAGCCAGGATGGACCTGGCCCAGGGTCCCAGAACCACAGTCCCTGTCCTGCCCATCTGCTGTGGGGCTCCACTCACTCCTGCCCCTCCCCTACCTTTGACCTGTTCTATCCACTGGGACGTAGGATGTGGGCGGCCAGGGCCCTGTGCTCTCCCCTGGGCAGCTCTTTGTGTGTGCCTGCAAGTGACCCATGTGCTGGGGCCTCCTGCCCTAGAAATCGTTCTCCAGCCACCACTGATCTGTCCATGTGGGCCCCATGGACCCCTGGCCCCCCCATCGCCTGCCCTGCATCAGCCCCTCCCTCCTCTTCAGAGGCCCTGCGCTCAGGTCGTGGGCTCCCAGGGCCCCAGGCCCCACATCCTACATAGGGGATGCGCCTGGAACCATGCCCGCCTTGATGTTCAGACCTCGCACCAACACTCATAACGTGTGCCCCTCCCATGACGCCACCTAGCCCTGGGCACTCTGAGCAGCACCAGGCTTTGCTGTGTCAGGTGACAGGCAGGCTCTCCGCGACGTTCACTTGGAAATATCGCTTAGTGCATTAAAGATCTTGCTTTCTCTGGGGATGTATTTTATCAACGTCCCTTGTTTAAACATTCTACACAGTGACAGATTTTCTTTAAAGAAAACATGAGTTGGAGCAAACGATGCTTTGGGGGCTGGATGCTGAAAAGTGTGGGTTCTCGCACCCACTGAAGGCTGTGATGGACCGGCGGTCAGGACAGCACTGTGCAGACCGAGCTCTGTGGAGCAGAAACGAGCAGAACCAGCTGGGGCCTCTCACGCAAACCTTCCAAGGAAGCACGCTTCCCTTCATTTCTCATGGGGAGTGGGGTGTCCACCCCTCAGTCATTTATCCTTTGAGTTAAACAATCCAGTTAAAATACACAGTTCAGTTGCTGTTGCTACAGTCATCCTGGTGTGTCCTCAAGCAGGAGGTTTTACTCATTCTTCCTTTTAGTACCCATGAACCATTTCTTCCTCCCTGCCCAGCCTCTGGTAACCCTCGTCCTGCTCTCTCTGTCCGTGACTTCACTTGTCAAGTGAGAGCATGTGATGTTTGTCTTTCTGTGCCTGGCTTATTTTACCTGACATGATGGCCTCCAGTTCCATCCACGCTTTTGAAAATGACAGGCTCTCCTTTTTTGTGGCTGAATAGTACTCCGTTGTGTGTGTGCCACATTTTCTTTATCCATCCATCTGTTGATGGGCACTCGAGTTGCTTCCAGGTCTTAGCTACTGTAAACGGAGTTGCATCAAATATGGGAGTGCAGGTTACTCTTAGATACACTGAGTAGTGCTCGCTCTGTCACCGAAGCTCAGTGCGGTGGCGCAGTCTCAGCTCACTGCTGCTTCTGGCTCTCTCCCCAGCAGTGGGATTGCTGGATGCTATGGTAGCCCAATTTCTAGTATTTTGAGGAACCGCCAAACCGTTCCGTAGCGGCTGTATTCACTTACGTTCCCACCAGCCGGGCACGAGGGCTCCTTTTCTCCACGCCGTCGCCAGCATCTGTGATCGCCTGTCTTTTGGATACAGGCCGTTTTAACTGGGTGAGACGATAGCTCATTGTAGTTTTGATTTGCGTTTCTCCGACGAGCGGTGATGCAGAGCTTCCCTTCAGATGCCTGTTCCCCATTTGTGTGTCTTCTTTGAGAGATGTCGATTCAGATCTTTTGCCCATTTTTTGATCAGATGATTAGACTTTGTTCGTACAGAGTGGATGACGTGCCTTACAGGTTCCGGTTACGAATCCTCTGTCCGATGAATGGTTTGCGGTGTTTCCCTCATTCTGTGGATTCCCTGTCACGGCGCTGACCGTGTCCTTTGTTGTGCACAGCTTTTCAGCTGGACGTGATCCCAGTTGTCCTTGTTTGCTGTGCTTACCTGTGCTTGTGGGGTATGCTCGAGAACTTGTTGCCCAGACCAGTGTCCTAGAGATTTACCCCAGTGATGTTTTCTTGTGGTAGTTTTCATGGTTTGAGGTCTTAGATTCCAGCCTTTAATCCATTTTGGCTTTATGTTTGTATATGGTGAGAGATGGGGTCTAGTTTCAGTCTTCTCTGTGTGGCTGTCCATTGCCCCCAGCACCGTTTATGGAAGAGACCGTCCTTGGCCCCTTTGTGGAAAGTGAGTTCCCTGCAGTTGTGTGGGTTTGTTTCTGGGTGTGTTGATGTCGATGCTCTACATGTTCTGAGAAGCAGATGATGTCGTCAGGTTCACTGTGAACCCTCTGCTGTGTTACTGAGCCCACTGAAAAAGGGGAGGGAGCCCAGACATTTTATCTGTCTGTCCCTCACCAGGACACAGGGACGATGACGTACCTAGAAAGTCTCACCCAGGAGACTTTGTTAATGTATTGAATATACATTGAATGATTGGATGATGAGATTTTTTTCGTATAGAGTGGATTACACGCGGGCTGAGCCCTGCCTGTCGCATGGGGCAGGGCTGGGGACCAGCTCAGAGGCGGGGCCTGCAGCCTCCCGGTGCTTAGGAGACAAAGGCCCAACCGCCTTCACATGCATTTTAAGGAAGCTGTTTGGGGAGAAGGGGCAGGTCCTGCCTTCTGTGCCTTGAAGGTCATTAAACGTGTGGGCGGTGGAGTGAGGCTGCCCCTTTGGTTTTTCCCTTGAGAAAGGTCATTGTAGCATCGCCCAGGCTGGTGCCACTTCCCGTGGTGGTCTCCGGGTCTTCCGATGAAACACCTGTGTTTGGTTTCCACAGGGCGACGAGAACAAGTCAGTGCGTGACCGGTTCAACGCCCGCCAGTTCATCTCCTGGCTCCAGGACGTGGATGACAAGTACGACCGCATGAAGGTCGGTGCTGCGCTTCCCCCACAGCTCGGCCCGGCACTCCAGGTGCCCCTGGGGACAAGGGAGGCTGCTGCCCAGTAACAATTTCAGATTCTCTTAACCTGGCCCATGCTTGCAGGGAGGCGAGGTCCTGCCCCTGCACGTGGCCTCCTGAGTCTTCCCTTCTGCCCAGGTGTGCAGGAAGCGGCTCCTGTCACCAGCTCAGCAGGGCCCTGGTGGGGCCGGCGGGACGAGGAGACCACACCGGCTGCACACATGGCAGCTTCTGTCTGAAAACGGTGACCTTCGGGCCCTTTTCTCCAGCCAACTGCAGAGGCATTTCAGACCTCCTGGGGCTGCCCTGTGAGCCCCCCGTAAAGTCTCAGCGTTTGCCCTCCACTCTCTGGAAGCATGGGCCAGGGCAGCGGGCAGAGGCGGGGTAGGCGCTGGGAAGGGCAGCACACCCTC
This sequence comes from Aotus nancymaae, assembly GCF_030222135.1. NCBI lineage: Eukaryota > Metazoa > Chordata > Mammalia > Primates > Aotidae > Aotus > Aotus nancymaae. The sequence goes on from NW_026988510.1 coordinate 815,479, forward strand.
GGTCCCAGTCGCTAGGGCTGCTCATCCGGACACCCAGAGGATGCACTAAGGAGCGGTGGAAAGTGGCAACTTGCCAAGTCACAGAACCACAAAGTGAGCGTCACGCTGCAGTCGCCCGCCAGGCCTGGAGCAGGCGGCCCCGGCTACCTGCAGTATGAGGCTCAGCACCTCTCAGGTCCCTGAACCAAGCACCCGTGTGTCGCGCTGCAGCTCTCAGAAGGCGCTGGTATGCGCGCAGATGAGAACCAGCAGCCCTACCTGGTGGGAGCCGCGAGTACTTGGGAGGCGCGGCCCTTGGGGGCTTGTGCTGAGGCAGGAGCTCAGGTCTGAGCTGTAACCGGCCCCAAGATGACGGTGCGTGAAGTCGCTCACATCACACCACGCCCTCCCTAGGCCCCTAGGCCCCTTCTAACTGAAGCTGTGAGAAAAACTGACTGAAAGCTCCAAAAACACACACACAGGGAAGACTTTCCTATAAGAAGATAAATAAATGTTTGACTACATTAATAGGACTTTGGGCCAGGCACAGTGGCTCCCCCTGTAATCTCAGCACTGGGAGGCCAAGGAGGGAGGATCACCTGAGGTCAGGAGTTTGAGATCACCCTGGCCAACACGGTGAAAACCAGTCTCTACTAAAAATACAAAATTAGCTGGGCATGGTGGCACGTGTCTGTAATCCCAGGTACTTGGGAGGCTGAGGCAGGAGAATTGCTTGAACCCAGGAGGGCAGAGATCGCAGTGAGCTGAGATCACGCCATTGCACTCCAGCCTGGGCGACAAGTGAAAGTCTGTACGATACTTTAAATACGTTAATGAATTAGATACAGTTTAAATTGTAGACATTCAGTACATTAACAGTGCCACTTAGGTTTAGTAGCATCAGTGTAAAAAGAACGCTTACCAACTAGTGAGAAAAATGGTGCACCGAAAAATAATTTATATAGAGGCTCCACAAAGGAGATAAAATGACCAAACCTTAATGAAAAGATCTTCACTATAATCATCATTAATGTCAGAACCATAAATTACGCAAGCGCTCATGTAACGGTGCTGTGCGGGGTTGCAGGGGGCAGTATCACTGCAGTATAGGAGAAGTTACAGTTCTGTTTTTATCAAGTAAACTGACAGTATCAAATTTCAAAATGCTGTCACCACCTCACCTAGCTATTTCACCTTAGTCATTTAAAACTGAGGGATCTGGCCAGGTGCCGTGACTCACACCTGTAATCCCAACACTTTGGGAGGCCGAGCAAGCGGATTACGTGAGGTCAGGAGTTCGAGACCAGCCTGGCCAGCATGGTGAAATCTCGTGTCTACTAAAAATAGAAAAGTTAGCCGGGTGTGGTGGTGGTGCCTATAATTCTAGGAGACTGATGCATGAGAATCACTTGAACCAGGGAGACGGAGGTTGCAGTGAGCTGATAGATACATGCTAAGAGAAACGTAGAGACAGCTACGTACCGCACTGCGGCTGGCCGGCACTGCAAAACCCTGTCGGTACACAGATTAACTGGGCATGGTAGCACCTGTAATCCCAGCTACTCGGGAGGCTGAGGAGGGAGGATCCCTTGAGGACAAGGCTGCAGTGAACCATGACTGCGCCACTGCACTCCAGCCTTGAGACCCTGTCAAAAAAAAAAAACCCCAAAGATTCTCCTGTGACATATCGGCACTCCCTGGGCCATGCTTAAATTCCTCCATGAGTTCCCAAAATATGTCCGACCCCAGTCTGGCCCTTACATGCACTCTTAAATGGCATCGTTTCTACTATAAATACAAGTCACACTATCATCACTGGCCATAAATACTCATCAGAGTAGAAAGCACAAAGCTGTTTGATTCTAATCAGAGCAGTGGCTGCCGGAGGTGAGCCGCAGGCCGACCCAGAGCAGCGGGCAGGGACCTCAGGCGGGGGTGGCACAGACAGCAGTAATGGTGATGGACACCCAGCACAGCTGGCGCTACCGCCACATGTAATGGCTAGATGCCAGGGACGGGTACAGCTGGTCCTGGGCATGTGCCCCCTGGCAGCAGCACCACCGTGGACAGAGGGCTGCGTGGGCCTGGCCCGTCCCAGGGTAGGTTCATGGCCCTGCTGGGGGTGGCAGGGTCTGGGGCTCTCCCTTCACTCCTCCTCCCTCTCCCCACCGTGTGTCCCGCAGACCTGCCTCCTCATGCGGCAGCAGCACGAGGCCGCGGCCCTGAATGCCGTGCAGAGGATGGAGTGGCAGCTGAAGGTGCAGGAGCTAGACCCCGCCGGGCACAAGTCCCTGTGCGTGAACGAGGTGCCCTCCTTCTACGTGCCCATGGTTGACGTCAACGACGACTTCGTGTTGTTGCCGGCGTGACACCGCGGGATGGACGCAGGACGCAGACGAGGGCGGCACCGCTGCCAGGGCTGCTGCTGAGCCCCAGGGGTGGAGGAGGGAGCGCCATGTCCACCCAGGCGGGGAGAGACCCCGAGAGAGACTGCACTTGGCCACAGCGTCTCCATCCCTTCCAGACTGGTCCAGACGTCAGGGAGGTGAAACACGTCTCTTCTCTACCAGCTGCCGTGGCGGGGGCAAAGCCCCCAGAGCCTCACCGGCCCCGGCGGGACGAGGAGACCACGCCGGCCGCACACATGGCAGCTTCTGTCTGAAAACGGTGACCTTCGGGCCCTTTTCTCCAGCCAACTGCAGAGGCATTTCAGGAGTTGAACGGAGTGCATTTTTAAAATTTTTTGTTCCATTCTGATCAACTAAATAAAAATAAGGTGTCCACCTCTCACAGACAGTGACCTGCAAGTCGGAGGGGCCGGAGTGCCATCCCAGCCATGGTCCCGTTGCCACAGAGTTGCGACGGCCTGAGACTGGGCTTTTGACCTGGTGCGGAGCAGGGCGCTGGCCGTGCCCCTGCCCAGGCACAGGGACACAGAGCCAGGACTCCCCGTAGTGTTTTTAATGGAGTCAAATCCACGTGGTTTGTATATTTTTTCCTTTAATCTTGGGCATTTTGTTTCTCTTTCTGAGAACATAACTTGAAACACTACAGAGCCAATAATCATATAAAAAGTGTATCCGTAAGCGCTGTACAGTTTTCTATACATTCACAATGTACTTTTGCTGCCTTCTAGATAATTTATTTTGCAACACATTACTGCACAGTTGTAAATAACTTATGTACTGTAACATCACTTTCAGTTATGTGTAAAGAAATAAATAAATTAATTAAAATGCTCTTTGTCCAGTGCGTCCCTCTCAGGAGAGGGGCTGTGTGTGGGCTTGAGACACTCACTCCCCAGACGGGCGCAGTGGCTCACACCTGTAAACCTAGCACTTTGAGACCAGCCCGCCCAACATGGCGAAATCCCATCTCTATTAAAAATACCAAAATTAGCCGGTGTGGTGGTGCATGCCTGTAGTCCCAGCTACTTGGGAGGCTGAGGCAGGAGAATCGTTTGAACCCGGGAGGTGGAGGCTGCAATGAGCCAAGATCCCACCACTGTACTCCGTAGTAGGCTCTGTCTCAAGAAAACACGGCCAGGTGTGGCGGCTCGCACCTGTAATCCAAGCACTTTGGAGGCCAAGGTGGACAGATCACCTGAGTTGAGAGTTCAAGACCAGCCTGATCAACATGGTGAAACCCCATCTTTTAAAAAAATAATAATAGTAATTTAAAAAAAAGAAAACCTTTTTCCTCTCAAATTGTTAGCTTTTAATTTTGAAACAAATTATATTTTCCCCTCCTCCTCTGCCATGACACAGAGCGGGAACACTACAAGATTACTGCCACCTCCTCGGTGAAGGCGGCGGCTCGGGACGGGAGCCTGTTCCTCACCGCTGGATGCAGGCGCTTGTCCTGCACTCCCGGTGGACCGGCTCAGGGGAGCCTTTATCTTGCGGCAGGGCCGTGCAGGAAAGAAGGCGGCCAGCCCTTGGCCATCTGTTCCACGGGGCCTGTGAGAAGTTGGAGAGAAACAGCATCGCTCCCTACAGCTCGGAGCACTGCAGCCCTGAACAGACCTGTGGCTAGCTATTCATGTCGCAGCTGGCTGGCTTGTAGCACCACTCTCAGCTCCCTGGCAGCTGCAGCTGGCAAGGGAATCCAGGGAATCGCTTTCAGAGCCCTCGTCCTGGCCAGAATGCAGCTCGGGCAAGGCCTCCACTTAGATGGTGCTGTGCTCTGCGGCGTCCTGGCTCAGAGGAGGCCTGCCAGGGCCCTCCAGCAACTGTGGCTCCAGGAGACTGTTGACGCTCAGCGTGGCGGGAGGGGGAGTTAATAGAGGCGCCTTACCCTTTTCCTTCGGAGCTCTGTCTCCCCTCTACCTGGGGGTTCCGGAAGGAGCAGCAGCTGTAGTAACAAACCCCACAGAACAGCAGAGCCTACCCGTGCATCAGAAGCAATGGGGGTCCTGGTCACTGTGTCCCCTGCAGAGGAGCCTGACCTGGGAGGGTCCCTGAGCCGGGCCAGGCAGAGCCGGTGGTGGAGGCAGTGCCTTCATTTCCCCCAAAGGCCGCTGCGAGCTCCCTCGATGGCCAGGCCCCTGCGTGGGGTTGGCGGTGGGTGTGAGGCTGTGCCCCCCTTCCTCTGACTCCTGTCTTCCATATGTGCATAAGGCTTTTGTGGATTTCCTCCAGTTCCCTTCAGGGCTCAGCCTGGGCAAAGGCAGGGTGTCCCCACCTCACTTATAACCTTGGGGGTGGGGGTGTGGAGAAGGCCATAAGGTTCCAGTGTATTTTTTCTGTGTTTGGATTGGCTGTGCTTTGTTTTTGGACGGAGTCCTGCTCTGTCCCCCAGGCTGGATGCAGTGCAGTGGCGTCATCGTGGCTCACTGCAGCCTCCACCTCCTGGGTTCATGCAATCCTGCCTCAGCCTCAAGTAGCTGGGATTACAGGCAGCCACCACCATGCGTGGCTAGTTTTCTATTTTTAGTAGAGACGGCGTTTCACTGTGTTAGCCAGGCTTCCCACCCCACTCTTAACCACAGAACTTTGGTCACAGTAAAACTTCCTGTAAACCCTGCTTTAAAAGAAAAATCTGAGTCAGCCTGTATCACACAGAGCGCACTGCAGTACCAGCCCACAGTGGTGACGGCGCCCCAGCCCCGTGCTGTGGTTCCACAGGGGGTGTCGGGTGTGAGCCCCTCCCTTTCGGCGCCCACCCAGGTCTGCTGGAGTCAGCTCCTGGGTACCTGCTGGGGGTGCTGGGCATGTGATTCCCATAGAGCCTGCTCCCACAAGGGACAAGTGACAAAGCCTGCTGTCTTCAGAGAGAAGACCTGTGAATAAATGCTGAGTAACGTCAAGAGTGCCCAGGACTGCAGGAGCCTTTGTGCCAGCCTGGAAACCCTGCTGCCCGGGGCCACCCATGTGGGCGTCAGACCGCCCTTGGGAGGCTCTGGCTGGAGCTGGAGGAAGATGGCGCAACCCCGCCCACTCACCTACATCAGTGAGCCACCCAGCTCCTGCCTGGGGCCCGGGCTCTGGAGCAGGCTGGCTCTGACCACCTGACTGGTGACAGGGTCCATGCCCTGTAACTCAAGGCTTCCCGATTCCTTAACTTCTGGAAGCTGTCAGGACTGCGCTTAGCAACAAAACCCAAATCACAGAGCAGGTGAGTGATCGGACCCCGGCGCTTCAGGGAGGCCGGCACCCCTCCCTCACACAGGGGCCCTCTTAGGGAAGCTGTCACCTTGCGAAGGGTAGGACCCCAGGCTTCAAAGGAAAAATGGGAAAAATTTGGGGCTTTTTCTGTTACAGAAGCGAAGCTGGTGGCTTTCATAAAACCTGGAAGGAGGTGAGAGGTTTTCATGAAAAGCCCGTGAGCTGTCAGCCCCCAGCACAGAGGGCGTGCCCTGCCCATGCGACCTTGCAGGGTCTGGAGGACAGGTCTCTATCCAGAGGTCTCCACTTCCAAGTGGCAGCTGGGCCTGAGCCTGGCAGGAAAGGAAGGGTACCAGCACATGGAGACAAGCAGGGCGGGGCCTCCATCTCCCCCCACACCAGGGAGCTGCTTTTCTCCTTCCAGTTACGGGACAGGGAAGACACCCCACAGGACATTAGAAAGAACAGGGCCCAGCTTGCCCCTGTTGAAAAGTAAGATGAAATACTGAAACGAGAGAGAGGGGCCAGAAAGCAGCCATGGTACCAAGAGCTCAAGGACGGGGTAGAAGTCGCACACCAGAGCTGGGGTGCAGAGGCCCTGTCACTGGGCAGAGGACGAGGTGCAAGTCGCCCACCAGAGCTGGGGTGCTGAGGCCCTGTAACTGCACAGACGACGGGGTGCAAGTCGCACACCAGAGCTGGGGTGCCGAGGCCCTGTCACTGGGGAGAGGACGGGGTGCAAGTCACCCACGAGAGCTGGGGTGCTGAGGCCCTGTCACTGGGCAGAGGACGGGTTGGAAGTCGCCCACCAGAGCTGGGGTGCCGAGGCCCTGTCACTGGGCAGAGGACGGGGTGCAAGACGCCCACCAGAGCTGGGGTGCTGAGGCCCTGTCACTGCGCAGACGACGGGGTGCAAGTCGCCCACCAGAGCTGGGGTGCCGAGGCCCTGTCACTGGGCAGAGGACGGGGTGCAAGTCGCACACCAGAGCTGCGGTGCTGAGGCCCTGTCACTGGGCAGAGGACGGGTTGGAAGTCGCCCACCAGAGCTGGGGTGCCGAGGCCCTGTCACTGGGCAGAGGACGGGGTGCAAGACGCCCACCAGAGCTGGGGTGCTGAGGCCCTGTCACTGCGCAGACGACGGGGTGCAAGTCGCCCACCAGACCTGGGGTGCCGAGGCCCTGTCACTGGGCAGAGGACGGGGTGGAAGTCACACAACAGAGCTGGGGTGCTGAGGCCCTGTCACTGAGCAGAGGACGAGGTGCAAGTCGCCCACCAGAGCTGCGGTGCTGAGGCCCTGTCACAGGGCAGAGGACGGAGTGGAAGTCGCACACCAGAGCTGGGGTACTGAGGCCCTGTCACTGGGCAGAGGACGGGGTGCAAGTCTCACACCAGAGCTGGGGTGCCGAGGCCCTGACACTGGGCAGAGGACGGGATGCAAGTCGCCCACAAGAGCTGGGGTGCCAAAGCCCTGCACATGGCAGAGGACGGGGTGCAAGTCGCCCAGCAGAGCTGGGGTGCTGAGACCCTGTCACTGCACAGACGACGGGGTGAAAGTCGCCCACCAGAGCTGGGGTGCTGAGGCCCTGTCACTGGGCAGAGTACGGGGTGCAAGTCACCCACCAGACCTGGGGTGCCGAGGCCCTGTCACTGGGCAGAGGACGGGGTGGATGTTGCCCACCAGAGCTGGGGTGCTGAGGCCCGGTCACTGGACAGAGGACGGGGTGGAAGTCGCCCACCAGAGCTGGGGTGCTGAGGCCCGGTCACTGGGCAGACGACGGGGTGCAAGTCGCCCACCAGAGCTGGGGTGCTGAGGCCCTGTCACTGGGCAGAGGACGGGGGCAAGTCGCCCACCAGAGCTGCGGTGCTGAGGCCCTGTCACTGAGCAGAGGACGAGGTGCAAGTCGCCCACCAGAGCTGCGGTGCTGAGGCCCTGTCACAGGGCAGAGGACGGAGTGGAAGTCGCACACCAGAGCTGGGGTACTGAGGCCCTGTCACTGGGCAGAGGACGGGGTGCAAGTCGCACACCAGAGATGAGGTGCTGAGGCCCTGTCACTGGGCAGAAGACACGGTGGAAGTCGCACACCAGAGCTGAGTTGGTGACGCCCTGTCACTGTACAGAGGACGGAGTGCACGACGCCCACGAGAGCTGGGGTGCTGAGGCCCTGTCACTGGGCAGAGGACGGGGTGCAAGTCTCACACCAGAGCTGGGGTGCCGAGGCCCTGACACTGGGCAGAGGACGGGATGCAAGTCGCCCACAAGAGCTGGGGTGCCAAAGCCCTGCACTTGGCAGAGGACGGGGTGCAAGTCGCCCAGCAGAGCTGGGGTGCTGAGACCCTGTCACTGCACAGACGACGGGGTGAAAGTCGCCCACCAGAGCTGGGGTGCCGAGGCCCTGTCACTGGGCAGAGGACGGGGTGGATGTTGCCCACCAGAGCTGGGGTGCTGAGGCCCGGTCACTGGACAAAGGACGGGGTGGAAGTCACCCACCAGAGCTGGGGTGCTGAGGCCCGGTCACTGGGCAGACGACGGGGTGCAAGTCGCCCACCAGAGCTGGGGTGCTGAGGCCCTGTCACTGGGCAGAGGACGGAGTGGAGGTCGCCCACCAGAGCTATGGTGCTGAGGCCCTGTCACTGGGCAGAACGGGGTGCAAGTCGCCAACCAGAGCTGGGGTGCTGAGGCCCTGGCACTGGGTAGAGGACGGGATGCAAGCCACCCACCAGAGCTGGGGTGCTGAGGCCCTGTCACTGGGCAGAGGACGGGGTGGAAGTCGCACACCAGAGCTGGGGTGCTGAGGCCCTGTCACTGGGCAGAGGACGGGGTGGAAGTCGCCCACCAGAGCTGGGGTGCTGAGGCCCTGTCACTGGGCAGAGGACGGGGTGGAAGTCGCCCACCAGAGCTGGGGTGCTGAGGCCCTGACACTGTGAAGAGGACGGGGTGCAAGTCGCACACCAGAGATGAGGTGCTGAGGCCCTGTCACTGGGCAGAAGACACGGTGGAAGTCGCACACCAGAGCTGAGTTGGTGACGCCCTGTCACTGTACAGAGGACGGAGTGCATGACGCCCACGAGAGCTGGGGTGCTGAGGCCCTGTCACTGGGCAGAGGACGGGGTGCAAGTCACCCAGCAGAGCTGGGATGCCGAGTCCCTATCACTGGGCAGAGGACGGGGTGCAAGTCGCACACCAGAGCTGGGGTGCTGAGGCCCTGTCACCGGGCAGAGGACGGGGTGGAAGTCGCCCACCAGAGCTGGGGTGCTGAGGCCCTGTCACTGGACAGAGGATGGGGAGGAAGTCGCCCACCAGAGCTGGGGTGCTGAGGCCCTGACACTGTGTAGAGGACGGGGTGCAAGTCGCACACCAGAGCTGAGGTGCTGAGGCCCTGTCACTGGGCAGAGGACACGGTGGAAGTCGCACACCAGAGCTGAGTTGGTGAGGCCCTGTCACTGTGCAGAGGACGGGGTGCACGACGCCCACGAGAGCTGGGGTGCTGAGGCCCTGTCACTAGGCAGAGGACGGGGTGCAAGTCACCCAGCAGAGCTGGGATGCCGAGTCCCTATCACTGGGCAGAGGACGGGGTGCAAGTCGCACACCAGAGCTGGGGTGCTAAGGCCCTGTCGCCGGGCAGAGGACGGGGTGGAAGTCGCCCACCAGAGCTGGGGTGCGGAGGCCCTGTCACTGTGCAGAGGACGGGGTTCAAGTCGCCCACCAGAGCTGAGGTTCTGAGGCCTGTCACCGGGCAGAGGACGGGGTTCAAGTCGCCCACCAGAGCTGAGGTGCTGAGGCCCTGTCACTGAGCAGAGGACGGGTTGAAAGTCTCCCACCAGAGCTGGGGTGCTGAGGCCGTGTCACTGGGTAGAGGACGGGGTGGAAGTCGCCCACCAGAGCTGGGGTGCCGAGTCCTTATCACTGGGCAGAGGACGGGGTGCAAGTCGCCCACCAGAGCTGGGGTGCGGAGGCCCTGTCACTGTGCAGAGGACGGGGTGCAAGTCACCCACCAGAGCTGGGGTGCTGAGGCCCTGTCACTGGGCAGAACGGGGTGCAAGTCGCCAACCAGAGCTGGGGTGCCGAGGCCTTGGCACTGGATAGAGGACGGGATGCAAGTCACCCACCAGAGCTGGGGTGCTGAGGCCGTGTCACTGGGCAGAGGACGGGGTGGAAGTCGCCCACCAGAGCTGGGGTGCCGAGGCCCTGTCACTGGGCAGAGGACGGGGTGCAAGTCGCCCACCAGAGCTGGGGTGCTGAGGCCCTGTCACTGGTCAGAGGACGGGGTGCAAGTCACACACCAGAGCTGGGGTGCTGAGGCCCTGTCACTGGTCAGAGGACGGGGTGCAAGTCACACACCAGAGCTGGGGTGCTGAGGCCATGTCACTGGGCAGAGGACGGGGTGCAAGTCGCACACCAGAGCTGAGTTGGTGAGGCCCTGTCACTGTGCAGAGGACGGGGTGCAAGTCGCCCACCAGAGCTGGGGTGCTGAGGCCCTGTCACTGAGCAGAGGACGGGGTGCAAGTCACACACCAGAGCTGGGGTGCTGAGGCCATGTCACTGGGCAGAGGACGGGGTGCAAGTCGCACACCAGAGCTGAGTTGGTGAGGCCCTGTCACTGTGCAGAGGACGGGGTGGAAGTCGCCCACCAGAGCTGGGGTGCTGAGGCCCTGTCACTGAGCAGAGGACGGGGTGCAAGTCACACACCAGAGCTGGGGTGCTGAGGCCATGTCACTGAGCAGAGGACGGGGTGCAAGTCGCCCACCAGAGCTGGGGTGTTGAGGCCATGTCACTGGGCAGAGGACGGGGTGCAAGTCACACACCAGAGCTGGGGTGCTCAGGCCCTGTCACTGGGGAGAGGACGGGGTGCAAGTCACCCACCAGAGCTGGCGGGCTGAGGCCCTGTCACTGGGCAGAGGACGCGGGGGAAGTCGCCCACCAGAGCTGGGGTGCGGAGGCCATGTCACTGGGCAGAGGACGGGGTGGAAGTTGCCCACCAGAGCTGGGGTGCCGAGGCGCTGTCCCTGGGTAGAGGACGGGATGCACGTCGCCCACCAGAGCTGGGGTGCTGAGGCCCTGTCACTGGGCAGAATGGGGTGCAAGTCGCCCACCAGAGCTGAGTTGGTGAGGCCCTGTCACTGTGCAGAGGAAGGGATGCACGACGCCCACGAGAGCTGGGGTGCTGAGGCCCTGTCACTGGGCAGAAGACGGGGTGCAAGTCGCACACCAGAGCTGGGGTGCTGAGGCCCTCTCACCGGGCAGAGGACGGGGTGGAAGTCGCCCACCAGAGCTGGGGTGCTGAGGCCCTGTCACCGGGCAGAGGACGGGGTTCAACTCGCCCACCAGAGCTGAGGTGCTGAGGCCCTGTCACTGAGCAGAGGACGGGTTGAAAGTCTCCCACCCGAGCTGGGGTGCAGAGGCCATGTCACTGGGCAGAGGACGGGGTGGAAGTCCCCCACCAGAGCTGGGGTGCCGAGTCCCTATCACTGGGCAGAGGACGGGGTGCAAGTCGCCCACCAGAGCTGGGGTGCTGAGGCCCTGTCACTGGGCAGACGACGGGGTGCAAGTCGCCCACCAGAGCTGGGGTGCTGAGGCCCTGTCACTGGGCAGAGGACGGGATGCAAGTCACACACCAGAGCTGGGGTGCTCAGGCCCTGTCACTGGTGAGAGGACGGGGTGCAAGTCACCCACCAGAGCTGGCGGGCTGAGGCCCTGTCACTGGGCAGAGGACGCGGGGGAAGTCGCCCACCAGAGCTGGGGTGCTGAGGCCCTCTCACTGGGCAGAGGACGGAGTGGAGGTCGCCCACCAGAGCTGGGGTGCTGAGGCCCTGTCACTGGGCAGAGGACGGGGTGCAAGTCACACACCAGAGCTGGGGTGCTCAGGCCCTGTCACTGGTGAGAGGACGGGGTGCAAGTCACCCACCAGAGCTGGCGGGCTGAGGCCCTGTCACTGGGCAGAGGACGCGGGGGAAGTCGCCCACCAGAGCTGGGGTGCTGAGGCCCTGTCACTGGTCAGAGGACGGGGTGCAAGTCGCCCACCAGAGCTGTGGTGCTGAGGCCCTGTCACTGGGCAGAACGGGGAGCAAGTCGCCAACCAGAGCTGGGGTGCTGAGGCCCTGGCACTGGGCAGAGGATGGGGTGGAAGTCGCCCACCCGAGCTGGGGTGCTGAGGCCCTGTCACTGGGCAGAGGACGGGGTGGAAGTCGCCCACCAGAGCTGGGGTGCTGAGGCCCTGTCACTGGGCAGACGACGGGGTGCAAGTCGCCCACCAGAGCTGGGGTGCTGAGGCCCTGTCACTGGGCAGAGGACACGGTGGAAGTCGCACACCAGAGCTGAGTTGGTGAGGCCCTGTCACTGTGCAGAGGACGGGGTGCACGACGCCCACCCGAGCTGGGGTGCTGAGGCCCTGTCACTGCGCAGAGGACGGGTTCCAAGTCACCCAGCAGAGCTGGGGTGCTGAGGCCCTATCACTGGGCAGAGGACGGGTTGGAAGTCGCCCACCAGAGTTGGGGTGCCGAGGCCCTGTCACTCGTCAGAGGACGGGGTGCAAGTCACCCACCAGAGCTGGGGTGCTGAGGCCCTGTCACAGGGCAGAGGACGCGGTGGAAGTCGCACACCAGAGCTGGGGTGCTGAGGCCCTGACACTGTGTAGAGGACGGGGTGCAAGTCGCACACCAGAGCTGAGGTGCTGAGGCCCTGTCACTGCGCAGAGGACACGGTGGAAGTCGCACACCAGAGCTGAGTTGGTGAGGCCCTGTCACTGTGCAGAGGACGGGGTGCACGACGCCCACGAGAGCAGGGGTGCTGAGGCCCTGTCACTAGGCAGAGGACGGGGTGCAAGTCACCCAGCAGAGCTGGGATGCCGAGTCCCTATCACTGGGCAGAGGACGGGGTGCAAGTCGCACACCAGAGCTGGGGTGCTAAGGCCCTGTCACCGGGCAGAGGACGGGGTGGAAGTCGCCCACCAGAGCTGGGGTGCGGAGGCCCTGTCACTGTGCAGAGGACGGGGTTCAAGTCGCCCACCAGAGCTGAGGTGCTGAGGCCCTGTCACTGAGCAGAGGACGGGTTGAAAGTCTCCCACCAGATCTGGGGTGCTGAGGCCGTGTCACTGGGTAGAGGACGGGGTGGAAGTTGCCCACCAGAGCTGGGGTGCCGAGGCCCTGTCCCTGGGTAGAGGACGGGATGCACGTCGCCCACCAGAGCTGGGGTGCGGAGGCCCTGTCACTAAGCAGAGGACGGGTTGAAAGTCTCCCACCAGATCTGGGGTGCTGAGGCCGTGTCACTGGGTAGAGGACGCGGTGGAAGTCGCCCACCAGAGCTGGGGTGCCGAGTCCCTATCACTGGGCAGAGGACGGGGTGCAAGTCGCCCACCAGAGCTGGGGTGCGGAGGCCCTGTCACTGTGCAGAGGACGGGGTGCAAGTCACCCACCACAGCTGGGGTGCAGAGGCCCTGTCACTGGGCAGAACGGGGTGCAAGTCGCCAACCAGAGCCGGGGTGCCGAGGCCTTGGCACTGGATAGAGGACGGGATGCAAGTCACCCACCAGAGCTGGGGTGCCGAGGCCCTGTCACTGGGCAGAGGACGGGGTGCAAGTCACCCACCAGAGCTGGGGTGCTGAGGCCCTGTCACTGGGCAGAACGGGGTGCAAGTCGCCAACCAGAGCCGGGGTGCCGAGGCCTTGGCACTGGATAGAGGACGGGATGCAAGTCACCCACCAGAGCTGGGGTGCCGAGGCCCTGTCACTGGGCAGAGGACGGGGTGCAAGTCACCCACCAGAGCTGGGGTGCTGAGGCCCTGTCACTGGGCAGACGACGGGGTGCAAGTCACCCACCAGAGCTGCGCTGCCGAGGCCCTGTCACTGGTCAGAGGACGGGGTGGAAGTCGCCCACCAGAGCTGGGGTGCTGAGGCCCCGTCACTGGGCAGAGGACGGGGTGGAAGTCGCCCACCAGAGCTGGGGTGCTGAGGGCCTGTCACTGGGCAGAGGACGGGGTGCAAGTCGCCCACCGGAGCTGGGGTGCCGAGGCCCTGTCACTGGGCAGAGGACGGGGTGCAAGTCGCCCACCAGGGCTGGGGTGCCGAGGCCCTGTCACTGGGCAGACGACGGGGTGCAAGTCGCCCACCAGAGCTAGGGTGCCGAGGCCCTGTCACTGGGCAGAGGACGGGGTGGATGTTGCCCACCAGAGCTACAGTGCTGAGGCCCTGTCACTGGGCAGAGGACGGGGTGGAAGTCGCCCACCCGAGCTGGGGTGCTGAGGCCCTGTCACTGGACAGAGGACGGGGTGGAAGTCGCCCACCAGAGCTGGGGTGCTGAGGCCCTGTCACTGGGCAGAGGACACGGTGGAAGTCGCACACCAGAGCTGAGTTGGTGAGGCCCTGTCACTGTGCAGAGGACGGAGTGCACGACGCCCACGAGAGCTGGGGTGCTGAGGCCCTGTCACTGGGTAGAGGATGGGGTGCACGACGCCCACGAGAGCTGGGGTGCTGAGGCCCTGTCACTGGGCAGAGGATGGGGTGCAAGTCACCCAGCAGAGCTGGGATGCCGCGTCCCTATCACTGGGCAGAGGACGGGGTGCAAGTCGTACACCAGAGCTGGGGTGCTGAGGCCCTGTCACTGGACAGAGGACGGGGTGGAAGTCGCCCACCAGAGCTGGGGTGCTGAGGCCCTGTCACTGGGTAGAGGACGCGGTGGAATTCGCACACCAGAGCTGGGTTGCTGAGGCCCTGTCACTGGGTAGAGGACGCGGTGGAAGTCGCACACCAGAGCTGAGTTGGTGAGGCCCTGTCACTGTGCAGAGGACGGAGTGCACGACGCCCACGAGAGCTGGGGTGCTGAGGCCCTGTCACTGGGTAGAGGATGGGGTGCACGACGCCCACGAGAGCTGGGGTGCTGAGGCCCTGTCACTGGGCCGAGGATGGGGTGCAAGTCACCCAGCAGAGCTGGGATGCCACGTCCCTATCACTGGGCAGAGGACGGGGTGCAAGTCGCACACCAGAGCTGGGGTGCTGAGGCCCTGTCACTGGACAGAGGACGGGGTAGAAGTCGCCCACCAGAGCTGGGGTGCTGAGGCCCGGTCACTGGGAAGACGACAGGGTGCAAGTCGCCCACCACAGCTGGGGTGCTGAGGCCCTGACACTGGGCAGAGGACGGAGTGGAGGTCGCCCACCAGAGCTGTGGTGCTGAGTCCCTGTCACTGGGCAGAGGACGGGGTGCAAGTCGCCCACCAGAGCTGGGGTGCTGAGGCCCTGTCACTGTGCAGAAGACGGGGTGCAAGTCGCACACCAGAGCTGGGGTGCTGAGGCCCTGTCACTGGTCAGAGGACGGGGTACAAGTCGCCCACCAGAGCTGGGGTGCTGCGGCCCTGTCACTGGGCAGAGGACACGGTGGAAGTTGCACACCAGAGCTGACGTGGTGAGGCCCTGTCACTGTGCAGAGGACGGGGTGCACGACGCCCACCAGAGCTGGGGTGCTGAGGCCCTGTCACTGCGCAGAGGATGGGGTGTAAGTCGCCCACCAGAGCTAGGGTGCTGAGGCCCTGTCACTGGGCAGAGGACGGGGTGCAAGTCACCCAACAGAGCTGTGATGCCGAGTCCCTATCACTGGGCAGAGGACGGGGTACAAGTCGCACACCAGAGCTGGGGTGCTGAGGCCCTGTCACTGGGCAGAGGACGGGGTGGAAGTCGCCCACCAGAGCTGGGGTGCTGAGGCCCTGTCACTGGGCAGAGGACGGGGTGCAAGTCGCCCACCAGAGCTGGGGTGCTGAGGCCCTGTCACTGGGCAGAGGACGGGGTGGAAGTCGCCCACCAGAGCTGGGGTGCTGAGGCCCTGTCACTGGGCAGAGGACGGGGTGCAAGTCACCCAACAGAGCTGTGATGCCGAGTCCCTATCACTGGGCAGAGGACGGGGTACAAGTCGCACACCAGAGCTGGGGTGCTGAGGCCCTGTCACTGGGCCGATGACGCGTTGCAAGTCGCCCACCACAGCGGCGGTGCTGAGGCCCTGTCACTGGGCAGAGGACGGAGTGGAGGTCGCCCAACAGAGCTGGGGTGCTGAGGCCCTGTCACTGAGCAGAGGACGGGGTGCAAGTCGCCCACCAGAGCTGGGGTGCTGCGGCCCTGTCACTGGGCAGAGGACACGGTGGAAGTCGCACACCAGAGCTGGGGTGCTGAGGCCCTGTCACTGAGCAGAGGACGGGGTGCAAGTCGCCCACCAGAGCTGGGGTGCTGCGGCCCTGTCACTGGGCAGAGGACACGGTGGAAGTTGCACACCAGAGCTGACGTGGTGAGGCCCTGTCACTGTGCAGAGGACGGGGTGCACGACGCCCACCAGAGGTGAGGTGCTGAGGCCCTGTCACTGGGCAGAGGACGGGGTGCAAGTCACCCAGCAGAGCTGGGATGCCGAGTCCCTATCACTGGGCAGAGGACGGGGTGCAAGTCGCACACCAGAGCTGGGGTGCTGAGGCCCTGTCACCGGGCAGAGGACGGGGTGGAAGTCGCCCACCAGAGCTGGGGTGCCGAGGCCCCGTCACTGGGCAGAGGACGGGGTGGAAGTCGCCCACCAGAGCTGGGGTGCTGAGGCCCCGTCACTGGGCAGAGGACGGGGTGGAAGTCGCCCACCAGAGCTGGGGTGCTGAGGCCCTGTCACTGGGCAGAGGACGGGGTGGAAGTCGCCCACCAGAGCTGGGGTGCCGAGGCCCTGTCACTGGGCGGAGGACGGGGTGCAAGTCGCCCACCAGAGCTGGGGTGCCGAGGCCCTGTCACTGGGCAGAGGACGGGGTGCAAGTCACCCACCAGAGCTGGGGTGCTGAGGCCCTGTCACTGGGCAGACGACGGGGTGCAAGTCACCCACCAGAGCTGGGGTGCCGAGGCCCTGTCACTGGGCAGAGGACGGGGTGCAAGTCACCCACCAGAGCTGGGGTGCTGAGGCCCTGTCACTGGGCAGACGACGGGGTGCAAGTCACCCACCAGAGCTGCGCTGCCGAGGCCCTGTCACTGGTCAGAGGACGGGGTGGAAGTCGCCCACCAGAGCTGGGGTGCCGAGGCCCCGTCACTGGGCAGAGGACGGGGTGGAAGTCGCCCACCAGAGCTGGGGTGCTGAGGCCCCGTCACTGGGCAGAGGACGGGGTGGAAGTCGCCCACCAGGGCTGGGGTGCCGAGGCCCTGTCACTGGGCAGACGACGGGGTGCAAGTCGCCCACCAGAGCTAGGGTGCCGAGGCCCTGTCACTGGGCAGAGGACGGGGTGGATGTTGCCCACCAGAGCTACAGTGCTGAGGCCCTGTCACTGGGCAGAGGACGGGGTGGAAGTCGCCCACCCGAGCTGGGGTGCTGAGGCCCTGTCACTGGACAGAGGACGGGGTGGAAGTCGCCCACCAGAGCTGGGGTGCTGAGGCCCTGTCACTGGGCAGAGGACACGGTGGAAGTCGCACACCAGAGCTGAGTTGGTGAGGCCCTGTCACTGTGCAGAGGACGGAGTGCACGACGCCCACGAGTGCTGGGGTGCTGAGGCCCTGTCACTGGGCAGAGGATGGGGTGCAAGTCACCCAGCAGAGCTGGGATGCCGCGTCCCTATCACTGGGCAGAGGACGGGGTGCAAGTCGTACACCAGAGCTGGGGTGCTGAGGCCCTGTCACTGGACAGAGGACGGGGTGGAAGTCGCCCACCAGAGCTGGGGTGCTGAGGCCCTGTCACTGGGTAGAGGACGCGGTGGAAGTCGCACACCAGAGCTGAGTTGGTGAGGCCCTGTCACTGTGCAGAGGACGGAGTGCACGACGCCCACGAGAGCTGGGGTGCTGAGGCCCTGTCACTGGGCAGAGGATGGGGTGCAAGTCACCCAGCAGAGCTGGGATGCCGCGTCCCTATCACTGGGCAGAGGACGGGGTGCAAGTCGCACACCAGAGCTGGGGTGCTGAGGCCCTGTCACTGGGCAGAGGACGGGGTGCAAGTCGCCCACCAGAGCTGCGGTGCTGAGGCCCTGTCACTGTGCAGAGGACGGGGTGCAAGTCGCACACCAGAGCTGGGGTGCTGAGGCCCTGTCACTGGGCAGAGGACGGGGTCCAAGTCGCCCACCAGAGCTGCGGTGCTGAGGCCCTGTCACTGTGCAGAAGACGGGGTGCAAGTCGCACACCAGAGCTGGGGTGCTGAGGCCCTGTCACTGGTCAGAGGATGGGGTGGAAGTCGCCCACCAGAGCTGGGGTGCTGAGGCCCGGTCACTGGGAAGACGACAGGGTGCAAGTCGCCCACCACAGCTGGGGTGCTGAGGCCCTGACACTGGGCAGAGGACGGAGTGGAGGTCGCCCACCAGAGCTGTGGTGCTGAGGCCCTGTCACTGGGCAGAGGACGGGGTCCAAGTCGCCCACCAGAGCTGCGGTGCTGAGGCCCTGTCACTGTGCAGAAGACGGGGTGCAAGTCGCACACCAGAGCTGGGGTGCTGAGTCCCTGTCACTGGTCAGAGGACGGGGTGGAAGTCGCCCACCAGAGCTGGGGTGCTGAGGCCCGGTCACTGGGAAGACGACAGGGTGCAAGTCGCCCACCACAGCTGGGGTGCTGAGGCCCTGACACTGGGCAGAGGACGGAGTGGAGGTCGCCCACCAGAGCTGTGGTGCTGAGGCCCTGTCACTGGGCAGAGGACGGGGTGCAAGTCGCCCACCAGAGCTGCGGTGCTGAGGCCCTGTCACTGTGCAGAAGACGGGGTGCAAGTCGCCCACCCGAGCTGGGGTGCTGAGGCCCTGTCACTGGACAGAGGACGGGGTGGAAGTCGCCCACCAGAGCTGGGGTGCTGAGGCCCCGTCACTGGGCAGAGGACGGGGTGGAAGTCGCCCACCAGGGCTGGGGTGCCGAGGCCCTGTCACTGGGCAGACGACGGGGTGCAAGTCGCCCACCAGAGCTAGGGTGCCGAGGCCCTGTCACTGGGCAGAGGACGGGGTGGATGTTGCCCACCAGAGCTACAGTGCTGAGGCCCTGTCACTGGGCAGAGGACGGGGTGGAAGTCGCCCACCCGAGCTGGGGTGCTGAGGCCCTGTCACTGGACAGAGGACGGGGTGGAAGTCCCCCACCAGAGCTGGGGTGCTGAGGCCCTGTCACTGGGCAGAGGACACGGTGGAAGTCGCACACCAGAGCTGAGTTGGTGAGGCCCTGTCACTGTGCAGAGGACGGAGTGCACGACGCCCACGAGAGCTGGGGTGCTGAGGCCCTGTCACTGGGCAGAGGATGGGGTGCAAGTCACCCAGCAGAGCTGGGATGCCGCGTCCCTATCACTGGGCAGAGGACGGGGTGCAAGTCGTACACCAGAGCTGGGGTGCTGAGGCCCTGTCACTGGACAGAGGACGGGGTGGAAGTCGCCCACCAGAGCTGGGGTGCTGAGGCCCTGTCACTGGGTAGAGGACGCGGTGGAAGTCGCACACCAGAGCTGAGTTGGTGAGGCCCTGTCACTGTGCAGAGGACGGAGTGCACGACGCCCACGAGAGCTGGGGTGCTGAGGCCCTGTCACTGGGCAGAGGATGGGGTGCAAGTCACCCAGCAGAGCTGGGATGCCGCGTCCCTATCACTGGGCAGAGGACGGGGTGCAAGTCGCACACCAGAGCTGGGGTGCTGAGGCCCTGTCACTGGGCAGAGGACGGGGTGCAAGTCGCCCACCAGAGCTGCGGTGCTGAGGCCCTGTCACTGTGCAGAGGACGGGGTGCAAGTCGCACACCAGAGCTGGGGTGCTGAGGCCCTGTCACTGGGCAGAGGACGGGATCCAAGTCGCCCACCAGAGCTGCGGTGCTGAGGCCCTGTCACTGTGCAGAAGACGGGGTGCAAGTCGCACACCAGAGCTGGGGTGCTGAGGCCCTGTCACTGGTCAGAGGACGGGGTGGAAGTCGCCCACCAGAGCTGGGGTGCTGAGGCCCGGTCACTGGGAAGACGACAGGGTGCAAGTCGCCCACCACAGCTGGGGTGCTGAGGCCCTGACACTGGGCAGAGGACGGAGTGGAGGTCGCCCACCAGAGCTGTGGTGCTGAGGCCCTGTCACTGGGCAGAGGACGGGGTCCAAGTCGCCCACCAGAGCTGCGGTGCTGAGGCCCTGTCACTGTGCAGAAGACGGGGTGCAAGTCGCACACCAGAGCTGGGGTGCTGAGGCCCTGTCACTGGTCAGAGGACGGGGTGGAAGTCGCCCACCAGAGCTGGGGTGCTGAGGCCCGGTCACTGGGAAGACGACAGGGTGCAAGTCGCCCACCACAGCTGGGGTGCTGAGGCCCTGACACTGGGCAGAGGACGGAGTGGAGGTCGCCCACCAGAGCTGGGGTGCTGAGGCCCTGTCACCGGGCAGAGGACGGGGTGGAAGTCGCCCACCAGAGCTGGGGTGCCGAGGCCCCGTCACTGGGCAGAGGACGGGGTGGAAGTCGCCCACCAGAGCTGGGGTGCTGAGGCCCCGTCACTGGGCAGAGGACGGGGTGGAAGTCGCCCACCAGAGCTGGGGTGCTGAGGCCCCGTCACTGGGCAGAGGACGGGGTGGAAGTCGCCCACCAGAGCTGGGGTGCCGAGGCCCTGTCACTGGGCGGAGGACGGGGTGCAAGTCGCCCACCAGAGCTGGGGTGCCGAGGCCCTGTCACTGGGCAGAGGACGGGGTGCAAGTCACCCACCAGAGCTGGGGTGCTGAGGCCCTGTCACTGGGCAGACGACGGGGTGCAAGTCACCCACCAGAGCTGGGGTGCCGAGGCCCTGTCACTGGGCAGAGGACGGGGTGCAAGTCACCCACCAGAGCTGGGGTGCTGAGGCCCTGTCACTGGGCAGACGACGGGGTGCAAGTCACCCACCAGAGCTGCGCTGCCGAGGCCCTGTCACTGGTCAGAGGACGGGGTGGAAGTCGCCCACCAGAGCTGGGGTGCCGAGGCCCCGTCACTGGGCAGAGGACGGGGTGGAAGTCGCCCACCAGAGCTGGGGTGCTGAGGCCCCGTCACTGGGCAGAGGACGGGGTGGAAGTCGCCCACCAGGGCTGGGGTGCCGAGGCCCTGTCACTGGGCAGACGACGGGGTGCAAGTCGCCCACCAGAGCTAGGGTGCCGAGGCCCTGTCACTGGGCAGAGGACGGGGTGGATGTTGCCCACCAGAGCTACAGTGCTGAGGCCCTGTCACTGGGCAGAGGACGGGGTGGAAGTCGCCCACCCGAGCTGGGGTGCTGAGGCCCTGTCACTGGACAGAGGACGGGGTGGAAGTCGCCCACCAGAGCTGGGGTGCTGAGGCCCTGTCACTGGGCAGAGGACACGGTGGAAGTCGCACACCAGAGCTGAGTTGGTGAGGCCCTGTCACTGTGCAGAGGACGGAGTGCACGACGCCCACGAGTGCTGGGGTGCTGAGGCCCTGTCACTGGGCAGAGGATGGGGTGCAAGTCACCCAGCAGAGCTGGGATGCCGCGTCCCTATCACTGGGCAGAGGACGGGGTGCAAGTCGTACACCAGAGCTGGGGTGCTGAGGCCCTGTCACTGGACAGAGGACGGGGTGGAAGTCGCCCACCAGAGCTGGGGTGCTGAGGCCCTGTCACTGGGTAGAGGACGCGGTGGAAGTCGCACACCAGAGCTGAGTTGGTGAGGCCCTGTCACTGTGCAGAGGACGGAGTGCACGACGCCCACGAGAGCTGGGGTGCTGAGGCCCTGTCACTGGGCAGAGGATGGGGTGCAAGTCACCCAGCAGAGCTGGGATGCCGCGTCCCTATCACTGGGCAGAGGACGGGGTGCAAGTCGCACACCAGAGCTGGGGTGCTGAGGCCCTGTCACTGGGCAGAGGACGGGGTGCAAGTCGCCCACCAGAGCTGGGGTGCTGAGGCCCGGTCACTGGGAAGACGACAGGGTGCAAGTCGCCCACCACAGCTGGGGTGCTGAGGCCCTGACACTGGGCAGAGGACGGAGTGGAGGTCGCCCACCAGAGCTGTGGTGCTGAGGCCCTGTCACTGGGCAGAGGACGGGGTCCAAGTCGCCCACCAGAGCTGCGGTGCTGAGGCCCTGTCACTGTGCAGAAGACGGGGTGCAAGTCGCACACCAGAGCTGGGGTGCTGAGGCCCTGTCACTGGTCAGAGGACGGGGTGGAAGTCGCCCACCAGAGCTGGGGTGCTGAGGCCCGGTCACTGGGAAGACGACAGGGTGCAAGTCGCCCACCACAGCTGGGGTGCTGAGGCCCTGACACTGGGCAGAGGACGGAGTGGAGGTCGCCCACCAGAGCTGTGGTGCTGAGGCCCTGTCACTGGGCAGAGGACGGGGTGCAAGTCGCCCACCAGAGCTGCGGTGCTGAGGCCCTGTCACTGTGCAGAAGACGGGGTGCAAGTCGCCCACCCGAGCTGGGGTGCTGAGGCCCTGTCACTGGACAGAGGACGGGGTGGAAGTCGCCCACCAGAGCTGGGGTGCTGAGGCCCCGTCACTGGGCAGAGGACGGGGTGGAAGTCGCCCACCAGGGCTGGGGTGCCGAGGCCCTGTCACTGGGCAGACGACGGGGTGCAAGTCGCCCACCAGAGCTAGGGTGCCGAGGCCCTGTCACTGGGCAGAGGACGGGGTGGATGTTGCCCACCAGAGCTACAGTGCTGAGGCCCTGTCACTGGGCAGAGGACGGGGTGGAAGTCGCCCACCCGAGCTGGGGTGCTGAGGCCCTGTCACTGGACAGAGGACGGGGTGGAAGTCCCCCACCAGAGCTGGGGTGCTGAGGCCCTGTCACTGGGCAGAGGACACGGTGGAAGTCGCACACCAGAGCTGAGTTGGTGAGGCCCTGTCACTGTGCAGAGGACGGAGTGCACGACGCCCACGAGAGCTGGGGTGCTGAGGCCCTGTCACTGGGCAGAGGATGGGGTGCAAGTCACCCAGCAGAGCTGGGATGCCGCGTCCCTATCACTGGGCAGAGGACGGGGTGCAAGTCGTACACCAGAGCTGGGGTGCTGAGGCCCTGTCACTGGACAGAGGACGGGGTGGAAGTCGCCCACCAGAGCTGGGGTGCTGAGGCCCTGTCACTGGGTAGAGGACGCGGTGGAAGTCGCACACCAGAGCTGAGTTGGTGAGGCCCTGTCACTGTGCAGAGGACGGAGTGCACGACGCCCACGAGAGCTGGGGTGCTGAGGCCCTGTCACTGGGCAGAGGATGGGGTGCAAGTCACCAGCAGAGCTGGGATGCCGCGTCCCTATCACTGGGCAGAGGACGGGGTGCAAGTCGCACACCAGAGCTGGGGTGCTGAGGCCCTGTCACTGGGCAGAGGACGGGGTGCAAGTCGCCCACCAGAGCTGCGGTGCTGAGGCCCTGTCACTGTGCAGAGGACGGGGTGCAAGTCGCACACCAGAGCTGGGGTGCTGAGGCCCTGTCACTGGGCAGAGGACGGGGTCCAAGTCGCCCACCAGAGCTGCGGTGCTGAGGCCCTGTCACTGTGCAGAAGACGGGGTGCAAGTCGCACACCAGAGCTGGGGTGCTGAGGCCCTGTCACTGGTCAGAGGACGGGGTGGAAGTCGCCCACCAGAGCTGGGGTGCTGAGGCCCGGTCACTGGGAAGACGACAGGGTGCAAGTCGCCCACCACAGCTGGGGTGCTGAGGCCCTGACACTGGGCAGAGGACGGAGTGGAGGTCGCCCACCAGAGCTGTGGTGCTGAGGCCCTGTCACTGGGCAGAGGACGGGGTCCAAGTCGCCCACCAGAGCTGCGGTGCTGAGGCCCTGTCACTGTGCAGAAGACGGGGTGCAAGTCGCACACCAGAGCTGGGGTGCTGAGGCCCTGTCACTGGTCAGAGGACGGGGTGGAAGTCGCCCACCAGAGCTGGGGTGCTGAGGCCCGGTCACTGGGAAGACGACAGGGTGCAAGTCGCCCACCACAGCTGGGGTGCTGAGGCCCTGACACTGGGCAGAGGACGGAGTGGAGGTCGCCCACCAGAGCTGTGGTGCTGAGGCCCTGTCACTGGGCAGAGGACGGGGTGCAAGTCGCCCACCAGAGCTGCGGTGCTGAGGCCCTGTCACTGTGCAGAAGACGGGGTGCAAGTCGCCCACCCGAGCTGGGGTGCTGAGGCCCTGTCACTGGACAGAGGACGGGGTGGAAGTAGCCCACCAGAGCTGGGGTGCTGAGGCCCTGTCACTGGGCAGAGGACACGGTGGAAGTCGCACACCAGAGCTGACGTGGTGAGGCCCTGTCACTGTGCAGAGGACGGGGTGCACGACGCCCACCAGAGCTGGGGTGCTGAGGCCCTGTCACTGCGCAGAGGATGGGGTGTAAGTCGCCCACCAGAGCTGGGGTGCTGAGGCCCTGTCACTGGGCAGAGGACGGGGTGCAAGTCACCCAACAGAGCTGTGATGCCGAGTCCCTATCACTGGGCAGAGGACGGGGTACAAGTCGCACACCAGAGCTGGGGTGCTGAGGCCCTGTCACTGGGCAGAGGACGGGGTGGAGGTCGCCCACCAGAGCTGTGGTGCTGAGGCCCTGTCACTGGGCAGAGGACGGGGTGCAAGTCGCCCACCAGAGCTGCGGTGCTGAGGCCCTGTCACTGTGCAGAAGACGGGGTGCAAGTCGCACACCAGAGCTGGGGTGCTGAGGCCCGGTCACTGGGAAGACGACAGGGTGCAAGTCGCCCACCACAGCTGGGGTGCTGAGGCCCTGACACTGGGCAGAGGACGGAGTGGAGGTCGCCCACCAGAGCTGTGGTGCTGAGGCCCTGTCACTGGGCAGAGGACGGGGTGCAAGTCGCCCACCAGAGCTGCGGTGCTGAGGCCCTGTCACTGTGCAGAAGACGGGGTGCAAGTCGCACACCAGAGCTGGGGTGCTGAGGCCCTGTCACTGGTCAGAGGACGGGGTACAAGTCGCCCACCAGAGCTGGGGTGCTGCGGCCCTGTCACTGGG
This sequence comes from Aotus nancymaae, assembly GCF_030222135.1. Taxonomy (NCBI): domain Eukaryota; kingdom Metazoa; phylum Chordata; class Mammalia; order Primates; family Aotidae; genus Aotus; species Aotus nancymaae. The sequence goes on from NW_026988510.1 coordinate 839,868, forward strand.
CAGAGGACACGGTGGAAGTTGCACACCAGAGCTGACGTGGTGAGGCCCTGTCACTGTGCAGAGGACGGGGTGCACGACGCCCACCAGAGCTGGGGTGCTGAGGCCCTGTCACTGGGCAGAGGACGGGGTGCAAGTCACACACCAGAGCTGGGGTGCTGAGGCCCTGTCACTGGGGAGAGGACGGGGTGCAAGTCACCCACCAGAGCTGGCGGGCTGAGGCTCTGTCACTGGGCAGAGGACGCGGTGGATGTCGCACACCAGAGATTAGTTGCTGAGGCCCTGTCACTGTGCAGAGGACGGGGTGCACGTCGCACACCAGAGCTGGGGTGCTGAGGCCCTGTCACTGGGCAGAACGGGGTGCAAGTCGCCAACCAGAGCCGGGGTGCCGAGGCCTTGGCACTGGATAGAGGACGGGATGCAAGTCACCCACCAGAGCTGGGGTGCCGAGGCCCTGTCACTGGGCAGAGGACGGGGTGCAAGTCACCCACCAGAGCTGGGGTGCTGAGGCCCTGTCACTGGGCAGACGACGGGGTGCAAGACACCCACCAGAGCTGCGCTGCCGAGGCCCTGTCACTGGTCAGAGGACGGGGTGGAAGTCGCCCACCAGAGCTGGGGTGCCGAGGCCCCGTCACTGGGCAGAGGACGGGGTGGAAGTCGCCCACCAGAGCTGGGGTGCTGAGGCCCCGTCACTGGGCAGAGGACGGGGTGGAAGTCGCCCACCAGAGCTGGGGTGCTGAGGCCCTGTCACTGGGCAGAGGACGGGGTGGACGTCGCCCACCAGAGCTGGGGTGCCGAGGCCCTGTCACTGGGCGGAGGACGGGGTGCAAGTCGCCCACCAGAGCTGGGGTGCCGAGGCCCTGTCACTGGGCAGAGGACGGGGTGCAAGTCACCCACCAGAGCTGGGGTGCTGAGGCCCTGTCACTGGGCAGACGACGGGGTGCAAGTCACCCACCAGAGCTGGGGTGCCGAGGCCCTGTCACTGGGCAGAGGACGGGGTGCAAGTCACCCACCAGAGCTGGGGTGCTGAGGCCCTGTCACTGGGCAGACGACGGGGTGCAAGTCACCCACCAGAGCTGCGCTGCCGAGGCCCTGTCACTGGTCAGAGGACGGGGTGGAAGTCGCCCACCAGAGCTGGGGTGCCGAGGCCCCGTCACTGGGCAGAGGACGGGGTGGAAGTCGCCCACCAGAGCTGGGGTGCTGAGGCCCCGTCACTGGGCAGAGGACGGGGTGGAAGTCGCCCACCAGGGCTGGGGTGCCGAGGCCCTGTCACTGGGCAGACGACGGGGTGCAAGTCGCCCACCAGAGCTAGGGTGCCGAGGCCCTGTCACTGGGCAGAGGACGGGGTGGATGTTGCCCACCAGAGCTACAGTGCTGAGGCCCTGTCACTGGGCAGAGGACGGGGTGGAAGTCGCCCACCCGAGCTGGGGTGCTGAGGCCCTGTCACTGGACAGAGGACGGGGTGGAAGTCGCCCACCAGAGCTGGGGTGCTGAGGCCCTGTCACTGGGCAGAGGACACGGTGGAAGTCGCACACCAGAGCTGAGTTGGTGAGGCCCTGTCACTGTGCAGAGGACGGAGTGCACGACGCCCACGAGAGCTGGGGTGCTGAGGCCCTGTCACTGGGCAGAGGATGGGGTGCAAGTCACCCAGCAGAGCTGGGATGCCGCGTCCCTATCACTGGGCAGAGGACGGGGTGCAAGTCGTACACCAGAGCTGGGGTGCTGAGGCCCTGTCACTGGACAGAGGACGGGGTGGAAGTCGCCCACCAGAGCTGGGGTGCTGAGGCCCTGTCACTGGGTAGAGGACGCGGTGGAAGTCGCACACCAGAGCTGAGTTGGTGAGGCCCTGTCACTGTGCAGAGGACGGAGTGCACGACGCCCACGAGAGCTGGGGTGCTGAGGCCCTGTCACTGGGCAGAGGATGGGGTGCAAGTCACCCAGCAGAGCTGGGATGCCGCGTCCCTATCACTGGGCAGAGGACGGGGTGCAAGTCGCACACCAGAGCTGGGGTGCTGAGGCCCTGTCACTGGGCAGAGGACGGGGTGCAAGTCGCCCACCAGAGCTGCGGTGCTGAGGCCCTGTCACTGTGCAGAGGACGGGGTGCAAGTCGCACACCAGAGCTGGGGTGCTGAGGCCCTGTCACTGGGCAGAGGACGGGGTCCAAGTCGCCCACCAGAGCTGCGGTGCTGAGGCCCTGTCACTGTGCAGAAGACGGGGTGCAAGTCGCACACCAGAGCTGGGGTGCTGAGGCCCTGTCACTGGTCAGAGGACGGGGTGGAAGTCGCCCACCAGAGCTGGGGTGCTGAGGCCCGGTCACTGGGAAGACGACAGGGTGCAAGTCGCCCACCACAGCTGGGGTGCTGAGGCCCTGACACTGGGCAGAGGACGGAGTGGAGGTCGCCCACCAGAGCTGTGGTACTGAGGCCCTGTCACTGGGCAGAGGACGGGGTGCAAGTCGCCCACCAGAGCTGCGGTGCTGAGGCCCTGTCACTGTGCAGAAGACGGGGTGCAAGTCGCCCACCCGAGCTGGGGTGCTGAGGCCCTGTCACTGGACAGAGGACGGGGTGGAAGTCGCCCACCAGAGCTGGGGTGCTGAGGCCCTGTCACTGGGCAGAGGACACGGTGGAAGTCGCACACCAGAGCAGACGTGGTGAGGCCCTGTCACTGTGCAGAGGACGGGGTGCACGACGCCCACCAGAGCTGGGGTGCTGAGGCCCTGTCACTGCGCAGAGGATGGGGTGTAAGTCACCCACCAGAGCTGGGGTGCTGAGGCCCTGTCACTGGGCAGAGGACGGGGTGCAAGTCACCCAACAGAGCTGTGATGCCGAGTCCCTATCACTGGGCAGAGGACGGGGTACAAGTCGCACACCAGAGCTGGGGTGCTGAGGCCCTGTCACTGGGCAGAGGACGGGGTGCAAGTCGCCCACCAGAGCTGGGGTGCTGAGGCCCTGTCACTGGTCAGAGGACGGGGTGCAAGTCGCCCACCAGAGCTGGGGTGCTGAGGCCCTGTCACTGGTCAGAGGACGGGGTGCAAGTCACACACCAGAGCTGGGGTGCTGAGGCCATGTCACTGGGCAGAGGACGGGGTGCAAGTCGCACACCAGAGCTGAGTTGGTGAGGCCCTGTCACTGTGCAGAGGACGGGGTGCAAGTCGCCCACCAGAGCTGGGGTGCTGAGGCCCTGTCACTGAGCAGAGGACGGGGTGCAAGTCACACACCAGAGCTGGGGTGCTGAGGCCATGTCACTGGGCAGAGGACGGGGTGCAAGTCGCACACCAGAGCTGAGTTGGTGAGGCCCTGTCACTGTGCAGAGGACGGGGTGCACGTCGCCCACCAGAGCTGGGGTGCTGAGGCCCTGTCACTGAGCAGAGGACGGGGTGCAAGTCACACACCAGAGCTGGGGTGCTGAGGCCATGTCACTGAGCAGAGGACGGGGTGCAAGTCGCCCACCAGAGCTGGGGTGTTGAGGCCATGTCACTGGGCAGAGGACGGGGTGCAAGTCACACACCAGAGCTGGGGTGCTCAGGCCCTGTCACTGGGGAGAGGACGGGGTGCAAGTCACCCACCAGAGCTGGCGGGCTGAGGCCCTGTCACTGGGCAGAGGACGCGGGGGAAGTCGCCCACCAGAGCTGGGGTGCGGAGGCCATGTCACTGGGCAGAGGACGGGGTGGAAGTTGCCCACCAGAGCTGGGGTGCCGAGGCGCTGTCCCTGGGTAGAGGACGGGATGCACGTCGCCCACCAGAGCTGGGGTGCTGAGGCCCTGTCACTGGGCAGAATGGGGTGCAAGTCGCCCACCAGAGCTGAGTTGGTGAGGCCCTGTCACTGTGCAGAGGAAGGGATGCACGACGCCCACGAGAGCTGGGGTGCTGAGGCCCTGTCACTGGGCAGAAGACGGGGTGCAAGTCGCACACCAGAGCTGGGGTGCTGAGGCCCTCTCACCGGGCAGAGGACGGGGTGGAAGTCGCCCACCAGAGCTGGGGTGCTGAGGCCCTGTCACCGGGCAGAGGACGGGGTTCAAGTCGCCCACCAGAGCTGAGGTGCTGAGGCCCTGTCACTGAGCAGAGGACGGGTTGAAAGTCTCCCACCCGCGCTGGGGTGCTGAGGCCGTGTCACTGGGCAGAGGACGGGGTGGAAGTCCCCCACCAGAGCTGGGGTGCCGAGTCCCTATCACTGGGCAGAGGACGGGATGCAAGTCACACACCAGAGCTGGGGTGCTCAGGCCCTGTCACTGGTGAGAGGACGGGGTGCAAGTCACCCACCAGAGCTGGCGGGCTGAGGCCCTGTCACTGGGCAGAGGACGCGGGGGAAGTCGCCCACCAGAGCTGGGGTGCTGAGGCCCTGTCACTGGTCAGAGGACGGGGTGCAAGTCGCCCACCAGAGCTGGGGTGCTGAGGCCCTGTCACTGGGCAGAGGACGGAGTGGAGGTCGCCCACCAGAGCTGGGGTGCTGAGTCCCTGTCACTGGGCAGAGGACGGGGTGCAAGTCACACACCAGAGCTGGGGTGCTCAGGCCCTGTCACTGGTAGGAGGACGGGGTGCAAGTCACCCACCAGAGCTGGCGGGCTGAGGCCCTGTCACTGGGCAGAGGACGCGGGGGAAGTCGCCCACCAGAGCTGGGGTGCTGAGGCCCTGTCACTGGTCAGAGGACGGGGTGCAAGTCGCCCACCAGAGCTGTGGTGCTGAGGCCCTGTCACTGGGCAGAACGGGGAGCAAGTCGCCAACCAGAGCTGGGGTGCTGAGGCCCTGGCACTGGGCAGAGGATGGGGTGGAAGTCGCCCACCCGAGCTGGGGTGCTGAGGCCCTGTCACTGGGCAGAGGACGGGGTGGAAGTCGCCCACCAGAGCTGGGGTGCTGAGGCCCTGTCACTGGGCAGACGACGGGGTGCAAGTCGCCCACCAGAGCTGGGGTGCTGAGGCCCTGTCACTGGGCAGAGGACACGGTGGAAGTCGCACACCAGAGGTGAGTTGGTGAGGACCTGTCACTGTGCAGAGGACGGGGTGCACGACGCCCACCCGAGCTGGGGTGCTGAGGCCCTGTCACTGCGCAGAGGACGGGTTCCAAGTCACCCAGCAGAGCTGGGGTGCTGAGGCCCTATCACTGGGCAGAGGACGGGTTGGAAGTCGCCCACCAGAGTTGGGGTGCCGAGGCCCTGTCACTCGTCAGAGGACGGGGTGCAAGTCACCCACCAGAGCTGGGGTGCTGAGGCCCTGTCACAGGGCAGAGGACGCGGTGGAAGTCGCACACCAGAGCTGGGGTGCTGAGGCCCTGACACTGTGTAGAGGACGGGGTGCAAGTCGCACACCAGAGCTGAGGTGCTGAGGCCCTGTCACTGCGCAGAGGACACGGTGGAAGTCGCACACCAGAGCTGAGTTGGTGAGGCCCTGTCACTGTGCAGAGGACGGGGTGCACGACGCCCACGAGAGCTGGGGTGCTGAGGCCCTGTCACTAGGCAGAGGACGGGGTGCAAGTCACCCAGCAGAGCTGGGATGCCGAGTCCCTATCACTGGGCAGAGGACGGGGTGCAAGTCGCACACCAGAGCTGGGGTGCTAAGGCCCTGTCACCGGGCAGAGGACGGGGTGGAAGTCGCCCACCAGAGCTGGGGTGCGGAGGCCCTGTCACTGTGCAGAGGACGGGGTTCAAGTCGCCCACCAGAGCTGAGGTGCTGAGGCCCTGTCACTGAGCAGAGGACGGGTTGAAAGTCTCCCACCAGATCTGGGGTGCTGAGGCCGTGTCACTGGGTAGAGGACGGGGTGGAAGTTGCCCACCAGAGCTGGGGTGCCGAGGCCCTGTCCCTGGGTAGAGGACGGGATGCACGTCGCCCACCAGAGCTGGGGTGCGGAGGCCCTGTCACTAAGCAGAGGACGGGTTGAAAGTCTCCCACCAGATCTGGGGTGCTGAGGCCGTGTCACTGGGTAGAGGACGCGGTGGAAGTCGCCCACCAGAGCTGGGGTGCCGAGTCCCTATCACTGGGCAGAGGACGGGGTGCAAGTCGCCCACCAGAGCTGGGGTGCGGAGGCCCTGTCACTGTGCAGAGGACGGGGTGCAAGTCACCCACCAGAGCTGGGGTGCAGAGGCCCTGTCACTGGGCAGAACGGGGTGCAAGTCGCCAACCAGAGCCGGGGTGCCGAGGCCTTGGCACTGGATAGAGGACGGGATGCAAGTCACCCACCAGAGCTGGGGTGCCGAGGCCCTGTCACTGGGCAGAGGACGGGGTGCAAGTCACCCACCAGAGCTGGGGTGCTGAGGCCCTGTCACTGGGCAGAACGGGGTGCAAGTCGCCAACCAGAGCCGGGGTGCCGAGGCCTTGGCACTGGATAGAGGACGGGATGCAAGTCACCCACCAGAGCTGGGGTGCCGAGGCCCTGTCACTGGGCAGAGGACGGGGTGCAAGTCACCCACCAGAGCTGGGGTGCTGAGGCCCTGTCACTGGGCAGACGACGGGGTGCAAGTCACCCACCAGAGCTGCGCTGCCGAGGCCCTGTCACTGGTCAGAGGACGGGGTGGAAGTCGCCCACCAGAGCTGGGGTGCTGAGGCCCCGTCACTGGGCAGAGGACGGGGTGGAAGTCGCCCACCAGAGCTGGGGTGCTGAGGGCCTGTCACTGGGCAGAGGACGGGGTGCAAGTCGCCCACCGGAGCTGGGGTGCCGAGGCCCTGTCACTGGGCAGAGGACGGGGTGCAAGTCGCCCACCAGGGCTGGGGTGCCGAGGCCCTGTCACTGGGCAGACGACGGGGTGCAAGTCGCCCACCAGAGCTAGGGTGCCGAGGCCCTGTCACTGGGCAGAGGACGGGGTGGATGTTGCCCACCAGAGCTACAGTGCTGAGGCCCTGTCACTGGGCAGAGGACGGGGTGGAAGTCGCCCACCCGAGCTGGGGTGCTGAGGCCCTGTCACTGGACAGAGGACGGGGTGGAAGTCGCCCACCAGAGCTGGGGTGCTGAGGCCCTGTCACTGGGCAGAGGACACGGTGGAAGTCGCACACCAGAGCTGAGTTGGTGAGGCCCTGTCACTGTGCAGAGGACGGAGTGCACGACGCCCACGAGAGCTGGGGTGCTGAGGCCCTGTCACTGGGTAGAGGATGGGGTGCACGACGCCCACGAGAGCTGGGGTGCTGAGGCCCTGTCACTGGGCAGAGGATGGGGTGCAAGTCACCCAGCAGAGCTGGGATGCCGCGTCCCTATCACTGGGCAGAGGACGGGGTGCAAGTCGTACACCAGAGCTGGGGTGCTGAGGCCCTGTCACTGGACAGAGGACGGGGTGGAAGTCGCCCACCAGAGCTGGGGTGCTGAGGCCCTGTCACTGGGTAGAGGACGCGGTGGAATTCGCACACCAGAGCTGGGGTGCTGAGGCCCTGTCACTGGGTAGAGGACGCGGTGGAAGTCGCACACCAGAGCTGAGTTGGTGAGGCCCTGTCACTGTGCAGAGGACGGAGTGCACGACGCCCACGAGAGCTGGGGTGCTGAGGCCCTGTCACTGGGTAGAGGATGGGGTGCACGACGCCCACGAGAGCTGGGGTGCTGAGGCCCTGTCACTGGGCCGAGGATGGGGTGCAAGTCACCCAGCAGAGCTGGGATGCCGCGTCCCTATCACTGGGCAGAGGACGGGGTGCAAGTCGCACACCAGAGCTGGGGTGCTGAGGCCCTGTCACTGGACAGAGGACGGGGTAGAAGTCGCCCACCAGAGCTGGGGTGCTGAGGCCCGGTCACTGGGAAGACGACAGGGTGCAAGTCGCCCACCACAGCTGGGGTGCTGAGGCCCTGACACTGGGCAGAGGACGGAGTGGAGGTCGCCCACCAGAGCTGTGGTGCTGAGTCCCTGTCACTGGGCAGAGGACGGGGTGCAAGTCGCCCACCAGAGCTGGGGTGCTGAGGCCCTGTCACTGTGCAGAAGACGGGGTGCAAGTCGCACACCAGAGCTGGGGTGCTGAGGCCCTGTCACTGGTCAGAGGACGGGGTACAAGTCGCCCACCAGAGCTGGGGTGCTGCGGCCCTGTCACTGGGCAGAGGACACGGTGGAAGTTGCACACCAGAGCTGACGTGGTGAGGCCCTGTCACTGTGCAGAGGACGGGGTGCACGACGCCCACCAGAGCTGGGGTGCTGAGGCCCTGTCACTGCGCAGAGGATGGGGTGTAAGTCGCCCACCAGAGCTAGGGTGCTGAGGCCCTGTCACTGGGCAGAGGACGGGGTGCAAGTCACCCAACAGAGCTGTGATGCCGAGTCCCTATCACTGGGCAGAGGACGGGGTACAAGTCGCACACCAGAGCTGGGGTGCTGAGGCCCTGTCACTGGGCAGAGGACGGGGTGGAAGTCGCCCACCAGAGCTGGGGTGCTGAGGCCCTGTCACTGGGCAGAGGACGGGGTGCAAGTCGCCCACCAGAGCTGGGGTGCTGAGGCCCTGTCACTGGGCAGAGGACGGGGTGGAAGTCGCCCACCAGAGCTGGGGTGCTGAGGCCCTGTCACTGGGCAGAGGACGGGGTGCAAGTCACCCAACAGAGCTGTGATGCCGAGTCCCTATCACTGGGCAGAGGACGGGGTACAAGTCGCACACCAGAGCTGGGGTGCTGAGGCCCTGTCACTGGGCCGATGACGCGTTGCAAGTCGCCCACCACAGCGGCGGTGCTGAGGCCCTGTCACTGGGCAGAGGACGGAGTGGAGGTCGCCCAACAGAGCTGGGGTGCTGAGGCCCTGTCACTGAGCAGAGGACGGGGTGCAAGTCGCCCACCAGAGCTGGGGTGCTGCGGCCCTGTCACTGGGCAGAGGACACGGTGGAAGTCGCACACCAGAGCTGGGGTGCTGAGGCCCTGTCACTGAGCAGAGGACGGGGTGCAAGTCGCCCACCAGAGCTGGGGTGCTGCGGCCCTGTCACTGGGCAGAGGACACGGTGGAAGTTGCACACCAGAGCTGACGTGGTGAGGCCCTGTCACTGTGCAGAGGACGGGGTGCACGACGCCCACCAGAGGTGAGGTGCTGAGGCCCTGTCACTGGGCAGAGGACGGGGTGCAAGTCACCCAGCAGAGCTGGGATGCCGAGTCCCTATCACTGGGCAGAGGACGGGGTGCAAGTCGCACACCAGAGCTGGGGTGCTGAGGCCCTGTCACCGGGCAGAGGACGGGGTGGAAGTCGCCCACCAGAGCTGGGGTGCCGAGGCCCCGTCACTGGGCAGAGGACGGGGTGGAAGTCGCCCACCAGAGCTGGGGTGCTGAGGCCCCGTCACTGGGCAGAGGACGGGGTGGAAGTCGCCCACCAGAGCTGGGGTGCTGAGGCCCTGTCACTGGGCAGAGGACGGGGTGGAAGTCGCCCACCAGAGCTGGGGTGCCGAGGCCCTGTCACTGGGCGGAGGACGGGGTGCAAGTCGCCCACCAGAGCTGGGGTGCCGAGGCCCTGTCACTGGGCAGAGGACGGGGTGCAAGTCACCCACCAGAGCTGGGGTGCTGAGGCCCTGTCACTGGGCAGACGACGGGGTGCAAGTCACCCACCAGAGCTGGGGTGCCGAGGCCCTGTCACTGGGCAGAGGACGGGGTGCAAGTCACCCACCAGAGCTGGGGTGCTGAGGCCCTGTCACTGGGCAGACGACGGGGTGCAAGTCACCCACCAGAGCTGCGCTGCCGAGGCCCTGTCACTGGTCAGAGGACGGGGTGGAAGTCGCCCACCAGAGCTGGGGTGCCGAGGCCCCGTCACTGGGCAGAGGACGGGGTGGAAGTCGCCCACCAGAGCTGGGGTGCTGAGGCCCCGTCACTGGGCAGAGGACGGGGTGGAAGTCGCCCACCAGGGCTGGGGTGCCGAGGCCCTGTCACTGGGCAGACGACGGGGTGCAAGTCGCCCACCAGAGCTAGGGTGCCGAGGCCCTGTCACTGGGCAGAGGACGGGGTGGATGTTGCCCACCAGAGCTACAGTGCTGAGGCCCTGTCACTGGGCAGAGGACGGGGTGGAAGTCGCCCACCCGAGCTGGGGTGCTGAGGCCCTGTCACTGGACAGAGGACGGGGTGGAAGTCGCCCACCAGAGCTGGGGTGCTGAGGCCCTGTCACTGGGCAGAGGACACGGTGGAAGTCGCACACCAGAGCTGAGTTGGTGAGGCCCTGTCACTGTGCAGAGGACGGAGTGCACGACGCCCACGAGTGCTGGGGTGCTGAGGCCCTGTCACTGGGCAGAGGATGGGGTGCAAGTCACCCAGCAGAGCTGGGATGCCGCGTCCCTATCACTGGGCAGAGGACGGGGTGCAAGTCGTACACCAGAGCTGGGGTGCTGAGGCCCTGTCACTGGACAGAGGACGGGGTGGAAGTCGCCCACCAGAGCTGGGGTGCTGAGGCCCTGTCACTGGGTAGAGGACGCGGTGGAAGTCGCACACCAGAGCTGAGTTGGTGAGGCCCTGTCACTGTGCAGAGGACGGAGTGCACGACGCCCACGAGAGCTGGGGTGCTGAGGCCCTGTCACTGGGCAGAGGATGGGGTGCAAGTCACCCAGCAGAGCTGGGATGCCGCGTCCCTATCACTGGGCAGAGGACGGGGTGCAAGTCGCACACCAGAGCTGGGGTGCTGAGGCCCTGTCACTGGGCAGAGGACGGGGTGCAAGTCGCCCACCAGAGCTGCGGTGCTGAGGCCCTGTCACTGTGCAGAGGACGGGGTGCAAGTCGCACACCAGAGCTGGGGTGCTGAGGCCCTGTCACTGGGCAGAGGACGGGGTCCAAGTCGCCCACCAGAGCTGCGGTGCTGAGGCCCTGTCACTGTGCAGAAGACGGGGTGCAAGTCGCACACCAGAGCTGGGGTGCTGAGGCCCTGTCACTGGTCAGAGGACGGGGTGGAAGTCGCCCACCAGAGCTGGGGTGCTGAGGCCCGGTCACTGGGAAGACGACAGGGTGCAAGTCGCCCACCACAGCTGGGGTGCTGAGGCCCTGACACTGGGCAGAGGACGGAGTGGAGGTCGCCCACCAGAGCTGTGGTGCTGAGGCCCTGTCACTGGGCAGAGGACGGGGTCCAAGTCGCCCACCAGAGCTGCGGTGCTGAGGCCCTGTCACTGTGCAGAAGACGGGGTGCAAGTCGCACACCAGAGCTGGGGTGCTGAGGCCCTGTCACTGGTCAGAGGACGGGGTGGAAGTCGCCCACCAGAGCTGGGGTGCTGAGGCCCGGTCACTGGGAAGACGACAGGGTGCAAGTCGCCCACCACAGCTGGGGTGCTGAGGCCCTGACACTGGGCAGAGGACGGAGTGGAGGTCGCCCACCAGAGCTGTGGTGCTGAGGCCCTGTCACTGGGCAGAGGACGGGGTGCAAGTCGCCCACCAGAGCTGCGGTGCTGAGGCCCTGTCACTGTGCAGAAGACGGGGTGCAAGTCGCCCACCCGAGCTGGGGTGCTGAGGCCCTGTCACTGGACAGAGGACGGGGTGGAAGTCGCCCACCAGAGCTGGGGTGCTGAGGCCCCGTCACTGGGCAGAGGACGGGGTGGAAGTCGCCCACCAGGGCTGGGGTGCCGAGGCCCTGTCACTGGGCAGACGACGGGGTGCAAGTCGCCCACCAGAGCTAGGGTGCCGAGGCCCTGTCACTGGGCAGAGGACGGGGTGGATGTTGCCCACCAGAGCTACAGTGCTGAGGCCCTGTCACTGGGCAGAGGACGGGGTGGAAGTCGCCCACCCGAGCTGGGGTGCTGAGGCCCTGTCACTGGACAGAGGACGGGGTGGAAGTCCCCCACCAGAGCTGGGGTGCTGAGGCCCTGTCACTGGGCAGAGGACACGGTGGAAGTCGCACACCAGAGCTGAGTTGGTGAGGCCCTGTCACTGTGCAGAGGACGGAGTGCACGACGCCCACGAGAGCTGGGGTGCTGAGGCCCTGTCACTGGGCAGAGGATGGGGTGCAAGTCACCCAGCAGAGCTGGGATGCCGCGTCCCTATCACTGGGCAGAGGACGGGGTGCAAGTCGTACACCAGAGCTGGGGTGCTGAGGCCCTGTCACTGGACAGAGGACGGGGTGGAAGTCGCCCACCAGAGCTGGGGTGCTGAGGCCCTGTCACTGGGTAGAGGACGCGGTGGAAGTCGCACACCAGAGCTGAGTTGGTGAGGCCCTGTCACTGTGCAGAGGACGGAGTGCACGACGCCCACGAGAGCTGGGGTGCTGAGGCCCTGTCACTGGGCAGAGGATGGGGTGCAAGTCACCAGCAGAGCTGGGATGCCGCGTCCCTATCACTGGGCAGAGGACGGGGTGCAAGTCGCACACCAGAGCTGGGGTGCTGAGGCCCTGTCACTGGGCAGAGGACGGGGTGCAAGTCGCCCACCAGAGCTGCGGTGCTGAGGCCCTGTCACTGTGCAGAGGACGGGGTGCAAGTCGCACACCAGAGCTGGGGTGCTGAGGCCCTGTCACTGGGCAGAGGACGGGGTCCAAGTCGCCCACCAGAGCTGCGGTGCTGAGGCCCTGTCACTGTGCAGAAGACGGGGTGCAAGTCGCACACCAGAGCTGGGGTGCTGAGGCCCTGTCACTGGTCAGAGGACGGGGTGGAAGTCGCCCACCAGAGCTGGGGTGCTGAGGCCCGGTCACTGGGAAGACGACAGGGTGCAAGTCGCCCACCACAGCTGGGGTGCTGAGGCCCTGACACTGGGCAGAGGACGGAGTGGAGGTCGCCCACCAGAGCTGTGGTGCTGAGGCCCTGTCACTGGGCAGAGGACGGGGTCCAAGTCGCCCACCAGAGCTGCGGTGCTGAGGCCCTGTCACTGTGCAGAAGACGGGGTGCAAGTCGCACACCAGAGCTGGGGTGCTGAGGCCCTGTCACTGGTCAGAGGACGGGGTGGAAGTCGCCCACCAGAGCTGGGGTGCTGAGGCCCGGTCACTGGGAAGACGACAGGGTGCAAGTCGCCCACCACAGCTGGGGTGCTGAGGCCCTGACACTGGGCAGAGGACGGAGTGGAGGTCGCCCACCAGAGCTGTGGTGCTGAGGCCCTGTCACTGGGCAGAGGACGGGGTGCAAGTCGCCCACCAGAGCTGCGGTGCTGAGGCCCTGTCACTGTGCAGAAGACGGGGTGCAAGTCGCCCACCCGAGCTGGGGTGCTGAGGCCCTGTCACTGGACAGAGGACGGGGTGGAAGTAGCCCACCAGAGCTGGGGTGCTGAGGCCCTGTCACTGGGCAGAGGACACGGTGGAAGTCGCACACCAGAGCTGACGTGGTGAGGCCCTGTCACTGTGCAGAGGACGGGGTGCACGACGCCCACCAGAGCTGGGGTGCTGAGGCCCTGTCACTGCGCAGAGGATGGGGTGTAAGTCGCCCACCAGAGCTGGGGTGCTGAGGCCCTGTCACTGGGCAGAGGACGGGGTGCAAGTCACCCAACAGAGCTGTGATGCCGAGTCCCTATCACTGGGCAGAGGACGGGGTACAAGTCGCACACCAGAGCTGGGGTGCTGAGGCCCTGTCACTGGGCAGAGGACGGGGTGGAGGTCGCCCACCAGAGCTGTGGTGCTGAGGCCCTGTCACTGGGCAGAGGACGGGGTGCAAGTCGCCCACCAGAGCTGCGGTGCTGAGGCCCTGTCACTGTGCAGAAGACGGGGTGCAAGTCGCACACCAGAGCTGGGGTGCTGAGGCCCGGTCACTGGGAAGACGACAGGGTGCAAGTCGCCCACCACAGCTGGGGTGCTGAGGCCCTGACACTGGGCAGAGGACGGAGTGGAGGTCGCCCACCAGAGCTGTGGTGCTGAGGCCCTGTCACTGGGCAGAGGACGGGGTGCAAGTCGCCCACCAGAGCTGCGGTGCTGAGGCCCTGTCACTGTGCAGAAGACGGGGTGCAAGTCGCACACCAGAGCTGGGGTGCTGAGGCCCTGTCACTGGTCAGAGGACGGGGTACAAGTCGCCCACCAGAGCTGGGGTGCTGCGGCCCTGTCACTGGGCAGAGGACACGGTGGAAGTTGCACACCAGAGCTGACGTGGTGAGGCCCTGTCACTGTGCAGAGGACGGGGTGCACGACGCCCACCAGAGCTGGGGTGCTGAGGCCCTGTCACTGGGCAGAGGACGGGGTGCAAGTCACACACCAGAGCTGGGGTGCTGAGGCCCTGTCACTGGGGAGAGGACGGGGTGCAAGTCACCCACCAGAGCTGGCGGGCTGAGGCTCTGTCACTGGGCAGAGGACGCGGTGGATGTCGCACACCAGAGATTAGTTGCTGAGGCCCTGTCACTGTGCAGAGGACGGGGTGCACGTCGCACACCAGAGCTGGGGTGCTGAGGCCCTGTCACTGGGCAGAACGGGGTGCAAGTCGCCAACCAGAGCCGGGGTGCCGAGGCCTTGGCACTGGATAGAGGACGGGATGCAAGTCACCCACCAGAGCTGGGGTGCCGAGGCCCTGTCACTGGGCAGAGGACGGGGTGCAAGTCACCCACCAGAGCTGGGGTGCTGAGGCCCTGTCACTGGGCAGACGACGGGGTGCAAGTCACCCACCAGAGCTGCGCTGCCGAGGCCCTGTCACTGGTCAGAGGACGGGGTGGAAGTCGCCCACCAGAGCTGGGGTGCTGAGGCCCCGTCACTGGGCAGAGGATGGGGTGGAAGTCGCCCACCAGAGCTGGGGTGCCGAGGCCCTGTCACTGGGCAGAGGACGGGGTGCAAGTCGCCCACCAGAGCTGGGGTGCCGAGGCCCTGTCACTGGGCAGAGGACGGGGTGCAAGTCGCCCACCAGGGCTGGGGTGCCGAGGCCCTGTCACTGGGCAGACGACGGGGTGCAAGTCGCCCACCAGAGCTAGGGTGCCGAGGCCCTGTCACTGGGCAGAGGACGGGGTGGATGTTGCCCACCAGAGCTACAGTGCTGAGGCCCTGTCACTGGGCAGAGGACGGGGTGGAAGTCGCCCACCCGAGCTGGGGTGCTGAGGCCCTGTCACTGGACAGAGGACGGGGTGGAAGTCGCCCACCAGAGCTGGGGTGCTGAGGCCCTGTCACTGGGCAGAGGACACGGTGGAAGTCGCACACCAGAGCTGAGTTGGTGAGGCCCTGTCACTGTGCAGAGGACGGAGTGCACGACGCCCACGAGAGCTGGGGTGCTGAGGCCCTGTCACTGGGCAGAGGATGGGGTGCAAGTCACCCAGCAGAGCTGGGATGCCGCGTCCCTATCACTGGGCAGAGGACGGGGTGCAAGTCGTACACCAGAGCTGGGGTGCTGAGGCCCTGTCACTGGACAGAGGACGGGGTGGAAGTCGCCCACCAGAGCTGGGGTGCTGAGGCCCTGTCACTGGGTAGAGGACGCGGTGGAAGTCGCACACCAGAGCTGAGTTGGTGAGGCCCTGTCACTGTGCAGAGGACGGAGTGCACGACGCCCACGAGAGCTGGGGTGCTGAGGCCCTGTCACTGGGTAGAGGATGGGGTGCACGACGCCCACGAGAGCTGGGGTGCTGAGGCCCTGTCACTGGGCAGAGGATGGGGTGCAAGTCACCCAGCAGAGCTGGGATGCCGCGTCCCTATCACTGGGCAGAGGACGGGGTGCAAGTCGCACACCAGAGCTGGGGTGCTGAGGCCCTGTCACTGGACAGAGGACGGGGTGGAAGTCGCCCACCAGAGCTGGGGTGCTGAGGCCCGGTCACTGGGAAGACGACAGGGTGCAAGTCTCCCACCACAGCTGGGGTGCTGAGGCCCTGACACTGGGCAGAGGACGGAGTGGAGGTCGCCCACCAGAGCTGTGGTGCTGAGGCCCTGTCACTGGGCAGAGGACGGGGTGCAAGTCGCCCACCAGAGCTGGGGTGCTGAGGCCCGGTCACTGGGAAGACGACAGGGTGCAAGTCGCCCACCACAGCTGGGGTGCTGAGGCCCTGTCACTGGGCAGAGGATGGGGTGCAAGTCACCCAGCAGAGCTGGGATGCCACGTCCCTATCACTGGGCAGAGGACGGGGTGCAAGTCGCACACCAGAGCTGGGGTGCTGAGGCCCTATCACTGGGCAGAGGACGGGGTGCAAGTCGCCCACCAGAGCTGCGGTGCTGAGGCCC
This sequence comes from Aotus nancymaae, assembly GCF_030222135.1. Classification (NCBI taxonomy): domain Eukaryota; kingdom Metazoa; phylum Chordata; class Mammalia; order Primates; family Aotidae; genus Aotus; species Aotus nancymaae. The sequence continues at coordinate 855,795 of NW_026988510.1, forward strand.
TGTCACTGTGCAGAGGACGGGGTGCAAGTCGCACACCAGAGCTGGGGTGCTGAGGCCCTGTCACTGGGCAGAGGACGGGGTCCAAGTCGCCCACCAGAGCTGCGGTGCTGAGGCCCTGTCACTGTGCAGAAGACGGGGTGCAAGTCGCACACCAGAGCTGGGGTGCTGAGGCCCTGTCACTGGTCAGAGGACGGGGTGGAAGTCGCCCACCAGAGCTGGGGTGCTGAGGCCCGGTCACTGGGAAGACGACAGGGTGCAAGTCGCCCACCACAGCTGGGGTGCTGAGGCCCTGACACTGGGCAGAGGACGGAGTGGAGGTCGCCCACCAGAGCTGTGGTGCTGAGGCCCTGTCACTGGGCAGAGGACGGGGTGCAAGTCGCCCACCAGAGCTGCGGTGCTGAGGCCCTGTCACTGTGCAGAAGACGGGGTGCAAGTCGCCCACCCGAGCTGGGGTGCTGAGGCCCTGTCACTGGACAGAGGACGGGGTGGAAGTAGCCCACCAGAGCTGGGGTGCTGAGGCCCTGTCACTGGGCAGAGGACACGGTGGAAGTCGCACACCAGAGCTGACGTGGTGAGGCCCTGTCACTGTGCAGAGGACGGGGTGCACGACGCCCACCAGAGCTGGGGTGCTGAGGCCCTGTCACTGCGCAGAGGATGGGGTGTAAGTCGCCCACCAGAGCTGGGGTGCTGAGGCCCTGTCACTGGGCAGAGGACGGGGTGCAAGTCACCCAACAGAGCTGTGATGCCGAGTCCCTATCACTGGGCAGAGGACGGGGTACAAGTCGCACACCAGAGCTGGGGTGCTGAGGCCCTGTCACTGGGCAGAGGACGGGGTGCAAGTCGCCCACCAGAGCTGTGGTGCTGAGGCCCTGTCACTGGGCAGAGGACGGGGTGCAAGTCGCCCACCAGAGCTGCGGTGCTGAGGCCCTGTCACTGTGCAGAAGACGGGGTGCAAGTCGCACACCAGAGCTGGGGTGCTGAGGCCCGGTCACTGGGAAGACGACAGGGTGCAAGTCGCCCACCACAGCTGGGGTGCTGAGGCCCTGACACTGGGCAGAGGACGGAGTGGAGGTCGCCCACCAGAGCTGTGGTGCTGAGGCCCTGTCACTGGGCAGAGGACGGGGTGCAAGTCGCCCACCAGAGCTGCGGTGCTGAGGCCCTGTCACTGTGCAGAAGACGGGGTGCAAGTCGCACACCAGAGCTGGGGTGCTGAGGCCCTGTCACTGGTCAGAGGACGGGGTACAAGTCGCCCACCAGAGCTGGGGTGCTGCGGCCCTGTCACTGGGCAGAGGACACGGTGGAAGTTGCACACCAGAGCTGACGTGGTGAGGCCCTGTCACTGTGCAGAGGACGGGGTGCACGACGCCCACCAGAGCTGGGGTGCTGAGGCCCTGTCACTGCGCAGAGGATGGGGTGTAAGTCGCCCACCAGAGCTGGGGTGCTGAGGCCCTGTCACTGGGCAGAGGACGGGGTGGAAGTCGCCCACCAGAGCTGGGGTGCTGAGGCCCTGTCACTGGGCAGAGGACGGGGTGGAAGTCGCCCAACAGAGCTGTGATGCCGAGTCCCTATCACTGGGCAGAGGACGGGGTACAAGTCGCACACCAGAGCTGGGGTGCTGAGGCCCTGTCACTGGGCAGAGGACGGGGTGGAAGTCGCCCACCAGAGCTGGGGTGCTGAGGCCCTGTCACTGGGCAGAGGACGGGGTGCAAGTCACCCAACAGAGCTGTGATGCCGAGTCCCTATCACTGGGCAGAGGACGGGGTACAAGTCGCACACCAGAGCTGGGGTGCTGAGGCCCTGTCACTGGGCAGAGGACGGGGTGGAAGTCGCCCAACAGAGCTGTGATGCCGAGTCCCTATCACTGGGCAGAGGACGGGGTACAAGTCGCACACCAGAGCTGGGGTGCTGAGGCCCTGTCACTGGGCAGAGGACGGGGTGGAAGTCGCCCACCAGAGCTGGGGTGCTGAGGCCCTGTCACTGGGCAGAGGACGGGGTGCAAGTCACCCAACAGAGCTGTGATGCCGAGTCCCTATCACTGGGCAGAGGACGGGGTACAAGTCGCACACCAGAGCTGGGGTGCTGAGGCCCTGTCACTGGGCCGATGACGCGTTGCAAGTCGCCCACCACAGCGGCGGTGCTGAGGCCCTGTCACTGGGCAGAGGACGGAGTGGAGGTCGCCCAACAGAGCTGGGGTGCTGAGGCCCTGTCACTGAGCAGAGGACGGGGTGGAAGTCGCCCACCAGAGCTGGGGTGCTGCGGCCCTGTCACTGAGCAGAGGACGGGGTGCAAGTCGCCCACCAGAGCTGGGGTGCTGCGGCCCTGTCACTGGGCAGAGGACACGGTGGAAGTTGCACACCAGAGCTGACGTGGTGAGGCCCTGTCACTGTGCAGAGGACGGGGTGCACGACGCCCACCAGAGCTGGGTTGCTGAGGCCCTGTCACCGGGCAGAGGACGGGGTGGAAGTCGCCCACCAGAGCTGGGGTGCTGAGGCCCTGTCACTGGACAGAGGACGGGGTGGAAGTCGCCCACCAGAGCTGGGGTGCTGAGGCCCGGTCACTGGGAAGACGACGGGGTGCAAGTCGCCCACCACAGCTGGGGTGCTGAGGCCCTGTCACTGGACAGAGGACGGAGTGGAGGTCGCCCACCAGAGCTGTGGTGCTGAGGCCCTGTCACTGGGCAGAGGACGGGGTGGAAGTCGCTCACCAATGCTGGGCTGCTGAGGCCCTGTCAGTGGGCAGACGACGGGGTGCAAGTCGCCCACCTGAGCTGGGGTGCTGAGGCCCTGTCACTGGGCAGAACGGGGTGCAAGTCGCCCACCAGAGCTGGGGTGCCGAGTCCCTGTCACTGGGCAGAGGACGTGGTGGAAGTCGCACCCCTGAGCTGGGGTGCTGAGGACCTGTCACTGGGCAGAGGACGGGGTGGAAGTCGCACCCCTGAGCTGGGGTGCTGAGGACCTGTCACTGGGCAGAGGACGGGGTGCAAGTCGCCCACCAGAGCTGGGGTGCCGAGTCCCTGTCACTGGGCAGAGGACGTGGTGGAAGTCGCACCCCAGAGCTGGGGTGCTGAGGACCTGTCACTGGGCAGAGGACGGGGTGGAAGTCGCACCCCAGAGCTGGGGTGCTGAGGACCTGTCACTGGGCAGAGGACGGGGTGCAAGTCGCCCACCAGAGCTGGGGTGCCGAGTCCCTGTCACTGGGCAGAGGACGTGGTGGAAGTCGCACCCCAGAGCTGGGGTGCTGAGGACCTGTCACTGGGCAGAGGACGGGGTGCAAGTCGCCCACCAGAGCTGGGGTGCTGATGCCCTGTCACTGGGCAGAGGACGGGGTGCCAGTCGCCCACCAGAGCTGCGGTGCTGAGACCCTGTCACTGGGCAGAGGACGAGGTGGAAGTCACACACCAGAGCTGGGGTGCTTAGGCCGTGTCACTGGGTTGAGGATGTGGTGGAAGTCGCACACCAGAGCTGGGGTGCTGAGGTCCTGTCACTGGGTAGAGGACGGGGTGCAAGTCACACACCAGAGCTGGGGTGCTGAGGCCCTGTCACTGGGTAGAGGACCCGGTGGAAGTCGCACACCAGAGCTGGGGTGCTGAGGCCCTGTCACTGGGTAGAGGACGGGGTGCAAGTCACACACCAGAGCTGGGGTGCTGAGGCCCTGTTCACTGCGCAGAGGACGCGGTGGAAGTCGCACACCAGAGCTGGGGTGCTGAGGTCCTGTCACTGGGTAGAGGACGGGGTGCAAGTCACACACCAGAGCTGGGGTGCTGAGGCCCTGTCACTGGGTAGAGGACGCGGTGGAAGTCGCACACCAGAGCTGGGGTGCTGAGTCCCTGTCACTGGGTAGAGGACGGGGTGCAAGTCACACACCAGAGCTGGGGTGCTGAGGCCCTGTCACTGGGTAGAGGACGTGGTGGAAGTCGCACACCAGAGCTGGGGTGCTGAGGTCCTGTCACTGGGTAGAGGACGGGGTGCAAGTCACACACCAGAGCTGGGGTGCTGAGGCCCTGTCACTGCGCAGAGGACGCGGTGGAAGTCGCACACCAGAGCTGGGGTGCTAAGGCCCTGTCACTGGGTAGAGGACGCGGTGGAAGTTGCACACCAGAGCTGGGGTGCTGAGGCCCTGTCACTGGGCAGAGGACGGGGTTGAAGTCACACACCAGAGCTGGGGTGCTGAGGCCCTGTCACTGCGCAGAGGACGGGGTGCCAGTCGCCCACCAGAGCTGCGGTGCTGAGGCCCTGTCACTGGGTAGAGGACGCGGTGGAAGTCGCACACCAGAGCTGGGGTGCTGAGGCCCTGTCACTGCGCAGAGGACGGGGTGCCAGTCGCCCACCAGAGCTGCGGTGCTGAGGCCCTGTCACTGGGTAGAGGACGCGGTGGAAGTCGCACACCAGAGCTGGGGTGCTGAGGCCCTGTCACTGGGTAGAGGACGCGGTGGAAGTCGCACACCAGAGCTGGGGTGCTGAGGCCCTGTCACTGGGCAGAGGACGGGGTTGAAGTCACACACCAGAGCTGGGGTGCTGAGGCCCTGTCACTGGGCAGAGGACGAGGTGGAAGTCACACACCAGAGGTGGGGTGCTGAGGCCCTGTTACTGTGCAGAGGACGGGGTGCAAGTCGCACACCAGAGCTGGGGTGCCGAGGCCCTGTCACTGGGCACAACGGGGTGCAAGTCGCCCACCAGAGCTGGGGTGCCGAGGCCCTGTCACTGGGCAGAGGACGGGATGCAAGTCGCCCACCAGAGCTGGGGTGCCGAGGCCTTGTCACTGGGCACAACGGGGTGCAAGTCGCCCACCAGAGCTGGGGTGCCGAGGCCCTGTCACTGGGCAGAGGACGGGATGCACGTTGCCCACCGGAGCTGGGGTGCTGAGGCCTTGTCACTGGGCACAGAATGTCTCTCACATCTGAAATTACCTCTGACAGTGTAAAAGTGGAGATGTGGATCGCACCTACGTTCCCGCTCGCGAGGCTGTGGCAGGAGATCACTTGAGCCCAGGAGCTCAAGGCCGTAGCGTACCATGCGTGAGCCTGTGAACAGCCACTGCCCTCCAGCCTGGGCAGCTCAGCAAGACTGTCTCTAAAACCAAAAATCGGGCTGGGTGTGGTATTTCACACTTATAATCCCAACACTTTGGGAAGCCAAGGCAAGAGGATGCTTGAGCCCAGGAGTTCACGTCCAGTCTGGACAAACACCCCCTGTCTCTTGAGACACAAAAAGCAGGCATGGTCGTGCTTGTCTGTGGTCCCAGGGACTCGGGAGGCTGAGGTGGGAGGGTTTCCTGGGCCTGGTCGGTTGAAGCTTCAGTGAGCTGTGCTGGTCCCACTGCCCTCCAGCCTAGGTGACAGAGCGAGACTCTGTCTTGTGGATTACCTGAGGTCGGGAGTTTGAGACCAGCCTGACCAACATGGAGAAAGCTCATCTCTACTTAAAATACAACTAGTCAAACGTGATGGCGCATGTCTGTAATCCCAGATACTTGGGAGGCTGAGGCAGGAGAATTGCTTGAACCCAGTAGGTGGAGGCTGCAGTGAGCCAAGATCACGCCACGGCACTCCAATCTGGGTGAGAAGAGTGAGACTCCATCTCAGAAAAGAAGAGAAAGGGTACCGAGTTAAAACAGCAGCAGCTAGAGCCGTTTACCCTGCAGTTAAGACCCCCAAAATTAAGAAGAGGGGAAATAAGCGACCAATTTAAAGCCGTGGCTCAACCTGTAATCCCAGCACTCTGGGAGGCCGAGGCAGGCTCAACACAGGTCAGGAGTTCAGGACCAGCCCGGCGAAGATGGTGAAACCCCATCGCTACTAAAATACAGGCAATTGCTGAGATGACAGGCGTGATGCACTAACTCAGCTGAAAGACTTCAGGTCAGCTTATATGAATTATGTACACAGCACTTAAGGCAATTATGTTGAAAGAACTAAAGATAGTATGAAAATTGTCTCACTAAATAGAGATAAATTATTCAAAAATAATTAACTGGACATTCTACAGTTGAAAAGTAAAGTAGGCCGGGCGCGGTGGCTCACGCCTGTAATCCTAGCACTTTGGGAGGCCGAGGCGGGTGGATCACGACGTCAGCAGATCGAGACCATCCTGGTCAACATGGTGAAACCCCGTCTCTACTAAAAATACAAAAAATTAGCTGGGCATAGTGGTGTGTGCCTGTAATCCCAGCTACTCAGGAGGCTGAGGCAGGAGAATTGCCTGAACCCAGGAGGCGGAGGTTGCGGTGAGCTGAGATCGCGCCATTGCACTCCAGCCTGGGTAACGAGCGAAACTCTGTCTCAGAAAAAAAAATAAATAAAAATAAAAAATATAAATAAAAATTAAAAGAAAAAAGAATAAAGAAGAGTAAAGTAATTGAATTTGAGTTGGTAGAAGCAAGAATCAGCAAACTTGAAGATAGTTCAATTGAGATAATGAAACGTGGCCACGCACGGTGGCTCAGTAAGCCCAAGACTGCGAGGCTGAGGCGGGCAGATCCCTTGAGCCCAAGGGTTTGAAACCAGCCTCGGCAACATGGCAAAACCCCATCTCTACAAAAAAAATTAGCCAGGCGTGGTGGCGTGCACCTATAGTCTGAGCTACTCAGGAGGCTGAGGTGGGAGGATTGCTCGAGTCCGGGAGGCGGAGGTTGCAGTGAGCCGAGATCATGGCGCTGCACTGCAGCCTCGGTGACGCAGCGAGACTCTGCTTTGTCTTGTTTTGTTTTTGTTTTTTAAAAAGCTCAGAAATGTTGTAAAAGAAACAAGGGAATTTAAATGGAATACTAGAAAATACTTGTTTAACACAAGAAGGCAGTAATGGAAGACGCGAGAAAGGAAAGTCACAACACACACACACGCGCGCACGGCAGAAGGGCCGAAGTCCTTAACAGCAATTAACTGCGAGTGGATTAAACCTTCCAATTAGAAGGCAGAGACTGAAAACCCAGACTCGACTGAAAAATAAAAATGAAGATAACTAGACCGTCCCACAGTCATGGCGGGTGTGGGTGACCCCTGCATGGGTGCCGGGGAAGGAGAGCTGTGCAAACCCGAGGCACAGCTGGTGCCCGAGGAGCATCTTACAGTCTATTACTCAGCAACGTCCTTTCTGGGATCCTTTATATGTCGTCATATATTCGTTTATAGAATTAGTGCCTGAAGTATAACTCACTGCTTACTTACATCCAGATTATGTATATAATCATACTTAGTCCCATGTAGTCTTTCTACATCATCATATAAAGTACTGCTTAGTACTCCTTAGTACTCCTTAGTACTACTTAGTACTAGTACTTACTGCTTATACTAGTTTGTAGCAGGAGGAATGCCTAGAGCAGTCACTGGAAAACAGCCAGACCAGGACGAGAACCAAAGACCCAGGCGGCCGCGTCCCTGCCTGAAAGGGCACACGCTGTATGGCAGGCTTGGAGCAGGAGCCGCTCCTCCTGATAAAGGAGTTGTAGCACCTTGCATCCAGTTCCTGTGGAAAGTCGGTCTCAGGCCTGAGATCCTGGAAGTAACCGAGGGAGAAGAACCCTCTGGTGTGACCAGTCACGGCGGCTGTACACCCCGTCAGCCTTTTCTCGCTTCTGTGCTAGTTTGGAATTCACCACTCCATCCCAACAAATAAAAGGCTAAACAAGCTGGGAGATAGCCACTGATCTTCTTAGGTTAGGTCTGCGAGAAACGAGGGGCCACAGGGCAAACCGCGCCCCCAGATCAGCAGACGACAGAGCTGAGTGGGGCTGATGCCTCCGCAGGATCCAGGCTGAGCTGGAAACCTGAACCCGACTGGCGAAGCCCTGGCAGCTGGGCGTGTGTGACTCAGTCTGATGCCTACATAGCTGAATCTCCACCCCGTGCCAGCTGTTTCAGAAGCAGCATGCCTGTGATAGAAAGTTCCTCTTTTAAGCAGAACAGTTGAGACTGACTAGAGTCAAGACAGCTGATCTAACAACGTCCAACACACGGTCTGACTCATGATCATCTCATTTCCACGCTAACTGACAACTGGCCATCCCAAGACAACCGACAGAAGCAGCCGAGGAAAGCGAGACCGCCCTGGCTCTGGGAATTTCACCGCCCACTTCCAGAAAAGACAAGGATCTTCCTCCCCTCCCTTTTGATGCCCAACGCCTTCAGGAGAAAACCCCTGCATCTAAGCTGCCCCGTTCACCTGCTGAGAAGCTGCATTGTGAGCCCAGGCCCTGCTCCTCGGTTCCACAGCCGCCGACTCAAGTCTGCCCTGTGTGACACTCGCCCTCGGTCTTATCCATCTGCTTCGTGACACCAAAGATGCAAGGACCCCGTCTTTTGGGCAGCCGGCTTTGTCAGTGCCACGTGGAGAAGCCTGAGAGTTCGGGACCCCCTGGGGGTGCCCAGTCACAGGAGGCTTCTGTGCTTTTGTGAATTTTACTTTCTGGAATGCTGCCAGGTTCTCACAACAAAAAGCAGAGAAAACCCCCTCAGGACTCTGGTGGGCACAGGGGAGAAGGGAGCACTTTGCAATATGCCAGAGCGTGATGACAAATACCTAATGCATGTGGGGCTTAAAACCTGGATGGCGGCTGGATAGATGCAGCAGACCACCATGGCACACGTACACCTACCCAACACACCTGCAGACTCAAGAACAAGTAGCATGGAAAACCAAAATACCAAAGGCACAGTTTGAAAAGCAAAATCAGACAGCGATATGGCAGGAACGCTGGGCCATTCCGGCCGAGAATGTAAAGCCATGATGATGGCTATCAGGAGGTTCTAATGCAGACAGAGGCCGGCATGCAGGAACACACAGGCTCGGCAAGCACCCAGGAAACCCTCGGATTGCTAGACACTAGAAACCCTGTAACAGAAGTGGCCGGGCATGGTGGCTCATGCCTGGAACCCCAGCACTCTGGGAGGCCGAGGCAGGCGGATCACCTGAGATCTGGAGATCAGGAGTTCGAGATCATCCTGGCCAACAAGGAGAAACCCCATCTCTACTAAAAACACAAAAATTAGCCAGACGTGGCAGCAGGCGCCTGTAATCTCAGCTACTCAGGAGGCTGAGTTGGGACAATCGCTTGAATCCAGGAGGCGGAGGTTGCAGTGAGCTGAAATGGTGCTACTGCACTCCAGGCTACTGACAGATCGAGACTCCATCTCAAACGAAAAAAAAGAAAAGAAAAGAAATACGCCTTAAAGGACTTCAGACTAGACACGGTTCAGGAAGGAATCTCCGAGCTGGAAGATACCTTAGTGGAAACCTCCACAACTGAAACACAAGGAGAACAGAGACTGAGAAAAGCAGAACAGAGTATCCTGGAAATTCAGAAATTCAGAAGGTCTGGCATATGTTCCATCAGAAACCAGAAAGGAAGAAAGGGGGCAGAAGACACCGCAGCAGTCCCAGCACTGTGGGACACCGAGGCGGGCGGATCACCTGAGGTCCGGAGTTCGAGACCAGCCTGACCAACACGGTGACACCCAGTCTCTCCTAAAAATACAAAATTAGCTGGGCGTGGTGGCGTGTGCCTGTAATCCCAGCCTCCATCTTTCTCCTGTGCTGGGTGCTTCCTGTCCTGGAACACTGGACTCCCAGTTCTTCAGCTGTGGAACTCAGACTGGCTTTCCTACTCCTTAGCCTGCAGACAGCCTGCTGTGGGACCTTGCGATCGTGTGAGTTAATACTTAATAAATTCCTATGTTTCCAGTGGTTCTTCCCCTCTAGAAAACCCTAACACAGCTTTTGGTACTGGGTGTGGGTCTAGAGGAACAGAATGTTAAGCGTGAAGTCCTTTCACTGGTTTTGGGGTTTCTGGAGTGGGCTGCTTAATATGATTAGACCCCAAAATGCCAAGGACTCTACTCCTAACAGTGTGGCGAACACTGACAGTCCTTGGCATGAGCTGTTTAGAGAGTTACGCAAAATAAATGCATGTGACAGTCCTGATTCCGCGCTCGCGAGAGGCAAGGAGTTTAGTGACTCCAGACATAACACCAGTGAGAGACTACGTTATGAGGAGGAAGAGCTACAATCTCTCGCACTATGACCATTGGCTGCTATTGGCGTAAACACTCGCCCATGTATATGTTAGCTATGTCTCCAAACAGCTGCCTCGACTCACTCTGGTGTGTCTGAACAGAGCTGGGCGAGCTGCAAACCCCGGAGCGTGCCGTTCCTTCTGTGGAAACCCCCGAGCTTCTCCTGCCGGCTTCCTCCTCTTCCTTGTCTGCTTTCCCCGTATCCATTCAGGAAATTTCCAAGCTTTTCGCCAGTTGGGTCAAGCATAGAATGTGAGTTCCCGTTGCGGCCAGTGGCAACTGGACACAGCAGTAGGGCGACTGTGTCAGGTCGCGAAAGTTATAAACACCCTGTCTGCCGTGCTCGGGTGTGCTCTCGTGGCGAGACCGCGGGCAAGTCGCACCCTTCCTGCAGGAAGTAAACTAGCCCTGCTGAGTGACCCATCGTCTTGGTGTGGATTCACCCATTTCCAACAAATCTGGGGGCTCGTCCGGATTCCGTCTCCCCTCTGGGGCAGGAGAGAGCCAGGACTTACACAGTGTGAGGAACAAACCCAGGTTCTCAGCAACACAGAGGAAGGAGATTTCAAACCATGGTGACCAGGGGCCTTGGCCAGGCAACCTCGTGCAGGAGCCGAGGTAGGAGACGTTGCAAAGGGGTGACAAAGTACCCCCTTGGTGGTCAGCTTCCGGGGGACGGAGTGTGCGTGTGAATGCGGTGCTGTTTGTGTGAATGGTGACAAGTCCTACTGCCCCACATCACACCCATGGGTACCCCAAGTTCAGTGGCGACAAAGGAATGAGAAAAAGATAAGAGAACATGGGACCAGGGGGCCATCACTTATTACTGGAGGAGACAGTGAAGGCCCGAACTCCGATCATCCACACTATTTATTGGTTACAGTCACTTTGATCTATAGGGTAGGGGTGACGAGATGGTGGGGAGAGGGGACGTGATGGTGGGGTCAATCCGCGAGCCGGAACTGGTGTGTCGTTCCGAAGACTGATAACAGTGGTGATCTGGGGGTTTCACAAAACAAGAACATGTGGTTATCTTCAGCTTATTATTTCTGTGTAGTTGGTGGAACACGGGCCTTACAAGGAGCCTGCACGTGTGGCTAAGTCCTAGCCACGAAGGGGTTGCAGTCCTTGAGCACAATGTTTATGGTAACAGAGCCTGGTCACCCCGCGCTGGCACAGGAGGCGTGGAGAAGTTCACCTCCGCAGAGGCCTCCCGCAGCGTGCCGAGTGCTGTGGATCCGTTTCCGAGTCGGCACTCTAAGTCCTTTCTGCTGTGCTGCTTCTCCCATCACCCTCAGAGGCAGGAAGGGAGGAAACAGGTCAAGCTCCCAGGGCAGCAAATGGAAGAAATTCCTGGCTTGAGGAGCTGAGCCTTCCGTAAGCTTTAAGTTTTTACAACGGAATAGGCAAGAGATTCCCAGCTTGGGGGGTGGAGTCTTCTGTAAAAACAGAATAAGCGAGAAATTCCCAGATTGGGGGATTGGGCCTTCAGCGGGGAAAACAGAATAGGTGAGAGATTCCTTGCTTGAGGGGTTGAGTCTTCTGTAACAAATGATTAAGTTCTGCTGTTTTATCTTGTGGGTAACTCCCCACATGGGCACCGAGGAAGGAGAGCTGTGCAAACCCCAGGCATTTATAGTGTCATTACTCAGCTATTTCCTTCATATAATCCTATATATATAATCATATATGTTTATAGAATTAGTGCCTGAAGTATAACTTACTGCTTACATATATGTAGCTTATATAATCATACTTAATACTTACATCTAGCATACTTAGTTCTATATAATCTTTCTATGTAGTCATACAAATATTGTAGTCTATATAATCATATATATATCCTATAGAATCATACAGGTATTGTAGTCGGAGCTGTACTGACACATTTAGTGCTGATTTATGGAATACTTCTATATAAACGTATAGTAGTCTGTAGTAGGAGGAATGCCTAGAGCAGTCACGGAACAGAAGCAGCACATGGGAAAACAGCCAGACCAGGACGAGAACCAAAGACCCAGGCGGCGGCGGCCCTGCCTGAAAGGGCACACGCTGTATGGCGGGCTTGGAGCAGGAGCCGCTCCTCCTGGAAGTAACCGAGGGAGAGGAACCCTCTGGTGTGACCAGTCACGGCGGCTGTACACCCTGTGAGTCTTTTCTCACTTCTGTGCCAGCTCAAATCATCCTCCCATAAATATCTTCAGAGCACAAGTCTGCCGGCTCCCACTGCGATGGCTTACAGTATCCTTCTATTAGAAACCCTTTGAAGTCTCCAGCCCCCAGATAAGAAGTGTTGCGCATGACACCTGCTGCACACAGCCCACCTCCTTGCCACGGTGACCTAATGGGGGTGGACCCCTTTTCTGTACACGACCCTCTAGTACTGCGCATGGCATGGCCCCCTACTGTGCACGGCCCACCTCTCTGCCCAGGTGACCTAATGGGGTGGTCCCCTTGCTTGTGACTCCCGTGATGATATATGCTCTGTCACTAAGCCTATAGATAATGACCTCACTCGTGACCCTGCCCGCTGCTTGTACCTAATAAATACGGACGCTTCTGCAAGTTTGGGGCTCTCACCAATCTCTGCTTACAGGTGGCGTGGCCCCCCAAGTCCAGATGCTCTTCACCAGTTCTTCAGTGTTCTGTCTCTTTACTTCTCAGATCCTGCACCTCAGCACAGCATAAGGGACGCCCCACGACCCCGTGGGGCCATTAGCCCTACAGGGATGGAGGTTATGCGTGGGCTCAGCAACATGGACTTCCACTCACCAAGGCTGACCTGGCTACGGCCATTGCGGAGTGCCCAATTTGAGCCCTCAATATGGCACCATTCCTCAGGCCATCAGCCAGCTACCTGGTGGCGAGTTGATTATATTGGACCTCTTCCATCATGGAAAGGTCAGAGGTTTGTCCTCACTGGAACAGACACTTACTTTGGATATGGGTTTGCGTGTCCTGCACGCAAGACTTCTGCCAAGACTGCCGTCCGTGGACTCACAGAATGCCTTATCCAGCATCGGGTATTCCACACAGCACTGCCTCTGACTAAGGCACTCGCTTTACGGTAAAGAAGTGCGGCTGTGGGCTCATGCTCGTGGGATTCACTGGTCTTACCACGTTCCCCAGCATCCTGAGGAAGCTGGATTGACAGAACAGTGGAACAGCCCTTTGAAGTCACAACTGCAATGCCAAGTAGGTGACAAGCGTTTGCAGGGCTGGGGCAGAGTCCTCCAGAAGGCTGTGTGCCGTGATTCGGCCTACCGCTTCTCTCACAGCCAGGACTCATGGGTCCAGGAATCGAGGGGTGGAAGAGGCGTCACTCCCCATCACCCCTAGTGATAGCAACATGTTTGCCTCCTGCTCCCACGGTATTACGTTCTGCTGGCTAAGGTCTTAGTTCCAGAGGGAGGAAGGCTGCCACCAGGAGACACGATTCCATTAAACTGGAAGTTAAGATTGATGCCTGGACACGTTGGGCTCTTCCTACCTTTAAGTCAACAGGCCAAGAAGGAGTTACAGTGCTGGCCGGGTTGACTGATCTAGACTAACAGGGTGAGATCAGTCCACGACTCCGCAGCGGAGGTCAGGAAGAGCACGCGGGAACACAGGAGGTCCATTAGGCGTCTCTTCATGTCACCATGCCCTGTGATTCAGGTCAAGGGGAAAGCGCCCCAGCCCAATACAGGCAGGATGACCAAAGGTCTGGGTGAGTCCACCAGGGAAACAGCCATGGCCTGCTGAGGTGCCTGCTGAAGGCAGCGGGATAAACGCGGAGGGGTAGACGGCGGTCACCAACACCAGCTACGACCATGTGAGCAGCTGCAGAATCGAGACAGACTCTCACGACAGCTCCTCCTCCTCTTGTTAAAAACCTGTCTGTGCATGTGCACCCTACCCTTGCACTGAGGAAACGTCTCCATTTTATTTCCTTTCTCCTTTATCACGTGTTGTCAACTTGAAGTACCAGTATGTGGGTTGGGGTTGGTGCGTTTCCGGTTGAACAAAGGAGAGCTGTATTGTGTTAGGTGTAACTATGACCTCATTATTGTCCTTATTTGAAGATTGTGTATGATCTCAGGAGATGTGTACCGGTTCAAGCTGACAAGGGCTGGATTTGTGATGGTTAATACTGTGTCAACTTGATTGAAGGATGCCAAGTATCGTTCCCAGGTGTGTCTGTGAGGGTGTGCCAAAGGAGATGAACATTTGAGTCGGTGGCTGGGGAAGGCAGGCCCCCCCTTAATCTGAGTGGGCGCCATCTGATCAGCTGCCAGGGCAGCCAGAACATAAGCAGGGAGAACAGTGTGCAGAGACGGGCCTCGCCTCCCAGCCTCCACCCTTCGCCTGGGCTGGATGCTGGGTGCTTCCCGCCCTCGAACGCGGGACTCCGAGTTCCTTAGTTTTGAGACTCGCACTGGCTTTCCTTGCTCCTCAGCCTGCAGACAGTCTGTTGTGGGACCTTGAGATAATGTGAGTCAATAAACTCCCGATTATATGTGTCTGTTCCTTTAGTTCTTTCCCTCTAGAGAACCCTGGCGAATACAGCCAGTTTGGCAAGTTCTTCCAAACTAAGTGGACTCTCACCATACAGTCCAGCGGCCACGCTCCTTGCTGTCTACCAAAAGGAGCTGAAGACTTGTGTCTACACCGAAACCTGTACATGGATGTTTAAGCAGTTTTATTCGTAACTGCCAAAACTTGGAAGCCACCGAGATGTCTTCCACAGGTGAACAGACGGGCTGCGGTACAGCGGCCGGGGCGCCCTCAGCACTCGGGTAAACCAGCTGACCAGCCACGAGGAAACCGGGAAGAAACTGAAATGCCTGTCACCAAGGGAGAGAAGCCAGTCTGAAAGGGCGACACTTGTATGATTCCAACTCTGTGACATTCTGGAAAAGACAAAGTATGGAGACAGTAGAAAGATCAGCCGGCGCCGGGCGTCCCGGGGGAAGAGGGGTCAGCCAACGCCAGGTGTCCCGGGGGAAGAGGGTCAGCCAACGCCGGGTGTCCCGGGGGAAGAGGGGTCAGCCAACGCCAGGCGTCCCGGGGGAAGAGGGGTCAGCCAACGCCAGGTGTCCCGGGGGAAGAGGGTCAGCCAACACCGGGTGTCCCGGGGGAAGAGGGGTCAGCCAACGCCGGGTGTCCCGGGGGAAGAGGGGTCAGCCAACGCCGGGTGTCCCGGGGGAAGAGGGGTCAGCCAACGCCGGGTGTCCCGGGGGAAGAGGGGTCAGCCAACGCCAGGTCCCGGGGGAAGAGGGGTCAGCCAACGCCGGGTGTCCCGGGGGAAGAGGGGTCAGCCAACGCCAGGCGTCCCGGGGGAAGAGGGGTCAGCCAACGCCAGGCGTCCCGGGGGAAGAGGGGTCAGCCAACGCCGGGTGTCCCGGGGGAAGAGGGTCAGCCAACACCGGGTGTCCCGGGGGAAGAGGGGTCAGCCAACGCCGGGTGTCCCGGGGGAAGAGGGGTCAGCCAACGCCGGGTGTCCCGGGGGAAGAGGGGTCAGCCAACGCCGGGTGTCCCGGGGGAAGAGGGGTCAGCCAACGCCAGGTCCCGGGGGAAGAGGGGTCAGCCAACGCCGGGTGTCCCGGGGGAAGAGGGTCAGCCAACGCCGGGCGTCCCGGGGGAAGAGGGTCAGCCAACGCCGGGTGTCCCGGGGGAAGAGGGTCAGCCAACGCCGGGCGTCCCGGGGGAAGAGGGGTCAGCCAACGCCGGGCGTCCCGGGGGAAGAGGGGTCAGCCAACGCCGGGCGTCCCGGGGGAAGAGGGGTCAGCCAACGCCGGGCGTCCCGGGGGAAGAGGGGTCAGCCGGCGCCGGGCGTCCCGGGGGAAGAGGGGTCAGCCAACGCCGGGTGTCCCGGGGGAAGAGGGTCAGCCAACGCCGGGCGTCCCGGGGGAAGAGGGGTCAGCCAACGCCGGGCGTCCCGGGGGAAGAGGGGTCAGCCAACGCCGGGCGTCCTGGGGGAAGAGGGGTCAGCCAACGCCGGGTGTCCCGGGGGAAGAGGGGTCAGCCAACGCCGGGTGTCCCGGGGGAAGAGGGGTCAGCCAACGCCGGGTGTCCCGGGGGAAGAGGGGTCAGCCAACGCCGGGTGTCCCGGGGGAAGAGGGGTCGGCCGGCAGAGCACAGAGGACTCTGGGGTGAGAAACTCCTCGGGACAGTCCTGGAATGGTGGTTCCATGTCGTGGATGTCTGTCCAGACCCACAGGATAAACAGCATAAGAGTGAACCTTTATGTCAACTGTGGACTCTGGGTGACAACCATGTGTCATGTGGGTCCAGCCGCTGTGACAAAGGTCCCATGCTAGTGGGGAATGTTGACAGTGGATGAAGCTGTGGGGCAGGCTTGGGTTAAACGGAACATTTCTGCACCTTGCCCTTAATTTTCTTTCTTCCTAATTTTTTTTTTTTTTTGAGACGTAGGCAACTCTTGTTGCCCAGGCTGGAGTGCAGCGGTGTGACTTCGGCTCACTGCAACCTCCACCTCCAGGGTTCAAGCGATTCTCCTGCCTCAGCCTCCCGAGTAGCTGGATGAGGCCTCCTGAGTAGCTGGGATTACAGGCATGGGCCACCACGCTCAGCTAATTTTGTATTTTTAGTAGAGATGAGGTTTCTCAGTGTTGGTCAGGCTGGTCTCGAACTCCCGACTTCAGGTGATCTGCCCGCCTCAGGTAGATGGGGGTACTGGGATTACAGGCGTAAGCCACCACACCCGGCCCCTCTTAATATTTTTAGAACCTAGAAGTGCTTTATAGAATAAGTCTATAAAAAAAAAAGTAAAACACTTGGTTTTATTTCTAAACACGAGCAATGACGAATGTGAAAAAGAAATGGAGAAATAATTCCATTTACAATAGAACCGAAAACAACATAATATGTAGGAAAAACATTAATTAAAGAAGTAGAAGACTTGTATACCCCTGGCCGGGTGCGGTGGCTCACGCCTGTAATCCCAGAACTTTGGGAGGCCAAGGCGGGTGGATCACAAGGTCAGGAGTCTGAGACCAGCCTGGCCAACCTGGTCAAACCTTGTCTATCCAAAAACAGAGCAATTAGCCGGGCATGTTGGCAAGTGCTTGTAATCCCAGCTACTCGGGAGGCTCAGGCAGGAGAACGGCTTGAACCTGGGAGACAGACGTTGCAGCGACTCAAGACCGCCCCATTGCACTCCAGCCTGGGTGACGGAGTAAGACTCAATCTCAAAAAAAAAAAAAAAACAAACTTGTATACCCCAAACCATGTAATATTTCTGAAAAATGAGAGCCAACCTAAATAGAAGACATCTTGTGTTCAAGACCTGGGAGACCTTATTCTATTTATTTGTTTGAGCAGTGTTCTCACTGTCACCCAGGCTGGAGTGCAGCAGCGTGGCCCCGGCGCTTCAGAGCACCAGGCCCAGGTACTCCGCCCCCTCCACCTGCCTAGTAGCTGGGACTACAGCTACACCCCACCACGCCTGGCTGTTTTTTCTGTTTTGTAGAGATGGGATTTCCGTATGTTGCCCAGGCTGGGCTCAAATTCCTGGACTCCCTCCTCAGCCTCCCAAAGTGCTGTAATGGCAGGAGTGAGCCACCACGCCCAGTGAAAGGAGACTTCATATTATTAAAATGGCAAAACTCTCCAAAACATTCTACAAATTCAGTGCAATTCAATGCAAAAAGCCCAAGGGATTTTTTTTTTTTTCAGAAATGCAAAGGGCGTCTCAAATTCCTACGAAACTGCAAAGGACCTCAAATATTCAAAAACAATCTTGAAAAAGAAAAACCAAGCTGGAAGATGCCCACTTCGTAATTTCAGAATATAGTAAACAGCTACTCTAATAAAAACGGTGTCATGACAGCATGAAGGCAGACATGGCTCAATGGGATGAACAGGAAAGTCCATGTATAAACCAGGGAGCCTATGTGTTTCAATTAAGAGAAGGTAGTTTTTTCAACAGCTGGTGCTCAGAGAAACGAATATCCACATGTAAAACAGCAAAGTGGGACTCATCACGCCCTATACAAAAATGAACTCAAATTGGATCAAAAGTTAAAACTAAAACTTAGAAGGACATGAGGTAGAACCTTCGTCAACTTGGACTGGGTAATAATTCTTAGATATGACACCAGAACCACAAACACAAAAAGGAAAATAATAAACTGAAGCTCATGAAAATTGAACACTTTATCCATCAAAGAACAGCGTTAAGACAGCGGCAGGACAGCTAGAGAATGGGAGAAAATATTTGCAAATTGTATATACGAGAATCCGGTGGGGCCAGGCTGCGAGGCTCACACCTGTAATCAGCACTGTGGGAGGCCGAGGCGGGCGGATCACCTGGGTTGGGAGTTTGAGACCAGCTGGACCAACATAGTGAAATCCCATCTCTACTAAAAATACAAAAATTAGGTGGCGCACGCCTGTAATCCCAGCTACTAGGGAGGCTAATGGGAGGAGAATCACTTGAACCCTAGAAGCACAGGTTGCAGTGAGCCGGGATTGCGCCACTGCACTCCAGCTTGGGCAACAGAGTGAGACTCCATCTCCAAAAAATAAATAAATTTGCTTAAATTTAGACTCGGCTCATCGCCACTTTATCTCTGCACCTGCGAGGTCTCCGCAGGACTGGCCCCAGTGAGGGGTGGGGGGGAAATAAACAGTGGGGGTGGCCCGGGGCCTGTCGCAGCGCGGTCTCCATCCACGGAATATTATTCACTCATGAAAAGGAACGCGGTCCTCATCCCCGCTCTACCGGGGATGAACCTTGAAGACGCGATTCTAGGCCAAAGACACCAGACACAAAAGCCACAACACGTCGGGCTCCATTGAATGGATGTCAGAACGGGCAGATGCGGAAGGAAGGCGGAGGCTGCAGGGCCCTGGAGGGGCGCGGGGAGCGGAGGGAGCGGGTCCAGAGCGCGGTGAGGCCGCAGCACTCGCGTGCGTGTGCGCGTGTGCGTGCGTGTGTGTGTGCGCGCGTGTCTGTGGGGGGGTGTGTCTGTTCGGGGAGGAGGGAGGGGGCACTGAGCTAGCCCCGTGCCGCGGGTTGTGTGAGTTCCACCGCAACAGAAGTGTAGGAAGCGAACCGCGTTCTTAAACGCAGGAACGAGCCAATTCCAACTGCGAACGCAAACGCAGAGCCCACTGGCAAAGCGAAAGAAGACACACTGGGAGTCGGAAAACTCAGGGGTGACCCGCAGGAACCGCCGTGACTGTTCTCACAAATGTTACAGCGGAAATAATCGGACTTGAAAATAAACGCGACCTACCTGGTTCTCCGAAGGGGAGAAGGAACCCGGCGAAAAGCGACCGTTCTCCCTGGCTCGCCCTGGAGACGCCGCGCAGGCCCCGAGCTCCCGGGCGGCGGTTTCGGAACCCGCGGGTCACCTGGGAGCTCCGCCCGCAAAACCAGACGAAAGCTCCCCGCGCGGAGAAGAGCGGGCGGCTGCCCGCCCCGACCTCGCCACGCCGGACCCCGAGCAACCTGCGTGCACCTGCGCCCCGCGCGCACCTGAGCGCCCGGCCACGCCCACGCCTCCACGTGCCGCCCCCACTGGGCCCCGCCTCTTAGTGGCCCTAAGCCCCGCCCCTCTGAGGCCCCGCCCGCGGCGCAGCTTAGCCCCGCCCCCACACCATCCCCGGTCTGGGCCCCGCCCCGGCACCACCGAGGCCCCGCCCCCAACCCGCGCCGCTCGCAGCCCGCCCCGACACCAGTCCTTGCAGAGCCCCGCGCTGCTGGACGCCGCGGTCAGGCGCCTGGAGCCCGCTTGCCTCAAGCTCCTGCCCGCTCCTGTGCAGCCGGGTCACCCAGGTGCGCCCCTTTCCCGCTGCCCGGCAGCCCCAGGCTCTCCCCGCCCGCAGCCTGCGGAGGCCCTGGATGTCCCTTCTCCGCCCTCCCTGGCGCCTCTGCCCCGGGCCACCCTCCCGTCCTCCTGGGCTCCCCTCTCGGGGCGGCCACCGGCCCGAAGGTCCCGCAGACGCGCGCGCACGGGCCAGGCCCCCAGAGAGGCTGCTCCTGGGCGCCGGGCGGGGGCTGCGGGGCGGCCTGGGGCGCAGGAGGTTTGGAGTTGAAGGCGCCGGTGGGTCAGCAGGGCCTGGAATTTGCTTCACTACCACCAGCGTGCAAACTGCGACGGGGCTGCCACATCTCTGCCAGGGCCTGCCTGGGGCCCTGGAACCGGCCGGCTTCTTTCTCCACCCGCCTCCGTCCCATGTCCCCACCTGCTGTCCTATTTGGTGCTTGGAGCCCCATCAGTTTTCACAAAGCTTCGGATTTTTTTTTTAAATAGATCCGGGGTACAGGTGCAGGACATGCAGGCCTGTTAGGTAGGTGGACGTGTGCCATGCTGGTTTGCTACACCTATCAACCCATCACGTAGGTATGAACCCGGCATGCATTCGCTATTTTTCCTAAAGCTCTCCCATCCACCCCGCACAGGCCCAAGTGTGCGTTGTTTCCCTCCCTGTGGCCATATGTTCTCACTGCTCATCTCCAACTTGCAAGTGAGAACATGCCATGTTTAGCTCTTGTTCCTTCCTTACTTTGCTGAGGACGACGCTTCCAGCTGCATCCATGTCCCTACAAGCGACGTGATCTTTTTTTTACAGCTGCACAGTATTCCTTGGTGTGTATGTACCACATTTTCTTCATCCAGTCATCACTGATGGACATTGGGGTTGATTCCATGTCTTTGCTATTGTGAATAGCGCTGCAGTGGTGAAATCACCAAAAGCAATTGCAACAAAAGCAAAAATTGACAAATAGGATCTAATTAAATGAAAGATCTAATTAAACTTTTGCATAGCAAAAGAAACTATCGGAGTGAACAGAGACCTTTTGCAATCTCTGCATCTGACAAAGGTCTAATATCCCGAATCTACAAGGAACTTAAGGAAATTTACAAAAAAATCCATTAAAAAGTGGGCAGAGGACATGAACAGACGCTTCTCAAAAGAAGACATACATGCAGCCAACAAGAAAAAAGCTCAGCATCACTGACCATCAGAGAAATGCAAATCAAAACCGCAGTGAGATATCATCTCACGCTAGTCAGAATGGCAATTATTTTATTTTATTTTTTGTTTTTTTGTTTTGAGACACAATCTCTGTCTGTCACCCAGGCTGGAGTGCAGTGGCATGATCTCAGCTCATTGCAACCTCTGCCTCCTGAGTTCAAGTGATTCTCCTGCCTCAGCCTCCCAAGTAGCTGGAATTACAGGCCAGTGCCGACACACCTGGCTAATTTTTATATTTTTTGTAGAGATGGGGTTTCACCACGTTGGCCAGGCTGGTCTTGAACTCCTGACCTCAGGTGATTCACTCACCTCGGTCTCCCAAAGTGCTGTTATTACATTCGTGAGCCACCGTGCCTGGCACAGAATGGCGATTATTAAAAAGCCAAGAAATAGGCCAGGCATGGTGGCTCATAGTTGTAATCCCAGCACTTTTGGAGACTGAGGCGGGTTGATCACCTGAGGTCAGGAGTTTGAGACCAGTCTGGCCAACATGGCAAAACCCCATCTCTACTAAAAATACAAAAATTAGCCAGGTGTGGTGACACATGCCTGTAATCCCAGCTACTCAGGAGGCTGAGGCAGGAGAATCGCTTGAACCCTGGAGGTGGAGGTTGCAGTGAGCTGAGATCTTGCCACTGCACCCCAACTTGGGCTACAGAGAGAGACTACATCTTGAAAACAAAAGAAAAAAAAGTAATAACAGATGCTGGCAAGGTTGCGGAGAAGAAGGAACGCTTTTACACTGTTGGTGAGAGTATAAATTAGATCAAGCATTGGGGAAGGGTCCTTAAAGATTTAGACCCAGAAACGCCATTTGACCCAGCAATCCCATTGCTGAGTATATACCCAGAGACATGTAAATCATTCTTTTATAAAGACACATGCACTTATATGTTCAAAACGTTGGATTTTAAAGTAAAAACTCAGGGATAGCAGAGCCCCCAGCAGTACATTAACCTGGGTGAGAAGAGCCAGGACCTGGAAAGGGGAGGAGAAGGCCCAGAGCTGAGGTCAAGGGTCAAGGGCCTCGCAGGGAAATGCCGCTGAGCACAGGTCTCCAGCAGCTGCCTGAGTCCCTCTTGAAATGGGCAGGGGCGGGGCAGGGGCGGGTGCTGCGGCTCATTTCTTAAGCCTGCATCATGGCTATGGCCCTTAGCTGGGTGGGGTGGGGGCTGTGTCTATGATGCCACAGAGGTCGTGGGTGTTCCTGGGGTCCCTGGGAATTGGAGGTGGATCCTGGCGCACTTTGCTGAAGCCAGCGATGGTCCCATCTGGCCCTTCACTCCGACCCTCACGGGTACCCGTACATGTCTGCCAGCCTGGCGAAGCGGGGCCCCCAGTCCCTGAGGTAGTCGTAGTCCTGATCCTCATCGCCCTGGCTGGACAGGATGGAGCTCAGCGTCCCCGCCACGGAGCCCTCGCCCTCGTAGTCATGGATGAGGGCTGTGTCCTAAGGTGGCACGCTGGGGTCAGTGTCTGCAGCCTCCAAGCCCTGCAAAGAGGCCTGGAGAGCTCAGGATGCACGTAGGGGCCAGCAAGTGCCCCCCCTTCCCCCACCCCCCATGGCCACAGCCCAGGGCAAAGTCAGCTCCAGGCACGGTCTCAGGAAGGGGAAGCTGCCCATGTCCGGGGCGAGGTCTGCGGGGAGGCAAAGCGTCCTGAGGGCACAGCAGAGGGCGTGAAGAGGGTGCAGTGGGCTGCCCCCTTCCTCAGGATTAGGCCAGTGGCCAGCCCGTCCCCCAGGGTTCTACCTGCCCCAGCAGGTGAAAGGGGTTGCTCCCATCACCCTGGTCTCCTCGTCCCGGCGGCCCCTGTCCACTGACGCCAGAACCCGAGTCTCCCGGACACTGCCATCCACAAACGGCCCTCCTGCCTTTCCGAGGCTCTGTCCACACCTCCGTCCTCTCAGCTCATGGGGACGCACACTCTCCTAGCCGGGGGGGTGGGGGGACACCTCTGCTGGGGGCTTTCTCTGAGCGGGTGCTGCAGGTGCAGGCAGGCCGAGGGGAGGGTTCCCTGCGCACCCCCCACCCCAGATTTCCCATGTTCACATCCAGCCTGTGGACGGCAGGGAAGCGTTAACGCTGCCTCCAAAGGGGCTCGTGGGGAGGCCTTGATTCCGCTGATGGCCACCGAAGCCAGGGGATGCTCCCGTGGCTTCCCCTGCCCCTCCACAGTGGACACGGGACAGTGGACGGGTCTGTGGCCACTGCCACTCCATCCATGCAAAGACCTGCGTCGTGGGCGCAGACCGATGGCCTGGTTGAGGCGGTGGCAGGGCGGCTTCCACACCCCCACCCGCGCTCCATCTTGCTCTTCGGGCGCCCTTGGAGCCGGCTCCACCCTGCTGGCGCTCCTCTCCCAGCCCAGCGGGCCGTGCTTGTCCCCAGGAGCCTCCCATCCCCGCTGGGGCACCCTCCCCTGACGCTGGAGCACCCCGGCGGGAAGCTCAGCGGACACGCAACACAGAGACTCTCTGCAAAGGCTGTGAGCCCGCGAGGCTGAGTGACAGCGCAGGTGCGTGGGGGCGGGGCGGGAATGAGTGACAGTCTGTGTGTGTGTGGGGTGGGGCCGAAGGTTGAGTGAGAGGGTTGAGGGGTGGGGCCAGGCCTTGCGCTGAGTGGCAGCACGTGCACGTGTGGGCGGAGCCGGGCCGGGGCCCAGCGGCGGGACCTGGGTGAGCGGGGCGGGGCCGAGGGCTGAGTGACAGCGCGTGCAGAGCTCTGGCGGGCAGGGCCACGGCGAGGTCTGAGAAGCGCGGGTTTCGGGGTCCGGAGTGGAGAGAGAGGCGAGGCTGTGCGGAAGGCAGGGTGGGGGCGCAGGGTCAGGGACCAGCCTGGATTCCTTGCTGCTTCACTTCCTGCTCCTTGGGCCGGGCCCCGCCCCTGCTAGCGCAACCCCCGAGTCCCATTTCCTCAGCCCCTCCTAACGGCTCATGAGACACCCCCAGATCCCCTGGTCTGCTCGCCTCCTTCAGCCACAGTGGGTAGCTGGGTGGGGATATTGCCTTCCATATATATGTTTTTTATTTTATTTTATTTTGAGATGGAGTCTCACTCTGTCACTCAGGCTGGAGTGCAATGGCGCGATCTCGGCTCACTGCAACCTCCGGCTCCCGGGCTCAAGCGATTCTCCTGCCTCAGCCTCCCGAGTAGCTGGGATGGATCACAGGCACGTGCCACCACGCCCGGCTAATTTTTGTATTTTCAGTAGAGATGGGGTTTCACCACGTTGGCCAGGCTGGTCTCGAACTCCTGACCTCAAGTGATGTGCCCGCCTCTACCTCCCAAAGTGCTGGGATTACAGGCGTGAGGCACCAGACCCAACCCCTTATAGTCATATTTTTATATGTTTATATTACCATTCTCCCACCAGTCCCTGATAATGTCTAAACACCCCACAGCTTTTGGGGGCAAAAATAAACTTTCCAAGATGAGTGTTTGCTTAATATTTACCCAATCTCTATCCGATTTCTCATAGGAAACCTACCTAATTTTTTTTTTTTCTGAGATGGCGTCTCACTCTATTGCCCAGGCTAGAGTGCAAGGGCCTCCTGAATTCAATCAATTCTCCTGCCACAGCCTCCTTAGTAGCTGGGATTACGCGCCACTATGCCTGGCAAATTTCGTATTTTTAGTAGAGATGGGGTTTCACCACGTTGGCCAGGCTGGTCTTGAACTCCTGACCTCACACATTCCACCTGCCTTGGCCTCCCAAAGTGCTGGGATTATAGCTGTGAACCATGGCACCTGGCCAGAAGCTACCTAAATTTTAAACCAGTAACTTCAATCTGGTTAGTCCCGTCTCAGTGGTTTGTAAATAGCCCACACTTACTCAGATAAGCCTTAGTAAAATGTAACCCAGCAATCTCTTGAGGGGAATCGTGTCTACACTGTGTAGATAACCTCCCCACTGCACCCTTCTCTATCCCTGCATCTTCCTCTGAACCAACCGGTGCTCTCCAGCCGCAGCCCTGAGGAAGCAACAGGCTGGGCACTGTAAAACCTGCATCCATACCCTAATGCTGGGCACATGTCAGAGCAGGCTAGCAACCGTCCCAGCGGGCATGTCTAGCACCAGCTACCTGGGCATGTCCTCACCCACTATGTCAGTTTCACATTCTTCTAAATCCTTTTTTTGTTTTCTTTTTTTTGGGACGGGGTTTCACCATGATGGTCAGGCTGATCTTGAACTCCCGACCTCAGGTGATCCGCCAGCCTTGGCCTCCAAAGTGCTTGGATTACAGGTGTGAGACACCACGCCCGGCCAATCCTTTTTTTTTTTTTTTTTTTTTTAAAGAGTCTGACTCTGTCACCCAGCATGGAGTGCAGTGATGTGGTCTTGGCTCACTGTGCAACCTTCACCTCCCAGGTTCAACCGATTCTTGTGCCTCAGCCTCCATAGTAGCTGGGATTATAGGCACGTGCCATCACATCCGGCTAATTTTTTTTTCCTGTATTTTTAGTAGAGATGGAGTTTCACCATGTTGCCCAGGCTGGTCTCGAACTCCTGTCCTCAGGTGATCTGCCCGCCTCGACCTCCCAAAGTGCTGAGATTACAGGTGTGAGCCACCACACCTGGCCAACATTATTCTAAATCTAATAAATCAATTTGTGTCCTCCACCTTCAGGTCATCCAGCTCCAGATGGCCCTCATCGAGGGATAGGTCCTCTCGATATTCAAGAGCCACCCTTCTATGCGGGACCCCTGCACCGCCCATCGGGGTGACAGGACAGAGGCAAAATCCTGCCCGTCTCCCTCGATACCGCTCCCTGGCTGGGCACCGCTTTCGGCAATCCAAGGAGCCAGCCCTGCCTCGACAGCTCGCGGGAGGCCAAGACTCACAGAACCGCCGCCACCGCCCCTCTGCAGCAGCCAGCAGCTACAGAAGACTGACCTTTGTCCATTTTCCCTCAAGAATTGGGGTCTTGAACTCTGGCGGGAGGAGATGTTGGCGTGGGTAGCTAGAGGAGTATGAGCAGGGCAGGAGAGGGCCCCCCCGGCCACACGCATGCCGCAGGGGTGCCGGCCACCGTCACGTGATGGCCAGGCAGTTCTTAACTGTCTCTAAAGCAGTAATTGGTCGCAGCCAGCGCCAGGGAAAGACAGCCTCCTAGTAGATAGAAAACACCCGAAGCTGGTGACGAGCAGCTTCCCGATAAGAGCTCAGGGGCTGGGCGAGGGGGAAGGCACGCAGGACCCCGCGTGGCGTCAGCACAGGAAACCCCAAGCCAGAAGGCCTCACCACACACGTGCCTTCCAAGCGTACGTTCCTTCCTTTCACTCCTGCTGTAACGCTTGCCTCGGTCTCTCCCTCTGCCTTGTGACTCTCAGCTGAATTCTTTCTTCTAAGGAGGGAAGAACTGAGGCTGCTGCAGACCCGGACGGATTCATCGCTGGTGACTTGTTCCCCGAGGCGCCTGCCCGGAGCTCCTTCCTTCCCGCTGCTGCCCACAGAACTGCTCATCCCTCAAGGCCCAAGGCCAACGCTGCCCGCTCCTCCCGGAGCCTCCTCGCCACCTCGGCCAGAAGCCCTCCCTCCCGCTGAGTGTGGCACCTGCTCTCCCCTCCGAGACCCGCCCCCGGGAGGGCGTGGGCGCAGCTCAACACCCGCACAGGCCCCCGCCCGATGAGGGAGGTCCTGGACGGAGGGTGGAGGGCGCTGCCAGGAGGAGGACCTGTTCTTTTGAGCAGGCAGGTTGGGGAGTGGGGGTTGCTGAGCAGCCCAGGGCCCCGTGGAGAGCCCGTTCTTCTGTGGTGGAGCAGCAGGCCCTGTGCTCTGCTCTGCCCGCCTCTCCCTGCGGTGGGCCGGGCACCTCTGCTTTCCCCTCCCCAGGGGGTGGCTGGGCAGGTGCAGGCACTGTGGGTAACCCCCATATAGGCACCTAGGAAAGAGACCTAAGCAGAACGCTGGCACAGTTAGGGCTTGAAGAATATCTCACTTTATAGTGTTACTACTCAGCTATTTCCTTTTATATAACCCTTTACATAATCATGTATTAGTTTATGGAAATAGGGCTTGAAGGATCCCTTTATATAATCCTCTATATATAATCATGTAATAGTTGATAGTATGAGTGCCTAAAGAATATTTCCCTACATATATACCTATAATCATATCTCAGTTCATAATAGGAGGAATGCCTAGAGTGGACACAGTACAGAGCATGAATTAAGGAATAAGCAGCTTATAGTCGGAGGAATGCCTAGAGCAGACACAGTGCAGAGCATGATTTAAGGGAAAAACAGTTACACCAGGACAAGAACCCATGGCCCAGGCGGCAGCGTTCAGTATCGTAAAGATACCCGCTGTATGGCAGGCTTGGGGCGAGAGCCACTCCTCCCGATAAAGGAGTTGTAGGACCTTGCTCCAGTTCTTGTGGAAGGCTGCCCTCAGAACGGCAATCCACCTTGGTGACTGTGAACTTTATCAGCTCTTGCTACTGTGCTGCTTGAAAAATATCTTCCCATAGAACCCATTGGAAGCTGCCAGAAGCTGGCGGTAACCCTGACAGCTCTGTCACTGCTGTGTGACTTAAAGCATCCTCCTATAAATCTTCTTAGAAGTAGTTTGCCCATAGACAGAAGTATTGCACACTGCACCCTCTTCACTGCACATGGCCCACCTTCAAGCCTCAGTGACCTAATGGGGGTGGACCCCTTACTGCACACGGCCCTTGCCTTCATGGGAAAGGGCCCCTTGCTGCGCACTGTCCACCTCCTGGCCTAGGTGACCTAATGGGGGTGGACCCCATGTTTTATTGTTCACGACCCTATCACTATCCTTAAAGATGATATCACTCACTGCCCTGCCCCCTAACCTATACACAATAAATACGCTTCTGGACATTCGGGGCCTCGCCTGACTCCGCTCATAGGTGGCGTGGCCCCCTGAGCCCAGCTGCGTTTTCTTTGCACTTCTGTGTCCCGTCTCTTTATTTCTCGGATCCGGCGCCTCAGCACAGCATAAGGTTCACCCCACGACCCTGTGGGCACTCAGCCCTACAGGCATCATCTGTGCCCTTGGCCTGCTTGGAACTTTGTTAAAGATTAGACGTTTGAATCTAATAACGTGGTAATGAAAAGTCTGGAAGTCAGACTCTCCCCCTTCCCCCGGGTTTGCTGTTTTGCTTTGAGTTGTAATGGCTGCCTCTGTGCTGATGGTCAGCCTGAGGTGTAAAGTGAGACTTTCTCACACCTTTCCTGATCTTCTGTCAATTCATATCTATTTATAATATATATATTTAGAGACGGGCTCGCTGTGTAGCCCAGGCTGGTGTGCAGTGATGCTATTATGGCTCACTGCAGCCTCGAACTCCTGGGTTCAAGTGATCCTCCTGCCTCAGCCTCCGGAGGACTTGGAAGCACAGGTGTGAGCCACCACGCCCAGCCAATATTTTAAACTTTTTTTGCAGAGACAGCATCTCCCCGATTCCCAGCCTGGTCTCAAATTCCAGGGCTCTAGCGACCCTCCCACCCTGAGCTCCCAAATTGCTGGGATCCCAGTCGTGAGCCACCATGTCTGGTCTAAATGTCTTTTCAAGAAGTTTAAAAATTACTCTCTAGCTGGGCAAGGTGGTTCATGCCCGTAATCCCAGCATTGTGGGAGGCTCTGCGGGGAGGACCACTCGAGCTCAGGAGGTTGAGGCTGCAGTGAGCCGTGACAGCGGCACTGCACTCCAGCCTGGGCGACAGAGCAAGAGCCTGTCTCCAAAAAAAAAAAAAAAAGGAAGAGGAAAAAAAAGGAAAACTGCTACTTAAAGGATGGTATTTTCAGGCTTTTAATCTGTTGGGATTGTCACTTTCAGGGTTTTACACCGTAGGGATTTTCGTGACTTCAACATTCGGGATTCTGCTCTTGGAGACTCTGGCTGAGATGCATTTTCAACAGAGAAGCAGAGCTCAGACGAGCAGATTTGTAGCCGTTTAGGTCCTGTCTTCTCTGTGTGCCCTGTGAAATACTGTCAAACATTTCCTAGCCACAGGTAAGGGGAACCCCAGGGCTGTGAGGACCCCCAGCGGCTGCTGCCCTTCCGAGGGTAGTGACCATGGCTCCGGGCGGGCGCCGAGTGTGTCACTCAGCACACAAGCCCCTCTCCACCCCATTACCCCGGAAGTCCCCTGCTCTCCTCCCCTTCTGCACGGTGACCCCGACACTGCAGCTGGTGGAGGCACGTTGTTACCCAGCTGCCTGTGCTACTGCCCCTCCTGGGCAGACCCTCTTCCAATCGCCCAGAAACCATTCACATAACCCGCTGTGCGTGCTTCTAGTTTACACATTTAGATCCCTGATCCATTTAGAACTTATTCTTGTGAATGGTGTAATTTTTCTTTACTTTTTTTGGGGTGAGGGGGCGGAGTCTCGCTCTGTCACCAGGCTGGACTGCAGTGGTGCGTTTTGGCTCACTTAACCTCCGCCTCCCAGGCTCAACCGATTCTCCTGCCTCAGCCTCCTGAGTAGCTGGGATTACAGGAGCCCACCACCACACCTGGCTAATTTTGGTATTTTTAGTAGAGAAGGGGTTTCACCACGTTGGCCAGGCTGGTTTCGAACTCCTGACCTCAAGTGATCCACCCGCCTTGGCCTCCCAAAGTGCTGGGATTACAGGCATGAGCCACCACACCCGGCCTGAATGGTGTAATTTATACATGTAATACCCTCTTGTTCAAAGAGCTAACCAGTTTTCTTAGCATCTTCCATTACACACTGCATTTCTGCCCCAGTGATCTGAAATCCACCTTTATCAACCACATTTCCACGTTCCTCTTTCCAGATAACCCCTTTTTGTCCGCTTGTCTGTCTCCTGGTCACGTGCCGCACCTTTTGATAGGGCGGCTTCAGCGGATGCTGCGGGACCCGCAGGGAAGCATCAGTTTTGTCTTCTGGGTTTTCCTGGTGCCATCAGATGTCCGTGGTCCCATACGAACTTCAGCGTCATTCTGCACTAATCCCACAAAAGCTCGGTGCTGTTTTAACTGGGATTGAGCCTCACTTCTGAATTAACCTGTGGAGAAACGCTATCTTTATGATGTGAAGTCATCCTGTCAAAGAACAAGGCATTTGCCCATTTGTTCAGGTCTGTGTTGAGCCCTTCAAGAATACTCTTAGGCTGGGTACAGTGGCTCAATCGCACCTGCATTCCCAGCAATTTGGGAGGCCGAGGCGGGAGGACGGCTTGAGCACAGCAGTTCCAGACCAGCCTGGATAACAAAATGAGACCGTCTCTAGATGTTTTTAAATGAGCCTGGTGTGGTGGCGTGCACCTGTGGTCTCAGCTACTTGAGAGGCTAAGGAGGAAGGATCGCCGGAGCCCTGGAGGTCAAGGCTGCAGTGAGCTGTGATCACACCACTGCTCTGCAGCCCGTGGGGCAGACAGAGTCCCTGTCCCAATAAGAAGGTGTTTTAAAGTTTCCTCATTTGGGTTTTATACATTTCTTGGTAAGTTTATTTCTAAGCATGGTTTTATTGCTTTAAATGTTTTCTCTACCATTATATAACCGTACTGGTTATTGATTGTGCAGATGAAGACCATCTATTTTTTGACAGTAATTTCACCTCCTCTAAATTACAACATGTTTTTATTGATAGATTTTACAGGGCTTTCCATGTAAATCATATGAGTATGAGAGATCGTTTCCTGTTTGCAATTCTGTTTTGAATTAATTTATCTTACCCAACTGCACTAGGTAACATTTCCAGTACACACACACGCATATGTATATACACACACAAATGTATACAGACACATACACACACACATATACAACACACAAATATACACACACATATATACACACATACATACACACAAATATATACACTCATACACACATATACATACAACACACAAATATACACACACATATACACATACAGACATACAAATATATACAACACAAATATACAAACACACACATACACATATACACACATACATACACAACACAAATATACACACACATATGTACACACACACATATATACACACATACATACACAACACAAATATACACACACATATATACACACACATACATATACACACAAATATATACTCATACATATACATACAACACACAAATATACACACACATATACACATACAGACATACACACAAATACATACAACACAAATATACAAACACATACACATATACACACATACATACACAACACAAATATACACACACATATATACACACACACATATATACACACATACATACACAACACAAATATACACACACATATATACACACACATACATATACACACAAATATATACTCATACATATACATACAACACACAAATATACACACAACACACACATACACATATACACAAACATATACATACACAACACACAAATACATACACAACACACATATACACACAGAGACATACACACATATACATACAACACACAAATATACACACAACACACACACATACACACAAACATATACATACACAACACACAAATACATACACAACACACATATACACACACAGACATACACACAAATATATACACTCATACACACATATACATACAACACACAAATATACACACAACACGCACATATACACACAACACATATACATACACAACACACAAATACAACACACACACACACATATACACACACATACACACACACACATATACACGCACAGCTATAGACACAGGCGTCCTGAGAAAGTACTCACCAATTCCTATTTTGAGTGCTCGTAACGATAGGCCCTGAATTTTCCCAAAAGCGTCATCAGCACCAGTGGATGTAATTACCTGCTCTGTCTTCTTAGATGCATTCGTACGGTGCAGTCCTGAATGGCTTTTCTAATAACTGGACCAGCTGCAGTCTTAGGATAAATTCCACTTGGTTATGATTTATTACTTTCTTAATGTGGTTTTGTATTGTTTGCTAATATTTAACGTTAACTAATTTGAATCAATATAATTGATATAACTAATTTCTCCATTTTTGAGACAGAGTTTCACTCTTGTTGCCCAGGTTGGAGTGCAATGGCGCGATCTCGGCTCACGGCAACATCTGCCTCCCAGGTTCAAGTGATTCTCCTGCCTCAGCCTCCCGAGTAGCTGGGATTACAGGCACGTGCCACCACACCTGGCTATTTTTGTATTTTTAATAGAGTTGGGGTTTCTGCATGTTGGTCAGGATGGTCTCAAACATCCGATCTCAGGTGATCCACCCACCTCAGCCTCCCAAAGTGCTGGGATTACAGGCGTGAGCCAACGTGCCTGGCCGCTTTTTGTTTTTAAATGGGGTCCTGCTACATTGCCTAGGCTGGTCTTGAACTCCCGTCCTTAAGTGAGCCAGTCACCTCAGCCTCCCAAAGTACTGTCGTTACAGGAATCAGCCCGCGCACTCGACACCCTGTGGTGATTTTCTTTGCTCTGAAGTCGATGTCTGATGTTAATTATACGGTCCAGCCCTACAGGGTTCCGTGAGCCCCTCTCTGCTGGTGCGGAGATGAGAAATTGTAGAAATAAAGGGCACAAGACACGGAGATCAAGAAAAGAGAATTTGGGCCCGGGGTCCACTGCTACCCAGACCGCGGAGACCAGCACTGGCCCCGAATGCCTGGACGCTCCCACTTTTATTGAGTTGCAAATCTGGGGACAGGGTAGGTAGGGCGTGGTCTTGGAGGTCAGAGACTGGGGGCAGGGTGGATAGGGCGTGTCATTCAGGTGGGGGCGCAGGAATTTCTGGCACCCGAAGTGAGGTAAGGTGCATAATGCATCAGCACTTTTTCCATACTTATCAAGAAAGAACTGAAATACTAAGATTTATGTTACTATTACTGATTATCTTTTCTAAGAAAAAAGGAACCAGGTGCAGAAGCAGAACGTGAGAGTAGACATGGAACATGACCACTGAAGCACAGCATCACATAGAGACAGTTAAGACCCCGGATGTTTGTGGGTCTCCCTGACAGCCGTCAGGCCTACCGCAAGAGCTTGGAGAAGTGGAGTTTTCTCCAAACTTCCCAAGGAAGGCGATGTCTCGGCCATTTTGGACATCTCCTTCCCCACCTGGCTAAACAGCGGGCGCTTTCCCAGCTCTGGCGCTGCCGCACAGCTGAGGCGCCCTCCAGCAGTCCTTATGCGGGCGTGACAGAGGGCTTAGAGCATCTTGCCTTAGTGTCATTCATTTCACGGTGTCACCCCAGGTTCACACTTCCGACCTGAGAGGCGTTAGTAAAGGAATTAAGATCACATGTGAGTAACTAAGATCGCCTGTGAGTAACTAAGATCGCCTGTGAATAACTAAGATCGCATGTGAGTAACTAAGATCGCCTGTGAATAACTAAGATCGCCTGTGAATAACTAAGATCGCCTGTGAATAACTAAGATCGCCTGTGAATAACTAAGATCGCATGTGAGTAACTAAGATCGCATGTGAATAACTAATAACTATTATAGTTATATTTCTAGTTGTTTTCTTCTTCATTATTTATATGGGAATAGGCTGAGGGCCCCCCTATAAAATACTCCTCTCCTCCACGTTTTCACTGACTGTTTCCACAGTATACACTCTTCCATTCCTTCACTGTCAACTTACTTACATCATTGTATTTGAAGTGAGTGTCTTGTAGGTGACATATTGATGGGTCCTACTTTTTATCTGTCCTATCTTTAAATGAGCATGTGCAGCTCATGTGCATTTTTTCTTTGAGACAGACTCTTGCTGTTGCCCAGGCTGGTGTGCAGTGGCATGATCTTGGCTCATTGCAACCTCCACCTCCTGGGCTCAGGTGATTCTCCTGCCTCAGCCTCCCAAATAGTTGGGACTACAGGCACGAGCCACCACGCCCAACTAATTTTTGTATTTTTAGTAGAGATGGGGCTTCACCATGTTGGTCAGGATGGTCTGGAACTCCTGACCTTGTGATGTACCTGCCTCGGCCTCCCAAAGTGCTGGGATTACAGGTGTAGCCATCATGTCTGGCCTTTTTTTTTTTTTTTAAGATGGGGTTTCACCATGTTGGTCAGGCTGGTCTTGAACTCCCGACCTCAGGTGATCCGCCCGCCTTGGCCTCCAAAGTGCTTGGATTACAGGTGTGCGCCACCGTGCCCAGCTACTTTTTTTTTTTTTTTGAGATGGAGTCTCGCTGTTGCCTGGGCTGGAGTGTAATGGTGCAATCTCAGCTCACTGCAACCTCTGCCTCCGCCTCCCACATAGCTGGGATTACAGGCGCCCACCACTATGCCTGGCTAATTTTCACCATGTTGGCCAGACTGGTCTTGAACTCCTGATCTCAAGTGAGCCACTCACCTCACTCTCCCAAAGTGTTGGGATTACAGGCGAGAGCCACCACACCCAGCTGTACACTTCTTTAGTAATTAAAATACACATACTTAGCTTTTCCAGTCTTTCTGGGATATTTTGCCACGGAAATGGAGCATGCGCATCCACACCATTCAGCCACGTTACCCACACCTTGACGCTGCAGCTGTCTTATGTATTAAATATACATAAATGGAAGCCCCACGTGATGATTTTTGGTTTTGCAGTCCTGCGTATTTTAAAGAACTCCAGAGTGGAATACTCTATTTACTCAGATATTTGGCATTTCTATTGCTTTTCCTTTGTTCCAGGTTTCCTTCTTTAAGAGTCGTCTGTAACCATTTATTTAAACCAAGTCTTCAGGCAATTATTCTTTGTATCATATTGTCCCTAAAGGACATTTTTGCTGGATACAGTATTCTGGGTTGGCATTTTTTCTTTCAGAACTTAAAAATGTTCCTACACTTCCTGTTGGCCTTTCTGGCTTCAGAGGAGAAACCTGATCCACTCAACTATTCTAGAAGCACTGTGTCCGCCTTCTCAGTCTCCTTTTAGGACTCTCTCTGTAGCCTTCACCAGTTTCATTATGGTAGGTTTGGGTTGGTTTTCTTTCGGTCTATCATGTTTGGCGCTCACTGAACCTCTTGAAACTGTAAGTTTATATCTTACTCAGAACATGAGGGGTTTTTCATCAATATTTTGTCAAGTGGTTTGACTACACCCCATTTTCTCCTTTTCTTCTAGGATTCCGAGGTCACGAATGTCAGCTGTTTCATATCATCGCACTGCTACCTAAGGCTGCTGCTCATATGCTGAGTAACTTAAGATCATGGACACTTCTGAATTTTACATTATGACACTCTGGCTCTTTCAATCCCATGGGTAATGGAG
Organism: Aotus nancymaae; assembly: GCF_030222135.1. NCBI lineage: Eukaryota > Metazoa > Chordata > Mammalia > Primates > Aotidae > Aotus > Aotus nancymaae. Next base: position 890,999 of record NW_026988510.1, read on the forward strand.
ATATCTGTTAATCAGGCGAGTGACCTAGTTAGGTTTGGCCAGCAAGTTTTAATGGACGTTGTGTGGGTTGTGCTTTCAATGTGAATTCCCTTCTCGAAGGCTGTGCAGTGCTGCTCACATCTCTTCTAGGAGCGGGGCTTGTCCACCTGCACAGTAGTCAGCCTCACAGGCCAGCTCTGAAGGCCTATGATGTTTCTGCAGCTGCAGGACTGCCTGGAGGCCAGGGCAACTGAATGGAAAAAACCAAACTTTAAAATTGTCTGTTTCACCAGTGTTAGGATATCTGTTTCCTACTGGTTATGTGAAAACAGAAGTCGGCATGAGGCCCCCATCTGAAGTCTAGCGGATGCTGGTGCCATGCTTCTGGGACCTCCTGGCCTTCAGAATTGTGAGCCAAATAAACCTCTTTCCTTCATCAAAAAAAACAGAGGTCTTGGCTGGGTGTGGTGGCTCATGCCTGTAATCCCAGCAGTTTGGGAGGCCGAGGTGGGTAGATCACCTGAGGTCAGGAGATCGAGACCAGTCTGACAAAAACGGAGAGACCCCTCTCTCCTAAAAATACAAATTACCCAGGTGTGGTGGCACATGCTATAATCCCAGCTACTCGGGAGGCTGAGGCAGGAGAATTGCTTGAACCCAGGAGGTGGAGGTTGCGGTGAGTGGAGATTGTGCCAGGCACTCCAGCCTGGGTAACAAGAACAAAGGAAAGAAAGAAAGAAAAAAACAGAGGTCTTGCAAAAATTTTATGTCCATAGCGGGAAAAATGAAATTAGACCTCTACAGATATCATCAACAAAACTCAACTCCAGAAGGATTAAGCATAGCTACCTGGGATAAAACATTGTGGAAGCCAAGGCCAGGTGTGGTGGCTCACGCCTGTAATCCCAGCACTTTGGGAGGCTGAGGTGGGTGGGTCACTTGAGGTCAGGAGTTTCAGACCAGTCTGGCCAACATGATGAAACCCCATCTCTACTAAAAATACAAAAATTAGCTGGTGTGGTGGCAGGTGCCTGTAATCCCAGCTACTCGGGAGGCTGAGGCAGAGAATCGCTTGAACCCAGGAGATGAAGGTTGCAGTGAGCTGAGGTCATGCCTGGGCAACAGAGTGGGACTGTGTCTCAAAAAAAAAACAAATTTTGCGGAAGCCAAAATACTACAGCATACTTAAGGCCTTAAAGTGAAATAAAGTTTCTATAAAGATAAAAGCTGTATAAATTTGAGTATGCCAAAATGAAGACATCTTTTTCCTTAAAACACCATCACAAAAGTGAAAACATGTAAAGTGGAAACCTCTATGATCTTAGAAGCCACAAGTGGTGACTCACCTCAGAGCAGCCTTGCTATTTCTAAAAAAGAACAAACAGCAGACAAATCAGGAAAAAACAAAGCCAGGTATTTCATCCAAAGAGGAAAATAACCAGCACAAAGCACGTTCATACTATCGGTAATCAAGAGAAATGCAAAGGCACACCCCAGGGAGGTGCTGTTTCACAGCCACGTTGGAAACAATGTCACTCCCTCATAAGGATGAGAAGTAGAGAGAAGGAATAAAACTGCCCAGGAGCCCACATGGCAGCTGTTACTGCCAGATAGTCCCAGACTCCCCCGGGGTTGGTAAGCTCCTCTCATGGGGCAGGTGCTTGGGTAGAAAGACCTGTGGGGAGAGAAACATGGCTGAGGGCCTAGATGGGAATGCGTAAGGGTGAGTAAGTGAATACACACAGGTTCCTGACATGGAAAGTTTATCACTCATGGTGTCAAAAGAAGGGGCACATCAGTCCAGGCAGGGCCCAAGGGGAGTGGCAGAGCTGGGCAGAAGGCAGAAGGAGGCAGGGAGGCAGAGCCCACAGCCTTTTACTGGGTTTCCCCAGGGAAGGCAGGGCATGGCAGGATGAAGTCTGGGGCTGGCTAGCTGCATACTTCCAGCAGGCCAAGGGCACTTCGGGGAGGAGGGATACAGGCTTGGGCGTCAGCTGAAGAAAGGGAGCGGTGGTGGATTTGCATCTGAAGTGAGCGTTCCCAGCAAGCTGGTCACCATCTTTAGGAATTACCATCCCCGAGGGACGGTCTAGCCCCCACAGCAGACCCCAGGATGAAAAGCATCCTAATAGACAAAAAACACGACACAATACAACAGGTCCTTTAATGTTTTACCCGACGCCAAGGAACACTCAGGGGTCGATGGTGATGCTCACACGGGAGGGAATACGTTGCCCTAATGGCATGGACACGTTCTGAGAGTAAGAAGGAGAAACGTGGGTCTCTGCGGGAGCAGTCCTGCCTATCACCCACTTTTCCACGATGCACGGCGTCAGTCTGGTTCGCGCTGCTATGGATCTGAGGCTGGGTAACTGATCAAGAGACTTGATTTGGCTTATGGTTCTGCAGGCTGCACAAGGGGCCCCCAACCTGCTGCTGACGAGGACTTCTGTTGCCCTGTCAGACAGCGCAAAGAAGGTCAAGGGCAGTCAGCCAAACCCAAGGGACAGCTCGGCTTTATCACAACCAGACTCACGGCAACTAACGCACCCCCACCAACCAATCCAGTCCTGACAGAGCAAGAACTGATGGCACCCAGCCATCCAGGAGGGGTGCCCCCAAGCCCGCACCAGGCCCACCTCACAGCACTGCCACACTGAGGGTGAAATTTCAACATGAGACTCGGTGACGACATACCAATCACATCCACATCCCAGCATGTGCTATGACTCAAGACAATCACTTTGAGATGTCGGGAGTTCAGTGATAATGTCCTCGAGCAGTGGTAAAGGTGACAAGGGGTGAGCCCGACAGTGGTCAGGATGGCAGGTCTGCTACGGGCGGGCATGAAGTGAAAAGCGAGGCCATGTAAAGAAGAGGCTCTGTGTGAAGCTGGGCCTAGGGAGTAAGGAGGTGACGCCGGAAGCTGCAGGGGAGAGGAGGCGCTGGGAGACAGTGGTCTCCCAGGAGGGTGAGCGCCTGACTGACCGGAGGTGGGTCCTGGGGAAACAAAAACATGTGTTATCAGCTACCAAGATTCCACAGACACTACCAGATTCTCCTACGGGCATGGCGTGAGGGGCTGCGGGTTTTGGCTGAGATTACAGCAGGATCACAGGCTGGCTGACAGCAAGCTCAGGCTCCTCACAGAATCTCAAATATCAAATCTGTGCCTAGGGGCACCGGTCCATGGGCATCGCTTCTGAGGGGCTCTGGAGAAGCGGGTGAAGTCACCTCCTGTGAAGGGAGGGGAAGTCTTTTTTTTTTTTTTTGAGACGGAGTCTTGCTCTATCACCAGGCTGGAGTGCAGTGGCACGATCCCGGCTGACTGCAACTTCCGTTTTCCGGTTTCAAGCAATTCTCCTGCCTCAGCCTCCCGAGCAGTTGGGACTACAGGCACACACCACCACGCCCAGCTAATTTTTTTTTTTGTACTTTTTTAGTAGAAATGGGGTTTCACCATGTTGGCCAGGATGGTCTCGATCTCTTGACCTCGTGATCTGCCTGTCTCGGCCTCCCAAAGTGCTGGGATTACAGGCGTGAGCCATCGCGCCTGGCTAGGAGTCGTCTTAATAATGAGATCTGGGGCTGGGGTGATGTCTCCACCAGCAGGGAGCATGTCAGGCAGGGCGGTGTCTGTGCTGCCGCCTGCTCAGGATGCTGTCACCATAAGTCCAAGCCCCAGGACGGGCGTCACCTGAGACTCACAAGCTCTGGACTCAGGCAATTGTGAGTTTTCAGCCAATGAGGATGGCATCTGAGGCCCGACCAGGAGCCGCCACAGCCCAAGGTGGTTCACACTCATCTGATGACCTCTGGTGTCGCTGCCAACAATTAAAGGTGGCAACAGATAGGCTCAACAGCCACACTCAATCCCACAAGGGAAACACTGCACAACCCACTCCTCTCCACGACAAACACGTAACGCAAAGGTGCACAGGTGTCTCCATCTAGGATTTATTGTTCACCTTGTAGATTACCTTTATACCGTGGGGATTTAACACCACACAGTCACCAAGCAGCTGCAGCCCCGATGGCCATAAAGGCTGCAGCCAGGGGACACACATTCGAGGCACTCACACAGAAACCTGGCTCTGCTGCGAGTTTAAGGCCTCATCCAGGAAGTGCTGGTGATGCTGCCAAGTGCCATGGACACCAGGACCAGCAGTGTCCCCGGTCTGTTTTCACGGCATGCAAAGGGGCAGCACACACACAAACAGCTCCCTCCAAGAAGGGCCAGATCGCAGCAGCTGCCAGGACTGCTCTGCGCACTGTGGAGAGGATCTGGAGGTCAACGGGGACACTCAGGGCTCTCACCCTCCTGCACTGCCTGAGGTACAAGAATTCCAACATCCCCGCATGTGGGGTGCTGGCTCTCCCTCCACAGCCATGAAACAGGGGCAGCTCATGGTGCTGGCCTCTGACCTTGCCCCTCTCCACTCTGCCCCTCCTTGCACCTGGTGTTTTATCTGAAGGGATCAGGTATGGGAGAAGAACGAGGGCATTTTCATGAAATGTGGAGCTGTGTAATGCCCCACCTTGGCCAGTGTGGGACCCTATAGGTGGAGTCATGCCTAAGAGCACGACTAGGCAACCAGAGCCCACATGGCTAACACAGGATGACATCTGAATCCTCAAGACCCACTCTTGGCCAGGCTGAAACTCAGACAGTGCAATAACCAGACAGGAGAATTTCTACTGGAACAGAGTCATCACTCCAAGAAGGATCAGTGCAGCATCATAAAGGTTCACAATACATCTACAGAACCCCTGGAAAGACACGCCTCTGTTAGCCTACAAGGTTTCAGGACACAGTGAAGCAATTCCTATCTTCTGTACATTTACAATACTTCAAGTGTCAATCCCCGCGTTTACTAAAGGCTGAGGAACGATGTCATGTGAAAACGACCTCACAACGATCCTCACCTTCCTAAGGTTTTCTCCAGTGTTTCATCACAAGGGATCGTCACAGCACCGTGCAGAACCTCAAAGCAACACCGCACCTATCACACATCAGCAGGGTCCTCTCCACTGGATACCGGCCGTATTTTGCAAGACCCAAGAGAACACTAGGGCTTCCTCTGTCCTGATGTTCTAGGGCTCCGGGTGCCTTCCTGCATGCCAGGCTGTGATCAGATGCTGACAGCCTGGCCACGTTCCTCAGGTCATGGGCACCGGGGAGCAAGACATCTTTCACGTCTTCAGCGTAAGCGAGTATAACTGAGGGCTTCCCCACGTTGCTTATATCAGTAAGGTTTCTCATCAGTGTGAATTTGAGTGTGATGGTTAAGGCATGAGGAATTCTTAAAGGACTTTCCACAGTCCTTACATACAAAAAGCTGTGCTTCAGTGTAACTTTTTAAATGTTCTTTTAGGAGATAAAACCGATTATATGCTTTCCCACAGTCCTTACATTTATAGGGTTTCTGCCCTGTGTGAATTCTCCCATGTTTACGCAGGTGAGAGGAGGCGCGGAAGGCCTTCCCACATTCGTTACATAGGTAAGGTTTCTCTCCTGTGTGAGTCCTTCTGTGTTCAATGAGGTGTGAGGAGGAAGCAAAGGCTTTTCCACACTCCTTACATATGTAGGGTTTCTCTCCAGTGTGGGTTCTCACGTGCACGATGAGGTGTGAGGACGTGGTGAAGGCCTTTCCGCACGTTTCACACTCATAAGGCTTCTCTCCAGTGTGAGTTCGCACGTGTTCAGTCAGGCTTGAAGAAACGGTGAAGGTTTTCCCACAGTCCCTACATTCGTAAGGTTTTATTCCAGTGTGAATCTGAATGTGCTTATTCAGGCATGAGGAATTTCTAAAGGACTTCCTGCATATCATACATATAAAGGGCTTCTCCTCTGTGTGAGTTTTCCTATGTTCATTCAGTAGATAAACTCTGTTGTAGGCTTTCCCACAGTCCTTACATTCGTAGGGCTTCTCCCCGGTGTGTGTCCGCTCGTGTTTCGTAAGGCCCGAGCGCCCCGTGAAGGCTTTGCCACACTGCTTACATTCATAGGGTTTCTCTCCAGTATGGATTCTCACATGTTCAGTCAGGCTTGAAGAAACAGTGAAGGATTTCCCACAATCTTTACATTCATAGGGTTTCTCTCCAGTGTGAGTCCTGACATGTTCAGTAAGGCCCGAGGACGTACAGAAGGCTTTCCCACAGTCCTTACACAGGTATGGCTTCTCGCCCGTGTGTGTTCGTACGTGTCTAGTAAGGCCACAGCGCACAGTGAAGGCCTTCCCACAGTAGCTGCACGCGTAGGGTTTTATTCCAGTGTGAATTCGAAGGTGATTATTAAGGCATGAGGAATTTCTAAAATACTTTCCGCAAACCACACATGCAAAGGGCTTCTCCCTCATGTGAGTTTTTAAATGTTCACTCGGTAGATAAAACCTACTGTAGGCTTTCCCACAGTCCTTACGTTCGTAGGGCTTCTCTCCAGTGTGTGTTCGGACGTGCTGAGAAAGACCTGAGCAGCCTGTGATGGCTCTTTCACATTCTTTACATTCACAGGGCTTCTCTGCAGCATGGATACTTACGTGTTGAGTTAGGCTTGAGGCAACAGGGGAGGATTTTCCACGTTCTTTAAACTCACAGGGCTTCTCACCAGCGTGGATTCGCATGTGACTAGTAAGGTATGCAGTGTACCTAAAGGCCTTCCCACATTCCCTGCATACGTGAGGATTCCTCACAGCATGCATTTCAACAGGTGTGGCACAGCCTGGGGAGTGAGCGAGAGCCTTCCCACACTGCTTCCATTTACATGTTCCTTCTCCGTTGTGAGTTCTCACACGACCCTGAAGGTAAGTCTGGTTAAGGAATGCTTTCCCACAGTTGCTGTAGTCAAAAGATCTGTCCCAAGTGCATGTTTGCTGGTAAACAACATTTGGAGTAGGGCTAAAGGCTTTTCCACACTGATTCAACACAGAAAACTGCCCTCCAACTTTGCACAAGGTTTTCTTGTGTGAAATTAAAAAGCCTTTTCCATAATGGTTAGAGACACAACTGCATCCTGTATTTTGAGTCCTCACATGCGAGCTGAGGTCTGAGTGCTCACTGACAGCCTCTCCACACTGCATCCGGTCGCAGAGCCGCCCTCCATTGTGACTTCTTGCCTGCTGGTAAAGAATGAGTGATCATCAGAGGACTGCTGAGGCTTATTCAAAGATCTCACCCAGTTGAAGACAGAAGTATGATGGTGATGACTACGATTTTTGCCATTTCCACGACACACATGCAGCTCCTGCCCTGTACATGTCTTTCAAGTCGAATGACGTGCCCGACGGCGAGAATCCTGTGCCATCTGCTCTAACTTTGAAAAGACTCCTGTCGGTGCTCACCAAACAGCCTCTGCAATCTCAGTACCTCGTTACGTGTGTGCTGATGTGTGTCTGAAGAAACTCTGAACCACCAAGTTTCTTTGTGTTGAGACAGTCTCACTCTGTCACCCAGGCTGGAGTGCAGTGGCGTGATCTCAGCTCACCACAACGTCTGCCTCTCAGGTTGGAGCAATTCTTGTGCCTCAGCCTCCCAAGTAGTTGGGATTTCAGGCGCATTCTGGCACAGAAATTTTCTTTTGTATTTTCAGTTGAGATGGGGTTTTACCAGGTTGCCCAGGCTGGTTTTGAACTCCTGAGCTCAGGCAGTCTGCCCACCTCGGCCTCCCAAAGTGCTGGGATTACAGGCATGAGGCACCGTGCCCGCCAGCACCAAGTTCCAAGACAGGATTAGCTCCTTCCAAATTCCTCACATTCAGAGTGTTCTCTGCAGACAGCCCCCACCTAAGTGAATGCTGCTTCTCTAAAGTCTCTCAATTTTGCTCATTTTCTTTTCCTTTCTTTTTATTTTTTCTTTTGAGATGGAGTTTCACTCTTGTTGCCTAGACTGGAGTGCGATGGCACAATCTTTGCTACCGCAACCTCCACCTCCCAGGTTAAAGTGATTCTCCTGCCTCAGCCTCCCAGTAGCTGGGATTATAGGCATGTACCACCATGCCCAACTAATTTTATATTTTTACTAGAGATGAGGTTTCACCATGTTGGTCAAGTTGGTCTCAAACTCCTGACCTCAGGTGGCTTGCCTGCCTCAGCCTCCCAAAGTGCTGGGATTACAGGCGTGAGCCACTCTGCCCAGCCAATTTTGCTCATTTTCTATAGTGGAATTCACAATCTTTTATGAGTGTGATATATAAAAGCATCTCTCTTGTTCATCTTACCGTTTGTGTCTCATCTGATGCTCTGAACCAAGCTCTGTCCTGCTGAAGTGCTGACCCTTTGCTTTTAAGTCGCCATTCTGAAGCATAAAAGAAAAAAAGTAAGGGTTTGCAGAACAAAATGGGAGGTTAATTGACCTAAAAATGATCAAACTCATCGTTATTTGTTTTCATATAAAACAGCAAAAAAAAAAAGCAAAGATAGATTTGAGGAGTGTGGCTATGTGTAAAAGTTGGAATATAGGAACTGGGAGTCATACTTTAGAAGATTTTAAAATAAATTTGGTCTATAAAAAAATTAATGTGATGGTAAACAGAAACAGTATTATCAATGAAAGAAAGCAAGAAAAATCTGGACAAACAGCATATATTAAAAACACAAAGTTGGTCGGATGTGGTGGCTCAGGCGTGTAATCCCAGCACTTTGGGAGGCCAAGGCGGGCGGATCACTTGAGGTCAGGAGTTTGAGACCAGCTTGATCAACATGGTGAAATCCCATCTCTACTAAAAACAAAAAATTAGCTGGTGTGGTGGCACGTGCCTCTAATTCCAGCTACTCGGGAGGCTGAGGCAGGATAATTGCTGGAACCCGGGAGGTGGAGGCTGCAGTGAGCTGAGATCACACCACTGCACTCCAGGCTGGTGACATAGCGAGACTCCGCCTCAAAACCAAAACCAAACAAACAAACAAAACACAAAAAACACACAAACTCAAAGAACAAACGAGCAGGTTTTTAATGAGATCACAGGGAAGTCCAGATCAGATGGAAACCAAGGAAATATGGGAAGCTCAGGATACCCCAAAACTTGTGAGTCCGATGGCCTCACGTTCTGTGCCAGAATGCATCTTAAAACATACACTCAGGAACCTTCCACACCCACCAAACTTGACATCAACCAGGGATGCTCTTCACACTCACTCACCTTGGAGAACTCCTCTCTGCCCTGCCCTCAACTGCCCTTCCTCCTCCAGCCAACAGATCACACGGGGTTTAAACAGGTGATGTCCTGTACACAGGGAAAGAGACATCAGTGGAAGAGATTCAGGCAAGAGATGACAAACCTACACATGAAATAACTACATTTCTTTCTTTTTCTTTTTTTTTTTTTTTTGAGACAGAGTCTCACTCCGTCACCAGGCACCAGGCTGGAGTGCAGTGGCGCGACCTTGGCTCACTGCAACCTCCGCCTCCCTGGTTCAAGCAATTCTCGTGTCTCAGCCTCCCGAGTAGCTGGGACCACAGGCGCACGCCACCACGCCCAGCTAATTTTTTTGTATTTTTAGTAGAGACAGGGTTTCACCATGTTGGCCAGGATGGTGTCTCGATCTCTTGACCTCGTGATCCGCCTGTCTCGGCCTCCCAAAGAGCAGGGATTACAGGCGTGAGCCACCGTTTCTTTTTTTTTTGAGACAAAGTTTCCCTCTCTTTGCCCAGGATGGAGTGCAACTGTGTGATCTTGGCTCACCACAACTTCCGCCTCCTGGGTTCTCCTGTCTCAGCCTCCGAGTAGCTGGGATTACCTGCGCGTGCTACCACACCTGCCTAACTTTGTATTTTTTTTTGAGACAGAGATTCGCTCTTGTTACCCAGGCTGGAGTGCAATAGCGCGATCTCGGCTCACCGCAACCTCCGCCTCCTGGGTTCAGGCAATTCTCCTGCCTCAGCCTCCCGAGTAGCTGGGACTACAGGCACGTGCCACCATGCTCAGCTAATTTTTGTATTTTTAGTAGAGACGAGGTTTCACCATGTTGACCAGGATGGTCTCGATCTCTTGACCTCGTGATCCACCCGCCTCGGCCTCCCAAAGTGCTGGGATTACAGGCGTGAGCCATCACGCCTGGCCTAACTTTGTATTTTTAGTAGAGACGGGGTTTCTCCATGTTGGTCAGGCTGGTCTCGAACTCCTGACCTCAGGTGATCCATCCACCTTTGCCTCCCAAAGTGCTGGGATTATAGGCATGAGCCACTGCACCTGGCCAAGAACTACATTATTAAAGAAAGCAGTGAAACTGTCGTGAAAGAGCTCAAAGTGCAAATACCCCATCCTTGTGTGCCTCAAAAACACTGGTTATCTCTGAGCACTGGAACCACATTCAGGCTTCAATGCACATGTAAAAACCGCTAAGACTCCTACTGAAATAGGAAATAATGTAAGCACAGAGATTTTCATACAGTTGGGAAACTACTACCCAGTGGTTCTCAGTGGTACAGTGAATCGGCTTCATCTGGAGGGCTTGTTAAGCAGAGATGACAGGCACCCCCCCAGCAGACACTGTGATCCAGCGTGCCACACTGCAGTCTGATAATACACATTTCTAGATGAGTGATGTGACAGTCCTGACCCTAGGGCCACATTCTGGAAACTACCACCCCTGGAGCACGGTAAGGAGAAACACGTATCGGTGCTACAGAAGCTGCAAAGGATGGAGGCCGCCTCACCTACTGAGGCCAGGTTTTCATAGTTTTCCAGCATCACATCCCTGTAGAGGTCTCTCTGAGATGGGTCCAGTAAAGTCCATTCCTCCTGGGTGAAGTCCACAGCCACGTCGTCAAAGGTCACCGAGTCCTAAATCATCACACATGACAGTCAGAGCGCTCGACCTGTCATCAGTGTTCCCTGGAGAATGAGGAAGTGGGGCCCTAGGCCTCCATGGGACCGTGAGGCCTCCCACTGTCTACCCCATGGCCCAACGGTCCTGGGAGCCCTTCTCTGTCCACACACGCGATGTCGGTCTCCCCCATCACATGGCTGGAAAGGCCCCTCTATTTGCACTTTTCTCACCACAACCCCACAGGGCGCCCGTCTCGCCTTACGTCCCTCTCCTCAGCACAGTACAAGCAAGTGATAAGTCGTGATGTGGAAATAAGTTCCCAGAGAGGACACTCTCTCCTTACCATGTGTCAGAGCAGCAGCAAAGTAAGAACCACGCATTCGGTGCCACAGGGTCAAAATAATAAGTAACATTGAAGCCAGGCACAGTGACTCTCGCCTGTAATCCCCGCACTTTGGGAGGCCAAGGTGGGTGGATCACTGAAGGTCAGGAGTTCGAGACCAGCGTGGCCAACATGGTAAAACCCCGTCTCTACTAAAAATAAAAAAAATTAGCTGGGCGTGGTGGTGGACGCCTGTAATCCCAGCTACTCAGGAAGCTGAGGCAGGGGAATCGTGAACCCAAGAGGCAGAGGTTGCCGTGAGCCGAGCTAACGCTGAAGTACTGGGAGGATTTTCACAGTAACACCTGACCAGCTAAGCTCTGCTCCTGGGGTGATTCAGCTAGGGACTCAGTCCTTGAGTGAGGCTTTATTTGCTTTAAGAAGCAGTGGAGGCAAGTCTGTCCAGACAGAAATGTGTCAATCTGATGAATACCAGTATGTTATTTTTAGAAACATACGGTTTTGGCATACCTGATAAGAATCTATCAGCCAGCCAGCCAACATCCCTGCTGCCTGGGTCTGTTCTTCACGAAGGCAGACTAAGTCCTTAGAAACACGACCTCCTAAAAAAGAAAGAAGGCACGCGAGTCCACAGCTGACCCTAATTTAGACGTTTCGTACCCAGAAGTCATTCCATCTTGGCAGGAAATTCCCATGTGGTCCTGCACACTCAGGAAAATACACACACACAGCCACATAGTGCCAGGGTGGTCTGTGTCGCCCAGTGACACAAAAGGTTTGTGAGCTACGCTGCCCATCGGGAAATGGCAATTCTCCTCTTGCAGATACGGAAACGCAAACCCCTTAGAACGTGACTCTTCACGTGCCCACGACAAGAAAACTCATGAAGGAGTTTATGCATCACCGCTTTCCACAGCACACACACCCGGGGCTGACCAACAAGCCCGCGCTCTCTGGCTCACTCCAGCGGCTACGACAGGAACCTGGAGCGTGACTACTGAGGCCCGTCCGTGGGACTCACACTGTGTATCAGGACCTAGAGCAAAGCATCGGAGAAAGAGCAACACCAGGACTCACTGTGGGCCAGGTCAGGGGCTGCCATCCTGGGAGGCTGATGGGAACGTCTGAAGGCTCCGTTCCTGAGGCCAAGGCTGCTGCAGGGCGGCTTGCGAACCTCTGTGGATGGCGCAGTCTACTTCCCTCCTGATGCAGAGACGGCTGGATCTCGATTTCCTACCAACCACAACGAAGAAGCATTACTTCCCAGTTAACAAACCTCATGCCTTAGCTTGTCTCTGCGGATGATACGTGTGAAAGCCACTGTACCCCGGTGACTCTCTTGAGGACTAGTAATACCCGTATCATCTACTCAAGAGCAGTGTATGGGTCAGAAGACACACCAGAAGCCTTATTTAATTATCAGAACAGCCATTCACGAATTTCACTTGGGTTTATACCTAAAATACCCTGGACTCGGAAAACAGGAGTTCGTCCCACTTCATCCACTCAGGAGGTGGTAAAGCAAGACGGCCGGCCGGTACAGGTTCAACCTCCTGGTCGGTTTGTACTCCTGAGCCTGTGATCACTCCCCAGCGGGACAGAAGCAAGCCTAGGGCCGTGCTTTCTTCTTCTACTGACGAGGTGACTAAAACAGTGTAACGCTTCACAGGTCAGGAAAATACGTCCATTCTCTTAGTATACACTGTACTTACTACCGGGTGTCTGAGACGGGGGAAAGGCCCACATGTGTTCAATTTGGTGCCGCCCGCACAGCTCCCTTCCTTGTTTCAAAAAGGGAGGTAAAATTCCGTTCTGTGCCTTACCATCCCCAGAGGACCCGCCTTTCAGGCTGCCCTTATACGCTATGATGACATCATGCTGGCTGGATACAGTGAACAGGAAACCAACACGTTTTAGTTATCTTCATACGAAACATAAAGAGTAGAGGGCTTGGGATTCAGGGGCCAGTTTCTGTGAGTTCAGGAGCCTGGATTACATAAAGACATCCCCTCCAATATGCACCCCCAAGTTACAGCCTCATAAAACCTATAACCAAAAAAGAATCATGACATTTTGCAGATCTTTTAATTTTAGAGGCAGCGTATATAACGGCTTCAATGCTGCATACAGTTGCCTAGAAGGCTGCCAGTGCCAAGTGTGGGTCCGTGCAGCTCAGGTGCAGGACAAGCTTCTCAGGCACTCGGTGGAGATGAGGCAGCAGACCCAGTGACACAGTGTCCATGGTACACAGGTTCCGCTGGAAGCCTCTGGCAGGCACGGATGAGATTTAGAGCACAGCTCTCTGGGGCTTTAGAGTAAACCTACAACCTCTAAACGGCCATCTCTGCAGCTGGCCGGTGACCTTCTGAGAAATGGGCTATGGCTTGCCACCAGTACAGAGCAGAGACGAGCAGCTAACAGCTAGAGAAGGATGGGACAGGAAGCGACTCAGTAATCTGAGACCTCGTGGCCCCCAAAGCATAAGGTACTCACTGTCCGCCCTCTGCCAACCTCTCCTCTGAATTCAACTACTGGTTCATGGGAAGCAGCAAGAAATGGAGGGCCATTTAAACATATCGAGAGAAAACAATACCAAAGGCAACACGCTAGAGAAATGACAGGAACGGTTCTAGGTGAAAAGACGCTAAGACATTAACGGTGGGAATGTGGAAACCTCGAATGGCTCTTAGTCCCCAAATACCCAACAGCGTAACGTTGGAGCCACACTGAGAATTCTGGGCATTACACAGAGTAGGCAGCGGATGATTGTGCCATTTTTAATTTTCTTAGGAGAAATACTAGGGTCTAGCAGGACAACGTTTTTGTCTTTGAGATGCTTCACCAAGTATTTAAAGGCTAAGTATCACGTGCGCAGTTTATTTTCAACTTAATTATGCTCAAATACTGGTCCACAGAAGGCTCATTCACCGGAGACACAGAAAACACGGCCCAATGCTAAAAACGAGTAACACGACCGCAGGATGCTCCCTGCGGCGGACGCTCAGCCTTTAGATTCGGATTTCTCTGCAGCAAAACGTGAGAACGAACACGGTCAGCCGCGCACGCCGTGCACAGCGGGTTCGAGGGCCCCGGGAGCAGCGGGGGAGCGGCCGCGTCCCTCCTCCCCGAGGCGGCGCCGCGCTCCCGCCGCTGTCGCGCGCAAAGGCCGCGGTCCCCGCAGGCGAACGGGCACAGGGAGCGGCGGCCCCGGACACCGGGAATCCACCTGATGCTTCGATCCCAACACGATGTGCCAGAATCAAACACGAACCGTCAAAGCCAAATTCTCACAGAAACACGCCCTCTTCATAGCGAAGGAAGCGGAGGTCCCCTCTCTCACCAGCTCCGCGGAACGGAGGCGCGGCCCGGGTCCACCCGCCGCGAGCGGCGGCGGCGACTCTCCCTTCTGGAACCGGGGGCGACGCGCTACCCGGGGCGCCCGGGCCGAGACCCCCGCGAGCGGCCCCAGGACACGCGCGGAACTCACCAGCGCCGGGACCGGGCGCCGCGAGGACGGGGACCGCTCACGGACAGGCGGAGCCGATGCCGGAAGACAGGCCGGCGCGTCTCTGGCGTCACTTCCGCCTCCTGCCGGCTGGCCGAACCGTTGGCTTCCGGCGCCCGGAAGTTGTAATTTCTTCCGCGAGGAAGCGGGAGGGTCCCGGGGCTGCCTCGGGAACGGGGCTGGAGGCGGAGACAGGCCCGGAGGACCAGGCGGCCGTAAGGATCAGGCCTCTGGGCGCCACTGCGGAGCCGGAACAGACCGAGAGCGCGAGGCTGGGCACAGCCCGGAAGCGCTCGTCGCGAGCGCGGCGCGCGATTTGGCCACGGCGGGAGGCCGCGGGTGCGGAGTGCTCGGTCCCCTCTCCATCGCTACAGGGAGTCGCTGGCCCCGTTCCTTTTTATCTGTCTGAGCTGCTCTTTCCTTGCCTAACGCAGCCATGGCTCGTGGTCCCCAGAAGCACCTGAAGCGGGTGGCAGCTCCAAAGCATTGGATGCTGGATAAACTGCCCGGTGCGTTTGCTCCTCGTCCATCCACCGGTCCTCACAAGTTGAGAGAGTGTCTCCCCCTCATCATTTTCCTAAGGAACAGACTTAAGTGTGCCCTGACAGGAGATGAAGGAAAGAAGATTTGCATGCAGCGGTTCATTAAGATTGATGGCAAGGTCCGAACTGATATAACCTACCCTGCTGGTTTCCTGGATGTCATCAGCATTGACAAGACGGGAGAGAATTTCCGTCTGATCTATGACACCAAGGGTCGGTCTGCTGTACATCGTGTCACACCCGAGGAGGCCAAGTACAAATTGTGCAAAGTACGAAAAATCTTTGTGGGCACAAAAGGAATCCCCCATCTGGTGACTCATGATGCTCGCACCATCCGCTACCCTGATCCCCTCATCAAGGTGAATGACACCATTCAGATTGATTTGGAGACTGGCAAGATCACTGATTTCATCAAGTTTGACACTGGTAACCTGTGTATGGTGACTGGGGGTGCTAACCTGGGAAGAACTGGTGTGATTACCAACAGAGAGAGGCACCCTGGATCTTCCGATGTGGTTCATGTGAAAGATGCCCACGGCAACAGCTTTGCCACTCGACTTTCCAATATTTTTGTTATTGGCAAGGGCAACAAACCGTGGATTTCTCTTCCCTGAGGAAAGGGTATCCGCCTCACCTTTGCTGAAGAGAGAGACAAAAGACTGGCGGCCAAACAGAGCAGTGGGTGAAACGGTCCCTGGGTGATATGTTAGATCTTTATGCGTAATTAAAAGTCATGTGGCATGATTAATAGCAAAAAAAAAAAAAAAAAAAAAGAGTTCCTTTTATCTGTCTGATAAAAAGGAACTCTTAACGGTTGATTCTTTCGCATTTTCTTTTTTTCTAACTTTTTTTTTAGACTGAGAATCGCTCAGTCGCCCAGGCTGGAGTGCAGCGGCGCGATCTCGGCTCACTGCGGCCTCCGCCTCCCGGATTTGTATTTTTAGTAGAGAGGGGTTTCCCCATATTGGTCAGGTTGGTCTTGAACTCCTGTCCCCACGCCCAGCAGTTCCTTTGCATTTTCAGTGCATTTTTTTTTCTGTAAATGTTCATATTTTTCCCTTCAAATACGTGTTTCTGTTATTTTTCTAATGTACTGTAGGGACCAGGACCACCAACACGACGTTGCAAAATAGCACTGCTGGTACCAGGTTTTCTCCCAAGGTTCATTCAGAAATGTAATGTGATTCCAGTAACAATACAGAAAGGCTTTTTTTTTTTTTTGGAGCCAGGCATATTGATAATAGACTTCACATAGAAGAACAAATGTCTAATAACGAAGAAGACGCGGACAAACAGAAGCGCCGTGCCCTACAGATACGAAAACAGCCCTTAAAACTGTGTGGTACTGGCACATGAACAGGAAACAGACAAGTGGAATAACCAGAAAGCAACCCCATAACATGGAAATTTGGTTCATACACATATTTCAGACCAGTAGGACAAATATGCAGTTTATAGTGAAAGGTGCTAAGAGAGATGGTTAGCCGTCTGAGAAATGATGAAATTAAATCTGGACCTCACAGGGATAAATTGCAAACGGATCAGTAATCTACATGTGAAAAACAAAACCACGTGTGAGGTGTTCACGTGATTTCGTGGCTGATTAAGGAACAAGATGTGCCCAGGAGGTGGCAGCAGCACACGAGCTTTGACAGATCATGTTTCTCAGCAGCCTGCCAGGTGTCTGAGTCACAGAGCTCTGAAGTGCAGCAGGGGCTTGCAGTCTTCATAGCCCAGGGTTTATCCTATCTATCGCTAGCAGAGATTGGGCACAATTTCACCAAGTATACAAAGCAAGCACATGCTAAATGGTTTAACACTATGCTTCTTTGGGATGTGTTTTATTTATTTACTATTTATTTGAGACAGAGTCTCCCTCTGTCGCCTAGGCTGGAGTGCAATGGTGCGATCTTGGCTCACTGCAACCTCTGCCTCCTGGGTTCCAGCAATTCTCCTGTCTCAGCCTGCCAAGTAGCTGGAAATATAGGCACCTGCCACTATGCCTGGCTAGTTTTTTTTTTTTTTTTTGAGACGGAGTTTTGGCAGCGTCACCCAGGGTGTAGTACAGTGGCACGATCTCGGCTCACTGCAATCGCGGCTCCTGGGTTCAAGCAATTCTTCCTCAGCCTCCTGAGTAGCTGGAACTACAGGCATGTGCCACCACGCCCAGCTAATTTTTTTGTGTATTTTTAGTAGAGCTTGGGTTTCACTATGTTGGCCAGGATGGTCTCCATCTCCTGACTTCATGGACTGCCCACCTTGGCCTCCCAAAGTGCTGGGATTACAGGTGTGAGCCACTGCACCAGGCCTTGGGATATGTTTTAAGTAACTGAATATTAAAATTTGAGTGTGGCACCAGCAGGCTATTGTAAATAATGGTGCTATGACCATTGTGAACAAATACATCTTAGATCCTTGTTCTCAGCACTTTTGGATATATATGGGAAAGGAATAGCTCTGTCTGATGAGAATTCTAATTTTCTGACAAGCCAGTGCACTGTTCAGAGCTGATGCATCATTTTACATTCCCACAAGCCACGCACAAGGTTCCAGCTGTACCACAGCCAACCAGCACTTACCTCTGATCAAACGGCTACTAGCTACCACCACAGGGGTAACTGATCTCAGTGTGGCTTTTATTTTCATTTTTCTAATGTTTAGTTATGTTGATCATCTTCTCATGTTCTTATTGGCCATCTGTTTATCTTCTTTATTACAAGTCCTTTTTTGAATTAATTTGGTTTTGTTGTTATTGAGTTTTAGTTCTTAATAAACTGAATATTCATCCTTAATGAAACACATGATTTGCAAATATTTCCTCCCATTCTGTGGCTTTTCTTTTCACTCGTTATTATCCTTCGATGCACAAAATTTGTAATACTGATGAAGTCCAGTTCAACTAGTTTTCTTCAGTTGCCTGTGTGGTTGATTTCATAACCAAGAAATCATTTCCAATTCCAATATCATGAAGCTTTTTCCTCTTTGTTTTCTTTTGAGAGTTTTATATGTTAGCTCTTACGTTTAGGTTTTAAATCCATTTTCAATTCATTTTTACATATGGTATAAAGTAAGGGTCCAGCTCCATTCTTCTGCATATAGATATCCATTTTCTCTAGCACCATTTCTCCCCCAGGCTCTACTGAGGTATAACTGACAGGAAAAGAATCATATAAAGATGTGCAACATGCTGCATCGACATCTGCACACATCGATACGTGCACCGTGATCACACAGACTCACACATCCATCCCCTCACCGAGGCACCGTCTTTGAGTGTGGTGAAGATAGTTAAGATCTACAATACGGTGTTATTCACTAAAGTCTCCATGCTGTACATCGCATCCCAGAACTTACTCAGCCTTCGACTTATGTGTGCCATTTGACCAGCATCTCCCCATTCCTTCCACTGACCCCAGCCTCTGGCACCCAACACTGTACTCTCTGCTTCCAGAAGGTCAGCTTGTTTGGATTCCATGTGAGGTTATATAGGATTTCCTTAAAAAAAAAAAAAAAAGGCTAAATAATATTTGTGTGTGTGTGTGTGTGTGTGTGTCATGGTTTTTTTTGTTTTTAGAGATAAGATCTCATGCTGGAGAGAGTGCAATGGCACAGTCATGGCTCACTATAGCCTTGAACTCCTGGCCTCCATCATCCTCCTGCCTCAGGTTCCTGTGTAGCTGGGGCTGCAGGCATGGACCACCACACCTGGCTGCCTTTTTCAAGATTGGTTTAACTAACTGAACTCCATTGAGATTCCGTATGTGCTTGCTTGCTTTATTTATGAGACCGAGTTTTGCTCTTGTTGCCCAGGCTGTAGTGCAGTGGCATGATCTTAGCTCACTGCAACCTCCACCTCCCCGGTTCAAGTGATTCTCCTGCCTCAGCCTCCCGAGTAGCTGGGATTACAGGTGCCCACCACCATCCCGGCTAATATTTTTATATTTTTAGTAGAGATGGGGTTTCTCCATGTTGGTCAGGCTGGTCTCAAACTTCCAACCTCAGGTGATCCGTCTGCCTCGGCCTCCCACAGTGCTGGGATTACAGGCGTGCGCCACCACGCCCAGCCCTTTTATTCATGTTTTTTGAGATGGAGTCTCACTCTGTTGCAGTGGTGGCATGTCGCCCAGGCTGGAGTGCAGTGGTGCCATCTTGGCTCACTGCAACCTCTGCCTCCTGGGTTCAAGCGATTCTCCTGCCTCAGCCTCCCAAGTAGCTCAGATTACAAGCATGTGCACTAGACCTGGCTAATTTTTGTATTTTTAGTAGAGATGGGGTTTCACCATGTTGGCCAGGATGGTCGTGCACTCCTGAACTCAAGTAATCCGCCCGCCTAGGCCTCCCCAAGAGCTGGGATTACAGGTGTGAGCCGCTGCGCCTGGCCTATGCATGGTATTTTAAAGCTAATTTTGGAAGTCCATTAACGTCACTTCTGTCATATTCTGCTGGTCATAGAGACCAACCCTGGTATGACACGTGAGAGGACTACACACAGGTACAAATGTCAGGAAGCAGGAATTACTGGGCCACGTCATCCTCCTAGAACAGGGAAGAATTTGGCAACACCCAACAAGTGCAGGTGCGATCCAGCAACCCTCCTGCTCAAAACTCTCTCTGAAGGGAAATCTCGAACAATTCAAAAACGCCTGAGGGTACTGATTGCCGTCAAGTAGTCAAGCAGCTGAGTACCGCATGTCACATCCGCCGGCGGAGTGCTGCACAGCTCTGGAGATGGAGGTCTCTGTGAGCTCCTCTGGAGTGATTTCCAAGATACACCATTAAGTAAAAATGCAAACTGCACAACAGTAGCTACAGTAGGAAGCCTTTTCTTTAGAAAAATAGACTGGGTGCAGTGGCTCACACCTGTAATCCCAGCACTTCGGTAGAGGTGGGTGGATGACTTGAGGTCAGGAGTTCGAGACCACCCCGGCCAACATGGCGATACCCCGTTTCTACCAAAAAACGCAAAATATAGCTGGCCATGGAGGCGCACACCTGTAGTCCCAGCTACTTGGGAGGCTGAGGCAGAATCACTTGAACCTGGGAGGCGGAGGTTGAGTGAGCCAAGATTGTGTCACTGCACTCCAGACTAGGGGACCGAACGAGACTACATCTTAAAAAAATAATAACAGGCAACAAAATATATATGTATCTTTATCTCTTCATGTCGAATACAAGGAAATACAGATGAGATTATTCAGAAAATAATAGCCCACAGGCTGAGACAGATGGTAGGATGGGAACACGGTGGAAAGGAAAGGATGGGGACAGGGAAAGCTCTCTGAGCGTGTCATTCTGTTCAGTTCTGATGTCCAGAGTTATTTCTTTACAGTCTTAATTCTAAAAAATTAACAGGGGCCAGACATGGTGGCTTATGCCTGTAATCCGAGCACTTTGAGACGCCAAGGTGGGAAGATCGCTTGAGGCCAGGAGTTCAAGACCAGCCTGGCCAACGTGCTGTAACCCCGTCTCTACTAACAATACAAAACAAATTAGCTGGGCTTGGTGGTAGGCGCCTCTGATCCCAGCTACTCGGGAGGCTGAGACAGGAGAACTGCTTGAACCCGGGAGGCTGCAGTGAACTGAGATCGCACCACTGCACTCCAGCCTGGGTGACAGAGTAAGTCTCAAAAAAAAAAAAAAAAAAAAACCCCAACATGGATGGGGGAAAACCCCAAATGTAAAACGCACAGAAACAATCAAACTGAACTCGGTATCAAATGAGTAACGACACCGTGTGAGGACACACAGCAAAGGCTGAGCCTGGGCATTCGAGTAACGACACCGTGTGAGGACACACAGCAAAGGCTGAGCCCGGGCATTCGGGTAACGACACCGCGTGAGAGGACACACAGCAAAGGCTGAGCCCGGGCATTCGAGTAACGACACTGTGTGTGAGGACACACAGCAAAGGCTGAGCCTGGGCATTCGAGTAACGACACCGTGTGTGAGGACACACAGCAAAGGCTGAGCCCGGGCATTCGGGTAACGACACCGTGTGTGAGGACACACAGCAAAGGCTGAGCCCGGGCATTCGAGTAACGACACCGTGTGTGAGGACACACAGCAAAGGCTGAGCCTGGGCATTCGGGTAACGACACCGTGTGAGGACACACAGCAAAGGCTGAGCCCGGGCATTCGGGGGACGCGACGCCGAGCGTGGTGCTGCGGGCAGAGAGGAGCATCCAGAGGCCTCGCTCCCACTAGGGAGTGGCTCCCTCCCTGCTTTCCCGCCACTTCCTCATAGACTTTTTATTAATTGTGGATACGGGCCTCGTGATGTTGCCTAGGTTGGTCTTGAACTCCTGGCCCCAAGCAATCCTCCCGCCTTAGCCTGGGATTATAGGCGTGAGCCACCGCCCTGGCCTCCCACTTCCTCTAAAGGGACGGTTCAGGCAGCTGCCTGTGAAGTTATAGGTAAAGGTACAGTACACCTATAAATACTTGATGCCCTTGTCAACAGGTTCTTGGAAACTGCGACTTTAAGGGAGATGACATCAATAAACCAATTTTTATTCTCATGAGCGCTGTAAGAAAACAACATGGAACAAAATGTTGTTATTCAAGAGCCTGCTGGATGTCGTTCTGCTTCAAGTCAGAGATTCCCAGACGCCCTGGATGGCATTAAGTGGAGACTTGACTACATTTTGGGGGTTACCACGCTCTGGCTCCCACTCCCTCCCCCCGCGGCCCCCCGCTCCCTCCGCTCCCCCCGGGCTCCCCCCCCCCGCCTCCCCCCCGGCTCTCCCCCCGCTCTCCCACCCCCCCGCTCCGCCCCCGGCTCCCCCCCCACTCCCACTCCCTCCCCCCGCTCCCCCCGGCTCCCCCCCGCTTCCCCCCGGCTCCCCCCCCGCTTCCCCCCCCGCCCCCCGCTCCCCCCCGCTCCCTCCGCTCCCCCCGGGCTCCCCCCCCCGCCTCCCCCCGGCTCTCCCCCCGCTCTCCCACCCCCCCGCTCCGCCCCCGGCTCCCCCCCCACTCCCACTCCCTCCCCCCGCTCCCCCCGGCTCCCCCCCGCTTCCCCCCGGCTCCCCCCCTGCTTCCCCCCCCGCCCCCCCGCTCCCCCCCGCTCCCCCCCCGCTCCCCCCCGCCTCCCCCCGCTCCCCCCCCGCTCCCCCCCCCGCTCCCCCCCGGCTCCCCCCCGGCTCCCCCCCGGCTCCCCCCCGGCTCCCCCCCGCTCCCCCCCCGCTCCCCCCCCCGCTCCCCCCCCGCTCCCCCCCCGCTCCCCCCGCTCCCCCCGCTCCCCCCCGCTCCCCCCGCTCCCCCCGCACCTACTCTGTCTGCCTCACTCTTTTCTCGTGGGACCTACAGACAGAGAACTAACTTCTCCACTCCTGAAGCCCTCGTTGCCCAGGATCTGTAAGGAATAAATCTTTAAATGTGTTTCCTACTGCAGAGCTTGAATTCGCACCTTCCACTGGAAGGACCAGGGGCTGCCCAGACTGGGATTTCCCGGAGACGGGGGTTGTGGCGGGGAAACCCCGCAAGTGCCTTTGCAAGGGTCTGAAGCCTCAGCCTGTTCCCACATAAACATTGATTTAGAAAAGAATTAGAAATGTAGGCACATAGTTATTCCTTTACATAATCATATATAATCTTAAAAAAATTTTTTTTTAATTTTATTATTTTTAAAAAATATATATATTTTATTGCACTTTAGGTTCTGGGGTACATGTGCAGAACATGCAAAATTGTTGCATACGTGCACACATGGCAGTGTGATTTGCTGCCTTCCTCCCCATCACCTATATCTGGCATTTCTTCCCATGCTATCTCTCCCCAACTCCGCACCCCCCGCTGTCCCTCCCCTAGTTCTCCCCCACAGACCCCAGTGTGTGATGCTCCCCTCCCTGTGTCCATGTGTTCCCATTGTTCAACACCCGCCTATGAGTGAGAACATGCGGTGTTTGATTTTCTGTTCTTGTGTCAGTTTGCTGAGAATGATGGTTTCCAGGTTCATCCATGTCCCTACAAAGGACGTGAACTCATCGTTTTTGATGGCTGCATAGTATTCCATGGTGTATATGTGCCACATTTTCCCTGTCCAGTCTATCATCGACGGGCATTTGGGTTGGTTCCAGGTCTTTGCTATTGTAAACAGTGCCTCAATGAACATACATGTGCATGTGTCCTTATAATAGAACGATTTATAATCCTTTGGATATATACCCAGTAATGGGATTGCTGGGTCAAATGGGATTTCTATTTCTAGGTCCTTGAGGAATCGCCACACTGTCTTCCACAATGGTTGAACTAATTTACATCCCCACCAACAGTATAAAAGTGTTCCTATTTCTCCACATCCTCTCCAGCATCTGTTGTCTCCAGATTTTTTAATGATCGCCATTCTAACTGGCGTGAGATGGTATCTCAATGTAGTTTTGATTTGCATTTCTCTAATGACCAGTGATTATGAGCATTTTTTCATATGTTTGTTGGCCTCATGTAGGGCTGTTGGGCCCCACAGGGTCGTGGGGCATCCCTTACGCTGTGTTGAAGTGTAGAATCCAAGAAGCAAAGAGACAGGACGCTGAAGAACTGGGAAGAGCATCTAGACTCAGCGGCCACATCACCTGTGAGCAGAGATCAGTGGCCCCCAAATGCCCAGAAGCATGTGCATTTATTAGGTACAAGCAAGGGGCAGGGTCGTGAGTGAGGTCATCATCTATAGGCTTAGTAATAGGGCATACATAATCTTGTGAGTCACAAGTGAGGGAACCACCCTATTATGTCACCTGGGCAGAGAGTTGGGCCATGCGCAGTAGGGGGACATGCCATGCACAGTACTAGAGGGTCGTGTACAGAAAAGGGGTCCACCCCCATTAGGTCACCGTGGCAAGGAGGTGGGCTGTGTGCAACAGGTGTCGTGCACGACACTTCTTATCTGGGGGCTGGAGACTTCAAAGGGTTTCTAATAGAAGGATACTGTAAGCCATCGCAGTGGGAGCCGGCAGACTTGTGCTCTGAAGATATTTATGGGAGGATGATTTGAGCTGGCACAGAAGCGAGAAAAGACTCACAGGGTGTACAGCCACCGTGACTGGTCACACCAGAGGGTTCCTCTCCCTCAGTTACTTCCAGGATCTCAGGCCTGAGGCCGACTTTCCACAGGAACTGGATGCAAGGTGCTACAACTCCTTTATCAGGAGGAGCGGCTCCTGCTCCAAGCCTGCCATACAGCGTGTGCCCTTTCAGGCAGGGACGCCACTGCCTGGGTCTTTGGTTCTCATCCTGGTCTGGCTATTTTCCCATGTACTGCTTCTGTTCTGCGACTGCTCTAGGCATTCCTCCTACTACAAACTACTATACGTTTATATAGAAGTATTCCATAAATCAGCACTAAATGTGTCAGTACAGCTCTGACTACAATACCTGTATGATTCTATAGAAAGATTATATGAGACTAAGTATACTTATATATATAAGCTGGATATAGTAAGCAGTGAGTTATACTTCAGGCACTAATTCTATAAACTAATATATGATTATATATAAAGGATTATATAAAGGAAATAGCTGAGTAATAACACTATAAACTAAAATATTCTTCAGGCACTGACTGTGCCTGGGGTCTGGACATTTCTCCTTCCTCGGTGCCCATGGAGGGGTGTGACCCACACCTCATATACGTCTTCTTTTGAAAAGTGTCTGTTCATATCCTTTGCCCACTTTTGTATGGGTTTGTTTGTTTGTTTGTTTTCTTGTAAATCTGTTTTAGTTCTTTGTAGATTCTGGATATCAGCCCTTTGTCAGATGGGTAGATTTTGCAAAAAATTTTTCCCATTCTGTTGGTTGCTGGTTCACTCTAATGATGGTTTCTTTTGCTGTACAGAAGCTGTGGAGTTTGATTAGATCCCATTTGTCTATTTTGGCTTTTGTTGCCAATGCTTTTGATGTTTTGGTCATGAAGTCCTTGCCTACGCCTGTGTCTTGAATGGTTTTGCCTAGATTTTCTTCTAGGGTTTCTATGGTGTTAGGTCTTATGTTTAAGTCTTTAATCCATCTGGAGTTAATTTTAGTGCAAGGTGTCGGGAAGGGGTCCAGTTTCTGCTTTCTGCACATGGCTAGCCAGTTTTCCCAACACCATTTATTAAACAGGGAATCCTTTCCCCATTGCCTGTTTTTGTCATGTTTGTCAAAGATCAGATGGTTGAAGATATGTTGTGTTGCCTCCGAGGTCTCTGTTCTGTTCCATTGGTCTATATCTCTGTTTTGGTACCAGTACCATGCTGTTTTGATTACTGTAGCCTTGCAGTATAGTTTGAAGTCAGGTAGCGTGAAGCCTCCAGCTTTGTTCTTTTTGCTTAGAATAGACTTGGCTATGTGGGTTCTCTTTTGGTTCCATATGAAGTTCAAGGTAGTTTTTTCCAGTTCTGTGAAGAGGGTCATGGGGATAGCATTGAATCTATAAATTACTCTGGGCAGTATGGCCATTTGACAATATTGATTCTTCCTAACCATGAACATGGAATGTTTCTTCATCTGTTTGTGTCCTCTCTTATTTCGTTGAGCAGTGGTTTGTAGTTCTCCTTGAAGAGTTCCTTTATGTTCCTTGTTAGTTGTATTCCTAGGTATTTTATTCTCTTTGTAGCATTGTGAATGGCAGTTTGTTCTTGATTTGGCTCTCTTTAAGTCTGTTATTGGTGTATATCTTCTCTTCATCCCTTTGTCGTCACCAGGGTGATGCAGGGCAGGTGAGTTCCCAAACTGGAGCCTGGCCCAGAAGGGTCCTTGACTTTACCCAGGAAAGTATGCAAGGGTAAGCCAGCGGTGAAAGAAGGCAGCTTTACTGAAGCGTCCATGTACAGAGAGTGGCCGGTCCTTGCAGAGCAAGGCCAACAGGCAGTGCACACAGAGTAGCCGTGTGTAGGGTGCTGGCAGCTGTATTTACCCATTTTTAATTACATGCAAACTAAGGAAGTTGTTTATTTTTTATATTTTGAGACCAAGTCTCGCTCTGTTGCCCAGGCTGGAGTGCACTGGCATGATCTCGGCTCACCACAGCTTCCAGCTCCCAGGTTCAAGAGATTTGCCTGGCCAGACATGGTGGCTCAGGCCTGTAACCCCAGCACTTTGGGAGGCTGAGGTGAGCAGATCACCTGAGGTCAGGAGTTGGAGACCAGCTTGGCAGTGTCAGTAGGAAGCAGATAGGTATAAAAGCTACATTAAAAAACAAGAATATCCCAAATCAACTTAAAGAATCAGAAAGGAATAACGTAAACCCAACGCTAGCAGAAATAGAAAAATAATAAAAATTAGAACAAAAATAACAGAAAAGAAGAACAGAAAAACAGAGGATGAACAAAGTTGATTTTTTGAAAAGATCCACAAAATTGACAAACTTTTAGCTAGATGAACTAAGAAAAAAAAGAGAAGACTCCAGTTACTAACAGCAGAAATCAAAGTGGGGACGTTATCACTGATTCTACAGACATAAAAAGACTCTACGAGAGCACCATGAGACATTGCACACAAAGTGTATAACCCAGATGAAAGAAACACTTTCCCAGACACACTGAACATACCAAGGCTAACTCATGCAGAAGTTGGAATCTGAGTAGACCTGTAACTAGTGTGGTGATTGAATCATCACTCAAAATCCTGATTCAGAAAAGCCCCTACAGGCCGGGCGTGCTGGCTCACACCTATGATCCCACCACTTTGGGAGGCTGAGGCAGGCGGACCACTTGAGGTCAGGAGTTTGAAACCAGCCTGGCCAGCATGGTGAAACCGAGTCTGTACTAAAAATAATAATAATAATAATAAAACCCAATCAAACAAACAAACAAAAAAACAGGCGTGGTGGCACACGTCTGTAGTCCCAGCTACTTGGAAGGCTGAGGCAAGAGAACTGCTTGAACCTGGGAGGTGGAGGCTGCAGTGAGCTGTGTCTGCAGCACTGCACTCTAGCCCGGGTGGCAGAGCGAGACTCCATCTCAAAAAAAAAAGGAAAGAAAAGCCTTGGACCTGATGGCTTCTCTAGTGAATTCTAACCACATGTTTAAAGATGATCTAATATCAAAAATTCTCAAACATTTCCAAAAAATTTAAGAGGAAGAAATGATTCTTAACTTTCTCTATGAAAATTGCATTACTCTGACACCAAACCCCATCAGCAATATCCCGAAGAAGCTACAGACTAATATGCCTGTGAACATTAATGTAAAACCGGCGAAACACCAAGCACCTGAAGTTAGCGTCACACTGAACGGCTTAGACACCATACATCCCAATGGGATTTACTCCTCGAAGGCAAGGGTAGTTCCAAACATAAAACCCGATCAATGTGATACACCGCATTAATATAATGAAAGGGAAAAACGATCATCTCAATCGATGTGGAAATACAGCCAACGAGCCTGGAACTTGAAGGAAACTACCACAATATAATAAAGCCATATATGAAAAAGCCAAAGCAAGTCTTACAGAACGCTGAGAGAATGAGCTCTGCCCTCACGACCAGGAATCAGGCAAGTCCGAGGCTGCTCACTTCAGAATGCTGAGAGAACGAGCTCTGCCCTCACGACCAGGAATCAGGCGAGGCTGCTCACTTTCACCACTTGGGTTCCACACAGTACTGGAAGTTCTGGCCAGAGCAATCAGGGGAGAAAATACAATAAAAGCCACCCAAAGTGGAAAGAAGTAAAACGATCTGTTTGCAGAGGATATGATCTGATATACAGGGAATCCTGCAGATGACACACACAGACGAAACGTGTTGGGAGTAATAAATGCATCCAGCACAGTAGCAATCGGCGGCGTTTCTATGTACTG
This sequence comes from Aotus nancymaae, assembly GCF_030222135.1. NCBI lineage: Eukaryota > Metazoa > Chordata > Mammalia > Primates > Aotidae > Aotus > Aotus nancymaae. Next base: position 918,902 of record NW_026988510.1, read on the forward strand.
TCAATGAACAATCTAAAAAAGCATTCACAAAAGTAATTCTACTTAAAATAGCATCTTGGTCAGGGGCGGTGGCTCACGCCTGTAGTCCCAGCACTTTAGGAGGTGGGCGATCACTTGAGGTCAGGAGTTTGAAACCAGCCTGGACAACATGGTGAAACCCCGTCTTTACTAAGAATACAAAAAAATTAGCCAGGCATGGTGATGGGCGCCTGTAATCTCAGCTACTTGGGAGGCTGAGGTAAGAGAATTGCTTGAACCTGGGAGGTGGAGGTTGCAGTGAGCTGAGATCGCGCCACTCCACTCCAGCCTGGGTGACAGAGCAAGACTCCATCTAAAATAATAATAATAATAATAATAAAAAAGAATAAAATAGTAAGTAACTTAACCAAGGAGGTAACAGAATTGTGCAATAAACATCTACAAAATGCTGCTGAAAAAAATTGAAGAGAGCATAAATAAATGAAAACACGTCCCATGTGGACGGATTAGAAGATATTGTTACAAATGTCACACTGCCCGTATAAATCTACGGATTCAATGCAATCAATTTGGATAAATTCAAAACAGTATTAAATATTCTATCAAAAGATTTTCATACGGAATCCATATCAAAATCCCAGGGACACTGTTTTTGCAGAAAAAGAAAACTCCATTAAAAAATTGATATTGAACCTGGAAGAACCCCGAATAGTTCAAATAATTTTTTCTTTGATATAGTCTCTCACTGTCACCCAGGCTGCAGTGCAGTGGCGCGATCTCAGCTCACTGCAATCCCCACCTCCTGGGTGCAAGCAATTCTCCTGCCTCAGCCTCCTAAGTAGCTGGGACTATAGGTGTGCACCACCGCACCCAGATATTTTTTTGTGTGTTTTTAAAACAGACGAGGTTTCACCATGTTGGCCAGGATGGTCTCGATCTCCTGACCTCATGATCCTCCCGCCTCGGCCTCCCAAAGTGCTGGGATTACAGGCCTGAGCCACCGCGCCCGGCCTTTTATGTGATGTGAGTTCCACCTCAATGGAGGTGTTAGGAAGCGAAGTGCCAATTCGAATTTTGCACGCAAATGCAGAGCCCACTGACAAAGCAGAACGAGAGAAACTGGGAGTCAGAAAACTCAGGAGTGACCCACAGGATCCGCCATGATTGTTCTCACAAATGTTACCCCGAAAACAGTCTGACTTGGCCAGGAGCCGTGGCTCACGCCTGTAATCCCAGCGCTTTGGGAGGCCGAGGCGGGTGGATCACTTGTGGTCTGGAGGTCGAGACCAGTCTGGCCAACACAGTGAAGCCCCGTCTCTACTAAAAACACAAAAATTAGCTGGGCGTGGTGGCGGGTGCCTGTAATCGCAACTACTCGGGAGCTAAGGCAGGAGAATCACTTGAACCCGGGAGGCGGAGGTTGCGGCGAGCTGGGATCACGCCATTGCACTCCAGCCTGGACGACAGAGCGAGACTCCGCCTCCAAAAGAAAACAAGAAAACAATCGGACTCGAAAATAAACGCAACCTACTTGGTTCTCAGAAGGGGAGAAGGAACCCGGCGAATGGCGTCAGTTCTTCCTCGATCGCCCCGGAGGTGCCGCGCAGGCCCCGAGCTCCCAAGCGGCGGTTTCAGAACCCGCAGGTCACCTGGGAGCTTCTCCCGCAAAACCAGACGAAAGCTCCCCGCGTGGAGAAGGGCAGGCGGCTGCCCTCCCCGACCTCGCCCCGGCCGGGCGGACGCCCTCGGCGCCACGCAGGGACCACCCCTCCCAGACGCCCGCCGGACCGCGCGCCCAGAGCGACCTGCGTGCACCTGCGCCCCGCGGGCACCTGAGCGCGCGGCCACGCCCCTGGCCACGCCCCCGGCCCGCTGGCCGCCCTCACTCGGCCCCGCCCCCTCGCTGTTCGGTCTCAAGCCCCGCCCCTACGGCCCAGATCAGGCCCCGCCCTGTCAGGCCTCGCCCCTCACTGGTCCCGCCCACATCCCCGCCTCCATTCGTCTCGGGCCCCGCCCATCAAGGCCCCGCCCACGGAGCCCGCCAGGGTCCCGGCCCAGGCCCGTCGAGCGCGCAGCCCGCTGCAGATGGAGCCGGAGGCGCGGGTGCTGAGGGCTGCGGGGGGCTTCGGCCGGGCCCGGCGCCTGCTGGCCGCCGCCTCGTGGGTGCCCTGCGTGGTGCTGGGGCTGGCGCTGAGCTCCGAGGCGCTGCTGACCGCGCAGCCCGCGCACCACTGCCGGCCGGACCCCGCGCTGCTGCCCCCCGCGCTGCGCGCCCTGCGCGGGCAGGCCCTGCTCGACGCCGCCATCCCGCGCCTGGGACCCACGCGCGTCCAGAGCCCCTGCCTGCTCCTGCGCTACCCCGAGCCCGCGCCCCGCGCCCGCCGCGGCCCTCGCCCTGCGCCCGCGCCCAACGGCACGCGCCCCTGCACTCGCGGCTGGCTCTACGCGCTGCCCGCCGCCGGCCTCCTGCGCAGCCCGGTCACCCAGGTGCGCCCCTTCCCCGCTGCCCGGCGGCCCTCCCCGCCCGCAGCCTGCCGAGGCCCTGGTGTCCCTTCTCCGCCCTCCCTGGCGCCTCTGTCCCGGGCCAGCCGCCCGTCCTCCTGCGCTCCCCGCTTGGGGGCGGCCCCCGGCCCGACGGTGCGGTAGACGCGCGCCCAGCGCGAGGCCTGCGGAGAGGCTGCTCCCAGGGGCCGGGCGGGCGCTGAGTCTGGGCGCGGGGTGGCCTGGGGCGCAGGAGGATTGGAGCTGAAGGCCAGGGGGAGCAGGGCCTGGAATTTGCTTCACGACCACCAGCGTCTTGAGCAGACCGTGGCTTTGGGCTGGCTTCCCAGGGAGAGTCTCTGCTTGGAGAGACTGGCGTGGTCAGCACAGACTGGGAACGGTGGGCTTCCCACCGGTGGGGCGTGGCGCGCGGAGGCTGGGCTGGAGACAGCGTTGCCTGCAGGGGAACCCTGACAGTCTGCCAGAGGAGAGATGGGGAGCGGCGGCACGGACCCCCAGGTCCCGCTTTTCCTTCCCACTCCTGCGGCAGCCTTTACCCCGCGGCCTCCTCCTCCCACCCTGGGAGGACTGGCCCCAGCGTGCAAACTGGTTCTGGGTTGCCACATCTCCGCAAGGGCCTGCCTGGGGCCCTGGAACCCGCCCGGCTTCTCTCTCCACCCCCCCTCCCACCTGCCCTCCCGTCTGGGGCCTGGATCCACAAAACGTCAGGTTTGAAAGTAAAATCGCGGCCATAGCACGTTCCCCAGCAGTAGCTTAAGCTTGGCAAGAAGAGCCAGGAACTGGAAAGGGGGCGGGGGGCGCAGAGCTGAGGTCAAAGGTCAAGGGCCTCACCGGGAAATGCCTCTGAGCACAGCTCTCCAGCGGCTGCTGAGTCCCTCTTGATATGGGCAGGGCGGGACGGGGGCGGGTGCTGCGGCTCATTTCTTAGGCCTGTGTCATGGCCGTGGCCCTTGGCTGGGTGGGGTGGGGGTTGTGTCTACGACGCCACTGAGGCCGTGGGTGTCCCTGCGGTCCCTCGGAATAGGAGGTAGAAACAGGTGGGACAAGATTCGGCTTCGGAGGAGAGCAATCAATGGTGTGCAGAGGTGGGGAGGCCCCTTCTAGAGACAAGCAGAAAACTCTGCAGGGACTGCCGGAGTCCCAAGAGGCTGCTGTGTGACCTGGACCAAGCCACCTTGCCCTCTCATGCCTCAGTTTCCCCTTCTCTTCAGGGAGGGATTGAGCAGGCCGTGTAGGGAGCTTTCTGGCAGCCATTCTGGGACCCCCTGCACCTGTCCCCAGCGAGGAGGCAGGGGTGGGTCCTGAGCTGGCCTCCACGTGGCTGCTGTTCCCCACAGTGGAACCTTGTGTGCAGAGACAGCTGGAAGGTCCCGCTGGAGCAGCTGAGCCACCTCCTGGGCTGGCTGCTGGGCTGTGTCATCCTGGGAGCAGGCTGTGACCGGTGAGGCCCCTTCCCCTTCCCTGCTGCCCAGCAGCCCTCCCCGCCCCTGGCCCACTGCTCTCAGGCTTCAGCTAGACCCGGTGCTGCCAGGATTAAGCGGCCCCTGGGTTACCCTGGCCCCGTCCTAGCACGTCCCCTGCTACCCCCTAGGTTTGGCCGCCGGACAGTTTTTGTGGCCTCCCTGGTGCTGTCCACGGCCCTTGGGGCTGGTGAGGCCCTGGTGACCAGCTTCCCTACCCTACTGGTCCTGCGCCTAGTCCATGGGGGGACGTTGGCAGGGGCCCTGCTCGCCCTGTACCTGGCTCGTGAGTACCATGGGGGCTGCTGTCACTGGGGGAGGGGCAGTGGGTGGCCCGAAGGCCTCTGAGGCTCGGTTGCCAAGAGCCCCGAGCTGTAGGGGTGGGGAGTCCAGCTCGGGCATCCCACTCCCGGGCAGGTCAGCACTAGGTCCCTGCAGACCCCAGTGGGACTGTTCCAGCCCTCCCTGAGGCCTCCACCTCAGCCCGTCTCTATCTGCCCAGGCCTGGAGCTGTGTGACCCCCCGCACCGCCTGGCCTTCTCCATGGGGGCCGGCCTTTTCTCTGTGGCGGGCACCCTGCTGCTGCCTGGCCTGGCTGTGCTTGTGCAGGACTGGCGCCTTCTGCAGGGGCTGGGCGCCCTGATGAGTGGGCTTTTGCTGCTCTTTTGCGGGTAAGTGTGATGGGAGCTGGGCCAGCAGCCCCCGGGGGGGGCTGAGTGTGTCGTTTCCCTCTGCACAGATGTATCCCACACGGGGTAAGCTGTTGGGACAGGGTCACAGAGAACCACAGCCCTGTCCCTCCCCTGAGTCCGGGGAGGAGTGGGGGCCTGGCCTCTGCCTCTCCGTCCTGCAGGAGGTGGAGGGAGCCTTGGGTATCCTCACCAACCCTGCAGGTTCCCAGCCCTGTTCCCCGAGTCTCCCTGTTGGCTGCTGGCCACAGGGCAGGTGGCCCGAGCCAGGAAGATCCTGTGGCACTTTGCAGAAGCCAGTGGTGTGGACCCTGAGGATAGTTCCTTGGAGGAGAACTCCCTGGCTACAGGTCAGGCACCGGGCAGGGAGGAGGGAGGTTCCGGTACTAGAGGAGGGCTTCAGAGAGGCACTGCCTGCTCTTCACTCCCCCTCTGCTCCCACATCTCTGCTGCTACAGAGCTGGCCATGCTGTCTGCAGGGAGCCCCCAGCCCCGGTACCACTCCCCGCTGGGGCTCCTGCACACCCAGGTCACCTGGAGAAACGGGCTTATCTTGAGCTTCAGTTCGTGAGTAGAGGAAGGCCTGGGCTATGCACCTTCCCCGGGGGGTGGGTGTGTGGTCAGCAGAGTCCCGGCTCTGGCTGGGCCCATAGCTTTGTTCTCTCTCCCAGACTGGTTGGTGGGGGCATCAGAGCCAGCTTCCTTCGCAGCCTGGCCCCTCAGGTGCTGACCTTCTACCTGCCCTACTTCCTGGAGGCCGGCCTGGAGGCAGCCGCCTTGCTCTTCCTGCTCCTGACGGCAGATCGCTGGGGACGCCGCCCCGTCCTGCTGCTGGGCACCATGGCCACAGGCCTGGCGTCCCTGCTGCTCCTCGCTGGGGCCCAGTGTGAGCTTGGGGCCCCGCAGGCCATATAGGGGCCGTGGTGTTTGGGCTGAAAGTCTGCCCCATCAGGGGGCCGTGGTGCAGACAGGGGAGCAGCATGGTTTTCCTCTGATCCTTTTGGAAGGCCCAAAGTAAGGAACCAGGAACCTGTCTGAGCCTAAAACACCTAGCCGGGCATGGTGGCTCACGCCTATGATCCCAGCACTCTGGGAGGCCAAGGCTTGTGGATCACCTGAGGTCAAGAGTTCAAGACCAACCTGACCAACATGGAGAAACCCTGTCTCTACTAAAAATACAAAAATTAGCTGGGAGTGGTGGCGGATGCCTGTGATCCCAGCTACGCGGGAGGCTGAACCAGGGAGGCGGATGTTGTAGTGAGCTGAAATCACGCCACTACCCTCCAGCCTGGGCAACGAGTGAAATTCTATCTCAAAAAAAGCTGTCCCCAACCGCAGAATGCAGCACAGGGGTGAGAGGTCAAGAGGCCAGGCTGGGTAGGCTCTGCCCAGAGTTCGGCTGGCCCCAGGCTGGGGTGGGAGGGCCCATCTACTCAGGGCTGGTCACATGGTGTGTGGGGCAGGGTGCCAAATGAGATACAGGCCTTGCTTCCAAAGTATTCAAGATTTTAGGACGGTTCTCGAAATTGCAAAGACAGTAGACAGCGTGCAGTAGCTGAGCACAGGCCCAGGGGGAGGTGGCTGGTGTGGCCGTGGCTCCGGGTTAGGATTCTACCATCCCGAGAATCCAAACCAGGCTGGAATCAGGCAGCAGAGGACAGGGTCCCCTGCCAGGTTCCTCAGAGGGGCTGGAGGTGGAGGCCTGGGAAGTAGGTGCCCAGACAGCAGTGTGGTTCTCTGGGGAGAGGCTCTGCGTGGCCAGGGTGGAAGGCCTGGGAACCCCTGTCCTTTATCCCCAGATCTGCCGGGCTGGACCGTGCTGTCCGTCTCTGTCCTGGGACTCCTGGCCTCCCAGGCTGTGTCTGCACTCAGCAGCCTCTTTGCAGCTGAGGTGTTCCCTACAGTGATTAGGTGAGCTACAGAGTCACCCAGCCGCACAGCAGGGCCCAGGGCCCCTCATGGGGAGGAGGGGCCAGGTGGAAGGAGGGCCGGTCCCCACACCCCGCCCTGCTACAATTCCTCCGTCCAGTGAGCACTCGGGCGAAGCTGCCCTGCTCCTGGGTGGCGGGCGCCCCTGCTCACAGGAGGCTCTGGGCAGACGGCTCAGGAACTGGGAAGGGGAGGGAAGGCCATGCAGGCCTGAGCAGGGTGGCGGGGGACAAGGGGCGGGGCAGAGACGAGGAAGCCTCCAGAGATGGCAGAATTTCCGGGGAACCATCACTTCCAATCTTTGAATGAACGGAGCGCAAAGTGCTGCTCCGGGACAGGAAGGAAGGAGATTTTTCCAACACAAGTTTGAAAGTTATCCTCAGCCAGCAAACCTTAGGCTCTGCTTCGGTCAGCCTTCCTGCCCCTCACTCTGCAGTCACATGCGTGTGTCCCCATGTCTGATGCCCCACAGCTGCCCCACCAGCTGTCCCCAACATACTCCCTCCCACAGAGGGGCCGGGCTGGGCCTGGTGCTAGGGGCCGGGTTCCTGGGCCAGGCGGCCGACCCCCTGGACGCCGTGCACGGCCGGAGGGCCTTCTTCCTCCAACATGTGGTCTTCACCTCCCTCGCCGTCCTTACCCTGCTGTGCGTCCTGCTGCTGCCGGAGAGCCGAAGCCGGGGCCTGCCCCAGTCACTGCAGGACGCCGACCGCCTGCGCCGCTCCCCACTCCTGCGGGGCTGCTCCCGCCAGGACCACCTGCCCCTGCTGTCGCCCTCTGACGCCTGCCGGGCTGGCCACACCCTTGAGTAGCACTAGTCCTGCCTGCTGGCCCCAGGAGCCAGGATGGACCGAGGTCAAGGCCTGCGGCATGGCTGAGTACCCTAGACGTCTGGTCCAGGGGAGACACATACCCCTCAGAAGCCCGTGTCTCAGTGCAGGTGGAGCCGTGGGGACAGCGCGAACTTGTCCCCAGCTGAGCCCTGGGCCCTGGGAGGCCCTGAGTCTCCTCCCTGGTCAAACCCAGCAGGTGAGGAGGATAAAGGCTTCCGTGGAACTAGGCGTCCTCCCTGGTTCTTCCCTCAGTCCACACCTGGGGCCTGGAGGGGCCTCACCTGTGCCCACTCCCCACCTCTGGGCTCCCTAGCGAGGAGCCAGCATATCAGCAGTCGCTCCACAGCCCCTCTCCAGGCAGGGGCAGCCCCCAGCCACCCCCAAGCAGGGTGGGATGGGGGCCTGGCCCTCATTCCCCTCACCGTCAGTGTGGCACTGGGCGCCCACCCCCCACGAGAGACACTAGTACGTTTTTCATTCAGATTTACCCAGGAGGCTGCTGTCTTTCATACGAAGATGAAGTCCACTGGTGGGAGGCGACCCCCATGGGGCTGATGGACAGAAGCTCTTCCCACCCCGGCAGGAAGGAGCCTCTTCCTGGCTGCCCCCTCCACACTTGGATTCTGCCCAAGACTTGGGTCCTCCCCTCCAGGAAGGAGGCTGCCCCAGGCCCTTGAGGTCAGGCCCAGTGACCTCAGGCTGCCTCTGCAGGGGCCATCACTGCCAGGTGGCCTGGGAGTGACGTGTCCAGTTGTGCCCCAGGGTCAGGCTGTCCACCCTCTGTGTCTGGGTGGAGGTGCCCCAGGAGAAAGACTGTCCCTGGCCTGGTGGTCCCATCTGATTCCTGGCTCCGACCCTCACGGGTACCCGTACATGTCTGCCAGCCTGGCGAAGCGGGGCCCCCAGTCCCTGAGGTAGTCGTAGTCCTGATCCTCGTCGCCCTGGCTGGACAGGATGGAGCTCAGCGTCCCCGCCACGGAGCCCTCGCCCTCGTAGTCATAGATGAGGGCTGTGTCATAAGGTGGCACGCTGGGGTCACTGTCTGCAGCCTCCAAGCCCTGCAAAGAGGCCTGGAGAGCTCAGGATGCACGTAGGAGACAGCAGGTGCCCCCCCGCCCCACCGTGGCCACAGCCCAGGGCAAAGTCAGCTCCAGGCGCGGTCTCAGGAAGGGGAAGCTGCCCATGTCCGGGCGAGGTCTGCGGGGAGGCAAAGCGTCCTGAGGGCACAGCAGAGGGCGTGAAGAGGGTGCAATGGGCTGCCCCCTTCCTCAGGATTAGGCCAGTGGCCAGCCCGTCCCCCAGGGCTCTGCCTGCCCCAGCAGGTGAAAGGGGTTGCTCCCATCACCCTGGTCTTGTCCCCGCAGCTCCTGTTCACTCAAGCCAGAACCCAAGCCTCCTGGACACCCCAATCCGCAGGACTGTCTGCCTGCCTTTCTGAGGCTCTGCACCTCTGTCCTCTCAGCTCCTGGGACACACACTCTGCTACCGGGGGTGCACACCTTTGTTGGGGTGCTTTCTCCGAGCCAGGTGCTACAGGTGCAGGCAGGCACAGGGGAGGGGGTTCCCTGCGCACCCCACCCCAGATTTCCCATGTTTGTATCCACCCTGTGGATGGCAGGGAATTGTTAACGCTGCGTCCAGAGGGGGCTCCTGGGGAGGCCTTGATTCTGCTGAGAGCCACCAAAGCCCGGGGGATGCTCCTGGGGCTCCCCCTCCCCCTCCACGGTGGGTATGGAGCAGTGGATGGGTCTGTGGCCACGCCACTCCATCCATGCAAAGACCTGCATCGTGGGTGGAGGCCGATGGCCCAGTTCGGACGGAGGCAGGGCGGCTTCCGCACCCCCACCCGCGCTCCATCTTCCTCTGCGGGTGCCCTTGGACAGCTCGTGCACAGTGCATACACGCTGGTCCTTGCATGTGTGGGCAGGTGTGCAAATGTGCACGTGTGTGTGTGCCTACATGTGTGTACCTTTGTGTGCCTGTGTGTGCTGGGGTGTTCCCAGGAGCACCTACATCACTGATGAAGTCAGCGATGTCCAGGGGGCTGGTGGGCAGAGCTCGGAGTGGCTGGGGGTGCAGGCGGCCCTGTGGGGCATCTCTGCGAAGCGGCGGCGGCCCCAGAGGCAGGCTCAGTGCTGTCGGGTGACGCAGCTGGCTGATGTCGTAGGCATCCTGTGGGCGAGGACGTGGAGCAGAGCCAAGCATCCCGCGGTGGCTCCTGGCCAACTTGCTGTGTGAAGGCCCGCAGCCTGTGTTCCTTAGAGACCCCTCCCACCCACACCTTCCCCCTCACCTGGTCTTCTTCCCCGCCTCCCTGCTCATCGTAGTTGAGGACATTGTCTCGAAGGTCGTCCTGGGGGCTCCCCAGAAGCCCCTTGCCCCGAGACTGCTGCTGGAACCGTGCCCGGAGCGCCACAAGCAGGACTAGCACTGGGGAATGAGGGGGACGCAGGCGGGGGCCAGACACGAAGCGCGACATCAGGGGGAGGGCTGCGAGGGAGGTGGGAGGAGCGGGCGGGGCCGGGTGCTGGGTGGAAGGGGCGGGCTGGGCAAGAGACCGAGGCCCGCAAGCAGGGGGCGGAGCTTTGGAAAGGGGCGTGGCTAGTAAAATGGCTCGGGGTTGGGGAGGGGCGGGGTTGAGGAGAAGAGGGCGTGACTGGTAATGAGGAGTTGGGTCGGAAGGGGTGGCGGAACTTGGGATAAACAAGCCTGGCTGGTAATGGGAGTGACTGGTAATGAGGGGGCGGGGTTAGGGAGGGGGCGGCGGAGCTGGGGAGGAAAGGGGGTGTCTGGTCATGGGGGCGTGGCTGGTAATAAAGCAGCGGAGCCGGGAAAGGGCGTGTCTGGTAATGAAGGGGCGGGGTTAGGGAGGGGCGGTGGCGCTGGGGAGGAAGGGGCGTGTCTGGTAACGAGGGGGCGGGGTTAGGGGGCGGTGGCGCTGGGGAGGAAGGGGCGTGTCTGGTAACGAGGGGGCGGGGTTAGGGAGGAGCCCTGGTAAGCATGGGTTGGCCTGGAGAGGAGGGCCCGAGGGTCCGGGTGGAGGTGGGTGCTCACTCACGCAGCAGCAGGAGGACGCTGGCCAGCACGATGACCAGCGCGCCCAGGCTGACGCCCGCGCCCCCCGCCTGCAGCGCAGCGGCCCCCGGCAGGCAGACGCCATCCTGGCTGCAGCGGCACACGGTCACGTTCAGCGGCTGCTCGCGCTGCTGGGGCGGCTGCCCGGAGTCCCGGAGCAGCAGGCTGAGGCGGTGCAGGCCTTCGGGGACCTGGTGTCGCGGCCGCAGGCGCGCGTGGCTCACTGCGGAGGGCGCCCGTGGTCAGCGAGGGCCTGCCGCGGCCGCCCCCACCTCGCCTGTCCTCACGCCAAGACAGGGTGCGAGTCCCGAGATCCTGGGCCTGGGTACCCCCCATCCATCTGGGCGCGATGAGCAACCTTGCCCCGCGCAAGGATGCAGCCGGGGGGACCCCGCGGCAGGACCACGGCGTTGCGCACCCCTCGCCCTCCTGTCCCGTCCCCGGCCCGAGCGCGGTGAGGGGAGCGCACCGTTGACCTGGCTGAGGCTCCAGTTCCGGCTGAGCTCTGGGAGCCTGGGGCTCAGCTGGAAGTGGAAGGGGGCCCCGTGGGGGGGCAGGTCCTCATCCGTAGCGCCCAGGAGGAGGCCGGGGCCCTGGTGCGGCTCACTGCACAGCCTGCCTAGCAGCGGCAGGGCCAGCACGGGGGCGTGGTCGTTCACCTCCAGGATCTCCACAGACAGCGTGCCGGTGGCGGTGCGGGGCGGGGAGGCTGCAAGCGAAGGGGCCACAGTTCGGCGACCCCACCCCAAGACCCTGGCCTGCCCCACCTGTCGCTCAGAGGGCTGCACCGCTCTGAGCCCCACCCCCCGGGGGATGGGCAGAGCCTCGGACACCAGCAGGGGTCCTCAGCCAGGGCAAGGCCGGATCAGGGAGCCCCAAACTGCTCACCGTCATCCTGGGCCAGGACGATGGCTCTGTACCAGCCACCCTTGAGGAAGGGGGACGCCGGGCTGAGCACCCGCTGGGTCTGGATCCGGCCAGTGGCTGGGTCCACTTGCAGCCAGTCTTCTGGGTCGTAGTCCTTGGAGTAGCTGATGCGGGGGAAGGGAAGAGCGGGATCTGAGCTTACCCCAGGGCCCCACAAGTGTGGTCAGGCATGGGTGCACAAGACACCTTACACACACACGTTGCACACACATACCACATAGTCACACATGCACACACCATATGCACACACAGCATGCACAGCACATGCACACATATACACATGCATATACACGTTCCCACACCTGTGCACACCACCCACACACACACACACACATCTCATGCATATACATGTGCACACAAATGCACACATATATGTACACACAGCCCATGTGAGTATGATGGGAGCTGGGCAGGAAAGGGGGTGTCTGGTCACCTCACCGGCACCTTCTGTGAGGTGAGGAAACTGAGGCTCAGGGAGGGCAGGCGAGCTGTGCAGGGCCCTGAGTCAGTGGTGTGGCAGCCTAGGTAAGCCCCAGTCAGTGCCCTTCCCCAGCATCATGGAGACTCCAGGTGAAATGAGACATGAATGGCCCACCACTTGGGAGCAGGGGCCTCCTGGGATGGACGTGGCTGGCAGGAACAGACTGTGGTGTGCACAGGCTGGAGCCGGGCCTGCCCTAGGGGGTGAGGTCAGTCCAACACATACACGTGGGTGTGCCTGGGACTCGAGACCCTTCAGACCTTCAGGAACCCACACCAACAGGTGGCCCCTACAGCCTCTGACCACCAGCAGGCGCCCCTATACCCTCTGACCACCAGCAGGCGCCCCTACACCCTCTGACCACCAGCAGGCAGCCCCTACACCCTCTGACCACCAGCAGGCGGCCCCTACACCCTCTGACCACCAGCAGTCGGCCCCTACACCCTCTGACCACCAGCAGGCGGCTCCTACACCCTCTGACCACCAGCAGGCGCCCCTACACCCTCTGACCACCAGCAGGCGGCCCCTACACCCTCTGACCCTCAGCAGGCGGCCCCTACACCCTCTGACCCTCAGCAGGCGGCCCCTACACCCTCTGACCCTCAGCAGGCGGCCCCTACACCCTCTGACCCTCAGCAGGCGGCCCCTACACCCTCTGACCCTCAGCAGGCGGCCCCTACACCCTCTGACCCTCAGCAGGCGGCCCCTACACCCTCTGACCCTCAGCAGGCGGCCCCTACACCCTCTGACCCTCAGCAGGCGGCCCCTACACCCTCTGACCCTCAGCAGGCGCCCCTACACCCTCTGACCACCAGCCCACCAGCAGGCGCCCCTACACCCTCTGACCACCAGCCCACCAGCAGGCGCCCCTACACCCTCTGACCACCAGCAGGCGCCCCTACACCCTCTGACCACCAGCAGGGGCCCCTACACCCTCTGACCACCAGCAGGCGCCCCTACACCCTCTGACCACCAGCAGGTGGCCCCTACACCCTCTGACCCTCAGCAGGCGGCCCCTACACCCTCTGACCACCAGCCCACCAGCAGGCGGCCCTACACCCTCTGACCACCAGCAGGCGCCCCTACACCCTCTGACCACCAGCAGGTGGCCCCTACACCCTCTGACCACCAGCAGGCGCCCCTACACCCTCTGACCACCAGCAGGCGGCCCCTACACCCTCTGACCCTCAGCAGGCGGCCCCTACACCCTCTGACCCTCAGCAGGCAGCCCCTACACCCTCTGACCACCAGCAGGCGCCCCTACACCCTCTGACCACCAGCAGGCAGCCCCTACACCCTCCTCTGACCCTCAGGCCCAGGGGCCAGGGGCGCCCGAAGCAGGAATGCAGCTGTCAGCCTCCTCAGCCTTGCCCAGGGCCTCGGGAGCCCCACCTCAGCCTCTGCAGCTGCTCTGTGTCAGGGTCCCGGGCAGAGAAGGTGGCCACCAGAGTGCCTGGGGGTGCCCCCTCTGCTAGGCTGGTCCGAAGTGGGTTCTCCTGGAACACGGGGGCCTCGTTGGTGTCCTGCACATGCACGCGGACCCTGGCCTGGCCCCACTCGGCCCTGGGGGCAGCCGCCTGCAGCGGGGCCTCATTCTCTACTGACACTTTGAGCTCGTAGCGTTCACAGCTCTCGTAGTCCAGGGCCTGAGGGAAGGAAGCACAGCCTGTCACCCGCTCAGATCAAGTGTAGGCACCCAAGGGTGGTGCCCGGGGAAGCTGCTCCTTGGGTCTGTCCAGAGCGCCTGTACCTTCCTTCTGCCCCTTTAAGCTTGAAAAACAGAAATGATGCAGGACAGGAAGGCACAGAGCATATGATGAAAACGCCTGTTGTGCCGGGAGCAGCCCAGGGTTCGAGCGCACGCTCTGCAGGTGTCTGTCAGGGCCGAGAGGTGGGCGGCGTTGCCAGCCCTTGCAGTCACTCGATTTTAAATAAAGGAGTTAGCCCTGCGTAATGTGGGTCAGCTTTTTCCACTCAGGGGAAGGCTTTGAAAGCAAAGCTGCATTTTCTCTGGAAACAGCTGTTTTGACTCTGGCCTGTGGTGGACCTGCCCAGCCAGACCCCAGCGTCGCATGAACCAGTTTCTTGCAGTAAGCCTCTTACTGTCAGTATCTGAACGCCTCCGTATCTGCATCTGTGCACGCGTCTGTGTGGACGCAGTTCCCGTGGGCCCTGCTCGTATCTGCATCTGTGCACGCGTCTGTGTGGACGCAGCTCCCGTGGGCCCTGCTCGTATCTGCACCCATGCACGCGTCTGTGCGGACGCAGCTCCCGTGGGCCCTGCTTGTATCTGCACCCATGCACGCGTCTGTGCGGACGCAGCTCCCGTGGGCCCTGCTCGTATCTGCACCCATGCACGCGTCTGTGCGGACGCAGCTCCCGTGGGCCCTGCTTGTATCTGCACCCATGCACGCGTCTGTGCGGACGCAGCTCCCGTGGGCCCTGCTCGTATCTGCACCCATGCACGCGTCTGTGTGGACGCAGCTCCCGTGGGCCCTGCTCGTATCTGCATCTGTGCACGCGTCTGTGCGGACACAGCTCCTGTGGGCCCTGCTCGTATCTGCATCTGTGCACGCGTCTGTGCGGACGCAGCTCCTGTGCGCCCTGCTCGTATCTGCATCTGTGCACGCGTCTGTGCGGAGGCAGCTCCTGTGGGCTCTGCTTCTCTGGTAGAACCAGGACTGACACAGGTGTCTGGCTGTGTTTTTGGACACGGATTCCACACAAAAGGAGGAAGGCTGGGCAAACACAAGGTACAGGGTGTTCCCCGCCTCTGGCCCTCAAGCCCCCTGGGCAGCACGGCCTGAGCCCTTCAACCCTGGGACCCAGTCCTCAGGCTGGGGGCTCCATGCCCTCCTCCACTGTCTCTGACCTAAGGATGAACACAAGGTTCCAGCCAGTCAGGGGAGGTGACCCTACTGGGAAGGGGCTTGGACCCCAGTGGGGGCCATCTGTGTGTGCCAGTCGGGCGCTGCTCACCTTCACAATGGACAGCACACCCTCGTTGGTCTTAGGGTCTGTGCGGATGGTGAATTGCCCATCGGGGTCGCCTTCCAGGATGGTGAACCTGGCCACCCAGTTGGGGGAGCCTGGCAGGTCCCTGTCCTCCACCTCCAGCCGCCCTACGTCCACTCCGCTGACGGCTTCTGTGGCCTCCATGAAGAACTGGGGGGATCCCAGCCCCAGTTACCAGCAGGGTAGAGGGGACAGCATGTGTGGGGCCCTCAGCCCACCCTCCCCCCAACTTTCCCCCACCCTCCCCCCTGCCTCCAGTGGGAACCCCTCCCTTTGCTTCTGCCTGTCGAAGCTGCTCCCCACCCACTGGGTGTCCTCAGGATTGCCTGTTTTGTGAGTCACTGCCTCCCAGGGACCCCCATTGTCCTCCTCTGTGGGCTCAGCTTCATGCCAGGCACCCATACGTGCCACCTTCGCCTGGAGGGCAGGGCTGGCTGCTCCCTTCCCATATAGCAAGGGAAGGAGGAAGCTGCCTTCCTGACACTAAAGGGTCCCAGAGGGTCCCACGAGGCTGCTTCTCTCCCAGCTCTGACTCCATTCACAGGCTGCCACGCGCCACCCTAGGCCCTTCCAGCTCGGGCTTCCAGCCATCCACGAAGAGCCCCTTCTTCCAAGCACACCATCCTCCTCCTGCCCCTCGTGAAGCCCCCAGCCTTCTGCAGGAGCCCGAGAAGGGAAGGCAGCCCCAAGCAGCGGCTACTTTCAAGGGACGGACAGCAGCACCACCTCATCCCTGGTGAACTCAGGGGCATTGTCATTGATGTCATCGAGGGTGATGATGGCCGAGGCAGTGGCTGTGAGGCCGTCTCCAGACATGTCGGCCACCTGCAGGGTTAGATTGTACACCGCGACCACCTGGGGACGCGGGGCGTGGGGTCAGAAGATGAGGGCCCAGGCGGGGCCCATAGGGACTGGTTGGGGGCGGGAGCCAGGCCGCCTGGCCAGCTCAATTCCTACAGGAGCACTCAGTGGGTGCTAAGAACCCAAGTGGCCCTGAGAATCCTGCCCCGATCCCAAGAGCATGGGGCCGTGATGCTGCCCCAGTCTATGAAGATGGCTAAGCGTTTACAGAGCACCTGCTGTGCCCCGGGTAAGCGTTTACAGAGCGCCTGCTGTGCCCCGGGTAAGCGTTTACAGAGCGCCTGCCGTGGGCCGGGTAAGCGTTTACAGAGCGCCTGCCGTGGGCCGGGTAAGCGTTTACAGAGCGCCTGCTGTGCCCCGGGTAAGCGTTTACAGAGCGCCTGCTGTGCCCCGGGTAAGCGTTTACAGAGCGCCTCCCGGTAAGCGTTTACAGAGCGCCTGCTGTGCCCCAGGTAAGCGTTTACAGAGCGCCTGCTGTGCCCCAGGTAAGCGTTTACAGAGCGCCTGCTGTGCCCTGGGTAAGCGTTTACAGAGCGCCTGCTGTGGGCCGGGTAAGCGTTTACAGAGCGCCTGCTGTGGGCCGGGTAAGCGTTTACAGAGCGCCTGCTGTGCCCCGGGTAAGCGTTTACAGAGCGCCTGCTGTGGGCCGGGTAAGCGTTTACAGAGCGCCTGCTGTGGGCTGGGTAAGCGTTGACCGAGCACCTACTGTGTGCTGGGTACCTAGTGCACCAGTGATCTTGGCTTCCTGCCCTGGGGAACCGTGGTTGGTGGCAGGGACAGAAATGGACAGAGACTACAAACACAGTGTAACCAGGAGGGCTTCCCAGAGGGGCTGACTCAAGGGGTGGTCTTCAGGGAGCACAGAAGCTCGGCAGCGAGGGGCAGCGGAGGCCCTGACGGAGGGAGCTAGTCACTTCCTAGCGGGGCGCCGTTGCCATGAGACTGAGAGGGGAGGGGCCGCTTGGGGAGGCCCTGGCCTGTGTAAGGCCCCTCACACCCTACTTGGACCAGACCTCTCCTGCCTGGGCCAGTGCAATTCCTGTCTCTGTCCATCAGTGGGTCCACCCCATGCCGTCTCCTCAAGAACCAGGACCACTGTGAGCTCTGCAGCGAAGGGGTGCTCCCCTCTGATGGCAGGGACGGGAGAGTCTGGGGTGGGCAGGCTGGGGGCACAGGGACCCACGGAGACGGGCCGCCCTGCCGTGCGGGCGTGCAGCTGCTGGGGCGCCTCACCTCGCGGTCCAGCCCCACTTGCACCGTGCGGATCTCCCCTGTGAGCTCGTCGATACTGAAGAGCTCAGGGCTGGCCTGCTGCAGGATGGAGAACCGTAGCGCTGCGTTGTCCGTCTCGGGGTCGTCGGCATCTGTGGCCTCCGCCCTGGTCACGTAGGTGCCTGGGAAGCACAGGGAGGCATGAGGACCAACGTCCACAGGGCGGGTGGGCTGGGGGCATTGTGAGGGGCACGTGGGCACCTCATGTGCACAGGCTCCCCCGCCCAGCACAGCTCGACCCCAGATGGGGCCGTCAGTCCATGCTGCTGTTTGCATCACTGAGGCGGCCAGCGTGCGGCAACTCCCAAGTCCAGATGCTTCCCGCCACCCTGAAGCCTGCCATGCTGTGCCCAGGGCACCTATTTGGCCGAGCCACTTGGCCGGCCTGTGCTGTTATGGGGTCGAAGCGCACGAGCACTGGATGCGACCCTGGGTCAGGTGCTGGCTCCGTGCCTGCCTGGTGCAGAGGCTAAGGGTGCTGGGTCACACCGGGAAAGCTAGTGGGGGGTCTCCAGGAGCTGCTGGTGTCCAGGGTGACAGGACGCACGGGCAGGCTGAGCAGAGGACGCACGTCGCGTTTTGTAGGCCAGAGCCCCAGCCCCACCTGCTGCGGGAAGTGGCGCTCGGGAAGGTGCTGAGAGGAAGCCACATGTGGCGGGGCCAGCGTCCTGCGTCACCTTCCCCCTTTCCCTCTCCTGAGACTTAGGCCTGACCCCTCGGGCAGCTCAGGTGGACTGAGCCCCAAGGTGGGGTGGGAAGGACGGGCTTCAGGCCACCCTGGAGGGAAGCTCCTGCTGACTGTGACCGCCCCCACAGGACAGCTGTGGCTGGGACCCGCTGTAACCTGGGGCAGAACGAGGCGCAGAGGCCACTGCCACAGACACGGGAAGGAAGCTGAGGCGGGACGCAAGCCCTGAGGCCTGAGCCAAGCCTGGGAGCCCCAGACATGAAGGGGCCTGTGCCCTTCTGCCAGGCCTTTCCCACAGGCCCCCAGGGAGGTGGGACCGAGTCCCTGTGGCTGGCTGAGGCATGCAGGTCAGCCTGGGTTTGGGGTGGAGCACACCCAGAGATGCTTGTGGGTGCTCTGGACCCCATGTGAGTACAGGGAGAGGATGGGGTGTGCCTGGCTCCAGATGCCCCCTCGGCAGGAGGGAGAAGTCATTTGCTTTTAGGGGAGAAGCAGGACCCCTGAAAAAGCCCCACTCCAGGCTCAGATTTTTGGGTTTGAAATTTATCTTGAAATGGGAAGTGGTGTGGGTTGACCTGTGGAAACAGACCTGCCTTGGAGACCTGTTTGCTAATTTTTAGACTCTCTGAGGGGCCTCCGGAATTCTTGCTTAAGGGAAATCCTGTACTTCTGGCTTCGCAGAGCTCTTCCCTGCAGCCCGTCCCGGCTGGGGCTGGGCTCCTGCCTCACCTGGGGCTGCGCCCTCCAGCACTCGGCCAGTGAATGCCTCCTGCAGGAAGGCTGGGCGGTTGTCGTTCTGATCCACAACTACGATCTCCAGGTCCGTGGGGTCCTCCAGGGTGGATCCTCCCAGGTCCAGGGCAAACGCTCTTAGCTGTTCAAACAGAGAGCGAGGGCTGGCTCTGCTGCCCCCGAATTTCTGTGGCTCCCATTAGGCCCATGTGAAACAGCACGTTCAGACTTTGTCTCCAGCTGCAAACACCAACTTCAACAGGTGAGAAACAGCACAGGGTGGGGCATCTGCCACAGTGGCTGAGGACGTCCCTGGATGGGGGCCACCCTCCCTTAGCAGACAGGGCAGGTGCCAATTTTCCTGCTTGCTTTGGCTGCCAGGAAGCTCACACCCACTTTATGTGTGACTAAAGTGAGGCTTTCAGAGGGTTCCTAATCTCTCTTCCCTTTCTCTCTATGGTCTTGGTTCCTCCTGAAGTTTTGTTTGTTTGTTTTTGAGACAGAGTTTTGCTCTTGTTGCCCAAGCTGGAGTGCAGCGGCACAATCTTGGCTCACTGCAGCCTCAGCCTTCTGGGTTCAAGCAAGTCTCCTGACTCAGTCTCCTGAGTAGCTGGGATTACAGGCGTGCGCCACCACGCCAGCTAATTTTTGTATTTTTAGTAGAAACGGGGTTTCACCATGTTGGCCAGGCTGGTCTCAAACTCCTGACCTCAGGTCATCCGCCCGCCTCAGCCTCCCAAAGTGCTGGGATTACAGGTGTGAGCCACCGCGCCCGGCCCTATTCTTTTTTTTGAGACAAGGTCTTGCTCTGCCGCGTAGGCTGGAGTGCGGTGCCGCCGTCCTGCGGGATCTTCCCACCTCAGCCTTCCAAGTAGCTGGGGCCACAGGTTTGCAACAACACCCCTGGCTAATTTATTTCACCATTTGACGTTCTTTAGGGACAAGGCCTCACTTTGCTGCCCAGCCTGGTCGCGAACTACTGGCTTCAAGCAATCCTCCTGCCTCGGCCTCCCAAAGTGCTGGGATTCCAGGTGTGAGCCCCTTCGCCCGGCTCTCACTACCCCTTCTCTCAGACCTCGGAACCCCAGCCTCCAAAGGGCATCAGCGGTTTCTTCCCTGACTAATCCCACGCACAAGAACAGTGGCTGCCGCTGGGGTAGCACAATTCTGGGGCTGGGCTCGGTGGCTCACACCTGTCATCCCAGCACTTTGGGAGGCCGACATGGGAAACCCTATCTCTACTAAACATACAAAAATTAACTGGGCGTGGTGGCACACACCCGTGATCCCAGCGACTCAGGAGGCTGAGGCAGGAGAATCGCTTGAACCGGGGAGGTAGAGATTGCAGTGAGCTGAGATCATGCCACTACACTCCAGCCTGGGCAACAGAGCGAATCTCCGGCTCAAAAAAACCCAGTAACGCTATTTTGAGATTCTTCGTGGCACTCCTGCGCTGCAGCAAGCTCCTCCCGGCAGAACCGAGCCGCTCCTCCCCGGGGCCTGTCTGCCCTCCTGTTTAACGGGAGCGTGACCCCAAACACCCGCCTCCTCGGGCTGCCGGGCCTGGCTCCCAGACCCCTGTACCTGCCCCTCGTTTAAGGGTGTCTGGATCTTGCAGGGGAAGCGGTCTGGCCTGAAGGCCTGGGTCTGGTGGGGGGAGGATCACAGCTCCCGCCAGGCCTGTTTGAGGGGCGCAGGCCGGACTGCGCAGACCCGCACCCGGAAGCGGTCGGTCTTCTCGCGGTCCAGCATGGCGTTGAGGAACACCTTCCCGGTGAACTTGTCGATGGAGAAGACGCCCCGGGGCTCCTCGTCCACGCCGGGCCCCTGGATGCTGTAAATGACGCTGCCCAGCTGCTGCTTGTCCGACTTGATCTGCGGGGCAGGAGACCCGGCTGGAGAGAGCCACTCCGGGGGCGCGGTGGCCTCTGCCCTCTCCGCAGCCCCTCAGGCCCCTCCCCGGCTGGGAGCAGGGCGGCTCTACAGCTCCCAGGACTGGAGGAGGGGCCTGGCGCCCAGTGCTGGGCTGGGGCCGGCTCAGCCTGTGGCCTCAAGGGTGCCCCGTCCTGCAGCCTCCTTTCAGGCTCAGCCCCTGGTGTCCTCAGGGCCCTGGTCCCTGGGCCGATTCCGGGTGTGTGTAGCTGAGGCTCCGGCAATGAGGTCCACCTTTACCTCCATCTACTCAGTGCCAGTGGATACGGGACACAGATCACGCCCGAGCGTGCAGCCCAGTGAGGACAGTGTCCGCCCGAGGCACATGTGGGGTGGGAGCAGCTCTGGATTCTGATGTGGCCCGGGGCGACGGGGAGGATTTGAACCCAGGTCGGAAGCCCGGAGCCCTGGCAAGGCCCTGAAATGTGGCCCCACTGGCTCGGCTGTAACAGCAGTGGGGGCTCCCCCAGCTCCCAGGAGACCCACAGGGAACCAGCCCACCCCTCCCTTCCCTCCCCACTCCACCCACTCACCTGCACCAGTGGGTAGGGGAGACGCTTGTGGTTCTCGGACACACTGATCGGAGGGATGACCCAGGCCCTCCGCACGCGGCTGGGGGCGGGCACCCGGCGCCAGGGGTACAGGGTGCTGGGCTTCCTCCATCCAGGAGCCCCCAAAGACACGCAGAGGCTCTGTAACAGACAGACGAGTCGCATAGCATGATCTCCAGGAGCCCTGGGTGGCAGGAGCAGCTGGGAGCTGGGGCTTGCGGGGAGGCCGTGGCTGGGTGCTCACTGGCTCGTGGGGCTTCCACACTGAGCTGGGGCCTTGGTGGCCACACCCCAAGTACTGGCCCTCAAAGCCCCATACAGCTGCCCCAGTCTCCTCCTGGGCCCACTCAGCAGCCTGCTGTCTGCAGCCCCTGGTGAGTTCCGGTCTCTGGCTGGGAGAGACCCCTGAGATTCACTTGGCGGGGGCACAGCCTCGCCCCAGATGCCAGGGTAGCCGAGTACACAGCAGGCCCCGGGGTCACTGGCGGTCCTGACTCCAAATGACCCCAGGAAGCTGGTGGCAGTGCCCAGGGTGCGGGATGCTGGCGGTGGAGGGTCCGTCCCAGGGAGCCGCGGGGTGGTGCCTGTCCCCCTCCACCTCTCCAGGCTGCTTTGTGGGAACAAAAGCCCAGGGTGCCAGAGCTGCAGTCCATCAAGAGCAGCTGGAAACGTATCCCCAATTCCTACAGCAGCCCCCAGTTGTGTGGCTGACCCAGCCTGCAGCTGGTCTGACAGTTCCCATCAGGTCCGGCGGTGACCAGCAGTGGCTGCTGGGTTCCTGAGGCTGGCTGGGGGGGCCACGGCTGCCTCAGAGGGGCTGGGCGGGGTGGGGCTTGCTGTGGCTACACAGCCAAGAGGACACGGCGGGGGCCGGAGGGCCAGCCCCACCCCTGCCTCACCGCTCTTCTCCCAGGACGGGGAAACTCAGTGCAGTCTGCACCCCATACTTCAGCTCCTGGGACCCCGGCGTGCCCATCTCCTCCTCTGCCACACCCAGGGCTGGGGTGCACTGTTGGTAATGCACCCAGGAAGCCCCAGAGGTAGGGGATGGGGCCTGGGCAGAGAGTGGGGCTGCAGAGGGAGACCCAGCGCATCTGCACCTACCCCAGGGCCAGGGACCCTCGGGCCGGTAAAGGCCTCAAAGTGGAGGCAGCTGCCGTCCCTAACTTCTCCCGAGGTCCGCTGACTGTCAGCAGCGTTTGTGACCACAGGTGGCCCCACCCCACCGCTGAGCTTGGGAAACTGAGGCCTAGAGAAGGGACCCAAGTCAAAGAGCCGGGTGTGGAGGGGCACTGGCCGCAAGCCCAGAAGCGCCCTGAATGTTCTGGTGTTAGAAATGCGGTTGCCACACCCAGCTCCTAGCCTGGCTCCTAGCCCAGGCTCCTAGCCCAGGCCCGCGGCCACCCTCCCAGGGGGCCTGGTCCCGCCTTGGTCAGAGGGAAGCTTAGACAGGGATGGCAGGTCCTGCCTGGTGCTGGAATCACTGGGATCCCCAGGACACCTGTGCTTGGGACCACCCGAGCCTGGGGAGTCAGTGTTTCTGGGTGGGCTGCATGGCTCTTCCTGAAAGACCCCTGACCCCAAAGCACAGCCTGGTAGAAGCTGCTGCAGCTGACGGGACGGGAACACAGCTTTGCGCTGACCCCACCCGGCTAGCCACAGACATGGGGGTCACTGTCAAGCTCTCAGGACAGGGAGGATCCCCAGGCCGATGCCCGGTGCAGCTCGTGGGGGCACAGAGTCTGCCTGGACGCAGCGAGTGCGGCAGGGGCCAGGGTTGGGAGAGAGGTGGGGGAGGAGGAGGTGGGGGAGGAGGAGGGGGAAGTGGGGGAGGAGGAGGGGGAGGAGGAGGTGGGGGAGGAGGAGGGGGAAGTGGGGGAGGAGGAGGGGGAGGAGGAGGTGGGGGAGGAGGAGGGGGGGAAGTGGGGGAGGAGGAGGGGGAGGAGGAGGGGGAGGGGAGGAGGAGGTGGGGGAGGAGGAGGTGGGGGAGGAGGGGGAGGAGGGGAAGGAAGAGGGGGAGGAGGAGGTGGGGGAGGAAGAGGTGGGGGAGGAGGAGGTGGGGGAGGAGGAGGTGGGGGAGGAGGAGGTGGGGAGGAGGAGGGGGAGGAGGAGGTGGGGGAGGAGGAGGTGGGGAGGAGGAGGAGGAGGGGGAGGAGGGGAAGGAAGAGGGGGAGGAGGAGGTGGGGGAGGAGGAGGAGGGGGAGGAGGAGGTGGGGGAGGAGGAGGGGGAGGAGGAGGTGGGGGAGGAGGAGGGGGAGGAGGAGGTGGGGGAGGAGGAGGTGGGGAGGAGGAGGAGGAGGGGGAGGAGGGGAAGGAAGAGGGGGAGGAGGAGGTGGGGGAGGAGGAGGAGGTGGGGGGGAGGAAGTGGAGGGGGGAGGAGGTGTGGGGGGAGGTTGGGGAGGGGAACACAGCTGCCCCTCTCCGTCCTCTGTGCTGCGGGCCTGGTTAGGAGCCATCTGTGCCCCCCGTCCAGGGGTCTCCAGGCTCCCAGCCCTTCTCTTGGGCGGCCTCTCCTAGCTGTGGGCATGGCCAGGACGCCTGTTAGGCTGAACCCCATGAGGCTGCGCCTCTGCTGGACCCGCAGCATCCAAGCCCCACAGGCCACACGGGGCGCTGAGCCCTTGAAATGTGCCAGGCAAAAGTGAGAAGCTGCGTTCCCCTTTCCCCTCACTGTGCTTAAGGCCCACGTGGACAGTACCCAGCCCCACAGGCCCAGCGCTCACGGCCTCAGTCAGCCTTGGCAAGGGTGCCCGGGGCCCCGGGGCCGTCCCCTGACCTTCCCAGTCCTCCACCGCAGGGCTGTGCGTCGAGGGCGTGGCGTCTGCATCGTCCCAGCGATGGGGGCTACAGAGGAAGATGCTGAGCTGGGGTGGGTAGGGTGGGAAGCTTCCAGGGTCCTGTGGCCAGCGTTGTGGTGGGGGTAGCAGCGACTCCCCAAGAAACAGACCCTAACGCAGAGGCTGGGCAGCTGCCTGCATCTCCTGGGTGGGGAGGGACACAGAGACCCCCTGCCCTCGTGCCGCGCTCTCCGGGGCACCCCACCCAGGGCAAGCCCTCAGGCTGCTGGGGTGCCATTAGGGGCAGGGTGGAGCATGTGAGGTGCTGGGGGTCCCGGGCAGACGATGGGGCGTCTGGGGGCAGGGCAGGCCCGAACACCACCCACCACGAACAAACTCCTCAGCTCTCCTTTCAGACAGGGCACCCATCTCATCATCGTCTTCACAGCAGGCCCTGAGCTCCTTCCTCCAGACAGCAGGTGGGCTGGGGTCTAGGGAGGCTCACAGGACGTCCTATCCAGCGCCAGGCCCTGTGCCTACCACGCCAACACCTAAAACAGCTCCCTACCTCGGGCAGGGGAGGGAGCGCCGACTGCGCCCTGGTCAGCGGGATTCTGCGTGGGAGGGACTCAGGCGAGGCCTCACCCAGCTCCCCTCTGGAAGGGGCACCCGCTCCAGGCAGGCCAGGGCGCCATGAAAGGGAGCACTGGGAACCGGGGGCTCAGAGCTGGGCAAGCCGGGCCGCCCTTCCTGCTGCGGAACCACAGACCTCAAGGGCTGCTCTGGCCACCTAGTGCCGCTGGCTCCGAGGCTGCCCGCTGTCCTCAGCCCCGCACCGATGCCTCACCCTCCCGTGCCGCCTGCTCCCACTGGCTTCAGCAAGACCTCAGTCCCTGCAGGGGCCGGGACGTGGGGGCAGGCGGACTTGGAGGAGGTGGCGGCTGGGGGCTGGTAGGTCTGGGCGGGCAGGGGCCAGAAGGAGACGTGGGCATGGCCAGGAGGCCTGTTAGGCTGAATCCCGAGGCTCGGCCTCCGTCCTGCACCGCCGGCCGCTCACCCCCTGTGGACGTGCAAGCTCCAGGCTGTCCACCTGCCCACCCTGAGATGGGGCACTGGGCCTCTCACTCTGGCCGTGCCCTGTCCCCAGGGCTGGTCCAGCACGCAGAGGTCCCCACAGGTGGTGGCAGCAGTATCCAAACCACGGCCAGCTGGACCTGACCCCTCCCCTATGGCCTCCTGGGAGCTCAGAGAGGAGCATACGCTTCTGCAGGAAGCGGGGCGAGGACAGGGTGGCGGCTCCCCTGCCTCCCAGGTGGAGACCCTGCCGGAGAAGCTCTCTGCCAGCTGACAGATGGCGGCCCTGGCCTCGGAGCCTGCCAGTGCCCACAGAACACAAGCCACTTCCAGGGCAGGGCAGCTCCTGCCAAGTGGAAACCTGCCTGCCCAGCGTGGGGCCTGCGTCAGCCTTGGTGGGCACAGGGTCCATTTCCGCCCCGGCTGGGCCTGGGAGCCACCTTCCCCTCCACGTCCCCTCAGTCCTTGGGAGCCTGTGGTGGTCCCTCACCTTCCGGCTATGGACAGTGAGGTTCTGGGAGCCTGAGCCGTTTACCCAAAGCCACGCAGGCAGAGCCAGGAGCCACGCGGGGCCCGAGACCCAAGCCAGGCTCTGAACCGCACGCTCTGAAGGAAATCCAGCCACAGAGCCACGCCTGCCTTGGGCTAGGCCTGGCCATGGGGGGGGGAGACCCCAGGCCCTGGGACCCCCACATGGCTGAGGGGGAGGGGGCTGCCCCCACCCGTGCAGACGTTTCCACCCTCTACCCGCCCGGCTGCCGCCAAACCTGGGCCGGCTGTTCCCCCACCCTCCAGTCACGCTGGGCCGGGTGCAGCGAAGGCAGGGCCTGGGAGTCCTGGGCCCAGGCCTGTCCACAGCCGAGTTCACCAGGTCACAGAGGCCGAAAAGCCTTGGCAGGGTGGCGTTGCCCAAATCACAGGCCGTGTGGGTGTGGGTGGGCAGGCAGGCCGCAGCCCGCTTCCGGCCCTTGGGGGCGTTCTCCAAGCTGGCTCTTTGTCCTCCAGCCTCACCCCCGTTCCAGAAGACGTGGCCAGTGGAGGGAGGGCCTGTGAGCTGCCTTGGGGAGATCGGGACATCAGGTGCCCGGGACAAAGGCACCTCAACACAGCCAGCCCACAGCCCCACACCTGGGCTAGGGGACGTGAGCGCCCGGGGGGTGGGTTTTGTGGACGCCCGTCCACTCCTCTCTGCCCCCGCAGTGGGTCCCGAGTGACATCCCCGAGCTCATCCCTGCCCCTGCCCTTAGCCAAGAACCTGGAGGGAACCATCTGGAAGCCCTAGACACACCTGGGGCCACAGCCTGGAGTGGGGCTCCGGGGACTTAACGCCTCTCTTGGGGTCCGCTCCAAGCCCGACACCCAACCCCGAGGGGCTGCTGCCGGACAGAGCTTCCCACACACTGACTGCTTGCTGCAGTTTACAAAGACCACTTAGAGGTGGGAATGGGGAGCTCTGGGGCCCTCACACTCCTGCTCCCCATTTTTATGGAAGGTGCTGCTTGATTCTAGGGACACGCTTGGTGGGCCGGTAGGTGGGGGGGGTTGCCTGGGAAGGGAGTGTGAGTGAAGGGCCCTCAGACCTCACCCCTCCCCGAGGCTGGAATCTGGGGCGCCCCGTTCCTGGATGGCCAGGCATGCCAGGAATGGCCCCAGCTGTCGGCCTGGCCCAGAGTGGCTGGAGCATCTCCCCTGGGCCCCACCCTCTCTAGCTGCTGCAGGCTTCAGAGAAGGGATGTGGAGAAAGAGGCGCGGAGGCAGCTGTTCCCTCCAAACCGCAGTGTCTGGGGCTGTCCTGCCACTTCGGGGAGAACAGTAGCCTGGGAGCCGCCTCCCATCTTGGCCTCGGTCACAGTCACCCGAGCTAAAAGCCTCCATCTGGCCCCCGGTGCTGCAGATGCTCTGTCTCCCAGAGTCCAAGGGGCTCCCAAAACCCAGCAAGGTTCGGGGGTTCTGAGTGACCAGTGCTGCCCCAGCCCTCAGCCACCTCCCAGCTGGGGTGGGGTCCCAGGTGCAGAAACGGCGACTAGCAATAGTGTGGGTGCAGGGGGGCTGACAGGGGCCAGGAGGCGGCACAGGACCCAGAGGCCGCCCTGGACCGGAGGTGGCACCGGAGCGCACATGGTCCTGAAGGTGGGGGAGGGGCGGGCAGGGTCCTGACACAGATATTTTGCCTCACAGTGGAGTGAATTCGAGCCTCGGCTCCAGTCCCCCCCAGCAGGCCCCCCCTCCACCAACTCCCTCAGCCTCCAGCTGTCAGGGGAGGGGGCTATTGTCCCCCAGCCCTGAGGGAGAAAAGAAGGGACAGCGAGAGGGGAGGCCTCTGGGGAGTGAGAGGTCCAGTTTTCCCCCCGCCCGTCACAGAGCCCCCCGGGGCCTGTTGAAAGGCAAACACCCCCAAATCCAAAAGGAGGAGGTCTCGAGGGATGTTTTCACAGCTGCTGGCCTCTCCCCAGCACGCCCCAGGTTGGGATGCCAGGGAAGAAACGCTGTCCCTGGAACAGGTGGGGAAGGGCCCTGGAGGTGTGGGGCCCCCAAGCTGCTCTCCCCGGCAGAGGGCTGAGGGGTGCAGGGCCTGGGGGTGAGCATGCGTGCTGAGCCACTGTCTCCAGAGGGGGAGTGGGGGGCCAAAAGTTGGGGGATGGCAGGAGCCGTGGTGCCCTTGGGGGCAGCTGCTGGAGGGTCTGGCTGGCCAGGCGCCTGGTCGGCTGCCAGGGGCTGAAATTGGAGCCAGCTGGAACCGCAAGGACTGTGGGAATGAGCGGACTCACGAAGCCCCTTCAGTGAGGGCTGGGAAAGGGCTCCCCTCACTCACTGTGTCCAGCGCTCCCTGACCACCCCAGGACCACAAGAGCAATGAATGCCGTGAGCACCGCTAACCCCTTTATGTCCATTCTCTCTTAAATTGGCAAGAGGGAGGCTGCCCTCTTGTACCCAGTGATGTCCCGACCACAGCTGGCCCTGCCCCGGCCCGGCCACATCCTCTACGTCCTGGTCCGCCTAGGGTGTGAGGAGACGTGGCTCTGGCTAGGGAGTGCCATGGGGGGTGTGGGGGCCGACGCCTGGGCTTCCTTCCACGCTGGCTTGCTCCCATGTTGGAGAGACCGTGGTGTCAGGGGACCAGAGAAGATTTTGAGGGGCAGAGTCCAGCAGCCTCCGGGGCCGGGCCCCCAGACCTGATCAGCCCAGGCAGCTGCCAAGGGTCCAGGAGAAGCCCAGGCCCAGAGCCGCAGGGCTGCCGCATGCCACGGTGAGGCCCCTGTGCGGCAGGACCTGGCTTGGGCTGGGCGCTCCCAACCAAGAAGCAGCCCCGAGTGTGAGTTCCTGGAGGGCAGGGCCTGCAGCCACCCCTGCTGGCCAGGAACTTGGGGTGGGTGGTGGGACATCACCCCAGACTGGCCAGGGTCATGGACCCACCGCAGGGAGTCCCTATGGAAACCCGGCCCCAGCCCCGCAGAGTGGGGCGCTCCTGCCGCTCCCCCGTCTCTCTGCTCCACTCAAGACTGGCAACCCCCCAGACCCTGGCAGGGGTCCCTCCAAAGAGAGGGCACGGTCTGCTGGGTGGTCCCCGCCTGACCCCAGCGGTCCCGGGCTTATCCCACTAGGATAAGGGTTTGTTACACTCACTCCCCACACCCTCCGGAGTGCGGCGCCCACCCGAGGCCCCTCAGCTCACAGGCCCCCAAAGGCGGCCCGGGCCAGCGGTCCCGGGGGAGACCTGTGGCGCTCCAGCGGAAGACGCTGTCCCGCAGGGGCGGGAGAGGCAGCCCGGACCCCGCAGGAGCCGATGCCTTACCTGGGCCAGCAGCCCGAGGACCAGGAGGAGCGCGGCGTCCATCGGGGCCGGGGCGGGAGCGGGGCCCGAGTGCACCCGAGACCCAAAGGAGCGCGGCGGGGCTGAGTGACAGCGCAAGTGCGCGGGGCGGGCCAGGCCAGGACCAGCACGTGTGAGGGGGGCGTGGCGGGGCGTGGCGAGGGCTGAGTGACAGCACGAGAGAGGCCTCTGACGGGCCGAGGCCGGCCTGGGCGGGGCTAAGGCTGAGTGACAGCACTTGGGCAGGCGGGTGGGGCGGAGCCTCCGGAGGGTGGAAGCGGGGCCGAAGGCTGAGTGACAGCACGTGTGTGAGTGGGGCGGGCGGGGCGTGGCCAGGGCCGAGGGCTGAGTGACAGCGCAGGTGCGCCTGCGGAGCGGTGACTGCTTGCGGCTGGTGGGGCGGGGCCAGAGGGGGCTGGGCGGGGCTAAGGGCTGAGTGACACCTTGTGAGCGTGCGGGGCCGGGCCGAGGGCTGAGTGACAGCACGTGCGGGGCTCCGGCGGGCAGGGCCAGGGCGAGGTCGCAGATGCCCCGGCTTGCGCGTCGGAGCGCAGGGAGAGGCAAGGCTGTGGGAAGGCAGGGTGGGTGGGGCCGGGTCAGGGACCAGCTGGGGCTTATTGCTCCATTAGCTGGGCCCTGACCCAGGGCGTCTGCACCGCAGTTCCTACGTGGGGGACACCTGAGCTCTTCCTGGACCCCGCGTCCCTCGGGCTGCGTCTCCCCTCACCCTACTGAGCGTTCTCCACGCACCTCCTCATGGCCTCACTTTACTCAGTTCCTGTTCAATGTGGAGCTGCTCTGGTTCCCACGCCTCTGACGCCAGCGCGGCTGTACGACACCCCCAGTTCCGCGGGTCCACGCGCCTCCTCCAGCATCCCCTTGTTCCCCGAGGCCCCTGCCCGGAGCTCCTTCCTTCCCGCTGCTGCCTACAGAACTCCTTCTCATCCCTCAAGGCCCAAGGCCAACGCTGCCCGTTCCTCCCGGAGCCTCCTGGCCACCTCGGCCAGAAGCCCTCCCTCCTGCTGAGTGTGGCACCTGCTCTCCCCTCCGTGACCCCGCCCCCGGGAGGGCGTGGGCGCAGCTCAACACCCGCACAGGCCCCGCGCATGGTCCGGGAGGCCCTGGAGGGAGGGTGGAGGGGGCTGTCGGGAGGGCTCGTTCTTTTGAGCAGGCAGGTTGGCGAATAGGCCAGGACTGGGCTGGGGAGCCCGTTCCTCTCTGTGGTGGGAGCAGCCGGGCACCTCTGCTCTCCTCTCCAGGTTGTGGGGTGGCTGGGTAGGTTCAGGCACCATCTGTCCCGCTGGCCCGCTTGGAAGGAGGCCAGGCTGCCCGCGAGGCTCAGGCCGGGACTGTCCCTAGCGCTCACTGCTCCAAGATGAGGGAACGCAGGGAGCCCCTCCATCTCCAGACTGGGAGGCCTGTGGGGCCGGGTGTAGCCCACTGGGGACCACCGACCCGTCTCTGTGGTCAGACACCCCAACCTAGGGGCGGAGAAGCCCTCTGAATGCTTTTGGTTTTCAGCCTCACGGGACTAGTGCAGGAGGGAGATAGAAGTGCCCGCCCTCCCTCCAGAAAGAGGCCCGGGGTAGCTGCCGTCTGCCACCCCCAGCTCCTCTTCCCTTCCACCCAGCATTCACCTTGCTCAGTCACCTGCCTCCCACCCACGGAGGCCAAGCCCCTCCTCCACGGGGTGTGGGGGTCTCTAAGGAAAAGGCTCAGCTGGGCCAGGTCCTGGGTGAGCCCCAAATGTGGGGAGGAGTTGGGAGGCAGCTGGCGGCCTCTGTGGGAGGACGAGAGACCCCACTCCACGTGCTCCTAGATCAGCGGGAAGGCCAGCAGGCAGGAGCCCTGAGTCCAGTCCCAGCTTGGAGCCTTGGGCTGGAGGTTCTTCCCCCAGCCTCAGTTTCCCCTTGTGTCAAAGGAAGGGGGCAGGGAAGGGCTGGGCGTCCTGAGTCTGGAGGTCCAGTCCAGCGGGGACAGGAGTCCAATTCCGGCTGCAGGACCATCACCCCTAGAAGAGCCCTCCTCTTTTCTGGCGGACTTGGAGACACCCTACCCTCCCTCTGCACCCCAAGCCTCCAGCTGGAACCCCACTCTGGGCTTCCCCCTCCTTTTTCCAGAGTCTGCAGTCCTGGGCCTTCCAGGACTCTCCTCCATCACTCCTGCCCTCTGCCTCGCCCATCTCAACTCTCCAGCTCACCCAGTGCAGGGGAAGTGCCTCATGGGCATGGGGTGGGGGTGGGGCCGGCCGAGGTGAAGAGGGGGCCCCCTGGTCCACAGCCTCGGTTCCCCACCCAATTTCCTCTCCCTAGTATGAGGAACTGGGGGACAACAAACGGCCCAGGACCCCCCAGGAGCCCCGAAGCCTTGGAAGTCCCACAGGCCGTCCCATCCCCCTGGCGCTGGGCTGCTCCTCCTGCCACGGCAGGCAGAGGTCCAGGGTGGGCGGAGGAATTTCCAACTTTCTCTCGATAGATGTGGGTGGGTGCCAGCTTTCAGCTGTCCGCTCTGGAGTGATTCTGTAATCAGTCACACGGTGCAGTAACAGCGCTCCACCCTCATTGATTGTTAAATTGAATCTGTGTAATCACGGTGTATAAATACAGACCACACCCCACCCACTAAGGGGCCGGCATGATTCGGGACGCTGGGGTCAAGCAAGGTGTGCTGGCAGGGGGCCCATGGAGGCCCAGGGCTCAGGCCAGACACAGCCCTGTTCCCGGAGAGGCAGCGGGGGCCGGAGGGCAGGGGTTAGCAGGTGTGAGGGCTGCTCCCACCCAGGGTGCGGGGCCATGGAGGGCAGAGGGGGGCGTCCTGGGAGTTTGTACCCAACACCAAAGGAGGGCCCCGGTGTGAGGAGGCCCTGGCCTGGGGGCTGTGTCCATTCCAGACCTGAGCCCATTTTGCCTGTGGCAGAGGGTCTGGGGGCTCGCCCTGCAGGTGGCAGCTGCTCCCTGAGGACCCCTTGGGCAGGTGGCCCCATCTGACAGGCAGGGCCTGAGGCTGGAGGAGGCCGGGGTGCGGAGTCGGACACAGGTGAGGCCTGGCCAGGAGCCAGGTGTTGGCCACCGGCCATGCCCTTCCCACGTTCTCCTCTGGCCTAGAGGCCGCCAGGCGTTGGGGTGAGGCCGATATCCAGTCCTGGGGCTGTCAGAGCAAGAACAACCCATCTAGGTGGACACAGATCCTCATAGAGCGAGTGGGGGTGGGGAGTGGATCCCGAAGGCCTGGGCCCAGCACCCACAGCACCTGAGTCCTGGCTGAGTGTCCGTGGCCCCCACTGGATGGGGCCCTGTAGAGGGGCTGCTGCCCGAAAGTTTCCCCGGGACGGAGGGGGCGGGATCTCGGGGTGTGGAGGAGGCCAGGCAGTGTCTGGCTGGGGCCATCCTGGACCCCGCTGTGCTTGGGGTGTCCGGGCTCAGGGGTGACGCTGTCCCCGTGTTCAGGCCACTACCTGACCCCACGGCCATGGGGCTCAGTGCAACGGGCTCAAGGGACCGCCCATCAGGTTTGGGGATGCTGTTTTTGTTCAGAAGCCACTGACACCCCCCCACAACACACACATGAAAATAATTTTTGACAAGTCTGTTGAAAAAATCTTGGGCATTCAAAACACACAGACAGACGCATGGGCAATGTCGGCTAGAAGAGCGGCTGGGGGAGGGAGGCCCTCCTGAGGACCTGGGGACAGCAGGCCCCTGGAGCCTGATGGTCAGTCCTGGCTGTTGTGCCAACAGGGAGTTGAGCACAGAGGGGTGAGGTGGTGGTGGGCCTGCTGGGGCCTCCCCCTGGGCTGTCCGGGTCCTGTCCTGCCCAGCTGCCCTGACACTGGTCTTGCATCTCACCCCTACAGTGACAGGAGCCAACCAGGCAGGTGCAGCCCCAAGAGTTCGGCAGGTCTCCAGAGGCCTGGGGGCGGGGTCAGGGCTGGGCGGGTCAGGGCTGGGGGCGGGATCAGGGCTGGGGGGTCAGGGCTACAGGCAGGGTCAGGCCTGGGGGCGGGGTCAGGGCTGTGGGGGTCAGGGCTACAGGCAGGGTCAGGCTTGGGGGCGGGGTCAGGGTGGGGGGGGTCATGGCTGGGGGGGTCAGGGTTGGTGGGGTCAGGACTGGGGGTCAGCGGTCAGGGCTGTGGGGGTCAGGGCTACAGGCAGGGTCAGGCCTGGGGGCGGGGTCAGGGCTACAGGCAGAGTCAGGCTTGGGGGCGGGGTCAGGGCTGGGGGGGTCAGGGCTGGGGGGGTCAGGGCTACAGGCAGGGTCAGGCCTGGGGGTGGGGTCAGGGCTGGAGGCGGGGTCAGGGCTGGGGGGGCTCAGGGCTGTGGGGGTCAGGGCTACAGGCAGGGTCAGGCCTGGGGGTGGGGTCAGGGCTGGTGGGGGTCAGGGCTGTGGGGATCAGGGCTACAGGCAGGGTCAGGGCTGGGGGCGGGGTCAGGGCTGGGGGGTGTCAGGGTTGGTGGGGTCAGGGCTGGGGGTCAGCGGTCAGGGCTGTGGGGGTCAGGGCTACAGGCGGGGTCGGGCTTGGGGGCGGGGTCAGGGTTGGTGGGGTCTGGGCTGGTGGCTTGGTGGCCTGTCACACCCACCGGCCCCAGCAGGGGGCAGTGTGGCTCCAGGACAGCAGCGAGGCAGGTGGGGGAGGGGCAGCCAACTCCTTTGATTGCCAGAGAGTCTTCAGGGCAGAGCTGGGCGGGGACGATGGGCCCTTCCCGGCTGCTCTCCCCATGCTAGACATTCCTGCCCCCTCCAGGCCGGCCCAGCACTGTCACCCAGCGTGGATGCCTTGGTGTCTTGCCCTTGCAGCCACCATGCAGACAAGGATCAGGGAGGCTGGAGGCCAGGCCCGCACCAGGGGAGAACTATGGAGTTTGGCCCAGGCCCACCTTCCTTCCCCTGGCCCCAAGCACTGGGAGGGTGGGGCAGCTCACCTGAGGTCTCACCTGGCATTGCCCCGAGGCCACCCCAGCCTCCCCGATGGTCGGTCGAAGGCGCAGGGTGGCTGAGCTGGCAGGGGCTCCTGAGGTCGGCCCAGGCCCCAGCAAGGCTGAGGCTGAGGGGGCAGGGCTGACCACAGAGACCGGGACCTGGGCCAGCACCGTCGGGGAAGGGGGCAGACGGTGGAGGTGGCCAGGCTCCTCCCGACGCTTATGCTATCACGGGGTCCACAAGCTTCAGGGCCCCCAGTCAGCATCCTCCAAAGACGGGCTGGGGCAGGGGCCCCTGGGGTCCATGGAGGCTGGTTTGGTGAGCCTGGCTGTCCTCTCGGGCAGTGCTGGAGCTCCCAGCTGCCTTGTGAGTCATGGGGGTGGGGGCCGTATTTGGCTGAATCCCAGAAGGGCAGGTGGGACACAGGTGGCCTTGTCCTGGCCTAGCCCAGAAAGTCGTGGTCCCGGAGACAGTGGCTGTCCAGCCCCCGACACCATGTGAACTCCCCACTCCCGGCAAATCCCACCTACGGGCAGGCCCGTCTCCACCCAGATCCGGACGGCTGCCCTCTCCTCTGCATGGGTGTCTGCGTCCCTCCCTCAGTGCCCCACGCCTCTGTGTCCTTCATCCCCATAACCCAACGCTGACAGGAGGGAGGAGGTAGGAGCAGGATGGGGCTGGAGAGGGGGGAGGGGCTCTGAGGGGTTAGAAGGAGAAGGACGTGGTGGGGGTGGGGCTTAGACGGGCCCTGGCTGCATCTATAGCCCAGGGGCTGCCTCCTGGATGCACTCCAGGTCCCGGCCTCATCCCCAGTGGCCCTGGAGCTGCTCTGTGCCATGGGGCAGAGGCAGCCCCTGACCATCCAGCCTGGCTGCTGTAGCTGGGTGCTGCCTGGGCTGGAGGAAGCCGGAGACTGCTTGCTCCTGACCACCAGCTTACTGTCCCTACCATCCCGTCTCTTGGGTGGCTGGCACCTGTGGAGGCTGGCAGCCTCAGTTCTGATTCCCGGGCAGGAGGAAACGGGGAAACGGGATAAGAGGCCCTTTGAGATTCTGGGCTTGTCATCAGAAGAGGCCAGCATTGCCCTGGGTCATTCCACACCTGGCCCTTTGTGGGGACCAGCTGGGGCTGGAAGAGGATGGTCCCATGTTCCGGAAGCTTCTCGAAGGATGGGCCGCCTGGTGGCATGCGCTTCTGGGCCAGGGCTGGGCGGGAGGGAGGGCAGAGGCCGGGGAAGTATGCTGGACACTGAGGGCGCCGGGTCCTCTCTGCCACCTCCCTGATCTTCCCAGCACAGCTGTGCTTGGCGCCCCCGCAATCACAGCAGAGAGGTAGGGGTGAGCCGTCCCTGAGTCAGCCCAGGCAGCCCGCCCTCCCTGCGTCCTCTACTCACAGGCCTTGTCTTTCAATCGGTATCAAGTGGATGGGAGACAAATTCGGGAGCAAAGGATCCCGAGTAGCCTATAAATCACAGTAACGACCATTCAGATTAAATCAGTTGCTGTAATAGAATCAATCCAGCTGAAGCCGCTGGTATCCCTGTTTCATGCCCCCTCCAGCCGCTGGTGGGAGAGGGGCTGATCTGAGTTTCCTCCGGTGACCCCTCCAGGCCTGGCCTACAGGCTGGGAAGACAGGCTGGGCCGCCCAGGGCTCCGGAGCCACCAGACATTCCTGCTGTCCTCTTTCTTTTCCAGACAGTGGACTTAGACCAGAGGAGGCCCAGAAAGACGCCTGTGCCCAGGGCGGTTCAAAAACCATCAGACAGATCAGGAGCCTCACCCAGAGCCAGGATTCCAGGCTGAGCAGCCGCGCCCGGGGCAGGACTGGAGGCTGGGCCATGGCCCCAAGTCCCCGAGCAGCTGGGCGGTGTCCAGGGCATTGGTGTCCAGCGGGAGGCCCTGCTGAGCGCTCGGGGTGTCCGAGGCTGGGCCCCTGGCTCCCTGCAGAGGCCCTCGCTCTTCCGGCCTCAGATCCTGGCTTGCGCTCTGAATGCTGGGCCAGGTGCACACCTGTTCTGGAGCCCGCGCCTCTCGCTCTTTTTTTTCCCTGAGATGCAGTCTCGCGCTGTTGCCCAGGCTGGAGTGCAGTGGCGAGATCTCGGCTCACGGCAACCTCTGCTCCCTGGACTCTCCTGCCTCAGCCTCCTGAGTAGCTGGGATTACAGGCACACACCACCATGCCCTGTTAATTTTTTTTCCAATTTTTAGTTGAGACGGGGTTTTGCCATGTTGGCCAGGCTGGTTTCCAACTCCTGACCTCATGATCCGCCTGCCTGGGCCCCCTAAAGTGCTGGGATTACAGGTGTGAGCCACCGCGCCCGGCCAAGTACAGACTTTTCCTAATGCACACGCTGGGAGAGCTCACCACGTAGAGACACTGACTCAGACAACAACTAAAA
The DNA here is from genome assembly GCF_030222135.1 of Aotus nancymaae. NCBI lineage: Eukaryota > Metazoa > Chordata > Mammalia > Primates > Aotidae > Aotus > Aotus nancymaae. The sequence goes on from NW_026988510.1 coordinate 954,806, forward strand.
AATATTGTTTATTAAAATGAAGTCCCTTGAGCCAAGAAGTTGCAAAATGTTAGTAAATTTAACTAGTGACTGTAACACAAAACCTAGTAAACAAAACAAAATGAACTTGAGACTCAACAGGCCCTCCCAAGATGGCGGGAGGACTCCGCGGGGGCCTGGAGGATGTCACAGCCTGTCGTGGCCTTGGGGGATCCGTGGAGTGAAAAGCTATAAACTTGGTTGGAAAAAAAAAAGAACTGCAGATTTTATAGCATTTAAAAATGTTGGCTGGGCACGGTGGCTCACGCCTGTAATCCCAACACTTTGGGAGGCCAAGGTGGGCGGATCACAAGGTCAAGAGTTCAAGACCAGCCTGGCCAACATGATGAAACCCCGTCTTCACTAAAAATACAAAAAAAAAAAAAAGAAAGAAACTAGCTGGGTGTGGTGTCGCATGCCTGTAGTCTCAGCCACTCGGGAGGTTGAGGGAGGAGAATTGCTGGAACTCAGGAAACAGAAGTTGCAGTGAGCCGAGATCACGCCACTGCACTCCAGCCTGGGCGACAGATCGAGACTCCATCTGAAAAAAAAAAAAGTGAAAGGTTAGCTGGGCACGGCAGTGACACGTGCGTGTGGTCCCAGCGACTTTACAGGCTGAGGTGGGAGGATCGCTTGAGCCCAGGGGTTCCAGACCGGTCTGCGTAACTGTAGAAAATAAAAATACGAAGTTCCTCTTCAAAGTCTTCCTGTTAGTTCATTATAAATAATAGCTTTTGAAGAAGTTAATTTACTCCAGACCCTTCGCTAATACTGCTGAACAGCTGTTAGTCATAACACAGAAATGCACATCCAGTGTCCTTGGTTCTCAGAATGTCACGTAGATGTTTGCCCTGGCAAGTCTGGGATCCTAGCTTGTTTCCCTTCCTTATGCGGAAGTAGTTTTGCCTCTCTAGGCATTCCTGAGTGACCCCCTTTTCCGCTGTTGCCCGCTGCCTGTGCCTATTTAGGAAAGTCGTAAGTGGTCAGCCAACCGGGCGCAGCCTCGACTGTGAGTGGGATCAGGACACGGCGGCAGGGTGGGTGTGTTCCATCTGAGCGGCCCGGCCTGCTTCGTTCCGTGTACTCTTGTGGCAAACTGCGGTTGACTGTACCCTTTCTGCAGAAAGCAAAGCTGCCTTGCTGTGAGAAAACGCATATTCGGGGGCTGCTGCTTTTGCGGCAATGAAAATTTACATGTAACAGCAACAAATTGAGGCTGTGTTGCTATAAATTAAAAAAAAAAAATTAGCTGAGGCGTGGTGGCACACGCTTGTCCCAGCTACTCAGAAGGCTGAGGCAGGAGGCTTGCTTGAGCCCAGGAGTTCAAGGCTGCAGTGAGCTATGATTGCACCACTGCACTCCAGCCTGGGCGGCAGAGAAAGACCCTGTCTCAAAAAAAAAAAAAAAAAAAAAAAAAAATAGCCGGCCCTGGTGGTGCCTGAGGCCGGGAAACCAGCGAGGTGGACCCACGTCCTGCAGCAGGAGGGCTCAGGGCCCTGGAGAGCAGGGAGAGGAGGGGATGCCCACGGGAGTTCCTGAAGTCAGAGGCGGAGGAACAGGGTGAGAAAAGACAGAGAACACCTGCAGCTGAGACGCCCCGCAGAGCTGAGCGGAGAGCGCAGACTCCGCCGAGTTCCCGGACAGCAGAGACGCGGGGCGACTGTGGGTCAGTAGGTCTGAAAGCCAGCGCGGGGTGTATGCAGGCCGCCCAAACTGTCTCAGAAGTAGAAATCTTGAGTAAACCTCAGCCCTAAGGAAACCGAATCTGCAATCGGACACCCCACTTCCTCCACAAAGAGGCCTCGTCCTGTGGTCGCAGACGCCAATGTATCCACCCTTCAAAATCCTAAATAAAACGTAGGTCCTGCACCCACACCCCAGGCAGGAAGCGTGTTGGAATTCAGCTTTCCCAGCGTTGTAAAGGCACGTGGCCCACAGGGCTCTGAGACCCCTGAGCTGAGCCTCTGTCCGGGGTTGCCACTGAGGCCTCCGGAAACAGCGGATAGGGCTGTCTCCACACAGCCTGGGCTTCTTGGACAAATTAATTTACTGCAAACATTAAAAAACAAAACACCCTTTGATTTTCAGAGCTTTTGGGGTTTTGAAATTGGAAATAAGATTCCAAGACCTGGAGCAACAGTCAGATTAAATATAATAATTCACTCTCCACACGCACACACACAACCAAGCAGGGTCCGTCCCAGGAGCAGCAGGAAGCCCTCCAGGAGTTCATCCTAACGGAGCGAAGACGAAAAGTATCACCGATTTAGTAGAAACGAGACATTTCCGCGGAACCATCAGCAGCTAGGCATGGCGGCGGCTGAGTCAGCCCGTTGCCCACCGCTGGCCTCAAGGAAGCTTTAACAAGGAACATGAAGCTGCTCTTGGGATTCAGATGGAGGCGGGGGCTGGGCGTGCTGCCGCGCTGTGATGCACAGCACTGTGCTTGAGCCTCGGAGCTTGTCAACACGGGCGACCAGCCTGGGCAACATGGTGAAACCTGTTTCTACAAAAAATACAAAAATTAACCAGGCGTGGGGGCAGGCGCCTGTAATTCCAGCTACTCGGGAGGCTGAGGCAGGAGAATCGCTTGAACTGGGGAGGCGGAGGTTGCAGTGAGCCAATATCGTGTCACTGCGCTCCAGCCTGGGTAACAGAGCAAGATGCAGTCTTAAAAAAAAAACAAAAAGAGAAAAAAAAGTAAAGGACCAGGAACAGCTCAGACCGTGCTGTGGAGGAAACCAGAGGGGGTGCCCCGTCCTGCCAGACTCCAAGGCCTCGGAGAAGCTACGGGAGGTGGGAGGAGCCCAGCCTGGAGACAGGGACTTGGACCAGGCAGGGTTGGGAGCAGGGGGCACGGGGGCACAGGGGCAGTGCGGTGGGGAGAGAAGGGCGACTCGGTGAACGTGCAGGGCTGCACTTCACACCACGCACAAATGCATTTCCAGTGAACTAACGGCTTCAGTGAGAAAAGCTAAGCTTTGTAACGTTTAGAAGAACTACGTGAAAATGTATTTAAAAGCTTTGAGTAAGAAATGCTTTTTTTAGGACAAGATCCCAAAAACCCAAACCATAAGAAAGTAGAGATTAATGCATTTGAATATATTAAAACTTAACAATTCTGCACATTGATCAATAGAACAAATGAAGCCAAAGGCCAGCCACGTAACCCACGTACAATCACGAGAAATAGCGACCAGCCAACAGGAAATGGGCAAAGAACCGGAACAGGTGACCTGCAGAGTAAGAAAACCAAATGGCCCAGAAACAGAGTGGCGATGTCCCCGCTAGCTGGTCATCAGGGAAATGCAAGTTCAAATCAGAAGATTCCACCTCACACTAAGCACCGAGGCGAGAACCGAGCGGCTGGCCAGGGGCTGCTGACCTGTTGGTGACATGGAGCGTCTCACCCCCGCCGTGCACAGCCTCCTCGGACGGCATCAGGCAAAGCTGAGCACGTGGAAGGCATCTGGGCCTATGGTCCGGTGACTCCACTCGCAGGAATGTTTTCTGGAGAAATTCTTCCACTGTGCAAGAGGCCGCACCTGCGGCTTTGCTCTTGGAAGGGGAGCGTCCAACCGCTGGGGTCAGCGTGCGCCCCACAGGGCGACCGAGGACGACCAGGTGAGGGAGTCCACGTGGGAGCCGGAAACATCCCTCACAGAGGACCCGAGCTCTGCCAGACGTGCCAGCACTGAAACCTAGACCCACAACACCACGCACGCATCGGAGCCCTGTGAGCGGCCAGCCCCATGGGCTGGGAGGGCGCCCACCTGGTGAGAGCCAGAGGCTCAGGAGGCCGGAGGGCTCAGGCTCCATGAACCTGGCGGGGAGGTGCACGGGGTTGGCCGTCATCTCTCTTCTGTCCTCGATGTTTAAAATGGCTTTAAAAAATGTTCTTAAGCCATATTAGTAGATTTCACTGTCCTGGGGACAGCAGAAGCGGGACGTGAACACATGAGCTTCCTTGCAGACTGGGAGGGGCCGTGTGGTCCCCGCCGGAGGATTAGAAAGCGTGAGTCCACCTGGGCCCACCTCCCCACATCCCAAGCTCAGCCTGGGGCCAGCTCTGCCGGCTCCCATGGGCCCTTGAGGCTGCTCTGATCCTGCTGTGGCTGTCACCAGATGCTGGGGCCTGGGGCACCCGCACCTGGAGTGTGGCTCTGAGGCCAGCTCTGTTTATGGACACGTGTGTCTGTGCGTGTATGTTTGTGTGTGTGTGCATGTGTGCAGGCGGACAGTCCATTCACCTGGCACGAGGTGTCGTCTTTTTTCCAGCTAAGAGGCGGCTGTTCCCCATCGAAGTGGGAGTGCCAGGCACGCCGGGCACGCGGCTGATGCGGTAAAGATGCCACGTGCTGCTGTCTTAATGGGCTTGGCTGCGAGACCGGGGAGAGCTGGCAGGTGGACATGAGGATTGATGACTTTGTGACCTGCAGCCATTCTGGGATAACTGAATGGTTGTGAGCGACCAGACTGTCAATGAAGGACGCGTCCTGTGAGCTGATGACGACGGGCTGCCTGGGTGGGCACTGGATCATGCTTCAGAGGACCAGGGCTGTGGCTAGGGCCACCACAGGTGAAGGACGCCAGATGTGCCCCCCCCCACCGCACCCCGAGCCTGAGCCTGGGCCGCCCGACAGCGCCCCCACGTGGACACACGCACATCCTGCACCCACGCCCCCATGTGGACACACGCATGTCCCCACAGGCAGGTTCACGCCGGAGGCTGCAGGAAACCCAGTCACCAGCACACACGGCGACTCCGTCTCATTCCTCTGTGACGCGGCCGCGCGTGTGCGACGTGCTGGACACACACTTGCCGATGTCACACACACACGCCCATGTGCCCCAGGGAATGAAGCTAGGAAGGGCGTCCCCAGAGAGGCTGCATCGCACATGGCAGACGCACAACAGGGCAGCGGGGGAGCGTCCAGCCCAGGATGGTCAGGGCCTGGCTGGCGGAGCCTGGGGCCCTGCACCTACCCTGTGCTCCTGAGGTCCTGGAAGCACAGTGGGTTTTGAAGATGCGCTCGCTGGCCTGTAGGCACCAAGCTCCATCCATCCCAGCTGGTCAGGGACTGAGGGCAAGACGAGGACCCCCTGCTGAGCCTGCAGCCTGCCCTGGGAGCTGGGCTAGAAACCTTCTGAAACGTGACTTCATGGGACCCTCTCATGCCCTTGCACGAGTGCCCCTTATTCCTGTGTCACGGATGAGGACACAGGCCCTGAGTGGCCGAGGGACCCATCGGGGGCAGGGCTGGTGCCGGCTGTCCCACTTTAAAGACTTGCCACAGCTTGGGACCCACGGAGGGAAGGTGAGGGGACAAAGGGCAGAGCTGGGCCCTGGGGCAAGGCCAGTGGCAGCGCCAGGCTCCTGGACACAGCAGATGGCCCCAGGGGACTGGCCCTGCCCCGCCTGACCAGGTCTCGGGAGTTCAGGGTCTCCATCCAGTCAGACTGCGGACCAGTCGGCTGCCAGCCAAGGCCATGGGACACCCTCCTTGAGACTCTCAGGGTGAGGCTCAGCTCCTGATGACCGAGTGGCCTCCGCAGGGCACTCCCTCCCCAGATCTGCCTGGCTCAATGCACATCCATCCTGGGCCCTCCCGGCCTTACCTGGCCAAGCCGTGGCTGTGCCTGCCTGCCTGGACCTCTCCCTCCTGACTGGGTGCGTTCTGCAGACAGCAGCATCAGTGCTGCACGGAGGGGCTGCGGCCCGATGCCCACAGCACGCACCACATCCGTAAGCTGCGCCCAGTCCAGCCTGGTGGCTCCTTGTGTGAGCCGGAGCTTGCGGCCAGTGCCACAGAGGGGACAACCTGGGGCTCTGACCCCAAGCAGAGGGGACAACCTGGGGCTCTGACCCCAAGCAGAGGGGACAACCTGGGGCTCTGACCCCAAGCAGAGGGGACAAACTGGGGCTCTGACCCCAAGCAGAGGGGACAACCTGGGGCTCTGACCCCAAGCACAGGGGACAACCTGGGGCCTTGACCCCAAGCAGAGGGGACAACCTGGGGCCTTGACCCCAAGCAGAGGGGACAACCTGGGGCCTTGACCCCAAGCCCATGGTTCCCACGTCGCCCTCAACTCAGCTGCCTCAGCTGCTCATGTGCAAAGCTGGCTGTGCGCCGCCTTCAGCAGGTGTGAGAACCTTGGGAAGGCACCTGCAGGGGTGTCTGGGCCGGGCGGGCGCCTGGAGTGTGCAGGTCAGCGTGTGCTGCGTGTGTGGGGAACGGCAGCAGTACCCTCCGCCCACCCTCAGACCCGGGACCCGCCCCTTCCCTGCACCTGTGTGTGGCACCTGCGGGTTTCCTACTCAGAGAGAGGCAGATGGGTCCCACGCCGCTACCGTGCGTGTCCATCCCGCGGCAAGTGTGACCCCAAGCCTTGTTCACGGCTGTGCTGGCAGCTGGCAGGGAACGCCATGGCCGCTGTGGGTGACGGATCATGAGCTGCAGTCGCAGGTGTTCATTCTCCAGTGACCTCATCCCTCATACGGCTGCTCACTGCGGCAGAGGCACGTGGGGCGTGATCGTTGATACTGACCCATTTGGTGAGCTGCTCCTCTGCCATGTCGACGTCTTCCATGTGTCAACACAGGGTCCACTTCACTCTCCCAGGCAGAGGGCTGCACTGATCTCCTGCTCTGTAGCCAGGGAGGAGGGACAGAATTGATGCTTAGGGCCCATGAAGCCAGGCTCTGGGCCTCTGGGGAGTGAGAGTCTGGTCCGGCTCAGGAAGGTTCTGGAAGGGCCACTGCGAGCAGCCGCAACGGTGCACGAGGACCTCGCAATGAGAGGAGCCTGAGTGACTCCCACCTTGATCAGAGGCACCGTGTGTGGGAAGCCAGGGTCTGAGTGCAGCTGCCCCCACAAGCAGCGACCACTGGCCTGGCAGAGCACAGCCTGAAGAGGGGGAGGAGGGAGGGAGGGACTGGTGTGCACACAGGGGCCCGTGTGCACGTGTGTATATATGCAGGCCTGTGTGCAAGACATACATGTGTGTGGCGTATGCAGGTGAGACATAGATACACATGGGCATGCAGGTGTGTGAGATATATACACGTGGGGCATGCAGGTATGTGGGATATATACACGTGGGGCATGCAGGTGTGTGATACACGTGGGGTATGCAGGTGTGTGGGACAATACACGTGGGGCACGCAGGTGTGTGATACATACACGTGGGGCATGCAGGTATGTGAGATATATACACATAGGGCATGCAGGTGTGTGATATATATACAAGTGGGACATGCAGGTGTGTGGGATATATACACGTGGGGCATGCAGGTGTGTGAGATATATACACGTGGGACATGCAGGTGTGTGGGATATATACACGTGGGACATGCAGGTGTGTGAGATATACATACACGTGGGGCACGCAGGTGTGTGAGACATACATACACGTGGGACATGCAGGTGTGTGAGACATACATACACGTGGGGCATGCAGGTGTGTGGGATATATACACGTGGGGCATGCAGGTGTGTGAGATATATACACGTGGGGCATGCAGGTGTGTGGGATATATACACGTGGGGCATGCAGGTGTGTGGGATATATACACGTGGGGCATGCAGGTGTGTGGATATACACGTGGGGCATGCAGGTGTGTGAGACATACATACACGTGGGGCATGCAGGTGTGTGAGACATACACGTGGGACATGCAGGTGTGTGGGATTTATACACGTGGGGCATGCAGGTGTGTGAGATATACACGTGGGACATGCAGGTGTGTGAGATATATACACGTGGGACATGCAGGTGCGTGAGACATACATACACGTGGGGCACGCAGGTGTGTGAGATATATACACGTGGGACATGCAGCTGTGTGAGACATACATACACGTGGGACATGCAGGTGTGTGGGATATATACACGTGGGACATGCAGGTGTGTGGGATATATACACGTGGGGCATGCAGGTGTGTGAGACATACATACACGTGGGGCATGCAGGTGTGTGGGACATAATACACGTGGGGCATGCAGGTGTGTGAGATATATACACGTGGGACATGCAGGTGTGTGGGATATATACACGTGGGACATGCAGGTGTGTGGGATATATACACGTGGGACATGCAGGTGTGTGGGATATATACACGTGGGACATGCAGGTGTGTGAGATATATACACGTGGGACATGCAGCTGTGTGAGACATACATACACGTGGGACATGCAGGTGTGTGGGATATATACACGTGGGACATGCAGGTGTGTGGGATATATACACGTGGGGCATGCAGGTGTGTGAGACATACATACACGTGGGGCATGCAGGTGTGTGGGACATAATACACGTGGGGCACGGAGGTGTGTGAGATATATACACGTGGGACATGCAGGTGTGTGAGATATATACACGTGGGACATGCAGGTGTGTGAGATATATACACGTGGGACATGCAGGTGTGTGGGATATATACACGTGGGACATGCAGGTGTGTGGGATATATACACGTGGGGCACGCAGGTGTGTGAGATATATACACGTGGGGCACGCAGGTGTGTGAGATATATACACGTGAGGCACGCAGGTGTGTGGGATATATACACGTGGGGCACGCAGGTGTGTGAGATATATACACGTGGGACATGCAGCTGTGTGAGATATATACACGTGGGGCATGCAGGTGTGTGAGATATATACACGTGGGACATGCAGCTGTGTGAGATATATACACGTGGGGCATGCAGGTGTGTGAGATATACATACACGTGGGGCACGCAGGTGTGTGGGATATATACATGTGGGACATGCAGGTGTGTGAGACATACACGTGGGACATGCAGGTGTGTGGGATATATACATGTGGGACATGCAGGTGTGTGAGATATATACACGTGGGACATGCAGGTGTGTGGGACATATACACGTGGGGCATGCAGGTGTGTGGGACAATACACGTGGTGCACGCAGGTGTGTGAGATATATACACGTGGGGCATGCAGGTGTGTGAGATATATACACGTGGGACATGCAGGTGTGTGAGATATATACACGTGGGACATGCAGGTGTGTGAGATATATACACGTGGGACATGCAGGTGTGTGAGATATATATACGTGGGACATGCAGGTGTGTGAGATATACATACACGTGGGGCACGCAGGTGTGTGAGATATATATACGTGGGGCATGCAGGTGTGTGAGATATATACACGTGGGGCATACAGGTGTGTGAGATATACATACACGTGGGGCATACATACACGTGGCGCACGCAGGTGTGTGAGATATATATACGTGGGGCATGCAGGTGTGTGGGACATAATACACGTGGGGCACGGAGGTGTGTGAGATATATACACGTGGGACATGCAGGTGTGTGAGATATACATACACGTGGGGCATGCAGGTGTGTGATACACGTGGGGTATGCAGGTGTGTGAGATATACATACACGTGGGGCATGCAGGTGTGTGGGATATACACACGTGGGGCATGCAGGTGTGTGAGATATACATACACGTGGGGCATGCAGGTGTGAGATATACATACACGTGGGGCACGCAGGTGTGATATATACACGTGGGGCATGCAGGTGTGAGATATATACACGTGGGGCATGCAGGTGTGTGGTATATATACACGTGCGACATGCAGGTGTGTGAGATATACATACACGTGGGGCACGCAGGTGTGTGGGATATATATACGTGGGGCATGCAGGTGTGTGAGATATATACACGTGGGCATGCAGGTGTGTGAGATATATACACGTGGGACATGCAGGTGTGTGAGACATACATACACGTGGGACATGCAGGTGTGTGAGATATATACACGTGGGGCATGCAGGTGACACACGTACCTGTGGGATATGCAGGTGTGGGGGACATACATGTGGGGCACGCAGGTGTGTGACATACACGTGGGGTATGCAGGTGTGAGACACGTACACGTGGGCACGCAGGTGTGACATACACGTGGGGCACGCAGGTGTGAGACACATACACGTGGGGCATGCCCACTTGCACCGATCTGTTACTGACTCAGTGGCCAGCAACAAGCTGCTGTTCTGCACAAGAACCTCCTCCCACCTCCCAGCAAACGAGGCCAGAAGCTTTGACGTGAAGGCCCGGGAGCTGCGGCTCCTCCGGGTTGGTGCCCACAGTGCTTGCCTGGCTCCCTGCTGTGCCTGGCGCTGCTCCCGACCCTGGTGCCACAGGACAGAGTCCAGGTGGGAGGGAGGCATGGGTGTCGCAGTCTCCATGAACAGGACTTGAAGGGAACAAAGCCCCCACTCCCCAGTCAGTGCTGGAACGGCCCCGAGAGAGCAGCAGCCTCAGTTCAGAGTGGGGAAACTGAGGCGGAGCAGGCTCAGGCCGTGTTGGGCCTGGACACCGGGGAGGACGGCGGCCCTTGGGTGGGAATGTGGTCCCAGCTTAGCACTCCTGAGCTGCCGGGCCTGGCTGCCCCGCAGGACCTCTCGGCCTCAGCGGACCTGCCAGCCTAACGCCTGGGCTGCTGGCCCCGGCCCCATCTGTTGAACGAATGGAGGAGGCAGGAGCTGAGCCCATGTCCTCCCTCCCGGGGAAGGCGCAGGCTGAGGGAAGGCAAAGGGCGGCAGGGGCCTCACCTGGCCCCTGATGAGGACAGGCCGAAAGGACGGTGTGGCGGCTCCCACAGGCTGCGTGTGGGACGTTCCTGCCAGCAGCAGGCATGGTGCCACAGCTTCGGGAGTCCCGCCACCCCCCGGGCCTGAGAGAAGCTGGGCCACTAGTCTGGGAGCAGCTCCTGACAGTACCCCCGTGTCTGGCTGGGGTCAGAGCTGGCTGACTTTTCACGGATTCAAGCTAGCCTCCCAGGAGGTCAAAGGCACCCAGTATGCAGAGAGGGCTTCTGACCCAGCCGGCACCTGCTCCTGGGTCTGAATTGTGTGGTGTGGGGCTGCCCAGCCAGGGACAGGGTGTGTGGGGTAGGCGCTGCCAGCCATGGGGGCTGTGGTATCTGGAGGGACTCAGTCACGGTGACTTAGCTCTAACGGAGCTCCACCTGCGTCTCCAGAGGCCAGGTCAGCACCAGAGGCCAAGACAGGGAATAAACGGGCCTTTAATGGGCTGGGGAGGAGAGGGCGAGTTCCCTCCAGGATGGGCTTGGTCCCGGCTGGCAGAGTGGAGGGGAACCGGGGGCCTAGCCAGGCACTGGCGGACTGTGTGCACAGACGCTGACCAGCCTGGCATAGGGAAGGCTGGAGAGTCACTCGTGACTTCAGGACACAGCATTCCACCGTGTCCTTGGAGCACCATATTCCGCGGCTGCTCGGCGAGCTCCAGGCTCCCTGCGGTCCGTGGCACCGGCAGCGGCAGGTTACCCTGGCTGAGTGTGTGGTATCTACCGTGGCATCGCAGTTTGTGGTTTTGGCAGCACCAAGCTACCCCTGTCATTTTGAAAGGAAGTGATACACACTATCACATAAAGCAAAGGATTATGTAAACTTTTCAGGAATCAGATTTTCAGGGCTAAAGGAGATGCGAATGTAGACTCAGTGGAAGTAAAAATCTTGCTGTGTGAAATCTGACCTTTTCCGAACAGAAGGCATTTCCTTAGCTACTAGCAAGGCCTGGACCCCGCCATCTGGACTGCGGTCTCTGGGTGCCATTCCCTGGGGTCCAGGCCTCTGGCGGGTGGGCGGGCCGCCTTCCCCTGACTGTTCCAGGGTCGGCCATGGGGACGGCACAAGGCCACGTGGTGAGGCAGGAGATCAGGTGTGGTAGGGCTGCGGCCGGGGGTGCCCACCCGTCCTGGAAGGCGGGGCTGGATGCTGCTCTGTGGCCTCACAGGAGCTTGGTGACGACACGCTGAAGTGAGCAGGGGCCCCAGGCCATGCCTGCCTGTCCCTGAGGCTCATGAGCCTGAGATGGGGCTGGTCCCCTGCCCGGCACACTAGCTTATGGCCACCCTTTCAGACGTGCATTCTGAGGGCAGAACGTTCTGGGTAAGTTGAGGCCAGACACTGCTGGGCTGTTGTGGGAAATGCGAAAAAGTTCCTTTTTAAAGTTTCCTTTCTTGTTAAAGAGCAAGTGTGCTAATAACTTTGTTAAGCCCCGTCCTCTGTGGCTGTCAGACGTGCCGTGCTTACAGGCACGTAGTACATTCTGTGTCCTGGTCCTTTAACCAAGACATCTGTGCTGGACGTGCTCACAGGCATGTCCCAGCTCTCCACTGCTTTTACCTGTTTAGAAACGTTCTAAGTCGTTAGCCAGTCGGGTTTTAGTTTAGATCGTGAGGTCTGGCTCCACCAGCAGAGATCAGACACGGCAGCAAGGACGAACCCACGTGCGTAAGGGAGAAATTTGTGTGTTTTCCTTTGCTCATCGTACTCTCGTGGCACGATGGCTGGCGAGGGTCCCCTTCCTGCAGTCCAGGAAGTAAAAATTGCGTTGCTGAAAAATCCTTTGTCTCAGCGCCAATTTTTCTTTTCAGCACCGAGCATCTATTTCCAACAGCTGTGAACGCTACTTCCCAGAGGCTGTGCTCCTGAAAACTGTTCAGAAACTTCTGGATTCTCCATGGTCTCCGTGCGACCCCACTAAGTGCGACGTGGGTGCACCCAACATTCACAACACACCTTCCTGAGGTTTCTGCATCGTTCAAGCCTGTGGGAAAGGCTGGCGAGCCGCAGACATGAGATCAGGGGTGATAGGACAGGTGGGGTTCTGGGTGGAGATGGTGATGGGAGGGAGGGTTCACGGGCTGAGGAGGGGCCGGTGCGGAGACCTGGACAGTCCCTGCGCTGGGGGGTGAGGCGGGGTCCCGGCAGAGCAACCCCAGGGCTGTCCGTCTGCACACTTCCGGTGGCATGTGCCGGCGGACACACAGGACTGTGCAGGGTGGCAGGTGTCCCCACAGCGGGAGCTGCTCTCCTCAGACGCCCGAGACCCGTGGGGCAGGGCTGGCTCTGGGAGGTTTGTGAACCCTCAGCCCCTCCCAGGAGGCCCCCTGGGCACTGCCCAGACCTCCGAGGTGGGCCGGGAGACACTGGCTCTGGGGAGGCTCAGGCATGTACAGTGTGCTGCGCGCAGGTGCAGGCAGGGCAGACGGCATGGGACAGGGCCTTCTTTCCTCCAGTGGAGTCTTTATTTCTTTTTTGGGGGACACCTCGGGGACCCTCCTGGGACCTGCCCTGGAGAGCCCAGCAGTCACAGGGCACTGTGGGGTGGGAGGTGCCTGAGCGTACGGGGCACGCCGCGAAGCTGGTGGTGACCAGGCAAGGGTGGAGTGCGTGGGGCCGGCCACACCGGAGCGTGGCTGCGTCGTACTACACGGCTGAGGTCAGTGGTGACCAGGCCACAATGCAGTGTGGCTGCATTACGCTGCACGGGTGAGGTCGGTGGTGACTAGGCAGAGGTGACACCAGGGACAGGGACAGTCTCCCTAAGCAGCGACAACTGGCCCGAGGCTGGGGCCTCATGAGGTCATTTCATCCCAAACAGTTCATTCTGTGTGCCGTGACTTGCGGGGTTGAGGTTTGACGGAGGCCAGGTCTCCGCCCAGACCCCGTGGTGCTCGGCATGAAGGGGGCGTCTGCCAATCCCTGCCAGACCTCCAGTCCGAGTGCCCAGCCCCTGGCACCTGGGTCATGAGGGGCAGAAGCGCCTGATGAGCTCCTTCTTGTCAGTCTTGCCCATCTGGTTCCGTGGGATCTCCTCCACCAGCACGAGATCCGAGGGCACTGCGTAAGGGGCCAGGACGTCTCTGCAGAGACAAGCACAGCCTGAGGCGTGTGGCCCTGACACTGCCCAGTGGCAGGAACTCAGGCGCCCCTGGGACCCTGTACCTGGCCAGGCACCGTGGCTGTCCTGTGGCCAGGCATATGTACTGGGTGACCATAGCCATCTCTGCCCCAGCAGCCCAGGGGTGGTGACCGCAGGAGGTGGCAGCATGCTGCCATCACTGCTACCACAGAGGCCATGGTGTGTGCAGGCCTTGGGCGAGGTCACCCCTGAGGACAGGGCTGCACACAGTGGCATGCAGGGTGGAGGGCCCCCACACCGGGCCAGGCCTTCCAAGATCCCGCACTGCAGCTGGAACGCCCCGTGTCACCCTATGGCCAGTTCCCCTTCCAGAAGAGACATCTGGAAGGGGTGGGGAGGGGTGAGCAGGCTGGGAGTGGGTGAGCAGGGGCAGGGGCATTTGAGATGGGAAAAGGCCACATGGTTCTGCACACGCCAGCCTGCATAGCAGGAGGCCTCACAGACCCCGCACGGCAGGGACGGCCCCTGAGACTTGACACCTCCACTCAGGGTCCCCTTTCCTCACGGCCAAAACTCAGTGGGTGGGGTCGAGGGCAGGGGGCAGGGATGCGGGGCTGGGATCAGAAGCTGAGACTGTGTGATGCTTGGTGCTCCTCCGTTCACCGTTAAAGAAAGAAGGAAAGGCCGGGCACGGCGGCTCACGCCTGTCATCCCAGCACTGTGGGAGGCCGAGGTGGGCGGATCACCTGAGGTCAGGAGTTCGAGACCAGCCTGACAACATGGTGAAACCCTGTCTTTACTAAAAATACAAAAATTAGCCAGGCGTGGTGGCTCATGCCTGTAGTCCAAGCTACTTGGGAGGTTGAGGCAGGAGAATCACTTGAACCCAAGAGGCAGAAGTTGCAGTGAGCCGAGATCGCGCCACTACACTCTAGCCTGAGCGACTAGAAAAAAAAAAGGAGGGGAGGAAATAAACGAGATTAACTCCCTGAAGGCAGGCGGTCGTGCGGCTGCTGCCCACCAGGTGTGCCTTGAAGGCATCGGCTGCAGCTGACGCACAGGAATGGCCGGCTCAGGGCACGCAGGCTGCACCGAGCCATGTCGGAAAACAAACCCGACCCCTGAATGTTCAGGTTACGAAAAGTCCAGAAACCAAGCATCGTGTTTTCTTGACGCATTTCATGGAGAAGGCACTGCCTGTTGTCCAGAAACGGCCAGAGACCCAGCATGGGCCCCCCGCCCACCTGCCCCTGCCCGAATGCCTCTCAGGACGGAGGAGAGTCGGCCCCGCCTAGCCCCTCACTCCCCAGGGGCAGCTGGCTTCGACCTCAGTGCTGCTGCCAACCTTGACCTCCACATTTTTCTTTTTCTCTCTTTTCTTTCTGAGACAGGATCTCACCGTTGCCTGGGCCAGAGTGCAGCGGCACAGTCGCAGCTCACTGAAGCCTTGACCTCCTGGGCTCAAAGAATCCTCCTGCTGTGGCCTCCCAAAGTGCTCCAGGCACGTCACCACGCCCACCTCCAACCTTCCTATTTCACAGTTACCTAAAACTACTACAGATGTTTACATGGAGGTGTGATTCACACCCAGCTGTCCAATGCACAGTGTGGTGAGGGATGTGCAGTTTTTTTTTTTTTGAGACAGAGTCTTGCTCTGTCGCCCAGGCTGGAAAGCAGTGGTGTGATCTCAGCTCACTGCAACCTCCGCCTCCTGGGTTCAAGCAATTCTCCTGCCTCAGCCTCTGGAGCAGCTGGGATTACAGATGCCTGCCACCATGACCGACTAATTTTTTATTTTTAGTAGAGACGGGGTTTCTCCATGTTGGCTAGGCTGGTCTCGAACTCCTGACCTCAGGTGATCCACCCGCCTCGGCCTTCCACAGTGCTGGGATTACAGGCGTGAACCACTGTGCCTGGCCTGTGTAGGAATTTCTGAAGTTTTATTGAAGCAACTGCCCCCATCTAAGTGGCACCCAGGCTGAAAGGGAACACGGCCGGGTCCCCAGAAGCCCATGCCTGCCTGAGCCTCCCCAGCCTCCGTGTGTAACCAGTGTCTCAACCTCTAACAGTGGACAGACTCTGGTTGAATGAGACTGGGGGGCGGTGGGAAGGGCAGACACCCCTTCCTGGTCACAAGAAGCAAGCGCCAGCAGCTCCCCACTGAGCAGGACGTCATCTGGTGGCTTTTTATAGACGCACTCATCAGGTTCAGGGATGTTCCTTCTGGTTTGCTAAGAGTTTTTTTTTTTTTGAGACGGAGTTTCGCTCTTGTTACCCAGGCTGGAATGCAATGGCGCGATCTCGGCTCACCACAACCTCCGCCTCCTGGGTTCAGGCAATTCTCCTGCCTCAGCCTCCTGAGTAGCTGGGATTACAGGCACGCACCACCGTGCCCAGCTAATTTTATGTATTTTTAGTAGAGACGGGGTTTCACCATGTTGACCAGGATGGTCTCGATCTCTTGACCGCGTGATCCACCCGCCTCGGCCTCCCAAAGTGCTGGGATTACAGGCTTGAGCCACCGCGCCCGGCCTGCTAAGAGTTTTTGCTACAAAAGGGTTCTGAGATTTGCAAATGCTTTTTCTGTATCTATTGAAACATGGTTTTTCTTCTTCGTTCTGTAAATACGGTGAGTTACACAGACCGAGTTTTGAATATGAAAGTGCCCCTCTCTCCCTGGCTTCAGCGCTGCCTGATCATGTCGTGCCGTCTTGGTGTGCGTTAATCAGATGTCATTGCTGATGTTTCGTTAGGGATTTTGTGTGTGTGTCCATCGGGAATCCTGTCCTATCGCTTCCTTGTCCGGCTTTGATTTCAGGACAGCGACGGTCCCGTGAGGGGAGTTAGGAAATGCCCCTCCCTGCTCTGTTTCATCAGAGACTTACTTTGTTGGGTTTGGTTTTATTTTTCACACTAAAGCTTTGATAGAATTGACCAGTGGAGCCTTTGAGGTCGTGTATTTGTTTTACGGTAGTTTAAACGGAGGACTGGAAGTTCACAGATCGGGAACTCGTCCTTTCTTCCACAGTGAAATGGGCAAGCACCGGTCTCAGCCTGAGCTGCGCACAGCGAACGGGGGTTAGGACTGCAGGCGGGGCCGCTGTCACCTGAGCACAGCAAGTGGCCTGGACAGTGAGCGCCCGGCAAGTCCTGGGCTGTGACCGCATGACGGGTGGCCTTCCCGGCCTGGTCCTGCCCCTCACAGGCGGCTTCTCCCCAGCAGGCCCTCAAGTGCCCAGCCCACAGCTTCCTGCCTCAGGGTCTTCTCACACCCACTGTCACTGCCCACACGATGCTGTGTGAGGAGCCTGACTCCAGAGAGATGCACAGAGCAGGGGCGGGCGGCCTGGTGTCCCGAGGAGAGGGCGGCCTGGTGTCCCGGGGAGAGGGCGGCCTGGTGTCCCGGGGAGAGGGCGGCCCTGAGGACAGCCAAGGGCTGAGGAGCATTGGGACTTCAGTTCCTGCACACTTGGACCCTGAAACTCTCCAGCGCAGCTCTGAGCACATGACACCTACCTTTTCTTTCCCACAAGGTGGCTGTTTAACGAAAGCAGCTGCCACTGCAGAGCGGGAGTGCTCCAGCTGTGCCCTGCACACCCGGGCCTCTGTGCTCCCTGCTGTCTGCGGAGCGGGAGTGCTCCAGCTGTGCCCTGCACACCTGGGCCTCTGTGCTCCCTGCTGTCTGCAGACCGGAAGTGCTCCAGCTGTGCCCCGCACACCCGGGCCTCTGTGCTCCCTGCTGTCTGCGGAGCGGGAGTGCTCCAGCTGTGCCCTGCACACCCGGGCCTCTGTGCTCCCTGCTGTCTGCGGAGCGGGAGTGCTCCAGCTGTGCCCTGCACACCCGGGCCTCTGTGCTCCCTGCGGAGTGGGAGTGCTCCAGCTGTGCCCCGCACACCCGGGCCTCTGTGCTCCCTGCTGTCTGCGGAGCGGGAGTGCTCCAGCTGTGCCCTGCACACCCGGGCCTCTGTGCTCCCTGCTGTCTGCGGAGCGGGAGTGCTCCAGCTGTGCCCCGCACACCCGGGCCTCTGTGCTCCCTGCGGAGCGGGAGTGCTCCAGCTGTGCCCCGCACACCCGGGCCTCTGTGCTCCCTGCTGTCTGCGGAGCGGGAGTGCTCCAGCTGTGCCCCGCACACCCGGGCCTCTGTGCTCCCTGCGGAGCGGGAGTGCTCCAGCTGTGCCCCGCACACCCGGGCCTCTGTGCTCCCTGCGGAATGGGAGTGCTCCAGTTGTGCCCTGCACACCCGGGCCTCTGTGCTCCCTGCTGCTATGTTGCCTGATGAGCAAGAGTTCCTGCTCTTTGTGGAGTCACATCTGATGAGCCAAAGCTACCTTCAGAGCTCAGGAGAAGGCGAGTCAGGGTGGAGGCAGGGAGGGTGTGAATGGAGAGGGAACAGAGGGAACAGAACAGAACTGTTCTGAAGGAATCTGCCATAGGTGAGCTCTTCCTCCTGCTCCACCACGTGGGACGTGCCAGCCTCCCCCTCACCTTCCACGGTGACGGTCTCCCGAGGCCTCCCAGCCATGCTTCCTTACAGCCTGCGGAACTGGGAGCCGATTAAACCTGTTTTCTTATAAATTACTGCCTCGGGGACCTCTTTAAGGCAGCAATGGGAGGCAGGCAAATGCCCACGTGGGCAGGGCAGGCCCCACTGAAACCAGCCTTCAAGCCAAACACGGCCTGGAACCTGCAGCCCAGAGCAAGAACTTCTACTCCTGTTTGCCCACTCTTTCCCGACTGTTTCTTTCTGAATAACGCTTTGTAACCAACCAAACGTCCTTTTCCAATGTCACCTACAGCCTGCCCCTCCCCATTCTGTGCCCCCAAAAAGCCTGGACCCAGCCACACCCAACTCTGCGTGGCTAACCACCCTCACGTCTTCTCTCTCTGCTGAGAACTCAGTAAAATTCACCTTCTCCACCCTCCTCACCCATCAAACTGTCAGTGTAACCTCATACTTCTTGGACCCAGGACAAGAGCTAGGGCCGCCCTCACCCCCAGACCACCAAGACCCCACAGATGCCCCTGCCCGCCCCGCCCAGCCCTACCTGGCCCACTCTTTGAGCTCCCTGTGGGACAGCAAGTGTCCTTCTCCAACAGTCACCACAGCAATGACCCGCTGGCCCCATGTCATATCCGGAACTCCAATAACGGCCACATCTGCAGATAGAAGAACAGTATGGGGACGTGGGAACGCCTCAGTGGCACTCGCAGGCTGAAGAGTGCCTGGATGCACAGGGAGTGCTCAGTCTGGCCGCAGCCCTGGAGCCCGTCCTCGGAGAGGGCCACTCCCGTTGCCCGTCCTGGTGCCGGCTGGTCCTGCGGGGAGGGGAGTGAGGGCGGGCTCCTCACGGTGGATCTGGCACTGGGCACTCGCAGGACTCAGCCTTCCCACCCCTGGCTCTCTGCACTCTCCCTCTCGCCCTCCCGCAGGGGCATCACGCAGATGCGAGCTGCGCCCGATCAGGCCTGGGAGCCCCGGTGGGTACGTGGGCGGCGGCTCCAACACTGAGTAGGCTGTGCCCCCATCAGCCCTGTGTGCCCGGGCCACGGCAGGGAGCAGAAGCGAGCGCCACAGGGACCTCTGCCTCATCTGCAATCCTCTAACACGCAGACGTGGAAGGCAGCACCCGTCATCTAGCCCAGCCTCCCGGGCGCAGACCTGGCCACGCACCTGTGATGCTGGGGTGAGCCAGCAGGTGGCGCTCCACCTCCAGGGCGCTGACCTTGTAGCCTCCGGTCTTGATGATGTCCACCGAGGTCCGGCCTCGGATCCAGTACTGGCCGTCCTTAAACACCACGGTGTCCCCTGAGGAAAGGGGGCTCTGGTTACCCCGCACGGCAACCGCAACACAGAAGCAGCCATGCCAGGTAAGCCCACGTTCCTGAAGGTCACGACGTGCATCCCAAGGTGGGACTGAGCCCACGGCATGGGGTCTGCCCCTCCCCACCCTCAGCCGTATGTACCTCCTCCAGGGGCAGGTCAGCAGTGGGCCCAAGGCCTGCCCGGACCAGGAGGTGGCAGAAGCACTGCTGGGCTGTGGGCTGCAGACGCCCTGCATTAGTAAGTCAGCTCAGCCCGTTTCTGTGACAGTCGTCGGTAACCACCAGTCACGGGTGGGATGTGTGGCCTTTTCTAAGCACCAAGCACCCCGCATCAGGGTGCGCGGGGTGAGCCTCGCTCAGGACGGGCGCCAGGGTGCGCGGGGTGAGCCTCGCTCAGGACGGGAGCCAGGGTGCGCGGGGTGAGCCTCGCTCAGGACGGGCGTCAGGGTGTGCTGGGCCACCTGGCTGTGCTGCGCTACTGCTGTAAGGCCCCAGATGGCCTCCCTCGACAGCAGCACACAGGGCCCACTCCTCGTGCAAGCAGGCTCTGGGGGAGGGGCTGAGGCCCATCAGGGCCTGTTGCTGTTTCTCTCAGGTCCATAAAAGCATCCAGGTCAAATATTCAGTAAAACAAGTGAACCAGACACCTCTCAACACCCTGCGGAGGCCCAGCAGTGACTGCCCAGCTCCTCTCGATGGGAGGGGCTCCGAAGCCCACACCGAGGCCCACAGGGAGGGGCAGGCACCAAGGAGGACAGGCCTTTCCTGGTTCCCGGAGCCTCCGCTGGTGTCCACCTCCTGCCCGCCGCACCCGACCATGCTGGTCCCAGAACAGTGGCTGGGCTGCCCCACACTTTCTTCCTCAGGCAAAGCCATGGCCTCTGCTCGTCCCCCGTGAAGTTCCTGGAGCCTCCTGCTGGGAACTGACCTTCCCTGCTGCTTGCTTTCTCAAGTAGCTCAACACAGACGGCACAAGCCACCGAGGGTGGGGAGCCCGGGAGAGCGGCTGCAGCCTCGGAGCCTGCACTCCCGGCCCGAAGCTGTCTCACGGCACATGGGTACAAGGTGCGTGTGCAGCCTGGGAGGGCACGGTACACGTCTGTGAGCGTGCACAGGCACACGTGTGTGCCTGCGGCCGTGGGAGCACGCGGTGCGTGTGAGAGCAGTGCTGAGGCCTCACCCATGCTTGCACACACCCTGCAATCCACAAGGGTTATTAGCTGGAATAAATCATAAATACTTCATTATACATCAAGCTGTTAGACGCAGAAAGGCCTCATCCATCACCTTGCCACTCCTCGAGACCCACGGTGCGCTCCTCAATCTATTAAACAAGACGGATGGGTGTGCCCCGGTGGGCTTCGGGCCCATTTATGGAGTGGAGGGCTGGGCGTTCAGGCAGGACCCTCCCCAGCTCTGGAACTCTGTGCTGACGGGAAGCAGAAGAAATGAAAGGATCCCCACCAGGAGGTGAGCACGCTGTGGCCCTGGGGGAGCCTGACTGGGTGGCTGGCTGGAGGGCTGTTGGCAGGGGTGGACAAAGCCTGTCCCGAGTCCCGTGGGGCCCAATGTGGCTCGTGCTCCTGCTGTGCAGCTTGGCTCCACGTGTCCCCTCTGGACCAGACAGCCACCGGTCTTCCAGCACCATCTCTTAATTGCACCAAGCCACTCCGTCCAGGCTGCTCCTGCTCCACAGCTGCTGACACCTGTGCCCAGGGCCCCCCACGCAGCTTCTGACGCAGGTCCCCATGCAGCAAGGAGCTGCTGGCCTGCTCTGGTCCTGCCGGAGGCCACACTGCCTGCACCCAAGGCTGCCGAGTGCCTGGCACCCTCTCAAGCTGCTCTAAGTGTAACTCTCCAGGGGCCCAGTGTCATCACAGCATGATACATGGGTGCATGTCCTCAGGACAAAGATAGAATCCCAGGTCTGCAGGAGGTGCTGAAGGGGTCACCCCTGGGCTGTACGTACACCCCACACTGGGCCAGTGGGCGACAGAGGCTCCCAGTAGGGCTGGGCCATCGGACACGGCTGAAATCTCTCTGCTCTCCAGGGGCCCCTCCCCATGCTGCCTGAGCCCAAGGGTGTGGCTCCGGTTCTGAGGTGCGGGACACAGGCTGTGGGGAGAGGGCATGGTGTGTGCAGAGAGCATCCTGTAGGAACAGTGGGGGGAGGAAGAGGTGCTGATGCGGCAGGGAGAGGCGCTGACTGGGGGACGGGGGAGGAAAAGGCACTGATGGAGGGCGGGAGGCGGGCAGGAAAGCACTGACCCAGCAGCGGCCCAGACGGACCTCGAGGGAGAGCTGCTGATGAAAGCGACCATTCCTAAAAGGCTCCATCACCTGACTGCAGTTAGGAACCTTCCCTACCTGCAAAGTCACAGGAAGACCAGGGGTGTGGGGGAGCAGTGGGAGGGGGTGTGAGGCCATGATGGCCGCTTGAGGCAGCCACGAGGTGAGCTATGGCGGGTCTGCGCAGGAGTGGGTTGGTAGAGAGCTAAGCTCACACAGGCACATGCCTTGCGTGTAGAGCCCGGGAAGCTGTCCATGCCCCATGACTGCCCAGTGCCGTGTCCTGGTTCCAAAGCTGCAAAACAGTTACACATGGGGTTGAGACTGCACCACGGTCACACGTGGGGCCGAGGCTGCAGGACAGACACGCACGGGGCCAAGGCTGCAGGACAGACACGCATGGGGCCGAGGCTGCAGGACAGACACGCACGGGGCCGAGGCTGCAGGACAGACACACACACGGGGCCGAGGCTGCAGGACAGACACACACGGGGCCGGGGTCGAGGCTGCAGGACAGACACACACACGGGGCCGAGCCTGCAGGACAGACACGCACGGGGCCGAGGCTGCAGGACAGACACACACGGGGCCGGGGCCGAGGCTGCAGCACAGACACACGCACGGGGCTGAGCCTGCAGGACAGACACGCACGGGGCCGAGGCTGCAGCACAGTCACACACACGGGGCCGAGGCTGCAGGACAGACACACACGGGGCCGAGGCTGCAGGACAGTCACACACACGGGGCCGAGGCTGCAGGACAGACACACACGGGGCCGGGGTCGAGGCTGCAGGACAGACACGCACGGGGCCGAGGCTGCAGGACAGACACACGCATGGGGCCGGGGTCGAGGCTGCAGGACAGACACGCACGGGGCCGAGGCTGCAGGACAGACACACACACGGGGCCGAGGCTGCAGCACAGTCACACACGGGGCCGAGGCTGCAGGACAGACACACGCACGGGGCTGAGCCTGCAGGACAGACACACACACGGGGCCAAGCCTGCAGGACAGACACGCACGGGGCCGAGGCTGCAGGACAGACACACGCATGGGGCCGAGGCTGCAGGACAGACACGCACG
This sequence comes from Aotus nancymaae, assembly GCF_030222135.1. Taxonomy (NCBI): domain Eukaryota; kingdom Metazoa; phylum Chordata; class Mammalia; order Primates; family Aotidae; genus Aotus; species Aotus nancymaae. Next base: position 977,741 of record NW_026988510.1, read on the forward strand.
GGGCCGAGGCTGCGGGACAGACACACACACGGGGCCAAGCCTGCAGGACAGACACGCACGGGGCCGAGGCTGCAGGACAGACACACACATGGGGCCGAGGCTGCAGGACAGACACGCACGGGGCCGAGGCTGCGGGACAGACACGCACGGGGCCGAGGCTGCAGCACAGTCACGCACGGGGCCGAGACTGGGAGAAACTGGGGGGGACGGCACAAGGAGCTCTTGTGTGCTATTTCTAACTTCTTGTGAATCTCTTTTTTAAGTAAGTTTTTTTGCTTTTTGGTTTATGGAGCAATTTTCTTCCCAATCTCCAGGAGCATCAACACCCCATCAAGAGATAAGTCACACCAACGTCAGCTTTGGATTATGATCGTGCAACAACTTTTTAAAGAACAAATTCACATAAACTAAGTTTATGAATACAAGGGATGAGTGCTACAAACACAGGAACGGCCCATCAGTGGCTGATTACACACAACCAGACCTCTCTGCACACTGCAAGACCCCCTACGTCTCTGCAGGTGTGTGTGTCTCTGCAGGCACGGATGTCTGCGGGTGTATCTCAGGTCTCTGCAGGCGTGGCTGTGTCTCTGCCGGTGTGGCTGTGTCTCAGCAGGCGTGGCTGTGTCTCAGCAGGTGTGGCTGTGTCTCAGCAGGTGTGGCTGTGTCTCTGCCGGTGTGGCTGTGTCTCTGCAGGCGTGGCTGTGTCTCTGCAGGCGTGGCTGTGTCTCAGCAGGTGTGGCTGTGTCTCTGCAGGTGTGGCTGTGTCTCTGCAGGTGCCAGGGTGTGTGCATGGTGTGCGGGGCCTCAGTGCCCGGGCGTGTGCGTGGTGTGTGGGGCCCTCAGTGCCCGGGCGTGTGCGTCGTGTGTGGGGCCTCAGTGCCCGGGTGTGTGCGTGCTGTGTGGGGCCCTCAGTGCCCGGGTGTGTGCGTGGTGTGTGGGCCCTCAGTGCCCGCGTGTGTGCGTTGTGTGTGGGGCCCTGAGTGCCCGGGTGTGTGCGTGGTCCTGAGTGCCCGGGTGTGTGCGTGGTGTGTGGGCCCTGAGTGCCCGGGTGTGTGCGTTGTGTGTGGGGTCCTGAGTGTCCGGGTGTGTGTGTGGTGTGTGGGGCCCTGAGTGCCCGGGTGTGTGCGTGGTGTGTGGGGCCCTGAGTGCCCGGGTGTGTGCGTTGTGTGTGGGGCCCTCAGTGCCCGGGTGTGTGTGTGGTGTGTGGGGCCCTCAGTGCCCGGGTGTGTGTGTGGTGTGCGGGGTCTCAGTGCCCGGGTGTGTGAGTGGTGTGTGGGGCCTCAGTGCCCGGGTGTGTGGTGTGTGGGGCCTCAGTGCCCGGGTGTGTGCGTTGTGTGTGGGGCCCTGAGCGCCCGGGTGTGTGCGTGGTGTGTGGGGTCCTGAGTGCCCGGGTGTGTGCGTGGTGTGTGGGCCCTCAGTGCCCGGGTGTGTGTGTGGTGTGTGGGGCCCTCAGTGCCCGGGTGTGTGTGTGGTGTGCGGGGTCTCAGTGCCTGGGTGTGTGAGTGGTGTGTGGGGCCCTCAGTGCCCGGGTGTGTGGTGTGTGGGGCCTCAGTGCCCAGGTGTGTGCGTTGTGTGTGGGACCCTCAGTGCCCGGGTGTGTGCGTTGTGTGTGGGGTCCTGAGTGCCCGGGTGTGTGCGTGGTGTGTGGGGCCCTCAGTGCCCGGGTGTGTGTGTTGTGTGTGGGGCCCTCAGTGCCCGGGTGTGTGTGTGGTGTGCGGGGTCTCAGTGCCCGGGTGTGTGAGTGGTGTGTGGGGCCCTCAGTGCCCGGGTGTGTGGTGTGTGGGGCCTCAGTGCCCAGGTGTGTGCGTTGTGTGTGGGACCCTCAGTGCCCGGGTGTGTGCGTTGTGTGTGGGGCCCTGAGTGCCTGGGTGTGTGCGTGGTGTGTGGGGCCCTCAGTGCCCGGGTGTGTGGGGCCCTCAGTGGATGGTGGCAGCTGTGCATCTTTCCCACCCTGGGCATCAGAGGGTGGTGCGGCTCTCAGCCCGGCAAGCCCCAGAGGTCCAGCCCCACCCTCCAGAGTCAGAATCTCCAACCTCACTGCTGCCTACAGCTCCTTCTGGTGTAGGGAGAGACTTCTTGCTGCCCACAGAAAAAAGACCAAGTCCCACGTGTGTCTCCCAGGCCTGGCTGCCTTTGCCTGGACATTTCTGGCATCCTCCTCGCAAAGGCCCCTCTAGGCCAGGACCCTTCAGGGTCCCTCCTGCTGTGCACACATGGCCCCTCTGCTCCAATGCCTCCGGTCTACCTCCCCTGGCCCGTGCCTTGTCTGCAAGGCCTGGACGTCTCCACCCACAGGGGCCGCCGCGCGGCTTCCCTCTCAGCCCTGAGCTTGGCCTTTGGAACACGTCAGGCTTTGTTCCGGCTTCTCAGCGCACAGCAGCCTCAGCCCCAAGGGCTGGCACCTCCCTGCACATTCCCAGACTGCCCAGCACCTGTCTCACCCACCTTGCTGTGCCCCTGCCAAGAGAAAGAGTGGCTGGTTTTGTTCTTCCAGGCTTGGACCCTGCTATCAAGGGTTCAGGAGCATCAGAGCCAGGGTTTTAATAAAGTCCCGGCCAAGCAAGGGCAGGCTGGACACCGTGGGAGGAGGCCCCGCGGCAGTGCGGGTGACCCACAAGGTTCACAGGCTCCAGGGCGACTGGCCGTCCAGAGCCGGAGTGCAGAGGACACGCTCGATCATTGTGAAATGCAGGTCAAACAAGTTAAATTACCTTCACTTTCTTTTTTCGTTTTAGAGACGGGGTTTCACCATGTTGGTCAGGCTGGTCTTGAACTCCTGACTTCAGGTGATCTGCCTGCCTCGGCCTCCCAAAGTGCTGGGGTTACAGGTGTGAGCCACCGTGCCCGGCCAATAACCTTTGCTTTTTATAACAACATAGTTATCAAAATGCATTGATTCCGGAATGAGAGTCGGCTGCCAATGGGCGGTCTATCTCCCCGACCTGACTCTCGCATTGAAGGAGTTTTGTTCTGACAGATAGAATGCAGCACAATACACTGCTACTACCTGGACTGATAAGCTGCTTTCGGATTCAGCGCTATTTCACGCCTCTGCCTTCCACTGTAATTGAAAATAAATCTCCCAGTACTCAGATTCTCTCCCTGGAAATATGGGTGGAGTGTGGCGCTGAGGCCCCTGGTCCCCCGGCAAGAGACCTTGTCTGTGGGCCTGGGAGGAAGCACTCCTGGCCGGGCGCGTCCTGACCCGCACATGAGGTAACAGCAGCACCTGTGCTGTGCAGATCCGGTTCCTGAGCCTGGATGTGGAGCGACACCAGCCCCGCAAAGCTCTGTCCCAGGAAACAAGGTGTGGAGAGGCCCAGACCCAGCCTGTTGGACTTTTGCTCCCAAAGCACTGACGCCAGCGACAAAGTGTGTTTGAAGCTTGGCTCCTGGTCCGTGAGGAAGTGCTGAGGGGACCCCGAGGCCCCTGCCTGAGCCCCTGCCCGAGAGCTCTGCTCTCTGCCTCCGAGGCCCCTGCCTGCGAGCCTGGAACAGGTGCCCCCATGTGGGTACAGAGTGCCAGCTGGAAACCAACTTACATGAAAGGCTCCACCAGTTGCCCCTGGGCAAGGGAGGGGGCTACGAGGAGGACAGACTGAGGCTCGGAGGGGTAGCGGCGCAGGCGGCCTCCACCGAGGCAGGCGCTGGCCATCACCCAGCAGGATGAAAGGTGCTGGAAGCTCCGGTGCCCATGGACACTGGAGGCTCCAGTCATCCATGTCTCCCCTGTGGGCCCGGGTGGAAGAGGCTTCTTGAAGGCAGAGGGAGTCCCAGCGATGGCCTAGACCCAGCTCCCTGACCTGGGCGCAATCCCCACCCGGAGGCTCCCCGACCTGGGCGCAATCCCCACCCGGAGGCTCCCCGACCTGGGCTCAGTCCCCACCCGGAGGCTCCCCGGCCTGGGCTCAGTCCCCACCCGAGGCTCCCCGGCCTGGGTTCAGTCCCCATCTGGAGGTTCCCCGACCTGGGCTCGGTCCCCACCTGGAGGCTCCCCGTCCTGGGTTCAGTCCCCATCTGGAGGTTCCCCGACCTGGGCTCAGTCCCCACCCGGAGGCTCCCCGTCCTGGGCTCAGTCCCCACCCGGAGGCTCCCCGACCTGGGCTCAGTCCCCACCCGGAGGCTCCCCGACCTGGGCTCAGTCCCCACCCGGAGGCTCCCCGTCCTGGGCTCAGTCCCCACCCGAGGCTCCCCGGCCTGGGTTCAGTCCCCACCCGGAGGCTCCCCGGCCTGGGCTCAGTCCCCACCCGGAGGCTCCCTGACCTGGGCTCAGGGCTCTGGGGACGGAAGAGACACCTTATGTTAAAAAGAAGGGGTCACCAAGTGCCAGGATTCAACATGGCTGTGGCACCAGCAACTCTGGAGGCCAGAAAATGATAAAGAAGTGACTTCTAACCCAGAACCCCACACCCAGCCAAACCAGCAACGCAGGCTGAGGGTGGAACGAGGACACAGAGACACGCAAATCTCCAATACGGACCCAAGCGCCCCGCCTCAGGAAGCCCCATAGGAAAGCAGTCCCCAGAGCTAGGGGGTGGAGCGGGGAGGAGGAGGACATGCGGGCAGGGGCAGAAGCCCTGACCCGGCAGGAGGGAAGGAGCGGCTGTGAAGGGGAAGGAGGCTGGTGGCGAGACCAGCCCAGTCCATGAGGAACTGGTACCTAGACCAAGAAAATCGAGACTTTCCTGACTCTGGAAAACAAAGAACAGAACGGCAGTGTCTCCTGGGCTCAGTTCTCAGTGGGGACGCCAGGTCTTAACAGTGCGGACTCTGCACACAACTGAGCCGGGCCGAGCCTGGGGAGGGGCCTCCTGTGGGAGCCACAGAGGCAAAAAGGAGTTGAGGTGGCGGTGCCGTGGCCCTCAGGGCGTGGAGACCACACAGAAGCCGCAGCCGGCGGGTCCTCGGGACGCAGAGACGGCACAGAAGCCGCAGCCGGCGGGTCCTCGGGACGCAGAGACGGCACAGAAGCCGCAGCCGGCGGGTTGGGGGAAGGGGCGCAGCTGTAGTTCTTGTTCCTGAACTGCTAAAACTACTTGGGTCTTTAAACCATGGGTATATAACTTCGGTTTTAAAAAAACCAAAGGAAAAACACTCACCCTTTGCCCAGAGTCCTCATGCGTTTTCTAGGGAACCCAGGCTAAGATACACCTGATGCCCATCTTGTGGGCCTGGTGAGGTCCTGTGGGCCCCAGTGGCCCCGCAGGCTGCAGGGAAGGGCATCTGGCAGGAGGGTTGGGACCGCCCCTCCTCAGCATGGCCTGTCAGCCAGCCTGGTACCTGTAGGCACCAAAACATGGCCCTCTCAGGAGCTGTCAGCATGCACACGTGGCTCAGAGGGAAGAGACGGGCTTCCCCACACAGCCCGGCCAACGAGAGGCCCAGTGGGTCCTTCTGCCAGATGGAAGGGGCTGGGGCGGGTGTGGGCACTTCTGTACCTGTCCTCCCTGTGGTCACCTCTGACCCTGGCTGGCAACCTTGGCACAGGGGCTGGCAGCAGCCAGGCCGGCCTTGGTTCCCACCAGGATGCCTGTGTCCTTTCCCTTGTCCCACAGAGGCCCCGTGTCCTGTAAAGGGAGGACGGCCAGGGGAGTTCTGGCCAAGGACACAAAGGCCCCAAAGGCCCCAAAGGCCCCAGGGCTTCTGAAAAGGCGCCTGCTCTGAAGGAGCAGCTCAGGTGCCACCATCTGACCTCCAATGTGCCACCAGGCCTGGGGCTCAGCATCCACCTCTTTACCACAGGGAGAGGCCGTGGGCCAGAACCGTGATACCGCCGGTTCCCACTGGGCCTCCACGGTGCTCCCCGGCCAGCTCTGGCTCCGCAGGGGAAACCCTGGGTGGCTGGGGCTGCTGGCCCTCTGATTTTCTGCTTCTTGAGGCCAGCGGGTCCCACTAAATCACAAGGTCCCTTTAACCTTTCTGGCCCAGATGTAAGCACCCCATGGCTGAGAGCCAGAGGGTCTGGGGATGCACAGCGACACATGGAACCCTGGCTGGGCCCCGGGAGAAGTGACCTCGGACAGGCTGACAAGTAAGCTGGCACCCGGCAGTGGTGCCCATGAGCATGGAAGGACCAGGCAACAGGGCTGACGCTCAGCCTCGGGGAATGGGGCCACCTGGGCCCAGCTCCCTTCTCCTTCCCTGAGCAGGATGTCTCTGTCTGGGGGTTCTCCAGCCCCCCACTCCCCACTCCCCATCTTTCCCCACGAGCTCCTGGTAATCCTCCAGGGACCCAGGGCTCCTCCCCCCAGTCCTTCCCTGAGAACTCCTGGTGGTCCTCCCAGGATCCCTGGTTCCCCCTGCAGTCCTTCCCTGAGAACTCCTGGTGGTCCTCCCGGGATCCCCGGTTCCCCCTGCAGTCCTTCCCTGAGAACTCCTGGTGGTCCTCCCGGGATCCCCGGTTCCCCCTGCAATCCTTCCCCGCAAGCTCCTGGTGGTCCTCCCGGGATCCCCGGCTCCCCCTGCAGTCCTTCCCTGAGAACTCCTGGTGGTCCTCCCGGGATCCCCGGTTCCCCCTGCAATCCTTCCCCGCAAGCTCCTGGTGGTCTTCCCGGGACCCAGGGCTCTTCTCTATGGAGTTCTGTCATCAGATTTCCTCCCCCGGCTAGAGCCTAAGACCCTCCACCTATGCAGGGACACCAGTCTGCCCCACCGCACACTCCTGACCCCGGTTCCCCCAGGAGGGGCTGCTGCTCCCACCACCTGCCTGGCAGAGGCGCCCACCTCCGTGCTGCCTTCCACGTGGCCCAGGCAGCAAATGTGCCCGTGTGTCTCTGAGCGAGGGCAGGTGGAGTCAGAGCATCGGGAAAGACCATTTTGGCTGTCAGAAGAGCTACCTGAGGGAGACCTTTGACACGTCCCTGAGCAGCGGAGACCCCATGGCCTTGAAGCTCCCTGTGCAATCTTGAGGCAGAAGCAGGCTGTAGGCTTGGAGGCAGGTCAGGGAGGCAGGAGTGGCTGGCATCGAAGCCGGCAACCTCTCTTCTCATCCTGACCCAGAGGAGGCCGCCGAGGAGCTATGGACTGGCTTTGGCCATCCCGGCCGTCCCTGGCTGTGTCCAGACATCCCTGGCGGTCCCCTGTGCCCGACAGCTTATGCCAGAATCCACGTGGTAGGAGGGGCTGGCCAGGGAAAGGGTTAAGTTTAATTTCTCCTGATTTCTATTTAATATCATGCTCTCCCCGCAGGAGCGGCAGCTGTGAGCTGATTGCAGGCTCTCATCACGCAGGCGGCATCGCTAATGGCCTGTGACAAAGGCATGCGGCTTCCAGGCCTTACCCCCGAGAGCCAATTAAACACACATACTCCCTTCCTGTTTGCAGCACATTACAATGAAATTAAACTGAATTTCAAAACCATTTTCTCCTAAAGACATCTCTTTACAATAATTAATGCACGCTATTTCACCCCGGCTGAAACCTGCATGGGTGCCGGGACCGCGGGGTTTCTGCGCCCACAGCCCCGCACGTCACGGGCTGCCCTGCCAGCAGCTCAGAGAGCCCAGCCGTTCGAAAAATCCACAGGGTTAGGGTTCCTGTGCCTTGAGAAAACATCTTCAGCTTTTTATCTGAATTTAAAAATAAAAGAAGAACCAGAGCAGGACGGACTCAAGTCGGGCTCCTGTAATTCCGAATCTGAAGGGGAGTCATGGACAGGCTCAGTCCCCGGACCAGCTTGCATCCTGGGATGTATACAAACGGCAAATCAGCAGGGAGGGTTGACTGTGCCGGCCACGTCCTGTCGCAGACAGGCTTCTAGGCCCCAGTCCCCGGTCCTCTGCTGATGTCCAGCCACAAAGGTGCGTCCTGGGGTCCCTTGGGGAGCCTGTGGGACGCTGCATAGCGCACTGGCCTCTGCTCTAGGGGCTCACAAAATCTTCACTTTGCGAATGTGCTCAAAGACCACACACCTAGCACGCCTGCCTCACAGCAGCACACACTCCAGAGCCTTCGGGAGCCACAGATCAAGCCACAAGGCAGCGAGGCTGCAGGGAACACAGCACCATCCAGCACCCCTCCAGGAGCCCATCCCCCACGCTCTGCTCCCTCCCAGCACCCCTCCAGGAGCCCATGCCCCGCGCTCTCTTCCCTCCCGGCACCCCTCCAGGAGCCCATCCCCCGCGCTCTGCTCCCTCCCGGCACCCCTCCAGGAGCCCATGCCCCGCGCTCTCTTCCCTCCCGGCACCCCTCCAGGAGCCCATCCCCCGCGCTCTCCTCCCTCCCGGCACCCCTCCAGGAGCCCATCCCCCGCGCTCTGCTCCCTCCCGGCACCCCTCCAGGAGCCCATGCCCCGCGCTCTGCTCCCTCCCGGCACCCCTCCAGGAGCCCATGCCCCGCGCTCTCTTCCCTCCAGGCACCCCTCCAGGAGCCCATGCCCCGCGCTCTCTTCCCTCCCGCACCCCTCCAGGAGCCCATGCCCCGCGCTCTCCTCCCTCCCGCACCCCTCCAGGAGCCCATCCCCCGCGCTCTCCTCCCTCCCGCACCCCTCCAGGAGCCCATCCCCCGCGCTCTCCTCCCTCCCGCACCCCTCCAGGAGCCCATCCCCCGCGCTCTCTTCCCTCCAGGCACCCCTCCAGGAGCCCATGCCCCGCGCTCTCTTCCCTCCCGCACCCCTCCAGGAGCCCATGCCCCGCGCTCTCCTCCCTCCCGCACCCCTCCAGGAGCCCATCCCCCGCGCTCTCCTCCCTCCCGCACCCCTCCAGGAGCCCATCCCCCGCGCTCTCCTCCCTCCCGCACCCCTCCAGGAGCCCATCCCCCGCGCTCTCTTCCCTCCCGCACCCCTCCAGGAGCCCATGCCCCGCGCTCTCCTCCCTCCCGCACCCCTCCAGGAGCCCATCCCCCGCGCTCTCCTCCCTCCCGCACCCCTCCAGGAGCCCATGCCCCGCGCTCTCCTCCCTCCCAGCACCCCTCCAGGAGCCCATCCCCCGCGCTCTCCTCCCTCCCGCACCCCTCCAGGAGCCCATGCCCCGCGCTCTCCTCCCTCCCGCACCCCTCCAGGAGCCCATCCCCCGCGCTCTCCTCCCTCCCGCACCCCTCCAGGAGCCCATCCCCCGCGCTCTCCTCCCTCCCAGCACCCCTCCAGGAGCCCATCCCCCGCGCTCTCCTCCCTCCCGCACCCCTCCAGGAGCCCATGCCCCGCGCTCTCTTCCCTCCCGCACCCCTCCAGGAGCCCATGCCCCGCGCTCTCTTCCCTCCCGGCACCCCTCCAGGAGCCCATGCCCCGCGCTCTCTTCCCTCCCGCACCCCTCCAGGAGCCCATGCCCCGCGCTCTCTTCCCTCCCGCACGCCTCCAGGAGCCCATGCCCCGCGCTCTCTTCCCTCCCGCACCCCTCCAGGAGCCCATGCCCCGCGCTCTCCTCCTTCCCGCACCCCTCCAGGAGCCCATCCCCCGCGCTCTCCTCCCTCCCGCACCCCTCCAGGAGCCCATGCCCCGCGCTCTCCTCCCTCCCGGCACCCCTCCAGGAGCCCATGCCCCACGCTCTCCTCCCTCCCGCACCCCTCCAGGAGCCCATCCCCCGCGCTCTCCTCCCTCCCGCACCCCTCCAGGAGCCCATCCCCCGCGCTCTCCTCCCTCCCGCACCCCTCCAGGAGCCCATGCCCCACGCTCTCCTCCCTCCCGCACCCCTCCAGGAGCCCATCCCCCGCGCTCTCCTCCCTCCCGCACCCCTCCAGGAGCCCATCCCCCGCGCTCTCTTCCCTCCCGCACCCCTCCAGGAGCCCATGCCCCGCGCTCTCCTCCCTCCCGCACCCCTCCAGGAGCCCATCCCCCGCGCTCTCCTCCCTCCCGCACCCCTCCAGGAGCCCATGCCCCGCGCTCTCCTCCCTCCCGGCACCCCTCCAGGAGCCCATCCCCCGCGCTCTCCTCCCTCCCGCACCCCTCCAGGAGCCCATCCCCCGCGCTCTCCTCCCTCCCGCACCCCTCCAGGAGCCCATGCCCCGCGCTCTCTTCCCTCCCGCACCCCTCCAGGAGCCCATGCCCCGCGCTCTCTTCCCTCCCGCACCCCTCCAGGAGCCCATGCCCCGCGCTCTCCTCCCTCCCGCACCCCTCCAGGAGCCCATCCCCCGCGCTCTCCTCCCTCCCGGCACCCCTCCAGGAGCCCATCCCCCGCGCTCTCCTCCCTCCCGCACCCCTCCAGGAGCCCATCCCCCGCGCTCTCCTCCCTCCCGCACCCCTCCAGGAGCCCATGCCCCGCGCTCTCTTCCCTCCCGCACCCCTCCAGGAGCCCATGCCCCGCGCTCTCTTCCCTCCCGCACCCCTCCAGGAGCCCATCCCCCGCGCTCTCCTCCCTCCCGCACCCCTCCAGGAGCCCATGCCCCGCGCTCTCCTCCCTCCCGGCACCCCTCCAGGAGCCCATCCCCCGCGCTCTCTTCCCTCCCGGCACCCCTCCAGGAGCCCATCCCCCGCGCTCTCCTCCCTCCCGCACCCCTCCAGGAGCCCATCCCCCGCGCTCTCCTCCCTCCCGCACCCCTCCAGGAGCCCATGCCCCGCGCTCTCTTCCCTCCCGCACCCCTCCAGGAGCCCATGCCCCGCGCTCTCTTCCCTCCCGCACCCCTCCAGGAGCCCATGCCCCGCGCTCTCCTCCCTCCCGCACCCCTCCAGGAGCCCATCCCCCGCGCTCTCCTCCCTCCCGCACCCCTCCAGGAGCCCATCCCCCGCGCTCTCTTCCCTCCCGCACCCCTCCAGGAGCCCATGCCCCGCGCTCTCCTCCCTCCCGCACCCCTCCAGGAGCCCATCCCCCGCGCTCTCCTCCCTCCCGCACCCCTCCAGGAGCCCATGCCCCGCGCTCTCCTCCCTCCCGGCACCCCTCCAGGAGCCCATCCCCCGCGCTCTCTTCCCTCCCGGCACCCCTCCAGGAGCCCATCCCCCGCGCTCTCCTCCCTCCCGCACCCCTCCAGGAGCCCATCCCCCGCGCTCTCCTCCCTCCCGCACCCCTCCAGGAGCCCATGCCCCGCGCTCTCTTCCCTCCCGCACCCCTCCAGGAGCCCATGCCCCGCGCTCTCTTCCCTCCCGCACCCCTCCAGGAGCCCATGCCCCGCGCTCTCCTCCCTCCCGCACCCCTCCAGGAGCCCATCCCCCGCGCTCTCCTCCCTCCCGCACCCCTCCAGGAGCCCATGCCCCGCGCTCTCCTCCCTCCCGGCACCCCTCCAGGAGCCCATGCCCCACGCTCTCCTCCCTCCCGCACCCCTCCAGGAGCCCATCCCCCGCGCTCTCCTCCCTCCCGCACCCCTCCAGGAGCCCATCCCCCGCGCTCTCCTCCCTCCCGCACCCCTCCAGGAGCCCATCCCCCGCGCTCTCCTCCCTCCCGGCACCCCTCCAGGAGCCCATGCCCCGCGCTCTCTTCCCTCCCGCACCCCTCCAGGAGCCCATGCCCCGCGCTCTCTTCCCTCCCGCACCCCTCCAGGAGCCCATGCCCCGCGCTCTCCTCCCTCCCGCACCCCTCCAGGAGCCCATCCCCCGCGCTCTCCTCCCTCCCGCACCCCTCCAGGAGCCCATGCCCCGCGCTCTCTTCCCTCCCGCACCCCTCCAGGAGCCCATGCCCCGCGCTCTCTTCCCTCCCGCACCCCTCCAGGAGCCCATGCCCCGCGCTCTCTTCCCTCCCGCACCCCTCCAGGAGCCCATGCCCCGCGCTCTCCTCCCTCCCGCACCCCTCCAGGAGCCCATCCCCCGCGCTCTCCTCCCTCCCGCACCCCTCCAGGAGCCCATGCCCCGCGCTCTCTTCCCTCCCGCACCCCTCCAGGAGCCCATGCCCCACGCTCTCCTCCCTCCCGCACCCCTCCAGGAGCCCATCCCCCGCGCTCTCTTCCCTCCCGCACCCCTCCAGGAGCCCATGCCCCGCGCTCTCCTCCCTCCCGCACCCCTCCAGGAGCCCATCCCCCGCGCTCTCCTCCCTCCCGCACCCCTCCAGGAGCCCATGCCCCGCGCTCTCTTCCCTCCCGCACCCCTCCAGGAGCCCATCCCCCGCGCTCTCCTCCCTCCCGCACCCCTCCAGGAGCCCATCCCCCGCGCTCTCCTCCCTCCCGCACCCCTCCAGGAGCCCATGCCCCGCGCTCTCTTCCCTCCCGCACCCCTCCAGGAGCCCATGCCCCGCGCTCTCTTCCCTCCCGCACCCCTCCAGGAGCCCATGCCCCGCGCTCTCCTCCCTCCCGCACCCCTCCAGGAGCCCATCCCCCGCGCTCTCCTCCCTCCCGCACCCCTCCAGGAGCCCATGCCCCGCGCTCTCCTCCCTCCCGGCACCCCTCCAGGAGCCCATGCCCCACGCTCTCCTCCCTCCCGCACCCCTCCAGGAGCCCATCCCCCGCGCTCTCCTCCCTCCCGCACCCCTCCAGGAGCCCATCCCCCGCGCTCTCCTCCCTCCCGCACCCCTCCAGGAGCCCATGCCCCACGCTCTCCTCCCTCCCGCACCCCTCCAGGAGCCCATCCCCCGCGCTCTCCTCCCTCCCGCACCCCTCCAGGAGCCCATCCCCCGCGCTCTCTTCCCTCCCGCACCCCTCCAGGAGCCCATGCCCCGCGCTCTCCTCCCTCCCGCACCCCTCCAGGAGCCCATCCCCCGCGCTCTCCTCCCTCCCGCACCCCTCCAGGAGCCCATGCCCCGCGCTCTCCTCCCTCCCGACACCCCTCCAGGAGCCCATCCCCCGCGCTCTCTTCCCTCCCGCACCCCTCCAGGAGCCCATCCCCCGCGCTCTCCTCCCTCCCGCACCCCTCCAGGAGCCCATCCCCCGCGCTCTCCTCCCTCCCGGCACCCCTCCAGGAGTCCATCCCCCGCGCTCTCCTCCCTCCCGCACCCCTCCAGGAGCCCATCCCCCGCGCTCTCCTCCCTCCCGGCACCCCTCCAGGAGTCCATCCCCCGTGCTCTCTTCCCTCCCGGCACCCCTCCAGGAGCCCATCCCCCGCGCTCTCCTCCCTCCCGCACCCCTCCAGGAGCCCATCCCCCGCGCTCTCTTCCCTCCCGGCACCCCTCCAGGAGCCCATGCCCCGCGCTCTGCTCCCTCCCGCACCCCTCCAGGAGCCCATGCCCCGCGCTCTGCTCCCTCCCGGCACCCCTCCAGGAGCCCATCCCCCGCGCTCTCCTCCCTCCCGCACCCCTCCAGGAGCCCATGCCCCGCGCTCTGCTCCCTCCCGGCACCCCTCCAGGAGCCCATGCCCCGCGCTCTCTTCCAGGAGCCCCTCCCGCCTGCACACTGTGTCCCCCGAGCTCTCTCTCTGTGGAAGGACATGGCGCAGGCATGTTTCTGATTTTGGGCCAGCAGATTCTGATGTGTGAAAATGGGCCTCTCTTTTTGGAAAATATTACTTCAGATTATTATAAAATAATGACGTCTAGCACAAAATAAAGACAAGCCAAAAGACAAAAAAAAAAAAAAAAGAAAAGGAAAAGACATCCTACCACCATCTCACACCCAGAGTTCAGGAACAAAGTTCCAGTGCAGATCTTCTGGATAAATCCACTGCCTGTCAACACCTGCACACCCAAATAGATCCGCTATCCAAACGTCCAAATGTGCCCCATGGGGCGGGACGTGGGATCCTGGACCAAGTCGGTTTCTCACAAAGGAGGGAGCGGGGCAGGCAGCGGTCAGGGCAGGCTGAGAGAGAGCACGAGGGTGGCAGCGGGGGCTGCCCACAGTCTCGGCTGACTGCCACAGGGTTCCTGGGCCACCTCAATCTGGCGGGCAGGTTCTGCCCCCCCACAGGCCTGTTCCAGCAGGCGGAGAAAGTGCACTAACTGAGGAATGGTGAAGGAACAGCCACCCCGCACCCACCACACTGTAGCAGGGGACTTCGGACCCCGGTGGGAGAAGGGAGATGTGCAGGGCACGAGGGCGGCTGGGCGTGGGGGTGACGAGGTCTCTGGGTGCAGAGGTGCACTTGGGAGGTGGAGGGCGCCCTGGCCCACGATGGGCAGAGGGGCCACAGGAAGGGGTGTGTGGGGTCCAGCGTCTGTGGTCAGGATATGTACTTGCTGGAGCGGCTGCCACGCTGAAGGACAGTGCGGACGTCTTGTGTGGTGGCACCAAGGGACTGACGGACGGGGCCACGGACCCTGCTCTAGAGGCCGGTGGGGAGGCCGGGTGCTCAGAGGGTGCAGCGCCGGAACAGCGGCCTCCAGCCCTACCCGCACCACCCTCGTCTTCTGCCTTTGGCTGAAAGCTCTGGAATTCCCAGCCTTGGCGCCACTGTCCCCTCCCCGCCCCGGGGTCTCCTCCACTCCCGCGGGGCTGGACCCTACCTGTCTTAAACCAGCCATCCCCGGTGAACACGCTTTTAGTTTCTTCTGGTTTATTCCAGTATTCTCGAAACACGGAGGGTCCCCTCACCAGCAGCTCCCCGTCCTTCTCTTCAAACCCTGGGGTCACCTGTGGAAGACGAAGCACGTGCAGGTCAGAGCCGGCACACCCGCCTGGCGGTGACGCTGCCACCCTGCCCATCCGGGACCACGTGCTTTCTGGAACTGAGCGCTTCGTTGGAATGTCTGGAAAACGCAGCTTTCGACAGGTAGAAACCAACCACCCCGAGCTAAGCATTCCGCCGTCCTTGGCACAGGCCCTGGTGCCCTGGCTGGGAGCTGGGTGTCCTTTCGCTCGTCCCAGAACAGCTACAGAAGCGCATGTTGCCACCCCGTCCTCTAGACTTGAGCATGTGACTGGAACCGCCCTCAGCACTCGGGGCCTGGGCTGGATTCGGGCAGCCTGTCCACTTCTAAAACCTGTGCCCAAATCCCATCTTCAGGGTGTTTCTCAAACCAGGGAGCATAGCAGCGGGCATCTGTGCACACCTCGCCCACAGGGGCTGAGGCAGCTCGGAGCGGGCAGTGCCGTCCACAGGGTGGAGGCTCTCTGGAGGTCCTTGTTAGACATGCGGGCACTGCTGCGGCCCCGGGAAGTATAGCCACGGCATTCTTCTATGGTGACTGTGGAGAGGGCAGGAGGGAGGCTGGGTTACACGAGCCTGGGCTGGGGCTCCATGCACATCAGGAGCAGATGGCATGAGCACGTGGGAGGCCCTGGACGTGGTGGGTCTGTGAAGACACCAGCCAAGCCCTTGGCTCAACGGTCAAGAGGGTCTGGGGAGGGCAGAGAAGGAGCAGGGGCTTCAGGTGAGCAGCTGCCAGCTCCACCACCCTCACCCTTCTCAACTGTGACGGCATCTGGCTGTGACCCAGGAGGTCAGGGATGTGTAGAGTCTCACTGAGGCTCATCACCTGCCATCTGGAATGGACTTCAAAAAGCCAGGGGCCAAGGCAGAAGCTGTGAAACCGCAGAACACACTGATGCGACGTGCAGAAAGGAAGCTTACATGCCCCTGGGCCAACACTGCCTCACGGCAGCCTCGGCCAACTGTGTCACCTGCTGCTAACCAGGCAGCCTGGGCTCCTCCGGGAGGGGCGGACGTCATGCACAGGACATGAAATGCCCGCCTCACGCGGTGATGGGCTTTCCGTGCAGTGCCCCAGCCTAACTCCTGCCTGCTCAGACGCTTGTGTTTGTTTTTTCAAAGGAAACCACGGACTTAACCTGGATTTCATGAGATTTTGCACTGCCGTCCTTCATCTGCTGCACTGCAGTGGTCAGACCGGCTACCGGTGAGTACACTTGTGGGACGTGCAGAGACAGCAGGGCCAAGGCCCTAAAAGTAAAATGACATTGAAAGCAGTCCCAGGGAAGGAGGTCAGACTTTACGGAGTTACGCCAACCAAGTCACAGTAAAACAAACACATCCACATCTTCACCGAAGGTGAGTAAGACCAGGAATCTCACCCCTAACATTAAGAATGTCCAGGGTACAATACGAAGTTACTCAACACGGGAGAACCAGGGAAATATCAACTCATACGAAAGAAGAACACGACAGCACGGAGACAGCACAGTGACTGGAGTTACCTGAAAACACCTGCAAACTCTATTACAAAGACGCTCCAGAACTGAGGGCGCTGCGGGAGGCCGAGGTGGGCAGACCGCCTGAGCTCAGGGGTTTGAGACCAGCCTGGGCAACACGGCAAAACCCTGTCTCTACAAAAAAGACAAAAACCAGCCATGTGTGTCGGTGCATGCCTGTAGTCCCAGCTACTTGGGAGGCTGCAGTGAGATGAGATAGTGCCACTGCACTCCAGCCTGGGTGACAGAGTGTCCCCCCCAAAAAAAAGAAAAGAAAAAAAGGAAATAGGAAGGGCAAACGTTTGCACAGACATGGAAAAATAGAAAGTCTCAACCAAGAAATAACAGATACAAAGCAGAACCAAATGAAAATTTTAAAACTGAAAAATACAGAATAAAAAAATGTCACTGGATTGGCTCAATGGCAGAATGACTCTGACACGTGAAGACAGAGCAATAGAAATGTCCAACCTGAACGACAGAGCCAAGTGACTAGGAACACCAGCACACAGAGGGCTAGCACTCACGCTACTGGAGGAACAGAAGGAAAGATGAGACTCAGGTGCAGGAAGGCAAGTGACAAACTTGGGCCAAAAACCCAACATCTGGTGAAAACACAAGCCTATAAATGAAAGAAGCTGAGCAAATCCCAAACAGGACAAAGCAAAGGCCGTACGTCGTCACCCCGTCACTGATGCCTAGACCGGAACAGCGGGTCCCGCGACCGCTGCCTTCTCCATGGAAACAATGGAGGCCAGAAAGAAGCAGAGTCGTATTTTTATTATTATTATTTTTTGAGCCAGAGACGTCCTCTGTTGCTCAGACTGGAGTCCAATGGCATGATCTTGGCTCACTGCAACCTCCTGGTAGCCTCCCAAGTAGCTGGGATTACAGGTGCATTCCACCAAGCCTGGCTAATTTTTGTATTTTTAGTAGACATGGAGTTTCCCCATTGGTCTCAAATTCTTGACCTCAGGTGATCTGCCCCCTCGGCCTCCCAAACTGTGGGGACTACAGGCGGGAGCCACCGCAATGGGCCAAGAGTCATATTTTTAAAATGCTGAAAAAAAAAACAATTATCAACTCAGAATTCCTAATCCAATAAAAATATCCTTCAGGAAGGAAGATAAAATCAAGAAATTCTTAGAGGAATAAAACTAAGATAATCTGTCGCAAGCAGATCTGATCTAAAGAATTACTACAGAATGTCATTCGGACAGAAAGAAACGGGTATCAGAAGGAGACTTGGAACACTAGAGATACGGGCAAGCAGCAGAAGTGGGAAACGTTCGGATGAATAAAGCTGAGTTCCTTTCTTCTCAAGTTGTCTAAAATGTTTTTGACTGTTGAAAGCAAAAATTGCCATTCTGTCAAATGGAGTTTACAACAAATGCAGGAATCATGACAACTGCGACATGAAGGCAGAGGGTCGGTGACCGACACGGAGGCCGGGGTGTGGCTCCACAGTCTTCTGGAAGTGTTAAAATGCTGATTCTAAGCAGACTGTGAAAAACGAAGTCTGTATATTTTATTCCCTGGAACTATTAGTAAAAAAACTATGCAAAGCATTTATGGTCAAACACTTGAGACAAAATAAAACAGAATACGAAAAAATGACGTCAAAGAAGACAGTAAAGTTAAGCAATAAAACCCTCAGGAAACAACAGTAAGCAAATAGGAAAACGGGAGGCTTCATTCTAGCGCGTCAGTCATGACATTAAATGTAAATGGTCTAAACACACCAACTACAAAGCTTGTCAGGCTGGATTAAAAAACCACACATAACCCAACGGTGTGCCGTTTATGAGAAACTTTCTTCAAATACAATCGTACAGGTAAGTTGAAAGCAAAGAGAACAGTATACACCAGGCACACTCCAGTCAAGGGAAATTAAAACAGCTGTATTAACATCACAGTAAAGTCAGAGCACACAGCACGACCAGAAGCATTAAACGTCTAAGACACAATCATTTACAAACGTGAATGTACCGAACCACAGCCTTTCAAAGTATACGAAACAGGCAGTTACAGTTGAAAAATGCAAGCCCTCACTTAGTAAGAGAACACGTGGTGAGAAAAGCAGCAAGGATACAGAAGAACTGAACACCACTATCGAACATGTTCATCTAATTAACAGAACAGACATTTACTAAAGCAAGAAGGACACACCCTTGCCGTCCCCTGGGCTGGAGTGCAGTGGTGCGATCACAGCTCACCGCAGCCTCAAACTCCCAGGTTCGGGTGATCCTCCCACCTAAGCCTCCTGACTAGCTGGGACAAAAGGCATGTAACACCATACCCAGCTAACTTTTTTTAAAAACTTTTTGTAGAGATGGGGGTCTCACCATGTTGCCCAGGCTGGGCTCAAACTCCTGGGCTCAAGTGATTCTCCTGCCCTGGCCTCCCAAAGTGCTGGGATTACAGGTGTGAGCCACCACACCCGGGGAAGAATATATACTCAAGTATACCAGAACATTCTTCAAAAGAAACCACATTCTGGGCCACAAACCACAACTTAACAAATTTAAAAGAACTGAAATATACCAAGTATGTCTTCTGACTGTAATGGACTTGAACTAGAAGCCAATAGCATAAAGATAATGGAAACATATCCAAATATTTGGAAAATAGGTGCCATATTTCTAAATAATTCACAAGTCAAAGAGGAAGTCTTAAGGAACATTTAAAATATTTTGAACTAAATGAAAATAAAAATATATCAAAATTTGGCGATGCAGCTACAGCAATGCTTAAGGGCAATGCACGTCATTAAATGTACATGTTACAAAGACGAGAGGCCTCAGATCAGTAACTGAAGCTTCACCTTCAGCAACTAGAAAAAGAGAAAAGCCAGAAGCAAGCAGAGAAAAATCAACAAAAATCAGTGAAATTGAAAACAGAAAAACAATAAAGAAAAATCAATGTATCCAAAAGCGACTTGTTTGAAAAAAGAGCCATAAAACAGATAAACCTCTAGAAATAACAAAGAAAAAAGAAAGAGAAGACACAACTTACCAACATGAGGCATGGGAGGAACATAACATCAGGCCCTGACATCATTAAAAGGTTATTAGGAGAATTCCCTTTAACATTTTTTTTATCCTGTTTCTGCGGAACCCTGATTAACCTTTCAATGATTTCATGGCCTGAAGGGAAACTCTACACACAAAAAGTTAACAGATTAAATGAACCAACTCCTCAAAAATCATATGTTCCAAAAGTCACCCAAGATGCAACAGAGGACCTGAATAGTCTCATAAGCACTCAAGAAATTGAATTCATAGTTCTTTTTCTTCCAAAAAAGAAACGCTGGTAGGGCACAGTGGCTCACACCTGTAATCCCAGCACTTTGGGAGGCCGAGGCGGGTGGATCACGAGGTCAAGAGATCGAGACCATCCCGGTCAACATGGTGAAACCCCGTCTCTACTAAAAATACAAAAAATTAGCTGGGCACGGTGGTGCGTGCCTGTAATCCCAGCTACTCAGGAGGCTGAGGCAGGAGAATTGCCTGAACCCAGGAGGCGGAGGTTGCGGTGA
Organism: Aotus nancymaae; assembly: GCF_030222135.1. Lineage (NCBI taxonomy): Eukaryota > Metazoa > Chordata > Mammalia > Primates > Aotidae > Aotus > Aotus nancymaae. The sequence goes on from NW_026988510.1 coordinate 997,155, forward strand.
GCCGAGATCGCGCCATTGCACTCCAGCCTGGGTAACAAGAGTGAAACTTCGTCTCAAAAAAAAAAAAAAAAAAAAAAGTTAGCTGGGCTTGGTGGCACACGTCTGTGGTCCCAGCTACTTGAGAGGGCGAGGCAGAAGGATCACTTGAGCCCAGGAGTACAAGGCTGCAGGGAGCTATGATGGCACCACTGCACTCCATCCAGCCTGTATTCTGGAACGAGACTGTCACATATACACAATAATAATACAAAAGAAAACCTCTAGGTCCAGACGATTTCCTTGGTGAATTCCACCAATAATTTAAATTAGAAATAATACCAATTCCACACAATCTCTTCCAGAAAAGAATAGGAAAGGAGGGAACACTTCTCAACTCATTTAATGAGGCCAGCATCAGCCTCAAACACAACCCAGACAAAGGAAGTACACAAACGGGGACTACAGACCAAAATTTCTCATGAATACAGATGCAAAAATACTCAGCAGTATGTTAGCAAATCAAATCCTGCACTACATACAACAATGACGCACCATGACCAAGTGGCGTTTGTCCTGGGAATAAAAGGTGGGTTCAATTTAATCTACCATATTAACAGCCTAATAAATAAAAATGATTTAATGCAGAATTAATGCAGAAAAGGTTTTTGAAAATATTCAACATGCGTTTGGTGATAAAAACTCTCAGCATATTATAGATAGAATCTGCAAAAAGCCAGTAACTAACACACTTGCTGAAAGACTGAACCCTTCCACTGGAAGATCACGAATAAGAAAGTCCACTCTTACTGCTTCTATGCAATATGCTATTGGAAGTCTTAGGGCTTTAGTCATACAGATTGGAAAGGAAGAAATAAAACTATCTGTATTTGCAGAAAACATGATTGTATTTGTAGAAATTCCCAAGAAGTCTACAAAAATCTCTGAAAACTAGTAAGTGAATTTAGCAAGGTAACAACTGAAGTATTTGAGGCCAACACACAAAAATCAATTAATCATATTTCTACCTACTAGCAATGAACAATTTAAAATTAACAACAAGACAACTGAAAACAGCAAGAAAAACCTGAGTGTACAGATCACGCCTGTAATCTCAGCACTTTGGAAGGCTGAGGTGGGCAGATTACTTGAGGCCAGGAGTTTGAGACCAGCCTGGCCAACATGTTGAAACCTTGCCTCTATTAAAAATCAGCCAGGTATGGTGCACACGTCTGTAATCTCAGTTACTTGGGAGGCTGAGGCATGAGAATCACTTGAACCCAGGAAGAAGAGGTTGCAGTGAGTTGAGATCACACCATTACACTCTAGCCTGGGTGACAGGGAAAGACTCTGTCTCAAACAAACAAACAACCCCCCCACCCCCTGCCATAGTGACAATAGTTTAAAAAAAAGAGGAGGAAAAGGAGGAGGAGGACTCAAAGGTGGAGTAAAGAAAAGAAGAAACATTTAGGCATAAATCTAACACAACAAGTACAGCATCTATATGCTGAAAACAACATAGAAGAAACCAAAGTAGATCCATGTAAATGGAGAGACATACCATGTTCATGAACTGGAAGACTCAATATAGTAACCGTTAATTCTCCCCCAAGTGATCTCCCCATCAGAATGGCTAAATTCCAGTCAATGTCTCTGTCTCTGTCTCTGTCTCTGTCTCTCTGTCTCTCTGTCTCTCTCTCTCTCTCTCTCTCTCACTCACTCACTCGACAGAGTCTCACTCTGTTGCCCAGACTGAAGTGCAGTGGCAAAATCTTGGCTCACTTCCACCTCTACCTCCCAGGCTCAAACAATTCTTATGCCTCAGTCTCCTGAGTAGCTAGGATTACAGGCATGTGCCACCACATCTGGCTAATTTTTTTTCTATTTTTAGTAGAGACAGGATTTCACCCTGTTGGCCAGGCTGGTCTTGAAGTCCTGGCTTCAAGTTGACCTGCCTGCCTTGGCTTCCCAAAGTGCTGGGATTACAGGCATGAGCCACCACGCCTGGCTTTCCAATCAAGATCTCAAAAGGACTCTTTGTAGATATAGACAAGCTAATTCTAAAATTGATATATGCAACAAAACAACTCTGAAAAAGAAGAATAAAGCTGGTAAGATCACACTACAATCATAAGACTTAGCATAAAACCACAACAGTCAGAACAATGTGGTGTCAGCAGAACAGACACATAGATCATGGGAACAGAACAGAGAACCTACAGACAGACCCTCTCAAATATGTCCAACTAATTTTTGGCAAAGAGGAAATGGTAACTCAATGCAGAAAGGGTAGTCTTTTCAAATGATATTTGAACAATCGTTCATGCAAAAAAATGAACCTCCCACCTAAACCTCACATATTACCCAAAAATTCACTCAAAATGCTGCATGGACATAAATGTAAACTATAAACATTCAGATGAAGACCTAAAAGAAAACCCTTGCAACCTGGAGTTAGACATGACAGCAAAAGCTTGATCCATGAAAGAAAAGAAAAGAAAAAAGAAAAGATAAAGCAGACTTGCCCTATGAAATGGAAGAGAAGGAAAAGACAAGACTGAGAGAAAATACTGGCAAATCGTCTATTCTAAATCTCAACGGCAAGAAAATAAACCAGTTAAATGGTCTGAAGAGTTAAACAGATACGTCAAAACAAGACCTATAGATGACAAATAAACATGTGTACAGATGCCCCACATCAATGGCCACTGGGGAAACAACTACTCACTGAAACTACAGCTAGGCACTGAAACCACGGCCAGAGCAACACTGAAACCACGGCGAGGGCGACACTGAAACCACGGTCAGAGTGGCACTGAAACCACGGCCAGAGTGACACGGAAACCACGGTCAGAGTGACACTGAAACCACGGCAAGGGCAACACTGAAACCATGGCCAGAGCAACACTGAAACCACGGCCAGAGTGGCACTGAAACCACGGCCAGAGTGACACGGAAACCACGGTCAGAGTGACACTGAAACCATGGCAAGGGCAACACTGAAACCATGGCCAGAGCAACACTGAAACCACGGCCAGAGTGGCACTGAAACCACGGCCAGAATGGCACTGAAACCATGGCCTGAGTGACACGGAAACCACGGTAAGAGTGACACGGAAACCATGGCCAGAGAGACACTGAAACCAGGGCCAGAGTGGCACTGAAAACATGGCCAGAGTGACACTGAAACCACGGCCAGACTGACACTGAAACCAGGTCCAGAGCGACACGGAAACCATGGCCAGACTGACACTGAAACCACGGCTACGGTGACTCTGAAACCATGGCCAGGGTGACATAGAAACCACGTCCAGGGCGACACAGAAACTATGGCTAGAGTGATACGGAAAATCATGGCCAGGGCAACATTGAAACCACAGTCAGCCACTGCTGAACACCAGCCACAGTGACACCGAAACCACGGCCAGGCACTGCGAACACCGGCCAGAGCAGCTAATGGAAAAACTTCCAACAATACGAAGTGCCGGAAGGATGCAGAGCCACCAGGACTCTCACCAGCCGCTGGCAGAAATGCAAAATAACACAGCAACTCCACAAGAACAGGCTGGCAGTTTCTACTAAAGTTAACTATATACTTAATATGACCAAGCAACTCCATTCCAAGGTATTTACCTTAGAGAAATAGAAACTTATTTTCACACAAAATCCTGAAATTAATAATGTTTATAAAGCTGTACTTACCATGGCCCCAACCTGGAAACAACTCAATGTCTTCCAATGAGTGACCGGATAAACATCCACACCACAGGCTACTACTTAGCAATAAAAAAGAGCAAATTCCTGGCACACACAGCACCCTTGGGTGGATCTCAATGGCACCATCTAAAGTGAGAGAAGCTGCAGGCTCGAAATATAACACAATAGGATTCTAGCCATAAGCGATTCTTGAGGAGACAGAACCCAAATGGAAACAGATCAGGGGTACCCGAGGATAAGTGAATGCTTTTGGGTGTGACCCTACTCTGATCCTGACTGTGGTGGGAGTTCTGTGAATCCACAGATGTTTGAAAATGATAAAACTGTGTGACAAGAAAAAAGGAGTCAATTTAACTGTGTGCCACTTCTCAATGTGGTGCGGCCTCTCCACTCATGGCCAGTACTTTGGTGACAGTGAACCGAGCACCTCAGCCCCTGTCCACACTGCAGACACACAGACTCCCTCCACACAGCACCTCAGCCTCTGTCCACACTGCAGACACACAGACTCCCTCCACCCAGCACCTCAGCCCCTGTCCACACTCTAAACACACAGACTCCCTCCACCCAGCACCTCAGCCTCTGTCCACACTGCAGACACACAGACTCCCTCCACCCAGCACCTCAGCCCCTGTCCACACTCTAAACACACAGACTCCCTCCACCCAGCACCTCAGCCCCTGTCCACACTGCAGACACACAGACTCCCTCCACCCAGCACCTCAGCCCCTGTCCACACTCTAAACACACAGACTCCCTTCACCCAGCACCTCAGCCCCTGTCCACACTGCAGACACACAGACTCCCTCCACCCAGCACCTCAGCCTCTGTCCACACTCTAAACACACAGACTCCATCCACCCAGCACCTCAGCCCCTGTCCACACTCTAAACACACAGACTCCCTCCACCCAGCACCTCAGCCTCTGTCCACACTGCAGACACACAGACTCCCTCCACACAGCACCTCAGCCCCTGTCCACACTCTAAACACACAGACTCCCTTCACCCAGCACCTCAGCCCCTGTCCACACTGCAGACACACAGACTCCCTCCACCCAGCACCTCAGACCCTCTCCACACTCTAAACACACAGACTCCATCCACACAGCACCTCAGACCCTCTCCACACTGGAGACACACAGACTCCCTCCACCCAGCACCTCAGCCCCTGTCCACACTGCAGACACACAGACTCCCTCCACACAGCACCTCAGCCCCTGTCCACACTGCAGACACACAGACTCCCTCCACCCAGCACCTCAGACCCTCTCCACACTCTAAACACACAGACTCCATCCACACAGCACCTCAGACCCTCTCCACACTGGAGACACACAGACTCCCTCCACCCAGCACCTCAGCCCCTGTCCACACTGCAGACACACAGACTCCCTCCACCCAGCACCTCAGCCCCTGTCCACACTCTAAACACACAGACTCCCTCCACACAGCACCTCAGCCTCTGTCCACACTCTAAACACACAGACTCCCTCCACCCAGCACCTCAGCCCCTGTCCACACTCTAAACACACAGACTCCCTTCACCCAGCACCTCAGCCCCTGTCCACACTGCAGACACACAGACTCCCTCCACCCAGCACCTCAGACCCTCTCCACACTCTAAACACACAGACTCCATCCACACAGCACCTCAGACCCTCTCCACACTGGAGACACACAGACTCCCTCCACCCAGCACCTCAGCCCCTGTCCACACTGCAGACACACAGACTCCCTCCACCCAGCACCTCAGCCCCTGTCCACACTGCAGACACACAGACTCCCTCCACCCAGCACCTCAGCCTCTGTCCACACTCTAAACACACAGACTCCCTCCACCCAGCACCTCAGCCTCTGTCCACACTCTAAACACACAGACTCCCTCCACCCAGCACCTCAGCCTCTGTCCACACTGCAGACACACAGACTCCCTCCACCCAGCACCTCAGCCCCTGTCCACACTGCAGACACAGACTCCCTCCACCCAGCACCTCAGCCCCTGTCCACACTCTAAACACACAGACTCCCTTCACCCAGCACCTCAGCCACTGTCCACACTGCAGACACACAGACTCCCTCCACCCAGCACCTCAGACCCTCTCCACACTCTAAACACACAGACTCCATCCACACAGCACCTCAGACCCTCTCCACACTGGAGACACACAGACTCCCTCCACCCAGCACCTCAGCCCCTGTCCACACTGCAGACACACAGACTCCCTCCACCCAGCACCTCAGCCCCTGTCCACACTGCAGACACACAGACTCCCTCCACCCAGCACCTCAGCCTCTGTCCACACTCTAAACACACAGACTCCCTCCACCCAGCACCTCAGCCTCTGTCCACACTGCAGACACACAGACTCCCTCCACCCAGCACCTCAGCCCCTGTCCACACTGCAGACACACAGACTCCCTCCACCCAGCACCTCAGCCCCTGTCCACACTCTAAACACACAGACTCCCTTCACCCAGCACCTCAGCCCCTGTCCACACTGCAGACACACAGACTCCCTCCACCCAGCACCTCAGACCCTCTCCACACTCTAAACACACAGACTCCCTCCACCCAGCACCTCAGCCTCTGTCCACACTCTAAACACACAGACTCCCTTCACCCAGCACCTCAGCCCCTGTCCACACTGCAGACACACAGACTCCCTCCACCCAGCACCTCAGCCTCTGTCCACACTCTAAACACACAGACTCCCTTCACCCAGCACCTCAGCCCCTGTCCACACTGCAGACACACAGACTCCCTCCACCCAGCACCTCAGACCCTCTCCACACTCTAAACACACAGACTCCCTCCACACAGCACCTCAGCCTCTGTCCACACTCTAAACACACAGACTCCCTCCACCCAGCACCTCAGCCCCTGTCCACACTCTAAACACACAGACTCCCTTCACCCAGCACCTCAGCCCCTGTCCACACTGCAGACACACAGACTCCCTCCACCCAGCACCTCAGACCCTTTCCACACTGGAGACACACAGACTCCCTCCACCCAGCACCTCAGCCCCTGTCCACACTGCAGACACACAGACTCCCTCCACCCAGCACCTCAGCCCCTGTCCACACTGCAGACACACAGACTCCCTCCACCCAGCACCTCAGCCTCTGTCCACACTCTAAACACACAGACTCCCTCCACCCAGCACCTCAGCCCCTGTCCACACTGCAGACACACAGACTCCCTCCACCCAGCACCTCAGCCCCTGTCCACACTCTAAACACACAGACTCCCTTCACCCAGCACCTCAGCCCCTGTCCACACTGCAGACACACAGACTCCCTCCACCCAGCACCTCAGCCTCTGTCCACACTCTAAACACACAGACTCCCTCCACCCAGCACCTCAGCCCCTGTCCACACTGCAGACACACAGACTCCCTCCACCCAGCACCTCAGCCCCTGTCCACACTCTAAACACACAGACTCCCTCCACACAGCACCTCAGCCCCTGTCCACACTGCAGACACACAGACTCCCTCCACCCAGCACCTCAGCCTCTGTCCACACTCTAAACACACAGACTCCCTTCACCCAGCACCTCAGCCCCTGTCCACACTGCAGACACACAGACTCCCTCCACCCAGCACCTCAGCCTCTGTCCACACTCTAAACACACAGACTCCCTCCACCCAGCACCTCAGCCCCTGTCCACACTGCAGACACACAGACTCCCTCCACCCAGCACCTCAGCCCCTGTCCACACTCTAAACACACAGACTCCCTTCACCCAGCACCTCAGCCCCTGTCCACACTGCAGACACACAGACTCCCTCCACCCAGCACCTCAGACCCTCTCCACACTCTAAACACACAGACTCCCTCCACCCAGCACCTCAGCCTCTGTCCACACTCTAAACACACAGACTCCCTTCACCCAGCACCTCAGCCCCTGTCCACACTGCAGACACACAGACTCCCTCCACCCAGCACCTCAGCCTCTGTCCACACTCTAAACACACAGACTCCCTTCACCCAGCACCTCAGCCCCTGTCCACACTGCAGACACACAGACTCCCTCCACCCAGCACCTCAGACCCTCTCCACACTCTAAACACACAGACTCCCTCCACACAGCACCTCAGCCTCTGTCCACACTCTAAACACACAGACTCCCTCCACCCAGCACCTCAGCCCCTGTCCACACTCTAAACACACAGACTCCCTTCACCCAGCACCTCAGCCCCTGTCCACACTGCAGACACACAGACTCCCTCCACCCAGCACCTCAGACCCTTTCCACACTCTAAACACACAGACTCCATCCACACAGCACCTCAGACCCTCTCCACACTGGAGACACACAGACTCCCTCCACCCAGCACCTCAGCCCCTGTCCACACTGCAGACACACAGACTCCCTCCACCCAGCACCTCAGCCCCTGTCCACACTGCAGACACACAGACTCCCTCCACCCAGCACCTCAGCCTCTGTCCACACTCTAAACACACAGACTCCCTCCACCCAGCACCTCAGCCCCTGTCCACACTGCAGACACACAGACTCCCTCCACCCAGCACCTCAGCCCCTGTCCACACTCTAAACACACAGACTCCCTTCACCCAGCACCTCAGCCCCTGTCCACACTGCAGACACACAGACTCCCTCCACCCAGCACCTCAGCCTCTGTCCACACTCTAAACACACAGACTCCCTCCACCCAGCACCTCAGCCCCTGTCCACACTGCAGACACACAGACTCCCTCCACCCAGCACCTCAGCCCCTGTCCACACTCTAAACACACAGACTCCCTCCACACAGCACCTCAGCCCCTGTCCACACTGCAGACACACAGACTCCCTCCACCCAGCACCTCAGCCTCTGTCCACACTCTAAACACACAGACTCCCTTCACCCAGCACCTCAGCCCCTGTCCACACTGCAGACACACAGACTCCCTCCACCCAGCACCTCAGCCTCTGTCCACACTCTAAACACACAGACTCCCTTCACCCAGCACCTCAGCCCCTGTCCACACTGCAGACACACAGACTCCCTCCACCCAGCACCTCAGCCTCTGTCCACACTCTAAACACACAGACTCCCTTCACCCAGCACCTCAGCCCCTGTCCACACTGCAGACACACAGACTCCCTCCACCCAGCACCTCAGACCCTCTCCACACTCTAAACACACAGACTCCATCCACACAGCACCTCAGACCCTCTCCACACTGGAGACACACAGACTCCCTCCACCCAGCACCTCAGCCCCTGTCCACACTGCAGACACACAGACTCCCTCCACCCAGCACCTCAGCCCCTGTCCACACTGCAGACACACAGACTCCCTCCACCCAGCACCTCAGCCCCTGTCCACACTGCAGACACACAGACTCCCTCCACACAGCACCTCAGCCCCTGTCCACACTCTAAAGACACAGACTCCATCCACACAGCACCTCAGCCCCTGTCCACACTCTAAAGACACAGACTCCATCCACACAGCACCTCAGCCCCTGTCCACACTCTAAAGACACAGACTCCCTCCACCCAGCACCTCAGCCCCTGTCCACATTCTAAACACACAGGCTTGCTCCATCCAGGCCTTGAGGTCCACACAGCTGCCTGCATGGCAGTGACTCACTAGACAGACCTGGGAACAAGAAGGCGACTGAAGGTCAGTCACGGACACCTGTGAACTTGAGTTCTGGCCATGAAAGGGTGGAGAGGGAGAAGGGGACAGACCAGGAAGAGGAATCTCACAGAGAGGAATCTGAAGCCATGTGAAACAGTGAGTACTTCCTTGACTAAAACATAACCAAGGTATCACCATGTTCACCCGTCTGGAGCACGAGCCCTGAGGGAGCACAGACCTGAGAGCCGGGAAGGGCCGGTGTCTTCAGGGACCCGAGAGGCGGGGTGTGGCCAGCAGCCTGGTAACAGCGGGGCCGAGGCAGGAGCCCCGGGAGAGGGGTGTCGGGACAACCACATGGCCTGGGGCCCGAGGCCACCCTATAGAGCGCGGGGGGCAGGTGTCCACCAAGGGGCAGCCACCCAGATGGGTTTCAGGAAGGTGCCCATGGCACTGTCGGGGCCACAGCGGGGGCCTCGGAGGATAACAGCCCAGTGAGGCGCTGCAGGTGACCAGGCCCGGCAGCACGCACCGTGTGACCGTCCACGCAAGGTCGGCTGCTACAGGTGGCCCCAGTGAGAGGTTTTCGTGGGGAAACAATGACCACTTCAGGTGCTTCTGGAGTTTGTCATTAAATTACACTGAAAGCCACCTGCGTCCTACTTGTTTGCTGCAGCTAAAACGTCCAGCCACAACCACCGCTCCAACCGTCACCTGGTCAGGTGTGGAAAGCAAGGTCCAGGGAGGGCGTGTGGCTGTCCACTCACGAGAGCAGCCCACGGCCCCTCTGCCTCTGTGCGGGGAGCCGCGACGTGACCCCGAGGGCCGAGACAGCGCCACAGAGAAGGCGGCCTGCTGAGGGGGGACTTGATCCTTCATCTTTTAAAACCTCAGGGCAACAGTCAGTCATGTGGTATCAGGTGTGGATACCGGCTTTAGAGAAAATAATTTCCTTTTACATCAATGTTCCATTTCCCCATAATCCCTAACCCTTTCTCCATGACGCGAGTTCACTTGTGATGGGTAGATTCTCACGCTGAAATACTCACAGAAATGAGACAACGTCCTTTCTTCTCGTTCACTTTTGTCAATTTTAGACTAATGCACTAGACTAGGAGGCCACCAGTTAGCGCCGCGCGGGCACCACCTTAGCGTGCAGAGCTCTGGGACCCTCTCCACACCTGCCCTGGGGGCCCGTGGTCAGCGTCGCCTCAGGACGGATGCCAGGGCCAGGCCAGTCCCTATTTTTAACCAGATTCCCATCATCAACAACAATCTCTCCTGCTTTCTCTCGGGGGTGCCCTCAGCCGAGGCCTTCATGGCCCACGTCAGCGTGTCGCTGTGGATGGGGCCCCTAGGAGGAGCTGTGCGCCCAGCGTGGGTCCCCTAGGCATTCTGCTCCGTGAGCGCACAGACGAGCACTGGCTGGAACCTGCAGTGTCCAGAGTCCGTCTCCAGGGGAAAGACGCACCCGCGGGCCCACCGCAGGGGGCCGGCCTGGACAGAGTGGCCTACCTTGGTGCCCCTCTCGTCCCCCTCTGCGTGCACGGTGTGGGCGCCGCCTTCCTTCTGTGACTTTTCTGAGACGATGCGCACCTGCACTCCTGGTAGCGGGGTCCCCACAGAACCTACAGGGGAGGAGAAACAGAGGGGAGGCTGCAGTGAGAGGGACCTGGGGAGAGAAGTACGTGCTGCGCTCGCGTTCCGCTGGGCTTCCGTGTGCCACGTGCGGGAGTCAGTGTGTGAATGGAGCGACATGCCCGGAGGCAAGAGAAGACGGCCTAGGAAGCGGGAGTGCAGGCCTCGTGACCGCGAGGGGAGACGTCCTGGGAAGTGGGGAGTGCAGAGCCTCGTGACCGCGAGGGGAGACGGCCTGGGAAGTGGGAGTGCAGGCCACGTGACCGCGAGGAGAGACGGCCTGGGAAGCGGGAGTGCAGAGCCCCGTGACCGCGAGGGGAGACGGCCTGGGAAGCGGGAGTGCAGAGCCACGTGACCGCGAGGGGAGACAGCCTGGGAAGCGGGAGTGCAGGCCTCGTGACCGTGAGGGGAGACGGCCTGGGGAGCAGGAGTGCAGGCCACGTGACCGCGAGGAGAGACGGCCTGGGGAGCGGGAGTGCAGGCCACGTGACCGCGAGGGGAGACGGCCTGGGGAGCGGGAGTGCAGGCCTCGTGACCGCGAGGGGAGACGGCCTGGGAAGCGGGAGTGCAGAGCCACGTGACCGCGAGGGGAGACGGCCTGGGAAGCCTTCGGGAGTGCAGGCCACATGACCGCGAGGGGAGACGGCCTGGGGAGCGGGGAGTGCAGAGCCACGTGACCGCGAGGGGAGACGGCCTGGGAAGCGGGAGTGAAGGCCACGTGACCGCGAGGGGAGATGGCCTAGGAAGCGGGAGTGCAGGCCTTGTGACCGCGAGGGGAGACGGCCTGGGAAGCCTTCGGGAGTGCAGGCCACGTGACCGCGAGGGGAGACGGCCTGGGGAGCGGGGAGTGCAGGCCACGTGACCGCGAGGGGAGACGGCCTGGGGAGCGGGGAGTGCAGAGCCACGTGACTACGAGGGGAAGACGGCCTGGGAAGCGGGAGTGAAGGCCACGTGACCGCGAGGGGAAGACGGCCTGGGAAGCGGGGAGTGCAGGCCACGTGACCGCGAGGAGAGACAGCCTGGGGAGCGGGGAGTGCAGAGCCATGTGACTGAGAGGGGAGACGGCCTGGGGAGCGGGGAGTGCAGAGCCACGTGACCGCGACGGGAGACGGCCTGGGAAGCCTTCGGGAGTGCAGGCCACGTGACCACGAGGAGAGACGGCCTGGGGAGCGGGGAGTGCAGAGCCACGTGACCGCGACGGGAGACGGCCTGGGAAGCCTTCGGGAGTGCAGGCCACGTGACCGCGAGGAGAGACGGCCTGGGAAGCGGGAGTGCAGAGCCACGTGACCGCGAGGGGAGATGGCCTGGGGAGCGGGGAGTGCAGAGCCACGTGACCACGAGGGGAGACGGCCTGGGAAGCGGGAGTGAAGGCCACGTGACCGCAAGGGGAGACGGCCTGGGAAGCGGGAGTGAAGGCCACGTGACCGCGAGGGGAGACGGCCCGGGAAGCGGGAGTGCAGGCCTCGTGACCGCGAGGGGAGACGGCCCGGGGAGCGGGAGTGCAGGCCACGTGACCGCGAGGAGAGACGGCCTGGGGAGCGGGAGTGCAGGCCTCGTGACTGCGAGGGGAGATAGCCTGGGAAGCGGGGAGTGCAGGCCTCGTGACCGCGAGGGGAGACGGCCTGGGAAGCGGCAGTGCAGGCCACGTGACCGCGAGGGGAGACGGCCTGGGAAGCGGGGAGTGCAGGCCTCGTGACCCCGCGAGGAGAGACGGCCTGGGGAGCGGGAGTGCAGAGCCCCGTGACCGCGAGGGGAGATGGCCTGGGGAGCGGGAGTGAAGGCCACGTGACCGCGAGGGGAAATGGCCTGGAAAGCGGGAGTGCAGGTCACGTGACCGCGAGGAGAGACGGCCTGGGAAGCGGGAGTGCAGGCCACGTGACCGCGAGGAGAGACGGCCTGGGAAGCGGGAGTGCAGGCCACGTGACCGCGAGAAGAGACGGCCTGGGAAGCGGGAGTGCAGGCCTCGTGACCGCGAGGGGAGACGGCCTGGGACGCGGGAGTGCAGGCCTCGTGACCCCGCGAGGGGAGACGGCCTGGGGAGCGGGAGTGCAGAGCCCCGTGACCGCGAGGGGAGACGGCCTCGGAAGCGGGAGTGCAGGCCACGTGACCCTGAGGGGAGACGGCCTGGGAAGTGGGGAGTGCAGGCCTCGTGACCCCACGAGGAGAGACGGCCTGGGGAGCGGGAGTGCAGAGCCCCGTGACCGCGAGGGGAGACAGCCTGGGAAGCGGGAGTACAGGCCTCTTGACCGCGAGGGGAGACGGCCTCAGAAGCGGGAGTGCAGGCCACGTGACCGCAAGGGGAGACGGCCTGGGGAGCGGGAGTGCAGGCCTCGTGACCCCACGAGGAGAGACGGCCTGGGAAGCGGGAGTGCAGGCCACGTGACCGCGAGGAGAGACGGCCTGGGGAGCGGGAGTGCAGGCCTCATGACCACGAGGGGAGATGGCCTGGGAAGCGGGAGTGCAGGCCACGAGACCGCGAGGGGAGACGTCCTGGGAAGCGGGAGTGCAGGCCACGTGACCGCGAGGAGAGACGGCCTGGGAAGCGGGAGTGCAGGCCACGTGACTGCGAGGGGAGACTGCCTGGGAAGCGGGGAGTGCAGGCCTCATGACCCTGCGAGGAGACGGCCTGGGGAGCGGGAGTGCAGGCCACGTGACCTCGAGGGGAGACGGCCTGGGAAGTGGGAGTGCAGGCCACGTGACCGCGAGGGGAGACGGCCTGGGAAGTGGGAGTGCAGGCCATGTAACCACGAGGGGAGACGGCCTGGGAAGTGGGAGTGCAGGCCACGTGACCGCGAGGGGAGACGGCCTGGGGAGCGGGGAGTGCAGAGCCACACAGGACATGCCAGCGGGCAGTGTGCTCAGGCCCAGCGGATGCCATAGCGATGGCCACGTGGCACAGCAGGTGCTCACACTGCACCCTGGGCCTGGCCTGGCCTGCCCTGGGCCCCTCATACATCACGTTCCCAGTTACCTCCCGAAGCCTCACTGCTGCCCACGGACTCTGCTGTCCTTTCCCCTTTGATACACTTGTTGCCTAAGGAGGGCTGGCACGTCACCGTCATGGCCCCAGGGCTGTCCACGATGAGGTTCCTGTGTGTGCCCGGGACACAGCGGGAGGTGCTCTCCTGCACTCTGCATGGCAGGCGGGCCACACCTTGGAGTGGCTCATTTATTAGACAACCACGATTTGCTCAGTGTATCCATCCGACCCGCACAGTATCAAATCTCATCCTGGCCAGGGTGGGACAGAGCCCAGGTGGGGGGGCGCACCCTGCTGGCATACACAGGGCTGCTGCAGCCTTGCTCTGCCCGTGCTCCAGGATGGCGGTGGGACAGCAGAGGCTGCTTATGGAACACAGCCCTGGCAACGTGGCATCAGCACAGGCACGGCCTAGGGGCAGAGCAGAGATGGGACTTTCTGTCCATCCATGAGGCGTTAGGCCTTCACCCTAGACTTCCTGTCCATCCACGGGACATGAGGCCTTTGCCCCGGACTTCCCATCCACCCATAGGGCGTGAGGCCTTTGCCCTCGCCTGCGTCATGGGAGTGCCTGAACGCTTATCACATGTGAGAGTCCACACTGAGATTTCAGGCACTTCAAGGGTCAGCATGGAGGATCAGTGCAGTGAACTCTGTAACCCACAGGGCATCCCAGCTTCCAGACACTTGGTGAAGGGCTGCTGGTGCCGGGATCACTCTTGCTGGCCCGGCTAGACCTGTTCATGCCTGGGGTCCCATAGGCAAGGCCGGGCCACCTTGGGAGTTCTCTGTGGTTCCACATGTGCACACGCCTCACACCTTAACTCTGGTCAGAACCAGCACAGGGACATGGTGGGCCGGCTTCAGCCCCCTTTCTCCCATCCTTCCCCCACTTTTATTATTTTGCTTCTGAAGATTTTAAAATGGAGGTGAAACCCACGTAACATGATTTGGCATTTCACAGTACACAGCACGGCACAGCCCACAGCTCGCTCGTCAGAACTGCACAGCTGGGAAAACCCACGTAACACGTGATTCGCCATTCCACAGTACACAGCACGGCGGTGTTACACACACACAGCACAGCCCCCAGCTCACTCCAGTTGGAACTCCCCCATGGCCCTGAAGTGCCGTCCCACGACCGCCACACCCTCCCTCCCCAGACCTGGCACTGAGTCTGCTGTCTGTGTCCATAGGTTTTCTGCTCTGGGCGTTTCACAGGAACAGGAACATCTCACGCGGCTTCTGCCTCTTCCTGGCGGGGCCTGTACTGGGGTGGGGGAACAGCGCCAGGACACGGCACGGCTGGGCTAAGGGCGGGGGCCGCAGGTGGGTAGGTGTGTGGCCGTCCCACGCCATCCGCAGTGGCTGAAGAGGCTCTGGTGTCTGGATTCTCCAGAAGTCAAGCAGTGGCGCTGCCCATGGAAGCTCAAGGGAGCGGCCCCCACACCCTGGGTGCCCCCTCTGTGCCCTGGGCACGTGCGTGGTGCGGACAGAGCCCGGCCTGTGAGGGCCAATGTTGAGCGTGGCTGCAGGTAGGGGTGGGGGTGGGGGGATGCCTGAACGTTTCTTACATCCCCGTGGCAGCCCACCTCTAAAATGGCTGTAAGCCCCTCCCTGATAACTCTAACTGGCCTGTGGCCCTTCCTGGTGCCTGGGACCTGGACAAGGGAAACGGCCAGTAAGGCCCTGGAGCTCCCTGTCAATGCCACAGAGACGCCCAGGAGCTGTGAGCACGTCTGACCTCAACCCTCAATTAGAGTGTGAATAGGCACAGCAGTGCTCACCGTGAATTATTCATCTTCCTCCACAGGAACCACATGGAGCACGCCCAGAACTGTAACACACGCAGAGCTCACCCTCCGCCTGGCGGAGACGTTACACACACAGAGCTCACCCTCCGCCCGGCGGACACGTTACACACGCAGAGCTCACCCTCCGCCCGGCGGACACGTTACACACTCAAAGCTCACCCTCCGCCCGGCGGAGACGTTACACACGCAGAGCTCACCCTCCGCCCAGCGGACACGTTACACACGCAGAGCTCACCCTCCGCCCGGTGGAGACGTTACACACGCAGAGCTCACCCTCCGCCCGGCGGACACGTTACACACGCAGAGCTCACCCCAGCTGTGGGCTCTGCTCCCCTAAGTCCCTGTGGAAGACCCAGGCTGGAAGCGGTGGCTGAGACGAAAGTCAGAATGGGATTGCTAGGGAAGGCTGGACAAGAGGGGCCTGGTACCAGGAGCCCCTGTCTAGAGAAGACAGGCACTTGGGTCACTCACCCCACGCTGTTCCCCACACCCACCTCCCCTGGCACTGCATGGCACCCGGACTCCAGGCAGATGGAGGCTCCCGCCACGGCTGACATGGTGTGGAGCCAGCAGCATGGGCCCAGCCTTCCTCTGAGATGTGCGCCAACCTGTTCCAGGCACTGCTGTTCTTTCCATGTCGCCCCAGTCACGCAGCCAGGGGCTGGCACGACACTCCTCCCTACCCGCCCGACTGAGACCTGGGAGAAGGCTTGTCTGCCCGGAGGGGGAGGTCGCAGTGCACCCCGAGTGCCAGGAGGGGCAGTTTGTTGGGCACCCCGAGTGCCGGGAGGGGCAGTTTGTGGGGCATCCTGAGTGCCGGGAGGGGCAGGTTGTGGGGCACCCCGAGTGCCGGGAGGGGCAGGTCACGGGGCACCGAGTGCCGGGAGGGGCAGGTCACGGGGCACCGAGTGCCGGGAGGGGCAGGTCACGGGGCACCCCGAGTGCCGGGAGGGGCAGGTCACGGGGCACCGAGTGCCGGGAGGGGCAGGTCGCGGGGCACCGAGTGCCGGGAGGGGCAGGTCGCAGTGCACCCCGAGTGCCGGGAGGGGCAGTTTGTGGGGGATCCCGAGTGCCGGGAGGGCTCTCCTGGCCTGGTGGCCTGTCCCACAGGGGAGCATCCTCCATACTGCCCTTCAGTCCAAATGTGGGTGGTTGGAGACAGGCCCACCTGGGGGGGCTCAAGGCAAAGCGGGAGGGAAACGGGGTTGTGGGCAGTGCTTGTACCTGGCACGCGCGCTGCAGGGTTCAGGGGCCCGGACAGAGCCATGCCGATCTCGGTCATGCCGTAGCGCTCCAGCAGGGTGTGGCCCGTGATGTTCTTCCACTTCTCCAGCACGGGGAGGGGCAGGGCAGCGGAGCCTGAGACCATGAGCCTGCACGCACAACCAAAGGCAGCCTCAGCCCCTCGGGGAGGCCCTGCGCGCAGAGGTGGCGCCCCTTCACCAGCACGGCAGCCCAGGCCGCACGCAGCACTGCGCGAGGCACACGCTCAGGCCGGCACTGCAGCCCGGGCAACGGCGTGACTTCGCTTTTCGGAAATGATTTGTTGGGTATATTTTAGAAGGTAAGCAGGCCTAACAGCTAATTAGGGTGACGATGTGCTTAGGGTCCGTGGTGTCCCCCACAAAGTTCCCCCGCTGTTCACAGCGATGCTCAAGAACAGTGGTGAGCGCACAGCTGCTGACCACGGAGCCGATCACGGGGGAACGGCCACGGTGTGGTGGCTGCGGCCAGGCACCTCCAGGGATGAGAGCCAGCTTAGCTCGCAGGCTCCACAGGAGAACAGGGACACGGATGAATGGCTGCAGCACCCAAGGGGTGAGGCCGGACACCCAAGGGGCTCAGAACCGCCCGCAGAGGTGGAGCCATCTCAGCTCATAGGCTCGGCTCAGGCTTGGCAGGATGAGGGCTGGAGAACCCTCTGAGTCCTGCGCTGCGCTCACGTGGCATTCCCGCAGCCTCGCGTGTAGAGTGAGGGTTAGAGCCCCCACGTGCAGAGGGACGGCGCTTTGTTTGGGTTTCAGCGGAGGGTCCCTGCTGCCGCCCCTGCTTTATGAGGAGGCAGCACGGCCAGGACCCCGGCTGGGAAGTCCAGATAGCCAAGGTCTCATTGCCTCTGTCACCCCGGAAATCACGGGATCCTCTCCTTCACTGACCTCATTCCCGCCCTCGGATCCTTAGATGTGGTAAAATGTACTGCTTATCCCGCTCAGCTTGGGATCTGCCCTGCCCCAGGGCAGCGAGCAGCCGCAGCAAAACCACGGCTCCGGCAGCCTCGCAGAAAAGGGGCAAGGGGAGGAAGCAGGAACAGGTGTGTGCCCTGACAGCCCGGAATTCTCCCCAGGAACCAAGTGCCGCTTCCCTGGGCACTTCCTGGGGACGGGGAGGAGTGGCGTGGCAGCCGCAGACACACACTAACCCCACTGGAAACGCAATTAAGTTGAGCCTTCTGTTTACTTCCTGTGGTCCGCCCACCATGCCACTCCTGCCTCTCACAACAAGAAAAAAAATCCCACCCAGGACTCTGCGGGTGGTGCAGGCGATGGTGCGTGCAGAGACTCGCTGAGCCACATGTGTGCATCTCCAGTTAGTGGACACTTCAGCAGACACGAGGGAAAGGGGACTTTCCCAGGCCTGCAGGTTCACACGGGAGTGCAGAGCAAACATGCCACTGAATGGCCTGAAAGACCAGCTCGGCCCTGGGAGGGAGCTGGGAGGGGAGGAGCAGGGATGGGAGGAAAAGCAGCAGAACGTGCCCCACGCAGGAGAGGGCACAAGGCTGCTCATGAAGGCAGAGAGAAACTGCCGAGCGGCGGCAGGCGCCGTGGACATGTGGGCACAGGAGGCAGGCGCCGTGGACATGTGGGCACAGGAGGCGGGAGCCAGTGGCTCAGGTCACTGTCCTCACCCTGGTCCTTCAGACCCCATGACAGAGAGACAGACAGACAGGAGAGAGAGAAGACACACAGATGAAGACAAAGACACGGAGAGGTAGAGACAGATGGAGAGACAGACAGATGGAGAGTTAGACGGAGACAAAGACCAGAGAGATAGAAGACAGACAGAGAGATGGAGAGATAAGACAGATGGTGAGAAAGACAGACGAGAGATAGACAGAGACAATGAGACCTGAGAGGCAGAGACAGAGTGACACAGAATACAGACAGAAGTCAACGTGGAACAGATTCCAGATACACGTACAGAGGGGTGGAGAGGGAGGGCACCGAAAGGAAATGCCAAGTGCTGCTTCCTAGAACTTGGAAGTGACTTATTGGAAGTAAGCTCTATCTGCTGATCTTTAAGACTGTCTGAACAGAAAGTGGGCTGTTTCAGTTACCTGATTTTTTGTTCACAAACGGCACGCACGAAATCCTGGACATGCGTCTGGGTAAGATGTCTGTCGTAGTACTCCATCAGCTTGGCGTATATGGTAGGCACTGCCATAAACACACTGATCTGCGGCGTTTCAGAACTTAAGAACTTCTCCCAAACCTGCAGAGGAAAGGAAGCCCTCAGTAAGAAGATGAGCAAGCAGGCACCGAGAACCACGGCAGAGGCTCCCGGCTCCACGCACGGTGTTCTCATCGGTCCCAGTCAGGAGTCCACAGCGCCTCCCATCTAAAAGCGGTGCCTCAGCCTCTGACCCATTCCCACAGAAGTCACCTCGCGTGGGGCAACTGTGTCTGGCCTGAAAGGGGAAGAGCAACCGTGGAAGGGGAAGTGCAATCCTAGTGGGGGGAAGAGCAGCCGTGGGGGGAAAGAGCAACCATGGGAAGGGGAAGTGCAATTCTAGTCGGGGGAAGAGCAACCGTGGAGGGGGAAGAGCAGCCGTGGGGGGGAAGAGCAATCGTGGGAAGGGGAAGAGCAATCCTAGTGGGGGGAAGAGCAATCGTGGAGGGGGAAGAGCAGCCGTGGGGGTGGGAAGAGCAATCGTGGAGGGGGAAGAGCAACCGTGGAGGGGGAAGAGCAGCCGTGGGGGGGGGGAAGAGCAATCATGGTGGGGGGAAGAGCAATCGTGGAGGGGGAAGAACCGTGGAGGGGGAAGAGCAGCCATGGGAAGGGGAAGTGCAATCCTAGTGGGGGGAAGAGCAACCGTGGAGGGGGAAGAGCAACCGTGGAGGGGGAAGAGCAGCCGTGGGCGGGGGGAAGGGCAATCATGGTGGGGGGAAGAGCAATCGTGGAGGGGGAAGAACCGTGGAGGGGGAAGAGCAGCCATGGGAAGGGGAAGTGCAATCCTAGTGGGGGGAAGAGCAATCATGGTGGGGGGAAGAGCAATCGTGGAGGGGGAAGAACCGTGGAGGGGGAAGAGCAGCCATGGGAAGGGGAAGTGCAATCCTAGTGGGGGGAAGAGCAATCGTGGAGGGGGAAGAGCAACCGTGGAGGGGGAAGAGCAACCGTGGAGGGGGAAGAGCAGCCGTGGGAAGGGGAAGAGCAATCATGGTGGGGGGAAGAGCAATTGTGGAGGGGGAAGAGCAACCGTGGAGGGGGAAGAGCAGCCGTGGGGGGGGGAAGAGCAATCATGGTGGGGGGAAGAGCAATCATGGAGGGGGAAGAGCAGCCATGGGAAGGGGAAGTGCAATCCTAGTGGGGGGAAGAGCAATCGTGGAGGGGGAAGAGCAACCGTGGAGGGGGAAGAGCAACCGTGGAGGGGGAAGAGCAGCCGTGGGGGGGGGGAAGAGCAATCATGGTGGGGGGAAGAGCAATCATGGAGGGGGAAGAGCAGCCGTGGGAAGGGGAAGAGCAATCATGGTGGGGGGAAGAGCAATCGTGGAGGGGGAAGAGCAACCGTGGAGGGGGAAGAGCAGCCGTGGGGGGGGAAGAGCAACCGTGGGAGGGGGAAGAGCAATCCTAATGGGGGGAAGAGCAGCTGTGGGGGGAAAGAGCAACCGTGGGAGAGGGGAGAGCAACCGTGGGAGGGGGGAGAGCAACCGTGGGAGGGGGGAGAGCAACCGTGGTGGGGGGAAGAGCAATCGTGGTGGTGGGGAAGAGCAATCGTGGAGGGGGAAGAGCAACTCTGGGAGGGTGGAGAGCAATCGTTGCGGTGGGGAGAGCAACTGTGGGAGGGGGCAGAGCAATTGTTGGGCGGAGAGAGCAATCGTGGGAGGGAGAAGAGCAATCGTGGGGAGAGCTGGGAAAGGCTTTGGGATCTGTGGGCATGGAGAGACTTGGGTAGGGCAGGCTCTTCCAGAGACACAGAGGAGGGCAGACATGCACCTTGGGGAAGCTGGCAGGAGGCCCCGGCAGCCACCGGCAGACCCCAAGTCAGCATGGTTTCCAGTATGGAGAGGCACGCAGTGACTAGTCAATAGGTGAAGTCTTTTATCTAAGAGTCATGTGAATATATTTTATTCCAATAATAAACATTTCTTGCTTAAATATAAATATGTTTTAAGTTCCTCACTCATTAGCGGTTTCTTGCATCACCCATAAAGCTTCAGGAAGAGCTGATGAGGCACGCTCCTTCCGTGGCCCTCTCTACCTGCAGATGTTCCACATGGAGCCCTGAATGGCTGTGGCAGAGGGCAGAGAGCAGAGGGCATGCTTTGTGCTATGGGGTCAGACCCTAACAGAGGCCCATGACACACTGGTCAGATCTCGTCCACACGGTGCTGAGACTGGGGCCGATGAAAGCTGACGTTGCAGTCCATCCCGGGGCCATCGGCCTCCTCACCATCCATCCCGGGCCCATCCGCCTCCTCACCGTCCATCTCGGCCCATCCCCCTCCTCACTGTCCAGCCCAGGCCCATCCCCCTCCTCACCGTCCATCCCCGGCCCATCCCCCTCCTCACGGTCCATCCCCGGCCCATCCCCCACTCACTGTCCATCCCCGGCCCATCCCCCCTCCTCACCGTCCATCCCTGGCCCATCCCCCCCCTCACTGTCCATCCCTGGCCCATCCCCTCTCCTCACTGGACTGCAGTTATAAGCGCCTCCCCGTGCTGCCTGGCAGAGAAAGGCAGGAATCTCCCGGGAAGAAATGATATCATTCTTTCAAAGACAAAGACAAAGACTGGAACCCTTCACCGTTACAAAGCACGTAGGGAAACCACGATGTGACCCCAAATTGAAGGGAAGAGTGAACAGAGCAGAGCCTCAGGAAATCCAGAGGCCAGAATCGCCAGACAAGGCCCTTCATGTAACTGCTATAACCAGATTAAGGAATTCAGAAGAAAAGATGAACAACATGGGGAAATGGAAAACTGCAAAGAAAAGGAGAACTGCGAAAAATCATAAAGCTGAAAACACAAGCTCCGAAATGAAGATTCATTAAATAGACCTAATAACAAACAAGACGCAGCAGGAAACAGGAAAGAAGTCAGGCGCAGGTCAGCGGACGGGATCCAGGCTGACGTGCAGACAGAAAAGCAAAGACACAGACGAGCAGAGCGCGGGAGGCGACCACAGCACGGGAGGCGCGCAGCACCCGAGAAGCAGCACCCTTGACGGGTGCAGTCCAGGGGAGGGAGACGGAACAGAGGCGCAGAGGGAGAGAGGCCAGGCTGGTGGATAAGACGGTTCTTCCCACACTGAGCTCCAGCTTCAAAGCAATCTTTCCCAAAATTCCAGCAAGCTTTATTTTGCAGAAATTGATACACCCATCCTACGTTTTACACAAAAAGGCAAAGGACCCAGAAGATCCAAAATAAATTTCCAAGGGCAGATTAAAGGTGAAGACACACAGTTCCCAACTCCAAAACTGACTGTAAAGCAAAAGTAATTGACACAGCGTGATGCTGTGTAAGATGAGACAAGAGATCCCCAGAACAGAACTGAGAGTCCAGAAATAAACCAATGCACATGTGGTCAAGCGATTCTTGGCAAAGAAGTCAAGCCACCAACAGGGGTGGATAAAAGGACAATCCTTCTCACAAATGGCACCGATACACTGAAGAGCTCCATGCAGAGGTGAATCTTAGTCCCCACCTCACACCATATGCAAAACTAACCCACAGTGGGTCAGAAACCTCCACATGCGAGCTAAAACTAGAAAACGACTAAGAAAAAACAAAAGCAAGTATCTCCACGACACGACCTTTGCTTTGGCAAAGACTTTTTAGATGAGATACAAAAAGCACAATCTATAGTTTAAAAATTGATAAAATAAATTTGTTTAAAAAATTTTTTTTTTGATAAAATGAATTTCATCAAAATTAATATATGCTTCAAAAGACACACTAAGAAAATAAAAAGACAAGCCAGAGTTGGAGGAAATATTTGCAAACCATACATCTGAAAAAAGACTTGTATCTAGAATACACAGAGAAGTCTTACAACTCATTGAGAAGACATGGAGACCAATGAAAAAATGGTGAGAAGATTTCACTAGACAGTTCACCAAAGACTGCATATGGATGCAAAGAAGAACAAACAGCGCTGGGCACAGTGCTCACGCCTGTAACCCTGGCACTCTGGGAGGCCGGGGCGGGAGCATGCCTTGAGCTCAGGAGTTCCAGACCAGGCTGGGCAACGTAGGGAGGCCGTGTCTCTACAAAAAAAAGTTTAAAAAGAAAAAAGTAAATATAAACATGAAAATGCTCAACATCTGGCCGGGCATGGAGGTTCACGCCTGTAATCACGGCACTTTGGGAGGCTGAGGCAGGTAGATTACTTGAGGTCAGGAGCTCGAGATCAGCCTGGCCAACACGACGAAACCCTGTCCCTAAAAAAATACAAAAAATTAGCTGGGCGTGGTGGTGCACGCCTGTAATCCCAGCTGCTGAGATGGCTGAGACAGGAGAATCGCTTGAACCCGAAAGGCGGAGATTGCAGCGAGCTGAGACTAAGCCACTGCACTCCAGCCTGGATGACCGAGCAAGACTCCGTCTCAAAAAAACAAAGAGCTCAACATCAGTAGTCATTAGGAACAGGAAGTGAAGGCAGAGAAGTGCTGCTGTGGCGTAAAGAAACTGAACCTCTCATGTGCCACTGTTGAGAACGCACAACACAACCATCTTGGAAAACAGTTTCCCAGTTTCTTTTCTCTCCTTTTTGAGACAGTCTTGCTCTGTTGCCCAGGCTGGAGAGCAGTGGTGTGGTGTCGGTCGGCTCACTGCAACCTCCGCCCCCTGGGTTCAAGCGATTCTCCTACCTCAGCCTCCCGAGTAGCTGGGATTACAGGCATGTGCCACCACACCCGGCTATTTTGTATTTTCAGTAGAGATGAAGTTTCACCATGTTGGCCAGGCTGGTCTCCAACTCCTGACCTCAGATGATCCGCCTGCCTGGCCGCCCAAAGTGCTGGGATTACAGGTGTGAGCCACTGCGCCCGGCCAGTTTGCCAGTCTCTAAAAACATTAAACAGAAACTCACCATACAACCCATCAATTCTACCCCTATGCATCCATGTAAGATCAATGCAAACACGTCTACAGAGATTCATATGCAAATGCTCATGGCAGCACGATCCATACAGCCCCAAACTGGAATCAATGCAAATGCCCACGAGATGGTGAAGGGATAGAGTGTAAGGCTGGTCGCCTCGCCGGGAACTCGGACACCCCGCCCGCCTGCTCCGGGAACTCGGACACATCCATCCCCCTCGCACAGCCTAGTCCTCCCTTAAAGAACCCCACCAAAATGCAAAAGAAGTCTTGTAACTCTACCCAATAGCAGTCGAGTCTTGTAAAACTACCCAATGGCATTCAAACCCTGCCTACCTGCCAACAGCAAGCTTGCCTCGCCCACACCCTGCTCTCCCACAATCAATCGAACGCCTCCACTCCCTATAAAACCCCACGTCCGAAGGGAGTCCGTGCGACTTCTCTGGCCCCTCCTGTCGGACCGCAGAACCTCGCCTGGGAGCCAAATAAATTCGCATTTGATCTTCTTGTGCTGGCCTCAGTTTCTTCTTTTTAAACTCAGCAAGAACCTAACAACCCTTACATAGAGAAAATGTGGTATGTTCACAGGATAAAGTAATCTTCCGGAACAAGCGACTGACACACAGGAGAGCGCCCTACAAATGAAGGAAGCTGGAATGAAGGCGGCAGGTGAACGAAGGTCTGCCTGTGTGCATGCACTGCCGTCTACAAGCAGGAATGTCGGAGGCAGAAAGCAGGTTCGTGGTTGCAAGGGGCTGGGAACGGCGGGAAGGACTGACGGAAAATGGACGCTGGTCTGAGGTAACGGCCACACAGTTCTTAACTGGCGACAGTGAATTTTACAGCACGTGAACTGTATCTTGATAGAGCTGCTTTTGAAAAGGGAAGGTGCAATAAAAACATTTTGAGTGAAACAATGTTGAGGGATTTGTCGTCAGCAAAGCTGCAGAACGAGAACTACTGAAAAGAAGTTCTCCAGGCGGAAGGAAAATAACGCGGGGAAGCACTGTGCGTCCCTGGGGAACTTCTGCAGGAGCAGATGAAGCCAGCAGAGAGGAGACACGTGGGGAATTGTTAAAAGTGTAAGGACTCCTGATATGCTGTGTCTGTGTCCCCACCCAAATCTCAACTTGAACTGTATCCCCAGAATGACCACGTGCTGTGGGAGGAACACGGGGAGGAGATAATTGCATGATGGGGTCGGTCTTTCCCATGCTATTCTCATGAAACTGAAACAGGGGTTTCCACTTTTGCTTCTTCCTCATTTTCTCTTGGCTCCGCCATGTAAGAAGTGCGTTTCACCTCCCGCCATGATTCTGAGGCCTCCCCAGCCATGTGGAACTGTGAGGCCAATTACAGCCTTTTTCTTCACAGCCTTCTCTATCAGCAGCGTCGCATGGATTCATATAGTAAACTGGTACCAGCAGAATGGGGCTGGTAGGCACATGAAATACGCAACCATGCCTGAGAACTTTGGCAGTTTCCACGAAAATGAAATCCATGCCTAGCCTGTAAGCTGGCACCAGGACGCGTGGGTCCAAGAAGCACCTACGATGATACCTACACGAGACTGTTCTCAGCAACTGTTCTTTCTAATAGCCACAAACTGAAAAGAGTGCAAAGTCTTTCAGCAGGAGAAGGGAACAGCACACAGTGGCACCTGCATATCACAAAATGCAACACAGCAATGCTAAAAGAACAAACCCATATGATGCAACACTCAGAGAAACTATAAAACGGTGCAGTGAACCGGAAGCACAGAGAACACGCGTAGTGGGACGGCGCTGAGGGGTGGAGAGGGGCGGGGAGCACGTGCGCAGAGGGACGAGGCTGAGGGCGGGGAGCACGTGCGCAGAGGGACGAGGCTGAGGGCGGGGAGCACGTGCGCAGAGGGACGAGGCTGAGGGCGGGGAGCACGTGCGCAGAGGGACGAGGCTGAGGGCGGGGAGCACCCACAAAGCAGGACAAGGCTGAGGGTGGAGAGCCCGCAGAGGTGACAGACCCAGAAGGAATGCCTTTCCTGGAATTCATCGAAAGCTTCAGCAGGCAGCTGCAGCCATAGAGAAGGGCACTGAGAGCCGAGCATGACCTCCTTCCTCCAGCACATCCCAATGCGCTGCCACACTTCCCAGCAGCACTTAAGGCCTGGAGCCCCCCAAAGGGCGCCACAACACTTCACTACCACCAAGTGCTTCCAAGGCAGCAGGCAGGAGTATGCCTGTTGCTCTAACCTGAGCTGCCACAGCACAGACTGTACGCTGCAGCTCGGGGATGACCGCTCCTACCCCAGTGCTCTGCGTGCCCAGTGCCGTGTCCTTCCCTCTCTGCCTGCATCGAGGAAGACCTACGGAGGTCACGATGCAGAGGGCAGGCATGGAGGCTCTGCAGCAGCCCTTTGGCTGGGCCAGTACTCCGGAGTAACCAAGAGCTGTCACAGTGGCCACGTCACAGCTCAAGATGCTACACCATGCGCCCTGGATCCCCAAGGCGTCACCTCACAAAGTGGCGGGAACGGCAGGTAGGTGAAGCGAAGGACCTCACGACGGGAGATTATCTTGAACATCCACACAGGCCGTGCAAAGGGAAGACGAGGAGCGCTCACCACAGAGAGAAGGCCATGTGCCTCCAAAAGCAGAGCTGGCCGTGAAGCAGCTGGAGCCGGGGGCACAGGAGGCCTCTAGATTCCAGAAGCTGGAAGAGGCAGGAACAGACTCTGCCCTGGAGCCTCCTGATAGAGCAGCCCCACTACACACAGCGTCAGCTCTGCAGACTCAGCTCAGACTCCTGGCTTTCATGCATGGAAAAAGAAACTCGCACTGTGTTAAACCAGGCTAAGAGCATTCGCAGCCCGGGAGCTCACGGCCAGCAGGGCCTGCAGTCGCCCGGCTCACACACACTCACTGTTCACGGCTTCAGTGACGTGAGGCCCACTGCAGTCTCAAAACAGAGGAGCACGGTACCAGAAGGTATTTTGAAGAGATAGAGGACTTCCACATAACTTTTACTACAGTACATGGTTATAACTTGTTATTAATTGTTAATCTCTTCCTATGTCTAACTTATAAATGAAGCTTTATCACAGGTACACATGCACAGCAAAAAGCCTTGTAGGCACAAGGTTCCATGCTTCCCAAGGTCCTGGCATCTGCGGTCTTGCAGCACGTGCCCTGTGGGTACAGACGACTGCACACCAGGAAAGAAACCGGCTCTGAGGGTGCTGCCAGGAGCCATGACCCAACTCACCTGCTGAGCGCTGAATTCGGGCATCATCACGCAGGTGGCACCCACCCAGAGCGGGCAGAGCAGTGCGTTGACCACACCGTGGACGTGGTGCAGCGGGAGCACGTGGAGGATCACGTCGTCTTTGGTCCATGCCCACTTGTGGACCAGCCCAGTCACCTGCAGGGGATGAGAGCGCAGCTGAAAGCAGGAGCAAGACTGTGGCCCGCAGCAGCACACAGACCCGGGCTCAGGGACGGGAGTTCTGGGTCCCCAGCCGAGGAAGTGGGAGGGAGAAGGCTGGCTCTTTGCTGCTCCCCTCTAAAGCCTCTCAAGATGACGAAGAAACCGCAGCAGATCTGCTGGGTCACTCGCTGATTCTGGGGACAGAGGACAGTACCATACCCAGCCAGAGGCTTTAGGGAATTTAGAAGGTGGTGGAGCGGCTCTGCAAACATCAGGCAGATGGGGTCATGACCCGGCATCGCCACCCCCAGCTCCGCCCCTGCGCAGGCCTGGGACTCAGGGACCCAGCGCCCTTCAGACTGGAATCCAGACTCCCAGCCCAACCACTGGCTCAGCCACAGCACCGCCCACGCAGAGCTCTGCCGATTCGTGAACTGTCGTCACCTGTGTGCTCACGGCACCTGTCAAGCCACGACTCCGCAGGGCCCACTTCCTACCCTCCCTGCCGTGGTTCTGAGCTCTCATTTTTACTTTATTGCTTCAATTGCATGAGAGACTCTATGACACACATGGATACTTTGGGAAGAAAGCAGGATACAAGTGACAGATAAGTGGCCTGGCTCTAGAGTTCTGCAAAGATGTGACTGAGGCCACAGGACACAAAAATGAGTGAGACATGGTGTATGTGGGGTCCTCACCATGCATCCGCCTCTGACAAGCCCCTCGGCATCACAGGCAGCGAGGGGTCCCCTGACCTCACGGCACATGGTCCTGGTGGGGTCAGCAGCAGCCCCTCAATCCCTCTACACCGGAAGGTGTCGCCCCTGCCTGTGCCTTTGTGGTTGGCCACTCCCAGAGCCATCCTGTGCGGCCAGTGAGGCCAGCAGCCACACCCTGCGGGCCGTGTCTGGGCACCTCGCACAGGTCTGCAGGATGGTGACAACTGTGAATGACTCCACAGAAGAGCTTCTGGCACTGTGACGGGCGCCATGGTGGCGCGGGGCGGCACTCACCACAGCCCTGAGGTTGCAGTGCGTGCTCAGCACGCCCTTGGGCCTCCCTGTGGTCCCACTGGTGTAAATGATCATGGCGCCCCGGTCTCTCCACCCCTGCTCCAGGACCGGCCCCTCTGCCACTTCCTCTGCCGCTCCACTGTAGACAGCTGGTGTGAGAGGCAGCAGCGGGACCCCCAGCTTCCGGACCACCGGGCTCAGGAACTCCAGGTACTCCTGGCCGGCAAGGACCACTGAGCTCTGGGAGTCACGGATGACGTACTCCAGCTGGGCCGCGGGGTGCTTCCTGTACAGGGGGACCGCCACACCGCCGCTCATCCACGAGGCCCACTGGGCCACGACGTAGGAGGCGTCGTTAGCGCACAGGAAGGAGACCCTCTCCTCGCGGAGGCCCCCGCCAACACACCCGCAGAGCCTGCAGATCTCCCGGGACAGGCGAAGGCTGCGGGAATAAAGCTCCGCGTACGTGTGGTGGCCGTGCTGGTCAACCAGGGCGGTTCTGTCCCCAAAGCCCAGGGCGCGGGAGAACACTGGGGCGGTCCCGTCTGAGGGGGCCACGGGGGCTGTGTGCAGAAGGCCACTTCCTCTGTGTCCTGCAGGAGCCAGACGGCAGGAGGCCAAGGCGCAGGCCAGGCGCCGGAAGGTCAGCTTCACGGGGCGCGGCATCATCCTGACAGGGGTCCCGCGGGCCTCCTGGGGGCGACCTGGAGAAAAGCAAGGCACAGCACGTCAGTGCCCAACCGGCCATCTAAACTCGGCCAAGGCAGGATTTAAAACACCTCTCCAGGCCCCAGCCAGGTATGCTTGCCGCACCTGCCATCACGAGGCAGCGCACCGGAGCGCTCCAGCCTTCTTACCCATGCCCAGGCCCACGCCGCTGGAATGTACACGCCCGGCATCTCAGCTTTCTATCTAGCTTCATTAGTTTAAGGATTCCCACATCACACAAGATTCTAAACAATGAAATAAACTAGGTAAAACCAAGGAGAAGCATACAAAATTGCAGACCTTAAGGTATATCTGAATGAGTTTTAAGAATCCTGAGCCTGGAAAACCCCGAGTGAGAGGAGGAAGTGTCAACAGCTCGGCCGGGGCCCTCCCCACAGCAGGTGCGGCCTGGAGACCCAGACCCCGGGGCTTCTCTCACGCACTTCCCACACAGGTGCGACAGTGGAAATGTGGTGAGGTGGCCAAGGCTGGTTCCTTTTTTTTTTAGGATACGGGGTCTTGGTGTGTCACCCAGGCTGGAGTGTAATGGCACAATCATGACTCACTGCAGCCTTGACTTTCTGGGCTCAAGCGATCCTCCATCCTCAGCCTCCTGAGTAGCTGGTGTAAGGCCGGCTGCCTCACTGGGAGTTAAATGGACACACTTATCTCTCCCCATGCTGGCCTCTCTATGCTGGCTCCCCACACCCACTCCTATCTGTTCTCTCTATGCAGGCTCCACAAACCCACTCCTGCATTCCTCACTCGACCCCTTCAAAATTTAAAAAGCCTGCCAAAGATTTGTCCAACGGCAGCTTAACATTGACCTCCCCAGCCGGTCAGCCCACCAGTAGTCCCGCCTGGCAACCAATGGCAGCTCGCCCCATCAGCACCTTGACTTTCCCTCACCAATGAAACTCTCTGCTCTTTGTTTCCCTAATAATCAATCAAACCCCCTCACCAATGAAGCTGTCTGCTCTTTGTTTCCCTAAAGACCAATCAATTACCTCCACTCCCTATAAAACCCCACACCCTGAGAAGCCCAGTGCGACTTCTCTGGCCCCTTCCCGGACCACAGAACCTCGCCCGGGAGCTGAATAAATTGGATTCTCGTTTTCTCACACTGGCCTCAGTTTCCTCATTTTAACTCGGCAATATACCTTACAGCTGGAACCACAGGCGCGTGACACCACACTCAGCATTTTTTTTTTTTTGGTAGAGACACCCAGGCTGACCCAAAGTCCTGGGCTGCAGTGAGCTGCAGTGAGCAGGTGCGAGCCATGCTTTTTTCCTTCTTTTCTCTCTGTCTCCCCCTTTCCTATCTGAGATGGAGTCTTACCCACTCTATCTGTCTGTCTGTCTGTCTGTCTATCTATCTATCTGAGACGGAGCCTTGCTCTGTCACATAGCCTCGAGTGTAAGTGTCATCTCAGCTCACTGCAACTTCCACCTCCTGGGTTCAAGTGATTCTCCTGCCTCAGCCTCTCGAATAGCTGGGCTTACAGGTGTGCATTACCACACCCGGCTAATTTTTGTAATGTTGGTAGAGACGGCAGGGTCCACCATGTTGACCAGACTGGTCTCCAACTCCTGACCTCCGGTGATCTGCCCACCTCAGCCTCCCAAAGTGTTGGGATTACAGGGGTGAGCCACTGCACCTAGCCAAGCCGAGCTTTAAATCAGGCAGTTCACAGGACTAGAGAATGTATTTTAGGTTCAACTATAATTCTCCCCTCTCCCTACAAAAACTTAACTACTAAATAACAAATAATCCTCAAGGAGCAAGAGTGCCCTGGGAGGGGCCGTGGCAGGCCTGCTGTCCGCTGGAATTCCTTGTTCAAAGAAAAGAGACTGAGAACAGGCCACAGTGCCTCTGCCTGTGGGCTCACTGCTCGCGACATGTGGGGGCTGGCATCCCGCCACCAGAGGACACAAACACAGGCCAGGGGCAGAGTCCCCGCATCCCAAGCGAGGCCACGGGGTGGCACTTTCCACGAGCCTCCTGCCTCCTTGGCCTTTATAACTGAAGCTTCGCTCTGCTCACAAGGGCACGAGACAGTCAGCTTTCTCAGGCTCTTTACAGCCAGAACTGACAGCGTCCTTCCTAGCACTGACGCCACCTGCTGAGCAAACAGCCGCTCACCCCGGGTTCCAGCCCCTAAATTCACATCTCCTTCAGGACCCCGCTGTCCCTGCCTCAGCCTCTGAAGTAAGAAGAGGCTGGTCTGCCTCCCTTCCTGGGGAAGCACCCTCTGGCTCTGCTACTACTGGGCGCTCAGGAGCCCTCAGTCTGACAGTGCCCAGGCCTGGGAGAAGCACCCACTGGGCGCTCAGGGGCCCTCGGTCTGACAGTGTCCAGGCCTGGGAGAAGCACCCACTGGGCGCTCAGGGGCCCTCGGTCTGACAGTGTCCAGGCCTGGGAGAAGCACCCACTGGGCACTCAGGGGCCCTCGGTCTGACAGTGTCCTGGGCCTGGGAGAAGCACCCACTGGGCGCTCAGGAGCCCTCGGTCTGACAGTGTCCAGGCCTGGGAGAAGCACCCACTGGGCACTCAGGGGCCCTCGGTCTGACAGTGTCCTGGGCCTGGGAGAAGCACCCACTGGGCACTCAGGGGCCCTCGGTCTGACAGTGTCCAGGCCTGGGAGAAGCACCCACTGGGCGCTCAGGAGCCCTCGGTCTGACAGTGTCCAGGCCTGGGAGAAGCACCCACTGGGCGCTCAGGGGCCCTCGGTCTGACAGTGTCCAGGCCTGGGAGAAGCACCCACTGGGCGCTCAGGGGCCCTCGGTCTGACAGTGTCCTGGGCCTGGGAGAAGCACCCACTGGGCGCTCAGGGGCCCTCGGTCTGACAGTGTCCTGGGCCTGGGAGAAGCACCCACTGGGCGCTCAGGGGCCCTCGGTCTGACAGTGTCCAGGCCTGGGAGAAGCACCCACTGGGCGCTCAGGGGCCCTCGGTCTGACAGTGTCCTGGGCCTGGGAGAAGCACCCACTGGGCGCTCAGGGGCCCTCGGTCTGACAGTGTCCTGGGCCTGGGAGAAGCACCCACTGGGCGCTCAGGGGCCCTCGGTCTGACAGTGTCCTGGGCCTGGGAGAAGCACCCACTGGGCGCTCAGGGGCCCTCGGTCTGACAGTGTCCTGGGCCTGGGAGAAGCACCCACTGGGCGCTCAGGGGCCCTCGGTCTGACAGTGTCCTGGGCCTGGGAGAAGCACCCACTGGGCGCTCAGGGGCCCTCGGTCTGACAGTGTCCTGGGCCTGGGGCTGAAGCACAGTCGAGTTGCCCACTTGGATCCCAGAGACTCTGAACAGCATGATTTTGACAATGATGTTTCCATCTAATACACACATATTAGGTTAGGTTTCATCTCAGAATTTTGCATTCAACACTGTTCAGTAAACAAGACCACCACTTGTTCACACACAGGAAAACAAAGGAGGCCAAATTCAAGGTCACTCGCTCCTGAGCCAGAGAGGAGAGCCAAGGGGAGCTCCCAGTTCACAGGAGCAGCGGGCGCAGGGGCGCTGGAACCTGGAAGGCCGGCGGGAACACCTGCCAGCGGGCATCTGAGCGGAGGTCCCAGGCCCCGTGTCTCACACTTCCCGCAGGCGTCACACTCAACACTCCATGGGGAAGGGAAACATGTTCCTTTCCAAACTCAAGACAACATTGGAAAGCAGCAAGCCTCGTCTCCCGGCAAAGGGCAGCAGTGACCCCACGACCCTGTCTCCCCCTCTGCGGGGTCTGTTTCCCATGCCCAGCAGGCGCTCTCTCCAGCACATCTCTTTCATTAACTTTCTAGGGGAGTGTCACCACATTGCTGTTTGTGGTTTGCACTAAAGTTGTTTTCTGCTCTTAGTCTGAAACCACACACAACACTTTGCAGTTTAACAAAACAAACTCCACAGCAATAAAAACTGTCAGAACCAACGTATGTTTTGTGCTTGAGACCCTCAACTACTGGCCTTGGTGTCTGTTTGTTTGATTGGGGTGTCTGGTTTCTCCGCTAGCCTGTCTCTTAGTGAAGCCCCCTGTCCCGGCCAGCAGAGGGATCCCCGACCTCTGGCCAAGGCAGGAGGAAAAGCAGCCCCACAGGGCCCTGAACCTCAGCACAGCTCCAGGGGCTGCCTGGACGTCCTGTGCGAGGATTCTCCGAATTCCACCCGACGGTCAGCCCTGCAGGCCACATCACCTCCTGACATGGGCACCACGCTCTGCCCTCCACAGCTGTTTGGAGTCAGGGCCACGGCTGGTCCGCCCACCCCTCTGGACTCTGCTACCATAGAGAAACCCAGAGATCGGCAAGAGAACACCGGGGCTTGACCAGAGACGAGACACGAGATTGGCACGTGGGCTGTGCCAACTTCAGAAAGTAGCAAACCAGAGCGTCCCCATCGCCCTTCCTCCTCACTTCCAACCAATTCCGCACTGCTTTACAGCTGTGGGGCACAGGAACATGAAGGACCCCCACACGGAAACCAAGCGGGGGCTGGGTGTTTCTGGGTTGGAGTCCCGCTGCCGACAGCCACAGGGCGTGTCTGGAGCGTGTGCTGCAGGGCACGGGGCTTTCTGGGGTGGCGCGTCTGGAGCGCGTGGTGCAGGGCACGGGGCTTTCTGGGGTGCTCCGCAGCAGAGCACTCGGGCAGCCAACGACACGGTGGAAACAGACAGTGCCTGTCATTGTCTGCAGCTGTTCCTCAACACGACAGCAGCACAGCAAGGGCAGAGGACGGCTTTCCTCTAACCAAAGCTGCTGCTCAGAAGAGATTTCTGCAGACCACAAAGAACCGAGTTCTCACAAAGCGAGTTCGGCCTCACGCTGTACACACACTGAGCACACACAGCACACACTACCAGGGCGCAGCACCCCTTCCGGCATTTCTCCACATTCCTGGGTCACCCTGCAGGGTGAAGCCATGGAAGAGTAAGACTGGATTCCCCACAAAACTCAGGGCTCGGTGGAGCCGGTGATGCTGGCGTGCGCAGCCGGGCTGGGCAAACTCAAAGTGCAGGCCGAGCAGAAACTGCTGCCTTCCTGGGCAGAGTCCAGAGCCCCACACGTGGTGGGCACTCCTGCCACCCACCCCCGGGAAGTGACAGATGCGACTGGCCCTGTGTGAGATGGTCCCGGCTCCCACAGAGCCCACGTGCTGTGAGGAGAGGCCAGGGGCAGGAGGGACGGAGGGGGTGGAGGGGAGGCTTCCTATGGAGGGTGAGAAGGGGCTGTCCACCCAGCGTCTGCTGGGGGCACGGGAGTCCCGGCACCCACAGCTGCGCTCACTCAGGGTGTCTAGGGCACAGACGCTGGGAAGTGACATTGCTGGGTCATCTTTAATTTTGAGAAACCCTGACAAAGTCCCCTCCGAAGAGGTGCTGATTTATTCTCCCACCAAGCACGTGAGAGATGGAAACAGCCCCATGAAACCAGCTTTGAAGGTCCTCAGGCTTGAGACCACGGAGCACTCAACCACAATTCTTTTCAGCACAGAGGTCGAATCCTCAGGGTCATCGCAACAGAGCCCTGCCTTGAACAAGCAGACAGACTCTGCTCAGGAAAGATGGCCATGCATGGTCTTCCTGAACACCTCCTGGTCCAGAGCTTAGAGCAGGGCGCCGGCCCGCAGCAGAGCTCAGAGCAGGGCGCCGGCCCGCAGCAGAGCTCAGAGCAGGGCGCCGGCCCGCAGCAGAGCTCAGAGCAGGGCGCCGGCCCGCAGCAGAGCTTAGAATCGCCACAGACTTCTACTCGAATGGCTGCTCCCTTTGTCCCAATTTTCTCACTGGTCTAGCCCTTTGCTTCCCATCAATAAGATGGGACTGTCACTAGACCTGCCTCACAGGGTCACATGAGAATAAACCAACGTTCCGGCACAGGCCAGGCAGAAGACAAACGGCCACCATGCCGGGCAGCGTGCTCCCCAAAGAGCCTCACAACAAAAATCCCTTGATCAGAACGACACTGGCATTCAAATGAAGGGGCTGTTTCACAATGAGTAAAATGCACCTGACCCGTTCACCCCCACACCTGACCCACCCGCCCGTTCCAGACCTTGTGTTTGAAGTGGACGCAGCACTTCCTCCTGTCTGCTGCCCTGACGGGGCTGTAGGGCAGAAGAGGGCTGTGCGGGGCCGGCGGGGCGGGGTGCGTTTCAGCATGACACCTGTGGTTTGGGGGGCTGTTTTCAAAACTACACTTTTAAGTAACAGACATTCACATCGCATTCATGAGCAGTGCACTCAAATCAAGAAAACCAACAGGGAAAAACATACTTGAAACCCATATACATTTTAGGAAGAAAAATACTATTTTTAAAATGCCATCTGGAAAGGTGGCGCTTACAGCTATCCCAAGCACACAGTTCCATTCGCTGTTTCTGTCTGCCTTGAGAAGGTTCACAGCCAAACGGGCCAGAGCAAGGGAAGCCTCATCTTATGCCCGCAACACCTGCGCAAGGAGCACCAGCCAGGGCCAAGCGTCACACTACGATCAGGTCACTCCTTTGCTGCAAAGCTCCCGGGGTGCCCATGGCCCACCGCCAGTGACACCTGTGCTCCTGGGTCCAGCATGTGAACCCCTCCCAGGCTGAGAAAGCAACATGACGCCACAAACACGATTTGTGTTCCCATCTCTAAACTCGTTCCCTTTTTGGCAAATTCCTAATAATTCTTCCAAACCTAGTTCAAATGACACCTCTTATTTTTCAATTTTATTTATTTATGGAGACAGTGTCTTGCTCTGCCGCCGAGGCTGGAGTGCAATGGTGCTGTCATGGACCACGGCAGCCTCGGATTCCTGGGCTCAAGCGCTCCTCCCGCCTCGGCCTCCTAGGTAGCTGGAACTGCAGGTGTACGCCACCACGCCCAGCTAATTTTTGCATTGTTTTGGAGAGACAGGGCTCTCACTATGCTGCCCAGGCTGGTCTTGAACTCCTGACCAGAAGTGATCCTCCTAGGAGCCTCTGCCGCCCGAAGTGCTGGGACTCCCGGCACAAGCCACTGCACCCGGCCCGCGTCGTGGAATTTGGACTCAGGACGGCGACATCAACTCCCGACCGCAGCGGGCCTCGCCCTTTGGAAGCCTTCCCTCTCTCCAGGGAACGGGCGGCCTGCCGCGCCTTCCCAACACTTCCCGCGCACGCCGCCGTCTGCTCAGGAGCTAGGCGGGCCCTGAACCCGTACCCCACGCGCGGCCAGGTGCACGCAGCAACCACGGAGGCGGGAGGACCGCGAGGGTGACTTCCGCAGGCCCCATGAGAAGCGGAAGCGAATCTACTCTGGACACGGCCCGACACGATTCGCTCTGAGGACGCCTGAACACGGACCCCGCCGGCTCGACGGTCTCTCTCCCGTCCCCCGCTCCCCACGGGACACCAGAGGCTCGGGGGCCCGGGAAGGCCGACGCCCGGCCCCAGGCGAATCGCCCAGAAGCGGCCGCGCCACGGCTCCAGCCCAGCGGCGGCCAGGGACGGGCGCCGGAACCGCGCCCCCGAGAGCTCTCTGCCCCGCCGGCCCGCCGCGGTCCCGTGGGCTCTGCCGCCCGCACCTACGAGACGGCCGCGCGGCCGGGGCGCGGGATCTGCCTCGCCCGAGCGCTTCCTGTCCGCCGCCGGGGTCGCGCCGGGTCCCGCGGGGTCGCGAGTCGGACCGGAACCGCTTCCGGCGCCCAACAGCTTCCCCGGCGCGGCGCGTCCGTCGCCCAATCGCGTCCCCCGGGCGCGGCGCCGCGGTGGCGGGTTCCGGGCGCGCGCGTTCCCCCTCCGGTCCCGCCTGTCCCGTCGCGGCTGGGTCGGGGCCGCGGGCGTCTCGCGAGCCGTGGCCGAGGCAGGCGTCGTGGTTCCCGGCGCTACCCCAGGGCTGCCCGGATCAGAACGGCGCGCGGGACCGCTCCGACGCGGATGGCTGGGCCTCGCCCTCTCCTCCCAGCAGGGGCTCCCTGGGGTTTGGGGCCGGGGGTCTGAGCTCCTGGCTGATTTCATTTATTTGCTGAGATGGAGCCTCGCTCTGTCGCCCGAGCCGGGGAGCAATGGCGCCGCCTCGGCTCGCTGCAGCCTCCGCCTCCCGTGTTCAAGCGATGCTCCTGCCTCAGCCTCCGGAGTAGCTGGGACTAAAGGCGCGCGCCACTGTTTGCTTTTCCTCGGTGATTTTAAAAGGACGGCGTTCGGCCGGGCGCGGCGGCCCACGCCTGTGATCCCAGCACTGTGGGAGGCTGAGGCGGGCGGATCACGGGGTCAGGAGTTCGAGACCAGCCTGATCAACAGGGTGAAACCCCGTCTCTACTAAAAATACCAAAAAAAAAAAAATTTGCCAGGAGGTGGCAGGCGCCTGTAGTCCCAGCTACTCGGGAGGCTGAGGCAGGAGACTCGCTTGAACCCGGGAGGCAGAGGTTGCAGTGAGCTGAGATCGTGCCACTGCACTCCAGCCTGGGTGACAGAGCAAGACTCCGTCTCAAAAACAACAACAACAAACGGACCCCGTCTGAGAATCTCTCCGGGAAGGAACTTGGGAACCAGGATACAGATATGAAGCTAGACTGTTTGTTCGGTGGACAGTGGCGGAAAACATTTAAAGTCCAGTTGGCTGAAATGTGAGGGTTTTTTTCCCCCTAAAATAAATACAAATATCACAAAGACACGTACTGGTAAACAGTAGTACAATGATCTGCAGAACCGGCCGGGCACGGTGGCTCACACCTGTGATCCCAACACTGTGGGAGGCTGAGGCAAGCGCATCACCTGAGGTCAGGATTTGAGACCAGCCTGACCAACATGGCGAAACCCCGTCTCCCCTAAAAACGCAAAAATTAGCCCGGCGCGGTGGTGGGTGCCTATGATTCCAGCTACTCGGGAGGCTGAGGCAGGAGAATCACTTGAACCCAGGAGGTGGAGGTTGCAGTGAGCAAGATTGCGCCATTGCACTCCAGCCTGGGGGACAGAGCGAGACTGTCTTTAAATAAATAAATAAGTAAATATCAGCAGAGTCTCGCACACGTTCTGTTGTAAGTGTATTATTTTCCAGGCCCATCTTCCTTTCTGCTGATGGTTGTTACGGCAGCAGCGATGTCCTTGGGAAGGTCAGGAAAGGGCACTTCAGGAGCCTGAGGCTGGCTTTCCTGGGAGGATGGAGCTGGATCTGGGGGACGTTTATAAGAAGAGCATGAGGGGAAAGCTGAAAGTTCTAGTGCCCTGCTTACCACCCTGCTAGGTATTATACAGGGAAGGCGAGTCCAGGCCTCTGCCACTGGGACAGGCTTGATCTGGGGTCAGAGTTCCGTCCCCTTCCAGGGCTCAGCAGGCTGAATGGTGTTTCCAGGCAGGGGACTCATGAGGGGAAGGGGCAGGAGGAAGGGTGAGGAGGGCGTCTAACGTCGGGATTATGCCACCTTCGGCCCCAGGACGTGTGTGAGCAAACTTCTGTCCCTGCAGCCATTTCTGGTTTCCTGTCACACACCTGGAGACAGGACATGGGTCAGGGTGACAGCTCCTGCAGTCCCTGGCCATGGCTCTGTGAAGGTGGCCATGGGGGGAGGGTGCAGTCTCTGAGAAATGGCCAGTCCTCCAGTAAGCCGCGGTCCCATCCGTGCCATGGCTCTGGTAGCTTCCTAGCGGCAGGTGGGCAGCAGGAGCAGTCAGAAATGACCAGATGTTGGAGGACGGCCTCTAGCCGGAGAAGTGTAGTCTAAAACAACCAGCAGAACAGCCACAGGCAGCCAGGCTGTGCAGAGGGAAGAGATTCCAAACCACCCCGTTAACACCTTCAAGGGTAACAAGGGACGCAACAGCTCCCATGAGTCCAGGACCAGACGCCCGAGAAAGAGCATTCCGGTAACACCAAGGGGTGCCGGGAGGGTCAGAATACAACAGCCCGGGTGAAAACCCTGAGGGAAGGGCTAAAGGACGTCTCCCAGAAAAAGAACAGAAAGACCAAGAGATGAAAAACGGGATGAAAGATAAAAAAGCCGGTCGGCTGGGACGGGCATGCAGGGTGAGAAGCGTGGTGGTTTCAGGCAGGAGAGCCGAGGAGACCGAGGAAAGCGGCTGTGGGTAAATTCATGACGTGAGCGGAGCGAGGGGCCACAGAGCGCCCAGCACAGGGAGTGAAAGCGGCCACACCAGCCAAGCGGACCACGTGGACACAGTTCAGAACCCAGGGACAGGGATGGTCCAGAGCCCCACCTGGCATCTCACCGGAACACCCGAGAGACATCAGACCCCAGTGTGGCCCCACAGAAGCTCAGGTCTGTCCCGCAGCAGCACCCCACCCTCCCACTTCACGCCTCACCCTCCATCCTGGGGTCAGTCGATGGCTCCCTCCTTCCTCCCATCCCAGCTCCAGTCCTACTGACTTCTTCTGCAAATTCTCTCAGAAGCTGACTGTCCCGCCAGCTCTGCTGTGACCACCCAGACCAGGAGAGCCTTGTTCTCACCTGGATTCCTAAGAGTCCCAGCACAGTGTCTGGAGCCGCCCCATCAAAGCTCAGTCGGATCCTGCTCAGAACCCACAGGGGGCCCTGCCGAAGCCCTGGCTGTGGCCACCAGGCCCCCGAGCCCCGCCCTCTTCCCCTCCAGCCTTGTTTCCTACGACTCCTGGGAATCCTGGCCTGGCAGGCAGGGGCCGGCCACCCCCAGGAAGACAGTGGACAGAGAGTCCTGTGTGTTTACCATGTTGAGAGGAGATTTGAACGGTGAAAGCAGAGTCAGGGATAGATGACAAATACTTAGAAAACTAAGCAAGAAAAAATAAGGCAGAGACTAAATGCTGGGAACACAGGAGAATGTTTCCCAGCGAGGGCCACGTGATCCTGCTAGGACATCAACATCTGTAGTGTAGCCATCAGTACGCAGAACTGCCACTGATCAAACCGAGCTTACCGTGGACTATGGGAGGGACGTGGTGTGGAAGCTGTGGGGTGTGGCCTGGGCGGGCCTGGCAGGAGGCCACGCAGACCTCCAGGGATCCCCGTGGGGTAAACACCGAGATTCAGAACGATGGTGCACCTGTGGTGAGCAGGAAGGGGAGGGTAGTTCTTTAAACTGTGTGGATATAGAACAGATAAGAATAAAAGTTAAACCACACTATGGAATAGTTTTTAAAGGCGGAAGAGGAAAGGAAACGCTTCAGGTGACCACGTGAACTCGGCTCCTCTCGGCTGGATTCTTGCCCTGTTCCTTAAACAAACCAAGAGGCTTCCTGCAAGTCACCTTCCAGCAGGTGCACAGCCAGGTCTTCAGACGCCAGCGCCAGGGCCCCTCTGTGCATGGAGGGCGGTGAGCCGAGTGACTGTTGGGCAAAGGATCACTGTGCCGTTTTACAAGGAAACTGAGAAGTTATGTCACGTGTCCACGCCAGCATCCCTAGAAAGTGGCCGAGCTGGGATTTGAACCCAGAATTTGGTGTCCGCCCCCCCCGCCCGTCCCCCAGATACGCCTGTCTTTGCATCGCCGTGAGACTCAGTGAACAAACGACACCTCCCTCTGCTGAGAACCGAACTTTTCCGCACAACACCAGACAGACAGCTTCCTAAAGAACAGTGAACTGCAAAGGCTGGATCCTCGCGGATGTTTACGGCAGCCACAAGTCAGGAAACAGCCCGGATACCCTGCCGCAGGCTTAGCGCCCTAGGAGAGGGCCAGATCTCGAGAGGTTCTGCAGCCGTTAACGGTGACACCAAACAGCAACGTGGGAACCGTGCGCGGCGGTCTAATGTTGAATGAGAACCTGAAATTCACACATCAGAACACGGCATTATCTGTGCACTGGGATCCCCAACTCTACAGAAAGAAGGTCTGCAGGACGGCGTGGAGGGGTGCAGCTGCCTCCGAAGAGAGCCCCTGGCTGGCTTCCCGCAGCCTGTGGACTGCCCGCGGCAGCCTGTGCGCTCCAGGGGCTGGGGCCTCCGGCCTTGGCTTGGCGGGGAGCTGCCCCCACGTGAAAGGGCTCTGAGCTAGGGAGGTCTGGGTCCTGGGAAAGCAGGGACTCGCTGCTCTGGGGCTGCTCTGAGGCCCCTCTTGCCTGTTCTGTGAGCTTGGGATCTGACCCTCAGAGAGGTGCCCTGGGGAGGGGTCTTGGGTGGGTCACCCCCAAACGGGTGAGATGCTGTGTGTCCTGGCCCTGACTGCTCAGCAAGCTCCTGCTTCCAGCGCAGCGCTGCCTGTGCGCCTCCTCCCGGATGCCCTCCCCTGCAAGCGTGACAGGGTAGGAAGCACTCCCACCTCGGTGCAGGGAGGAGGCGGGAGCCAGGCCCTGAGCTGCTGGTGGATAGTAACTGCTGCTCTTTCCCGCTCTTCATTCTAGCATCTCCCTCGCCAGCTCCTCAAGCAGAGGCCTCTGAGCAGATGCTCAGGGAACGCATGTTTCTCTGACGAGCAGACAGCGTCTGCAGCCGCTGCAGCCCCTGAAGAGGCGCGGGTTCCAGGAGCCGGCCACGCCTCCCTGCTGACAACGTGGGCATCGCTCAGCCTGGCTGAGGTGCCCCATCCACCCCAGCCTTTCCCCGAGGAAATCCTCCCAGCTGGAAAGTGGCAGAGGCCAGCGGGGAATCACCACCCCCTCTCCCGGATTCCATTCGCACCTCCTGCTTAATGAGCCGGAACTGCTGGTGGCATCTGGGTCACACCTTTTCACTTGATTAAAGCAAAGCACAGATCTGGCTGGCCGTGTTTGCTCACAAAGGTGCTCGCCCTGCAGGCTCTGGCGGGGGGCTAACCCTGAGTGGTGGTAACAGTAGGACGGGGTCCCCCTGGAAGCACCCAGGTGGGATTTGCTCATCGGCGGCCACTTGAGGGGGAGGACCAGGGCCCCGCGATGGGGCCAGGCAAGTCTAGGCTGACCCTGCCTGTGGCTGCTGGCCTGCAGGATGGCCCCGGAGGACCCTGCCTCCCGGTGTCTGTCCCGCACTGACTGGGGTGGCCCTGTGTCGGCAACAGGTGGCCAAGGGGATGGCTGTGTGTGACTAGGGTTGGCAGCTC
The DNA here is from genome assembly GCF_030222135.1 of Aotus nancymaae. Classification (NCBI taxonomy): domain Eukaryota; kingdom Metazoa; phylum Chordata; class Mammalia; order Primates; family Aotidae; genus Aotus; species Aotus nancymaae. Next base: position 1,039,280 of record NW_026988510.1, read on the forward strand.
AGCTTCCTCCTTGCTGCCTCTTCTATCATACACTCAGGGGGGTCACGCAAGTGAGGCTGCAGCCCACAGCACTGTGGGGGAGACCCAGAGCCACAGCCACCCAGCACAGCTGCTCTGGAATCCAGACTTACAGAAGCCGTGAGATAACAAATCTTCATTGTTCTAAGCCACTAAGTTTTGGGGTAATTTGAAGACAGCAATAGAGAACGAATACGCGGCCTCAGCCAGTTAGCAGCTGTGTGATACCAGGAAACCAATCTCTCTGAGCCTCAGTTCCTCACCTGAAGATAACAGGGCCAGAGCCAGTGGACGTTATAAAAATTAAATACGGGCTGGGCATGATGGCTCATGCCTGTGATCCCAGCACTTTGAGAGGCTAAGGTGGGCAGATCACTTGAGCCCAGGAGTTTGAGACCAGCCTGGGCAACATCATGAGATCCCATCTCTACAAAAAATACAAAAAAATTAGCCGGGCAAGATGGGTGTGCGGGTGGAGGCTGCGGTGAGCTGTGTTTGCACCACTCCTGGGTGACAGAGTGAGACCCTATCTCAAAAAGAATTAAATAAGATGTTTCGGCCAACATTCCCAGGACGGTGCCTGGACTGGAGAAAACGTTCAGTAAATATTTATTTATTTATGTTTGAGATGGAGTCTCGCTCTGTCACTCAAGCTGGAGTGCAGTGGCATGATTTCAGCTCACTGCAACCTTCACCTTCCAGGTCCAAGCGATTCTCCTGCCTCAGCCTGCCGGGTAGCTGGGATTACAGGTGTCTGCCACCACACCCAGCTGATTTTTGTATTTTTAGTAGAGACGGGGTTTCACCGTGTTAGCCAGGGTGGTCTCAATAGTCATCATCACTGTCATAAAAACGTCTATATCGTAAAGTGGGAAGACTTCAGGATTGTCTCAGTTCAAGCAGGTGGGCTCAGGAACGCTTTGTGGGAAAAGCCACATTTGAGTTGGCTCTTGAAGGAGAAGCAGGCTTTGGACCTGGGGTGATGGGAGGAGCAGTGTACTCAGAGAGGGGGCGCCGTGGACACAGGCGTGGAGGCTGCAGGGCCTGGGGTGCAGTGGCACAGTCACGGCTAACCGCAGTGAGGCTTGCTGAGGGCAGCATGTGCTCCGTTGGAGCTGGGGCCCGAACGTGCGATGGGTGGGCAGCTGTGCGGGTGAAGGGATCAAACCAGGAGGTGCTGGGGTTAAGTGGTCTGGAATCTAGATGGAGGGAGCTCGGGCCTCCAGAGGGTTCTATGTCAGCTGTGGGAGGCTGGAGCAGGGAGCTAGCTTGGAAGCGGTGGCGCCACATGGCAAGGCCTCGGACATGGTCACCCGGGCGTATCAGCTCACGGGTTCTGGCAGGACCAGATACGGCAGAGGCTGACTCACATTGGAAGAGCTGTAGGCAGAGACGCTGCTGCGTGGGACCCACATATTCCACAGGTCCCACTGCGGTCCATGCAGCCAAGCAGCCCCACCCCAACTCCCCTTCCCGGCCTCTGGCCACCATCATTCCCCTCTCCGTCTCCGTGAGCTCCCGGGTTTCAGAGCTCCCACTGCGCGCCGAATGGCCTCCACAACTGTGAGAGGGCCCTGTGGCCCCATGAGAACAGTTGCTCTGGGCCACAGGGAGCCATTGCAGGTTGTAGAGCACAGCCGGAGACAAGGACGTGGCTCATGAAGATGCCAACCTGGAGGCAGAGGGCATCGGGCGCTGCTGGGGCTGTGCAGAGCCAGGATGATGGCTCTGACCGAGGAGCCGGCCTGGGAGATGGAGGCGGGCGAGGCCAAGAGACTGACGGGCAGCCACAGGATCCTCGAGTGGTGGCAGACGGGCTGAGCAGAAGCAGGGCCCCGCTGCTTAGAGCCTCCCAATGGAGGAGAAGTAAGAAAAGAAGGGTCAGCAGTGGGCAGAGACAGCGAGGGGCCGGCAGGAGGGCAGAGTGTCCCCTCTGGAGACCAGGCTCTGCCCATCCAGCCACTCGAAGTCTTGGGCAGGGAGCACACCTTTCAGTGCCCAGGCTCCAGCTGTGAAAGTAAGTGGGGTCCCACTGAAGCCCCCCCACTCCAGGAGCTCACACCAAGGCCCCTCACACTGACCATTTCCACACCTCACCATGTGGCTCCACTGACCACACCCACAGCTCACCCCCAAGGCCCCACTGACCATGTCCACACTTCACACGTGTGGCACGTGACCACACCCACAGCTCACCCCCAAGGCCCACATCCATTGACCACGTCCATGCCTCACCCCCAAGGCCCACGTCCACTGACCACACCCACACCTCACCCCCAAGGCCCACGTCCACTGACCACGTCCATGCCTCACCCCCAAGGCCCACGTCCATTGACCACGTCCATGCCTCACCCCCAAGGCCCACGTCCATTGACCACGTCCATGCCTCACCCCAAAGGCCCACGTCCACTGACCACGTCCATGCCTCATCCTTCATGTCCTTGGAGCTTCCAAGCTGCCCCCTCCCTTCCTGACCACCTTGACTTCATTGCTCACCCTCTGGGCTCACCTTGCTGTGGGGTAACCAGGAGAGGCCGGGGGCAGGTGCCAGCCTTCAGGAGGGGCTGTACCTTCTCCGTCCCAGAATCAGGACACTTGCAGACCTTCTCTGTTCAGCAGGCACTGGTCACACCTTCTCGGCACTGACGTGAGGTGCATTTGTACGCTCAGTGCCCTGGGCTGGACATCGTGAGGGCGGGTGCCTGGCAGCAGAATGAGGCCTCTGGGGCTGGTTGTGACATCCTCCCCTGCACCTCCAGCAGCCTGCCTGGGAGGAGGGGCTGGCTGGGGTCTGTGATGCTCACCCAGCAGCTCTGCAGGGACATGGGGCTCAGAAAATGCAGAGGTGTCCCCTGCCCTGCCCAGGAATAGAATTGGCTGAGGCATTCCACCTGCAGCCTGGTCCACACATGACTGGTCCATACATGACAGATCCACATGTGACAGGTCCACATGTGGCAGGTCCACATGTGACAGGTCCATTCATGACAGGTCCACATGTGACAGGTCCACACATGACAGGTCCATCCATGACAGGTCACCCTCTGGGTGACAGGTCCACACGTGACAGGTCCACACATGACTGGTCTACACACGACTGGTGTATATTTGACTGGTCTTTGACATGACAGGTCCACACACTACTGTCTACATGTAACAGGTCCACACATGACAGGTCCACATGTGACAGGCCCACACATGACTGATCCACACACAACAGGTCCACTCGTGACGGGTCCACACATGACATGTCCACATGTAACAGGTCCACAGATGACAGGTCCACACACTATAGGTCTACACATGACAGGTCCACACGTGACAGGTCCACACGTGACAGGTCCACATGTGACGGTCCACACATGACTGGTGTATACATGACACCACGTGGCTGTGTCAGTTCCAGCTCCCAGTGGAATTTCGCTGACTGTGCTGGCTTCCATGGCGGTGGCACCCGCTTCCTGCAATGTGGCTGCAGTGTGGATTCCTGCACACGCACCATTCAGGAAAGGCAGCAGCAGGGCGTTGTGAGCACACAGTGTCTGTCTTGGGAAGAAAAACATAGGTTTTCTGGGAGTGAAAAAGTCGGGTGTAGCTGTTTCCCGTGTGTGCCATGACAAAGCACCACATGTGGAAATGGCGGGTGTGGAAATGGTGCCACCATTCTCCGAAGCAGCAACTCTCACACCCGCTGGTGTCCTGCAACTCAGTTCAGTCCCGACACCACCCATGTGACAGTTCTCAGTGTGTTACACCCTCGCTGAACAGGAGCTGGAGACTGTGAAGGAGAAGCCAACATGCGCAGGGCATGCCCACGAGAAGAACCACGTGAGGGGCCGGGCATGTCGGCCCACGCCTGTAATCCCAGCACTTAGGGAGGGTGAGGCAGGTGGATTACTTGAGCCAAGGAGTTTGAGACTAGCCTGGGTTGGTCCGGGTTGAGACCCTGTTCTTTTTTTTTTTTTTTTTTTTTTTTTTTGAGACGGAGTTTCGCTCTTGGTACCCAGGCTGGAGCGCAATGGCGCGATCTCGGCTCACCGCAATCTCCGCCTCCTGGGTTCAGGCAATTCTCCTGCCTCAGCCTCCTGAGTAGCTGGGATTACAGGCACGCGCCACCGTGCCCAGCTAATTTTTTTTGTATTAGTAGAGACGGGGTTTCACCATGTTGACCAGGATGGTCTCGATCTCTTGACCTCGTGATCCACCCGCCTCGGCCTCCCAAAGTGCTGGGATTACAGGCTTGAGCCACCGCGCCCGGCCGAGACCCTGTTCTTAAAAAAACATTTAAAAATGAGCAGGGCATGGTGGTGTACACCTGTAGTCCCAGCTACTCAGAAGGCTGAGGTGGGAGGATTGCTGCACCCCAGGAGGTGGAGGCTCCAGGAGATCGTGCCACAGCACTGAAGCCTGGGTGACAGAGTGAGACTCTGTCTCAAAAAAAAAAATGGAGGCTGGGCGTGGTGGCTCACGCCTACAATCCCAGCACTTTGGGAGGCCGAGGAGGGTGGATCACGAGGTCAAGAGATCGAGTCCATCCTGGTCAACATGGTGAAACCCCGTCTCTACTCAAAATACAAAAATTAGCTGGGCATGGTAGTGCGCGCCTGTAGTCCCAGCTACTAGGGAGGCTGAGGCAGGAGAATCGCTTGAACCCAGGAGGTGGAGGCTGCAGTGAGCTGAGATAGTGCCAATGCACTCCAGCCTGGGTAACAAGAATGAAACTCCATCTTAAAAAAAAAAAAATGGAACTGGGCAAGAGATTCCTCAAGCCGCAGCACTCCAGGTAACTGTTCTGCTCAACGGCGGCTGCCTGACACCTCGACGGCCACTCCCAACACACCTGCAGGGCCCGGCTCTGCCGTGCTTCTGAGCCAGCCTGCACCAGCATCGCCCTGCACGTCCCTCCTGCTTTGGGGAGCCCCAGGCTGGAAGGACACCCTTCAAGAGATGCCACAGGCAGGACCTGGTGCAGGGTGGAGGCTGGGGTGAAGGGCGTGACTGCGGCTGACTGGGGGGTCCACACGGAGCCTCGGGCTCTGCACTTACCTGCTTTTCTTACTCGTCCTCCTGGCAGCTCTGCCAGCTTGGAAGCCTCTGAGCCTCCACTTCCAGGACAGGAAATGAAGATCTGGGTCCCAGCTTGCCTGGCCCAGGCTCCCGACGTGACAGATGTCAATGACCGTGTGTGATAGTGATGGGGACCACTCTCTCCCGGCAGCACAGCAGCCCTGGGCCAAGCACCCTCTCACTGCAGGTGCAGCTCTCCTGGGTGCCCCGTGACTTGCTGGGGCAACAGATTCGGGAGATTCCAGGCCTTGGGCGGGCCCAGCAGTGGCCAGGAAGCTGGTGGGGGAGGGGAGCTGTGCCAGGCCGGGGACTGGGCCACCTGCCGTGGGTGCGGGTACAGGGACCGCTCCTCTCTCTCCCTGGCTCCCATGAAGCCGGCCCTGGGAACACCTCTGATCCTTGTGTTTTTATTTAAACGCTCCCCAGAGCTCATTTGTCTCAAGTACGAGGGGCATCTGGATTCAATCAAAACGACAGCTGGGCAGTCTCGCCACCGCCAATCCAGAGTGGGCGTGGAGCCAGCCGGTCTGTGCACAGCCCTCGTGCCCCTTCCCTGGTCCTGCTGGGCCCTCAGTGCCTCAGTGTCCCTTTCTGTCCCTCCAGGGCCCTTCCTGTGCGGCTCCCCACTGGCCCCGAGGAGCCAGCCCGCCCCCAGCACCTCCTGCCCTTGCAGAGCGCGGAGTACGACAGAAGAGCCTTGTAGAGACGGCTCGGGCCAGCGGCAGTTGAGGCTAATGGTGGCTGAGTGGGAGAGCGGCTGTGAACGCAGAACTGAGGTCTCATTCTGAGCCCGTACTGGGCTCAGGGATTTACACGTTATCCCGTCAACTCCACAGGCCCATCGGGAGGGGCCCTGACTCCCTGCTTTACAGCTGGGGAAAGTGGAATGGGCAGGTCAGGGGTGGGGACCCCCAGCTAGGAGCATTTTCCATCTCTGGCCGAGGAGGCAGGAAGGGAGCCAGGAACTGCAGAGCAGAGCCCAGGACACCTGTGGCGTCCAGAGTCCGGAAAGGACCTGGGAGGCGGCGGCAGAGGCAAGGGGTGGGGGAGACGCGTGTTGAGGCCCGGGCCCCACCACTCGTTCTGTGATCTCCAGCAGGGCCCCTTACCTCCCTGAAGCGGCGTTTACTCACCTGTAAGACGGGATTCATGTTGGCACCAACCGCACAGGGTGGGAGGTTCGAACGCGAAGGCTGGGAGAGACGCGGGCACCGCGCAGCCACCGCTGTGTCTGTCTGTCCTTCCGTCTCTCTCGGAGGCTGGGTGGGTGCCTGGAGAGGAGAAGCTGCGAGATCATCGGGCCCCAGGGCTCACCTGGCTCCCCTGACCTGCAGGAGCATCTCCCGGAGGACAGGGCAGGCCGGCTCCCGTCCCCTGCAACGCGGTGGTGGCTCCGCCCAGGGCGAGCGCTGGCCTGGAAACCCGGCCCGACGCTGGTTCCCGGTGGTCGTGCCTTCCCCAGAGCAGCTGTTCCTGCCAGGCCGGTTCCCCTGCAGAAGCCGAGAAAAGAAAGCTCTCAGGGGACACCCGAAGGCTCTGCGGCGCCCCTCAGTCACAGCCCCGAGACCCCGTAGTTCTGGCTCTGAGCTGGGCGGGTGCCGCCAGAGGGCAGACTGGGCCCTGGTGGAGAAGAGGTGCGGTGTAGGTGAGTGACCAGCGGCGCCCGCAGCAGCAGACGGCGCGCTACCCAGAAAAGCAAACCGAGGCAGGGAGTGGTGGCAGTAGAGCTCGCATCCAGGCTTTCACCCCAAGTCGAGAATTCTGCTTTGCGGCAGAGGGAGCAGGCGAGGCAAGGGTGCTGTGGGGGGCAAGGGTGCTGGGGGGTCAGGGCACTGGTTGTGGTGAGGGTGGTGGGGGGTGAGGGCGGTGGGGGGTGAGGGCGGTTGGGGGTGGGGGGGCGAGGAAGGTGGTGGGGGGTGAGGGCGGTGGGGGGTGAGGGCGGTGGGGGGGCGAGGAAGGTGGTCGGAGGTGAGGGCGGTGGAGGGGTGAGGGCAGCGTGGGTGAGGGTGGTGGAGGTGAGGGCGGTGGAGGTGAGGGCGATGGGGGTGAGGGTGGTGGGGGGGTAAGGGGGTAGTGAGGGTGGCAGTGGAGGGTGAGGGCAGTTAGGGTGATGCTGCATGAGGGAGGTGGCAGAGGCGGGTGAGAGTGGCAGTCGGGGGTGAGGCCAGTCCCCCTTGCTGCACCGAGGGCCTCTGGCACACCTTGGAAGGCTCCCCTCCCACCAGCCAGCAGTTCCCCTAGGGTGCCTGGCTATCCCTGCTTGACATATCAGGGCCCACATGTGGCTCTGCTCAGCCTGGGGCATGGACTCATGTAGACAGGGGAGGAATCTGGGCAAAGAGGCCCCCAAACTGCCTGCATCGGAGAGTGAACCTAGCTGCTGGCAGGATGTGTGGCTGGCAGACGGGCACTGCAGGGAGGTCCCACTGCTGCATCTGGAGCTCGGGCCCCCCAGAGCCAGACTCCCGTCGGTGAGAGTTGAGCCCTGAGACCTTGCTCCATTCCCGGGCAGACCCTCCCACTCTGACCCACTTACAGGTGTCCTTCAAGGCACAGCCGAAATGTCACCTCCTGCCTCAGACAGCTGGGGCCACTGTAAAAAAGGACCATGGGCTTGGTCTCATTCTCGAGGGTCCACCCTCATACTGAATCACCTGCTGAAGGCGCCACCTAATACCATCACAGTGGGGAAAAGGTTTTCAATATCTGAATCTGGGGAGGGCAGAAACATTGAACCCACTGTGCCTCCCGTATAATCCAGCTCCTCCGGAGGGGCTGCGCCCTGTGCTCTGAACTCAGTCCCTTTCCCCAGGTTCATGAGAAGCTTTGTGTGAGCAGCGTGCCTTCACAGGGCAGGACGGTGCAGAGGCTGCGGATACAGGCTGTGGACATGGGCTCTGACCAGCGTGTGTAGCCCTGAGCCCCTGCTCTGCCACTTACTGGTGGTGTGGTCTGGAGCAAACCACTCTCTCTCTCTGCTTCCCTGTCCTCACTTGCAAATGGATATGGTCATTGGCTTATCGTGCTAATTAAATGAGTTAATATATATAAACTGCTAAGAACAATGTCACCATAATCATCACCATCACCACTATCACAATCACTATTATCACCATCATCATTGCCATCACCATCACCACCATCATCACCATCATCACCACCATCATCATCATATATTATCACCATCATTGCCATCATTATCACCACTATCACCACCATATCACCATCACCACCACCATAATAATCACCATCATCACCATCATCACCAAGACTATCACCATTACCATCGTCACCATTAGTACCATCACCGTCCCCCTCATCACCTTCACCACCATCACCACTGTCACCACCACCATCACCATCCCCCTCACCTGCACCATCATCACCATCACCACCACCATTATCATCACCACCATTATCACCATCACCATAATCATCACCATCATCACCGAGACTATCACCATTACCATCGTCACCATTAGTACCATCACCGTCCCCCTCATCACCTTCACCATCACCACCACCACCATCAGCAACACCATCATCATCATATATTATCACCATCATTGCCATCATTATCACCACTATCACCACCATATCACCATCACCATCACCGTAATCATCACCATCATCATCATTACCGAGACTATCACCATTACCATCGTCACCATTAGTACCATCACTGTCCCCCTCATCACCTTCACCATCACCACCACCACCATCAGCAACACCAACACCATCACCACTGTCACTACCACCATCACCATCCCCCTCACCTACACCATCATCACCATCATCACCATCACCTGCACCCCCACCATCATCACCATTACCATCACCACCATCACCACCATCACCACCATCACCACCACCATCACCACCCTCACCATCATCACCATTACCATCACGACCATCATCACCACCACCACCATCACCTGCACCCTCACCATCATCACCATTACCATCACGACCATCATCACCATCACCACCACCACCATCACCTGCACCCCCACCATCATCACCATTACCATCACCACCATCACCACCATCACCACCACCATCACCTGCACCCTCACCATCATCACCATTACCATCACGACCGTCATCACCATCACCACCACCACCATCACCTGCACCCCCACCATCACCACCATCACCACCACCACCATCACCTGCACCCCCACCATCACCACCATCACCACCCCCACCATCATCACCATTACCATCACCACCATCACCACCATCACCACCACCACCACCACCATCACCTGCACCCCCACCATCATCACCATTACCATCACCACCATCACCACCATCACCACCACCATCACCTGCACCCTCACCATCATCACCATTACCATCACGACCGTCATCACCATCACCACCACCACCATCACCTGCACCCCCACCATCACCACCATCACCACCACCACCATCACCTGCACCCCCACCATCACCACCATCACCACCCCCACCATCATCACCATTACCATCACCACCATCACCACCATCACCACCACCACCACCACCATCACCTGCACCCCCACCATCATCACCATTACCATCACCACCATCACCACCATCACCACCACCATCACCTGCACCCTCACCATCATCACCATTACCATCACGACCGTCATCACCATCACCACCACCACCATCACCTGCACCCTCACCATCATCACCATTACCATCACGACCGTCATCACCATCACCACCACCACCATCACCTGCACCCCCACCATCACCACCATCACCACCCCCACCATCATCACCATTACCATCACCACCATCACCACCATCACCACCAGCATCACCACCATCACCAGCATCACCACCAGCATCACTAACATCACTACCATCTTTGCCATCACCAGCAGCATCATCACCATCCTGGCTGAATTGCCAGCTCCTTCTCTACTAGCTGCGTGGCTTCAGGTGCGCATGAAACTTCCAGTGCCTTGGCTTCCTCCTCTGTAGGGGAAGGTGACAGTGCTTCCATTCCCAGGAACCTTTGAGGACTACAGTGGCTAACCTGTGCCCATGATGTGATGGCACACATGGGTTGTCACTTTGTTGTGCCAGGAATATGCACAGAGTGTCACCTCATTTGGCCGTCCCTAGGACCTGGGGGTGGAAGGACTCCTATCCCTATTCTACAGATGGAGAAACAGGCTTGGGTAATGCAGGATTCTGCCAAGGCCTCAGAGTGGTCAGTAGAGTAGCCGGGAGAACGCCCGGAACTGCCTGTGGCTGGACTCTGCCTCTTCCTGACTCTTTTTGGGGGACTCACCCTCCCCATCAGCAGTTTTCACTGCCACACACACAGCTGTGCTGCTGGGACAGGTGTGGCTGGCACTTGGCTCCAGAACTTCCCCAGCTTCCCGGGGGCTGTCAAGTGTGGCAGCTACAGCTGGGAGTCCCTGAGCAAGCTGAGTTGAGACAGAGGCCACCAACCCCTTTCAGGGGCTCCTGTGGGGCCTGGCACTGGGGAACTGTCCTGGTCAGCCAGAACCTGGGCCAGTGGTTCCTGTGTGGGAAAGGGGGTAACTCCAGCCTCCAGCCCTGGAGAGGGGGTGGCTCCCTCAGGAGCCCCCCCACAGGGAGATTAGGGGCAGGATGGCTGCCACCGGGCCCAGCTGCTCTGGGCAACACGTTTTGTACGCAAGAGTCCGGGAACAGGACGTGTGAGCTGGTGCACAGATGCGACACACCCGGATGGGTACCTGGGCAGCTGTGGTGCAGGCTGTGGGGCTGCCGTGGTGTCTGCCACGGGTGTGGTCCAGCCAGCCCCAGGGGGTCCCGCAGCGGCTCTTCCCTCCCCGACATCTTGTTTTAGCCACAACACTCACCGGGTGACCTCCCTGCAAAAAAACTAGAAAAAATTCTCACTGAATGTGACCCTCCCCGGGCCACTCTTTCTCCATGTCCTCACTGGCTGTGTTACCTCCACTCTACGGAAGGGGACGCTGAGGCTCAGACAGGTCCGGCAGCTTGCCCAGGCCACACAGCAAGCCCTCAGTGGGACAGGTCCAGCCTCTGCTCCCGGAGTGTCTGTCCAGAACTTGGGCAGCCACGGAACACCGCTCTGCCAATGTTTCTGGAAGGCGGCGATGAGGCAGCAGGCCTGTGCCCGCACCACGGGCAGCGGGAGGAGAAGAGCCACAGGTCTTGGGGCCAGGCTGGGCTGCACCCACTCCCGAGTGTGAACCCACCCTGGCCTCCCTGCCGCCTCCCCTCCCTGATTCGCGGTGAATTCTGCAAACATCTCCTGCCCACCTGTGTGATGAGCACCTCAAGAGAAAATGACCGGGAGCTTAGGTGGGCGGGGACGGCGATCCACAGTCGCCCGCAGAGGCAGAAGCCAGGTGCATGAGCTGCCGTGGGGCGGGGGGCGGAGAGGCCATTCTGGAGGAATTTCCAGCTGGCGGGGAAGCCCCGGCCTGTCTGGAGACGGCTCACAGCCCGTCCAGCCAGGGTCACAGGGACCAGGGGAGGGACCTGGATTCCAGGCTCAGGCCCACTGTGTGCAAGAGGTCACCCTGCTCTCAGGCCTCAGTTCACTTATGTTGAAATGTGGTGGCCGGGCGCGGCGGCTCACACCTGTAATCCCAGCACTTTGGGAGGCCGAGGCAGGTAGATCACAAGGTCAGGAGTTCGAGACCACCCTGGCCAACATAGTGAAACCCCGTCTCTACTAAAACAATACAAAAATTAGCCGGGCCTGGTGGCAGGTGCCTGTAACCCCAGCTACTCAGGAAACTGAGGCAGGAGAATTGCTTGAACCCGGGAGGTGGAGGTTGCAGTGAGTGGAGATCGCGCCACCGCACAGCAGCCCGGGTGACAGTGTCAGACTCCGTCTCTCCCAAAAAAAAAAGAAAAGTGCGATTAGATGAAATTTGCCCTTTACGTTTTTAAGCACACGTGTCACACGTATCTCTAACCATCCCTCCTCCCTGTTGCCAAGGCTTTTTTTTATGTGGAAGTTCAATATTCAATTATTCCAAACAGCACTGGCCAGGAATACGTCAACGGAGCAGGCGGAGTTGGGGGATCTGGGGAAAGGGGTTTTTCTCAGCCACCTGCCACGGCAGCCAGGGAGCGGCCCACAGAACCACGATTCTCTAGGGAACCCAGCCTGAGAATGCAGGGGCTGGGCAGGAGCCGGGAGAGCCATCTGGTGCCCGGGACCTGTGCTCTGAGGCTGGAGTCCCGCCGTGCCACTCCACGCTGGATGCGGCTGACCGGAGCGGTCTCGGAGAACGGCGTGGGGCGCTGGTTCGTGGGTGCCCAGAGGGCCTGCCCGCTTCTCAGGCGGGATGCCACGGCGCTGAGCCCCTAACTGCCAGGGCCGAGGCCTCGACGCCCCTTCCCAACCTGCATTTCACAGATCGCCAGCCTGGGAGAGGTCCCGAGAAAGGAGCGTTCTGTGTCCGACTGTTTGGGGAACGCCAAACACTGTAGCCTCCCCTCCCCACTCCTTGGGGCCCATCGTGTGTGTGGGCGGGTACGTCATGTGTGTGGGTCCCGTGGACAGAAATGCATCACTGTGCTTGACCCAGATTCCTGGACGTGTCTGACTTGAGTCCCTTGTGTAGACGACGGGCCGAGGCAGTGGAGGCCACCAAGCTCTCGGCTCCAGGGCCCCCCTCACTCCCTCCCCGACTCGCCTACACTCTGGCCCCTCTGGACCCGACTCTCCCCGTCCCTGCAGGCCAGGCGTGCTAACCAGCCTCCCGAAACTGCATGCCGAGGCCCTGCTGAGCTAAGCTCTGCTGCCGCCATCCAAAACGCTTAATACTTCTCAAAGCACGGCCCACATTCTCGTCACTCAGGCTGGACTGCAATGGTGCCGTCCTGGCTCACCGCAACCTCCGACCCAGCTTCAAGCAATTCTCCCGCCTCAGCCTCCCGAGTAGCCAGGTTACAGATGCTCCACCATGCCTATTTTTGTGTGTGTATTTAGTAGAGATGGGGTTTCTGTGTTGCCCAGGCTGGTCTTGAACTCCTGGGCTCAAGCGATCCTCCCACCTCAGCCTCCCAAAGTGCTGGGGTGACAGGTGTGAGCCGCGTGCCCACACATTTTCATTTTCTGTAGGCGCTGCAGGTGATATAGCTGGCCCGTCTCTGTGCCTCAGTTTCCTCTCCTGCAAAGGAGAGGGGTTAGTGGAAAGGATTGCTGCCTCTCAGGGCGCTGAGTGAAGACTCGCCGAGTGCTGAGAACAGAGGCCTGGCCGACTACCCAGGGCAGCCACGCTCCCGAGAGGCCTCATGGGATCAGAGGGGCAGAAGCCATGCGGAAGCCCACGCCTCGTGGCCAGCCCGACGCTCCCTCTGATTAGCCGAAGAACTGCTTCCTCCTGTGGCCGGTGGCCCGTGGGCAGGGTGGGGGTCTCTCCCTCACCCCCAAAGGTCTAGCCCATCTCTCCTCTGAGGAGGGTACCCAATGCCCACCCCAGGTGCCTGGGCTGCCTGGAAGAAGGTGGGTTCCCATGCCACCCTGGAAACATTTGCCTGGTGGGCCCACCCGGCCCTCATCTGCCATGCCAGGCACAGACCGAGTAATTTCACTTCCCAGTCCCTGGGTGGGTGGTGGCAGGCGCGGTGGCAGAATGTTCCAACACCCACTCACCACACGCTTCCGCTCGGGGCAGCTGGGCAGGGCGGCCTCTGAGAGCCTGAGCCCCTCAGAGTCTAAGGAGCACAGCCAGGGCCCAGCTCCTGGCATCTGGGGACGGCTGGGGACAGCGCCTCGGCTCTCACGGCCTGGGCCGCCGCTGAGCCCCGGGGGGAGACCCCCAGAGTGAAGGACACTCAACGGCCCTCTGAGCCTCCTCACCACACTCTGTGGGTGGTGGGCCAGCCCCGGGAGCTCTCAGCCTCCTTGATCCAGGCTGTGGGTGGTGGGCCGGCCCCGGGAGCTCTCAGCCTCCTTGATCCAGGCTGTGGGGGTGGGCCGGGCCCCAAGAGCTCCAGGCCTGATCTGTGACACCCTCCTTGGGCCATGAGACAGGGAAGGGTTGTGATTCACAGAGCAAGCGGTGCCTCTGAACACACCTTTCAGGCCATGGTGGGTGGGGAGAGGCAGGACGCTTCCAGAAGTAGGGGCCTGGCCTGAGGCTGCGTCCTTTGCAGGACGGCCCTGGTGGTCCTGGCTCTTCTGACAAATTCCTGCAACCTCATATGTCCCTATCGTGCTGGACGGAGGGCCATGTGGCAACGAGGGGCCGGGGTCCCAGTGGGATGGCCTTGGATCTGCTGGGGCTGCTCTACGGGACCCCGAGAGGGGACTTGGAGGGAGCTCTGGAGCCACAGCGTCAGGACTGGGTTTCGCTCACATTGGAAGCTTTGTGAAGCCTGGAGGTCAGGGGACAGGCGAGGCCACAGGACACACCTGCGTGGCGAAATCTCTCCTTGAGCCACCGCAAGGCCTCATCAGAGGGAGTTCAGTCTTGGCGGAGAGAAAGGAGAAACATCTCACAGGCCTGACGGGGAAGGAACAGGAGTGAGCAGCTGTGCCCACCTGGCCCACAAGGAGACCGAGGTTCAGACAGGAACCTGGGCAGCCGGCGGGCAGCAGTCTGGCCCCCAGCACTGCAATGCTCCCCTTCCTGGGTCCTGGTTAAGGACCTAGTCTAGCGGGATTCCCTGATAGCCGAGGGGCCATGCTGTCCCACAGGGCACCCCGGACAGCAGCTGCTGGCCGCTCCCCACCCCCACCCCTGCGGGAAGCAGAGTCCAAGGTGGAGCCAGGGCCGAGCCAGGGCTGATCTCGTGGGGGCACGGGACTGCGTGGCGCTGAGAACACGGCCCCCGGCTCCCGCAGCCCAGAGGCAAGACCCAGGCCGAGGCCCAGGAGGCTCCTCTGTGCCCCTCCCCCCATGTCATTCCCTGAGCCCGCCATGCCCCTGGGTTACGTGGCGCAGCCTGCCCGGTGGGTGGGCCACGGTAGGGATGGTCACGCGCTCAGCAGGCCAGCCTACGTTTCCGGGCCGAGCGGCTGGGAAACTCCCGGGGCCGGGCCCTCCCCGCCCAGTCTCCCTTCCTCCTTCTCAGGGCTGGCCTGGCTGGACCACACCTGGGCCGTGGCCACCTGCGCCCCTTTTCTCAGCCTCTTCCTGCTCGGGCCTCCTGGGACACTCCAGCACCCCAAGACATGAGGGCCAGCAGACTCCCCCTGCAAAGAGGGCCCCGGTGCAGAAGCCCTCAGAGACATCAGCCCTTCCTCCTGGTGTAGAGGGGAGACAGAACCCCCGTGCCGAGGACGCCTGCTCAGCCCCACAGTCGGGCCAGGTTTTGGCAGCTGGGAGGCTGGATAAGGCCGAGGGCACCAGGCCCTTGGGCAACCCAGTGGGCGCAGCCCAGAAGAGGGGGGCTCATGGCTGGCCAGGAGCAGGGTGGGGACCCCGCATCCTCCTCACCCCCCCGGGCCTTCCCTTCCTTGGCTGGGCTTCCTTGCTGCAATCAAAGAGCTCCCGGCATCTCCAGCCCCTGGGCCAGGGGACCTGGACCCACCCCCGTGCATCCCCAGAAACGGAAGGGATGCCGTGGAAGGGGCTGGACTTAGACTTCTTGTCCCCCAGGCAGGTCTGCGGCTCCTCAGAAGCCTGGCCGGGTTTCCAGGGGTGGGCCGCTCTGAGCTCATCTGCACAGAGCCCTGACTTCTGGCTCTGGGACCAGACTGGGAGACATTGCCAGGGAAGAAGAGAGAGGGTAGAAAGCGGGGGGCCGGGGAGCAGCGGGGGTAGAAAGCGGGGGCCGGGGAGCAGCGGGGGGCCGAGGAGCAGTGGGGGTAGAAAGCGGGGGCCGGGGGGGGGAGCAGGTGGGGCCGGCCCAGGAGGCATGTGCAACCCCTGTCTCTCCACGCCAGGGGTCCTAGCTTTGGCCTTGGATCAGCTCACACTCCCGGAGCAGACAGGCTGCAGGGGTGGAAGGTGACCGCAGACTCCGCAGGTTCCCAGGCCCAGAATCCCCCATGTGGGACGGGCCTGGAGCACGGCCACCACCCTCAGCCCCCAAACATACTCATCCAGCCACCCTGGAGGGTGGGGCCCAGGTAGAGAGGGGCTCCCCGCTTTCTTGTGGGCCCCGTGTTTCTGTGGGGACACCCCAAACCCAGGATTTTCCGGCTTCTCTCTAGGTCTTGCTGTGGTGCATACCTGCAGGCGCCCTGTGGGGCCCTCCCGCCCCGCCTCTCCCCAGCTCGCACAGACCTCGCTCCCTCCCTCCCACTGCAGCCCTGCAGCTGCCAAGGCTGCCTGGCTCCGTCACCCTCCTGTGGTCAGACCCCATCTTTGTCCACAGCTTGGTCCGCTCCATGCCCCTTAATCGTGGGGTGTCTCACACGCTCCTGTGGTTCTCACAGCTTCTTTGGGGCTGCGCGGTCCCAGATGCCCCCCCAGGAGACCCCGAAAATCCTCCACCTCCCCTTGTCTGTGGGTCCCCATCAGCTTGGGGTCCTTGGGCCGGGTTGCCTCCTTCCTGTCACCCTGCCCTTCCTCACTCCAAGCTGGACACAGCCATGCCCCACGGGCTGCCCCTGCTCTGCCTGCCCCACCCTGCTGTCTCCCTGGCGATTGAAGCTTTGGAGTGGCGGCGGCGGCGGGGGCGGCGGCGGGGGGCGGCGGTGGGGGGCGGCGGTGGCGGTGGCGGTGGCGGTGGTGGTGGGGGCGGTGGCGGTGGGGGGCGGTGGCGGTGGGGGCGGCGGCGGTGGGGGCGGCGGTGGCGGTGGCGGTGGGGGCGGCGGTGGCGGGGGCGGTGGCGGTGGGGGCGGCGGTGGGGGCGGCGGGTGGCGGTGGTGGTGGGGGCGGTGGCGGTGGGGGCGGTGGCGGTGGGGGCGGCGGGTGGCGGCGGGGGGCGGGGGCGGCGGCGGCGGGGGCGGGGGCGGCGGCGGCGGCGGGGGGCGGCGGCGGCGGCGGGGGCGGCGGCGGCGGCGGCGGCGGCGGCGGCGGCGGCGGCGGCGGCGGTGGCGGTGGCGGGTGGCGGTGGCGGCGGGGGCGGCGGCGGTGGCGGCGGTGGCGGCGGCGGCGGGGGGCGGCGGGGGCGGTGGCGGTGGGGGCGGCGGCGGCGGGTGGCGGCGGCGGCGGTGGCGGCGGTGGCGGTGGCGGTGGGGGGCGGCGGTGGCGGCGGCGGTGGCGGCGGGGGCGGCGGCGGGGGCGGCGGGGGCGGCGGGGGCGGCGGCGGGGGGCGGCGGCGGCGGTGGCGGCGGTGGCGGCGGTGGCGGTGGCGGTGGGGGGCGGCGGTGGCGGCGGCGGGTGGCGGCGGGGGGCGGCGGCGGGGGCGGCGGGGGCGGCGGCGGGGGCGGCGGTGGCGGCGGCGGTGGCGGCGGGGGGCGGCGGCGGGGGCGGCGGGGGGCGGTGGCGGCGGCGGCGGTGGCGGTGGCGGTGGCGGCGGGGGCGGCGGGTGGCGGCGGGGGGCGGCGGTGGCGGCGGCGGGTGGCGGTGGGGGCGGCGGTGGCGGCGGGGGGCAGCGGCGGGGGCGGCGGCGGCGGTGGGGGTGGCTGCGGCGGTGGGGGTGGCGGCGGCGGCGGGGGCGGCATACCCCCATTGACGCATACCTTTGAAAGTCCAGATCATCTCTGGGGTGACGCTGGACATGACAGCCTTTTCCTACCCACCAAGTCAAGCAGGGTTCAACCAGGGTTAAGGCTAAGTGGTGCTCCTGTCCCCCCACCCACCCCCAGCAGTGGGGCCCTCCTGCTGGCTGCCCTGAAACCTGCGGCTTCAGTCCCTCAGCGTTTCCTCACATCAGCGTCCGCGCCATTCAGGTAACTGTGGCGGGAGCACCTCTGCTGTGTGCAGAGCTGAAAGCAGCTCGGGCTTGGTGGCAGCTTGGGTTGAAGTGGCCACTGAGCCCAGGCATGAGGCTCCAGGTCCTGGTGAAGGAGCCAGGCAGGAAGGGCTGGTGGGTCAGGAGGTCCTAACACGGCCCCCAGCATCTCAGACTGGCCTGGGAGGGGGACAGGAAGGAGGGAGAGGATCCCCACATCACCTGGGAGGAGGGCAGGAAGGAGGTAGGGGATCCCCGCATCACCTGGGGGTTAAAGGAAGGAGGGAGGGAGGGGATCCCCGCATCACCTGGGAGGAGGGAAGGAGGGAGGGAGGGGATCCTCACATCACCTGGGAGGAGGGAAGGAGGGAGGGAGGGGATCCCCGCATCACCAGGGGGTTAAAGGAAGGAGGGAGGGAGGGGATCCCCGCATCACCTGGGAGGAGGGAAGGAGGGAGGGAGGGGATCCTCACATCACCTGGGAGGAGGGAAGGAGGGAGGGAGGGGATCCTCGCATCACCTGGGAGGAGGGCAGGAGGGAGGGAGGGGATCCCCGCATCACCTGGGAGGAGGGAAGGAGGGAGGGAGGGGATCCTCGCATCACCTGGGAGGAGGGCAGGAGGGAGGGAGGGGATCCCCGCATCACCTGGGAGGAGGGAAGGAGGGAGGGAGGGGATCCCCGCATCACCTGGGAGGAGGGAAGGAGGGAGGGAGGGGATCCCCGCATCACCTGGGAGGAGGGAAGGAGGGAGGGAGGGGATCCCCGCATCACCTGGGAGGAGGGAAGGAGGGAGGGAGGGGATCCTCACATCACCAGGGAGGAGGGAAGGAGGGAGGGAGGGGATCCTCACATCACCTGGGAGGAGGGCAGGAGGGAGGGAGGGGATACCCGCATCACCTGGGAGGAGGGAAGGAGGGAGGGAGGGGATCCTCACATCACCAGGGAAGAGGGAAGGAGGGAGGGAGGGGATCCTCGCATCACCTGGGAGGAGGGCAGGAGGGAGGGAGGGGATCCCCGCATCACCAGGGAGGAGGGAAGGAGGGAGGGAGGGGATCCCCGCATCACCTGGGAGGAGGGAAGGAGGGAGGGAGGGGATCCCCGCATCACCTGGGAGGAGGGAAGGAGGGAGGGAGGGGATCCCCGCATCACCTGGGAGGAGGGAAGGAGGGAGGGAGGGGATCCTCACATCACCAGGGAGGAGGGAAGGAGGGAGGGAGGGGATCCTCACATCACCTGGGAGGAGGGCAGGAGGGAGGGAGGGGATCCCCGCATCACCAGGGAGGAGGGAAGGAGGGAGGGAGGGGATCCCCGCATCACCTGGGAGGAGGGAAGGAGGGAGGGAGGGGATCCTCGCATCACCTGGGAGGAGGGCAGGAGGGAGGGAGGGGATCCTCACATCACCTGGGAGGAGGGAAGGAAGGAGGGAGGGGATCCCCGCATCACCTGGGAGGAGGGCAGGAGGGAGGGGATCCCCGCATCACCTGGGGGTTGAAGGAAGGCTCTGTGCCTCCGGGGTGCTTGTTAGCCTTCCCTTCTCTTTAGACGAACTGAGAACAGGGAGGAGGGTGCAGAGGGAGGCGGGTGTGCCGGGCCCTCTCCCGGCTCCTGCACCTCACATGCCACCGGCAGCGGTCACAGTGGACCCCAGACCTCAGGTCCAGCCAGGTAGCCATGGCGAGCCACAGAGGCACCTCCAGGACTCACAGGAGGCGCGTCCAGGCTGAGGGGACAGCGGGGGGGTCTGTGTGGTGGGGCAGAGTGAGCCTGACCCCAGGGGGGCTGCAGGGGCCCCAAGGTCAGCTGAGTAGCCCAGGCCCCTCACCTCCCGTGGGGTTAGGCCGTGCCTTCCAGGACCTCCTCCAGCCTGGGGCCTGGGCACGCTGATGCAGAGGGAGACCCAGGGGCCTGAGGTCAGACGCTGTGGCCTAAATGCAGCCTGTGAGCAGGTTGGCGGCGGCGGTGGGGGGCGGGGAGGGGGTGAGGAGGGCCGCAGCCGCAGGGCAGAAGCCACAGGCAGGAGTTCCTGCAGCAGGGCACGGGGAAGAGGACGGGCTCTTCTTGGGGTGAGGCGGCCCCAGGAGCCCCAGCCACACAATCTGGCTGTGCGGTGTCCAGGCATTGAGAGGATCTCAGGGCCGAGTCTCGGGGTCAGCCCGGGAGGGTGTTAGCATCCTGGGTGAGGCTCCTTGCCTGTCCATTTCGGGGCACTCCAGGGGTTCTGAAGCTCGCTAAGGTTGTCTTTAGTGGGTTGGATAAAAATAGTTGACACTCAGAAGAGCAGTGCGGTGCCTGAAAATGCCGGGAAGAGGCGTCTGCCACCAGGCGACCAGCGGCCAGGGTGGCGGGTTTCAGGAGAGCAGGTTTGAGGGGGCCGGTGACCCAGATGCAATCTGTCTCTGCAGGAGGACCCCACGGGGGGAGGGCAGGGAGCCATCCTGGAAGGCCCTCACTCCGCCCTCCAGCACCCGCCGGGCCTTCTTCCTTCCACTGCAGCGTCCATGAGTTGCAGGGACACGGGCTTGGGTTGTCTTCTCAGGTGACGAGGTGGCCATCAGGGCAGGGCAGCTGCTCCCTAGGCTTCTCCGGCCTCTTCACCCCGCTTTCGGAGGGAGCAGCCTCTTCCTCAGGGCTCAGACGCCAGCTCCACCTCGAGGTGCCCGGTCACTCCACCCAGGAAGGGGGTTGGACGCTTGACGGCTGGCTGTCTCCCCAACACCTCTCCCCGATGCCCGGGAGCTGTCACCTGTGTCTCCAGGGTCAGCGGAGATGCACGTAACCAACCTGGGCTTCTTCAAGCAAGGGAGGCGGCAGAGACGGTGGGGTCTGCACGGAGCAGGCGCCTGGCTGAGGCTCCCGCCCTGTCCTCAGCCTGAGGCTGACCTTGACTTTCACGTCCAATCGGGATACCCTAACCCCTCAGACACAGGTCAGGACTCTGGCAAACCCCCCGGTCGTCCGCCAGACTCTTGGCCGGGCTTGCTGTCTCACCGACCACCGCGTTGGCACAGGAGGCAGGGTTGGCATTCGATGAATAAATGCCTTTCAGGAGGAGGAATGCAGGAGGCTGGGTACGGTCACCAAGGCAGACGGGCAGGGGCGGAGGGAGGCTGGGCAGGGGACAGGGTGGTCGGGCCACAGCGTGCCCCAGGGGACCTGGCTGGTGAAGGTGAGCCCAATCAGGAGGCATCCCAATGTGACGTGGGCCCGCGTTTTCTCCTCTTGCTCCTGGTGGCTTACGTAAGAGGGAGAGCGATGGGGGTGGCAGGGACGGAGCTGCAGGCTGACGTTCCCCCACTCGGCAAAGCCCCTTCTCTTCTCTCTGCCCCCGCCTGCTTGGGGCATTCTTGGCTGGGTCTGCTCCTGACAGAAGGGATGCGTGTTGCCAGGGGCGGGGGCTTGGCATGTGTGCATGTGAGAGTATGTGTGTGTGTTTAAAACACAGAAAAAAGAAGTGTGCCTGCACTCTGCCTCGAGATGCTGGCCAGACTCCATCCGGGCCAAGTCCCCTCCAAGCCAGCGCCGGGGACTCCGGAGGCATCAGGAGGAGGAAGGTACAGGCGGCATGCGTTGAGGATGGATGCATGCCACCGACGCGTGCCAGCGGCTGCACGGGCCAAACGCCCACCCACAAAACCCCCACAATCGCTGGCAGCCGTGGAGCGAGGCGGCCGCAGTTGGCAGAGGAGCCAGGGACGGCCAGCTGGGGCAGGTGGATCCTGGCAGCGGCAGCGCAGGTAAAGGGTGCGGGCTCGAGGGCTGTGGGCACCTGGCATCTTCGTTGGGTGCCAGAGGCGGGGGTCGGATCGCAGCCTGGCTCTGGGTTGCAGGGCATGGCAGCGTTGAGGAGGGCTGAGTCCCACGGGGTGTCTGGGCCAGCCTGGTAGGCGACGCCTCCTTTCGGCTCCCCCAGCGCCACCCTGGGGCATGTTTGCCTGGCCCTTGTCCTCCAGGGAGCTAGGTTGGGCGGGCTGGGTGGGGCTGGCACAGGGCGCCCACGGGGGCTGCGTGTTGGGCTTTCCTCTGGGGTCTCACGGCTTCGTCACCTCTGCCTGATGCACTGGGGGTCCCACGGCCAGCCCCCCAGATGGTCCCTGAACGTGGGTTGCACTCTCCAGGCGTGGGCTGGCAGGGTGGGCTGCAGGGCGGCACCTTCGGGTCCAGGGTTCCTAGGGGAGCACGTCTGCCCTCCCTCCCATCTTCCCAGAGCCCCCTGCCCCACCTCTTGCAGCCTGGCTTGGTGCCTCGGAGCCTGTGCGGAAGGATGGGACGGACGCCAAATGTGCTATAGCAGGGCTGCTGAGAACGGAAAGGAGCCTGGGGTGAGGGACTCCCCAGCAGCTCCAAGGCGAAGTCCTGCTGCCCTTCCCACAATTACCGGCCGGGCAGAAAGAGCTGGGGGCCGTGGGAGGGGGGATTTTCAACTTCAGAAAGGTGGGCAGCCCCCAGGTGGGCTGGCGTGGAGCTGGCAGGGCTGGGAGTGTTAGCCCGGGTGTCTGGCTGTGGCACCTCAGCGTGATCCATGGCAAGCAGGATGGCAGCCGCCGCCAGCCGCAGCATCAGCTGGCAGAGGCTGGCACCAGACCCACGCCCTGGCAGGGGCACGGCACAGAGGGGCCCTGGCCATGCGGGGGGATCCAGGCTGGCGGCCATCCCAGTCATTGCTCTGGGTAGCCAGTCCAGTCCCGGAAAGAAGGTTCCAGCTGAGGGGCGATGGGAGCACATGGGCAGGGGCTGGGGGAGAGGAAGCAGGTGCCCGGGAGGAGGCTGGGCTCGAGGACTTTAAAAATCAAGCCTGGAGCCTGGCTGGCCCATGGGAGCCTCCACCCTGAAGGAGCTAGGAGGGGGCTCTGGGACCAAGGTCAGGAGCCTGGGCTGGGCTGACGGGCAGGGAGGGCTGAGGGAGGTGGAGGGGGGCAGCAGTGGTCTGGTCCAGATGCCCAGGGGTCAGGGCAGACGTCAGGGACACAGGGTCCTGGGGTCAGGCACAGGTTGGGGACACAGGATCCTGGGGTCAGGGCAGAGGTCAGGGACACAGGGTCCTGGGGTCGGGCAGAGGTCGGGGACACAGGGTCCTAGGGTCTGAGAAGTTGGGGACACAGGGTCCTGGGGTCGGGCAGAGGTCAGGACACAGGGTCCTAGGGTCAGGGCAGAGATGGGGGACACAGGGTCCTGGGGTCTGGGTTATGCTTCAGAACTTTGGGGCATGGCTCAGAGCCCCGCAGAGGCCCAGCCTCAGAGGTCCTGGGGGCAGGGGTGGGGCAGGGCTCCAATGATTGGCCGCCCTCAGCCTCTTTTTCCTCTTGAGCCCACAGTCCCAGGAGGCTTCAGCCTGACTCCAGCCAACACTTCATGACAGGGGCTTCCCATTCCAAGTCCTGTTGTGGGGGCAATGTGGGGGGTGATGCCCGGTGGACCTTGGCACAGTGAGCGTCCCTAACGGGTGTCTGGACACAACCCTGCGCTCACGGCGTGGGCACAGAGGACGGGCGGGGCGGGCCTCAGCATGGGTGCTGGTGGCATAAACACTCAGGCAAACGGCTCCCAGACTCGGGGACAACAGCGTCCCTGGCCCCTCAGGCTCAGGGCAGGGCATACACATTCTAGGATTCCCAGAGGAGACTCGGGTGGGCGAGGTGCCGGCTGGAACCCTGGCCTGGGGTCTGCACTGGGGGTGGGGGTGGCAGCAGCTATGGGTTCCTGGTCTCAGCCGTGAGGACAGTGGTGTGAGTGGGTGCCCCAGGCCATGGGCCTGCGTGGGAAGGGTCGGCAGGGGGCCGTCACCCCCACCATGTCACCCACGGGTGCCCCCGCGCGGGGATGGTCTTGGTCAGGGGAGCAGGCTGGCCGGGCCACAGCAGTAACAGCGGACGCCGGAGGGGACCTTCTGCCTGCCGCAGCCCCCCTCCCTCGCCTCTGAATTTCACAGTCCCTGCTTCCCGCGCTGGCTCAGAGCTCCCAGGAGACTCCTGCCAGATGTTCCTGGCGCCCCACATTGCCTCCCTAATGAAATATTCATGGGGCCTTTCCGCCTCTTCACATAAAGGCTTCCGCAGCCTACACACCATGGAGACGGGGCCGGCCTCCCAACAAGCCCAAGAAGGAGTGGGTACCCGGCCAGCCCCTCCCCCGTGCCAACCCTGGGTGCCCACTCCCTGTGCGCCAACCACAGCTGCCCACTGGGCCTCCGCCTCCCTTTTGCTCTGCTAAGGATCAGGGGTCCGGCTGCCTACACATTCCCCTGCACAGAGGCCTCCCCACCCCCTCTGCCTCCTGAGAGCCCAGGGCCAGCTGTGTGGGCACATCAGCCGTGGGGCTGGGCTCTGGAGGGAGGGCAGCCGCCATCCCACACAGGAAGGAGCCAGGGCCGCCCTCACAGGCCTGGGGCAGAGAGGCTCTACCTATCTCTTCCTTCAGTACCTTGGTGGCCGACAGCTCCCTACCCACGCCAGCAAGGCTGGGCTCCTGCAGCCCACCTCGCCCCTTGCTGTGTGGCGGCTGGCCTGGCCTCGCGGTGACCTGCGGTCATCCGTCCACGCCTCTGTCCATGTGCTTATGCACCCGGTGCTGGCAGGGAGCCGGCACTGCGCCAGGTCCAGTGCGTGGAGACCAGGCTTCAGGCCCAGCCCTGCGCTCCGTGTGTTCACGCAGCCCCCAGCCGGGCAGTGAGGGCGGAGGACCTCCAGCCAGGGCTGGTGAGGCCAAGAAGGACGAGGTGGACGGAAGTTTCCAGGGGCCTCGGAGCTGTGTGAGGAGTAAAAAGCGGCCAGCCTGTGAGTCCCACACAGAGGGGACCTTTGCGCTCCAGGTCAAAGGAGAAGGGATCCGGCCCAGGCTGAATCCACACCAGCCTCTGCTCAGTCCACAGGCCCTGTCTGGCTCTGCCAGGCCTCCTCAAGGCCCTGGTCTGCAGGCGGTGGTCACAGTGAGGCCCCTCTGGGTCAGAGTCTGCCCCACATGGGGTGCCGTCTCTGGGTGGCTGGCCCTGGGCTCCACTCTGGCTGTGCAGGGCCAGCCTCAGCTGGGAGGGGCCCAGTGGGCTTGCTGGGAGCCGTAGGGCTGCCCCGGCCTCTGTGACTCCCACGCCCTCCTTGCTCCTGGCCTCTGGGTCAAGCCTTTGTCTTTCGTGGGCATCTCGACCTTAACTGTCACCTAAAGCGGCAGGGAAAGGGTTACACAACCATTCACAGAGGCACTCTCAGCCTCCGCATTAGGGGAGGTAGAGGCCCAAAGAGACCCCGTTGCTTCCCTGAGGCGAGCGAGCGAGCGAGCCGGATGGGCCAGAGCCAGGAAGGAAGCTGCCACGCGTCTGTCCTGGAGCCCAGCACAAGCAGCCGGGACCCTCCTGGGAACCAGCTCTCTGCCCAGGACGCCCCAGCTCTCCTGAGCTCACTGACCAGGGATTTGGCCAGTGCCCTCCCCCATGCGGGCAGTGGGCTGGTTTGCACAGCGGCAGGGGTGTCGGCCAGACGTCCCTCCACCTCCCCCGTCCGGCCTTGCTCCCTGAGCTGCTGGCAGAGTGTAGAAATAAAGCACATTCCACAGAACAAATGGTGTTAATCTGCAGTAGCACCGCGGCCCGGAGTTACCCGGTGCCCCAGGGCAGCGCCGCAATGAGCGGTTGCACGTGGAGAATCGGCCGGGCCCCATGCAGCCCCGCGGAGGGACAAAGCATCCCAGCCGCGGCTCTGGCACGGCGGCCCTTCAGGCGGGAGGCGGTTCCAAGAAGCGAAGGAGCAGCTGCTGGGGCCCCCGCTCGTCTCCCGAAGGCTCTTGCCGGAGAAATCAGTGAGCATCCGAGGTCCCACCTGACTGCCCTGCCTGGCCAAGTGTGGTGGCCTCCGGAACAGCCGCTTCCAGAACGGAGGCCACTGCCTGTCCGGCCCAGTAGCCTTGTCCCACCTCAGCTGCCGTCACCCCACCAGGCCCCCAAAACATGCTCTGGGGCTCACCCCGCCATGAAGCCTGGGGTCTCACTGTTCCTCTCCCAGACAGTCACTTTTCTTCTCTACGTGAGGATCACGCACCAGGCCTTGCTCCAAGCCCTCCCTGCCCTGGGACACCTACCCGCCTGCCTGGTGACCTCTTCCGGTTCCCACTCCTGGGCTGCTCAGAGCTGCTGCTGCCTGTTCATGAGCAGTGTGGGTGGCTCGGAGATGCACCACCTGGGCGCTCGGTCTCCTGCCCAGCTGCCGTCCTGGGCACTCGGTCTCCTGTCCAGCTGCCGTCCTGGGCGATCCGTCTCCTGCCCGGCTGCCGTCCTGGGCGCTCGGTCTCCTGTCCGGCTGCCGTCCTGGGCGATCCGTCTCCTGCCCGGCTGCCGTCCTGGGCGATCCGTCTCCTGCCCGGCTGCCGTCCTGGGCGATCCGTCTCCTGCCCGGCTGCCGTCCTGGGCGATCCGTCTCCTGCCCGGCTGCCGTCCTGGGCGCTCGGTCTCCTGTCTGGCTGCCGTCCTGGGCGATCCGTCTCCTGCCCGGCTGCCGTCCTGGGCGATCCGTCTCCTGCCCGGCTGCCGTCCTGGGCGATCCGTCTCCTGCCCGGCTGCCGTCCTGGGCGATCCGTCTCCTGCCCGGCTGCCGTCCTGGACGATCCGTCTCCTGCCCGGCTGCTGTCCTGGACGATCCGTTTCCTGCCCGGCTGCCGTCCCCGCAGTGATGAGCACCTGCCCTGCGTGTTAGGACCGAGCCACACATCGCACCTTACATCTTCACGGGCGGCTCCGGGAGACCCCGCAGCTGATGAGTTTCACAGCATCATCCATGCGTGTGGCTGTTGGGACTGGCACAGGCCCTCTGGACGCCTTTACCTGGAAACCAGGGCTGTTCTCCCTGGATGGCAGGAAGGCGGCAGATGGGAGGCGGGAGGGCAGTGCTGGCTCCACGGGTCCTCCTGAGTTCTGAGGACCGGGCGCTTCCCTGCGTGTGTCTTGCTCTGGCCGTAGGCCCTGGGCTTCTGCTGCTCCTCTGTGGGTACAAGGGCCGTCCTGGCATTCCGTCTTCTCTTGGGAACCTAGAGAGCCCTGTGGCTCCTTCGGAGGTCAGAGGGCCGTGCCGTGCACTCAGAGGCATCTGGGAATGCTTTTGGGGTTTGGATGGATGGACAGATGGGCAAATTAACAGGACCCTGCACTTGGAATCACAAAACTTTAGGTAAGAAAGGGTCATTAGAGAGCATCTAATCCAACACTCTAACGGGATAGGAGGGAAACTGAGGCCAGTCACAGCCCTTGGCCTAGACAGGGAGACAGTGCACCGGCTGCTCCTGCATCTCCCACAGCCCAGGTTCACACATCTTCCTCCAGGTCAGGGAGAGAAGGGTCTGCACTCCTCACCAACTGACGGCAGGGACAGCCTTTATGTCCTGAGACCCCAGCCCGACCGACCTGCCTGCTGCCTGGCAAGGACGCCCCTATCAGGTTCCACAGTAAGGCAACCAGGCTGGGTCTGACTCACCCACCATCCATCAGCCTGCTGGTCTTTACACACTCTGGGAGAGGCAAGAATCTCTTCCTCTTGGCTATTCTGCTAACTAAGAACACGCGTTATTTGGAAGTCTTGGGTTTCATCCAATCTAAATCCCTCAGGCCGTGCGTGACCTAAGCTCTGGCCTCAGAGGTCTGGGCCTCTGCAGCACTGGGTCTCCGTTTCTGCACAGATGAGCCTCTCCTTTGGTCTTCATCCCCTCACTGGAAGGCATGGCCATGAGCACATGGGAAGAAGAATATAGGGCTATGAACTTGGCATTTTGGTGTCAGAAGGACCCAGGTTCAAGTTCAGGCTCTGTCACTAGCTAGGGACCTCAGTGTCTTCATGTGTAGACAGAGGATAATAATAGTACATACTTCAAAAGAGCTGTGCCTGTTCAGTGTGGTCTATGTCTAAACCCTTCTGCATGATGTCTGGTACCAAATCAATGCCCAGAAAATGGCGAGGATTGTTGCAATGATGATGATGATGGTGATGGTGATGATGGTGATGCTGGTGATGGTGATGATGGTGATGCTGGTGATGGTGATGATGGTGATGGTGACGATGATGGTGATGGTGATGGTGATGGTGATGATGGTGATGATGGTGATGGTGATGATGATGATGATGGTGATGGTGATGGTGATGGTGATCATGATGGTGATAATGATGATGGTGGTGATGGTGATGATGGTGATGGTGATGATGGTGATGGTGATGGTGGTTACGATGATGGTGATGGTGATGATGGTGATGATGATGGTGGTGATGGTGATGATGGCGATGATGGTGATGATGATGGTGATGATGGTGATAGTGATGATGATGGTGATGGTGATGATGATGGTGATGCTGGTGATGGTGATGATGATGATGATGATGGTGATGGTGATGGTGATGGTGATCATGATGGTGATAATGATGATGGTGGTGATGGTGATGATGGTGATGATGATGGTGGTGATGGTGATGATGGTGATGATGATGGTGGTGATGGTGATGATGGTGATGGTGATGATGGTGATGGTGATGGTGGTTACGATGATGGTGATGGTGATGATGGTGATGATGATGGTGGTGATGGTGATGATGGCGATGATGGTGATGATGATGGTGATGATGATGGTGATGGTGATGTGATGATGATGGTGATGATAATGGTGATGATGGTGATGGTGATGGTGATGATGGTGATGATGATGGTGGTGATGGTGATGATGGTGATGATGGTGATGATGATGGTGATGGTGATGGTGATGATGGTGATGATGGTGATGGTGATGGTGGTTACGATGATGGTGATGGTGATGGTGATGATGGTGATGATGATGGTGGTGATGGTGATGATGGTGATGATGGTGATGATGATGGTGATGGTGATGGTGATGATGGTGATGATGGTGATGATGGTGATGGTGATGATGGTGATGATGATGGTGATGGTGATGATGGTGATGGTGATGGTGGTGATGATGGTGATGGCGATGATGGTGATGATGGTGATGATGATGGTGATGGTGATGTGATGATGATGGTGATGATAATGGTGATGATGTTGATGGTGATGATGGTGATGATAGTGATGATGATGGTGATGGTGATGGTGATGGTGATGATGGTGATGATGATGGTGGTGATGGTGATGATGGTGATGATAGTGATGGTGATGATGGTGATGATGATGGTGATGGTGATGTGATGATAATGGTGATAATGATAATGGTGATAATGGTGATGATGGTGATGGTGATGATGGTGATGGTGATGGTGATGATGATGATGGTGGTGATGGTGGTGATGGTGATGGTGATGATGGTGATGATGGTGATGATGGTGATGGTGATGATGGTGGTGATGGTGATGGTGATGGTGATGATGGTGATGGTGATGATGGTGATGATGATGGTGATGGTGATGATGGTGATGATGATGGTGGTGATGATGGTGATGGTGATGATGATGATGGTGGTGATGGTGATGATGGTGATGATGGTGATGGTGATGATGGTGATGATGATGGTGCTGATGTTGATGATGGTGATGGTGATGATGGTGATGGTGATGATGGTGATGATGATGGTGATGGTGATGATGATGATGATGGTGATGGTGATGGTGATGATGATGATGGTGGTGATGGTGATGATGATGATGGTGATGGTGATGATGATGATGGTGGTGGTGATGGTGATGATGATGATGGTGGTGATGGTGATGATGGTGATGATGGTGATGGTGATGATGGTGATGATGATGGTGGTGATGGTGATGATGGTGATGGTGATGATGGTGATGGTGATGGTGGTGATGTTGATGGTGGTGGTGATGATGATGATGGTGGTGGTGATGATGGTGATGATGATGATGGTGATGTGATGATGGTGATGATGGTGATGATGGTGATGGTGATGATGATGATGGTGGTGATGGTGATGATGGTGATGATGATGGTGATGATGGTGATGGTGATGATGATGATGGTGGTGATGGTGATGATGATGGTGATGATGGTGATGGTGATGATGATGATGGTGGTGATGGTGATGATGGTGATGATGATGGTGGTGATGATGGTGATGATGATGGTGATGATGGTGATGGTGATGATGGTGATGATGATGGTGGTGATGGTGATGGTGGTGGTGATGATGATGATGGTGGTGGTGATGATGGTGATGATGATGATGGTGATGTGATGATGGTGATGATGGTGATGATGGTGATGGTGATGATGATGATGGTGGTGATGGTGATGATGGTGATGATGATGGTGATGATGGTGATGGTGATGATGATGATGGTGGTGATGGTGATGATGATGGTGATGATGGTGATGGTGATGATGATGATGGTGGTGATGGTGATGATGGTGATGATGATGGTGGTGATGATGGTGATGATGATGGTGATGATGATGGTGATGGTGGTGATGGTGATGGTGATGATGATGGTGATAGTGATGATGGTGATGATGGTGGTGATGATGGTGATGGTGATGGTGATGATGATGATGGTGGTAATGGTGATGATGGTGATGATGGTGATGGTGATGATGGTGATGATGATGATGGTGATGGTGATGGTGATGATGGTGATGGTGATGATGATGGTGATGATGGTGATGATGGTGGTGATGATGGTGATGATGGTGATGATGATGGTGGTGATGGTGATGGTGATGATGATGGTGATGGTCATGGTGATGATGATGGTAGTGATGGTGATGGTGATGATGGTGATGATGGTGTTGATGGTGATGATGATGGTGATGGTGATGATGGTGGTTATGGTGATGGTGATGATGGTGATGATGATGGTGATGGTGATGTGATGATAATGGTGATGATGATAATGGTGATGCTGGTGATGATGGTGATGGTGATGATGGTGATGATGGTGATGGTGGTGATGATGGTAATGGTGATGATGGTGATAGGGATGCTGATGGTGACAGTGCTGGTGATGGTGGTGGTGGTGATGGATGGTGATGGTGGTGATGGTGATGGTGGTGATGGTGATGGTGGTGATGGTGATGATGGTGATGGTGACAGTGCTGGTGATGGTGGTGGTGATGATGGTGATGGTGACAGTGACGATAATGCTGCTTCTTTTACAGCGTGAGTAAACCTAGACCAGTGTATGGACCCACCAAGGACTTCCTCTGAAGTACTGGGCACACATTTCAGAAAGGAGCCTCCTTCTCATGTGCAGCTACAAATAGCACGTCCAGCAGATTGGGGCTGCCTAACCAGTCCTTGCAGCAATGTCCCCATGGACAGGTCTTAAGCAAGCTGAGGTCAGGACCAGGTGCCATGGGTGCTCCAGAGATCCAGCATAAAGCTATTTCCTGCGGGGGTTTAGAGACAAGTGGGAAAGACACGCTTGGACTTGGGGAGTATTAAGCCTCCGTGCTTCACAAGAGTAAAAGAGGCCTCGTGAGCCTTCACAAGAACAGTGGCCCAGGGCACAGGGGGCGAGATGGAAGGCTGGGCGGAGGCAGTCGTTCTGGACAGGGCCCTGAGACTAATTAACTGAGCTGGAGGTGAGGGAGAGGCTGTGCCAGGAGAGGGCCCCGTGATGTGCAGCCTGAGAGCTCCTGCATCTGGGATCCCTGGTGCGTGATAGGAGGTGGCTGGGACAGGCCCCAAGAAGCAGGGAGGTCGGGTTCTCCAGTAAATGCAGAGCAAGGCCCTGTGAGAAAGGGTTCCAGCCTCTGGCCCATCTTAGAGCCGGGGCTCAGACAGCCTGCCTGCTCCCTGCGGCCCTGTTCCTCTCTGATGCCAGGCAGCCTCTGGCCTCTGTTTCTCCTGCTAGTCAAACTCTGACTTTGCAGGAAAACTCTATTTTGAAGTGAAATTTTAGTTACAACTGCAATTTATAACGCATCTGCTCGGGAGGTGCTGTGGCTAGTCGGGCTGGCGGTGCGGGCGGCTGCAGTGAGGGCGCCACGTGGTCTGCCGCCCCCGCCCGCCCTGCACAGACACCCCTTGGCAGAGCTCCAGGGCTCTGCTTCACACGGTCTGAGGCCTCCGTAGCTCTGGCTGCCTGCCATGGCCTTCACCCCAGCACCCTGGTCTGAGGTTCTGACTGAAGGATGAGCAGCAAAGTCTCCGGGGGAGGCTGCGTGGCACTGTGGGGTTCCTCGGTGGGGAAAAGGGAGGCTACATGGCTGCTCACACGGTCCCGTCTTCCCTCGCCTGGAACCAGGCCCCTTCCCAGGCCGGGGGCAGCCGGCGGTCACTGCTGGGTTCCATCTGCTGGGCGCGCGCGAGCAGCTCCAGATGCAGCAGGAGGGCCGCGTTCGAATGTCAGCTCCGTGCTCTCACAATCATTTCCCGCATCCCCTTAGCGCCCAGTGAGCGCAGCCTGCTCGTTTGAATGCATAATTAGCCCTAGCATTCTACCTCGCTAATTTCAAGGCAGGGGTAGGGAATGGAGGGGGGTTTAGGAATTTGCATGTTAATTTAGCCGAGGGAGAGAAAAATTGTTTACCATTTCCTTCGCATAGCTGCTCACAGAGGACTTAACTCTTTCCTGCTCTGCGTCCGGGGCCTCCGGGAGAGGGCGCGCGTGGGAGGTGCGGCCAGCTCCCCATCCCGCTGCGTTTTCTCCAGGGCAGTCCCTGAGCATGACCTGCTGGGCTCAGCCACAGCCCCCTTTCTTTGCAGGGACCATGTGAGGGCTGCCTGGGTGCCAAACGACGTGGGGACAGGGGCTGGGGGTGCCCTCCTCGGCTGGTCCTCACCTGCAGTTTTCAGGAGCCAGAGATACTTGGGTCCCATAAGCCCCTCCAGTGTCCCCATGTATTTTCTCCACAATCCTCCCCCAGCCCAGACTGGGCATCAGCACAGGGCTGCATGGAGGGAGGCCCCCATGCTGCCCCCTGCACCGGGGAGAGAGGGGCAGCCGGCAGAGGGTGAGGTTCCACAGAGGCTTTGGGTCAGGAAGAGTAAGCATCCACTGGGGGAATCAAGGCAGGCTTCCTGGAGGAAGTGGTATCTTCCTTGGGCCTTGTAGGGTGAGCATGCTTCTCCAAGCGAGGGAGCAGGTGAGTGGAAGAGCCTGGGGCCTGGGGCCGCTCCAGAGACACCTGGGAAGCCTGGGCTATTTGTCCCGACCTGATGTAAGTGAGGGCTTGTGAGGGCTCAGAAGTCAGGAAGGTTTGTGCGGGGCTCCGATGATGGACTGGGGCCTCTGCCAGCCAACAGCTCCACTGCTCCATGACCCGTCTAGCCTGGAGCGGAGAACAATTTTTTTTTTGAGACACAGTCTCACTCTGTTGCCCAGGCTGGAGTGCAGTAGTGCAATCTCGGCTCACTGCAACCTCCGCCTGCCGGGTTCAAGTGATTCTCCAACTCAGCCTACCAAGTAGCTCCTGAGTAGCTGTGCCACCACGCCCGGCTAATTTTTGTATTTTTAGTAGAGATGGGGTTTCATCATGTTGGTCAGGATGGTCTTGAACTCCTGATGTGATCTGCCCACCTCGGCCACCCAAAGTGCTGGGATTACAGGTGTGAGCCACTGCGCCCGGCCGCGGAGTGGAGAATAATCCCAAGGGCCACTGAGATGGCCGCAGCGCGTCCCCTTGGAAAGGGCCCAGTGCCTCACAGCAGCTGGCAGCACCAGTTCTCCCTGGAGACACGGTTTCCACAGCCATGTGTCTATGTAGAAATGATCAGCCACCTGCATTTGACCCCACAGGCGCTTGTGAGGACTAAATGGGGCGAGCACATGGCGTTCTACACGGCCCTGCCCCAGCATGGGAGGCACTGCACAGGAGCCACATGCTGTCACATCTCCTGACGGCAGCCATGAGGGGCGCACGGGGTCCCCGCGATCTTGTGCACAGATGCCACCTGGATGGCAGCGCCTGGCTCTGTCTTCTTCAGGACTGGGAGGGCTCTGCTGCTGGGAGGGGCTCGCGCATCAGCAAGGGCCAAGTCAGGGGAAAGGAGGGCAGCTTCCAGGGCCTCTAAACACCAATGGGGTGGAGGGTGGTGTCAGACAGAGAGGTCCATGAGCAAGAATCAAAGGATGTCAGAGGCCGGGGCCAAGGGCTGGGTGAGCAGAGCTGAGATGGTCTCTGCAGGTGGAGGCCAGGCCGGCCTAGACCCGGCCACTCTCACGGTGACTCTAGCCCACTTCCCCCTCAGTTTCTGGATCTGTCTCAGGAGAGGCCGGCCCCATCCTGAGCCTTCTCCCGCCATCCCAAGGGAATTCCAGGACGCCGCTGCTTGTCCATCCTCCTGAACGGGCGGGTGACCTCTGTTTGCCACCCTGGATTCTATGAGCTCCAAGACCCCCTCACGCTTGGACCCACTCAGGGCTGATCTAGGCCCCCACATAGGTCACCCAGGAGCCCATAGGGCCTCAGCATTGAAGACCACGCAATGGCTGCCTCGAGCACATAGGAGCAAGCTCTCTCCACGACACCCATGGAGCCCGGAGACCTGGCACAGACCCCTCCTGCTCCCCCAAGCGGCTTCCCAGCAGCCAGACACATGGGGTCTGCACCCTGGCAGGCCGGCCCCGCACCCACCACGCCTGCCACCCTGGGAATCCCCAGCCACGTGCCCCCACCCCCTCCCATCTCAACAGCACACTGTGACCCAAACACGGGCCGTGGGTTCAGAGACCTGGGTTCTGGAAGTCTAGGCTCAGTGCTGACCACCCCGTGACCAACGGGACCGCCATCCCCCAGGAATGCTCTCCACACATGCGTGGTGGCCTCCTGGTCACTGGTCACGCGGGCACACAGGATGTGCTCAGTAAAGTCGAGGCCCCTGAGCGTCATGTACAAGTTCAACAGAGGAGGCTGCCAGGAGGGGAGGCCCGAGGAGGCCACGGTTACGTGGAGGTCTGGGTGGGAGGGCCGGGGAGGCCAGGGGCACGCGGAGGTCTGGACAGGAGGGTGTTGGGGATTTCAGAAGCTGAGCTGCTCTGCCAGTGCTCACAGGCACCCATGGGGGGCCAGCCAGGCACGGGAGTCCACTGCTGCCAGGAGGACACGACGTGGCCCAGAACCAGAAGAGCTGCTGCTGCCGTGAGCACAGGGCTGGTGGGGCCGGACAGCAGCAGGGGCCAAGGACACTCGGGAAGTCGGAGCCAGGTGCGTCCTCAGGCCCCCTGCCTAGCCAGGCTCCCGGGCTGGACTGTCGCTATGGACGCCTCTGCTGGAGGTGAGGACCAGAGGCGTCGCTGCCGTGCAGCCTTTCCTAGGTCCAGCCCAGCGTGGCCGAGACGCGTGCCTGTGGTGCCGGATAGGAGGCACGTGGGGTCAGTAACTGGCCTAGAGCCACACAGCCCGTGACAGATGGCCATGGACTTGTCTGACTCCTCTCGTCCCTCAGGACATAGTATGTGTGGGAAAGGGCATTACCCGGGGCGGGGGAACTCAGGGGGAAGGCTGGCACTCCGGAGAACTTGAACCCAGGCAGACTCGGCCACCCTCCCACCTGGGCTGGGAGTAAGGTTGTGCCAAGGAGCAGGCGTGATGTCAGCTCCAACAAGGCAGGGGACGGGAGGAGCCCCATTCCCATGCCCCTCTTTGCCCAGGCCTCCCTGGCTCCTCCTGCACAGGATGGGGTGAGGCCGGGACTGAGAGCCGGCCGATGGACACTGACGGGGTCCTGGGGGCCCAGCACTCCCTCCATGGTCCTCATGGTCTGACTGCTGGGACCCTCCCAGAGTCAGTGCTCAGTGGGCCTGAGAGCCCCCAGCGCAGAGGACAGACCCTGCCCCCCACCGTGCCCACTCTGCCAAGCCCAGCTGCGGGAACCTGGACCCACAGCCGCCCCTCCGAGCCTTGGGTTCCGGAGGAACAGTCAGAGGCGGCCTCTTCCCCTGCACCTGTTCCTTTGGGGACTGTGAGAACAAACAGTGAATGGATTCATAAATGGAGCTGAGGGCAGAGGCCAAGAGGCTATGGAATGGGTGGGGGACCTGGTGTACGGACACGAAGCCGGGCGGTGGTCAGGCTGCCCACAAGAGACGGTGGCATTGGGCGGGTGCTGCCCTTGAGGGGGTGGCTTTGGGGTGTCAGGAGGAGCTGGCTCCAGCCCTCGCTCCCCCAGGTAAGCAGGCTGGCTCCCTCTGTGGGGCCATGGGCATCATGGGCTGGCCCTGGAGAGGAGGCCACCTCCCATCTGTGAACCAGCTTCACCTCACTGCCATCAACACCAGGCCTGACAGGTGGGGGAAACCACATGAAAACCAGTACCCAGGGGCGGCCTCAGCTCAGCAGAAACCCCGCCTCCAGCCCAGGGCCAGGACCCTTGGGGAGATAGGGTGGGAACTCTGCCCCAGCCCCTGCTGCTCTGGGGTAAGCTGGGTCAAGCTGGATAAGTGTGGACCTGTCATCCAATACGGGTGCCAGAGGAAGAGGCCAGGCCACAGACAGGCGAGGGCAGAGGCCGCCGACCACGTGCCAGGGGCTGCAGGCACAGCTCCCGATGCTGGAGGTGTGGTGGGGGGCCACAGATGCACAATGGGACCCAAGAGGTCATGTGCCACACCCGCGTCACATGGCCAGAACCTAACGCCTTGCTTTGGCCAGCCCTTAGCCTCCCATCTGGCCAGGAGACCAGGGGCTTGCTGTCTTGGAGGCTTGGGGCAAATTCTTTTGGTTTCTGGCCACTCCTCTCTCCTGGGCTGGAAGAGCCCCTGTAGGAAGATCCACCAGGGCCTGGAAAGGACCCCACGGTATCTCTCCTCAGGGCTGAAGGAGGCGGCCAGGCACCCCCACCATGTCCTATGGCCCTGAGGGCCCCTGAATGCCCAACGAGGCCACAGGGCAGGGCCAGGCATTAGAGCCAGCCAGACGACAGCTCTGCTTCTTGAAATTTCTCCATGACTGGGTCCGGCCACTTCCCCCTCTGAACCCCCGGGAGGCATTGGTCCGTGGTAGCATGTGGGTGGGAGGTGCCAGCCCAGGGAGGGCGCAGGACGCTGGCCTCATGGAGGGGCCTAGCTCTGCCCTTGTCGCAGAAGCAGGCCCTCGAGCTGCTGTGAAGTGTGGCTCTCGGGCAGTGGCGGGTGCTACCGTCCAGTTCTGCAGCAGGTGGCACTGGACATGAGCCGGAGCACACGTGCACGGCAGCCCCAGACACAGACCTGCGCCCTGCAGACCTCCTTCGTGGGACAGAGGAGAGCACCACCCTCCCCAGGAAAAAGCGTTGAGACACCCGGCATGGGGGGGCAGGATGTACACCAAGGGGTCCGTCCTCACCGCCCACCACCCTGAGGCCTCCCTGTGTGGCATGCACCACTTGCCAGGCCGTGGCGATTCTCTGCTGTGGCCTCAGGCCAGCTGGGAGCCTTAAGAAGGCTGCCCCATATAGCACCCATGGCCTGGGACTGGAGCCAAGGGGGTTCCAGACCCTGTGTCTCTCCCCAGGGTGCCATAAGCACGCGGGGTGGACATCTGGAGAGAGCTCAGAGAGGGCTCCAGGAGTAGCTGGTCCCCTCTGCCAGGGGACAGGGCGGTCTCTCCAAGGCCTGGACCCTGTGCAGCGGGGAGCTGGCGTGCAGAGGGTTAAGTGCTGATGATGGCTCCGACTCCATCCCCGCATCAGTGAGCTTAATGTGCTCCTCATTTGCATACTGCAGTGTGCACGATTAACATGAACTTTTAATTTCTTCTAAGTAAATTACTTCTTGCCGGTACGTGAGGTGCACAAATGTCAGAAAAACGGGAGCGCCTTACTGAGTCAGGGAGGGGATGAGGGCTGTCGGGAGTCACCCAGGAATGCGCACACACACACATGCACTCACACACGCACACACACTCACACACATGCACTCACACGCATGCACACACGTGCACACACACACGCGCACACTGCACGGATCCATGTGGGCCAACACCACAGACACTCGCCACCTCTGGCCAGCTGTGCACAGACCCAGGGCTGGCTGGCAGCCTCCGCCCAGCAGCCTCCACCCGGCAAACACCCTGCACGCCCAGCCTGGCCTGGAGCTGCCTGCTCCCATGCCCAGCCTCACCGCTGTGTGTCTGACACTTGCACACACACGCGTACAGGATCCCACCTGAGAGAGCCAGCAGACTTACCCAGCCTCAACTTCCCTTTCTGCTTCTGCTTTTTAGGTTGTAAATAAGGATGTAAATTTACAAGGATTTAAAAAAAGAATCTGGAGCAACAAAGACACAGAGGCCGTTCCCCTGCCCTGTCCACAGGACTGGAGGGAGGCCAGGTGGGGCTGCTTTGGGGAGAGTTGGGTGGAAGAGACCCTTCCCGGAAATTCCCTGGCTGCCAGCCCAAGTGACAGACACTGACACTCCACCCCAGCCCCGCCGGGAGCCTGGCCTTCACTGTTTCTCATTCTCACGGTGGCTGGGTGCTCATTCCTCCCTGCACGCTCCTCTCCTGGCCCTTTGGAAAGCACACATCACAAAACGGGGAGGCTGAGGCTGACGCCAGACGGCAATTTCAGCACCTCGGAGAGGGACAGCCGCCAGCCCTATGGGATCCAGGGCAGAGCTCGGGGAATGGTGGCAGCCTGAGTCTGCATCCCATGGGTGCAAGGGACCAGGAGCATCTCAGGAGCGGTGAGGTCAAGGAACGTCCAGCTAGACCCTCTGACAAGGGCCTGTCCCCATCCACAGGAGGCAGCACAGATGCTGTGTCCACACAGACCTGGTGTCCAGCCTCGGCTCTGCAGCCCATGGGCCCGGGGCCTGGACAGACCCTCTGTGGCCCTGTCTTCTCTGTGCACTTGTGTCTGCCTAGGGCTGGGGGCCTCCCACATTCACCCCCTGCCCTGAATCATATCGAAGCCACGCTGGGTGGCTGGGACCACAGAGCACCACCCAAAACATGAAACCGACCCGCCCAGGGCCGGAGCCACTACCCAGCACCCTGAGGAAGGCCCCCTCAGCCACCCCAGGACGGTGGAGATCAAGGATCAGGACACTACAAGGGCCAGGCAGGACCCCTCCCTGCCCAGCACTCACTGCAGGGGTGCGGCACCTCACGGCCAGTCTCCCGGGGCGTCTCGACCTTTAACACTTGGTTCTTGGGGGGCCCATCTCCCAGCCTCCCTGGGTCCAGAAGGGTCAGCGGGGAACCCATGCTGTCGATGACTCTCAGGCAGCCATGAGGATGGAGCAAACCCCAGCTGCCAGCATCTCTCGGCCTGCCCCTCACACCCTGGTGCACCGGGATGGAGGCCAGCACCCCAAGCAGACGAGCTCAGGACTGCACAGGGCACTGACCTCACTGATAATGCAGCTGGCCCTGACTATGCAGACTGTGACCACACTGCCCTCAGAGGGTGGTCAGGGAAGGCTTCCTGGAGGAAAAGGTCTAGTGTCCCGTTATGAAGGATGCATCAGGACAGGGAATGAAGGATCCGAGGCAGGCAGGTATGGAGTCCCAGGCTCTTGCTGGGGGCCCCCGAGTGGGACAGTGGGGTGATTCCTCAGCACAGGATAGGTGCCCTGATGCCACATTCACAGACCTCCTCCCCTGTCCTTGGCACAGCACCCCGGACAGCAGGTGGAAAGCCCCCAACTCGCCTGCATGGAGGGAAACAGGCGTGGAGGGCCTCCCAGCCAGCTGATGGTGGGGGCAAGATGAGGGGGATGGGGAGAGCCAGGGCCTCCTGGTGTGGCTGCCTCCGTGTGGCTTGGTGAAACTGGGGGCCTGGGTGGGCAGGAGCAAGAGGAGGGACGCTGGAGCCCCAGAGGGAGGACAGCTGTAAGGCGGCAGCGCCTGTGCAAGGGGCTTGAGAAGCCCTGGCAGTGCCACCCAGTCACCTCCATTCCAGAACTTTTCGTGGCTCCCTGTTGCCACCTCCCTGCCTCTGCCGGCCTGACATCCCCCAGAACAGCCACCACCACCCACTCCTCCAAGGCCCACACTGCCTTCACCCCTGGCCACTCTCCTCTCATCTGCTGCCGTGCGACGGTCCACACTGCACCTGCCCTGATCCGCCCTCACCTGCCGGAGGCTGGAGAAGCTCCCTGCACACTGGGAGCATGGGGACACTCAGTCCTCAGCCAGTGGCCGCCCTCCCCATACCTGAGGAGGCGAACCTGGGGCCCTGGGGAGGGGCGCTGTCCCCTGCCCTCCAGCTTTTAAGAGGTGTAATCACACCCACTATTCCACTGCACCCCGCTGCTCATGCCAGACCCTCTCCCCTGCATGAGGCTGACAATGACCCCTTACCTGGTAGCTGGGATGTGTGTGTGTGTGCACATGTGTGTGCATGGTACATGTGCGTGTCTATCTGTGCTCATGAGGTGGCTCTGTGTGTGTGTGCGTGTGTGTAGATGGTGCGTGTGTGTGTGTCTATTTGTGCTCATGAGGTGACTGTGTGTGCATGTGCGTGTGCACGTGTGTAGATGGTGCCTGTGTGTGTCTATCTGTGCTCACGAGGTGACTGGAGCCCAGCTTTCCCCATCACTGAAATTTACATTGAACCACAAATTAATTTCATAATTTTTTCCTCTCTAATTATGCCAACATCTGCTGCAAAGCCAAGCTGTGCACATGCATTTTAATATCCCCCTCCCCCTGCAGCATGCTGTCTGCTTCTGTGCTGAACTTTTCAATAATTATCACCGAGAGAAGATCTTGACTTCCATTTCTCTTGCTTTTCAAGAGGGAGAGAGAGAATGAGGGAGGGAGAGGGGAGGAGGACGAGGAGGGAGAGGGGAAAAGATAAAGAACAAGGCGAGGAGAGAGAGACAAACTGATAAACAGGTCTCGCAGGGTGTCTTGGGGAGAGCGGCAGGGGTGGGGCAGCGACGAGGAGGAGGGAGAGCAGGAGCTGGGGTGAGGTGAGGGGGCGGGGAGGGACATGCAGGCGGGGGCTCTGCTCCCAGGCACACCTGCCCCCAGCCTCAGCACAGGCCCTGCCCCTCTCCCACCTGCTCTACAAGCCGTGTGGCCACTCCCTCCAGGACAGAGGTGGCCGGGGCAAAAACAAAGTTTCCTCTCGCCTCCTGCCAGCATGCTGGCTCCTGGCCAGGGCCCTGCTCTCACCGCGAGACCACGGACACCACCAGTTCGGAGTGCACTAGTGCCTCTGCTACATGGCGTCCAGCTGGGTCCCGGACAGGAGGCCTGGCCTGTGCGCCAGACCTAGCTAGGGAAGGTGCCCCAAGCGGGCAGGAAAGAATGCCAGGCACCAAGAGCTCCACTGTCAGCCTCTCCTCCCCTCGGCGCCCGCGGCCTGCCCAGCCTCCAGCACCACTGAAGAGGGCAGGCCCCAGACACCCATGGGCCCGGGGAGCTCCCAGAACCATGCCTTCTCTCCAAACTCGGAGTGAGCGTGCCTGCCTGCATGCCCACATGGTGCGAGTATGCTGTGCCTGTGTGTGAGCTGTGTGAGCGTGTTGTGGGTGTGTGAGCCCACGTGTGTTGTGGGTGTGAGTGCATGTGTGAGCCCACATGTGAGTGTGCATGTGTGATGTAGGTGTGAGTGTGTATGTGAGCCCATGTGTTATGGGTGTGCATGCATGTGGGTGAGCCCACGTGTGAGTGTTGTGGGTGAGTGCATATGAACCCACGTGTGAGTGTTGTGGGTGTGAATGCATGTGTGTGAGCCCACGAGTGTGTGTTGGTGTGAGTGCATGTGTGTGAGCACACATGAGTGTTGTGGGTGAGTGCGTGTGTGTAAACCCACATGTGAGTGTGTTGGTGTGAATGCGTGTGGGGTGCCTGTGTGAGCCCACGTGTGTTGAGGGTGTGAGTGCATGTGTGTGAACCCACGTGAGTGTGTTGTGGGTGTGAGTGCATGTGTGAGCCCACGTGTGTGTTGGTGTGAGCATGTGTGAGCCCACGTGTGAGTGTGTTGTGGGTGAGTTCGTGTGGGTGAGCCCACGTGTGTGTTGTGGGTGTGTGTGTAAACCCACATGTGAGTGTGTTGTAGGTGTGAATGTGTGGGTAAGTGCGTGTGAGGCATGTGTGTTGAGGGTGTGAGTGCATGTGTGTGAACCCACATGTGAGTGTATTGTGGATGTGAGTGCATGTGGGTGTGAGTTCGTGTGGATGAGCCCATGTATGTGTTGTGGGCATGAGTGTGAGTGTGTGAGCCCACGTGAGTATTGTGGGTGAGTGCATGTATGTGAACCCATGTGTGTTGTGGGTGTGAGTGCGTTTTTGTGAGCCCACGTGAATGTGTTGTGGGTGTGAGTGTGTGTGGGTGAGCCCATGTGTGTGTACATGTGTGTTGTGGATGTGAGTGCATGTGGGTGAGCCCATGTGTGTGTACATGTGTGTTGTGGGTGTGAGCCCACATGTGTGTTATGGGTGTGCGTGCATGTGTGTGAGCCCACATGTGTGTGTCGTGGGTGAGTTCATGTGGGTGAGCCCACCTGTGTGTTGTGGTTGTGAGTGCGTGTGAACCCGTGTGTGTGTTGTGGTTGTGAGTGCGTGTGAACCCACGTGTGTATTGTGGTTGTGAGTGCATGTGTGTGAGCCCACATATGAGTGTGTTGAGGGTGTGAGTGCATGTGTGTCAACCCACATGTGTGTTGTGGCTGTATGTTGTGGGTGTGAGTGCATGTGTGTGAGCCCACGTGTGTTGGTGTCAGTGCATGTGTGTGAGCCCACATGTGAGTGTGTTGTGGGTGACTTTGTGTGGGTGAACCTACGTGTGAGTGTTGTGGGCGAGTGCATGTGTGTCAACCCACATGAGTGTGTTGTAGGTGTGAGTGAGTGAGTGCATGTGTGAGCCCACATGTGTTGAGGGTGTGAGTGCATGTGTGTGAACCCACGTGTGTGTCGTGGGTGTGAGTGAGAGCCCATGTGTGTGTTGTGGGTGTGAGTTCATGTGGGTGAGCCCACGTGTGAGTGTTGTGGGTGTGAGTGCATGTGTGTGAGCCCACATGTGAGTGTGTTGTGGGTGTGAGTGCATGTGGGTGAACCCATGTCTGTGTTGTGGGTGTGAGTGCATGTGGTTGAACCCATGTGTGTTATGGTGTGAGTGCATGTGTGTGAGCCCACGTGTGTGTTGTGGGTGTGAGTGCATGTGGGTGAGCCCACGTGTGATTGTGTTGTGGGTACATGTGATTGAACCCATGTGTGAGTGTTGTGGGTGTGAATGCATGTGGGTGAGCCCACGTGTGAGTGTGAGTGCATGTGGGTGAACCCATGTGTGAGTGTGTTGTGGGTTTGAGTGCATGTGGGTGAGCCCATGTGTGTCTGTGTTGTAGGTGTGAGTG
Source organism: Aotus nancymaae (assembly GCF_030222135.1). Lineage (NCBI taxonomy): Eukaryota > Metazoa > Chordata > Mammalia > Primates > Aotidae > Aotus > Aotus nancymaae. The sequence continues at coordinate 1,082,289 of NW_026988510.1, forward strand.
TATGTGGGTGAACCCATGTCTGTGTTGTGGGTGAGTGTGGGTGAGCCCACGTGAGTGTGTGTTGTGAGTGTGAGTGCATGTGGGTGAACCCATTTCTGTGTTGTGGGTGTGCGTGTGGGTGAGCCCACGTGTGAGTGTGTGTTGTGGGTGTGAGTGCATGTGGGTGAACCCACATGTGTGTGTTCTGTGGGTGTGAGGGCTTGTGGGTGAACCCACGTGTGAGTGTGTATTGTGGGTATGAGTGCATGTGGGTGAGCCCACGTGTGTGTTGAGTGTGAGTGCATGTGGGTGAGCCCATGTGTGAGTGTGTATTGTGGGTGTGAGTGCATGTGGGTGAGCCCACGTGAGTGTGTGTTGAGTGTGAGTGCATGTGGGTGAGCTCACGTGTGTGTATTGTGGGTGTGAGTGCATGTGGGTGAGCCCACATGTGTGTTGAGTGTGAGTGCATGTGGGTGAGCCCACATGTGTGTTGAGTGTGAGTGCATGTGGGTGAGCCCATGTGTGTGTATTGTGAGTATGAGTGCATGTGGGTGAGCCCACGTGTGAGTGTGTTGAGTGTGAGTGCATGTGTGTGAGCCCATGTGAGTGTGTATTGTGGGTGAGCCCACGTGTGTGTTGTGTGAGTGCATGTGGGTGAGCCCACGTGAGTGCGTGTATTGTGGGTGTGAGTGCATGTGGGTGAGCCCACGTGTGTGTGTTGAGTGTGAGTGCATGTGTGTGAGCCCACGTGAGTGTGTATTGTGGGTGTGAGTGCATGTGGGTGAGCCCACGTGTGAGTGTGTGAGTGTGAGTGCATGTGGGTGAGCCCACGTGAGTGTGTATTGTGGGTGTGAGTGCATGTGGGTGAGCCCACGTGTGAGTGTGTGTTGAGTGTGAGTGCGTGTGTGTGAGCTCACATGTGTGTGTATTGTGGGTGTGAGTGCATGTGGGTGAGCCCACGTGTGCGTGTGTTGAGTGTGAGTGCATGTGGGTGAGCTCACATGTGTGTGTATTGTGGGTGTGAGTGCATGTGGGTGAGTCCACGTGTGAGTGTGTGTTGAGTGTGAGTGCATGTGGGTGAGCCCACGTGAGTGTGTGTGTGCACCTGCAGCTCAGGCCACACACTAGCGTCCGCTCAGCTCAGCCTGCAGTGCAGGGGACGCCCAGGGAGGCGGTGAGCTTGCCTGCAGTCCGAGGGCTGGGCTCTAGCCCCACTCTGCCTGTGTGCTGTGTGGGCCAGGGTGCGGTACCTCCTCCCCCACCATGAACCCAAGTCCCTTCCCGTGCAAATGAGAGCAAAACCCAGGTACCGTGACCAGGCACCAGCACAGACACGGATGAACGGCAGCCGCACAGGCTCCCTGGGTGCCCTCGGGCCTGGTCTCAGCTTTGGAAAAGCACGCTGGCTCTGGGGAAGGATTCTGCTTCCCCTTCTACCTCCTGAGTCCCCCTAGAGCCCACCGCCTCTGCTCCATCCCACAACCCCCTCTCTGGAAGAGCTCCTGGCTGCGCACCTGCCTCCCAAACCCCCTCTCCTCCGGCCTGTCCAGCCCAAGGTGACTGGAGAGAAACCACACGCTGGACCACACTGCCCTGACCTGGGCCCTCTGGCCACTCCTCACCACCATCCTATCAAGTCCACTGTCGCCCCGCCCCCTGTGCCAGCACACGGGGACCTTGCCGCAAATCCTCAGGGCGCCACGTACACCTCAAAACTGTCCTCACAGGGCCCCTGGGGCCTTTCAACACGCTCTCCTGCTGGTGTGGACGTGCCCCGGGGCCTTTCAACACGCTCTCCTGCTGGTGTGGACGTGCCCCGGGGCCTTTCAACACGCTCTCCTGCTGGTGTGGACGTGCCCCGGGGCCTTTCAACACGCTCTCCTGCTGGTGTGGACGTGCCACTTCCCAGCCCTCTCCCGACAACCTCACGGCTCCACGCCCCCACCTTCCTCCAGGCCTTCCCTGCCTGCACCAGTCCGGCCCCCCCAAGCTCACACCACACAGAGTCCTGAGCAGATGTCAGTCATTTATTCCTCTATTTCCCCCACTCCACCACCTCAGGTCTTTTTAAGGACAAAGCAATTTATCTCTAGCCCCAGAGCCTAACTCACGGCTGATGTTTGATACTTTTTTCTTAAGTAATAAATAAACAGGCCAGGCCCAGCGGCTCACGCCTGGAATCCCAGCATCTCTACTAAAAATACAAAAATTATCCAGGTGTGCCTGTAGTCCCAACTACTCGGGAGGCCGAGGCAGGAGAATCGCTTGAACCCGGGAGGCAGAGCTTGCGGTGAGCCAAGATTGCACCACTGCACTCCAGCCTGGGTGACAGAGCAAAACTCCATCTCAAAAATTAAAAATTGTGTAAAAATAATAAATAAAGAAATAATGAGATAATTGAAATAGATTATGAAACTTTTCTGGACCCATTTCCTCATCGAGAAAGTTAAGAAGTTGAACGTGACAGTCCAGATTCCCCTCACGCCTTTAAATGTCCACTCCGGCCCAAGCGAGAGGCCAGCAGTGGCTAGTGAGACCCGTCCCCACTGCGTTCGGCACAGTTCAGATTAATCCCCCTTCATGGAGGCCACACCGTGCCCGACGCCACAGAGAACTTTCCGAGAGCACCTGGTGTCTCTGGCCTCTGGGGCACTCACTGCCCAGAAAAGGACGCACCAGTGGTGGAGACGCCTGTGGGGACGGGCGAGGGTCTGCGTGGAGACGGGGAGGCAGAACCGAGACCCAGCGTTTGGATGAAGCCTGGAGGAACGAGGGGCTCTGATGGGACCGAGGGTGTGGCGGGAACGGCGCTACCAGTGGAAGGGCAGGACTCTGCAAGGCGGAGCATGGCGGCCACTCCCGGCCATGCTAAAAATCGCGGGTGTCTGTCGGGCTCACCCTCCTTCTATAAACAATTATTTAACTGGATGAAATGTCAATGAACTGTTTTCAGCCACTGCACAACAGGCATTTCCACACTCACCAAGCTTTCTGCTGGGAGGTACTTTCCAAAGCACAGGACAAGAACGTGGGGACCCTCAACGGGCAGAGGAGCAGAGCAGGGAGTGTGGGGCTGCCGCGGTGTCTGCAGCTTGCAGAGAAAACAGAGGCAGAAGCCATGTCAAACGGGGAGCTCAGTGATCCGCACGGAGTTGCCTTGAGCCGACGGGGAGGCCCTCACGAGGCCTGGCGGAGACAAGACTTTGGAGGTGAAACTGTGCTGGAAGACATTGTGTGATCCAAACAGCCAGAGTGGAAAGACCTGGCAGACAACCCCAGGAAGGCAGGGCTCAGGAGGACTGTCATAGCCACAGGCTAAGGATGGCTTGAGAGCCTGCCCTGGCGAAGCCTAAAACCAAGCCCTGACAGATGAAGCCAAGCTGAGAGCCACCCATCTCCCAGAACAAAACTTAGCATCTTAAAGATGACAGTATCATGGCCTCATGATGTCCAGCACACAGCAAAAAATTATATATATGCAAAGAAGCAGACAATTCAACCAGAAGACACGATACAGACGCTGCAATCGGAAGAGAAAGATTTAAAAGAAGAGAAAGGCATGAGTGAGGAGATAGAGAATCTCAAAAGAATGGAAACTATGGAAGGAAAATCTAATCAAAAATCTAGAACTAAAACTTACAATATCTAAACTTTAAAATTCACTAGATGAGTCCAACAGAGAACTGGACTATAGAAGAAATGGTTAGCGGACTTGAAGATGGATCCATAACAACAATCTAAAGAGACTGGGCGTGGGGTCCCATGCCTGTAACGGCAGCACTGTGGGAGGCTAACTCGGTGAATCACTGGAGGCCAGGAGTTCGAGACCCCGTCTCTACTAAAGATACGAAGACTAGCTGGGCATGGTGGCATGCACCTGTAATCCCAGCTTCTCAGGAGGCGGAGGCATGAGAATCACTTGAACTGAAATTGTGCCACTGCACTCCAGCCTGCGTGACAGAGCAAGACTCCATCTCAAAAAAATAAATAAATAAAAAATAAATTAAAAAAAGATGAGCTCATAGCACAGTGACTGGCATATAGCAATAAAAGCTAACATTAAAACAAACAAAATATTCAGCTTCTAATCAGGAGCACGGCAAGCCAGAGGACCGTGGAATGGCATCTTTAGAGTGTTACCACTGTGAGCTCACAATCCTACACCCTGCCGGAGAAAAAGAGAGTCCTTCAAAAATTAAGGTAAAATAAGCATTTGGAGAAACAAAATCTGAGAAAATTCATCACTAGAAGACCTGTACCTAATTAAACGTGGAGGGAGCCCTTCGGGCTGAAGCGAAGCGACACCACGTGCGGTTTCAGATCCACACGAAGCACTGAAGGGCACTGGCGGGGGCAAGCGTGCAGTAAATTCAGAGTCTGCTCTGCTCATGTACTGATTTTCTGTAAAAGACAACTGACTGTTTTAAGCAAAAATAATAAAAAGGTATCATAAGAATCATAAAATTTGTAGAAGTAGAATATATAACTGAAATACAAACGAGAGGGTAAATGGAACCATGTTGTAATCTTCTTACATTATACATGAAGCAAAATAATATAAATCCAGGGAAGACACTGTAATCCTTGGTGCAACTGTTAAAAAAGAAAAAAAGAGGTGTAGCCTCCAAATAAATACACACACACACACACACACACACACACACGTGCGCACGTGTATATGAAATAAATTAAATGGCCAGGCACAGTGGCTCACACCTGTAATCCCAACCCTTTGGGAAGCTGATGTGGGAGGGTCACTTGAGCCCAGGAGTTCAAGACCAGCCTGGCAACATAGTGAGACCCTGTCTCTCCAAAAAAATGTTTTTAATCAGCGGGGCACAGAGCCTCCCATCTAGTCTCAACTACTCAGGAGGCTGAGGCGGGAGAATTGCTTGAGCCCAGGAGTTCAAGGCTGTAGTCAGCTAGGATTGTGTCACTGTACTCCAGCCTGGGCAACACAGTAAGACCCCATTTCTAAATAATGTTTTCTTTATTAAAAAAAGAAAGAAAGAAAAGAAAATGAAATAGTAAGAAATAATTAAGTAATTCAGAACAAGGCAGAAAGGAGGAAAATTGAAAATGAAAGCCAAGTGGGACAAACAGCAAGATGCTTTATGCCCAAACATGTCAGTAATTACATTAAATGTAAACGGACTAACACTTCAGTTAAAAGGCAAAGATTGCCAGTCTAGATTTTAAAAAAGTTAGACTCAACCATCTGTTGTCTACAAGGGAATATAGTCTAAATATAAAGCACAGATAGTTTAAAAGCAAGAGGATGGAAAAAGACAATCACACAAATAGTACTACAAGCCAGCGCGAGTAATTGCATTAATATCAGACGAAACAGACTGCAAGGCAGTATTATCAGAACTAAGGAGGAACGAATAGTCACAAATTTGTCAGTTCATCAGAAACACAAAACAATCCTAACTATACACACAGCTAATAAGAGCTTCAAAGTATGTGAAGCAACATAGTCAGAGCCACAGAGACACAGGCGAACCCACAGTCATAGGCGTTCAGGACTCCTCTCTCAGCAGCTGAGTGTGTAAACAGAAAATCACAAGCATGCAAAAGTCAAAACAACGTATCAGCCAAAATAACCTCGTTGACATTAACAGGACACTCCTACCCACCCGAAACAGAACACATATGTATATTTGTCAAATGTGCATACACCAGTCACCATAAAACATATCAATAAATTTAAAAGATTTAAACCATATAAGGTATCTTCTTTAACTATAAAGTTAAAAATTAATTACATTATGGTATCTATAAAATTTCCTTAAATTTTTGGAAATTAAACAATAAACTTCTAAATAACCCATGGGTCAAATAAGAAATCACAAAGGAAATTAGAAAATATTTTGAACTAATAATAATTAAAACATGGCATATCAAAATTTGGGGGCTTTAAACAAAATAGTGCTTAAAGTTGAATTTAGAGCTTTAAATACTGGTGTTAGCAGACTAAAGGTTTAAAATAAATGATTTAAACTTCCACTTTGAACATCTAGAAAAAGAACAAATTAATCTCAAAAAGGAGGTAATAAACAGCAAAAATTGACCAAATAAAAAATAAACCATAGAGAAAAAGTCAAGAAACTCACAAGTTAGTTCATTGAAAATATTGATAAGATTGATAAACTCCTAGATTACTATAGAGAGAGACAGAATATAAATGACCAGTATCAGGAATGAAGGATAGGACATAACCACAGATCCTGTAGTGATAAGGAGAATTACGGAATATTCTGAACAACTTTTTGCAAATAAACTTCACACTAGAGGGTATGCACAAATTTCTTGAAAGACACAAATTACCAGAACTGACATGAGAAGAAATGGAAACTCTGAAAAGACATCTGATTCTTAAAAAATTACTCATCAGCTGTTACTGAAGAACAGAGCCTGGAAGGTTAAATGCAACTGAGGCAATGATGAGCACAGCAGCTGTCTCCAACCATTTCTACTGCGCCTGTCACGGCCACGGCGCCCGGTGATTTACCGACCGTCTCTACTGCGCCTGCCACGGCCACGGCGCCCGGTGATTTACCGACCGTCTCTACAGCGCCTGCCACGGCCACGGCGCCCGGTGATTTACCGACCGTCTCTACAGCGCCTGCCACGGCCACGGCGCCCGGTGATTTACCGACCGTCTCTACTGCGCCTGCCACGGCCACGGCGCCCGGTGATTTACCGACCGTCTCTACTGCGCCTGCCACGGCCACGGCGCCCGGTGATTTACCGACCGTCTCTACTGCGCCTGCCACGGCCACGGCGCCCGGTGATTTACCGACCGTCTCTACTGCGCCTGCCACGGCCACGGCGCCCGGTGATTTACCGACCGTCTCTACTGCGCCTGCCACGGCCACGGCGCCCGGTGATTTACCGACCGTCTCTACTGCGCCTGCCACGGCCACGGCGCCCGGTGATTTACCGACCGTCTCTACTGCGCCTGCCACGGCCACGGCGCCCGGTGATTTACCGACCGTCTCTACTGCGCCTGTCACGGCCACGGCGCCCGGTGATTTACCGACCATTTCTACTGCGCCTGTCACGGCCACGGCGCCTGGTGATTTACTGACTATTTTTACAACCCTGAGTCACAGAGTGTTTCTGTGCCTTGCCGAAGTCACACAGGAAGTGGCAGAAGTGTCTTCACAACCCCTCACATCAGGGAAGGTACTTGGTGCAAAAGACAAAGCCCCCATGAGAAGAGAGGAGGCTGTGGGGTCTGCCGAATCTTTACACACTGCACTTCGTGGCATCCCCTGCTGTTGTCGAGACTTGATATTTTTAACTCTTCCACAACCAGAGTGCAATAAATACAAAACCGAACATAGGCATGTGCATGGGTTCATTACCATACAATTTCTCCTCCAAACCAAAAACGCTGGCAGACGCGAAGGCGGTGCTGGTTGTAACCTCAGGCATGGAGCCGAGAACCGAGAAGCACCCCGCCCACCTAGGGCAGCGGTGGACCGCATCCTCGCCCTCCAGGAGCTGAACGTAGGACCCCTCTTATTCACAGTCCCCCGGAGACGCCTGACTGCACTTCACAAGCGTCCGCTCCCTTGGGGCTGTCATCCTCCCAGGGAAGCAGGGAGATGTTCTTATTATTATTACGTTTATTCATTTATTTACTCGTCAGAGGTACATGGTGGGATCTCGGCTCACTGCAACCTCTGCCTCCCAGGTTTAAGCAATTCAGCCTCGGTCTCCTGAGTAGCTGGGATTACAGGCATGTGCCACCATACCCAGTTAATTTTTATGTTTTTAGTGGAGACGGGGTTTCACTATGTTGGCCAGGCTGGTCTCGAGTTCCTGGCCTCAAGTGATTCACCTGCCTCAGCCTCCCAAGGTACTGGGATCACAGGTGTGAGCCCCTGCGCCCGGGCTGGAATTATTACACCCATTTCACTGTAGACAAAAACAAGGCAAAACAGGTTGGTGGTTTTCTTGAGACCAGAGAGGCCATTCCAGGTTTCTCGTGGCTTTTGCACTCCTTCCATGAAAGCTCCTACCTCTCCTATAATGTTGGGGAAAAATGGAAAAGCCAAACATGAAATGAAAGCTCACGAACCCTTCGTTTCTCTTTTTGCTTCAGGTGCCAGGACGTCCTGAACAAAACCCCAGGCTGGTTTGAAGCACGACGATCCGTGCCATCTCTGCGATTACCTGCTGGTTCTATTTCCACTGTTCTATTTTTTTCTTGCATTTCCCAAACCCCTTTTGGAAGCAGATGGGGTACAAGCTATAAATAACATCTTCAAAGGAATCACTCTGTGTGCACAGGTGGGCCGCACCTACTAACCTGTCCGACGCTCCGTCTGCTAGAAGGCGTTGCCTGGGGTCCGCAGCGGCCACCCCGCCTCTTGGCATCTGTAGGCGCCTGCTTCTGAGGGAGCCCCACACTCCCTGCAGCTCCGTCTTGCTGAGCCCCCCCCAGGCGGCAGACGACGGGGTGGGTACCTGGTACAGGAGTGAGACCCCAGCTTAGGAGCCAGGTGGCCTGCACTGAATGTGTGAGGCACCTCTTAACGTGCGAGGCTGGAGGTACCTCCTCTGAGCTCCAGCCCTGCCAGGCCAAAACTCAGGGCCCTCCTGGAGCCACCCTGGCAGACCACAGGAGCACCAGGGTCCAGGCAACACCACTCACTCTCCTGCGCCACCCAGCCTCTTCCCAGGCTCCTGCAGCCAACGCGCCTTGGCACACATCCCCCACAGGAAGCTCAGACATGGGTGAGAGAAGGCCCTGCAGCTCTCCGAGCCAAGCCTAGTGCCCGCCTCCATGCCCAGGGCACATGCGCATGGTGTGGCAGTGTCAACCCAGCCGTTCTGCCTGGACCCTGGCGAGCTTGGAACCCGCCACGCGGCGCCCTGCACGCCGTGGTGCTCGGCAGGTATGTGCAGAACAGGTGAGCCACAGAGCCTACGTATCCTGAACCTCCTCACCTGTGAGTGGCACGACCAGCGGCCGCCCCTCGCACAGCAAAGACACAGAGGCGACCTGTTGGTTGAGACCCTGTCCCACGGGGAAGAGTGGCAAGGACTGGCCGTGTCATCCCCAGACCGAGAGCTGACAGCCAGCCTCCACAGCAGCCTCGAGGGCAGAGGCACAGGCCGGTGGCTCCCTGGCCACGTTCCCGCCCTCTGGGAGGAGCAGGAGGCCCCTACCCCGCCGCCCCGCCTCTTCAGACGCCTCCTCCGGTGTCTGCTGTTTTGTTACTGTTGCTAATTCCTCACCAGGTGGAACTCGGCACTGTGGGGCTTAATTAAGCTCAGCCAGCTGTTTCGTACACAGGGAATGTGACTCGTGGCAGAGTCAGCCTGAGCAGTGGAGGTGGGGAAGGGCTGAGGGGCCGGGAGGGCCGGGAGCCCCAGGTCCAGAACAGAATGGGGTCTGTGTTAGGGGACAGGAAGCTGGGGCTGCCAGAGGGGTCTCTCTGGGAAGGTGCAAGGATGTGGGTGGGACGAGGCCACAGCTGCCACCTCCCCTCCCCACACTGACGACAAGATCTCAGCTCCTGAGAACCCAGACCCCGAAGGCCCAAGCAAGGCTCTGCAGAGGGAGCTCCTGCTGCAGGAGACGAGAGCCCTGGGCAGCCCTGAGGGGTGAACTGCCTAGACCCGGGGGGCAGCACCAGGGGGGATGCGCGTGAGTGTGGGTGCACGTGCGACTGTGCATGTGAGTGTATGAGTGTATGTGTGCGTGTGTGTGGGTGTGGATGCATGTGTGTGTGAGCATGTGAGCGTATGCATGTGTGTGAGTGTGAGTGTGGGTGCATGTGTGACTGTGCATGTGAGTGTTTGAGTGTGTGAGTGTGAGCGTGGATGCATGTGAGCCTATGCATGTGAGTGTGGGTGCCTGTGTGGCTGTGCATGTGTGTATGTCTTGTGTGAGCGTGGGTATGTGTGACTGTCATGTGTGAGTGTGTGTGTGAGTGTGGGTACCTGTGTGGCTGTGCATGTGTCTTGTGAGTGTGAGCGTGGGTGTATGTGTGACTGTCATGTGTGAGTGTGTGTGTGTGGGTGCCTGTGTGACTGTCATGTGTGTATGTGTGTGAGTGTGCGTGGGTGCATGTGTGACTGTCATGTGTGTATGAGTGTGTGTGTGAGCGTGGGTGCATGTGAGCATATGCGTGTGTATGTGTGTGGGGTGTGGGACGCAGGGCGTCCACATAAAGATCCCGCGTCCACGTGTGCGTCTCTGGACAGGGTTAGGATGGGCCAGCACGGCCCATTCTTCATTCCCAGAGCCTGACTTCCGTAAGACAGCACAGACATTTGGTAAAACCACGGGCAGATAAGCATGCCAAGCTCTCGGCCAAACAGGGCGAACAGGTGTGCGGGCTGCAGGACCTGCCGAGCCACGCCTGTGTGCTGTGGACGCCCTGTGCGCAGAGGCCGTGGGTCCACTGTGGAGCCCTTTATCTGAGAGGCGCCTGTGAGCTGAGCCTGACCAACGTGGCGAAACCACATCTCTATTTAAAGAAAAAATTAGCTGGGCATGGTGGCAGGTGCCTGTAATCCCAGCTACTTGGGAGGCTGAGGCAGGAGAATCACTTGAACCTGGGAGGCGGAGGTTGCAGTGAGCCGAGATTGCGCCACTGCACTCCAGCGTGGGTCACAACAGCAAGACTCTGTCTCAAAAAAAAAAACAAAAAAACAAAAAAACCATCCTCAGGCTTCTTGCTGAGTCATAAAGGGCTTTGCTTCTGATCCAGGAGTCTTGTGTCCTAGCATCTCTAAAACAATGGCAAGCCAACGTGTTCGCCTCAGACCCCTCGCAGTTCTTGACGGTTTGGTCAGGACGGCTGAGCTGTTTGGGGTGTCACGCCCTGTGACGGGAGTAGCTCATGGAGAAAGAAGCTGCGTCATCCTGCAGCTCTCCCTGAAGACCAGAAACACATTTCCCGAAGTCCTCCTGGTAACCACACCTCCGGGACGTGCCCCTGTGCTTGACAGGAGTCACTGGATCCACCTGACTCGGGCTGGCTGCTCCGGGGGCTCCAGGCATGGCCTCAGAGCTCTTGTCTACACGGCTGCCTCTCATGTCTATGTGGGTGCCGGCACGTGGAGCATGCCATGAATATCTGGTCGTGCAGCTTGCTCCGGGAGTCTGCAGGGCTGCCAGTGGGAGGAAGAGGGGCTCCGGGGACACCACCGCCCTCCTGGCCCCATCTTTGACTGAGACGTGCTGTCCTCCTCCATCAGCCCCCCAGGATTCCAGCTGCTTCTGGAATGCTGGGCAGGGTCTGGGCAGCCCCTCCAACACCTGCGGGGGGTCCTGCAGCATCCTGTGATGACATTCCTGGGCCAGCTTCCCCCTTCGCCCTGCCCTGTACCCAGCACCGAGGGATGAGCCGCAGTAACCTGCCGATTTGGCTTCCGTGACGCTTTTCCCAGTGGTCGCTATCCCCTGCCCTTGGCGCCGGGACCTCAATTCTTCCTTCTGAGCCCTTTGGCTCCAGCCTCCTCCCCGGGATCCTCAGAGGCCCGGGAAGCCCCCAGGCGAGCGGTGCCTCTCCCTGCCGAGGGTGCGCTGGTCCCGGCTCCCCTACCTGCGGCGTCTCCTTCTCAGCCTACGGCACTGTTGTTCCTGCTCCTAAAACACTCCTGGGGCTTCCCCACTGCTTGGAAAAGAAAATCGAGGTTGGGCGCAGTGGCACGTGCCTGTAATCCCAGCACTTTGGGAGGCCAAGGCGGGTGGATCACCGAAGGTCAGGAGTTGGAGACCAGTCTGGCCAATATGGTGAAACCCCATCTCTACTAAACATACAAAAAATTAGCTGGGCGTGGTGGCGGGCACCTGTAATCCCAGCTACTCAGGAGGCTGAGGCAGGGGAATTGCTTGAACCTGGGAGGCAGAGGTTGCAATGAGCCATAATTGTGCCACTGTGCTTCAGTCTGGGTGACAGAGCGAGATTCCATCTCAAAAAAAAAAAAAAAATCCAAACTCACCACCAGGGCCATGTGCTCTGGACCCGCCTGCAGCCTGTTCTGTGGGGTGGGAACTGCCTGAGCTCCCTGCAGTGGGGTGGGGTGAGGCTGGGCCCAGAGACTCTGAGTGGCCATGTCCCATCCTGCCACGGTGGTGGAAGCCCTCCTTCCCTGGCTCTGAGTGGCCATGGCTGTGGCCGTGTCCTGTCCTGCCGCGGTGGTGGGAAGCCCTCCTTCCCTGGCTCTGAGTGGCCGTGCCCCGTCCTGCCCCGGTGGTGGGAAGCCCTCCTTCCCTGGCTCTGAGTGGCCGTGTCTCGTCCTGCCCCGGTGGTGGGAAGCCCTCCTTCCCTGGCTCTGAGTGGCCGTGTCCCGTCCTGCCCCGGTGGTGGGAAGCCCTCCTTCCCTGGCTCTGAGTGGCTGTGCCCCGTCCTGCCCCGGTGGTGGGAAGCCCTCCTTCCCTGGCTCTGAGTGGCCGTGCCCCGTCCTGCCCCGGTGGTGGGAAGCCCTCCTTCCCTGGCTCTGAGTGGCTGTGCCCCGTCCTGCCCCGGTGGTGGGAAGCCCTCCTTCCCTGGCTCTGAGTGGCCGTGCCCCGTCCTGCCCCGGTGGTGGGAAGCCCTCCTTCCCTGGCTCTGAGTGGCCGTGGCTGTGGCCGTGTCCCGTCCTGCCCCGGTGGTGGGAAGCCCTCCTTCCCTGGCTCTGAGTGGCTGTGGCTGTGGCCGTGTCCCATCCTGCCACGGGTGGTGGGAAGGCCTCCTTCCCTGGTGCACAGCTGCCCCCTCAAATCCTTGTCCCTTCACCCAGCCCCTCCTCTGGGTGCCTCTGGGAAAAGAGACATTGCATGAGCCCAAGTTTAGCCTCAAAACCAGAACCACCAGCCCCTGTAGGAAAAGCAGGCCCGGCCCCTGTCCTCCCGGGAGTAGGAGGACGACCCCACCGCTAGTGCTTCCTGCGCTGGGCTGGGCTCGGCTCGGGAGATGGGCTGGAATGGGGAGGGTGCCAGCCCTTCTCTGCGGACTCCCGCATGCTGTGGTCAGAGGGAGTCGTGTCTCCTGATCGTGGTGTCACCAGAAGGAGCAGCAGTACGTGGCCACACGCTCTTGCCTACTGGTCCAGCTCCTGTGAGTACAACTGGCTGGTGGGGCCTCGTCTGGAGCCAGAAGGCCGCAGCAGGGGAGAGGCGTAGTTAGCTTTTCATCCTCTCCAAGACGAAGAGCAAAGCCGACAGCCCTGCATGGCCCACCTGCGACTGCCCCGCCCACGCACCCCCTTTCACTCAGCCCAGACCTCCGGATGACATCAGCCCCAGCCACCCTCCTGACAAGCGGTGCCCTCCCCACACGGGGCCAGACTCTGTCTCACTCTCCCCAACATATGACACTGGGAAGGCAACGTCCGATTCCACTTGAATCACAAACCCTTTGCTGACCAGCTCCACTTTAGGGCCGTCCCTCGGCTCTGCCTGTCCCGGGGCCCGTCCCCAGATCTTCAGAGACAGTGGACCAGACGGCCTCCGTGCTCACCCCCAGGAACAGCCGGCTGTGGGTGAAGCACGATCAGGGCTCTGGTGTTCAGGGAATCGCAGTGAAGCGGAAGCAGCTCTCTTCCAGGAGAAACGGTGGGCTGCTGGGCTGCACTGCGCCGTCAGCCTCCCAGCACCGGCTGAATACTAAAATTCTCTACGAAGTTAAAAGCAAAAAAAACCTGCTCTGCCCAACCCCGTCAACTGGGCTGGACTCAGCATGTGCGGGCGGAGCCTCAGCGCCTGTCTCTGCTTGGGAGGCGGTAGCGGCTCACCGCAGACAGACGGCGGCTCAGCCACGGGAAGCCAGTTCTCACGCTCCGGAGGCTGGAAGCTGCTATCCGGGTCCTGGACGGGGCTGGGAGGGCCTCCTCCGGGTTGTGGGTGGCGCCTTTGCTCCCTGTGCTCCCAGAGGGCTCCCTTGGCCCCTTTGGTGAGGACACTGACCCACTGGGAGGACTCCGGCCTCCTGCCCTGACTGCCCTCTAAAGGCCTCCTCCTCATTCACCCTCATGGGAGAGGATTCCATCCTGGGCTGGAGGAGGACGTGAACGCCTCTGTGGTGCTTTGCACGTGCAGGGAGACCCCCATTCTGGGCTTTGCTGCCATGTGTGTGGGTGCCGGTGAGACGCGCGACGTGAGGCACATGCGTTCCAGCGCAGGGCCAGCTCCAGGAGGGTTCAGGAGACGCCGTGGCCTCCGGGGCTGCAGATGGACAGCACTGGCCTTGCTCCTGCCGGGCCTCACCGTGCTGGCTGTTGGGCTTGGTGCTACAGGCGTGTCTTCCCTTTGCACCATTTGCGTTTTTAAAATTAAAAATGATGTCTTCTCTAGGCCCTACCTCCAAGAACGGGGTTTCTGCTCAGGAATGACCCTGCAGTGTTATGGGGGCAGACAGCCCTCTTCAGCCCCGGCTGCCGCGTGGACCTCACCTCTCCTCTGCCCCCGCACCTCAGGACTGGGTGTTTGTCACGCGGCGGGTGGGATGCTGGTCCTGAGCAGGGTCGGGGAGGCCTCTGCAGAGCGGTTCCACCTTGGCAGCCAGCCGAGCTGAGGTCCCCGCACTCCTTGGTGTGAGCAGCGGCCGTGTCTGCTAGGCTGTGCCCGCCGTCTGCTGGGTCTGCCTCCAACTCCCAGCGCAGGGCTGAACCCGCCTGCAAACAGCCAGGTGGACGAAGACCTCACAGGGCTGCTTCAGGGGAGGGAAGCGGCTGGGAGCCCAGGGAGGAGGCAGGGAGTTCCCGGGAGCCTGTCAGGGAAGGTTCCTGCCGAGGTCAGGCATCAGCTGTCAAAGCTGCACCCCCGCCTTGTCTGACCTCTGCGAGTGGCCAAGGTACCCCTCAGCAGTACCTCTGGCCTTAGCTCAGGACCCGGCTCTCCAGGATCCAGCAAAGGCTTCCTCCTGGGAAGGAAAGCAGCCTGGGCCATCCCCCAGCCCAGCAGGGAGGGCCCCAGGCAATGCTCTCTAAGAGGGGCTGCACCAGACGGGGGTCTCCAGGTGAGGCCTGAGCCACCTGACCCACCTGGACTTCACATAAATTCAGATGCCCAGGATCCAGCCAGCCAGCCTGGGCGGGTCAGGAACGTGCATGGTAGCAAGCACCCCGGGCGGCCGATGTGCTGGCCAGGACGGTTTCCACCCAGAGGGTCTCAAGGCGGCCCCAGAGAATCCCATTCAAGCGCTCTCATGGGTCTAGCTGGGCTGGAGGAGAGCAAGGCTGCGTGTTCCAAAGGGAGCCTGAGGGCCTGGGGAGTCCCAGCAGGTGGGAGAGGGCGGCTGGGAAAGGGGGTGACTGACGTCCTGTCCTGCAGGGCAGGCCCCAGGAGAGCCCGGTGTGGTGGCCCTGGCTTTGCAGCCAGTGGGCGCTCCCACAGTGCTGGGGGCCTGGCCTGGCCTCCTTTTCCCACTTTGAAAGTGCAACCGGGAAGGCTGCAGACAGGACCGGGCGGCCCAAGCGTTCCCTACATCCCAGCGTCCCCCCAACTGCTCATTTTTAATTGGATTTAATTATTTTCCATTTAATTGCATTTTTTACAGCTCTCCCCAGTGGGTCTCTAATCTGAGCATCCCTCCCTCCTCACCTCTCTCCTTCCCTCCCGTCTCCTCCCCTCCCCTCTTCCTCTCTTGAGAAAGAAGCCTTGGCCTCCATGGAGAAGTGAGACAGGGCTCCCTGGGGACCTGGGAAGTGGGGGTTCTCCACCCTGGGGTGGGGGCCTAGAGCCTGGGGTGCCCACATTCACCAGCCAGGGTCCCCTCGGGCCTCCACGGGCTCCATCCTTGCGGCCCCACACAGTCCCATCCCCCGTCGACTCCTGTCTTTCCCGACTCCTGGCAGATCCAGACTTGATCCCTCCGCTCCGTTGAGAAGCTTTCCTGACCCACACCCCAGCCTGGCAGGAGAACCCCCATCTGGCCCCTTTTCCTCCTCAACTGCACCCTGTCCTCGGCGGCAGCACTCCTCCACCTTCCTCCTGCTTTCTATGCCTGTGCACCAGCCCAGGCCCTCACCCCTCCCCTGCACCCCACAGCCCTCACCCCCTACACCCCACAGACCTCACCCCCTACATCCCCACAGTCCTCAGCCCTCCCCTGCACCCCACTGCCCTCACCCTCCCCCGCACCCCACAGCCCACACCCCTCCCCTGTACCTCACAGCCCTCACCCTTCCCCCGCACCCCACAGCCCTCACCCCTCCCCCGCACCCCACAGCCCACTCCCCTCCCCCGCACCCCACAGCCCTCAGCCCTCCCCTGCACCCCACTAGCCCTCACCCTCTACTACACACCACAGTCTGCATTCACCACACACGGCCATGCTCGGTAGACTCTGGGCCCCAGCGCTGCAACCACAGGGATTTTCTGAAATTCCCTTGGAGAGGTGGAGTCCCCCCTTCCAAATCTTGGTGGGCTTCTAATTTGCTTCGACCCACAGAACTTGGTGGAAGTGGTGTCCTGCCCGGAGAGGCTGTGTGGCCTCCCCCTCTGCCCTCTCGCAGCTGCCCTGAGAACCTCGTGGAAGGAGCTGCCGTCTGCATGCAGGAGACTGAGGGACTCTGGCTGCTGTCCAGACCGTCAGCCCAGGAGAACGGCAGGTCGCTGTTGTTTGAAGCCACCAAGGTCTGGGTGTTTGGTTACACAGCCAGTTAATGATACAGTAACACCGACAGCAGCACCTTATCTTTTAGACTTAGCCAGATCTCCCCCAACCCCCTGCCCAGCAGCTTCTGCCCCCACTCCCTCCTGGTCCTCACAGAGCTTCACTCAGGCTCATGGCCGAGACCAGACACCCTCATCCTCCTTCGACAGCGTCTGGTACCAACCAGGTGGAGTTAAGGCTGCCTGTGAACCAGCATCAAAGCCATACCCATCGACAGCACTTCCGTCCCCGCATCCTGCAGCCCCCGCTCCAAAACGCCATGCCCTGGGTGCCTCCTCATGATCCACCCCTGCTGGCTGCACCAGTCCTGCCCGGGGAAGGTCCTTCGCCAACTTCCCATCCAACAAATTCACCCGCCAAGGCCCGGACGAATCCTCCCCTCTCCTGCAGCCTGTGACCCAGCCACAGGCTCTTTCCGTTGAGATTGTTACATGCGTTCTCATTTACCTGGCTCAGTCACCCACTTGCTCACTTAATTGTAACCCCTTAACAGAGAGGCATGACTGAGCAGCCCCCTGCGTTGCAAAACAGGTATACAGACGGAGTCACATGAAGAATGAGGCGTGATGGAAGACACACAAACCCAAGTGGTAATATTTACTTCCTCCACCCCATGGGTTGTGTTCTGCATCTACCTGCAGCCTCATAATAGACTGGAAACTTGAGGTAAACATGACAGGTATTTTACTGCCGAGCTTCCCAAAGGCTAGCAAAGCGCCCAGGCACATGGCACCAGCTCAGCAAATATCTGTGCATGGACGGACAGGTGGATGGATGGATGGGTGGGTGGGTGCATGGAAGGGTGGGTGGGTGGAGGGATGGATGAATGAATGGGTAAGTGGATGGATGGATAGATGGGCAGATGGATGGTGGGTGGGTGTGTGGGTGGATGGGGGTGAGCAAATGGATAGATGGTGGGTGGATGGGTGAGTGGATGAATGGATGGACAGATGGTGGGGGTGTGGAGGAGTGGGTGGGTAGATGGATGGGTGAATAGGTAGATGGATGGATGGGTGGATAGGTGCATGGGTGGGTGGATAGATGTATGGGTGGATGGATGAACGTGTGAATGGGTGGGTAAATGGGTGGATGGATGGGTGGGTGGATGAATGGATGGGTGGGTAAATGAATGAATGAATAGGTTGGTACATGGATGGATGAGTGGGTGGGTAGATGAGTGGATGAATGGGTGGATGGATAATGAGTGGGCGGGTGGGTGGATGGATGGATGGATGGGTGGATGGAAGGATAGATGGGTGGGTGGGTGGGCAGGTGGATAGATGGGTGGGTGGGTGGAAGAGTGGGTGGATGAATGGATGGTGGGTGGGGTGGATGGACAGAAGAGTGGATGAGTGGGTGGGTGGATGGGTGGGTGAATAGGTAGATGGATGAATGGGTGGATAGGTGCCTGAGTGGTGGATAGACATGGGTGGATGAGTGCATGGGTGGGTGAGTGGATGGATAAGTGGATGAATGAATGTATGAATGGGTGCATAAATGGATGGATGGATGGGTGGGTGGATGAATGAATGGATGGATGGTGGGTGGATGGATGGATGGATGAGTGGGTGGGTTGATGAGTGAGTGAATAGGTAGATGGATGGATGGGTGAATAGGTGCTTGGGTGGGTGGACAGATGGATAGGTGGAGGGATGAATGTATGAGTGGGTGGGTAAATGGGTGGATGGATGGGTAGGTGAGTGGGTAAATGGATGGATGGGTGGGTGGGCAAATGGATGGATGAATAGGTTGGCACATGGATGGATGGGTGGGTAGATAAGTGGATGGATGGGTGGGTGGATAATGGGTGGGTGGGTGGATGGATGGGGGGCAGATGGATAGATGGGTGGGTGGGTGGATAGGCTGATGGATGAATGGATGAATGGATGGTGGGTGGGGTGGATGGATGGATGAATGAGTGGATGAGTGGGTGGGTGAATAGGTAGATGGATGGGTGGATGCGTGAGTGTGTGGGTGGATGGATGGATAAGTGGATGGATGAATGTATGAATGGGTGGGTAAATGGATGGATGGATGGGTGGGCAGATCAGTGGATGGTTGGGTGGGTGGATAACGGGTGCATGGGCGAGTGGGTGAATGAATGGTGGGTGGGTGAGTGTGTGGATAGGTGGGTGGCTTGATGGCACACATTCATGGGAACAAAGTAGAGGCTTCACTTCCCAAATTAGTAAACTTTCTGTGCTTTTCCAGAGTCAGGAGAAACAGTGAGAAGCTTCATATGCAGCCAGAAGGGGTCGAGGGGAGGAGGGTTGGCAGTTTCTTCCAAGGACCCTTTGGTAAGGTGCCAAGGACGAGGACAGATGGGCTCACAGGCAGGACGTAGGCCTGACCCAAGAGGAACTAACTGCACACCACAGCTGGCTGCCAGAGCCCATTCCTGCAGCCCCCTTGCTGCAGCGGCTCTGTCCTGGGTCACCCAGCCTATACTCAGCTCCGTCTCTGCATGGGAGCCCCAGAGGAGTCTGGTGGGGAGGTGGCCTCCGCTCTTAGCTCCCATGATGTTCCCCGATCTTTGGAGTTACTGGTTGCCATGTGGCTATGGCAGGGTCTGCTCCCGCGACACAGTGGCCTGACCCTCTTTCAGCTTCTCTGATTCCGGGACCTGGGGTGTGTCCCTCTTTGTGATGAGGTCCCAGTTTCTGCAGGACACCCCCATTGCCAAGGCCACAGGCACAGCTGCCAGGACACCTGGAGCCTGTCCTTGAGGGGGTCCAGCCCACGCATGAGGGCTGCAGCTCGTCCTCACCCCACTCTACAGACAGTGCCCCTACCCACTGCCCACCGTGTCTTCATCTCCAGCGCTGGATAACAGCAGAGGTCACTTAGCCAGATGCCCAAACTCTGCACAGTCAACTCCCTGCAGCACATCCAAGTTGTGTGTGTACATGTATGCTGTGCATGTGTGTGTGTATGTGAGTGTGCATGGGTGCATGTGTGTGCATGTGCACGTGTGTATGAGTGTGTGTGCACGTGTGAGTGTGTGCATGTGTGCATACAGTGTATGTGTGTGCATGTGTGCCTGGACGTGTGTGTGCATGAGTGTGCATCTGGGTGCATGCATATGGATGAGTGTGTGCTCACATGTGTGTGAGTGTGTGCGTGCACATGTGGATGAGTATGTGCATGTGTGCGTGCGTGATGTCCATGTGCACACACACTTCTCTATCCACACAGCTCATGCACATAAACGTCAGCTCTGCTTCCTGAGCTCTGACAGATACACAGACCTGCCCAGGGACCCACAGGTGCAGCCCTTAGGAAGGAGTATGATGGCAAATAACCGCACAGAAACGCACTCCTTAGAGACCGTGATGTCCGAACAAGGATGTCAAGACAAAAGCTGCTCTCCCTCCCTCGGCTTCGCAGACCCCCTGCCTCACCTCCCTTTCTCTCTCTCCACCTCCCC
This sequence comes from Aotus nancymaae, assembly GCF_030222135.1. Classification (NCBI taxonomy): domain Eukaryota; kingdom Metazoa; phylum Chordata; class Mammalia; order Primates; family Aotidae; genus Aotus; species Aotus nancymaae. The sequence continues at coordinate 1,102,323 of NW_026988510.1, forward strand.
CTCTCTTCCTGATTCTCTTCCCTTTTTCTGCCCTTGCTTCTCCTCCAACACCTTCTTCCTGTCACTGGCTCACCCGTGGGGCTCAGGGTGGCGGAAAGCGACGTTTCCAGCAAGAGGACAGTTCAGCACCATGGACAGAGGAGCTGCAGTCTAAGCACCTCCCCAGGCGCGTCACAGCCCTGCGGGGACCACCCCACAGCCCCAGGGGGTCTCCTGCCCATTCCCTGGGCAGATCTGCCCAGTGTGACAGGGCTGTGGGCAAACAGCTGTGCCGACACACCATGAGCTGTCTCCTCTAACCCGTGCCACGGCCGGCGAGGTCAGCACGGCGGCCCCACATTCTCAGGAGGTGTGGACCTGAGAACCAGATACCGCTCAGCCAGGGTCCCAAGGGAAGGAGTAGCCAGGAGTCCAACCAAACCACCACCAAGGCCCGTGTCATGGGTCCTCTTGGCAGAGCTGAGGTGGGCGGCGGATACTCACCCGCTGGGGAGACCTGCACACCCCAAAGCCCTTTACACACCAGAACACGGGGCTGCCTCCCTGGTGAACTAGGAGGGCCCAGCTCAGAACCAGCCGTGGAGGGAGGGGAGAGGGAAGGAGATGGAGGGGGAGGGAAGGAAGGGGGAAAAGATGGAGGGGCAGGGAAGAAAGTGGAGAGGACATGGGGGGAGGGAGGGGAGTGGGGAGGAGATGGAGGGGGAAGGAGGGGAGGAGGCAGGAGAGAGAATAGAGGGAGGGGAGTGGGGAGGAGATTGAGAAGGAGGAAGGCGGGGAGGAGATGGAGGGGGAGGGAGAGGAGTGGGGAGAAGATGGGGGAGGAGATGTAATGGAGGGAGGGGAGGAGGGAGGAGATGGGGGAGGGGAGGAGGGAGGAGATGGCATGGATGGGAGTGGGGAGGAGATGGAGAGTGGGGAGGGGAGTGGGGAAAAGATGGAGGGGAAGGGGGAGGAGATGGAGAGGGAGGAAGGGGAGGAGGAAGGAGATGGAATGGAGGCAAATAGGGTGGAGATGGAGGGGGAAGGAGGGAAGCAGGGAGCAGATGGAGGGGGAGGGAGGGGAGTGGGGAGGAGGGGGAGGGTGGGGAGGGGAGGAGGGAGGAGATGATGGGGAAGGGAGGGGAGCAGGGAGAACATGGAGTTAGAGGGAGGGAAGGGGGGAGAGAGAGGAGGGGAGGTGATGGAGGGGGGGATTGGAGTGGAGGAGATTCAGGGGTGTCTGAAGTGCTGGTTTCGAGGTCTATGTCCCATTCACTCCGCAGATTGTCCTTGGGAGAAGCCCCCGGTGTTGTGCAGCTCCAGATGGGGAGTGAGGGTCTCAGCGGTGTGAGGGGAGTTGTCTGTGCGTGTTCAGCCAGGGGTGGTGCGTAGCAGTTGCCCGGTTCTGTCCCCACCGCCCCCCTGGCGTTCCAGCAGAGCCGGGCCCTGGGCCTGCTGTCCCTCCGCTTCCTCGGTGGTAAATGGAGAGGAGGGGAGAGTCTCCTTCTGGTGTGAGGAAAGGAGGGGACCTGCCCTGTGGGTTCTGGCGTTGTCCTCCTCCTCGTACATCTGTGACCAGAACCGATGTTTCACCAATCTGTGTGGACTTTTAAGTTTTCCTCCGTGCTATGCCACTGGTGTGTTTTAAAAGATTGATCTTCACCCCCACGGTTAATCTCATGAGCCACAGTTTTCCAATGCCTCCAGCAGGGGAGGAGAAAGTCTGGAGGGAGAGCTCCTGAGGGGCTGGGCCTGGACACCCAGGGCCTTCCTCTCCCCAGGGAACCGCCCTCTGTCCTCCTATCTGCTTAGCCCGGTGGGGGGCGGATAGGGGTTTTGTTTGAGAAAGGGAGGCCCCTCCCCACTTTGTTCCACCCGGAGGAAACCTGGTTATGATAAGATTTGATCAAATAACCCAGTTGAGTGCAAATCTCAGGGGGAACGTGACCAGGGGATGGGCTGTGGCCACAGAACGTGGGAGTGTGATGAGGGGCAGGTGTGGAATGCAGCCTCGGGGATGGTAGCCGGGGCAGGGGCTCCCTGGGAAGGCTCTCGGGTCTTCCTTTAGCTGTTGGGCAATAGGTTGGTGGCTCTCGCCCTCCCGTTCCACAAGCTGGGACTGAATGTGGACGGCACCTGCTGCTGTGAAGACACTGGGTCCCCTGCTGTACCCCTGCATCCCACCTGGGCATCCACCGACCAGGTCCCCTCTCTGTGTGGCTGCTGGAGCTGTGAGCTTACAGCAGCCTGAGGCAGAGGGCATCCCACGTGTGATGGCCATAGGGAGCCGGCATGCATACAGCCCATCTCCAGCCCTGTGGCAGCGCTGAGCTGTACTCCAGATTCCCCAGAGCCCACACCTGGAGGAGGTGCCACACCCCTCGGCAGTGACCAGGGCTTGCCCTCCATGTCACTCCCCGCCTTCGGGGGCCTCCGGGGTCGCACCGAAAATGGTGAGTTCCCCGTCTCCACGCCGGCTTCTGCGGCAGCCGGGGCTAATATGGCTGAGCCTGGGCTGAGTCTGGGGAGCGGAGGTTGGGGCGCAGTCGGCACCTTGGGCGAGGCCTGCCCGGGAGGAGGTGGGCGCGCTCTGGGGACATACTCTGGGGCTGCACTCTGGGGTTGCTCCTGGAGCACTGCCCTGAGACCCCTGCTTGGGTGCACTGGATTCCTGCCTCTTGTTCCTCACCCTCTCCTCAGCCACCTGAACCCTCCACCTGGGGGCCTTTGTTGAAGCCAGTCCCTCTGTATAGAGGTCCTTCCCTTACACTCACCTCTGCCTGGCCCAGCCCCCCAACGCCTCATGGTCCGGCCTCCCACCCCACCCCTGCATCTAACCCCACTGCTCCTGACAGCCCTGGAGCGATGCCTGCCACTCCCCACTCGCCATTCTCAACCCGAGGAAGGAGTAGGGGAGGAAGTGGACACAAACACCTGCTCCCGTGGCACCTGCTCCCGTGGCATCCACTCCTGTGGCACCTGCTCCCATGGCACTTGCTCCTGTGGCATCCACTCCTGTGGCACCTGCTCCCATGCATGGGCAAGGAGGTGTGCAGTAAAGGGAGGGGCTGGTCATGGAGGCATCTCTGGGGAGGTGGCAGTTGAGCCAGGCCTTGAAGGAGGAGGGCGGGCTGCGAGGATGTCAGAAGAATAGGGCTCCCAGGGGCCTGCAACTCACGTGAGGCCCTGCATGGAGCAAGGCCAGACCAAGCCCAGACCAGGAAGGAGGCCAGACCTGGAGGCCTAAGCTGCTCACAGAGGGCTTTGCAGCCATGGAGGGTGTGGGCAGAGTGGTGGCCTGGCTGGCCCAGCCTCAGCAGGAGTGGCCCCCTTGTCACAGGGCCCTGCGGCGGCTCCGGAGCCATCTCGCCTCCTTCCTGCAAGAACAAGGCTGTTTATGTGGTTGTGTTTTAGGTGCTTGTCTCTGCCAGCTGGGCCAACAGCTCAATGCAAGAAAAGACAGAGTTCAGCCGAGCGCGGTGGCCCACGCTCATAATCCCAGCACTTTGGGAGGCCAAGGGAGGCGGATCACCTGAGGTCAGGAGTTCGAGACCAGCCTGACCAACATGGAGAAACCCCGTTTCTACTAAAAAAAAAAAACAAAAAATAGCCAGGCGTGGTGGCACGTGCCTGTGACCCCAGCTACTCAAGAGGCTGAGGCAGGAGAATCGCTTGAACCTGGGCGGAGGCTGCAGTGAGCTGAGATCGCACCACTGCACGCCAGCCTGGGTGTCAGAGTAAGACTTCATCTCAAAGAAAAAGGAATGATCAAACCCAAACCAGGAACCCAGCACATCAAGGACTCAAAAAGGGTGAGGTCACAGCAGGCTGCCCACATGCGGTACGCTCTGCCCGCCCGGACCTCAGGGACAGCTCCCCCAAGTGGTGTGACCCCATGGGTTCCCCCACCCACCAGGTGGCCCCTCCACCTGCACCTAAAACTTCCCTTCCCAGCAGAAGTTGGGGCCCAGAGAGGATGCCAAGGAGAGGGGCTGGGGGGGAAGAATCTGATGAAGCGTCAAGCCAACTGTCAGCTGCGGCCCTAAGCTCCATATTTCCCACGGCATTTAAATGCCTGCAAGCGGATTAATAAGGTCTCGGTAATAGCGTGGCCGCGTGTCTTTATTCTATCTGGAACGCCAGTTGGTCAGGCTGTCTGCATGCTGATGGCAGCCGGGATTGAGGACAGGCGCGTGCTGGCTTTATCTCGCCCGCGCAGGCTGTGGGGCCTTATCAGGCCCGCCCGGCTGTGCAGCTGTGTCCTCAAGGGCTCACGCTGCCTCTGCCGCCTGCTTTGTAATCAGAAGAGAAGTTGCTGCCTTGATATTTCCATTTTTATCTTTTATTTACTTCATTTTAATGTGTCTTTCAGGGAATATTTTCTTTGCAACAAGACAAGGCTGTTGGTCGCTTACATCTTTCTGCGGCCCCTGCCTCTCGGCCAGGCTGGGGAAAAGGGGGTGGGGGGTGGGGGTCTGGGCATCCCCTTCTCCCCGGCCCCTTCCTGCCCCACCTCAGCCTCTCCCCGTCAGTCCTGGCCTGGTCTGCCCTCTTCTCCTATCTTCCACCTCCTGCTTTCACTCCCGTCTGCTTCCAGCCCTTCCTGGCTGCCGTGGGTGTCGGGGAGCTTCCCCTCCGCATCCAGATCAAGCCCACAGCCTCTTCGGTGAGCCCCTGCCACTCCCCACGTGGCTCCCCTCCCTTCTCTCCCAGTACCCCCAGCCCAGCCCCCTCTGAGGGCTCCCCTCCCAGTGCCAGCCGTGTGCCCCTGATGGTGGGGCTGAGCCAGGCATGGGTGACACAGCGCACCCCAATCGAGGAATGGGGTGGTTTTGAGCGGGTCCACCATCTCCTCCACTCCTGCCTGATCCTGAGAGAGACTCGGTTGTCTCCTCTCGGACAGGGAAACTGAGGTTCCAAGCGGTTTTCGCTCACGCCCAGCCTGCTGCGGCTCGTGATGGGAGGCAGAAGTGGGATAGAAGTGGCACGTGACCTGCCTAGCCCCTCGACTGGCAAAGCTGGCACTGAGCAAGTGCCCAGCCCATCTGCCTGCTGTGCTGCCCCTCCTGTCTGAGAGGCGGGGGTTAGAACAAGTTCATGTGCCCATTCAGCAGGACAGGCAGGTGGGATGGGCAGAGGGAGCCAGAGCCCGCAGCCCGACCCCTGCTGAACCCGGCTCCTGCGTCCCCCAGCTCCCAGTTCCATGTTGTCACTGGACTCATCCTAAAACCCAGAGCCCTTATTCAGAAATACGGTCTTTGCAGGAAAACTGAAGTGAAGGCTCTTGAGACGAGACCGTCCCGGGGAGGATGGACCCTAAACCCAATGGCCAGTGCCGTTAGAAGACAAGTGGGATGGAGCCCGACTTGCAGGGACGGCAGCTGCGTGTGGACACAGGGCCACGAGCCAGGGAGCCCTGGGAGCTGGAGGAGGCGGGAAGGGCCCTCTCCCAGCACCTTCAGAGGACGCCAGCGCTGCCCACACCTCCGTCTCAGGCTCCCGGCTGCAGGCTGTGACAGCCCGAACCTCCACTGTCACGGCCCCAGAGTTTGGTGCGTTGATACTCAGCCAGGGGACACATGGACCCCTGCCTGGCTGCAGCCCCTCATGGGCAGATAGCAGGGTCCAATCCACTCTGAGTCTGCAGCTGAGAGCCTGAAGCCTCCACCCGCATGAATTCCCCCAACGCAGGAACGAGGTGGAGCGCCCACAGCTGGGGGGCGGGTGCCGAGGCCCGAGTGCAGGAGGCTCCCGGGATGCTGAGCCCAGGAAATCCGCTGCAGCCGGGCAGCGTGGTACTCCCCAAGCACGTTTTGCCTGCACCTCTCTGAGCCATGCAGTCAGCAGCCCTCCTCCTCCCTGAGGTGCAGAGGCTGTGGCTTCAGATCTCGGCAGCCTGGATCCCTGAGTCACCGCGTGGAGGACAGCAGCCTGGTCCAACTCACGTGGAAGCTGTGGCTGTGTCCAGTGGGGAATCTTGCCCCTGCAGCAATCCCAGCCCTCCTGACCCACGTGTTCCCTCCTCAGTGGGGCCAAATGGAGTGTGGAGCCCACCCGTGGGGGATGGGCAGGTCCACTTCTCCATCTTCTTAAACAGTGAGTGCCAGCCATAGGCCACACCAGGGCAGAAGCTGGGATGGAGGTGGCTGAGGTTGCTTTAAAAATCGGGACTCTGAGTATCTGTGGGGTTGCATGTTGGTCAGGATTTGTTATTTTCCAGAATTCTCTCTGAATAACAGGAGGTACTGGAAGCTGGCAGAGCACCTACGTGGCGCCTGTCCTTACAGGGAGACAGGTGGAGGCTGGAAAGGGCCCCTTTCTCCTCTCTGCAGGCTGTTGAGGGTCTCCGTTGGGTCCTCTGTTCCCCACTAGGAAGCAGCGTGCCTGGAGTCACCTTCGACAGCGCACTGAGGCTGCGGCACCACCGGCCACACACAGGAGACAGCGAGAGTCACTCTAGTGGCCTTGAGCAATTTGGGTCTGGAGAAGGAGGTGGCACAGACAGAGGTGGGGGCATCGGAGGAAGCCCCGGTCACGGGAGATGCCCCAGCTCAGGGACGGAGGTGCGTGTGGGTGCAGGGGACATTTGAGGACGGGTCCATCTGGGGGGACGGTGGACATGTGGCAGCAGGAGAGAAGACAGACAGCGTGGCCTCCCTGGAGTCTGCTCCTGAGGCTGGTGCTGGGCGAGGCGCGCTGCTCAGATGGCTCCTGGAAGCACAGGGCACCCGGTCTGCTCTTCCAGGCTCTGTTTCACCTTCACCTTTCCCATGCCCTGCCCTTCCCAGAAAGATGGCGTCTAGTGACCGACGAAGGCCAGGGTGTGTGGCCCCCCCACAGTGCCGACTGGATGGGCCTCGCATGCCCCAGAGCTCCCCATGGGTCACACAGCCTCGTGGTACCTGCCCACACGTCAGCCCTACCCTTTCCCTTTGCACCTGCTGGTCCTAAACGTCTTGCTCACCCAAGTCCCGACTCACTTCTGTTTCCAGAGACGTCTGAAGATGTGGCAGCGTTTGACGAGACACCCACACCTTTTCAGCAGTGGCCTTCCCCTCCCACCCCAACGCCTCGCGCTCCTCTCCTCACACTGTTGGAGATAGATGCTCGGTGCCACAAAGAAGAATCAGCACTGAGACAAAGGATCTTTCAGCAACGCAAGTTTTACTTCCTGGACTGCAGGAAGGGGACCCTCGCCAGCCATCGTGCCACGAGAGTACGATGAACAAAGGAAAACACACAAATTTCTCCCTTACGCACGTGGGGTCGTCCTTGCTGCCGTGTCTGATCTCCGCTGGTGGAGCCAGACCTCACGATCTAAACTAAAACCCGACTGGCTAACGACTTAGAACGTTTCTAAACAGGTCAAAGCAGTGGAGAGCTGGGACATGCCTGTGAGCACGTCCAGCACAGATGTCTTGGTTAAAGGACCAGGACACAGAATGTACTACGTGCCTGTAAGCACGGCATGTCTGACAGCCACAGAGGACGGGGCTTAACAAAGTTATTAGCACACCTGCTCTTTAACAGGAAAGGAAACTTTAAAAAGGAACTTTCCCGCTTCCACGTGTTCCACGACCCAGACCCCACGAAGCGCATGGTGCTGGACACACAGCGTGCAGATTTGCCCTTTAAAAGAGATGACGAGGAGCGGACGGTGGTCCTGCAAGGTCACACGGGGGCTGTCACCCCCCGCCGTCCAGCGAGCTCCTTCCGTTGTGCCGACGATGTGGCGTTAGCGCGCTTTGTCAGGCGGCTCTTAGGACGGCAAATTTTCTCAGCTTTCATTTACTTCAAAGAGCTTTTATCTTGCCTTCGCCTTCAGCGAGGATTTTTGAGGATTTTTTTGCTGGATCTGGAGCGCTGGGGGCGGCTCATCGCTCTCGCTGCTCTGCCCTCCGCCCTCCGGTGAGGCGTCTGACCAGCAGGCACCAGCATTCGGCACCTCCGGCTGCCCTTTTCTCCGGCTTCTTTCCAACTTTTCTTTAGTTTTCAGCAGTTTGATGGTGCTGTTGCTTCTGTTTGTCCTGTTTGAAGTTAGCTGAACTTCTTGGGTCTATAAATGGATGTTTTTCACTAGATCCAAGGAACTTTGGGCCAGTATTTCTCTAAATAGCGTGCGCTCCAACTTCTCTCTCCACTCATTCGGAGACTCCAGTCACACGCATGCACATGGAAGTTTTACGCTGTTCTGTACATTGCTTGGCTCTGTCTCTTTTTTCGTTGTCTTAAAAATTTCTGTTCTTTAGATGATTTCAGCTGCTGTGTCTTCAGTTTCCTTCTATAGCTGCAATACGCTGTTAAGCCTACCAGTGTCACTATTTTGTTTTGAGGCAGAGTCTCGCTCTGTCACCCAGGCCAGAATGCAGTGGCATGATCACGGCTCACTGAAGCCTCGTACTCCCAGGCTCAAGTGATCCTCCCGCCTCAGCCTCCAGAATAGCTGGGACTACAGGCACACGCTACCACACCCAGCTAATTTTTAAATTTTTAGTAGAGATAAGATCTCATTATGTTGCCCAGGCTGGTCTCAAACTCCTAGGCTCAGATGTCAAATGATCCTTCCGCCTGGGCCTCCCGAAGTGCTGGGACTACAGGTGTGAGCCACTGCACCTGGCCCAGAGAATTTCTTATTTTGAGTATTATGCTTCTTAGTTCTAGGATCTCTGTTTCTTCTTCTCCTGTGAAGCCCTGTCTGTTCATCCATTGCGATCACATGTTTTGTTAAGTGGTTGAGCATTATTTCTTTTGGAGTGAGGACTGGCATTGATTTATTTATTTAGATAAATAAATAAAGAACGATCTTGTTCTGCCACCCAGGTTGGAGTACAATCACATGATCACAGCTCACTGTGGCCTCAACATTTCGGGCTCAACCAATTCTCCCTCCTTGGCTCCCCAAGTAGCTGGGACCACAGGCGCATGCCGCCACGCCTGGCAGTTGAACACATTTCTCTTTTTTTTTTTTTTGGAGACAGAGTCTCACTCTATCACCCAGGCTGGAGTGCAGTGTCATGACCTCGGCTCACTGCAACTTCCACCTCCCAGGTTCAAGCCATTCGTCGGCCTCAGCCCCCCGAGTAGTTGGGATGGCAGCCGCGTACCACCATGTCAGGCTAATTTTTGTATTTTTAGTAGAGATGGAGTTTCACCACGTTGGCCAGGCTGGTCTTGAACTCCTGACCTCAGATGATCCATCCGCCTCCACCTCCCAAAGCACTGGGATTACAGGCGTGAGCCACCGCACCGGGCCACTTGAGCACGTTTCTAGGAGCTGCCTTAAAGTTCTTACTAACTGTGGCATCTGGGCCATGTGAGTGTGTACTACTAGTAACTGTTTTTGCTGTTGACTTTGGGTATGCGTTCCTGTTTTTCTACGTGTCCAGTCGTGTTGTAGTTGTGTGTTGAGTGCTGAGAATGATGTGCCGTGGACATTTTGGGTGTAGTAGTTGTGTGTTGCGTGTTGGTTGTAGTTGTGTGTTGGGTGTTGAGAATGATGTGCCGTGGACATTTTGGGTGTTGTAGTTGTGTGTTGGGTGTTGGTTGTAGTTGTGTGTTGGGTGTTGAGAATGATGTGCCGTGGACATTTTGGGTATTGTAGTTGTGTGTTGAGTGTTGGTTGTAGTTGTGTGTTGGGTGTTGAGAATGATGTGCCATGGACATTTTGGGTGTAGTAGTTGTGTGTTGCGTGTTGGTTGTAGTTGTGTGTTGGGTGTTGAGAATGATGTGCCGTGGACATTTTGGGTATTGTAGTTGTGTGTTGAGTGTTGGTTGTAGTTGTGTGTTGGGTGTTGAGAATGATGTGCTGTGCACATCTTGGATTCTGCTTCTTCCTTTGAAGAGTCTTCCTTTTTCCATCTTTTCCTGCCTTCTCTGGCTTTAACTATATAAAACGCTCAGTCCCCTCCTCACCTCAACTTCTTTTCATATTTTTCTGTCTTTGGTTTCCTGCTGTTTGAACAGGATGTGCCTTGGTGTGGGTTTTCATTGTTTGCCATATTCTTGCTGTGCTGTCCCGTGTGGCATTCCCAAGCTTCCCCGATCTGTGGTTTGGTGACTGCTCCGGGTCCAGCCTCCCATCAGCTCCCGCAGCCCCGGCCGTGCTGGGATCCGATGCCCTGGAGGGTGGTGTGCGTGGCAGCCCAGATCGCTAACATTCAGGCACCAGCGCAGGCGGCCGAGAAGCACTGCCTTGACTCAGTCTCAAAACCCATGTTACTGGCCCAATCCAGTGTGACCAGCTTCTCGGGGTTCATCCAAGTCACTTGAGTGAAACTGGTTTGAATGGCTCAAGGCCAGGAGCCCCGAAGACTGGCGACGGGGTGTGGGAGGCTTTTCCACCCATGGCTGCATTCAGTAGGGTTGCACCTGCTCAGGGCCAAGCCCCTTCTCAAGAGTCGAAATCCTACCCCATCCTCAGTCGCCACAGGCGCTGGCTCCGGGAAGCCCAAGGGGAGATGCTCCCACCCGAGGCCCTGGGGCCCAAGAGGTTTACCTTACAAGGTGGACGGAGGCCCCCACCAATTTATACGTTGAAGTCCTAACCCCAGTAACACAGACGATGGCCTTTCTGGAAGCAGGGTCTTTGCCGACGATAAAGAAGGTGAGATCACTAGGGTGGGCCCTCACCCCGTAGGACTAGTCTCCTTCTGGACAGGGCGGGTGTGGACACTCAGATGTGCACGCAGGGAGAAGGCCACGTGAAGATGGAGGCCGAGATCATGGTGATGCGCCCACAAGCCCGGGCACACCAGAGACTGCCCACCAATCTCCAGAACCTGGAGAGAGGCCTGGAGCAGACGCCCCGCTGCAGCAGCTCAGTCTCAGAGCCGCGGGAGGACCTTGCTGCTGAGGTCCCAGGAGTGTGGTGCCTTCTCACGGCAGCCCCGGGAGACTCCCACACCGGCCATCAGAGCAGACTCTGGCTGTCACCTGGGGGTGGCACAGGGTCCCAGATGCCCCCCCAGGCCAGGGGCTGCCTTTTTATTGATGGCTAGTGGGGGTGAGGGGCTGGGTGACCAGGACAGGGCTGGGGTCCCAGGGGCCTCTGAGGCTGCACTGTCACCCTGTGCACCAGGGCCACCCCTCAGCCCTCCCCAAACCCGTAGGCCAGCCTTTGTCAGGCTGCGGGAGGTGACCCGTCCCTGCAGGAAACACAGACCCATTTAGAGAACTGTGACCAGCTCTTTTCAATGCGATAGAATACCATGGAGAGTGCGGGTGCTGAGCGATGCAGGGCCTAGGCCGAGGTGCCCCCTGCACCCAAGGAGACTGTGTGTGCCCAGATGCCAGGCCCCGGGTCTGGGAAGAGGGAAGCAACCCCCTGCTCAGACAGCTGCTCACTCCAGCCCCGGACGCGGGGGGCTTCCCACACCCACCCAGTCTCCGGCTCTCTGTGGAGGACAGAGGGATGCCCCACAATTCAGCTTGATTAAATCGAGTCACCACAGACCCCGGCGGCCAGGGGTGGCCCACAGCCTGCCCCTACACAGCGCCCGTCTCAGGACCAGGCCGTGCTTCTCACTGACCCACCATAAATCGGGGTTCCCGTGAGCCCTGGCCCCCAGTTTGGTTTGTGCTAGGCCAGCTCACAGGACTCAGAAGCACTCAAATGGATGGGTTTATTGCAGAGGACGTTGTTGAGGACTCTCAGGAAGGGATCTGCAGGGCGGGTTCTGGAAGCTTCCCAAGCGCTGGAGCGCTGCCCGCTGAGTGGTGCTGGCCGCCCTCATGGCACTGATGCATTTCCACCCTGGACGTTCCCAAGTCCCGTCTTCCGTCTCTTAGGGGTTTCTTTGGAGGCTTCATCACATAAGCGTGACCCCTGATGACCTCCACGTCCACTCATCTTCTTCCCAGGGGCAATGGCAAGCTCCCGGCTTCTTATCCTAGGGGGTCTCCAGTGTCCAGCCCCCTTCCAGGAGCCCCCACGGTGTCTCAGTAGAGCCAAAGCTGCTCCCAGCATCCCGGAAAGGCTAAGGGTTCAGAGCACCATGCCAGGAACTGGGGCAGAGGCCAAGTGCATGTTTCCTCGGATGCCACAGTTTGTGACCGTGATCGTCCCACAGCGACCCCACGGAACAGACAGACAAAGTGAGGAGGCGTCTCCTGAAGCAGCACCACGTGGCACAAACGTGGAAGCGTGAGCCTCACCCACCACACGAAACAGAACTCAGAGCCAAGGAGGAAGAAGAGACGTCCAGTCCCGACACAGGCAGGTGACTCTGTGATGACGGACGGACACACACAGAGACGTGAAGCGATAGAGACAGCAGAGATGTGATCGCGGCCCGAGGCGGGGCTGAAGCCACCTCCCTCCCTGGGCAGCCGTGGAGGACGCAGGGGACCAGGGCGTCCTACATGCTCTGTTTTCCGCTGACCCAAGGGCGTGTGCACCTCACAATTAAAAGGTAAAAGAAATGCTGGGAGAGGCTGGGCACGGTGGCTTACGCCTCTAATCCCAGCACTTTTGGAGGCCGATGCAGGAAGACCATCCTGACCAGCATGGTGAAACCCTGCCTCTACTGAGAATACAAAAATTAGCCAGGGGTGGTGGCCTGCACCTGTAATCCCTGCTACTCAGGAGGCTGAGACAGGAGAATCGTTCGAACCCGTTGCAGTGAGCTGAGATCGCGCCACTGCACTCCAGCCTGGGCGACAGAGCGAGACTCTATCTCGGAAAAAAAAAAAGAAAGAAATGCCGCAACAAATTAAATAGTAGCCAGCTCTCCCAGGGGAAGGGAAGGCCGCTCTCGGCAGCGTGTGAGGGGGACACAGGTTCTACGCTTACGCTCACAAATCACAGACTCTCGTGCATCTAAGTGGCATATGTGTGTCATCTGCGGACACACAAGAGCGTGTGCATATTAAGACGGAATAAGACGCTCGTCTCACTGTAGACTCTGCTCAGAAAGGCTCGAAGGCCGCACACCTGGGCGGATTTCAGGCAAACACGGGGAGAACTGGCTTCTTCTGATCCCCATTTCAGGGATGAGCAAAGTGAGGCTTCTGTGGGGTGGGTGGGGGACAGCCAGGGGTCCCCAGCCAGGTCCCAAACCTGGGTTCTGGTGGCGGAGCCCTTGCCCCAAGCCCCTGGCGAGACCCGTGACTGTGGCCTCAGCGCCGCCCGGATCGGGGCCCCGATTGCTGCTGGGAGGCCTCGTCCGGGTCCCACAGCTCAGCCACTTGGGGACCGCGGTCGTGGGTGCCTGGTACACAGAGCAGGCACTGGGTTCCAATTCTGGTGCCGCATTTTCCTGCCTGGGAGACCCTGGCCCTCAGTGACTTCATCCTGAAGGGAGTGAAGCCCACGCTGCCGACCAGCCCTGGTGTCCAGGGAAAAGCAGCAAGAGCGGAGGGGGCTGAGTGGCGGACAGGCCCCTGGCTTCCTCGGCCAGGATGCGGGCCCCCCGCCTGACCAGCAAGGCTGAGCCTGCCTCAGCGCCAGTGCCCTCGGCCCCCAGGACCCTGGACAGGCCCGGTTCCTACTGAGGCCTCTAGACTCCTGGTCCTAGGCCCCCTCGGACGTCCCTGGAGCTGAACGGGTGTTGATCACAGGAAAGCCTCAGGCACAGGTGCCAGGGGGCACCCTCTGGGGCAGGGGCAGGGCCGGCCACTCCAGAGAACCTCGGTTTTTCTCATCCGCCAGATAGTCCTGTTGCTTCTTCCCCAGCTACAGCCAGATTCCGGCTCCTCCAGCTCCTCCCAGCTCCTCCAGCTCCTCCCAGCTCCTCCAGCTCCTCCAGCTCCTCCCAGCTCCTCCAGCTCCTCCAGCTCCTCCAGCTCCTCCCAGCTCCTCCAGCTCCTCCCAGCTCCTCCCAGCTCCTCCAGCTCCTCCAGCTCCTCCCAGCTCCTCCAGCTCCTCCAGCTCCTCCCAGCTCCTCCAGCTCCTCCCAGCTCCTCCAGCTCCTCCAGCTCCTCCAGCTCCTCCCAGCTCCTCCCAGCTCCTCCAGCTCCTCCAGCTCCTCCAGCTCCTCCCAGCTCCTCCAGCTCCTCCCAGCTCCTCCAGCTCCTCCAGCTCCTCCCAGCTCCTCCAGCTCCTCCAGCTCCTCCCAGCTCCTCCAGCTCCTCCAGCTCCTCCCAGCTCCTCCAGCTCCTCCAGCTCCTCCCAGCTCCTCCAGCTCCTCCCAGCTCCTCCAGCTCCTCCAGCTCCTCCCAGCTCCTCCCAGCTCCTCCAGCTCCTCCAGCTCCTCCAGCTCCTCCAGCTCCTCCCAGCTCCTCCAGCTCCTCCAGCTCCTCCCAGCTCCTCCAGCTCCTCCCAGCTCCTCCCAGCTCCTCCAGCTCCTCCAGCTCCTCCCAGCTCCTCCAGCTCCTCCAGCTCCTCCCAGCTCCTCCAGCTCCTCCAGCTCCTCCCAGCTCCTCCAGCTCCTCCAGCTCCTCCCAGCTCCTCCAGCTCCTCCCAGCTCCTCCAGCTCCTCCAGCTCCTCCCAGCTCCTCCAGCTCCTCCAGCTCCTCCCAGCTCCTCCCAGCTCCTCCAGCTCCTCCAGCTCCTCCCAGCTCCTCCAGCTCCTCCCAGCTCCTCCAGCTCCTCCCAGCTCCTCCCAGCTCCTCCAGCTCCTCCAGCTCCTCCCAGCTCCTCCAGCTCCTCCCAGCTCCTCCAGCTCCTCCAGCTCCTCCCAGCTCCTCCCAGCTCCTCCAGCTCCTCCAGCTCCTCCAGCTCCTCCAGCTCCTCCCAGCTCCTCCAGCTCCTCCCAGCTCCTCCCAGCTCCTCCAGCTCCTCCCAGCTCCTCCAGCTCCTCCCACCCACCAGCCACAGCCCCTCCCCACGTCCAGCCCCATCCTCAGACTCCTGAACCACAGCCTCTTCACTGGGCGCCTGACTCTGGCTCCTACAGAAGGGAAAGAGAAGAAAGACAGAGTAGAGGAGGGAGGAGAAAGGGAGGGGAAGGAACAGAGATTCTACATGAAGAGGGAGGAGGAAGGAGGAAGGAGGGAAGAGGGAGGAGGGAGGAGGAGAAGGGAGGGAGGGACGGAGGAGGGGAGAGGGAGGAGGGACGAAGAGAGAGGGAGGAGGGACGAAGAGGGAGGGAGGAGGGACGAAGAGGCAGGGAGGAGGGAGGAAGGGGGAGGGAGGAGGGAGGAGGGACGAAGGGGGAGGGAGGAGGGAGGAGGGAGGAAGGGGGAGGGAGGAGGGAGGAAGGGGGAGGGAGGAGGGAGGAAGGGGGAGGGAAGAGGGAGGAAGAGGGAGGGAGGAGGGAAGAAGGAGGAAGAGGGAGGGAGGAGGGAGGAGGGAGGAAGAGGCAGGGAGGAGGGAGGGGTGTTTGCTTTGTTCTCTCACCTTTCCCTCTGGAAATAAGAGCAGTAGGGGCATCTGTTACATGAAGCAGCCAGAAGGGACCCTCATGTGAACCCAAAGCAAGCTGCAAATGTATTGTTTGGACCCAGCCAAGGAGCCCTGGGGCCCCTGGGGATGTGGTCCAGGCAGAGGGAAGCAGTGCCGAGGTGGTGATGACCCCAGAGCAGACCCCGCCCCTGCCCAGCTGCAGCCCCGGGCCAGCTTCTGAGCAGAGACTCACGGCAAAGGGTCCCAGCTGGTGGGCCTGGCTCCTGTGGGAGACCCGGGACACTCCTCCCGCTTGGTGGGGCAGGCCCCTTCCAGAGGCTCCCGGGGCTGGGAGGGGCCGGATCACGAGGGCACGGGGGGCCGCGGCAGCAGATGCCTCTCCTAACAGCCCTGACCGGCTGTCAGCCCCCTCTGAAATCCGGAGCACATCTGTGCTCATCAGTTGGCCGGCAGCTGGGCCCCGGCTTAATATTTTTGGATTCGGTTAGACTCGAGGGCTGATGTGAACGGACTCAGAGCGCAGGTGTGACAGCGAAACAGCCCTGAGCGGTGGGGGGTGGGGGGGAGGGAAGCCGCAGGCAGTGGAAGGGATGTGGCTCTCACCCTTGGGGCCCGTAGCCCACCCCTCAGCGGACGGGAGCTCAGGTGCCCGTGGGGAAGGAGCGCCTCGGAGTGACTGGGATTTGGGAAGAAGCCTCTTGCAGGGGCGCCTGATGCTGTGACCCTCGCCGCCAGCTCACTGTGGCCGTGATAAGGAGGCGGCCTGGCTGGGCCATGGGAGATAAACTTGGAGGAAGGTCAAGCCAGCCGGGCCAACTGCTCCTGTCACAGCAGGAAAGCTCCCAGCCCCCTGCCCCGTATCTCTCGGGCCACCTTGGGCAGCCTGGGGAAGTTCGCAGGCACTGGCACGGCTGCCGGAAGTGGATTTGTCTGCAGACTCAGAGCCCCAACCCCACCCTGCAGAGACAACCCCGAGGATGGGAGGTGGCCCAGGAAACCGTCCCCAAGGCCACCCGGCCCCAGCAGCAGCTGCAGCCTGGCCCCAGCCCTCCCGACCCCAGATGCTTTCTGCAGAGAACCTGCTTTCTCTCACAACACACTATTATCCCTGTAGCATGGTGGGGAAACTGAGGCCCGGGTGGTCAGGGAGCCCCACATCACAGCCTCAGTGGCCCAGGGAGAAGCCAGGTGCCTCACCCGCATGAGGGGGCCTTGCCCCCAGGATCCACGAGGCCGCCACGTTCTGTGTGACCCGCTAGTTTGGGCAGTCTGAGATCGCAGCCACCAGGTGGCTGTGGGCCCCGCGGAGCGCCCACCCCGTGTTTGGCTTTGGCTGTGGGCTGCAGTCTGGAGTTGTGGGAAAACAAATTCCTACCCAGAGAGGGGCTCCAGTGTGTCTGGAAAGAAAAAACTCTGGTTTATAAACACATACCACATCCCCCAGCACCCACGTGTGATCAGGCGTGTGCTGCGTGTGTCAGTCCCCCAGCACCCACGTGTGATCAGGCGTGTGCTGCGTGTGTCATGTGGGGCTTCCTAGGCCCATGTCAGGAGGCATTGTTCATTCTTTCCTTCTACAAACATGTACAAACACCTGCTCTGTGCCTGGTACAATTCCAGGTGCTGGGGACACAAAGGAAACACAGCCTCCGCCCTGCGTTCAGATGAACAGGGGCACTTGTTCTGCGCTCATCAGTTGGCCGACAGATGGCCGTTCAGATGAACAGGGGTATTTGTGGTGGAAGGAGCAGCTAAAGGGACCAGGGCCACTGCATTGTGTTTATTTATTTATTTATTTTTGAGACAGAGTCTCACTCTGTTGCCCGGTGCCAGGCTGGAGTGTAGCGGCACTATCTCAGCTCACTGCAACCTGCGCCTCCCGGGTTCAAGCAATTCTCCTGCCTCAGCCTCCCAAGTAGCTGGGATTACAGGCAACCACCACCATGTCCAGCTAATTTTTGTATTTTTTTTAGTAGAGACGGAGTTTCACCATGTTGGCCAGGATGGTCTCGATCTCTTGACCTTGTGATCCGCCCACCTTGGCCTCCCAAAGTGCTGGGATTACAGGCGTGAGCCACCGCGCCCGGCCATATTTATTTATTTTCTGAGACAGAGTTTCGCTATGTTGCCCAGGCTGGAGTGCAGTGGTGAGATCCCGGCTCACTGCAACCTCCGCCTCCGAGGTTCAAGTGATTCTCCTGCCTCAAGTGATAATCCATCCCGAGGCGCTGGGATTACAGACATGCACCACCACGCCCGGCTAATTTTGTATTTTTAGTAGAGACAGGGTTTCGCCATGTTGGGGCTGGTCTTGAACTCCTGACCTCAGGTGATCCACCCGCCTTGGCCTCCCAAAGTGCTGGGATGCAAGCAGGAGCCACCTCGCCCCGCCGCTGCTGCATTTTAAAGCAAAAATTGGGATTTCCAGGGTAAGTGTGGAAGTGAGCCTCTTCTGAACTCCTCAGAACAGCCAGGCAAGGAACAGCACTGTCAGCGACAGCCCAGAAGCGGGTAGAGCTGAAGGTCCCCATCTCAGTGAGGGTTCGCAGGGCTCCCAGCCAGCCGCTGTCCCATCGCTCCAAGCTCGGCAGGGGAGCAGGGCAGCCCCAGGTGGAGGGAAAGTGAGAGGGACCCACACAGCTCCGCAGGGAGCCTCCTCGGAGAAGCGGTGCACGTGGACCCGGGCCTTGCAGCCTCCCTGGCCCGGCAGGAAGAGGAGGGCTTCTCCGCGCTGCAGGTGGGAACCTGCCCCAGGTCTCTGGTGCAAGAAGCTGTCATGCTTTGCGTGTCTGGGTCTAACGGAGCCGCCCGAGGGCCTCCAGGACAAGCCCCCGGGCCCCTCGCCAGCATTCCGAGCCTGCTGTCCACACCTGGGGGGCACACACGCCCCCAGCACAGCACGCTGGCCTCCCGCCGACCGGAGCGGGCCCGGCAGCAGCGTTCAGGCCCACTCGGCCTGGGGGAGCTCGGCCGTGGTGTTCCCTCTGCGCTCTCGCCGTCATGCCCCGGAAAGGCAAGGACCCCACAGGACCTTCCCCGCAGCCAGGCACGACCGCGAGACCCCGCAAGCCGTCAGCCGAAAGGGGAGCGCTGCAGGGGGTTTCCGGAAAAGATTTTCCTCCCCGGCTCTTCCTCCTCCTTCCCTGAATGCAGTGGTCAGAAGCGGAGGTTCCGGGAGCTGCAGCGGCCACCTGGACGTCACTGACCGTGAGAGGGAGGGGCGGGGTCCCCATGACGTCACTGACTGTGAGAGGGAGGGGCGGGTCCCCATGACGTCACTGACTGTGAGAGGGAGGGGCGGGTCCCCATGACGTCACTGTGAGAGGGAAGGGCGGGTCCCCATGACGTCACTGACTGTGAGAGGGAGGGGCGGGGTCCCCGTGACGTCACTGCGAGAGGGAGGGGCGGGGTCCCCGTGACGTCACTGGCCGTGAGACGGAGGGGCGGGGTCCCTGTGACGTCACTGACAGCGAGAGGGAGTACAGGGTCCCCGTGACGTCACTGACCGAAAGAGGGAGGGGCGGGGTCCCCGTGACGTCACTGTGAGAGGGAGGGGCGGGGTCCCCGTGACGTCACTGGCTGTGAGATGGAGGGGCGGGGTCCCTGTGACGTCACTGACCGAGAGAGGGAGGGGCGGGGTCCCCGTGACATCACTGTGAGCAGGCGCGGGCGGGGGAGGGAGCAGGGCAGGGAGCAGGTCGGAGTCCTTGGTGAAGTCTCTGACTCACACACCCCGTCCAGAACCTTGGGCATAGCCCCACGCCGGCCTGTGTTTTCCGTTTGAAGCTGGAGAGGGCCCAGCAGCCCTCAGGAGGCCCCCACGGTGCCCCTGTCTGCCACTGCTGCACTGGGCCCCCTCCCAGGGCCTCGCAGCCCAGACCCCCACGACCGTGACCGAGGTCGGCAGCTGGAGCTGGGAGTGGTGGGGCTTTCGTGCAGGACCATCGGGAAGCCCCAGCTGTGGAGAGAGCCCGGGAGTGCAGCTTGCTCGGGGCTGCGAGGGCTGAACTCAGACTTCGCCTTGGGTCGACGGAGATGGGGAGCCAGTGCTTGTTCTAGAGGGGAGGCAGCCCATGAGTCCAGGCAGATACGGCTCTGCTCCCATCTCCCAGGGTCCGAGTCCGAGGTGTCTCTCGGGGTGTCTGGGAGGAGCCACCTCAGCTGGGAGAGAAGAGGCAGGAATTCTGAGGCTTCTGTGTGGCCAGGAAGGTCCCCTGCCAAGATGACCCTGTGAGCGGCCGTGTGGTTTACCATGCAGGCCCACAGGTGAGCACCTGGCTCTTCCCCAACCAGGGGTAGGGCCAAGTGTGGGAAGAGAGAAGTCACCCGATGCTGCCAAGGCTGCAGAGACCCACACCCATCGCGCTGGCGCCAGGCCCAAGCCCCTCAGGTCCCCCCACAGCCTCCTCATGGCCAAGGCAGCTGGCACGGTCTCAGCCCACCTGACAGATGGCAGGGCGGGCAGCAGCCAGTGAGGGGCCGGCAGGACTCAAGTCGGACCCCCGGTAGACACCGCTGGGGGCCCAGGGAGCCAAGGGCCCCGCCAGGCAGCGCCCCCGATCCAGGAGACAAGCCATATGGCCCCGGCTCCCACGCACACGGAGGCCGCAGCTCCCAGCTGCTCTACGCTGAAAACATTTACATCCAAATATGTCCCAGCGCGCCGTGTTTTTGCCTCAAGCCTGCCTAGGAGTCTGTCCTCACCACCTGGGAGGCCCTGGTGCCCGGATTAGGGAGGGCCTTGCCTTCCAGGGATCCCGTGACCGAATTCGCAGCGGCTCCGCGAGACTGGCGGGGGTCCGGGGCAGAGGGAGCTGGGCCTTTGCACGTTCGGCTGGGCCTGCAGGGAGGGCGCCCCCCAAAGCAGGCTGGACCCACGCGGGGCGGTTCAGGCTGCCCGGTGTTGCCTCCCCCGTCTGCCCTTAAGGCCTCCCCACCCTGCAGTCGCACCGTGCACCTCACCCCTCCTACTGCACGCACGGCTCGGCGCTTCTGCCTCCCTGGCAGTACGGTCAGACCCCAGCCTCATACAGGGACCAGCAGCCAGCTCCCAGCTCCCATCGGGCCTGCGGGACACGCGTGCGCCGTGCAGAAGACACTGGGTGGGTGTGAAGGAGGTCGCTGGGAGCCAGGAGCTCCTGTCACCCTGCGTGGAGTGGGACCATCACCCAGTGCTGACCCCTGCTTCCCACGTGCAACATGGGACCAGAGGCTGACAGCAGACAAGTGGCAGGCGCCCCTGTTGCCCTGCACGCAAAGCCCCGCAGCCCGGGGCTGGAAACCACAGAAATGGGCCCTCGAAGCTTCGGGTGCACAGGGTGAAATCAAGGCATCAGCAAGGCCATCCCGTCCGAAGGCTCCAGCGACGAATCCTGTGATGGGGTCAGTTCTGCCCCCCAGATTCCCGTGTGGACGTCCTGATGGGACCTTAGAATGTGACTGTGTGAAATCGGGTTCTTTAAATAGATAAGCCCGTTAAACAGAGGCCATCGGGTGGGGCCCTGACCCAGGCCCACAGGTGTCTTTGTAAGAGTAGGAGACTTGGACTTACGGCCGGGCTCGGGGGCTCAACCTGTGATCCCGGCACTGTGGGAGGCCGAGGTGGGTGGATCACCTGAGGTCAGGTGTTCGAGACCAGCCTGGCCAACATGGTGAAACCCTGTCTCTACTAAAAATACAAAAATTAGCCAGGCGTGGTGGTGCACACCTGTAATCCCAGCTATTTGGGAGGCTGAGGCAGGAGAATTGCTTGAACCTGGGAAGTGGAGGTTGCAGTGAGCCGAGATGGCACCACTGCACTCCAGTCTAGGCAACAGAGTGAGACTCTGTCTCAAAAAAAAAAAGAAAAGAAAAGGAAAAAAAGAAAACGGCCGCAATTCCCAAGTCACTCTGTCCCTGCAGCGCTGGGGCCCCGTCCCGCCCCGCCCCTCGCTGGGCCCTGACTACGCCTCCCTAATCCACCTTGCTGCTTAAACAGCAGCACCTACTGCCCTGAGCCATCAGGCGGGCTGGCCACCCCGAGGCCACCGTGCTGCCAGGAAGGACGGCCACAGGAAGAGGCCACGGGAGGTACCACCTGCCGGTCCCACCCGAGCCACGTCTCCAGACAGTGGAGCAGAGACGAGACACCCCAGGTGCCCTTCTGGACTCCCGCCCCACCGAGGGTGTCAGCCTCACGGACGGTGGCTGCTTCAGATTTTGGGGTTTGTTTCCATTGCTGGGAGGCAGAACACCTGTGAACTCAGCCTTCTGTGGCTCCCTCGGGCGTGGAGAATGGGGCGGCTGCCCTGGAGACAGGAGGAAGCAAAGCAGGACCGTAAGGGAAGCTGGGCCGAGGAGAGACCTGGCGAGCTACTGGCGAGAGCCGCGTTCTCCGGGTCACCCGCTCTCTTCACACATTAATTCGGGATTTGCTGAGTGTCCCTTTGCCGTGTGCTATTTGGGCTCGGGCTGCAGCAGGAAACACAGACAGAGAAGCAGCCGACAGCTTCTGACGCGACGGTGCCCCGTGGCGTTCACCCAGCCCAGCTGGAAACTTGTGTCCACACAAAAACCCGCACGCCACAGTTAAAGCAGCTTCTTCACAAGCAACCAGGACGCCCTTCAGAGGGCGAAAGGAAATGAGCTGCCAGGCCCTCGAAAGACACGAAGGGGCGGGGCGTGGTGGCTCGTGCGTGTCATCACCGCATTTTGGGAGGCCAAGACAGGTGGGTCACTCGAGGTCAGCAGTTCAAGACCAGCCTGGCCAACATAAAGAAACCCCCTCTCTACTAAAAATACAAAATTAGACGGGTAGGGTGGTGGGCACCTGTCATCCCAGGCACTTGGGAGCCTGAGGTGGGAGAATCGCTGGAACCCGGGAGGCAGAGATTGCAGTGAGCAGAGATCGTGCCATTGCACTCCAGGCTGGGCGACAGAGCGAGACACAGTCTGAAAAAAAAAAAAGAGAGACACGGAGGGACGGTAAATGCACTCTGCTGAGTGAAGGCAGCCCAGCTTACGAAGACTACACTCTGTAGGGTTCCTACTCTGTGACACCCAGGAAAGGGCAAAACTGTGGATCAGAGATGCCAGGGGCTGTGGAGAGGGAGGGACGGAGGGATGTGTAGCAGGAGCACGGGGGCCCTGGGGCAGTGAAGCTACTCTGCATGATACCACAGCCGTGGGTCCACGTCAGGATACGTGCGTCCAAACCATACGCTGCACAGCAGCAGCTGGACCCTGAGGTCGTGTGGCCTGTGGGTGATGACGCTGTGTCCAGGGGGTCACGACTGCAACAAACGGCCACTCTCTTTGGGATACTGAGGCCGGGGGTGCAGGGGAACCCTCTGTACTTCATGCTGAGTTTTGCTGTAAACCTAAAGCTGATAGAAAAAATAAAGTTTGTTTAAACAAAAAAGAAAGAAAGAAAAAGCTCATCTCCCTGGAGCTGACCTCGCGGGAGAGACAGGCAGTAAACACTGTTTAGCACATCAGAAAGTGCCACCTGCTATTCAAGAAAAACAAAGCCGGAGGGGCTGCAGGGCTGGGGGGAGGTGAGGGTCTGAGAGGCCAGGGTGAGCCGTGGGCAGAGGCGGGAGTCGGGTGGGCTGTG
Source organism: Aotus nancymaae (assembly GCF_030222135.1). NCBI lineage: Eukaryota > Metazoa > Chordata > Mammalia > Primates > Aotidae > Aotus > Aotus nancymaae. Next base: position 1,125,179 of record NW_026988510.1, read on the forward strand.
CCGGGCCGTGACGGGACAGAGTGACAGGGGCACAAGGAGCAGACCCCACATCCCACCCCTCCCACAGCACACGCCTGAGAGACCCCCCATATCTTGATTTGAGGGTTTGCTGAGTCACCCACAGCCTTTCTGGGGCTTCTGGGTGCCCCGGGACCCTCAGATGCCCTGCTATGGACCCCAAGGCCCCTTCCCCGGGACCCAGCATGCAAGCCTCCCGGGGGCTGGTGAGAAGGGACTTCCAGGAGGCGCTGAGTGAGCAGAGGGAAGAGAGGAAGCGGGACTGGAGGGCTGGAGCGGGTCCCTGGGCACGGGGGTCAGCTGGAAGTCAGGTGGAGGCCAGAGCCTCCCTGCAGGAGCAGCCTCCCTGGGTGCTGAATGACAAACCTCACACTCCGCTGTGACCGCAGGACCTGCAGGGACCCGGCATAGAGTCCCTCCCCTGAGCTGCCTGATGGGGGGATTCTGCTTGGTGGTCTTCCCCGCCCCCACCTCTGAGCTGCCAGATGCGGGGAGGTTTAGCCTGACAGTCTTTCCCACCCCTGCTTCTCCTTCTTGACCTTCAGCTTCCTCCCGATAAGACCCTGCCCTCTCAGGCCACTCAGGTTGGACCCCCTTAGATGGGCCAGGCCTGCAGGCACCAAGCAGGAAGGACTGGACCCTGGACCCACCCCTAAACCAAGCGCCACAGACGCATGCTCTGAGATCAGGTGGCTGGAACTCCAGGGAGGTCCCAGAGCCTCAGGGAAGTCCCTCCACCCACCTGTGGGCAGAGACAGGGTCGCCGTGCCGGCCTCACCCTGGCTCCACGCGGACCCCAGGGCACATTCATCCCCCCAGGTCCCCTCGGGGACAAGTGGAGTCGACCCCCGACAGTTCCAGGTGCCTCCCGCACAAGTCCTGGGTGGGCGAGGATTTCTGACAAGTTCCCAGGGTCGGGGACCCCCCTCCTCGGCCCCTTCTCCTTGGTGTCTGGAGTCAGGGCTGAACATGGGCGGAGTGGGAAGGTTGCTCTAGGCCAGGGGACCCGAAAGCACCTTAGAAACATCTCATGTTTAAAAAGCTTCGAGTTGAGTGAGGCGGAGTGCTTGATGCCAGCCTCTGTCTGCCCTCTAAGCTTGTGTGTGTGTCTAAAAACAGTGTCAGTAGGAACCTAACTATTAAAAAGCAGCGAGGCCGGGTGCAGTGGCTCACGCCTGGGATCCCAGCACTTTGGGAGCTGACACAGGAGAATCACTCCAGCCATGAGTTTGAGACCAGCCTGGGCACCATACTGAGACCCTGTCTCTACAAAAAATAAACAATTAGCCAGGCGCGGTGCCGGCGCCTCCGGTCCCAGCTATTCGGGAGGCTGGTGCAGGAGAATCGCTTGAGCCCAGCGGGTGGAGGCTGCAGTGGGCCGAGATCATGCCGCTGCAGTCCAGCCTGGGTGACAGAGCCAAGACCCTGCCTCAGAATAAGTAAACAAATAGATAATGAAAACAAAACACAACATTTTTTCATGTTGGATCCATTCCCATTTATCTTCCAATTCAGATCTAAGGTGCAGCGACAGGGCCGTAAGGGTCCGCCGCAGCCGCGCAGGACGTGATGTGATCAGGGTCACACGGGGTCTTCAGGGACCAAGTTCATGTTTGGGGCAGGTCAGGCCTCGTGGCTCTTAACCCAAGACTCCGGATTCTTCCGGATCCTTCCGTGCGCCTCTCGGCCGGACCCGGCTGGGTCTTCCACGGCACCAGGCCCCACCGCAGCCCGAAGTAGCCACCGGTGGGAGGCAGGGGCTGGGCCCGGCTTGAGGCAGGCGCCTAAGGCACGGGAGGTGGCACCCTGGCTCTGGAGGGCGGGCAGCTGCCTCTCCCCACGCACCACACGCCGCACAGCACGAACCACGCACGGCACGCACCGCACGCCGCACACCACGCACCGCACGCACCGCACGCACCGCACGCTGCACACCACGAACCACGCACGGCACGCACCGCACGCACCGCACGCCGCACACCACGCACCGCACACCGCACACCACGCACCGCACGCTGCACACCACGAACCACGCACGGCACGCACCGCACGCACCGCACGCCGCACACCACGCACCGCACGCACCGCACGCTGCACAGCACGAACCACGCACGGCACGCACCGCACGCACCGCACGCCGCACACCACGCACCGCACACCGCACGCACCGCACGCTGCACACCACGAACCACGCACCGCACGCACCGCACGCCGCACACCACGCACCGCACGCCGCACACCACGCACCGCACGCACGGCACGCAGCCTCTGGGCAATTTCCTGGAGTTGGAGGCTGCTCGATGGGCCAGGTTTACGCAGATCCCAGGCTCCGGGCTGCGAGCAGAATATTCCAGAATGTTCTAGAACGTTGGTGGGTAGGCCAGGGCCACCCTCTTCCCTCTTAAGCTGCTGCCAACACCCAGGCAGGACAGAGGGCAGGAAAGAAAGAGCAGGAAGGAAAAGCCACACCCGAGCCCAGGCGGCGGGTCCCTCGCCCAGTCCTCCCGCTGCACGCACACCGGCCCCTGGTCGGCAGAGCGTGGCCTCTGGGGCTCCCGGGAGATGAGACGAGGGCCGCTCGCCGGCGTGGGGCCTGCAGGCTGGACACGGCCTGAGCACGCGGGCAGCCACCTCAGCCTGAGTCAGAGGGAAACCGGGCCGGCGCTGGGACGGCGCAGCCCTCACCCCGCCCGGGCTCCTTACAGGGAAAGTGGCCTCCGGGCGGGGCTTCCCCCTCTGCAGCTGGGGTGCAGCCGCCTAGGACCCCGGGACCCCCCGGGGGTTGGGACTTTCCCCTCTGGGAGCCTCAGCTTCCTGTTCTGCAGAAGGGGCAGCCTTGCCCAGCCTCGCTGCCTCCCGGGTGCGGGGGAGGCTCCGTGGCCTGGAAGCTGGGTGGGTCTCTGCCTCAGTACCCTCGGATCCAGCCTGGGTCCCAAATCCCACGCAGGGCACGTGGTGACCTGGGAAATTGCTTAACCTCCCTGGGCCTCCGAGTGGGAGGGCCCACAGTCCCGTCAGATGCCACCGGCGCCCGGGCCAGTCCAGGGTGCCCGGGAAGTCGGGGCGAGGCCGTTGCTGTCCCGTGCTCTGATTCCTGTCTCCGCTCAGCCCCATGCCCTTCATGAGGGAGGATGCCAGTCACGGGCACAGCGGGTCGGCTCTCCGCCCCACGCCCACCGCCCGCCTGGGGACGCCCCTCCCATCTGGCAAAGGCCACTGAGCCTCCAGGCCTTGGGGACCGCCCTGGGGTCCCGAGGCTGCCCTGGATGGCCTGGGGACTCAGCCCGTCCTGCCCCTCAGAAGCAGCGGGTGAGACTGGCTGCTTCCTCTCTGTTCCCTGGGATGTGGGGGGAGAGGTGGAATTCACCCTGGAGAAGTTCCCGGTGCAGCGTGGGGCAGCCGGAGATGGGCGCGCGGGAACTCTGCCAGCCAGCCGTCACCCACGGAGCCCTGGAGACAGGCGAGGTCCCCGCCCGGGGCTGCTCCCGGGGAACCAGCCCACAGCAACTGCAACCCAAGGCGCTAATGCTGGGATGGAGGCGTGCGGGGGCGCGGAGCCCGGGATGGGGCACTTCCTGAGGGCTCTGAGGGTTGGATAGGAGCCTGCCAGGTGAGGGAAGGTTCTAGGGGAGGGCCAGGGAAGGCCCAGAGTTGAGGAAACTCCCTGGGGAGAAGCGGCTCTGCTATGCGGAGGGGGCGGAGTATGGCGGGTCCCCCGCTGCCTCCTCGGGCAGCCACTGAAGGTTTCAGAGGAGGGGTGGGGTGGCCACGCTGCCAGGGAAGCAGGTCTCCTGCACCGGACGGGGAGGCCGCGGAGCGGGGAGGCTGAGGCTGACTCCGGGAGGCGGTGGTGGGGCTGGCAGGGGCAGAGAGCAATTCCTCCCTTCCAGAGCACTCTCCCGGGGACGGCCACATCCGCAGGGACGCCAAGCTGAGCTCCGTTTAGGAGGAGCTTTCTAGCAGACGGTGGTGCGGGGATTCCGCTCTTCCTCTGGGCTGGCACCTTCGTGGCTCCGGGACCTTGCAGGGGTCACAGCTGCCCTTCTGCACCCGCTCACCTTCACGGGCACCATTCGAGAGGCCAAACTGTTTTATTAAATCCTCACCACACCCCATTCAGCCGACCGTCACCTTCTTTCTTCACAGGGGAACTGGGTCGAGACACTTGCCCAAGTGCACCCAGCACAGACAGGAAGCGCCGAGTGTGAACGGGGGCCTGTGACTCCGGAGCCCTCACAGGGCCGGCTGTCCCACCGGAGACTCCCGGAAGCGGGGCTGGTGAACCAGGACCGGGAGGCACCTTCCAGATAAGCTGGGACGGTGGCTCCTTCCTCAGAATTCAGGGCAGCCGAGGACGTGGATGGGAAACTGTTTCACGTGATGAGTAGTCTGCAACCAGAATTTATCCTTTCCTTTAACCGTGAACGTGGGCACCTCCGTCCCCGGGGTGGCAGCCGTGCCTGTGACGGCGACACCCAGAGAGCTGCCCCAGGGCCACTTTTGGGGACCCAAGCGGCCACACCTTGGGAGGGTCCAGGGCCCCACGACAGACCCGCCTCGCCTTCCACGCACCGCAACATCTCAGCATGCCGTGCTCACTCCCAGCGCTTTCATTCATAGCTCAGTGAAAAGCACAGCGCTCCCTGCGCCAGAATGGCTTCACAGCTTGGCAACTCTATTTTGGTAAAATGGGTTTCCTTTGTAATTCTGTGAACTCACTTATTTGCTAGATGCCCAGGGGCCCACATGCCAGGAAGGTGAAGACCCCAATCCCAGCTCAGGCTCTCCAGCCTGCGTCTCGGCTGCTTCACCTGGGCTGCCTTGAACACCCCCTCCTTCTGTGGCTCACCCCAACTGTCCACACCGTATTCAGGACCAGGAAGCCAAGGCAGGACGTGGCCAGTCATTCCTCTCCAGGCTTTCTGACTGGGGATGGCAGCCTCGTGGGCCTCCTCCCTCCTCTGTAAAGTGGGCTGGCATGAGACTTACATAAAACCATGTTTCCACTCATCCACCCCTCCACCCACCCCTCCCCATCCCCCCACTCACCTATTCACCCACGTATCCACCATCCACCCACCCACTCGTTCATCCATCTGTTCATTCATGAATCTATTCATTCATCTATTTATCCGGTGGTAAAGCGTGTGTGTGTGGAGGGGGGTCCTACATGCTAGAAGAGAAGGCAAACCTAAGACCCTGCCTGAAGGGCAGCCTCCTCACCCCCGCCCCCCGGCCTGGCGTCAGCTCCCCGCTGCCCCACACCGTCCTCCAGTTCTCTGGCCATCCTGCACATTCACCGCAGCCTGCCTTAGGGCCTCTCTGCCTGGAGGACATGGTCCCTCCCCAGGGGCAGTTTCCCCAGCTGCAGGCTGCCCATACTGGGGACATGCCAATGGAATGTATCTTCTGTAGCCCAGAGGCCAGACCCAGAGGTCTGAGACACCAGCAGAATCCCAGCGTGGGCCCTAGCAGGTCTTTTAGGAAGGAAGGAAAGGCCCCTTCTGCCCCGAGACAGCAGGGGGCTCTGGGGGAAGCTGTGCCCCTCCTGCTGCCTCCACCTCCGAAGCCACTTCCTCCCTGGCCCCTTATCTCCCACCCCGGCTCTGAGAGCCACAGCCAACGTCTGCTTCCCCACAAGCACCAACTGCCCGGCCTGGGGGAGAGGAGGCGGGGAGTGGAGCGGGGAGTGGTGCACACACACCCAGGTGGCCACCAATGTTGGGGGCAGCTCCTGTCCCCCCACTGGTGGCAAATTTCTTCTTTCCAACCCCACCTCCATCAGACCCGCTGGTTAGAACACCAGGCAGGACAGGACAGGCGGGAGCTCAGGGCCTCATTGCGAAAGTGGCACTGTCCCATCTGCGTGGTAGGGCGGGGGCGGTGCAGGTGCAGGCCTCAAACATCTGCTTCAGGGCTGGGGCAGGGCTGCCGCAGCCACAGGCCCCAGCCAGGGTGCTGTCCTGCCGCCTCAGCGTAGGGGCTGCGCCTCCCCGAGACCCTCAGTTCCCCGACTCCAAGACTCCCACTGCACACGGCGGGGGAACGGGCACCGACGCACAAACGCGAGCCGGGTGATCACGGCAGCCCTGGCCCGTGAGGCCCCTCAGCCCTCTGAGCAGAAAGGATACAGGAGCTGGGGCCACTAGGATCGTGCAGCCGGAACACAGGAGGAAGCCGAGGAACAGAAGGGACATGGGGGCCCCGGGCTGGCAGGAAGGTCCCCTCCAGCCTGAGTCCTGGGGACCCAGCGGCCCACCACCCCTCGCAGGGGAGGCCTGGGCGGGCCTTGCACCCCAGCAGGAATGAACACACCCCGACTCTAAGAGGGACACGAGCCCCGGAATGCAGCCTGGAATCACCACCTCTGAGAAGGACACCCGAACACCAGAACAGGGACACCTGGGACACCTGGAGACCGTGTGGAGGACTCAGCTTTGACCGTGTCCTGCTTAAATTACTAACCGTGTGCAGACGTGACCTAAAAATCAAATCAAATCAGATCAAAATAGCTCAGGTGCCCCTGAACCAGCCGGGTCTGCGGGCTCCACACCTCTGGCTGAGGCCACGGCTTCCGAAACGCCACCCAACCAGACCTCAGGGCTGGAGGGTCATGGTCCCCTCCCGGGAAGCCCCTCATGCCCTCTCAAAGTTCTCGGGGCCCTTCAGAGAGTGGCTTTTTCCCGGCATCTGGGATGTGCCTCACTCTCACCCAACGGCTGCTAGAAAGGGGTTCTGGGACTCTCCCTGGGGTCTGAGTGGTCCCAGGAGGGCTCTGAGGCGGCTTCGGGAATTTCTGACTGGAGGAGCCACCCACCCTGACCCCCAGCGAACTCCAGGATGCTGGGCACTGTGGCCAAGCTGCCAGGCTGCTCACCGGAGGCCGCTGGGACGCGGGGTGACAGTCTCTCCAAGGCCCCCCGGAGGCCCGGAGCCCCATACAGGGGACCAAGCAGAGAAAGAGGGTGTCCTTCCCAGCAGGGGGGAGGACTGGGAGGACAGGCGGGGGCCCTGGAACCGCCAGCAGCCGGTCAGAGGCCCCGTCTGGCGAAGGCCACAGGAACACGGCAGGGCGGGCCCTGGAGCGGGGTGATGTGAACGGGGCGCTGGGAAGTCCGGCTGGGGCAGGCGGAGACGGGGAGACGCCCGGACGGCCCCGGCTGAAGGAAGGGCCAAGCCTCGGTGGGAAGGGGCGGCCGAGCAGGCCCGGGACTCCGGGATGCCGCAGAGCTGCCCGGGGCTCAGGAGACGCGTGCCCAGCAGCCACGCCGCGGGGCTCGGGGTGGGTGGGACGTCACCGGGGCTGCCGCTGGGAGGAGGAAGTTGTTGGAAAGTCAGACCGGAATGGCCCGAGGGAAGGCCGGGCAGGCCAGGGCCCCAGATGGTTCCTGTCGGGGAAGTCGCGGGCGCAGCTGCATTATCACGGGGACGCAGCTGGCCGCCCCGCCTGAGCCCCAGGCCCGCCCCGAGTCACATGAGCCCCGGGGCTCCCACCCCCTCCCCAGGGCCAAGGACACCCAGTCGGCAGCCAGCAGGCCCCGGCTTTCCAGGGACGGAGGCCCGACTCCAGGACATCCCAGCCGGCCCAGCCCCTCCTCTTTCGCTCGAGGCCCCAGGAGGTCGGGAAAGGCGGTCCCGGAAGAGGCCTGTCCTGGGCCCCGGGCCGGCCCCTGAGGGTGGCCCTCCCCATGCCGGCTCCGAGACCGAGGGACAGGTTGGCTGGTTCAGCCTCGGGGTCCACCTGCCGCTCCATGTCCCAGACGCACCCCGTGCTGGAGAGCGGCCTCCTGGCATCTGCCGGCTGCTCAGCTCCCCGGGGTCCCAGGAAGGGCGGCCCAGGTAAGAGGCTGTGGGGGAAGGTGGCGGGGGTGGGGGCAGAGGGCAGCGGCAGGTGCTGGGGCTGTGACTCCTTCCAGCCTCGGGCCTGCCCAGCTTTGTTGACAGCGCCGCAGGGGCGGCCGTGTTGACTCACCTCAAATATCAACAGGCCACCCCGCAGGCAGGTCCCGCACAGCTGGGGCAGGTGGGCTGGTGAGGACGTGGCAGGTGCCACCCGGGTGCCCCGGCCCCACCCAGACGCAGATGCTGGAGGCCGGGCTGCTCAGCCCCGTCATGGGTGGGGGGGAGTCTGCGGCCAGGTGATTCGGGTCCTGCAGAGAGACCCCCCCGTCCTGGGATGACCAGGCACGACGCGTCACAGTAGGCTGAATGAGGAAACTGAGGCCAGAGGAGAGGGCACAGGCCCAAGGCCCCGTGAGGAGGGAATGGACCCTACCCCGGGCCCCTGTCGGAGGAACGATTCCAGCCAGGGCGGCGGGGTTTCGCAGGGAACCTGGGCCCGGACCCTCCCGGGGGCTTCGGGCTCTGCGAGGGGTCCAGCAGCCTCCAGCTGTCGCTGACACCCCCACCCCAGCCTGCAAAGTTCCAGGACAAGACCCCAGGACGCTGGGGCTGCAGCTGCAGGCTGGTGGCCCCGTTCCTCAGCGGCACTCGTGGTCTTGCTCCCAGTGGACTTTGGAACCTTCCAGAGCTCAAAGTCTCCCATCTCTGGGGGCTGTCGCTGCAGTCATGTCCAGGGTCTGCCTGCACCCCTGACACTCACACAGAACCAGGACCCAGGGGTGTCCCTATCTCTGGGGACCGCTTTCCCTGAGCAGGTCCTAGCAGCTGCTGCGTGAGGCTGTTCCCACCTGCAGGTGCCCATGGGGCCCCAGGGCTGCCCCCCATGAGGGACCCAGCCAAGAGCAGGAACATTCCAAAGCCGGGTGCCTGGCGTGCAAAGGCCGGACCTCACAGCCACTGCCGCTGCTGGGTTCTCCCAAGGGGTGAGTCAGCCGCCTTCCAGGCAGCACCTGCTCACCGGCCCTGGCTTACGCCACCCCACCTCTCTGAAGCAGCTGTCTGTCGCCTGGCGCTGAGTGGCCCTGGGCCAGGTCCTTCCTCCCTGGGCCTCAGTTTCCTCATGGGTCAGCCCCTTCCCACCTGCTTCCCATGCAGAAGCAGTTTCTCACCTGTGGGGAGGGGGCGGGCTCTGAGGGGCATGCTGAGTAGCGGCTTTGTTAGGCTCAGGAGTCTACTGTGGAGGGGGGTGAGGGCCAGCAGTCGGCCCCGTGCCTGAGTCGTGTGAGCGGCTGGTGGCTAGACATGAAACAGAGGGTCAGGGTGGCCTCCAACAGAGTGTCCAGCCACCGTGCCCACCCCCAGGGAGCCCCTGCTTAGGGGCTTCAGTGTGAGGAGGGAGCAGGATCTCCCCTGGCTGGGGGTCCCACATCTGCCTTTTAGGGGCTTCTGTCCCTGCAAACACCGCCCCTATTGCAGGATGCCCACGGGACAGTCTTGGCCACGCCAAGCAGCAGAAATCCACATGAATACCAGAGCATGGGGTTCCTCATTTTGCACCCCAGGGCCCCCCCAAAGCGCCCCCGGGGACAGATGTGGGGGCCCTGTAGGGCCAGAAAGCCCCAGCATGCAGCCTTGCCAGGCTGGAGGAGCAGGGGCCTGGGGGCATGCGAACTGCAGGGGTCCTGGACAGGCTTGTGGGCCCCTCAGCCCCTCTGTGTGGATCGCGGGGACACAGGCCACCCAAGAGTCCTTAAAACCTGTGAGGCCTGAAAGCCGATCAACTGGCTTTAAACTATGGGAGAACAGTCACGTTGTCAAAGCTGAAGTGGGAGAACCTGCCTTCAGAACAAAGGCTCGTTAAACAGGGCTGTGCTGCGGGCGGGAGGGGAGTCTGCATGCTGCGTGGCTGGGAGGACCTCAGCCCTCCGCTCCTCTGACGGTGTCGGGGGGCCCAGGTGTACGCAATCAGAAGATGGCCACAGAGCACACGCCGCCGAGTCGGCGCCTTCACCAGCCCCCTCCAGGCGGAGGATCCGGATTCTCACTGACCCCTTGACCCAGTGGTGCAGCAGGAAGCCCTTAAGACGAGTTTTGCGGTCCTGGGTTTTCGAGGCACCCGCTGCGTGCGCTCAGAGCTGTGCAGGCCCTCACCGCCTTGTCTCCCCAAGCCCACTTTGCAGATGAAGTCAGAATGATGACCTGACTGCCCCAGGAGACGGGGTGGGAAGCACATCGCCCCAGGAGGGTGCCGGGGACAGAGACGTTGAAATCCACTTGGTGAGTGTAGGCTGGGCAGAGAAGGCTCAGTGCCATGTGCTGGGGCCTCCATGGGGCAGAAACTGAGTCAGGCCTGCCTGGTATCACCTTAGAGGGCGACGTGAGGTCTAGGTGGCAGGTTTCAGCGTAAGTGTGGGTGGGGAGGTGCTGAGTGCCATCAGCAGAGGGGTCCAGGCAAAAGTGTGCAGGTGTCGTGGGGACCGGGCAGGGCGGGCGGGCGGGCGGGCGTCATGGGAACTAGGCAGATGCAGATGCTGTGGAGGCGCCGTTCATGCCGGAAGCTTGAGCCCTGGCCACAGCCCATACTTGGGCCACCTAGCACTGGGGTCACATCGAGAGCATGCGGTCAGCCTGGGTTCCTCCACCCCACCTTGCCCTGGGACTGGGCTTCGGCACCACTCACCCTCCCTCCATCCTTCTCAAGTGGCCTTCCAGGCCCCGCTGCCCTATGGAATGTTCTGGGTCTAGAATATTCTGGGTTTGGAACGCTCTGGGTCTGGAATGTTCTGGGTCCAGAATGTTCTGGGTTTGGAATGTTCTGGGTCTGGAAGGTTCTGGGTTTCCAAGGTTCTGGGTCCAGAATGTTCTGGGTTTCGAATGTTCTGGGTCTGGAATGTCTTGGGTCTGGAAGGTCCTGGGTCTGGAATGTCCTGGGTCTGGAAGGTTCTGGGTCTGGAATGTCCTGGGTCTGGAATGTCCTGGGTCTGGAAGGTTCTGGGTCTGGAGTGCCCTTCCTGGTGTTTCTGTCACCTGGGGCTGCAGTAAGCACAGGCCATGAGCTGGGTTGGGGCTCAGAACCACAGAGGCTTCTCCTCTCACAGCGTCGCAGGCCGGAAGTGCACAACTAAGGCGTCCAAGAGCCACTCCCCGAGATCCCACCGGCCCCAGGTGTTCCTGGGCTGTGGCCGCCGTGCCACAGCCTCTGCTTCTGTCTTCCCAAGGCCTTCTCCTCCCTCCCAAATCTTCCTCTGCCTCCTTCTTCTAAGGCCCAGACCACTCCAGGCCAGACCTCGGGCCACCCCTTTGAGTCAAAGGGCGGCGGGACTCAGGGAGGGGCGGGGGAGGCTGCAGGCAGCCCGGTTACGGGAGGCACCCGCCGTGGGGTGTGGTGGGAGGGGAGAGCGGACGACTAGCTCAGCGGCCTCAGCCTCAATCCTCCTCCAACCACCGGCCGGTGTTTGCTGGGCTGTGGAGCGGGCGAATCATGCACTGCTCAGCCCACGTGTCCGAGGGCTCCAGCCAGAGGCAGGGAGGTCGGTGTGCGCGTCTGAGGCCGTCAGACCCGCGTCTGTGAGCACCGTGCCGTCACAGCCGTCCTGCCAAGGGCGCCAGCACCCCCAGACCTCACCTCCCACCTCCTGTTCTCCCTTTTGTTGACTGCGTGGTGTTGGGGGGCTCCATGTTGGGGAGCCGGCCGTGAGTGCTGCTGTTACTGCCACTCACAGAAGAAGATACTGAGGTTCTGAGAGGCACACAGCAGGCTCTGCTGAGCCTGTGGGGCAGAGGCCGGTGGGCTGGAGATGTGAGGATCTAGCTGCTGTGAAGTCAGAGGGACTGTGGAGTCCAGGCCCAGGCTGGGAGGGTAGCTTGCCCTGGAGCCGCTGCTGGGTTCGTCATGGCGGGAAACCGCAAGGGGATGGGGTGGCCGGCGTGTGGACAGCTCCACAAGGGACGGTTTATGAAGGTCTGGCGGAAGTGGGAGAGTGCAGAGCTCTGGGGCCGGAGGGTGAGGAGGATGGAGAAGCCAGGAGAGGAGGGCAGAGGGGGCATCCGCAGAGGCACGAAATTCTCAGGAAAGTGGACAGTGGGACAAAGCTCGACCTTCCCCCGCCATCTCCCCACTGGACGCTCCGCTGGGGCAGAGCAGTGGGCAGGGGCTCCATGCCCATCCGCGTGTCCTCGCTGCCAGGTGCAGCCAGCTCTCCCGGCCCAGTAAGTGCACTTCGTCCTCCCAGTCAGCATGGCACTGCCTCCCTGGGGCCCCCGTGGTTGCTGGAATGCTCCGCTCCTCCCCAGAGCAGCCTATCCCGCACACACAAAGACAGCAACCCGCCACGTCCTCCTGTCCAGCAGGAAGGCCTCGATTCGGCACCTTGGAGGACAGGGGCGGTGCCTAGGGTCAGGGTGCTATCCGGGCCACCTTCCTGGAGGAAGTGGTCCCGTGGGGGCGGCTCAAGGAGGCCACTCTTCAGGCAGAGACGACTTTCACTTCTCACCACGCTCGGACTGAGAAGCACCTGCCTGGGCGCTGGGCAGGGGCTTTCCAGCACTTTCACTTCCGTGAGTGCAGTTGACCAGGGAGGCACAGGCAGGAGGAGCGGCCCCAGGGAGAGGCCACTGGTCACAGCTGAACCAGGACTCCCGGGCCGGTGCTCCTCCTAGGAGATGTGGCCAGGGACAGCTGGGGAGAAGAAGGGAAAAGAGAGGCCTATCTGAGCACCGCCCACCCACCCTTTGAAGGAACTCTGGCCAGGAGGTGTGCACTGGGTCACTCATTTTGACAATTACAAAGCCAGAGGCCGGCTTGCAGCAGCAGCCCTAGACCACCACGTCCACCCCCAGGACGGCTGCTCAGAGGCTGTCAGGCAGTTGCCCAGGACACAGTCACAGCAGGGACCCCAACGAGGGGCTTCCTTTCCCGGCTCTGCCCACCCAGGGCCCGGGCAGCTCTCTCAGGCGGGCAGAGAGTGGCTACGTCACCATGTCATTTGAAAAATTGAGGCCAGGCGCAGTGGCTCACGCCTGTAATCCCAGCATTTTGGGAGACCAAGGCAGGTGGATCACTTGAGGCCAGGAGTTCGAGACCAGACTGGCCAATATGGCAAAACCCTGTCTCTACTGAAAACACAGAAATTACCTGTGTGTGGTGCTGAAGGCCTATAGTCCCAGCTACTTCGGAGGCTGAGGCCAGAAAATCGCTTCAACCTAGAAGGCAGAGGTGGCAGTGGACAGAGATTGTGCCAATGCGCTCGACTCCAGCCTAGGCGACGGAGGGAGACCCTGTCTTTTAAAAAACTAAAAAGGAAATTGAATTGATGAAAACACGTCAGCCCCATCACACCTGTGCGCACCCACGGCCCAGCCACGTCCGCCTCTGACGCTCACGGCCCCGGCTGCCCTGTGCCTGTGCTGTGCCCTCAACGAGAAGCCCCCTCCCCACCGGCCTCCTTCACCCCATGAGACAAACCAGCCACTCCCTATGTGTTACTCATCCCATGCCCCCAGTGCCAGCTTCACGAGGCACGGGTTCGGGCCCCCGCTCACAGCAGGGCCTTCCGCAGATGGCACTGGCCGGGGCGGGCGCTGAGCCCTGGAAGGCCTGAGTCCATCGCAGCTCCAGGCGAGGCCTCGGTGCTCCTGCTCCCTCAGTTGTGACTTGGCTGTGCGTCCCACTGTGGCGAGGCAGGGACTGGCGTATCCGAGCTGCTCTGATTCCAGAGCCGCCTTCACGGCACTGTCCCAGCAGGAGATGGGGTGACGGGCCTGCAGCCACACAGCACGTAGGCCAGGCCTAGAGCTGGGCCCTCCACTGGGTCTGGGGTCCTGATGGCCCGGCTGGCCTCAGGCCAGGCTCTAGCACCCTGGGGTCAGGCTTGGGGGTGGGCCAGGAGGGGCAGCAGTTGGGGGTTCAGGCGTCCAAGCCTCGAGACAGCAGGATCTGGCCTGGCCTGGTCAGGGGCACCTCACTCAGCGCTGGCCCTGGGCCAGTCATCTGTGACCCTGGGAGGCCCTGCCCCCCTACTGTCTCTGCCCCTACGGTGGCGGGTGATGTAGGCAGCACGGTGGGGAGCACACAGGGGTCGGAGCCCTGTCCTGGGGGACCATTGTCTTGGAAACTGCAGGAGACACCAGGCTTCTGCCTCTTTCCTCTGAGCGGAGGAATAGCCCCATCCTCTCCTGCCCTCATTCCGGGACCCCTGCCACACGGCTGAGCTGCGCCTCAGGAGGGAGCGAGGCCTGACGTCTGGCTTGCCCGCCTGGGTTGGCATCAGAGAGAGCCGCAACCCACCCCCGCCTCAGGTGCGGACGCTGCTCAGGGCTGCTCCAGGCAGGAGCTGTCCCTGATGACAGATGGGGTGCGGTGTCCTCTTGGACAGCACGGGCCTCTGTATTGGACACGACGTTGGGGGTGCATAGGGACAGACCAAGTCCCCCTCCCGAGCCGGCATCACAGACACAGCGTGGGGCCCACTCTGCCGAGTCCCCGAGAGCTGGGCCAAGATTCTTCCAGACCGGGTCAGGGGGATCACTCAGCAAGGGTGGACGTCGGGTCAGCGAGTGAGGACCTCCAGGTCAGGCCGGCTCCACAGCTTTCCCAGGAACTCAGGCCCCGTGGCCCCGGAGGGAAGGGCAGATGGACAGGCGACCCCGTTCCCAGCTTCCACCGGCAACACTTCAGGGACGTCACTGACCTCAGATGAGGACACAAATCAGAAAAGTCAGGAAACCACCGAGGTCACGCAGCGGCACCTCCTCCCTGGCTGTGTGTCTCTGCCAACGACCCTCCCGGAGGAAAGGGACCCTCCTGGAGGAAAGGCAGCCAAGGTTGCGTCTCAGGAGAGGGGCCCCACTGCACACCCTGCTCCAAGTCAAGAGCCACGCCCTCAGAACCTACCTGGCAACCATCTGCCTCACAGGAGGAAGCCCCACACAGCTGCTGCCTGAAATCCCCATCCCTGGCCCCTGGATTAAGCACATCCTGAAGCCCAGCTGATCACACAGCAAGGCCGCCGGCTTGGGGCCACCACCACTGCCTCCTCGGGTGAAATCCTCCCACGGCCCACGACAGCTGCCGAGCTACCGTTTCACTGGCACCTTTTGGGGAGTGGGCCAACCCCTTCCCCAGGCCTGCCCCCACGGACATGAATTTCCGTCAGCTTTTCCAGGCACCCCCTTCTGTGGAGCCAAGGCTTCTGAGGTGAGGGCCCCAAGTGTAGCTTGCACTTGGGAGGAGTGGGGCCAAAAGGCGACCTTCCCAGGAAGTGACGGGGGTCCCCAGCAGCCCAACCCCTGGGGCTCACTCGGGAAGGCGGGTCCAGGTCAGGGCCTCTGCCCAGTCACAGCCTCCCAGGCCAGGCTCGCCCTAACTGGGCTGGGTCCACAGTGCCCTCCAGCAGGGCCCACCAGGAGCCCCAGCACCTGCCCCTGGCACCCCAGTAGACAGGCCTGGCCTGTGGCCCTTCCGCAAGATGGGCCCCGAGGCGCTGCTGGGGTCTCTGCGACTTCGGGCCGGCCCGTCCTCCTCTCGCTCGGCTCCCTGGTCTGTGAAGGGCAGTGGCCGGACCCAGCCGTGGCAGGGATAGAAACCGCCGTCCACCGGCCACGCTGTCTCCTGTTTGTAAAATGACGGTGAGCCCCTCGTCAAGGCCAGGGTGGGATTTGGTGAGGAAAGACCCTCTCCCTGCCACTCCCACCCCATGGGTCCCGCTCTTGTGACCCCTGCAGCTGGCCCTGCAGCACCTCAGGTGCCACAGCCGGGATCCCACAGCAAGGAACCGGAGAACCTGCCCCACCTGCCGCTCCCAGAATTTCCTCCTGTGCTCCCAAGTCCAGGGGCATTTTGAGTGTCTGCAAAGTCCCGATTTCACAGACCTGAGGGGGACAGAGCGGGGGAGACTCCGTGCACAGTCCTCCCAGCGGCGCCGGCTGCACCCCTCACTAGTGACCCCAGCTGCATCCGGCCAGGCTGCGGCCGAATCCCCGAGCAGGGGAGGGTGGAGATTCCTCAGATCGGGGTCCCCGGACCAGACACAGCGAATGGGGCTGCTGAGGGCTTGCTCAGGACTGCACTCCCCGATGTCAACAGACTCGGGCTCCCGGCCCCCAGACCCTGGAGCTCAGACGCGACACTCAGAGGGGTTGTGCTCTGAGAAGGTCACACAGCACTCACATCCAGGGCCGCCCCCTGTCACTGCGAGCACCCAGTCAGCCCCGTCCGCTGGCCGCACGCCCCTCCGTGCCAAGCGTAGGGCGCAGGAGGGAAAGAGGTGTCCCCGCTGAAGGGGCTCAGGGGAAACTGGACCCCAAAGCCTCTCAATGAGGCCCACAGTGGTGGGTGTTGCCCTGACATCCCCAGACAGACAGACAGACAGGTGGCGGGACGGACAGCATATCAGCCTGCTTCTGCCTCCAGCACAGCAGCATTTCCAGGCCAAGGGTGGGGACCACGTGTTCTAAAAGGTCACCAGCAGGTGACAGAAGATGTCAGTCAGATCTGCCCTCGGCCACTCTCGGCCCCCAGGGGCTTCTCCCACCCCTGAGACGCAGCTGAGTCTGGGCCTGGCCCTGTCTCTGCTGCCGGGAGCTGTGAGGCCTGTTCCTCGGCCCCTCAGCTGGGGCGTCCTCCTCTGCCGTGCAAGGGGCCATCCCCACCACAGCAGGCGGCCGCTTCCTGGTGAAACCGAAACTGCCAGGTGCTTCCCGCCCTCCCCACCGAGCCCCTCCCTGGGGCAGACAGCTGGGACGGGCAGTCCTGCAGCCAGGGCCCCTCCCTGCTCCCCCGGCCCCTGGCAGGCCCCTGTGGTCCACCCCGATGTGGCTTCTCAGCAGGGCACGCTTCTTCCAGGTGGGGCCCAGGTATGGTGGGCAGTGGGGGGTCTCCTTGAAGCCCTGTGGTCACATGGCCCCAACTCAGCCCGATGACTAGAACACACAGAATTTCAGTCATGTCGGTCAAGCTGCAGGCTAGGATGCGGAAGGGCCTGATGCCTTCATAACCTTTAAACTGAATACATGTGAAACGGTCACATTCCGAAGGTCACAGAGCGACCGCTCCTCGTTCCCTCCCACTTCTTACTGCAAGGGAGGATGGTGGGTGCCTCCACACGTCTGTCATGCTGACCCCCGCTGGACGGGCTGCTATGGGGCAGGGGGCGTCCTGAGTGCCCGGAGCCCTGGACAGGAAGGGACAGTGTGAGGGCTGAGCCGCGGCGAGCCCCTGACCCTCACCCCGTGCTAAGCCAGGTCACGGGAGCCACGCAGGGCAGCGTGCACGTTCCCGAACCAGCCTGCCCCTTCCTTCCCTCTTCTTCATAGAAGGAATTCCTGTAGGTTCAGGGTCCCCAGCCCCAGAGGCCACCCCACCTGGGGGCAGCAAGATGGGATCGGGGGGCGTGGGGACCTAGCTCAGACGCTCAGCCATCCACACCCTGCCTCCGTCTCCTCATCTGTAAATGGGTAATACCTGTCTCGGTCTCCAGCACATCTGTGAAAATGAACAGCTGGAGGCGTGCTTGGAACCACACCCGGGCGTGGAAGCCCGTCCCACGGCGCCCTGCCCCGTCCCCGTCACTCCCAGGCACGTGTGTCTCCCACAGTCACAGAGAAGGCATGGCACTCTCATTTTCCTTTGCAAGCTTCTTTCTGGACACTGCAAGGCCGACTGCAGTGAGCATGGCTCGGGCTCGCATGGGGCTGCGTGGCGCTTCGCGTTGGGGGGCGCCGTGTCTCGGCGTCCCTGTGGAGAGACGACTGCGTCAGTTTCCCTGGCTACAAACAGTGCTTCAATCAAGAATCCTTTCCCTCATCCCCTGGTGCCGGCGTGGTTTCTGCAAAGCAAGCACAGGACGTTGGCCACAAGGGGCAAGACTGTGATGCCAGGTCCCTATCCTGGCCTCCCACAGTCCACGGCGGGTGTGCGTGTCATCCCGGCTTCCTAGGCGAAAGGGGGGCCTGGTGTCTGAGGGGCAAGGGTGCACGTGCTGCGCCTGACTTCCGTGTGTGTGGCTCTGCAAGCCAGGCTGGGCCAGGGCACGGGGGTCACTGGAGACGCCCCTCCCAGCTGCTGTCCAGATAGGCCTCTGCCCAGCGCAGGTGTTGGTGACGGCGGGCAGTGGTTCTGGAAGTCAGGAGTGTCTGTTGTTCCTGGAGGAATTCCATGTTCGTGAAAACCAGGGCTGGCCTGCGACGGCGGCTGGGATGCTGGGCACTGGGCGGGCCTGGCACTGTGTGCCTTTACTGCTTCTACTGCTGAGTGCCTGGGAGGCCCGAGGTTGATGGGGCCTGGTCCTCATCCAGATGTAGGTTTGGTGGTCACCCCAGGTGAGATGTGGGTGCGGCACGGGGGAGGGGGGAGGAAGACCAGCCGTGCTATGCAGGTGGGAGAGGACCCAGGAGGTCTGTGGACTCACCACCCCCCAATCTGCTCTCCTCTGTGGGCCCCACAGGGGCTGCCCCCAACCCCAGCACAGGCCTCACTCCTGCCAAGGACCAGGGGAGACTGGGTGGCCTTGCTAGGTGCTCTGGAGACGACCTAATGCGGGCAAGGTGCATCTCAGGGAGCTGCGCCGTGACTCGGGGGAGCCTCGCCGTGACTTAGTGGGGAGCCGCGCCGTGACTCAGTGGATGAGCCTCGCCGTGACTCGGGGGAGCCGCGCCGTGACTCAGTGGATGAGCCGTGCCGTGACTCAGTGGATGGGCCTCGCCATGACTCAGTGGGGGAGCCGTGCCGTGACTCAGTGGATGAGCCGTGCCGTGACTCGGGGGAGCCGCGCCGTGACTCGGGGGAGCCGTGCCGTGACTCAGTGGATGAGCCGCGCCGTGACTCAGTGGGGAACCGCGCCGTGACTCAGGGGGGAGCCGCGCCGTGACTCAGTGGATGAGCCGCGCCGTGACTCAGTGGATGAGCCGCGCCGTGACTCAGGGGGGAGCCGCGCCGTGACTCAGTGGGGGAGCCGCGCCGTGACTCAGTGGATGAGCCGCGCCGTGACTCGGGGGAGCCGCGCCGTGACTCAGTGGGGAGCCGCGCCGTGACTCAGGTCGGGGAGGGTCGTCCTGAGACCGTGCAGACCAGCAAGCAGAGTGGCCCTCAGAGCAGAGCGACCTTCAGAGCAAAGTCACCCAGCACAACCGGGAAACCCTGCTCCGTCCTGAGGGGCCTCACCTTGAAGGTAGAGGAGGAGGTGAGGGCTGCTTTCCCTGGCCCAGAAGTGGCCAAGGGGAACCCTGTGTCCGCCCATGCTCCGTGGGGCCTCTCTGTTCGGGCTCCCATCTCCTCTCCAACACTGGCCCACAGAGGAGGGACCAGGCACCAGCCCCGATTCTTAAAGCCAGCTTTGAGCTTCTAACGCTTTTGTTTGCAAGCTGCCTACAACTTTGTTCTTTTTTTTTTGACAAGCCAAGTTCCCTTTAAGGTGAAATCACTTACGCAGCAGCCTCACCCAGCGTGGCCACACACAGACCTGGTGCTGCTTTGTCGCTGGCAGCCACTAGTGTGGTTTTCCAACATGACAGGGTCTGTGGACAAGACGTTGCTAACGTAAATAAGGCGACAGCTGCACCTCGAACCCTCAGCACGGGCCACAGAAGGACAAGGGCACAAAGTGCGTGAGGCGTGTGTTAGCCCCACGTGGCGCACCTGTTCTGCAGACTCTCGTGTGTTAGCCGTGGCACACACCTGTTCTGCAGACTCTCGTGTGTTAGCCGTGGCACACACCTGTTCTGTAGACTCTCGTGTGTTAGCCGTGGCACACACCTGTTCTGTAGACTCTCGTGTGTTAGCCGTGGTGCACCTGTTCTGCAGACTCTCGTGTGTTAGCCGTGGCACACCTGTTCTGCAGACTCTCGTGTGTTAGCCGTGGCACACACCTGTTCTGCAGACTCTCGTGTGTTAGCCGTGGCACACACCTGTTCTGTAGACTCTCGTGTGTTAGCCATGGCACACACCTGTTCTGTAGACTCTCGTGTGTTAGCCGTGGTGCACCTGTTCTGCAAACTCTCATGTGTTAGCTGTGGCACACACCTGTTCTGTAGACTCTCGTGTTAGCCGTGGCGCACCTGTTCTGTAGACTCCCGTGTGTTAGCTGTGGCACACCTGTTCTGTAGACTCTCGTGTGTTAGCCGTGGCACACACCTGTTCTGTAGACTCTCGTGTGTTAGCCGTGGCACACCTGTTCTGTAGACTCTCGTGTGTTAGCCATGGTGCAGGTGCACCTGTTCTGTAGACTCTCGTGTGTTAGCCGTGGCGCACCTGTTCTGTAGACTCTCGTGTGTTAGCCGTGGTGCAGGTGCACCTGTTCTGTAGACTCTCGTGTGTTAGCCGTGGCACACACCTGTTGTGCAAACTCTCGTGTGTTAGCCATGGCACACCTGTTCTGCAGACTCTCGTGTGTTACCCGTGGCACACACCTGTTCTGTAGACTCTCGTGTGTTAGCCGTGGCGCACCTGTTCTGTAGACTCTCGTGTGTTAGCCGTGGCACACACCTGTTCTGTAGACTCTCGTGTGTTAGCCGTGGCGCACCTGTTCTGTAGACTCTCGTGTGTTAGCCATGGCGCACCTGTTCTGTAGACTCTCGTGTGTTAGCCGTGACACACCTGTTCTGCAGACTCTCGTGTGTTACCCGTGGCGCACCTGTTCTGCAGACTCTCGTGTGTTAGCCGTGGCACACCTGTTCTGCAGACTCTCGTGTGTTAGCCGTGGCACACACCTGTTCTGTAGACTCTCGTGTGTTAGCTGTGGCGCACCTGTTCTGTAGACTCTCGTGTGTTAGCTGTGGCGCACCTGTTCTGTAGACTCTCGTGTGTTAGCTGTGGCGCACCTGTTCTGTAGACTCTCGTGTGTTAGCCGTGGCACACACCTGTTCTGTAGACTCTCGTGTGTTAGCCATGGCACACCTGTACTGCAGACTCTCGTGTGTTAGCTGTGGTGCAGGTGCACCTGTTCTGTATACTCTCGTGTGTTAGCCGTGGCGCACCTGTTCTGTAGACTCTTGTGTGTTAGCCGTGGTGCAGGTGCACCTGTTCTGTAGACTCTCGTGTGTTAGCCGTGGCACACACCTGTTCTGCAAACTCTCGTGTGTTAGCCGTGGCACACACCTGTTCTGCAAACTCTCATGTGTTACCCGTGGCACACACCTGTTCTGCAGACTCTCATCAGTTAGCCGTGGCACACACCTGTTCTGTAGACTCTCGTGTGTTAGCCGTGGCGCACCTGTTCTGTAGACTCTCGTGTGTTAGCCATGGCACACACCTGTTCTGTAGACTCTTGTGTGTTAGCCGTGGCGCACCTGTTCTGTAGACTCTCGTGTGTTAGTCGTGGCGCACCTGTTCTGTAGACTCTCGTGTGTTAGCCGTGGCGCACCTGTTCTGTAGACTCTCGTGTGTTAGCCGTGGCGCACCTGTTCTGTAGACTCTCGTGTGTTAGCCGTGGCACACACCTGTTCTGTAGACTCTCGTGTGTTAGCCGTGGCACACCTGTTCTGTAGACTCTAGTGTGTTAGCCGTGGCGCACCTGTTCTGTAGACGCTCGTGTGTTAGCCGTGGCACACCTGTTCTGTAGACTCTCGTGTGTTAGCTGTGGCACACACCTGTTCTGTAGAGTCTCGTGTGTTAGCCATGGCGCACCTGTTCTGCAGACTCTCGTGTGTTAGCCGTGGCACACACCTGTTCTGCAAACTCTCGTGTGTTAGCCGTGGCACACACCTGTTCTGCAAACTCTGGTTTGTTAGCTGTGGCGCACCTGTTCTGCAAGCTCTCATGTGTTAGCCGTGGCACACACCAGTTCTGCAAACTCTCGTATGTTAGCCGTGGCACACACCTGTTCTGCAGACTCTCATGTGTTAGCCGTGGCACACACCTGTTCTGTAGACTCTCGTGTGTTAGCTGTGGCGCACCTGTTCTGTAGACTCTCATGTGTTAGCCGTGGCACACACCTGTTCTGTAGACTCTTGTGTGTTAGCCGTGGCGCACCTGTTCTGTAGACTCTCATGTGTTAGCCGTGGTGCACCTGTTCTGTAGACTCTCGTGTGTTAGCCATGGCGCACCTGTTCTGTAGACTCTCGTGTGTTAGCCGTGGCGCACCTGTTCTGCAGACTCTCGTGTGTTAGCCGTGGCACACACCTGTTCTGTAGACTCTCGTGTGTTAGCCGTGGCGCACCTGTTCCGTAGACTCTCATGTGTTAGCCGTGGTGCAGGTGCACCTGTTCTGCAGACTCTCGTGTGTTAGCCGTGGCACACCTGTTCTGCAGACTCTCATGTGTTAGCCATGGCACACACCTGTTCTGTAGACTCTCGTGTGTTAGCTGTGGCACACCTGTTCTGCAGACTCTCGTGTGTTAGCCGTGGCACACCTGTTCTGCAGACTCTCGTGTGTTAGCTGTGGCACACCTGTTCTGTAAACTCTCGTGTGTTAGCCGTGGTGCAGGTGCACCTGTTCTGCAGACACTCGTGTGTTAGCCATGGCACACACCTGTTCTGCAGACTCTCGTGTGTTAGCCGTGGCACACACCAGTTCTGCAAACTCTCGTATGTTAGCCGTGGCACACACCTGTTCTGCAGACTCTCGTGTGTTAGCCGTGGCACACACCTGTTCTGCAGACTCTCATGTGTTAGCCATGACACACCTGTTCTGCAAACTGTCGTGTGTTAGCCGTGGCGCACCTGTTCTGCAGACTCTCATGTGTTAGCTGTGGCACACACCTGTTCTGCAAACTCTCGTTTGTTAGCTGTGGCACACCTGTTCTGCAAACTCTCATGTGTTAGCCGTGGCACACACCAGTTCTGCAGACTCTCGTGTGTTAGCCATGGCACACCTGTTCTGCAAACTCTTGTGTGTTAGCCATGGCACACACCTGTTCTGCAGACTCTCATGTGTTAGCCGTGGCACACCTGTTCTGCAAACTCTCGTGTGTTAGCCGTGGCACACCTGTTCTGCAGACTCTCATGTGTTAGCCATGGCACACAACTGTTCTGCAAACTCTCGTGTGTTAGCCATGGCACACATCTGTTCTGCAAACTCTCATTTGTTAGCCGTGGCACACCTGTTCTGCAAACTCTCATGTGTTAGCCGTGGCACACCAGTTCTGCAAACTCTCGTGTGTTAGCCGTGGCACACACCTGTTCTGCAAACTTTCTGCCTGCAGGGGCCCAGCCCCCTGGGTAGGAAGCTAGACAAGGTTGCAGAAGCAGCATTCAGGGCTGCTGGCGGGCACGGCACACCAAGGACCCATCTGACCCAATGGCTGGGCACGACCCTTGGCAGTGGTGCCCATGGGCCAATTTGCAACCTCCGAACATTGTTGTTTAAACAGTCACAAAAACTGTATTTTCCAGCAGAGCTTACATGTGACAAGTGCTTGCCATATAATCTCACAAAAATCTGTGGATTTAGCTAATTTGATGTGCAGGAATACTGCCTTAAAGATATGGCTGAACTGGTCCTAACTGAAAAACAATTGCCCAACTGACGTTTCTAAGATATTAATTTAAATGTCCCGTGCTGAGTATCAGTTACTGTGCAGTGGAGTTGCCCAGTGCTGAGTGTCAGTTACTGTGGAGTGGAGATGCCCAATGCTGAGTGTCAGTTACTGTGGCGTGGAGATGCCCAGTGCTGAGTGTCAGTTACTGTGGAGTGGAGATGCCCAGCGCCGAGTGTCAGTTACTGTGCAGTGGAGTTGCCCGGTGCCGAGTGTCAGTTACTATGGAGTGGAGTTGCCCAGTGCTGAGTGTCAGTTACTGTGGAGTGGGTGTCAGTTACTGTGCAGTGGAGTTGCCCGGTGCCGAGTGTCAGTTACTATGGAGTGGAGTTGCCCAGTGCTGAGTGTCAGTTACTGTGCAATGGAGATGTCCAGTGCTGAGTGTCAGTTACTGTGGAGTGGAGATGCTCAGTGCTGAGTGTCAGTTACTGTGGAGTGGAGATGCCCAGTGCTGAGTGTCAGTTACTGTGGAGTGGAGTTGCCCAGTGCTGAGTGTCAGTTACTGTGCAATGGAGATGTCCAGTGCTGAGTGTCAGTTACTGTGGAGTGGAGATGCTCAGTGCTGAGTGTCAGTTACTGTGCAGTGGAGTTGCCCAGTGCTCAGTGTCAGTTACTGTGGAGTGGGTGTCAGTTACTGTGGAGTGGAGATACCCGGTGCTGAGTGTCAGTTACTGTGGAGTGGAGTTGCCCAGTGCTGAGTGTCAGTTACTATGAAGTGGAGATGTCCAGTGCTGAGTGTCAGTTACTGTGCAGTGGAGTTGCCCGGTGCTGAGTGTCAGTTACTGTGCAGTGGAGTTGCCCAGTGCTGAGTGTCAGTTACTATGAAGTGGAGATGCCCAGTGCTGAGTGTCAGTTACTGTGCAGTGGAGTTGCCAGGTGCTGGGTGTTAGTTACTGTGCAGTGGAGATGCTCAGTGCTGAGTGTCAGTTACTATGAAGTGGAGATGCCCAGTGCTGAGTGTCAGTTACTGTGCAGTGGAGTTGCCCAGTGCTGAGTGTCAGTTACTATGGAGTGGAGATGCCCAGCGCCAAGTGTCAGTTACTGTGCAGTGGAGATGCCCAGTGCTGAGTGTCAGTTACTGTGCAGTGGAGTTGCCAGGTGCTGGGTGTTAGTTACTGTGCAGTGGAGATGCTCAGTGCTGAGTGTCAGTTACTGTGGAGTGGAGATGCCCAGTGCTGAGTGTCAGTTACTATGGAGTGGAGATGCCCAGCGCCGAGTGTCAGTTACTGTGCAGTGGAGTTGCCCGGTGCCGAGTGTCAGTTACTGTGCAGTGGAGTTGCCCGGTGCCGAGTGTCAGTTACTGTGCAATGGAGATGTCCAGTGCTGAGTGTCAGTTACTGTGGAGTGGAGATGCTCAGTGCTGAGTGTCAGTTACTATGGAGTGGAGATGCTCAGTGCTGAGTGTCAGTTACTGTGCAGTGGAGATGTCCAGTGCTGAGTGTCAGTTACTATGGAGTGGAGTTGCCCAGTGCTGAGTGTCAGTTACTGTGCAATGGAGATGTCCAGTGCTGAGTGTCAGTTACTATGGAGTGGAGTTGCCCAGTGCTGGGTGTCAGTTACTGTGCAATGGAGATGTCCAGTGCTGAGTGTCAGTTACTGTGGAGTGGAGATGCTCAGTGCTGAGTGTCAGTTACTGTGGAGTGGAGATGCCCAGTGCTGAGTGTCAGTTACTGTGGAGTGGAGTTGCCCAGTGCTGAGTGTCAGTTACTGTGCAATGGAGATGTCCAGTGCTGAGTGTCAGTTACTGTGGAGTGGAGATGCTCAGTGCTGAGTGTCAGTTACTGTGCAGTGGAGTTGCCCAGTGCTCAGTGTCAGCTACTGTGGAGTGGGTGTCAGTTACTGTGGAGTGGAGATACCCGGTGCTGAGTGTCAGTTACTGTGGAGTGGAGTTGCCCAGTGCTGAGTGTCAGTTACTATGAAGTGGAGATGTCCAGTGCTGAGTGTCAGTTACTGTGCAGTGGAGTTGCCCGGTGCTGAGTGTCAGTTACTGTGCAGTGGAGTTGCCCAGTGCTGAGTGTCAGTTACTATGAAGTGGAGATGCCCAGTGCTGAGTGTCAGTTACTGTGCAGTGGAGTTGCCCAGTGCTGAGTGGCAGTTACTATGGAGTGGAGATGCCCAGCGCCAAGTGTCAGTTACTGTGCAGTGGAGTTGCCCGGTGCCGAGTGTCAGTTACTATGGAGTGGAGTTGCCCAGTGCTGAGTGTCAGTTACTATGGAGTGGAGATGCCCAGTGCTGAGTGTCAGTTACTATGGAGTGGAGATGCCCAGTGCTGAGTGTCAGTTACTATGGAGTGGAGATGCCCAGTGCTGAGTGTCAGTTACTGTGGAGTGGAGATGCCCAGTGCTGAGTGTCCGTTACTATGGAGTGGAGATGCCCAGTGCTGAGTGTCAGTTACTGTGCAGTGGAGTTGCCAGGTGCTGGGTGTTAGTTACTGTGCAGTGGAGATGCTCAGTGCTGAGTGTCAGTTACTATGAAGTGGAGATGCCCAGTGCTGAGTGTCAGTTACTATGGAGTGGAGATGCCCAGTGCTGAGTGTCAGTTACTATGAAGTGGAGATGCCCAGTGCTGAGTGTCAGTTACTGTGCAGTGGAGTTGCCAGGTGCTGGGTGTCAGTTACTGTGCAGTGGAGATGCTCAGTGCTGAGTGTCAGTTACTATGAAGTGGAGATGCCCAGTGCTGAGTGTCAGTTACTATGGAGTGGAGATGCCCAGTGCTGAGTGTCAGTTACTATGAAGTGGAGTTGCCCGGTGCTGAGTGTCAGTTACTGTGCAGTGGAGATGCCCGGTGCTGAGTGTCAGTTACTATGAAGTGGAGATGCCCAGTGCTGAGTGTCAGTTACTGTGCAGTGGAGTTGCCAGGTGCTGGGTGTCAGTTACTGTGCAGTGGAGATGCCCAGTGCTGAGTGTTAGTTACTGTGGAGTGGAGATGCTCAGTGCTGTTAGTTGCTATGCAGTGGAGATGCCCAGTGTTTCCCTCTCAGACAATTGCAGCATCATTTTTATTTCTGGAATGTTCTCTCTTTTGCCTGGGTTTTACAGGTGGTGTGACGCGTGTGCCTCCTGCCTCTGCCGATGCCTGTAAGAGCACAGACTCTGTCAATAGTGGGTGCTGTCCTGGTGCCCAGCCTCACAGGCCCTGAACATCCAAGCACCTCCCACCCTATATCTGCATACATGAGTTCTCTCTGCCTTCTGTGCACACGTGTTCTCTCCGCCCACCTCCAACCTGGGGTCTGCATGCGTGTTCTCTCGGCTCGGCTTCAGTCCTGGGTATGCACATGTGTTCCCTCTACCCGGCTTCCGTCCTGGGTGTGTACATGTGTTCCCTCTGCCCGGCTTCAGTCCTGGGTAAGCACACGTGTTCCCTCTGCTCAGCTTCCATCCTGGGTGTGCACATGTGTTCCCTCTGCCTGTCTTCACTCCTGGGTATGCACACGTGTTCCCTCTGCTCAGCTTCCATCCTGGGTATGCACACGTGTTCCCTCTGCTCAGCTTCTGTCCTGGGTATGCACACGTGTTCCTTCTGCCTGGCTTCAGTCCTGGGTATGCACACATGTTCCCTCTGCTCGGCTTCCGTCCTGGGTATGCACACGTGTTCCCTCTGCCCGGCTTCCATCCTGGGTGTGCACACGTGTTCCCTCTGCCCGGCTTCCGTCCTGTGTGTGCACACGTGTTCCTTCTGCTCGGCTTCCATCCTGGGTGTGCACACCTGTTCCCTCTGCCTGGCTTCAGTCCTGGGTATGCACACGTGTTCCCTCTGCTCAGCTTCCGTCCTGGGTATGCACACGTGTTCCCTCTGCTCAGCTTCCGTCCTGGGTATGCACACGTGTTCCCTCTGCCTGGCTTCAGTCCTGGGTATGCACACATGTTCCCTCTGCTCGGCTTCCGTCCTGGGTATGCACACGTGTTCCCTCTGCCCGGCTTCCATCCTGGGTGTGCACACGTGTTCCCTCTGCCCGGCTTCCGTCCTGTGTGTGCACACGTGTTCCCTCTGCTCGGCTTCCATCCTGGGTGTGCACACATGTTCCCTCTGCCTGGCTTCAGTCCTGGGTATGCACATGTGTTCCCTCTGCCCGGCTTCCGTCCTGGGTGTGCACACGTGTTCCCTCTGCCCGACTTCAGTCCTGGGTGTGCACACGTGTTCCCTCTGCCTGGCTTCAGTCCTGGGTATGCATACGTGTTCCCTCCACCCTGCTTCAGTCCTGAGTATGCACACGTGTTCCCACTGCCCGGCTTCCATCCTGGGTGTGCACACGTGTTCCCTCTGCCCGGCTTCTGTCCTGGGTGTGCACACGTGTTCCCTCTGCCCGGCTTCTGTCCTGGGTGTGTACAGGTTGTCCCTCTGCCCGGCTTCAGTCCTGGGTGTGCACACGTGTTCCCTCTGCCTGGCTTCAGTCCTGGGTATGCATACGTGTTCCCTCCACCCGGCTTCAGTCCTGGGTATGCACACGTGTTCCCACTGCCCGGCTTCCGTCCTGGGTGTGCACACGTGTTCCCTCTGCCCGGCTTCTGTCCTGGGTGTGCACAGGTTGTCCCTCTGCCCGGCTTCCGTCCTGGGTGTGCATACGTGTTCCCTCTGCCCGGCTTCAGTCCTGGGTGTGCACACGTGTTCCCACTGCCCGGCTTCTGTCCTGGGTGTGCACAGGTTGTCCCTCTGCCCGGCTTCCGTCCTGGGTGTGCACACATGTTCCCTCTGCTCGGCTTCAGTCCTGGGTGTGCACACGTGTTCCCTCTGCTCGGTTTCTGTTCTGGGTGTGCACACGTGTTCCCTCTGCTCGGCTTCCATCCTGGGTGTGCACACGTGTTCCCTCTGCCTGACTTCCGTCCTGGGTGTGCACACGTGTTCCCTCTGCTCGGCTTCCATCCTGGTTGTGCACACGTGTTCCCTCTGCCCGGCTTCCGTCCTGGTTGTGCACACGTGTTCCCTCTGCCCGGCTTCCGTCCTGGGTGTGCACAGGTCCCTCTGCCCGGCTTCCGTCCTGGGTATGCACACGTGTTCCCTCTGCCCGGCTTCCGTCCTGGGTATGCACATGTGTTCCCTCTGCTCAGCTTCCGTCCTGGGTATGCACACGTGTTCCCTCTGCCCGGCTTCCGTCCTGGGTGTGCACAGGTTGTCCCTCTGCCCGGCTTCCATCCTGGGTGTGCACACGTGTTCCCTCTGCTCGGCTTCAGTCTTGGGTATGCACATGTGTTCCCTCTGCCTGGCTTCAGTCCTGGGTATGCACACGTGTTCCCTCTGCCTGGCTTCCGTCCTGGGTGTGCACACGTGTTCCCACTGCCCGGCTTCCGTCCTGGGTGTGCACACGTGTTCCCTCTGCTCGGCTTCAGTCCTGGGTATGCACACGTGTTCCCTCTGCCTGGCTTCAGTCCTGGGTATGCACACGTGTTCCCTCTGCCTGGCTTCCGTCCTGGGTGTGCACAGGTTGTCCCTCTGCCCGGCTTCCATCCCGGGTATGCACATGTGTTCTCTCTGCCCGGCTTCCGTCCTGGTTGTGCACACGTGTTCCCTCTGCTCGGCTTCAGTCCTGGGTATGCACACGTGTTCCCTCTGCCTGGCTTCAGTCCTGGGTATGCACACGTGTTCCCTCTGCCTGGCTTCCGTCCTGGGTATGCACACGTGTTCCCTCTGCCTGGCTTCCGTCCTGGGTGTGCACAGGTTGTCCCTCTGCCCGGCTTCCATCCCGGGTATGCACATGTGTTCTCTCTGCCCGGCTTCCGTCCTGGTTGTGCACACGTGTTCCCTCTGCTCGGCTTCAGTCCTGGGTATGCACACGTGTTCCCTCTGCCTGGCTTCAGTCCTGGGTATGCACACGTGTTCCCTCTGCCCGGCTTCCGTCCTGGGTGTGCACACATGTTCCCTCTGCTCGGCTTCAGTCCTGGGTGTGCACACGTGTTCCCTCTGCTCGGTTTCTGTTCTGGGTGTGCACACGTGTTCCCTCTGCTCGGCTTCCATCCTGGGTGTGCACACGTGTTCCCTCTGCCTGACTTCCGTCCTGGGTGTGCACACGTGTTCCCTCTGCTCGGCTTCCATCCTGGTTGTGCACACGTGTTCCCTCTGCCCGGCTTCCGTCCTGGGTGTGCACACGTGTTCCCTCTGCCCGGCTTCCGTCCTGGGTGTGCACAGGTCCCTCTGCCCGGCTTCCGTCCTGGGTATGCACACGTGTTCCCTCTGCCCGGCTTCCGTCCTGGGTATGCACATGTGTTCCCTCTGCTCAGCTTCCGTCCTGGGTATGCACACGTGTTCCCTCTGCCCGGCTTCCGTCCTGGGTGTGCACAGGTTGTCCCTCTGCCCGGCTTCCATCCTGGGTGTGCACACGTGTTCCCTCTGCTCGGCTTCAGTCCTGGGTATGCACACGTGTTCCCTCTGCCTGGCTTCAGTCCTGGGTATGCACACGTGTTCCCTCTGCCTGGCTTCCGTCCTGGGTGTGCACACGTGTTCCCACTGCCCGGCTTCCGTCCTGGGTGTGCACACGTGTTCCCTCTGCTCGGCTTCAGTCCTGGGTATGCACACGTGTTCCCTCTGCCTGGCTTCAGTCCTGGGTATGCACACGTGTTCCCTCTGCCTGGCTTCCGTCCTGGGTGTGCACAGGTTGTCCCTCTGCCCGGCTTCCATCCCGGGTATGCACATGTGTTCTCTCTGCCCGGCTTCCGTCCTGGTTGTGCACACGTGTTCCCTCTGCTCGGCTTCAGTCCTGGGTATGCACACGTGTTCCCTCTGCCTGGCTTCAGTCCTGGGTATGCACACGTGTTCCCTCTGCCTGGCTTCCGTCCTGGGTATGCACACGTGTTCCCTCTGCCTGGCTTCAGTCCTGGGTATGCACACGTGTTCCCTCTGCCCGGCTTCCATCCTGGGTGTGCACACGTGCTCCCTCTGCCTGGCTTCAGTCCTGGGTATGCACACGTGTTCCCTCTGCCTGGCTTCAGTCCTGGGTATACACACGTGTTCCCTCTGCCCGGCTTCCATCCTGGGTGTGCACACGTGTTCCCTCTGCCCGGCTTCCATCCTGGGTGTGCACACGTGCTCCCTCTGCCTGGCTTCAGTCCTGGGTATGCACACGTGTTCCCTCTGCCCGGCTTCCGTCCTGGGTGTGCACAGGTTGTCCCTCTGCCCGGCTTCAGTCCTGGGTGTGCACACGTGTTCTCTCTGCCCGGCTTCCGTCCTGGGTATGCACACATGTTCCCTCTGCCCGGCTTCCGTCCTGGGTGTGCACAGGTTGTCCCTCTGCCCAGCTTCCATCCCGGGTATGCACATGTGTTCCCTCTGCCCGGCTTCAGTCCTGGTTGTGCACACGTGTTCCCTCTGCTCGGCTTCAGTCCTGGGTATGCACACGTGTTCCCTCTGCCTGGCTTCAGTCCTGGGTATGCACACGTGTTCCCTCTGCCTGGCTTCCGTCCTGGGTATGCACACGTGTTCCCTCTGCCCGGCTTCCATCCTGGGTGTGCACACGTGCTCCCTCTGCCTGGCTTCAGTCCTGGGTATGCACACTTGTTCCCTCTGCCTGGCTTCAGTCCTGGGTATGCACACGTGTTCCCTCTGCCCGGCTTCCGTGCTGGGTGTGCACACGTGCTCTCTCCACCTGCCTCTAGCCCCACATCTGCACGCGTGTTTTCACTGCAGGAAAGATGTCTCTTCTTTGCTGGGGGGAGTCTACTGTCATCGCCAGGACTACTTCAATTGTCTCCAGCAAGTGGCCCCTCTGCTACCCAGTCAGGGTCATGCCCTCTCCCGCATGCCCATCCACAGTCTCAGCAGCTGCTGGTGTGACTGACCAGGACGCAGCAGGCCCAGGCCAGGCCTGAACACCTGGCACAGAGCACATGCAGCATGCCTGCCAGTGAAGACGTGGGCGCATGATTCAGCCCGTCAATCAACAGCGCATCGCTCCTCCAGCTGCTGGGACCTCGGCATCATGAGGACAGGGCTTTCTCTCTGAGTCCTGGCCATGGCTTGGTGCGGCACAGCCTGGGCACGCAGCCCTTGGCTGTTGGGTGAATGAGCAGCTGGCAGGCCTGGTGGGGGTTGGGGCACAGAGAGGAATTGGCCGTCTGGGAACTCAGGCCGACTGCATGGAGGCCAAGGAAAAAGGGAGGCTGAGGCAGTGCAGGGTCCCGCTCTGACCGTCCCCTGAGGGAGCCAGGTCTGCTGCAGGAGAGCTGCAGACAGGGGACCCACAGAGCCGCTGAGCCCACACAGACCTGCGCCATGCCGACGCCCCCAGCTCCTGGCCCTGGGGAAGCGAGTTTGTCTCCCCCAGAGGTAGTGCTGGGCGGCTGGGCGGCAATTGTGCTCTCCACTCGCCCCCCACCCAGGCCTCAGTCTCCCCATCTGAGAAATGGGAGGGACACCTCTCCATTGACGGGCTTCTGCTCTGGATGACACGCGTGTGATGCCGGGGACATGGGGCTGTCACGGGTTCTGCACCAGGACCCGGTGTTTCACTCTAACACCCCTGCCCAGGACCACCTTCTTCCCCATCACCCCACCTGGCACTTCTCCACACCCACACCCCGGAACCTCTTCCCTGTCGCCCCGCCTGGTGTTACTGTAACCCCCCACCCCAAATAAAACCTCTCTTTTCCTTCCTGGAGGAGTTCCCCATTCGAGGTGACCACACAAACCTCAACTTCTCCCCGGGAGCTTGGGGCTCTTGAGCTATTTTAGGCCTCTTCCCCCACGGGCTGAGCCCAGAGCCTGTCCTCTCGGGATGGGTTTGTGCTGTCTGAGGCCCCAACAGCCTGGCCAGGCTCCCTACAGCCTCATGGACGCGCATGGCCTTGACCCCCGTCCCACCAGCAACCTGGCTCACCGGCGACGTTCGTGCCTCTCCGTGAGCGAGGGAATGCGAGCGGCTCGAGGGTGCTTTGGTTTTGGCCGACTGATTTTTAAACAGCCTCGTTGAGATATAATCCACACATCCGACCGCTCACCCATCTCAACTACACAAGTCAGTGGCATTTAGTAGTCACACAGGTGTGCAACCATCACTGTTAACAAATTTTGGGACATTTTCCTGGCCCCCAAAAGAAACCGCATGCCCATGGGCAGTCAGGCCCCTCCCTGCCCTCAGCCCTGCCCCCCCCACCTGCGTCCTGCCCTCAGCCCTGCCCCCCACTGACCTGCGTCCTGCCCTCAGCCCTGCCCCCCACTGACCTGCGTCCTGCCCTCAGCCCTGCCCCCCACTGACCTGCGTCCTGCGTCTGTGGATTTGCCTTTTCCGGGCGAAGTGTACGTGGGGTCCTGCACCTCGTGGCGTTCTTCGTCCAGCTCGTCCACTTGCCCGTGTTTTCCGGGTCCGTCCCAGCTGGAGGGTGTGCTGGACCTGCCTTCCTTCTTATCTCTGGGTGATATTCCTGGGGTAGCAGGGTCGTCCCTGGGCTCAGTCAAAGAGCAGAGAGCCCTGAGACCCCCTGGGGAGGAGCAGGGGGACACGCTGCGTCCCAGGGACCCTGCAGGTGGGTGAAAGTCTCCTGCCCAAGTGGGATTCTGCATTGATGCAAAGCTTTGGGCGGAGTCAGGAGCCTTGGCTGGGGTCAGGAGACCCGGGCAGGGCCAGGAGCTGTGGCCAGGGCCTGTCGGGACAGGGAGCTGTCAGAGTAGATGGGTTGCTGGCCTGTCATGGTGGACAGGGTGCCCGTTGTGGCCAGGAGACCTTTCATAGCGGCTGGGGTGCCATTGTGATGGCTGGGGGAGCCCACTGCGGTCAGGGGGCTGTCTTGGTCAGTGGTGGGATTTGGGGTTTTCAGAGGAGGAATGGGAGCTCCTGGAGCAGTTCTCTGACTGGCAGCTGTAGAAGGGCCGTGTCCACACCAGGCAGGGCCACGGTGCATACACACGAGGGCAGAAGGACCAGGACTCTGGATGAAAGAGGCTTTGGCAAGGTGACCACGTCCTCACACGGTGTCAGCTGTCAGAGGCCACCTGCCCAGGGCTGGAGCAGAGCCCACATGCTCTGTGGATGTCTCTGTCCCTGTCCTCCCCACCCCCACACAGGTGACAAGGCCCATGGCAGCCCCAGAGTCATCTTAAGGGGAGCCGTCTCCCTTAAGGGAAACCCAGAGACACATGTGATTAGGATTCATGGGATGCAGTCACAGCAAAATAAACCCAGGAGTGAACTGTGACATCAACAGACAGACGCCAGGGTCTCAGGGCAGTGAATGCAGCAAAAGGCGCTTTGCCATCCAAGTCACGCACAGCCTGGGGGCAGACACCTCGCCTGCTGTCCCAAGCCGGGGCCCCCCGCCCCCTGCATTCCGATCCTGCCCGATCCCTGATCCTCACTGTTCAACCCCAGGCCCTCCACACTCGGGGTCCCGAGAGCGGGCAGGAGCTGTGGGGGCCGTTGTGAGTGCTCCACACGGCGCCTGCGGGTCAGGGCCAGCTCACCATCTGGGGGATGCCAGGAGCATGGCCGGCCATCCACGCACTCAGGTTCGCTCTCCCACCAACCCTCACCGCTGGCTGTGTGCCTGTCACCCGCAGGGCCTGTGAGAAAGGGATGCAAAGGCAGAAATGAGGGTCACTCAGCCTCTCCACTGGGAGCGGGTCTGGTTGTGTGTGGCAAATCCAGATGCGAGAGAAGGGATGGCTCAGCCCAGGCACTTCCCACCTCGTTCCTCCTCCTCTGTCGTTGCTGGGGTGTATCTGAGGGGCACATGGAGATCAGGTTGTGTTTTTTTGTGGGTGAGGATAATCGCTCATTAGATCACCTGCTCGTTCAGCAGCAAACCCGATGACACCGTCTCCACACAGGCCCTATGTGGGGGGTCCTGGGTGGGGGCAGGAGCCTCAGGCTGTGGCACCAGGGGGTCCGCAAAGTACTTGTTCAAGGAGAACGCAGTGATCTGTGTGCAACTGTGTTATGGCTGCCTCGGGGGTGCGGGCAGCGTCTCTCCCAGACTCAGGAAGGGCAGATCAGGGAACTCCCAGCAGGAACAGCCACTCAGCCACGACCTGAGGCTGAGAAGAGTCCGTGGGCAGAATGTTTCCGGCAGGGGAACGGTGTGTGCCTGTGGGGCTGGAGCTCAGGAGCTGGGACTTCATCCGGGCAGGGAGTGGCAGGGCCAGGTTTGTCTTGCTGAGAGCCGTCTTGGTGCCCATGGGAGAAGGGCTGGAGCTGGCAGCTCCCTTGCCCCGAGGCCTGGCAGAGCCTGCCCGGGTGTCCTGCCTCCAGTGACGACAGCGGCTTTGTCGGAGCTGGCGATGCATGCGGTTTGGAGATCGTCCACCCGGGGGCCTGGCCAGGTCTCTGGCTGGTACATGAGCAGCAGGCCTGCTCCTGCCGCACGGCTCTCAGCACGCAGGTGCCCAGAGCAGCTTCACAGGCTCCTGGTGCTGCTGAGGCCGGGGAGACCCAAGCCCACGTCTGCACAGGGGCCCTGGGCCAAGGGTCCGTGCCAGAATGCTGCAGCCACAGTGACAGACACCCAGCTGGAAGGAGGCAGGCAGGCCTGGGGCGGTGCTAGCTCAAGCTCCAAACGACAGGGAGGGCAGGGCACCGGCTCCGGGCCCCACAGTCCGAGCCCTCGGTGCGCCCTCAGCGCCCGGCCACCCTCTCCTGCCAGCAGCTGTCCAGCCTGCACTGTGCCTGCCTCCCAAGCAGAGCAAAGAAAAAGTTCTTCCTCCCCTGTTCCATTTCAGAAAATCCCAGGGAAGGACTGTGACTGGCTGTGTGTGGTCACCACCGTCCTCCTGGACAATCTCTGGGGCCGTGGCTGCCTGCACGACCAGGTCCTCTGAGCCCTGTGCCCACCCTGTGGCAGCAGGTCTGTGACCCAAGCAGGGGCTGAGAACCACAGGCGCAAAGCAAGGGGATGGCCGCCCTCATTCTGTACTGCAGGTGCCATTTTAAAACGGATTATTTTGTTATTTAAAAAAGCAAAAATAGGCCGGGTGCCATCGTGCCGGTAATCCCAGCACTTTAGGAGGCTGAGGTGAGTGGATCACGAAGTTAGGAGTTCAAGACTGGTGTGGCCAAGATAATGAAACTCCATCTGTATTTAAAACACACAAAAACTAGCTGGCGTGGTGGTGCACGCCTGTAATCCCAGCTCCTCCGGAGGCTGAAGCAGGAGAACTGCTTGAACCTGGGAGGCCGAGGTTGCAGTGAGCCGAGATTGCGCCACTGCACTCCAGCCTGGGTGACAGAGCGAGACTTTGCCTCAAAAGAAAAATAGTAATAAAAGTTAAAAAACAAAAATACTCATAGGAAAATTCAAACATACAGGCAACAGAAAAGAAGGTGGAAATAAAAAGATGAGAATAATGATACGTCTTGGAGAATTGTGTGATGAGGAAGTGAAAACACTCAGTCACTCAACAAACACTCTTGGGTGTCTGCGCTGATGCCAGCCCCGGGGAGGGGCAAACAGACCCACACAGCCCCTGTCCTGGAGAACAAGTGAGGCACAGACAGAGCCAGATACAGAGCGGAGGAAGAGAGACAGGGGGAGAAGCGGAGGGGGTCAGGCATGAGGAGAAGCAGGGAAGCCGTGTGCCGTCGAGAGGGATGGGGGTTATCATCTCTCTTTGTGTGTGTGTGATGGTGTCTCACTCTGTTGCCCAGGCTGGAGGGCAGTGGCGCGATCTTGGCTCACTGCAACCCCCGCCTTCCGGGTTCAAGTGATTCTCCTGCCTCAGCCTCTCAAGTATCTCAGTGACAGGCACTCGCCACCGCACCTGGCTAATTTTTGTGTTTTAGTAGATATGGGGTTTCGCCATGTTGGCCAGGGTGGTCTTGAACTCTCGACCTGAAGTAATCCTCCCACCTTGGCCTCCCAAAGTGCCAGGATTACAGGCGTGAGCCACCGTGCCCGGCCTCCGAGCCCATCTGTTATCAGGGTCCCCTGTCTCTTTCAGGACGTGGAAGTTGCTCGTGCCTACGTGGCCAAACCCCTCCAGTTTTTTTAACATTTTTTCAGAGCGTCTCGGCTGCCTTAATTTTAAGCTAGTCTTATATAAACGTTCTGGTTTTTCCTCCTAATGTTTTCACTGTTTTTGTTTTTCACGTTTTATTCTTTAACCCAAGAGGACTTCATTTTTCCGACCGAAGTAAAGCGTATATAATTTATTTTTCCCACACAGGGCAGTTTTCCTGACACCATCACTGGGGAATTTGTGCCTCTCCAGGGATTTTAAATGCCACCTCTATCCCACCCACATTCCCTTTTACACACGCACCAGCTGCTTGCCCCACGGGACACTTCTGATCTCTGACTGCTCGTGCCTGGCCTGTTCTCCTGTGAAGTTCAGCAAAGACAGGCGTGAACTCTGAAGCTGTCTTTGAGCCACATTGCGAATGTGTGGACCAGCAGCCCTCAGCCCCGTCTCACAGAGCAAACTGAGGTAGGCGAGCTTCAGGAACTTACCTTCCATTAGACATGGAGAGTGGGGGAAGAAAGGAATGAATGACAGAACGAAGCCCCTTCCCCATCAGGAAACCTCATTCTGCAAAGACAGCAACGCTCCCCACCCCCAGCCTTTTTCTTTGTTTTTTTGTTTTGTTTTGTTTTGAGACAGAATCTTGCTTCGTCACCCACGTTGGAGCGCACTGGTGCGATCTCGGCTCACTGCGACCTCCGCCTCCCGGGTTCAAGCGATACTCGTGCCTCAGCCTCCTGAGTAGCTGGGATGACAAGCGCCTGCTACCATGCCTGGCTAATGCTTGTGTTTTTAGTAGAAATGCAGTTTTACCATGTTGGCCAGGCTGGTCTCAAACTCCTGACCTCGTGTGATCTGCCCACCTCGTAAGAGCTGGGATTACAGGCGTGAGCCACCGCGCCTGGCTTCAATGCTCCTTTGTAGAAAAATCAGAAAGTCTGAGAAGCAGGAAGAGTGGAGAAACAGCACCTCTCACAGCCAGCCAGGCTGCTGTCAGCCTCAGGTAGCTGAGGGCACCCCTTCAGAGCGAGGGCCAGCCACGCCCTGGCCACCCGCCACACACCGACCTGCAACCGAGCCTGGACAGACCGCTAGGCCAGTGCATTGTTAAGCAGAGGTGTGGGCTTCCAGATGGAGGTGCTATGATTTATTTAACAAGAGCTTTTGGGTGGATGTTTGTATTACTATATTATTATTTTGGGTGGACTTCTAACTTTCATGGGTAGAACAGTGCTGGGGTAACGCTCTTCCTAACTATTGCCAAAATGCCCCGTGAAAAAACATCCCCTCTGCCCAGGGACGGATGGAGACCTGGATGACAGGGGCCCTGCCCAGGGCCGAGGAGGCGAGGGTGCTGCCGCCGGGTGGCATGAGGAGCCGGAGGCCAGGCAGACAAGGGCTCCCTGTGGAGACCCCAAGAGGCGTTTCAGACCAGGCACCCGCCCAGCCCCTGCCACAGGTGGAGCCGCCTTTGTGCACATCCAGGAAGGGGCCCACCCCCATGCTGCTGGTGCAGTGCGCTCCCCACACAACCTCACACCACTGTCCTGAGGCCAAGCCCCACGGTCCCTCAGCCTCGGCCTTCCATGGTGCCGCCTGGAGCTTGAGGTGGGGCTCGGTGGCGCTCTTTGTCTGCAGGCAGAGCCCCCCTTGGGTCCAGGCTGGGCAGTCTTAGCCAGGGGAGAAACTCAAGAGGCACTCCTGAGGCAGGGCACTCCCGGCTCGAACCCGGACTCCCTCTGCTTAGGGTTCTTCCCCGCCTCCCGGGAGGGCTTCTGTGACCTCAGGGGCAACTTAAAGCGGAGTAATCTGGTGCCCACACCCGATGGCCAAGGCTCACGGCCAAGGCAGGACCTGCTTGGGCCCGTGTGGGCCCTTTTCCCAGCTCCCCTGCACAGCCACCCTCTCCCGCTTCCCCAAGAAAGGCCAAGCTCGCTCCGCCTGTGACCAGCCTGGTGCCTCGCCCCAGCTCCCCGCTCGCCGCGATCGCATCTCTGCTGCAACCCTGCTGATCTCTGCTCTTTGCCTGAGACAGAATTGAGGGGGGACAGAACCGACTTGTCAGCTGAGAGCTATTAAAAATGACTTTTATGACCAATCGCCATGTGGCTTGCAGCATCTGACTCTCAGAAGGAGGTCACGGTGAGATGGTTAGGGCACCGCTCCGGTTCTAATCAAGTTATTTATGGGACTGAAGATTCTCTGGCTTTCACATTAAACACCCACCACGGGAATGGAATTAATGTCAAATCCTGTGTTTTTCTGGCAGTAGGTATTATGTATGCATGAATACACAAGCTACTGCCCAAAAATGCCCCTCCCTGCTTTTAGGAGATGGCTCCTAACAAAACTTTCCTTTGTATCTTTATTTTCAGTTTTGAGACAGGGTCTTCCTCCATCACCCAGGCCGGAGTGCAGTGGTGGGATCACAGCTCCAGGCAGCCTCAGCCTCTTGGGCTCAAGCAGTCCTCCAGCCTCAGCCTCCTGAGTAGCTGGGACCACAGGTGCACACCACCACACCTGGCTAACTTTTTAATTATTTGTAGACATGGGGGTCTTGCTATCCTGCCCAGGCTGGTCTCAAACTCCTGGGCTCAAGCGATCCTACTTCCTTGGCTCCCAAAGCACTGGGATTACAGGTTGGAGGCACCAAGCCCAGGCTACTTGGTATCCCTATTAGTTCTCGGAATGTGTAATAAGCTCACATGGTTTGTATCAGTGGCATACTACTGATAATTACGATAATCCAGCCCAGGAAATCAATTTTAACAAATGAAAACGTTTAGATCTTGACATTCCAATCTATACATCGCTTGTTACGATAGGAGACTCAAAAGACTTTCAAAGAGGAAAGGATATTAGGATAAAAGTCTGCTGGGTGGAAGGGGAGATTTCGGGCGCTGAAGAAGAGTCTGTTTGGGTCTGTCTTTTAAATGGCTCATAAAATGTCACTATTTCCTCATTTTTCTGCTGAATTTTTTAAGCTAATGGATTTTACTTTTTTAGAGTGGTTCTGGGATTCCAGGACGGCTGGGCAGAAAGCACAGAGCTCCCATTACTCGCAGGCCAGCTGGTCCCTGCACCGCACCTGGTGCTGGCCTGACACACGTGTCACAACTGATGTGCCAACACTGATACATTTTTATTAACTGAAATCCATAGTTTCCACCGGGCTTTGCCCTTAGGGTTACGTTCTACCGTCTAGACCAGCATGTAATGGCAGGCGTCGACCCTTAGAGTGTCATACAGAATACTGTCGCTGCCCTGAAAACCCTCCGTGCAGTCTGGGCAACATAGCAAAGCCCTGTCTCTAAAATAAATAAATAAAATTAGCTGGGGCTGAGATGGGAGGATCGCTTGAGCCTGGGAGGTCAGAGGATGCAGTGAGCTGTGATCACCCTACTGCTTTCCAGCCTAGGAGACAGAGTGACTCCCTGTCTTAAAAAAAAAAAAGAAGAAAGAAAGAGAGAAAGACCTGCAGCCTCAGTGCTCACGCCTGTAATCCCAGCACTTTGGGAGGCCAAGACAGGCAGATCACAAGGTCAGGAGTTCGAGACCAGCCTGGCCGACATGGGTGAAACCCCGTCTCTACTAAAATATAAAAATTAGCCAGGCGTGGTGGTGGGCACCTGTAATCCCAGCTACTTGGGAAGCTGAGGCAAGGGAATCACTTGAACCCGGAAGGCAGAGGTTGCTGTGAGCCAAGATTGAGCCATTGCACTCCAGCCTGGGCAACAAGAGCGTAACTCCATCTCAAACAAAACAAAACAAACAGAAACCCTCTGTGCTCTCCCTACTCACTCCTCCCTGTTCTCTAACCCCCTGAAACCACTGATCTTTTTACTATTTCCATCAGTTTACATCTTCCTGAATGCTGTAGCGTTGGAATCAGACAGTATGTAGCCTTTTCAGATTGGCTTCTTAGCGGTATTCACTTTTCTTTTTTCTTTTTGAGACAAAGTCTGGCTCTGTCACCCAGGCTGGAGTGCAGCAGTGCGATCAACATCACACTGTTGGCTCACTGCCATTACAACCTCCGCCTCCCGGGTTCAAGCGATTCTCCTGCCTCAGCCTCCCAAGTAGCTGGGATTACAAGCACGTGCCACCACCTCTGGCTAATTTTTGTATTTGTAGTAGAGACAGGGTTTCACCATGTTGGCCGGGCTCGTCTCAAAGTCCTGACCGCAGACGATCTGCCCTCCTTGGCCTCCTGAAACGCTGGGATTCCAGGCGTGAGCCACTGTGCCTGGTTGTCAACATTCACTTTCCATAGCTTGATAGACCAGTAGCTTTTGTCATGAATAATATTCTATTGTCTGCATGTGCCACAGTTTCACCTATTGAAGGCTGTCTCAGTGGCTTCTAAGTTTTGGCAAATACCAGCGAAATGTCTATAAACATTTATGTGCAAGTTTTTGTGTGGACCCAAGTTTTTAACTCATTTGGGTAAATACCAAGGAATGTGAATGTTGGGTTGCGTGGTAAGAGTGTGCAGTTTCACAAGAAAAGGTCGGACTGTCTTCCAAAGGGCTGCACCATTTTGCATTCCGTCAGCAATGAAGGACAGCTTCTGTTACCGCTCCACGTCCCCGGCGTTTGGGGCTGTCGGAGTGCTGGGTTTCAGTTGTTCTAACAGGCGTGGCGTGGCGTGGCTTTGCGGTCCCCGAGGGCTGCTGAGCATGTTTTCATGTGCTTATTTTCCAGACCTTCTATACCTCTTCTCTGATAAGCTGTCTATTCAGCTCTTCTGCTCATTTTCAGTTGGGCTGTTTGTTTTCCTGTTGTTTGGATTTAAGAGTTCTTTGTATATTTTAGGTACCAGTCCTTTATCAGATACGTGTTTCCCAGACACTTTGCCCCAAGTTTTTCCAAAGGCTTGTCTTCTCACTGTCTTCACAGCATCTTCTGCAGAGCCGAAGCATTGAATTTTAATGAACTCCAACTTACCAAATTTTTGTTTCATCATCCTTTGGTGTTACATTTAAAAGCTCACTGTTTTATGTAGGGAGCTGAGTGAAAATGCTGGTGTTTAAGAAGAGTTTATTCAGATTTCTTTTTTTTGTTTTGAGACGGAGTCTTGCTCTATCGCCCAGGCTGGAGTGCAGTGGCACAATCTCAACTCACTGCAACCTCTGCCTCCCAGGTTCAAACGATTCTCCTGCCTCAGCCTCCTGAGTAGCTGGGACCACAGGCGCCCGCACTGTGCCCGGCCCAGAGCAGTGGCAAATTGCTTTGGTATCTAGACTCCATTAGCCGCCCACTACTCTGAAATACCCGTACCTATAGTGTCACAGACGTTGTGCTCCTGGCAGCTATTTAAACTTTCGTTGCAGACTTTTAGCTGTAACAGAAAATGTTTGATGGAGTCTATAGTGCTGAGAACTATTTTCTGAAGGTCAGCAGTGGTGATGGCCTGGCCTCCCCCTGGACCAGGCTGGCCTAGTACGACCCCATCTCTGCCAAATACCAGCCTGTGACCTGCAATTACCCAAGCTTTCTGGGTCCCGGCGTTCTCTGGTAAACAAGGCTCGTGGGGAGACCTACCTCCCAGGGTCATGCAGGGCACATGAGCTGGCCTAGTGCCTGCCCCTGGCCAGGGCCCCACAGACAGCGAGTCTTACATGGTTTCAGAAGGGGCATGACTGCAGGGGAGGTGACACAGGACAGGGATGCCTGTGCCAAGTGTTCATAAGCTGCATCTTTATCAAAGCCTTGAGCTGGGCACCACTGGGGGATTCAGAAGGAAATCGGACGTGGGTGCTGCCCTTTGAGGAGGGGGATCAGGATGGGCAGAAGTGCAGCTGGCAGGACAGGAGACTGGGGTTGTTTTCCTGAGGGCGGCAGGGCAGAGCCTCAGAGGCACACCTGGCACAGGTCAGCAGAGCTGGGGCTGCCCCGGTGTGCACTGCAGGCCCTACAGCAAGGCACAGTCCCCCCCGCCTCCGACATGCCTTTCTTCTCTGCCACCGAAGCTCTCCCGAGTGAGGAGGAGGAGGCACCGTGGGGCTGGTGCCTGCTTGGGTTGTGGGGTGGATGGCTGCAGTGGTATTTTCGGTACCCTCAGATCTGTCACTCCTCAAATGGTTGTGAGCACCCTGTGTAAGTCAGAGACATTGCAACTGGTCACTTAACAACCAAAGTCTGTGTTCCAGAGAACTGAGACCACGGGTGTGCCGCTGGGGCTGGGTGAGGGCTTCTGCTCCGGGTCCAGCGGGGTTTCTCCTCCCGGGCCCTGCGGGGTTTCTCCTCCCGGGCCCCGCGGGGCTTCTGCTCCCGGGCCCCGCGGGGTTTCTCCTCCCGGGTCCTGCGCGGTTTCTCCTCCCAGGCCTTGCGTGAAGCCAGCGCTTCCACAGCCATCGTGTAGCCCCCGCCCGACTGACTTCCCGGTGGTTCGCTGCTGAATTCTCCCACCCGACCGCACTCCCACGTGTTTTCTGGCATTATGATATCTCTGAAAGCTGGGAGCATCTTGGCATTGTTACCGGCAGTGCGTTTTCCTTTCTTAGTGGCACAGAAAATAACGGTGCATCTGAAAATCCACGGTGCCTCGAGCCCGTGAAGCCAGGGAGCCAGGATCCATAAATTTCGAGCATAAAATCGGCAACCCCAGGCAACACACCGAACGCACGTGGACTCGCATTGCTCTGTGGGGTGCGCTCAGGACCCCCCACCCCCGCCTTGCACCATGCTAAGCACAGTCTGAAAGGCGGGAAAATGTGGATGCCTGACGTTCGTGTCACAATTTTCATGGAGTCTGGCGGGCTTTAGACAGCGGCCCAGGAGCTGGAGGAGCTGGCCGGGCCACACCGCGGTTAGGGACCCAGCTGACCAGACCCCTGCCCAGGGCTGCAGGAGGGGGTGCGCTGTCCTCCGCCTCACAGAGCCCCCGTTCTGGGTTTCCACCCCCTTCCTCTGCCAGCCCAGGTGGGCAGAGCTAAGTCTGTGAGAGGGACGAGGGGCGCGGGAAAAAGGCCAGCCGCCGCCGGGCTGGCACGTGGCTGCATCTTTCGATCTGGGGACTGGGGACCTCGGACCTTCACATGCAAAATCT
Organism: Aotus nancymaae; assembly: GCF_030222135.1. Classification (NCBI taxonomy): domain Eukaryota; kingdom Metazoa; phylum Chordata; class Mammalia; order Primates; family Aotidae; genus Aotus; species Aotus nancymaae. The sequence goes on from NW_026988510.1 coordinate 1,168,437, forward strand.
ATGCGAAATGAGATGCAAAGCAAGGCCCTGCCGTGCTGGAGTTCTGGCCCTTCCTGTCTCCTAATGGTGACCCCGGTGGCCCGTGTGAGTTGGGGCAGGAAACAGGGAAAAGGCGCCAATTTTACCGAAACGCATTAAGCAAGGAAATGCGGCAGACACGCCACAGGGAACTGCGGGGAGAGGCAAAGGCGGCGGGGGAGCGGCCAGGGCAGCGGCACGGGCGTTTCTGCAGGTGGACAAGAAACGCGCGGTATGCAAATGAATGCAAAGCGCATGCAAATGGCCCGGCCCCGGGGCTGGCGGCGAGCCAGGGCTTCGCGTCACACCCGCCCGGGAGGCTGAGCGGGGAGAGCGCGCCCCCTGCCGGCCGCGTGCGGAGTTGTCCCCGGGCCGGCCGGGCGCCCGGCGGGGGGTGAGCGCGGGACCGGGGCGAGGGCGGGGCGGGGAGCGCGGGGCGAGCGCGGGGCCGGGGGGCGCCTGGGGGAGCGGCTCCCCTGACTCAGCCTCCCTCGCGGACGCCAGGAGCCCCGGCTCTAAAGCTGCGAGGTCCGCGGCCGCCGACTGCTGCGAGGTGGGTGTGCGCGGCCCCCAGCCGCCCGCCCGGGCCGCGGCCTGCGCAGGGGGCGAGGGTGGGCGCCGCGTGTGCCCCCCCAGAGCCGCACCCCCTCCACGGTGCCCGCGCCCCGCCACCTCCGCGCGCGCCCCCCGCCTGCGTCCCCCGCGCCGCCCCCGCAAGAGGCCGCGCGCCCCTCGCTCCGCACAGTCCTGCGCCCACGGCCAGTTCGCAGGGCGCGCCCCGTGGCGGAGGCGTCGGTGGCGGCCCGCGGCGGCGGGGGAGCCCCTCTCCAGGCCGGCGCCCCGGGGCGGAGCTGAGCGCGATGGGCGCCGGGCGGGAGGCAGGTGGCGCAGCGGCGGCGGCGAGGGGCAGGAGGCGGAGGCGGAGCGCGCGGGGCGGGGGCCGCGGGGCCCCGTGAGACTCTCGGGCGAGCGCGCGGCGCTGGAGCCCGGCGCGGGGAGCCTCAGGCGCGGCGGCTGGACCCGGCGCGGGGCCGCGGAGGCCCGAGACCGCTCGGGGCTGCGTGAGCGCTTTGTTCCCGCGCGGGCGGCCGGCGCCGAGCCCCCGGCATGGCCCAGGCGGCCGCCCCGCGCGCCCCAGCCCCGCCGCGCGCCTGAGACCCGCGCGGCGCGAGAAGACAGAGCGCGACCGCCCCCCAAGTTGCAGAGGCGGGGACGGAGCTGGAAGGAGAAGCGCCTCTCCGACCCGGTGAGCGTGTGCGCCGCCCGCCGCCCGCCAGACCCCCCAGACCCCCCGACCGTAAGTGCCGCGTCCGCCCCGCGCGCCGCCGCCGTCCCCCGACCCCGCCCGCGGCCGCCGTTCCCGGATCTGCGCCGCAGCCGCGCGGAGCGCACGGGCCGTTTACAAAGTTGGTGCCCGCGGCAGGGTGGAGCCAGCCCGCTCCGCGCCCACCCATGCGGGCTGAGCACACCCCGGGGAGCACAGCCTGACCTGCCGGCTGCGGCGAAACTTCAGCTGGGAGCGAGGCGCCGAACGCTGCGAGTCCTGCGGGCCCCCGTCGGGCCGCCCGGTTTATCTAACAAAAGCCCCGCGGCCCGCGAGACAGGGAGCCGGGAGTGGGGAGGCCGAGGCGGCCCTGGGAGAGGCCGAGGTGCGGGCGGCTGGGCTGGGGAGGAGGGTCTCGAGCTCCCTCCAGCCCCTCCTCCTTTCCCTCTCCCGCTCGGTGCCCGGCGCTGCCCGGCAGGCTAAGGGTGGTCTGAGTTGGGCAGCCTGGGCCCCGCCTGGCCCTTCCTCCCCGGGGTCCTGACGGCCGCGGGCCTCGGCACAGCCCGGTGGCAGCGATGGCGCGCGCAGCCCTTGGGAAGCGTCCATCTGTGTTGGGCAGGCCCGGAGCCAGGCTGTGGGAACAGCAGGGAGGGAGGTGTGAGCCTCTGTGGAGGGACAGATGGCTGGAAACGCAGCCCTAGACGGCTGACTTCACTTACGTGGAGCAGAAGGCAGCCAGGCTGGTGGCGGCGGCTCGGAGCCGCTGGGCTCCGAACACGCCGCGGGGCTGGCGCTCCTCCCGCCCCTGCGCCCGCCGCGTGTGTGCTGGGGCCGCGGCCAGCCTGCGCCCACCCCTGCCTCCACCCTGTGGGCTGAGGCCGGCTGACTTCGGGCCCATTCCAAGGCCCAGGAAGAAAAACGTTTCCCTTGAGGCTGGAGCAAATCGCGTGCCCCTGCGGGTGGGGGCTGATCTGTAACTGTCCGGCCCCACTGCTGTGGCCCTGGCCAGGGTGCGGCTTCTTGGCGTCGGCCGACCGGCGGTGCGTTTCCTCTCCGGGACCAGAAACGGGAGGTTCCCAGGGCAGCCACCTCGGAGGACCAGGTGGCCGGGGATAAGGGTCGGGGGCCAGTTATTTTGTGCCTGGCGTTGCTTTTCAAGTTGCTGCGAGGTTGGGAAACTTCTTGAGGCTGGGACTCCACTGCCTCCCCCAGACCTGAAGGGGCGAGGGCTGGGCCTGCGTTTGTCCGACCCTCACCTGCCCCTGGCATGGCTTTCCCCACCGGGGAAGAGGCAGGAAGGCCCAGCCCTCGGTTCCTGGGCACTCTCGTCGGTGGAGGGCTGGCTCTGTGCCTCCGCGTCAAGCTGTGTCCTTTGCCGGCGCTCCAGTCTGGGCGGTGGAAGTCAAACTTCCACGGGGTCAGACGGGCAGATGCTGTGGGCACCGGGTATGGGGAGGGTCCTGGTCTCTGCAGCCAACAGCATCGTGCCTGAAAAGCCGTGCTATTTGGGACTGTCCTGCTGGGCAAGTGGCCACTCTTCCACAATGAAAGGGAGACAGAAAGGAAGCGCCCAGAGCAGGAGGACAGATGTGGCCTCCGGTGCTCCCGGAGAGCGTGTTGCATCGGGACTAGCTTCCCGCAGGCTCCGTCTCTCCTGGGATGTGCTGGGATCTAGTGGCGAGGGGGAAGGGAAGTTCACATGAGTGGTGCGTGGCGCCGGGCCGTGCTGTGGGCACCTGTGAAGCCAGGGCCGGTGACGGGGAGGGCTTCCCCCAGACACCTCCCTCCAGAATCCTCTGTGGCTGCGGCGGCCACACGGTAGCCCGCCAGCTCCTGAGCTCTTCCCCTGCCACCCTCCATCCTGGTAATTCAGTTACCACCTCCAGGAAATCTCTCTGGTTTGGCTCCACGCATTTTCATTTCTGCATGACTGGAAGAAATTAATTTTTCTCCCTACGTGAGGATCTGGAGATGCTGCTGGCAGGCTGGGTCACTAATCCCCAAAATCCCAGCCCCCAGGGCTGCACCGGGAGGGCCGGGGGGCGGGAGGGTGTGAGGTGGGTGAGGCTTTTCCCTGCCAGCTTCTGGAACCATCTTGGGCTCTCCACTGGCCTCCCTCTCCGCTGGCCTCCCTCTCCGCTGGCCTCCCTCTCCCCTCCCCTGCTGCACCGTTAGCAGGTTGAGTTAGGGGTTTTCTGGTTCATCCTCAGCCTCCCACGGTGCCAGGGTGGAAGGATGGTGGTTGAATTCACTGGATCTGAATTTCCTTCCCAGGCAGGGAGGAAACCACCTTAGCATGCCCCAGTGCGTGTGTGCCACACCGGTGTTCAGACCCTGAGCGAGGGAGCCGGACACGGCCGGTGTGAGTGGCGCCACAGGTGAGGGGCTTGCGTCTCCGAGGGGCTGCTGTCCCGGCCGGCGCTGGCTGCAGTGCCTGCCTGTGGCCTGTCCTGCTCACAGGGTCGTGGAGCCTTCCTGAGTGGTTCCTAAGCCTACAACAGCACTGGGGCTTACGCGCGTCCCTCTAACACCCACAAGGGACATGGGGCGTTCCCCATCTTCGATGCCTGGAGACATGCAGCCACTCCACAGGTCGTGCAGGAGCCAGTCTGACGGCGGCCTGCAGCGAGTGTCCCCAGGCCCCTGCCTAGCCCCACCAGGCCCCTGTCCAGTCCGGAGCAGGCGTTCCTTTGCCTGTGCCATCGGTCCCTGGCCCCAACCTGCCAGGCCACATTCTTAGAGCACCCGAGTACCCCCAGGGGGCTGGAGGACCTGGTGGCTGAGGGCTCAGTCATGACTCCCGGTCAACACTGTAGGTGAGAAAGCCCTCACCTGGACACAGGCCCCGGGTGGGAGAACTTGACTTCTGCCCTACCAGGGTCACGGAGGCCCAAGGCCAGCTTCGTCCCAGCTGCCCTAGCCCTGTGCCTTTGGCCAGCCCCACCCGTGCTTCCCGCCCTGCTGTGTGAGGGGGTGGTTGCCGAAGCCCCTCCAGAGCTGCTGGGGCGTCTCCGGCTATCATCACAGACATACCGTCCACTGTTCGTAGAAATCCACGTCCAGGCAACCAGTGTCACCTCCTGGGCTGGCCCCAGGCCCCTGGGGACGGAGGGACCCACAGTCTACAATTTGTCAATGCAAGAGACTGGCTTTGCCACCACTTCACTCACAGGACAAAAAGCGTCTGTCCTCCAGTGCTCATTCCTGGGGCACGTATTCATCAAACACCTACTCCGTGCCAGGCGGGGGCAGAGGTCCCATGCTGTGAGACGCACCCAGGCGCGTGCTTGATCCTCATGGCAGCCGTGCAGGTGGGCGCCACTGCCACCCCACTTTCCCGTCGGGGAAGCTCGGGCCACAGAGCTTCCCAGCTGGCCGCGCAGGAGCCGACGCAGGTGGGCGCCACAGGGCTCTGGCTCTGTCACATCCACGTGGTCAGGCCCCTGGAGCTTCCCGCTGAGTTGTGCCGGAGGGCCAATGTGGGGGCGGCTGGGAGTGGGCCGGGCCCCTGCAGAGTCCCACGCACACTGTGGGCTGGGAGCCGCTGCCTCGCAGGCGCAGGACAGGGGTCGGGGGAAGCAGAGCTGCGGGGTCCTGGCGGGGTAGAGGGGGTGAAGGCCGCTTGAGGGCAAGAGGAGGGAGGCTCACAACAGCGTCACCATCCCTGGTGTCAGGGTCTGGGCCAGGTTGGGTGGACTCCACGCCATTTGCCCGGGGCTCAACCCTGTGGCTCAGTCTACCTGGGAATGCCTCCATCAGTGAACCACACCCCAGACCCTTTGCTGGGGGTTTTCTTCCGCACCCACTGACCTTCCCGGGCAGAGTGAGAAGGTGTGGTTCTGCTCTGTGGTTCCTGGGGCCGGGACCCCTTTCAGCGACCTCAGTTAACAGAGTGCGGGGCTGCGCTGTGGGGACGGCCCACCTGCCACGCCTGGGAGGGCCGCCTTCGCCGAGAGCCATGCAGGCAGGGGCTTTGCTTGTCTGGAAAAAAACTCCTGCAGTGGAAACCGCCCTCGTAGCATCAGTGGAAAAGACGGGCGGAGACCTGGCACTTGGGCTGGAAACTGGCCGTGAGGAAGTGACAATAATTACTTCCTGGTCCCCACTTCTGAGCTTGCTGCTTTGCCCGAGGGTGGGAGCGGGGATTCGGACCCGCAGAGATCGGTTCCCGCTGTGCTGTGGCAGCGAGTTTCCGGTGGCAATAAAACAGAAGTTCAGACTTCTGCTCACTGCGATTCGTGGGACCTCACTGAGAGCCAGATGTCACCGGGAAGGAAAACAAAGATGAATTTGGCCGTAATAAGGAAGAGGTCTCCCGGAGCCGAGGCGCCCGCAGCGCAGCCTGCAGCTGGCCCAGCTCTGCTCTCGGCCGCCTGCCTCCACCTTCCCACCCGCGCTCAGCCTCCGACGCCCGGTTCTGCCCGCTGTTGGGTCTGGGCTGCTCAGAGCTTCCTCAGCTGCCCTGAGGCTGGGGTAATGGTGGATGTGGCTGGAGGCGGTTTGGGGAGGAAGTCCGGGCCCCAGTGCAGGCTGTTTACTCGGCAGAGAAAAGTCCACACCGGGAGGCGGCGGGTGGGACCAGCCGGTGACCAGGATGGGAGATGCCCGGGAGACGCCCAGGAAACGCCCAGGGCCAGTCAGGAGGGCTCCTGTGCACCCCGGTGGCCGCAAGGTCACAGGTGGAGCTCATGAGGAGATCCCTGCCCGTGTTCCCGACCTCCATGAGTACCCAGGAAAGCCAGCAGACGAGGCAGCTCCCGCTGCAGTGAGGCCCTCTTACAGCTGGGGAGGGGCACCCCACCAGCGCCAGGGGTGACTGCAGCCCCCTGCCCTGTTCTCGGAGGCAGTGGGGAGGGGGATGGGCAGCCCCTCGGCTTCTCTGAGCCCCCACCTGGGTCCGAGTCCCCTCCCAGCAGCTGTGCCACCTACAGCACGTGACGCTTCCCGTCTGTCCCTCGGGTTTCACACACGAAATGCAGTCACAAAGGCATCTACCCCTGTGGGCTGTGATGAGCAGGGAAAGGTCCGTGTGTGTCTGGGCTGAGACCGTCAGCCTCATCCCCTTTCTGGGGGGACACCCGGTGGTGGTCTCGGGCTCAGTGGTGGAAGTGGCATCAGGCAGCTCTGCACCCCGGCCCCCTTCTCTGCAGGCCCCTGAACAGAAGCTCACTCTCTGCTCCTGTGTCCTTTGCAAAATGGGGTGGTCCAAGAGAGACCCCCTCTGATGCTCACACCCCTGCACAGCCCAGATACCAGGCCTCATTGGGACAGCTCGGGAGCTTGGGGCCAAGCCCTGGGGCCCTGTGTGCACCAGGCCACCTGCAGACACATTTACAGAGGAACAGCTGCACCCCCTAGCTACTCCCTGCCAGAGGCCGGATTCCCACCTGGGAGCTGAGGCCACCTGACTCGGGCCATCCAGAGCCCGGGTATTTATGCACTGCCAGGGTCTCCACGCAGCTGTAGGAAGCCCTCACCGGCCCTGGGCGTTCTTGGGCACCTCCCGTTCCCTCAGCCACCACCCTGGGGCTCCACAGCCTCACCCCATCCAGCCTGGATTCAGAGCACAGTGGACCCGGGGCCCTTCCACCTGATCTCACTGGCACCGTAGATATCAGAACCCAGGACTGCCCCGACCAGGGGTGGCGTTGGGTGCTTGGGCTGTAGCTGTGCCCGAGTGGACGGAACAGGGGTCTCAGGGGCTGGACCCCACACATCCCTGTGACTGATGGGGGCTTGCGGCTCCATCACGTGGCCTTCAACTCCCCTAAATAATGTGTCTTCTCAACTTCGGGGCAGAGAAGGCAGGGCCCAGCCCCTCATGCCTCCTTCACGGCATCTCCGCCGCCCCTACCAGGCCCTGGCTACGGCACCAGCAGGCAGGCAGTGGGGCCAGACCAGTCTCCATTCCTCTGGGCCTCCGTGTCCCTGCCTGTCCCTCAGGGGGGATGGTCAACACCACACGCGGGGAAGACGGGCCGGGTGTCTGGCTGAGACCCTGGCCCTGTGGCCCGGTGGCCCGGTGGCCCTGTGGGCTGCTGTGTCCCCACCGTGCCCCTGTGGCCAACCTCCTCCGTCAGGGTCCAGCACTGCTCATGCCTAGAAGCCCGTACCCTCCAACAGGGGTCCTGGGAGCAGAGTGGGCGGGAATGTGCGCGGAGCGTCCGTCGGCCTGGCTCGTCCTCTCCCGTGACCTGAGCAGCCGCCATGGGCAGCCCTGCTCACGTGTGCCTCTGTGTGCCGAGGGGCAGCCTCTCCCACGGGAGCTTTGGCATGCTAGGGAAGGGGCGGGATCATTTCAGATCGTCTCGTGGCCACGTTGAAAAAGGGAAGAAGAGACAGGGCAGAATTAACGTTTATATTCTATAATCTCATTTAACCCAGTGTGTCCAAAGTCATTATTTTCGACATGCGCTGTTTCTTGAAGTGACCAAGGCATTGTGTCTAGGCTCTCGCGGGGGCAGCATGCTCCTTGGACTCACCGGTGTCTCGCCTCTGCCTGCCCTGGACGGGGATTTCACCACGTGACTCGCATGTGGCATGGTGACCGCCGTGGCTGTGGGGATGCAGACGTGGGCAGGCACTGTGAGGCGTGCAGTCTGGGGCCCTGCCCTGGGGGAGCTCCATGCAGCCCTCAGGAGTCGACCAGTCAGGCAGATGGGAGGCAGACCAGGCAGGGCAAACCGGAGGAGAAAAGGCGGGCGGCGTGCTCCCCCAGGGCCTGGTCCGGCTCTGGGCGTGTGGACTCCGGGCAGAAGTGACAGCTCCTGATCCTGGCTCCACACCATCGACCTCCCAGAACCTGGCCCAAGAGACCATTCTCTTTTCTTTCTTTTTTTTCTAGACGGAGTCTCGCTCTGTTGCCCAGGCTGGAGTGCAGTGACGTGATCCAGGTTCACGGCAACCTCCGCCTCCCTGATTTTCCTGCCTCAGCTTCACGAGTTGCTGGGAGTAGGCACACACCACTGCACCCAGCTACGTTTTTTTGTATTTTTGGTAGACAGTGCTTTGCCATGTTGGTCAGGCTGGTCTCGAACTCCTAACCTCAGGTGATCTACCTGCCTCAGCCTTCCAAAGTCCTGGGATTACAGGCATGAGCCACCCTGTCTGGCCTTCTTTTCTCCTTTAGAGTCAGGGTCTCTGTTCCCCAGGCTGGAGTGCAGTGGCGTGATCCAGGTTCACCGCAGCCTTAACCTCCCAGACTCCTCCTGCTTCAGCCTACAGAGTACCTGGGACTACAGGTGTCCACCACCATGCCCGGCTAATTTTTTTTTTTTAATTTTTTTGGTGGAGATGGGATCTCGCTACGTTGCCCAGGCTGGTCTCAAGCCCCTGGGCTCAAGTGATCCTCCCGCCTCGGCCTCCCAAAGTGCTGGGACTGTAGGCGTGAGCCACTGTGCCCGGCGTAAGGGGCCGTTTTCTGGTCGTTGAGTCCAGCACCAGGACGTTGCTTTCCTGGAAGTGTGCTCTATCTGTTTGCCGGGATGGGGAGGCAGGGGCCGTGGGGGGGCCACCTGGTGGGCTGTCTCCGTGACGACAGCAGCCCTGAGGCGGCCTGGGGGGAGCCGCCTTCCCTGTGGCTGAGTTGCACCCCTGTATCAGGGCCGTCATGGGGGCTGCACACGGTGCAGCTGCCTGCGTGTGAAGTGTGTGTGACGGTGTGCATACGTGTGCATGCGTGTGGTGTACCACGGGGTGAAAGCAGGGTCAAGAGAAAGCGAGACCCACAGCGTTGCTGTCCAGAGTCACAGGGGTCCCCACAGCCGGCCTCAGAGAACGTTCCACAAACGGTCAGCACCTCAGGAAAGTGCTCACCCTCCCAGACCCTCCTTCCCATCCTCTCTGCATCGTGGCCCCATGAGAGCTTTTATAAAGCACGAGCCCAGACACTGGGGCCTATCGCGGCCACAGCACCTGCATCCAGCCAAACCTGCCCAGACCCAGAGACCACGCTGCCCCAGGACCAGGGTGACCGCAGGACAGGCAGAGCCCTGAGCCGCAGGCCATGCCCCCGGCGTCTGCTCACTCTGCACCGCGGGGGCAGCCCACGGCCCTTCTCCACCTCTGGCTCATCCTTGGCATGAGGAGGGGCTTCTGCCCAGGAGACCCTTGTGTTGGAAAGGTCATTGCCTCAGACCCATCCTTGTGGGCGTGGGCCCCTCCCACCCCTAAGGGCATGCTTGTGTCTGAGGGGGGCGGGGGGGCAGTGTTTGCAGCAAGAGGGTCGTTCAGCTTCCGCTCACTCCAGCCACTGGCCTCCTGGGCCCTGACCTCCACCTGCCTGATTTCCAGCGTGGCCAGACCCATGGAGCCGGGGCTGGGTCTCAGCAGTGCCTCCCACCACCTGCCTGCAGGCGGCCCCAGTAGACGGGAGCAGGGCGCCTGGGAGGGAAGCTGGGCCCCTATCTCATTTTCAAAGTATCCAAAGTTAGGGAACGGACAGCCCGGCCCCGCTCACCACTCCTGGGCCATTAGCAACGTGAACGGGTCCCTGGTAGGGGAGGTTAAGAGGTCATGAGCTGCCTGCCTCAGTCTCCCCGGGCCCGGCCCCACTCACCACTCCTGGGCCATTAGCAACGTGAACGGGTCCCTGGTAGGGGAGGTTAAGAGGTCATGAGCTGCCTGCCTCAGTCTCCCCCGGCCCGGCCCCGCTTACCACTCCTGGGCCATTAGCAACGTGAACGGGTCCCTGGTAGGGGAGGTTAAGAGGTCATGAGCTGCCTGCCTCAGTCTCCCCCACTTTAATTGTGGGAAAATATACAGAATATTTATCATTTTAAGCATCCTGTAAGCTTCAGTGGTACTAGTGCGCTCACAATGCCACGGGACCCTCACCGCCAGCTGGTTCCCAAACATTCTCATCACCCCAAAAGGAAACCCCACTCCTGCTGGCCGCCACTCCTCCCCTCCCCAGCCCGCACAGTCCCCGTCTCTGTGAACCTGCTTGTTCTGGACACCTCGGATGAAGGGGACGGGGACGGGGCCACATGTAGCCCTTGCGTCTGGCTCTGTCACTTGGCTCCCTGCACTGGAGCCTGGGGGAAGCCGCCTTCCCTGTGGCTGAGTTGCACCCCTGTGAGGAGAGACTCTGTGTCATGTGTCTGCTGATGGACGCGTGGGGTGCTGCCCTTCGTGGTTGTGGTGAAGCGTGCATTCAGCAGCCGTGCGCACTGGTGGCTTCTGTATGGACCGATGTCCTCATTTGTCTTGGTTGGATTCCTAGGAGTAGAATCCCCAGCTCACCTGGTGACTCTGGGTGTAATTTGTCCACAGGGATTCAGGGGATAAATGCGCCGTCCCGGTGGGCAGGGGGCTTGGCCTCGCTGTCACCGGGTCTTCCCGCAGGCCGGTGAGAGCCGCCTCCCCACGCCTCTGACGGGGTGGTGCGCTGGCCCCGGGATGCACGCGGCTGCTGAGGTCGCTGGTTCAGGGACGCCCGGGGTTGTTTGCACAGCAGCGGCCGGGCCGCCTGCAAGCTGCCGTCCTGTTTGATTCATCAAACAGTGGTCGGATCTCTGCGGCACCTGCTCTCTGCCCACGTGGCTTGGCCGGATTCTGTACCTGGTGTCTCTGCTTCTACCCCTGCCACCCATCCCAGGCCCATCTTGCACTTGGCAGCCAGATGCGTCCCGTTAAAGGCCAGCACAGCTCCCCAGGGATGGAGCTGAGGTCCTCATGGGGCCTCCAAGACCACACACACTCCCCTCCCGTCCGCCACCTGCCTCGCTCCGCCTGCCTCGCGGCTGCTCACCATGCAGGCTGGCGGCAGCACGGGGCCTTTGCACTGCTGGCCCCCGGGCCTGGCACGCTCCCCCCACACCTGCACGGCTCCCACCTTCCCTCCTTCAGCTCTTGCTCAGACATCACCCTTCAGTGGCTGCCCACCCACCTGCCCACCCGTGCCCCTCCCCACTGCCACGTCTCCCAGCCTCGGCCGGGGGTCCCGTACGTTTGCACAGTATTCCCGGGCTCCCCTCTGAGGGCAGCCCCGTGGGGCAGGGCTTCATCTCTCTCCTACTGCACCTGACACGGGAGGCTCAGGGCACAGGCACCCCACCGGGTGGGTGACAGAGCCCAGGGTCGCCCTCGCCTGCCGGGAGAGGGTTGTTTGCACAGTGGCTGGGCTGCCTGCAAGCTGCTGTCGTATTTGATTCCACAAACAAATACATCCCCTGTGTCCACTTTCCAGCCCTGGGGCTTGTCCATGGGTCTCGCTGTGTAGGGGCAGCTGGACGTTGTGGCCACAGAGGCAGCTTGGAGTGATCTGACCCCTCAGCAGACGTGGCCTTGGGCCCGCTCCACCTTGTCATCGGCCACAGCAGCACTCAGAGCCCCCAAGGCCAGGGGGTGGGAGAGCATCCCCTCAACCACAGGATCCCAGAAACGCCCCCTCCAAGGACAGCTGTGCCACACACCGAGTACGTTGCTGCCCGGGCCCCAGTGCTGCCAGCAAACCATCCCAAACTCAGAGGCGTGAGGCCACCCTGGCGGTGCTCGGAGACCCTCAGCCCAGAGTCGGGCAGGGCCCCGTGGTGGCCGGGGTCTCGGCCAGGTGGCCTTGGCGGCTGGGGCTCAAAGGCTCAGCTTAGGGGTGCCAGAGGCTCCGTCAGCAGCGGTGGGTGCCGGGTGTCGCTGCCTGTAGACAGAGGCCTCCTCGAGGCCCTCCGTGTGGCCCCCACTTCAGAGGACGTCCCATGCTGGACAGGCTTCCCCAGGTCAGCGTCTGTGCCTTTTCTAAGCTGACTGCAGTGTCACGTGGCCCTTGCAGCCCAGTGGGAGAGGACCGATCCCACGTCCTGAGGGAGCAGGTGGGAAGTCTGTCTGACCTGACTTGGGGTCAGCGAGAGCGGCCTAGGGGGTGTAGGCTCCCCGGGGAGGGGGAAGGCCAGCTGGGCCTCCGGATAATCCCAGGCAGTGCCGGCCGCCCAGCCTCCCTCTGTGACAGCTGAGCCCCCTACAGCTGCCGCCCAGCCCTGCCCACCCTGGAGCAGCACAGAGATTAGCGCCTGTGGGCTCCATGCCAGGCTGGTGTGGACCCCGTGGCCAAGGCCGCTGTCTCCCTGGGCGCCCAGCTCTGACCTCATGAAGGGTTGGGAGGCGGTTGGGGAGGTCCCTGGAGGAGAACAGATGGAGCCTCCCTTCCCCAGCCCCTCCTCCCCCCGTGGGACTCGGCCGCGCGGACATCCCGGTGTGGATCCACCGAGACCATCACTGCTTCAGTCTCCAAATCTGAAAATGTTGCTCTTAACGTGCAGTCACTGCCTCGGAAATTCAGTCCCTCCCTCCTCGGACCTGCCTTGGGGGGCGGGCGCAGGGGACAGACTGGAGCTGCAGGGCCTCACAGCCTGGCTGCGGGGGCTCGGGGTCAGGATGTGCCTCCAGGAGTAGCCAGGGCCCCGGTGTCCGGCTGCCTCGCCGCAGGCGGGGGGTCCGTACTGTCTGGGGAGGTCCGTGCCCTGTGACGTGATGGACCCGACTTGTCACATGGAGCTGGCCTGCAGGCTGGCATCCCTGAGCCCGTTAGGCAGTGATTGTGCTCATTCATCCCCTTGGCAAATAGTGATTGGCGCCTGCTGTATGCTTGGGGCTGCTCCGTCTGGGAGAGACAGAGATGAAGGCGGGGGAACAGCGATGGTGTTGCCCCCCAGGGCCACGGTGGTCGACACCAGCTTCTCTGATAAAAGCACGTGGAACTGAGGCCTGCAGGACGAGGGAGGGCTGTGCACGCCAGGCCTGAGGCAGGAGTGTGCCCCACCTCCAGGACCAGCATGGAGCCTCGTCTCAGAGAAAGGGGATGAGGGCAGGGAGGTGGCGGGGGCCGGACGGGCTGCCCTGCTGCTCTGAGCTGAGGCATGAGGGATGCGGCGTGGAAGGCCATGTGCACCGAGGCACTGGCCCGCTCGGGAGGGAGGGATTCCCAGCAGCCCCTGCGGTGAACGCCTTCGTCCAGCTCGTCCCTTGGGAAGATCCTGCCCGCGGGCCTCCCAGCAGCCACACGGTGTGGGCGGCACTCACCCACCCTGTCCTGGCACAAAGCTCCTTGGCTGACCCAGGCCCACCTGGTGTGACGCAGGACAAACCTCCGTGTCACAGCCCCGAGACTTGGCCCAGTGACCGACCCCGAGCAGGAGAGATGAGAAGAGAGGTCGCTCGACCTCGACCCCCGAAAACTGTAGCACAGGGCAGAGCAGACCCCGGCATCTCGGAGATGAGGCCGGGACAGACGCCCCCAGCCCGCAGCACCCCAGGTCCCTGGGAGCACTCGGGGGTCCTTCAGCGGTGCGTTGTGCAGGCTCGTCCCCTGGACGTTGGAGGAGGAATTTGTCTCACCTGTCAGGTGCCGGAACTCCCCTGCATGGAGCCCAGGTTCGCTCCTCGCCTCTGGGAATGAGGCTGGGCTGTTGGAGGCACAGTCTGCCCTCGGAAGCTGACTGCACGGCGGCTGCAGCAGGCTCTGCCAGGTTTCTTCAGGGACCGTCCCTCCTGGGAATTCACTCACTGGCCGCACTGCTGCGGACTAACCCCTTTCACAGGTGGAGAAACTGAGTCCGCCCAGCGCCCACCAAGTGCTCCCTGTAGAAATCACGGGGGCCTCCCCCGCCTCATGGAGCTGACCTTCCAGGGGCCGAAGGATGGTGCCAGCTTGAGGCTGCGGCCTGTGGGAGACAGGAAAGCCTTGTCCCTCTAGTCCTGGTCCTTGTCAGCCTCTCTCAAAAATCATTGTAAACACGTTCACACGGGCTCTGACACGTGGAGGACGGCGCGGTGACCCAGAGCCGGCGTGGGGAGGACGGCGCGGTGACCCAGAGCCGGCGTGGGGAGGACGGCGCGGTGACCCAGAGCCGGCGTGGGGAGGACGGCGCGGTGACCCAGAGCCGGCGTGGGGAGGACGGCGCGGTGACCCAGAGCCGGCGTGGGGAGGACGGCGCGGTGACCCAGAGCCGGCGTGGGGAGGACACTGCGGTGACCCAGAGCCGGCGTGGGGAGGACGGCGCGGTGACCCAGAGCCGGCGTGGGGAGGACGGCGCGGTGACCCAGAGCCGGCGTGGGGAGGACGGCGCGGTGACCCAGAGCCGGCGTGGGGAGGACGGCGCGGTGACCCAGAGCCGGCGTGGGGAGGACGGCGCGGTGACCCAGAGCACCACCTCATCCTTGCTGACTGGAGTTCCCCATCTGCAGCCTGGAAATCCCACGAGGGCAGCTCTGAGCCCCAGGAGAACACGTCACCAGGCTCCCCGCACGCAGGGGCTCCCAGCGGGCGGTTTGGCCGACAGTGAACACTGAGGGATGGTCCTGAAGAAGCTGGAAGCCTGCGGTGCCCCTGGCACCCTGGAGGAAGGAGCGCATCCAGCCGTGTGGCTGCCGGCCGGTCTGGAGCCTCTCCCAGCCTGTTTCTCCCACCGTAAAGTGACCACGTGCCCCACGGCTAGCCTCAGAGCCGTTCTGCTGGGAGGAGAGCAGCCCTCGGGCACTGCCTGGCACAGGAAGGGCCTCCCTCCCAGCAGAATGTTCCCTGGGGGCTGTTTTGACACAGCCGCACCACCGTCTGGCCCCTGCAGACCTCCTGGAGGCTCCTCGAGAGCTCTGGGTGGATGAGTCAGGGCACCCGGAAGGCCCACTCAGGAGGAGCAGCAGAGCCGGCCCCTCGCGGGTCTCCCCAGCAGCTGCCACCCCAGCTGTGGGTGCACTGTGCCTGTGCCTGGCCCATCTGCCTGCCTGGCACCTTCCCAAGACCGGCAGCTGGGAGAGGACCAGTCAGGGCAGGGCTGGAACCCGGGCTTCTGCCCACTGTGGACACGGCTTGCCGCTCCAGGGTCAGGGAACGCCATGTCCAGGACGAGGCTGTGCTGTGTGACCCTGAGTGGGCCCCTGTCCTCTCCTCTGGCTCCCTCTTGGGCTGGTGCAGACCTGAGACGCCTCGCAGACACAGCAAGCCCTGGGCTTGGCCACAGTGACCGGTGGCTTCTGGTTTCTTTAGGGTCCGTCACTGCCCGACTGCCCTGTCATCACCCTCGAGGCTGGTGGGAGCGTGACTCTGTGACCTTTGCGGAGAAAGCGCTCGGTGAGGTGGGAGGAGATGGCAGCAGCCTCCATCGGCCCAGAGCTGTGGGCGGCACTCACCATGACAGCCCCTGGTCAGGTCTAAATTCAGCAGGCGGTTCCCTGCACCTGCTCGGCCCAGGCACCTGGCTGTCCCTGCTGTGTCTGGCCAGTTGGGGCAATGGGTGAGACTGGCCACATCTGGGCAGCAGACGCTGTCTGCCAAGTGACCCTGTGCTCCCAGTCGTGGGGCCTCTGCCTCTGAGGAGCCACGAGCCTTGTCCTGAGCCACCTTAAGGACCAGTCCCTGCGTCCAGATGCTTCGAGACCCCACGGCACAGCATGGAGAGCCACCGTGGCTGCCCCGCAGCCACCACTGGGCCCTCCGCCCGCCCTCCTCCACGCGGCCTCCTCCGCCCGCCCTCCTCCACCCCGCCTCCTCGCCTGCCCTCCTCCGCTTGCCCTCCTCCACGCGGCCTCTGTCCCTGCTGACCTGTCTGCCCATTGCTGGACCCCCTCTCTAAGGCCATCTCAGCCATCGCCCCGAGAGCCTCATTCTTGCTGCCTCCCTGGACTCCAGGCGCCTCTCCATCCATCTCAGCAGAGTCTCGCCGCCTCGTGGTCAACGGCCCTGCAAAGGCAGGGCCGGGATGGAGCTTGTGCAAGGGCCTGCTTGGTCCTGTGGCCTAAGTGGCCCCTCACTTGGGCGATTCTCAAGGCACACAGCACACTCCACATCAGCACAGCCATTGCGGCTCCCAGGGAATGGGGGGATGGCAGGGCCCAGAGAGGCCAGATCTTCACCCAAGCTCACTGGGACTCAGCCCAGCAGGTGCAGCCCCTCCAGGGTAGCCACAACCAGCCCCTGCTGCTGGGGGTCGTTGCTTTAGGCCTGGCTGGGTCGCTGTGACGTTGCCTGACCACACCCCACCCACACCCCCACCTGGCGGGGTCCCTGTGCACCCTCAGCCTCAGGTCCCAGGGTTCTAGGGGTCTTCCCAGTCCTTGCACTGTGGTGATCTATGCTTTGAAGTCCTGGCCAGTAAGCCTGCGCTCCTCCCTGGGCCCACCTGTGAGGGAGGACAGTCCTGGGGGTGGGTTCCACATTCTGGCCTCCCCCAGAGCCTCCCCAACCTAGAAGGTGGCGGCATCTGGCCCAGGAGCCCAGCGCCTGCGTTCCAAAGCCGACCCCCATGTCAGGCCCTTCCCACGCTGACAGCAGGAGCGGCAGATGCTGAGCCGAGTGGTGGAGGACGTGAGGCCTGGCCTTCCTCCCCGAGCGCGCTGCTCCAGGGTTGGGCTGTGAGGAGCCTGCAGCCCCTTCCCAACTCGGCAGCTCCCCAGCTCACACAGCAGGAGACGTGCTTGGTGCTCAGACTGGATCGAAGGCCGCAAACAAACAGCCCTTCCGATGGCAGTGGGTGCTGTGGGTAACACGGCTGCCAGAGGTCTGAGAGGCCCCCCCTCAGACTGAGGTCTGTGTACAAGGTCCCTGAAGCTCAGGGAACCTTGAGGCAACAGGCTCAGCCTGGAGGCCTGCCTGGAAGGGGAGGCGGGCAGGGGCAGAAGCCCCGAATCCTCACGTTTGTGGGAAGAGGAGGTGGTTCGGGTCCTCCCGTTTCGCAGGGAGAACGCCGAGTCCCAGCAGGGCCGGCTCACTCACCCACACCAGTGGACGCTGACTTCAAACCCAGAAGCCGCGCCCCCACCTCGTCATCCTCCAGCGAGGTCTCAGCACGTGACAAACTTCTCTGCGTATCTCCCTCCACATTCAACACAGTGGGGAGACTTGAGGTGTTTGGGGAGACCCGGCAGGGGCCAGGCAGCCGTGTACGGGAAGGCACGGCGCTGCGTGGAGCCGGCTTGTCGGGGTCGGGTCCAGCTCCGTCCACCCCGCTGAACGCCTTGGGAAGCCTTCCCCTCCGGGCCCGGTGGGAAGAGTGAGGCTTCTGTTCTCGTCGTGGTCACATCACACATCAGCCTTCTGGGAGGGCTGGAGGGTTAAATGAGTGAGTATTTTGTCAGCCGCGTGAACCACGCAGGGGCAGAGCCTGTGCTGTGGGAACACCGGTGTCGCTGTCTCGGACGTGGGGACAGGATTCCAGGAAGGGGCCGGCCAGTGGGAGGGGTTTGGCCAGGAATGGGCGTGGCTTGGTCCCTGTCCAGGCATTGGTGCATTCTTGACCCCCGCCTTCAGGAAGGCCTGGAGCCCAGCCCTTGTGTGTGGTGGGACGTCAGCCTCGGGCACCAGCGTGGCCGGGCCCTGGGCTGGAGGCTTCTTCTCTGTGCCTCGAGAGGCAGACAGCATCTAACGCCCCAGCGCTCGGAGCGTCTCCCCGCACCGCGCCCGCGCCCGCGCCGGTGGCCCAGACAGACAGGATGAGTGCATCACAGCACTCCGCCCTCAATCCCACCGAGCAGCACCGGGCTTCCTGCGGAGGGTCCTCGCCCTGCTGCTGGACAGGACTGTCACTCTGGCTCTGAGAGCCCAGCCAGCTCTGGCCACCTCTGCATCCTTAGGCTGCAGAATCCTAGGGGAAGAGCAGGGCCAGCTTCTCTGGGGGCTGTTTTCTGGGAGGAATGGGGTGTCCTCTTGGGTGAAGACGACCCTCGGGATGCCCTTAGAGAGACCTGGGGCACCCCCACCCGCAGTGTGATGCTGGCCGGCCCAGCCCCTGAACGCAGCTCCTGGGACATCCTGGCCACCCCACACATTTGGTGGCATCAACACCAACCCTGAAATCACAGCCCTGGGTTAACGACTCACCTGGCTCGTCCCCATGATTTAACCTGGGACAGGCAGGTGCCTCTGTGGCCTCAGCTTTGACATCTGTGAACAGGGAGTCAAATGTTCCGCGCATAGGGGTCTGGGGTGAGGCGGGGAGAGGCGTCTGCATTCCCCACGAAGACGCTTACTGAACAGAGCAAACAAAGTCATTACCGCGAAGGCCATGGTGCCTATGGAGGGCGTCCCAGGTGCCCCCGAGGAAGCAGCTTCAAACGAGGGGCTGCAGCCTCGAGGCACCCAGCCCCTCAGGTGTATGGCTCCATACATGGAGCTGACACGATCCTCATTCCCAGGGGTCCTGCTTAGGGTCACTCTGATGCCCCCATCGCCCCAGCAACGGAGCCTTAATCAGGGCTTCCTGGACAAAATCCAGGCCTCTCCCCCACCTTCCCTCCCTCCCCCAGGAAAATGTGGCCCAGGAAGTAAGCAGCGTCCTGAGGCGCCCTTCCCTCTGCCCCAGGGGTAGCAGGACCCACAGGCAGAATCCAGGGGGCTGCAGACGGAGAGGGCCGGGGTCTGGACCCCCACCAGGGAGATCCCTGGAAGAGGGACCCACTCGCCGCCCTGGATCAGGAAATCCCGGCTGGCAGGGTGCCACCACCTCCCTGCCACCCCATCCGTCACAGCCAGACACACTTCTCATCCTGCCAAGCTGGGGTGGGGCGGCGTGGCACGGGGAGGATCGGCTTGGCTTCCCGCTCCCCTGCCATCCTCTCTGCTGCCTGCGTGTAATTAACAGAGTAATTAAAAACAGGATGAGTTAATTGGTATTCATTTATGTGGCAGATGTTTTTAATTGAGGCAGGAAACGATTTACCTGTTTACATCAACAATGGCAAAGACAAGCTTGTAAAACACGTTTTTAAAAATATCTTCCTCCCCCTTCCTAAAAAGAATTGAAATCGCTTGGTCTCCTCTGCCCCAGGCCTCGGCCCTGGGAGAACTGGGCAGGCCCTGCCTGAGGGAAGGCCCAGGGTGGGGGCTGAGCAGGGAGGTCGGCCAAGAGGAAACATCTGTTGAAGAGCTTTGCCTCGAGCAGCCTGTTTTCCTTAAATTCAGAGAAAGGATGTGTTGTTCCAGGTCGTGAGGACATGGGGCGGCCTAGGGCTGCTCTCCAAGACGCCTCCCAGTGACTCCGGCCTGCTGGCTAATGGAGCCCCCTGGGGAGGGGCTTGGCCTCCGAGAGGGCGGGAGGCTGCCTCAGGTGGGCCTGGCTGGAGGAAGACCACCCAGCTGGGGCTGGCGAGCAGGCGGGGCGGGGAGGGGCGGGGGATCCAGTCCTCCTGGCAGAATCTGGGAGCAGGCAGGTGTGGCTGCCCCCCCAGGGAGGCAGAGGCCGCCGTCGGCCACCTGCGCCTTCGGTACCTTTGGCACTGCGTGGTGGGCCCCTGCCACTCCATCACCAGGCACCACCTGTGGCCATTGGAATGTAAATTAATTAAGATGAAATATTTCTGGCCGGGCGCGGTGGCTCACGCCTGTAATCCCAGCACTTGGGGAGGCTGAGGTGGGCGGATCACTTGAGGTCAGGAGTTCGAGACCAGCCTGGCCAATACGGTGAAACCCCACCTCTACTAAAAGAAATTACAAAAATTAGCCAGGCATGGTGACATGTGCGTGTAACCACAGCTCCTTGGGAGGCTGAGGCACAAGAATTGCTTGAACCTGATAGGCGGAGGTTGCAGTGAGCCGAGATCCTGCTGCTACATTTCAGCCTGGGTGACAGAGCGAGACTCCATCCAAAAACTGAAAGATAAAATGTAAAATTGAGTTCTTCCCTCATAGGGCCTCCTTTCTCGCACTTGGCAGCCAGGTGGGGCTCCGGCAGCTGTCAGGGCCTAGAACATTCCACCCCTGCAGAGGCTTCAGTGGCCAATTTCACGTCCCTGGGGTGGGAGGACGGCAGGCCCCTGATGCACAGAGCCTGACCTTTCACCGGGAACGCCCACCCCGGGGAGAGTCATGAGTCCTGAGCCGAGTGCTGGGGAAGCCAGTGGTTCACACACCAGCACTCATTGAGCACTTGCTGTATGCCTGGGCTTGTGAATCACTTGGATTTTCATTAATGCTCATGCTGTTTCCGGGGCTAACTCCCAAGGGAGGAGTTACAACTGTCCCCTTTGTGCAGATGAGGAAACCGAGGCCCAGTGGATCGCAGTGTGGGGCGGGGTCTGAGGCGGCCCCAGACCTGCATTGCAACGGCCTCCACGGATTAAGAGGAGCAAGGCTGTGGCTTTGACAAGGCACCATCCTTTGCCTTTGCTTTTAGAGTAAATGTGCGCCAGACTGCCCGTGCTCAGAAGGAGCTGAGGTGCCGCTCGTGCACTCGGCGGAGAGGCTGCTCCGGGTGGGAGGGAGCCCCCGCCCGGCACGCCGTGTGCCACGCTCACAGCGTGGAGAATTCGAGGAGTGGGTTTTGCCCTCGCGATGATGGCCGTGGGCCCTGGGCTTTCTACCTGTAAGGTTGAGTGGATACTGGGCTGTGGGGATGGTGCCTGAGGCGATGCTGGTGACCCCGCCAGCCGGCACCTCAGACCTCGCTCCGCACCAGCCCTGGAGGCAGGGTGGCCCCAGCTTCTCGTTGCTCCCTGGGCCATTTGGCTGACCTGCCATGGAACTTCCGGGACGTTGAGAGACTTCTCATGGCAAGAAGACAGAATGTTCTGGGCCGGGGGCTCTGGCCTGGGCATAGCTCTGCTCTGCCCTCCCGCCACCCAGCCTCCCGTGCGGGGCTCACCACATAAAACTGGCAATGCACTTTGGGAGGCCGAGGTGGGCGGATCACGAGGTCGAGAGATCGAGACCATCCTGGTCAACATGGTGAAACCCCGTCTCTACTAAAATACAAAAAATTAGCTGGGCATGGTGGTGTGTGCCTGTAATCCCAGCTACTCAGGAGGCTGAGGCAGGAGAATTGCCTGAACCCAGGAGGCGGAGGTTGCGGTGAGCCGAGATCGCGCCATTGCACTCCAGCCTGGGTAACAAGAGCGAAACTCCGTCTCAAAAAAAAAAAAAAAAAAAACTGGCAACGCATTTTGGGGAGTCGAGCGGGCTGCGCGCTTGGAGCTGAAGGCCTGCGCCAGTGTTGTGTGTGTCCTCGACGGGAGCCCCAGCCCGTCTGGGAGGTGAGAGAGGCAAAGGCCTCCCAGGGTGTGGCTGTGACCTGAGTGTGGTGCGGCTGGTTCCAGGGGCAGTCCCAGCCCGCCCGGCAAGGGCAGGAGAACCAGGCACCTTCTGATGCCCGGGCAAGAGGACGGGGCCCATGCCATGGTGGGGCCTTCTCCCGGGCTTCCCTTCAGCCCCGGCCTGCAGGGGTCAGTGAGGGCCCAGGTCGGTGCCTCAGCGTCAAAAAACTGAGAAGGGGCATTGGCACCAGGGAGGCCACGCTGTCTGTCCGCATGAGTCACTCCCTGCACAGCCTGGCCACGCCAGCTCACGGGACATCCACGTGCATGGGGGAAGCCCCAGGGCAAAGCCAGCCCAGGCTGCCCAGGCCGGGGAGGCTGCCTCTCAAGTCCTGTGAGGCTGCTAGGATTTTCGGGTTTCATGTGCACCGTCTCCTGGGTCCCTCCGCGCCTGGGTCCGAGGGCATCGTGGCCCAGCGCCCTCGTCTACAGGCATGTATTGTGTGTGCACATCACATGTCGCACTCATGACGCTGCTGGGAGAAACTTCTGGCACTTGAGGGAGAACATTCTCCATTTGACACCTGGGGGGTGTACCATGAGCCGCCAGACCCGGATTATTCTCTAGTCCTCCCACACGGGCAACAGCATGACTTTAAACATGGCAGTTCCTCTGCAGAGTTCAAGGTGGTTCGCACTCAATTGGCGCGTTTTTTTAAACAGCGACAACAGGCTGGGAACCAGTTAAGCCTCCCTGGCGGCTGAGGAAAATCCCCAGAGGGCCTGGCTTCCCAGACCCTCCGCAGACTGCTGGGCCTTCCCCGCCAGCCCAGCGAGGGGCTCCGCTGGCTCTGCACGTGGGAGGGTCCTGTTCCCAGGGCTGTGCCACCTGCGTGTCCCCGGCATCCCAGCCTTTGTGCCCTCCCTGGGCAGGCCCTCCCCTCTGCCTTTCTCCCCTGGTGTCCCTGGCATCCCAGCCTCCGTGCCCTCCCCTGGCACAGGCCCTCCCCTCCGCCTTTCTCTCATGATGCCAGTCCTGCAGCCTTTAGAACTGGGTGTGGCATCGCCTCTTCCTGGAAGGTTCTCTGGCCCTCGCTTGTCTGGGGCCGACTGTGGGACGTTCTGCTCCGCACCTAAGCCCAGGCGCATAGCTGTGCAGAGGGCGGGCTGGCTAAGTCATACCTGCAGCCCCAGCCTGGGGTCAGCCGACAGCCGACAGCCGACAGCTGACCAACTCCTTAGAGTCCGCCAGTTCGCCTCCTTTTTCTTTTTGGTTTTTTTTTGAGATGGAGTCTCGTTCTGTCGCCCTGGCTGGAGTGCAGTGGTGCAGCCTCCTGCCTCAGCCTCACAAGCGGCTGTCTTTTTCTAAAAGAATCCCTGCTACTGCGCCTGTCTAGTAACCGATGTGACGTGCGTGACCCTCCTCTCCGCGGCCCCTCCGCCTAACTGTCAGGTCTCCATCCCCAGGGGCCACAGTGAGGAGGGGCCTGTGCCAGTGGCCAAAGGCATTTTCAAAAATAAATCTAGGATGTGGTGTAAGATAAAGGGCTGGGAGGCAGAGAGGGCAGGCAGAGGACCCCCCACCCCTTCCCTGCCCAGCCCACCCACCGTCTCCAGTGGCCGCCTCTTGTTCCTTCCAGAGAAGCTCTGTACGCAGATCAGACGACTCTTACTCAGGCCGGGGCGCTCCGCAGCCATTCCTGACGTCACAGTCTTCACTAGAGAAAATGCACACGTGAAAACCCACTCCACGAGGACACACACACATATGTGAATGCACATGTACACACAGCCACATTGACACGTGAGTGCACACACATGGCTACACACCCATGCACACTCACATGCCCACATACACCCCCATCTACACATGCGTGCACACGTTATAAACGCATACGGATACATAATCGTGCACACATGAATACAAACGTGCCCATGTACACGCACACATGAATACAAACATACACCCAGATGTGAGTGCACACGCACGCCCATGTACACACGAGTACATGTGCTCAAGTGCCCACACGCATGAATACACACGTACACCCATATGTACACAACTGCACACATACACAGATACATGCCCATGCACACAGAAGTACACACACATGCACCACATACACATACATGAACATGTGAGTGCACGCATGTTATACACTCACAGATACACGTGCACACGAGTACACACATGTACCACGTACGCACACATGAATACACGTACGCATACACCCACATATACATGTGAGTGTGCGCACACGAATATACACCCGAGTACACACATGTGCCCACATACACACATGCATGAATACAAATCTACACATACACCTACGTATACATGAGTGCACACACATACCTACACAAATGCACACACGCACACACCCCTGATGGATGGATGGAGGGCACTGTGATGCTCCTGAGACAGGAAGGTGTCAGGGAGTGGCTCAGAGAGGGCAAGGGTCTGACTGAAGCAACCAGCCACACAGCCCACCAGGCCCCCCACCCGCCCCGTGACCAGCCACACAGCCCAACAGGACCCCCGCCCTGTGACCAGCCACAAAGGCCACCAGATCCCCCACTCACCCTGTGACCAACCACGCAGCCCACCAGATCCCCTGCTCACCCTGTGACCAAAGCTGGTAGGGCCCCTACCAGCACTGTGACCCATAGCCCACCAGGCCCCCCTCCTGCCCTGTGACCAGCCACATAGCCCACCAGGCCCCCTGCCTGCCCTGTGACCAGCCACATAGCCCACCAGGCCCCCCACTCACCCTGTGACCAGCCACATAGCCCACCAGGCCCCCCGCCCGCCTTGTGACCAGCCACACAGCCCACCAGGCCCCCCTCCCACCCTGTGACCAGCCACAAAGCCCACCAGGGCCCCTACCAGCGCTGTGACCAGCCACAGCCCACCAGGCCCCCCTCCCGCCCTGTGACCAGCCACAAAGCCCACCAGGGCCCCCGCTCACCCTGTGACCAGCCACACAGCCCACCAGGGCCCCTACCAGCGCTGTGACCAGCCACACAGCCCACCAGGCCCCCCGCTCACCCTGTGACCAGCCACACAGCCCACCAGGCCCCCCTCCCGCCCTGTGACCAGCCACAAAGCCCACCAGGGCCCCTACCAGCGCTGTGACCAGCCACACAGCCCACCAGGCCCCCCGCTCACCCTGTGACCAGCCACACAGCCCACCAGATCCCCCGCTCACCCTGTGACCAGCCACACAGCCCACCAGGCCCCCCTCCCGCCCTGTGACCGGCCACACAGCCCACCAGGGTCCCCACCCTGTGACCAGCCACACAGCCCACCAGATCCCCCGCTCACCCTGTGACCAGCCACACAGCCCACCAGGCCCCCCTCCCGCCCTGTGACCAGCCCACCTGTCTTTTGTGCTTGACCCCAGCCCCCCACCCCCATGCTGCCTGTGGGGTTCCTGGAGGAGCTATCCCTCCTCTGAGTTGAGGTCAGGCTGGAGAACTCACTCAGATGGGCAGACCCAGGGCAGGAGGCCTCTACTCAGCAGTTCCTGCGCCCCCAGCCCCGTCTCCTCCCCACACCCACACCTCCTCCTGGCAGCTGCCCCAGCACACACATCCTCACCCGGAAACCATGTCTGTCCGCAGGCTGGCTGCCTCCCTTGGTGGCTTGGGGGCACGAGGACTAGAGAAGGGACTGGCGGCACTCAGGACTCCCAGGGTTCCAGGGCCGGTGCTAGGTGAGGACAGCGCCCCTTCCTCCTTCTGCCCCTGCCTGGCCTGGCAGCCACACCCTGACCCCCACCCGCCCCGGCAGCAGGCAGCCAGATGGCAGGGCCGCCGCCCCCCGGGCTCTCAGGGCGTTGCTGTTGGCAGAGTGCAGCCCAGCAGCTGGGCAGGGAATGTGCTTCCTCTGTGTGCGGCCGTGGGGCGAGCAGGCCCCAGACATCTGGGTCCCATTTGTGGCCTTTTGGGGAACAGGGAAGATTTTAGCTCCAGCCTCTGAGCTCACCGCTGTCCCCCAGCCCCTCCAGGCTTCGCGTGACCTCCAGGGTGCTGTAGAAGACCAGTCCCTGGGCACCGTCCTCCGGGTGCAGGGCAGAGGTCGGGGCACCTTGGATGGCTTGGGGCTCTGGGCTCAGTGGCTGAGCCAGGGCCAGGCTCAGACTCACCCTGGACGCTTGAAAACACGGCAAGAGCATGGTGGCTGCGACCGCGTCCTGCCTGCCGGGGTCCACGATCACGCCTCTGGCCTCGTGGGCTTTCCATGCCTATGTTTATTGCCAGAGTAGAAGCTCTGCTCTGTCATCTTGGTTTTCTCTCACGGGTCATCGTGTCAATAGAGAGCGTCCTGTGACATGGTTTTTGCGAGTAAACGTACCCTTGCAGCCCAGCACACAGAAGCCTGCAGCCCGACAGGCTTCACAGAGCGTCACACGCGCAACCACAGGCCTAACCGACAAACGTTTTCCGACCTGCCCCCGAGGCCCCTGGTCCCCGTCTGGTCACTCCGCTGTTGGGAGCCACCACCCTGATCTCCAGCATCACAGAGCGTTACCGCCTGATTCTGAGTTTTCTAGAAACGGACTCTCGCGCACATGCTCTGCAGGGCCTGGCTGCCGTGTCTGTGAGACCGTGTGCAGGGCCGTACTCGGTGCCGGTCCTTCTTCCTTGCCGCGTCGTATTCCACCGTGTGGCCGTGCCGCAGCCGCGCGTCCCTCCACCTCAGCGCACCCTTGCTGAGGAGGTGGCCTGAGCAGTTCCCGCTCGTTGCTCTGGAGGCGTGAGCGTGTGTTGGCTCTTCTGCTGGTTCTGTGCCCAGGAGTGAGCCAGCTGCACCCACAGCTGTGACTGGTCCAGTCAGCAGATACCAGGAAACAGCTTTCCAAAGGTAATGTGTGTGCCCAGCCCTCTCTGAGGAGGTGCCGTATTTATTGTTTGTCTTTCTCATAAACGGTGCTGTGATCAACGGCCTTGTGGGCCATCGTTTGTGCACACCCTGGTTATTTCCTGAGAATGCGGTCGTGGAATCGCTTGCCCCAGCCGAGACCCCAGCACAGAGGAACGGGGAGTGGAGCAGCAAACGGCGAGGGCATCCTTGGCATCTGAGGCCTGGTTCGGCCGGAGATGAAGTGGGTCACTGCCCTTCTCCAGCTTCCCAGCCGCCCTTTCGGCATGTGTGGAATTTGGTCGTTGGTCTCTCGGGTCTCTTGCAGCTCTGATATGTTGAGATTCTAAGTGCTGAAGTGTATCAGTCAGCTACTGCTGTGTAACAAGCCGCCCTCAAGCGGTGGCTCAAAGCATCCACCATTCTTTGGCTCACAGTTCTTTAGCTTGGCAGTTTTGGCAAGCTCGGCAGGGTGGTTCTGGGCGCGGCTGGGTTTGCTGGCCAGTCTGCAGTCAGCCATGGGGCAGCAGCTCTGCCAAGTGGCTGGGCCGACCCTGCCCGGCATGTGTCTTATCCTGAGTGTGTTCACGTGGGGGCCCCACAGAGGGCTAGCGAGGCTGCCGCTGGCGTCGACGCTCAGGGTTGTCTGACATCCCTTGCGCCACATCCTGTCCCCAGCCAAAGCAAGTCCCCCAGTCAGCCCAGATCCAGCGGGGGCAGGGAAGTGGACCCTGCCTCTCCACGGGAAGAGCCAGAATCACATCAAAAGGGCAGGGGCTTGGGCGGGAAATCAAGGCCATTAGCAGGAAACATGCCTCGCAGAGGAGGGTCCCAAATAATCAGGACCGGCGCCCCCGAGCCCCTGCCGCAGGACAGACTCAAGAAGCTCTTGGTCCTCAGACGCACCCGCGGGAGGGGTGTTCCCCCGCTTAGTGAATGAGGGGAGCGACTTGCTGGGCTCACAGGCAGAGGGGCAGGTCTTCATTCAAGCCTCGCCCAGGCTGTGTCCTGTGGCAGCGAGCCGAGCCATCCTCTTGGGCCTGCTGAGGGCAGGATGTCGGGCTGCCACTGCCGGGGAGGCACTTGGGGGCTTCGTCTTTATGGGCCAGTCGGCAAACCTTTATGCGATCGTACCACATGCCAGATGCTGTTCAGGTCCTGCCCTGGGGGAGACGGGTGTAAACCCGAGGACTCACACATACGGAGGCTTCAGGCACTGCCAAGTGGCCGGAGAAGGAAAACGGGTGACGTGGCGGAGGGCGCCGGGGGCAGGGACGCTTTGAGCCGGGTGGTCAGGACGTGGCAGAGGGCGCCGGGGGCAGGGACACTTTGAGCCGGGTGGTCAGGACGTGGTCAGGATGTGGCAGAGGGCGCCGGGGGCAGGGACGCTTTGAGCCGTGTGGTCAGGACGTGGTCAGGACGTGGCAGAGGGCGCCGGGGGCAGGGACGCTTTGAGCCAGGTGGTCAGGACGTGGCAGAGGGCGCCGGGGGCAGGGACGCTTTGAGCCGGGTGGTCAGGACGTGGCATAGGGCGCCGGGGGCAGGGACGCTTTGAGCCGGGTGGTCAGGACGTGGTCAGGACGTGGCAGAGGGCGCCAGGGGCAGGGACGCTTTGAGCCGGGTGGTCAGGACGTGGCAGAGGGCGCCGGGGGCAGGGACACTTTGAGCCAGGTGGTCAGGACGTGGCAGAGGGCACCGGGGGCAGGGACACTTTGAGCCGGGTGGTCAGGACGTGGCAGAGGGCACCGGGGGCAGGGACGCTTTGAGCCGGGTGGTCAGGACGTGGCATAGGGCGCCGGGGGCAGGGACGCTTTGAGCCGGGTGGTCAGGACGTGGCATAGGGCGCCGGGGGCAGGGACGCTTTGAGCCGGGTGGTCAGGACGTGGCAGAGGGCGCCGGGGGCAGGGACCCTTTGAGCCGGGTGGTCAGGACGTGGCAGAGGGCGCCGGGGACAGGGACGCTTTGAGCCGGGTGGTCAGGACGTGGCAGAGGGCGCCGGGGGCAGAGATGCTTTGAGCCGGGTGGTCAGGACGTGGCAGAGGGCGCCAGGGGCAGGGACGCTTTGAGCCGGGTGGTCAGGATGTGGCAGAGGGCGCCGGGGGCAGGGACGCTTTGAGCCGGGTGGTCAGAACGTGGCAGAGGGCGCCGGGGACAGGGACGCTTTGAGCCAGGTGGTCAGAACGTGGCAGAGGGCGCCGGGGGCGGGGACACTTTGAGCCGGGTGGTCAGGACGTGGCAGAGGGCACCAGGGGCAGAGATGCTTTGAGCCGGGTGGTCAGGACGTGGCAGAGGGCGCCGGGGGCAGGGATGCTTTGAGCCGGGTGGTCAGGACGTGGTCAGGATGTGGCAGAGGGCGCCGGGGGCAGGGACGCTTTGAGCCGGGTGGTCAGAACGTGGCAGAGGGCGCCGGGGGCAGGGACCCTTTGAGCCGGGTGGTCAGGACGTGGCAGAGGGCGCCGGGGGCAGGGACGCTTTGAGCCGGGTGGTCAGGATGTGGCAGAGGGCACCAGGGGCAGAGATGCTTTGAGCCGGGTGGTCAAGATGTGGCAGAGGGCACCAGGGGCAGAGATGCTTTGAGCCGGGTGGTCAGGATGTGGCAGAGGGCGCCGGGGGCAGGGACACTTTGAGCTGGGTGGTCAGGACGTGGCAGAGGGCGCCGGGGGCAGGGACGCTTTGAGCCGGGTGGTCAGGACGTGGCAGAGGGCACCAGGGGCAGAGATGCTTTGAGCCGGGTGGTCAGGACGTGGCAGAGGGCGCCAGGGGCAGGGATGCTTTGAGCCGGGTGGTCAGGATGTGGCAGAGGGCGCCGGGGGCAGGGACACTTTGAGCTGGGTGGTCAGGACGTGGCAGAGGGCGCCGGGGGCAGGGACGCTTTGAGCCGGGTGGTCAGGACGTGGCAGAGGGCGCTGGGGGCAGGGACGCTTTGAGCCGGGTGGTCAGGGAAGGCTTCCCTGAGTCAGGACATTTGCACCCGGCCTGAACAATGAGGAGACGGACATGCAGAGTCAGGGAAAGTATTCCAGCCGGTGCCAGGGCCCTGAGGCTGGCGGGAGGGATGGTGGCGCAGCCGGCGTGACTGGCCAGGACTGGCGGAGAGACCCCCAGCCCGCCTGTGCCATCGGGCCCCAGTAACACAGCGCGCTCCGTGCATCTTCTGCGTCTCTTTGGTGAGCCCAGGTTCACTTGCAGGGCGCAGCTGTCCGGAAGGGCTCCTTGGTCCTCAAAAACCCATGAAGGAGATTTCCTTCTCTCCTTGGGCCAGTTCTGCCTGGGGCCGCGTCGTGGTGCAGAAGGCCGGGTGGGCCCAGCCTGCGGGCAGAGGCGGCCTGTGGGCTCCCGTTAAATGGAGAGCCCTGGGCTGGGCCCGGAGGGGAGTTTCAGTGAGATTTTTGTGTGATACGGTTTAGCAGCACATCTGTGACACAGGGGACCTCCGCCTCCTTCCCTCACTGAAGGGATGCCCGGGGCACCTGTTCGTGGTGGTGATGGCAGCCTGGGCCCGGCCAGCCAACTCTGAGTGACAGAGCTTCCCCCACACGGCTGCGGGGTGGTCTTCACTGTTCCCCAGAGGCTCTCTGGTTGGTCCGTTTACCCAACACTGTTGCCCATGGTCACCCGTGGGCTGGCTCTGGGCACAGTGCCAAGGACGAGCCCCACATGAGCCAGCTCCATGCGGCCGCTGCGGCTGGATGGATGGCCCAAAGCATGACAGCTGGGTGGCTGGGGCAAGCGGTGTCATAGCTCCGTGCCTCAGTTTCCCACCTGCAAGTCGGGCCTCTCACACTGCATGGCTTGGTCTGTCGGCTGGGATTGAAATCAAAGATTGGTTTCAGAACCGGAGCTCCACTGCAGACCAGCTGTCAGCAAAGAGGAGTTTAAAAACCCGGGCGCGTGTGTGCTGAGGACAGGGCCTCCTCTCTGCCCCCTCGTCACGTGCCGGTCCCCAGAAGGAGGCTGCGTCGAGTGGGCCATGGGCCTCGAGGCGCTCTGTTCTAGGTGCTCCTCGTGAGCTCCTGCACCTCATCCCTCAGCGATTCTGTGGGGTGAATTCCATCCTCATTCCCATTTTACAGTTGAGAAAACTGAGGCCAGATTAGGACAAAAGCCAGCTCGGTTCCCGCAGGGAGGGAGAGCCTGAGGTTTCTGTTCCTCCCTGCCCCAGTCCTTTGACTCTCGAGAGATGCTGTCCCCATGGCAGGGTCACAGAAGTCACTCCACCCAGAGAGGCGCCCTGTCTTACCCGAGGGGAGCCAGAGACTCATACGCGTTTGGGGATGACCCCCATCCCGAGTTCACACAGTCGGTGAAGCGGGATGCTAACTGGCTTTCCAGCCACCCAGGCTTGCTCTGTTGCCATGGCAACCCGTGACCTCCATAGTCATCACCCACGGCCCCTGGGGTCAGGGTCCCTTGTTCCTGTCCATGGTGGGAAGGGCAGCAGGGGTCAGTTTGTGGGGCCAGAGTAAGGGTCTGCCCTGGGTCAGGCCCACGAGGACCAGGAAGGGCCAGAGAGAGAAATGGGACTTGGTTTCTTGTCCCTTGAGAGGGCAGGAGGGCCTTCCCAGACCGATGGGGAGAAGGCGCTGCCCCCTCGCGTTTATATGGCTGCTTACCCTCCAGGCAGGGAAGCCAGGACAAGCCAGATGTGGGGCAGCTACAGGGCAGCCCCTGAGGCTCTCAGGCTGTCTCACCCACCCCACATCCCCGCACTTGGCACAGCCCTGGAGGCGGGGGTGGGGGGCACCCGCTGTCCTGGGGTCTGCCCCAAAGGAGCCCCATGTCCCTTCACTTTGCCTTCGTCTTGGCCTGGGAGCCCCAGGTCTGGTGCTGGTCAAAGACCTTCTCAGGGCCCTTCCCAGTCAGCACCAGGTTCTCCTCTGTTTCACCTGCCCCTTGGGGGCTCCGGAGAGCGGCACAGAGACCCTGCCTCGAGGGCCACCCTGCACTGCTCACGCCATCTGCAGCTCACCCCGCAGCTCTTCCGGAGGTGGGAGGGTGCCGCCCCTGCCCAGGCCACCACGTGGCATGTGTTTGCTGAGCGCCTGCGGTGTGGGCTGTGCGGGCACTGCTGCAGGCTGTGGCTGACGAGGCAGAAAAGCCCAGCCCTCCTGGAGCTCACCTGGAGCGTCCACAAGAGAGAAAGAGGCGCAAGACAGGTGGGCTGGCCGGCAGAGCTGCGGGGAGAGAGCGCCAGGAGGGGACCAGGGCAAAGGGCTGCGGGGCTGCAGCCTCACTGGGAGGCCAGGCCTGGGGCACAGCGTAAGGATGAGAGGCCGACTCTCGGGGACCACGGGGACGCGCTTTCCCTGCAGAGGCCCCGCCATGCAGAGGCCCTGGGGCAGGTGCAGCCAGTGGCCGAGGCCCAGCCCGGGGGGTGCAGGGAGCCGGGCGGTGAGGCCGGAGGGGCAACCAGGCACCAAGCGAAGAAGGGCCGGGCTGCTCTGGTGCTGGCCGAGGGGCCGGGAAGCCGCCGTGTACTGCTCTTGGGAAGTGTGTCTGGGAGGGTGGCTCGCCCCTCTGGCTCCCCGAAAGCAACTGTCCGGTTTACCTTGGCCTGGGCTCACTGCACGGGATGGCGGTCCGGCCAAGTAGAGGGTGGAATTCGGAGGCTGGGGCTCCATTCCCGGCTCTGCCCCTCACTCACCGCGCAGCTGTGACCAGAGACCTAAGGTGACCTCACCCCTCGGGGCAGTGTGGGCGCGGGGTCGCCGATCTCCGGGGCCGTGAGGAGCGGGAAGGTGGCCGTGCATGGATGACCTTCGGGGTCTCCTCTCTGCTCATCTGTGCCTTTCCCAGATGGCCTGCAAATTCGGAAGGAAAATGAGCAGCTCGTAAAGTGGTGGCGTCCTTTGTCCCAGCCACCACCGGGCTCACACTGGATGGCCAGTGACTGCCCCGTGTGCATTCATGTCATTTCTCATCCCTGTCGCACAGATGTGGACACTGAGGCCGCCCACCCAGGCTGCAGCATCCAGAGCCCGAGCTCAGCCCCCCGATTCTGCACTTTTACACAGGGCCCATCCTGAGCGCCGGGAGCCCGGCCTGCACCACAGCCCCAGGAGAGGCTTTGCGAGAGGCCTTGCCGCGCCTCTGAGGCTGGGCTGTGGGGCATCCTGGGATGAGGGTCGGCTGGGCTGACCGGAGGAGAGGCCTGGAGCCCTCGGGACCTGTTGCAGGCTGGGCCCCCTCCTCCCGGCCTGCCTGCAGTCAGCACCGGCCAGGCCACAGACGATCCCCCTGCCCACGGGAGCATGTCCCAAACCCACGGGGAGGGTGGGCCCCAGAGCCAGGCGGCCTGGTCCCGAGCCGCAGTTTCTCCACCTGACAGCCTCCTAGACCTGCGGGGACGCGAAATGAGGTGATGTGCACAAACGCCCAGGTCAGGCACGGCACACAGAGGGACGTCATCGCCGGGGCTGCGCTGCCCGTGCAGAGGCCTCAAGGCAGTCACCTGTGTTACCTCCCAGCGTCCTGCGTGACAGTCACAGGAGGCTACGGCAGAAGCAGGGCCTGTGGCTCCAGAGCTGAGGAGGGCACGAGGCGGGGAAGGCCGTGAAGCCACGAGTTCCCCCCCCATGGAGGGTTCTGGAACCCCCTGGCTGGGAGCCCTGGCCTGTGGCCATTTCCCAGCTGGGCAGGGCGGGCTGGGCGCCCCGGGCGGACGCGGAAAGTGAAGGATGAGGGGCTGGTCCCGGCACATTCTGTGCTCTTTCCCACCCGCTCCGCCAGGCCTGGAAAGCGGCTTCCTCTGCCGGCTGCTTAGTGACATTTCGCTGGGAACTGGACGCGCCATCTGGGAAAGACACAGCCTCTCCCATGGGCCCCAGGGAGTGGCCTCCAGGGTCTGGGAATTTTCTTTTATAGAGTCTCTCTTCATTGTCCAGGCTGGAGTGCAGTGTCACGAATTCAGCTCACTGCAACCTCCGCCTCCCAGGCTAAAGCAGTTCTCGGGCCTCAGCCTCCTGAGTAGCTGGGATTACAGACACACACCATCACGCTCAGCTAACTTTTGTATTTTTAGTAGAGACGGGGTTTACACCACGTTGCCCAGGCTGGTCTCAAATGTCTGACCTCAGGTGATCTACCCCCTTGGCCTCCCAAAGTGCTGGGATTACGTGCATGAGCCGTGGTGCCCAGCGGGTCTGGGAATTTTCTTGATGGGTGGGAGCTCGGGAGGCAGATGAGGCTGCAGCCAGGGCTGGGGAGGAGCCGGCACCCTCTCCCCGTATTCTTCCTTTAGACGTCTTTGACCGGCTCCTGCATGCCCAGACCCTTTGGGGGAAGCC
This sequence comes from Aotus nancymaae, assembly GCF_030222135.1. NCBI lineage: Eukaryota > Metazoa > Chordata > Mammalia > Primates > Aotidae > Aotus > Aotus nancymaae. Next base: position 1,201,822 of record NW_026988510.1, read on the forward strand.
GCGTACAGGGAAACCCAACATCAGGGCACCCACGACTCAGCCGTGCCCAGAGAGGGACACATTGAGCTCGGAGCCAGTGCCTGAGCCATGGAGGGTCGGAAGGACAGGCAGAGCCCCTGTTCTGGGGTGGAGGAACAGACAATTAGAAGAGGCCGCCATCAGCCATGGGCAGGGAGAGTGAGGACGCTTGGCAGAGGCGGCGAGGCCAGGAGGGCCCTCCGTGGCTGGTGGGGAAGGGGCGACTGGGTCAGGCCACCTGGATCCACACCTGGCTCTCCCCATCCTTGGCCTATCTGTGCCTCAGTTCCCCCACTCTTACGATGGAAAAGTGTAGTCTCTCCGTCAGGGCCACGAAAGAGTCCGTGAAGATGGGCTTGGTCCTCTGTGCGAGACCCTTCCCCTCCAGGCGTCGGGGCCCTTCCCATCAGACTCCGCACCCCCTGCCCACCTGCCTCTGAGCCAGGACCGCAGGGCAGGGGCCAACACCCAGAGTGACCCCACGTACCCCAGCAAGAGGACCACAGTGCTGTCAGGACACACGTGCAGGACGTGGGAGGATGGCCAGGGTGGGACAGCAGGTGCCCCGGGGACCCCCTTGTGTGGGGCAGCCAGGCACGGGACCCCTCCCCGAATTCCAGGCTCCTTCTGCACAGGCAGTGCCGGACCCTCGCTTTGCCACAGCTGCTTTCTGCACGGGTGGAGCTGGGCCTCGGGGTCTGTTTGAAAATAAATAGGGGTGTCCTCGGGGACCGGGGGCCCCTTGCGGCTGACGTGGGGCTCAGGGATGCTGGAGGGCTCATTTCTGTTTCATGGGTACTTTGGGTACTGGAAAGAAACCCCCTCAGGGTTGGAACATCCGTCCTTACGCTCGCGCCTCAGAGCCCAGCCAACCCCGGGCACAACCCCAGATCCCTTACGGCAGCGAGCCACCCACCCCAGCCTCGAGTGCGAGGCAGAGTCCCTCCGGCCCATGTGACACCCACAGGGCCACATGTCCCACTGCTGCCAAGTCAGGGTCCAGGCTGGCTGGCGTCGGGCCAGCTTACCTCCTGGTGGCTGCTGTGTGTGGCCCGAGGGCGGCCGAGCGGGCTCCAGGCACACACTCTGGTGCTTCTGGGCTCTGAGTCCCAGAACAAGTCACTTGCCCTCTCTGGGCCTCAGTTTCCCCATCTAGAAAGTAGATGTAGTTATGGCGCCTGCCTTACGGAGCAGTGAGTAGAGGATGCTGGGAACAGGCCTCGGAAGCCGGGTTCCTCCATGACATCATCGGCCCTCCATGACATCATCGGCCCTCCATGACATCATCAGCCCTCCCTGACATCATCAGCCCTCCATGACATCATCGGCCCTCCATGACATCATCGGCCCTCCATGACATCATCCCTCCCTGACATCATCAGCCCTCCATGACATCATCGGCCCTCCATGACATCATCCCTCCCTGACATCATCAGCCCTCCATGACATCAGCCCTCCATGACATCATCAGCCCTCCATGACACCAGCCCTCCATGACATGACAGGAGGGGAGGTGACGGAGCCCTGGGGGAGAGCAGGTGATGAGTGTCAGGGAGTGGTGTGGACCGGTGAAGCCCCATGTGCAGTGGAAGCTGCTGGAGGGTCTTTAGCAGAAGAGAGACGATGTGCCCCCCACAGATGGCCCCGGCTGCTGCCGTGCAGACCCCTCGACTCCCTGCTGCCCTCACCCCCACTCCCTCTCCTTCCCAGGTCCCTCCTCAGGTCCTGGCCAACTCCAAGGCTATTTCGTTGGCCACAAATCCTGTTCCTCTAACCATCCGCACTCACCCTCATCTTCCCTGGGGTCCTTGTCGCTTTCTGCTTTCTTGAGTGGAGTCTGCGCCGGGGGCAGCCGCAGGAGCAGGTCGAGGCACACCTGGCTCCATGAGCCTCGGCCTGGTCTCCTTGCATGCCAGGCAGGGTGTGGGGACCTCCCCGTCATCACCCTGTCAGTCAGCTGGCTTCCTCCACACGTACAGAGGAGGAAACTGAGGCCCAGAGAGGGGAAGAGGCTCTTCCTAGGCCACACAGCCAGGAACACTCAGACAGGATTCAGCAAACCCCATGAGGTCCTATCACCTGCACGGCTGCCCTGCACGACCCGGGGTGGGGCCTGCAGAGCGGAGGGGAGGCCACCAGCCACTCCCCGGTGTGGTCCTCAGGCACAGGGCCTCCTGCCCCCGCAGCCTCCGTTCGGCCTCCGGTTTGAATTCCAGACCTGCTGCCTCTTTGCAAGTACCCTGAGCCCTGTGTACCATCAGTACACAGGGGAGTGTGTTGATGACAGGCCGGGTCTTGGAAGTCCTGTGGAGCCCGGCCCTGTGGGGGCAGCTCTGGGTCGAGGTTCAGATCCCAGCACGTGCGTAGATGACTTCACCTCTCTGAGCCTCGTCCCTCCTTGTAAAATGGGCTGATGGTAGTGTGACCGCAGAGTGTCCACGAGGATGACAGGAGTCATCGGTAGAGCCTCCCTGCGGTGAGCCGCTATCCAGGCCTCCTGGTAAAGGGACAGCTGCTGTTCTGCCCAAAGGGAACCCACGAGATCCCGACTGCCCAGGTGCCACAGGGCACCGTCTGCTCTGGCTTTGGGCCCAGCGTGTCACAAGCGCGCGGGCGGTGGCCCTAAACCCTTGTTGGATGACGACCGTGGTAACTGCTTGTGCCGAGGCCTGATAGCCCCACGGTCTCCTGGCCACCCTCTCAACCTTAGGAAACCTGGCGTGTCCGCCCACCCCACAAGCCCGCCTGGTGCCCGGTGCCAGCTCCCCGGAGGGGCCTCTCTGTGCAGCCGCTTCTGTTTCATTTGATTTTCAAGGCTCAAATGAAGCTGCCTCCGTGGGAGGGCTTCGAAAGGTCCAAACAGGTGGCATCCCCAGTGTCCTGGACCCGTGTCCCCAGAGCCAGCCTGGCATTTGAAGCTCCCAACCTCATCCCTGCCCGCTCCCTTCTGAGTGTGCCCAACCCTCGCTGGCCCAAGGGCAGCCTGGTCAGGATGGGAGCACCCCACAGGGACGCCCCACCACACTCACCTTCTTACACCCCACAGGGACGCCCCACATGCCCACCTTCCTGTGTTGTCACCAGGAACTGGCCACTGGCCCCACAGCTGTGGCCACACGTGTTCCCAGCCGTCAGCCTCCGGGCAGGTGGGTGGCCAGGAGGGGCAGGTGCCCCTCGGAGGGAGGCCGGTGGCTGTGTAGAGGGGACAGCAGGTACCGCAAGGCCTGGGCGGCTGCTTACTGGCTGCTTCCTCGCCACACTGTTCACCACACGCCAAGCAGATGGGGTACGGGGTGGAGGGGGCTGCTCCACTCCTGCCTGCAGCACATGGGCTGGTTACAGCTGGGCACTGCCACCCTGAGATGTCGGGCAGGACCTCAGCCTCTCTGAGCTTCTCCGCCCTCAGTAAAAGAGGCAGGTGGCAAGAGGATCAGGCCGGGTTTGCACAGCATTTGGCACGGGACAGCCATAAAAGCCATTTACTGGTCACCTTCCACAGAGGCCGGACGGCCCTGACCTCCAGGGCATCTCTCTGTCTGACAACGGTGCTGGGGCCCCTGGCATGGGGAAATGGCAAGAGAAGCAGGGGCAGCATCCACAGCTCACTAATGAAGGTGACAGACACCAGCCAACTGTGGCTTCATCTGCTCATGCCCTGGGCTGTGGGTGAGACCCCACAGGTGTGAGCAGCAGGGGGAGTGTGTGGGGCAGTGCAGGTGTGAGCAGCAGGGAGAGCGTGCAGGACAGTGCAGGTGTGAGCAGCAGGGGGAGCATGCGGGGCCGTGCAGGTGTAAGCAGCAGAGGGAGTGTGTGGGGCAGTGCAGGTGTGAGCAGGGGAAGCGTGTGGGGCTGTGCAGGTGTGAGCAGGGGGAGCGTGTGGGACTGTGCAGGTGTGAGCAGGGGGAGTGTGTGGGGCTGTGCAGGTATGAGCAGCAGGGGGAGCGTGTGGGGCAGTGCAGGTGTGGGCTGGGGGAGTGTGTGGGGCAGTGCAGGTGTGAGCAGCAGAGAGAGCGTGCGGGGCAGTGCAGGTGTGAGCAGCAGGGAGAGCATGCGGGGCAGTGCAGGTGTGAGCAGCAGGGAGAGCGTGCGGGGCCGTGCAGGTGTGAGCAGCAGGGGGAGCGTGCGGGCCGTGCAGGTGTGAGCAGCAGGGGGAGCGTGCGGGGCCGTGCAGGTGTGAGCAGCAGGGAGAGCGTGCGGGGCAGTGCAGGTGTGAGCAGCAGGGAGAGCGTGCGGGGCCGTGCAGGTGTGAGCAGCAGGGGGAGCGTGCGGGGCCGTGTAGGTGTGAGCAGCAGGGGGAGCGTGCGGGGCCGTGCAGGTGTGAGCAGCAGGGGGAGCGTGCGGGGCCGTGCAGGTGTGAGCAGCAGGGGGAGCGTGCGGGGCCGTGCAGGTGTGAGCAGCAGGGGGAGCGTGCGGGGCAGTGCAGGTGTGAGCAGCAGGGGGAGCGTGCGGGGCCGTGCAGGTGTGAGCAGCAGGGGGAGCGTGCGGGGCCGTGCAGGTGTGAGCAGCAGGGGGAGCGTGCGGGGCCGTGCAGGTGTGAGCAGCAGGGGGAGCGTGCGGGGCCGTGTAGGTGTGAGCAGCAGGGGGAGCGTGCGGGGCCGTGTAGGTGTGAGCAGCAGGGGGAGCGTGCGGGGCAGTGCAGGTGTGAGCAGCAGGGGGAGCGTGCGGGGCAGTGCAGGTGTGAGCAGCAGGGGGAGCGTGCGGGGCCGTGCAGGTGTGAGCAGCAGGGGGAGCGTGCGGGGCCGTGTAGGTGTGAGCAGCAGGGGGAGCGTGCGGGGCCGTGTAGGTGTGAGCAGCAGGGGGAGCGTGCGGGGCCGTGTAGGTGTGAGCAGCAGGGGGAGCGTGCGGGGCCGTGTAGGTGTGAGCAGCAGGGGGAGCGTGCGGGGCCGTGCAGGTGTGAGCAGCAGGGGGAGCGTGCGGGCCGTGCAGGTGTGAGCAGCAGGGGGAGCGTGCGGGGCCGTGCAGGTGTGAGCAGCAGGGGGAGCGTGCGGGGCCGTGCAGGTGTGAGCAGCAGGGGGAGCGTGCGGGGCCGTGTAGGTGTTAGCAGCAGGGGGAGCGTGCGGGGCCGTGCAGGTGTGAGCAGCAGGGGGAGCGTGCGGGGCCGTGTAGGTGTGAGCAGCAGGGGGAGCGTGCGGGGCAGTGCAGGTGTGAGCAGCAGGGGGAGCGTGCGGGGCCGTGCAGGTGTGAGCAGCAGGGGGAGCGTGCGGGGCCGTGCAGGTGTGAGCAGCAGGGGGAGCGTGCGGGGCCGTGTAGGTGTGAGCAGCAGGGGGAGCGTGCGGGGCCGTGTAGGTGTGAGCAGCAGGGGGAGCGTGCGGGGCCGTGTAGGTGTGAGCAGCAGGGGGAGCGTGCGGGGCCGTGTAGGTGTGAGCAGCAGGGGGAGCGTGCGGGGCCGTGCAGGTGTGAGCAGCAGGGGGAGCGTGCGGGCCGTGCAGGTGTGAGCAGCAGGGGGAGCGTGCGGGGCCGTGCAGGTGTGAGCAGCAGGGGGAGCGTGCGGGGCCGTGCAGGTGTGAGCAGCAGGGGGAGCGTGCCGGGCCGTGCAGGTGTGAGCAGCAGGGGGAGCGTGCGGGGCCGTGTAGGTGTGAGCAGCAGGGGGAGCGTGCGGGGCCGTGTAGGTGTGAGCAGCAGGGGGAGCGTGCGGGGCCGTGTAGGTGTGAGCAGCAGGGGGAGCGTGCGGGGCCGTGTAGGTGTGAGCAGCAGGGGGAGCGTGCGGGGCCGTGCAGGTGTGAGCAGCAGGGGGAGCGTGCGGGCCGTGTAGGTGTGAGCAGCAGGGGGAGCGTGCGGGGCCGTGTAGGTGTGAGCAGCAGGGGGAGCGTGCGGGGCCGTGCAGGTGTGAGCAGCAGAGAGTGTGCAGGGCAGTGCAGGTGTGAGCAGCAGAGAGAGCGTGCGGGGCAGTGCAGGTGTGAGCAGCAGGGGGAGCGTGTGGGGCAGTGCAGGTGTGAGCAGCAGGGGGAGCGTGTGGGGCAGTGCAGGTGTGAGCAGCAGGGGGAGCGTGAGGGGCAGTGCAGGTGTGAGCAGCAGGGAGAGCGTGCGGGGCCGTGTAGGTGTGAGCAGCAGGGGGAGCGTGCGGGGCCGTGCAGGTGTGAGCAGCAGGGGGAGCGTGCGGGGCCGTGCAGGTGTGAGCAGCAGGGGGAGCGTGCGGGGCCGTGCAGGTGTGAGCAGCAGGGGGAGCGTGCGGGGCCGTGCAGGTGTGAGCAGCAGGGGGAGCGTGCGGGGCCGTGCAGGTGTGAGCAGCAGGGGGAGCGTGCGGGGCCGTGCAGGTGTGAGCAGCAGGGGGAGCGTGCGGGGCCGTGCAGGTGTGAGCAGCAGGGGGAGCGTGCGGGGCCGTGTAGGTGTGAGCAGCAGGGGGAGCGTGCGGGGCCGTGTAGGTGTGAGCAGCAGGGGGAGCGTGCGGGGCCGTGTAGGTGTGAGCAGCAGGGGGAGCGTGCGGGGCCGTGCAGGTGTGAGCAGCAGGGGGAGCGTGTGGGGCAGTGCAGGTGTGGGCTGGGGGAGTGTGTGGGGCAGTGCAGGTGTGAGCAGCAGAGAGTGTGCGGGGCAGTGCAGGTGTGAGCAGCAGAGAGAGCGTGCGGGGCAGTGCAGGTGTGAGCAGCAGAGAGAGCGTGCGGGGCCGTGCAGGTGTGAGCAGCAGGGGGAGCGTGCGGGGCCGTGCAGGTGTGAGCAGCAGGGGGAGCGTGCGGGGCCGTGCAGGTGTGAGCAGCAGGGGGAGCGTGCGGGGCCGTGCAGGTGTGAGCAGCAGGGGGAGCGTGCGGGGCCGTGTAGGTGTGAGCAGCAGGGGGAGCGTGCGGGGCCGTGTAGGTGTGAGCAGCAGGGGGAGCGTGCGGGGCCGTGTAGGTGTGAGCAGCAGGGGGAGCGTGCGGGGCCGTGTAGGTGTGAGCAGCAGGGAGAGCGTGCGGGGCCGTGTAGGTGTGAGCAGCAGGGGGAGCGTGCGGGGCCGTGCAGGTGTGAGCAGCAGGGGGAGCGTGCAGGGCCGTGTAGGTGATAGCTTGTAGAGAGTGCCCACCTTGTCGTTCTCAGCCACTGAGGCCCCGAAGCCTCATTGGGGGGTGGGGGTGTCCCAGGTCTTTCCAGCTAGCCTTGGCAGTGGCTGACCTTGACTTAGATGAATTGGGGATCAGAGGGGGTATAAACCCCTACCCCCTGCAAAAACTGCCACCGACGCTGCTGGCTCGGCCTCCAGGTGTCTGGGGTGCATCTGTGCTGCAGGCCCTGAGGTTAACCCGGAGGCTGTGTCCACAGGTCCTGTGCTCTGGGTGGCCCAGGGGGTTCGGTGTCCACCAGTCCCAGCCCCCCAGCACCTTCAGCACTTTCCGGCCCTCTCCCACACAGCCGGCCCTGGGCCGAGCTTCTCAGAGTTCAGGGAACCTCAGGCCACAGGGAATGTTGTTCAGCTGTGGGTTGTGCTGCATTGAGTGTCCTGGCATCACCACATACCGGCGGGCCACACTCGGAGAGGCCAGGCTTCGCCGTCCTGAAATCAACACCGCCTCCGTCTCAGCTGTCCTGCCCATCACCCGGGTGGAAGGCAGTTAAAACAGAGGTTCTGCTGCCCGAATGGCCCGCGTGCTGGGTTCTGCCTGGGCAGGCACTCCCTTCCCAGGGGAGCCTTTTAGCACGTGAAGGTGGCAGGGACTCTTAGAACTGTGGCTTCTGGGGCCGGAGCAGCAGCAGCCCCACCTGGGAACGTGGGAAATGCAGATTCTCCATCCCAGCCTGACCTGCAGCTGAATCAGAACTGGGGGAGAGGCTGAGGCCAAGCTGAACACCCCCCGGGGATGCGCATGGAGGCGGGAGCGTGGCACTGCTGCCTCGGGGCACTGCCCGCTCCCTGCTCTACAGAAACCTCAGATCTGGGGCGTGGCTTTCCCAGATCTGCCACACACTGAGGGCCCCGGCCCCAGCCCGGCGGCCACCTGAGGTGAGCTGACCCAGCTGGTTGTCCGGCCTGGCTCTGCCCCACGATCACCTGCAGGTGGGGCGTCCGCCACCTGTCAGGGCACCTGGGGCACACTGCTCCTGCTGGGAGCCCTCCTGGGCCTGCAGACACTCGGTGGGGCCTTGGCTGGGAACCCGTGGGGCTGCGGGCACTGGCCTCTGCACTCAGCCGGCTTCATCGCCTCTCTCTTTCGGTCGCAGCCCCAGTGGACAGGAAGGCTAAGGCCTCAGCGATGCCGGACTCCCCAGTGGAGGTGAAGACACAGCCTCGGTCCACACCCCCCAGCATGCCGCCCCCACCGCCTGCCACGTCCCAGGGAGCCATACGCCCCCCCTCCTTCACGCCACACACACGTGAGTAGCCCCTAGCCGGTGGCCGAGGGCCAGGTGCTTCAGGGGAGCCCCTCGTGTTGTTTGAAATCCTGAGCTTCCTGCCCTGAGCGTGACGAGCTCATGAGGCGTGGCCCGGAGCCCAAGCTTTGCAGTTCAAATCCCAGCCTCCCTGCTTCCCGCTGTGCAGCCCCGGGCCCACTCCTCGGCCTCTCGGGACCCCAGCTTCCTCGTCTGCAGCTCGGGGCCTCCCGGGGCTGTGGTGGGCCCAGGTGAGTCCACACAGGCCTTGCACCAGGGCCGGCCACTGTGCCTCAGGCTTTCTGCCTTGCTTGGCAGGCCCCAGGATGCCAGGCTCCATCCAGAGGGAACGTGGGACTTGGACGGGGCCAGGGGCTGTCCCAGGGTCACACAGCAGCTTAGCTGTGCACAGGACCCGCGGAGGGGCCGCAGAGGCAGCTCCGGCCCTGGAGGGCTCACATCCCAGGAGCTCCGCAGCCCGGCTGAGCACGGGGGCCAGGGTGGGGGCCTCGGAACGCTCTCAGGCCCTGGGCAAGGGGTTGGCCAGGCTTGGCGCACAGAGCCGCCGAGGGTGGGCCGTGAGGCTCTACGGGGAGGGAGCAGCCAGTTCTCGTCGCAGTCACCGCCGCAGCCTTGGCTTTAAGGACAGACGTCAGTTCCCAGTCACTGAGCCAGTCGCTGGGCAGGTGGGGTGGGCAGCATCCCTGCCGCTCAAGGCCGGGGTTTAGGAGCGTGTCTCTGTCTCCAGGGGTGAGACTGAGCCTCAGTGGACAGGAGGCTAAGGCACGAAGCCCCGCTCTGGGGAGGAGCCTCAGACTTTTGTCCTGCCGGCCCCGGGTCCCCCACCGGCCAGGAGGAGCTACTTCCTCTGTCCCTTTATGTCACAACTGTCCCTAGAGCACCAGGCGGCCATGGGCCAGGCCTGCTCCCCTTGCTCTGCCCTGAGGCCGGGAGGCCTGCTCCTCCAGGGGCTTTGGGCATCATCTCCCTCCCTCTGGAAAGAGCGTTAGCTGGTGGGTCCAGTAGCAGATTGAGGGCCCGTTTGTAGGACGTTGGCTCCGAGCCAGCCTTCTGACTTGATGGGGAATGGCATGACCCACCAGTGGGGTGCTCTCAGGCGTGCATCTCGGAGGCAGGTACATCCAGGAACGTGCCCAGCACTCAGTGGGAGCCAAACAGCCTCAAGCGCACTCCCTGCACCCGCGGGGGCGTCCATGTGTCACGGAGGCTGTACTCCTGCCCGGCCCTGCCTCCCGACTTCCGGGACACTGCAGTCACAATTGCACAGGTCCTGGAGGGCGTCAGGCCCAGCGTGCAGTCCCAGCTCTGCTGAGCTGGCTGCGGTTTCTAGTAAGAGGTTGGCTAGGGGAAGAAATGCTCAAGGGGGACCACGGGAGACACAGCCGTGGGTGCGGTGCCTAAAACGCCTGCTCCACAAGCATCCTCAGACCCCATGTCAGGGACAAATGCTGCGGGCTGAGCCTGGCTCCCCAGACCCTCAGGGGTGCGTCTCCTCACCTGCTCTTCCCCGTGTACCAGCAGCCCATGCTTCGAAGGAGCTAGTCTGGTGACCCGATGCTCCTGGCTGGGGGTGGGGTGGGACCAGCGGAGGCCCCAGGCTCTGCTTCTGGAAACCTGTAAACAGATGTGAGGGCAGCCGGCCTGCCCGGGGCTGGGGGTCCTTCCCGCCCACTCCGTTCTCAGCCTGCCACGGGATCACGTTTCTGGGATGAGGTCCCAGCTACGTTTAAGGAGCGTGAAGGTTAGAAGAGAGATAAGCGATGCTTTTTCTTCTCTGAGCTGACGCTTTAGTCCCACCGAGTTGGCAAGAGCACCTGTCTGAGGCTCTGGGCACCCTGAGGCAGCCTTGGGTTCATCCGAATCCACACAGTTCCCTGAAAGCCCGGTGGTTGGCTGTGCCCCTGGCGCTGGCTGGTGGCTGCCCTGGAGGGGCCAAAGCTCAGCCACAGAACCCTGACTGGAGGCTCTGGAGCCTCCCTGGGGATTGGCCTCTGAGCCAAGCTGATGGGAGACTGACCCCGAACGGCGGCTTGAGGCCTGAAGTTTTTCTTGCCCAGTGACTGCCTGGAGCACAGATTGATCTTGGAGTTGAAGCCGTGGTGCCGCTGTGGGGGCAGGGGGCGAAGGGAAGGAAGATAGGCAGCGGGGACCCAGACCAAGCTCCTCTAAAGCTGGGAGGACCCTCAAAGGGCTAAGGCTTTATCCTGGACTTGATTACCCCCATGACAGGGAACTCACTACCTGTGTTTACAGAGCTACAGCCTGTCTTCCTGTGGCCTTCACCACTAACTTCAGCTCAGACAGATTAGATCTTTCTTTCTTTTTTTATGTAATAGAGATGGGGTCTCCCTACGTTGCCCAGGCTGGTCTTGAACTCCTGGGCTGAAACGATCCTTCTGCCTAAACCTCCCAAAGTGTTGGGATTAGAGGCGTGAGCTGCCACGCCCGGCGGAGTCTTCCTTCCTGTTCAGTGCTTCCCCCTTCAGCGCTGACCCTGGGCTTTGTTTTAGAGACTCCAAGCTGAGTCTCAGGTCACTTTTAGAACATGCAGCTTTGGCCCAGGCCCCTGAGGGTGGCGCTGATGGGGTTGCAGACGCCGTGTGGGACGAGGGCGTTGAGAACAAGGGCCCCACCCCTGCCGATAGAGAAGCTGAGGTTCTTGTAGATTCTGGAACAGTCCTGCCAAAAATGGCCCTCAGAGATCACCCACTCTCAGAGAGGAAACTGAGGCCTGGACAGGGGAGTGGCCTGGCCCCAGGCGGCGACAGGTCCTGATCCCTAAAACCCTCTGAGAAGCAGGAACAGCGGGGCTGCGGGTCCCCTGCCCACGCCCCCCCTGACAGCGTGTCCTTCTTATTTTGCTTACAGATGGAGAGGACGGGCCTGCAGCGCTGCCCCATGGCCGTTTTCATGGCTGCTTAAAATGGTCTATGGTCTGTCTCTGTAAGTAAAATAACAAAAACCACAGGCCTCCCACCCTCTGCCGCCCCAGCATGGCCGCCCTGGGGGGCACGGCTCTCCTCCCTCGGCCTCAGCGCCCACAGCGTGGAAGGACATGGGAGGGCAGAGCCACCGGGGTCCCCGCGTCCCACAGACCCTGCCGCGCCAAGCTGCGGGGCCTTAGGCAGGAGCAGAGCGTCTCTGAGCTTCCTTCCCCAGCAGCATAGCCTGGCACCTGAGGCTGACTGCCACTGTCTAGGGAAGGGTGGGGCACAGTTTCTGGCCAGCATATAGCTCAGCCATTGCTAGGCCAGACCCCACCTACCCAGAGTCCCAGCTTCGAGCTATGACTTCCTGCCAGGGTGACCTTGGACAGGTACCACCCCGTGCCTCAGTTTCCCCACCTGTAAAATGGAAGTAATCATGGCACCCAGTGCCAAGGGTGATCTCCAGGAGCCGTGAGAGGATGGGGCCGGGCACACGCTGGGCACTCAGCAGACTTGAGTCTCCAGCAGATGTTTCCATCCACACGCGTGGGCCACGCAGTGTTCCGTGAGCACGGGCTCTTACCAGGCGGTGTTTGGAGTTTTGGTCACCCAGTCAGTGCAGCCGTGCTTGAGCCTGTGAGACAGACTCTGGTCCATCGCCACCAGCCAGCCTGGCAGCACGGCCCAGCTGTGGCGTCCGGGCCACTCCAGCTGTGAGGACGGCAGAGCAGTGTGCATCGTTTCTGCTGCCGTCTTTGCCACAGGCGTTACTCTGTGACGGGCCTGGCCGTGCGCCGGTGCCTGGTGGGCGGCCCCCGGACCGCGCCTGCTCTGTCCGTGGTGTGAACCTACGGATGATGATGATGGTGAATCCCAGCTCCAGGATGGCCTGTCCCGGAGTCCCCACAGCCAGGAGAAGGGGTGGCGGGAGGGGCTGCCTTAGGGAGCCTCTGCCCCGCCCAACCCTCCCAGCAAGGCCCTGAGGAGCTGCGGGGTGCTAGCGTGTGCCCCCAAACCTCAGCTGGGGACACGTGTGCGGTCTAACTTAGTAACACACCTGTTGTGGGAATAGAAGCACTTGTGCTGGGTTATTTTCGGCATCTCTTTAGCTGCTGAGACTGCCCGGCAGCACGGGAGGGAGTGTACGGGCAGGCAAGGGCGAGCAGGCCGCCGGAAGGAGCGGGCACCAAGGCTGGTAAGCGAACCTGCGGGAGGGCCAGGCCGGCCAGGGTGGGGGGCGGGGACCCGGCGTGCACCGTGGCGCACCCGAGGAGCCGCTGGAAGGTCCACGGTCCTGGGAACAGTCCCGCGTGTCCTGGAGAAGCCAGATCCCTACTGTGGCGAGGTCTCCCACGGTGACGGCGTCTCCTGGCCTGGCTGGGTGGCCGCAGGTGGCTGTCCTCAGTCTTGATGGGCAGTGTGTGTGTCACAGTTCACCGTGTGGCCAGTGAGAGGGAAACTCGGCAGTGCGGTGGGTCCTCCAGACAGAGCCTCCAAGGGCGCGAGACCAGGGGCCCGGCACATCCTGCGTTGGCACCCACTGTCCTGCAGAGGAGGGAAAGCCCCAGAACTCGGCACCTTTATTGGTGTCATGTGCTCCAGAGGGCTGGTGCGTCCATCCTGAGCCCAGAAAGGCGCTCCTGAGATCATTCAACCCCAGCGGGATGCAGAGAAGCCCCCCGCGACAGCCGCCCCTGGTTGAGGGGCATAGCCGCTCAGAATGCATGTGGAGGGACGCCAGAACCCCACGTGGGGGGAGGCCAGAACGCCATGTGGAGGGAGGTCAGAACCCCGCGTTGGGGGAGGCCAGAACACGCGTGGAGGGAGGCCAGAACCCTGCGTTGGGGGAGGCCAGAACCCCGTGTGGAGGGAGACCAGAACCCCACGTGGGGGGAGGTCAGAACCCCGCGTTGGGGGAGGCCAGAACCCCGCGTTGGGGGAGGACAGGACATGTGTGGAGGGAGGCCAGAACCCCACGTTGGGGGAGGCCAGAACATGCGTGGAGGGAGGCCAGAACCCCGCGTGGAGGGAGGCCAGAACCCCGCATGGAGGGAGGCCAGGACATATGTGGAGGGAGGCCAGAACCCCACGTTGGGGGAGGCCAGAACACGCGTGGAGGGAGGCCAGGGCATATGTGGAGGGAGGCCAGAACCCCACGTTGGGGGAGGCCAGAACACGCGTGGAGGGAGGCCAGAACCCCACGTTGGGGGAGGCCAGAACACGCGTGGAGGGAGGCCAGAACCCCGTGTGGAGGGAGGCCAGGACATATGTGGAGGGAGGCCAGAACCCCACGTTGGGGGAGGCCAGAACACGCGTGGAGGGAGGCCAGAGCCCCGCGTGGAGGGAGGCCAGAACCCCATGTTGGGGGAGACCAGAACACGCATGGAGGGAGGCCAGGACATGTGTGGAGGGAGGCCAGAACCCCATGCGGAGGGAGGTCAGCACGCCGCGTGGAGGGAGGCCCACAGCCCAGCAGCAGAGATGTCCCCACTGCGCAGCCACCCCATAGAAGAGGCCACGGCCACGTGTGCACTCAAGGTTTTGCGCCAACTCTGACCTTCAGTTAGTGGTTTTCAGAATTCTACTAGGTACGGGGCTGGTTATTGCCAACCCATAAAACCAGTGAGGACGGAGTGGTCCTGGCTGACCCGGGCAGTGCAAGGAAAGAGGGAAAGCAGGTGCAGGCCTGAGCCACCCTGCCACCACGCTGCCCTGCTTGGAACTCGAGGGCGGGGCTGTGTCTTTGTGGACGCCCTCACCACGCTGGCGCGTCTGAGGACCTCTGTGGCCCTTCTGGCCCCTCCTGCAGCTCCGGCAGCAGGTGACTGTGAGGCCCAGGGTGGAGAGACAGCAGGGTGGGCCCTGGGTCCCGGGGGAGGCCGCCACCGTGAGCGCATCTGTTCCGCCCTCTCCGCTGAGAACACCCTGAGTGCAGGGCTGGCCTTGCCCCTTCCCGCTGTGCCCGGCGCTGGCTGCCGGGGGTGGGAGGGGGTCTCGGGGAGCTGGGCCACCCTGCTGCATCTCCTCGGTGCCTCAGCGCCCATCTGCCATGCGGGACACACATGGTGACTGCACGGCCTGTCAAGTACGTGCAGGTGCAGAGCCCAGCCCAGGCCACAGCACAGCTCCCTCGCTCGGGAGGCGCCTCCCAGGTGCCATAGGACCGCGGGTCAGGAAGGCGGGAGCCACAGGCGGCTTCTGGGAAGGCAGAGTGCCAGGAGCCAAGGGCAGCCGCCTAAGGATTACTGGAGGGACACTTTGGAGAGGGCCGACCCCTCAGAGGACCTCTGTGAGGGACAGGCTGGTCAGTCACCCTTGGGAGGGTGCAACCTGGGGCCAACCCAGGCCTGCAGGGGCGGGTAGAAACGGAGGCTGTGCCCAGCGGAGCCACAGCCCAGGAAGGGGGCCACGTGTGGGCCCCCACGTCCTGTGCTCCCGCCCGTCCAGTCTGAGGCCACAACTGTCAGCAGGGGTTACCTCCCAGGGCCCAGGTCAGGATGGGCAGGGCCAGCTCGTCTAGGGGGTACACCAAGACCCCCACTGTCCAAGGCTCACAGAGTCAACAGCAGGTACCTGCTGGCTGCTCAGGAGCCGCCGCCCCAGCCCAGCGGCGTCCCCGTCCCGGGGGAAGGAATTTCTGCTCTTCCTCGGCACACACAGGCCCCACCAGGCTTCAGCCACAGGCGCGATCGTCCGGCTGGAGCCTCGGAGGAATTCGGCCCAGAGGGAGCTGGTGGCTCTGAGCTGCCCTGAGCCCCCAGACCCACTCTGAGCAACAGTGAGGGGACAGGACCCCCGGAGAGACGCGGGGCCACAGTGGAGCAAGAGAGACATGACACACATGTATATAATAGCCACGCACATGTGTGTACATGTGTGTGTGCGTGTGTGTACATGTGTGTACGTGTGCGTGTGTGTACATGTGTGTGTGCATGCACATGTGTGAATGCAAATGTGTGTGTGTACGTGTGTGTTGTACATTCATGAATGCGTGCAAGGGTGGTGAGGGGGTAAATGGAGGCAGGGAAGTGGAGGCCTCTCTAGGGACCGGGGAAGTGGGTGCCCTGTGTCAGGGAAGTGTCCACGTGCAGGAGGCGGGAGCCGGGTGTGAGTGTGCGCGGGGCTTCAGTGCTCCCCACAGGAGGAGCCGGCCGGGGCCTGTCCCCTGTCAGCAGTGGACTTGGGAGCCCTGTGGCCTCCGACCTGTCTGCAGAGCGTGGGGTCACCTCAGGCTCCTGACGCCAAGGGCACATCGCGTGCAGGTGGGCTGGGCATGGGAGGGCTGCCCTGGACTCCTCACAAGAGGCTTGGCCTTAGCTCTGTCACCTCGGAGAAGGGGCGAGGCCTGGCCCTGGGACTTTCCATAGCAGCCCAGTGTCTGCCAGGGCCCTGGAACGCTGACCCTGACAGCACAGCCAGCCAGGCAGTCACGTCTCAGTGGCCAACAGGCGGCCCTGTGGCAAGCTCATCAGCTGTCCCTTATGTCACCTGCTTGTCCTCCACACACACTGGCCTGTGTGCACACAGCCACCAGAAGCAGGACCCCACCAAGCATGTCCTTGGGTGTCCCAGTTCCTCTGCCCCCGGGACCCCGTTAGCTCAGGCACTGGGTCTGTGTGCAAATGAAGGCATTGCTGGGGCTGGGAGACACCTGTGGAGAAGCATTGCTGGGGTTGGGAGACACCTGTGGGGGAAGCATTGCTGGGGCTGGAATATACCTGTGGGGGGAAGCATTGCTGGGGCTGGGAGATACCTGTGGGGGAAGCATTGCTGGGGTGGGAGATACCTGTCGGGGAAGCATTGCTGGGGCTGGAAGATACCTGTGCGGGGAAGCATTGCTGGGGCTGGGAGATGCCTGTGGGGAAAGCATTGCTGGGGCTGGGAGACGCCTGTGGGGAAAGCATTGCTGGGGCTGGGAGACGCCTGTGGGGGAAGCATTGCTGGGGCTGGGAGACGCCTGTGGGGGAAGCATTGCTGGGGCTGGGAGACGCCTGTGGGGGAAGCATTGCTGGGGCTGGGAGACGCCTGTGGGGGAAGCATTGCTGGGGCTGGGAGACGCCTGTGGGGGAAGCATTGCTGGGGCTGGGAGACGCCTGTGGGGGAAGCATTGCTGGGGCTGGGAGACGCCTGTGGGGGAAGCATTGCTGGGGCTGGGAGACGCCTGTGGGGGAAGCATTGCTGGGGCTGGGAGACGCCTGTGGGGGAAGCATTGCTGGGGCTGGGAGACGCCTGTGGGGGAAGCATTGCTGGGGCTGGGAGATACCTGTGGGGGAATCATTGCTCGGGACTGGGAGATGCCTGTGGGGAAAGCATTGCTGGGGCTGGGAGATGCCTGTGGGGGAAGCATTGCTGGGGTTGGGAGATACCTGTGGGGGAAGCATTGCTGGGGCTGGGAGATACCTGTGGGGGAGGCATTGCTGGGGCTGGGAGATACCTGTCGGGGAAGCATTGCTGGGGCTGGGAGATACCTGTCAGGGAAGCATTGCTGGATCTGGGAGACACCTATGGGAAAGCATTGCTGGGGCTGGGAGATGCCTGTGGGGAAAGCATTGCTGGGGCTGGGAGATACCTGTGGGGGAAGCATTGCTGGGGCTGGGAGATACCTGTCAGGGAAGCATTGCTGGATCTGGGAGACACCTATGGGAAAGCATTGCTGGGGCTGGGAGATGCCTGTGGGGGAGGCATTGCTGGGGCTGGGAGATACCTGTCGGGGAAGCATTGCTGGATCTGGGAGACACCTATGGGAAAGCATTGCTGGGGCTGGGAGATGCCTGTGGGGGAGGCATTGCTGGGGCTGGGAGATACCTGTCGGGGAAGCATTGCTGGGGCTGGGAGATACCTGTCAGGGAAGCATTGCTGGATCTGGGAGACACCTATGGGAAAGCATTGCTGGGGCTGGGAGATACCTGTGGGGGAAGCATTGCTGGGGCTGGGAGATACCTGTGGGGCAAGCATTGCTGGGGCTGGGAGATGCCTGTGGGAGAAGCATTGCTGGGGCTGGGAGATGCCTGTGGGGGAAGCATTGCTGGGGCTGGGAGATACCTGTGGGGGAAGCATTGCTGGGGCTGGGAGATACCTGTGGGGGAAGCATTGCTGGGGCTGGGAGATGCCTGTGGGGGAAGCATTGCTGGGGCTGGGAGATGCCTGTGGGGGAAGCATTGCTGGGGCTGGGAGATGCCTGTGGGGGAAGCATTGCTGGGGCTGGGAGATGCCTGTGGGGGAGGCATTGCTGGGGCTGGGAGATACCTGTCGGGGAAGCATTGCTGGGGCTGGGAGATACCTGTCGGGGAAGCATTGCTGGGTCTGGGAGACACCTATGGGAAGGCATTGCTGGGGCTGGGAGATGCCTGTGGGGGAAGCATTGCTGGGGCTGGGAGATACCTGTGGGGAAAGCATTGCTGGGGCTGGGAGATGCCTGTGGGGGAAGCATTGCTGGGGCTGGGAGACGCCTGTGGGGGAAGCATTGCTGGGGCTGGGAGATGCCTGTGGGGAAAGCATTGCTGGGGCTGGGAGATGCCTGTGGGGGAGGCATTGCTGGGGCTGGGAGATACCTGTGGGGGAGGCATTGCTGGGGCTGGGAGATGCCTGTGGGGGAAGCATTGCTGGGGCTGGGAGACACCTATGGGAAGGCATTGCTGGGGCTGGGAGATGCCTGTGGGCAGAGTTTCTCAGGGTCAGGAGATGCCTGATCGAGGGTGGGGGCTATTGGTTCCGAACATCGTGGCAGAGGTGTGAGGGTAGCTGGCCTTTCAGGGGTATGAGCAGCTTCTCAAATCCCCAGTCTCCTTTGCCTCCAGCACGGGGGAACTGGGCTGTCAAGCCCCCAGTGTGTGGAGAAGCCGTGTCTGCCTGTTCACAGGGAAAACCGGAGCCAGCCTGGGGGGTCGGTGTCTCCCAGGCCTGGCGTAGGGGCCACACCCCTGCTGGGTGTGAAGGGCCTCACGTCAGCCCCAGAGCAAGTCCCAAGGCTCGTGCTGGGTGAGAAGCCACACTCAGAACACGGTTAACTCCACAGCCACCACCTTTGTGGGTGCCCTCGCGCCCTGGGGACCTGGTGCACAGGGCCTCACCTCCCTGGGTATTCACTTCCACATCTGTAAGGGGCTGTGTGTGACCCCTCCGAGCAGGGCTAGGAGGTCTGGCAGAGCTGCCCTGGGTGGGCCCGGGACTGCTGCTGTCCTCCTCCGTCACTGCTGTCCCAGTGTTGTCAGCGTCACTTCCACGTCCTCGCGTGCCTCACCCTCGCTCCCTTCCCTCCCGCAGTGATGAACGGCAGCAGCCCCTCGCCGACAGCCATCAACGGTCCGCCGTCCACACCCAACGGCTTCAGCCATGGCCCGGCCACCTCGTCCACAGCCTCCCTGTCCACACAGCACCTGCCCCCGGCCTGCGGGGCCCGACAGCTCAGCAAGCTCAAACGCTTCCTCACCACCCTGCAGCAGTTCGGCAGCGACATCTCCCCAGAGATCGGGGAGCGTGTGCGCACGCTCGTGCTGGGCCTGGTGGTGAGTCGGGCAGGGCCGGCCGGGGCCTGAATATTCCCTCCGTTTAGTGAAGATGCGGCACAGCCACCCCTCACGTGGGCTCCGTCCCGCCAACCAGGCGTGGGCCCACTCCCGCGATGCCCCCTGCACCCTCCCAGGCTTGCCCGGCTCCTGGGCTGCCTCCAACAGGGACCCTCCCCCTCAGGCATGGGCGGGACAGTGCTGGCTCTTGTGCTGAGTGGTGCCGACAAGAGGTGGGTTTTCTCCCCCGTAGAACTCGACGCTGACGATCGAGGAGTTTCACTGCAAGCTTCAGGAGGCCACCAACTTCCCTCTGCGGCCGTTTGTCATTCCTTTCCTGAAGGTAACGGCAAACCCAGTCCCTCCGTGTGAGGCCCCGAGTCCGTTCATTGCTAGCGTGTGATCAGGCATCAATCTTGGCCAACCCGGGACCTTCTAGTAACCTGGGGGAACGCTACTGACTAATCTGGGCCGATTCCTACTAGTTAAGGCCTGAAAATTAGTTAGCAGACCAGATGATTATTCAGCCACTAAATCCAGTGCAGGAGGCCGGGCGCGGTGGCTCATGCTTGTGACCCCAGCATTCTGGGAGGCGGACGTGGCCGGATCACGAGGTCAAGAGCTCAAGACCATCCTGCCCAACATGGTGAAACCCCGTCTCTACTAAAAATACAAAAATTAGCTGGGCTTGGTGGCGCACGCCTGTAGTCCCAGCTACTCAGGAGGCCGAGCAGGAGAATCACTTGAACCCAGGAGGCAGAGGTTGCAGTGAGCTGAGATCATGCCACTGTGCTCCAGCCTGGGTGACAGAGCAAGACTCTGTCTCAAAAAAAAAAAAAAAAAATGCAGTGCTGGGCAGGGCTGTCTGCTTCGGCTCTGGTTGCCGTTGGCTGAATGTGCTCACGCCACAGATGATGCTTGCGCATTAATGACGCGCCAGCGTGAGGCGAGGCTTGGGGACAAGGCCCAGGACGTGCGGCAGGTCCCTCCTGGAGCCAGCCTCCTGAGACCGGGAAGGCGCCCAGCCCACAGCCGCTGTCAAACTGCATGCGTGTGGTGGAGAAATATCCTGAAAGCCGCTTGAGCGCGGGCATGCTGGCAGGGGCCGAGGAGGAGGGCGGAGCTGGGTGCGGAGCCAGCCCCCGGCTTTCCAGGCAGCAGGAACTGCACGTGCAAAGGCCCTGAGGCATGGGGCGCCCTCTGGGCTTGAGGAACGGCAGAGGCGTCCATGTGACCGGAACAGAACGCGTGGCGCAGACAGCAGAGGCGAGGGCGGGAAGCGGCCTATGTGACAGGGAGGCGGGGGCGTCCGTGTGACCGGAACAGAACACATGGCACAGAGAGCAGAGGCGAGGGCGGGAAGCGGCCTGTGACGGGGAGGCGGGTGGATGAAGCGCTGTCAGGTGGAAGCGGGTCAGAGGTCACACCCAGATCGACTGTGGACCAGGGTGGCAGCACCAGGAGCTTGCCAGCCACACAGGCTCTCGGCCCAGCCCAAACCTACTCAGTCGGAGCCTGCATTTTCAAAGATGCCAGTCTGAGGAGCAGGGATTGTTTGAGGCCAGGAGTTCAAGACCAGTCTGGGTCATATGGCTACACCCCACCTTTTTTTTTTTTCTGAGACAGAGTCTCGCTTCGTCGCCCAGGCTGGAGTGCAGTGGTGCGATCTCGGCTCACTGCAGCCTCCACTTCCCGCTTTCAAGGGATTCTTCTGCCTCAGCCTCCCAAGTAGCTGGGACTACAGGTACCCGCCACCACACCCTGCTAATTTTTGTATTTTTCATAGAGATGGGATTTCACCATACTGGCCAGGCTGGTCTTGAACTCCTGACCTTGCGATCCGCCCACCTCGGCCTCCCAAAGTGCTGGGATTACAGGCATGAGCCACCGTGTCCGGCCACTAGACCCCATCTTTACAAAAACAATTAAAAATTAGCTGGGCATCGTATGCACCTGTAGTCCCAGCTACCTGGGAGACTGAGGTAGGAGGATCACGAGCCCAGGAGGTCAAGACTGCAGTGAGCTGTGATCGTGCCACTGCACTCCACCTGCGTGACAGAGTGAGACCCTGTCTCTGAATGAATGGATGAATTAATTAATTAATTAATCAAGCCAATGATTCCCACACACACATAAACGGGGCGGGCTCAGGTCTGCAGAGTCAGACGATCCTCTCTGCAGGCCTCACTTCCCCGAGACAGCTGCACATCTGTGAGCGGGAGTGGAGGAAAAGTTCCCCAAACCTGACTGACCGTGTGGCCCTCTCTGCCCAGCACGTGTTGGGGTCAGGGACTTGCCAGTGTGGCCACACCTGCAGGCCCACCCTGAGCATTGCCTACCCCGCTGCGGGCTCCGTCTCTGCTGGGCCAGGCCTCCCCTCAGGGGTGTAGAGGACAGAGCAGACCAGACGCCCCCGGCTCGAGCCCAACGCTGCCACTTAGCAGCTACTGGCACCTGGGCCAGGCCAGTTCCTCCGTGCCTCAGTTTCTGCGCCTGCAGAATGGAATCATTCACAGGCTGTTGGGAAGAATGGGGCCTCCACTCCTGGGCTCAGGGGAGTCTCCCACCTCAGCCTCCCGGGTAGCGGGGACTGCGGGGAGGGATGGCACGTTCTAGATTCATGTGGGACATCATCCCCGTCATCACCGTCCTGGGGTTTGAAGTGTCCCACAGAGGAGGATTGCTTTATAAGGATCTCTCACAGCCCTGGTGACCCGTCAAGGTGTATCATAGCACAGCCATGTTCCCGATTAGCAGGTGGGGAAACTGAGGCCCTTGGTTCCCCCAACAACCCCGGGTGGTGGAGAGATGGAGCCAGGGCTGAAACCTGGATTGTCAAACTGCAAACGCCACGGCCGTCACAGGGCACGCCCAGCGCGAGGCCCTCATTTCCTTCAGTCCCTCCCCAAGTGGACCCAACATCACACCCACCTCCACTCCCACCTTCCCTCCCTCTTCCACCCCCTCCCATCCCCCTGCTGCCCTCCCTCCTCCACACCCTCCTTCCTGCCTTCCCTCCCTCCTCCGCCCCCTCCTTCCTGCCTTCCCTCCCTCCTCCGCCTCCTCCCTCCTGCCTTCCCTCCCTCCTCCGCCCCCTCCCTCCTGCCTTCCCTCCCTCCTCTGCCCCTCCCTCCTGCCTTCCCTCCCTCCTCTGCCCCTCCCTCCTGCCTTCCCTCCCTCCTCTGCCCCTCCCTCCTGCCTTCCCTCCCTCCTCCGCCCCCTCCCTCCTGCCTTCCCTCCCTCCTCCGCCCCCTCCCTCCTGCCTTCCCTCCCTCCTCTGCCCCCTCCTGCCTTCCCTCCCTCCTCCGCCCCCTCCCTCCTGCCTTCCCTCCCTCCTCTGCCCCTCCCTCCTGCCTTCCCTCCCTCCTCTGCCCCTCCCTCCTGCCTTCCCTCCCTCCTCCGCCCCCTCCCTCCTGCCTTCCCTCCCTCCTCCGCCCCCTCCTGCCTTCCCTCCCTCCTCCGCCCCCTCCCTCCTGCCTTCCCTCCCTCCTCTGCCCCCCTCCTGCCTTCCCTCCCTCCTCCGCCCCCTCCCTCCTGCCTTCCCTCCCTCCTCTGCCCCCTCCTGCCTTCCCTCCCTCCTCCGCCCCCTCCCTCCTGCCTTCCCTCCCTCCTCTGCCCCTCCCTCCTGCCTTCCCTCCCTCCTCTGCCCCTCCCTCCTGCCTTCCCTCCCTCCTCTGCCCCTCCCTCCTGCCTTCCCTCCCTCCTCCGCCCCCTCCCTCCTGCCTTCCCTCCCTCCTCTGCCCCCCTCCTGCCTTCCCTCCTCCGCCCCCTCCCTCCTGCCTTCCCTCCCTCCTCTGCCCCCCTCCTGCCTTCCCTCCCTCCTCTGTCCCCCTCCTGCCTTCCCTCCCTCCTCTGTCCCCCTCCTGCCTTCCCTCCCTCCTCTGCCCCTCCCTCCTGCCTTCCCTCCCTCCTCTGCCCCCTCCCTCCTGCCTTCCCTCCCTCCTCTGCCCCCCTCCTGCCTTCCCTCCCTCCTCTGTCCCCCTCCTGCCTTCCCTCCCTCCTCTGTCCCCCTCCTGCCTTCCCTCCCTCCTCTGCCCCTCCCTCCTGCCTTCCCTCCCTCCTCTGCCCCTCCCTCCTGCCTTCCCTCCCTCCTCCGCCCCCTCCCTCCTGCCTTCCCTCCCTCCTCTGCCCCCCTCCTGCCTTCCCTCCTCCGCCCCCTCCCTCCTGCCTTCCCTCCCTCCTCTGCCCCCCTCCTGCCTTCCCTCCCTCCTCTGTCCCCCTCCTGCCTTCCCTCCCTCCTCTGCCCCCTCCTGCCTTCCCTCCCTCCTCTGCCCCTCCCTCCTGCCTTCCCTCCCTCCTCTGCCCCTCCCTCCTGCCTTCCCTCCCTCCTCTGCCCCTCCCTCCTGCCTTCCCTCGCTCCTCTGCCCCTCCCTCCTGCCTTCCCTCCCTCCTCTGCCCCTCCCTCCTGCCTTCCCTCGCTCCTCTGCCCCTCCCTCCTGCCTTCCCTCCCTCCTCTGCCCCTCCCTCCTGCCTTCCCTCCCTCCTCTGCCCCTCCCTCCTGCCTTCCCTCCCTCCTCTGCCCCTCCCTCCTGCCTTCCCTCCCTCCTCTGCCCCTCCCTCCTGCCTTCCCTCCCTCTTCTGCCCCCTCCTGCCTTCCCTCCCTCCTCCGCCCCCTCCCTCCTGCCTTCCCTCCCTCCTCCGCCCCCTCCCTCCTGCCTTCCCTCCCTCCTCTGCCCCTCCCTCCTGCCTTCCCTCCCTCCTCTGTCCCCTCCCTCCTGCCTTCCCTCCCTCCTCCGCCCCCTCCTGCCTTCCCTCCCTCCTCTGCCCCTCCCTCCTGCCTTCCCTCCCTCCTCTGCCCCTCCCTCCTGCCTTCCCTCCCTCCTCTGCCCCTCCCTCCTGCCTTCCCTCCCTCCTCTGCCCCTCCCTCCTGCCTTCCCTCCCTCCTCTGCCCCTCCCTCCTGCCTTCCCTCCCTCCTCTGCCCCCTCCTGCCTTCCCTCCCTCCTCCGCCCCCTCCCTCCTGCCTTCCCTCCCTCCTCCGCCCCCTCCCTCCTGCCTTCCCTCCCTCCTCTGCCCCTCCCTCCTGCCTTCCCTCCCTCCTCTGTCCCCTCCCTCCTGCCTTCCCTCCCTCCTCCGCCCCCTCCTGCCTTCCCTCCCTCCTCTGCCCCTCCCTCCTGCCTTCCCTCCCTCCTCTGCCCCTCCCTCCTGCCTTCCCTCCCTCCTCTGCCCCTCCCTCCTGCCTTCCCTCCCTCCTCTGCCCCTCCCTCCTGCCTTCCCTCCCTCCTCTGCCCCTCCCTCCTGCCTTCCCTCCCTCCTCTGCCCCTCCCTCCTGCCTTCCCTCCCTCCTCCACCTCCTCCCACACCCTGCTGTGCTCCTGCTCCCAGCTGGTGACAGAGGAGGGAGGCTGGGCCCATCTGGCGCTGTTTCCGTTCCTTAGCGGCTCTCCCTTCCCTTCTTTAACTTGCTTCAGGCTCCACCCCTCCCGACCTCGGGGACACTGTGCAGCTGCTTAGTAGCGGCAGATGCCCCACAGCCTCAGCCACCCCTTTTACCCCAGGAGCAGGGTCAGGCAGAGAGACGCCACGGTGTCCCCACGCCTGCCCTGCCAGGCCTCTGGCCCCTGCCCATGACGTCTGGTCAGGCCCTGGTGCCCATGGCCATGCCCCAGCATGGCGCCACCCACAGCACTGTTCTCGAGAGGGTCCTGTCTGCCTCAGTCTCCGCTCGGTACACAGGGGCTCCCACTGGCCTGTGCGGGGCGTCCCATCTCATGCCCCCACCCAGGGCCAAGGCCAGCGGGACTGTCCAGGACGTGAAGTCTATTCACCTCTCTGACATGGAGCTCAAGGCGGGAGGCCAGAAGGATTCAAAAATAAAAAGTAAAAATCAAGATCCTTCAGCCAGTTCTGCTTCTGGGACCTGTTAGTTACCCAGATACAGTCCAGAACCCTGGCCCTGCCATCCCACCCTGGGTGAAGCCCCCACCCACCCACACCCACTGCCAGAACCCTGGCCCTGCTGCCCCACCCCAAAGGGAGCCCCTGCCTCACCCACACCCACCGCAGGGCCACAGCCGCTCCAGACGCAGGAGGCAGTGTGGGAGTCCGACCCCCAGCCAGCCCCCTCGGGCCTCAGTGTTCCCGACTATGGCCTGGGCTGGGAGTGGGGTAGCACCTTCCCGAGACATCCACAGTCCCCGACGCCCAGCGTGGGGCATCCTCACGCAGCCTTGGAGACATCACCCTCGAAGCAGCAGGTGTGACACGCGGCAAAAACGAAGTAGCAGCAGTGAGGAGAGGGGGAACGCGACGGGAAGGTGCGGCGCAGGCTCGGGGCTCTCTGGCTGGAACTCCCGCCCTGCTTGAGTCCTCTCTTCCGCAGCTGGGGTGGTGAATCTGGTGAATTCCAGAGAGGACCAGGCTAATTCACCCGGAGCTCGCCAGGGCCGGTCTCAGCCAGAGTGTCCACAGCTCTAGTTTGCAGATGCAGCCAGGGTCAGAGAAGTTAAGTGAGCTGTGGGAGATCACGGCCCCTGGGCACCAGAGCCCATGGTCAGGGAGGCTCTAGCCGGGCGCTTGGAGGGCCCCAGAGCCCATGGTCAGGGAGGCTCTAGCCGGGCGCTTGGTGGGCCCCAGAGCCCACGGTCAGGGAGGCTCTAGCCGGGCGCTTGGAGGGCCCCAGAGCCCACGGTCGGGGAGGCTCTAGCCGGGCGCTTGGTGGGCGCCAGAGCCCACGGTCGGGGAGGCTCTAGCCGGGCGCTTGGTGGGCGCCAGAGCCCACGGTCGGGGAGGCTCTAGCCGGGCGCTTGGAGGGCCCCAGAGCCCATGGTCAGGGAGGCTCTAGCCGGGCGCTTGGAGGGCCCCAGAGCCCACGGTCAGGGAGGCTCTAGCCGGGCGCTTGGAGGGCCCCAGAGCCCATGGTCAGGGAGGCTCTAGCCGGGCGCTTGGCGGGCCCCAGAGCCCACGGTCGGGGAGGCTCTTGCTTGGCGCCAGAGCCCACGGTCAGGGAGGCTCTAGCCGGGCGCTTGGTGGGCACCAGAGCCCACGGTCGGGGAGGCTCTAGCCGGGCGCTTGGAGGGCCCCAGAGCCCACGGTCGGGGAGGCTCTAGCGGGGCACTTGGAGGGCCCCAGAGCCCACGGTCGGGGAGGCTCTAGCCGGGCGCTTGGAGGGCGCCAGAGCCCACGGTCGGGGAGGCTCTAGCCGGGCGCTTGGAGGGCCCCAGAGCCCACGGTCGGGGAGGCTCTAGCGGGGCACTTGGAGGGCCCCAGAGCCCACGGTCGGGGAGGCTCTAGCCGGGCGCTTGGAGGGCCCAGAGCCCACGGTCGGGGAGGCTCTAGCCGGGCGCTTGGTGGGCCCCAGAGCCCACGGTCGGGGAGGCTCTAGCCGGGCGCTTGGTGGGCCCCAGAGCCCACGGTCGGGGAGGCTCTAGCCGGGCGCTTGGTGGGGCCCAGAGCCCACGGTCGGGGAGGCTCTAGCCGGGCGCTTGGCAGAGCATCGGAGTCCCCGAAAGCCCTTTGGCTGAGCTAGCACCTTGGCCGCCGCTGCCACCATTGCAGACACCAGTTCCCCGGCCTGAGGTCCCATCTGTGCAGAGGGCAGCTCCAGGCACGCTCAGTCACAGCCTCCGTTCGGCGGTGGAGTTGGGGCATTTTGTGACCAGCTTGGTTTGCGTAGCATTTAGTGGCAACACCTCCCCAGGCACCCGGGGCTCCTGGGTACACAGTGGGGACGCTGCCTTGAAGGAGGATTCGCAGGAGGCTCCCACATTCCCCACCCCATTCTGCAGGCCTGGGGGTGTCATTCCCTGCTGGCCCAGGGCTGCTGTGCCTCTGGCCCACACACTGGTGCTGCCCAGTCCCGGGTCCCCTGCACCCTTTCCTGAGCCCCCCACACGTGGCCAAAGGGTCAGGCTCTCCGGAAGCTGGGGGACATGGCTCCACCCACCACCTGGCTCCCAGCTGGCCCCAGCTGGCCACGGACCCAGATGTTCTCCCTGCCTAACAGCGCCCAGCAGGTTCCCGAACTGGCCAAGGGGAGGCCCCTGGGGAGAGGCTGACGAGGGAAGGGAGGATGTTTGGCTCCGAAGCCCTCCCGGGACCTCCTTTCCCAGCTCATGCTCCTAATGTGCTCAACAGATGGCTGGTTGGCCCCAGTTCAGCTATCCAAAGAGAAAAGCAGGCCAGCAGCCAGCACTGCCAGAGGGCCTGGTGGATGCGCTCCTGGGAAGGAGAACGCGGCGTGGCAGCTTTGAAATGCATGAGAAAGTTGGGGAATTGTATTTATTTACAAATACTTGGAACTGCCGGCTCTCCCAAGTGGTCTGCCGCCAGGCCCTGGTCCAGCGCGCTCAGCGTCCAGCCTGTCCGCCCTCCTGCGGCAGCTCTGGGAAGACTGTGGGGAAGTCACACGAGGGGCCCGGCTTGCTGCCCAGCAGTGCCAGCCTGGAGCCAGGGAGGGGGTGGCAGGCACCTCGGGTCCGCACAGGCGTCAAAGGCAGGGTCCGCATAGAAGCCTGTGTGCTGGGCCTCCCGTACCGCAGTCCTTACCCACAGATGTGGAGCCAGGTCTCAGCCCTGTCCTCATCGTGGTTGGGGGGTCGGAGCAGCGTGGCCACAGAACACCAGAGTTCAGTCCCCACTCCACGCTCCGTCCAGGCCGAGGCTGGAAACCAATGGGGAGGGGAGGCCGACTCCACGGCGTTTGCCATCAGAGCTGGAGCGGACAGACTGCAGGCAGACCAGCCTGGCTCCGCTCCCGGCTCCCTCGTGTGACCGGCTGCAGCCCGCGGCCGCCTCCCTGCTCTGAGCCTGCACCTCCCCAGCTGTGCCCGGTCCTGTGGTGCCTGCCGGGCGGGGCGGGAGGGTGCAGGCGGGAAGAGCAGCCACCATCTGCGGCACCATCCTCCTCGCCTTCTCCCTACCGCGCCGTGGGAGGGAGCTCCGTGCAGTGGAAAAGCCCCAGCCTGGGATCCCAGGATCTGGCTTAAGTTCCACACACACTAAGTGGCTGCGTGGCCCAGGTGAGGCGCTCCCACAGGTGAGGCCAGCCTCCGTGGATCTGGCTCAAGTTCCACACACACTAAGTGGCTGCGTGGCCCAGGTGAGGCGCTCCCACAGGTGAGGCCAGCCTCCGTGGATCTGGCTCAAGTTCCACTCACACTAAGTGGCTGTGTGGCCCAGGTGAGGCGCTCCCACGAGCCTCCGTGCCCGCCCTCTCACAGCACTGTGAGGAAGGAACTTGAGGTCCAGCGAGCTGGAGCACCGTGCCCAAGGTCACGTTGAGCCGTCAGCCACCCAGCCCAGGCGCCCTCTGTTCAGACCTGAGTGGAGCTGGGCACCCCTGCACGCCACCCACGCCCTCCACGCCCTCCTTCCCCACCCCACAGGCAAACCTGCCCTTGCTGCAGCGGGAGCTCCTACACTGTGCCCGGCTGGCCAAGCAGACGCCCGCCCAGTACCTGGCCCAGCACGAGCAGCTCCTGCTGGACGCCAGCGCCTCCTCCCCCGTCAACTCCTCAGAGCTGCTGCTGGAAGTCAACGAGAACGGCAAGAGGAGGACGCCCGACAGGTACCCGTGGGCTCCGGGCGTCTGGGCTGAGGGTGCGGTGGACACGCGGCTCATGCGGCTCCCCTCTTGGTAAGAGAGGGGACCTCCTCTGGGGCCGCAGCCAGCCCAGCCAGCCTCTGTGCAGGTGGACGCCCCGGTGGGCTGCAGGCTCGGATGCTCCGGAGAGCTGAGGAGGACAGAGAGGAGGCTGGCGGGAGTCGCTGCCCGGCTCTTCCCTCTGGGCTGGGCATGGACTCCGAGCATTCAGGGGTTCGGCGTCCCCAGGTGCCCAGGCTGGGCCCACTCTGCCGCCATAGACGGGCTTGTGCTACAAATGCCCAAGGGGCAGGTGGTCTCCAGTCCCAGGAGGCCAGTGTATCCCTTTTCTCGTTCCCAGAGCACAGGGTCCTGCTCCTGGACCACCGAGCCCCAGGATCCATGCAGGGGTTGAGGCTGGCTTGGGCCCTGGCAGCGGGGTGGAGGGTGTGGGCCCCGTGTCTGTCTCACCCTTACGTGTCCTCTTTCTCTCTGCCCACGCCTGTCTGCCTCACCCCCTGCACGTCCGTCCTGGCTCTCCTGTATCCACTGACCCCACCCCGACTGCTCTTTGGGCTAGGACCAAAGAGAATGGGTCGGACCGTGACCCGCTGCACTCTGAGCACCTCAGCAAACGGCCATGCACCCTGAACCCTGCCCAGCGCTACAGCCCCAGCCACGGGCCGGCACAGCCCACGCCGCCGCCGCACTACCGCCTGGAGGACATGGCCGTGGCCCACCACTTCCGAGACCCCTACCGCCACCCGGACTCCCAGGAGCTGCGGGAGCGCCAGCGGCCACTCGGTGAGCAGTGCAGTGGGGCAGGAGCGTGGATGCGTGCTCCAGGAGCACATGTGCGCCCACCTGTGTGCACCCGAACTCAGGAGACCCCTGCCTCCACCTAGCACCATTCAGGGCCAGGAGGGCCCATCCCCCCGGGGCAGGGTGCTGGCTGCAGAGGGGCATGTCCTGGGCCCTGAGCCCACCTCTCCCCCCCGGGGCAGGGTGCTGGCTGCAGAGGGGCGTGTCCTGGGCCCTGAGCCCACCTCTCCCCCTGGGGCGGGCAGCCTGGGCCTGGAGTAGAGCTGCTACGTGGCTCTCATCCAAGCTTGGCAACGCCCATGGAGCACCTGCAAGCGGGTCACGTGGCTCTCTGTATCTCAGGCTTCTCCCCCGTCACTTGGGTTAGACGAGAGTCCCACCTCGCAGAGTCAGGGCCCAGGAGAGTTAATACAGGGCCCAGCGAGGGCTGCCGTGAGGCCTGGCTGGTATTTATGACAGGGCGGTGGGAAAAAAGTCTCTGTGCATTTTACCCTTCACTCATTCCCAAGCCTGTCATCCGGGTGGCAGCAGCGCCCCATACCACAGATGAGGAGACTGAGGCTCGGAGAACACATGGACTGCACCCACGGTCTCATAGCCCAGCCTGCCCGACCTTCTGGCATCCTCTGTGCAGAGGACCGAGAAGTGGTTAGGGCCAGTCCCACCCCAGGACCCCAGGACTCCCCAGGACAGGCTGCGGGAAGGCCTCAGGCCTGCCATGCTGAGGCAGAGGCCCAGGGCACGGTGGGGGCCCAGCAGCAGGGTCAGCAGAGGCCTTGCCCTGCCCAAGGCCGTCTCCCAGCCCCCAGCTTGCGGAACGTTCCAGGGCCCAGGCCCAGGCAGCAGGTGACAGCGTCTGGTCGGGCAGGTGCCGACTCCCGCCTGCTTCTGCTGATGCAAAAATAAACACCAGCTGTCGGGCTCATCTCAGCCACTATTTTGGTTGGGGTGTCGGTGCCGGCTGTGGCTTCGCAGGCGGCGGGGCAGGGTGGTGACTTTGAGCTGTGGCTGCCACCTCCCCACCTCTTCTGCTATTTCAGGGAGCCATTCCAGGTTAGGGGCCGAAAGGTCCCAAAAGGGAAGGCCTCAGCCCCGAGAAGCGTGGCCCACGGCCAGATACCAAAAACGGCGGGGGCTGGAAGCCTGTTTCTCCAGAAGCCACGGGCGCAGCCACCGCAAAAGAGTCAGACGCTGCTGGGCGTCACTCACATGTCAGTTTCTGATGACCTGTGGGAGTGGCCCCTGGGGCTTCAGTCCTGGAGCCTGACAGAAGGGAAGACCTGAGACACGCTGCATTCAGCAGAGAACGTCTCCCAGATCAGGCGGTCCTCAGAGCCAGCGCATCTGAGAGCCTGGCCTCAGCATGGCCAGTGGTGTTCACAGGACAGGCAGGAGGCGGTGCTGAGGCCACGTGGTTGGGTGCCGCTCGGCATGGCCCTGTCTGAGTCGCAGGCACCTGCAGGTGACCTCAGAGGGCTGCTGTGAATGACAGACCAGCTCCTCCCAGCAAGGTTTCCCGTTAGTTGACGGACCGAGGCAGGTGCAGGTCGTGTGTGAGTTGGCACCGAGGCACCCTCAGGCCACACTTGGCCTAGCAAGACTTTCGTAGGCAGTGGCTGAGGACAGCGCTCCAGTCCAGCCAGGCTTGATCCGCACCAACGCTCCCTGCCTGGTGGCCCTGGGCAAACACATCCCCTAAACAGCCTCGGTTGCCTCGGCTGCAGAACAGGACTGAGACTGGACCCTCCCTCGGAGGCGAGTGCACAGAACCTGGGGCAGCTGAGTAACTCAGGCATCCTCCACGTGCATCGGGTCAGCCAGCCCTTTGGTCACCCTGTCTGTCATCCCCAGTGGGCACAGCCCATGGGAAGGGCCTGGGAGTAGAGGGCGGGGTCTGGGAGAACAGGGCAGAGCTGGCTGTGGGGGAGACCTAAGCGTGCACCTCCTCCGTCTGCAGTGGTGCCTGGGTCCCGGCAGGAGGAAGTGATCGACCACAAGCTCACAGAGCGTGAGTGGGCAGAAGAGTGGAAGCACCTCAACAACGTGAGTGTCCGCGCACAGCCACGCCGACGCACACAGCCACGCCAACGCACACAGCCACGCCGACGCACACAGCCACGCCGACGCACACAGCCACGCTGATGCACACAGCCACGCACACACACACACAGCCACACATGCACACATACAGCCACACATGCACACAGCCACACCCACACACACAGCCACGCTGACGCACACAGCCACGCACACACAGCCACGCCGAGGCACACAGCCATGCACACACACACACAGCCACACATGCACACAGCCACACCCGCCCCCACAGCCACACACACACACACACACAGCTGCACCCACACAGCCACACACATGCACACAGCCGCACCCACAGACACAGACACACATGCACACAGCCACACACACACCCCCACACAGCCACACATGCACACAGCCACGCCGATGCACACAGCCACACACACACACAGCCACACACACACACAGCCACACCCGCCCCCACAGCCACACTCACACACACAGCCGCACACACACAGCTGCACCCACACAGCCACACATGCACACAGCCACACCCACAGACACAGCCACATTCATGCACACAGCCACACCCACAGACACAGCCACACCCACAGACACAGCCACACCCACAGACACAGCCACACTCATGCACACAGCCACACACATGCACACAGCCACACTCGTGGACACAGCCACACTCATGCACACAGCCACACCCACCCCCACAGTCATACTCACAGACACAGCCACACATGCACACAGCCACACCTGCCCCCACAGCCACACTCACACAGCCGCACACACACACAGCTGCACCCACACACAGCCACACATGCACACAGACACACACACACACACAGCTGCACCCACACACACAGCCACACATGCACACAGCCGCACCCACAGACACAGCCACATTCATGCACACAGCCACACCCACAGACACAGCCACACTCATGCACACAGCCACACTCACAGACAGCCACACCCACAGACACAGCCACACTCATGCACACAGCCACACTCATGCACACAGCCACACCCACAGACAGCCACATTCACGCACACAGCCACACACAGCCACACCCACCCACACAGCCACATCCATGCACACAGCCACACTCACAGCCACACCCACCCACAGCC
Organism: Aotus nancymaae; assembly: GCF_030222135.1. Lineage (NCBI taxonomy): Eukaryota > Metazoa > Chordata > Mammalia > Primates > Aotidae > Aotus > Aotus nancymaae. The sequence goes on from NW_026988510.1 coordinate 1,234,096, forward strand.
ACATTCACACACACAGCCACACCCACACACACAGCCGTATACATGCACACAGCCACATTCATGCACACAGGTACACCCACCCACACAGCACACTCACACAGCCACACATGCACACAGCCACACGCACATAGCCACACTCATGCACACAGCCACACCCAGCCACACTCACCGACAGCCACACAGCCACACATGCACACAGCCACACACAACCACACATGCACACAGCCACACTACAGCCACACATGCACACAGTGACATGCACACAGCCACACCCCCACACACAACCACACTCATGCACAGTCACAGACACAGTCACACTAATGCAGTCACACTCATGCACATAGCCACACCCATGCACACAGCCACACTCACACCCACACCCACAGACACAACCACACTCACACACAGTCACACACACAGTCACACACACAGTCACACTAATGCAGTCACACTCATGCACACAACCACACCCATGCACACAGCCACACTCATGCACACAGCCACACTCACAGACAGCCCCACCCACAGACACAACCACACCATGCATAGTCACACACACAGTCACACTAATGCAGTCGCATTCATGCACACAGCCACACTCAGAGCCACACCCACAGACACAACCACACTCATGCACAGTCACACACACAGTCACACTAATGCAGTCACACTCATGCACACAACCACACCCATGCACACAACCATACTCACAGACACAACCACACTCACGCACAGTCACACACACAGTCACACTAATGCAGTCACACTCGCACACAACCACACCCATGCACACAGACACACTCATGCACACAGCCATACTCACAGCCACACCCACAGACACAACCACACTCACGCAGTCACACACAGTCACACTAATGCAGTCACACTCATGCACACAATCACACCCATGCACACAGCCACACTCATGCACACAGCCACACCCACAGATACAACCACACTCACACACAGTCACACACAGTCACACTAATGCAGTCACACTCATGCACACAGCCGCACCCACGCACACAACCACACCCATGCACACAGCCGCACCCACACACACTGCCACACTCATGCATATGGTGACACTCATGCACACAGCCACGCCCATGCACAGCCACACCCAGGAACACAGCCACATTCGCACACACACAGACACACACACAGAGCCATACTCATGCACACAGCCACACCCACACACAGCCACGCCTGCACAGCTACACCCATGTGGGTGCCCCTGGGCTCAGTGCCTGCCTGTGTGGCCTGCCACATCCCCTCCCAGCTGCACGTCCTCACCTGAGCTCCCCCGCCACCGCCGCCCCACTGTTGGCCCAGGCCGGTGTAGGGCATTGTGAGAAACGGAGGATTCATGAAACTGACAGGACCAACATGGTGGGCCTCACCTTCTGTCATCCGCTCACTGGCTCTTCCCAGAGTATATCCTGAGTCTCGAAAGCAGTTTGGGGAAAAGCAGTTCTGGGGCCTCTTTGAGGCAGGACACGTGCAGGGATGGCCCCTGAACTGGCTCCTCAGAACCCACCCAGCCCATCCTGCAGCCTGTCCTGGGAGGGGTCGCCGGGACGGAAGGGGAGCCCAAGCAGAAAGCCAGGTCTCTGAAGCAGAGCCCACCTCAGTGGGTTAAAAAGGAGAATCCCCAACTCCTGCGTGCGTCTGAGCATGTGTCCCGCGTGAGCCTGGTACCCACAGGCGCTGGGCAGTCCCAGGCCAGGGACCCGTCTTCCCACGTACCCCTCATGGGTGGGGGGCTGGCTGGGCACCCCTCCTGTCTGTGGCCTAGCCCAGCGGGCAGCACAGGGACCGTCCGGTGCACCCTGGCCCCCGAGGTGCTGAAGGCTGCCCGCCCGCTCGCCCCAGCTCCTGAACTGCATCATGGACATGGTGGAGAAGACGCGGTGCTCGCTCACGGTGCTGCGCCGGTGCCAGGAGGCTGACCGCGAGGAGCTCAACCACTGGGTGCGGCGCTACAGTGACGCAGAGGACGTGAAGAAGGTCCCCACTCCCGCCACCGCCCGGCCCCGCAGCAGCTCTGCCGGCCCTGAAGGGTCTCAGCTAGGTGTGTGGGAGGCGGGGGGCGCGGGAGCGGCGCGGGGCGCCTCTGGCGGGGCTGACGCCTGTGACGGCTGTGCCAGGCAGGCAGTGCAGTCAGACCCCAGGCAACAAAACAGGTTCACGTGAGAAAGAGGCACCTTTTTCACTTCGTACAAACACACTGCTCGGTGTCCTGGGAGGCCTGGAGCTCAGGGCGTCCAGTGGGCCAGAGGATCAGAGTGGGGAGGCCCTGAGGGTCTCTGCTCCTCTGCCTCGATGATGCAGAAACCAGGAGAGGCCTAGAACGCACACGGCTCCCAGCCCAATCCAGGGGCCACAGCTCTCATGCCCCCATGCCCGAGCACTGCCCTGGGCGCCTGCTGACTGTGCCAGATGGTGACCTGGTCACCTGGGCTCTCCCCCAGGCAAGCACACGCACTCGCCCCGCACTCAGGCCCAGCTGGGGTGGGCAGGGCCCTGTCGTGGAGGGCAGCCATGTGGCCCATCCTGTGTGACGCTGGCCCCTGTTTCAGACATCCCCCGGGAGTTCCTGCCGAGGACCCTCACCGGCTACATGCCCGAGGACATCTGGAGGAAGGCAGGTGAGTGGGGACGGCCTGGGCAAGCAGCGCTGTGGGAGGCCAGGGCCCCAGACACCCCCAGCACAGCCGTGAGGCGCTCCTGTCTCCATCTGGGGGCTCAGGCTATAGCAGGGTTTTATGCCTTCTGCCCTGTGGCTCACCGAGGGGTCAGAGTGGATTCACACTCAGAGCGGGACGGCTGCTACCTGCAGCTACCAGGAAACGGACGGGCACCGCCCAGCAGAATACAGTGTGTCCTGGCCCTGCACTCCCAGGGGGCATGCAGAAGCAGACGCACTCGGAGCCCAGGTGTATCAGGCGTGTGGGGCCCAAGTCCACGTGGAAGGGGGGCAGAACTCAGGCGGACGTGGAGCTGAGCGCTGGGCAGGGCTATGGGGTGGGGGCTGGAGCGGAGCCGGGTCTGTGGACAGCCAGACGAGGCTGGTAGTAGTGAGAGGAGGTGGGGCCCAGGTGGATTTTGGCCTTCAGCTGGGCTCATTGTGTGGGTTGAGGACGGGGGAGGAGAATGTTGGCATGGAGGGAGTGGAGGGTCCCAGCCTGGAGCTGGGGGTAAGGTTGCATACTCCAGGGCTGCCAGGAGCAAGGCTGGTGGGTGAGGACAGGTCTGGACCCCCAGCCTGGTTGGCAGGAAGGGGTCCTCACTTGCCTAGCCTGCCCCAACTCCGTCCAACCCCATGGCAGAGCCTTGTAGGGCATCTGCTGACGTCTGGGCAGTGATCTCAGGCCAGGGTCCGTTGGCCACTGCCCGGTCAGGGGGCCCCAGCCGGCCCTGCCAGCAGCTCCACACAGCCCAGTGTCCAAACACCGGGACAGGGAAGCTCATGGAGTTGTCTTGACTCCTTCAGCGGGGCCCTGCTAATCCCACTCCTCCCCATGTGGCCACTTCCCAGTCGAGTCCCTCAGCCTGCTGTAGGAACAGCAATCTGGGTAAACTGAGGTAGGCCTGGGAGGCCTTAGTGGCCATTTAGCGAGATTCCTGGGAGAGGGAGGGGGTGTCATTCATGACATTGGAGGGCACAGTCCAGAGTGGACACTGGGCGTGGGCAGGGCTGGGCAGCGGTACCGGGGTCTCCAGCTGGCCCGAGGGTCTCTTTCAGTGGTAGAGTTGAAACCCAGCCTTCCCAGCTGGGCAGTGGTGCTCCGTGGAGCTGCTCTCTGCGCCCGCCCCACCTTAGCACAGATCAGGATCAAACAATGGGGTCAGGGAGCGTGGTCTTCTGAAGCCAGCCAGGGTAAAGGATGGCAGGTGTGGCGCAGGCTCTGGGGTGACGGCACAGAGCCCTGGACGAGGGGCTTCCTTGCTGCTGCTGGGTGGGGCCGGAGGCGAAGGCAGAGTTGTCCAAGGGTTTTGGGTGCGGCTCCCGGAGCAACAGCAGCAGCCGCTCACCCGGCTCTCGTGAGGAATGCAGGTTCCAGGCACGCCCACAGCTACGCCAGACTCTGGGGTGGGCCTGGCCATGGCCCTGCAAGGGTGCATCCCCTGGGGAGCCGCTGCAGCACAGCGTGAGCTTAGAAAAGCCTCTGTGTGCTGGCCAGGGGACCCAGCTTGCACAGGCGTGCCTGGGATGCCCACGTTGATCTGCATGCACTGGTGTCTGTACAGGCATAAAGCCGTCAGCGTGTGCCTGTGTGTGTGTCCAGCTGCACACGGTGATCTCAGATCACGGCCCCCAGGTTGTGGGCGTAGGAAGACCAGACACCCATCTGGGATGGCCCATGTGACTGCCATCCCTGCCCGTGTCCCTTGCAGAAGAGGCGGTGAATGAGGTGAAGCGCCAGGCAATGTCAGAGCTGCAGAAAGCCGTGTCGGACGCAGAGCGCAAAGCACACGAGCTCATCACCACGGAGCGCGCCAAGATGGAGCGGGCCCTGGCCGAGGCCAAGCGTCAGGCCTCCGAGGACGCGCTGACGGTGGTCAACCAGCAGGAGGACTCCAGCGAGGTAGGGCCATCCGCCACGCAGGCACCCGCCCCTGCCTCGGCTCCCGTGCGCCCCGTGCCACCCCCGTGAGCATTCTGAGCCTCCGTGGCATCGGCACGCACACCATCCCTTCCCGCACGGTGCTTATCAGCACAGAGACCCCGTGTGGCCTGGCGAGGCGTCCTGTGGGTGTCCCCCTTCTATAGATGCAGAAACTGAGGGCTCAAGAGGGTTCTGGTTTGTCTGAGGTCACGACCTTGGGAAGTGGTGGGGCCAGGGCTCGAGCCCAGGTTGACATGCTGAGACGGAGCCCCACTCTGTCGCCCAGGCTGGAGTGCAGTGGCACAATCTCGGCTCACAACCTCCGCCTCTGGGGTTCAAGCGGTTCTCCTGCCTCAGCCTCCCAAGTAGCTGGTACTATAGGCACCCACCACCACGCCTGGCTAATTTTTGTATTTTTGGTAGAAATGAGGTTTCGCCATATTGGCCAGGCTGACCTCAGGTGACCCACCTGCCTCGGCCTTCCAAAGTGCTGGGATGACAGGCGAAGGCCACCGTGCCTGGCCTGAAACCCCCGTGAGAGCGGCAGGATCCAGGAGAGCTGTGAGGGCCCCACACGGCCTCCGAGGCACCCAGCTTCCTCCCGGCGCCCACGGCAGGCCTGAGAGTCACCCTGCTTGTGCCTGTGCGTCTGGGAGGGAGGCGGGAGCAGAGGACCCTCTGTGACTCTTTTCCACCTAGTCCAGGAAGAGGGGAGAGCGAGGGACCCTTTCCAGGGGAGCCCCAGGAGTATCCCTTGAGACGGCAGTTCTCTGTCCAAAGCCCCTGTGTCTGTGCCTGGGCCAGCCCTGCGGTGGGAGGAGATGGGGCACATCAGTTCAGGCGTCTGCACCAGCCCTGTCCACACGTGCTGTCAGCTGGGAAGAAGCTAGAACAGAACAGGCAAAACTCTCACAGAGCTGGCACTTGAGTGGGCAGAGAGAGAGAGAAACAGCACACGCCGAAGTGAGGCGTGCAGTTTCAGGAGGGGGAGGTGTGTGGGGAGCGGGTTGTGGAGGCCTCATGGCCGGTGACTCCTGAGCAGAGGCTGGGAGGAATGAAGCTGGCGTCGCAGGCATCGGGGCAGAGGATGAAGCTGGCCATGTGGGCATCATGGCAGCAGGCCCAGCAGAGGGACTGGCAGGGACCAGGGCCAGGGGCGGGGACCGTGCCTGGAGATGCGGGGTCTGCAGGGAGGCTGCGGTGGCTGTGGCTGTGAGGGCACAGTGGTGTGGGAGGTGGTACCTGGGGCTTTGGAGGCCAAACAGGGACCTGGGCTTCTCCCCTGGGGCAGCTTTGGGCTTCCTGTCCCACAGCCCAGCCATCTATCTGTGTGAGAGCTCCAGCTGGGCCCCAGGAAGAAGCATGCTCAGGCTTCGTGTGGCATCCCTGACCCCCTGTGCTCACAGCCATGCCTGGGGCACAGCCCACCCTACAGGAAGGGAGCAGAGCCCACCACAGGGTGGGGGCAGAAGTGGCAGGGTACACCAGAGGTGGGGGTATCAGAGGGGGGTGTGCAGCAGAGATGGTGGGTGGGGGACAGAGGCAGGGGAGTGCAGCAGAGGCGGGAATGGGGCAGAGGTGAGGAGGGAGACAGGCGGGGGCCGAGGCGGGGGTGGGTGCAGCGGTGGCGGAGGGGTCAGAGGGGGTCATGCAGCAGGGGTCGCAGCGCGGGCGGCGTGCAGCAGAGATGGACGGTGAGGTCTCAGTAGCCTCAGTTCTGCGGGGGCCAGGGCCGTGCCCTTCAGTTTCCTGGTGAGCTCAGGAGGGCTTCCTGGAGGTGAGGCAGGGGCTGTGGTCCAGTCAGCACAGTGCAGACCTGTCTGGGTGGGCCGGAGCGTGAGTTGACACTGTCTCCCCAGATGGCCCGGTGAGTGGCTGTGTCTGGGGAGCGGCCCGAGGGCTGTGGGCTTCGGAGCTTCTCTCTTCTCACCTAGTGAGACGTGGCTGGGTCTGAGTGGCTTGGTTGGGGCCTGTGCTGGGGATTCACGTGGCCTGACCCAGCCCTGACGGGCCCCTCTGCCCCCACGCAGAGCTGCTGGAACTGTGGGCGGAAGGCCAGCGAGACGTGCAGTGGCTGCAACGCAGCGCGCTACTGCGGTTCCTTCTGCCAGCATCGGGACTGGGAGAAGCACCACCACGTGTGCGGCCAGAGTCTGCAGGGCCCTGCGGCCGCGGTGGCCGACCCGGTGCCCGGACCGCCCGACGTCGCCAACGGCCTGGGCCCCTCCCTGCCCATGGGTGCTGCCAGCCCCAGCGAAGCCGGCTCTGCGGGGCCTTCTCGCCCCGGCTCCCCCAGCCTGCCTGGCCCGCTGGATGCCGTGCCACGCTGACCCGACTGGCCCCCGACCTGCTGGACACAGTACCCTGCCGACCCCACCCAGCTCTGGGCCCTCCGGATGCCCGACTCCCGGCCCGCCAGATGCTGCGCCCTGCCCAGCCCCGGGGAGCCGACCAATTAGAGTCAGTGCTGCTGCTGCCGCTCTCCAAGAGAAGACACGGAACCAACAGAACCGCATTCGGTGCACCTGCCTCAGCTGCCTCATGACCCCACGCACAGGCCTCCTGGCAGCCCCTGCTCCAGCATCCTCAGAGCCTCGACTGAGCTTTAGGGCGGAGCGGTGCCGCAGGCGCGTTGGCTCTGCCCGCCCGTCTCTTCCTCTCCCCTCCCTCTGTGACCATCACGCGCTTTCTCTCCAATGACAGATTCTAATTGGTGGCTTACATTTTCAGCAAAGAATTTTGGGGGGTTTTGTTTGTTGGCAAAAGAGCTACTCGGAAATGGACAAAGAAAACTGGGGGTTCTCCCTCTCCTGACTGAAAAGGGAGGAAGAAAACTGATTTTATAGCCGGAGATCTGCGCGCCAGCTGGGCCCCTCCCCCAGGGGCCTGAGGCAGACCCTGGAAGGTGGAAGGAAAGACCTTCAGTTTCTGACTCAAGAAGCATATTGGTTTCAGATTTTTTTCCCTGTAATGTCAAACTCTTTGGCTTTAAGTAAAAATCCAAAAAGTTTTTTATAAAAGCGAAGGAAGCGAACTTGTGAACTACGTGCGAGCTAGCCAGCCAGGGATACCGGACACACCTCCGCTCCAAAGGAAACCCCAAATCTGTTTTCACTGCCAAAGTGTTTCTTCCACTGTTTTCCTCGCTCCTGGCTTTGTCCGGACGTGGGTCTCTTCTGTTTCGGTTTTCTTTGTGGGGTGTCAGGGTACTGGGGTGTGGAGGGTTTGTGCCCAGTGAGAAGCGACTTCTGTTTCCTTCCGAGTGGGCATTGGTGCGTCCGCCGCGGGGGCGCGATCTGCGTGTGGCCGCCGTGGCCTGTGTCCGGGCGCCGTGGCCTGTGTCCTGGGATCTCGGGAAGGACACGCCGTCTGTCCTCATGCCCTCGTGACTTTTCACATCTCCTTTTTCCACTTGTGAAAAAAAAGTGCTAACGTTTTCTTCCCAGAGAGAGCATAATTCAAACAAAACCGAGACAATCTTTGGGGTTGTTGACTGCTTTTCCGGCATGTGGAGACGGCAGGGCTCCCGACGACGCCTCTTCTCTGCCAGCCCCTCCTCCTCTACCTCTCCGCTCCGCGCCTCCGCCGGCTCCCGGCCCCATCGCCCCAACCCATGCCTCTCTGCAGCTACTCCCCTTTCTTCCAAACTTTTGCAGAAAAACAAAAAAACTACCAACAAAAGCAGCCCTCCGCCTCCTCCAGGGAAGACCCTGACTGTGAACACAGCCCTGGTGCTCCCGCCAGCCGCCCCTCAGACGCGTTCGCCTCGGCCCTGGGATGCATCTCGGTGACGTTTCTGTCAGACTGTCTCCCTGCCACCCTCCTGCCTCTCCTCTCAACTCCCTCAGCAATTTCAAGGAGGAAATAGAGGGATAAGGAAATCCACACTTGCACCGAGTACACGCACAGACAGCAGGCGCGGCCCACGGCCTGGCGTCTCTGCGCGTGGCTCCCAGCAGTTGCAGGAACCCAGCTACCGAACGGGGCGTGAGTGGCCGGAGAGAGGCCCGACGCCGAGGGTGTACGTTAATGTGAATGTATATAGTCTTTGCAGAGGTCCAAATGATGTTCATGATGATAATAAAGAAGAGATGTTTGCCAAATAAAGAGAAGCTGTGGGAGTTTGCAAGGTGTAGGAAATAGATTTTCAAAGAAATCTGAACTGTGGCCCCGTGGGGAGGAGTGGTTTGTCCGCTGGTGGGTCTTGCGTGGTTGTAAAAATTCTTGCCTTGAGTGTCGTAAGGAAGGATCCCGTCGGGTCACCACCAGCCAGGTGACGTCTGGAACCAAGCGTGACAACAGAAACCTCATTCTGAAAGTCGAGATAGGTCGATTCTGCCCTCCAGACGATGCCCCGGCCCCGGCGCCACCTCCAGACCGCAGTGACAGTCCCGTCAAGCTCCCAGAGATCTGCTTTGCGGGGTGTCACGGAAGCAAGGCCTGGTCTGGGATTTGGGCTCTCGGTTAAGTGGCCCTCTTCTCCCTCCCTGGCTGCCGTTCTCCAGCACTGAACTCACTCAGCGGTGGCATCGGACGCGCCCAAGCCCACGAAAGGGACCTGCCTCCCTCAGAGGTGGGCGTCTGGGACTCTCCTCTTCTCTCCCCTACACTGGTGGGCAGGGCAGTTGGCCGTGGTGATCCGAGGCTCCAGGGGACAGGAAATAGGCTCTGTGCTGGGGGTAAACTGAGTCAGGTCCTCTAAGGCTGTGTGGTCTAAGGCTGTGTGGGTGAACGGGTGGTCTTTGTAGGGTGCCGAGCCCCGGGCATGGGGACCCATGGGCAGCTTCCCTGATGACTCAGGTCCCTGGGGCAGGCTGCAGAGGAGACACACCAGTTTGCCTTGTGGGTGAAAGCCTCCTCTTTTTCCCTCCTCTCCCTGGGTCCTTCTTTGGGGACACACAGGTGTGCCAGGGACAGTGGCATGCTCACCAGCTGGCTGCATCAGGCCAGTGGCCTTCAGGGTCCAGACCACAAGACTGAGGGTGGGACAGGCCTTCCCACCCTAGCTCTGGGGAGGGGGTCGGTCCTCGAGCCAATGGTGAATGCATCTGCCCTGAGTAACCCCCACTGTGCCCCCAACCCCTGTCATGAGTGCCAAAACCTGGTGTGAGGACCTGGGCAGAGGCCAAGCAGATGGCGCCCCGCGGCTGAGGGCCACACAGAATCAGGATGGCAGCAAGGGATTGGGAAACTGAGGCCGGAGACAGAAGAGGGGGATGTCCTAGGTGCGCCACGTCAGGGCACCCTGGGCGGGTGTTGGCCGGGTCACAGGAAGCGAGGCAGCTCCCGCCCCAGGAGGCTCTGGGGCCCCTGCGATGCTTCGGGAGCCGTGTGCCTAGACCCTAGTGGCCAAGACCTCACAGCAAACCAAATGGAATCCAGAGCTTTGGAGAGGGGATGGGGACGGCAGCGTTTTTGCATTAGGGGTGGTCCCCTGGTGGCCGTGGACACCCGTGCCCATGGCTCCAGCCTTCAGTCTGCATCTGCCTCTCTCCCGCCAGGGAGTGCGGGGTCTGGACAGCGGGTCAGGGCAAGGACTGCACCTGGACTGGGGAGAGCCGCCCCATCTCTGTCCCCTGCCCGGCTGCCACCTCCGCAAACTCACAGACTGCTGGCCAGAGGTGCGGCCCCAGGCTGTCGTCCCTGCCAGCCACTGACAAGGCAGGACCACGGCAAGCCACACGCTCTTCAGAGCTGCTTTCGCAAACCCAAACCAAACAGCTACCTCTCCCGTCCCGAGCCACAGCCCGGACAGGGCGGCCGTGCGGTGAGGGGCTCCCAGCCCCAAGGCCCACCTGCAGGATGGCCTGACGGGCTACAGGAACCGACGTGGCCTCCGGGCTCTCGCTTTTGAAAGAGGCCCAAGATGTGTGACCCTCAGCCTCTCCCACCACTCCTCTCACTGCTCCTGGTCCCCGCCAGCCTTGCACCCAGCACGTCTTCCGCTGAGAGGAAGTCTCCCACACAAGCCAGCTCTGTGCTCTGGCCATGCACCTGGAGGGCTCCCTCCAGCCCGTCCTCTGACCTGACAGAGGCAGAGACCAGCGTCTCCCACCGTGCTTGAGGAGTGGGTGTCGGGAGGGGGTGGCTGGACACCCCCAAGCCCCTCTGCCTGCCAGGCCACCCTAGGACCGGGCCAGGGGCGAGGCGGTAGGACTGGAGGGGCCAGCCTCCCAGGAGGGCCCATGAGACCCAGCCAGGTAGGGACAGGCCACAGAGACCCAAGATGTTCAGTGACGGGGGCTTACAGGAGAGCCGGTGGGCGTGGGAAGCCCACCAAACCACACGGCCATAGGGATCAAGATGGGCCTAAAGGTCTCCTGTTTGCCCGTGTTTCCAAATAGTTCCTCAAGCTGACAGCAAAGCCTGACCCAGATCCGCCCCCATCCATCCCATCCCCCATCCATCCCATCCCCATCCATCCCATCCCCCATCCATCCCAGATCCATCCCCTATCCATCCCAGCCCAATCCATCCCAACCCCATCCATCCCAACCCCATCCATCCCAACCCCATCCATCCCATCCCCCATCCATCCCAACCCCATCCATCCCAGCCCCATCCATCCCATCCCCGATCCATCCCAACCCTATCCGTGCCAACCCCATCCGTCCCAACCCCATCCATCCCAACCCCATCCATCCCAACCCCATCCATCCCAGCCCCCATCCATCCCAGCCCCCATCCATCCCAGCCCCCATCCATCCCATCCCCCATCCATCCCAACCCCATCCATCCCAGCCCAATCCATCCCCTATCCATCCCAGCCCCATCCATCCCAGCCCCATCCATCCCCTATCCATCCCAGCCCCATCCATCCCAGCCCAATCCATCCCCTATCCATCCCAACCCCATCCATCCCAGCCCAATCCATCCCCTATCCATCCCAGCCCCATCCATCCCATCCCCATCCATCCCAACCCCATCCATCCCAGCCCCCATCCATCCCATCCCCCATCCATCCCAGCCCCCATCCATCCCAACCCCATCCATCCCAGCCCCCATCCATCCCATCCCCCATCCATCCCATCCCCCATCCATCCCATCCCCTATCCATCCCAGCCCCATCCATCCCAACCCCATCCATCCCAACCCCATCCATCCCAACCCCATCCATCCCAGCCCCATCCATCCCATCCCCGATCCATCCCATCCCTATCCGTCCCTACCCCATCCATCCCATCCCCCATCCATCCCAACCCCATCCATCCCAGCCCCATCCATCCCATCCCCGATCCAACCCAACCCTATCCATCCCATCCCCCATCCATCCCATCCCCCATCCATCCCAGCCCCATCCATCCCAACCCCATCCATCCCATCCCCCATCCATCCCAACCCTATCCATCCCAGCCCCCATCCATCCCAGCCCCCATCCATCCCAACCCCATCCATCCCATCCCCCATCCATCCCATCCCCCATCCATCCCAACCCCATCCATCCCATCCCCCATCCATCCCATCCCCATCCATCCCAACCCTATCCGTCCCAACTCCATCCGTCCCAACCCCATCCGTCCCAACCCCATCCGTCCCATCCCCCATCCATCCCATCCCCCATCCATCCCAACCCCATCCATCCCAGCCCCCATCCATCCCAGCCCCCATCCATCCCATCCCCGATCCATCCCAACCCTATCCATCCCAGCCCCCATCCATCCCAGCCCCCATCCATCCCATCCCCGATCCATCCCAACCCCATCCATCCCATCCCCCATCCATCCCATCCCCCATCCATCCCAACCCCATCCATCCCATCCCCCATCCATCCCAACCCCATCCATCCCAGCCCCATCCATCCCATCCCCCATCCATCCCAACCCTATCCGTCCCAACTCCATCCGTCCCAACCCCATCCATCCCATCCCCCATCCATCCCAACCCCATCCATCCCATCCCCATCCATCCCAACCCCATCCATCCCAGCCCCATCCATCCCATCCCCCATCCATCCCAACCCCATCCGTCCCAACCCCATCCGTCCCAACCCCATCCGTCCCATCCCCCATCCGTCCCAACCCCATCCGTCCCATCCCCATCCATCCCATCCCCCATCCATCCCAGCCCCCATCCATCCCAGCCCCCATCCATCCCAACCCCATCCATCCCATCCCCATCCATCCCAACCCCATCCATCCCAGCCCCATCCATCCCATCCCCCATCCATCCCATCCCCCATCCATCCCATCCCCATCCATCCCATCCCCATCCGTCCCAACCCTATCCGTCCCAACTCCATCCGTCCCAACCCCATCCGTCCCATCCCCCATCCGTCCCAACCCCATCCATCCCATCCCCATCCATCCCATCCCCCATCCATCCCAGCCCCCATCCATCCCAGCCCCCATCCATCCCAACCCCATCCATCCCATCCCCATCCATCCCAACCCCATCCATCCCAGCCCCATCCATCCCATCCCCCATCCATCCCATCCCCCATCCATCCCATCCCCCATCCATCCCATCCCCATCCATCCCAACCCTATCCGTCCCAACTCCATCCGTCCCAACCCCATCCATCCCATCCCCCATCCATCCCAACCCCATCCATCCCATCCCCCATCCATCCCAACCCCATCCATCCCATCCCCATCCATCCCAACCCCATCCATCCCATCCCGATCCATCCCAACCCTATCCATCCCAGCCCCCATCCATCCCAGCCCCCATCCATCCCAACCCCATCCATCCCATCCCCATCCATCCCAACCCCATCCATCCCAGCCCCATCCATCCCATCCCCCATCCATCCCAACCCTATCCGTCCCAACTCCATCTGTCCCAACCCCATCCGTCCCATCCCCCATCCATCCCAACCCCATCCATCCCATCCCCATCCATCCCAGCCCCCATCCATCCCAACCCCATCCATCCCATCCCCATCCATCCCAACCCCATCCATCCCAGCCCCATCCATCCCATCCCCCATCCATCCCAACCCTATCCGTCCCAACTCCATCTGTCCCAACCCCATCCGTCCCATCCCCCATCCATCCCAACCCCATCCATCCCATCCCCCATCCATCCCAACCCCATCCATCCCATCCCCCATCCATCCCAACCCCATCCATCCCATCCCCCATCCATCCCAACCCCATCCATCCCAGCCCAATCCATCCCCTATCCATCCCAACCCCTATCCATCCCAACCCTATCCATCCCATCCCCCATCCATCCCAGCCCCATCCATCCCAACCCCATCCATCCCAGCCCAATCCATCCCCTATACATCCCAGCCCCATCCATCCCAGCCCAATCCATCCCCTATCCATCCCAACCCCATCCATCCCTACCCCATCCATCCCATCCCCTATCCATCCCAACCCCATCCATCCCATCCCCTATCCATCCCAACTCCATCCATCCCTACCCCATCCATCCCATCCCCTATCCATCCCAACTCCATCCATCCCATCCCCCATCCATCCCTACCCCATCCATCCCTAACCCATCCATCCCATCCCCCATCCATCCCATCCCCATCCATCCCTACCCCATCGGTCCCAGCCCCTATCCATCCCAACCCCCATCCATCCCTACCCCATCCATCCCAACCCCGTCTATCCCAACCCCATCCATCCCTACCCCATCGGTCCCATCCCCTATCCATCCCAACCCCCATCCATCCCTACCCCGTCCATCCCAACCCCGTCTATCCCAACCCCATCCATCCCTACCCCATCGGTCCCATCCCCTATCCATCCCAACCCCCATCCATCCCTACCCCGTCCATCCCAACCCCGTCCATCCCTACCCCGTCCATCCCAGCCCCATCCATCCCTGCCCCGTCCATCCCTACCCCGTCCATCCCTACCCCATCGGTCCCAGCCCTCATCAGTCCAGCCATATTCGTGCCTGCCCCACCTGGCCCCCCAGTGACTGGTTCTCTCATCACTTTTTCTTCTGACTCATCTGTCTATCCAGTATCCCAGAGATCACTTCACCCTGTCCCCAGCCCTCACCCTTTCCCCACCCAACAAGCACCCCCACACACACCCATATGTGCCACACATACTCCGTGCACCCCGGACACCCCACGTGCCCCCACACGCCCCTGCACACCCCACATGTCCTGCACACCCCACGCGTCCCCGCATGCCCCACACGCATGTCCTCTCTGTGTCCTCTGGCCACCCACACAGCCATCCCTGCATCCCACCCCACCCTCTCCCCCCACGGACCCCAGAGCGGCACCAGCTGCCCCTGTGTGCCAGTGGCAAGAGCTGCTGGCTCCTCCCATGAGCTCAGCTGCTGCCTTAAGGAAACCTGCCTGTGGGCAGCAGCCCCTCCAGTGTGCAGCCAGGTCCAGGACTGCTCCAGACACGTCCAGGGGCAGCTAAGATTCTGGCAGGTGCTGTGAGCAGGTGGGACCAGCACCTCACAACAGCTCTGGCCAGTCGGGGCCACCTGGGGTGTGATGTGGGTGTCCAGGGGCCAGGAGCACACGCTGGGTGGCTGCTCGCACACGTGCCCAGGGTCCCTGCCCCCTATAATCACACCTGTAATCCCAGCACTTTGGGAGGCCGAGGCAGGTAGATCACCTGAGGTCAGGAGTTCCAGCACATTCCCTGGCAGGGCCACGATGCTGTAGGGTGGGGCCGCCCTCTCCCACTCCTGGTTTCCAGGGGTCAGTGCGTGGAGGGGGTGTCCCGAGGAGCCGAGGAGCTGCAGCCTCCCGAGACCCCAGCACTCCCGAAGCTCCGCTCCTCAGGGGGCAATGGGGGTGTCAGTCTCCCATCCCCTTTCCCGGGGCCCCAGATGGCTCAGAGCTGAGTCCTTAGGACCCGAGACTGGGCACTTCTGGGAACAGCCCTGCCTGGATGAATTCTGCTGGGAGGGGTGGGTGCACCCCCAGACCCTCAAGGCGTCCCTGCGTCCCCAAGCCCCAGGGGCCTGTTTCCACCCGCACTGCCCCCAAAGCTCCCACACTCTCTGAAATGGGGCTGGGGCCGCAGCCCTGGGTGAGCAGCATGCCGGCTGGAGAAGACAGTCTGGGGTAGGGGAGTCCCTGGGGCTGGCCTCCCAGGGGCCTGCCAGCTCTATGAACACTTCAGAGAGAAGGCCAGGGCGCTGCTGACAGCCCCTGCCCCATTTCCCCAAAGTTCCAGGAAACTCCATTTTGCCCGCCGTCTGTTCTTTATGTTTCAATCCAGCCGAGCCCCGGAGTAGCTTCCCAAAGACCCCGAGTAATGGAAACTCAGCATCAGTACTCGGAGTAAAGCCGGCTTTTGAAATACGTGAATGACAGCCACAGGCCTCTTGTCCCCACCTGGACGGGATGGAGAGCCCGGCCAGGCCAGCTGTCAGCTCCCCCACC
This sequence comes from Aotus nancymaae, assembly GCF_030222135.1. Lineage (NCBI taxonomy): Eukaryota > Metazoa > Chordata > Mammalia > Primates > Aotidae > Aotus > Aotus nancymaae. The sequence goes on from NW_026988510.1 coordinate 1,250,026, forward strand.
GCGTCTGCCAGGGCGGAGGGCTGGGGCACAGCCACTCACAGCCTGGTGGGGAGGGGACTTATTCTCTGCTTCCTCCTCCGCTTTTTTCAACTCCCCCAAAGGAGCTGGACTGAGCGTTGGGTCGTTTTCCTGCAGCTGTGAGGAGGCCCGCCCCGAGGCCTGCGTGCAGGGTTCTGAGGTGCCTCCCGCCCCGCTCAGATGTACTCTGGGTTTGGCCTGTGGATGCTGTGAGACGTGATGGTCAGATGAACACCGTGTCCACGTGATAAAGCGAACGTTTGCTGGTGCCTGGCTGTACCTGTCCTTTGGTCCCAGGAGGCTTCAGCAAAGCCTCATCTCACCCATGAATTCACCAAATACATGCTGGGCTTCTCTGCCCATCAGGGACGGGCCTCCCCCACCACGCACCACGTACGCTGGGGGGACAAACATGCCATTGTGTGACGTGGGGCTGGGGCGATGGGGAAGAGGCAGGGTGGGAGCACACAGGCGTGGAGGACATTCAGGGGTCCCGACAACTTCACACCCGGGAGCTAGTCCTGAGGCTTCCCAGACTGGAGTGTCCCTGCCTGAGCAGGCTGAGCCTCAGACAGTGCTGGGGCCATGATACCTCCAACCCCGATGGGGGACACAGGGAACCTCAGGGGACACAGAGAACTGAGGGGAGGCTGGGCGTGGTGGTTCACACCTGTAATCCCAGCACTGTGGGGGGCCGAGCAGGGTGGATCACTTGAAGTCAGGAGTTCAAGACCAGCCTAGCCAACATGGTGAAACCCCGTCTCTACTAAAAATACAAAAAGTTAGCTGGGCATGGTGGCTCATGCCTGTAATCCCAGTTACTCAGGAGGCTGAGAAAGGAGAATTGCTTGAACTCAGGAGGTGTAGTTGCAGGGAGCTGAGATCGCGCCACTGCACTCCAGCCTGGGCAATAGAGCAAGACTGTAAGAAAGAAAGAAAAGAAAAAGAAGTGAAGGAGGGAAGGAAGGAGGGAGGGAGGGAAGGAGGGAAGGAGGGAGAGAGGGAAGGAGGGAGGGAGGGAAGGAGGGAAGGAGAGAGGGAGAGAGGGAAGGAGGGAAGGAGGGAAGGTGGGAGGGAGGGAAGGAGGGAGGGAAGGAGGGAAGGAGGGAGGGAGGGAAGGAGGGAGGGAGGGAAGGAAGGAGGGAAGGAGGGAGGGAGGGAGGGAAGGAAGGAGGGAGGGAGGGAGAGAAGAGGGAGGGAGGGAGGGAGAGAAGAGGGAGGGAGGGAGGGAGGGAAGGAGAGAGGGAAGGAGGGAAGGAGGGAAGGCGGGAGGGAGGGAAGGAGGGAGGGAGGGAAGGAGGGAGGGAAGGAGAGAAGGAAGGAGGGAGGGAGGGAGGGAGGGAAGGAGAGAGGGAAGGAGGGAGGGAAGGAAGGACGGATGCAGGCGACCTGAGGGTGGACAACACAGGAAGGGATGGCACTCCCCTCTCAGCAATCCCCATGGGGCCCCGGTGTTAGGGCACACACGGATTCTGTCTGGAATAGAAGTTGTGCTGGACACTGGTGCCCCTGGGAACAGGCTGCCATGAATCCTCAGTCCTGGCTCCGGAACAGGGCGTATTTGAGGAGCGTCACTGGAAAGGCTGGCGTCAGAGCCGTCTGTCCCCTGCCCGGCGGCTGGCAGGAGCCCCGGCCGGGCCTGGTGTGTCAGCAGTCTCAGACAGGGTGAGCATGACATGGTTTTTCCATGGCCGGGGCCGAGCTCAGAGGGGCGTGTGCCAGGGCCTAGGCAGAGTCCAGCAGGCTCTGGGCTTGGGCGGAGCTGGCTGCGGTCCTGCCTCCCACAGGGAGGTGGAGGCACGGGTGCTGGCGGACCCTCAGACACACGACACTGACACACGGGGCAGGGGGGACCCTCAGACACACGGGCACAGACACACGGGTGAGGGACCCTCAGACACACAGGCACAGACACACAGGGCAAGGGGCCCTCAGACACACGGCACAGACACACGGGGCTGGGGGAACCCTCAGACACACGGGCACAGACACACGGGTGAGGGACCCTCAGACACACAGGGCAGGGGGCCCTCAGACACATGGCACAGACACACCGGGCAGGGGGCCCCATTCCGACAGGAGTTGCACAGGCCAAGGCTGCTGTCCACCCTTGTCCGGCCAGCCCTCGACAGCGTGCCGGTCTCGGTGCAGACGTGGGCACTGCCCCTGAGGAACTTTGGTTTCTAAGGGGAGACCTGGGCAAGTCACTGACACGACTTGCAGGTAAGGCATGAGGACAGCAGCTCTCAAGGAAGGAGAAGCAGCCTGGCAGACTTCTCGGAGGCAGTGGCACCATGGGCGGGGAACGCGTCCCGGGACCATGCTCAGGTAAGCGTGCGGCTGTGCGGAGCCAGGGAGAGGGATGGGGCGTCCAGGGCCGGAGGCAGGTTCCAGACAGGGCCCATTCCTCACCAATCCCATGAGTCTCCCCCGGAAATCCTCACTGACAGATGGGTGACAGCAAGGTTTTCAGTCAGCCTCTTGGAGGTGTGAAAGGAAAACAGAATTTCGGGACCTGAAACTCACTAAGTCAAAGGGAAGTCAAGCTGGGAACGAGTCACGCACACCACCTTCCGTTTCCTTCCTCCGTGGACAGCCACAAAGGTGAAGCGCCCGTGCCCCCCTCGCCAGCTGCTCACAGGGAAATTCCTCGTGGACCCCAAGATCTTGGCTCTGAAACGGTTGTGCAGAATCTGAGCAGCTTAAAGGACAGAGCTAAAGTCACCGTCCACTCACCGGGGCGAATGCGCACCTGCCGGCTTCCCGTTCCCTGTGGAAACGCAGGGTCGCCCAGCGTGGGGCCGCGTCTTTCACCTCCCACATTTCAGAATGTGCATTTGGTGACTGCTGATCAGACTTAAAGGAACACACTGCTGGCCTCTTTCATCCGCCTGCCCTTTTCTTTCCCCTTTGAATATAGAAGTCTCCAAACCCTCTTTGGGGTTTTTTTGTTTCTGGTTTTGGTTTTTTGAGATGGAGCCTCGCTCTGGTGCCCAGGCTGGAGTGCAGTGTCTCGATCTTGGCTCACCACAACCTCCGCCTCCGGGGTTCAAGTGATTCTCCTGCCTCACCTCCCATGTAGCTGTGATTACAGGCGTGCGCCTCCACACCCGGCTAATTGTTTTTTGGGTTTGTTTGGTTTTTTTTTGAGATGGAGTCTCGCTCTGTTGCCCAGGCTGGAGTGCAGTGGTGCAATCTCGGCTCACTGCAACCTCCACCTCTCCAGGTTCAAGAGATTCTCCTGCCTCAGCCTCCCAAGTAGGTGGGATTATGAGCACATGCCACCACACCCAGCTACTTTTTGTATTTTTAGTAGAGATGGGGTTTCGCCACGTCGGCCAGGATGGTCTCGATCTCTTGACCTCGTGATCCACCCAATTGCAGGCGGGAGCCCCTAGGCCCTGTCTGTTCGTATTTTTAGTGGAGATGGGGTTTCACCATGTTGGCCACTGGTTTTGAACTCTTGACCTCAAGTGATCCTCCTGCTTCGGCCTCCCAAAGTGCTGGGCCTACAGGTGGGAGCCACCTCGCTGGGCCTCCAGACCCCAGATGTTTCCTGTAGCTTTGTGCCCTGAACCTTGGTAAATACATCTCTGAACTGATTGAGACCCGTCTCAGACACCTTCTGGTTTACAGAGGTAAGAACAGAACCGGCCACCTGGACCAGTGCAGGAGCCTTGCTTCCCGGGCTATGGCAGCCTCCATGTCCCACCTGCTGCCCCTGAGCCCCCAACCCAAGGTGGGAGGAAGGGCCGCCCTGCTCGGGTGGCCACACGGTGCCGCAGTGAAGCTCCAGCCTGGAACATGGCCTGTCTCTCTCTCTCCTCTCCCAGTCCCGAACTCCCAGGGAAGAGGCCCCACGTGAACACGGGGCTGGAGTCACAGAGAAGCTGGCTTCGGTCAGGGGGTGGCAGCTGTTCCCCGCCGCCTATGGGAGGGATCAGAGCCAAGCGTGACTCCTGGGCCCCAAGTCCCTCACAGAGTGGGCGGGAGGCGGCAGCACGAGAGGAGGCCGGAGCCGACTCAAGCAGCCACACTGCAGGTGCAGAGGGAGGCAGGAGGCCGGGCGCGGGTCACGTCCTGCTGCAACCCTGCAGGGCTGAGGCCAGGTGCAGACACCACCGGACCCCCATGGAATTCTGCCACAGTGACTCACACTGCCACTCCCCACAGACCCCCACCCCACAGCAGAAGGATTCTGGCTTCATGTTAGTGGCTCCCATCTAAAAGATGACCCAAGCTGGGCATAGTGGCTCACGCCTGTAATCCCAGCACTTTGGGAGGCTGAGGCGGGCAGATCACCTGAGATCAGGAGTTTAAGACCAGCCTCGACAACATGGCAAAACCCTGTCTCTATTAATACAAAAAAAAATAGTCGGATGTGGTGGCAGGTGCCTGTAATCCCAGCTACTTGGGAAGCTGAGGTAGGAGAACCACTTGAACCTGGGAGGCAGAGGTTGCAGTGAGCTGAGATCGCGCCATTGCACTCCAGCCTCAGCAACAAAATAAGACTCTTGTTTCAAAAAAAAAAAGAGAAGAAGAAGAAGACGTAGAGTGAGGGTTGGGGGATGAGGGTGCCTGAGGGCTCCATGGGGGCTGGGATGCAGAGACAGCCGTTGCTGCCCCTCCTCTGGGCCCAGGACCCCACCCCGAACTGCCCCCGGGCTCTCATCCCAGGCACCTGCCCCCGGCTTCTCATCCCAGGCACCTGCCCTCGGGCCTGCTCTGGCCCTTCCCGCCCCCGGGGCCATCTCAGCCCCTGCTTCCCCTGGTCGGAAGCCACCTCCCCAGCCTGCTTGGACCCATGTTCCAGAAGCAACTGCTGCCGTGTTCCCACTCAGATTGCGTGTTCGCGCCGCGTGGCGTTCGTGCCGCGTGGCGTTCGTGCCGCGTGGCGTTCGTGCCGTGTGGTTGCTGCTGAGGTGTGAACCTGGGGACGGACGCAGGCTCCAGGGAACTGCAGTGTGGCTGGGCGTATGCAGAAGAGACAGACGACCTCCGCTCAACTCAGCATCTCCTTCCTCGAGGGAGAGTCTCCCGGAGGTGCCTGTCTGAGGGACAGGGAAGGGCAGGGGCCCAGGAGCCAAGGCTGGCAGCTCAGCCCCCACTCAGCCTTCGCAAATGCTCTAGTGGGAGCAGCTGGTCTCAGGGGAAGGCTTAAAACGCCAGTAGGGCCCAGGCAGGTGGGACTCGGGAGGCGTGGAGGGAAGCCTCGCCTGGCCCACCTTCCTCCTGCCCTCCACCATGTGGCCCGTCCCGAGCTGCTCTCTCTTCCCGCCCCCGACTCAGGCCTGGCTCCAGACAGTCTCCTCGGACCCTGAGGCCCAGGGCTGGGGCGCCTGGAACAAGACCAAGAATTCTCTGGGGCCAGAGGGTGCGGAAGGGGAGGAGGAGAGGGAAGAGGAGGCAGAGGAAGCCCAGGACAGGGAAGAAGGCTTCCCGCTGTCTCTGCTGGAGCAAGAGAGTCTGGCTGAGTTCCCCATGCCTGACCAGGTAACAGCTGTGTGGAGGCCCTGGGGACCTCAGGGACCTGGGCCATGGGGGCTGGTGGAGACACAGGTGACAGATGGCTGCAGCTGATTTAGGAGGGGAGAGGCCCACTGCACACCTGCCTGTAACAAGGTGGTGGGGAGCCCCCAGCCGCACAGACCGGAGGGGTCAAGGTGGCCTTTCTGGCCCAGAGAAGGGCCCTTGAGGTGGGGGTTGCAGGGGTGAGTTTGTCACCCCAGTCAGCTGCCCCAGAAAGTAGCGTCCCTGCCAGAGAAGGGTTGGCTGTCTCCTTGAGGGTGAGCCCCTCAGCTGGACCTGGCAGGCCACATGCCTACCCTCCTCGGAGCAGAGCCTGCTGGCTGCCTGTCCCGCTCAGGGACATGTGTCGGCAGGAGCTGGAGGCCATCAAGATGAAGGTGTGGGCCATGGAGCAGGCCGAGAGGCTGCCTCGGCCTCCGGGAGCACAGCGCCGGGAAGAGGAGCATGCTGTGGCGGGGCAGCTACTGAGCCCCGAGAGAACTGGTAGGAACGAGGGCCCAGGCCGGGTCCCGGAGTTTCCACGAGGGTTGGGCCTGGCAGGCCCCCACGCGCCGGGGCGACCTTCCCGAGAGAGGAGTGAGGAAGGAGCCTGCGAGCCTGAGCCGTGTTCTCCGCAGGCTACCCCTTCCCTGGGACCCCTGAGGAGAAGGTGGAGGCTGACCACAGATCCGTCTATGTGGGCAACGTGAGTGGTGGGCAGGGGAGTGCAGGCGGCGAGTGGGGCCCCATCTCTTCTGGGGGTCCAGCCCCCTGCCCCAGACAGGCTTGCAGGGAAGGGGCTCTGATGCTGGGGGCAGCCAGGCTGTCCCCTCGAGGAAACGCAGGCCTGGGCCTGAGTTCCAGTTTGCCCACATGAGCTGGAATTCAGGATTGCATGTGAAATCTCCAATTTGGAGCGTTTTAAAAGGCTCCAGCCCTCGGGAGGGAGTGCGCCACGTGAGATACCCTTTCCTCTCTTCTCCCCTCCATCCCCCACAAGCGGGTGCGGTTGGGGCCTGGGGCCATCCCCTCCAGGGGGCCCAGTCTTGGGGTTTCTTCCCCGCCTCTACCGAGAAAGCCCCGGGAGAGGGCCGGGTGTCTCCCTCACATGCGGGTCTGGGCCTGGGTCCGGTCCAGGTGGACTACGGGGGCTCGGCAGAGGAGCTGGAGGCCCACTTCAGCTGCTGCGGGAAGGTCTACCGGGTCACCATCCTGTGTGACAAGTTCTCTGGACACCCCAAGGGGTCAGTGTGGGGCCTGGCGGGGCGCTGGCCATGTGGACAGGCCCTGGCCTCACCCCTCCCCTCCCCTCCCCTCCCCACCCCCCAGCTATGCCTACATCGAGTTTGCCACCAAGGGCTCTGTGCAGGCCGCCGTGAAGCTGGACCAGAGCCTCTTCCGCGGCCGCATCATCAAGGTGCGTCGGGGTCCCCAGGTCCACGAACGTGGGCACGGAGGGGCCGGCTCCCTGGCCCTGGGACACACCGCGGCCCCGGCACAGCGCGTCTCAGGCATGGTGGGCAGCTGGGCCTGGACAGGGTGTGACGGGACCCTCAGACCTGAAGCTGGGTTTGGTCTGTGAGTGGCATGGTGGAGAAGGGCCCCCCCCTCTGCAGGGGTGCTGGCTGTGACTGCGTGTCACGTGACTACAGCGGTGGTGAGTGAAGGCAGAGGGACCCTATAGGCCTGAATGGCATCCTGAGCTGGGCAGGACCCCATGCTCCGGGGCGTGGGTCTCGGCTGCCCCTGGACGAGGACTCGGAACAGGCCTCTGTTCCAGGTGCTGCCGAAAAGAACCAACTTCCCTGGGATCAGCTCCACAGACCGCGGGGGCCTTCACGGACACCCAGGCTCCAGGGGGACACCCTTCCCCCACAGCAACCTCCAGGGCAGGCCCCGGTTCAGACCACGAGGGCAGAACCAGTGAGTGGGTGCCTGTGGGGGCAGCCTGGGGGCGAGAGCCATGGAGAGGGGCGTTAGGGTCTGGGGATCAGGGACAGGAGTGGGTCCCTGTGCCCGTTCCTGACGGGGCTACAGGAATGTACCTGGCAGGGCCTGGCTAAGGGCTGGGGGTAGGGTGGGCTGGGGAGGGCTTCTTGGAGCCTCTCTTCTGGGAGACAGGGTCCCTTCTTGTTCCCACAAAGGCTCTGGGGTGGGCTGCAGCTGCCCTTTCCTTTCCTGGCACCTTCCCAAGAGATCAGCTGGGAGTCACCAGAAAGGCCCCCTGGGGCATCGGTTGAGCAGCCGGGTGACCGCCCTGCATCCTTATCCTGTTGTCCTGTGAGGCCCTAGGCCACCTCCCAGCTTCCCCTCTGGAAGGCCACTCACCCTGCCTTCTCTTTCTGTGCAGGGCATGTGGAAGAGTCTCACCGTGGTTCTCACCGTATTAATGGAAGGGCCTGCTTTTGAGAGAGGGACTGGGGGCTGGGGCTGGCAGGGAGTGGGGTGGGGGTGAGGCCAGAGGACAGGGGTGTCCAGAAGAGCAGCTGCTGGCCCCCCACTTGGCCAGAGGCGAATGGTCCACTAGGGGAATGGTCCACTCGTGGCCATAGCCGCGAGTCACAGCCACGGCCTGGTAGTGGGCCGGGCACAGGTGCCACGGGGCTCCAAGGGTCTCTGGGCAGTGAGGCGTGGGGGAGGAGCAGAGGCCCAGGCAATGCCAGGCCAGCTTGGGGTTGGCATGCTTGGCTCTTCAACTAATTTTAAACAGAAACGTGTGTCTTAATAGTGAAGCATAAATTATTAAAATTGAACATTTTTTGAAAGCAAATGGCAGTTTATCTGTATTCATCCCTTGTATTCTCGACGTGGACACAGTTCCCTTTGCATCTTCTGGGACAGAACACGGAAAGCGGCTGGTGCGACGTGGCTGTGGGCCACGGACAGGGCTCTGGCCCCATTGCGAGTGACAGCAAGCAGACAGCGTGCACAGGCTGAGGCAGCGTCAACGTCACCACCAGCCTGATGGGCTGCGACTGCCTGCGTGTAAGCCAAGGTGCCCTCACACCATGACCCTGCCCTCGCCCACATGTCCAGGGTACAAGTCCCCCACCAGGTGACACAGACACTCGGGAGGCTCCTGGCACAGGCCTGGCCCTTGTCAGAAGCTCAGGAAGCAGTAGAGGTCCCTGTCCTGGGTGCTCTGACGACTCCCCCCCGGCAGCAGAGCCAGTCAGGCTCCCTGGCTGCAGGCATAGCTGCACAGGTCCAGACCCAAGGCTGCCCACCCAAATCCTGCATTACATGGCTCAGGGCACCTCCACTCGGCCCCATCAGGCTTCGTGCAGAGCAGCTCCCGTTCAGTGGGCTGGTGCCGCCCACCCTCAGCCACCCTCCTCCAGCACCAGGCTAGACGCTGCTCCCGGGGATGGCTCTCCTTGTTCCCCACCCACACCGGTCTCCTCCCCAAACCAGCCCTACATCTACCTTGGGGTCTTGGGTCAAGGCTGGCCTCTGTAGTGGTGGGAATGATGCCCCCCCAAGATATGTCCATGTCCTAATCCCCAGAACCTGTGAACGTGGCCTTCTCTAGAAGGAGTATTATTAGCAGTTGTGATTCAGTGAAAGGCTTGAAGACAGACCTGGACCAGTGGTTGCCCGAACAGATGCTTGGGTTCCCTAAACCTGACCACACACTGGTTAGAGAGACCGAGAGACACTCCAGGACCACGTGAGGACAGAGGCCGAGGACTGCAGGAGTGGCAGAGGCTGCAGAGGCCGGAGCAGGCAGCCCTGGCCACACCCAGCCTTGGCCCTTCCACCTCCACGCTGGGGTTGGGGGGGCAATGCGTTCCCAGGGTTTGAAGCTCCTCTATGCGGGGCTCTGTTACGGTGGCCCGGGAGACCGAGCCTAATTATCAAGATACCCGACCAAGGAGCCGACCTGCCCTGATCTCACCTGAGGTCCACTCTGGAGTCCCTGGGCCCTGTGGTCTGTGAGCTGCTCTGCTCAGGCCTCCACTGGTTTGCCAGGGAGGGAAAAATGCTAACAGCTAGAGTCTGGCTTCAGGGTGGACTTGAGGGAGCTGTCCCAGCATCAGAGAGAGAGCCAGGCCCAGTCTAGAAGGGGCCAAGCTGCCCAGCGGCCCAGGGCAGGCCTGCTGCAGACTGCTCACAGCTAGGGGCTGCGGGGGGCTGCGGGGGGCTGAGGGGGGCTGTGGGGGGCTGCGGGGGGCTGAGGGGGGTCTGAGGGGGGCTGAGAGGGGCTGAGGGGGGCTGAGGGGGGCTGCAGGGGACTGAGGGGGGGCTGCGGGGGCTGCGGGGGACTAGGGCACGCACAGCACCGGGCAGGTGGCAGCCCCTGCCTGCTCAGCATCCGCGCCCAGGCTCTGGCCCTCAGTGAGGGGTTGCTGCTGACCTTGATGGAGGGCTCATGCCCATGGGTCCCTGGAGGTGTTCTAGCCGAGTTCGCCAGTTAGTTCCTGTCCATTTTCAGCCTCCGTGCAGCCACTGCAAGCAGACGGTGGAGGGAGCCTGGGGCGGCCCTCCTTTCTGTGGACTTGAGGCCCGAACAGGCCAAGGTGGAGGGGGGCTGGGGGAAGCCCTCAGCGCGCGCCTCACTGGTGATGAGACCCTGACCATGACTGGTGGAGGCCTCTGTGGCTGCGTGGAGAAAGCGGATGCTCTGGCTGGCTTGGGTGGGCGGCAAACAAGAGGAGGCTCCTCTTCCCGGGCCAGCAGCAGAAGGAAGGGCAGGAGGGCTGCTGCCTGGAGGGAGGGTGGGGCTGCCCCACGTGGCCTCCAGCAGAAGCTGCCTGTGTCGAGGAAGCGTGGGCAGGAGGGCTGTGGCCCTCCACGAGGCCGGCCCCATCATGAACACAGCGTGAAGCCGCCACATGGCTGTTCTGCTGTCAGATCAGGGGTAAGCAGATGACTTCTTTGTTTTCTTGGGCTTAAAATGAGGATGCTGCCTGACAACACTTGTGAAAACTCCCTAATGTATGAAGCACTTACAGGTGGGTCTGGCCACACCTCAGAGAAAACCCAAGTATCAGTGACTTGACCAGAGAGGGGTACATTTATTTTCTCACATTTAAAAAACAAAACAACTGAACGCTAGTCCAGGGCGGGCGCATCAGCAAAGGCCCAGGGCCTTCCCGCTTTCTGCTCCACCGTCCTCAGGGTGTGGCTCCTTCCCCACGCTCTCAGCACAGCTACCCCAGTGCCAGCCATCACATCCACGTTCTGAGCAGGAAGAAGGCAAAGGGGAAGAAGGCACATGCCAGCCGAGCCCCCTTCACGGGAGCGCCCCTGCAAGTGTCCCCCAGCACCACCCCCTCCGTGCCAAAGCTGCACACCCAGCTGTGAGGGAGGCCAGGAAGTGGCTCGTCTGCCCATTGTCGGAACCGGGCAGCGGCACTGGGGTTCTGACAGTAGGGAGGAAGGAGAATGGACGCTGGGTTAGCAACCTGCAGGCCCCACCACAGCCAGGACCCAGGCAGGGGTGATCCCCACTAAAAGCAGATTTCATGCTGGGCTGCAGGGGAGAGGTGCTGGGCTGGGGCACTGCCTTCTCCTAACAAGCATGAGGCTCTTGTTAAAGATTTACCCAGTGAGGGTGGCCTGTGGCCCAAAGGCACCCAGCCCAGCTCCCAGGATGCCTCGGCGCAATCCAGGACTTCCAATCCACCCTGGAGCGGGGAGGCCTGGGGCACACCTGTGTTTGCACACACACACTCCTGATTTCTTCTATAATTTATAAAATTAGCACTGTGCTTATAGGAAGGGATGAAAAGGCAAATATGTTTAAAGTTCCCCTCCCTGTGTCCTACCCGAGGCTGACCCTCCTGCCCCGGGCTGAACCCTCCTGCCCCGGGCTGACCCTCCTGCCCCGGGCTGACCCTCCTGTCCCGGGCTGACCCTCCTGTCCCAGGCTGAACCCTCCTGCCCCAGGTTAATCCTCCTGCCCCAGGGTGGATTGGGGTAGGAGGGTTCAGCCCAGGGGAAGAGGGTTGTCCCGAGGTCTTGTGCCCCAGGATAACCCTCCTTACAGCGTTTCCTGCGGTAGGGCCTCTGAGGTCCTTGCACGTCCCTGAGAAACTCTCCAGTCCTGCACCAGTGCTGGAATGTACTCCGGGGATCTCCTTAGCTTGCTGAGCCTTGAATGCTGGACCTCGGGGACGCCGGCACGCTGACGCCACAGGGAGCAAGGAATGCGCTGTGGGCTCAGCCGCTGCCCCAGGCCGTCGCCGCTCAGCCACATCATCAAGCCACGTGGCACCTAACCCCCTTGGCACCAACAGGCAGCAAGGGGCGCCTCAACTCTGCACTCCAGGGTTTAGGAAGCCGGCTGCAGCTGAGCTGATGCCGACGGGCCGCAAGGCTTCCCAGGCTTCACAAGGGCTCCTTCTAAGGCCGAGGCTGAATCCAGACACTGGGCCAGGTGCGAAAGAATGGGGGACACGTCCAGAAAGAGGGGGGCCCTCGCTCGTGAGAAGGTACGCCAGCTCCCCGTTTGCCCTAGATCCTAGGCTGGGTCTGGGTTCAGGAGGACTGCCCCTCCAGACCAGCCCACCCGTTCGGCCCATGGGCGGCCCGCATGGTCACAGGTCCTGCAAGTTCAGGGACTCTTGGCTCCAGGCGCGCCTGCCTCCACCCCTTCAGGACACCAGGGACAGGCTTCCTGCGCCGTCTGATCCCCATCCTCTGCCACACCCCTCAAAGTCCTTAGTTGAACTCTTCTTAGTTAAATCCTCGGCTGACACGGAAGGAAAAAGCCAAATCTCATCGCAGACCTTTAGTTGAGATGCACATGCACAAGGCCCTGCCCCCAAAGCCCTGGGCCCCCCATTCAGGAAGAGGCGAGGAGAACAGACCGCGGCCCCACCACAGCTGCACGCAGGCTCCTCTGTGAAGGCTGGCGGCAGAGCCCTCCCTCAGCACACCTGGATCATCATCGACGTCACCATGTTATCAAAGGCCCTGCCAAGAGAAGCGAACCCACTCAGAGGAGCCAGGCCCTTCAACCCTCTGCTCATAGAGAAAGGCCCGGCAGCATGACCCCGTCCACAGGATGCCCGGGGCCTTCTCTAGGGTCCACAACTGTAAGCTCAGCTGAGGCCAGGACAGGAGTCCCACCCCACCAGGCAGAGAGGACCCATGTGCTGCCTCCAAGTTCCCTGCACAGTCTTCCGAGGCCCCAGGCTGCGATGGAGAGAGCAGCAGGGCCCGGCAGGGTGGTGGTGTGGCGAGGACAGCCCCATGCAGCCCAGGAGAAAAGACTACGCGGACATTCGCCTGCCTGCTCCCATCTGGGACTCAGGATGGCCCCAAGACAGTGTCCTCGTGGAGGGAAGGGCCTGGCTTGGGTCACTGCAGCATCGCCTTGCCTGCCAACCACAAGGAATTATGTCTTTGAACCGGGCCCTTGCTGGAAGCACGTCTGGAGTGCAGGCGTGGACCCCATGTTTCCTTCCTGATGTTCAAAAGTTAAGTCTTTACTTTGGGCTGTTGGGAAGATGCCTGACACCCAGGTTCCTGACTGTCCAAATTCAACATAAAAGATCGGGTAGTGACACGAGGACGTGTGCTCTGTGAAAGCCACTGCCCACGTGCTTGGCCCTTACTGAGTCCTGCAGGTGCCCCAGGTACCCACTGGGCACACCTGGGAAGCCAAATGGGCAAGCTCTGCTCCCTGCACGCCCCCCACACACACGCTGCTGTCATCCGCTTTACGAGCAAGAGATCTGTGTAAAAGCTGGTGTGGAGAAACAGCGCTTTGCAGCTTTAAAACCTCTGCCTTAGGCGGCAGCGCGCAGAGCTTAAAAAGACCCCTCCTCCCTTCTTTTCCTTTGCCTTTTTATTTCCTTCTTCTTTTTTTTTCCTCTTCTCCTCCCTTATTCCCTAAATGGTTGCATTTTGGCAACCGAAACGGCAAAGCAGGTCCTACAGAAAGAACGTGGTGAGACATAGGAAGCGGGGCCCACCTGGACTGGATACGGTCCCCCGGGGTGTAGAAGGGGTTGCACATCACATCCGTGTAGGAGTTGTGCAGCTTCCGGAACATCTGAAACAAGACCCGGCCGAGTTTATGAGCACACGCACACAGTCAGGGCCCGATTTTTGGTTTCTCAGCATTTCAAAACAAGGTGAAAGAGGAAAACGCACCCACTCAGGCATGGCCTTCCAACCGACTTACGCTGCGAATTTCGTTGTCTCGAAGGGCTGTGTTGGAGGAATCCACCACCATGACAAACTTCACCTTGGAGTTGGTGACATAGCCATATCTGCACAGCTGGTTAGGGAAGGCACTCGTGACAAAGGGGCTGCTGGGACAGCAGATGCGGCATCTGATGGCAGAGGGCCCTCTGTGTGCCCTCACTTTGGAGAAACGTGGCAACTCCGAATCACAAGAAACGCCCAGGCTGGGCTGGTCCTGCAGTGACCGTGCTGGGTGCTAGTGTAAAGACTTTGCTAGGGTGACGCCTGGTGTTTGCGGGAGAAGCAAAGGGCAGGGAGCTAAGCCTCAGCCAGGTTCATGCTCTGGGAGCCGAACCACCTAGACTCCGAGTCTGTCTGTGTGGAACGCCTCCCCCTCTTTACGAATCAATGCCTGGCCCAGAAAGTTAACTGCAAAACCAGAGATTCTGTGAGCAAGGCGGATCCCCTCTCTAGAGGCCGTATTACTTGTAAAACAGTGGGCAGCAGAAACGTCACGTGGACAAGCAACATTACAGCTCCTGGGAAGGTCTCTGAACCCCACGGCCTCGAGTGATTTGTCCCAAGGGGCTAGGTGAGAGTTTCTAGTGACATATGAGGCAAGACCTAACAAGATAAATGAAACTGTCATCCCCTGCTTAAAGGTGGGAGCTCCCCTTGAAGAGCACAGACAGAAATCCTCGCAGGTACAAAGCAGGCGTGTCCCAGCTCTTCTGCAAACCAGACAATGGACACGTAAACCAAAATATTCCACAGGGAATTCCAGCCTTTTTTTTTTTTTTTTTTTTGAGTCAGAGTCTTGCTCTGTTGCTAGGCTGGAGTGCAGTGGTGCGATCTTGACTCACTGCAACCTCCACCTCCCAGGTTCAAGCGATTCTCCTGCCTCAGCCTCAGGAGTAGCTGGCATTACAGGTGCCCACCACCATGCCCGGCTAATTTTGGTAGAGATGGGGTTTCACCACATTGGCCAGTGATCCGCTCTTGACCTCATGATCCACCTGCCTCGACCTCCCAAAGTGCTGGGATTACAGGTGTCAGCCACTGCGCCCGGCCAGAATTCTAGCCTTTCTCTTCCCAAATGATACTTCCAATGAAAAAGAGGAGTGAGAGGCCTTCATTTGCCTCAGGCTTCCCTAGTTCCCTGACTGGCTAAAAACCCTCACCTCTTTTTTTCTTCTCAAAGGTTTCAAGTGATCTGATCCTAAGGTCCATCCCATCGTAGGTCCCCGCTGACATACACCCTGCACTGAAAGATACACCTTGTAGTCCTCCGTGGGGTAGAGCAGGCCCAGGTACAGCTCCCTCTGGTCGACCAGGGCCTTCCCCATTGCAGAGATCTTCTCATCCACCACGTCCAGAGATGTGTGTACCATGTAGTGAAACTTCAGCTCGTTCTCCGTGGGGGTACTGCGGATGTAGAGAGGGTAATTCTGCAAGAAAGGATGACGGCGACTCAAAGGACAAGACTCCACCCAGCCAGCTCTGAACAACGCTGCAGAGCTGTGACCTGCAGCCACCGAGGGAACACATTCTCATTCTCTAAGGCCCAGTGCTTCACTCTCCATGCCGCAGTGGGCACTGCCTTCAGGGGATCCCATGTCACCTAAGGAGATTTATATGTTGTTTGCAAAGCAGCAGCAGTAGGGTGGGCAGAAAAGAAAAGGCAATTCAGAAAAATGGGCCTGAGCACAGCCTGACGATCCGGCCTGGCACGTGGGCAGGCCCCTCACCTTCTCCTGGAGGACACTGCCCCAGCACATCTGCCAGGGTCACCCAAACACGGCAGCACCCTAAATACTGGCTTTTCTTCACCTTGACAGCAACCTTTTACTAAATCCTTCAAAGACTCAGCTCAAATACCCTTCATCTCTGCAGTTCTGACCATCCTAAGCCCACAGTTCACAGCTTACTTCCTGGGCTTTCACAGGCCACCATTCACCCTGTGTCTGTTCAGCACTGGGTCCTGCAGAAATACGATGAACAAGAGTCCTCGCCACCCTCGTGGAGCCACGTGATACGTACTCAGTAAACCCACAAGCAAGCAAAGGATCATGTGTGGCCCATGCCAGGAGGGAACCCATGAGAAGTTTAGCAGCAGCCACGGCCCCACACGGAGCGGCCTCCAGAATCTGGTCTCAAAGGAGGCCACGGCCAGGAAATGAAGGCTTGGCGCAGCAGGAGCACGTGGACCGCCACCCAGCTCATCTTAGCCTTCAGAAAATGCCTTCCAGAAGAAATGTATGTGGGCCAGAAAAGAGGATGGGAGCTAGGGAGAGATGTTGAAACGCCCCGAGGTGAGAGGGCAGAGCCTGTCCAGGGAGCTGCACAATGAGAAGATCTCAAACCAGGGCATGCAGACAGCACCCTAAGGCAATGAGAGGCCACTGCAGAGGTTTCAGGCAGAGGCGTGACAGGATCTGGTTTGTTTTTAAGGTGGCACCGGGGAGAATGCCAAGAGGGCCGGGGACGCCGTCGCGGGGCGCCAGCGCTCGACGGGAGAACCGGCAGAACCTCCCGAGGACGGAGGACGGAGGCAGTGCCTTGGACCACCTAGGCTTCTGGTGGGTCCTGGCGGGGAGGAGGCCTGGGCGCAGAGCGGGGCGTTCAGCAGCGGGACGGGCGAGCGCGGCGCTGGGGGCCCAGGGTCTGCCGGGCGGCTCGCCCACCGCGAAGTGCCCGACACCGGGAGCTCGGCGAAGGCCTCCTCCAGGTGCCATTTCCTAAGGCGCCTCCCAGGCCCAGGGAAGAAGAAGGACAGTGCAGAGGCGAGGATGGTGCGGGCCCGGACGCCCCCGCCGCGAGTACGCACCTCCTTGGCGATCACCGCCACACACACCGCCATCTTGGGAGGCCCGGCGCCGGGCGCCGCGTCACGTGACCCGCCGCCGGTAACGCGGCCTCCGAAGCACCGCCCACAGGCGGCTGGCTCAGGCCCCGCCCCACCAGTCACGAGGCTGTCCAGGCCCCGCCTTCCGTCTCTCCGCAGGTTCAGGCCCCGCCCCTCGAGTCACGAGGCCGTCCGGGCCCCGCCTCCCGCCGCTTCGCGGGCTCTGGCCCCGCCCCCCGAGTCACGCGCCCGTCCAGGCCCCGCCCCGCAGCCCGGCCGGAAGCGCCGGCGGCCGCTCGCCGAGTCCACTCGCCGGTTCGGGCTCTGCGGTCCCGTGGTTGCCATGGCGGCGGTTGTCGCGGCGACGAGGTGGTGGCTGCTGCTGCTAGTGCTGAGCGCCGCGGGGATGGGGACCTCGGGCGCCCCGCAGCCCCCCAACATCCTGCTCCTGCTCATGGACGACGTGAGTGCGGGCGGCGGGATGGGGCTGGGCCGTGGGGCCGGGTCGCGGTGGGGGCAGGCCCCGCGCGGGGCGGGGAGGTGAAGCGGGGCCTCCGGAGAGCGGGGGTAGCCCCGCGGGGAGCGGCCGCGGAGTCCGAGCGTGGGGTCTCGGCCGTCGCCGGTCACCACCCGCGCTGCCCGGGCAGCGTCCTTTCCTGCAGGTGGGCGTCCGGGGAGCTCCCGGGCCCTGCCCCCCGCCGTCGTCCCTTTCCCGCCCTCTGCGCTTGCGGAGGTGAGCGCGCGGCGTGGCCACCCGGAAGGAGGAAAGGGCCGCCCCGCCGCCCTGCCTGGGAGCTGCGTCTCAGAGCCGCGTGAGAATCACTCCCGAGTCCCCCGCGGGGCTCCAGCCTTAGCCACGGGTGATTCTGCCCCCTGCTGAGCAAAGGTCAGGTGTCCCCGAGGTCTGAAGAACTGAAAGGCTGAATGTCCCCTGGCGGGCAGGTGCCGGGTCAGGGGTCACAGAGCCGACCTGGAGACTCAGGCCTGGGAGGACCCCAGGCACACCTGGGTTCAAACCCGACTGTCCCCAAGCTTGAGCCTCAGCCTCCTGACGGGTGGGGGGGGTGACACCTGCCCCGCTGTGCTCACGTGGTGTGTGAGGACTGGGGCTACCCTGAGTGCCGGACTCCTAGCTGCAGACTAGCACAGACCCTGGCAGGGGCCTTCAGACCCACCTGTGCTGACCAGTGTGGGGGCCATGAGCCGCATGCAGGGTCTGGGCAGTCATGGCTGTCAGAATCGGGAGGTGCTGGTCATGTGAAATACACTCAGATTTGGAAGACTTGGTGCAAAAAAAAAAAAAAAAAAATGAACTATCTCACTGAACAATTTCATTTGTTAAGTTAATGATTTTTTACCATAAAGATATACCTGAAAAAGTAGTAGACACCATCCACAGTTTCCCCACCCAGGGATGACAGCTGACAGCCCTGGGCCGCTGCTTTTCCATCTCAGGTGTCTATGGGTGTGCAGTGACTGCTTTCCAGAGCGCACCCTCCAGCCCGCACAGCCCCTGTCCTGACAGCAGTAGGCAGGCCTTGCCCAGTGCTGAGTGGTGTCTCCCTTAGAAAGATACTTTGTTACAGAATTTCGTCATTCGCACTTTGGGAGGCCGAGCCGGGTGGATCACGAGGTCAAGAGATCGAGACCATCCTAGTCAACATGGTGAAACCCCGTCTCTACTAAAAATACAAAAAATTAGATGGGCATGGTGGCGCGTGCCTGTAATCCGAGCTACTCAGGGGGCTGAGGCAGGAGAATTGCCTGAACCCAGGAGGCGGAGGTTGCGGTGAGCCGAGATGGCGCCATTGCACTCCAGCCTGGGTAACAAGAGTGAAACTCCGTCTCAAAAAAAAAAAAAAAAGAATTTCTTCTTTCACCAGGTGAGCCCCTCTGGGCCAGTGTAGATGCTTTGTTACGGAATTTCATCTTTTACTGTGTCATTCTGTCTGGGCCAGCATAGTTTCCTTGGGTGAACTGGGCTTCCCGTTCAGCTTCTGCGTTTCCTGACTTTCTCAGATGACAGAGGGCTGTGTGAGGTGGGGCAGCTCAACGTTTTTTTATGTTGAAGGCTTGTCAAAACGATAATATTTTGCTTATGTTGTGTTAAATAAAATGTAAAGTTTGGCCAGGCGTGATGGTTCACACCTGTCATCCTAGCACTTTGGGAGGCTGAGGCATTTGGATCACAAGGTCAGGAGTTCAAGACCAGCCTGGCCAACACTTTGAAACCCCGTCTGTACTAAAAATACAAAAATTAGCTAGGTGTGGTGGGCACCTGTAATCCTGGCTACTCTGGAGGCTGAGGCAGGAGAATGGCTTGGACCTGGGAGGCAGAGGTTGCAGTGAGCCGAGACCTTGCCGTTGCACTCTAGCCTGGGTGTCAGAATGAGACTCTGTCTCAAAAAAAATAAAGTTAGCTTGCATTTCACCTACTTCTGCTTTTCTGACATGACTCCTGGTAGATGCAGAATTGCATGTGGACTCAGTCTGTGTTTCTGTAGGGCAGCGAGGGTTCAGGCTGTGCAGGGGTGAGGGGTGAGCTCTTGGGAATGCTTGCACATGGAGGAAGGTGACTGGGAAGCTCCACCCAGCTGGGTACCTGTGCTGTGGCCTCTTCTGTGTGGTTCGTGGGGTCCTGTGGCAGCTGACGCCTAAGGAACCCCAGAGGAGTTTTGTCCTGTCCGGTGGGTGTCCTCGTTAGGACTTTCTGATGCAGACAGCAGAAAACAAAGTCAAAGTGACAAACAAAAATGGGAATTTCCTGTCCCTCCTGACGACACCCCAGGGCTGCCTAGGCCGTTTCCCCTTTCGGGGCTCTGCTGTCTCTGAACTGGCCACATCCTCACTCAGCTGGTGACGGTCCCAGGCGACTCCAGGTCACCCCTGCAGTCAGCAGGCCCAGTGGGAGGTTGGCTCTGCCCCAGTCCTGTGAGCCTGACGTGGGTCTCAGCTCTGCGCCGTGCACACTGGGGGAGGGGCGCATGCTGACCTGACCAGCCCAGGCCTCGGAGCCTCCGGCCCACCCCAGAAGGGAGACCGCCCCTGCTCATCTCATCTGCCTGGACCCAGCAGAGAGGGGGTTTCCTGGAGGGCCCATGGCACAGCTTCCAGGAGGGGGCAGGGATGCTGGCAGGTGAGAGCCACAGAAGCTGGCAGTGGAGCCCCGAGGTGCCCTGATGTGGCCCGGGGTGCGAGGGTGCAGCCTCAGGAGTATGGGGGTCCTCACAGGCTGTCTTCTGTCCTCAGAGCACAGGCTCCCTCCACAGCCCTGTGCACACCTCTCCCTGCCCGGCAGACTGGCTGTTTCTGCCAGGGTGCCGGTGTCTGAACCTGCAACAGGTCATTCAGGCTCTGGCATGACACAGGGTGGCTTGATGACCAGCAGTGCTGGGCCCGAACCACATGAGCATGAGTGTGTGTGTCTCAAGTTCAGAGTTTTGGAGCACAGCCCTCCACAGACCGGCTGCCCGCGGCCCAGTCTCTCCCTGTCCAGTCCTCTGGCGGGGCTCTGGGGCCCGGACCTCCCTTTCATCTGAGCAAGTGCAGTTTCAGAAAAGGGGTATCCCCAAAACTACCTTATTGTACCCCTCATGGCCAGAAGCCGTTCTCCAGCCGGTCACACTGACCTGTGAGAGAACCACTGCTCCCATCCCCTCCCCTCAGAGTCGGGACCAGAAGAGGAGGCCGGGACTAGGGGTGAGAGCAGCTGGCAGGACCCCCCACCTGTCCAGGGGGAGCTGAGCTGGCTGCGGTGAGGACAGGCCCACCCACAACTGCTCTGCCCTGGCCTTTCACTGACCCACGGTTCGGCGCAGCCTGGCTCCGCAGCACCCCGGCACCTGCTGCCTGAGCGAGGACACCCACATGGCCCGCCCTGCTCTCCAGAGCTGCTGGGGCCTTGGAGACAGGCAAGACCCAGTGACAAGCTCCACTCTGGCCCTCACGTGGCTCCTGCCTCCCAGGGCCAGCAGCGCTCTGCGTCTCCGCTGAGGAGGATCAGCCCTAACCACGCCGGCAGTGGAGACTCAGGGCCACCCGGCCAGCTCCCGTCGCCGCAGCAGCCTTGTCGAGCTGCCAGAGCCAGTGGGAGGGCTGCTCAGCACCTCTCATTTGAAACAGACAAGCACTGGCCTGCTTGTCTATCATACTCCCATGGCAACCAATAGGAATGGAAACTGCATTTCTTAAAACTCTGAAATTCTTAAGGATGCTGCTCCGTGGCTCACAGCTGCACTCACTGAACGTGGACAATCATTTGAGGACTTTTAGAACCTTTTTTTTTTTTTAAGATAGAGTCTTTCTCTGTTGCCCAGGCTCGAGTTCAGTGACGCGATTTCAGCTCACTGCAACCTCCACCTCCCAGGTTCAAGTGATTCTCCTGCCTCAGCCTCCGGAGTAGCTGGGATTACAGGCACCCGGCACCATGCCCGGATAATTTTTGCATTTTTAGTAGAGATGGGGTTTTACCATATTGGCTAGGCTGGTCTTGAACTCCCGAACTCAGGTGATCCGCCCGCCTCAGTCTCCCAAAATGCTGGGATTACAGACATGAGCCACTGCGCCCAGCTAGGAATTTTTTTTTTTAAGACAAGGTCTGGCTCTGTCACCCAGGCTGGAGTGCAGTAGCTCGATCACAGTTCACTGCAGCCTCAAACTAACTACTGGGCTCAAGCAATTCTCCTGCCTCAGCCTCTTGAGTAGCTGGGATTATAGGCAGCCATCACCACGCCCGGCTAATTTTAAAAAGTTTTTTTTGTGACAATGTCTCTCTGAGGCCCAGGATGATCTCGAACCCCTGAGCTCAAGCAATCCTCCCTCCTTAACCTCCCAAAGTGTTGGGATTACAGACACTGTATCCAATCCTTTTAGGACTTTTTTTTTTTTTTGAGACGGAGTTTCGCTCTTGTTACCCAGGCTGGAGTGCAATGGCGGGATCTCGGCTCACCGCAACCTCCGCCTCCTGGGTTCAGGCAATTCTCCTGCCTCAGCCTCCCGAGTAGCTGGGATTACAGGCACGCGCCACCATGCCCAGCTAATTTTTTTGTATTTTTAGTAGAGACGGGGTTTCACCATGTTAACCAGGATGGTTTCGATCTCTTGACCTCGTGATCCTCCTGCCTCGGCCTCCCGAAGTGCTGGGATTACAGGCGTGAGCCACCACATCCAGCCTCCTTTTAGGACTTTTACGGAGAGAAGAAAGGTGCTCCCTGCCCGTGGTGCTCTGCATGGTAACCTGTTCACTCCGCAGGGAAGCTGTCCACACCTATTCTTCATACCGAGAAAGCTGCTGATAAATAACGAGAGAATGGGGTCAGCATATGAGAGCTGCCCAGCAGCCTGGGACGCTGTCCTCAGAAGGCCTACATGTGGGAGGTTGCCCTGGGCTGGCATCTGGGAGCTGGGAATGGGCGGTCCCCTCGCTGTTCCCCGATACAAGCGGCTCGCCTTGCCACAGGTTTCGCAGATGCCACGTTTTATGCCCGGCGCCTTCTTTCCTCCTGGGCCTCGAGATCAGCACGTGCTAAGCAGAGGGGGGCGCACCGCCAGCCCGGGCGTCAGCTCTGGGAACTGAGTCTCACACGGCTTCCCCTGAGTGTCTGGCACCTGCGCTTGCAGCCCGAGCGTCTCGTGTGGCTCCACGGGGGGAGGGTTCGTGCTGCCCCTGATCTCCCCCGTCCCGCCGTCACCTTCTCCCCTGGCTGTGGCAGTGAGTGGGACTGTCAGCCGAGCCCTGGGGCTCCTCCCAGCAAGAGTCTCCCCGCTTGCGGTATCCTCTGAGTCAGTGACGAGCGTGGAGCCCACTCCCTTTAGGGCATTTTCTGCTGCATCCATTCCTGTTCTCTGAGTCCTGGAACAGGTGAAAGAGTGACCCAGGTGAGCACAAGCAGATCAGGGTGCAGTTCTGCTGACCGCTGACCTTCTGGGGAGGCCGGCCCTCCCTTCAGGAAGCCTCAGGACGTAGCCTGCAGGGAGGGGGGGCGTGGCACCCAGTATTCAGATGTGGGCCTGGGCGTGGGCAGACACTGTAGCGGGAGAAACGTGCCACTCCCCGCTCATCCCAGCAGCCCTGGGCTGGCTCAGCTCCTTACCTCCCTCCCCAGCCTCCCTGTAGTCAGCCCAGCCACAGGCCCCAATTCTGACTGTAAATGTGGTTGGGATGTCCCTTCCCAAACAACAGAGGCAAAGACAGAGGCCTCACGCCCCCACCCCATCCCCCTTTCTCTGCTCTCCCCCCTGGACTGGATACTGGGAGGGGCAGAAGCCCAACCACCTGGAGGACGAATGTGCGCTCAGGGAGGTGGAGGGCAGGGAGCCTTGGGCGTGTGTCCAGTCCCTTCCGGCCGGCCTCAGGGAGCTGCAGGTCTCCGCCGCCTTGACGGGATGCACCTCAGCCCAGCGTGGGCACATTTGCCCGGCGCTCCTCGGTGCTGCTTCTCAGTCCGGGAGCGGCTCTGCAGGCGTCCCTCCCCTCCCCTCTCCCCTCCCTTTCTTCCTCATCAGCCTCAGCAAACACCTCTCTCCAGGCGCCTCCACTGTCCTCAGTTGAAAAAGCCATTTCAATGACTTCAGAATAAACCATCTCGAAGCCGGGTGCGGTGGCTCATACCTGTAATCCCAGCACTTTGGGAGGCTGAGGTGGGCGGATTGCTTGCACTCAGGGGTTTGAGACCAGCCTGGGCAACACAATGAAACCCCGTGTCTACTAACATACAAAAAATCAGCCAGGCATGGCAGCGTGTGCCTGTATCCCAGCTACTTGGGAGGCTGAGGCAGGAGAATTGCCTGAACCTGGGAGGCGGAGGTTGCAGTGAGCCAAGATCATGCCACTGCACTGCAGCCTGGGTGACATAGCGAGACTCCATCTCCAAACAAACAAATCAATCAATCAATCAGTCATATCAGGGCTGAGCACTGTGGCTCATGCCTGGGATCTCAGCACTTTGGGAGGCCGTGGGAGGCGAGGGCAGGCGGATCGCTTGTTTGCTCAAGACCAGCCTGGGCAGTGGGGCAAGACCAGTTTGCTCAAGACCAGCCTGGGCAGTGTGGCAAAACCTCATCTCTAACAAAAGTACAAAAAATTGGCCACTGTGGCTCATGCCTGTAACCCCAGTACTTCAGTAGGCCGAGGCAGCTGGATCAGTTCAAAACCAGCCTGGCCAACATGGCGACAGCTCATCTCTACGAAAAATACAAAAATTAGTCGAGCGTGGTGGCCGGCACCTGTAATTCCAGGTACTCAGGAGGCTGAGGCAGGAGTACAGCTGGAACCCGAGCAGCAGAGGTAGCCATAAGCTGAGACTATCTCACCGAACTCCAACCTAAGCGACAGTGAGACTCCGTCTCAAAACAAAAGAAAAAATACAAAAAGTTAGCTGGGCATGGTGGCGTGTGCCTGTAGTCCCAGCTGCTTGGGAGGCTGAAGTAAGAGGATCACTTGAGCCTGGGAGGCGGAGGTTGCAGTGAGCCAAGATCACGCCTGGGTGACAGAGTGAGACTCTGTCTCAGAAAAATAAACCATCCCAAAAGGGATCCAGAGCTGAAAGGGCCAAACAGAATTTTGTCCCATGAGACGTGGAGGACCTCTGAGAGGATAAAGCCCAGACCGGGCTCAGCTCGCAGACTCCACCTGTCAGCAGAGGCCGGTGTGAGGAATGGTCGCTCTGCCAAGCTGAGCCTTACAGGCAGACGGGGGCCAGAGAGCCTGTTGTCCACCGGGAGACTGATTGAAACCAGACAATAGACCAAGCTGTGACCATGCAGACCTGGATGTCCAGCCACCCATGTGTGCCCAGAGCGGCCAGCTGTCATCCTGGGGCCCAGCGCCCATCCCTGCAGTGGCTGTTCCCCGTCAGCTGCTGCGCCCGCCCAGGTGAGGGCTTTCTCTCTGTTCAGACCCCCATCTCCTCACACAGGCCCCAAGGCTGCTTGTTCTTTGAGGACCCAGAAAGTCAAACACCCGCCGGCCCCAACCCAGGAGAGTCAGGGGAGCCCCCAACCCGGTCTGTCTGCAGAAAACCAAGACGGCCGCACTTCCTTCTTCTCTAGCCGCTTTGCTGAGATAGAATTCACCGGCGAAAATGCTCGGGTCATCGGTTCTAGTGTATCCTCAGAGTTGTGCGGCCACCACACGTCTTCCGATCTTTATCCCGAGGAAGGAAGCCCCAGCCCTGACGGCATCACTCCCTTGTGCCCCCTGGAGTCCCTGGCAGCCCTGCTCCCTTTCCGTCTCTAGCGATCTGTCTTTTCTGACATGTCAGATGAATGGAATCATACAACTCGTGGGCTCTGGCTTCCACTCGCATGGGGTTTTGGGAGTTCACGCACACAGCCCGTGTCAGGACTCCATTCCTTTCCATGGCTGTGTCGTGGTCTGTGGTGCAGAGGGACCACGTGTGGCCAATGCTTCTGCCCGTGGACGGGCAGCCAGTGTTTCTCGCTCAGGCGCCGGAGAGCTTGCTGCTGTGGGGGTTGGTCTGTGCACAAGTTTCCGCATGGACAAGCTTCAGTTCTGCTGGGTATGCACCCGAGTGGTTTGCTGGGCCGCGTGGGCACCCTGTGTGGTGCTGCCACACCTCTTCCCCGGGTGCTGCGTGTCATGTTCTCACGCAGCATGTGAGGGCTTCCAGTTTCCAATGAGTTCACTTTTTTTTTTTTTTTTAAAAGATGGGGTTTCACCATGATGGCCAGGCTGGTCTTGAACTCCTGACCTCAGGTGATCCACCCACCTCGGCCTCCCAAAGTGCTAGGATTACAGGCATGAGCCACTGCTTCCGGCCTGAGTTCGCTTTTAATGTTTTGTTTTGTAAAAATCAGCCTTAGACAGTCAGTGATCAGACTGTTTGGTCTCTACTGTGGTGAATTATGGAGGCACCAGAGTCTCTCTCCAGCCCTTTGAGCACCGGAGCCCCGGGATCCTGTCTTGGGGTCATTTGAAATGGTGCAGACTTTACAAAGGGCTGACGGGCAGGTGGGGCTCACTCGGCCTCCAGGCGCAGCCCTCCTTGGGGTCCCTGACCGTCCATGCAGGCAGCAGTCCTGCTCTGTGGATGAGTCCTGGGGCCACTCGTGGCAGGAGGAGGCTGGGTGGGGTGAGTTTGGAGAAAAGTGGCAGGTTTTTGTTAGTGTTTTTTTTTTGAGATGGAGTCTCGCTCTGTCACCCAGGCTGAAGTGCAGTGGTGTGATCTCAGCTCACCACAACCTCCACCTCCTGAGCTCAGGGGATTCTCCTGCCTCCGCCTCCCAAGTAGCTGGGATTACAGGTACCTGCCACCATGCTTGGCTGATTTGTTAATTTTTTTATGGAGATGGGGTCTCACTTTGTTACCCACACTGGTCACCGAAAAAGAAAAATATTTTAGAGATTTGAAGAAAGCCATAGGTGTGGTCTCTGGTTGCATCAGAGCTGTGGGTGGAGCTGTTTTGCTTCCTCCGGAAGGCTTCAGCTCCCAGACCTAAAATGCAGACACAGCTTGGTTTGCTAAGAGCTTTCCCTCCCTGTCATCCAGGTGTGTCCACAGGCATGTCCGCAGGTGTCCACACAACCGGGTGTCATGAATGTTTTTTCACATCAAGTGAGCATCTCAGGAACCCCTGGTCACACCTCATCTTACCCACCCACGTGTCTCCTGGAACCACACACGGGGGCCAGGGAGCTTAAAAGAACAGAAATGCGTTCTTGGTCTGGAGACCAGAAGTCTGAGCTCAGGGTGTGGGCAGGCCCTGGCTCCCTTGGGGACCGTCAGAGGAGGGCCCTCTTGCCCTGCAGCCTCTGGTGGCCTCCAGCCGTCTGAAGCCCGTGGCCACATGGCTCCCACCTCTGACTCCATTGCCGTACGGCCCTTCACCCCATCTCCTGTGAAGACTCCAGGAGTGTAGGATGAGGGTCCACCCCAGTGTCCGTGACTTCGTCTTACCTGATCGCATCTGCAGCAACCGTGTGTCCAACCAAGGTCACGTTCCGAGATACGCTGGGGCTACAGTTCCACCTGCTAACACTGATGAACTGCGATTTGTGTGACCAAACCTCTGGTGTTCCCAGTGTCCCAACCACAGTTGTAAATTTGCATATTTAATGGGTTATACGCAGCTGTAATTATTTCCTTAGGATAAACTCCTGCAAGTGGAATTGCTGGGCCATGACCTTTTTTTTTTTAAGTGACCGGGTCTCAGCCTGTTGCCCAGGCTGGAGTGCAGTGGTGTGATCATGGCTCACTGCAGCCTCAATCTCCTGGCCTCAAGTGATCCTTCTCCCTCAGCCTCCTGAGTAGTTGGGACCGCAGATGCACACCACCACTCCTGGCTTTTTTTTTAAAGAGGTGGTATCTTGCTGTGTTGTCCAGGCTGGTCTGGAACTCCTGGCTTTAAGCAATTTTCTAGTGATGGCTGTTTTTTTTTTCAGATGGAGTCTCACTCTGTCACCCAGGCTAGAGTGCAGTGGCGGGATCTCAGCTCACTGCAACCTCTGCCTCCCAGGTTGAAGCAATTCTCCCGCCTCAGGCTTCTCCCACGTAGCTGGGATTACAGGTGCCTGCCACGTCACTTGGCTAATTTTTGTATTTTTAGTAGAGACAGGGTTTCCCCATATTGGCTAGGCTGGTCTTGAACTCCTGGCCTCATGATTTGCCCTCCTTGGCCTCCCAAAGTGCTGGGATTACAGGTGTGAGCCACCACACCCAGCCCCAGGATTGCCTTTTAAGATAGGGTAGCTGCACTTTCACTAAAACGGAGGCTGGCAAACTGCAGCCCGTGGATTGACTGTGGACCACCTGCCGTTGTTTAAACCCATAAGCCAGGAATGGGTTTTATAATTTTAAGTGTTTTTTAAAAAAGAATGTTTCGTGACATGAAAAATTGTATGAAATCAGGTGTTGATGAATAAAGTTTTATTGGCACATGGCATGCACATCTTCTTGCATGCCAGGGCTAAGCGGCTGTAACAGCCCCATATGGCCCACAAAGCTGAAAAGATTTGCTGTGAGGCCCTTTACATAATACATTTGCTGGTGCCAGCTCTGAACGTCTATATTTGCATTCAAATTGGTTTCAAAAATAAAAGTGCAGTGGATTCAGCTGGGCCTGTCAAAGTGGTCATTGCATTTGGAACGTGGCTTTTTTCCCAGGTGTTGCGTTTGTGCTGCTGAAAGTGGCTACAGTGGGCAGGGCCCCAGGCAGGCACCTTCACTGCCCTGATGTCTTGGTTGGTGCTTGGAGCACCTGAGTCAGCAGGGAATATGTCCCTAGAGAGGGAAGACAGGCAGGGTGGAGGGGCAGAGGGGTGGAAGGGCAGAGGGGCAGAGGGGCAGGGGGTGTGGAGGGGCGGAGGGGTAGGGAGGCGGGGGGGCGCAGAGTGGGCGGTGGAGGGGCGAGGGGTGGGGAGGTGGAGGGACGGAGAGGCGTTGACTGCCACCAGGTTCCTGCTGAGGTGGGTGTCAGGGAGATGCTGTGGGGGACCTCGTCCTGGCTGGAGGATCTGAGGAGAGCCAAAGCCCCAGGCGGTGCTGGGCTGCCAGGGCAGATGCCCTCCTTCCTTCTAGAGCAAAGTCCTGGCCCACTGCCTGTTTGAAAGTACTTTTTTCAACAGTACACATAGCAAAGTTTAAAGAATCTTGCAGGAAGCCCCGCCCCTGCCCCTCCGAGGTGTCTGCTGTGGACATTGGCTGTGCTGGCACCGTCACACCTAGTGTCACCCCGGCCACCATGCTCCCTGCCCTGTGCTCACCCATCCTCTCGTTTGAGGTTTTTGTAAAATACACAGAACGTAGAGTTGACCATTACAGCCACCTTAAAGTTATTTACAGTGTTGTGTGTCCGTCACCGGTTCCTACTTCCAGAACATTCCATCCCAGGAAGAAACCTGTACCCACCAGCAGGCACTCCCCCGCACCCACCCCCAGCCCCGGCAGCCACTCAGCCGCCGCGTGCTCTGTGGACTGACCTGTTGCAGTGCTTCCCACGAGCGAATCACAGACCATGTGGTCTTCGTGTCTGCTCCTTCCCTCACGTGAAGCTTCCCAGGGCCCTGCACGGCGTGGAGTCTTGGCGCGCTGTTCCTTTGATGGCCGGGTAGCGTGCCGGGTACGTGCCTGAGTTTCCTGAGACATTACACATTACCGCAGGCCAGGTGGCCTGAGACAGAGAGATGTATTCTTGCTGGGTTCCGGAGGCCAGACGTGCCAATCGCGGTGTCAGCCGGGTCCTCCCTCTGGAGGTCCTCGGGGCGGGTCCGTCTCATCCCTGGCCTTCACGCGGCCTCGCTGCCGCACGTCTGCGTCTGTAACTTCCTGCCCTCATAAGGGCCCGGTCAGAGGACTGAGGCCCACCCTGGCCCAGCGTGACCTCATCCTAGCCCGCGACACCTGCAAACACCCTACTTCCAAACGCGGCCTCACTCGTGTATTACGCACAGGCCGCACTTTGTCCATCGTCTGCTCATGGGCACTTTGGGTGCTCCTGCCTTTTGGCCACTAAGTCACGCTGCCCTGGACACATGTATGCAGGTCTGTGTGCGGATGTAAGTTTCAGTCTTTTGGGTGTGTAGCTGGGAATGGACTTGCAGCATGGAACCGCAGGGGCACTTGACGATTAGGCTTGGGTTTTGGGGGACGGTGGCCAGTCGATTTTGAAATCCAGATCTGTACAACAGACGTATGAGGGCTTGTGCGTTGACAGTGAAAACAGACGCATGTGTTGAGGGCCTGGCTCCCTGGGAGCACACAGGCGCTGGCGTCAGCGGGGAGGAGGCAGGCGGACGGACGCATTCCCCACGTGAAGACCAGGCAGAGTCTGGTGATGTCCAGAGTCCGGCCCCGTGGCACACGCACAGGTGCTACTGGGATTTGGCTGAGCTCTACCGCTGGAGGGCACAGGGTGGCACTGGCTCCCACGGTCCTGCCATGCTCTTGGCACCACGGGCAGCTCGCCAAGCCAGAAGCGCCACGTGCAGAAGGAGCTCATTCCTCCTCTCCGTGCTCTTCCTGCAGATGGGGTGGGGCGACCTCGGGGTATATGGAGAGCCCTCCAGAGAGACCCCGAATTTGGACCGGATGGCTGCAGAAGGCACGCTTTTCCCAAACTTCTATTCTGCCAACCCCCTGTGCTCACCATGTAAGTCAGTGCAGCCCTCGCCCCCGAGGAGGGGTGAGCCCAGCAGGCTGAGGCCTCCCCTGTTCTTGCAGCCCCGACTCTGGCGGCCACCTTGTCTACCCCCGGGAGGTGCAGGGAGGACGGCAGGTGGGCTCAGGCCTTTCCCGTTGGTCCCTGCCTGGCTCTGTGTCGTGGGCTGCAGCGCCCGCCAGGTTTTCAGGGTCGAAGTTGCTGTGTTGGCGGCTGCTGCTGTCCATCCCCAGAGTTGGGTGCCGTGCCCACCTGGGGAGAGGCGCTGCAGCGTGGCTCTGTCTCGGGGTACCTGCGAAGCAGGGGTCCCACTCCCTCCCCGTGGAGAGTCTCCTGCTGGAGACAGAAACTTGTGGTACTGATCGTGAGGAAGAGGGGAAAGCAGGGCACAGCCCAGTGCTCAAGGATGGGGGGTGCAGACCTGCACGCTCAGCGGGTGTCCCAGGGGTCAGCACCGAGGACAGGGCCACGCGGACCTGCACGCCCAGCGGGTGTCCCAGGGGTCAGCACCCGAGGACGGGGCCACGCGGACCTGCACGCCCAGCGGGTGTCCCGGGAGCCTGGGAGAGCATGTGGAGCCTTGGGGATGACGCTGAGCCGCAGCACCCATTTCAGTGCAGTGGGTGCTGTGCCCCAGGTGGTGGAGACACTAACAGGATTGACAGGTGTGACGGCCCCTCGTCACCTGCACCTGCCTCATCAGTCAAGCGTCTGTCTACCCGGCGGCGCTCTTGCTGATGAGAGTGTGGGTCTGAGAGTCATGCTTCTCATCCGGTTTCTGTTTCTGTCATCTGCACGTAGCCAGGGCGGCACTGCTCACGGGACGGCTGCCCATTCGCAACGGCTTCTACACCACCAACGCCCACGCCAGAAACGGTAGGCTGCCCACCGCTGCCTCCAGGGCTGAACTTAGGGTGTAGGGTGGGGCCAGTGTCTCCTGCCCGCCCTCCTTCGTGGCCTGGGTTCTGTGGAGCGGTACCTGCTAGCCAGGGAGCCACACTTCATATCTGCTGTGACAGGCGCCTTTAAGCAGATGGCCACACCTCCATCAGGGACATCCGTGCAGGCGAGCAGCAGGCAGGGTGCAGGTGGTGCCGGGGCCTCCAGGAGTCGGGGGGAAGTGTAGGCTCCCCCCGGCTGGTTTCCTTCCCTGCCCTGGCCCAGTGAGGACAGAGCGGAGGGTGCCAGGTTCAGCCTAAGGAGCTGGGTCTGCACCCTCGCCCCAGAAGTTCCCCTGCTCCCCAGAGGGTGAGCCGAACGCCCATGGGGAGGCTGGAGCTGTGGTGTCAGTGGCAGTTCTGGAATGCTCTGGAATCTCTGTGCTCAAGGGGTTTGGATGGGATCCCTAGGGGCCTCTCACATGGGAAGTGGGATTTCCAGTGGCCTTTGAGGAAAGGGAAGGACGGGGGATGCCTGGGTGAGGGAGTACAGCCTCACGTGGTATGTTCCAGAGTCCCTGGAGACCAGGTGGGAGGGAGGCCAGCCTGAGAGGCAGGGTGGGGCCTGAGGCTGGGCCAGAGACCCTGGGAAGGTGCTGGGGCAGAGTCCACCCCTTGCCCGCCCCCGGTGATGGCACTGACTCCGAAGGATGCCTGGAAAAGTCCTCGGAAGCGCCAAGCCCTGTGAGTGTGCAGCCCCAGCCACAGCTTTCACCCTGAGGGGCCAGGGTCCTTTCAGGATGAGGTGGGTGGTAGCTTCTCAGGGTCTCCCCGGGACTCACTCAGCGCTGCTCTTCCAGCCTACACGCCACAGGAGATTGTGGGCGGTATCCCAGACTCGGAGCAGCTCCTGCCGGAGCTTCTGAAGGAGGCCGGCTATGTCACCAAGATCGTCGGCAAGTGGTGAGTCTCCAACCATGCCTGCCCGGGCGTCCTGCACCACCCACTTTCTGGCCTTGGTCACAAGGGATGTGGCTGCAAGTTTCCACACCAGGAAGGCTTCTTGGGTGGGAATGGAAGCTGAATTCGGGGACGTTCCGGTGTCACCAGCGTCCCAGTGCAGCTCCCCAGCGGGGTCTCAGGTCACCAGGCCAGGCCCACAGCTGTGAGCACCTTGAAGCATCAGACTCCACAGGCCTGTTACTGTCCGCCCTCAAGTCACGGCCCCCACCACTCACTGCCACTGCCCCTGGCTGCCTCCTGCCACGTCGTCTCTGGAGGGGCCACATCGTCCCTAGGGGGGCCACGTCGTTACAGACAGGAGCCATGGCGCGGGAGATGCCTGTCCGCCGCAGGGACGTGTTTGTTGGTGCACGCTCTGCTCTAAACTACAGAGAAGCCACCAGGAAGGAGAGGAACCGCCCAGCAGTTGAAGAAATCCTACCTGATGAGAGCTCGTGAGCTCCACAGCGTCCTGGGCCGCTGTTTCAGGCACACGGGACATTTCATTTCTTCTGCTTCCTGGGACATCCCAATGAGCCTGGAGGGTTCGGTCCGAGTCACATGTCCTGCATTTCGCTCCATCCATTGGAGCGTTCCCCGCCTGTCAGGCCTGCATGCCCCTCCTCCAGGAAGCCCACCTGTTTTCCCACCTCTATGCTCCCTGTCTGCTGCCTGCAGCTCCTGCCGGCCCCCTTCGATGGCTGCTCCTTGGATGTAGATGGTCACGGCAGCTGGAATTTGCTGAGACTGATAGATGAGGAGGACCCAGAGGCTGCCTAGGGAGCGCTTTGTCACACTTCAGACGAGAGAAGCAGCCTGGGGAGCTGAGCGCTCAGAAAGCACAGGGCAGAGCTGACGGGCACACAGGGAGGGCAGGCCCCACGCGGCCTGAACGGTCCCCAGCCAGTGCCAGGGGCCATGGCAGAAGTCCGCCCCTGAGGGCCGCTG
The DNA here is from genome assembly GCF_030222135.1 of Aotus nancymaae. Classification (NCBI taxonomy): domain Eukaryota; kingdom Metazoa; phylum Chordata; class Mammalia; order Primates; family Aotidae; genus Aotus; species Aotus nancymaae. Next base: position 1,282,480 of record NW_026988510.1, read on the forward strand.
GAGCACGTCAGGGCTGTGCCAACAGGAGGAGAGCCGGTGGCCGCTCTGGGTGAAAGCCCCGCAGTGGCTGGAGCTCTCTGCCTGGCCTGGAGGCTGTGTCTTGGCCCAGCGGCCTCATGTGCGTGCTCATTGGTGCCAATGGCCAGAGCTAGAAAGGGAGCAGGTCTCCAGAGAGGCCTCGAGGCTCCCGAACAGCCATCGGCAGGAGAGAGGGGACCCCGAGGTCTGGGAGCAGGAGCCAGGCAGGCCCTAGAGCCACAGCTCCTCCTGGGCTCAGGACAGGGTGCCGTGGCTGGGTGGCCAGGCCGGGTTCCTCCTGGGCTCAGGACACTGCAGTGGCTGGGTGGCCCGGGGAGCTCTTCCTAGGCTCAGGACAGAGTGTAGTGACTGGGTGGCCGGGCCGGGTTCCCCCTGGGCTCAGAGCAGAGTGCAGTGGCCTGAGGGCCGGACCGGGTCCTGCAGCGGCTGCTCAGGCAGGCCGGGGGTCCCCATCCCAGCAGGGTCCCCTCTCAGGGCAGTGGTGGTGTTGTCAGCCATGACTCAGACTTCCCTGCACCTCACCTGGCCTCAAATAGAAGCTGCTTGATCTGCCTGAAACCACGCAGGTGCACAGTGCAGGCGCTCGAGTTCCAGAGCCCTGTGGACGCTCCCTGCTCCAGCTCACCTGCAGGGCCAGGCCTCACTGCTGCTTCGGAACGAGCGTGTGGGGCCCACAGCATAGTCTGTGTAGGGTCCTGCTCGTGTGTTTCCCCTAAGCAAGGCCTTTGTACTGGTGGACATGGACACACATCCCCTGTGGCTGGCTGGTGACCTGCCTGGGGTGTTCAGGGATGATGGGGTGCTCTAGCAATGAGCCCACGTGCTGAAGACGCGAAGGAAACAGCCCTAAGCCGGCAACCAAAGGAGCTCTGAGGTCACGGAGAGGTGCAGGTGACTTCGCCTGAGAGAGGGGACGGGGGAGCGGCTCCCCTGAGAGAGAAAACGGAAGAGCGGCTCCCCTGAGACAGGAGACGGGGGAGCAGCTCGTGACGGAGTATGTGTCCAGGGAGCCCGCTGGCACAGAACCAGCCAGGGCCTCAGCCTCAGCCATGCCAGCCTCCTCCTTCACAAGGGAGGAAACTGAGGCCCAGACTGGGCTCCGTCCAGCCTCCACCTTCTTCCAGCCCAGCCTGCCTTCAAGGCCCCCTCCGACCCTCCCCAGCCAGTGACAGAGTGGGTGCACGGTGACCTGAGACCCGTGTGACTATGCAGGGTCCCCCATGAGCGCTGAGGCTCGGGCCTTCCCGCCGCCCTCCACCAGGCGGGCCCACGTGCAGCTTAGACGTCTCCTTTTGGGATGATGCTTTCCAAGCTATAGCTGCAGACCTTCCTCAGACGACACGCGAGTGACAGGGGAGCCGCCCACGGCCGCGCCTCAGCAGCATGCTAGAAGTGGCCTCATACCAGCTCTCCTGCAGCACGTTCTGAAGAGCAGCCGTGAGCTGGACTTCTTCCAGGACAGGCCAGGCCGCACAAGGAAACCCAGACAGCTGGCCTCGGGGCCAGGGCGAGTGGGCACAGAGGTGCGGCCTGCGGGGCTGCTGTTGGCCGGAGGACGCGAGATTAGATGCCCCCAAAGGGAAGGCGTGTGTGAGTGGGGTGGATGCAGGAGGTCTGTGGGGGTCATCAGCTGCGGGTGCAGGGCGGGGTCTGGAGGGTTCTGGCAGTCCTGGGGCGTGATGCCTGCCGAAGGCCATTCTGAGCAGGGGAACCTTGGCCCCAGGAAAGCAGTTGGTGGTGGTTACCAGCGTGACCACACGGCCACATCCTCTTGTCATCATTCCAATCTCTGCTTCTGACCGGGCTCTGGGAACCTGGCTGCAGCTGGCAGGCCCCTGAGCTCCCGCAGCGGCACGCGACACCCCGCCCACCCGTCGTCCTGGCAGCCGTTGCTCTGAGCTGGGAGAAGAGACTGCCTTGGTGTGGAGAGACCCAGTAATTATCTGCAGGAGATGTTTTCTGCCCTGGAAAACCCAGAGGAGAAACACTTGTGTTCGAGACACAACCCACGAAGCATTCCTGGGAGTTCAGAAAAAGTGGGAGGAGCCTGAGTCTGGAGCCAGGGCCGAGAGTGGCATGCCAGGCCGGTTCCAGGGGGCAGGGAGGCTCCTCAGGATGTGCCAGCCTTCACAGTGCAGGGAACCCCGGCCGTCATCATGCCTGGCACACTTGGTTGTGCCCAGCCACTCTGCAGGGGAGGCGAGTGGTGCCAGCACCCTCCTGAGAAGGAGGCCTTGGTCTCCTGTCCTTGCTGTGCCCAGACGTAGCCTGTCTCAGGGCCGGAGGGTGCTTGTCTCACCAAGAATTTTGTGCAGATGATGAACTTGTCGCTGCTCAGAACCTCAGAGTGTCCCCACGTGGGATCCCTGACGTGTCCTGGGTTCCTGTATCTAGGCATCTGGGTCACAGGCCCCAGTTCCACCCGCTGAAGCATGGATTTGATGAGTGGTTCGGATCGCCCAACTGTCACTTTGGACCTTATGACAACAAAGCCAGGCCCAACATCCCTGTGTACAGAAACTGGGAGATGGTCGGCAGGTAACCGGGCCCCGCTCCACCCCTTCCCTTCCCGCGCCCTGACCCGCGGTGCCTGGTGCACCTGCCCCCTGCACTGCATCTGGCGCTGGTGGCCTCAAGCCGCCTGCTCACAAGGGCTGGGCTGGGCTGGGCTGGCCCGGGTCTGGACGGCTTCTGTCCCACAGAGTTTTGCCGCAGAGTCTGTGAGACTTGTGCCTGGGGTGGCTTCCAACTGTCTCAGAGTTGTAGATCACTTTAACTGTCCTGACAGTGGAAGGCCCCCAGCACAGTGAGCCCACGCCATCTGCACTCACTGCCAGGGTTCTGCCCATGTGGTCCACGGGTGGGGAGGCCGGCTGTGCTCTGGACGTCCAGGAATATAGGCAGGACAGGAGGTGGGATGAAACCCCCCCGTGAGCCACACCAGGAGCAAGCCGCTGTCCGGACGGAGCCATCCCAGTGCTGGGTGTGGGGCAGCACCTCTGACGTGGCAGTGCCCGGGTCAGGGACCCTCGTCTTTTGTGAATTTTGTTTGACTTAACTTGACTCTTCTTTTCTTTTTTTGAGACAGAGCCTCACACTGTCACCCAGGCTGGAGTGCAGTGGCAGGATCTTGGCTCACTGCAACCCCCATCTTTCAGGTTCAAGCAATTCTCCTGCCTCAGCCTCCCAAGTAGCTGGCACTACAGGCATGCGCCACCACACCCAGCTAGTTTTTGTATTTTTAGTACAGATGGGGTTTCACCATGTTAGCCGGGATGGTCTCGATCTCTTGACCTCACAATCCGCCCGCCTCGGCCTCCCAAAGTGCTGGGATTACAGGTGTGAGCCACTGCACCTGGCCAGCTTGACTCTTCTTGACGGAAGCGCTCATTCGTTACGTGACAGTGGACCAGCAGCAGCACCAGCTTGCTGCCTTTTCCAGACAGAGCTCCATCGGGGTATGGGAGTCTCTGCCCCTGTTTGAAGTGTGCAGTTCTGTGATTTGCAGTAGTAGGAGGCTGGGACAGCCAGCCCTGCAGCCTGAGCCGTCACTCCCCAGTCCCAGCCCTGAGTAACCACAGCCGCCTCACTGCCTTCACCCTAGTGTCGTGCCCGCCGTCCCGTCCCCCCATCTTCTCCCAGGCAGGTTATTACAGCACCGACCTCAGCCAGCTCATCAGATGCAAGACTGTGCCCTGGGGAGCAAGGCCCGTGTCCAGCTTGCTCTGTTTCCTGAGTGGACATTTCATTTCCAGCCTTCTTTCCGCCCTCCCCCCCCAAAAAATTGAGTCTTGCTCTGTCACCCAGGCTGGAGTGCAGTAGCATGATCTTAGCTCACAACCTCTGCCTCCCAGGTTCAAGCAATTCTCCTGCCTCAGCCTCCTAAGTAGCTGGGATTACAGGCGCCTGCCACCACGCCCGGCTAATTTTTGTATTTTTAGTAGAGACGGGGTTTCAACATGTTGGCCAAGCTGGGCTCAAACTCCTGGCCTCATCATCCATCCTCCTCAGCCTCCCAAAGTGCTGGGATTACAGACATGAACCACCGTGCCCGACCCCAGTCTTTGCCGGTGAAGTCAGGGAGAAGGGGACTTCCTTGGCCTAAGTTCTGATGTCTGTCTGGATCTGTATTCTCTTCAGATATTATGAAGAATTTCCTATTAATCCGAAGACCGGGGAAGCCAACCTTACCCAGATCTACCTGCAGGTGACAGGACTGCACCAGCTGAGCTCTGCGGGAGGCGTGGGGAGGTGGCCTCAGGCCGGAGGAGGACGCTGCGGCTCTCTCCACAGGAAGCCCTGGACTTCATTAAGAGACAGGCGCGGCGCCGCCCCTTCTTCCTCTACTGGGCTGTGGACGCCACGCACGCACCCGTCTACGCCTCCAGACCCTTTCTGGGCACCAGTCGGCGAGGGCGGTGAGTCCCGACTCCAAGGAGCACAGACTGGCTGGAGGCCCCACAGCTCCTGCAGAGATGGGGCACTCAGTACCCTGGCATTTAGTTCCAATCGTGGAAAGGCCAGAGTGGCCCTGCCCCTTTGAAGCCGTCTGCTGGCCTGGGCTCAGCGGAGGAGGGCTGCGGCGGTGTCCCGGCTTTGTCCCTCATAAGCCACGTGAACTTGAACTCAGGCCTTTCCTCTTGTTCTGGGAAGTGGCAGGCAGTTTCACTGTCGTCTGTGACGTCGTGATTTAAGGTACTCCATGAATCACGGTATGCCGCTGGCCGCCTGATCCATCTGTCACCATCCCCCCAGGTACGGAGACGCCGTCCGGGAGGTGGACGACAGCATTGGGAAGATGCTTCAGCTCCTCCAGGACCTGCGCGTCGCGGACAGCACCTTCGTCTTCTTCACGTCGGACAATGGCGCCGCCCTCATCTCTGCTCCTGAGCAAGGTGCTTCCCACGGTTTCTTCACAGCCAGCGCGTCGCTAAGAACGCCTGGACTGGCTGCGACCCGCAGGGTCTGTAGTGGGCGGAGCCTGAGTCCCTCCAGGTTCAATGTGAGGAGCAGATGTCACTGAGCCTCGAGCAAGGCCAGCGGCCCTTCCGGCCCAGGACTAACCTGGAAGCAGGAGTGGCTTTGAACTTGGGGGCGGGGAGGAGGTGACACAGGGGAGAAAGTTTGTCTTGGAAGAGGCTGACGCCTCCCAAGGGGTGACCCCGGAGACTAGAGGCTTTGGAGCCTGGGTGGAAAAGCAGGGCCAGTGGAGCAGGGTGTCCCTGCAGAGATGGGGGCAGGCACCCAAGACCCAGAGCAGCCCTGTGAGTTTGGCCTGGGCCTGGTCACCCAGGGGCCAGGGCCTGAGCCACGAAGATGGCTTCTGCCCCCACCATGGCCCAGTCGAGCCATTCCCGGGATGGACACCTCAGCCTTTCTCCCTCTCGGTACTGAGGAACGCCTGACCTATCCCCAGCGCCAGCTTGAACTCGCCTCTTCCCAGACCACGACGGGGGCCCCGGCAGCCCAGTGTCCTTCGGGGAAAGGGGGCTTCAGGGTTTCAGGTGATAGAAACCAGCACAGCTGAAAGCCAAGATAGAAGCCTGTTGGCCCCAGAGCAGCGCCTAGGTGGCCCGGCCAGCCAGGGGCTCCCTCGTGCCACGTCCCACCTGACAGCTCCCCTGGATGAGCTTGGCTGTCACGCAGACCCTCCAGACGGCTCCGTCTCCCACCCACTGGAGTCAGACCCACAGCTCGAGGCTCCTATGGGCTGCAGGCAGCTCCCAGGAGGGAGGGTGCTGGGTGGGGAGAGTGGTGTTGGCTGTCATTCCCCATGGGGAACCTGGGGGGGTCCCACCTTGTCGCCAGCACCCACAACCACCAGCCAGCAGTGTCAAGGGCTCCAGCGACCTGAGTCTTCGTTTCTAAATGATGGAATATTTCATACAAACAGAAATGGCCTAAGGCCAGGCACAGTGGCTCATGCTTGTAATCCCAGCACTTTGGGAGGCCAAGACAGACAGATCACCTGAGGTCAGGAGTTCAAGACCAGCCTGACCAACATGGAGAAACCCTGTCTCTACTAAAAATAGAAAAATTAGCTGGGCGTGGTGGCACGTGCCTGTAATTCCAGCTACTCGGGAGGCTGAGGCAGAAGAATCACTTGAACCCGGGAGATGGACGTTGCAGTGAGCCAAGATTGTGCCATTGCACTCCAGCCTGGGCAACAAGAGTGAAACTTAGTCTCAAAAAAAAAAGAGAGAAAAACAGAAACGGCCTATGTACCGATTTGTAGTTAAGATGAGAGCCCACACACCTAGCACCCAGCTTAAGACAGAAGCAGGACATCTGAGAGAAAGAAAGTGGGGGAGGGAAGGGAAGGAAGGAACACAGCACGGCCTCCCATGATCCCTGGGTGTCCCCCGGAAGTGGCCACTGTCCCCAGTTGAGTGTCCTCTGTCCCCTGATGGGTTCTGTGGCTCTGCTGCTGCAAGCAGGGCCCTCCCTGAGCCAGGCCAGGTTCTGGGCATGTTCGCCTGTGAGGGACACAGAGCTGCCCTCGAGGCTCCGTCCAGAGCCTTCCCACGCTGCCACTCGGACGGGGGATGGATGGTGACACAGGAAGGAGCTGCAGTGACTTAGCCATCCCGGGTGGTTCAGTTTCTCACCGCCAGAAAAATACTTTTTGTTTCTTTTTTTTGGAGACAAGGTCTTGCTCTGTTGCCCAGGCTGGAGTGCGGTGGCGTGATTTCCGCGCACGGCAGCCTTGACCTCCTGGGCTCAAGCGATCCTCCCACCTCAGCCTCATGAATAGCGGGGACTACAGGCCGTGCCACCGCACCCAGCTAATTTTTGTATTTTTTGCAGAGATGGGGTTTAGCCATGGCCTCCCTTTAGTAGACCAGCCCAGGCTAGTTTTGAACTCCCAGGTTTGAGCCATCCACCTGCTCTGGCCTCCCAGGGTACTGGGATTGCAGGTGTGAGCTGCTGCAGCTGGCCCCCTTCGTTTCTTTCTCCCCTTTTTTATGGAGACTCAAAGGCGAGAGTCTCAGGTGGCTCAGGCTACAGCAGCAGGGGTGACTTTTGTCCCTCTGACTTGGGTCCCCTAACCGCTTCTTCTGTCTGGGAGTGAGCTGGGGATGGTGTGGTCACCAGGGCTGGGGGGCTTTGTCCTGTGACCACTTCCCACAAGTGATAGTTTACGGACCAAAATCCAGTCTCAGGGGCTTGTCAGAAACACACGTTCCTGCACCCCACCCTGATCGACTGAGTCAGAACCGTGGGGAGCAGGAGTTGCCTGCATTTTAGGCAGAGCATCCCAAACGCAGGCGCCCGGGGCTCTGCTGTGGGAGCGTGTGTTTCTAAGTCCTGCTGACAACAGGCTTGCATTTCCGTTTGGTCACTGGGCATGACATCCCACTCTCTCCAGGACACTTTGCAGCCGCAGCATCACACAGCGGGGCGATCTCGGCTCACCTCAGCCTCCACCTCCAGCTTCAAGCCATTCTTCTGCCTCAGCCTACCCAGTAGCCGGCATTACAGGCGTGTACCACCACACCCGGCTAATCTTTTGTATTTTTAGTAGAGATGGGGGTTTCAGCTTGTTGGCCAGGATGGTCTCGATCTCCTGACCTCATGATCTGCCCACCTGGTCCTCCCAAAGTGATGGGATTACAAGTGTGAGCCACCACAACCAGCCAAGGCTCAGATTTTGCACTGGAGCCGGAGTCCCCTTTGTCTCCACTGAGTCTCAGTGACTCAGTGTCACCTGCGGAGGGAGGGGGAGGGCTTGGCGAGGTCGGGTCCCAGTGGCCTGACTTGCAGCCCCTCTCTCTCAGGTGGCAGTAACGGCCCCTTTCTGTGTGGGAAGCAGACCACGTTTGAAGGAGGGATGAGGGAGCCTGCCCTCGCGTGGTGGCCGGGACACATCGCCGCAGGCCAGGTGAGTCAGCGTCAGCCTGTCTGCTGGGCGGCAGGTCCAGGCCTGTGCTCATCCTAGGGTGCGAGCCCCTCACTGCCCACCTCCCAGACACCCCCATTCTCAGCCTCACCACCCCCCACCCCCCACCCCCATGCTCATCCTCACCACCCTCCACCCCCCACCCCCATGCTCATCCTCACCACCCCCCACCCCCCCCACCCCCATGCTCATCCTCACCACCCTCCACCCCCCCACCCCCATGCTCAGCCTCACCACCCTCTACCCCCCCACCCCCATGCTCATCCTCACCACCTTCCACCCCCCCACCCCCATGCTCAGCCTCACCACCCTCTACCCCCCCACCCCTATGCTCAGCCTCACCACCCTCCACCCCCCCACCCCCATGCTCAGCCTCACCACCCTCTATCCCCACCCCCATGCTCAGCCTCACCACCCTCCACCCCCCCACCCCCATGCTCATCCTCACCACCCTCCACCCCCCACCCCCATGCTCATCCTCACCACCCTCCACCCCCCCACCCCCATGCTCAGCCTCACCACCCTCTACCCCCCCACCCCCATGCTCATCCTCACCACCCTCCACCCCCCCACCCCCATGCTCAGCCTCACCACCCTCCACCCCCCCACCCCCATGCTCATCCTCACCACCCTCCACCCCCCAACCCCCATGCTCAGCCTCACCACCCTCCACCCCCCCACCCCCATGCTCATCCTCACCACCCTCTACCCCCCACCGCCATGCTCATCCTCACCACCCTCCACCCCCCCACCCCCATGCTCAGCCTCACCACCCTCCACCCCCCCACCCCCATGCTCATCCTCACCACCCTCCACCCCCCAACCCCCATGCTCATCCTCACCACCCTCTACCCCCCACCGCCATGCTCATCCTCACCACCCTCCACCCCCCCACCCCCATGCTCAGCCTCACCACCCTCCACCCCCCCACCCCCATGCTCAGCCTCACCACCCTCTACCCCCACCCCCATGCTCAGCCTCACCACCCTCTACCCCCCCACCCCCATGCTCAGCCTCACCACCCTCTACCCCCCCACCCCCATGCTCATCCTCACCACCCTCTACCCCCCACCCCCATGCTCAGCCTCACCACCCTCCACCCCCCCACCCCCATGCTCAGCCTCACCACCCTCCACCCCCCCACCCCCATGCTCAGCCTCACCACCCTCCACCCCCCCACCCCCATGCTCAGCCTCACCACCCTCCACCCCCCCACCCCCATGCTCAGCCTCACCACCCTCCACCCCCCCACCCCCATGCTCAGCCTCACCACCCTCCACCCCCCCACCCCCATGCTCAGCCTCACCACCCTCCACCCCCCCACCCCCATGCTCAGCCTCACCACCCTCTACCCCCACCCCCATGCTCAGCCTCACCACCCTCTACCCCCCCCCACCCCCATGCTCAGCCTCACCACCCTCCACCCCCCCACCCCCATGCTCAGCCTCACCACCCTCTACCCCCACCCCCATGCTCATCCTCACCACCCTCTACCCCCCCACCCCCATGCTCAGCCTCACCACCCTCCACCCCCCCACCCCCATGCTCATCCTCACCACCCTCCACCCCCCCACCCCCATGCTCATCCTCACCACCCTCCACCCCCCCACCCCCATGCTCATCCTCACCACCCTCCACCCCCCCACCCCCATGCTCAGCCTCACCACCCTCTACCCCCCCCACCCCCATGCTCAGCCTCACCACCCTCCACCCCCCCACCCCCATGCTCAGCCTCACCACCCTCTACCCCCACCCCCATGCTCATCCTCACCACCCTCTACCCCCCCACCCCCATGCTCAGCCTCACCACCCTCCACCCCCCCACCCCCATGCTCATCCTCACCACCCTCCACCCCCCCACCCCCATGCTCAGCCTCACCACCCTCCACCCCCCCACCCCCATGCTCATCCTCACCACCCTCCACCCCCCCACCCCCATGCTCATCCTCACCACCCTCTACCCCCCACCCCCATGCTCATCCTCACCACCCTCCACCCCCCCACCCCCATGCTCATCCTCACCACCCTCCACCCCCCCCACCCCCATGCTCATCCTCACCACCCTCCACCCCCCCACCCCCATGCTCAGCCTCACCACCCTCCACCCCCCACCCCCATGCTCAGCCTCACCACCCTCCACCCCCCCACCCCCATGCTCATCCTCACCACCCTCCACCCCCCCACCCCCATACTCAGCCTCACCACCCTCTACCCCCACCCCCATGCTCAGCCTCACCACCCTCCACCCCCCCACCCCCATGCTCAGCCTCACCACCCTCCACCCCCCCCACCCCCATGCTCATCCTCACCACCCTCCACCCCCCCACCCCCATGCTCATCCTCACCACCCTCCACCCCCCCCACCCCCATGCTCATCCTCACCACCCTCCACCCCCCCACCCCCATGCTCATCCTCACCACCCTCCACCCCCCCACCCCCATACTCAGCCTCACCACCCTCTACCCCCCACCCCCATGCTCAGCCTCACCACCCTCCACCCCCCCCACCCCCATGCTCAGCCTCACCACCCTCCACCCCCCCACCCCCATGCTCATCCTCACCACCCTCCACCCCCCCCACCCCCATGCTCATCCTCACCACCCTCCACCCCCCCACCCCCATGCTCATCCTCACCACCCTCCACCCCCCCCACCCCCATACTCAGCCTCACCACCCTCTACCCCCACCCCCATGCTCAGCCTCACCACCCTCCACCCCCCCACCCCCATGCTCAGCCTCACCACCCTCCACCCCCCCCACCCCCATGCTCATCCTCACCACCCTCCACCCCCCCACCCCCATACTCAGCCTCACCACCCTCTACCCCCACCCCCATGCTCAGCCTCACCACCCTCCACCCCCCACCCCCATGCTCATCCTCACCACCCTCCACCCCCCCCACCCCCATGCTCAGCCTCACCACCCTCCACCCCCCCCACCCCCATGCTCATCCTCACCACCCTCTACCCCCCCCACCCCCATGCTCAGCCTCACCACCCTCCACCCCCCACCCCCATGCTCATCCTCACCACCCTCTACCCCCCCACCCCCATGCTCATCCTCACCACCCTCCACCCCCCCACCCCCATGCTCAGCCTCACCACCCTCCACCCCCCCCACCCCCATGCTCATCCTCACCACCCTCCACCCCCCCACCCCCATACTCAGCCTCACCACCCTCTACCCCCACCCCCATGCTCATCCTCACCACCCTCCACCCCCCCCACCCCCATGCTCATCCTCACCACCCTCCACCCCCCCCACCCCCCATGTTCAGCCTGACCACGGTGGTGCCCTGGGCTCTGTTGGGTGGAGACCACGGTGGTGGCCCACGCTTTTGGGCTGGAGACCCTGGTGGTGACCTGGGCTCTGGCTGGGTGAGGGTGCATCCTGGCATCTCAGCGTGGCCACCTTCATGCTGTGTGCTGTGTTTCCCCCGGCCCAGGAAGCTGCCCCTTAGCTCAGAATCACAACACAGTTGTCTCTACCTGGGGCACTTGATCCAGACACGCCCTGAGACGCTGAGTCTGAGCTGTGTGAGCGAGCGCTGTTTGAGTCAGTCTTGCCCTCCCGATGCCTCCGGAGGCAGCTGGAACATCACACAGGACGACAGCCAGGGTCAGCCTGGGGCTCGTGGGGCTGAGTGACGACGTGTGTGGGGCCAGTCGCTCCAGGAGCGAGTCTGTTCCCTGCCTTTTCCAAATCCCAAGGACCAGCCATTCCTGAGCTCCTGGCCCTTCCGCCTCAAAGCCAGCAGCGTGCATCTGTCCCTGGCCTTCCTGTTCCGCTTCTTTGGTTTTTTTTTTGAGAGGGAGTCTCACTCTGTTGCCTGGGCTGGAGTGCAGTGGCACCGTCTCAGCTCCCTGCAACCTCTACCTCCTGGGTTCAAGCAATTCTGCGTCAGCCTCCCGAGTAGCTGGGATTACAGCCACATGCCGCCATGCCCGGCTAATTTTTGTGTTTTTAGTAGAGACGAGGTTTCGCTGTGTTGGCCAGGGCGGTCTCAAATCCCAAAGTGCTGGGATTACAGGCTTCAGCCACCATGCCCAGCCTGTTCCACTTTTAAGGACTCTGTGGCTGTGTCCCACCTGCCCCCGCTTCCCCCAGGCTGGCCCCCCTGCTGCGAGGCTGATGAGCAGCCTGCGTTGTGTGGGCCGCCTTAACTGTCTGGGTTGGTCACGTGTCTGCAGGCCCAGGGATTGGCTGCTGTTCTGTCAGATGCTCCCCACTCGTTCCACATCAGGACACTGAGACCAGAGAGGCAGGCACTTGCCAGGGCCTCCCAGTCACTAGGGGCAGAGGTGGGAGCAGCCGCCAAGTGCGTGGCCATTCAGCCTGCCCTCCTGCCCACCATGCCTGGGCAGTCCGCTGGGTCCCCAGCGGCCAGTGGGACTGAGGGATGGCGCCTGCCAGGGGCGGCTGGTCTCTGCAGCTGACTGGGCCTGCCTCCTCAGACCCTCTGCCCAGGGCAGTCTCTGTCAGACATGGGCTCCTGGGCCACCCCAGCTTCCAGGTCCCGGAGGGTGGAAGGACCCCCATGGTTCATGGAACAGGCAGCTGCGCCTGCCTTTGAAAAGCAGCGCGGCCATGGCGATGACTGCCTTGTGCAGAGGTAGGGGCGGCAGGCACGGGCCCCTGCGTGGTGTGGGCGCACCTAGGACAGGCGATGACTGCCTTGTGCAGAGGTAGGGGCGGCAGGCCCGGGCTCCTGCGTGGTGTGGGCACACCTAGGACAGGCGATGACTGCCTTGTGCAGAGGTAGGGGCGGCAGGCACGGGCTCCTGCGTGGTGTGGGCACACCTAGGACAGGCGATGACTGCCTTGTGCAGAGGTAGGGGCGGCAGGCACGGGCCCCTGCGTGGTGTGGGCGCACCTAGGACAGGCGATGACTGCCTTGTGCAGAGGTAGGGGCGGCAGGCACGGGCCCCTGCGTGGTGTGGGTGCACCTAGGACAGGCAATGACTGCCCACCCCCTCCGCTCCGCTGAGCACCTTCACCCCGAGGTAAGGGATGGGCGTTTGGCCTTGTGTGGGGGTACCTGCAGGAATGGCCAGTCATGGTTCAGTGGGTGTCGTGCTGATGACGTGGGACTCAGGGCCTGCAGAGGTCTGGGAGACATGGATGCCGTGATGATGATGACCTGGGACTCAGGGCCTGCAGAGGTCTGGGAGACATGGACGGCGTGACAATGACGTGGGACTCAGGGCCTGCAGAGGTCTGGGAGACATGAGGTTTCCTACTGTAGTGGACACCCACCGGGCCAGGCTGGGGCTAGAGCTCTGCTCCAGAGGCTGGGAGCCACCCGTGGCTGTGCTCAGTGGCACACCTGAGAAAGGTGAGGGGAGCTGCCCCATCAGGCCTTGTTTTAGGCTCCCCTGCCATTCGCAGGCCTTGTGACTCTGCTCAGTCCCTGCTGTGGGCATGTGGCATGTGAGCATGTGGCATGTGTGGCGTGTGAGCGTGTGGCACATGGCATGTGGCGTGTGGTGTAGAGCACGTGACGTGTGAGCGTGTGGCGTGGTACATGAGTGCGTGGCATGTGGCACGTGGTATGTGAGCACATGGCGTGTGGCGTGTGAGCACATGCGCCTGTCTATAGGCTGGCTCCCAGCCCCTCAGGTCGGGGCATAGAGCCATCAGCATGCTGCTGCCATGTCTGTTTTAGGTGAGCCACCAGCTCGGCAGTATCATGGACCTCTTCACCACCAGCCTGGCCCTCGCAGGCCTGACACCACCCAGCGACAGGGCCATTGACGGCCTCAACCTCCTGCCCGCCCTCCTGCAGGGCCGGCTGATGGACAGGTTGGTGCTAGACCTGCCCTGGCCCCTTCCCTGATCCAAGTGGGAAGCCCAGAGCTGCGGACCAGGCCCGACCCCCAGGCCCAGCTGACCCTCATATTTCTGGACACAGGCGTGCTCATGCCCGGACAGAAGGAGGTGGGGGAGCCTGTGCCGAGAGGACCTGGGGACCTGCCTATGGGGCAGGGTTCATCCTGGAAGTGTTCAGGCACAGCGAGGCCCTGGCTCTCAGGAAGGCCTTAGGAGGGCGAGGCCAGGAGAGGAGGGCAAAGCCAGGAGATGGGGGCGAGGCCAGGATGCAGGGGTGGGGCCAGGAGAGGGGGCGGGGGTGGGAGGGGCAGCACCGGGAGACGGGCCTCTTCCCTGTCGGCACCCCAGCCACACACCCGCCCCTGCCCACCCCAGCTTTGTTCCCTGCTGGGTTTTCAGTGCCTCATGGCTGCCTGTAGCTTCCCTCCGCTGAGTCCATGGCTGGCTGGTCCCGCTCTTACCTTCTGTCCATTTCCTACCCCGAGAGCAGCCACCATTCTGCTCAAACCACATTTTCTGGGTGGCCCTGAAGGGACGAGGATTCTAAAGGCTCAACAGTAAACAGAAAGTGGGGACAGCTGCAAGGGCATCATGCCGCCTCTGGCTTTTGGGGGAGGAGATGGGGGATTTTTCTCACTTGTCCACCCTTGAGGCCTGGCCCCAGCACTGCTCACTGCGGAAAAGACAGTGCCCAGCTGCGTCCCCCACTCCCTGTTCCTGTCCTGCCAGCCCATCATGGTCTCGGAGATGGCGACCCCATGCCACTGGCTTTCCTCTGGCCTGCCCCCGTCCCCAGGGCTGGCCTGGCCTCGCCAAGAACCCACAACGAGGGGACGCCCAGGGACCCAAGCTCCGGCCACCTCACGGGCCTTTTCGCTTTTCGATCATCTTTATAAAATACCAAGGCATGAGCAGCCGATGTTGGATGCAGCCCGGAGCCCCAGGTGACCCAGCATGTCCTTCCTGCTGTTACAGGGTCCTCCTCTCCCATCCCACAGGCCTGTCTTCTACTACCGCGGTGACACGCTGATGGCGGCCACCCTCGGGCAGCACAAGGCTCACTTCTGGACCTGGACAAACTCCTGGGAGAACTTCAGGCAGGTACGGGGCTCTGGCTGTGGGCGCAGGCGGAGCTGCTTCCATCCCTGTCCATACGTGGCCTCTGAGTGCCATCCTGGGGAGGTGCAGGAGGGTGAGACAGGCAGGACCCCACCTTCCACAGCTGTCTCTGCGTGGCCCAGGGCCTGGCAGCTGACAGGCTGGAGTCGAGGGAGGGACCCCGAGGCATAGCTACAGACGTGGCACAGACCCTGGTCAGGTGGTCCCCGCCGGCCTCTCCATCCTGCCAGGACACCTGAGCTTTCTCTAACAGGGGCATGGCCTGCTTGGCCCAGGTGCTTCATGAGGGTCTCAGCATCTGCATCTCCACACCGGCCCCTCGCATGGGAGGGAAATAGAACACGCACAGGCTCCTGCCACCCCCGGCCCCAGCAGTTGCTCTCACCTGGTACCCAGCTTCTCTATCAGCAGAGCACAGGCCCTGCCCTGGGTTCCTGAACCTGAACCCCTTCCTCACCCCCAGGCCCTTGAGCCATGTGTGTGGTGGGTGGCCCTGGCTGCCACACTCGCCGTCTCTGTCACATCCCAGCGGGTCCTCGGTGCTGCACTGGTTCAGCCGTGTGTGAGGGAACTGGCGCCTTGCAAGTGCAGGTGTGCAGAGGACGCAGCCATTGCCTGAAGCAGCACAGGGGCCGTGCACGTCCCCACTGCAGCTGCCGCCGCCACAGGATGGGAAGCAGAACCGGTCAGGCTGATCTGCATGACCCTTGGCCTTTCCTGACCAGATCTCCAAGCGTCCGTCTCTATAGGATCATCCCTTCCCCTGCTACCACTCCTTTAAAGTCAGCCCTGTCTCCCAGGCACCCACCTGCACCCCACTGCACATGCCCGGCACCTGGCATTCAGTGTCGGCTCAGTGACGAGGAAGAGGTGCTGGGTGATGCTGGCTCTGCTGCGGTACCCCCAGGGTGAGGTCTCTCTCAGAATGCAGCAGTGAGAGCAATCTGCACGGATCAGCGGAGTCTTGATGAAATGGCTTATTTGGCTTGCATCCAGCCATCAGTCACATCATCTGTCTACACTGAGATGCTTCCCCACTGCCTGCCAGCGTCTTTGTGTGGAGTGCGGCCGTTCCTCCCGCTGTCCGTGCCCTGGAGTCCACAACACTGCCCACTGTGGAGGCACTCCAAGTGCAGCCCCTGGTTTCCAGCCGTGGACTCAGGCATCTACAGCCCAGGGCACATGAGCAGAATTTCATGGGCTTCTAACCTCCCTGCTCCACAAAGAGCAGAACATGATCTGCGCTCCCCCCCTCCGCCCCCGACCACTGATCCTCACGGATGCACGCCACGTGCTAGGAAATGGTTTGCCCATCAGACAGCCGATGCCTGCAAGAGGCTGCTCAGGCATTGGTGCCGCAGAAGCAAGCGGCTCAGCTCTACCCACCCCAGCCCACCCTGGCTCAAGGCATCCCTGCACATGGTGGCCGAGTCTCCCAGCTGCTGGAGCCCCTTGGCCTGCAGCATCCCCTCTGGGAATATTAGAGGCACACCTCCCCCTTCCCAGATCAGGGAGTCCAGGGGGCAGCAGAGAGAGCTGTGGGGCCTCAGGGCCATTGTAGGACCTGGGACAGAGCTCAGGCCACTGCCCACACACAGCATGCTCAGGGAAGGTCACACCAGGGCCGAGCAGCTACAGGAGCGCATGGAAGGGACCCCAGCAGGCCTGGCTCTGCCGCGTGGTGTGGTGGTGGGGTGGCTGCTGCCCCCCGAGCCTTCCTGTGCCTTTGCTTCTGTCTTCCTGAATAAGTTCATTGTGGTTACTGTGAAATCCTCTCCCTTCATGAGCCTGTGACTCCGTGTCAGCCCCTGGGTCTGTTTCTATTGTCTGTGCTTTCTCCTGCATTTCAGATGTTGGTCCTGCTTCTCCCTGTCTCACGGTTTCCATAGGGATGTTAGCGTTGTGGCTCTTCCTTCTCCCCTCCCCCACCCCTCCCCACCCCTCCCCTTCCAGCATTAAAAGGAGCTTTCCTCCATGAAATTGGTGGCAGTCCAGATGTGAGGCTGGTTAAGGTCTTTTAAAGACACTCACCTGCCCCACAAAGAAGAGGGGTGCATGAAAACCATGGGCACATGAGGCATGCCAGCTCTGCAGCTCAGGGGCCCAGAGCGAGTGGCCTCACCTCCTTCACAGGACGCCCACGTACAGGCCCACTCGTCCTTCAGCATTTAGCCAGTGCCCCGTACCGTGCTGAGTACCAGGGTCACTGCTGGGCACTGGCAGACAAGGGCCCCTCTATGGCCCCCAGTTAGGGGCTCCAGGACACAGGCAGTTGAGGCCCGTCGTGGCTGTGGGTCAGGATTCAAGGGTCAGGGGCTCCAGGACCCACCATCCCTCCTCTTCTCATTGCAGGGCATGGATTTCTGCCCTGGGCAGAATGTTTCGGGGGTCACGACTCACACCCTGGAAGACCACACGAAGCTGCCTCTGATCTTTCACCTGGGACGGGACCCCGGGGAGAGGTTCCCCCTCAGGTGAGTTGGTGCAGGGCCTCCGGGATGTTGGGACAGTGCCAGCCGGACTCCCCCAAACGCAGGCTCTGCAGGGACGGAGCCCTCTGCACCTTGCCCATCGCCTCCCATGCCTGCGTCCCCTCCTGCCGTGTTCCTCCCACCCAGTTAGTGCCCTGCCCTCCTCTCTGCAGCGCCCGCTCCTGCCCTCCTCTCTGCAGCGCCCGCTCCTGCCCTCCCTGGCGGTTTCCCCACTTCTGCTTGTTCTGGGCCACCGTCCATCTGGCCCCCAGCGACGTGACCCCTACCTTCAGCTGCCTCTGGGGATGGCCGAGGCCAGAGGGGAGGGGTCCAGGCCTGAGGTGTGCCCAGGAGGCCGGCCAACCCTGGGGCCAGCGGGAGGTGCAAAGACGCAGGTCAGCGAGCAGGAGGAATGGCATAAAGCCACCAGCCCCAGCTCCACCCTCTGCTGTCTGGGTTTTGTCCTCGCCCTACCAAGGATGCTGGAGCCTGGGCCGTCGCCTGCCAGCTTTCAGGGAAGCCCTCCCCTCACCCTCGGGAGTCTCGAGGGGCACGGTCACCAATACCAAACCCACATGTTCTCTGGCAGCTCCTTAGGGGTGACACAGAGGCCCCAGCACTTGGCTGGAGACCCCACGGTGGCTTCCTCTTTCCTTGTCCGAAGCCATCTCCCTGGGCTGGGGCTACCTGGAGGCTTCTCCGTCTCAACCCTTAGGATGAGCAGGTACCCAGTTCCGGCTCCTGGCCTGGGGATCCTGGGGCATGTGCGTGCCCGGCGGTCTCCAGCATTCCTGCCCCATGGAGATGTCCCGGGAAGACCCAGGAGTGTCAGGGGCCACTGTGGGAGGCAGAGGACCCAGGAACGTCGGGGGTCGACGTTGGAGACAGAGGACCCAGGAGCGTTAGAGGTCGCCGTCGGGGGCAGGGCAGAGGACCCAGGAGCGTGGGTGTCGCCGTGGGGGGCAGAGGACCCAGGAGCGTCGGCGTCGCCATAGGGGGCAGAGGACCTAGGAGCGTCAGGGGTTGCCGTAGGGGGCAGAGGACCCAGGAGCATCGGGGGTCGACGTGGGGGACAGAGGACCCAGGAGCGTCAGGGGTCGCCGTAGGGGGCAGAGGACCCAGGAGCATCGGGGGTCGCCGTGGGGGGCAGAGGACCCAGGAGCATCGGGGGTCGCCGTGGGGGGCAGAGGACCCAGGAGCGTCGGGGGTCGCCGTGGGGGGCAGAGCCAGACCTGAGCACAGACTGCCCCCTGCTCTTTTGAGCAAGGCCGGTGGGAGGCAGCAGAGAGCAGCACAGGACTGAGGGTGGCAGCGTCACCGCCAAGGTCGCTGAGGCTCCTGCACACCCCCTGAACGGGGCAGGCTCCTGGGCCGGAACCCCTCCCACTGCCCTCAGAGACCCCTTGGGCACCTCATCAGCACCTCCCCTTCTACCAGCATCCGGCTCAGAAGCCTGGGACGGTGACTGCAGAAAGACAGCAAGGAGCCCGGAGTGGACAGAGCGGTGTCCCCAGGCCCAGGTCCACCCACACCTCCAGCTTGGCCTGATGGGAAGTAGGGTCTGTGCCTTGTGATGAAGGATGGGTGGGCACTGGTCCTCCTGGAGCAGGTGGCCCTGAGTCCAGAGGGAGGAGACACAGACACAGGCGAAGGCCGCAGGGGGACGAGGCGGGGACTGCACAGAACACCACCAGCCTGGGCTCACGTGGGGCTGCCCCAGTTCCTCCAGAGGGCGTGGCCCTGAGCCCCCTGGTTTCGTGCTCTGGCCTCTGGGGCAGTGAGGGGCCGGTGTCCACAGTTTAGTTGTTCGGAGCCCCCAGTCCTGGTCATTTGTTGTGGGGGTGCCGGGATACTCACAGAGACAGAGCCGGGACCTCTCCGGTCCACTGGGGGACAGTGATCACAAACGATGGGGGGCCAGGAGCTTCGGGCCTTGTGGAGCTGGAGGGGCAGTCTCTGAGCCCCCTGTGCCTGCAGGAGTCACTGAGGAGCCCACAATCATCGGCTGCAAGTGCCATCCCAGGGGGACCCCGGGGAGCAGATCGCAGCCCCAGTTACACACAACAGAGTGCCAGCCACACCCATGCCCACCACACCCCCCACCAGCTGCTTGCTCCAGGGACCACCTGAGATGAAAGCCTGGATGGCAGTGCCAGCAGTGCCACCCAAATCCACTTGGCATGACTGCTGTCCACAGGGGGTCCTCAGGGGTGTTACCTGCTGCGTTTGCTGGAGCCCCCAGCCAGGCCAGAGCAGAGACACAGTCCCACCGTCCACCACAGCCACCCAGCCCGACCTCACAGCTGGAGAATGTGCAGTTTTCAGGCAAATCCCAGGCAGCATTCACATCTTCCCTGCGGGGGTCACACGGAGGCAGCTGTTGGCCAGGCCTTTGAGAACCACCATCCCCGAGCTCAGACCCCCACGACATGGCCTCATTCACCCTGGGCTACTTCTCAGACACAGTCACACGTGGCTTTGCAGGGAGCCTCTCTAAACAAGATGGGTGGTCGGGCACTGTGGCTCACACCTGTAAACCCAGCGCTTTGGGAGGCTGTGGTGAGGTCAGAAGTTTCAGGCTGGCCTGGCCAATATGGTGAAACCCCATCTCTACTAAAAATACAAAAACTAGTTGGACATGGTGGTGGGCGCCTGTAATCCCAGCTACTCAGTAGGCTGAGGCAGGAGAATCGCTTGAACCCACTGCATTCCAGCCTGGGCAACAGAGCAAGATTCCATCTCCAAAAAAAAGATGGGGCCAGGCATGGTTGCTCACACCTGTGATCCCAGAACTTTGGGAGGCCGAGGTAGGAGGATCGCTTGAGCCCAGGAGTTTGAGACGAGCCTGGGCAACATAGCAAGACCTTAACAGAAAATAAAAATTAGCGGGGCATGGCGATCTGCGGTCCCAGCTACTCAGGAGACTGAGGCAGGAAGTTCACTTAAGCCCAGAAGGTTGAGGCTACAGTGAGCCTGGGTGACAGAGCAATATCCTGTCTCTAAAAAATAAATAAGATTAAAGCAACAATCCAGGCCGGGGCCTCCAGGGACACTCGCTGTCAAGAGGGGCAGGTGGGGCAGCCGCAGTCCTCACCGGTTCTCAAACAGAAGGATTTGGCCCCAGAATCCTGCAAAGACACACACACACCTGAGACGCTCCTGGATTAAAAATGCATCGTGACGGCGTGGTGGCTCACGCCTGTGAACTCAGCACTTTGGGAGGCAGGCGGATCACCTGAGGTCAGGAGTTCGAGACCAGCCTGGCCAACATGGTGAAACCCTGTCATTAAAAAAATAAAAATAAATAAGATGCATCGTGCAGCCAGGCTGCCAGCAGCAGAGGTGGTGGGAGCTGAGCCCAGGCATGTGGCGTGAAGCCCCGGCTGGGCAAGGACAGACAGCTCTGTGGCGCACCGAGCAGGGAACCCTGCAGGACCCCGGCTCTGCTGGAGGGCATCCTCTGATGCAGCCTCAGGCCTGAGGCCTAACAGGGAGTGGGTGGATGGAGCAGAGAGAGCCCGGGCAGAGGGGCACATCCCCGTCTCTGTTGTATGCTGCTTCTGTGTGAAACCTCATTTTTAGGGAAGGTTCTGGAGCAAAAAGCCAGTTCTCACAGCCTGGCGAGTGTCCAGGGCAGAGGGACTGGGCTCAAGTGGGTCCGAGCTCTCCTCCCAGGAGGTGCTGGGCCTGGATGGGTGCTGCCATCTGGGGGCAGCTGACTTACCCGGCAACCCCATCTCTAGCCTTGTCCAGAGCTCCCACACCACCTTGCAGAGTGGCCACCCCGGTCCACGTCCCCATCAGCAGCAGTGTGGCTCCTGGCCGGTGGCAGGCGGTTCTTCCCACACCTCCCTGATGACCGCGATGGCAGGTGTCTGTTCACGTGGGTGTGGGCGATACTTGAAGTGACTGGAAATGGGGAAAAGACGTCACTTCTGCAGCTACCCTCAGAGCACTGCATGGCAGCACCGTGGACCCTAGACCCACAGCATGTGGCCCCGTGGCCCCCATGGCTCCTCATGGAGCTGTTTAATCATTTCTTCGTGAAAAGGAAAGGAATCCAAACGCTCCGCATGCTTGCATTGGAACTTCACAGCCACAGATTCGGTTTCCCTCTATTTCCCATTGGGCAATGGGATGACAGTGCTTTTGTAACGAAATAGGTGTGTGTCATGTTTGTAAGTGTTTACAGAGTGTTCAGTGCTGGGAAGACCCACACACAGGCCCCAGCCCACATGCCCAGGTCCTGGTCACAGGCAGGTCACCCGGCGGGGACAGGTCGGGACAGCCGTGCTCACAGCCTCGTGCCGGGGCTTAGCCTCCCGAGCCTTCATTTTCCACCTTGCCCATGAGTCTGAGGGCAGAGGACAGCTCAGGTGCCTGCTGCCTGTCCTAGTAAGGCCCGGGGGTCCACGGGGACTGTGCCACTGCAGTGCTCAGCCTGGCGAGGCCCGAGGGTCACAGTAACCGTGCCACAGCAGTGCTCGGCCTATTAGACCCCTGCAGCCTCAGCCTTTCCAGGCCAGCCCCTCCCCATCCTTCGCCATCAGCCCCAGGCGCTCCCCTGCAGCCACAGCTGTGTGACCGGAGCTCTCTGTCCCTAGCTTTGCCAGCACCGAGTACCAGGAGGCCCTCAGCAGGATTGCCCAGGTCGTCCAGCAGCACCAGGAGGCCTTGGTCCCTGGACAGCCCCAGCTCAACGTGTGCAACTGGGCAGTCATGGTAAGTGGCTGGTGTGCGGGCGGCCGCCCTGTGCCAGGCTGCAGCCACCCACCCGGAGCCCCGGATGAACCGTGGTTAGCACAGGGCGGTGGAGGGGAGGCGGGGGCTGTTCCCGGCCTCCATCCGGTACCAGGGCCCTGGTGTCTCAGTGCACACGTGGCAGTGTCCAGGATTCAGGGTGCTGGAGCCGAGCGACTTGGGGACCAGTGCCACACTGCACCAGGGCTACCACAGGTTCCAGGGCCTCTGCCGAGCTGAGCTGAGACTCGGCAGCTCCCAGGCCCCTCTCCTGCTCTCCTGCAAGTGGTCACTGAGAGTCAGCAGGGTGCACGAGAGGGACCGGGGCCCCCGGTCCTGGACTCCCACATGGGCATGGACAGCTTCTCCCTGCTGGGGCCCTAGATGGTGCCCAAGCCTCAGGCTCTGCAGGCACCGAGGCAGGAACGGCGCTGTCCGATGGGCTCCCAGTGGCACGGGTGCTGCTCTGTGAGCGGCGGCGGCCCCTGGGCCCACCTGCCAGGTTCCCACTGTGCGTCCATCATGCTGGGCCAGCCTCAGGGATCTTGTGTCAGACCTGATGCCACTCGCAGGCACCAGAGTAGCCCCTCCCCACAGCCTGACAGGATCAGGCCATGTTCACCTGCAGGAGAGAAATGGCCTCATCACCCCAGCCTCGGCTGGAAACACGAGCACAGACGTGCCTCCATCATTTAGCGGAAGTCATGGTCACGCCACAAAGGCTGCATCTCCTTGTCCAACCCTGGGGGCCGCCGCTGTCAGGGCCTCTTGGGTCCAGCTCTTCTGCCTCCTGCTTGGGGGCCCCATGGGGCCATCCTGGGTGTACAGTGGCTGCCAAGGCCTGTTTCCCAGCTCAGCGAAGGAGGGTCCCAGCAGACAGGCCTGACGGCTCCTTCACATGGGACATGTGCAGCCCTCTCTCCAGTCAACAGAGACGCAACACACAGGTCTGTGGTGTTGCTCCTGGGTGCCGAGCCCAAGCACCATGGAGACGGCCGGCCCAGCCTCCGGCCCCGGGCCCGTGCTCCCTTGCTCCACACGGGCTGGGTGCGGCTGCCCACAGCCCCTGGATCCTCCGAGGGAAAGCGTAGACGTCGGGAAGGGAACCCCTCGGCAGTTCAGCCTGGGCTCCTGCTGCATGGGGAAAAGACCCCGCTGATGCCCCGTTCCAGGGCCAGACCCGACTACAGCATGGGGGCCACCAGGTCCCCGCCATGCCGTGGGAAGGGTGATGGAGGCTCTGAATAATCGGGAGCCACAGTGCGGGCCTCCGGTGAACGCAGAGGAGAGTGCCAGGCATTGGGAGCGCCTCCCAGCAGTGAGGACCATGGACGGTCTACCCTGCGGGGTCATTCAGGACTGGGCAGGGCAGGGGGTGCCTGGCAAGTTTCACCATAGGAAGACATTTAAGGCCCTTCCTTCAAAGGGACCTGGGCAGCTGGTGTCCCCACCTCTGGACTCAGCGGTGGAGCCGGGAGGTTCCTGTCTCGGGACCACCGAGTCTCAGGCCCCAGGAGCCTGGGGCCACCAGCCGTGGAGGAGCCCTGGCCTTCTGCCCTCCACGCCCGATCCTGGTCTGTGCTGCTGGGTCCTGTTCCCATCCCAGGCCTCAGTGGCCCCACGGGCTCGGGCCGCCACGAAGACAATGGGCACAGGGCAGGGGAGGCCCGCGGCACATGGCCCGGCTGCTGCTGCCATCTCCTGGACATTGGGAGAACTGCGCCATCGCCGCACCTCTGCCCTCTGCAGGGGGGAAAGTGCCAACTCAGACCTGGCGAGCTGAGCCACTGGGGTCTGAGGGACCGAGACCCCACCGTGAGCACAGCCACGGGGAGCTGCACAGACTCACATGCGTGTGAAGCCCAGGGCCACTCGCCCTCCTTACCCCTCCCTGCCCTCTGTCCTCCAATTCCAGGCCAGCCTCAGGCAAGGGGCTCAGTGGCATCTCCTGTGCAGAGGAGAAGGATTCTGGCCACCTGGCCCTGCTCCGGGGACAGCTGTGCAGCCTTTGAGAAATGCAGACACCCCCCAAGCCCCCCATCCAGATTCGCACATACCCTGCAGCTGCCTCTCCTACTCCTGGAGTTGGGGAGCAGCTTCCTCGTCCAAACCCAGTCCTGCTCTGGTGGCCAGAGGGGCAGGGACACTCAGGTGGCATTTCCCGCTGCTGCCCAGGGCCAGAGAGCGTCCTTAGCACTGTGTCTGATTGTGCAGCACCCGGAACCCAAAGTCTGTCTGGAGAAAGTGCCCTCGGGAACGCTGCCTCTGCCGTGGCACATAGGTGTCCTGGACGGGGCGCAGAACCAAGCCGCGCTCATTTCAGCCAGGAAGCCTCCTCTTAGGGGCAGAAGTCTCCCTTTCTAGCCTCTTTTTTAGGGGCATAAGTTTCCCTTTCCGTTGCCAGGAAAAGTGTGCTCCCACTAAGCAAGGCCGCGCTGTGAGGTCCCAGCTCCTCCCTGGGAAAGGCTCTTGAGAGGCTCCTCCTGGGAGGACCGCCTGCCCTTTCTAACACCACTGGCTACACTGAGGCCCTCAGCTACTTGGCAGTTGCAACCCCCACCCCCGGGACCTCCCCGCAAAGTTCTCTTCAGAGCCGAGAGGCCGAGTCAGGAGGGCGCCGTCTCCTGAGTTCCCAAGATTCCTGGAGAGGCGTCTGTAGCTGCGCAGCAGGAGCGAGGTGGTCCCCACACTGAGGCCAGCTGGATAGAAGGTGGGGGTTGGCCTGGGCAGGGGACACATCAAAACTGCTTGAGGCCAGGCGCGGTGGCTCACACCTGTAATCCCTGCAGTTTGGGAGACCAAGGCAGGTGAATCACCTGAGGTCAGGAGTTTGAGACCGGCCTTGCCAACATGGGGAACCGTTGTCTCTACAAAAAAAATATAAAAATAGGCCGGGCATGGTGGGTCCCACCAGTAATCCCAGAACTTTGGGAAGTTGAGGCGGTTGGATCTCAAGGTCATGAGTTCGAGACCAGCCTGACCAACATGGTGAAACCCCTTCTCTACTAAAAATACAAAAAAAAGTTAGCCGGGTGTGGTGGAGCGCACCTGTAATCCCAGCTGCCCGTGAGGCTGAGGCAGGAGAATTGCTTGAACCCGGGAGGCAGAGGTTGCGGTGAGCTGAGATCGCACCACTGCACTCCAGCCTGGCAGCAGAGTGAGACTGCATTTTAAAAAAACAAAACCAAAAATGGCCAGGTGCGGTGGCTCATGGCTGTAATCCCAGCACTTTGGGAGGCCAAGGTGGGTGGATCACCTGAAGTCAGGAATCTGAGACCAGCCTGGCCAACGTGGTGAAACCCCATCTCTACTAAACCTTTGTGGGCATCGGTAACCCCAGCTACTCAGGAGGCTGAGGCAGGAGAATCGCTTGAACCCAGAAGACAGAGGTTGTAGTGAGCCGAGATTTCGCCACAACTCAACCCTGAGTGACAGAGGGAGACTCTGTCTCAAAACAGAATTAAAAAAAAAAATGCTGAGTTGCTGTTGAGTCCATAGGAGCTCGGAATAATTGCATGTTCTTTTTCTCAATTTTCATTTCCCAGAACTGGGCACCCCCGGGCTGTGAGAAGTTAGGGAAGTGTCTGATGCCTCCAGAATCCATTCCCAAGAAGTGCCTCTGGTCCCACTAGCTTGTATGGACCCAGGCCGGGCCTGGGATCTCCGGTTGGGCCTGCACGTGCCTGGAGGGAGGACAGTTCTGGCCTCGGTGCTTCCCCAACCTTGTCCAAGCCAGATGGATGGCACCTGCAACCAGCAGGGGACTGCACAGCACCACCTGCCCAGGACCTGGCCCTGGGGTGTGCTCGGGCCTCCTCCTCGCCACAGCCCCTCGGATCCCAGGACCCTGCCGTCTCATGCCCCTGTGAACCCCAAATATCTGAGACAGGTCTTGTCAATTTAGAAAGTTTGTTTTGCCAAGGTTGAGAACATGTGCCTGTCACACATCCGCAGGAAGTCCTGACAACATGCGCCCGAACGTGGTTGGGGGGCACAGTTTGCCTTTCTACATTTCAGGGAGACTAAGATCAGTATGCACAAGATGTACGTTAGTTCGGTCATCCTTCCTCTGAATACACAATTGAGTCTAGCTTAGTTTTTACATAAACTACGGGGTAGGGGAAGGAATCAGTTGAGCATTTGTCTCAGGGGAGCCCCAGAGGGGTGCCTTTGAGTTCCGTCTGTCCTTTGTCCACAAAGAATTTCCGTGGGCGCTAACTGGGGAGGCATGAAGTTTATCATTGTAGCTGTCTTATTTAGAAATAAATTGGAGGCAGGTTTGCCTGACCTAATTTCCAGCTTGACTTTTTTCTTGGCTTAGTGATTTTGGGGTCCTGAGATTTACTTTCCTTTCACACCTTCCCAATGGCTGCCAAGGATCATGCTCCCAGCTCCAGCTGCCTCCCGGCCCGGCCTTCTCCAAAACCCAGCGCTGCATGCCGAGTCGGAGGGCATCACCCATGGCTCCCACGCCAGCCCAACAGCCCAGGGTTGAAGGCGACAGGCACAATTCTGTGTTGAACCCTCCCCAGTCCCCTCTTCAGGAACCCCCACACCCCACACTTCCTTAGGGGTCTGGAGCCCAGGCCCCTGGCCTTGCCAGCCCTGACCACAGCACACTGCGAGGCAGCTGCCCTTGCCACGCCCCTCGGCACCAGAGGAAGGGTCCCTCACCCGCCCTGGAAAGAGGGCCCCAGCGGCCACAGCAGGCTCCCGCCTCCCCCTCCGAAGGCTCCTGGGGACTGCCTTCCATTGAGTGGGTTTTCTTCCCCTCCGTGCTGTAACTGCCAGGCCAAAGCTGAACTGTAAAAGTTGAGAAATGAAAAGTTGCAAAATGAAGAAAACAGTCTTAGAGCACAAGGCATTTTAGCTGTGGGGGTTTTTCTTTGAAAGGAAATTGTGTTCGAAAGAAAAGAAAGAAGGAAGGAAGAAAGAAAAGAAAATAGAGAAAAAAATTAATAAAAAGAAAGGAAATTGTGTTCTGGGGAGTTGTGCCTCACGCAACCCCCTGGGTGCAAGTCTTCCTCGGGCGGCCAGCGGGATTCACAGCTCCCCATCCCAGGGCTGGCAGGGCACGTAGCCTCTGCAGGCGGACAGAGGGACCTCTACCCTCGCGGATGCGTCCCCCGGCCTCACCACGCCTTCCGGACTTTCTCCCCCGGTCCAGGAGGGAAAGAGCCGCCTCCAACCGCAGGGCCCATCCGCGAGAGGCCAGCGCCCCGGGCCGCCCCCAGCCCCGGCCCGCCGTTTCCGCCCTGGCTGCTCCCTCCCGGCCCTGCACCGCCCCGCGGCTCCTTGGACGCCTTCCTCACGCCTCAACCACCCCGCGCGCCAGCCTCCGCGCGCAGCGTGGGGATCTCGGGCAATAGCGCGGAAGAGGCGCGGCCCGTGCGCGCGCCAGGTGCGTGGGCGAGGCCAGCTCACGCCCATCTCGAGCTGCCACGGCCCCGGCCCACAGCTGCCTAGCTGCAGTCAGAGGCGCCGCCCGAGACAGAGACTCGCACCTCTGTCCAGATCGAACGTTCTGCTCAGTGGTGCTTGGATTGCAAGCGCGTCTTAAAATCGATGGCGCCTAGGATTCTATGAAATACGGTACGTGCTTCCTGCGAGGGACGCCCCTCCCCGCGGAAGCCCCGCCCCTCACCCCGCCCTCCGTGAGGCCCCGCCCCTCGCGCAAAGCCCCGCCCGTCCCGGCGCAGGCGCGCTCCTGCCCCCGCTGGCGCGGAGCACGCGGGCATGGCGGACCCCGAGCTGCAGCTGGTGGCGCGGCGGATCCGCAGCTTCCCCGACTTCCCCACCCCGGGCGTGGTGTTCAGGTGCGACCGCACGCCGTCCTCGTGGCGCCCCGACCCGCGGGCCTGCGGATGGGTTCGCGTCGCCCGCGGCCCGGACTGCCGGACTAGCGGGGCGGGTGGGGCGCGCGGGGCGGGAACCCTCGTCCTCCGCCCCCGGGTCCGCTGCTCTCCGCCGGCCCGGG
The DNA here is from genome assembly GCF_030222135.1 of Aotus nancymaae. Lineage (NCBI taxonomy): Eukaryota > Metazoa > Chordata > Mammalia > Primates > Aotidae > Aotus > Aotus nancymaae. The sequence goes on from NW_026988510.1 coordinate 1,310,556, forward strand.
CGTCACCAGGCCTGTCCTTGGGTCCAGGGACATCTCGCCCCTCCTGAAGGACCCCGCCTCCTTCCGCGCCGCCATCGGCCTCCTGGCGCGACACCTGAAGGCGACCCACGGGGGCCGCATCGACTACATCGCAGGCGAGTGCCCCGTGGCCGCGTCCAGGGCGCCTCCGCCTCTGCGTGCACCGAGGGCAGCACGTGGGCTCTGCACATCTGCTTGGGGGAGGGCTTTTGGGGTCCTTCAAGGGGCGCCGGGACGGGCACCGTGCTTAGGGTCCCCCCGAAGGGTTGTGAGGTTGGCGCCCTGCCCACAGCCTCCAGGTCCCCAGCCCAGGCAGTTGGTCTCCCTGGGGTGTCTGGGCGGAATCCACGGGGCCCGGCTGCCCTGGCTCTTATTCTTTCTGCGAACTGGTATTCAGTGTCCGCCACGTGTCGGGCCTTCCGAGGCGAAGATCACAGAATGCCCACCCAGGGAAGGGAGGCCTGGAGGCCTCCGGGAAAGCCTGAGAGGTGGCCCTGGGAGAACAGAGTGTTCCTGTCGCTCTTGTCTCTTCTGGGACGTGAGAGCCCCCTCCCTGAACACTGCGGAGCCCCCTCCTCACCTGCCAGGCTAGGGCACCGTTTCCCCGAGCGCCCCCGAGCATCACAGCTCAGGCCACCTCTGGAGACTCCCTTTTAGTCAGAAGCCCTGGGGCAGAGCTGAGGCCTGGCGGGTTTCCACCAGCCCAGTTACAAATTGGCTGCTGAGCTCAGAGAGAGGGGAGGTGACTTCCCTGGGACCTCACAGCTAAAAAGGGGCCCCTTAAAAGCTGGGCCCAGGTCTGCACTCTGACCTCGAAGCAGCTCCGGGTAGGTGATGGGTAACTCCTTAAATGGGGTATGTCACTGGCCTTTCACCTGGAGCAACAAGGCCAGATGCCCCTGGGGACTCCCATGCTGCCGAGTCACTCCCTGCTCTCACCCTGACAGGCCTAGACTCCCGAGGCTTCCTGTTTGGCCCCTCCCTGGCCCAGGAGCTTGGCCTGGGCTGCGTGCTCATCCGAAAGCGAGGGAAGCTGCCAGGCCCCACTGTGTGGGCCTCCTATACGCTGGAATACGGAAAGGTAAGGGGGCTGGGGTGGCCTGTGAGGAAGGGCAGGGCCAGGCCACTGTGCCCATTCTCCGCCGAGTCCAGAAGGCCCTCCCAGGAGTGTCAGGTGGAGCCCCTGTGGTTATGGTAGCCTTGGGGCTCAGGTTGAGACATGGGTAGGCTCACACAGCCAGGAAACAGCAAGGTGGGGTTGGAGCCGGGGCCCAGGGTGGCAGCTGCCGAGATCTGCACACAAAGCTGTTTTCTGCGGGAGGCTGAGGCCCACATGCCACTTCCCACCCAGGCTGAGCTGGAAATCCAGAAAGACGCCCTGGAGCCAGGACAGAGTGTGGTCGTGGTGGATGACCTGCTGGCCACTGGTGGTGAGCGTCTCCTGAGGCTGACTGCTGCACTCTCAGGGTCTGGTGGAAGTGGGACAGGACCTCGCTGTGTGTCACGTGGGGTGCAGCTTACTGGTGGCCAGGCCGGCAACTTCCTCTCTCCCTGCACCCTCCCCTACCCCACCCAAGGGCTGGCCTGGAGCACCAGGTCTCTGCAGCCCAGGCCAACTGAGGACCTCCCTCTCCCACCCCCAGGAACCATGCACGCTGCCTGTGAGCTGCTGGGCCGCCTGCAGGCCGAGGTCCTGGAGTGTGTGAGCCTAGTGGAGCTGACCTCGCTCAAAGGCAGGGAGAAGCTGGCACCCATCCCCTTCTTCTCCCTCCTACAATACGAGTGACCTCAGGGCCTCCCAGCCCAGCCTCTCCAGCCGGAGCCCAGGGATGCTTCAGCCTTGCGCTGTGGAAATGACCTGCAGTCACCAGGGACCCCGGCTGCCCATGGGAACACATTCCTTAGCTCTGGTTCAGTGCCTCTCCTGGGGCTGGAAGTGCCAAAGCCTGGGGCAAAGATCAACCACCCTGGGCCCAGTTACACACACAGGGAGGACACAAGTAAACAGTTTTGCCACACGAGCCGGCTCCTGTTGTCCTGTTGCCCGGGGCAAGAGCCCCAGGACGATGCTAGGCTCCCGCCTTCTGTGTGAAGCAGGCTGGCAGCTGTACTCAGATGAGTATGTGCTGCTTGGCGTGGTGCCCGGCAGAGACAGTCTGCTTGTGGTTCTCACCTCAGGAGCTGGACTCCTCCAGGCACTGCAGGACACATGGGCCTCATCTCACAGGGACAAGCCAGGGCTGCAGGTAACTAAGTCTGAATGCAGGTACAAGCCACGAGGCTGCTGATGCCACTTCGGTGCTCATCGGCTTCCACACACCTAGTGGCTGGCTGTCAGCACAACTTATTAGGGTTCTAGAAGACTGAGGTCAAGGTGTCGGCAGGCCAGTCCCTTCTTGAGGCTCCAGGGACGGCCTAGTCACCCTGTCCAGCTTCTCCAGGTGGCCAGTGTCAGGGCAGGGCTGCATCTTCAAAGCTGGCTGGCTCTGGCCCTCTCCTTAAGGACTCCTGTGATGACATGGGGCCCAGCTGGATGATTCAGGATCACTTCTCAAAATTCCTAATGACAAAAGCCACCCTTTGCTGTGGAAGGTTCCAGAATTAGAGGGTTTGGCTTCCTGCCACACTCCCCAGCCCCATATAGCCAGAGCCCTGATCACCCCCCAGTGGGTGCTGGGATGTGGCTTCTCTTCCCTAGCAGAAGCAAGGCCAGAGGTGCTCACAGAAACTGGTTTAATGTGGATACACGACACGACCCCTATGAGTGGCCGCCACACACAGCTAGGGGAGCCCTGGGCACTTTCATAAAGGACAATGCTGGTGGGCCCAGGCTAGCGAGCCGGAAGCCTGTGTCTGTCCACAGCGGCCATGGGGCTCACAGCCCCTCCTCGGCGCGGGCCCGGCGGACTAGGCGTGTAGTGATGCTGGCCAGGTCTGCGGCCTTGTCCAGCTTGACGTAGGTGTCGGTGCGGATGCGGTGGAGGCTGAGCCAGTCCGGTAGGAGCTCAGCGAGGAGCAGCAGGTGCTTCTCCATCTCCCCTGTGGGAGGAGAGGGTGCTGAGGTGGGTGCTGGGCCCCCCACGGGCAGTGCAAGACCAGCCCGACCCCTGTGCCTGCCCATTTGCCCTCACAGCCCCATCAACCAGGCCGAGGGCAGAGGTGGTTCTGATCAGAGGCCCAGGCCTGCCATTGAGGCCCGTGACGGAGCACCAAGCATGGAGGCTGCCAGCCCATGAATGTTGAGGCAGGGAGTGCCCTGCAGCTTTGGGACCCCCATGTGCTCAGGGACGGGTGGCCAGAGGCCTAGGAGGGGGTGGAGGGTGCATGTGGGACCCCTTCCGCCCAAGGACTGCAGGCAGTCAGGGAAGCTGCCCCAGAGGCTGCAGGTGTGGAGGGCCTGGGCAGAAGCTCAGGAGTGACCCCGAGAGGAGCACAGCACCCCAATACACACCAGCAGGCGTGCAGGGGCCGTGCAGAGGCTTAGGGGTGGCCCCCAGGAAGGCAGAGTGCCTGACACACTAGTGCAGGCGGCCAGCACCTACCGCGCATCTGAACAGAGCTGTGAGACACCCTAGTCAGAAACCTGGGGGCGCCCCTCACCCCGCCCCACACGTACCGGGGCTCATGGCAGTGCAGCAGCTGCCCACCACCCTGGCGCAGGCCACCTCCATGCTGAGTGCAGCCTTGCGCTCAGACACGAAGACGCTGCGCAGCACGCGGGCCAGCTCGGGCAGCCGTTCCAGGCGTCGCAGCCGCTGCTCCTGCTCCGGGCGCCGCGTCATCTGCGCCAGCTGCTTCTGTGCCTCCTTGGCTCGGACCTGACGCAGGTACAGGGAGCTGGTCAGTGGGCAGCAGGTCACCGGGCCCCCACCCGCCATCAGTGGCGACTCACCCGCTCCAGCAGATCCTGGGACACCCCCTTCAGGGCGCTGGGAGAGGCAGCAGGTGGGGTGGCTGGTGGGGTGGGTGGCAGCGCTGGCTTGGGGGACGCCAGGCTCGGGGAGCAGGGGCTGCTGGGCTCAGCAGAGCGCAGGGCCAGCTGACGCAAGGCCTTCTCCATCTGTGAGAGGAACAGGTTGGAGGGGAGAGGTCACAAGAGGCAATGTGCCCCCAGCTCTCTGCCCAGGAGCCCCCAGTACCAAGGCCTAGCTTTGCACAGCACCCTGGGTGGTCTGTGCTGGTCAATGCAGGGTCCCAGCGTGCTACGTCACCTGCCAGGGGCCAACTCCCCACATAGGGTGAATGGCAGAGCCAGGCTTGGAGGCTGCAGCTGGGGACCCCCCCAGCAGAGGAGGAAGCCAGATGAGGCACCACTTCTTACGCCTGGGGTCAGGTTGGCCCACCCACCCAAAAGAGGGGCGGCCAGAGGCTGGCAGCCTTACCCTTGGTGACATCAGGCTGCGGGCCCGGGCCAGGACCTCCTGCGCGGTGCTGACTTTCTCCGTGGCGGGCGGCTGGGGCAGCACGGCCGGCTCGATGTCAGGCACCTCATCCACGTTGAAGCGTGGGTGCCATCGCGTCAGCTGGTCCTCGGGCACCACCATGGGGGGGTTCAGGGAGGCCAAGAAGGACTACGGAGAAGGAGTAGGTAGGTGACCCTGGGCACATCTGAGACCAGGGCAGGTGCATGAGGGTGGGGCTGCCTATGGTCACGTCCCATCGGGGCCACCTTGGGCAAGTCACTTAGCCTCTCTGCCCAGCGCTCAGCTGGAAGGAGACCACACTGCCTCCCACGGTCAGCACTCACTGAATGCCTTGAGGACCTCCTCAGTGCCTGTGGCTGGCTCCATCCCAGGAGAGGCGGAGGGTGGTGGGGCACTGAGCGCAGGGTTAGGGGCTGAGGCAGTGCTGGCACCGTCTTCCCACGGCAGGACCCGGGCCACTCACCTTGTGGTGCTGCTTGACGAGCTCTACCAGCTTCTGGCTGAAGACCTGCCGCCGCTGCAGGAGGCTGGAGGCCGTGAGCTTGGGGGCTGCTCCGCCACCCTCTGTGGGGTGAGTCCAGGCCTGAGCCCCAGGCAGGCCGCCCAGCCACCCCCCCACAACCACAGTCCTGGGCGAGGTGCCCGGTGCCTCACCACCCTCAAAAGTGTGCGGGTCACGGGGGAAACCGAGTCCCCGCAGCCAGCACTCACCCTGCTCCAGCAGTGGCTCGATGGTGAGCTGGTAATCCGACCTCTTGATGCCATCCTTGAAGGTAGGGACGCCGCGCTCCTGGCGGAAGCGGTACAAGGCCGGGTACACAGTTTTGATCTGGCCGACATTGCGCTCCTCAAAGCACCTACAGGAGGAAGGGCCGGGTCAGGAGGCAGCAGGCCCAGGGCCCACCCCGACTCCAGGGCAGCCAAGCCCACCCCGAGGCCACTCACCTGCGTATCATGTCCTGGACACCCCGCTGGACCTTGGCAAAGGTGGGCGTCTCGGAGCGGTTGTGGAGCATGCCCACGATGGTGTCCATGCTGCGGAACATCTCCGCCAGCACCTGGTACTTATAGGGCAGCACCAGCCCCGGCGGGCCGGGCTGGGCCAGGGCATGGAAGCGCTGGTACGCCGGTGCCTTCTCGCCACTGTCAGGGAGGGAGGAGCCTCGTGAGAAGCAGCAGGCCCCCTCCCCTCTGGCGCTACAGCAGGCCCCTCTGCCAGGGAGACGCTCTGCTGGGGCCTGCCACACATGATGGCTTTTGCGGCCCTTGCACCGATGGGGGTAGCACTGGTGACGGGAAAGGCCGGCTGCACACCCCAGCTCTGCCGTGTCCACATGGCGCCCCCAGGGAAGCTCTGTCCTCTCCCGGCCCGGTTTCCTCGGCTCTCAGGGGCAGGGGCAGACCCCACTGAGATGCCTCAGGAGCATTTGAAACCCACCAAAGCCCCTGAGGCAGGAGCTGCCCCCCACAGGAGGGAGTGAGGGCACAGGGCCAGCGGCACCCAGGACCTTTTCCTCAGGAGTCTGGCTCCATGCCCTGGTGACCCCACCACCTCCCTCCCTGGAAGGAGCAGATCTGGGCCTCTGCCAGGCCTGCCTAGCCACGCCTCCCAGCAGCCCGGCCTCTCCAGGGGCCTCCTGGCCACCTGCCAGCACTCACCATGGCTCCTCAGGGTGGCACTCGGCCTCCGGGGTACGGGACTCGCCAGCATCCTGGGCACTGGCCTTCAGCGCCCGGACTCTTGCCCCCAGCTGCCGGGCCCGTTGCAGGCACGATCGGAGCTCAGAGATGGTGTCCTTCAGGGGGATATGGGGACAGGGTCAGTCAGGCCAGCCGGCACCACTCCGCAGCACCAGCCCTGGCCTCTGCCCCAGGCCCCGCGCCTCACCTGGTCCGGCCGGGCTGCCGGGTGGGGCGGCTGACCTGCTGCAGGGGCGGATGTCTTTATCTTCTGGCACGGAGAAGGGCCGGCTGGGGACCCAGGGGCCTCGGGGGAGTCAGGAGCTTCCCTGGGGCTCCCAGGGGAACTGGGGCTGGAAACCTGGTGGGAGGAACCCCAAAGACGAGCAGATGACCAGACCTGGTACTCCTGGCTCTGCAGAGGACCCCGCAGGACCAGCAGCCGCCGAGTTAACGGGATGGGCACGGCGGAGGGCGGGGTCGGGGCTGCCCGATGGCAGAGGGCTGCGCGAAAGCCGGCGGAGACAGCCCTGCCCCTGCGTCCGGGGCAGCTTGCAGAGCGAGCCCCTCCCCTAGCCTCGCGGAGACGCCGCGAAGATCAGATCCCGGTGCGAGCCCCGCAGAGCCTCCTCCCCATCTCAGGCGCCCGCAGGGTTCCCCGCGCCCCTCCCCCTCCTGCCTCAGTTTCTCCGCCCCAGCCCCCCGGCCTCAGTCTCACCGCGTCCGCCGACAGCCGCAGCCTCCTGCGCGCCGGCGGCCTGGCCTGGTCGCGTCCGGGGGCGGCGGAGGGGCGGGCGCGCTTGCGGCTGCCGCTAGTGGCGGGGTCCAGGGCGCAGGGTGCGGGGCTGGGGGTGCGGCAAGCCAGCTTCGGCGGCGCGATTCGGGGCCCGGGGCGGCGGCGCGCGAAGAAGTCGGTAACGCGGCGCTGCTCCATGGCGGCGGAGTGCGCGGCGAGAGCGCGGAAAGCAGGAAAGAAACAAGGGAGGAAGAGGCGGGCGCGGTTCCCGCCAAATTTCCCGCGGGCGCCCTGGCCCCGCCCCCGGCGCGGACCGAACCAACGAGGCCGAGGAAGCGGGGGGGAAACGGCAGGGGATGCGCATGCGCGCTGGTAGGCGCGGGAACCGGTTTGGCTGCGCGCATGCGCCGACGTGCGGCGGTGGACGCGGCGGTGGGTGCCGTTGCGCGTGAGACTTTGGCGCGGTCTCCGCGTCCCGCACGTGGGTAGCACTTGGCGCGTGTCAGTGGGGCTGCTGGCTTCAGGGTCAAAGTGAGCGCAGTTCGGCAGAACAGCAGCGCGCTGAATGCGCCGCCGCCGCGGGGCCGCGCGGTCCTTCCTGTTCAAAAGTTACTTGTCTCGCGGCGGCGTCTGTGTGGTCCAGGCTGGTCTCGAACTGCCTGCCTCAGCGGCGCGCCCGCCTGGGACTGCCGCCTCCCAAACGCTGCGTGGCCGGCGTGGCCCGCGTGGCTCGCTTTTTCAGAGGGTGGATTTGGTGTGTGGATTATTTCCCAGTCAATCTAGTACATTGAATGAAGAAAAGGAAAGGAAAAACCTGCCTTTAACATGGCTGAGATTTTAAAGTTTTGGTTCTTGAAACCTAAAGCGCTTCTTTCTGGGGAACGGCCTAGCGTGCGGGTTGTCTGCAGAGTCCGAGCTTCAGAGCCGCTGAAATCCACAGGCAAAGCAGTGCGGGCCGCGGGGCCTGGAGGCCTGGGAGGCGAGGGCTGAGAGCAGGACTTCTATTTCCCCATTTTCCAAGTTTTCTGTAAAAAAGCATGAATTGTGCCTTTATATTTATTTATTTATTTTTGGTAAAGGAACAGAAACTGGTTTGGTGATTCAATTGGTGCTTGCAAAATGCCTCAGAAGTGGCCTGTGCAGTGGCTCACGCCTGTAATCCCAGCACTTTGGGAGGTCGAGGCTGGTAGATCACGAGGTCAGGAGTTCGAGACCAGCCTGGCCAACGTGGTGAAACCCCATGTCTACTAAAATACAAAAATTAGCTGGGTGTGGTGGTGCACGCCTGTAATCCCAGCTACTCGGGAGGCTGAGGCAAGAGAATTGCTCGAACCCGGAAGGCAGAGGTTGCAGGGAGCCGAGATTGCGCCACTGCACTCCAGTCTGGGCAACAGAGCAAGACTCCGTCTGAAAAAAGAAAAAAAAGAAAGAAAACAAAAAAACCTCAGAAGTGAGGTGGCTCATAAAGTGGGGGCGAGGCAAGGCCTTTCGTAGAAAACAGACACTTTTTTTAAGGCTATATTTTGTTAAAAAGTTTTGTTTTAGTACTCGTGCTCTGGGCCACCATGCAAAATACGTTTTTTTGTTTTTTTTAAATCACCCAGGCTGGAGTGCAGTGGCATGATCATAACTCACTGCAGCCACCATTCCCGGGCTCAAGAGATCCTTCTGCCTTGGCCTCCCAAGTAGCTGGGGGCTACAGGTGTGAGCCACCATGTGTGGCTAATTCTTTGTTTTTTGTAGAGACAGCGTCTTGCCATGTTGCCCAGGCTAGTCCTGAACTCCTGGACTAAAGCAGTCCTCCTCCCTCAGTCTCCCAAGTAGCTGGAGCTACAGGCGTGATCTGCACACCTGGCCTATAATCTATTTCTTCAGTCAAAACTGGTTGCGGGTTGGGGCAGGAATTGACTTGGAAGGAGCATGAGGGAATTTTCTACGGTGACAGGAATGGTCTATATCATGACAGAGGTTTGGGTTACATAGGTGTATGAACTTATCAAAATCCAACGGTACATTAAGATTTGTGTGTTTCGTGGTATGAGGCTGAAAGCCAGATCATGAGCAAATACTGAACTCTGGTCAGTGACATGCATGGAGAAGTGTTTAGGGATGGCAGGTGCCTGACATTCTCAAGTACCTCAAATAAGATGGATAGAAATGTGGTAAGAGCAGGCCAGGCACGGTGGCTCATGCCTGTAAATCCCAACAATTTGGGAGGTGGAGGCGGATAGATGGTCTGAGCTCAGGAGTTCAAGACCAGCCTGACCAACATGGCAAAAACCCATCTCTAGTAAAAATACAAGAATTAGCCAGGCGTGGTGGCATGCATCTGTAATCCCAGCTACTCAGGAGGCTGAGGCAGGAGAATTGCTTGAACCTGGGGGGCGGAGGCTGCAGTGGGCAGAGATCTTGCCACTGCTCTCCAGCCTGGGCGACACGTTGACACTCCATCTCGAAAGAAAAAGAACAGTGCAGAACATTAAGATAGAGTCTCGAGGGGTGAGTAAATGAGATTATTTCAGCTTATCTGGATGTTGGAAATGTTTTAAACTAGAATGCCTTGAAAGGGTGTATTTCTCATTGTGGGTTTTAGACAAAGGAGTTTGAAGGACCTGGGACCAGACAGCCTCCAGCAGGGCAGTTAGCTCATGAAGCACCTTTGTGAAAAAGACTTGACTGGGTGTCAGATTGGCCTCAGCCCCCGCTGCCCCCTCGGCCAGGAGCCTTGTGCATGCCTGAACTTGCACAGCTCTGCGCGGCAACCGTGGATCTTGAGTCTCTTCAGCTGTGATGTTCCATTCTATTCATCAAAGATGGGGATCCTGGCTTTTCTCAAAGTGGGCAGAAAGTGATCTGGGAGTCATAATGGAACACAAGCCAAATGGAAGGCTGCTATGTGTGAAAGAAGGAAAATGTGTAAAATCTTAGAGTGGTATTGGGAGCATAAATTACAGATACAGCCTCTCCTTAGAGCCAACTGCAGTAAGGGGACCTTGTAAATCCTTTGCATCATAACCATTTATCAGGTGGGAGGGAGCTGTCGCCTCCCCTGCTGCCTTGGTGGCTCCCCACTCTCTCTCACATTGAGAGGATAAATAGACAGCTGGTCTCAGAGAGGCATTAGCCACGCCTTACCGAAAGCAACTGCTCCACGATCTGGCTCCCAGTGCAACTGTGTGGCCCGTCCCTGCCTTCCATAGATAAGCTGACGGGCAGGACGCTGCCGCAGGCCTCCCCCAAGCCTTCAAAACGCCAAGCCCACTCCAGCAGCTCATCTCTCCTGCCACCCAGCAGCCTGAACCACAGGGCACTGCACTGGGCTCCTGGAGCTGTGCCGGGGGCCGAAGTTAAGCCCATCGTCGTGAGAAACCCCCAGAGGCCACCTCAGGACGGGGGCCTCCTTCCTGCCTGGCCACCACCTGGCTGCCCGATGTCGGCACAGCAGCACCTGTCACCGCTGTCCTCAAGGGGTGGCTTCCAAGCCTCCTGGGAGGGAAGGGGCCATGGCAACATTGCTGTCATCGTGGCCAGTTGTGGGGCTCCACCCAGGGCAGAAGCAGGCTCTGGAATGAGCTGGACCCGGAAGTAGAGCGCACGGGGGCTGCTAAGAGCAGGCATGAATGTAGCTTGGGTCTGGCCTTCGTGGGGAGAGGGGCCAGGCTGCAGAAGTGTTGGGAGCTGGGAGGCTGAGGGTAGGGCTGGTGTTCACTGCTCATGCCCAGCAGGTGTGAAAGGGCACCCAGTGTGGCAGGGGCCGGGCCCAGCCTGAGTGCAATGGCCCATGTCCATTATGGTGGCTCAGGGACCATGGCAACTGTTCAGTATTCTCAATGTCACCTTTGAGGAGTAGGCCATTCAGGACTTGAGCTTTGTGGGGGTTCTCTGAAAATTGCCTTGTTCACCTGCAGTGATGGAGTTCATTTAGCCATGCATTTGTGCTGTGTAGTCCCACCTCCCAGTCACAGCTGATTGGGTGAGAGGTGCACAGCTGAGCCAATCAGATTCTGTCCTGGGACCGGAGACTCAAGTAGAATAACCTATCTGCTGCCTGTCACCATGATGTGAAGACAGAGCCAGCCGGACCCAGCAGCCAGCCCGCATGGCTTTAAATAGTTTCCAGTTTGGTGTCTTGGGAGGCCTGCCAAGCCTCCGTGCTGCCCTGGATGTTAGTGAAGGACGCCGTTCTTCCTGTGTGTTTGCCTCTTCTGCCTGCAGTGCCCCTGAGTGGGTTTCTAGCTCTTCCAACCCAAGGTGCTGCAGTTAAAGCATGGTCACGCGGGTGGATCCATATGAAGCTGCATTAGGAGAAATACAGAGTCTGGGCCGGGTGCGGTGGCTCACGCCCGTAATCCCAGGAGTTCGAGACCATCCTGGCCAATGTGGTGAAACCCCATCTCTACTAAAAATACAAAAATTAGCCGTGTGTGGTGGCGTGTGCCTGTAATCCCAGCTACTTGGGAGGCTGAGGCAGGAGAATTGCTTGAACCCGGGAGGCAGAGGTTGCAGTGAGCTGCGATTATGCCACTGCAGTCCAGCCTAGGCGACAGAGCAAAACTCAGTCTCAAAAAAAAAAAAAGGGAGGTGACAGCCGTTTTCTGCTCTGTTCCATCCAGGCCTCACCAGACAAGCCATGTTGGCTTATGGGTGTGGGTGCTTAGAGGACTTAGCCTGCTGTAGTGCCTTCAGGAGGGAGAGCCATGGCGGCCACGGTGTCACAGCCCCTGTCCTTGGACGTTTACCCCGGAGAAACCTGGAGGCCAGGGTCTGTGCCTCCACCCATCTGATCAGCCGGTATTCACTTGCCCACCAGGAGCCTGGCCACTGAGGTCCATTGCATCCCAGCTTCCGAGGGCCAAGTATGCACCAGCTGTGAACAAGACCCGTGGGGCCCTGCTCTCAAGGAGCGCACGTTCCCATGGAGAGAGACAGAAAGCAGTCAATCAAAGATTATTTCGGATAAGGAAGTAAACCCTACTACCCCACAACCAAATGACTGGGGATGCCAGGGAGGCCGCTGGAGGAGGTGACGTGGGCTGAAACCTGGCGTGGCGAGAATGTGCTGCCGTGTGTGCTTTGGCAGGAGAGAGCCCGTTTGCCTGTGACAGTCACCACCGCCCAGCGGTGTGCATGGTTTACTGCTTCCAGAGCAATCTCACAAAACGAGAGTGGCCTCTGCTGAGGTTTGCTGCGTGCAGCTCTGCTCCCCATGATCAGAATGCCGGCTGCATCTCCCGCTGGAAGTGAGCCTGCAAGCAGTAACCCGTGTGTGGGTGACGAGGCGAAGACTGGAGGGCGACCCAGCCGGAGAGCTGCACCCTCCACCTCCACCTCTCGGGGGCTGCAGCCCGGACACGTGGAGGAATTCAGGCCCACAGGACCTCCCTGGGCCTTGTGACAGCTTGTCAGCCACCCACAGCCACGAGGGAGCTTTCTGTGTCTTGGCTCACACCAGACTGCTAGGACAGTCTTGGGAAATTGAACCCAGCCGCTCACAGGGGGCCATGGCCAAGGCTGGAGGCAGCTTTCACCTTCTGTGAAGGCATCTGGGCCCTAGCCAGGGTCTGTCTGCACCTGGCTTCCTGTTTACCACACAACCCTGGAGTCCACTGCGGATGGGACAGTGGCAGGGCAGGGAAGCCGCTGCGGCCGTCCAGGGGTCCAGTGATCCAGGCAGCCGCTCCCTCCCCGAGCCTCACTTTCCTTGTCTGTCCCAGGGGTCTCATTGAACCTGCCCTCAGTGGGCCTGCTGGGAGAGTCCCAGGAGAAGGAACCACGCCTTTCACACCTGTCTCAGGGATGTGATGGCAAGCATCCTCCCTGTGCGCCTGCTTCCAGAGAGGCCAGAGAATTCCAGAGTGGGGAGAGGGCCAGCTCCATCCTGATCTGTGTGGGCATCTGGTGTAGCTCTGCTGCGGGTGGGATTTAGGCGTTCTAGTAGCTACAAGTAAATTGTACAAAAAAATAAATATGTGTGTGTATATATATATATATCAGGTGATGGTAATTTCAATACTGTTTTTAAGTTTTACCCATTATATCTAAAATGTTATCTTTCAATACATCAACATAATTTTTTTTTTTTTGAGTTGGAGTTTCACTGTGTCACCCAGGCTGGAGGGCAGTGGTGCGATCTCGGCTCACTGCAGCGTCCACCTCCCAGGTTCAAGTGTTTCCCCTGCCTCAGCCTCCTGAGTAGCTGGGATTACAGGCGTGCAGCACCACATCCAGCTAATTTTGTATTTTTAGTAGAGATGGGGTTTCGCCACATTGGCCAGGCTGGTCTACCTCGACCTCCCAAACTGCTGGGATTACAGGTGTGAGTCACAGTGCCTGGCCAAAATTTTTAATGAAATATTTGACACTATTTTTCTCATCACCATCACAATCACTGTCATCTTCCTCATCATCACCAGTATCACCATTACCACCTTCACCATCATCATCACCAGGACCACCACCACCACCACCATCATCATTATCACCATCACCACCATTACCATCACCACCACCATCATCACCACCACCATCATCACCATCACCATCACCATCACCACCATCATCACCATCACCACCACCATCATCACCATCACCACCATCACCACCACCATCATCATCACCATCACCACCACAGTCACCATCACCACCCTCTCACCTTATCACAACCATCACCATCATCACCACCTTCATTATCACCAGGACCACCATCATCATCACCATCACCACCGTCATCAATGACATAATCTCCAAGTATAATCACCGATTCTAAACACCAGTCTTTGAAATCTAGGCTCACTGCAACCTCCGCCTCCTGGGTTCAAGCGATTCTCCTGCCTCAGCCTCCAGAGTAGCTGGGAGTACAGGCGCCCGCCACCACACTCGGCTAATTTTTTGTGTGTTTAGTAGAGATGAGATTTCATCGTGTTGGTCAGGCTGGCCTTGAATTCCTGACTTCATGATTCGCCCGCCTCAGCCTCCCGAAGTGCTGGGATTACAGGCGTGAGCCACCGCGCCGGCCTCCAGGGTGTATTTTACATTACAGCACATCTCAGGTTGGCGGAAGCTCCATTTTCATGGAAATCTTTGATCTTTTTCTTTTTTTCCTTTTTCTTTTCTTTTCTTTTTTTTTTTTTTCCAAGATGGGGTTTCACCATTATGGCCAGGCTGGTCTTGAATTCCTGACCTCAGGTGATCCACCCACCTCGGCCTCCCAAAGTGCTAGGATTACAGGCATGAGCCACCGCACCCAGCCTTTTTTCTTTTTTTTTAACAGAGTTTTGTTCTTGTCACCCAGGCTGGAGTGCCATGGCAAGGTCAAGACTCAGTGCAACCTCTGCCTCCCGGGTTCAAGTGGTTCTCCTGGCTTAGCCTCCCAAGTAGCTGGGATTACAGGTACTCACCACCATGCCTGGCTAATTTTTGTAGTTTTAGTAGAGACGAGGTTTCACCATGTTGGCGAGGCTGGTCCTGAACTCTTGATCTTAGGTGATCTTCCCGCCTCAGCCTCCCAAAGTGCTGGGATTACAGGCGTAAGCCACCGCACCTGACCTATTTGATCTGTCATGTAGATTTCATAAAATTCACATTTTGAAAAGTGGATTCACACACCCAACTTGTTCTAAGTATGCTAAAAAGTTTTTTCAATAACCAAATAATGTTTAAAAGTAATTAAAGTGGGCCGGGTGCGGTGGCTCACACCTGTAATCCCAGCACTTTGGGAGGCTGAGGCAGGTGGATCTCCTGAGATCAGGAGTTTGAGAACATCGTGGCTAACATTGTGAAACCCCGCCTCTACTAAAAACACAAAAATTAGCCAGGTGTGGTGGCAGGCATCTATAATCCCAGCTACTCGGGAGGCTGAAGCAGGAGAATTGCATGAACCTGGGAGGTGGAGGTTGCAGTGAGCCAAGATCGCAGAATTGCATTCCAGCCTGGGTGGCAAAGCAAGACTGTCTCAAAAAAAAAAAAAAAAAAAAAGTAATTAAAGTAAAGGCTGAGCATGTTGACTCATGCCTCTAATCCCAGCACTTTGGGAGGCCAAGGTAGGAGGATCACTTGAGTCCAGGAGTTAAAGGCTGCAGTGAGCTGTGATTCTGCCACTGTGCTCTAGCCTAGACCAGAGACACAGCGAGACCTTGTCTGAAAAGAAAAAAAGACACTTCAGGGAGAATGAGTGGAGCTGTACCAACGAGAAAGAACAGATGGGCAGTGCCCTCAGCTCACCCTCCGGAGCGGCAGTGCTCCCCCAGGAGGAAGGTCCAGCTGCTTCCCAGCACGAGCAAACAAACTCACACCCAGGGGTTCCTTCCCCTCCACCCACAGGTGAGGGCGGGCATCTGCCCCTCCTCCCGGAACTCAGTGTCGACGTTCCTTGATTTTTTTGTGTTTCTTTGAGATGGAATTTCTCTCTTGTGGCCCGGGCTGGAGGGCAATGGCTTGATCTTGGCTCACTGCAGGCTCTGCCTCCCAGGTTCAAGTGATTCTCCTGCCTCATCCTCCTGAGTAGCTGGGATTACAGGCATGAGCCACCACGCCCAGCTAATTTTTGTATTTTTAGTAGAGTTGGGGGTTTCTCCATGTTGGCCAGGCTGGTCTTGAACTCCCAACCTCAGGTGATCTGCCCACCTCGGCCTCCCCAAAGTGCTGGGGTTACAGGCGAGAGCCATGGCGCCCGGTTGATGTTCCTTGACTTCATGACTTTGAAGGCCCTGCTACAAACCAGCGGGAGCTGATGTCCCCAAGGCCCAGGATGAATAAGATGTCACCCTGCATTTGAGGGGCTCCTAGCCTGGCAGACATGAAGGTCACCCTAGTGCTCAAGGACTCAAGCTGGAGGAAGATGATCATTCATTCAAGAACATTAACCAAGCACCTTCTGTGCTCCAGGCGCTGTGCTGGGAGCCCAGGGAGGCGTGATGAGCTTCCAGCAGGGCAGTGCACCTTTAACAGGCTGGCTTACCGGTGCATCATTGCACCTCTCCAGAGAACTGTGAGCTCAAGTCCTCTGGGCCTGAAGCTGCAGAGGAGGCAGCTCTCAGAGTCTGGGAGAGAGACTGGTCCTGGCGGGAGCACGGCTGGGCTGGTTCCTGGGTTTGGGCAGTGAGGAGGAGGTGCAGACACTCCTGTTTCAGGGTTTTCAGCCTCCGGGAACATTTGGTCTTCCCCTAAGGAAAATGGAGCCTTACACTCAGGACAGGCAAAAACCACGTTTTGTTTGTCTGTTTGTTTTGAGAGGGAGTCTCGCTCTGTCACCCAGGCTGGAGTGCAGTGGTGCGATCTCAGCTCACTGCAACCTCTGCTTGCTGGGTTCAAGTGATTTTCCTGTGTCAGCCTCCTGAGTAGCTGGGACTACAGGCACCTGCCACTACACATGGCTAATTTTTTATTTTTGGTAGAGACAGGGTTTCACCATGTAGGCCAGGCTGGTCTAGAACTTCTGACCTCAGGTGATCCACCTGCCTCGGCCTCCCAAAGTCCTGGGATTATAGGCATGCGCCACCATATCCTGCTAATTTTTGAATTTTTTTTTTTAATTTTTGTATTTTTAATAGAGACAGTTTTTCACCATGTCGGCCAGGCTGGTCTCGAACTCCTGACCTCAGAAGATGCTCCCACTTTGGCCTCCTAAAGTGCTGGGATCACAGGTGTGAGCCACCCACCACACCTGGCCCCATTTTCGTATTTTTTTTATAGAGTTGGGTCTCACTATGTTCAAGACTGTTGGTCTTGAACTCTTGGGTTCAAGAGATCCTCCCACCTTGGCCTCCCAAAGTGCTGGGACTATAGGCATGAGCCTAAAAAAAATTAGTTGGAGAGGTGGCATGCACCTATAGCCCCAACTTCTTGGAAGGCTAAGGTGGGAGGATTGCTTGAGCACAGGAGGCTTAGGCTGCAGTGAGTGGTGATTGTGCCACTGCACTCCAGCCCAGGCAACAAAGCAAGACCCTATCAAAAAAAAAAGGTGGGCTGGGTACAATGGCTCATGCCTGTAATCCCAGCATTTTGGGAGGCCAAGGCAGCTGGGTCCCTTCAGGCCAGGAGTTCAAGACCAGCCTGGCCAACAGTGAAACCCTGTCTCTACTAAAAATACAAAAATTAACCGGGTGTGGGGGCAGGTGCCTGTAATTCCAGCTACTCGGGAGGCTGAGGCAGGAGAATCGCTTGAACCCGGGAGGTGGAGGTTTCAGTGAGTTGATATGGCGCCACTGTACTCCAGCCTGAGTGACAGACATTGACTTCTTCTCAAAATAAATAAATAAATAAACAAACAAATAAAATAATCTAACTTGGCCAGGTGTGATGGCTCATGACTGTAATCCCAGCACTTTGGGAGGCCAAGGCAGGTGGGTCATTTGAGGTCAGGAGTTCGAGAGCATCCTGGCCAACATGGTGAAACTTCGCCTGTACTAAAAAATACAAAACCTTACTGAGTGTGGTGGCACACACCTGTAATCCCAGCTACTCAAGAGGCTGAGGCAGGAGAATGGCCTGAACCTGGGAGGTGGAGGTTGCAGTGAGTCGAGATCGCACCACTGCACTCCAGCTTGGGTGATGGAGTGAGAGTCCCTCTCAAAACTTAATAAAATAAAATAAAATAAAACCTTACCTCCAGATACTATAACCCAAGGCTCAGGTGATATTACCTGAGCCCCAGGTGATATAACCCAAGCTCCAGGTGATATCATCCTAGCCCCAGATGGTATAACTCACGCTTCTGGGGCAGTGACTCTCCTTGTAAAGGTGAATTCAAGGAGCAATGGATGGGAATATAGGGAGACCTGGACTGCTGGCTTTAATGGGACCAGGAGACCTCCCAGGTAAAACCTCCCATGACTGTCACGGCTTAAAGCCTGGGTTCAAGGCTGGCTGGCGGGAGGCGTTCACACCCCAGGGTCGAGGCTCGCTGGCGGGAGGCGTTCACACCCCGGGGTGGAGGCTCGCGGGCGGGAGGCGTTCACACCCCGGGGTCGGGGCTCACGGGCGGGAGGCGTTCACACCCCGGGGTCGGGGCTCGCGGGCGGGAGGCGTTCACACCCCGGGGTCGGGGCTCGCGGGCGGGAGGCGTTCACACCCCGGCGTCGGGGCTCGCGGGCGGGAGGCGTTCACACCCCGGGGTCGAGGCTCGCAGGCGGGAGGCGTTCACACCCCGGGGTCGAGGCTCGCTGGCGGGAGGCGTTCTGCTGGGGACAGACAGTGTGGCTGTGCTGCAGGTGTAGAACGTTCCCCAGGATGAGCTCTGCCACCAGTAACTGCCGGCTTGGGGACAAGGTCAGCAGGTCAGCTTGAAGGAACCCAAGCAGGAGGTTCTCAGTGGACTTGAGGGTTGTTGGCCCACGTGGCAAACACGTCTGGAGGTGTGTGAGGCCGTATCTCTGTCTGGGGCCGGCCCTGTGGAGTCTGCGCTGTTCTCAGACCAGCTGCTATTGAAGGTGTCTCGGAAACAACACAGGCTCTCTTGGTGGGGCTCTCACCCCCAAATGTCCAGAAAGCAGACCCCGAGGCAGAGGCTTCCTGCCAGGATTCCGCTGGGGTGGGCAAGGCCAGAGCAGCGGAGCGAGCGAGGCGAGATGGACAGGAGCCCACGGAAGGCGCAGCCTGGAGCTGGCCGTCTCCACGTGCAGCCGACCACACAGCCACGCGCGAGGGTCCTCCAGGCCGTGGGGGAACTTGCCTTGCGCTGTGCAGGCAGGAGAAGTGTTTCTGCACCAGCTCTCACTGTGGAGGGTCAGCTGCGCTCCCCTCTGGATGGCCCCCATGGGTGTGGGTGGGTCTCGGGCATCTCCGCCTCCCCGACAATGCAGAAGCCCTGAGCAGAAGGCAGGGGCAGGAGTGGGCAGAGGAAGGGCTCGGCCAGGGCCGGGGCCCACGTAACGCTGCTGCCTGTGGACACGCTGAGCTGTGGCTCGGTGGCTGTGGTCAGTGGTCAGTCATCTGCAGTGGCCACTGACCTCATGCCCACTCTTCAGGCATGGAGTGAGCCTCTGCATGGCCCTAGGGGTGCAGTCATCTGAGATATAGCTGTAGGGAACCCCAGGCCCAGGGCCACAGATGGTTACACTCCAAGGACATGCTAGGGGGCCTCACGGGGTCAGAGCAGAGTGAGGTGAGCTCTGCGCAGTCAGGAAAGGCTCAAGGGCGGGGACTGCTGGAAGGTGGAGGAGGCGTTTGCCAGGTGAGGGACAGCATTCCAAGGGGCTGCGGGACTGAGGCCCTGGGGGATCCCGTGCCCCGTGTGGTTGGTGCAGTGCTAGGGGAGTGAGCGTTGAGGAGGGGGTGGCCGCTGAGCTGCGCGGAGAGGAGAGGACTGAAGACAGGAGAGCCGTGTCCTGCTCCCTTGGGCCTGAATGCCACTGGACCTCCTGTCTCCCTTCTCTGCTCTCAACCAGAGCCCCAGGGCACTAGAGGACACCATCCATGCAGGGCTCCATGCCTCGCTGCCCAGAGTGTGGCTGGCAAGGGGCTGCTTTCCGCCTGTCCCTGAGTGCCCTTCCGTGTGCGGGATCAGCACGGGGCCGGGGTCACCAGAGCCAAATGCGCGTGGGAGCGTCAGTGTTCGGGCTGGAGGAGGCGGGGCTGTCTGTGAAACCCTCCTCTGTCCTGAAAGCTGGGACTCCAAGGGCCCTGCATTACCTGCTCCGCCCTCGAGTGGCCCGGAGAGTCTGGACCCAGAAGTGTGGGCAGGACGCAGCAGGCGGCAGGGGCACCCCAGACTCGGGCTCTGACCAGGCCCCCAGGAAAGCCAGCCACTGAGTGGGCCAGAAGCAGGGCGGGTGAGTGAGAGGGCGGAGGCTCCGGCAGACCCTGAGCTGGGGGCCAGGACTTTCTTCTCTTCACCCACCATGCTCCGCTCATCCCCACTGCGGCCCGGGGCAGCCAGCGATTCTGTGCCCTCCCGAGCAGGGCCCATGCAGCCACCGCCACTCCTCAGAGACCCTATGGGCCGAGCTTGGAGGGTGGGCAGATCCCGGTCCCATCCCCCCTGTGCCTGTCTCTGAAGCCCCGAGCGCTGCACTTACTTCACGAGCCCACGCAGGGCCGTGAGACCACAGGAGCTGCTGCAGGAGGGCCCTGGGTCCGTCTTCACTTGGAGCCCAGAGTCAGCCCGTCCTTCCCATCAGCCCATCCAGCTGGGCTCTGGTTTTACAGCCAAGGTGGGGGCAGTGAGAGCCAAGGATGAATCGGTGTCTCACCCCAGCTTCCTTGCTGCAGCTTGGAGCCCTCAGTACCCCCTCTGCTGCTGGTAGGGGTTTGTCACACAGCATCTGGCCACACTGCAGGGTCCTAATGCCAACCTTCTAACCCCCAGCTGGCTGCTGAGGTCAGCGGGCAGGTTCCGGGCCAGACTTCAAGCCACGGTGCCAGGCAGGTCCTCTGCTGACTTGTGTGCAGTAGCACCCTGCCGTGGGTGGAGGAAGAACGGCGCAGGGGCCTGCAGGTCGGCTCCCGGGGGGCAGGTGGGTGGGTGGGACACTTACTGGGGCCAGCCATGGGGGATGAGAGTGAGGGCTCCCCTGCCCTCCCTGTGGGATAGCATGGCATGTCATGTCTGCTAAGTACCTGAAGTCTGCGCCCTCCCAAAAGGCCTGCTCCATGAGGGCGTCTTGCTGGACCCTCCTCTGAGCAGCAGCAGGCAGGACCCTCGCTTCACAGGTGAAGAACGGACTGAGGCTCCTGGGGTTCGGTAGCTTGTCCAAGACCTCAAGGCAGCAAGGGGCACAGCTCCGGACACACTGCCCAGCTTCAGAGCTTCCCTGAGGACCAGGTCTGGCTCCCGCAGAGGCAGGCGGTGATGGCAGTGATCGAAGGCTTCCTCACTCCAGTGGGGCTGGGAAAGGGCAGAGGGATGGGGCGGGGGCAGGGAATCAGATGCACAAGCAGTGGGAACCTGTCTGCTGCCTGCCAAGCAAGGGCCTTTGGGAAGAAAGGGCCTTTGGCCTGTGTGGTCTGCAGAGCCCCCAGCTTGGTGCCCCGGCTAGGAGCAGCCCCTTAGAAGAACCAGGGACCCTCGGCAGGAGCAGGTGGGTGCTTGTGACCTGCTGATCAGTTCCTGTTCTTGGTTTCCAGGAAAGGGAGCCTGGGGAACTCAATGGGAACTCACTTACGGAAATAAAACAAGAAGTCCCCAAATCTCACAGTCCCTGGCCAGGAGTCAGGAAAGCAGTAAGCGGAAGACACAGAGACTGGGGTTGCCTCTGCGGAGGGATCCTGGCTGCGAGGGAGGCAGAGAGTTGACTGAAAATTGTTTCTGTTTTTTTGTTTGTTTGTTTGAGACGGAGTTTTACTCTTGTTGCCCAGGCTGGAGTACAATGGTGTGATCTCTGCTCACCACAACCTCCACCTCCCAGGTTTAAGTGATTCTTCTGCCTCAGCCTCCCGAGTAACTGGGATCACAGGCACGTGCCACCACACCCTGCTACTTTTTGTATTTTTAGTAGAGACGGGGTTTCTCCACGTTAGGCTGGTCTCGAACTCCTGACCTCAGGTGATCCGCTCACCTTGGCTTCCCAAACTGCTGGGATTACAGGCATGAGCCACCATGCCCGGCCTGAAAACTGTTTTAACCATGTAGATATTTCTTAAAATGGTCTATCATGGTAAAAATGCATAATATAAACATATTGTTTATAACATAGTGTCTACCTCCACTCTCCAGCTCCGTAGACAGTTCGTGTATGAAGAGCCACATGATGTGTTCCCTCTGTGCCTGGCTCCCTGCCCTCCGTGTCCTGTGCTCAGGGGCCATTCCATCCTCGTGCTGGCACAGTGGCTCACACCTGTGATCCCAGCACCTTGGGAGGCCAGGCAGGAGGATCGCTTGAGCGTGGGAGTTTGAGACCAGCCTGGGCAACATAGCAAGACCCATCTCTAAGAAAAAAAAAAAATTAGCTGAGCGTGATGGTGCATGCTTGCAGTCCCAGCAACTTGGGAGGCTGAGGTGGGAGGCTTCCTTGAGCCTGAGAGTTCCAGGCTACAATGAGCCATGATTTTACCACTGCACTCTAGCCTGGTAGCCTGTGTGACAGAATGAGACCCTGTCTTGCCACACACAAAAAAATTCATCCCTGTTGTAGTGTACGCCAGCGTTACATTTCCTTTTAAATAACATTGGATTTTATAATAGATCACATTTTGTTTATACATTCCATTAACAGATTCTGGGGGTGTTTCCTCTTAAAATTATTATTTATTATTTTGAGAGAGATAGTGCAATGGTGCCATCTCAGCTTGCTACAGCCTCCGCCTCCTCAGTTCAAGTGATTCTCCTGCCTCAGCCTCCCGAATAGCTGGGACTATAGGCATGTGCCACCACGCATGGTTAATTTTTGTATTTAGTAGAACGCCTGACCTCAAATGATCCACCCACCTCGGCTTCCCAAAGTGCTGGCATTACAGGTGTGAGCCACAGTGCCTGGCCAAAATGATTACTATTTTTTTGAGACAGGGTCTTGATCGACTGGCCAGGCCGGAGTGCAGTGGCAGCATCACGGCTCACTGCAGCCTCCACCTCCTGGGCTCTAGCAATTTCCTGCCTCAGCCTTCTAAGTAGCTGGGACCACAGGCAGGCACCACCACGCCTGGCTAATTTTTTATTTTTTGTAGAAACAGGGTCTCACTATGTCGTCCAGGGTGGTCTGCAACTCCTGGCCACAAGTCATCCTGCCTCAGCCTCCCAAAGTGCTGGGATTACAGGCGTGAGCCACCTCAGCCAGCCTAAAATTAATTTTTAAGTATAGACAAGTGATGATGGCTATATTATCGTTGGGGGAAGGTTACAACCTGCATGATAAAGCTCAAAGTCCCTCTGACCCTCCTGCCCTGACTTTTCCTCTCTCCCAAGGGGACGTGACCACTGTTACTCTCCCGACTAAATCACTGGCCGGGTGCGGTGGCTCTCGCCTGGAATCCCAGCAGTTTGGGAGGCCGAGGAGGCCTGGAGTTCAAGACCAGCCTTGCCAACACGCTGAAAGCTCGTCTTTAATAAAAATACACAAATAGGCCAGGTGTGGTGGCGCATGCCTGTAATCCCAGCTACTTGGGAGGCTGAGGCAGGAGAATAGCTTGAACTTGGGAGGTGGAGGTTGCAGTGAGCCGAAATCATGCCACTGCACTCCAGCCTGGGCAACAGAGCTAGACTTCATCTCAAAGAAATAAAATCTAATAAAAATAAAATTTAAAAAAATCACTGTGTTTTTTTTGAGATGGAGTCTCCCTCTGTTGCCAGGCAGAAGTGCAATGGCACGATCCTGGCTCACTGCAACCTCTGCCTCCTGGGTTCAAGCGATTCTCCTGCCTCAGACTTCCGAGTAGTTGGGATTGCAGGTGCTGGCCACCACACCCAGCTCATTTTTGTATTTTTAGTAATGACGGGGTTTTACCATGTTGGTCAGGCTGGTCTTGAACTCCTGACCTCAGGTGATCTGCCGGCCTCAGCCTCCCGAAGTGCTAGGATTACAGGCATGAGCCACCATGCCTGGCCAAATCACTGTTTCCAACAGCAAGGTAAGAAAGGGCCCCTGGCTGTGGGGCAGTGGGGCAGGAGTGATTTTGGACTTGGAATCTGGAAGGCGGGGTGCAAGGCTGGGCTATTCCTTTGGCAAATGGTTTCCCCTCTCTGGCCCTAACTCAACCACAGGGGTTGAGTTAGAACACGGTCCAAATTCCTGAACGGGCCATGGACTGGGCACAGGGGAGATGCCGCCAGACACACCACAGCTGCGGGACAGGCGGGCTCCCCCGCCCCTGCCCGCCCCAACTCTCCCTGCCTGGCAAGCAGAGATCTTTTTCTGAGTACTCGTCTCCATTTTGTTAATTTTATTTTGTGAATAAGTGAATTATGTATAAAGCAAAACATTAAAACAGCACCAAAGGGCATGGAAGACAGGTCTCCCACACACCCCGAGTGGGTGACGGTGGCTCTGAGCGCACCCGATTGCTTTTCATTTTCATTGTAACATTTTCAATGTTACAGAGAGTGACACTTGGAGAGAAAGCAAGTCAGTCTTTAAATACTAAACTTCCCATGAAAACCTCCATTTCTGGCTTTTTCTTTGAAATGGAGCTTTGTTCTTGCCCAGGCTGGAGTGCAGTGGCGTGATCTCGGCTCACTGCAACCTCTACCTCCCAGGTTCAAGTGATTCTTCTGCCTCAGCCTCCCGAATAGCTGGGATTATAGGCATGCACCACCAACCCAGGATAATATTTGAATTTTTAGTAGAGACGGGTTTTCACCATGTTGGCCAGGCTGGTCTTGAACTCGTGACCTCAAGGGATCCTTCCTCCTTGGCCTCCCAAAGTGCTGGGATTACAGGCCTGAGCCACTGCAACCGCCTCGCGGTTTTGTTTTGTTTTGTTTTAAGTTGGAGGGTGTAGGCTTGTGCTGGACTCTTGTGAGTTGCCAGTGCCTTGAGGCTCAGCGGCCACGGCCCCCCCAGACCCCAACCCCTCCTTCTGCAACTGAGTTTGGGAGCCATCGACTGAGCCCAATTAAACGGTGTAGAGCACCCCCCTCAAGGACAGACGAAGGCCAAGCTGAGGTGGCCTGGGTGAGGGCAGGTCTGGGTGAGGGTCCCAGGACACCCTGGGTTCAGACCCCGCCTCTCTGTCGCAGGGCGCCACGGCAGCAGGTGCACAGGCCGTGGCTCCTACTCTCACGGTCTCACGGCAGAGCGACCCCGGGAAAGCCGCCTGCGGTGGCCAGCGTGGCTGGGAGCAGCCCCCAAGCGGACCGCGGCACTGCTGGGGCCTCAGCATCCCGCGTGCTCCCTCCGGGACCAGCAGGCCCGGCCGCTGCGGGAACTGCGAGCCTCCCCACGGTCCCCAGGGGGCGCTGCGTGCTCGCGCCCCCGGGAGTAAAGCGAAAGTCCCTCGGGCACGCGGGGCGCAGTTGCGCGTGGGGCGCTGCCTGGCGGGGGGCCAGGCCCGGGGACCCTTTATTTAGCGCCCGGGCCCCAGCCCCGGCCCGGCCCAGGGAGAAGCGCGCCCGCCACCGCCAGGCACACTCGGGGCCGCGGGGCCAAGGCTGCGGGAGGGTGGGGGTCCGCTTGGGGCCAGCGCGGGTCGGGGGTCCCCAGGCGGCAGCGCAGGCCTGAGGGCGGACGGGCTGCGCGGGGCAGCGGAGGGGGTGCCTGGGCGCGCCGGGCCGTCGGGGCAGCGCGGAGGCGGGCACGCCGGGGAGGGCGGGCGGGGGCCGAGCTTATAAAGGCCCGCGGGCGGGGGAGGGCGGGAGCCGCCGTCCGGCCCAGCTCGGCCCCAGCGAGACGCGCGCTGCGCTCCGCCGAGGGGCAGGGCGGACGCCTGCGCGAGCGCGGGCCCGGCCGAGGAGGAGGAGGAGGAGGAAGAGGAGAAGGAGGCGCACGCGGGTCCCCGCGGGTCAGCCATGGCGCGCCGGTCCCGGGGCCCCCGCACCGCCCCATAGCGCCGCGGCGTCCGCGCGGTCCGGGCCGGGCCCTGGGCCCTCAGGATGGAGCCGCACGTGCTCGGCGCCGTCCTGTACTGGCTGCTGCTGCCCTGCGCGCTCCTGGCGGGTGAGTGGGGGCGGGAGGGGCCGCGTCTCGGCTCCCCACGGCCTGATCACCTGGAGACGCCGGCCGGGGCGGGCGGGCGCGGAGATTCCCCGGGACGCGCGGCCCGGGCGCCCGCATTCCTGAAGCATGAGTGCGCCAGGCGGCGGGGCTCGGGTCCCAGAGCCGGGCTGGAAGGGCGGCGGCGGGTGGGGGAGACGGCACCGCGCGCCCACGGGGGATAGCGAGGCTGGCGTCTCCGCCGGGGCCTGCGCAGAGGGGGCTGCCGGGCGAGGGGGTGTTTGCCCCGGCGGGAGGTGCCAGAGCGCTGTAGGGGGGAGCGCGAATCTCTTTTTCTCTTTCGTGTTTAAAAAAAACAAAAAACAAAAAAAGCGCAAACTTGCATCAGGACTTCCTGACCAATCTGTGAGAAGGCGGGCTTCCTGCCTGGAGCTGTTTAATTTGGAGCTTCCCGAGCCCAACTAGCGTCCGTGCCCAGGGCCCAGCCCCGCTTCCACCGCTGCACCCCCTCTGCCGGACTGAGGCGGTCCCATACTTTGGAAAAAAATAGTGTGGGTTCCTCCCTGCTCCTCCCTTGCCCTACTGGGCTCCGTTTCGCAGGGGCGGGGGCGGCCTCTGCCCTGGTGTGGGGGAGGGGACACCCCCGGAGGCTATGGCCTGGTGTCAGGGCGGGCAGGGGTCCCCAGTCCTGGCCTCGGGGTCCCCTGCTTGCTGGGCAGTGGTGCCCCTTTTGGGAAGCGCACCCGGGTGGCTTGGTCTCCACGGCTTGGCACCCCTACCCCTTCCCAACCCCTAGCCTACCCAGGACCCAGGGCGGTTCCCTCCTCCCGGGTGCGCTCCTCGTGTGCCTAAGCGGGAAAGCAATCAGATGAAATTAAACCTCGGGAAAGTGGGATGATTTGCAATGGGAGTCCGCTGTGTCCGTGGCAGGTGTGGGGTTTTGATTCTAAAAGCTCTTCCACAGCTGTTGCCAGCTTCAGGTGGGAGCTCGCCCAGCGCTAGCGTTAAGGATCTAGGGCCGCCTGCGTGAGGCTCCCGGACAGACTGCGTTTGGATTAAATAGCACAGAAAGGTGGTGACACTTGCGGACCGTTTTCTAGACAGGAATCAATGGAAACCGTCAGGGTTGGAGAGGAGAGGTTTTCAGCCCTGTGTGGACTGGGTGGCCTGGGACCTGCTGCCAGCACTGGGTCAGATGCGCCGTAAACAGGGCCTGGCTGCGTTCCTTCCTGTGCCTCAAAAACAAGCAGGACAGCCCGGCACAGAGGCAGAGTCTGCAGCTTACAGGCCTTAGAGAGGGAAACAGGAAAGCTTCTGAAACGTGCGGTTCACATGGAGCGTTCGCGTTTCCTCTTGTGTCTGAGTGGACTTGGGTGTCCTTCCTGCAGGGAACGTCACCTCTCAGACAGTGGCTGCTCCTTGAGCAGAGCTGGCAATGTTTTTCTTTAAAGGACCAGATAGTAAATATCTTCATGTCACAAAATGTGCTTCTTCCGGTGTTTTTTCCAGCCATTAAAAAATGTAAAAACCATTCTTAGCTCATGGGCTGTACTTAAACAGGTGTTGACCCAGATTCTGTGGCAGTGGTGACTGCTGACCCCTGAGCATTGGTCAGGGGCCTGGGTTCGTCTCCCTTCTCGATTGCCGTCCGCGTGGGGGATCCCGGGGAGGGATCTCGTTCTTCTTACTGTTGGCTTCCTGGGAGAGGAGGTCGAGGTAACCCAGGGGTCCTCACCCCAGCCCACGTGTCAGAGTTTCCTGTGACAGTTTTAAAAACTCTTGATGACTGACTCTCTGTATGGTACTTTCTGTAAACCTAAAACTGCCGCTAAATAAAGTCTATTAAGGTAAGAGACGCCGAATCCCAGGCCATCCCCCGCACTGATTCTGTGTCCGGGCATGGGGCATGGGGCGTGGGGCCTGGGCTTCAGTGCTTGTCTCAGGCGTCTGGGGGAGGTGGATGTGGAGCCAGCCAAGAGCCCGACCCGCCTGCTGGCTGGGACTCCTGAGTCAGGCTCTCTGGCCCTGGGGTGTGGGCAGCTCCGAGGGACGGTGGATGTGCGGGTTGAGCTGGCCTGACCGGAGGCGGGACACTGGCGTTCCTGTCTTCGGAGTGCCCCCCCCCCCCCCGCCCCGTCTCTGGCGAGCTTTGGCTGGAAGCAGTTAGTTCTACGGTGTTTTGGAAATGAATGAGGCCTTCAGAAGGCATTAGTCAGTGTGTGCCTGTGCTGGCTCAGACAGTGCCTGGTGAGGGTTTGAGTCATCCTGGGGTGCCTCTGGCCCCCACGCCCCTCCCCAAGTACACGATCATTACCCAGAAATCTGACAGAGCGCTGCCCTCGCCCACAGGGAGCAGGGGCCTCCTTCGACAGCATCACCTGCTCTTCCTGGAGCCTTGGGGGATCAGGGCCCAGCTCTTCTAGACAGATGGCAGCTCAGGGCTGGGTGCAGTGACTCGTACCTGTAGTCCCAGAGCTTCAGGAGCCCAGGGTGGGAGAATTGCTCGAGCCTAACCGTTCAAGACCAGCCTGGGCAACATAGAGAGACCCCCATCTCTGAAAAATATATATATATATTTTTTTGAGACGGAATTTTGCTCGTTACCCAGGCTGGAATGCAGTGGCGTGATCTCGGCTCACCGCAACCTCGCCTCCTGGGTTCAGGCAATTCTCCTGCCTCAGTCTCCTGAGTAGCTGGGATTACAGGCACGCGCCACCATGCCCAGCTAATTTTTTTGTATTAGTAGAGACGGGGTTTCACCATGTTGACCAGGATGGTCTCGATCTCTTGACCTCGTGATCCACCTGCCTCGCCCTCCCAAAGTGCTGGGATTACAGGCTTGAGCCACCGCGCCCGGCCCTGAAAAATATTGTTAAATGAACTGGGCATGGTGGTGGTGCACCTGTAGTCCCAGCTACTCAGGATGCCAAGGTGGGAGGATCGTTTGAGTCCAGGGTTGGTAAGCCATGACTGTGTCGCTGCACTCCAGCCTGGGTGACAGCCACTGTCTCAAAAAAAAGCGGGGGAGGCAGGACATTTATGATTCTGATAGAACGGGACTGCACCTCCTGCTCTATCTGTGGGACAACTAGACAGGGCTGCAGAAAGCCAGGTGGTGAGAGCGTAGCCGTGATGTGGCTAACTGTGGGACATGCACGTGGGCTGACAATATGGCTTCTGCTTTTCAGGGTGCCTCGTGGCATGGCCTAGGGGCACACCCACAGCCGGCAAGCTGGGCGTCATCTGTTTCAGGCTGATTGTCACTGAGAAGTGTCGCCAGTTAGCGTGGGGGATGCTTCCTCCTTTTTCAGACCATTGTCGCCATTGCAGTGTCACCAGCCGTGGGAGACAGCCCAGAAGACGTCTTTTTCTGCCTCAGGGATGTGAACACGGAGGCCTGGGGGACAGCAGACACTTGGTCACAGCACTCAGCAGTGCAGACCTGCCCGGCTCAGGATTGCAGTCACCCCTCGGAGGTCTGTGCTGGGGTCTCAGAGCCTGTGCAGAACCTTGGCCTGTCCCATCCGAGGATTCTGGAAAGAGCATAGGCGTGGTGGAGTGGGGTGGGGGCTGCTTTCCTCTGAGGCTTGGTGACCCCTTCTGAGCATCCGATTCCTGGCGTGGCAGAGGGGCACGCTCTGTCTTCATGCTGGGCCTGGAGGCTGAATGAGTCAGCAGGAGGGAGGGGGCCTGGCTCACGGCACCCAGGGCTGCAGGTGCGAGTGTGCATGTTTGGGGAAGGGGCAGGGACTGCCCAAGAGCTGACATGGGTCACGGCGGGTGGTCATCACGCAGGGGTTGCTGGCGCCCAGGACACCAAGCTCCAGCCCCAGCTGCCAGGGTCCCTCAGAGAGGAAGTGTCCTCTGGGGCGGGCGGGGGTGCCCCGGCTCTGATCCTGGCCCCAAGGCTGCTTCCTGGGGGGGGGGGGG
The DNA here is from genome assembly GCF_030222135.1 of Aotus nancymaae. Taxonomy (NCBI): domain Eukaryota; kingdom Metazoa; phylum Chordata; class Mammalia; order Primates; family Aotidae; genus Aotus; species Aotus nancymaae. The sequence goes on from NW_026988510.1 coordinate 1,339,862, forward strand.
GGGGTCTCTCCTATGCTGACTCAGCAGTGCATTTGCTCTCAGTGCTCAGAGACTGTGGGGGACACCGTGGGTCTCGGACTCTGCCTTCACGGCCTCGTCTGCCATCTGCAGCCTGCTCCTGAGATGGGGCCACCGCAGTCTGCAGGGTCCTGTGAGAGCCTCGTCATGCAGGAAGCCACTCTGGCCTCAGAAATCCCCTTTTCAATTCAACAAAATGTTGCTCTTGTGTTTAGCTATTTTAGAAATAGACAAGTAGATGTTTTTTACCCCCAAGACAGATGCTCACTCTGTCGCCCAGGCTGGAGTATAGTGGCATGATTTCAACTCACTGCAACCTTGGCCTCCAGGGCTGGAGCCATCCTCCTGCCTCAGCTTCCTGAGTAGCTGGGATTACAGGTGTGCACCACCACACCTGACTCATTTTTGTGTTTTTAGTAGAGACGGGGTTTCACCATGCTGGCCACGCTGGCCTTGAAGTCCTGACCTTAAGTGATCCACCTGCCTCAGCCTCCCAGCGTGCTGGGATTACAGGCGTGAGCCATCATGGCCACTGACAGTTAGACTTTTGCTTCTTTGTTTCTATATGCTTTTTCATCTGGTTCCAAGAAGGCAAATTTCCCCTTCCTTGTGGTAGAGAATCCTAGCTCAGAGAGCAGTTCAGAATCAGCACAGCATCCCACACACACCTCTGCGTGGACAGCCCCTTGCTGGGTGTCTGTCCTGTGTTCTGAAAGGCCTTGTGCCCAGCCACCGCCTGCCCCTCTCTGCCTTAGCCTGCCTTGAGGCCTGAGTCTCCTGGGTGGGTGTGGGGTGGGACCCCCTCCCGGCCCCGTGCGCATCCTCATCCCCACGCCTGCCTTCTGTGGGTGTGGGGCGGGACCCCCTCCCGGCCCCGTGCGCATCCTCATCCCCACGCCTGCCTTCTGTGGGTGTGGGGCGGGACCCCCTCCCGGCCCCGTGCGCATCCTCATCCCGCATCCTCATCCCCGCACCTGCCTTCTGTGGGTGTGGGGCAGGACCCCCTCCCGGCCCCGTGCGCATCCTCATCCCCGCACCTGCCTTCTGTGGGTGTGGGGCGGGACCCCCTCCCGGCCCCATGCGCATCCTCATCCCTCATCCTCATCCCCGCACCTGCCTTCTGTGGGTGTGGGGCGGGACCCCCTCCCGGCCCCATGCGCATCCTCATCCCTCATCCTCATCCCCGCACCTGCCTTCTGTGGGTGTGGGGCGGGACCCCCTCCCGGCCCCGTGCGCATCCTCATCCCGCATCCTCATCCCCGCACCTGCCTTCTGTGGGTGTGGGGCGGGACCCCCTCCCGGCCCCGTGCGCATCCTCATCCCCGCACCTGCCTTCTGTGGGTGTGGGGCGGGACCCCCTCCCGGCCCCGTGCGCATCCTCATCCCTCATCCTCATCCCCGCACCTGCCTTCTGTGGGTGTGGGGCGGGACCCCCTCCCGGCCCCGTGCGCATCCTCATCCCGCATCCTCATCCCCGCACCTGCCTTCTGTGGGTGTGGGGCAGGACCCCCTCCCGGCCCCGTGCGCATCCTCATCCCCGCACCTGCCTTCTGTGGGTGTGGGGCGGGACCCCCTCCCGGCCCCGTGTGCATCCTCATCCCTCATCCTCATCCCCGCACCTGCCTTCTGTGGGTGTGGGGCGGGACCCCCTCCCGGCCCCGTGCGCATCCTCATCCCGCATCCTCATCCCCGCACCTGCCTTCTGTGGGTGTGGGGCGGGACCCCCTCCCGGCCCCGTGCGCATCCTCATCCCCGCACCTGCCTTCTGTGGGTGTGGGGCGGGACCCCCTCCCGGCCCCGTGCGCATCCTCATCCCCGCACCTGCCTTCTGTGGGTGTGGGGCGGGACCCCCTCCAGGCCCCGTGCACATCCTCATCCCCGCACCTGCCTTCTGTGGGTGTGGGGCAGGACCCCCTCCCAGCCCCGTGCGCATCCTCATCCCCGCACCTGCCTTCTGTGGGTGTGGGGCGGGACCCCCTCCCGGCCCCGTGCGCATCCTCATCCCCGCACCTGCCTTCTGTGGGTGTGGGGCGGGACCCCCTCCCGGCCCCGTGCGCATCCTCATCCCCGCACCTGCCTTCTGTGGGTGTGGGGCGGGACCCCCTCCCGGCCCCGTGCGCATCCTCATCCTTGCACCTGCCTTCTGTGGGTGTGGGGCGGGACCCCCTCCCGGCCCCGTGCGCATCCTCGTCCTTGCACCTGCCTTCTGTGGGTGTGGGGCGGGACCCCCTCCTGGCCCCGTGCGCATCCTCATCCCCGCACCTGCCTTCTGTGGGTGTGGGGCGGGACCCCCTCCCGGCCCCGTGCGCATCCTCATCCCCGCACCTGCCTTCTGTCCTGCTCTGGAGCTTGGAGCTCCTCTGTCAGCCTCGGTGCAGCTGCTGAGCCTACTTTTTGGATTAGGACTCAGGGGTGAAGGAAGTTAATTCACACACCCAAGATCACACCGGTGGGAAGAACAGGCCTGGGGTGGAGGCTTCTTCTCCCCTTGGTGAGCGAGTCTCACACCTGCTGGCAGAGGCACCTGAGGAGAACTTGGGGTGCAGGGTCACTGATAGGACGGGGCGGGCAGAGGCTTGGCTGACTCGGTGGCAGCTTGTCGGCAGTAGCAGCCTCTGTCTTGCTCTGAACGTGCTGGGCCCTCACCCCACTCTCCAGGTCTGGGTTTCCTCCCCTGTAAGTGACACCATGAAAGCTTCACAGCCGCTTCCAAGTCTCAGGTCTCTCGGGTTTGGGATCTCACACCCAGGCTGGATGGGAGCACGGGGCAGGGGGCGGCCCTCCCCCAGGAAGGCCCAGACTTCCTCGCACAGTCATTGGGCCAGGAGACCCGGAACCCAGGCTTTCCCAGCTGTGCCGCAAGGCCCCGTGGCAAGGGGTCCGTTGGGCCTCCATGGAGCTGAGGGGAAGGGGCCTCTCACCACCTGGTCCCGGAGCACACAGGGCAGTTCCCAGGAGCATAGAGGCAGCTTGGGACCTGCAGGGCCGTCGGTCTCCCTCACGCTCCACACACTGCGTGTCCCCGGGGATGTCTACAGCCTGGCCATTCCCGTCCCCACCCCCCCACCCGCCGCAGATTCCTCTGCACACAGATTCATTCATGCGTCCTCTCATGCAGGTCCTGTGGGACTGAGCTCTGGGCAGCAGCCAGGAGTCCATGTTCTGGTTCAGGGCCAGGGAGGTGGGTGTGGGGGGGCTGGGGCCAGCCCGGAAAGGAGGCCCCGCATAGTTCTGGATGCACCATTGCTGTTTACGACAGTGCATAAACAGTGCTGAGCACAGGCAGGGAAAGAAAGGCCAGCAACTGTCAGGAAATGGGGCTCCCCGTGACCCAAAGTTGGGTCCCTGGCTGGGCACAGTGGCTCACACCTGTAATCCCAGCACTTTGGGAGGTTGAGGCAGGTGGATCACCTGAGGTCAGGAGTGTGAGACCAGCCTGGCCAACGTAGCAAAACTCCATCTCAACTAAAAATACAAAAATTAGCCGGGCACGGTGGCGGGCGCCTGTAATCCCAGCTACTTAGGAGGTTGAGGCAGGAGAATCGCTTGAACCCTGGAGGTAGAGGTTGCAGTGAGCCAAGATCGTGCCACTGCCCTCCAGCTTGGGCGATAGAGCGAGACCCCATCTCAAACAAAACAAAAAACAAAATGGGGTGCCCGGGATGAGATCCCCAACACCACCATCCAGGATGGCACCGAGGCCCCTCCCCAGCTGTGACCGTGCGGGCAGTGGTGGGCAGAGGAGCCCCTCAAGCGTGTGGGGCTGTGGGAGGTGCACTCGGGGGTGGGCTAGGAACCAGTCTGGCCACAGGTAGTGAGGCTGGAGGAGGAGGGGGCTGCGTGACGGCTCTGGGACCCCAGACCTGTGGTGTGTCCCGTACCAGGCCCTCTGCCTCCTGGGAGGAGCTGAGCTGGCGGCCTGCTGGATGGCGTGCTATGGGAGAGGGTGTTTCTGGGGTAATTCTAGGGTCCAGTCCTCCAGGAGGCGGCCGGCTGGAGGCCCCTGCAGAGCAGCGCTCCCCAGCTGAGGGGACTCGGGGCGGGGGGGCGGTTTGAGGCTGGATCCTCCCAACCCCCATTTTATTTATATTTAGTTTTAATTACACAAGTAATATATAAATACTTTTTAGTTAAAAAAGTGAAGTCTTAAATCAGATAAAATTCCCTTTTTAAACCTTTGAATCTGTCTCCCTTGTTCCCGGCGGGAGGCCGCTGGTGGGCTTGCCACGCGCCCCCTGTGCTCCCGCTCTGGGTCTCTCTGAGCTGGAATGGCCGCTTCCCCCGGTGCCTTCCCCGGGCCACAGCCTAGTGTGGGGGTGGCACGTGCCCTCCGTGTGGGGTCGCGCACTCGCCGCAGGCCAGATTTTTGCACATGTTCGTGTTTCTCCACGGTGGACGCTGGGCTGCAGAAACCCTGCCTGTGTGCAGGTGAGGATCTGGGGAGCTGCTGACCCTCCCGAGTGCCGGCTCTGAGGTGTGCGGTGGGCGGCCGTCCAGGCCAGGCCAGTCCCTGCTGGGCGCTGCCAGCGCCCCTTCGGCCGACGTGCGTGGCCACCCGATTCCCCGCTGTCGTCTCGGGAGCCTTTGCTGAGTGGGGTGGATCAATTTTTCGGGTGTGTTTTAGTAGCATAATTATAGGGAGTATTTCAGGCTGCCTCTGACGGGCCGGAGGGTTTGGCTGCAGGCTGTTTACCAGGCTCCAATCTGCACGCTATTTTTCTGTGGGTATATATAGCTGGGGCCGCTTCTCCTGCCTCAGCTTCAGGCTGAACAGGGACAGCGGCCGCCTCAGCCACCCCCTGTGGTTTCCTTTGCCGTGGATGGGTGGCTAAAATGGGCCAGGAAGAGTCAAGGGCAAGGCTGGCTCTGGGGCCACAGCTCTTACCCCCAAATGCAGGAGCGGGGCTCAGGCCATGCCCATCTGTGAGCCACGGGGGTCGGGGAGCGGCCTCAGGCAGGGGAGTCCTGTGGACCCCCGCAGTGCATGGGTGTGTTTGTCTGCCCTCCCTCCTGTGTGTCTAGAAGACTCCAGCCTAGGGAAAACAACGAAACTCAACTGTGACTTTGATTCCCAAGCCCGTAGGAGCCCCCCGAGGCCCGTGGCTGGGGCCATACAGGAGGGGGGAGGCCGGGTTTGGGCAGGCCGGCTGCCCAGGGGGACTCGAGGACCCCAGGTCTGGTCTTGGTCTCACTCACCTCCTGGCCTCCCCAAGGCCTGCTGTTTGCAGTCTGTCAGGTGGGACCCGCTCCCTGCCTCTGTGCGGGCCCCCCGCCTCTGTGCGGGCTCCCCGCCTCCTCTGTGCGGGCTCAGCCCCCCTCTGTGCGGGCCCCCTGCCTCTGTGCGGGCTCAGCCCCCCTCTGTGCGGGCCCCCTGCCTCTGTGCGGGCTCAGCCCCCCTCTGTGCGGGCCCCCTGCCTCTGTGCGGGCTCCCTGCCTCTGTGCGGGCTCAGCCCCCCTCTGTGCGGGCTCCCTGCCTCTGTGCGGGCTCCCTGCCTCTGTGCGGGCTCAGCCCCCCTCTGTGCGGGCCCCCTGCCTCTGTGCGGGCTCCCTGCCTCTGTGCGGGCTCAGCCCCCCTCTGTGCGGGCTCCCTGCCTCTGTGCGGGCTCCCTGCCTCTGTGCGGGCTCAGCCCCCCTCTGTGCGGGCCCCCTGCCTCTGTGCGGGCTCCCTGCCTCTGTGCCGGCTCCCTGCCTCTGTGCGGGCTCAGCCCCCCTCTGTGCGGGCTCCCTGCCTCTGTGCGGGCTCCCTGCCTCTGTGCGGGCTCAGCCCCCCTCTGTGCGGGCTCCCCGCCTCTGTGCAGGCTCCCTCATTTACTTGATTTCTGTTTATGGTTAAAGCACCTTTTAAAACAACACATCATTACAGCAACATGAAAGGGAGTTTTGAAAAGGGAAGCGATCGTCCTTCCCACGGCCCCTGCCTAAACACGGCTTTGCTTTACCTTCCCGTCTGTGGGCCGGTGGCAGTGAGGACCCCGACGTCGGCACCTGCAGGGTTCCCGCCCCACTTGCTTGACCTTCGTGTTCTCCCTCCTGGGAGGGTGCTCATCCTTGCGCTTTTCCTAAAAGAGCAGGTCCTCCAGGCACAGTGGCTCATGTTTATAATCCCAGCACTTTGGGAGGCCCAGGCAGGTGGATCCTGACGTCAGGAGTTCGAGACCAGCTACTCAGGAGGCGGAGGCAGGAGAATCGCTTGAACCCGGGAGGCGGAGGTTGCAGTGAGCTGAGATTGTACCACTGCACCCCAGCCTGGGGGACAGAGCGAGACTTGGTATCAGAAACAAAAAGAAAAAGCAAGTCCGAGGGCCTCTGGAGTCACCTGAGTCTGCCCTGTGGGGTGGGGGGCACACAGAGGCCAGGCCCGGCGCGGGGCCAGCTGGCCCGAGTCCCCTGAGAGAGTGCGGCTGGATGCAGGTTGCTGCCTTCCACAGAGTGACTTCCAGGATATAGGCCTTGTCTCTGTCCACTTAGGGAGCCAGGCGCTGTGGCCAGGGTGCCCTCTCCCTCCGGCTTCTCCAGCTCACCTGTCCCCCGGGCGTGGGACTGTGCACCGCTGCCCCCGCCTCGGTCAGCTCCCCCGGCCCCTGCAGCCCGTGCCTGTTCCCACAGCTGCCGCACTGTCTGGCCTAGACGGCCCCAGCCCCTGTGCTGCCCCTGCCCTCGGCGACATCCCACAGCCACGGGGGCCGTCCGAGCACGTCTAAGCTGCTGGCCTCCTTAGCAACACCTGAGCCTGCTCACCGCCCACCTTGAACAGCCTGACACCTCAGCCTGGTGCAGGCCCTTCCCTCCTTCCAGTCCCTGGCAAGAAGCGAGCCGGGCCCAGTTCTCCTGCCAGCTGGGGGTGGCAGGCACCCACGGTGTGCATACACATTTCCCTCTTGGGACGGACGGCGGCGGTGGCAGCGGCCGTGTTGCACACACGACGTGCAGGCTCAGGGCCGTGGGTGGCAGAGTGGCCGTCAGCAGCGGACTGGCTCGCCCCAAGCCAGGGTCCTGCCCCACAGTTCCGTCCCCAGCCCTGGCCCTGCCGGGGTCAGTCCCGGCGCTGAATCCCCTGCTCCGCCCTCCCCCTGTGTGAGAACCTCCAGCAGCTTCTCCTCCCCAGATGCCTGGAGCACACACGCTCGCCCTTCCCTCCCCTCCCAGATGTGCACAGAGGAGCTTCTCACACCGGCACAGCCAGCAGGGCCCTCCCAGGGGAGCTCAGTGCCTTAACTCAGCTGCCAGATCGCAGCCCTGCATCTCAGGTCCTTGGTGACACGTGTTTAACCTGAAAGGAGACTGCCCCTGCAGTCCCAGGTTATAGCCCCTGGGCTCCACGTGGCCTGGGTCTGAGGCCCCAGCTGCCCCACAGCCTGCCCTGCACGTGCTGGAGTCGGGCTCTGGCCGTTGCCTCCCGTGGCTTTGAGCTGCCTGACCTGGACGCCTCACGAGGGTCTTCTCATCTGTGTGTGCGGTGCCTTCTGAGGAGTCTCCTCAAGTCTCCCAGGGGTTTAAATGACGGGGTCTTTTGTTCTGACCCATTCGTGCTGTCAGCCAGCCTCCTGCCAGTGCTCTCCCTGCCCGAGGCCGCCTCTCCTGTGTCTTCGCCGTGTCTTTGTGGTTTTTTGTTGTTTTGTTTTTGAGACACTCTTGCTCTGTCTCCCAGGCTGGAGTGCGGTGTCTTGATCTCAGCTCACTGCAACCCCCGCCTCCCTGGTTCAAGGGATTCTCCTGCCTCAGCCTCCCAAGTAGGTGGATTACAGGCGCCCACCACCACACTCAGCTAATTTTTTATTTTTAGTAGAGACGGGGTTTCACCATGTTGGCCAGGCTGGTCTCGAACTCCTGACCTCCACCCGCCTCAGCCTCCCAAAGTGCTGGGATTACAGGCGTGAGCCACTGCCTGGCCCCACCATGTCTTTTTAAAAGCAGGTGTTTTATTCAGATGAATCCCAGACAATCTTGCGGGGGTCTGGTCAAGGGCTCCACCTGCCACTCAGCATCCTCTCCCTGCGTGGGTGGCCATGGCATGTGGCCTGCACCGGGCCTCGTTCTGCCTGGCTCCTGGCCGCTGGGTCTGCCCTGGCATCCTCTGTGTCCCGTGCAGGCGCCTCTGCCGCCTGCAGCAGCCTGTGCCAGGCGCTCCTACACGCACTCTGCCGGCTCTTGACCATTCCTGCTCACCTTCCAGCAGCCAGGCCTCTCCCCAGGGCCTGCAGTCTGTCAGGGTCAGGGACAGCCCCTCTGCCGTGCTCTGGAGCCCCGGTCCCCTCACTGCCTTCCGTCCTGGGTGTCACGAGCACGGCCAGGACTCTGTTGTCCCCAGTTGCCGGGCCGGGGCTTCCATGGTGTCTGCTGGATGGAGCGGGTTCCCTTGGGTCCCTGCGGAGTGAGCCTGCCTCCCAGCACCGCCCCGTTGTTAACACAGCGACCGTCTTTGTGCCTGTCCTTCCTTCCTTTGATGGGTTCCCCGGGATTAATTCCCAGGGCTTGCATGATCGTGTCCGAGGGACCGATGGCCTCAGTGCCCCAGAGGCTGTGCTGAGGTGCTTTAGACTGTATGGGCACTGCTCCCTCCCAGGCAGCTGGCTCTGGGTGCCCCGATTCTTGTTGAATCCTCCAGGGAGCCCAGGAGCGCTCTCCCCAGTCCCTGTGGCATGAGACAAGCGGTCCCTTCACCCCTGGACTCTGTCCTTGTCCGGTTGGTCACTCCTCATGGGCTCAGTGTAGCCATTTCCAGCTTCCTTTTCAGCCTTTCTGGAAGCCCAATCAGACCTGCAGCTGGGCCAGTGGCGCCCCCTGCCCCGTATCCCCTCCACGCGGTGTGCAGAGGTGCCTGGACAGCTGCGGGGACATGGGCGCCCAGGAGTGAGTCTCCTTGACCCTGAGCTGTCCTGGCTGTCACAGCTGGAGCCTGTTTTTCCCCCTTCAGCACCCGTGGGTGTCTTTCTGCAGTTTATATTATTTTTTATTTATTGAGACAGAGTGTCGCTCTGTCACTCAAGCTGGAGTGCAGTGGCACAATCTCTACTCATTGCAAAGTCCGCCTTCCAGGTTCAAGCAATTCTCATGCCTCAGCCCTCCTAGTAGCTGGGATTACAGGAACCTGCCACCACACTGGGCCTCCAGTTTATATTATTACAGCCTGGTCAGGGCGTCGCCGGGTGTCGCCGTCCTGTGGGTGGGAAGGGCATGCAGGCAGGGGCTGGGAGGAGGTAACAATGATGCGCTTTGATGCTTGGGTCTCGGGGCATGCCCACCCAGCCCTGCCTGGTGACTTATTCCTGTGGGGCTGGGAGCTGTGTCCCAGAACTTATCAGTGGGCACAGACCTTTCTGGCCAGGGGAGAGGGTGGCCTGGAGGGGCCCCAATCTCTGAAGGTCAGCAGTGTCTGGGGGAGGAGGATTGCGGTGCTGAAGGGACTGGAGGGAGCTGCCCGGAGGCATTGGTGATCAGCTATGGTGGCACCTGAGGGGACTTTCAGCAGGACCAGAAGTGCACAGAGCAAGCTCCGGTGGGGCCCTGCGCTGGGGGGCTGAGGTCGAGCGACCCTTTTCCTGAGACCACCCAGGAGGACACCAATGTGGGGTGGCCGGACCCTTCCCCCTGCATGGGGCAGCTGCTGTCCACACCCCGACCTACCTGTCAGCCCTTGCCTCTCAGGCTCTGCCCCTAGGAGTCTAGGCACCTCAGGGGTGGCCTTGAGCCCCTGGGGTTTTTTTGGGGGGAAGCACCAGCCGCTGTCTTCTCCCCTCCCCTAGTGAGGGCAGGCTGTGCGGGATCACGTGGAGGCTGGCCGCCCTTCACTCAGATGCCTGGCTTCCTGCAGACCCTCGGCCCCTGGTCCTCACTCCCTTCCGTCCTGGAGTGACCTCTGGTCTCGGGCAAGGCCCTTCTCCCTGCCCCCCTCCTCTCTGGCCCCCATGCCGGGTGGACAGACCTCCTCTGCAGTTTCTGTTCAGGGGTCCCTCACTGGCTTCCCACTGCTGGAGGAGAGTTCTGTGTCCAGGGCCTCCTATCTACTCAGATCCCCTGAGTGAGGGCCTGGGCTTGAGGCCAGGAGTTACTGGGGGCCGGAGCGGGAGGCTCGGTCTGAATCAGTGAGACCCAGGAGGGAGGAGGCTCGTGGACCTGAGAGCTGGCTGGAGCGGCTGGTGACAGATGGAGGAGTAATTGCTCCTCCAGAGCACAGCCAGCTTGAGCTCCCTGGAGTGCCAGAAGCTTCTGGGTGGACAGACAGGCCGAGTCACATTCCAGAGGCTGACAGAGCCTGCCAGGCACCCCTGGGGCCAGCTGGAAGCCATGTGCCTCCACTCACGTGTCCCATGGGCATTTGGAGGGGAGACTGTCCCTGCCGTGGCCCATCCCAGCCTGCAGCCTCAGGAGTACGTGAAGACTGGGCCAGGGCTGCTGTGGGCATCCCCCTCAGAGAATGGGGAGGAGGGGGCACGGGCCTTTTTATGGGGGAGGAAGGCATGCCCCCTGCCAGACTCTGGCCGTCCAGGCCACATGCCTGTAGACTTGGGGCCTGTAGGGACAGTGTGAGTGAGGGCTGGCAGGGGCAGTGTGAGTGGGGCCTGCCCTGTGGTGTGGGCGGGGCCGGCAGGGGCGCTGTGGGCGGGGCCTGCCCTGTGGTGTGGGCGGGGCCGGCAGGGGCCCTGTGAGTGGGACCTGCCCTGTGGTGTGGGCGGGGCCGGCCCTGTGGTGTGGGCGGGGCCTGCCCTGTGGTGTGGGCGGGGCCGGCAGGGGCCCTGTGAGTGGGACCTGCCCTGTGGTGTGGGCGGGGCCAGCAGGGGCCCTGTGAGTGGGACCTGCCCTGTGGTGTGGGCGGGGCCTGCCCTGTGGTGTGGGCGGGGCCGGCAGGGGCCCTGTGAGCGGGACCTGCCCTGTGGTGTGGGCGGGGCCTGCCCTGTGGTGTGGGCGGGGCCGGCAGGGGCACTGTGAGTGGGACCTGCCCTGTGGTGTGGGCGGGGCCTGCCCTGTGGTGTGGGCGGGGCCGGCAGGGGCACTGTGAGTGGGGCTCCCGGGGCCCTCAGCTCCAGCATGGCTGTTGGTTATTTGCACCTGAGCCTGATGTCCACACGGAAAGTACTTTCCGAGCGGTCATTCATGGCGGTGGCTAGGCCACAGGAGCCCGCTTAGCCATCCCAATCCCCAGCTCACTCGCTACCATGAGATGTGTGGGGTTCCAGGCCCTCGTTCCCAGCTCAGACACACACTTGAGACTTCAGCACTGGACTCAGGTTCTGGATCCCGGGGTCTCGGTGGCACCAGAGCTGGTCATTCTGACAGCCGTGCCCAGAGTCTCAGGAGCTGGATGGGCATCTGGACATCGGCCCCGCTGGTGTCACCACTGCACCCTTGTCCCACCGGGACCTCCGTAGGGCCCTGCTCTGACTGGGCTGAGAGGGACACCCGTGGCTGTCTTGGGACCACCACTGGACACTGTCACTCCTAGAGTGGCCCTGCCGAGGTTCCGACTTGGGTGTGTGTGGCCCCTGAGCCCAGCAGCGGCTTGAGTCATGGCAGTGGTCCCTGCTCAGTAAAGCTGCGTGCTCCTCCCTGCCTGCTGGACTTGGAGCCCACGGGGCAAGGGAGGCCATGGGTTGGGATCCCCGCCTGGCCTGGTTTCTTGTTGTCGCTGTGGCCTCAGCTCGCACCTTCGCAAGGGGGTGACATGAAGACTGGACCAGGGCTGCTGCACAGGCTGGGAGCTAGGGTCAGACTCGGCGCCAAGTCCTGGCTGTGTTGCTCAGCACTGTTGGGCCAGTGGTCGGGCAAGTCCCTCGGCCTCTCTGAGCCTGTAGCACTTCATCTTTAAGAAGGGGACTGGCCCTGTCCTCCCGAATGGGGTCACTGGGTGCAGAGTTCCTGCAAGGCTGGGCCCAGTGCCAGCAGCGGTTGCTGTGTCTGTGGGGCCCTTCACAAGGTTGATTTTTATCTCCCTGTGATCCGGCACCAGGACGACCTGCCAGGTGATGGGGGCAGAAGGACCTTGCAAAGCACAACAGGATGTGAGGGGTGGAGCCACTCCACCCAGGCTCCGCCTGCAGAAAACAGGACCAAGCCTCTTAATCACCTGCACCCAGGGCGTGTGAGGGCAGGGGGTCCGTCCAGTGCCACCCACTGGCTCCCTATGGTTAAGGAGCTCCTCACCCAAGCCCTCAGGGCACCCCAGTGGCCTCCCAGGTGAGGATGTAAGGCCAAGACCTCTGGTGGTGGCTGGTGTCGCGTATGGCCCAGTGGGGGTTGGCTGGCCCGGGCCTGGCTGCTCCGTGGGGACTGTGGGGAGTGCTCAGCGTGATTTGGTGGGGCTGGGCTGCTGGCTGGCCTGGCTGAGTCACTGGCAGAGAAGGTACCATGTGGTGGATGTGCTGGGCAGGAGAGTACCCCCACCCAGGACTGTGTTCAGGCAAGGGGGGAGGGGGGGGCCCACACAGGCACTGTCCATGGTGGGCCCCTGCGCTAACGGCCGCCTCTCCTCCTGATGGACTGCAGCTGCGGAGTGCCCCGAGGAGAACGCCCAGCCCACTGTCCTGGCAGACTGTCCCCATGTCCCCAGCTTAGATACTCCCAGGGCGGTGGGCTCTACCCTGCTCGAGGCCGCGAGCTGCCCCCAGGCCAGGGCTGGGAGCCGCTGATGGAAGGAGTGAGACCTCGCCTGCCCTGGACCCCTCACTGTGCCGTCCTCGTAATAGCCTGGCCAGGCAGCCACGGCATCCTCCATCCCACAGGCAGGAGCTGCGGGCTCCTGAAGGTCGAGCTGGCTCCCAAGTCCACAGCCAGAAATGATGCAGGCGGGGCCTGGCTGTGGGGCAAGTGTGAGCAGGTCACGGGGAGCGAGCAGGCTGTGCGCAGGCGTCAGGCTCAGAGGTCCCTGGGGTGCGTCCTGGGAGCCGCGTGCTGGAGCCGCATCCTGGGTCCTGGGAGCCGCGTGCTGGTCGTCCCGTGAGGCTGCCTGCAGGCCTCCTCTGGCTTTGGCACGTTCTGTCTGGACAGACTGAGGCTCGGGAGGACTGGATTGTGCACTTTCTGCCCAGAAAGAGGGTGGGGAGGGCTGGGGCTTGCGGGCAGGGAGGGCACCCCGGGAGGCATCAATCCCTCTCCCTGGAGACTGGCTGTGCATCCGGAGCCCCTCACTTCCTCCCTTGGGGGCAGAGGTGTGGGGGTCCCAAGGCTCCAGGCTGGAGGGGGTTAGCCCCCCAGATCCCCCCACTGCCCCGCCATCTGGTATTGGAAGGGGTGTGACCCCCCCAGGGGATCTGTTTGCCACACTCTGCCCCGTGATGTCCTCTCTGTCCCCTCTTCCTGCTCAGGAGCAGGGCCAGAGCCGAGCTAGCAGGGGGGACTTGAGGCCTGTCCTGGCCCCGCCCACACCCAGGCTGCCCTGGCCCCTCCCTGTTTCCCGCCATCAGAGCCACATGTGCTGTTTGAACCTCGGCCCCAGATCTGGCCCAGGTCCTCAGGAGGAGGCAGTGACAGCCAGGCCTGGGCTCCTCTCCCTGCTGTTGAGTGGAGGCTGCAGGTCCCCGGGCTTGGTCCTGACCCGTAGGAACGGAGGTGGCTGATGTGAGGTGGGGGCACAGCTCCGTCATTGCCGAGGGGCTCAGGCCCAGGCTGGGTCCAGGCAGGCACTCCACAGGTCTGTCTTCATGTTGGTAAGGAAATGCCAGGATGCTGTAGGTGTCTTACTCATCCCAGTCCCTAAGTCCCAAGTCCCCAAACAGAAAATTCCACACCTGGCCTCATGCGCCAGGTCACAGTCAAAAGCCAGAGTGATTGAAAATATGCAGCCAGGTGCGGTGGCTCACGCCTGTAATCCCAGCACTTCGGGAGGCCAAGTCGGGCGAACCACCTGAGGTCAGGAGTTTGAGACCAGCCTGACCAACATGGAGGAAACCCGTCCTACTAAAACCACAAAATTAGCTGGGTGGCAAGCCCTGTAATCCCAGCTACTCCGGAGGCTGAGGCAGGAGATTCGCTTGAACCTAAGAGGCGGAGGTTGCAGTGAGCCAAGATCGCACCATTGCACTCCAGCCTAGGTAACAAGAGCGAAACTGCATCTCAGAAAAAAAAACAAAAAAACAGAAAACTTTGGGCAGTATGGCCATTTTCACAATATTGATTCTTCCAAAAAAAAAAACACAGACACACAGAAAACATGATCAGGGTGTGGTGGCTACATCTGTAATCCCCGCACTTCGGGAGGCCATGGCGGGAGGATCACTTGAGGCCAGGAGTTTGAGAGCAGCCTGGGCAACACAGTGAGACCCCCGTCACTATGTTCCAAAATAAAAGTGTGTGGCAGCCTTTAGGGGATGTGTAGGAGGTATATATGAAATGTAAATAGAATTCTGTGTTGAGACCCAGCCTCAGGGTAGCTCATTATGTATGTGCCGATATTCCAAAACCCACAAAATCCAGAACTGGAGACACTTCTGGCCCAAGCCTTTGGATGAGAGGCGCTTGCCCTGGACGGCGAGAATGAGTGAGTGTGGGCGGGCGCTGCCGTCCTGGCAGCTTTCCCAGTGCGTCTCGACGTGTGGCTTTGAAGTGAATGGGGCTGGCATCCTCCCTGTGCAGATGAGGAAACTGAGGCCCAGCTTGCCTTGCCAAGGTGCAGCTGGCCCTGGCCACGGCTGTTCTGGCTCCAAGGCCCAGGGTCTGCAGCCCGGACACCGCTGTGCCCAGGGCCAGGTCCTGCAGCTAGAAGTGTCTCTTGCGCTTTCTGACCCGCCCATTGTGGGCAGCACCCCCTCCCACCCTGAAGACTGGCCGAGGCCTGGAGGGAGCAGGGCCTGGCTGAGGCTGCAAGGGTGGAGACCACGGCCAGCCAGCCCCTCGCTGCCAGGAAGGGCACATCCATCCTGGCCTCTCCCCAGGGAGGAGGGAGGAGTGGCTGAGAGGGAAGCGCCGCTCATGCCCTGGGGACCGAGGCCACTTCTGCAGCACGGACGAGAAAGCCCCCGCCCACAGGCTGCTTGTCAGGGCCGCCCGGGACCCCCGGGAGGTCGGCTGCTTGCTCTGCTGTTAGGAATCGGATTAGTTTTCCATAAAAACAGGATGTGGTGGGTGAGAGGGCAGTGTGTCCACCTTTGTCACTCCCCATTTCCAGGAACTGAGCGCAGGCATAGGCCTTGGTGAGGACAGTCCAGGCCCTTCTGCACCCCCACAGGGAACAGCCCGCTCCTGCTCTTAAGTGGACACTTAATCAGCTTTTCCTCCTTGCCTGGGGAGCTTCTTGGAGCCAGCCTGCTGTGGTGGGGACAGCTATGGGGACACCATGCCACAGGGTCCAGGAGCCGAGCTGGGGCATGGGAGGAGGGGCTGCAAGAGGAGCCGAGCCACTGCTCCGACCTGCTGGCAACCCTGCATCGAGGTTGGGCCTGTGAGGTTGGCTGATTCCTGGACCCCTCTCCCCAGGACATGCCCTTGGTGACACGTGGCTTTGGGGGCTCGTGGGTCCCACATCGCAGGCCTCTGCTCCGGAGGGCCGCCCAGTCCATGGGGTTCCCTGTGGAGGGCCTGGCGGGAATCTCAGGGACCTGGGGTCTGGACCTGGGGGTGGAAGTGGGAGGAGCGCGTGCAGGAGTCTCGTGCTGTCAGGGAGCCGGGGAAGTCTGCGAGGGTTTGGGGGTTGTGTTGGGGAGTGTGGGTTTTGCCCTGTGGTGGTGGGAGCTGCCTCCAGTTCTGATTCCTTTGAGGCTGTAGTCCTGAGTCGGGCTGTAGGGCAGGGCAAGGTGGGGTCGCCCTGAGGGGGAAGGCTCAGTGACTGAGCGCTTGATGACATGGGGCTCTGGGGGCCCTGAGAGAGATGGGAGGGGAGCAGGGGTTTGCCGGGAAGCTGGCGGCAGCCACTTGAAGGCAGTGGGGGAGTTCCGCAGCTGACTGAGGCTCTGACCCTGTGGCTGGTCCCCTTCCCTCCTGCCTCAGCTGTTCTGGGCTATGGGGGACCGTTTTTGTGACTCAAAGCTCCCTCAGCACAGCCCCCTGAGCTCCTTCCTCATGGGCAGGGCCTGGCCCGGAGGTCGCAGCACAGCCGCAGGCCGGGGATGCCCTTGCAGATGACCCTGGATGAAATTCCAGAGCTCAGAAACAGCTCTTTCCCGTAAGGCTGTCCCAAAACTCACAAGAGTGTTTCCTTCTGGGGAGGGAGAGGAATTTTGGGGAGATGAGTGAAGAGTGCGTCAGCTTGATCCAGGATGAAGCTGATCGATCAGTTAGGGAAGCCGGTGGACCCATCAGAGGGCTGATGGGGGAGGCTGTGCTTGGTACAATACACGTGTTCGGGAGGAGTGCGTGGTAGCGCTCACGGGCTGACCGTGGCGACTGTCACTGGGGTGTTACTTTGTACTTCTCTGCATTTTAAACACTTTTGAAAATGGAGAGAAGGAAAGTGAATGTCGTCTGAGATTTCATTGAGAGGGGAAACTGAGGCACACTCTGGCCAGTTTGGGCCCAAGTTTCGAGCCTGGAGTGGCCCCGGCCCTCATGGCCCGAGGTAATCATCCCTGTGGGCTCTCAGAGCAGCTGGGGCAGGGTCCATGTTCCAGGGCTGGTGATCCCAGGGGCGAGCCAGGCAGTGTCCTGCCTGCCTAGGGGTTATGAGCCCAGAATGTTGATTTTTTTTCCTTTGGTGGCTTCATGAGCTTGTTGAATTTCCAGAGTATGTGTGGGGCCCCCGGCATCCCACCTGCCCTAGCCCTGCGGCCACACGGCCAGCAGCGCAGACACCTGGGCCCAGGGCCTCGGAGATGGAGGGGGGAGTGTGCCTCAACTTCCCCTTTGGCCCCTGCTGAGGTGCTGGGAGGGACCACACAGGCGGGAGGAACAACTCGGGGTCCCCAGGCCTGGGCCACCCCAGCCTGGTGCTTGTTACGTATTTACGTGTCTTTCCGTCTACCTGTGAAATGATTATTTATTTTTGAGATGGAGTTTTGCTCTTGTTGCCCACGCTGGAGTTGGGCATTGCCGTGGTGCAGTCTCGGCTCACCGCAACCTCCCCCGCCAGGGTTCAAGCGATTCTCCTGCCACAGCGTCCCAAGTAGCTGGGAGTAGCTGGGAGTAGCTGGGAGTAGCTGGGATTACAGGCAGGCGCCACCACACCCGGGTAATTTTGTATTTTTAGTAGAGATGGAGTTTCTCCGTGTTGGCCAGGCTGGTCTCAAACTCCCGACCTCAGGTGATCCGCCTGCCTGGCCCCCCGAAGTGCTGGGATTACAGGCGTGAGCCACCGCTCCTGGCCGATGGATATTTATTTTAAGGAGATGACGCACGTGATTGTGGGGCTGGCAAGTCTGAAATTCACAGGTGGGCCAGCTGTCAAGAGCCGCGTTGCAGTCTGAGTCCGCATTTCACGCAGCTGTTCGCTGAAGGGGTGGTTCTCTGTTGCAGCCCTGAGAAGTCCTCTTCCGGGGCAGTCAGGCTTCTCTCTTCTGCCTTCACCTGATTGGATGAGGGCCTCATGACGTTTGCTGATTGGATGAGGCCCTCGTGGTATCTGCTGATTGGATGACGCTCTTGTTCCTTCAGCTGATTGGATGAGGACCTCATGCCCTCTGCTGATTGGATGAGGCCCTTGTGCCTTCAGCTGATTGGATGAGGACCTTGTGCCTTCAGCTGATTGGATGAGGCTCTCATTCTTTCAGGTGATTGGATGAGGACCTCATGCCCTCTGCTGATTGGATGAGGCCCTTGTGCCTTCAGCTGATTGGATGAGGACCTCATGCCCTCTGCTGATTGGATGAGGCCCTTGTGCCTTCAGCTGATTGGATGAGGACCTCATGCCCTCTGCTGATTGGATGAGGCTCTTGTGCCTTCAGCTGATTGGATGAGGACCTCGTGGTGTCTGCTGATTGGATGAGGCCCTTGTGCCTTCAGCTGATTGGATGAGGCTCTCATGCCCTCTGCTGATTTAAATCAGTTTCACAAAATACCTGCACACTATATTGGGATTGGCATTTGACCGAACTGGGCAGCATGGCCCAGCTGCACTGACAAATGAATCCAGCCTCACACCGCACCTGCAGGCGTGACCACGGCACCCAGGCTGCCGACTGAGAACACAAGCCGTGTGCTGACTTGCACGTGGCGTCTCTGGTCACACTCCAAGCTTTTGGGCAGCTCCTCCAACCTCAGCACCCTGTCTAAAATAGACACCGCGGCCGGGCGTGGTGTTCACACCTGTAACCCCAGCACCTTGGGAAGCCCGGGGGGCGGATCACCTGAGTTCGGGAGTTCCAGATCAGCCTGGCCGAGATGGTAAAACCTGATCTTTATTAAAAACAGAAAAATTAGCTGGGTGTGGTGGCAGGTGTCTGTAATCCCAGCTACTCAGGCAGCTGAGGCAGGAGAATTGCTTGAACCTGTAAGGCGGAGGTTGCAGGGAGCCGAGATTGCACCATTGCTCTCCAGCCTGGGCAACAGACCGAGACACTGTCTCAAAAATAAACAAATAAATAAATTAGAGACCGCAACGTGGGCTCTCTGGGGACCAGGGAGCCAGGCTCCAGGCTGTCCAGCCCGTGCTCACCGGGACCCGTGTCCAGGCAGTACTTCTGGGACGGCATCCACTGGGATCTCGAGGTACACAGAGGGGAGGGCTGAGCTAGGACCAGACACCTGACTCCTGCAGAAATATGCCGACATGATGTGCATCTGTCCTGGACACCTGCTCTGAGATTCCCCTCCCTCTCTGCCCTGCCTCAGTGGCCTGAGGGGAAGAGGGGTAAGGTTCTGAAGGGGGTGTGACCAGACACCTGCCCGTGTCCCCTGGCCTCTGTGTGCTGCCTCTGAGTGGCTGGTGACTCTGCTTCTACCCTGCCTGCAAGGCAGGTGGCCAGGTGATGTTCCTCCCTGGGGTCTGGGGGAGTTCCCACAGAGCAGGCCAGCCTGTGACCAGGCCCTAGGGCAGTCGAGACAGGCCAGGGGTGCGGGGTGCCACTGGGCAAATAACAGGGTTGGGGCTTTGAGTCAGCACCAGCCTCAGTCCTGGGCCCAGCACTGCTGAGGACACAGTGGGCGGGAGGAGGTGCTGCTGGGAGGTCGTAGTGGCCGGGGCTCTTAGGAAGCCCTTGTTGCCTGTCTGGGGTGAGTTGCTGGGGCCATCGTTGGAGTGGTTGCCAGTGTCTGCCCCGACGGGTGCCCAGAGAGCCCTAGACCAGGCTTCCCGGCTCTGGTGCTGAGGGCGGAGTCCTCATTTTGGGAGGTCCCGGCATGATACCGTGGGCCAAATGCAGGTCATGGCAGGGAGATTTTGATGCATGGCCTCTGCCTGGAGAGCACAGCCCTCGCCTGGGTCTGGGTGAGCCTCAGCCTGAGAACCTACCTTGTTCAGGATCCAGCGACGCTGGTGGTGTGGACCTCAGCTCTGGAGAATGGGTTATGTGGGGTCTGGGTGCCGGGAGGAAGCCAGTTGGGAGGGGTTGCCGCACGCGTGCTGCTGGGGCTTCGAGAGGACCCCATCTCCTGTGGCCGGGACCCCGTGTCTCACAGCATGTCCCGCCTTGTACCTACCCCCGCCATCCGCAGCTTGCTGACCTCTGAGTTTCCCCCAGGACCTTCGAATCTGAGGTTCCCAGATCCTTCCTGCCTCTGGGTCCTGCTCCGGTGTCCCCACTCCCCACAAGCCTTTCCTGAGGACCCAGCTCTGCATCTGGGGCTCACTGTGGCTAATCATGAGGCTGTGGGCTCCCGAAACCGCTTTGAACCATGGGCTTCCAACCACACCTGACCCGTGTTCCTGACCCTGTGTGTGGGTAAGCAGGTGCGCCTAGGGCAGGGTGGCTTTGAGGGCCTCACAGAGCCCAGAGAGCTGCCTCGAAGGTTCCAAAGCCGCCTCCCACCCTTCATCTGAGGCGGATTGGCAGTCTCGGCAGGAATCCTACCCTCTCAATTAGTCTGGAATGCTGGGGGCGGGACGGCTCCAGGTCACAGAGTGACCTTGTTTACCCAGACCTTCACAGCGGCCCGTCCATGCTAATCACTGTCATCAGTGTGGTTCCCGTGGCCTCTGGGTCAGTCCGAGGTGTCAGGTCGCACCTGCCGGCTGTTACCCCGGGCTGCCCTGACCCTGCGCGTCACTCTGCACGTTCGTATCACGGCAGACCCGGCCAGCAGCTCCAGGCAACGAGGATGTGTCGGCGCCTTCCTGTTTTGTTTTAAATAGAGATGGGGTCTTCGCGTGTTGCCAGGTTGGTCTGGAACTCCTGGGCTCAAGTGATCCACCTGCCTCCGCCTCTTAAAGGGCTAGATGATAGGCAGGAGTCAGCGCACCTGGCCAACCGCTGCTTTCTAGATGAAGTGACGGTCCCAGAGAAGAAGCACGGTTTGCCTGCTGTCCTGGAGCTGATCTGCTCACCTCCAGCATCCGCCTTGGGCCACGCTGTTCACAGAGCAGGCGCTCACATGCAGGGCAGCGAGGCCCCAGGAGTGGCCTAACTGAGCCGCCAGGAGCCGACCCCGCGTCTCTTCTCTGTCTCCAGAGGATGTTGGCTGCCAGCTCACCAGCTGGGCCCTGGGCAGGTGCGAATCACGACCCGGAACGCCAGGCACCACTGCTCCCCCTGCAGCCCGTGCCCTGTCCAGGTTGCCAGACTGTTCAGGATCCAGACGGCCTCCCCCCATGGAAAGCTGTGATCCTTAGGGAGCCGCCAGTGCCTGAGTCCTGCAGCCTGGCGCTGCTGGGTGTAAGATGGGGGCATGGGTGTGCTGGGGGTTGGGGGTCCCAGGACAGAGCTCATGGGACCTGTGCACTTGCAGCTCGTGGCTGTCTGTGCTTCCCAGCCAGGCCTGGTCGGGGCTGGTGTGCAGGCTGGCTGAACATGTGCCGTGTCCACAGAGCACCCTGTAAACCCACTGTGCCTCAGTTTCCCCACCTGACAAGTGTCACAACAGGAGCCGCTTCCTGGCACAGAGCCAGGGTCAGGCCCGCTGTGCTACTTTTGGGCTGCCGCAGGTGACCTGGCAAGCCGCTCCAGCCGTGGCACTGCCAGGGGTCTGCCCTTGGCATCAGGGTTTGCCACTGAGCTGGGAGCCCCTTCTCCTCCCCAGGCACATTCTCTCCTTGAGGCTGGAGGGGGTCCTGCCCTCCCCAGGATTCTCGAGCAGCAGGGATCCAGGAGGGCAGTGCCTGCAGCTTAGGTGGGGACCAGTGGGCAGGGCCAGTCCATTTGGACCGTCCGAGGGCGGCAGGAGAGCGCCCTGTGCCCATCGCTGGCGTCAGGTGGCTGAGGCCATGGTGTGTGAAGGGAGTACAGCTGAGCGGAGGCCTGACTTTGTCACCAGCCCTCTGAGTGCCTGCTGTGTGCAGAGGCCAGTGGGGGCCCCTTCTTCTGCTCTGGGTGGGCAAGAGAGAGGACTTGCTGCTCATAGAGACGGCTCTGCCTGACCCAGCCCCTCCCAGGGCGCGGTGGGGGCACGGGGTTGGCCCCGTCAGACATCTGGGACCCGCATCCTTCCTGAGGCCCCACCCTCCACCCACTGTCCCCACCTATTTACCTGTATCAGTGCCAGAGATGGCTGCGCAGATAAGCCCTGGTTTCCTCCCTCCCTGCGGAGGCTGGAGAGGAACCCACCCGCGCAGTCGGGGTGCGGAACTCCAGCCCCGCCCATCCCCTGGAATTTGTCCTCTTCTCCATTGCGGATGGGTGAGGGGTGAGGCCCAGAGCCCTGGCCGTGCTGGGGAGCCCAACATGGAGAAACGCTGGGGCTTCCACACCCTGGCAGCACTGCCGGTCATGTGTGGGGAAGGACCGGAGCTGGGGTGGCGGGGAAGGCAGGGAGGACAGTGGGGAGGGTTGGGAGGAAGGTGGGGAAGAGCACCCAGGCCCCGACGTGGGGGAGGCCTCAGTCTCCTGTCATGCTGGAGTCATTCACTGATGACCCCAAGTACCAAGAAGATGGGGATGGGGTGCTGAGCAGCACTGAGAGACCTCAAAGGCACCTCCCGGCTTGCCCGCCCCGTCACGCAAGCACAAGGGCTGCCGTGGTGCGGGGACTGGAAGGCGGCAGCTTTGGGACCAGACTTTGTCTGCCTCGGGCCATGCCACTGGGACTCCAGTCAGCATCATTGTGCCCTCCGAGTCACTCAGCCTGGCGCTGTCTTGGGCAGGGCAGTGCTGTGAGAGCTCAGGCCCAGGAGTGCAGGTCCACTGCTCCACCTACCCGTGGGTCGCCTGGGGCACACCTCCCCTCCTGCAGCCTCTGTGTGCTCATCTGTGAAACGGGCGCAGTAGAGTCACCCCTGGCTTGTGTGAGAATCCCAGGGGCTGATGCCGCAGGACTCTGCGGGCCTTGCCCCGTTCCCTGGGCAGAATCAGTTCCCCCAGTCCCACCCATGTGGCTGCGCACGGTGGGTGCCTGCTGACCCTCTGTTCCTGCACGATCACCTTGTTCACAGACAGACCCCCCACTGCCCTGCAAACCCCTCCAAGGGCTGTGGGCTGAGTGTGTCTGGGAGAGTGGCCTGGCTCTCCACACCAGCAGGTCTGAGGGCAGATGGCTGTGGCAGGTGCAGGGGGTCCCCAGCCCGAAGCGGCCACCAGGCCTGCAGCACTCTGCCCCGTGCAGGTCAGATGAGCCATAAAATCGAGTTTCCTGGACACTGAGCTAATTAAACCCGGACACCGAGCTAATTAAACCCAGGCACAGACATAATTAAATGCTCCAGAAGCTCCTCGGTGCCCCAGGCTGCTGGCTGGTCGCCAAGTAGGTAAGGAACATTCCCTTCACTGCCTCCTGCCTTGCAGCTGAAGGCGGGGCGGCTCCCCTCTCGCCCCTGCCTGTCCTGGGCTCCCTGGGTGCTGCGTGCCCTGTGGCCATGTCCAGCTGTTGCCTTTGGGCAGAGCTGCTCCCCTAGGGCCTTGGGTTCCCCCGTGAGATGGCAGGGGTGGTTTGAAGGGCGCTGGTTTTTAGAGCTTTGTGAAGGGCTCTAGAATCCGTTTTCTCTCATCACTGCACAGAGGTGTGGACAAGGCTTTTCCTTGAGTTTCTCTCAACTCTCCTTTGTCCGTGAGGCAGGAAGAGGGGCTTCCCGAGTTCTCAGCTTGGGGCGGGATGGGATGGACAGAGGAGCAGGCAGGATCCGGCCTGAGACTGTCCAGTGCCCTGGCAGAGTGGAGCCGGTGGCTCAGCCATCTAGGCAGTGCCAGGGTCACTGAGGGCACAGAGGCCCTGCCAGTGAGGGCTGGGGCGGGCTCGTGGGGTGGTGGGCGCCGGAAGCAGAACTCTGCTTGTGGAGTGGGGGCTGGGCACCACGTCCTCTGGGGCCTTTTTTTTTTTTTTTTTTTAAGACGGAGTTTCGCTCTTGTTACCCAGGCTGGAGTGCAATGGCGAGATCTCGGCTCACCGCAACCTCCGCCTCCTGGGTTCAGGCAATTCTCCTGCCTCAGCCTCCTGAGTAGCTGGGATTACAGTCACGTGCCACCATGCCCAGCTATTTTTTGTATTTTTAGTAGAGATGGGGTTTCACCGTGTTGACCAGGATGGTCTCGATCTCTTGACCTCGTGATCCACCCGCCTTGGCCTCCCAAAGTGCTGTGATTACAGGCGTGAGCCACCACGTCCGGCCTGCTGGGGCCTTTGAGGGGCGGGTGGGGATTCGTGCAGAGAATGACCGAAACAGCTGGTGTTTCCGGAGCTCGCGTGGAGCAGGCCCGGAGGCCAGGGTGGCTGGTGAAGGTGGGTCTGCGTGGGCCTGGCCTCCAGTGGGCGAGCCCCCAGGTCTCCTCCCCGCACAGGCTCCAGCTCTGTGTGCTCTCAAGGCTCCTGTGCTGGAGCTTGGAGGGGTTAGGCCACGTGGCCTGCATGAACTGAATTCACCATAGGCCTCATTGTAAAGACCGTTGCGGGGGGCTCTGAGGGGGGAGCTGGCTTCCCCCTGCCCCCTAGGCCAACCTTGCCAGCCTTCCTTTTCTATGAAAGTGGCATCCGTCTGAGCCGTCATGGCCCCTCTGGGTCTGGGCTTGGTTTCTGTGCTCTGTCGGGGGTCATGGCAGGGAAGTCCCCCAGGCTGCCTTGCAGAGCAGGGCCGAGCAGTGGCTGGGGGAGTGCCCCGTACACGCCTGCCCTTCCTCTTCCTCTCCTCTGCCTGGCCCTGCCCACCAGCATAAGACCTAGCACAGAAGTGTTTATGTTTCTCTTCCAGGCCAAATAAGGCAGAGAGCGTGCTCTTGGTAGTTGGACAGGCTGGGGAGGGCAGCGAGGGCTTGGACCAGGACCCCGGCTCCCCGCAGCTGCCTTGGGGTGGCAGCTGTCAACTGTGAACTCTCATCCTACCCTGCCCTCCCCTGGCCCCTTTTGGAGCTTCCCATGGTCAGCTACTGGCAAAAGAAGGCAAGACCCAGAGAGGTGCCTGGCCCGGCCAGGAGGCCCAGGGTCTAGCCCTGTGGCGGTTGCTGTGATCTCTGGGGACTCAGATGGCTCACATCCTTCCCGGCTTCTGTTCCCTGCAACCGGAGGAAGACCGGACAGGCGACCTCTCCTGCTTCCAGCCCGTCTGTTTCCTCCAGTCTTTTTTCTTTCTGGGCAGTTCACTTGTTGATAACTTCAGCGACGCATGAGAACGTTCCCCTTGTGAAAGAGGGCAGTGGTGTGGGCAGGAGGGACCAAGGCCCTCTTCTGCAGAGGCAAACACGGCGGCTTGGTGTGGCCCTTCCTGGGCCTTGTGATGTATCCTAGACATGCAGAATTTCCGTTTTTACACAGAAGTGGCTCGTATCTCTCAGAGTGCCAGGGAGCTGGGTGCATGTTGGCTGTCTCATGCTATGCCAGGCACTGTTGTCTCTGCAGCAGTCCTGTGAGGACGGAGTTACGGTTCCTGATTTACAGCTGAACAAACTAAGACAGAGGAGATTGGGCCCATCTGTGGTCATCTCAGCAGTTGCGAGGGGTCAGGGCCGGAGCCCACTGGTGTCATTCCACAGGGCACGTGGAAACTGGACACGCGGGTTCTGCCACACACCCTGCTGCCCGGTCTGCTCTGCAGGTGGGTCCGAGGCCTTCACATCTGCTGTGTCTTGTGGGTCCATGGGCACCTGTGGAGTGGAGGCGGCGGGCTTGCATTTCCCCGTGCTGCCTCTGTCACAGGCGCGGGAGAAGCGGTTATGCATGAGTTACGGTGTGATTGGCATCGCAGCAGGAGGATCCCTGGGGATGGCTGAGTGATGATGGGTGGGGACAGAGCTCTCAGAGGCCACGGTTGCCTCCAGGCCAGGGCACTGCTGGGCCAAGACTGGGATGCAGCAGGATGCTGTTCTGTTGGGGTGTGGCAGGAACCCTGCGGGGTCACTTGGCACAAGGGGGCCCAAAGTGGTGGGGGCCTTGAATGCCAGACCAAGGAACTGGTCTCAGTGCCACAGGCGGTCTCTGTGCACAAGGACTTGGGCTGAGAGGGTCGTCGCTCCCTCAGGGCTGTGCAGGCTGCAGCCAGGAACCCACCTTGGCTTGGAGAGTGGGACCGCAGGGTTTAGGAGGCTCTTGGGGATTCCTCCCGGGATTCCGCTGCTCTGCCCTCAACCCTGGGGGCCGCTTGGTCTAGCCCTGTATCCTCTCTGCCAGTGAGGTCTGCGCAGAGAAGTGGAGGCACAGAGGGTGGCCGGGGGGTGTCCACTGAGTCTTTCTGTGGCACCTTCTGTGGCTGGCTGGAGTCTGTGAAATCTGTGTTAACAGGCCCAGCCCCTTCCTGCCTCCTGGAGCATCTGCTGGAGCCCAGGCTGCTGGGGGGGCCTGCCTGTGAGTCGAGTCTCTCGCTGGGCTGTGCTGGGCTTGGTTTGCCCACCTCTGGGATGGGACAGTGCCACCCTTAGGTTGTTGGGAGGACCCAAGGAGGGTGATGCCTCCAGCCACGGCAGCTGGCCCTGCTCCACCCGCAGCCCTGCTCCACCCCGCAGTCCGGCTCCTTTAGGGCCAGGAACCTCCAGGTTGTGAACTCCAATCCTCAGGCCGTCCTGCTTCCTAGATGAGGAAGCCCAGCCCTGGAGAAGGTCGAGATGGGATGTCAATCCAGCTCATGGCACCACTGCCTTTGGGAACCTCTTTCCCACCTCTCCGCCCTCAGCCCATGTTCAAGCACCAGTCCCTCTCCTGTCCCCTGTGCCCACTGGGCCATCGGTCCCTTCGGAGGCCTGTCCCTCTCCCGTCCCCTGTGCCCACTGGACCATCGGTCCCTTCGGAGGCCTGTCCCTCTCCCGTCCCGTGCCCACTGGGCCGTCAGTCTCTCCAGAGGCCTGTCCCTCTCCTGTCCCCTGTGCCCACTGCGCTGTCGGTCCTTTCGGAGACCTGTCCCCCCCGCCCGCCGCTGCACTCGGAGGTTGCCCGTGTCCACACACTCTCGGGCATTGTCACTGGGGCCTTTTAACCACACGGGAAAGCAGGCGGGTCAGGTAACTCTCTGCACCCGCCACCCTGTGCGCCCCCCACACCGGGGCCTGTGCCCAGTGCTCCTGCACGGCCAGCCCTCTCACATCCCCCTTCTCACACCCTACAAGCATCATGTCTTCCAGCCCCCTCGCTTTGAGGGCTCAACCCCCTAGTTGGTCTAAGCCCGAGTCTAAACCTGGAATGCCCTCTGCCTGCCTCAGCCCTTCCCTTCCCTAGGGACCCAGGGCCACTGCAGCTCCCCGGACCCCAGTTTTTTGTGTGTTTGTTTTTATTTTTATTTGAGACGGGGTCTCGCTCTGTCACCCAGGCTGGAGTGCAGTCATGCATCTGGCTCACTGCTCCTGCCTCAGCCTCCTGAGTAGCTGGGACTACAGGCACCCACCAGCACACCCGACTGATTTTTGTATTTTTAGTAGAGATGGGGCTTTACCCTGTTGGCCAGGCTGGTCTTGAACTCCTGACCTCAAGTGCTCTGCCTGCCTCAGCCTCCCAAAGTGCTGGGATTCCAGGCGTGAGCCACTGCGCCCGGCCCCAGCCACCAGTTTTTTTGGCACCCAGGTGGGTGTGGTTCCTGAGGACAGGGCCATACTGGAGATCCTTGCAGCCCGTCAGCCCGTGCGGAGTGGACAGTCACCCCTGAGGGCGTGGACGACCCTCAAGGCTTCCAGATGGTGGTTGCAGAGCCACTCCTCCCCGCCTGGTGTGTGACACCGTCCACGGCCGAGGACGCCTCCGCTGCTCACTCCTGTGACCCTGGACCCACGTGCTGGACAACACCTGGATGCCGGTCCCCAGTCCTGTGTCTTCCCTGCTGTCCTGGCCCCTAGGCGGCCCCCAGGCTCTGCCCTATGTTGGGAACCCAGGAATTGCAGCCTTGCCCCCTGGCCCCGGTTTCTCTTATGTCAGGACCTGCTGGCCAGGTAACTCCTGACCCCCGTTGTCTCCTTAGATCTGCTGGTCCCGCCCAGTCCCACCTGTCTGCCGCCTGAGGTGCTCCCTCGAGGCCCGCTCTGCAGCTCTTGGCCTGGGGGCCCCTCCTCTCATGGTGCCGCCTGCACTCTGCCCGCTTTGGAGGTGGGGCTTTGAGGGTAGGCGGCACTGTTCCGGCGGCAGAAGCAAAGCAACCCCCAAATACCGAAGGAGCCGGGAAATCAGAGGGAGACAGGAAGCGTGTTGGTATCGGGCAATTTACTGAGGGAAGTTTCAGACAGATGCGGGTGTCGGGTGGAGCTCTGCACGGAAAACCCGACCTGGGGCTTGTATTCCGGGTATCCACGGCCGGGGAGGAATGTGCAGGTGACTGGAGGTGCCGAGGGCAGGGCGGCCGGGTTCCTGCTGCGGCGTCGGGTTAGTGTAGGAGGAAACCAGGCTATTTTTTTTCTCCATATGAATGCCAGGGAATGCGTGTTCCTGCCTAAAGATGGTGCATCAACTAGACAGTCTGAGGCATTCCCAGACCCGGGGTTTATCAGCGGATTCGCATTTAAATAAAGTCACTCTGAACGGGGTGGGGAGGGAGGGGCTTGGCTATTTGCTGCGTCCTGGGCTGGCTCCATCTCATCTGCAAAATGGAGGTGACAGTCATGGTCCTTGCTCTGTAGGTGCCACAGGGTTATACAGGACAGACCACCCCGCCCTGTGCCTGCGCAGGGTGAGCGCTGTGATGGCCGTGGGTGTGTCCACCCTCTGGTTAGGCCTCCTCCCTCCCTGGGTCTCGTCACAGCCCCCGCCAGGTATCCTTGGGCGTGAGGCCCCTCCAGCCCCAGCTTTCCGCTCTGGGCAGGTGTGGAGCAGGACACGTGCCAGGGCCTCGGCTCACACGGTGCCCCAGCTTGCCTCTGCCCCCTCTGCCGTGCAGCCTCAGCCGTGTGGGTCCCAGTCACCCGCCCGCATTGCCCTCAGCCTTTCTGCACCACTTCCTGCTCTCCGCCCGCACCGGACTTCGGGGCCGGCAGTGTGGCGTCACACACGGGCTGCTCGGCTGTTTCACGGAGACTCCTCGCTCAAGGTGGTCTCAAAATCCTGGACTTGGGGTCTCCGTGCGGCTCCTGGAGGGAGCTGGCTCCAACTTGGGGCAGGTCAGAAGCTTGGATCAGGTGTTCACGTGTGAAAGCCCCACCCAGCAGCCCTCCCTGTGACAGTCCTTCAGACCGTATTGGGCTTGGTTCAGCCCACATTAGAGGAGGCCAGGCTCGGAGCAGGCGGCTCCTTCTCCATCACCACCAGGATCTAGGGTCCGGCAGGTCCTCCTCCCCCAGCGTGGACGTGGCCAGCTTCAGGGGTCTCATCCCATGAGCTGCATCCTGGCAGGTGGCTTGGGCGGCTGACATTCCCTCAGCAGGTCTTCCTGTGGGCCAGTGGGAGTGGGTGGGGTCCAGCCCTCTGTGTGGAATGTTCCAGAATGTTCCAGTTGTGTGGCATGTGGTTCCGGCTACCACCATGTGGCATTTGTGGCGTTCCTGGCCAGCACCCACTGAGTTCAGAGGCCAACCCAGCCCTCAGACACCCAGGGGCCCAGCTGCTGCCATGGGGCCGCCTCTCCCCACCCACCCCAGCCACGTTTCCCTCAGCTGTAGGACGAGGGTCTGTGGATGGGTGATGGCTAGGTGCTCTGCTCTCCGAGGGGCTGGGTGTGGGCCATGAAGAGTCAGGCGTGTGCCGGTGGGGCGAGGGGGTCCGGCGGTCGGGAGCCACAGCTCTCTCTGACCCCTTCCCATAGCTGCTGACTCGGGAAAAGGCATGACCCCCACAGGGTCACAGGCCCAGCCTGGGCAGCTCCTGACGGGAGTGTGGGAACCCCCGGGCTGGGCTCGACAGTCTCCTGTCCCCGCTCCTTGTGTTATCTCTGGCCCCACCTCGTTCTGGCCAAATTTCTTCCTTCTCTGACTGAGCCTGATTCGAGCTTCTGACCTGCCCTGAGTTGGAGCCAGCCTTGAAGGCCAAAAGAAATGCCACCTCCTCCAGGCAGCCTGCTCTGATGTCTCCCCCTCTGGCCTTAGCCCACGGCGTCACATTTGAGGACACATCAACACACTTAGACCAGCAGCATTTCCGGCCGCACAGACAACACACAACACAGATACAAGGAGTGTTTCAAAAGCCCAGGCCTTGCGGCCAGGAGGCGTGAACCTGGGTCCCGGCCTTGCCCCTCTCCGAAGCTCCTCCCCTCTCAGAGACCATCCCATCTAAAAATGGGGGATTGGAGCACTGCTTCCCTGCCAGTCGGATACTCCGATGACACACACCGAGGCCAGATAAGGGGAGGAGTTGTGGGCCGGGCTCCTTCTCATCCCACCCCTCAGGCCGTGTCTGCTTGGAGCTGGGAGATCAGCCAGGGCCCGCCTGTGTCAGCCCATCCCGAGTGGATGTGGGTGGCGGATGGGCCTGGGGCTAAGCAGCCTTCTGCCCCCGAGCCTTTTCCTCGTCTCTGTTGGTGGTGAGCTCCCACCACCCAGGGCAAGCCTCAGCTGTCCGTCCATCCGGCCACCATGTCCCAGATCCCAGACCAAGCCTTCTGCCTGGGGGGGCCTGCTGGGTATTGAATGAATGAATGAATGAATGAATCAATGAACGACCAAACTCTGGGGAGTGTTGCTGATCAGCCCAGGGCAGGCCTGTAGTGGTCACAGACCATGATGCGTCCTGGTCTCAGGCAGGGGGCTTGCTCCTGCTGGGTGACGGTGGGCTGCTGGGGAACCCCTCAAAGCGCCTCCCACGCCCTCCGCCGTCCACTGCCTTCGACCCTCTCTGCCCCAGGGGCAGGGCAGTCACGGAGGCCTTCAGCTCCGCCCCCCGCCATCATCCTCGGCCCCTGCACTCACCCAGCCCCTTGCAGCCTCGGCCTCTGGCTTCTGACAATCCTTTGCAGATTTCAGAGGCTAGTTATTTTTTTATTCCTGCAAAATACACATAAAATTTCCCATTTTATTGTTTGTTTCTTTTTTCTTTTCTTTCTTTCTTTCTTTTCTTTTTTTTTTTTTTTTAAGACAGTTTTGCTGTTGTCGCCCAGGCTGGAGTGCAACGGGGCAATCTCGGCTCACCGCAACCTCCACTTCCTGGGTTCAAGTGATTCTCCTGTCTCGGCCTCCCCAGTAGCTGGGATTACAGGCATGCGTCACCACACCCGGCTAATTGTGTATTTTCAGTGGAGACGGGGTTTCTCCATGTTGGTCAGGCTGGTCTCGAACTCTCTACCTCAGGTGATCCACCCGCCTCGGCCTCAGAAAGTGCTGGGATGACAGGCCTGAGCCACCACACCCAGCCTATCATGTGTCATTTGAGTCACATTTCAGGACACAGCTCAGGAGCATGAAGCACATTCCCGTTGTGCGGCTGTCACTGACGCCCGTCTCTAGAATGTCTTTGTTTCCCAGAGGAAACTGCACCCAGGCATCACCTCCCGCCCTCCCACAGCCTCAGAGTCTTGTGTCCTTCATCCCCGGACCCACGCTGCTGCCTCCAGGAGCCCCGCCTGGTGTCCACACCACAGTAGGACACCGTACCACGGGCTTTGAACCCATCCTTGTGCCCTTGACCTCATTCAGCATTGAGCGTTCCTGGCAGGTGAGACCGTGAGCTCCCTGAGCAGAGACCGGCAGGAAGGGTCCTCAGGGAAGGGGTTGGCGGAGGCACGGACGGCTGCCACCGGGCTGGACAGGTGCAGAGGGGAGGTGCCCGCCTCTCTGTGGACAGGGCTGGAGCAGACCCCACCCGGCTGAAAAGTGCAGCTCTGGAGGACGAGAGAACTTGCAAAGCCTTTGCTGTGAAGGTGGCCTCCTCCCGCCTCTTGGGCCAGCTCACACTGATTTTTTTTAATGAAAATGTATGATCATTGAAACACTTTAGATTTCAAAGCATGGAGCCGATGGCTATGCTGGGTGTGTTAATGGGAAGAAGAGGGCATCTTCACTGCAGGGAGGGCTCCTGGGGCAGCTGGGCAGCTGCCGTGTCCCGCGGGGTGGGCGGTGCCCCCGGAGCCCTGCAGTCCACGACGCGTCCACTAAGGCCGAGGCTGCCTCGAGCACACAGCAGCGCCGAGCAAGGCCGTTCCGTGTCTGCTTCTGGGGAGGGTGGAAGGCGAAGTCAGTGCAGTGGGAAGGGAGGGGCTCTGCTTGCTGAGTTTGCCACAAGCCCCCGGCCCTTTCAGGAGCAGGCGTCAGCCCCACGGTACCGACAGGGAGACAGGCCTGTAGGCCCCATCAGGCTGGTTGGGTGGTGCTGTCGTGGAGCTCTGCGGTCTCCCTAACGTGCCTGCATTTTCCACGCCCCTGGTCTAGGGTGAGGCTTGCGTGCTGGGAACTGAGGGGCAGGCAGGTGTCAAGGTGAGAGCTGGGCTGGGCCAGGCCTCACCTCCCTCCAGGAGACTTCCCGGGGCTCCTGTGGCACCAAGGATGGGGCGGACGGTGGCACATGTGGCCTCCCCTGGGCACGGAGGCGGACGGTGGAAGGACTCTGTTGCCTACTCCCTGGCTGGGGATTTAGGGCTGTGGTGTGTGCAGCAGCCCGGGGTCTCACTTGGATGTAGGCGTGAGCTCAGTGTGGCCTCCTTCCTCAGCCTCCTGACTCTGCTGCTAGAGGGTGGAGTGGGGGGTGGAGGGTGGAGGGTGGGTGGAGGTTGGAGGGTGGGGGTTGGAGGGTGGAGGTTGGAGGGTGGAGGGTGGGGGTTGGAGGGTGGAGGGTGGAGGGTGGGGGGTGGGGGCTGGGGGGTGGGGGTTGGAGGGTGGGGGTTGGAGGGTGGAGGGTGGGGGTTGGCGGGTGGAGGGTGGGGGTTGGAGGGTGGGGGTGGGGGGTGGGGGCTGGGGGGTGGGGGTTGGAGGGTGGAGGGTGGGGGGTGGGGGCTTGGGGGTGGGGGTTGGAGGGTGGAGGGTGGCCTGCTGGTGCCTCTCAGGCAGCATGCGACGCCCTTCCAGGCCCGGTGTCCTCCCTGGTGGCCCCGGAAAGGCTGAGTGGTCCCCCAGGGCCCTGTCGAGGGGTCCCATCCCTCATGTCCTGACAAATCTCATGTTTCTAGGAGGAAGCGGGCCTGGCTAGTCCGTGGCAGGCATGGCCTCCTGATTGCAGACCCCATCAGAGCAGTGCAAGCACCAGGGGAGAGCCCGGAGGGGAGCGGGGAGCTGCGTGGTTGGGGCCACAGATGCAGGCCCCGGCTGGGCTCTCAGGCTGAGGGTGGGAAGCCAAGCCCAGGGACCCTCTGGGAGAGGCAGGAGGCAGACACAGGACACAGCGTGGGGACCGCAGTTAGTCCAGCCGCGCAGAGCGTTTGGGCTGAGGGCGTGCCATGTCCCACTGCCCCATGGCTGTTGGACAGCTCCCAGATGGGTGCTGGGTGCAGGAATAGCATTTGTTCATTTGTTTGTTTGAGACGGAGTCTCGCTCTGTCACCAGGCTGGAGTGCAGTGGTGCGATCTCGGCTCGCTGCAACCTCCACTTCCTGGGTTCAAGCAATTCTCCTGCCTCAGCCTCTCAAGTAGCTGGGATTACAGGCACCCACCACCATGCCCGGCTAAGTTTTGTATATTTAGTAAGAGATGGGGATTTGTCATGTCTGCCAGGCTGGTCTTGAACTCCTGACCTCAGGTGATCCCCCCACCTTGGCCTCCCAAAGTGCTGGGATTACAGGCGTGAGCCACCGCACCTGGCCCAAGAATAGCATTTTTAAAGGAAGACAAGCAAGGGAGGAAGATGGGTCACAACCTCGGCGCCCTGCACGGGAGGCTGGTGCCTATGGCATGGCGTATGTGAGATCTGAGTGGAGGCACGAGGCGGCTCACAAGGGCTCCGGCCCAGGGCGGCACTCACGGGGTACACGGCCTTGAGGGGGTGACGAGCTGGGCCGAGGGTGCGCTGTCGTCTGGGGTGGCGGCTGGCTGTCCTCTTGGCGATGAAGCTGACCCCCACGCCGCCTCCCCGCAGCCTGCCTGCTCCGCTTCAGCGGACTCTCGCTGGTCTACCTGCTTTTCCTGCTGCTGCTGCCCTGGCTGCCTGGCCCCTCCCGGCGCAGCCTCCAAGGTAAGCTAGGGGACCCCGCCCACGTTTCCAGGGTGGGAGGGGGTGGGCATTCGTTTGGGGCCAAAATTCATACAGCTTTCCTCACCTTTAACAGCCTGGGATGAAAGATGAGGGGTCCCGGAATTTTTTTTTTTTAAGACAGAGCCTCACTCTGTCGCCCAGGCTGGAGTGCAGTGGCGCAATCTCGGCTCACTGCAACCTCTGCCTCCCAGGTTCAGGTAATTCTCATGCCTCAGCCTCCCAAGTAGCTGGGATTACAGGCGTGCATCACCATGCCCAGCTACATTTTTTCATATTTTTAGTAGAGGTGGGGTTTCGCCATGTTGGCCCGGCTGGTCTTGAACCCCTGACCTCAGGTGATCTGCCCTCCTTGGCCTCCCAAAGTGCTGGAATTATAGGTGTGAGCCACTGCACTCGGCCTTTTTTTTTTCTTTTAAGGCAGTGGTGCCATCACGGCTCACTGAAGCCTCCACCTCCTGGGCTCAAGCGATCCTCCTGCCTTAGCCTCCCACAGTGCTGAGTTACAGGTTGAGTCACTGTGCCCAGCACAGGCACTGATCTTGGATCACAGCTGCAATTCAGGGGTGCGGAGAAGCATTTTGGGGAGGGGCCCAGTGTGGCCGAGTGCTGGGAGACGCTGGAGCCCCAGGCCCAAACCCCTCCAGGATGTGTGGCTGGGGCTGGGTGGGCACCTCCCCGTCATGGTCCCCATCCCGGGCCTCCCTTTTGCTCTGTGGGGCTGGTTCTCTCTGTTCCCGGGCCCTTGGCATTGTGTTCTGTAAATATTTCATGCCCCAGGCGCGATTGGAAACAGTTTAATCAGCAGTGGGAGAGGGCAGGCGCCCAGCCAGGCCGGGGGAGGAGCGGGGGAGCGAAGATTTGGAGAGGCCCGGGAGGACTTCGCTGCCTGAGCCTCCTCAGAGGCTCTTCAGGGACAGAGATGCTGCGCAGTTTTCCGGGAGGGAGAGAGGAAAGTGTGAGGCTTGCCCGAGCCTTGTGCCCAGGGCTTTATGGTCTGTGCAGCTGCTGGGCTTGGCGTGGCCCTGCTGGAAGGTTTGACGCCATCTGCTCCTGGATCCCCTCACAGGCGTCAGCCTGACCCTCGGGGGTCTGGAGGTTGAGCTCAGACTCGGCAGGGAGGAGAGGACTGGCTGGGGCAGCAGACAGAGCCATAGGGGTCAACTCCCAGAGACATGCTTGTTATTTAAGAACTCAGAGAAGCCCCGTCCCTGCCTTAGGATAAAACCCACCTCCAGGACTGACCCTGCTGTCAGGAGAGAGACACGGCCACCTCTTACCATGCGCCCTGCAGGGAGGCCCTGCCACCCTCCCCAGCCTCACCGGTCAACCTTGTGTGGTCTATCCTCTGTCTCAAAAGCCCCCTCTCGCGGCCCCATCCCACAGCTCAGCCCTAGCTCAGTAGGTGTCTGACCTCATGGCTCAGCGTCAGGGCACCCTGGGTCCCTTGGCTGGTGGATCAGGTTCTGGGGGGGGCTCCCATGCACACTCCACAGATCAAACTCGGAGGGCTGCACGATCCCCAGCGATCAGGCCCAGCCCTTGTCCAGCAGGTGTGGGAGATGCCTACAGACCGCCCCTCAGCACGCTGCCGTGGTGGGCCCCTGAGCCTCTGCAGGCTGTGCAGGGGTCTGGGGGAGGTCCATGCTCTGTCAGCCCCAGGGCCTCCCGCCCCTTCCTGTTTCCTCCTGAGAGCTCTGCAGGCTGGAGCAGCGGGGGCCCCACACTTCTGTTTTTTTTTGAGATAGAGTCACCTCTATCGCCAGAGTGGAGTGCAGTGGCATGATCTCGGCTCACTGCAACTTCTACCTGCCAGGTTCAAGTGATCCTCCTGCCTCCGCCTCCCAAAGTCGCTGGGATTACAGGTGCCCGCCACCACACCCAGCTAATTTTTGTGTTTTTAGTAGAAACAGTTTCACTATGCTGGCCAGGCTGGCGTTGAACGCCTGACCTCAGGTGATCCACCTGCCTCGGCCTCACAAAGGTGTGAGCCACTGAACCTGGCCCCCTGCACCTTTTTCTGGGTGGCCAAGGGCCATGCTGAGCCCCTCCCCAGCCGTGGATGGGGGTGGCAAGAGCAGTCAGCTCCCCATGGGCTCCCTCCAGCAGCGAGCGGATGGGCCAGGGCCACACGGTGGCTCAGGAACAAAGGCTGATGGGCGGCTGCCGGCCAGAGCTGGGCGGGTCCCTGGCCCGAGCCTCCTCTCCCTTTCCCAGGATGGAGAGGCCACTGTGAGCTGGGCCGTGGCCTTCGGGGTGTGTCCTGCCAGGAGGGAGTGTGAGTAGGGGAAGGAGACCCCACTGGGCCTCCTGGGCTCCTGGAAGAGGCAGCAGTGGGTCCCTGAGACGGTGGTCTGATCTCCATCCCTGGCTCGGCCTGGCTTTCCCAGCTCTGCATTTGGGGGTGGGACCTGCAGGGGAGAGTGAGGGGGTGGGCAGGGACAGGGGCTGCGGGTGGAAGAATGTGCAATGCCACACGACCCTTGAGGTCACGCTGTTTGCAGGCCTGGGCGTGCGTCGGAGAACAGGGCCAGGTCAGGGCGCCCCCTCAGCCTCTGCGTGACTGCCCACCCCATGCAGGTCAGCAGGGCCTCAGGTCTCTGTGTGTAGAACTCAAAATGCCTTCTGCAAATACCACATGCGCTGAGTGTCCGGTGCCACGGGGGCCCCCGCTGGCGAGGTCGCTTCAGCGTCAGGCTGGAGGGTGCAGTGATCAGGACTCACAGCCTAGTTTCCCAGGCAGGCCTGGCAGGGGCCCGTTCCCCGGGTCCGTGGTTTCATGTTACCCCATGGTGACCCTGCCGTGCAGAGGCGGGGATGCGGGACGCCCATCCGGTGCCCTTGTCTGGTGCCCTTCTGCTGCCAGACTTGTGCTCTGCTGAAGAGGGGCTGGGGCAGCAGGTGTGAGCCTGGCGCGGGGGTTCTGTGCAGGGCAGTGAGAAGCCGGGCCCCTGTGGGTTCGGGGCAGGGAGGCCCCGGAAGGTCCTGTCCTCTAGGAGTCCTGCTGTGGAGGTGGCGGCTCGTGTCTGTGGCGCCTGCAGCCTCCCTTCCTGGCCTCTGCTTTCCATTCTCTTCCCACCTTCCCTCCTGCTCATCCCTCCCACCCTCCACAGGTCAGAGGTCATAGCTGCAGGGTCAGCAGGTCAGGGCCTGGGGCAACCCCAGGAAGGCGAGTGTAAGAAGCTGGCCCAAACCTGCCTCGCCTACAGACACGGAATCCCGGGCGTCCGAATGCTGTCTGGCTGTCAGGCTCGGTGATGTGCAGGGCAGGTGCCTCGGCCATGGGTCACCAGCCGTCTCTCCAGGAAGGGGGCCTGAGTGTCCGAGGCCAATCCCAAGCCTGTCACCTAACACCGATTGTGCCTGAAAAACTGAACAGAGGGGACACAGGCCCTGCGTTTGCACCCCGAGGCTGAGAGAGGGCAGGTGTGGTGGTGACGTTCCCACCTCGGATCCAGACCAGAGCCAGACCCAGGCCCTCGCGGTCCCTGAGCTGCAGGAAGCCATGAGAAGGGCCCAGGCTGTTCCGAATTTTTTGTGGCCTGGAGTGGCCGGTGGCGCAGGAGTCGCTGGCCCAGGATGACGGGGTGGAGGCTCCTGCCGGGAGGCGCGGGGATGGGGAAGAAAGCTGTCCGCAGCCCTGGGATCAGGACTCAGAACCTGGTGGGCCAAGGACTTTGGTCCTGACTCCTGCTGGAGAGTGAGCTGTCCACATCTTCGCAGAGAGCAAAGGTGAAGCCAGGGCTCCCGAGTGCCCCTAGCCACAGGCCGCGCCCGCCCAGCCCCCGCCCTGCAGCCCAAGGCCTCCCTGCTGGGGGCCTGAGTCCAGCGGGGCCACGGGGAGCTGGGAAGCTGGGAGCGGGACAAGGCTGCTGGGCAACCTGCTGATGCTGCCACCTCCTGCCAGGCACAGGTATGCAGAGAGAGAGACAGGGTGCCAGGCAGGGGCCCCTCCCCGGCGCACAGCAGGTGGCTGAGATGCCAGGCCGGCCGTAGTCACTGAGTACCATGCGTAGGGACATGACTTCTCCTTGCAGCCTCTCAGTCCCAGGGAGGCAGCTGCGTGCCCCACTTCTCAACAGCCATCCTGGCCCCACACCCCCCACCACTCTGGCCCCGGCTTCTCAGGGGCACTCCCGCTGCCTGCGGCCCCGTGGGGTGAGGTGGAGCTGCTCACCTCTCCCTGGGTTTAGTTCCTCTGCTCCCACAGCTTAGCAGTGGCAGGTATTTGCTGGATGAGCCAGCAAAGCCCAGGTGGTAACCCCGAGCCTGGGAGGCCATTTCCTGCCTGGGGGCCCCAGGCCCATCCTGCTGCCACCCCCGGGAGGGTGCCTGCCTCTAAGAGCGACCCCAGGGAGGCGTGGGGAGTGGGGCTGGCCTGCCTGCCTGCCTGCTGGGGTCCTGAGTCCGTGCCTGGCGTGCGTCTCGGGCCTCTGGGCTGTGGCCTGGCTGGGGGCTCCTGTTGGCCTGAGCTGCCGGTTCCTCCCCATCCCGAGTCCCGCCTCACCCGCCCGCTCCGCTGCAGGTCACACAGGCCGTCTCCTGCGGGCGCTGCTGGGCCTCAGCCTGCTCTTCCTGGCGGCCCATCTCACCCTCCAGATCTGCCTGCACACCGTGCCCCACCTGGACCAGCTCCTGGGACCCAGCTGTGAGTCGCTGAGGGCGTGGGGCAGGGATAGCCATCCTGGGGGTCAGGGAGAGGCCCCGTGGT
Source organism: Aotus nancymaae (assembly GCF_030222135.1). Taxonomy (NCBI): domain Eukaryota; kingdom Metazoa; phylum Chordata; class Mammalia; order Primates; family Aotidae; genus Aotus; species Aotus nancymaae. The sequence continues at coordinate 1,377,978 of NW_026988510.1, forward strand.
GACCTCTAGTCTGCTGGGTCAGCAGGTCAGGAGGTGGGGTCGACTCAGCCTGATTCCTGTCTGAACCGGATGGGGTGACCAGGCCATGGCGCTGGCTCAGCAGACCCTGACCTGGGTTCCCCCATCTTTCTCTGCAGGCAGCCGCTGGGAGACTCTCTCAAGACACATAGGGGTCACAAGGCAAGACGCCCACACCGCCCCCCCGTCCGCTACCTGCAAACAAACATCCCTTGGGGATTTCAGGCCCCTGGAGGGGTGGGGGAGACCCAGAGCCCCATCCACGCTCCCAACCCGACCTCCTGGTCTGACTGTGGCCGCTCCCTGCTCTCCGCAGGCTGGACCTGAAGGATGTCCCCAATGCCATCCGACTGGTCGCCCCTGACCTGGGCATCTTCGTGGTCTCCTCCGTCTGCCTCGGCCTCTGCGGGCGCCTCGCAAGGAACGCCCGGCAGAGCCCACGTACGCGGGAGCTGGTGAGGGGCAGCTGCATCTCCCGTGTGTCGGGGTCATTCGAGAGCCGTGGTCTCAGCCATTTTGAGGGCTATTTTAATCTTTCTTACACACCCGCACCCCGGGCCCAGCCTGCGGTGTCACCCATTCAGACCGTTTCTATGTGGCTGGGCTCTGCCTCTGGTCGGAAACCTCCACGCCTGAGACATCTGTGCCCCTAGAAACTCTTCGTGGGGGGATGATTTGGGGTCACACGATGGTGGGAACCCGCAGTGCTGAGTGGGTCTGGCTGGAGAGCCCCTGCAGGCGGGCTGAGAAGGGGAGGCCTCCGCCGGCCCATGTGTGGACAGGCAAAGAGGGCTGTCGGCCCCTGGAGCCACGGGCCTGAAGCAGGCCTCTGTCCTCAGAGGGCCAGGCCTTGGAGTGACTTGGAGGTCCAGCCCTGGGGATCTCTCACGTACGGCTGCTTCCCACGGGCAGGGTGTGAGCTGGGGCCGCGACACTCCCGTGGACTGCTCAGCCTTCCTGCCCCTGCCCGGCCTCACACTCCCTCCCCTGGCTCAGCCAGGATTTATGGCCATCTGGGTGTCCTGGCCCGAGAACTCCCTGCCCCCTCCCCCTGGAGATGCCGGGGCACACAGCCTCCTCCCACCTCCCCTCCCAGCGTCCGCTCATTAGACAGCTGACGCTTGCCAGGCATGTGGGCCTGGACTTCCAGGAGCCCCGAGAGGGAAAGGGGCTCCCCAGCCACACAGTGGGTTGGGTGCACCCACCTGGCCTGCCCTCCTGCCTGTCCTATCCCCACCCCACGGGACAAGGCTGGCACCTGAATTTCAGAGGCTGGGATAGGGGCCTGGAGGTCAAGTGGCATTTCCGGGCATTTGTGGTGGTCCCACCATCATTGAGGCTGTGCCGCTGCCTGTCCTTCATGCGCCCCACCCCTCCCTCAGCCCCTCCATGCTGGCGAGGGCATGGGGCACCAGCTTCCTGGAGCTCGGCTGCCGGGAAGGGGCTGGGTGGCTGGACTCTGGTCATCTTCTTGGTGTGATGGGATCCTGAGCGGGCGGCCAGTTTGGATAGACTTCAGAGTGAGGTGGGGGCCTCAGGGTACCTGCAGGGCACAGCTCCAGATCTAGGAGCCCCCTGCCCCAGCCTGGCAGGGCCCCCGGGCACATAGCCCCGGGCGACCCTCACTCCCACACATGGGCAACACGCACATGTGTGTAGCCATGTGGCAGGTGTGCCAGCCAGCCCGAGGGGCACCGGCCACTGGAGGGGGTAACGGACATCTGCAGCGTCACTGCAGTGCATGGGGCCCAAGTCAGGGCTGGGCGCGGGCCTCACACCTGTCCTTACAGAAGCCGCTCTGTCTTTCCACTCCCAGAATCCCTCATTTTTCACAGCTCTGCTCGGAAGATTTCCCAGGGTCGGGGCCAGGCTGTGGGCGGGGTGAGCTCAGCCCTTCCCGCCCCAGCCCTGGCGCTCTGGGGTCTGGTGGGAGAGCCCCGGGTGTGAGCCATGGCACCCTTCGATCTGACCCAGACTCACCCCAGCTGCTGTGTGGTCTCTGAGAGGGGTGGGCGCAGGGCCTTGGTCTCTCCTGACCTCATCTCCCTGTTCCCCTGGCCTTGGAGACTCCCAGCACCCTCGAAGCCCTGGATGCTTGTGAGGACAGGACGGGTCTGGCTCATCCGTCCCACCAAGCCCCCGTCCCATTTAACAGAAGGGGAACAGGCTCCGAGAGGCTGAGTGACTGGCCTCGGCCTGCACAGCGACGAGACCGTCAAAGCTGGGATGGGACCTGTCGTCCAGCCCCACAGCCTAGGCTCTCAGCCTGGGATCGGGCGCCTCAGCCACCAGGAGAGCCCCCGGCTCACAGATGGGGACACTGGGCTGCTGGCAGGCAGAGCCGGGCATCTGACGACAGCCGTGCTCTTTCCACCACACCCTGGCTTTCCCCTCTGTTTGGAAACAGCTGTTCTGGGAAGTCTGTAGTCAGGACTGGGGAAAACAGGCTGGCAGGGCTCTCCCCCAACCCCAGGCAGGGCTGTCACTTCTAGGCAGTTGGCCACCTCTGTTCCCCCAGACGGTCAGGGAGAGCAGGAGTACCACCCCTCACCTGTATGCATAGCTGGCAGGGGTGCCCAGGAGACTGTGGTGTCTGGCCACATCCCTCAGGCCCCCCTTGCTCTCTAGAGACCCCCCAGGGGTGTAGAGGGGGCCCTGCTGCTCCCGGTGTGTGATTGGGGCGGTGAGGTGTTCTGGGACAGTCTGCAGTCAGTCTGTACCTGGCCAGGTCATCAGGTGCCAGGGCTTGGCAGGACACACCGTGGGTCTTCAGCCAGGGTGGGAGCTGCTACCAGGAAGGCCTGGAGGGCCTGTGAGCTCCAGTGAGGAAGGAGGAAGGTGTTGGGCAGACTTCAGGGACAGCTGGGGCCGGTGCTGAGGGAGGCTGGCCTGTGGCCCTCAGAGGCTGAGGATGTGGTCACCGCCTGCTCTGCTGGCTGGGCAAGCATGGGCTGGAGAGGTGGCCTTCGTGCCATGCCCCTGACCTTCCTCCTGCCTGTGACCTTGGCAGGATGATGATGAGAGGGACGTGGATACTGGCCCCCTGGCCGGGCTGCAGGAAACCCCGATGCTGGCCCCTACGCGGAGGTCACGGCTGGCCGCTCGGTTCCGGGTCACAGCCCACTGGCTGCTAGTGGCTGCTGGGCGGGCCCTGGCTGTAACACTGCTCGCGCTGGCAGGTACCCACCGAGGCAGGGGGCACTGGCAGTCACACTGGGAGGGGTCTCGGAGCTCCCCAATGGTTGCAGAGACAGTGGGACACACAGCATTGGCTGGGTACAATCCTGTCCACCCCTGCCCCGCCCCGCAGGTATCGCCCACCCCTCAGCCCTGTCCGGCGTCTACCTGCTAGTCTTCCTGGGCATCTGCACCTGGTGGGCCTGCCACTTTCCCATCAGCGCTCTGGGCTTCAGCAGACTCTGCGTCGCGGTGGGCTGCTTTGGCGCCGGCCATCTCGTCTGCCTGTACTGCTACCAGACACCGTTTGCACAGGCTCTGCTCCCGCCTGCCGGCATCTGGGCCAGGTAAGGGCTCACCACACAGCCCCTTTTCCCTCCTGCCCCGGTCCTGCCCACCTGGCCCGTCCAGTCCGTGTGGCCGCACTGCCTCCAGGGCAGTGGGCAGTGGGCAGTGACGGGCCTTCTATGGACAGGGTGCTGGGTCTCAAGGACTTTGTGGGTCCCACCAACTGCTCCAGCCCGCACGAGCTGGTCCTTAACACCAGCCTGGACTGGCCCACGTACGCCAGCCCCGGGGTCCTGCTGCTGCTGTGCTATGCCACGGCCTCTCTGCGCAAGCTCCGTGCACACCACCCCTCCAGCCAGGTGAGCGGCCGCCACCTTCGGGGTGGAGGGGTCTCAGGCCAGGCCACGGGGCCTCCTGCCTCTGGGTGGGGCATGGAGCTGGTCTGAGCTCAAGGCTCTGGTCTCTGCAGAGGGAGGAGGCGGCCAAGGGGGACGACGCTCGGGAGCCAGAGCTGGAGCTGGCAGAGCTGGACCAGTGGCCCCAGGATGGGGAGGCTGTACAGGTGAGCAGCGGGGTGGTTGGGGGCACGGGGCCAGCCCCTGCACGGCTCACTGCTGCTCGTCCACAGCACGTGGTGCCCACCACACCTGACACCGAGGCTGACAACTGCATCGTGCACGAGCTGACTGGCCAGAGCCCTGTCCGGCAGCGACCCGGTGAGCACCCATGCTCCCACCTTCCCGTCCCGCCTGCCTGGGGAAGAGGCCGGTGCTGCCCCCTGGTGGCCGCCTGGCGCTCTCCCATGCTTGCAGCACCCTTCTGCTTCCTGCCCCGTCAGGTGCCCAGGCAGCCACGTGGCCGTGTTGCTGACCCCAGAGACCCCGTGGGGTCCCCAGTTCCCCCGACCCCACCCCAGAGGACGTGGCTGTGCCATCTTGTTCTGTTCGCTGTGGGAGCTACTCCAGGTGGCCCTGTGGCCCCAGGAGGCCACTTGTCGTGGGCAGGGGCCAGCCTGCGAACTCTCTTTAGGCCATTTCGCCTTGGAAGGGCCTGGGGGCTCTCTCTGGCTGCTTTCTTTCTTTACCGTAACTCTTGATTTTCCATTTTGCAACGTGTTTCCGAATGAAGCCAGCGAAGGCAGGGCCTTGGGGTGGCGTTCCCAGGGGTCTTCAGGTGCACAGACCTGGAAGGGGGTCACGCCTACCTTGTGCACCCCACCCTTTCAAGGAAACCGACATCCAGAGAATGGCGGGTGCTGGCAGAGCAGTGCCTCACGCTCGAGGGCAGTGTCAGCCCAGCCGCTGGACCCGTGGGCCTGTCCCTCCTGCTGTGCGCTTGCCCACGGCCCAGATTTTAGGGCATAGTCAGATGCGGGGGGCCTGGAGATCACCTTGCTGGAGCTGACCTCTGCCCCCATCTGCAGTGCGGCCCAAGCGGGCTGAACCTAGGGAGGCGTCCCCTCTGCACAGCGTGGGTCACCTCATCATGGACCAGAGCTACGTGTGTGCGCTCATTGCTATGATGGTAGGTGGCCATGGGGGGCGGGCAGGTGTGGGGCACCGCCCGGGTGGGCTGCGCGGGCGGCTCTGCAGCGCCCTCTGCCGCGCAGGTGTGGAGCATCACCTACCACAGCTGGCTGACCTTCGTGCTGCTGCTCTGGGCCTGCCTCATCTGGACGGTGCGCAGCCGCCACCAGCTGGCCATGCTGTGCTCGCCCTGCATCCTGCTGTACGGGATGACGCTGTGCTGCCTGCGCTACGTGTGGGCCATGGACCTGCGCCCCGAGCTGCCCACCACCCTGGGCCCCGTCAGCCTGCGCCAGCTGGGGCTGGAGCACACCCGCTACCCCTGCCTGGACCTTGGTGCCATGGTGAGTGTGCACCACCACATCTGGGGGGTTGCCTGAACCCGTCAGGATACACTTGCCTGGGAGAGTGGCAGCGCCAGGGAGGCGGATCCGTGTCCGTCTATCACAATGGGGTCCCCTTCTGCCAGCCCAGGGCCAGCCCAGAGTAGCTTCTCAGTGAGCGTTTGTTGGCTGAATACATGGACAAGCTTGTGTGGCTGCGGGCACCACCGTGTCCCTGACTGTGTGAGCGTGGGCTCTGCCCATCAGCACCATGCGTGACCCTGGGTCTTAGTGACGGACCGTGCGGGCCATGTGTTCAGAGCGTCCACCTGTCTGTGTGAGAAGGGGGTGCCAGCATTGTGTGTGTCACCTGTTTGCAGGCCAGCAGGTTGTATCTCAACTTGAGAGACTTGTGAGCCTGTGTGTGCAAACGTGCACCTGTGCGTAAGCTTGTGACGTGTGTTCCAGCATGTGAGCGTGTGTGCAGGCACGTGCGTGGCTCTGTGTGGGCCTGTGTGTACAGATGTGTGACTCTCGTGAACATGTGTGAACCCATGCACACATCATGGCCGTGTGAGCATGTGCTCATGTGCCTCTGGGAGGATGGAACGAGAGGGTGTTCAGTGCCTGCAGGGAGGCTGGTGTGGATGGGCTGGTAGTAGCCGCCTCCCTGAGGGCTCCCGCCTGCCCCTGGTGATGGGAGAGGCGCTGACCCCCGGCTGACTGGCACGCTGCCCCTGGTGGTGGGAGAGGCGCTGGCCCCGGCTGACTGGCGCCCTGGCCCTGGTGGTGGGAGAGGCGCTGGCCCCGGCTGACTGGCGCCCTGGCCCTGGTGGTGGGAGAGGCGCTGCCCCCGGCTGACTGGCACCCCGACTTGTGGCAGTTGCTGTACACCCTGACCTTCTGGCTCCTGCTGCGCCAGTTTGTGAAAGAGAAGCTGCTGAAGTCGGCGGAGGCTCCCGCTGTGCTGACGGAGGTCACCGTGGCAGACACGGGTGAGTGTCGGGACAGGGTCGGGGGCTGCCCTCCTGCCCGGCCCGATGCCATCGCCGGCCTCCTGACTTGGCCCACAGAGCCCATGCGGACGCAGATGCTGCTGCACAGCGTGGGAGAGCTGGTGAAGGACGTCTACGCCAAGTACTGGATCTACGTGTGTGCCGGCATGTTCATCGTGGTCAGCTTCGCCGGCCGCCTCGTGGTCTACAAGATCGTCTACATGTTCCTCTTCCTGCTCTGCCTCACCCTCTTCCAGGTGCCTGGCGGGTGGGTGCCGGGGCACAGGCCCTCCCCGCGGCCCTTGACCTCCCTCCCTCCCCGCAGCCCTTGCCCTCCCAGCGAGCGGCCCTCACCCTAACCCTAGCCCTCCCTGCAGCCCTCGCCCACCCTCCCCACGGCCCTCACCCTCCCTCCCCCCGGCCTTCACCCTCACCCTAACCCTAACCCTCCCTGCAGCCCTTGCCCACCCTCCCCACGGCCCTCACCCTCCCTCCCCCCAGCCTTCACCCTCACCCTAACCCTAACCCTCCCTGCAGCCCTCGCCCTCCCTCCCCATGGCCCTCACCCTAATCCTTACCTTCCCCGTGGCCCTCACCCTAACCCTAACCCTAACCCTCCCTGCGGCCCTCACCCTAACCCTAACCCTCCCCACGGCCCTCGCCCACCCTCCCCCCGGCCTTCACCCTCACCCTAACCCTAACCCTCCCCGCAGCCCTCACCCTCCCTCCCCATGGCCCTCACCCTAATCCTTACCTTCCCTGTGGCCCTCACCCTAACCCTAACCCTCTCCGCGGCCCTTACCCTAACTCTAACCCTCCCCGCAGCCCTCGCCCACCCTCCCCGCGGCCCTCACCCTAACCCCAACCCTTCCCGCAGCCCTCGCCCTCCCTCCCCACGGCCCTCACCCTAATCCTTACCTTCCCTGTGGCCCTGGCCCTAACCCTAACCCTAACCCTCCCCGTGGCCCTCACCCTAACCCTAAACCTAACCCTCCCCGTGGCCCTCACCCTAACCCTAACCCTCCCCGCAGCCCTCGCCCACCCTCCCCGTGGCCCTCACCCTAACCCTAACCCTCCCCGCAGCCCTCGCCCACCCTCCCCGTGGCCCTCACCCTAACCCTAACCCTCCCCGCAGCCCTCGCCCACCCTCCCCGTGGCCCTCACCCTAACCCTAACCCTTCCCGCAGCCCTCGCCCACCCTCCCCGCGGCCCTCACCCTAACTCTAACCCACCCCGCAGCCCTCGCCCTCCCTCCCCAAGGCCCTCTACCTCCCCGCGGCGCTCACTGCCCCCCTCGCCCGGCAGGTCTACTACAGCCTGTGGCGGAAGCTCCTCAAGGCCTTCTGGTGGCTCGTGGTGGCCTACACCATGCTGGTGCTCATCGCCGTATACACCTTCCAGTTCCAGGACTTCCCTGCCTACTGGCGCAACCTCACGGGCTTCACCGACCAGCAGTGAGTCCAGGCTGGGGCGGTAGGGCAGCGGTGCCGACGCCGGGGCGTGCACTCTCCCGGGGCCGGGCCGGTGCTGACGCGGGCCCTCCTGGTGCAGGCTGGGGGACCTGGGCCTGGAGCAGTTCAGCGTGTCCGAGCTCTTCTCCAGCATCCTGGTGCCCGGCTTCTTCCTGCTGGCCTGCATCCTGCAGCTGCACTACTTCCACCGGCCCTTCATGCAGCTCACCGACATGGAGCACGTGTCCCGACCCGGCACGCGCCGCCCGCACTGGACTCACAGGTGTGGCCCCGGCCTCCCTGGCCGTCTTGGAGGGGTGCAGCCTCCTGGGCCAGGGAGGGAGCCGGGGGCGGGGATTTGGACACGGGCCACAGCCTCCACATTCAGATCCTGACGGGCATGTGCTCGTGCTGTGGGGCTGGGGGTAGCGTGGAGGTCACAGGGACAGAATGTCAGCTACAGTGGAGGTGTGCAGGTGGGGGCTTCTTCCAACTGTGGGAGATGAGAGGGGCAGGAACACCGGTGGGAGGTGACATTGTTGGACCCTATCCCAGGCAGGATGCAGCCAGCGGGACCCCACTGCTGCAGCAGCAGCCAGAGGGGGAGGACGAGGGCCCCAGGGACGAGGGGCTGGGCGCGGACGTGCCCCACCGGGCCATGCAGATGCCTGAAGGTGAGTCGGGCAGGCAGAGCACGGCTTCCACCTGGTTTGCTGTGCACGTCCCAGCTGGGGACACATTGACAGAGTCCCCTTTGAGCCCTAGAGCCTCTTCTGCACAGGGGACCCCGGAACCCCCATTTCTGCTCCCGACGCACACCCACACCGACCCTCCCACCATCACAGGCACAGCCAAGTGGGGCCTGGTGGCCGAGCGGCTGCTGGAGCTGGCGGCCGGCTTCTCGGACGTGCTCGCGCGCGTGCAAGTGTTCCTGCGGCGGCTGCTGGAGCTGCACATCTTCAAGCTGGTGGCTCTGTACGCTGTCTGGGTGGCCCTGAAGGAGGTGTGTGTGGCAGGCGCCTCGGCTTCCCGCCCGGGGTGGGGTGGCTCTGGCCCGCCCGCTGGCCTCCGCGAGCCCGGCCCCACGCCCCCACGCGCCCACTGCCCGCACACAGGTGTCGGTGATGAACCTGCTGCTGGTGGTGCTGTGGGCCTTTGCCCTGCCCTACCCGCGCTTCCGCCCCATGGCCTCCTGCCTGTCCACCGTGTGGACGTGCGTCATCATCGTGTGTAAGATGCTGTATCAGCTCAAGGTCGTCAACCCCCAGGACTACTCCAGCAACTGCACCGAGGTACCAGCCCCCACCGGCCGGGACGGGAGGAAGCTCCAGGCAGCCGTGTTCGCGGTCCCACCCTCCCCGGGCGGCCGCTTCGAGGGAGTGGGGCCAGCAGTGGAGGGCCCTCCCCCAGGGGATCAAGGGGGCTTCTTGGAGGCAGCATCCTTCCACCTGATCTGTGGATTGGGGCCCACTTCCTGCACACAGGGGTGTCCGTCGGACAGGGCCGAGGCCCAGGGTGTCCCACGGTGAGGACCAGGCCCGGGCAGGGGGAGACGTTCCGGGAGCTGCTGGCGGGCGCGTTCTCGCACGTCCCTCCTTGTCCTTGGACCTCTCTCCACACCCCCAGCCCCTGCCTCCCGTTTCTCCAACACCTGGTCCCCTTCCCCGTGAAGGCGGCTCCAAGGCCAGCAGCCCCTGTGTCCCTGGCTGGTGCAGCAGTGGACCTGCCCGGGAGCTGTGGCTGTGGTGGGCTCCAGGCAGGACTGGGGGGCACTGATGCCTGGACTCTTGCCAGCCCTCCCCCAACAGCACCAACCTGCTGACCACGGAGATCAGCCAGTCCCTGCTGTACCGGGGGCCCGTGGACCCCGCCAACTGGTTTGGCGTGCGGAAGGGCTTCCCCAACCTGGGTTACATCCAGGTGAGTGAGGGGCCGGTGGGCGGCTGGGGGGCTGAGCACCCGGCTGCCCTCTGACCCTCGCCTTCTGCAGAACCACCTGCAGGTCCTGCTCCTGCTGGTGTTCGAGGCGGTCGTGTACCGGCGCCAGGAGCACCACCGCCGGCAGCACCAGCTGGCCCCGCTGCCCGCCCAGGCCGTGTTCGCCAGCGGCACCCGCCAGCAGCTGGACCAGGACCTGCTCGGCTGCCTCAAGTACTTCACCAACTTCTTCTTCTACAAATTCGGGCTGGAGGTGAGGCGAGGGTGTTGTCCCCTCCTGGGGCAGGGCTGGGTTGAGGGGAGGGAGGGCTGACTCTGCAGGGGCCGCAGGCCTGGGCCCCACGTGGGTCTGCTTGGGGCACAGGGCCAGGCAAGGCTTCCCCCGGACCCCTTTGGTGTGTTAGTGATGACGAGAGGCAGGAGGCCAACTCAGATTCACTCTGCCATCCAGCCCACGTCCGGGAGCCTGTTTCCCCGGCATGATGGCAACCACCAGCCCTTCCAGCCCTCTTGATGGGGCTGCTGGCCCTGTGCTTGCTTGATGCCCACAGCCTCCAGGCGGGGCTGCCTGTGTCTGAGGCCTGCCAGGTGGGAGGAGAAAGCCCCTTTCTCCGGACTCAGCCCTGCCTGACCCCACCCTCTCCCACCCCAGATCTGCTTCCTGATGGCCGTGAATGTGATCGGGCAGCGAATGAACTTCATGGTGACCCTGCACGGCTGCTGGCTGGTGGCCATCCTCACCCGCAGGCGCCGCCAGGCCATCGCCCGCCTCTGGCCCAACTACTGCCTCTTCCTGGCGCTGTTCCTGCTGTACCAGTACCTGCTGTGCCTGGGCATGCCCCCGGCCCTGTGCATCGGTGAGGGGCACGCGGCTGGGGTGGGCGTGGGCTCCGTGGCCTTGTGGACGCCCGGGGGTGTTTTCTGCCTGCCCCGGGCTCCTGTCCACCCTCCTGGACTCAGCCTTGGCCTCCCTCAGTCGCTACTGTGTGTGTCTCCTGCCCACCCGCATCCCGCCCGGGCGCGGTCACCTGCGTCCCCTCGAGGGGGTGGCCTGGCCCCTCCAGGCTCAGCTGCTTTCACTTCTGTTTCAGCCCGTATTCTATTTGAACTATTTCAAACCTTCAGGAAAGTTGTGGGAATCCTCTCTGGGCCTCACGAGGGCAGCCGGGATGCCTCACACCCAAGTGCTGCCTCGAGCGTGGGTCTCCTGGGGGTGGACGTCCCTGAGCCCACGGCCCCCACACACGGGCCGTCCCCTGGCGGTGCCACTGTTGAGCGTGTCCTCTGGATTGGAGCAGCCCCAGCCTCGGCACTCCCTTTGCGGCGGTCTGGTTTTGAGATCGCATCTGGTCTGATGCTTGCACTGGGTCTCTCGTCTCGGGTCACCCCCCGCTGCCTCGCTTGTCTCTCGGGAAGCTGTGGACGGTGCTCGGCGGTGTTCCGGTGCACTGAGACTGGCTTTGTGTGGCTGTCCTGGTGTTGAGGGTCTGTTCCAGGCGCACAGCGCCCTGCGGTCTGAGACGGGGGAGTCACCTTCGTGTGTGCGGCCGGCTCAGGGGTGTCCCACCTGCCCCACGGTGGCACCCAGCCTGTCGGTGTTGGTGGGCTGTCCGGGGTCATCCTGGCACTGCTCCATGAAACCCTTTCTGTTGTCTCTTTGCGCCCATCAGCTGGGTTTCCTGTCAAGGACAGCGGCCACTTCTCACTGGCGTCGGCAGCCCCTGGGCCTCCCCTCGGCTGCGCGAACCCCGGCCCCTCTGGTCACACGCGGTCATGTTGTCCTGGATCCAGTCCTAGGGCCCTTTGAGCCGTGCCCCCGAGCTCCTGCCCTGTCTTCCAGTCGGGCCCACTGAGGCGCAGTTCACACACAGCGGGCGTTGCTGTTCCCAGCCTGCAGCCTCGTGGCCCCAGGCCACCCCTCCCCCTGCTAGCCGCTGCTCTGACCATCTCTAGGTCTGCCTTTGCTAGACACCTCGGAGCAGGCGCACACAGCTCGGCACCTTCTGTCACACGGGAACGGCGGAGATTCACCCATGTCGGTGTGCCAGCAATTCAACTTCATTTTTCACTTCTCATGTAGACTTACCCCGGAGTCACAGGGAGCCCGTGCCCTAGTCCCAGCCTTGCCCAGTGTCAGCCGTGAACACGGGCCAAGGAAAATGATCAAAACAAGACAGGCTTCCGTGCTGAGCGGGAACGCAGCTCCCGGCACGTGCCTCCCCCGTCCTGTCCTGGGACCCCACACGGGACCCCAGGCTCCATCTGGTCCTTTGCCTCTGTCTCCTCATGGGTTCCTGTCTCTCGTCTTTCCTGGCCTAAGGCTTCTGACGGAGCCCCTCGGTTTGGGGTTGCCTGGTGTTTCTTTCACGAGACCAGCTCTTGCATCTTGGGCCCCACCACAGAGGTGAGACGTCCTTCCAGTGCCTCTCGCTGGGGTCGACGCGTCTTCTCGCACCAGCCTTCATCACTCAGCTACAGAGGCCCGCGTCTGCCAGACTTTCTCATGTGATGCTGGCATTCTTTTGTAACGAATATATGCTTGGCCAGACAAGGTGGCTCACGCTTGTAATCCCAGCACTTGGGAGGCCAAGGCAGGTGGATCATGAGGTCAGGAAACCGAGACCATCCTGGCCAACATGGTAAAACCCCGTCTCTACTAAAAATACAAAAATCAGTCGGGTGTGGTGGTGGGCACCTGTAGTCCCAGCTACCCAGGAGGCTGAGGCAGGAGAATCGCTTGAACCCGGGAGGCAGAGGTTGCACTGAGCTGAGATCGTGCCACTGCACTGCAGCCTGGTGACAGAGCGTGACTCTGTTTCTGAATGAATACATACATATATACATATGTATTTATTTGGCTGGGCATGGTGGTTCATGCCTGTGATCCCAGCACTTTGGGAGGCTGAGGCAGGAGGATTCCTTGAGGCTAGGAGTTTGAAACCACCCTGGTCAACTTAGTAAGAATCCTTTTTTTTTTTAGGGGGTGGGGATGGAGTCTCTCTCTGTTGACCAGGCTAGAATGCAGCCTCCATCTCTTCGGTTCATGCAATCCTCCTGCCTGTCTCAGCCCCGCTAGCAGCTGGGATTACAGGCACTCATCACCATGCCCAGCTAGTTTTTGTGTTTTTAGTAGAGATGGGGTTTCACCACATTGGCCAGGCTGGTCTTGAACTCCTGACCTCAGGTGATCCACCTGCCTTGGCCTCTCAAGGTGCTGAAATTGCAGCCATGAGCCACCACGCCTGGCCCTATTTGCTAATGCTCGTTTTCTGTTTAAACCCTCATTTCTTCTACATATATGAATTGGCATCTTCTGTAAGGAAAAGCTGTCCTTTCTCCCCTGCTGATTTATTTATTCAGTTATTTATATCTGTGTGGACACAGGATGTGGGTCATCATCTCTGGGATTGGCTGTGGGACCAGCGCTGTTCACTCTGTCTTGCGTGTGGTCGCGGCTTTGGGCCCTGGGAGCTCCGGGCCCTCTCCGCCTGCCCCACCCTTTTCAAGTTCGTCTTTTCTTTTGAGATGGAATCTTGCTCTGTTGCCCAGGCTGGAGTGCGGTGTGGTGATCTCAGCTCCCTGCAACCTCTGCCTCCCGGATTCAAGCTGTTCTCATGCCTCAGCCTTCCAAATAGCTGGGATGACAGGCACGCACCTCCACCACACCCAGTTAATTTTTCTATTGTTAGTAGAGATTGGGTTTCACCATGTTGGCCAGGCTGGTCTTGAACCCCTCACCTCGAGCAATCTGCCCGCCTCGGCCTCCCACAGTGCTGGGACGACCAGCATGGGCACCGCACCTGGCCCGTCTTATTTTCTGCTCCAGGCACGGCTGCCTCAGCTTGTGCTTCCCCAGCACAGCCCTGCACTCAGAGCCACTGCTCCGGGGAGCGCGATCGAGTTCCAGGAGCGTGAGGTTTACAGAGCGACATCTGCACCAGGCTTGCCTGTCGCTACAGGGCTGCCTCTGCCTCTGGGTCCTCCACCTCTTTCTTGTTGAAACACTTGCTTTCGAGAGGCGCTGAGGCCAGCTCCCCTTCTCCTGTCTCCTTCCACAAGGCCGTGCCGTGAGCATCCTGTGAGATCAGTGTGTCCTGGGGTCCCTGACATCGAGGGCAAGTTTGTTTTAATGTCATGGGGTTCCCTCTGTGGCAGATGGTGCTGTGGGTTTTGCAAATGCGTGCAGTCATGCATCCACCCCCACAGTCCTTAGGGACTGACCTTCCCTGCCTCGCACGCCTCCCAGGAAGTGTGTCCAGGGGCTGATGATGCCACGGCTCCTCCCCTAGCAGCCCCTGATCCAGCCCATCCCTGGCAGATGGTCCTGTCAGGACGTCACGTCAGCAGGCCCTGTGATCGGCAGGCCCCTCTCGTCTGTCCTGCGTGGTCTGCGGGCCCCTCTAGTCTGTCCCGCGTGGTCTGCGGGCCCCTCTAGTCTGTCCCGCGTGGTCTGCGGGCCCCTCTAGGCTGTGTCGCGTGGTCTGCGGGCCCCTCTAGGCTGTCCGGCGTGGTCTGCGGGCCCCTCTAGGCTGTGTCGCGTGGTCTGCGGGCCCCTCTAGGCTGTCCGGCGTGGTCTGCGGGCCCCTCTAGGCTGTGTCGCGTGGTCTGCGGGCCCCTCTAGGCTGTGTCGCGTGGTCTGCGGGCCCCTCTAGGCTGTGTCGCGTGGTCTGCGGGCCCCTCTAGGCTGTGTCGCGTGGTCTGCGGGCCCCTCTAGGCTGTCTGGCGTGGTCTGCGGGCCCCTCTAGGCTGTGTCGCGTGGTCTGCGGGCCCCTCTAGGCTGTGTCGCGTGGTCTGCGGGCCCCTCTAGGCTGTGTCGCGTGGTCTGTGGGCCCCTCTAGGCTGTGTCGCGTGGTCTGTGGGCCCCTCTAGGCTGTGTCGCGTGGTCTGTGGACCCCCCTAGGCTGTCTTGTGGATCCCGGGCTGTTGCGCTGCGCAGTGTTCTCTGGTGTGGCTGCCACAGTTTGAACCTTTCCCCGCTGCAGGCGTCTGGCTGTGTGCGGTGTCCGGCTGTTGTTTTCAGAGCTGCCATATCACATGCACTGTCACGTCAGGGACTGTGACGCTGTGTGAGGCCAGCACCACCATCCCCCTGTCCTCTAGCCTCTCACTTGGTTCCTTTGCCCCCAGGGCTTGGTGCATAGTTTAAGGAACGTGTGTGAACACTCGGGACACGAGGTCTCTCAGTTCTCAGGACATCACATGTGTATGCATGGGTGGGCGTGAGCTGATACCCATGGACCCTGAGTGTTGGTGATAAAGTCCTGGGGTCTGAGGACACTGGTGAGCAGGTGGGGACGGGGTGTCTCAGGCCCTTCCTGACGTGACGCCCCCAACCCCAGATTACCCATGGCGCTGGAGCCGGGCTGTCCCCATGAACTCTGCACTCATCAAGTGGCTGTACCTGCCTGACTTCTTCAGGGCCCCCAACTCCACCAACCTCATCAGTGAGTGTCCCCCAACCACCCCGCCTCCTCAGAGGACCCTCAGAGCACACACGCACACTCCAGTCTACGCACAAGTGTCGCACAGCTGTGCAGTCAGGCACGTGGCAGCCTGCAGGCCCTGCCCTCATATGCATGCACACAGACGCCCACACCGCGGCTCCCCCAGGGGCACCTGGCCACTCCCCTGAGCAGGCGTGTGTCTGCTCCCAGCGGCTGTACACCCCGCCAGGCCCAGGTGGGAGGTGGGCTACATGCACTGTGCCCGCCTTGTCTGGGTCCCCGTGCACTCGGCCCAGTAACGGCTCCCACGTCCTGCAGGTGACTTCCTCCTGCTGCTCTGCGCCTCCCAGCAGTGGCAGGTGTTCTCGGCCGAGCGCACAGAGGAGTGGCAGCGCATGGCTGGCGTCAACACTGACCATCTGGAGCCGCTGTGCGGGGAGCCCAACCCCGTGCCCAACTTCATCCATTGCAGGTACGTCCCAAGCCACCCGCCACCGGAGCCTTTTGGGAGGGGTGGCCAGGGCGCCCGCCGTGACGCTCCCCCGTGGCAGGTCCTACCTCGACATGCTGAAGGTGGCCGTCTTCCGATACCTGTTCTGGCTGGTGCTGGTGGTGGTGTTCGTGACGGGGGCTACCCGAATCAGCATCTTCGGGCTGGGCTATCTGCTGGCCTGCTTCTACCTGCTGCTCTTCGGCACCGCCCTGCTGCAGAGGGACACGCGGGCCCGCCTCGTGCTGTGGGACTGCCTCATCCTCTACAACGTCACCGTCATCATCTCCAAGAACATGCTGTCGGTGAGCCCCGCCCTGGCCCGCCCAACCTGCCCTGGGGCCTGCCGACGCCACTGACCCCACTCTCCGCAGCTCCTGGCCTGCGTCTTCGTGGAGCAGATGCAGACGGGATTCTGCTGGGTCATCCAGCTCTTCAGCCTCGTGTGCACCGTCAAGGGTTACTATGACCGTGAGTGGTGGCGATGGTGGCCGCGGGGAGGGCGTGGGGACGCCCCCTGCTCCTGGGCCCCGAGCCTGACCCTGTCGGCGCCTGCCTTGCAGCCAAGGAGATGATGGGCAGAGACCAGGACTGCCTGCTGCCCGTGGAGGAGGCCGGCATCATCTGGGACAGCGTCTGCTTCTTCTTCCTGCTGCTGCAGCGCCGGGTGTTCCTCAGCCGCTACTACCTACACGTCAGGGCCGACCTCCAGGCCACCGCCCTGCTGGCCTCCAGGCAAGCTCTGGCCCGGACGCAGCCCGGCGCTCCCGTCTCGGGGCTCGGCAGGGGCAAGGGGAGGCACCTCGCCGCCTCAGCCCCCGGACCGTGGAGAGCAGGCTCCGCCGCTCTGTGACATGGGTGTGTCACCTAGAGGGAGAACAAAGGACAGCAGAGCCCCGGCACCATCACCCGGCCCCGGTACCGGGTGTGCCAGAGACCACAGGCTGCAGCTCGGACGCTGGCTCGTGTCTCACCCCTGGCTGACTTGCCCGCTAAGGGCTAAGTGTCCCCACCAGTGGGAGGACCACCATGTGGTATCAACAGTACCCAGGGAGGGGCTCTGGTTTAGGGCCAGCTTTGTCTGCTTCCCTGCAGCTCTCGGGGGGTAGTTGCCACCAGATGCCCCCGAATTGGTACGGCAGGGGGGCCTGTCCTCTCTCACCGCACACAGCATGCAGGCTGGGAGCAGCAGCTGCCTCCCCGGTGTGTGCCTCTTGCCCAGCGTGGGCAGCGGGCGTGGCGGCTGCTCATGCTGCTCTGGCCCAGTGCCAGGCGCCCATACCCCGTCTCCGCCTCTCCCTAGGGGCTTCGCCCTCTACAATGCAGCCAACCTCAAGAGCATTGACTTCCACCGCAGGATCGAGGAGAAGTCCCTGGCCCAGCTGAAAAGGCAGTAGGTGCCCCTGGGGCGGGGCCTCCCCGGCCCCTCCTCCCGGTGCTAAGCATACGCCCACCCCTCCCCCCTGCAGGATGGAGCGCATCCGCGCCAAGCAGGAGAAGCACAGGCAGGGCCGGGTGGACCGCGGTGGCCCCAAGGACCCCGGCCCGGAGCCAGGTGAGTGCGGCTGTAGCCTGGCACACAAGGCCCCGTGTCCAGCATGTCTGTGCCTGCTGGTGTGTGCTGTGTCTGTGGCCACGTGACGCCCCACAGGGCTCCCAGCCCCCCGTCCTCTTCGTGTTACCACCCTCTGTCCGGTAGGCCCTGTGATTATCCATCCACGCACATGGGCTCTGAACCCCATGGCCTCACGTGGCCCCCATTGCTATGGGACTCTGTGTCTCCAACCATCTTGTCCCCAAGCCAGGGGCACTCATGGCCCCAGCCCCTCCTGGTGCATTGACTGTTACCTTACACTCATCCTGCCCCTTCACAGGGCCTGACAGTCCAGGGGGGTCCTCCCCGCCACGGAGGCAGTGGTGGCGGCCCTGGCTGGACCATGCCACAGGTACCTCCGATTAGCCCGCCTGTGGCCACCCTCTCAGGGTCTCTGTGCCCCCTCACCTGTCCTCTTCCTAGGCTGCTAACTTCCCCCACTTCCCCCGACCCCCAGGCCCTGAGCTGAGGGTACGTGCTGAGGTCTTCTGGGTCAGAGGGGTGCCTCCCTGGCTGCAGGCCCTGGGCTGAACCTGTCCTCCCCTCCCAGCTCTGCCCCAGCCCTTCTGCTGGGAGGAGTCTCAGAGCTTGCTTTTTTGACACAGTCAGTGTGGCTGACCAACAGTTTCACCTGGGTCCCAGCAGCACTGTGTCTTTCTGCGTTTTCCTTTTTAACTTTTTTGAGATGGAGTCTCTCTCTGTCACCCCAGCTGGAGTACAGTGATGCGATCTCAGCTCACTGCAACTTCTACCTCCTGTGTTCAAGCGATCCTCCTGCCTCAGCCTCCCGAGTAGCTGAGACTACAAGCGTGTCCCCACTCCTGGCTAAGTTTTGTATTTTTACTAGAGACAGGGTTTCACCACGTTGGCCAGGCTGGTCTCGAACTCCTGCCCTCAGGTGACCTGCCCGCCTCAGCCGGGCCTGTTCTGTTTTTCTAACTCTCCCGCGGCCTCTTGGGTTCCCCCAGTCCTCTGCAGTTGGCCCACTCTGCACCCCAGCCCGTGCTGGCTCAGCTGCCTTGCCTTCACTGCTGGTCTCGTCCCACCGCGCTGGCCTGTGTCCTGTGCATGCACTGCTCCCGCCTGCACGGCTGCTCCCCAAGGGAGGGTGGCTCTGGGGCCTTGGCCCTGCGGGTGTGGGGGTCTGAGGGAGCTTGGCTGCACAGCATTTGGGTCTGTTACTGGCCCATCCACCCTGAAGTGGACCAAAAGGCCTGCCAGGGTCTGGCTGGGGTCCCCTGGGGGAAAGGCTGGCTCTCAGCCCTGCCTGCCCACAGTCATCCACTCTGGAGACTACTTCCTGTTTGAGTCGGACAGCGAGGAAGAGGAGGAAGCTGCACCTGAAGGTCCCAGGCCTTCCACCCAGAGCGCCTTCCAGGTGGGGGAGGGCCCTGAGCCAGGGCAGCATAGGGTGTGACAGATGCCCCCAGGGCCTGGCAGCCCAGCTCGTACACTGTACCTCCTGGAAGCCCACCCAGGCCTCCCACGTCCCATAGGAAACCAGGCTGCGGGGCTGCGGGGCTGCGGGTCCTGTGTCGCCTGCTCCCCCTCTGCCTGCAGTCCTGGTGCTGACCACCCAAGTTCTGGTGGCAGCCATGGCCTGACCTGTGAGACGGGCCCGACGCCTGTGTGCTGGCCACCTGCCTGTCCTGGGTCCGTCTTTCGGTCCCTGGCTCTTGTTCCTGGCCCGGGAGCCAGGTGGGCTGCATGTGTGGGTATTCTCCCCCACCACCCTTTAGGGTCCCCCTCCCAGAGGGGCTCAGGGACACAGAGGTCCCAGTAAACACAGACAGAGTGGGGATCTGGTGCCATGCTTGCCCAACCCCGGTTACCCCTCCCCTTCCCGACTGGGTCTGATGGCGCGGAAGGCCGGGTCCTGACCCAGGGGCTGGCCCGCAGATGGCATACCAGGCATGGGTGACCAACGCCCAGACAGTGCTGAGGCGACGGCGGCAGGAGCAGGCAAAACAGCTGCCTACAGGTGAGCTGGGGGGCATGGGGACTCTGAGGGGAGGTGGCAGGGCCTCCCATCGCTGACCAGTGTCCTGTGCCCAGGAGATGGACCCAGCCAGGAGGCGGAGCCGGCAGAGGGCCCCGAGGAGGTGGCCGCAGGTGCGTGGGCCCCCAGGGCTGGGGAGTGGGAGGTCTCTCCTGGCCCCACAGGCTGCCCCTCCAGCACCCCTCCCACCCTCCTGCCCTCCCACAGGCCGGAGCCACCTGGTGCAGCGGCTGCTGAGCACGGCGCAGTTTCTGTGGGTGCTGGGACAGGCGCTGGTGGACGGGTTGACGCGCTGGCTGCAGGAGTTCACCCGGCACCACAGCACCATGAGTGACGTGCTGCGCGCAGAGCGCTACCTCCTCACACAGGAGCTCCTGCGGGTGAGCCTTCCCGCGCCCAGCCACACCCCTGCCCGCTTAACCGCCCGGTCCCACGCCCACTCCATCCCCTAAACCGGCTGCAGACACTAGAGCTGGATCAGAGTCCGTGCAGCCCTGAACCCCCTCCTGTGCCCTGCAGGGTGGAGAAGTGGACCGGAGTGTGTTGTTCCAGCTGTACACAAGCCAGGCCGAGGCCACGCTGCCAGGCCCCACCAAGGCCCCTGACGCACCAAGCACAGTGTCCAGGTAGGGGCTGGGGTGACCCCTGAGCCCCAGCTGCTGCCACTGGAGGGTGGCAGTGCCCAGCCATCCCAGACCCTCACCCTTCCCTTGTGCACCCAAGGACTGTGGGGGTTCTGCCCTTACCCCCCCGAAGCCTGAGGTCAGGCCATGGCACAGTCTTCCCTATGACACGACTTCACTTCCCAGTGGGCTGGGGGTGGAGGAGCCGCTCAGCAGCATGACGGACGACACGGGCAGCCCCCTGAGCACCGGCTACCACACGCGAAGTGGCAGCGAGGAGGTGGTCACCGACCCCGGGGAGCGTGAGGCTGGTGCCTCCCTGTACCGGGTGCGGATGCGGACGGCCAGCGAGCTGCTCCTGGACAGGTACGGGCGGGACACGAGGGCACTGGCCGCTCCACGGCCCTGCAGGGGAGCAGCCTGTCTGGGACTGGCAGCAGATAGGGCCATTGCGCCTCTGAGCAGTCCCGGGCTCCCCAAACCTTGCGGGTTTCCCCGCAGGCGCCTGCGCATTCCTGAGCTGGAGGAGGCGGAGCTGTTCGCGGAGGGGCAGGGCCGGGCGCTGCGGCTGCTGCGGGCGGTGTACCAGTGCGTGGCCGCCCACTCGGAGCTACTGTGCTACTTTATCATCATCCTCAACCACATGGTCACCGCCTCCGCCGGCTCGCTGGTGCTGCCTGTGCTCGTCTTCCTCTGGGCCATGCTGTCCATCCCGCGGCCCAGCAAGCGCTTCTGGATGACCGCAATCGTCTTCACCGAGGTGGGTGCGGCCACGGGGTAGGGGTGCCTGGCCTGGCGCGGCCCCCTGCATGCTGAATCCCCGCCCCTGCAGGTCGCCACGGCCCCCTGCATGCTGAATCCCCGCCCCTGCAGGTCGCCACGGCCCCCTGCATGCTAAATCCCCGCCCCTGCAGGTCGCCACGCCCCCCTGCATGCTAAATCCCCGCCCCTGCAGGTCACCACGCCCTCCCTGCATGCTGAATCCCCGCCCCTGCAGGTCACCACGCCCCCTGCATGCTGAATCCCCGCCCCTGCAGGTCGCCGTGGTCGTCAAGTACCTGTTCCAGTTTGGCTTCTTCCCCTGGAACAGCCACGCGGTGCTGCGGCGCTATGAGAACAAGCCCTACTTCCCGCCGCGCATCCTGGGCCTGGAGAAGACGGACGGCTACATCAGGTACGACCTGGTGCAGCTCATGGCCCTCTTCTTCCACCGCTCCCAGCTGTTGGTGAGTGTGAGCCGTGGCACTGAGGGGTTGGGTGGGCCCGTGGGGCACCTGCACTCTCCGCCCGGGAGCCAGGGCCTCCTCACCACACCCTCCCGCCCCGCAGTGCTACGGCCTCTGGGACCACGAGGAGGACTCACCATCCCAGGAGCGAGACAGGAGCAGCGGGAAGGAGCAGGGGGCTGAGGAGGGGCCAGACACCCTGCTGGAACCCCAGACCCAGGCAGGCACAGGGCTCCAGGAGGAGCCAGGGGTGCCCAGGGCCACTACCGAAGACCACGTTCAGGTGGAAGAGAGGGTCGGAGCTACGGACGGGACCCCAGAACCCCAAGTGGAGCTCAGGCCCCGAGACACAAGGCGCATCAGTCTACGTTTTAGGAGGAGGCAGAAGGAGAGCCCAGCGCGGAAAGGTCCGGCAGCCATTGGTATAACTGCCCTGACCCCTGGCTTCCTGCCTCCCCCATTCTGCCCATGGGGCTGCCACAGGGAGAGTCTTTCTCCAATAAGACGGCCAAGCCCAGTGCAGGGCCCATGTGGATATGAGGAAGGCGCTTCTGAGCCACAGCTCCTCTGCCCCCAGGGATGCCCCCCTACCCCGTGCAGGGCTACCGTGGGCCTGGGCTGGCCCCTCAAGTCTGCCCCAGAGGACACAGCCCCAGCTGTCCCCTTGCCAGTGACACTGGGAGGTTCCTGTGTTTGGTCTGCTGGTCTCTGACATGGGGAGAATGCCAGCCTCTTAGGGTAGTCACAAGCCATGAGCCAGACCCAGTCCCCCGGGGGCCCAGACAGAAGTCAGCTTTTCCCCAACAGAAGCTGAGGACAGGGAGAAAGAAGAGGGGGAAGAAGAGAAAGAGGCCCACACGGGGAGAAAGCAGCAGCCAAGCCGCTCCAGACAAAGAGTGCAGGCGGCCGGGCGGCGGCTGCAGGGCTTCTGCCTGTCCCTGTGAGTGAGGGCAGCCGGGGGCAGCTGTGCAGTGGGGGCGGGGAGGCAGGCACTGGCACCAGGCTGAGCCCCCACTTCCACAGGGCCCAGGGCATGTACCGGCCCCTGCGGCGCTTCTTCCACGACATTCTGCACACCAAGTACCGCGCAGCCACCGACGTCTACGCCCTCATGTTCCTGGCTGATGTCGTCGACTTCATCATCATCATTTTTGGCTTCTGGGCCTTTGGGGTGAGCCAGACCCGGGATCCCCCAGTGGACGCAGAGCCCAGCAGCAGCCAC
The DNA here is from genome assembly GCF_030222135.1 of Aotus nancymaae. Classification (NCBI taxonomy): domain Eukaryota; kingdom Metazoa; phylum Chordata; class Mammalia; order Primates; family Aotidae; genus Aotus; species Aotus nancymaae. Next base: position 1,400,292 of record NW_026988510.1, read on the forward strand.
CCACGTCCCCCGGGGCCTGGCTCCTCCTGACCTGTGCTCTCCCGGCCACAGAAGCACTCAGCCGCCACGGACATCACGTCCTCCCTGTCGGATGACCAGGTCCCCGAGGCCTTTCTGGTCATGCTGCTGATCCAGTTCAGCACCATGGTGGTCGACCGCGCACTCTACCTGCGCAAGACGGTGCTGGGCAAGCTGGCCTTCCAGGTGGTGCTGGTGCTGGCCATCCACGTGTGGATGTTCTTCATCCTGCCCGCCGTCACCGAGAGGTGGGCCCGCGTGCGGGGGAAGAGTGCGCGGTCTCGGGGGGCGGGGCCCCACTTCCGATGGGGTCCTTGACCTGGCCATCCCACCCTAGGATGTTCAGCCAGAACGCGGTGGCGCAGCTGTGGTACTTCGTGAAATGCATCTACTTTGCCCTGTCCGCCTACCAGATCCGCTGCGGCTACCCCACCCGCATCCTTGGCAACTTCCTCACCAAGAAATACAATCACCTCAACCTGTTCCTTTTCCAGGGGTGAGTGAGGGTCCCACCAGGGTGGGGGTCGTGAGAAGCTAGATCCTGCCTGTCAGGGCCCGGGCAGGAGGAACCCCACCTGAAGGGATCCCTGGCTGTGGGCAGGTTCCGGCTGGTGCCATTCCTGGTGGAGCTTCGGGCAGTGATGGACTGGGTGTGGACGGACACCACGCTGTCCCTGTCCAGCTGGATGTGCGTGGAGGACATCTACGCCAACATCTTCATCATCAAGTGCAGCCGAGAGACAGAGAAGGTGCCTGGGCCGGGGCGGGGACCTGAACAAGGGGCCAGGGGTGCTGGTGGTCCTCCCAGGGCTCGCAAGCGATGGGGAGGGACCCGAGGCAAGCCCACAACTGGCTGATCCCGAGGCCAGGGATCTTGGCAGCTGCAAGTGGGTGCCGGGGGCAGAAGCAGGCAGACTTGGCCCTGTTCCAGGTAGGCTGGCAGTAGAGCGGCCCCTCAGCTGGGCCTGGTGCAGGGGGGACCAGTCGGACAGTTACCTGAGTTCTTGTTTAATGGCTTTATTGGGAGAAAATTCATGCATCAGCCCATTCAGCCATTTAAAATGTATAATTCAGGTATTTTTAGTATATTCACCGTTGAGCATCTGCCACTAACATCAACTTCACCACTTTAAAAAGAAACCCAGGGCCAGACACAGTGGCTCACACCTGTAATCCCCGCACTTTAAGAGATGGAGGAGGGAGGACTGCTCAAGGCCAGGAGTTCAAGACCTGCCTGGACAACGCAGTGAGACCCACCTCAGCAAATGTAAAAATAAAATCAGCTGGCTGTGGTGCTCATGCCTGTGGTCCCAGCACTCTGGGAGGCCTGAGGAAGACAAGTTGAGGCCAGGAGTTTAAGACCAACCTGGGCGACATAGCCAGACCTCCCCTAGCTGGGTGTGATGGTGCACACTTGTGCTCCCAGGTACTCTGGAGGCTCAGGTAGGAGGGCTTAAGGCCAGGCGGTGAATGCTGCATTAAGCCTGATCATATGACTGCACTCCAGCCTGGACAACACTGTGAGACCCTGTCTCTAAAAAAGTAAAAAGAAACCAAGTGCCCATTGGCTGTCGCTCCGTTTCCCCCTCCCCGGACCCTGGTAACCCCTCGTCTACTTCCTGTTTCTCTATGGATTTGCCTGTTGTGGGTATTTCATGAAAACAGGATCAGCCTTTGTCCTTCTGTGACCGGCTCTCCTCACTCAGCAGTTTCTGAGGTGTACCCCCGTGGGCAAATGACATTCCGGGGTACGGATGCACCACCCTATGTTCATCTGTGGATGGACGGACCGAGGGACTGTTCCCGTGATGCTGCCAGGCACCGCGGTGCACACGTGTGCGCCCGTGCCCTCGGCTCTGTGGCTGCACGCCGGGGCTGGAAGTGCTGTCTGGTGGTGTCTTACGTCGTGAGCAGCCACTCTGTGCGGCTGCGCCACCGTCTTAGGCTCCCCCAGCAACACGGGCCCAGTCTGTCCACATCCTGGGCAGCTGCTGCCAGGCGGCTTTTGTTCTGGCCATCCCTGCTGAGCCTTATGCGGTTCCCTGTTGACTGACCGTGAGCTTCTTTTCTTGTGCTTGACCGTGTGTGTGTCTTCCTTGGAGAAATGTCTATTCAAATCCTTTCTCTGCGTTGTAGTTGGGTTTTGAGCTAGGATCTCACTCTGTCGCCCAGGCTGAGGTGCAATGGCATCATCTTGGCTCATGGCAGCCTTTGCCTCCCAGGTCCAACTGATTCTCCCACCTCAGCCTCCCAAGTAGCTGGGACCACAGGTGTGCAGTACCACACCTGGCCGATTTTTGCATTTTTGGCCCAGTTGATCTTGAATTCCTGACCTCAAATGATCCGCCCACCTTGGCCTCCCAGAGTGCTGGGATTACAGGCCTGAGCCACTGCATCCAACAGCTGCATTTATTAGAGTTCTTATTCTGTAGATACACTGGCTGGAAATGACTGAGGTGTAAGGGTTGTTTCTATTCTCTGGTTGCAGACAGTTTCTGCAATTCTATGCACTGTCTCTCTGGTGTCTTTGGCAGCACAGAAGTGCTTATTTTGGTAATATCTAGTTTACTTTCCTTTGTCAAATCCAAGTTCATGAAGATTTGCCCTGTTTTGTTCTAAAAGTTCTATAGTTTTAGCTCTTAGATTTCCTTGGAGTTAGATTTTGGCACTTGGCGTGAGGCAGGAGTTCCATTCCAGTCTCCTGCCTGGGTGGGGCCAGTGCCATGTGTTGGAGAAAGCCTGTCCATTCCCCGAGTGGCCGCAGCTCCCTCGTCTAAGACCAGTGGCCCCTGAACATGAGGGTTCCAGCTGGATCCTCAGTCCCGGGCCACGGGTCTGTGGCTGCCTGCCACTGCTACAGCTGTGCCATGCCGAAGTCAGGCTGGGGCTTCTGTGGGCTGCCGGGTGAGCTGGAGCCTGTGGCCTGTGATCTGCAGGAAGGGCAGAACTGAGTCCATGCCCTGTGTCGTTCCCCTCCAGAAATACCCGCAGCCCAAAGGGCAGAAGAAGAAGAAGATCGTCAAGTACGGCATGGGCGGCCTCATCATCCTCTTCCTCATCGCCATCATCTGGTTCCCCCTGCTCTTCATGTCGCTGGTACGCTCGGTGGTGGGCGTGGTGAACCAGCCCATCGATGTCACCGTCACCCTCAAGCTGGGCGGCTATGAGGTAAGCCTCCGCTGGCCCGCCTGTCCGTTCCCGTGCCCCGGGGGTTCTGGCCAAGGCGGTGCCACCCCTCGCTGCCTCTGTTCGCTCATCTTCACGGCCTTGTGCCTCCAGCCACTGTTCACCATGAGCGCCCAGCAGCCGTCTGTCATCCCCTTCACGCCCCAGGCCTATGAGGAACTGTCCCGGCAGTTTGACCCCCACCCGGTAAGTGGCCTCTGCCCTGTGACAGCCGGGTGGGGTGGGGGGAAGAGGCTGCAGTCACTGAGGGTGTCACCTGCACCCAGCTGGCCATGCAGTTCATCAGCCAGTACAGCCCCGAGGACATCGTCACGGCACAGATTGAGGGCAGCTCTGGGGCGCTGTGGCGTATCAGCCCGCCAAGCCGCGCCCAGATGAAGCGGGAGCTGTACAATGGCACAGCCGACATCACGCTGCGCTTCACCTGGAACTTCCAGAGGTGGGGTCCGGGCTGGGGCAGGGCCTGGGTGGCTGGACCCACGGCCCTGGGTGACGCTGTGTTCCCACCCACAGGGATCTGGCTAAGGGAGGCACCGTGGAATACGCCAATGAGAAGCACATGCTGGCCCTGGCTCCCAACAGCACTGAGCGGCGCCAGCTGGCCAGCCTGCTGGAGGGCACCTCGGACCAGTCTGTGTGAGTTAAGGGCCCAGGGTGGTCGCTGGGCAAAAAGGCAGGGCCAGGCCTGACCTGCTCCCACCTCCCTGCAGGGTCATCCCCAACCTCTTCCCCAAGTACATCCGCGCCCCCAACGGGCCCGAAGCCAACCCTGTGAAGCAGCTGCAGCCCAGTGAGTCGGGGCACAGGGCTGGGGGAGGATAGAGGGGTGCACAGGGCTCGGGGAGGACAGGGAGGGGGGCCGCAGCCCAACCGTCTCCCGGCTCCACCCCAGATGAGGAGGCCGACTACCTCGGCGTACGTATCCAGCTGCGGAGGGAGCGGGGCCCAGGGGCCACCGGCTTCCTTGAGTGGTGGGTCATTGAGCTGGAGGACTGCCAGGCCGACTGCAACCTGCTGCCCATGGTCATCTTCAGCGACAAGGTCAGCCCACCGAGCCTCGGCTTCCTGGCTGGCTATGGGTGAGTGTATGGCTGGGGGGGTGCCCCGCAGCTCGGGAGGGCTCCGGGCGGCCCCAGGACTCACCGGCTCCTCCTGCAGGATCATGGGGCTGTACGTGTCCATCGTGCTGGTCATCGGCAAGTTCGTGCGCGGCTTCTTCAGCGAGATCTCGCACTCCATCATGTTTGAGGAGCTGCCGTGCGTGGACCGCATTCTCAAGCTCTGCCAGGACATCTTCCTGGTGCGTGAGACCCGGGAGCTGGAGCTGGAGGAGGAGCTGTACGCGAAGCTCATCTTCCTCTACCGCTCGCCGGAGACCATGATCAAGTGGACACGTGAGAAGGAGTAGGAGCTGCTGCTGGCCAGCACGGCCCCACAGCGGGTGGCACTCCTAGGGCCGGGGGAGCTGCTGCCCCGTCCATGGCTGCCAGCTGTGACACATTCTCCCGGCCTGCCTGAGCCCTGATGCTGCTGTCAGAGAAGGACACTGCGTCCCCATGGCCTGCGTGGCACTGCTGTCCCCCACGCATACTGTAGAGAGTTTTTTAATAATTAAAAAGGTTTTATTTATACAAATAGACACTCAGAGGCCAACCCCATCCTTGCCTTCCGGCCACAGCGTGGTGGACCCTGCACCTGGCGCCTGCTGTCCCAGAGAGCACGTCCTCAGCTCTGGCCCACCTCATCGTCACTGTCCTCAATCAGACAGTCCCGGAGCTCTGCCAAGACCCAGGCCCTAGAGAGAGAGAGCTGCAGTGGGTACCAGCCCTAGGCACCTGCCCCCCCAGGCCACAGCGGGATGGGCCCCAGTACCTCTGGGTGCGGAGCTGGGCCTCGGCCAGGATGTACTGCGGCAGGGGCTCCAGCGAGGGCTGCAAGAGAGGCCGGGATAGGAGACAGGATGCAGGAAGGCCATCCCGTCCCCTCTCCGAGCCCAGACAGGCGGGTACCAACTCACTCACCAGGTCCTTCATGTTCACACGGCAGCCATAGCACAGCTGCTCCACAATGCAGGCTTGGGGGTCCTCCCTGCAGGAGCAGAGCTGGATGTGTGCCCACCTTGGCACCTCAGCACCAGTGGGTGAGGGCAGGTCCCCCTCCCCCCAGGCAGCTGGCCAGGGGTGGTAGGGACAGGGACTCACCTCCTGGAGGACCGCTGGCAACAGCCCTGGGCCCAGGCCCCCCCTGGAGAACAGCAGGGCCCCTGGGGTGTCCCAGTCTCAGTCAGCGGGGTGGGCGAGTGGATCTGGGAGAGATGTGAGGTCTGAACCCCAAAAGCCGTGGCACTGTCTGCAAGCAGAGAGGGGCTGAGGGAACCCTGTTGCCGCTGAGCCCCCACACCCACTCCCCCATCACCCCAAAAGCAGGATGCACAGACCAGCGGTGTCAATGTCCAGGGCGCACATGCACAGCAGACAGCGAGGGCCGCAGTCTCCGGCAGCAGGGCCGTCCCGGGGGGCCTTCACCAGCTTCTCACTTGTCCTGTGGCCAGGGGTGGGAGGAACAGGTGAAATGCACGGGGCGCAGCTCCACCGTAAGCCCTGGCCTGAGCACGAGCGGTGCGCTCAGCACACACCTGCACACGGTGCTGACGGTGGAGGGAAACTGGGTCTGCAGCCGGAGGATGAAGGCCTCCATCAGCCGGTGGATGCTGGCCTTTTCAGGGGCCTAGGGAACAATCAGATTGAGGGCTAAGGAAGAGCTGGGGGCCAGCACCAGGCTGGGGCAGAGACTCGTGAGGGCAGGTTCCGTGAGTTCCACACTGCTGGCCCCCATGGCTCTGGCCTCGCAGCGACAGCTCAAGGAAGCCAGAGGACCAGCTTCAGCAGTGTACCTGTGGGGCCCTCCTGTCACCCCCACGCCCTCAGGGACAGGGCAAACTCAGAGAACTCTGGGGACGTGACACTGCTGGGGGACACGGCCAGAGTCACTGAAGGTGTGCCAGTGACCTCTGAGCCTGTGTGAGAAAGGCCGCCCAGCCCACACGGCCTGCCCTGGTGAACCCACCTTGGTATCGACGGCTGGCGTGAAGACACAAGGGACGGAGAACAGCCGGTTGTAGAAGGCCACCTCCTTCAGGGTGTGCTCCCGCATGGGTCGCACCACCACCACGTCCCCGTGCCGCTCATCGGAGAAGCCCTGGGGAGGCGGGGGCTGGAGAGTCAAGGTCAAGGCCTGTATGTCCCCCCTCCTTTCCTACGGGGTGTGAGGGGTCACAGACCCCACCTCCATCCGAGACGCCGCAGGACTGATACGCAAGCACTCCCAAGTGAAGATGGCCGAATGGGTCAGGGTGGGGACGGGCCTCCAGGCACCCAGGCCCCTGCCTACCGTGTCCCAAGCCAGGAAGGCCCCTCTACCCAGCGCCAGGTTGGTCATGAGCTTGATGGCCAAGCGGGTGCAGCTGTCCCCAGTCATGACCTTGGAGTAGCCGTGAGCTCGGGCCACGTGCAGGATCAGGTGGACCCTGCAGCACACAGACTCTCAGGGCCGGCCGGGCGGGCTGGCCCAGGGAAGGGGCTCTCGGGGGCCTGGGGACTGCAGGGCCTCACCGCAGGGTCTGCAGAAGCTCCTCCTTGGCCGTCAGTGTCCTCACCGAGCAGAACAGGTGGGAAAGAGCCTCAGTCTGGGCAGCAGCAGGTGGTCTCACCAGACTCTGGGGGTCCCGTGGGGGCTGCACACGGGGCTGGGGCAGCACACGCTGCTGCTGGAGGAAGCTGTCCACGGCCGCCTTGTAGGCCCCCTCGGGAGCCGCCGGCTCCTGGGAAGAGCACCGCAGCACCGACGGTGGCAGGCTGAACACCTTCCGGGAGACAGGAGAGGGCAGTGAGGCTCAGGACAGCCCCAGAGGTCGCCTCTGGGACCCCTTCCCAGGGCCAGCCCTCCCACCTCCTCTAAGGCCACCACGTGCCACGGGAACCCAATTGCTTGCAGGATGGGCTTCACTTCGGCTAGGGTCTTCGCTCTCTCCTCTGGGCTCCGGCCACAGGCTGCTCCCTCTGAAAAACCCAGGCAGAGTCACGGCTCACAGAAGAGCCAGGCAGGGTGTGGGGCCACCTCCCCCAGGGGAAATCCTTCCAGGCCTCGCTCTGCAAGGCGGTGCTTCCTGGAGGAGCTGTGGGATATCTGCCATTTTCCTCTGGGGAAGGGGATTCTCCCTGGGGCTGACCTCAGCGCTAGAGTGAACACCCCAGGAGTTCGTCCCACAGAAGCAAGGCTCAGGGAGGCGGCCCCTGGGTCCCTGTCACCACCCGAACTTCACACGCCCTTCTCTGTCCCCAGAGCCCGTGATGGGGGCTCGGTAGCCGCCGCTCCTGCTCCCCACCCTCAACTTTCAGAGGATGTTCTCAGGTTCCAGGAACACTGGTGCCTCCTAACGACGGACACATCCACTGCCTCCTTCAGGGGAATGTCCCCACCGGGGCCTGAGTGCAGAGGCAGCAGCAGCAGCTCCACACGCCCTACCAGAGGAGGGTCGGCAGGGCACAACCCAAGCGGCCAGGGAGTAGGAGAGGCGATGGCCACACATACCATCAACGAAGATGACCCCCGGCACAAAACGCAGTCTCTTGGCAGAATCTTGGCTCAGGCCCTGGAGGGAGAAGCATCAGGGAGTCAGCCCCAGCCACAAGCCACAGGACACTTCAGCTCAGAACATCTTTCAGTTGGATTTAACGCCCTCCTGGAGGGTAAAGTGACCTTCCCCTGCCATTGCTTTTAGTGGACAAAGCCATTCAGACTTGGGGGCCAGGCAGGCCCAGTAGGCGAGGCCGCATGCCCATGTTTTCCACAGAAGCCTTGGGGGTCTTCACCCCCTGGTACAATGCGCTGGTCCTGGATGGCTCAACAATGCCCCAGGAGAGGAGGCTGGGGCTACGGGGCCACCGTGACTGCACCTCACACACTGGCCACTCAGAAAGCAAGAGCCTGCTAGAGGCTGGGGCACCGCTGGGCACAGGAAGGGCAGCACCAGGGTGGCACAGAGGGCTGAGCCAGTTACCTCACATCACCCTCCTGGCGGGTTCGGGGGACCTCAGAGAACGGAAAACTAACTTCAGCAGTGCTGTGCAGTGCGCCCATCCTGAGACCAACATCACACCCATCACCCAGGCAGAGCCGACCCTCTCCTCTCAACCACCCACCCCCCAGAAACAGCCTCCTCCAGACTGCACCCCTCACTGGGAGTGTGGAGAAACCAGGCACATCCTGCTCTTGTGCCCTCCTGAGAAGCCCTACCTGCCTTGGACTTCCTGAGCTGGCCCTGAACCCGCCAGGGGCACAGCCCACCACCCTGAGCCCCTGCCTCCGCCTCCCCGCCACGTGCCATGCCCTCCGCCTCAAATGCTGCTCCCTTTGCTTCTCCTGACAATCCCTCCTCCCGCTTCCTGATCTTCCCTCAGGTCACACACGGCCAAGCCGAGATGCCACTTTTCACTGACTGTGTTTCTGTGCTGGTTGAATAAAGGGACACAAGGCAAGTGGGACGCACACAGGCGCTCTGGACATAGCTTCCGATTGGTGCGCCTGCTGCAAACACATCTGAGAACCCTCCTGGTGTCCAGGCCAGGGGGCGGGCTGCTCTCTAGCCCCAGCCAACAGCCCCCCAGCCTCAGCCCAGCAGCCAGGGCCAAGTGGGTGGTGAACACGCACCTCAAGGACCTGCCAGACCATGGAGCTGGACGAAGGCCCCCCAGACCACGCCAAGAGCACCTGGGAGAGAAGAAACAGCACTCAGGGCGCCGCGCCTCCAACACGCACAGACACCCCACCTCGTGGACGTCCAGGACATCGAGGCAGCCCTCAAATCCCAGGGCGGCGCTGGCGGCTGCAGGAGGCCAGACCACCTGTGGGAGGGAGGAGCAGGGGCCTCGAGGGGCCAGGCTGCTCAGTCAGACCCCCAGGACCCAGATGCTACCTTCTCGCCTGGGAAGATGAGCCGGTTCTTGCCCAGCATGGCTCTGAACTTGTGGATGTAGAAGGCCTTGAAACAGCCCCTGCAACACAGACCTGCGATGACAGAGCCGCTCGGCCCCCGAACGGTGGGCAGCACGCTGAGCACTGCGGCTGCCAGCCTCCTTCACTGCCTGCCATCTTTAAAAGCAGCATCTTTGCATCCAGGCTCTGCCCAGAGACTGCTGAAAGGGGAGAGGCTGGGGGCCCCTACGGCGGTGGCTTCCCCAGGGTGAGCATGAGGCTCCCTGATGCTTCCTACAACCCCAGCAGGTATGAACTGCACTGCATCCAATAAATGAGGGGGCCAGAGCCCAGGCATCCCTGCCCCACAGGCATTCAGAAGGGCCCAGCTGGCAGAGTGGACGGACTCAGGCATGAACAGGGCAAGGCCAACCCAGAGCCCATAAGAAAAGACCCACCACACAGAGACACTACCTCTCTGGGGTGCAGTGGGGAAACTCAGCAGGCCCACAGCGAGGGCCCAGCATCCTCCCTGGGTTGAATGGGCCAGAAATGGCTAAGAGGCTGCGCGTCTCCAACCCCACAAAATCACAACTTCCGGGGTTGGGAACTGCATTTTTTTTTTTTTTTTTTTGAGACAAAGTTTCACTCTCATTGCCCAGGCTGAAGTGCGATGGCACAATCTTGGCTCACTGTACCTCCTGGAATCAAGCAATTCTCCTGCATCACCCTTCTCGAGTAGCTGGGATTACAGGCCTGTGCCACCACCCCCAGCTAATTTTGTATTTTTAGTAGAGACAGGGTTTCTCCATGTTGGTCAGGCTGGTCTCAAACTCCCAACCTGAGGCAATCTGCCCGCCTCGGCCTCCTAAAGTGCTAGGATTACAGGTGTGAGCCACCATGCCCAGCAGGGAACTGCATTTTTAAGAGATAGGGTCTCGATCTGTCACCCAGGCTGGAGTGCAGTGGCACAGTGATAGCTCACTGCAGCCTTAAACTCCTGGGCTCATGTGATCCTTCTGCCCTGGCCACCCAGGTAGACAGAACTACAGGTTACAGGCACGTGCCACCATACCTGGTTAATTTTTCTATTTTTTGTAGACAAGTTCTCGCTATATTGTCCAAACTGGTCTCAAACTCCTGGCCCCTAGTCATCCTCCTGCCTGGGCCTCCCAAAGTGCTGAGATTACAGGTGTGAGCCACCGTACCCAGCTGTAATCTTCGTTCCTAATAAACTTTCCAGACATCTGACTCTGGCTCAGAGATTCTTGGCCCTGGCTGTTAGAACCACACAAACCAATTGAGTCAAAATGTCTAGGCGTGAGGCCTAGGAATCTGCATTTTAAAGCTCTCCTGCAATCCCCCAGGACGTAGCTTTGGGCATGGGGAGCATCACACAAGGAGAACAGGTGCCGGGCTTCACCTCCTCGCTGTGGGCCAGGAGGGCCTGTGTGCCCCACACCACCAGCTGGGATTCAAGTGTGGTGGGTCTGCGCGGACATGCCGTGTCTGGGCTCCTGAAACTTCGCTGTCCCCTCTGTGTCAGGCAAGGCCAGGGTTCCCCTGCGTGCTGATCTGAATCATCACTGGGGAGCCCAGCTCGACATAGGCTCCTTAAGGCCTTCACCTGGAGACCTGGCTCCCCACTCCTCGGCACCAGCGAGCACAGCACAGTAAAACTCTGGCCTCAGCGGAGCCCTGCTGGCCACTGAGGCCTTGCATGGAGCCACGGCAGCCTCTCCTCCGTGAATCCTCCCAGCAGCCCAGTGTACTCGGCAATTTCAGATGCTCCTGAGTGGTTAAAGTACTACCTTGGCCGGGCACGGTGGCTCCTGCCTGTAATCCCAGCGCAAAATGTAACTCCCGGCCCACAAACCTCATTCTCCAAATCTAACAGGCTGTCAAAAGATGGTCAAGGACAAGAAAACTTTTCGAGAACAATCTCCTCAGTTCTCCCACTCCAGTGTCTTTTTTTGAAACATTTTAGAAAGCAGAGCCCAGGACTCCTGGAGACCAATTAAAAAGTGTGAGGTCGCCAGCCCCAGTGGTTCATGCCTGTAATCCCAGCACTTCGGGAGGCCGAGGCGGGCAGATCAGGAGGTCACGAGTTCGAGACCAGCCTGGCCAATATGGTAAAACCCTATCTCTACTAAAAACATAAAAAATTAGCTGGGAGCAGTGGTGCTCACCTGTTGCCCCAGTTACCTCGGAGGCTGAGGCAGAACCGCTTGAACCCGGGAGGCCAAGGTTGCAGTAAGCCAGGTTCACGCCACTGCACTCATCCTGGGTGAGAGTGAGACTCCATTTCAAAATAAATAAATAAATGTCATCACTCATTCCGCAAACATGTGATGCAAAAAAACCACGTGTTGGGCGAGTCTGGTGGCTCATGCCTGTAATCCCAGCACTTTGGGAGGCCAGGGCAGGCAGATCACTTGAGGTCAGAAGCTTGAAACCAGCATGGCCAACATGGTGAAACCCCGTCTCTACTGAAAATACAAAAATTAGCCAGGCATGGCGGTGGGCGCCTGTAACCCCAGCTACTTGGGAGGCTGAGGCTGAAGAATCGCTTGAACCTTGCAGAGGTTGCGGTGAGCCAGGATCACGCAACAGCACTCCAGCCTGAGCGACAGAGTGAGACTCTGTCAAAAACAAAAACAAAAAAATTACCTAACACCACTGAGAATTAAAAGAGCTGAAATGAGGGAGGCCTGAGCCTGCCTCCGGGGAGCTATGATTCCAGTTGAAACAAACAATACGATGGTTACAAGCCAAGAAAAACATGGCAAGGGCCATAAAAGAGTCACAGATAAAACGGAACATCCTCACACCATGGCGCTCCTGTCCAAAGCCTCACCTCCCCCTCAGACCTGGGGGAAGGCTGGAGGTCTCCTTCCAAGCCTCTAGCCAGTCACTGATGAAACAAGCAGCTCACATGAGAGAAACTTTCACCCAGAGGATCTGCCAATTTCCCAGAATGCTCTAATCCGCCCCTAGATGTGTTCCAGCTGCCCCCAAATGCCCATTCCTCCTCCACCTGATCCCAATCTAGACACCACGGCCCCACTTCCCACTGTTCTCATCAGCTCCATTAGAAACCTCGCCAGCTGATCTGCGGCTAGCTAATGGTAAATTGTTTGCCAAGCAGAAAACCCACGCTTTTGCCTTCACTTCCACACCAGGGGCACCGGGGACAACATCAGAAGCAAGAAAAAAATAAGAACACGTTTATATAAAGAAGAAATAAAGCCTCAGAAGTTGGGACTATCCTGTCTGCCTAGCGAGGCTATGTTTGCCAGGGTCTCAGCACCTCCAGGCCTCACCTGCAGAAGGCATCTCCAGCTCGTATCACCACCACCGGCTGGGCTTCCTTGCACTTCACACACTTCTGCTCACGGCTGTGGAGATGTGAGGGGGGAGAAGGGAGGAACACAGATTTGGGGAACTCCTGTTTCTGAACCTGAGTTGGTCAGGGTAAAGCATCTTGTGACACACACAAACCAAGGCTTGTGTTTTGTCCAAACTTAAAAAGGCTCTTAGGGGGAAGTTTAGCCTAAGAAACAAGGCTCAGGGGGCACGCAAAGACCGCTATTCAATCTCCCAAGGCTGGCACAGGGAGGACAGCCTCACTGAACCAGTTCCATAGGAATAAGGGTGGCACTGTCAGCGGCAGAGACGTCCCCGGTGGCTGCTAGGATAATGAGAGGTGCGAGTCAGCCGAATAAGCCCCCTTCCTAGGTGCTCGTCACGGCTGGACAGTCACTCCCCGAGCGCTGCGGAGGGAGGTCCGCCCTCCACGCGGCGCTCGGCAGTGACGGCAAAGCCCGACCGGGACCCTCGGGGACAGGAGTGCAGCGGGAAGGCGAGGGGGGCCCCGCGGGTCCGGCCGCCAGCTCTTACCTAGGCCGCGGCGCCGGGGGCGGCTCCCGGGGCGCCGGCTCCCCGTAGTCCTCTCCCACCTGACACATGCCCACACCGGGTCCCGTCGCAGACTGCTGCAGCGACAGCGCGAGGGCGCGCCCTGATGACGCCAGCGCGGCGCCGCCTCGGCCGCAAAGCGGGGCTGGGGGCGGCGCCCTCCGATGACGTCAGCGCCGTGCAGTCGCGGCCGTGACGCGCGGGCCGGGCCGGGCCTGGACAGCGGGCGGCGGGCGGCGCGGGCCTGGCCCCGGGATGGCGATGTTCCGCAGCCTGGTGGCCTCGGCTCAGCAGCGGCAGCCGCCGGCCGGGCCCGCGGGCGGCGACAGCGGCCTGGAGGCGCAGTACACCTGCCCCATCTGCCTGGAGGTCTATCACCGGCCCGTGGCCATCGGCAGCTGCGGTCACACGTGAGCGCGCCCGCCGGGGGCCGCGGGGAGGGGGCCGCGCCCCGCCGCGGGAGGGATCGCTGGGCCGGCGGCCGCCCCGGGGCAGCCCCGGCCTGGGCGCGCGGGGACTCAGGTGCGCGCGGGGTCCGGGCTCCCCTGCGCGGCGCCGCCGCCGCCCTCGGGGCGCGTTCGTCCTCCGCCCGGGCGCCTGGTCCGCCGCTCCTGCGGTTCCGGGGCCGACCTGCGGCCCTGCCCGAGCTCGGGGTCCCCGGGGGTGCGGCGGGCGCTCGGGTACTAAGAGGGCAGCAGGTGCCACCGCTCCGCCAGTGGTGGCGGCTTTGGTCTTGTGGGGCTGGAACGGGCAGTTGTGAATAAATGACTTGTGGCTTTTGCTGTCAACTCTTGTTCGGACCCGCTGTTTGCCTGTTTTGACTGCAGAGGAAAGGAGTTCCCTAAAGTTTACAGGGGCTTGTTTGGAGTCTGATGTTACGTTTTCTTTGAAGGAGAACTTGGGTCACAGCAATCACTGACTAGCCAGGCAGCCCGGTCCGCAGGGGAGCAGACACTGACCCCCTTGCTGGGGTTTCCACCGGCGCCAGGGCTCAAAGCTGCTTCCTGCAGGGTGTTTCAGGAACAGAAACTCGCGGACGTGGCTTTCCTCCCGGCGGGGACCTGTGCTCAAGTATTGTGGAGCTGCCAGCCCCGTTGGGAGGAAGCCGAGATCAGTGTCTGCTCCACAACCTCTCCTAAGTACTGAATAATACAGCTCTTGAGCAAAATGAGCAGTGGCAGGGTAGAGAGCGAGCAGGAGGGCTTCCCCACAGACATCCAAGCTGCTGAGGTGGTGGAGTCTAAGGGGCTGCACCCAGGCTGGTAGGAGGCTCTAGAACATTGTGCAAGCAAAGGCAGCTGACTTCAGAGGCTCCTACTACAGAGGGTGCTGGTGGCTGTGTGCTGGGCACCCACGGAGGCGGCAGGGCCAGTGTCAGGATGCAGAGCTGCTTGGTTACCTGTGTCAGGTGGCACAGGTCCCTGCCCACGCTGGGATAGCTCCACCGACTTCTCCTGTGAGACTGCTAAAGACTCTGCTCCCGCTCCTCCATCTCACTTTGCTGTGACATTTTTGTGTGGCAGCCTCTGAAGAGAACTTTTTGGAGACGGAATCTTGTTCTTTTCACCCAGGCTGGAGTGCAGTGGTGCTATCTGGGCTCCCTGCAACCTCCACCTCCTAGCTTCAAGCGGCTTTCCTGCCTCAGCCTCCTGAGAAGCTGGGGTGCCCCCCACCATGCCTGGCTTATTTTGTATTTTTTTTTAGAGACGAGGCTTGACCAAGCTGGTCTCGAACTCCAGACCTCGTGATCCCCCCGCCTCGGCCTCCCAAAGTGCTGGGATTACAGGCGTGAGCCACCGCGCCCGGGGGACTTCTTGTGAGCAGGTAGTAGCGGGTATTTCACGTGCGTTCCACACCTTCTCATCTGTTACCCAGCGCTGCGAGGCTTGACATGGGCCTGGTTTTAGAAAGCCTCCCAAGGGCTTCGGGCGTCAACACTTTCACCTTGTGGTGACCACAGCATTTCCACTTTCCCGGTCTGCACAAATCAGAATTTGCCCTTGTTTTCCAAACGCATGCTTTCTTAAAATGTGGTTTTCATCACACAGAATCTAGAACTGCGTGGCATTGCAGAGCATCTTTCCTGTAAACTTCCCCTCTCCCACATGCTTCTCTCGGTAGAGTCTGACAGCCCTCCTCGTCTCACTGTGGGTCCTGCCGGAGCTTTTCACACAGCCTTTGCCTTTCAAAGACTTTTCTCCCTGACCTTCCCTGGCAGCTTTGATTTCCGGCTGCACCCTCTGGCTCCACCTTTCTGTCCCTTGCTGGCGTTCCTAAGGCATGCATGCAAACGAGCACAGACAGTTGGAAGACTCTCGGGGTCCCCTTCGCAAGCTCCCAGCCAGAACAGCTTCCTCCTCCAGGGTAGATTTCTTGCGGCAGGAGTACCCTGTGTGGGGCGAGCGCCCTGCTCTAGCCTTGGGCAGGAGGCCCCCTGGGGGCCCAGCAGGAACTGTTGTCACTCAGGGGACAGTCTGAGCAGTAAGCCACCTCTAGAACCAGAAGCCTGTGGCCAGGACACATGTGAGCATGACCCCGCCTGGAAGGCCTGTGTGAGCAGCCGCCACCTGTGCAGGGCAGCTGTGGGCTGGCTGAAGGCCAGCCAGGCAGATCCCTGAAACACAGGCTGTCCAGCTCCTCAGCTTGTGCAGCGGCCAGTGTGGGAGTGATACCCCATCAGCAGTCCTCAGTGCCTGCTGGGAGGACTGGTGTGCGGTCCCCCCTCCCTTTGCAAGGCTGTCACGCCCCCACACCCATCGCCCTCAGCTCCTTCCTTCAGCCGAGAAGCTGCTCAGCACCAGCCCCTGGGTGGGTGCAGACAGGAACTTCCCGTGGGGGCAGCGGGCACTGCTCCCGGCACCGGGGTGGCCGTCACTGGAAACTAGGCCAAGGGCTGCACCCACCTTCTGGGCACCTCGTTCTGCCTCCTGCTCCTCAGGGGCCTGGCTCCCCCGCCTGCCAGGCTGGGTTCCCTCTCGCGTCTTCCTCGGGTCTGGCTCTTCCACCTGCCGGGCTCCGTTCCCTCTCGTGTTTTCTGAGTCCTTCGGGGTGAGGATGAGGCTGTCTTCCTCCTATCTTTCCTCTCTTCCTTCCCCAGCTTTGCCTGGGACTCTTTTCCTTCCACTGAAGTAGCTGCCACTCAGCCCGTGGCCGTGCAGTGCAGCCAGACTCCCGCCTGGCCTCTGGCAGCTTAGGGTTCGCTCAGCAGTCAGTGCGATGTTAGAAGATTCTTACCGCCCCAGAAGGAACCAGGGCCCTCCCCGGCAGCCGCTGTTTGCTCTCTGTCACTTTGTTTCTGTGGCCGTTTAGTGCGTGGACTCCTGCCACGCGGTCGGCCGTGCCTGCCATCTGCCCTGCACCGTTTCCCAGGCCTCCCGGCACATGGCGAGGCTTCACGCCTCTACCCAGCCGAATACCCTTTCCGTGCGTGTCACGCCACACGCTTTCTTCATCCATCTGCTGACGGGCGCCTGGGTTGTTTCCACCTCTCCCTGCCATGACAGCGTGAGCACGGGGGGCCCCGGGGCCTCCCCACATGGATCCCGGAATCGGGTGGAATAGGAGGCCTCCATGGCTTGAGTCCAGGAGCCAGTGCCAGGGATGCCCCAGGAAATACCTGCTGGGTGCTCAGGTGTGGGAGCATGGGTGTCTCCTCCGCAGACCTGCTGGGACATCTGCTGAGACCTCGGGCGAGGTGGGTGAAGTCAGCAACCTCTTCACTCTGCCGGAAAAGGCTCACTGGGGGCTGTTCACTTTGACAGGCCTCAGGATGAGTCCCACTCTCTCTCACACAAAGGTTAATGTGGAGCCACTGCCACGTGGGGCTCCGTAGGAATCCAGTGGTGGGGAAAGAGGGCACGGGGGACAGCAGGAGGGACATAAGATGCTCCCTCAGCCTTCCTCCTCGCAGAAGGGCCCTTTTCTCGGGAAGGATGTGGAAATCTCTTGATGGCAAAGAGGACTCTGGCCCTTAATTCAGCTGAGTGGTCTGTGAACTCTGGAACTGCCCACAATCCCGGCCAGTGGGGCTCCTACACCAATACCTCCACCCCGGTCCCACAGGTTTCCTGTGGCTGAGGGGCTCTGCCTCCCTTCCAGCTCCGGCTGTCCCCACCCCCATGGCAGTCCTCCCCCAGCAGGATGTGGCCGCCGGGATCAGGCTCCTTCTCTGTGTTTGCACTGGCGCTCTCACTGGCTGGCTGTGCTCCCCTCCAAGGCCTGTGCGCGTCTGCTGTGGATACCAGCGGGAGGGTGTGTGGGCTCAGAGTGCGCCCAGGGACACGGGACGTTCATTCTGTCCTCACGACACAGTGTCTCCAGGCAGTGCCAAGAGACAGGGCCCATGGGAGCCTCAGGTGCCCCACGGTGGCCAGGACCTGAGCCTCTGCTCCTGCCTGCGAAGCTGTCCCAAGCCCGGTGACTGCTACCCCGCCTCCGTGTGTGCTGCCGTGGCAGGCTTTGGCCTTTCCCTGTCCAATGCTTCTGGAGGCCCTGGGGCCTGGCAGTTTCCTTTCCCACGACCGTCTGAGATTTGATCCCCTAGAGCGTGGCACTAGAAGAGTTTCCGGAGTCCCTGGGTTATCCCTGTGCCCCACAGCCAACCCAGCTGTTGTCCCCATGTGAGCGTGAGCGTGGTGGGCCGAGCGTGGGGCTTCTGCCTATGGGATCTCCTCTGGCCCACACGTAGTGGACAGCCATCGCTACGGCTCTGCCCCTGGCCAGAAAACCACAGGGACCCTACTGTCAGGAGGCACCGGGGCCACCCTTTAGCCAGATGGGGCCCATCCAGTTGGGGGGCCTTAGATGTAGGAGTGATGTCTCTGCAAATGGCGACAGCAGTTGGTAGAGCTGTCCCTGCGGACCCCACAAGTGCTGGGTCCTGAGAAGGGGCCCGGGTGAGGCCTGAGGTACAGTTTGGGAGACCCGAGTGGTGGGCTGGTGCTCAGGCCCCTGTCCCCTGCAGGTTCTGCGGGGAGTGCCTCCAACCATGCCTGCAGGTGCCATCCCCGCTGTGCCCACTCTGCCGCCTGCCCTTCGACCCCAAGAAGGTGGACAAGGCCACTCACGTGGAGAAGCAGCTCTCATCCTACAAAGCGCCCTGTCGAGGCTGCAACAAAAAGGTACCGCCTGCTCGGGCCGTCCTGGGAGGCGGGGGCACTTGATGGGCAGCCTCAGCCCACAGGTTCCGCAGAGGGCGGGGCTGGAGCCATCTCGCTTTCCTGTTGAGTAACCTCAGTCTCTGCTCCTGCACCAGGAAGCCGGCCCAGGCGCCTCCCTCCCCTCCGTCTTCATCTCTCCCTTCCTATTGTGACGACTGATGGGGGCCAGCCGGTGGGTGCAGCACCCACCGTCAGAGCCGCCTGGCCCGGGCCAAGGGAACCCATGTGGGTCATGGCCAGTGAAGAGACGGGGGCCTGAGCTGAAATCTTCCCATGCAGGCTTCCCCTGTCAGCTGATACTGGGGACAGCGCTGGGGGCTCCAAGGTCACCAGGGCCACAGGCAGAGTCAAGGATATGTAAGGGCCGAGCACCCTCCAGCTGCCAGCAGTGCCAGAGCCGGGCGGGTGGGCGCCGCCACACCGCGTCAGAGTAGCCCAAGGGCCTGCCGCTTGTCATGGGCCTCGGTGGCCCCCCTTCTCCGTCCTGCCCTGGAGCCTGGCCTGCACCCCACAGCCCTCCCTGGCACACTCACCTCAGGGTGGGGAGGCCCTGGCTAGTGGCTGTTTCTGCGGCTTCCGAGGGACTGAGCAGCTGTAGTTGGTATTGAGTGATTTCTCACGTTGCCATGTCTCAGGTTATTAAGCTTTACAAAGCACTCACACTGGAACGCGGCCCCTCGGGGCCTTGTCCTCAAGGTCAGAGGTCCAGACGTCCAGAGGCTGCCCCAGATTCCAGAGTGGCGAGGCTGAGCAGGCTGTGGTCTCAGGTGCTCGGGCTCCTCCCGTCTCCTCCCTGTTCAGCGTTCCTCTCCTGGGCAGACAGACGGGATCAGAACGGGTCACATGCAGAGCGGCCTCCCCACACCGCAGCAGTCGGTTCTCTAACCTGCATCTTCCAGCACAGCTGTGTCTCCCGGCACCTTGCTGGGATGTGGCGCACCCCTCGGAGTCCAGCAGCCCGGGGCAGAGCTGGGTGCCAGGCTTGTGTCCAGGAGGACCTCGGGCACCTGCGGTCTTGCAGCCTGTTGCCCTGGACGTCGGGTGGGCTGTGGGTGGAGGACGGCGCCCTGCCCCGTGGAAGCATTCTCAGCCTGCCTCTCAGTTCCACAGAGTGTCTGCCCCAGCGTGGCACACGTGCTGAGTAGCAAGGCTTCGTGGCCTCCACTTGGCTGCTTCCTTTTTCTGGAGCATGTATTTGAACCACGCCGAGCTCTGCCTCCCCCAGGTGCCAGAGATAGCCTTGCCTGCTTCCTGCCACCCTTCTCTGGCCAGGTTTCTGCCCTCGGCCAGATCGTCCTCCAGTGACTTGCTTTTGGCCATGGAGTAGCAACTGCTCCGTGCCTGTCATTTAGCAGGAGAAGGGACCGGGTGCCCTCTGCTGACGACACAGATGCTTGCTTGCAGTTGGACACCTGAGGTCTCAGCCTCCCCAGGACAGCCCTTCCAGATTCTCAGAACTGCCTTGCCCTTCTGCCGTCTCCTAGGTGACCCTGGCAAAGATGAGAGTGCACATTTCCTCCTGCCTGAAGGTCCAGGAGCAGATGGCCAACTGCCCTAAGTTCGTCCCCGTGGTGCCCACGTCCCAGCCCATACCCAGGTAGGCCACTCTGCTGGGGCAGGGGAGAGGGACAGAGTCCTCGGCTGTTTTCTCACTCTAGCGCAGTGCCCTGTCCCAGCGAGGCTGGGGAGTCGCCCAGGGTCAGTCCACTCTGGGGCAGTAGACCTTTCCTTGCCACCCCGCAGGAAGGCACCTGTGCTAACCCCCCTGGCACACTCACCAGACTCCCTGGGGTACGGACACCTCAGGTGTGGGGCACAGAAGGAGGGTGTAGGCCAGACCCACAGGTCACCTCCCAGCAGGTGGACGGGCCAAGAGATGGCTCTTCCAGGGCAGCGCCAGCAGTCTCCGCCCTGTGGCTGGCCTGGTTGTGTGAGGTGGACAAGGGTCCTGGGTGTGTCCTCAGGAGGCCACGGCGTGCAGAGGCATAGGGGGCACCCAGCCACTGCCGCGTCCTGCAGTCTACAGAGGGCGGCCTGGGGCCATGCCTGCGTTTGAGAGAAGCAGGTGGCAGGGCCCCCAGGCCCCCAGCCGTGCCGCTCACCCTCCCCCCATCCCGCCAGCAACATCCCCAACAGGTCCACCTTCGCCTGCCCGTACTGCGGCGCCCGCAACCTGGACCAGCAGGAGCTGGTGAAGCACTGCGTGGAGAGCCATCGCAGCGACCCCAACCGCGTGGTGAGCAGCGCCTGCCCGGCCCGGGAGACGCCACCTGTGCTGGGGGGTCCACGGTGCTTAGGCCTTAAAGGCCTCCTGGGACCCGTGGCGGGGACCTGGCTGCCCCAGCAGCACCTGGCAGGAACGGGGAAGCATCCCTAAGTCTTCAGGGTGACGCTCGCCGATTAATTCACTGGTCACCCAGCCATGTTCCTCTGGGTCTGGGGTGCCTTCACAGGCTGGGGCACTGATAGGGGCTCGGGAGGGCACCCCAGAGGCTAGAAGGATCCCCAGTCCTGCGAGGCTGTACCGCCTCGCCCTGGTCCAGCTCGGCCTGACCCCGGTGCCCCTTCCAGGTGTGCCCCATCTGCTCGGCGATGCCCTGGGGGGACCCCAGTTACAAGAGCGCCAACTTCCTGCAGCACCTGCTGCACCGCCACAAGTTCTCCTACGACACCTTCGTGGTAGGCGCCCCGCGGGGCCGGGCCCCGCCCTTCCCCGGCCACCCTCCTCCTGCACGGCCCCTAGCCAGCCTCGGGGTCTGCAGGGCTCCCAGGAAGCCAGCAGTAAAAGCCTCGCTTCAGGTGGCTACCCTCTCCAGGTTCCGAGGGGCGGGGGAGGGCCGCGAGCAGGTGGGGAGCGGTGGTGGCTGAGCCCGAGTGGCCACTAGAGGGTGCCCAGGCCTCTTGGGGATGTGGACCACACAGGGCAGGTCCCTGCCTGCCCACCCCACAGAGCCCCTTGAGATGAGCCGGGCTCCCTTCCGGAAGCTTTCTGGAGAGAGCTGGAAGGACTGCCACCGCC
Source organism: Aotus nancymaae (assembly GCF_030222135.1). Lineage (NCBI taxonomy): Eukaryota > Metazoa > Chordata > Mammalia > Primates > Aotidae > Aotus > Aotus nancymaae. The sequence continues at coordinate 1,421,565 of NW_026988510.1, forward strand.
ACTGGACCCTCCGGCCTTGTGTCCTTCTCCCAGCCGCCGCAGGTCAGGCGTGCACCCAGGCCGGCAGACCCTCATGCAAACTCTTCACTCCTGGTGCGGCCCCTCCCTGCCCAGCCCTGTATATTCCTGGCCCTGGCTTACAATCGTGGTGACAGCTGTCATTCCCCCTGCCAGCCGCCCAGGACCCATGCTCCTGACAGCCTCAGGAAGGAAAGTGTTGGAGGTCAGGGAGCCCTGGCCTGCCTGCTTACCTCGGACACCCCAGGGCTTAGAGTCTGAGCTGAACCAGCAGCCCCCAGCCCCCCCCACAAACCCACCCAGCACCCGTTCACCGGGCGCACGGTGTCCGCAGACTCCTGGGCCCCCTCGGGGAACTAGCTGAAGATGAGAACTCTGGGAGCAGGTGACGGTCACACATGCAGTCGGCGCCTTCTCAACCCCGCAGGCCCCATGCCTGCTGGGACAGCAGAGCCGGGTCCTTCCTGTGTCCTGCTGGAGGGAGGCAGGAAGGGTGGACACGCCTATGTGGGTGAGGGGCAGGGGGCGGCCCTCAAACCCGGCGCTTCTCTCCTTCCTGTCTCCAGGACTACAGCATTGACGAGGAGGCCGCCTTCCAGGCTGCCCTGGCCCTGTCTCTCTCTGAGAACTGAAGGGGGCAGTGCAGCCACCTGCCCCTGTCTGGGGTCAGGGATGCCCCTGCTCGAGGGACAGGGCTGGGCTCCTGTGTCACACCTGGCATCTCCTTAGGAGCACGCCTCACCGGCCCAGGCGGAGCCTGCACCTGTGCAGGAGGGGAGCCGGGGCCGAGCCTCCAGGCCTGGAGACGGGCTAGCCGCCTAGGCCACCAGAGCAGGGCCACCTGGTCCCGCCGGCGTCGCTGGGTTATTCGGTGCTTCTGGCCAAGCAGGCGGCCTCCTTGGGCAGGGCTGGCCGCTGGGACCTGGAGTAGTCGCTGTCTCTTCAAAGCCATGATGCCCCCGCGTGGGAAGAAGGAGCCAGTGGTGTCTGAGCTGCACTCTGCAGTCGAGCGGGGAGGAACCCCGGCTGCTGCCCTGCCCGCCCGCCCCGGCCCCGGCCCCGCTTCCACCTTGCGCATTTGGTACTGGCTTTTGTGATACTTAGGAATCCTGGCATCTTTTCTATATGATCCGGTGTGGTAACCTTTTCACGTTTTATAGAGCAAAGACAGAGCAGCTACTCCATACCGCAATATCTGTGTTTGACTAGGAATAATAGTATTTTTATGGAACATTTACAAAATTATATTTTTTAAAAAAAACAAAACAAGCATTGTGGGATTGGGCCAAGGAGGAAAGGAGCCTCAGGGCCTGCCCGGGCCGCGCGTCTGTGTCTGGGTCCTTGAGGTTGATGTGTTTCTCTTTGATAACCAGGAAGAAATCCCAGCACCCCAGGCACACGCGGTGGCTGCGCCCAGGAGAGGCAGGGCCGGCAGAGCAGGGGCCCCCTCCTGACCTCAGCCCCTATCACCTTCAAAGCTGACTGCGCCCCGCTGCCGGAGGGACTTCGCCCTAGCGGGGCGGTGCAGCGCTTGAGGGCCTGGGCAGGGGCCTGCGTGGCAGGCCGGGCCACGCGTCAGCACTCTTTTCTGTTCTTGGCATTAATTGTTGCTGTCTTTTTTTAAAAAAAAAAAGTTTAAATAAAATGTCTCAGAACATCTCTAGCAGCCCCAGCTGGGTTTATCCTCCAGAGTGTGGCATCGCCAGCTGCTCTGTATGTGGGAGGCCGGCTGTGTCTTCCCAGGCAGCTCACGCTGGGGCGCAGCCTGAGGCCCATGTGTGCCCTGGCCCAAGCCTCGCTCAGCCATGGAGGGTCGCACAGAGCCATGCCGACATTGGCACTGGGCCCTCCGCCTTCTAAGGGACCATGTGCTCCTGCACCCGCAGGGCTCCTGTTTCCCACTTGCCTGGGCTTCGAACTCCTGGCTGCTTCCTTTGCCTTTTTTTTTTTTTTTTAAGAGCTGGGGTCGACCGGGCGTGGTGGCTCACGCCTGTAATCCCAGCACTTTGGGAGTCCGAGGCGGGTGGATCACGAGGTCAAGAGATCAAGACCATCCTGGTCAACATGGTGAAACCCCGTCTCTACTAAAAATACAAAAACTTAGCTGGGCATGGTGGTGCGTGCCTGTAATCCCAGCTACTCAGGAGGCTGAGGCAGGGAGAATTGCCTGAACCCAGGAGGCGGAGATCGCGCCATTGCACTCCAAGCTGGGTAACGAGCGAAACTCCATCTCAAAAAAAAAAAAAAAGAGCTGGGGTCTCACTCTGTTGCCCAGGCTGGAGGGCAGTGGTGCGATCATAGCTCACTACAGCCTCCATCTCCTAGGCTCAAGCGATCCCCCTGCCCCAAACTCCCGTGTCACTGGGACTACAGGTGTGTGTGACCTGGATTGGTTTCTGAGCACACTGAGTGTCACGCAAGGGCTTGTAGCTCTGCGAGGGGTCACCATCAGGGGCAGGGGATCCCCTGTTCTCTCCTCTCGGAGGGCCTCAGGCTAACAAGAATCACCTACTCGCCAACCCCAGAGCAGCCGGCCATCCGAGATCAGCCACTGTCTCCTGCCTCCTCCCTCCCTTCTCAGTTAAGGGGTGTTTTCAATGTCTGTTCTGGATTCTTTTTTGAGATGGGAGTTTCGCTCTTGTTGCCCAGGCTGGAGTGCACGGGTGTGATCTCGGCTCACTGCAACCTCCGCCTCCTGGCTTCAAGCCATTCTCCTGCCTCAGCCTCCAGAGTAGCTGGGACTACAGGCATGCACCACCACGCCCAGCTAACTGTTCTGGATTCTTTACTAGAAGGGGAGGTGGCTGTCCTGACCCTGAAGGCCACAGCTTGGGCCGGACATGCAGGAGCCTCCACCAGCCTTCACACCAGGGGAGACACCCCTTAGGGAGCACGGCTGAGTTCAGATTGCACTCGCCAAGGGCCACCAGAGACCCCTCCTTCCCTTCCCACTACTCTTTGACTCCTAGTGACACCAGCCAGCACCAAACTTCAGGGAACAGCAGAGCCAGCTGCCAGCCTGCCTTTCCCTGTGGCCTTCCAGGAGGAGGCTCGAGACAGTTACCCCAGGAACCATGTGGGCCTCCAACTGATGCCCAGTGAGGCTGACAGCCTGCAGAGCAGAGCTGGCCCCAGCCGTGTGTGACTGTGTGTTCACCTACTCCACGGCTGACCGGAGGGTGACATGGAAAAGTCACGAGGGCATGACCCTGGGTGTCCACAAAGCCTGGAGGCAGCTCCGGGCCCTGTCTGGACAGATCGTGGCCTCAACTGCAGCCCTTGGGGAGGTGACGCCCAAGTCTCTGCACCCCACTGGGGGAGGCTGAATCGCCTACGAGTCACTGAGTGGCTCCCTGACGCCTTGGGGGAAGGGGGAGGGGCTGTCAGGTTGTTGTGGGTGTGGAAGGCTGGGAACTGCCTGGCCTCCCAGGCTCTGCTCTGCCCCAGGCCCCCTGCTTCCATGCAGGCAGGTGCCTCGGGGGCTGAATTCTGACGCTGGCCTGTCTGAGGCTCCCTGCTCTGTGTCACCCTCAGCTCTGAAGGTCCCTCCTGGGAACACGCTGTGACCGCTGGTGCTGGGGACTCAGCAAGGCTGGGCTGGGGCGGGGCACCAGGCCCAGGTGGGGCAGGAGAAGGAAATGCTCCCGCGCTCACTGTCACTCATGCTGCGGGTGGGAACGGTTTTAACCGATTGTGGCCTCTGAAAGGCGCATGTGAAGCCTGTCCCTGTGTGCTTGTCCCGCTGGGTGGCCCTTGTCCTCAGGCAGCCATCCCTGACCAAACCACAGCCACACGCCTCCTACAAGCCAGCATCGCCCAGAGTCGAGGACAGAGAATGGAGCCCAGACAAGGAGCCGACCCTGTCACACTCCGCCAGCCCCGCTCCCAAAGCCCGGGCTGCCTCCGGACGCTCAGCCCCACAGAGGAAGCTGAACCCTGTCCCCTCCCGGTTGGACCCAGGCCTTCCGCTACTGCGGCTCCCGGGGGCTGTGAGAGGAAACCCAGGGCCCCTCCTCAGGGCACCCTCTGTCCCTGCACGTGGGTCTGGAGGCAGCAGGCCCAGCCCCTCCAGGTCCCCTCATGAGGCCACAGGAGAGCTGAGAGCCTCAGGCCGGCGTCCCGGTGGAGATGTGGCCTCAGCCTTCCTCATGGGTGACCTGGCGTCTGGGAGGGTCTGCAAGTTCAGGGGGACTTCGGAATGACAGGAAAGCGGCGACTCGGGGTCCCTCGGAACTCAGCAGACCCTGCCGTACGGGGCGGAGGCCTCAGGCTCGGAGCAAGGCCCCCAGCTCCATCTTTCTTTTTAACAAAGCCCTAGGTAGAGCCGGACGACTGCACTCGGATACAGCGGGGAAGCCGGGCCCCTCCTATGGCCATTCCCACTCGAGGGAGATGAGCTGAAGCGCCTCTTGTCGCGGGGTGGGGGCGTGCACAGCGCCGGAGCCAGAGAGCGGCCCACTCAGACCACATGGGCCTCCGCGGCTAGGATGTGGGCCCACCGCTCTTAGGCAGGGCCCTGGAAGCTGGGGTCTCCCTCCACTCTGGGGTACAGCAGGACCTGACTGCGAGGCGCCAGGCCACAGAGGGCTCCCGCCCTGCGGGGTCCAGGCCCTTCACAGACTTGCAGCAGCACGCCCTTGGTTTCACTTACGCAACAGCATGGGGAGCGCGAACCCTGCCGTCCAGAAAGCGCCGCCAGGTCCTAGGGACCAGGGAACTTCCCCATTAGAAAGAGGTCAGGTGGGAACGGAGATCCCCTGGCCCCAGGCTGGACCCCCCAAGAAACTGCCCGTAATTCTCATACCTGGGTCTCAGGAGCCACGACCAGCGCTCTGGGCACTTGCAGGCGGCGGCAGCTGGGTGTGGTTTACAAGATGCCAGCCCAGGCCTTTCCAGAACCACAGGTGTGCGTGAGGAAGGGGGGGTTTCCTCCAGCCGAGAGCCTCCCAGCTGCAGCTCCTCTGTCCTGGGGCCCAGCGCACCGGCCGCAGCAGCCTGACCCTCCCAGGATCCTCTGGGTGCATCTGGGTGGTGCCTTGGCATGCTTCTAATTTGGGGCCACCTGTTTTTATGCTCATGTGGCCCTACGGAAGGAGGCAGAGGCCAGTGCTCCTGTTTTATAGATGAAAAAAGATACTCAGAAAACCTGCCCCAAATCCTCTGCTAACAAGAGGCACACAGGGCTGGCATTCCACTGTGGGCCCAGCCGGGGCACCTACTCGGCAGTTCGCCTGAAAAACCCCGGAGGCCTCCACGGGGACCCTAACACCCCGCCCCAGGACGTGATGCAGGGAGAAGGAGGGCGCCGTCAGCTACAGCAGCCTCCCCAACACGGACAGCTGGAGGGCCCGGCCCCGCTGAGGGATGGCCCCGCCCCGCTGAGGGATGGCCCCGCCCCGCTGAGGGATGGCCCCGCCCCGCTGAGGGATGGTCCCGCCCCGCTGAGGGATGGCCCCGCCCCGCTGAGGGATGCCCCGCCCCGCTGAGGGATGGCCCCGCCCTGCTGAGGGATGCCCTGCCCCGCTGAGGGATGGCCTGAAGAAGCCGCCTCTGCCACCTGTCCTTCCGTAACTACATCCCAGGGTTCTCTAAACACACTCATGGAAAAAAAGGCTTGAATTCACTCAGCAAGGCATCGCAAGGTCAAAGGCACTGACACAAAAATAGCCCGAGGGATGCATCTCTAACAGTGGGCTCTCGGGCACGAGTAGAGATACTTTGTTTTTTTTTTGAGACAGAGTCTCCCAGGTTCAAGCAATTCTCCTGCCTCAGCCTTCTGAGTAGCTGCGATTACAGGCACGTGCCACCACTAGCACGTGCCCGGCTGATTTTCGTATTTTTAGTAGAGTCGGGGTTTCACCACATTGGCCAGGCTGGTCTCAAACTCCTGACCTCATGATCCGCCCGCCTGGGGCTCCCAAAGTGCTGGGATTACAGGCGTGAGCCACTGCACCCGGCCAACTCTATTTTCAGTAAGGCCCTATGCCCAGAGGTGGGGGTGGGACCCCAACATCTTTTAGGGAGACACAGTTCAGTCCACCGTGCTGTCTGTCAGCACTCTGTCGATGCTGTCCCTGGCATTTCTGGAGGCACGGGGGCTCCGAGGACTGTGCGACTTCTGCCCACGGCCCTGACCCTGCTGATGCAGTAACCCAGGGTGCGGGCCAAGGAGAAAGAACCATCACACCTGTTGAAACCTGTGCTGACCTGCATCTGGAAGGGACGCCAGGTTCCCCACCCCAGGTCCCCCTGCCCCAGGCCCACCCCTGTTCGCAGGAGCCCTGGACAGCACTCATCCAGATCCCAGGTGTGGTGCAGCCCCAGCCCCTCACCCAGTGGGCTTTGTCCTCCTTGTGGCTGGGAGGGAGAATGCACTCAGCGGGCCACCAGTTCCTCCTTCCTGGCAGCTGCCCAGTGGCCCCACAGCCTCCCCACTGCCTGCCTCCCAGGCATGTGTCAGCTCTAACATGGCAGGTGGGAAGCTCAAAGGATGCTGGCAGAGAGCAGGTGGCAGAGCTGGCACCGGAGGAACCTGCAGGCATCCAACTCTGGAGGACAATGCTGGGGACCCCGCAGACCCCGCGCCTGGCGCCTGGCTCTTACCCGCCGATGCCCAGCCTCCATGCCACCTCAGAGCAGCTACTGCCACTTCCCACATGCATATGTCCATGGACACACGCACAAACACCCCTGTGACCTGCAGACACACATGCACACTGCCTCGCTACTTGATGGTTCAATTCTCACCTCATCTGCCTCAAGTCCGAGGGCCACCTCAGCACCGTTGCTCTCCCTGGCCTGTGCTAAGGCATCTGCTCCTGCAGTGTCCTGTGTGTCACTGTGTCACAGGCAGTGTCGGTAGAGACCGTTGTAACAGGCAGTACAGCCAAGGCTGCAGCCTGGGCACCAGGAGGACACCATGCCCAGGCGCCCATGCCACCTACCAGAGATGAGCACTCAGAGGCGTCTCTCCCACCAGGCGCCTGGGCCCCCATGCTCCCTGCACTTCCTTTCGTAAGACCATTAAGGCATTTGTCCGTGAACCTGCGCTGACCACTCCCCATTCCCTGTGCATATGGCTTGCTGCCACACGCCCTCTTCTCTCTGCCCGAACCTTCACTTCTGCCTCGTGGGATCTGGGGATGGACGATGGCCGTCCCCGCTCCTGGCACCCTCCCTGCCCAGGATCTGTGACTAGTAAGTCTTTGAACATGTTTCCCATTGTGGTGGGGACTGAATTTGTACCTTCTACAAGGAAGAACCAGGGGCTGCCAAGGCTGGGTTTTCTCGGGGACTTGGGGGACACAGGGCAGGCTCTCAGCACCAGAGCGATGGTCAGGCAGGTATAACCTGGATGCAAATCAGACAAGAGTGGCAGGGCATCTGCCAGTGTGAGCGAGTTTCCCAGAGGGACTCATGATTGCAGGTCAGACAACCAGGCATTACGCCATTTGCCAGGCAAATACCATGTCCATCCCCTTCATCTCCCGAGCACACAGGGCTGCCAGCCACCGGGCACTGCCACTGAAAGCTAGTGTAGCTGGGGCTCTGACAACAGGCCCGTCTGCCTCTTGGGACCCCCATACCATACACGACATGTCCACTGAACCCCAGCTTAACAACCACCCTTCAGGCCAGGAGCAGTGGCGCACACCTGTAATCCCAGCACTTTGGGAGGCTGAGGTGGGCGGATCAGCTGAGATCAGGAGTTCAAGACCAGCCTAGCCAACATGGTGAAATGCTGTCTCTACTGAAAATACAAAAATTAGCCAGGTGTGGTGGCGGGCACCTGTAATCCCAGCTACTCGGGAGGCTGAGGCAGGAGAATTGCTTGAACCCGGGAGGCGGAGGTTGCAGTGAGCTGAGATCGCGCCACTGCACTCCAGCCTGGGTGACAGAGCAAGCCTCTGACTCAAGAAACAAAACAAAACAAACAAACAAAAGCCATCCTCCCTCTGACCCTCCAGCCCTCAGTGGGGTGTGAGCAGCCGCAAACAGCGGTGACTCCCTTCCCGGAGGGTGAGCAAGCACACAGCCGATCCCGGTCTGGCTGGACATTGAGATTTCAAGATTGGGTTCACACTTCCACGGGCCCATGACCTTGGGCAGCAGGAGTTGTCCTGAGTCGGGACTTCAGCCTCCATGAACTGCCTCTGCTCCCACAGGAGGGGCCATGTCTCTGAGTCTGGGGACAACCAAGGCCCAGCTGCCAGGCTCTCCTTCGGGGACCTGGGTCTTCATCTGTGTGTCTCCACTTGAGACACAGACAGGACCTAAGTGCCCCCAGGGCATGGGGCAGGGCCTCTAGAAAGGCCGGGCTGCCTGCAGGCTCCTGCTTCCCTTCTATCCAGTTCAACAAGGCCTGCTGACCCCCCAGCATGCACCTGACCACAGGTGGGCATTGTGTGGGGAGCAAGGGCTGAGCCCTCACCCCGGTCTAGTTCTCAGGGGCTGCGATTCAATTCAAGGTGAGGGTTTCCGAGGTTTGGGTCACAAAGTCCTATCAGTAAAACATGAGCACTGGCCCACACCTGTAATCCCAGCACTTCGGGAGGCTGAGGCACGCAGATCACTTGAGATCAGGAGCTCAAGACCAGCCTGGCCAACATGGCGAAACCCCATCTCTACTAAAAAAAAAAAAAAAAAAAAAAAAAATCTGGGTGTGGTGGCAGGCACCTGTAATCCCAGCACTTCAGGAGGCTGAGGCACGCAGATCACTTGAGATCAGGAGCTCAAGACCAGCCTGGCCAACATGGCGAAACCCCATCTCTACTAAAAATACAAAAAAAAAAAAAAAAAAAAAAAAAAAATCTGGGTGTGGTGGCAGGCACCTGTAATCCCAGCACTTCGGGAGGCTGAGGCACGCAGATCACTTGAGATCAGGAGCTCAAGACGAGCCTGGCCAACATGGCGAAACCCCATCTCTACTAAAAATACAAAAAAAAAAAAAAAAAAAAAAATCTGGGTGTGGTGGTGGGCACCTGTAATCCTAGCTACTTGGGAGGCTGAGGCAAGAGAATCATTTGACCCAAGGAGTCAGAAGTTGCAGTGAGCCGAGATCGTGCTACTGCACTCCAGTCTGGCAACAGATCGAGACTCTGTCTCAAAAAAAAAAAAACCTCCACAAAAATCTCCGCGTGTGGTAGTGCACACCTGCACACCTGTAATCCCTGTAGTCCCAGCTACTTGGGAGGCTGAGGCAGGAGAATCACTTGAACCCAGGAGGTGGGGGTTGCACTGAGCCGAGATCACCAAGATCACTCCACTGCACTCCAGTCTGGGTGATAGAGTGAGATTCCCTCTCAAAACAAACAAGGCTGGGTGTGGAGGCTCACACCTCTAATCCCAGCACTTTGGGAGGCCAAGATGGGCTAATCACCTGAGGTGAGGAGTTTGAGACCAGCCTGGCCAACATGGTGAAATCCCATCTTTTAAAAAATTAAATTAAATTAAAAAGCAAAAAACAGTCAATGGTGACAGAGATGTATACCCAGATGGACACACGTATGCACATTTCCAGGTACTATGTATTTACATCCACTGTAAAACCAGAAAAGCAGTAAGACATACACATGGGATGAAAACGTCAATATAAATGGAACTGTAACCATTTTTGCCCTGATCGGCAGTTCCTGGGGTGGGCATCTGATGCAGGCAGATGGGAGGGGCCGGGCTGCCAGGCCCAGCACAAGTCATCATCCCGAGGTCCTGGATGTCCAGGGAAGAGGGCGGGGGCTGGGATCGCCCGCTGCAGTTCAGGAGGGAGGGTCTAGCAGGCTGTGGGCCGGGGGTTTCCCACACAGGGGCACGTAAGATTAACCCCTAGAGCCAAGCGGCCAGCACTGAGGACCGGAGGACAAGGAAGGGATGGAGACAGCCACCCTCCCTCCCCAAGGCAGCGCTCGTGGGAAGGGAGACGCTGAGGTTTCCCTCTGTGGGGCCTCCTTGGGTCCAGCCTGGACACTGCCCTGTGCGTCACAGCTGGGGTGAGTCTGAAACAGATTCAAGCGTCTCTGGCTGGGGGTTGGGGGGAGTTGCTGGGGGAGCCCTAGGACCTGACCCCAAAGGTGCTCTGAGGCCCTCAGACCCTCTGGGGCATTCCCAGCGTAAGATCAGCCATTCTCCACAGGAAGGCTACGGCTGGCCTGGATAGCACGCAGCTCTAGCTGGATTAGGACATAAGCTTGCTGGGGCTTGGCGGATGGCCAATGGGTAGGTGGGCGGGGAGGGACAGTGTGGGTGGAGGCTTGGCTCAGGTATCTGCAAGCGTTATCTGTGTCTGTGAGGGGGTGAGAGAAGGAAGGGAGGCTATAAATAGAAACCTTTCAAGGCAAGGAACAGGTGAATAAGCAGGAGGCAGGCATGTGTCTGAAATCCACACTCCCGCCAGGGTGGTGCCAGGCCATGGTTTCGGGAGAGGCGGGAAGCTTCTTCCAGGTCGCCCCTACCTGTCTTTCCACTCCCCCTCGCCAAGTGGCAGACAAGCTGGAGTGGGCTGGGTCCCAGTCCCACTGCGTCCTAACCTCTCACAGCCTTGCTCTTCTATTTTTCTTTTTCTTTCTTTCTTTTTTTTTTAATTTTTTTTGAGACAGGGTCTGTCTCTGTTGCCCAGACTGGAGTGCAGTGGGGTGATCACAGCTCACTGCAGCCTCCACCTTCTGGAGGCTAGTCCAACAAGCCATCCTCCCTCCTTAGCCTCTTGAGTAGCTGGGACTGAAGAGGGGCATTGCCATGTCTTGCTAATTAAAAAAAAAATTTTTTTTGTAGAGATAGGGTCTCATCTTGTTTTTCAGGCTGCTCTCAAACTCCTGGGCTCAAGCATTCGTCTTGTGTCAGCCTCCCACAGTGCTGGGATTACAGGCGTGAGCTGCTGAGCTCACGCTCAGAGCCTTGGTTTTTTCACTGGCAAAGCGGGATGATACTACCCCAGCTTCTCAAACCCTAGACATGGGATGTGGGACGCCCCTCCTCCCCGCTGTCTCTCCCTCAGTGCTTCCATGGACTCACCACTCCCCACCTTCCCCACCCCTGGCCCACAGAGGGCAAAGGGCACCCAGCTCTCAGGTGGAAGCCCTGGTGGGGAGGCAGGTCTGCGGCACGGCCATGGACACGCCTATGTGCACCCCAGCCCAGAGACGCCCCACCTGGCCCCCAACCTTATGAAATATCCACGTCAAAAGGGACCCAGACACCGGACACAGGGGCTCCCAGCTCTTTACGGCACAGAGGGTTTTACAGGATGGCAAGGAGGGAAACGGCTGGCCCAGGTCACGCGTGCAGCTGTTGCAGAATTCATGTGATTTGCCAGTTTTATTAAACTTCCCATAACCATTCTGACCCCTTGGGAATTTCAGAATTCCATGCCGAGTCCCGTGTCCCCCTCCACTCCCCAAAAAGTGCTTTCTGGAGGCACTGGGCAAACTCCTAAAGGGCTGTCTCCAGCGGGGGAGCCTTGGGAGACTGCAGCCCACCCAGAAAGGGCCACTGTCCCCAGGCCTCGCGTCCCTGGCCGGTTCCAGGGCACCGACCCCCGGCCGCCACTAGGGCTGGTCGGTCGGGTCAGCTTTGGACTTCCAGGGCTCTGCCCATGAATCCTGCCGTCTGGGTTTGCAGAAGGGATGGGGAGGCGCGGCCGCGGGGAGGGCGTCATCCGCCGCAGCAAGGGTTCCCGAGGACTGGGCTCGGCCGGCGCTTCCACGCCGTGTGGACAGGAGCCCAGCTCGGTTTCCACTCAACCTTGAACTCTGCCCTTTAATTCACGGCGAGTGGGCTGCCAGGCCCGAGGGATCGGTGTGTGACTCGGCGGCGCGCGCGCCAGGGAAGTCCCGTGGGGAGGACACTGACGGCCACGCGCTCCCCGACCCGCCCGCGCACCTGTCCTGGGCGTGGCGCCCGGGGCAGCTGCCCCGCCCCGCCCCCAGCCCCGCCCAGGGGCCACGCCCAGTTCGCGCCGGGCGCTGGTTGGCGGAGGCGGCGCGCTATGCTAATAAGCCTGACCCCTCCTGCACCTGCCTGGGCCGGGCGGACGGGCCCGCGGACGCCACAGTCGCGACCCGCACTCGCCCCTCCCGCCCCAGCCCGCCCCGGCCCGCCGCCCGGGAGGGACCATGCCGCGCTCCTTCCTGGTGAAAACGCACTCCAGCCACAGGGTCCCCAACTACGGGCGGCTGGAGACGCAGAGAGGTACCGGCTGCCCGACCCCCTGACGGGACTAGAGCTTGCGGGTCGGGAGAGAGGCCCCTGGGAGCGGGGGGTGTGGGGACACCTGTTCCAGGTGGGAGGAGAAGGAGCCAGCGCCACTGCGCAGCGGCTGCGGCTGCAGGGAGGTAGGTGGCCCACCAGCGCCTCCGCTTAGGGAACTGAGCCCCGCCTCTGGCAGGGCGGGCGGATTCTCTCCCCTCTTGGAGAAGTTTTCTAAGCCCCCATGTCTCCCTGGAATTCACCCCTTATATACGGCCTCCCGTCCCCACCACTTCAGCCCCAGTGAAAGTGACCCCGGGGTCATCTTACTGGCACACGGGTTTGGGAGGGGTTGCGGGGTGGTGGGAGGGAAGGAGGGCCGTCTGGGACTTCCCTCCTGAGGGACCCGCGGAGCATGCTGACCAGGGGTGGTAAGCATAGGGGATGGGGAGAAGAGGGACCCATGAGCTCTTTCTGCTGCAAAGGCACTGCCCCTCCTGCCTCAGTTCAGGTGAGTCTCCTCCGGTGGCCTCCCTCCCTCCCCCAACCTCCCCTCACCCCAGAAGCCCTCTTGCTCACACCGGCAGGCTTGCCTGGGCAGGCTGGGCTAAGGGGCTGCGATCTTCTACACACTGGCTGGGCCGGGGAGATGGGTGCCCAGCAATCGGGATGTCCACTCATTTCCACTGCCTGCTAGGCACAGGGACACTACAGGAGAGGACTCTGTCCTTCAGAGGACAGCTTGCCACATGGGCAGTCAGAGCAGTCCCCACCTGGCTTGGCAGCTTCTTGGGACAAAGCCCACTGAGGGGCCCCGGTGGACGCAGCAGTTGGTACTCACGCTCTGTGGCTGGGGGGAGAGGGCAGAAAGGGCACTGCTGGGGCTGAGGCCTCCAGAAACACCCCCAACAGATCTTTATCCCAGCTCAGAACCAGAGTTGGGGGCAGGAGGGTCCCACCTGGATCCACACCCGAGGCCCAGGCTGCCACCAGGGGGTGCCAGCTAGGACTGTGCTTTTAAAATGTACATTTTGAAATCAGTTTCATGAGTCACCACCAGCAATTCTGTAAAATAAAACAGAACAGAAACTATTGGAGTGCCGTGCTCTCGGGGAAGGACGCTGGCTTGTTATGTGTATGTGGAAGTATATGTGAGTTCAGACGTGATGGAAGACGGAATTTACATGGGTCCTAGTCCCAAGTTTCAAAGTGTTGCTGAAGGTCCAGCCATACAGCGAACGCACCTCACCATCCGAGTGGCTGAGCGGGGCCCAGAGGGTGACTGTCCTGAGTAGCCTTGCTGCCCCGCACCGCTCCCCTCCTCACTGCAGCCCCAGCCACCTGGCTTTCTAATAGCCAGGGGGTCCTGGTGACTTCCTGCCAAGATGTTACCCCAGGGTACATCTGAGGTGCTGGGGATTGGGGCCCCTCAATCTCTCCTTTTAAATAAGTGGCTCCTATGGTTCCCCAGGGAACCCCTAAAGCCAGCAGGATACTTAACAGTCTCTTCATTAGGGCACAGTGGCTCACGCCTATAATTCCAGCACTTTGGGAGGCCGAGGTGGGCAGATTACCTGAGGTCAGGAGTTCGAGACCAGCCTGACTAACCTGGAGAAACCCAGTCTCTACAGGAAACAGAAAAGTTAGCCAGGTGTAATGGCGGGTGCCTGTAATCCCAGCTACTTGGGAGGCTGAGGTAAGAGAATTGCTTCAACCCGGGAGGCAGAGGTTGCAGTGAGCTGAGATCGCGCCACTGCACTCCAGCCTGGGAGACAGAGACTCCATCTGAAAACAAAACAACAGTCTCTTCTCCCCAGGATCTGGACAGCAGAAGGAATAAAGAAGCAAGTAAAACCCAACAAGCATGGGGAAAGCGTTTAAAATCCCAGCAGAAACACATGGTCAGCCTGATGGGGAGAGGCTGTCTCTTGGCCCGTTGGCCTCTCGGCTCAGCCACTGGATCCACAAACAGGATCCCAGCTCTGTGATAATGCCTGGAGCCAGAAAGGTTGCCAAGTCTTAGAGATGGAGACAAGAAACGGTGACTTTCTCCTGCAGAGGCCCCAGTAAAGCCGGGCAACCCTGGGCTCCCCAGTGCGGTCTCCCCAGAATTCCCTTGGATGTTCCGTCTTATCCTGTCATTGTCCCCACTTCTGGGTGGACAGAAACCTGATGACTTTGTAACTAGGAGAACTGAGGGTGGGAGGAGGTCAAGTCAGGAAGGAGTAGCAGACAGGAAACCTTCCTTTGAATTCCGTTTCCCTCATCCTCACAGCACTTGTGATTGTCTATTGTTTTCAGTCCTACTGGGTGTGAGCCTCTCGCTGTGGCTGCGATTTGTGCTTCCCTGGCGGATAATGGTGTTGAGCATCTTTGCATGTGTTCATTGGCCATTTGTGTATCGCCTCTGGAGAAACAGCTATTCAAATCCCTTGCCCAGGCGGGGCACAGTGGCTCACGCCTTGTAATCTCAGCACTTTGGGAGGCCGAGGTGGGCAGATCACTTGAGGCCAGGAGTTCAAGACCAGCCTGGCCAATGTGGCAAAACCCCATCTCTACTAAAAATAACAAAATTACCTGGACATGGTGGCAGGCGCCTGTCATCCCAGCTATCAGGAGACTGAGGCAGGAGAATCACTTGAACCTGGGAGGCAGAGGTTGCAGTGAGCTATTGCCACAGCACTCCAGCCTGGGTGACACAGCAAGACTCTGTCTCGAAAAAAAAAAAAAAATTAGCCAGGCGTGGTGGCACACAACTGTAGTCCAGCTACTGAGGAGTCTGAGGCAGTAGAATCATTTGACCGTGGGAGGTGGAGGTTGCAGGTTGCAATGAGCTGAGTTCATGCCACTGCACTCCAGCCTGAGCGACAGCGAGAGACTGTCTCAAAAAAAAAAAAAAAAAAAAAAAATGGCCAGGCACAGTGGCTCATGCCTGTAATCCCAACACTTTGGGAAGGTGAGTTGAGTGGATCACGAGGTCAGGAGTTCAAGACCAGCCTGATCAATATATTGAAACCTTGTCTCTACTAAAAATAAAAAATAAAAATTAGCCAGGTGTGGTGGTGCATGTCTGTAATCCCAGCTACTTGGGAGGCTGAGACAGGAGAATCGATTGAACCCAGGAGGCGGAAGTTGCTGTGAGCCGAGATTGTGCCACTGCACTCCAGCCTGGGTGGCAGAGCAAGACTCAGTCTCAAAAAAAAAAAAAAAAAATCGTTTGCCCATATTAAAATTGTATTATGTCTTTTTATTGTTGACATGCAAAATCCTTCACATGTTCTAGTTGTAGATGCTATTCCTGGTCAGAAGTCTGACTTGCAAGTATTTTCTCCTATTCTATGGGTTGTCTTTCTCTACCCAAAGCCTCAGCGTGGAGGTAGAAACGGAGCCAGAAATCTGTTTTAACACATACAGAGTAAGAAAGGGATTGAGGGCTGTTGGGAGGCTTTGGCCTTGGGGAAATCCAGAATTAATTTAACTCTTACCTGCAGACTAACCTGTTTATTTGGGGGCTACTGCCCTTAAATGGATCAACCATGTGGTGTGCGGTGTGCCAGCCCCCAAACACAGGAACTGCCATCCTGGGGAGAAGCCCAGCCAGGGGTAATTCTGAAAGCCCCAGCCAGAGCACCCCAGCCATGTGGCTCGGCTATGTTAAGAGGGCAGCAGAGTGGGCACGAGCCAGCGCCAGAGAGGCTTCTGAGCTCACTGCCTCATTATCCACAAAAGGAGATGCCCGAAGGGCAACTGTGGGGTGACTGGAGGCTGATGAATCGTGAGGGGGCCGATTTTACACTGAGCCGGCACCTTACTGCCAAGCATCTGACTTATGGCTGCCTCGTGGGCGCCTGGAGGATGCTGGGCCAGGCTGGTGCCCCTCCAGAGGTGGGTGGGGGCTTATCAGAGGTGCCACCCAACTGAGGACGGACTAAAGGGCCCTCCTTTGTCCCACGAGGTCTGTTTCATGTTCCTGAACCCCAGGGGTCCCACGAGATGTTTCTCTTCTTTGCGTTTAAAGAGGAAGTGAGATTCATTCTCTAGACCGCGGGGCCTTCTAGTTCTAGATGTCTGCACTCCTGGCCACGGCGTCACTTCCCTGCACAGCACCGTCAGCTCCTTTGCAAGCTGGGTCTGCACTCAGGCTCCCCACCACTCCTCCCAACCTGCTGGGCCGCTGAGAGGCTGGGATCAGGTCCATGAATCGGAATTGGAAACACCAAGTGCTGGGCACTCGGTCGGTCTTTATCTTTATATTTTATCTCCCCTCCACCCTTCTAGAAATCAGTGGCGCCTGCTCTGCCTGTCGGGGGCTAGTGGTGCCCCTTCTCCCCGAAGACAAGGAGGCCCCTTCTGTGCCTGGTGACCTTCCCCAGCCCTGGGACCGCTCCTCGGCCTTCGCCTGCATCTCCCTGCCCCTCCTGCCACAGCTGGAGGAAGCTCTGGGGGCCTCTGGACCAGATGCTCTGGAAGTCAACGGGGTTGACCCTCGGGGCAGCCGGATCCCCAGTGTACCCCTCAAAGACAGTCTGAACCACTTCAACCTGCCCCCACTGCTGGTGCTGCCCACACGGTGGTCCCCAATCCTGGGCCCAGACCAGGACGGGGCTCCAGAAAAACTGCTTGGGGCTGAGCAGATGCCCCGAGCCCCAGGCGGCTTTGAGTGCTTCCACTGCCGCAAGCCCTACCACACGCTGGCCGGGCTGGCCCGGCACCGGCAGCTGCACTGCCACCTGCAGGCAGGGCGTGTGTTCACCTGCAGGCACTGCGACAAGGAGTACACCAGCCTGGGCGCCCTCAAGATGCACATCCGCACCCACACGCTGCCCTGCGCCTGCACGATCTGCGGCAAGGCCTTCTCCAGGCCCTGGCTGCTGCAGGGCCACGTCCGCACCCACACAGGTAGGACGGGCTAAGGTCTGCAAGGACGGTCTGGGCTGGGGGTAAGAGGAGGAGGGGTGATTTTAGAAACACGAGCACTGGATTCACATTTGGCTTCTGCCTCCTGACTTATCTGCTCCCAGGGCTGCTATACAAAGTTCCACAGACCAGAGGCCAGAAGTCCAAAATCCAGGTGTTAGCAGGGGCCAGTGTGGGAGCCATGCCTGTAATCCCAGCATTTTGGGAGGTTGAGGCAGGAGGATCACTTCAGGCTAGGAGTTCAGGACCAGCCTGGCCAACATAGCAAGACCCCAATCTCTACTAAAAATAGAAACTTAGCTAAGTGTGGTGGCACGTGCTGGTAATCCCAGCTACTTGGGAGGCTGAGGCAGGAGAATGACTGAAGCCCAGGAGGCTGAGGCTGCAGTGAGCTGTGGTCATGCCACTGCACTCCAGCCTGGGCAACAGAGCGAGACCCCAACTCAAAACAAAAAACAAAACACGGCTGGGCGCGGCGGCTCACACCTGTAATCCCAGCACTTTGGGAGGCTGAGGTGGGTGGATCACCTGAGGTCATGAGTTCAACACCAGCCTGGCCAACATAGTGAAACCCTGTCTCTACTAAAAATACAAAAATTAGCCAGGTGTGGTGGTGGACACCTGTAATCCCAGGTACTCGGGAGACTGAGGCAGGAGAATTGCTTGAACCCAGGAGGCAAAGATTGCAGTGAGCAGAGATGGTAGCCACGACACTCCAGCCTGAGCGACAGACTGAGACTCAAGTCTCAAAAAAAATAAAATAAATAAAATCAACAAAATAATGCCTTAGAGTACACAAGTGGCCAAAGAGGCAGCCAGCAGCCTCCACCCAGGGCTTCCCGTCAACCTCAGCATGCAAAGAATAAACACAGAAAGGAAATAAATAAATAAATAAATAAATAAAGGCCGGGCGTGGTGGCTCACGCCTGTAATCCAAGCACTTTGGAGGCCAAGGTGGGCGGATCACCTGAGGTCGGGAGTTCAAGACCAGCCTGACCAACATGGTGAAACCCCATCTTTAAAAAATGATAATAATAATAAAAAATAAATTAAAAAACACAGAAAGGAAGAACGAACTCCAGGAATCAGCTCCAGTCTCTACATCAGGCCCAGAGGCTCACACATTTTCTCTGTGGTCTGAGACGGGGTCTGGCTCTGTTGCTCAGGCTGGAGTGCAGTGGTTTGATCACAGCTTGCTGGAGCTCTGACTGCCCGGGTTCAAGTGATTCTCCTGCCTGAGCCACCTGAGTAGCTGGGACCACAGATGTGCATCACCATGCCCAGCCAATTTTAAATTATTTGTAGAGACAGGGGTCTTGCTGTGTTGCCCAGGCTGGTCTCGAACTCCTGGGCTCAATCTGTCTTCCGGCCTTGGCCTCCCAAAGTGCTGGGATTACAGGCGTGAGCCACTGCACCCAACTAGTTCACACTTCTTTTCTTTTCTTTTGAGATGGAGTCTTGTTCTGTTGCCCAAGCTAGAGGGCAGTGGCACAATCTCAGCTCACTGCAACCTCCACCTCCTGGGTTCAAGCAATTCTCTGCCTCAGCCTCCTGGGACTACAGCTACCTCCTGGTAGCTGGGATTACAGGTGCCCGCCAGCATGCCTGGCTAATTTTTGTATTTTTAGTAGAGATGTGGTTTCACCATTTTGGCCAGGCTGGTCTTGAACTCCTGACCTCGTGATCTACCTGTCTTGGCCTCCCAAAGTGCTGTGATGACAGGTGTGAGCACTGCACCCGGCTCTAGTTAACACTTTTCCTAACTGGAATTTCCCTCGCCCTTAAGTCATGACTCTTGTGACTAGGACCTTCAGTCACACCTGTGTACAGGCCAGAGGGAAGGCTTTTTCCAGGGCTCTGAGAAATCCATTCTGGTTTTCCCAACCCTTTGATGATAACACCTCCCAAACACCCGCTTTCCAGGCCAGAGGACCCCGGGCCACACCCAGGTGAGAGCCTGTTGGGGCTTGGTGCTCTCAGCGTGGGAGTGAGGAGTGTGGGAGGCCCTGCAGCAGGCTGGCCTGGCCAGGAGCATGCCCAGTGTCCCACCAGCAGGAATTCAGGTGCTCTGGGCCCCTCAGGGGCTACAGGCTGGGGTCTTTTAGGACTCTATGGGGCTACAGGACTGAACAGACGATTCCCAGTCACCCTTCCCTTTATATGTGCTGGGCCAAGGTCCCAGAAGGACTTTGTCCAGATCCCCTGTCGTCCTGATGGGAGGTGGTTCCTAAAAGCTGCCTCCTCAAGAACCATGGCTCCAGCCCTGCTCTGGATTCCGCTGGAGGGGGCCACCCCCCCACCTGCCTGTCAGTGGCCAGAAACAGCTGCCAGAGGCCCCTAGGACTTCCCCCATCCTCTCCCAGCAGCCGAGGCCCCCAGGAGGGCTCTTGCAGCAACAATGGCAGATCCAGCGCCTGTGGCTGCTGGTGCTCCTGGGAGGGGCTTCAGGTGGTGTGGTCTCACCCAGTGTGCCACCCTGTCCCCACACAGTTCAACCTTGGGTGCTCGGGCTGTGAGCATTTGTAGGGAAGGAATGGGATCATCCACTGATGGTCAGGGTGGGTGCTGTAGCCTTCAAGCCCCCTTCCATGGTGTCACCATCCCGAGGGCTGCTCACTGGCCCCCTTCTTCCTCCCACAGGGGAGAAGCCTTATGCCTGCTCGCACTGCAGCAGGGCCTTTGCCGACCGTTCCAACCTTCGCGCCCATCTGCAAACGCACTCTGACACCAAGAAGTACCAGTGCCGGCACTGCACCAAGACCTTCTCCCGCATGTCCCTCCTGGCGCGGCATGAGGAGTCTGGCTGCTGCCCGGGTCCCTGAGAGGCGCGTGGTCGGCGCAGATAGGAGGGATGGGCCTCACCCTGAGAGCTGGTGTCCCTCCTGCCGCCAGAGGAGCAGCGAGTCTGGGAGGACAGGGCTCAGCCTCACACCTGGTGCATCCGCCACATCTGTGATCAGAACCAAAGAAGTCCAGTAGGGGCCACTGGGGCGGAGAACACTCACCCACGCAGCCCACTCCGCTGAGCCCCACTCAGAGGAGACTCCTCTCCCAGGGAAGATTTTCATCAGAACAAGAGCCCTGGTTCCACTGCATCATGGTCATGTCTCTGGGTCTGCCTTCCGAGAGTCAGAGCCTGTGGGGGTGGTCACCCACGTGGGTTGGCAGTGCCGCCGGCTGACTCAAGAGGCTGCCTCGTTCCCTTGCAGCAGAAACGCACAGTTCTGACTTGTGGTGGGCACAGCTGTGTGGTCCATCCTCAGAAGGCACAACTACCTCTCAGCTGGCCCCCACCAGCCTTTGGTGTGGGTTCTGGACAAGCTGTCCCGTGTCACACACCTACATGCATGTGCAGACACTCACACATGTACACACATGTGCCCTCCCCACCTCACTAGACTCTCTTGAAGATGGAGCAGGACTGGAAGAGCCCATGATTGGTGGTCTGGGCGCGTTGGGATGAGGTGGAATGCCCTGGACCTGTGCCGCTGGGATTTGCCCTGCTCAGAGCCTCAGGGCACTCAGCTTCCCAGGCAAGAACAGCTGTGGGGTAATAAAAGGTCTCTGCATACCTGCTTGTTCCATTCTTCAAAGCTTTGAGACTTGCCCAATCCTCTGGTTCTGTGGAGCACATGGGACTCTGAGAAATTCCTCAGGGTAGCAGGATTCGGGGATCGCCTGGGCCCTTTAGCCACTGAGTAGGTGGGAGACTCTGGGTCAGAGCCTGCCACTGTGAAACACTCTTCTGAGAGGTGGGGACACTGCCATCCGGAGAGCAGGGGCACTGTCATGGGCAGAAACCACACAGAAGTGGGAAATCATCCCATGGCACAGAGGAACGGCTGAGAGGCTCTATCCCGGGCTAGGAAGAGGGCTCTCTCGGGGCACTAGGCGGAGACCAAAGCTGGGCAAACGGCAAGCGGCAGGCGGCTGCGTGCAGGGGCAGCAAGTCCTCCTGGCTGCCTGGTCAGAAGAGAGGACTTGGGGCTTCTGCTGCAGCCCTCAAGTGCTACTAGGGTCTGACATGACCACTGCCATCTTGTGGAGGGTCTGTGCTTCTGTCCACCCATGGTACCTGGGGCAGCTGTGAACGGGAGTCCCAGACCAAGACACTGCCACATCCGCATGGCTGCCTACATGCAAGACCCCCTCCCTGGAGTTCTGCTCCCATCGTCCAGTGGGGTGATGGCATTTCCTTCTTACACGTGGCCTCTTCTCACCGCTGAGCTGCTGGGCGGCCGCCCACTGGGCTGGTCCTCCTCAGCACGTCTCCACCTCTCCAGCTCAACCCCAGGGGGCATCCAGGAAGGAGCAAGGAGGCCCCTCCCAGTCCCTGACACCTTCGCTGATAAGGATGGTGGGAGGGAGGTTTCTGGGACAGGACACCTGTTCCTCGGGAGGGCTGGCCTGGTCCTGGGACAGAGCCACATGGACAGCAGCAAGGCCTCCCCTCGATCCCCTGAGCCCACTGAGCCTCCTGCCCATCCGTCCATCAATGGGAATATTCAGGAGGACTCACAGGGACTGCTCACTAGGCACCTCGTTACTCGGCTGCACCATTCCATTCAGGCCATCCTCACCTGCAGACCAGCCCAGCTAATGCTGACCAGGTGTTGATGGGCCCCTGTACATCCAGAGGAAACCTGACCTAGACCTTGGGCTCCTCTAAGCTCCAGCCACTACCGGCCTCCATGTGAGCTGGCGGAATGAAGACGCTCTCTGAGAAAGCCTCTGTCGCGTTCCTGGATGGGGACCACTGCCTCCCCCGCGGGGATTGGCCATCCCCAGCGGGAAGCACCCACTCTGCTCCCGTAACAAAGGACCCCAACCTGAGTGGCTGAAACAACAGCGTCTCATCCTCTCCCAGTTCTGGAGGCTGGATGCCCCAGGTCCAAGTGCCGGCAGGCCTGGTTCCTTTGGGGGACGGGGCTGCGCCAGGCTTTCTGGAAGCTTTGGGAGTCGCTAGTGAGCCTTGGCTTCTGGTGGCATCTCCCTGTGTGCGTCTGTTTCTGTGTCCCCTCTTCTTATGAGGATGCAGTCATACTGCCCTGCTCCTGTAAGCCCCCATCTCAACTCATCACATCTGCAAAGACTATTTCCAAGTATGGTCAGGTTCGGAGGTCCTGAGAATTAGAACTTCAACATACAGAAGTGGAAGGCGCCACTCAACGTCAACAGCCAATGGGAACACAGGGCTTTGCCAGGAGCTGCCTGGAGGGTACCTGCATTCAGTGCTGAGGAGGGGGGCTCCTCACCCTCTTTTTCCCTCAGTCTACAAAGAATCACAAGGGCCGGGGTGGGGGTTCACGCCTGTAATCCCAGCACTGTGGGAGGCCAAGGCAGGCAGATCACTTGAGCCCAGGAGTTTGAGACCAGCCTGGGCAACATGGCAAAACTCTGTCTCTACTAACAATATAACAAAATTAGCTGGGTGTGGTGGCACACGCCTGTAGTCTGAGCTAATCAGGAGGCTGATGCAGGAGGGCTGCTTGTGCCCAGGAGGTGGAGGTTGCAGTGAGCCAAGATCATACCACTGCACTCCAGCCTGGGCAACAGACCGAGACCCTGTGCAAAAAACACACACACACAAAGGATCATGGGGACAGCGGATCTTAACCAGCGGGATTTACTAACAGCACCTCCTTCAAACGTTGCATCCAAGTCACCTTGCCCAACGGCCACAGTTGCTCCCTGACCCAATCTCCTCTCCCTCATCCCCATCAGGGCAAAGGCAGGGGACAGGCCAGCCCCCAGGTCTTGAGGAGGAGTGGGGCTAGGAGCCTGTCCTCCAGGGCCCCTCCCTCCCTCCCATCTCCCGGAGCTCCGGCCTCCTCTGCTTCCCGGTCCGGCCGCCAGCTCTGAGGGGCTCCACCGGCAGAGCGCCAAACAAGGTTTGTGTGGACTCGGCATCTCACAGGAGGGCTTTTTTAAGTAGCGTCCAGACGCCTAAAGGAAGCTATATTGTAAAGTGTGTTCTATTTCTGGGCCCCGATATCTAAATGAGGCTGTTGCACCTGTTGGGAATGAAGGACAGGAATTTCACAAGCCGAAAATAAAGCTGAATGTTTTCCCTTCTGTATCAGCCCATGGAAAATGCTCTTATATTTATATCTGGGCAGGCAGGGGCTGAGACTGAGAGGATGGGTTGGCAGAGAGAGGGGCAGAGGAAAGGCAGGACACATGCCGGGGCGCTGGGGCGGAATGAATGGAGGAGCCACTCTGCTTAGGTCCGGCCCAAGTCAGAGGCAGTGCGGGCGGCCAGCCCCACCCAGGACACCCCTGGCCACTGCCCATGAGCCCTGCCCTGCCCTGCTTCCCGCCTGGCCTCTCCTTGTTCTGCCTCACCATCCTCAGGTTAACCTGTGGCGGTCACTTAAAATCCGGGCTTCTGGGGCCCTCTCCAACACCTGCAGCTTGAGCACCAGGAAGGGGGTGTCTCAGCTTTGCTCACAGCTGTTGGGGGCTCGGGGCCTGGCCAGCTTTTCCTCCCAGGACCCAGGCCTACTTTTCCCACCCTAACCTTCACTGGTCACATTTCCACTTTCCTCCCTAGGGAAGGCCTTTCCAGCAAACTGTCAGAGTCTCACGGGTGGGAGGTGGGGTAAGGACGGACAGGAGGCTGCAGGACCTGAACACATTGGAAGTAGGTGTTTCGTTACGGCCTAGTGACGTCTGGCTGAGTGTGGAAGCCTAGGATATCTCTGAGGATCCTGGACAGGAGTAAGAGGGCATCCCGAGCTCTGAAAGGCAGGGGCTGCACCCTCCTCACAGCAGGAAGTCCCCTGATGACGTCTTCCCTGATAGCACACGGCAGGCCTCAGACAGGACCCACACCCGGGTGTGCAGGAAGGAAAACCAGTGGGGCACCGCGTGCCTCTCGCTGTTCTCTGACTCATAATGGAAAAGCAAAGAGGACGCCTGGTCTGCTGGAAACAGGTGTTGAGGGGCAGCGGGCCTCTGGGTGACCAGGTCCCTCACCCCACTCCCTGTTGAAAGAAGCTTCTCTCCCGAATGCCAAAAAGCCCTAAGGTTATTGCCTTTGCGTCCAAGAGCCCGGAGCATTCTATAAATATCATTTTGGCCCAGAATAATCAGGGAGGTTCTCTAAGTGTTTGAAAATAGCCTGCTTGTTACTATCTATATTCAGAGAACCCACTCCTGGCCTCCACTCACGTGGCTAAGTATAGCTCCCTGGCAGAGTTCAATGGAACAAAAGCTTCCAGGCCTGCGCTACCTCGTGGATCGCAGAACATTCCCGGAGGAGCCCTTCAGCTGCCCAGACTCAGAGGAGCTCAGAGAAAGGCTAGCACTGACCTGGTCACCTTTCATCTCCCACTCTTGAGCTGGATAAATACGTCGACTTCTCAGCAAACGAGGCATTCTTGCCAGACCCAGACGCAAGGTGCTCTGGTGCCAGTTTTGTCCTTCTTGCAGGGTTGACTTAGTTACAAAGCCTTGGTTTCTTCATCTATAAAAGAGGGATTGTGTGAACTTCTTTTTTTTTTTTTTGAGACAGAGTCTCACTCCGTCACCAGGCACCAGGCTGGAGTGCAGTAGCGCGATCTCAGCTCACTGCAATCTCCGCCTCCTGGGTTCAAGCAATTCTCCTGCCTCAGCCTCCCGAGTAGCTGGGACTAAAGGTGCGCACCACCACACCCAGCTAATTTTTGTATTTTTAGTAGAGACGGGGTTTCATCATGTTGGCCAGGCTGGTCTCGATCTCTTGGACTCATGATCCACCTACCTTGGCCTCCCAAAGTGTTGGGATTACAGGCGTGAGCCACCACGCCCAGCCTAGGATTGTGTGAACTTCTATATCTTCATCTATAAAAAAGGGATTGTGCAAACTTCTATGTCAGAACTAAAGAGAACACCAAGTAAACAATAGAAAAACCAAAGCCCAGCTGGGCGCGGTGGTGGCTCATGCCTGTAATCCCAGCACTTTGGGAGGCTGAGGCGGGTGGATCACCTAAGGCCAACTCGAGGCCAACCTGGCCAACATAGTGAAACTCTGTCTCTACTAAAAATACAAAAATTAGCCAGGCGTGGTGGTACACATCTGCAATCCCAGCTACTCAGGAGGCTGAGGCAGACAATCGCTTGAACCAAGGAGGTGGAGGTTGCCGTGAGCTGAGAATGCCCCACTGTACTCCAGCCTGGGTGACAGAGCGAGACCCTGCTCCCTCCCACCCAAAAAAAAAAAGAAAAAGAAAAACCAAAGACCTTTAGGACACAGGAACACCCTCGGCTTTGACTCATCTTAGAATCTGTTTCTGGATGCCAGGTTCTGGCAGCAGTGAGTCTCCTCGCAGCCACCCCTGGCCTGGCCCACGGCACTGCCTGAGAGCTGCCTGGTACCTGTCCTGGGTTTGGGTAGAGCTGCATTATGCAAATGGGCAAAGGCAGCAGTTCCAGACCTGGGGCCCAGCCTAAAAGGGCAGATAGACACTTCCCATCTTGCCCAGGGTCAGGCACCATCTCTGGGAATCCCAAGAAAATGCGGGGGCCACTTTCCCACAGGACGTCAATCAGCCCTGCTGTCCCTAGTTCTTTCCCAGAAACCCCCATCTCAAGGCCAAATCTGGGTTAAGGTGGCCCCTTCTCTTCAGCAGCTCCCCTGCTTCTCCCTCCCCTCCCCACCTCTGTGCTCGTTCTCTGTATGAGGGTAAGCCTGGGACGCATCCGTAGGAAGACGCAGATCACTGCAGTATTGCTTATCTAGCCCCAAATACCAGGCTCCTTTCCCTCCCCCTGTGAACAGGCACAGGCGGAGGCCCCAAAAACTTCAGAAATGAAGCTGAGAGGCAAGAGAAGGTGGGCAGTGAGATCACACGGCTCTTCTCATCCGCACAAGGCCCCTGTGAAACTCAAATGTTTTGCACTGGCCTAAAGAGGGGCTGGACAGACACAGAGCCCAGCCAGCGGGGCCAGGTCCCGTGGCCGTCCTGTCCACCGAGGATATCTGCAGTGCAGTGGACATGTGGACATGGTGTGCCCCCATTCCCCCACTCCAGCTGGGCTCTGCTCAGCACAACTCAGAATAAGCTGCTCTCACAGGGGGTCTGCAGACCCCTCGAGACCCTATAAATGGCTTCTGCTGGGCAGGGCTGCTCTGCCGTTTGTTGCACGCACCAAGGGTGCAAAAGCAGCCAGGGCCACACAGTGCTGGCACATGCCCACCACACAGTGCAGGAAACAATCACAGTTCTGTGACGGCTCTCACATTCATGGTTCAGCCCGGGGTCCACGCTGCCCATGTGTAGGGACCCGACGGCGGTGCACGCAGCTCCTGCACATGTCAAGGTCCACTCTCTGCAGGGCACACTCTCACACGGAGGAAAGACGGGCAGCACTTCAAGTACACGGACCTGGGTCTTTAGGGATGAGGCGAGCCCGCCACTTCAAGGGGAACAATGGTAAAACTTACAGTCCAATGAAAAGTAAAATGTGGAAACTTTCATCTTCCACTAAAAGCCTGACAGCTTCCCACGTTTACCTTCCGAGGAGAAAGTGATTTCCTAATACTGTAAACTGAAGCGGGTCAACATCTGGGAGCCCCGAGTAAGGCAGGAAACCAAAACCAGGGCTGTCCTAATGACCGATGTTAGGAACTCCTGCCTGGGTCAAAGGCCAGAGTGAGACAGATCAGTGGATTCTGTGAATACCAGGAGAAAACTCTTACTGATGGGTGGACCTCAGATTCCACCTTGCAGCTCACCTTGAAGAAAGACTGGTGGAGTTTTGGTCCAGCACCGAAGAACAGCCACAATGATCCCGAGAGGTCACAAAAGCATGTTCCCCTGCAGGTCTGGAGAGGACAGATTCTCTCCAAATGCATCAACCAAGCCACCTAACGCAGAGGCACCCAGGAGGGCCCGGCTATCCACATCCGCCACGCCAGATGCGAAAAAGATTTAGACAAACTTTTTTGGTTTTGCTTTTTTGAGACGGGGTATCACCCAGGATGGAGTGCAGTGGCACAATCTTGGCTCACTGTAGCCTCGACCTTCCAGGCTCAAGGGATCCCCCCACAGCTTCCCAAGGAGCTAAGACTAGAGGTGCATGCCACCAGGCCCCGCTAATAGTGTGTATTTTTCGTAGATACTGGGTCTTATTTTGTCGCCCAGGCTGGTCTCAAACTCCTGAGCTCAAGGATTCTGCCGACCTCCGCCTCTCAAAAGTGCAGGGATTACAAGTGTGAGCTACACCGTGCCCGTGGTCTAATTTCATTTCTTTTTTCTTTTCTTTCTCTTTGAGACAGGATCGTGCTCTGTTGCCCAGGCTGCAGTGCAGTGGTACGATCATGGCTCAATGAAGCCTCAACCTCCTGGGCTCAAGCGAGCCTCCTACCTCAGCCTCCTGAGTAGCTGGGTATGTGCCATATGCCTGGCTAATTTTGTATTTTTTGTAGAGACAGGGTCTCACTGTCTTGTACAGGCTGGTCTCAAACTCCTGAGTTCAAGCAATCCTCCTGCCTGGGCCTCCCCAGGTGCTGGGATCACAGACGTGTGCCCCTGTCCCCGGCTGATACTAATTTCTAATGAGGGTAAATACAGATTTGTTCCCCTATTCTGGAAAGGGATCTGCTTGTTCTTTGGCAACAAATTTAATCCCATTATCAGTCCTGGGAGGTTTGGGCAAGCTGGCCTCTCTGTCCACCCAGGCAGCGTGAATCAAGCCCCAAATATTCCCACCCAGAATCACCATAGTGTGGGAAAGTGAGATGGAAAACGGGTGAGCTGGGTGCTTGTGTCCCTGAAGAGAAATTCTGCGGTGAGTGGCTCGAGCACAAAGACACCACCAGCCCAGCTGGCCAGGTTTCCAGCCATGTGCATACAGTAAGTGATGGTGCCTTTGCAGCTCTTGTTTTAGAAAACTGGAAGCTACAGAAGAAGCCATATTTACTCAATGATTTAACCAAATGCACACTCTGTTTTTTCTGAAAGGTGACCACACTCACCCAAGAGCTTCTCTGGGGATCAACACTACTACTGCAGGGCTGGGCGTGGTGGCTCACACCTGTAATCTCAGCACTTTGGGAGGCCGAGGTGGGTGGATTGTAATCCAAACCAGTCGGAGCAACAAAGTGAAACCCCATCCCTACTAAAAATACAAAAATTAGCCAGGACTGGTGGCGCATGCCTGTAATTCCAGCTATTCAGGAGACCAAGGCAGGAGAATCGCTTGAACCCAGGAGGCGGAGGTTGCAGTGAGCCGAGATTGTGCCACTGCACTCCAGCCAAGGTGAATTGACAGAGCAAGACTTCGTCTCAAAAAAAAAAAATAGTAGTAGTAGTAATAACACTCACTGCAGATAAACACGTGTGCGTCCCTTCAAAAGGCTCTGTCATCTACAAGAAACCATCCACATCCCCATAGGTGAGGAAACAGGCACAGAGAAGTTAAGGAGCTTGCCTGAAGTCCCAATGTGAATCAGTGGCAGAGCTATTCTTTAAACTCAGGTAATTTAGACCCAGAGTCTGTAATTTTTTTTGAGACAAAGTCTCATTCTGTCGCCAGACTTGGAGTGCAGTGGTGCGTTCTCAGCTCACTGCAACCTCTGCCTCCCGAGTTCAAGCAGTTCTCCTGCCTCAGTCTCCCAAGTAGCAGGGACTACAGACATGCACCATCATGTCTGGCTAATTTTCAAATTTTTAGTGAGACAGAGTTTTGCCACGTTGGCCAGGCTTGTCTCGAACTCCTGACCCCAAGTGACCCTCCCGCCTTGGCCTCTCAAAGTGCTGAAATTAGGGCCATGGGCCACCACACCCAGCCAGTGTCTAATTTTTGTCTCTAATTTATATTGTCATTTGGTAAGAAATTCTGAGATTTCCTTTACTTTTTTTTTTGGACAAACTCTCTGTTGCCCAGGCTGGAGTATGGTGGAGTGATCTTGGCTCACTACAATCTCTACCTCTGGGTTCCAGTGATTCTCCTGCCTCAGCCTCTCAAGTACCTAGGACCACAGGTGCATGCCACCACACCTGGCTAATTTTTTTTATTTTTAAATAGACACAGGGTTTCACCATATTGACCAGGCTGGTCTCAAACTCCTAACCTCAGGTGATTTGCCTGCGTCAGCCTCCCAAAGTGCTGGGATTATAAATGTGAGCCACTGCAACCAGCATTTTTTTTTTTTTCTTTTTTGAGACAGTCACTCTGTCAGCCCAGGCTGGAGTACAGTAGAGCAATCTCAGCTCACTGCAACCTCTGCCTCCCAGGTTCAAGCCACTCTCCTGCCTCAGCCTCCTGAGCAGCTGGGACTACAGGTACATGTCACAACTATCTAATTTTTGTATAGTAAGTCGAGGCGGGTTTCACCATGTTGGCCAGGCTGGTCCCAAACTCCTGACCTCAAGCGATCCGCCCGCCTCGGCTTCCCAAAGTGCTAGGATTACAGTAGTGAGCCACCAAGCCTGGACTCCTTTCACTTTGAAGTCAGAGTGGGGCATCTAATCAGGACAGCAAACATGGTGCTGTTTTTCATACTGGGGCCAGCGTGTAGGGTGAGATGGTGGGAGGATCGGCAGGAAGACAGTGGATTGAGAGCTGGACTCAAGCAGCCCTGTGGGAAAGCCAGGTCTCTCCACTGACTGCTGTTTACAGGGAAAGAGAAGGCTGGGCGTGGTGGTGCATGCCGGTAATCCCAACACTTCGGGAGGTGGAGGTGGGAGGATCACTCGAACCCAGGAGTTCAAGACAAGCCTGGGTAACACAGTAAGACCCTGTTTCTACAAAAAACAAAAATTAAAAAATTAGCTGGGTGTGGTGGCTAAGGCTGTAATCCCAGCACTTCACTTCTTTTTTTTCCCTCTCTTTGTTGTGTCTTGGAATCCCAGCACTTTAGTAGACCAAGGCAGGAGGATTGCTTGAGCCCAGGAAGTCAAGTCTGCAACGAGCCGTGATCTTGACACACTGCACTCCAGTCTGGGCCAGAGTGAGACCCTGTCTTAAAATAAATACATGAAAAATAAAAAGTAAGTATCTAATATAGGAATAGAAAACCAAATACTGTTATCTTCTCACTTACAAGTGGGAGCTAAACGATAAGATCTAATGAACACAAAGAAGGAAACCCCAGACACGGGGGTCTGCTGGAGGGCGGAGGGTAGGAGGAGGGAGAGGAGCAGAAAGGTAACTATTGGGTACTGGGCTTAGTACCTGGGTAAAGAAATAATCTATACAACAAACCCCTGTGACATGTGTTTACTTATGTAGCAAACCTTCAAATATACCCCCAAACCCAAAATAAAAGCTAAAAAAAAAGGATTGAATTGTAAACCCCTCTGGAAGAAACATTTCCTTGTCTTTTTAATTTAAATTTTTATTTCTAAAATGCCCATATTCCCTGAGTCCTTGCTTCCTTTTACCTCTCCGATTGCCTGGCTTGATGGTGTTTCACATTTGCTGATTGCTTCCAGAAAAACATTCCCACTGAAGACCTCCCAAATGCAAGCGGGATAGAGCAAGCTAGACACATGCCTTCCTTCCCAGTCGCTTTCTTTTTAATGTCCCAGATGCCTGGGCTTGGGGAAAGCCCGGGAATCAGCCATAGGAGGCCGTGCAGGCTGCACTCGGGGGCCCTCTGCTGGCCTGTCCAGGCCAAACCCCCAGGGCTGCAGACCCCAGAGCCGGCCAGGACACACTCAGCCTTGGCTGGGGTTCCCCTACTTGCCCTAACATGAGTCGGGGCCCACACATGGGCTCCAGCTGCCTGGCTTCTCATTCATCTCCCAGACCCTCTCTCGTCATGTATCAGGGCCATACGCAGCCTCTCCATACCATGCTTAGCAAAGCACCCACACCTGAGGCTGGAGAACAGTGGTGTGACCACAGCTCACTGCAGCTTTGAACTCCTGGGCTCAAGTGATCATCCTGCTTTTAGCCTCTTTAGCAGCTGGGACTACCAGTGTGCACCACCATGGCCAGCTAATTTTTTAAAACATTTTTTTGTAGAGATGGTAGGGTCTCACTATGTTGCCCAAGCTGGTCTTGAACTCCTGGCCTCAAGCAATCCTCAATCCTCCCAAATCCCAAAGTGCTGCTGGGATTACAGGCCTGAACCACCATACCTGGTCTATTTTGGACAAATATGTAGGTTGAGGGTTCAGGAGAGCCTGGGCTAAAGGCGTCAGTGTGGGGATCTGTGTCTGACATCTTTCGGGGAAGTCATTCATTCTAGGTTCTCCACTAAATAAGGGAGTCTGTCTACAAGCATACTGGCGGCAGCTATTGCCAGATGGCTCAAATGTTGAGCATGACTCAGCAAACTGCAATAATGAGAACAAGAAATGATGATTTAGTCACATAGGAAGAAGAGGATAACAAGGTATGTGATTGGGAGATGGAAGAGAATTTCTTATTTCTATTTAATAATAATCAATAGATACTATCTAAAACTTCAAAAATAGGCTAGGCATGGTGGCTCACGCCTATAATCCCAGTGGTTTGGGAGGCAGGCGGATCACTTGAGGCCAGAAGTTTAAGACCAGCCTGGCCGATATGGTGAGACCCTGTCCCTACTAAAAATACAAAAATTTGTTGGGTCTAGTGGTGCACACTTGTAATCCCAGCTACCTGGGAAGCTGAAGCACGAGAATCACTTGAAACCAGGAGGTGGAGGTTGCAGTGAGCTGTGATCAGGCCACTGCACTCCAGCCTGGGTGACTCAGTGAGACTCTGTCTCAAAACAAAACAAAACAAAACAAACCCAGCACTCTGGGAGGCTGAGGCGGGTGGATCACTAAGTCAAGAGATCAAAACCATCCTGGCCAATATGGCGAAACCCTGATCCTACTAAAAATACAAAAATTAGCTGGGCATGGTGACAGATGCCTGTAGTCTCAGCTACCCAGGAGGCTGAGGCAGAACCGCTTGAACCTGGGAGGTGGAGGTTGCAGTGAGCTAAAACCCTGCCACTGCACTCCAGCCTGGTGACAGAAGGAGACATCATCTCAAAAAAAAAAAGAGGCTGTAATCCCAGCACTTTGAGAGGCTGAGGCAGGCGGACCACCTGAGGTCAGGAGTTCAAGATCAGCCTGACCAACATGGAGAAACCTCGTCTCTAAAAAAATAAGCAAGAGCACCCTGGGCAATATAGTAAGACCTCCATGTTCACAAAACAAAAAATAAAAATTAGCCAGGAGTGGTGGCGTGCATCTGTATCGCAGGCACTCAGGAGGCTAAAGTGGGAGGATCACCTGAGCCCAGGAGGGTGAGGCTGCTGTGGGCTGATGGTGCCACTGTACTCCAGCCTGGACAAGAGTGAGACCCTGCATCTAATAAAAAACTTTTCTACTGGATTTAAGCAATCTGCCCTCCTTGGCCTCCCAAAGTGCCAGGCCTGTGTCTTCTTTTTCATCACAGCCGTGACACAATATAAATGGAGGTGACCGGAAGCCCCTCTCTCTCTGTGTAGCTGAGTGAATACATCCTGACCGTAGGCCAAGACAGTCCACATCAGCTCTTTAACAGGAAGTGGTGGCTTTGCATAAAACAGAAGTGACTGTGACTGCAAGATAAATCAAAAATAACTGGCTGCCTGCAGTGGCTCACACCTGTAGTCCCAGCACTTTGGGAGGCTGAGGCGGGTGGATCATGAGGTCAGGAGTTGGAGACCAGGCTGACCAACATGGTAAAACCCCGTCTCTACTAAAAATACAAAAACTAGCCAGGTGTGGTGACGTGTGGCTGTAATCCCAGCTACTCAGGAGGCTGAGGCAGGAGAATTTCTTGAACCCAGGAGGTGGAGGCTGCAGTGAGCCGAGATCATGCCACCTCACTCCAGCCTGGGTGACAGAGTGCCTAAAAATAACTACCATCTGCAAAGGAAATTTAAAAGTGAGACATGTCTCACTCTGACAGGTGACCCACTGTACTGGTGAAGACATGCAGGCACTCTCAGACTTCGGCAGAGCGAGCTGAGTATTGGATTGACTTCCACAAAGGGCGACTTGCCAGCAGCTATCGAAAATACTCAGGCACGTTCTACTTGGCCTGGCAATTCCACTTCCAGGAATTTCTCCTGCAGAAATACATGTGCACAAACTGCGTGGAAGGGCACTCTTCACAGTAACAATCCAACTGTCCATCAGCACGGACCATATATTTAGACAACAAGCAAGAAAGCTTTTTGCTAAATTGGGTATCTCTAAGAAACAGAAGTAGAAGCAGCAAGGTAGAAGAACGTGCTATGTGCTTGTACTATGCGTGTCAATGAAAAAATACAGAACTGACAGGCCAGGTGGAACAGCTCACACCTAACCCCAGTACTTTGGAAGACTGAGATTGGAGTGTTTCCTGAGTCCAGGAGTTCAAACCAGCCTGGGTAACATAGCAAGACACCCCCACCTCTACAAAAAATTAAGAAAAAAATTAGCTGGGCATGGTGGTGTGTACCTGTAGTCCCAACTACTCAGGAGGCTGGGGTGGGAGAATCCCTTGAGCCAGAGGTCAAGGCTGCAGTGAGCTTTGATCATACCACTGCCCTCCAGCCTGGGCAACAGAGTGATACCCTATTTCCAGAAAGAAATGAAGAATTTTTAAGTATGATGGTTCTGGTAACAGAGCCAGGCAGAGCGGACACTTCACAATGCATAGTGCTGTGTTTTCTGAAATCTGAACTGTTTAAAAACTAAAAGTAAAATTTTAAAAGGAAACGGGGAAAATGGGAAGTTACTGTTTAAAGGTGACAGAGTTCCTGTTTGGGGTGATGAAAATTCTAGAAATAGTGGGGATGTTGCACAACATGAATGTGCTGACTGGCGGGGCTGCACGCTGAAATGCTGCATGTATGTTTCTCTAGAGAAGTCAACACTCGCACCAGCACGACGACCCGGGCCATGGCTGGCTTGCTCGTGCGGGGCCCACCTTAGTGCGGGCTGTACCCAGCACCGGACACGGTGGATCCAGAGACACCTCCAGCGTCTGACCTCTGGCCTGTGTACGCCGCCTACCCAGCGGGGCCATCCTGAAAGCTTCATGGATCTCACAGAGACCCGCCTTCCCTCAGCCCCGCACAGAGCCTCACACGGAGTATCACACGGACCTCACAATGTGCCTCAAGCCCCCCCGTGCAGCATCCTGTACAGCGCCTCACAGACCCCACACAGCTCCCCTCACACACCCTCACACGGCCCCCGCACACACACAGCCTCACACGGCCCCCCGCACACACACAGCCTCACTCCCCCCGCACACATACACAGCCTCACACGCCCCCAGCACACACACACACACAGCCTTACACGGCCCCCCGCACACACACACACAACCTTACACGGCCCCCCGCACACACACACAGCCTTACACGGCCCCCCGCACACACACAGCCTCACTCCCCCTGCGCGCACACACACCCACACGCCCCCCCCCGCACACACACCCCCCGCACACACAGCCTCACAAGGCCCCCCGCAAAGTGCCTCACTGGGTGCCCCCACGACCCTCCGTACAGCACCCCGCACAGCTCGTCACGGACCCCGCACAGCCCCCCCCCGCACAGCTCGTCACGGGCCCCGTACAGCCCCCCACCGCACAGCTCCTCAGGGACCCCGCATAGACCCCCCGCACAGCTCCTCACGGGCCCCGCACAGCCCCCCCCCCCCCGCACAGCTCGTCACGGGCCCCGCACAGCCCCCCCCCCCCGCACAGCTCGTCACGGGCCCCGTACAGCCCCCCACCGCACAGCTCCTCAGGGACCCCGCACAGCCCCCCCCCCGCACAGCTCCTCACGGGCCCCGCACAGCCCCCCCCCCCGCACAGCTCCTCAGGGACCCCGCATAGACCCCCCGCACAGCTCCTCACGGGCCCCGCACAGCGCCCCCCCCCAGCACAGCGTCTCACGGGCCCCGCACAGCACCCCCCCCCCCCGCCGCACAGCGTCTCACGGGCCCCGCACAGCCCCCCCCGCACAGCTCCTCAGGGACCTCGCACAGCCCCCCCCGCACAGCCTCCCCCCCACCCCGCGCACAGCGCCTAACGGGCCCCGCACAGCTCCCCGCAACGCCCGGCACAGCCCCAGAAAAGAGCTGCGCAGCCCGTACAAACCAGGGCGCCCGCCTAGCCGCGCCCAGACCCAGCGGCGCCGACGCCACGCACCTGCGCACACAGCGCCCGCAGACCCCGCCCCGCGCACACGGCGCCTGCGCAGACACTACCCCCGCAGGCCCTGGCGGGCGCGCTCCGAGGTTGGGGCGGGCTCAACGTCAGCGGCATATCGTCCGATCCTGCCCATTGGCTGAGACATAAAGCGTGCGCCCGACCCGCCGCTGATTGGTCGGCACGGGAACAGCCGGGCTCGCAGCGGCCAATCTTGTGGCAGCGCGTGAGGCGGCGGAGTTCTCTGGATGGGATCGCCCGTAGTGCCGGGCTGTGGGGTTGGGGATGCCGCTCGGTGGGACCATGGCCTGTGAGAAGCCGCTGGCGGTAGTCACCTGTACCGCGCCGGTCAACATCGCGGTCATCAAGTACTGTGAGTGCCGCGGACCGGCCCGGGACGGGATGGCCGGGAGCGAGGCCGGGCCCGTGGGGGTCGCGCGCTGACTCCGGGCCGCGACAGAAGGGGAAACGGAGGCTCGGGGCGGAGCGCGCCCCTTCCCCGCGGCCCGGCTCGGCGCCACCTGTTCCCCCGCGACGGCCGCCGCCCCGCAGGGTTGCCAGGCTCCCGCCCTTTAGCGATGATCGAAGTCCTCAATCATCTATTCCCCTGGATCGTACGAACCCGCCGGGGTGGCGCGCGTTTGTGGCTCCAGCTACTCGGGAGGCGGGGGGTGGCCTGAGCCCGCGAGGCCGAGGCAGCAGTAGCTGAGATCGCCCCACTGCCCTCCAGCCCGAGACCCCCTGCCCCTCCCTCGCCGCCTTTCTCCCAATGGTGACCTCCAAGAAACGGGAACAGGGCGGCCCCGCAGGCGGACCTCCGCGCCTGTGCGTTCCCAGCCAGCCCCTTCCCTTCCGCCGCGCCGGCCTGGCCGCCACTGACCGCTCAGTTATGTAACGTCGTCATTCCAAAACGTCCTGAAACTGGAATCACAGTGGCCCACCCAGTATCTTTTGAGTTCGGCTTATTTCTTTTCTCTTTTTTTTCTTTTTTTCTTTTTTGAGACGGAGTCTCTCTGTCTCCAGGCTGGAGTGCAGTGGCGCAATCTCAGCTCACTGCAACCTCCGCCTCCCGGTTCAAGTGGTTCTTCCCTCTCAGCCTCCCGAGTAGCTGGGATTACAGGTGCGTGTTGCCAAGCGCAGCTAATTTTTTTGTGTTTTAGCAGAGATGGGTTTTCACCATGTTGGTCAGGCTGGTCTCGAGCTCCTGACCTCGTGATCCGCCCACCTCAGCCACCCTAAATGCTGGGATTACAGGCGTGAGCCACTGAGCCCGGCCTTATATTATTTAATTTTTTGAGATGGAGTCTCACTGCTACGCCCAGGCTGGAGCGCAATGGTATAATCTTGGCTCACTGCAACCTCCACTTCCCGGGTTCAATGCATTCTCCTGCCTCAGCCTCATGAGTAGCTGAGGCTACAGGTGTGCGCCACCATACCTGGCTAATTTTTGCATTTTTAGTAGAGATAGGGTTTCACCATATTGGCCAGGCTGGTCTTGAACTCTTGAACTCAATCTGCCTGCCTTCACCTCCCAAAGTGCTAGGATCATAGGTGTGAGCCACTGCACCTGGCCAACAAATTATTTTTATGGAAACTTGTCCATTTTCATGTAACGTTCAGAGACTCTGGTCTTATGTAAACCTCCATTTGGGCTGGTTTTTGAAAGCATGCTGGTGGGCAGGGCGTGCTGGCTCCTGACATGGAGGCAGAAGTCCAGGTTCTGCTCCCCACCGGGTGCTGCCCCATCCCCACCAGGCCCTCGGAATTCCTGAGTGTCGACTTGGCCTCCTCTGACAAGAGCCGGCAGGTCAGGGGAGTCCAGGCTCCTGCATGCTGTCCTTCCTGGGGAGGTGAAAGTCCCTGCTCCTTCAGGGAGGGGAAGTGGTGGAGCACCTGTTGCAGCCTGGAGTGTGGGAGGAGTTTCGTTTCTTTTCTTTCTTTCTTTTTTTTTTTTTTTTGATGAGGTCTCCCTCTGTCACCCACGCTGGACTCAGGCTGGAGTGCAGTGGTGTGATCCCGGCTCACTGCAACCTCCGCCTCCCAGGTTCAAGCAATTCTCCCGCCTCAGCTTCCTGAGTAGCTGGGATAACAGGTGCGTCACTCCAGCCCAGCTAATTGTTATATTTTTAGGAGAGACGGGGTTTCACCATATCAGTCAGGTTGGGCTCGAACTCCCAGCCTCAACTGATCCACCCACCTCAGACTCCCAAAGTGCTGGGATTCCAGGCATGAGTCACCACGCCCAGCCAGGATTCTGGTTCTGTGTTGCTAGGCTGGCCTTCCTGACCCTGCTAGAGAAGGCTGGCTTTGGTTGGCAGGTCCAGCTTCTGCAGAACTAGGTCTAGGGCAGGCAGGAAAGAAAACCTGGGGCCTCCCCTGCACCTTCTCACAGCCGCTTTCTGTCACCCGCAAGAGTCTCACCTGTGACGTCCAGGATCTTAGTTGTCCCGAGTGGGAGGAAGAGGGAGAAGTCCCCCAGCTCACCTTCCTGAAAGCAGAAATCTGCCTGGCCTACCAGGGCAGCCGTGTCCGCCTGCAAGGAGGCCGCTCAGTGCTGTGTGTGAAAGAGCCTTGTGAACTTAAGGCGAGGTTCTCTGCCAGGCGTCCATCCCCAGAGACCTCCCTCCACAAATCCCAGCAGCTTGTGTGCTTACAGGGACCTTGTCAATGAGGCTTCAGCTGAGGCACTGCGCGGCGCTCCCGGGCAAACCTTTCGTTTCTGGCTTTCCAGAAGGTTGATTTCATTTGCTGTCCCATGCCTGGCTGGGCAGAAGCTTCCCAGGGAATTTGAGCAGTGAGATTTGAGACGTTATCAGGAGCTGGGCTCCTTTCGTTTGGGAAGATCGGGGGGAGGCAGGCGTTGGTGGGAGTGCCCTGCACCTGTGGAGTCACAGATGCTGGAGCAGAAGCATGAAGGAGGGGGAGTGGGGAGGATGTTGGCTGGCCTCCAGCTCTGCTCTGGGAGCCTGAGCTCAGTGGGGCGGGGAGCAGTTCTTGGGGGCAAGGGTCTAGCAGGAGGAGGGCCAGGCAGATTGTGCGATGAGAGACAGGATTGAGGCGGATGGTGGCCGTGGGTCTCTGGTGGGCACAGCTGTGGGGAACGCTGCAGGAGGGTGGGCCAGGAAGCCCACCGGCCTGGCCCTGGCTGTTCACTGCAGGGGGCAAGCGTGATGAAGAGCTGATCCTGCCCATCAACTCCTCCCTGAGCGTCACTCTGCACCAGGACCAGGTAAAGTGTGGACTGACCCCACAATACCGCAGTGCCGTTTACGGAACGTTTGTAGAACAGTTGGTACCAGCGGGCTTGGTGGCTCACATCTGCAATCCCAGCATTTCGGGAGGCTGATGTGGGAGGATCTCTTGAGCCCAGGAGTTAGAGGCCACAGTGAACTATGATGGTGCCACTGTGCTCCAGCCTGGGTGACAGAGAGTTTGTCTCTGAAACAAAACGAAACCATTGGTACCTTTTTACCTAAAGGCTAGGATGATGGCTTAGCAACGACTCCCAGCCAGCACACAGCGGCTGTTCAGTGTTAGGAGAGCTTCCCACAGCACAGCACACACCTGCCCCAGGTCCTCACACATGTGCACACCGTGCCCCAGGGCTTCCTTTGGGAGTCCCCGTCCATTCAGGACGAGGCCTGGTTGCTACACAGCGCATGACCTGTGCTTTCGGCTCCCATGGGCTTCCCCACGGCCCAGCTAAGGCCGTGTTTGCTCAAGGCTGTCTCAGCAGAAGGGGGCACCTGGCTGGCATCGGTCCTCAGTGCTGGCCTCTGAGGTGGCCCTGGGTTTCCTTTTCAGTTAAAAACCACCACAACGGCTGCCATCAGCAAGGACTTCACCGAGGACCGGGTTTGGCTGAACGGCCGGGAGGAGGACGTGGGGCAGCCGCGCCTCCAGGCCTGCCTGCAGGAGAGTGAGTTGGGGTTCCCGCAAGCCTGTCCCTCCCTGTTGTCAGCAGGGTCCAAGTGTCCAGAAAGTGCTTCTGCCTCTGGGCCCCTCCTGAGGCTGCTGGGCATAGCTGGGAACCAGACCTCTGGACTTCCCAGCTCCGGGGCCGTGGCCCACCTCCAGCACCAGCTGAGTCTGGGCCTGCGGTCTGGGGTTTTCCCGGGAAAGAGGTCTCCATGACGAGGTTTGGCAGGCAGAGGCCTGGTGTTCAGCTGTGAATCCTGGGCAGGTGGGCAGGAGCAGGTCGGACAGGGTGCTGACAGCTGGGCCACACACTGTCTCATTCTCTGCAGTCCGCCGCCTGGCCCGGAAGCGGAGGAACGCCTGGGACGGGGACCCGCCGCCCTCCAGCCTTAGCTGCAAGGTGCACGTGGCTTCGGTGAACAACTTCCCCACGGCTGCGGGCCTGGCCTCCTCGGCGGCGGGCTACGCCTGCCTAGGTGGGTGCCTGCAGAGACCTGCTGGGGTTCCAGGCTATGGGCACAGGAGCCGCTGCGCTCTGCCCGTGTTGGGGAACCCACCGCCGGGCAGGCTGAACGAGCACCTACCTCTCAGGCCTCCCTGGTCTCTGGAGTTGTTTGGGCTCTTCCCAGAGCACATCTGAACCAGGCGTCTTCCAGCTGCAGCAGTGCGGGCTCACGCCTGTGATCTTAGCAATTCAGAGGCCAATGGGGAGAATCACTTGAGGCCAGAAGTTCAAGACCAGCCTGGGCAACATAGGGAGACCCCGTCTCTACAGAAAATAAAACAATCTTCCAGTCGCTCCATGTGGGGCCCTTCAGGGCTGTCAGTGATAGAAACCACTTCAGACTGGCTCAGACCTAAAATAGCAATGACTTTGCGGCTCACATAACTTAGGATTCCAGTGGGCACAGCTGGTTGCAGGTCCCACTGGACCCAGCTCTCCGCCGGCACCAGGCCACTCTGGCGGCTTCCCACCCAGTGGCAGAGCCCATCCCCACAGTGGTGGTCTCACACGGTCTTCACCCCTCAACTCCAGGGGTGACGCTTCCCGGCCCCCCGGGTTCCGGTACCTTCCCTGAACCACCCTCCGTGACCAGGGCGGTGGGTAGCCAGGCCTGGAGGTGGGTGGGGTCGCCCTGCTGGAGCCCTATGGACTGAGAGGAGAAGGTGGCTCCTGTGCTGGGTGGGCAGGGGCACAATCTGGTGGAGTCCTGCTCTGTCCTGGCATCCGTCCCTGCCCCACATGACCTTGCCAACTCCTTCCCACCCTTAAAGCCCAGCTTGGGTGTCCTGGGGGCCTCCCTCCAGCCCCGTGGTGGGTCGGAATCCCCCAGGCGGCTTCCTGCTCTGCTGCAGGTGCCTCTTGTCACCCTTGTCTCAGGCCGCAAGCTCTGTAAGCCTCGTACAGCGAGTGCCGGGAGCCGAGCTAGTGGAGGGGTGGACGGCTGAGCCAGTGAGTGCGGGCCTCAAAGGCTGATGGCTCAGAAGCCCTGTCATCTGGAAATCCCCATTTGCCATGGGGTGCGGGGTGTTCCGGGGTGGTGAGCTGGCAGGGAGCACAGCACGGGCGGCTCTGAGGACTCCCCCCTCCCCGTGCCCGCAGCCTACACCCTGGCCCGCGTCTACGGCGTGGAGAGTGACCTCTCAGAAGTGGCTCGCCGGGGCTCAGGCAGCGCCTGCCGGAGCCTGTACGGGGGCTTTGTGGAGTGGCAGATGGGAGAGCAGACTGATGGGAAGGACAGCGTTGCCCGGCAAGTGGCCCCCGAGTCGCACTGGCCTGAACTCCGCGTCCTTATCCTGGTGGTGAGTGGGGTGGCGTGTAGCACCAGTCGGGTGGCTTCTGCTCCTAGTCAGGGCTGCCGCTGGGAACGGGAGGGAAGGCATCCCATCCACGCATTGCTTGGCTCCTGGGGTCCGTGGGGGCTGAAGCAACCACTGTTTGGCTGCGTGTTCAGGAAGTGCTCCTGTGTGGTGCCCCTGCTGTGGCTGGGAGGCCTCCGTGGTCACGCAGGAAGTACTGACTTCCACCCCCGCTGCCCGCATCAGCCAGGGAGGGCCGAGTGTCGGGAACTGCAGTCTCTGGGGCTGGTCTCCGCAGGGTGTAGCCCACGTTCTCTCTCCCCGTGCAGGTGAGCGCTGAGAAGAAGCTGACGGGCAGCACTGTGGGCATGCAGGCCAGCGTGAAGACCAGCCCCCTGCTGAGGGTGAGGCCGGGAGCAGGTGACCCTGGGGCCGTGGGGGTCACGCTTGTGCCCGGCTCTGCCCTCAGCCTCTTGCCAAGACCAGGTGGAGGAGCCAAACACAGAGACAGGGCTTGAGCTGGGCCTCCAAGCCCGGAGCCTTGCCTCGATCCCTGTGCTGTCGAGACCCCCAGTGGCTCCATGTTCACCCCGTGCCTTGCAGTTCCGGGCCGAGTCCGTGGTGCCCGCACGTATGGCGGAGATGACCCGCTGCATCCAGGAGCGAGACTTCCGGGGCTTCGCGCAGCTGACCATGCAGGACAGCAACCAGTTCCACGCCACCTGCCTCGACACCTTCCCGCCCATCTCCTACCTCAGCCCCATCTCCTGGCGCATCATCCACCTGGTGCACCGCTTCAACACCCACCACGGGGACACCAAGGTGACTCAGGCTGGGAGGGCAGCGGCTGGGCTGTAGCACGTGCCTAGCCGTGTGCTGCCGTGGAGGCGGTCCTGAGACCTGCGTGCACAGGGGTCTGTCTGAAAGCTCTGCCCTGCTGTGTGCCAGGCTCACCGACCATGTGGGTTCTTGGCTTGCTTGCCTCACAGCCCCACTGCCTTGTTCCTGGGTTCACAGGCAGAGGTGTCAAGTAACAGGCACTTGGGGCCACAGCTCCGCTCCAGTGTGGCCCTGAGGGCCCAGACTGAGCTCTTGGAGACCCCAGGGACCCCAGGCAGGCCAGAGGGTTCGGGGTACAAAGCCAGGCACCACGCACACAGCCAGGGTGACTGCCATGGGTTCCAGGTGGCGTACACCTTTGACGCGGGTCCCAATGCAGTGATCTTCACCCTGGAGGACACCGTGGCTGACTTTGTGGCTGCTGTAAGGCACACCTTTCCCCCGGGGTCCAACGGAGACACGTGAGTGTGGACCCCTCCCTTCCTCCTTTTTGGGAGATGGTGCCCAGAACATCCTTCCCGAAGGGACGGAGGCAGCTCAAGGCTGTGACACTGACGGCGTCCCACGGCAGGTGTCCATCCCCCTAAGTGTGGGACCCACACAGTGTGTCCCCATGGAGCCATCCCACAGCCCACGTCCACAAGGAAAAAAGCGAGGCCACGCACGCGTGTGTGAGCGACACCCAGGGTCTCCCACCTCCTGAGAGATGGCGTCCCCTGCAGCTCGGGAGCCTGCAGGCCTCTAGTCCTTAGAAGAGTGGCTTCTTAGAAAACACGCGTGCATTCCCAGGAGCACGTACACGTGTCTGACATTTGGAAGGAAAGGGTTCAAAGCCTCCGACTTCCTCCTCACTGAAATGAGTCAGAGCCAGTCCAGGCGGCCAGTGTCCCTTCCCTGCAGTTGGGTGTTCTTTCTGGGCTGGGGTCCAGCAGCTGCATCCTGGCACCGTGGAGCTCCCATGTACACCCTCCTCAGTTTGTAGCTCGGCCCCGCCTCCTTAGGCCACGGGCAGTTTCTTCCTCCCGTGGCTTTCATCGTCTCATTCTCAGTGTGAGGGGCGCCTCTCGCCGAAGGGTGTCTGGAAGCCTGTGGGGATGTGTGTCTGCCCTGGGTGGAGGCAATATTGACTTCTGATAATCTGGGGCCTGCCCCGTGAGACGATGGACTGAGACCCACATCCCAGGACTGCCTTCCTGGGCAGTGCCAGGCCCGTGCCCCTGCTCTGGGTGGGGCGTGCAAGTTTTCGCTGTTCTGCGGAACACCGTGACAAGCGCACCAGCTTGAACTGGGCACTTCCCTAAGCTGTTACCCCATGGGGCTGGGCAGCAGCCTCGGTCAGACACGGGCCCAGGCCTCTTGAAGGCCCCCGCAGAGCAGCCCCAGCCTGGGCATAGCTGTTTACCACATAACCTCAAACTTACTGTCTCAGGCCGGGCGTGGTGACTGACACCTGTAATCCCAGCACTTTGGGAGGCTGAGGCAGGCAGATAGATCACCTGAGGTCAGGAGTTCAAGACCAGCCTGGCCAATATGGTGAAACTCCGTCTCTACGAAAAATTCAAAAAGTAGCTGGGCATGGTGGTGGGCACCTGTAGTCCCAGCTGCTCCAGAGGCTGAGGCAGGAGAATTGCTTGAACCTGGGAGGTAGAGGTGGCAGCGAGCCGAGGTCACGCCACTGCACTCCAGCCTGGGCAACGGAGCGAGACTCCGTCTCGAGAGCATACGATCCCGCATCCCATGGTGTGGGGACATTCACTGGGTTGTGTAGCCACCTCCTTAACTTTTCCATCCCCTCTTAAAGAAACCTGTCCCCATAGCAGCCACCTACCGTCTCCCCTCCCTGGGCCCTGCCAGCCAGGAAAACCTTCCTGTCTCCGGCCTTGCCTGTTCTAGACGCTTAGAGAAATGCACATGTATACCATGCCCCTGCCTGCTTTTCCAGGTTTCTGAAGGGGCTGCAGGTGAGGCCGGCCCCTCTCCCCGCTGAGCTTAAGGCTGCGCTGGCCATGGAGCCGACTCCCGGTGGGATCAAGTACATCATTGCCACTCAGGTGAGGCCCAGTACCCTGTGGGGTTTCTTTTCCTGCCAGAGGGGCCCGCCCAGGCTCGGCCCGGCTCCCTGTCCCTACCGTGTTTCAGGCAGGAAGCCAGAATGCCTTTAGCTCTTGTGTTTCATTCATTTGCTCTCAAAGGAGGCTGCAGGCCACTGGTGAGGCTCAGAGCAGCAGGACTGGGCCAGGCTGGGGGTGGAGGGATAAGTCTAATACAGGCTCCCAGGGAGACAGGTGGGGAGTACCTGATACGGGTGCTGCTGGGGTCCCGGGGACAGCCTCTCTCCCTGGGGCTTCCCCCACCCCAACTAGCCCAGTAGACCAGGACTCCTGCTTTCTGACCTGCTCAGAGGGCCAAGCCCCCATCAGCGATCACGTCCACCCAAGCCGTTGCCTTTGCCATCCTCTCAAGGGCCGCGTGCACAGGGCTGTGTGGTCCTCTGTCCACCCAGTGACAGAGGCAGTGCCCCAGGCAG
Source organism: Aotus nancymaae (assembly GCF_030222135.1). Taxonomy (NCBI): domain Eukaryota; kingdom Metazoa; phylum Chordata; class Mammalia; order Primates; family Aotidae; genus Aotus; species Aotus nancymaae. The sequence continues at coordinate 1,465,864 of NW_026988510.1, forward strand.
AGGGCTCCCAGCTGGCAGGGGCAGCTGTGCCTGCAGGAGCTGGGTGTGGGTGTCACTCGGGTGTCGTAGCTTCTGACCAAGACCCACCGGAAGGGCGGGGCACACTGCTGCTCTCCTGTGTCCAGTCCCTACACATGCTGGGGCACAGGGCAGTGTGCTGCCATCGCCGGCGACCTGACATGGAGCTCTACCTCCAGGTGGGGCCAGGGCCTCAAATCCTGGACAACCCCTGCACCCACCTCCTGGGTCCTGACGGCCTGCCGAAGCCAGCTGCCTGACCGCTTCTGCAGGACCGCACGCCGCCTGGAGAAGGGGTGTCCTCGCCGGAGCTAGAAAGAGGGTGTGGTAGACTGGCTGGACCGCCGGGACTTGTGTATGGTGGCCTGGCTCCGGGTCCACGGGCAGCGTGCCGCGGGGCAGTGTGGGGAGACCTGCGGGTGCCGGATGTCAGAAGAGGTCCCCGCCGAGTGCCTCAGCTGCCCTGAGCTGCACCAGCACTTCGCCAAGATGGATGGGGTCGGGGCATGAAAGCTGGCAGAGCCGGGTGCGGCAGGGCTGAAGGGCTTTCTTACCGCGCTGCGGCCGTTCCCACTGCTCCAAGACGGGAGCTCGGCAGGGAGTTGGCATCCTCAGGGCCGGGGGTGGGGGTCACTGTGCTGCAGCCACCTCAGGCCTCAGGAAGCCACAAAGTATCTCGGCTGGTGGCTGCCCGCAGCGCCTCTTCAGAGACCCTGCCCAGGCCCAGGTGTGGCTGCAATGGTGGCAGGAGTGGGCACCAGCGCGGCCCTGGTGACTGTGGGAATAAACTGGCATTGCGGCCTCTGCCTCCTGCTGCTTTCCTTGTTTGTTCAGATTCAGTGAGGTCATCCTGTTTTCCTGTTTCCTAAACCAGCATTCCCGGGCTCCTGCTCTGAGTGGCCCTGGGACTTGCCAGGGAGTACAGGTGTGCCCTGTGAGGGCCTCGGGGAGCAGGCTGGGTAGAGGCATGGGAGGCTCCCCTCAAACCCCACACTGGCTCAGGTGGGACCCTCAGGCAGCCCCAGGCCTAAAGTCTTCCCATGGGCACTGGGTCCACTTCCCCCCACCTCCCACTTACCACCTCTGCTGCCCTTTCCCCACCCTTAACGCCAACCCCTGCCTCCCATCCCCAGGCCGGACATGACAGGACAGCTGTCACCGTGCACATCCTGTCCCCTCCCCCCGAGTCTCAGTCACAGTCGAGTGATGGTCAGGGGATGCCCGCAGTGTCGGACCCAGGCCACGCCTGTGCCGGCCTAGAGCCAGGGTGAAGAAATAGGGGCAGGGCCTCTGGCCGCCACGGGGAGGCCACCCTTGGCCCCGGTAGCATCAGGGTGCAGAGGTGGTCCTGGGCTGTAAGGGTGGCCCCCACCCCCCAAGGCTCTGGAGAGGCGGATCTGCTCAGGAAGCCGACCCTTCACACCTTTCTCTGCTATTCCTAGAAGGCTTGTTGACACAAGGCTGGGAAGTCCGCGCTGGGCAGGGGCACTAGTCAGGGCGGGAGAGCTGAAGCTGGGAAACGCACACTCCCCGCCTGGGCTGGGGCTGCCACGCAGGGCCCCTCCTGAGCCTGTCGCGTCTGGAGAGGGCGGGGGCAGAAGGTTCCGGGACAGCCCCGCACCCCACAGAGGCGGGTCTCCGCCCACCCGCGGTCACCTGGGGGGCTGGGGGCGGGGCCGGGGTGGGGCGGGGCTCGGCCGGGAGCGCAGGGGCGGCAGTGCGCGCCTAGCAGTGTCCCAGCCGGGTCCGCGCAGCCATGGGGCAGATCGAGTGGGCCATGTGGGCCAACGAGCAGGCGCTGGCGTCCGGCCTGAGTGAGTGCGCGGCAAGGGCGGTGGAGGCTGCAGCCTGGGGGTGTCCCAAGACCCCAGCCGGGGACCTCGGGCTACTTACCGGGCGGGGAGGTGGGGCACCAGGCGGGCTGGGCTGGGCTGGGGTGGGGTCAGGCCCGGAGGGTGCGGGGAACGAGGGCGGGACCTTCAGGCCGTGGGCTGGAAGGAGTTCCGAGACCCCGAACAGTCCGCTTGCAGACCCAGCGGAGCGGCGCCTCCTCCCCCATTCGCTTCCCTCCGTTCTCCGACTCCGCGAAGGAGGAAGTTGCAGCGCAGGGGAAGAGGCGGTTCAGCCCCGGTGGTTTCCGGGGTGACCGCCCCCCCCAGGCCCCCGAGTGGGGGCTCTGGCCTGGACATCGGGAGAAGCTCCCCTCCCCTCGGTAGCCAGCTGGGCTGGGGATCAGGCCCCCTGTACTTGGGGTGGGAAGGTGGGCTCTTCATGCCGTGGGGCTCAGCCCTCCTCATCTGGAGTCGGCCTGGGATTTCACAAGTCACGGACACCACCCAGTGACCGCCCTGCCCAGCCCAGTCCAGTCGCGCTTGGGGTGGGATGGCGCCCTGCTGCGCATTGCTCAGGCGTGCTGCTGAGGGCGGCAGACTCCATTCGGAAATGAACCCTCTCAGGACCAGGGTGGGTGAGAGTGGGCTCAGGTGGGGTCTAAGGCCAGAGGAATCATGGCAGCAGCTCCAGGAAGGACCCGCAGCAGGGGAGGAGTGCATGGGAAGGGCTGGGGGTGAGGAGGGGCCTGCTGCTGCCACTCCCCTGGGGCTCTGAGCACCCTCTGTTGTCTGGGGACTGAGGGAAGCAGAGACCGCAGGGTGGGAGGCCTGGAGCTCAGGGGCCTGCCAACTGTCTGCCCAGCAAAGTCACCACCCACTCAGAGTCAGCCACCAAGAACTCGGTGGGTCAGTTCAGACAGCTCTCCCCAGAGCCGCCCCATGGGACTGTCACCCTGCCTGCCCGTACTCCCTGCAGGAAGTAGAGGGACTGAGGCACCCAGCTGGGAGCCAGGAGACCTGGGCTCTAAGCCTGTCCTGTTCGGGCAGCTTCCCTGCTGAAACCAGCAGGGCTCCTGGCCCGAAGGGTAAGCACCGGATCAGACAGATTGGATGCCCTGCGCTGCCCACCCCAGCCTCCCTACCCCCTCCTCCAGCTGCTGGTTTCCTTTCTGCTCTAGATCTCCTGAGCATGCCCAGGGCCTTGGCACAAGCTGCTGCCTCTGCAGAGCCTCATAGCTGTCCCATTTATTTCTCAAATGGCACCTGCTTGGGGAGGCGTGGAGCCCCAGGAGGCAGCTGGCCCCGAGAGAGTGGGGCCCTTGACAGAGTCCCTGTACACAGCAGGTGCTCTATAAATGTGGCTGGGTGCCACAGTGTGTCCTCAGGCCTCCCTGGTGGCATCAGCAGCAGCCTTGCACCCTCTTTCGGAGGGCAGGCTCAGGACCGGGACAGTCCCCCAAAGATGCACGGACAACAGGCTGAGTGGACTCAAGGACACTGCCCTGCCTTCCTCCGACGCAACGGGCAAAGTCAGGGAGTTAATGTGTAGCTGGGCTCAAACCAAGGATAGGAAATCTTCAAGGATGACCACGGGGTGACAAAAACAATGGCTGGCAGGGTGAGGCGGCCACGCCTGTAATCCCAGCACTTTGCAAGGCTGAGGTGGGAACACTGCTTGAGCCCAGCGAGTTGATACTACAGTGAGCTGTGTTTGTGCCACTGCACTCCAGTCTGGGCAACAGCAAGATCCTGTCTAGAAAACAGTAAGCATGGCCAGGCACCACGGCTCATGCCTGTAATCCCAGCACTTTGGGAGGCCAAGGCAGGTGGATCACCTGATGTTAGGAGTTCAAGACTAGCCTGGCCAATATGGTGAAACCCCGTCTCTACTAAAAATACAAAAATTATCCAGGCGTGACGGTGCGCGCCTGTAATCCCAGCTACTCGGGAGGCTGAGGCAGGAGAATTGCTGGAACCCAGGAGGCGAAGGTTGCGGTGAGCCGAGATCGTGCCACTGTACTCCAGCCTGGGTGACAGAGTGAGACTCTGTCTTAAAAAAAAAAACAAAAAAAAACAGTAAGAGGGAGCATGGGACAATAACCAGAAGAAAGGTGCAGAAATAGCCCTATCAGTTCGAAACCGAAATTAAGGCCAACAGCTGACGGGTTTGCAGGAACTCTGTGTCAGGGACACTCCAAGATGCAGAAACCACACTCGGCATATAGGCTTTCACGCATCAAACAAAGACTCACGGTGACAAGCGTGTCCATTCGGGGGTCCCAGAGCCCAGGAACACAGGCCCACCGGTGTCTGCAGGTCGGGCCGTCCCTTGGCCGCTCCTGGACCTCGGAGCCCAGGGACATCTCACACCCCACTCTGCCAGGCCGTGCACCACCAGCTCTGCTCTTCACCAGTGCGGGGGGCTGCCTCCTGGGGTGTCCCCGACCCTGTCACTGTGCTGTGGGCATCTGTAAGGACAAACACATGGACTGCAGGGGACAGTTCTTGGTGGCCTGGTGGCCCATGGTAGAGAAAGGGGGTGGCCCAGGCCCCCGGGACGGGAGCCCCTCAGTGCCTGACCCACTTCTCCCCACAGTCCTCATCACAGGGGGCATTGTGGCCACTGCCGGGCGCTTCACCCAGTGGTACTTTGGAGCCTACTCCATGTATCCTTCCACCCGAGGCAGGGGTGGGCAGGGAACGCCCAGGGCAGAGCCGGGGAGCCACTTCACAGGGAGCGCTTCGCCTCCGCTCCCCAGCACCACAGCCAGGCTGGGAGACAGGGCAGGCTGTCCAGGGGCTGGGCAGCCCAGGCCGCATCAGCCAGGCCGCTCGCCTGGGCCATGTGGTGGTCAGCAGCAGACCTGCCAGCCTGAGTCCTGGCGAGGGGTGGGCGGGTGGTGCCCCCTGAGGGCCAGGGCCAGCACTGGGGCCTCCCTTGGACTGCTGGGATCCCCATCCATCATCCGCCTTGGCCAGCCCCTCCACCTCCTCTGCCCCATCTCAGCCCTGCTGCCCTGCCAGACCTCCCAACAAGGAGCAGTGGGCAGGGTGGTATGAGGGCAGGTGTGGGCCAGCCTCAGGTGCCCGGACCTGTTGGCACCTCCCGTGGCTGTTTGCTGCTCTGTGACCTCAGGCAGTGGCTGCCTCCCCCCACTTTTTTTTGAGACAGGGTCTCGCTCTGTCCCCTAGGCTGGAGTGCATCGGTGCCATCACGACGCATGGCAGCCTCCACCTGGGCTCAGGCAATCCTCTCACCTCGGCCTCTGCAGTGTCCGGGACCACAGGCGCATGCCACCACACCTGGCTAATTTTTAAATTTTTTGTAGAGATGGGGTCTCACTATGTTGTCCAGGCTGGTCTCAAACTCCTGGGCTCCAGTAATTCTCCCGCCTCAGCCTCCCACAGTGCTGGGATTCCAGGCGTGAGCCGCCGTGCCTGGCCCGTCTCCGTGCTGTCTTAGTAAAGGGGGCTCACTGTGTGGCCCCTCAGGCTGAGCTGGGCTGTTCCTTAACCACATGGCTTCAGTGTGGCGGGCGTGTTTGTCTGCCTGCTGGAGTACCCCCGTGGAAAGAGGAAGAAGGGTTCCACCATGGAGCGCTGGTGAGTCACCTCCTGCACGCTCTGGGGTCTGGCCCAGGGCTGTGGGGCCCAGGCAGGGCCCACAGGGTCGGGTGTGTGAAGTCTGGTTCCTCGCTCGGAGGCTCTGGAACCAACCCTTCGGTCCTTGTGGGCAAACCAAGGCCCGTGCCTGCCTGGCACGTTTCCTGGGAGGAAAGAGGCCCGGGTGCCCTGGAGCGGTCCTGAGTGGGAGAGGCCCACCTCACTGTCCCGTCCTCCCTCCCACAGTGGGCAGAAGTATATGACCGCCGTGGTGAAGCTGTTCGGGCCCCTCACCAGGAATTATTACATCCGGGCCGTCCTGCACCTCCTGTGAGGCCCACCCCTCACTCCCTCTGGGGCTCGGGACGGTTTGGAGCAGACCCTCCCCACTGTCCCACCTGCCAGGCTGCCTGGACTGGAGCCACCGCCACTTACCTGGACATTTTTCTAAACCAAAATTCGGGTCCCCAGGTCTGGCAGGGCCCCTGGGATTCCTAAGGATCCTCCCCAGACCTGAGCAGCTCCAATCACAGCAGCATGGGCTGGGGCCCACAGGCCCTGCTGGGTGGTCTTGCCTGGGCTTCCTGGTGGAAGGTCCCACGCTGTGTGTCTGGTGGTCGCTGCCGGCCAAGGCCGGGACACCTGTGTGTGGCTGCCCTGCAGCTGTGAGGGCTTCCTCCCAGCAAGTGTGCAGAGCCGCTCATGTCCCCATCAAGGCTGAGAACACCCAGGACCCAAACAAGCCCCTGACTCCGCACATCCCCTTGGTCTGCCGTCTGTCTTGTCCTGAGACCTTGGGGCCTCGGCCCCCATACCTGGGGCTCTGTTCCTCTTTCTGAGTGCCCTTCTGTGTCCCTGCCTCCCACCCACCGCCCCCGCAGGCTGTCGGTGCCTGCCGGCTTCCTGCTGGCTACCATCCTCGGGACCGCCTGCCTGGCCATCGCCAGCGGCATCTACCTGCTGGTGAGTAGTGCTCCCTGAGGTCGGCTCCCGCCACCCCCAGCCCCAGCCCTTGCCCTGACACCCTCAGACACGCATGGCCCTTGAAGCCGGCTCTGCAGGCTGAGCTAGCCTGGAAGCAAGCGTGAGCCGGGGCGTGAGCTGACAGCATGGCGGGACATGACCGCCACAACAGTTGCTCTGTGTCTGGTCATTTCTCTGCTCATTAACCCGAAACACAGCCCTGGGAGGGGTTCTGGGGTCCCCGCTTTACAGACAAAGACGCGGAGGCTCAGAGAGGTGCTAGAGCTGGCCTGGAGTCACACCGCCGCTGAGGGCCCTGCGTGGGCTTGGGGCCACGTATCAGGCTTTTCTCACCTGAACCCTGTCTGAGCTGATTCGTGGGCGGTGCCAGGACGCACGCCGTCACGCAGACATTTTTTAAACTGCAGACACCTGGGTTTGATTTGTGAAACCAGCACGCTGTTAGAAGGCTGCTCATGGGATACGGTGGTCCTTCTAAGAGTGTAGGGATGGGCGGGAGGACAGGGTGCAGCCAGGGCAGGCCTCGGGTGCAGTGCCCCTGCCTGCCCTGGGCTCTGGAGCAGATGGCTGCAGGCCGCCCCTCACTGCGGGGCCTGTGAGTGGACAGAGCCCTTGGATTTTGCTCATTCATTTCCTTTTGTCACCAGTGCCAAGTTCCTCCTGTCCTCAGAGGGAACTGCTTCCCCTGGGTGTGCACCTTCTAGTGTGTGTGCAGGATTCTGTGTATGCCTTCCGCGTATAATGTGAAATAGTTTTCCTACTGTATCTTTTATGGGATAGGAGATGGGCAGCACACACGCCCAGGAGTCTGTGTTTTTAGTAAGCCAGTGAATCCCTGTTCTTCAGTCTCTCCCCAAACCCCCATGTGCAGAAATGCCTGGGCACCCTTGGGGGGCTGCTGACCAGGGTGGGTGAGTGGGTGGCGCCCACCAGACAGAGCAGGGCCTTCCGCTCTTCTGGGCCACCTTCCTGCTGGACCTCGGGCCTGCCTCCCTGCCCCCCTGCCCCCCATGCCCTGGGCGCCTTGGGAGAATTTGGGTGCTGGAATTTGCATCTGGGAGTGGCCACCAGGGGGCTCTTCCAGAAGCCTAGGGGTTCCGCCGCGCTCCTGGCGTGAAGCAATAGCTTGGGTTGATGTCAGGCCGACCCAGGTCCTGGCTGTGTGTCCTCGGGCGCGTCACTTAACCTCTCTGAGCGGCACTGGCACCGTCCCGCCTGGGATTCAGACTGAAGCCTGTCCGGGACCCCTGGCGGGGTGGGCCTCCAGGGAGGGAGGGAGGGAGGGCGCTGGGCGCGGCCCAACCCCTCAGTGCCCCGCAGGCGGCCGTGCGCGGCGAGCAGTGGACGCCCATCGAGCCCAAGCCCCGGGAGCGACCGCAGGTCGGAGGCACCATCAAGCAGCCGCCCAGCAACCCCCCGCCGCGGCCTCCGGCCGAGGCCCGCAAGAAGCCCAGCGAGGAGGCGGCGGCGGCGGAGGGCCCCTCGGCGGGCCCCCAGACCAACCCCATCCCGGTGACCGACGAGATCGTGTGACCGCGCCCCGGACCTGCCCGTTCTCCCCGCGCGCCCGCCAGGGGGCGCCCGCCCGCAATAAACGCAGCGAAGCCCGGAGCGTCTGAGCCTGTGTGGGCGGGGCCGGTGGGCGGGGCCAGGCTGCCTCGGTCCCGCGGGCACTCCCTTTCCTGCCCGGCGGGACTCCGTGCCGCGTTCCATTTTCATTAGCATCAGCATCGCCTTCCTTCCCAGCAGCACACGAAATCCCGGGGTGCCGTGTAGTCCACGACCTACGGTACCTGGATTCCAGGTGTGTGCCTCCCTAGAAAGGTCGTCCCGGGCCTGCAGGAGGCCGTGAGTCCTCTCTCGACAGTCTCCCAGGCCCCGCAGCCCATCCGCATCTCTGGACACACTCAACGCCACCTTAAGGGGGTTGGATTCCAGAGGAGGCCGCTGGCTTTGAGTGAAGCGGGAACAGGGCGGGAGCCTCTTTTCTGTAGAAGGCGGGGTGAGGCTGGTGGCACATGCGCCCTTGTTTGCCCCCACATTGATGTTGGGGGCCCTCCAGCTGCCCGGGGCACTCAGGCCACTCCCGCCCGTCGCTCGTGCTGTGGCTGTGGCTGGCTGCACACAATCCTGCCCCGCCTACTGATCTCACCACCTCCCCAGCCGGGTGCCCCCAAAGCTTTGCCAGGCATCAGCCATCCCCCCACCCCTGGGCTCTCCGAGGCACCCACTCCCCCGAGGTCGGAGAAGCCCTTGCCTCCTGCTTCCCAGCAACTCACACTTCAGAGCCAGGGTCCTCTCCTGTTCCCAACTCACCCCCCAGCAGCCTGCACTCAGCACCATACAGACGTCCCAACCCAGCCTCGCCGCAGTGAGCCGTCCCCCCAGGTCAGCAAGCTTCAGGTCACCCTTGACGCCCCCACACCCCCACATCCGTCCTGGCCCAAGTCCAGACCCCAGGCCCATGGGCCATCCCCACCCATGTCACCTGCTGCCCTCATCCGCTCTGCCCTCACCTCCTGAAATCATCCTGCTGCTGCTGCTGTTCAAACCCAAAGCCTCACCCCGTGCCTCCAGCTCAATCCACGGCCTCAGAACCCACAGGCTCAGCTGATAGTCACAAGCTTCTCAGGGCCCCAGGGCAGACATGAGCTGCACCCCCAGCGCCCTACCCTGCCCCCATGGTCCCTCACTCTGCCCATCTGGTGTCGGCCACACTGGGCACTCGGACCCTTGGACACGCCCAGCATGCGTCTTCTCAGGCCCTTCCTGCCACCTGGTTCCGCCCTCCTCCCCTTCAGGTCTCCAGACCTCCCTGGCCCCCTGCTTGGAACTGCAGCCTCCCCCAGAGCCTCTGTCCTGGACTCATTCGCAGACTAAATACCACTTGCTTCATCAGTCACCGTCGGGGTAGGAGGGGTTTTGTCCCTTTCGTTCTCACCCTGTTCCCAGTGCCAGGCACTCAGTAGAAACTCAATATGGCTGGGCACAGGGGCTCACGCCTGTAATCCCAGCACTGTGGGAGGCTGAGGCAGGAGGATCATGTGAGCTTGGGAGTTCAAGACCAGTCTGGCCCACATGGTGAAGCCCCGTCTCTACTAAAAATACAAAAGTTAGTTGGGTGTGGTGGCGCACACCTGTACTGGGCGGGTGAGATGAGAGAATCACTTGAACCCAGAGCCGGGGTTGCAGTGAGCTGAAGTCACACCACTGTACTCCTGCCTGGGCAACAGAGTGAGACCCTGTCTCAAAAAATGAAAGAAACTCAATACATGTGTTGAATGAAAATTTCACCTCCTGGACAAAGGCCACCACCTCCAGGAAGTCTTCCCTGAGGCCTCCTCCTCTGGGGGCCTGAATGGAGTCCTTGTTCTTTTGTGCAACTCCCCTGCCCCCATCCCCAGGCCCCTGCACACAGTAGGTGGGTGAGCCGGGGGTCAGGCAGGGGAGAGGCTGACAACTGCCCAGTGGCCCAATGGCAATGTCAGCACTCAGGGCTGGGGGCCTAGAGACTGAGGCCTGAGACTGCCACAGGCCTGGGCCCTGTTTCCATGACTGAGGCTGCTCACTCTGGGACCCTGTAACTAAAATCTCCAACAGAGGGCCTGGCACGCGGTGCTCACGCCTATAATCCCAGCACTTTGGGAGGCCGAGGCAGGTGGATCGCAAGGTCAGGAGTTCAAGACCAGCCTGGCCAAGTTGTTGAAACCCCATCTCTACTAAAAATACAAAAATTCCTGTAATCCCAGCACTTTGGGAGGCCGAGGCGGGTGGATCACGAGGTCAAGAGATCGAGACCATCCTGGTCAACATGGTGAAACCCCGTCTCTACTAAAAATACAAAAAATTAGCTGGCCATGGTGGCGCGTGCCTGTAATCCCAGCTACTCGGGAAGCTGAGGCAGGAGAATTGCCTGAACCCAGGAGTTGGAGGTTGCGATGAGCCGAGATGGCGCCATTGCACTCCAGCCTGGGTAACAAGAGCGAAACTCTGTCTCAAAAAAAAAAAAAAAAAGTCTCCAACAGACCCTGGGCCCTGCGCGGCTGGTTCTCCCTCAGGGAGGGTGTGTTGGCTTTGGCTGTAGAACACCAGGAAGCCTTGGGCCCATGGCCTTGGGCTCTGGAGCCAACAGCGCTGGCAGCTCATCCTCAGAGACTCTTGCTGTGGGGGCCGAGATGGTCATTACAAAGGATGGGGCTCAAGGCTTGGCTTGGGGGAAGGAGGCTCATCCCGGTTCCTGGAGTATCCTCGGGAGACAATGCGTGGGCAGAGCAGGGACACCTGAGCTCCACCGTGTTAACGCTCAGTCCCACCTGCATGCACCGCTCGCTGCTGCAGAGGCCTTTCTGGAAGAATGCCCCAGTATTGGGTCAGTGGCTGGCCTGGGCCAGGGTAGGCAGGAGAATGTCCCACTGAATGTGGGCCTCTGAGGATGTGTTCATCAGTTTAATAATACATGTACCCTTAAATAATTGTTTAAGAAACAGAGGTATTTCCAGGGAGGTTGGGAAGAGGGAGCCGGGGGGCCTGAGGCCAGTGGTGGGTGAGGGAAGCCCGGGGGGTGGGGCCACGGTACAGGCAGCCATGAGACAGCTTTTCTGTGGCTGTGGTTTTAAGGGCCGGAAGAGGCGCTGAGCTCCTTCTAGTTCCAAGCACTGAGGCTGGAGATGGGGAGAATGGTGGGGGCCACCCTCCAGACCCGGAGGATGCCCGCGTCCCTGAGAGCTCTGTCCCTGCCTAGGACCCCAAGGGCAGTGTGGGGGGAGCACAGCGTCCCCCGCAGGCCCAGGGTATAAATAATAAATACACATAAATAGGGGTGCCCTCTGGGGAGCCCACGTGTCCAGTCTGGGGGCTCCACGGCCTGGGCGGTCACACTGACCGAGGAAGCACGCAGGTGCAGCCGACGGGCACGCGGATGAACTCGGCGTGGAAGGCAAAGGCCCCGGGGGTGGGGGGCCCCACACCGTGGATGGAGCATGGCTGGCGGCGCAGCACCAGCAGGCTCTGGAGAAGGTGCACGGAGTTGAGCGCGGCCGTCTCTCGGCCCGTCCGTGCGTCGATGCAGCCTCCGCACAGGCACTCGGCGAAGGCCAGCTTCTGCGGGTAGCGGTCCCCGTCCGTGTCCACGCTGTGGGATTGGGGACACAGTGAGTCTCCGGCCCTACCCTCACCTCCTCAGCCCCCTCTCCCCTCAGGGCCGCTCCCTGTGTGCTCTGGACGGGACCCGAGGCAGTGAGGGCCGAGCCACACGGGTCGGGGGGGCTTGGCGTGCAGTCCGGCGCATACGTGGTGGTGACCCATGTCTTCCCAGGGCCCTCCAACAGCACACCACAGAGGCTGGAGGCCTCCAGGAGCCTCTCTCCCACTTCATCGCCCAGCCCCACTTCCGCAGGAGCTCAGGTCGGGGGGCCCAGAATTTTCCCAGGGGACCCTGGCCACCAAGGACAGTGGCAGGCAGAGGACGGCGGAAAGCAGCAGGGCTGGAGGGATGAGCTTGGGTGGCCACGCCCACTTGACAGGTGAGAACCACCGAGATGCAGAGAGCTCTCCAGGCAGCCAGGGCCCCGCGCCACAGCAGGACCCTCAGGCCCTCACCGGTATCTCCAGGGTGAGATGGAGCGCTGGTGGGTGTCTGCCTCCAACAGCTCCTCTGGACGCAGCACCGGGCACTGGGTCGCAGCCGAGGACCCCTCATACTTCCTCCTGTGGCCTGCTGCCTCCAGGCTGGACACCAGAGCTACAGGCAAAGCCTGCCCCCACTTGGCACCTCGAGCCAGCAGGTGTGGAGGGGCCTGGCCAAGGGGCAGCTCCTCGGCCGAGTAGCAGCGTGGGGTCCCATGAGTGTGGAGGTGCCCCCTGAGGGAGGGGTTGTGGTGGGCCAGGCATGTGTGCAGCCAGGTCAGAAACAGGAGGCCAGGGAGGAGCTGGGGAAACAGGCAGGTGGGTGGTTAGGCGTGCCCAGGGCAGGGGTACCTCACTTCCACCCCAGCTTTCCTTGTTCCCCAGGGAAAGATGGGGTACAGCCCTCCCTCTGTAGAGGGGGAAACTGAAGCCCAGAGAGGCTAGCCCTTCAGCCCAAGACACCCAGGCCAGAGCTCTGAGGAGCCGGGTGCAGCTGCCGCCCCCACCCCCAGCTTTAGGGGTTTCCTAGACCCCATCCCAACATCCCCATCCCAGGGCTCAGCTGCTTCCAGCCCAGGCTGCGCCACCCAAGTGGCATCCCTACAAGTGGTGCGTGGAGGGGCAACAGGCTCACCGTCATGGTGGTGGCAGCGGGACGGGCTGGGCTTGGCGGCAATCCCACAGGTGCACCTGACCGCGCACCTGGCAGCGGCCGCTCTTATACCTGAGGCCGGCCACACCTGGGGGAAATTCCGGCACCACTTCCTCCTCGGGAAGTGCCCAGCTGGAGCATTTCCTCCTCCAGTCCCCACAGTCCCAGCTGCGGCATCAGGACACAACGTGTGTGCGAGGAGCCCCTCGGAGCTCCGCCCTGTTACTCCCCTCCCCGAGAGAGACTGCCCAGCCTGTGCCGCCTTGTCTGACATTCTCAAACCTTTTGTTTTTTTGAGACGGAGTCTCATTCTGTCACCCAGGCTGGAGTGCAGTGGCGCAATCTTGACTCACTGCAACCTCTGCCTCCCGGGTTCAAGCGATTCTCCTGCCTCAGCCTCCTGTGACTACAGGTGTGTGCCACCAAGCCCAGCTAATTTTTTTTGTGTTTTTAGTAGATACAGGGTTTCACCATGTTAGCCAGGATGGTCTTGATCTCCTGACTTCATGATCCACCCACCTCGGCCTCCCCAAGTGCTGGGATTACAGGCGTGAGCCACCGCGCCCGGCCTGGAACCTCCTCTAAGAGGGTTTCTGCTTGCGTCTCCGATGTCAGCACCCGGCTGATTCGTGTTTTGCATTTGGACGTGACGGTGACGGGGGCTTCTGCACCCTCTGCAGTTTTCCTCTGTCCTCTGCTAGGGGGTCGAGGGTGGTTCAGTGTTTTGGCTGAGATGACCAAGATTGGGTGGGCCCACCTGCCCCCTTCCCCCAGCAGGGAGAGGTCCCTGAGGAGACTGGGGAGGCGGCCTGGTCTTCACGTCTCTGTTGGGCTTCTGTGGTTTCATTGGGAATAAAAAGTCTCAGCTGGAGGTGTGAGGACTCTGGGAACTGAGGAGCCGTGCATACAGGAAGCTTTTTGTCAGCGGGGCCAGGAGCCGCCCTTGGCCCCTTCAATCAGTGAGGCTGGCTGGGGCGGGGGCGCCAGACGTGCCTTTGTTTCCCTGGAAAGGGGACAGCTGGGGCCAGATCTCAGGAAGTTTTGAATGCTGGGGGTTTGATGTCGTCTGAGGAGTGTTCCCCTGGGGTCCCCAGAGCCCCTGAAGGTGTGGGGATCTGTCTGCTGTGGTCCCCTCAGCTGCGGGGTGAGGGGGAGACGGAGGGTACTCGTGTGCCCCCAGCCTTTCCTCTCCTGCCATGGTGCAGATACGCTCCACAGAGGCATCCTCTAAGCGTGAAACCTCAGTCTCTCTGAACACAAAAGCCCGCAAGTGGGGAGGGCTGAGGCGGCACTGGGACCCCTCTCTGTGGCAGGAGAAGGACCCCTGGGCCTTTGGGGGTGAAGGAGGCCATGCCCCAGGGCTCACGGTCTGGGAAGAATCAAAGACAGACTGCTGGAGTCCCTGGGACTGCTCCTTGTACAGCGCCCCTGCCCGCCCACCCTCTGCTTGCATACCTCCTATGACGGGAGCTCACTATCTGCTGGTTTTCTAGGGTCAGCTGTGCTAACCATGTACCACAGACAGTGGGGGGTGAATGGCGGAAGTTTATTCCACAAGGCTCTGGAGCCAGGGGTCTGATATCAAGGTGTGTGCAGGCTGGGTCCTCAGCGCCTGCCGGCTGGAGGCTAACAAGCACTCTTACTGTTGAGACAGGTTGGAGGCAGTGGCATGTGGGGGGGAAGAAAAACTCAAGACCCCTCAACCTCTGCATGCCAAGCACAGCCCCGGGGAGGGGGCTGGGCCCCTCCCTGGCTCTGGCGTCTTCAGGGGCCTCGCCTGGGCTGAGACCTTTGAAGCAGCCCCTGGGCCCTTCTCCTGCCACAGAGGTGGGCCCAGGGAAGCCTCTTGGGAAACATCCCGAGGGGCCTGCAGCTGGGGCCCAAGATGTTTTGTGCAAACCCTGACAAGTTACCACGCTCAGCCTGGCCAGGCCTGGTCTCCCCAGCGCTTGGTGCTTCTGCCCAACCTGCCCAGATGTGGTTTGGGGTTCAGGCTGCAGGGCTTGCCAGATGGGGGATCTTGAGGAGGGAGGGTTGGAACTCCTGCGGGTTGGGGGAAGCACAAGTTGATGTCAGTCCTTGTCCTCTGCTGGGAGCCCTTGTGCAGTGCGAGACCTGCTCAACCATACCCAAAAAAGACGAAGCGGGAGGGGAGGAGCCAGTGGGAATGGAGGAAGAGGCCAGGAGAAGAGGGGGACAGGGAGACGCCCTCCACCTCGGCCTGCTACCCTCGCTCCCATTCCCAGGTGGAGCTGGTGAACCTCCCTCCTGGCATGGGGCACAGGTCTGTACCACATGGCCACACACTGTTCCCTGGGGTAGGACCCGGTCTGCCTGAGGAGGTAAATGGCTGGGTGGATAAGTGTGGCAGGAGGGATCCAGTGGGTGGGGGCGGAGGGAGGGAATGAGTGAGCAGAGGGAGAGGAGCGCCCGGGCACAGGAGCGTCCCCCCTGTCCCCAGACCCTCGGCTGCAGTCCCCCATCCTACGCCGTGCCCAGGGAGTAAGGAAGGCAGACCCCCAGTGGACTCGCTCCAGCCAGCCTTCCTCCTCTGACCTGGGCAGCCTTCTTCCCAGCGGCCGTCGCCCCAACCACGCTCTGCTCTGGCTCTGAGGTGGGATGGCCGGACCATGGGGCATGGGCTGCACCATGAGACGGCCCCAGAGACCCGTCTCCCCACCTTCTGCCGGCTCCCAGCGCTGTCCTGGGGGTTGGAGGGCCTGGAAGCCACGCCTAGGGGACTGGAGGGACCTGCAGGCTGGGTGGGGCAAGGGGGTCCTGTGGGCGCAGAGGACGGGAAGACCCAGGGCGGCCGGTGCTCCTGCAGGTGGCTGAGGCAAGGGCAGAAATACCGGGTTGGGCAAGACTGGAAAAGTGGCAGCAGGAAGGCTGGAGGGCGGCCCAGAGGTGGAGACCCAGACAGGCCGGCTCTCGAACCACATCCCGGCCCGCCCCCAGCAGACCACGCCCCAGGACCCTAGTCAGGCTATGCAGATCGAGGGGCCTCAGACAATCGCAGAGCCAGAGCCGGGCGGGTCAGAGGCAGCTGAGACCCCAGGACCCGCAGCGACGGAGATGCCCTCTAGATGCAGGCAAGGAGGGACCCACAGCCGGGAGCCCTTTAGCTGCCCTGAGGGGCGGGCGGGAGGAGGGGTGAGGTGGGGGGGCAGGGGCACCGGGCAGAGAGGAAGCAGCCAGGCTCTGTAGGGCCTTCCCCGAACATCAGGGTGCAGGTGCACAGCAGGTGACACACAGCCAGCTCCTACAACACAGGTGTGTCCAGCCGGGTAGGCAGGGTGGGGGCACTGCTGGCCCAGCGGGGGTGCAAAATCATCTTGGCTGGGACAGCAGAGGGCCCCTCCCTGTGGCACGGCCACCCTCCCCATGGGTTTTCCCCAGCAGGAGTGGCCTCATGGGCCTCAGCCTCCCCGCCACCCCTGACGTGTGTGGGCCCCTCTAGGGCCGCCGCCTGTCTACATCCTCCTGCCCATCCAAAGCCCCGCCAAACAGGTGGGTGGGAGTGTGGCTGTGGAGGAGGGGCTGCGGGCAGAGGCCCTGGGGCACCCCCGGGAGGGGCTGGAGGGCAGGTGCCATCGTTGCTAGAACCCCACACAGGCTTTCTAGGCACTGCGTGGGGAGCGAGGATGTCCCTGGAGGGCGTGGACGCCCGAGGATGCCCATCACACAGCAAGGCTGTCCTTCCCAGCGGCCTGGCAGAACGTCCTCTCCACTAGACCCCATGGGGGCAGAGTCCCCTCCTGGAACAGGCCCCTCTGTACTGGCGTCCAAGAGCTCCGGAGCTCAGGTTCTGCTGCCACCTGCTGCGAGTTGAAACCCAGCTCGACTCAGGTGCCCAGGGCTGTGGCCGGAGGCTGACCGGCCGCAGAGGGGCCTCGCCTGGTCCCAGTCCACATGGGGGCTGTGGTGGGCTCGCCTGTCCACTCCTGGACTTCAGAGATGCAGTCACTGCAGGTGCTAGCTCGAGGGGCCCCACACTGGGGGCAGAGTGCATTTCCTGGCCTCCAGCCCTGGTGGTGCAGCCCACAGAAGACAGGCTGGTACCGAGGGTGGCCTGGCCTCCAGCTCTGTGGCCTTGAAGGCCACCCTTTTCAGAGAATGGGAATTCCCTTTGCACCTGGCTTTGACCTGATAGCAAATCGGGTAAGCCTCAAAAAATTGCCCCAGCACAGGCTCCAGGCCGCCGGGCCACAATGAATTGCGTGGCCTGCGATGTGGGAGGGACGTGGACGTTACATGGGAAGGTCCCCTCAGGAGCACACAGGCGGTCTGCAGCATTCGCTCACCTGCAGCTCCTCTGCCCACGCTCGAATTGCCATTTAATCCAAGAGAAGAGCGGCTGGGACGCAGGTCACGCCGGGAACAGAACGGCAGGTGGCTGCCTCCCTGGGGCTCAGCTTGCGGCCCTGGGGGAGGGAGGGAGCTCGCTCTCGGGGCCTTTGTCCTGAGCCTTGTGTCAGGCAGCAGATGAGGGACACGGGTGGGTGGCAGGCCTGGGCGCCACCGTGGCTACTTGAATCTGATTAAAGGAGGCCTTGGAGTGTGCTTGGGAGGCCTCTGCCGGGGCACAGGCCCGTGGCTCTCAAGGTGGAGAGCAGGGAGCAGCAGTGGGGGTCCTGGGGGCTCTGCCTGTGGCTCCTGCTGTGGAACGGGGCATCACACCGGGGGCTGGCAGCTGGCCCTGAACTCTCGGCCTCCAGCACCATGGCCCGTGCAGGGAAGGTGCCTCCACCTCACGGACCAAGGAAGCCCCAGCACAGCCCAGGGGGAGCAGCATGGGTGCCAGCCCAGCCCCACAAATGGGGAAACTGAGGCACCGTGCCCACCCCCCCCCCACCTCCCGGTTGGGTCTGAAGGCCGGACCTGACTGGGGCAGGTGGTGGGGGATGCGCGTGGCTCCCGCGCGCCAGGCCGAGTGCAGTGTGCAGCAGCGGCAGCCCCGGCTGCGCATGGGCAGAGGGCACACACACCACGAGGGCGAGGACAGCTGCTTATCAAAATATTTTATTTTAGGAGACCCCTCAAAAAAAGACCCTCCACATTAGACAGACGCCCCAACAATACCCTTGGTCTTTTTTTGGTCTTTTCTGTATTTTTTCCTTTTTAAATCAACTAAAACAATTTGATGCTTAAAATAAAAGACAGGAAGTATTTCCTGATCAGACTTTAGTCGAGAATATATATATATTTTTGATCCGGGGGCGGGTGAGGAGGAGGAGGTACCACCAGTGGCTCACGAGCTGTTCCGTTCCTCGGCTCAGGAAGGGGCCTGGCTGCCTGGACCCAGAGTGGGGGCTCCTGGGCCTGAGCGGGGCCAGGGAAGAAGACGGTGGAGGAGGAAGAGACGGCGGGGCTGGCGGCTGGGGCTTGTCATTTACATGAGAACCGTGCCGGTCACTGGCGCTGTCGGTGTCTGTCTGTCCGGCGGGACTTCTGCTCTGAGGAGGGAGGCTGGGATTCAGCGGCATCATTTCCTCTGTGGCTTCTTTTCCAGCTGAGAAACTTTTTTTTTCTTTTTAACTTTTTAAAAAGAATCACAGCCAAAATAAGATATTAACTGCAAAATCCAAAACGGCTGCGCTTACCCTATGTATAAAAACACGTCCAGCCCGGTCGGGGCACGGCCTACGCTTTCCCGGGGATCTTGGCCCGCTTGCGCGCGATAGCGTCCTCCACGGCCTTCAGCTGCTTCAGCAGCTCCTCCCGCCGGGACAGCGTGCTGGCCTTCCCTGATTTGGTGCTGGCGGCGGTGCCTGGATCCGAGGCTTTGCCAGGCACGCTGGTGACCTTGCTGGAACTCTTAGACTGGGGTGACAGCTGGCGCTTCCTGGAAGCGGGTGGGGAAGACCGTGAGCCTTGTCTGCAGGTGGACAGGGCAGCGAGGTTGTCCTCCCTGTGGCCACCAAGACAGGCAGGGGCTGATGCTGCCACAGGCAGGCCTGGTCCTAGCCACCGGCTCCCGGCCTTTGTGGACCAGAGACTGGGAGGGGCCTGGGCTGGCCCCGCACAACCTCCTGCTCTTCTTCCCAGCTCTGTGCCCAGGGCACTCTGCCCGAGGGCACTGGGAGCAGAGGGCAGTCTCGACCAGGGCAGGAGTGTGTTTGTGGGAATGGAGCTGCCCTCCCCTGCCCCTCACCCTGTCTGCCCAGCAGAAGCTGGAGTGTGCCCCCTCCAGCCTGGGCTGCCCTCTTGCCTTCTGAACTAAGCAGAGCCTTGGGCCTCGTCCCCCCGGTGTGCCCAGGGCACATGCTGGGGTGGGACTCACCTGTCAGATGGGGCTGCAGGGGCTTTGGAGTTCTGGCCTCTCTGCCGCTCTGGCTTCGGGGAGCCCAGTCTCCCACCTGACTTCCGGTCCCGAGAACCTGTGTGATAGGTACAGAGTGAGACCACCTTCCTGGTTTACAGGGGATGCCAGGGACCCACTTCTAAAGCCTGAGGCTGCTCAGTTCACATCCTTCATTTTTATAAAGAGATGAAAAAGGCAAGAGCCAAGCAGAAGAGAAGAGAGATGTGGGCACCAGGGCATCGGGAAACGAGGCTGAGGCCAAACCTGGGCTCCAGGTTCCACCGAGCAGCCACTATCTGGCAGAAAGACAAAACTCCTTCCTAGCTCTGAAGAAACTGATCACGTGGGTCTTCAAATATGGAACAAGAAGACAGACTGGCAGTAAAGAAATACGAGCAAAGCCGAGAGACCAGGAGTGTTTCACTCAGACACTGTCGGGATGAGAGAGGCAGGGAGGGACCACCGGCCGGCACAGGCCCGAGGCTCGAGAGAGAACCAAGGTCAGCAGGACCCCAGTGGCCCTGGCTCCAACCTCAGCCAAAAACAGCAAGGCTGTTCCAGGCCAGCTGCCCGGCGCACAGGTCCTGGGCTTAGGGACAAAAGAGAACAGTTCCCCTTCCTGCACCCGGTAAGCCTAAAGGACGACTTGGGAAGGGGTCTGGGAGCGTCTGTACCGGTGGCCAGGCCGAGGTCCACCCATCAAAGCCAGCCAGGACAATCTCCCTATCTTTCCATCTGGGCCTCGGCTCTTGGGGTGAGGTCAGGATTGCTGGGGGTGCCTGAGATCCTTTCAGATCTACGTGGCTCAACAGTAACACGGACACTCTCTGCCCTGTCACTCAGTCCTCAGGAGGCTGGGAGGGTTTCCAGAGCGCACAAGGCATGAGGGTCCAGCGGTTTTCTGTCAGCCAGACTTTAAAACAATTTGCAAGGGGCCGGGCGCGGTGGCTTAAGCCTGTAATCCCAGCATTTTGGGAGGCCAAGGCGGGTGGATCACGAGGTCAAGAGATCGAGACCATCCTGGTCAACATGGTGAAACCCCGTCTCTACTAAAAATACAAAAAATTAGCTGGGCATGGTGGTGCGTGCCTGTAATCCCAGCTACTCAGGAGGCTGAGGCAGGAGAATTGCCTGAACCCAGGAGGCGGAGGTTGCAGTGAGCCGAGATCGCGCCACTGCACTCCAGCCTGGGTAACAAGAGCGAAACTCCGTCTCAAAAAAAAAAAAAAAAAAACAATTTGCAAAAATAGAGAAACCAACACCATTCCTGCTCATTTGTTTTGGAAAATATGTTTTTTGCAAAAATGACATGTCTGTAAAAAAATACAGTGGTTTATTACTGTTATTTTTATTGATTTAGTTATTTTGTTTTTTTTGAGGTAAGAGTCTCACGTGATCTTGGCTCACTGTAAACTCCGCCTCCCAGGTTCAAGTGATTCTCCTGCCTCAGCCTCCTGAGTAGCTGGGATTACAGGAGCCCACCACCACCCCTGGCTAATTTTTGTAATTTTATTAGAGACGGGGTTTCATCATGTTGGCCAGGCTGGTCTCGAACTCCTGATCTCAAATGATCTGCCCACGCTGGCCTCCCACAGTGCTGGTATTACAGGCGTGAGCTGCTGTGCCCAGCCTATTACTGTTATTTTTATTTATTTATATTTTGAGACAGGGTCTTGCTCTGTCGCCCAGGCTGGAGTGCAGTCATGTAATCTCAGCTCATTGACACCTCCACCTCCCAGGTTCGAGCAATTCTCCGGGTTTAGTCTCCTGAGTAGCTGGAATCACAGGCACCCACCACCACGCCTGGCTAATTGTTGTATTTTACTAGAGACTGCGTTGCAACATGCTGGGCAGGCTGGTCTTGAACTCAAGACCTCAAGTGATCTGCCTGCCTAGGCCTCCCAAAGTGCTGGGATTACAGGAACGAGTCACCATGCCCGGCCCTGTTATTTTCAAACAAATATTTAAATTTTTTTCTCAGTTTTAGTTTTCGGTACCGTAAATATTGAAAGATACAATCTGTAAGTCAGATGTTTCCTGGGCCCTCCCCATACTTGTTAAGAGCGATGGGGTCTGAGACGAGCTCCTCCGCATCGCCAGGCTCCCATCTGCCTGCTCCCTAGGGGCTGGGAGGCTCACCTCGGTCTGGGGATGTGTTGGCCCGCTTGGCTGGAGGAGGGCTCTGCCTGTCCTTGTCTGATGGTTCATAGCGCTTCCTGCTTCCTTTATCAGCCGCCTGGGACAAAAGAGAGAGGCCAGTGAGGATGACTGGGCCAGCAGCTGTGTCCTCGCCCCAGAGGGGTCATCACCAGCAACCTGCTCTGCCCCCAAGGATCCCCTCACATGCCTGTGAGACCCTGTGGCCCTGAGTGAGGCCTCCATAACCCGGACCAAGGGCACCCCCACTGTGCACGTGGGACCTATCGTGTTCCACAGGAAGCACCCTGTGGGCCTTTCTGCTCCCCTGGGGGCCACTCTAGGAGGACGTGGGATCCCTGCAAGCCAGGCCTCTCGCCCCTCCAGCAGAGGGCAGAGAACAGAGACTGAGGCTTCCTGTATTGTATTGAGACCGCCTGGCAGGGAATGGCAGCCACAAACACAGAGAACTCCCTCTCTGTCCACGGACACGGAGGGAACCCGCTCTCTGTTCACAGAGGCGCCGGCAGCAACTGACCTTCCCAGGATGCTCCCACTTCCCGGCCCAGGCACACACGTGATAGGCTGTACCGACACCCGTAAGGCCCACTGGCCCTCACTCAGGCTCCGTTCCCCAGGCGGAAGCTGTCTCAGGAAGAAGGACCCTGGCCTAGACACTGGGGCAGCCACCAGTAGGGCCGCTGCCCTCACCTTATTCAACAGTGTCAACTTGATCTCCTTGTGGGCAACAAACGTGCCCTGCTGGGGCTGCCCGGAAGGGGCCTGCTGGGGCGTCGACGGCTGCTGGGAGGACTTCCCCCCTGCTGGAGGTTTTGCAGATTTGGGTGGTTGTGTGGACGAGTCCCTTTTCCGCTTTTCCTCTTTGACACCGTCTTCTTTCTTAGATTTTCCTGCCAATGATAAATCCGGAGTCATGGGGGTACTAGCGATTTTCCCGTGCCACACCAACAGCTAGGCAAAGTCTGTGCCTACGTCGTCCTCCCCACTCCGCCCCTCCCCAAGCTGCTCCCCAAAGGCACCAGGGCCCCCGAGTACCTTTCTCCTTCCTGGTCTGGGCTGGGGCTGGGGACCGAGAGCTGGCTGAGGACACGGGGCTGGCCAGGTCTGCGTACATGTCCTCCGAGTCCACACTGTGTGCAGAGCTGCTGCTGGATGTGGCGCTGGACACTGAGGAGACGCTGCTTACGCTCAGGGACCTGGACACACAAGAACATCTCGCCACAGTCCAACCACAGACTGGAGGGAGGGGCCAGCGGGGGCCCCATGGTCCACTTTTACCCAGTGTCCATTTATGGACCATGTACCCATGGAGTGTGCGATACTGGGGGTACTTTGGGCAGTTCCAGGGCTACCGGTAAGGGACATCCCCATGGCTGTCAGGCTGCTTGCTGGGAAGGAGAACAGGACTGAGCCTAGTTAACAGTGGCAAGGGTGGAACTGAAGCAGAGTCCCTGGCTTAGACACCTGTGACAAAAGGGAGACTGCTTCAGCGCACAGGGAAATTAAAAACACAATGAGCGACTCTGCAGTCTCAGGGAATGCCTTAGGAAAGCACGGCAGACGGACAGAAACAGCAGGTCTGCGGCTCCTCCAGTGCACACTCAATGTGGACACAGAGCACACAGGACGGGCACTGGAGTCGGCCCTGCTCATCTGCTGCTCAGGAAAACACAACCACGTCTCCCGAGGGTGTTGAGAATACATGGGCAAGATTTGTGGACCAGGTGAGGGGGTTCCCAAGGGGAGGAATAAGAGAACCAATGTATTTTTTTTCTTTTACAAAAGTCAGGTCTTTAAAACATTTCAGACCTATTAAGAAACATTTTAGGCTGGGCGTGGTGGCTCACGCCTGTAATCCCAGCACTTTGGGAGGCCGAGGCAGGTGGATCACGAGGTCAAGAGTTCAAGACCAGCCTGGCCAACATGGTGAAACCCCGTCTCTACTAAAAATAGAAAAAATTAGCTGGGCATGGTGGCAGGCACCTGTAGTCCCAGCTACTCGGGAGGCTGAGGCAGGAGAATTGCTTGAACCCAGCAGGCGGAGACTGCAGTGAACTAAGGTTGTGCCACTGTACTCCAGCCTGGGCAGCAGAGCAAGACTCCATCCTGAAAAAGAAAAAAAAAACAAACATTTTAGGCCAGGCGTGGCGGCTCATGCCTGTAATCCCAGCACTTTGGGAGACCAAGGGAGGAGGATCACTTGAGCCCCCAAGAGTTTGAGACCAGCCTGGACGACATACCAAGACCGTGTCTCTCCAAAAACAATACAAACAAACACACAAAGTCTGACAGCCGTATATAAAGCACCTGCTGCCTAGAAATGGGAGTTCTACGTAAGGAGTCTAAAGACAGATTCGATACCGTCTTCTTTAAAACAACTAACCCTCAGAAATCCGTTTTCGGTTTTCCTTTTTATTTTATTTTATTTTTTTTATTTTTTTATTTTGAGATGGAGTTTCGCTCTTGTTACCCAGGCTGGAGTGCAATGGCGCGATCTCAGCTCACCGCAACCTCCGCCTCCTGGGTTCAGGCAATTCTCCTGCCTCAGCCTCCTGAGTAGCTGGGATTACAGGCATGTGCCACCATGCCCAGCTAATTTTTTGTATTTTTAGTAGAAACGGGGTTTCACCATGTTGACCAGGATGGTCTCGATCTCTTGACCTCGTGATCCACCCGCCTCGGCCTCCCAAAGTGCTGGGATTACAGGCGTGAGCCACTGCGCCCGGCCTTGAGCCACCGCGCCCAGCCTGGTTTTCCTTTTCTGAGACAGGGTCTCACTCCGTCGTCCAGGCTAGAATGCAGTGGTGTGATCATAGCTCACGGCAACCTTGACCTCCCAAGTAGCTGGGACCACAGGCACACACTATACCCAGCTAATTAAAAAAAATTTCTGGGTTGCGCGCAGTGCCTCACACCTATAAGCCCAGCACTCTGGGAGGCCAAGGCGGGCGGATCACCTGAGGTCAGGAGTTTGAGACCAGCCAGACCAACATGGTGAAACCCCATCTCCACTAAAAATACAAAATTAGCTGGGCGTGGTGGTGCATGCCTGTAATCCCAGCTACTTGGGAGGCTGAGGCAGGAGAATCGCTTGAACCTACGAGGCAGAGGTTGCAGTGAGCCCAGATTGCATCATTGCACTCCAGCCTGGGCAGTAAGAATGAAACTGTCTCTAAAAAAAAAAAACCTTTTTCTGTGGAGATGGTCTCACCATGTTGCTCAGGCTGGTCTTCACATCCTAGGCTCAAGCAACCCTCTGCCTTGGCCTCCCAAAGTGCTGGGATCACAGGTGCGAGCCCCGTGCCTGGCCCCAAATCTTTCCCATGTATTCTCTTACATGCTTTTTACTGGCTTCCTCGGTCCCTCAGGCTAGTTCCCTTGCTGGGGTGTGACAGGCCCCGCAGGCCCAGCCTCTGCCTCTGCTGGGCTGGAAGCTGCTGGCTCCTCCCCAGGTGCTCTCTTGGGGAGCTGGGGCATCGAGTCAGCAGGGTGGAGGCCCCTCCTCCTGACCTGAGCAGCCTGGAGCTCACAAGCTGTGTGCTGGGGATGGGGGGTGGGGTCTCCCTATCACAGGAGTCCTGGCCCATTTTATTGTCTGCATCAGTTTCGACCACAGCCTTCCACGGCACCAGGGTGACTCAGACCCAGAGGAGCCCCAGAGTTGGCCCCAGCCTGTCTGTGGGAGACTCCCCATCCCACAGGCTGGCTTCTTCTGGGGACTTCCTGTCCCTGATGGGGAGGGAGACACAGAGGCACAGGGTGACGGGAATGACCTGGATCGGGAGCTGGAGCCACTGTAGCTGCTGCCGCTGCCGCTGCCGCTGCCGCTGATCGTCCGCCTGTAACACAAGCAACAGCTGGGCTCACGGGGCACGGCTCCCCTCCCCGCCAGCAGCCCTGCGAGGTGAGGCTCCAGACTGGCCTTGCCACCGACTTGGAAAAGGGCCTGGGGCTATCTTCCTTTAGGCAGTGTTTCTCAAAAAATGCACTCAGGGGCGGCACCTCTCACTGCAGACGGGGGCTGTGGAGGGACGGCCGGTGATCCCGCCGTGCTGTCTTTTCCCCCTCATGCTCCAGAAAAACAGGTTCAGAGAGGGAGCGGGACAGGTTCCCAGGTCAGGGCTCACTGGCTGCTGCTGTTCTGCTGGGGGGCGCCTCCCACCACCTGGCTCTGGACCCTGGCACTCTCGATTTCCACCAGTGCCATCATCATGGTGGCACCAAGGACACAGAAAGCCCTAGGCCCCAGAAGCCAGAATGCTCACCTCCTCGGGGGGGTCCTGGCTTGCCGCTCCTTCCTCCTGGCTTCCCGGGGGTCTCCTGGTTTGGTGGGCTCCGGGGCAGGAGCAGTGGTTTTGGTGGCCTGTGGTGGGGCTGGAGGCGGGGCTGGCTTCTTCACTGACTTCTCTCTGTGAAACAGGGAAGCTTGGGCAGGGCAGGGCTGGTGGACAAGGCCCCACTGGCCCATGTCCCCTTTAAATGCACCCAAACCTCAGGGCACGACACTACATGCCCGTGACGCTAAGTGAGCAGGCTCGTGTCTGGACATGCTTCCCCACCGATCAGTGACAGAGTACTTGGGAATGGCTTCAAAGCCCCCAGCAGCCCTTCCAGACTCCCCTCTAACAGGCAAGAGCTGCAGGCACCAGGGGGTGAGGAGAGCAGGCTGAGAGACAGACCCCGTGAGAACACCCGGGGGCTGCTGCCATGTACCCAGGGGTCTGGGGGGAACACTGCAGTGCAAGGGCAGCTTGAGAACAGGGGCTGTGCCCAGTGACCCCCAGCCTTGTCACCCTCTGGGACAGACCCCCGAGGCATCCTCATCTCTTTGGTCCCAAACGAAATTGAGAGACAGAGATGGAAGGAAGCAGCTGCGGCCTCTGGAGGCCGGGCCGCCAGGACCTGCCCACAGGCCGGGCACTCACCCTGCTTTCCCAGGCGGTGGGGCCGGCTCCCCCTTGGTTCTGATGGAAGGTCTATGTGGGGAAGGTGTTGGGGACGGGGATGGGGACGAAGAGAAGGACCGGGACCTGGGGGAGTGAACAAAGGTGTGAGGAAGGGCCTGGGGGTGTTTCTTCACCAGCCCAAGGCCACTGAGGACCCACCCAGACCCATGGAACAGGCCACAAGTGTCCGCGTATGGGCCTCAGATTGCACTTCAGTTCTGGACCTCTTCTGTCATCTGCCCAGGGCAGATTGGAGTCTGGAAGGTGTCAGCACCCACTGGCGGGTCCTCTGGGAGGCATGTGCCATGTTCACGTGTGTGCAGGACAGCAGGGGACAGGCTCCTTGGCAGCGGGGCATCAGCATGGCTCCCACAGAAACACCCGCAGGACAGGGCTGCATCTGGCCCCTTCCTCGGCCTGTCGGGACTCAACTTGAGGATCTCAGGCTGTGGCCCAGTGACAGCACCATCTGCACCAGGACGAGGGCCCACAAGGCTAGTGTTTGGTGGGGGACACAGGACCTGACCCTCTGGCCACCCTAGTTCAGCTGCCAGAAAGGGCTTTCGGTACCCCAAGGGGCTACTGGTGCGACTCCAGCCACACCCGCAGGCACCCACGCTCACTGCACCTGCTGAGGGCCCCGAATGGGCCCCAGGGACAAACCTGGACCGGCTTCCTGAGAACGAGCTGTGTCTGGAAGAGCGGCTGGAGTAGGAGCTGTAGGATGAAGACCGGGATCGCGACCGGGATGAGCCGGAGCCAGAGTAGGACGATGACCGAGAAGACGACCTGATACGGGCGGGAGGGAGCGCGGCAGGAGGTGAGAGGCTCCCCTGCCATGCATGCCCTGCGCTGAGCTGCTGCCCTCCCTACAGGGCAGACCTGGACACACAGCCGCACAGGCATGCACAGCCTCTCCCAGACACTCTTCAGCCCCATCCCTCCTCAGTGGAGAACGGGGTTTAGAAATCAAGACCTGGGCATGGCGTGGGCCCACTGTTACTGCCTGACTGCCTGAGTGGACAGAGCCAAAGTATGTGTGCTGACCCCGCTCACGTTTGCCACGTGTGTGTCTATCTGTCCATCCGTACCCACTGTGAAGCCTGGCCTCCCACCCGCACCTCCTGTTCTGATGGAGTGCCGTAGGGTCCACCCTGGGCCCCTGCTTTCTGGGAGCCAGGCTCTCATGGTCCGAACCCACTTCCTGTGTGCTGAGACCAGGGCTGCACGCGGAGGAGCAGAGCTTCAGGCCCACAGTCTGTGGAGGAACAGATGCACTCGCGGGCCCCAGGTCTGTGTGTCCTCCCGCACCCAGGTGCCCCTCCCTCCAGTGTAGCCTGCCACTCCCTGGGAGCAGTTGGGCCCAGTCGCCAGGGTCTCTGCCCCATGTGGGGTCGCCGTGTCAGTCCTGCTTGGCACTGGTGCTCTTTGCTGAACGTATAAACGCTGGGTTAGTCCCACTGACTGGTCTTCAGGCAACGACGCCCCAGCAACAGCGGGGCCAGGGTGTTCCCAATCTGACCCAGTGAGGTACACAGCGTTCAGCTGATGGTGCTGAGGAGCTGCCACACCACGAGCCCTCCTTACCTGGAGGAATTGGAGGCAGAGGCTGACGAGGCTGATGTTTTCCGACGCCTTCGAGCCCGGCTTGGGGAGACCGACACCCCGAGTTTCTTCTTGGGAGACTTGGATCGGCGCCAAGGGTCCTTCCACTCATCCGCTCGCTTCACCTGCGGCCCCGCAGTGGTGGCCTCCTTCTTTGGTGGCTCAGCTTGGCGGCTGAAAGCACAGAGGCATTACCAACTCTCGGGCCACCCGCCCTGCTGTGTGGGTGGCAGCAGCGGGGGAGACTATCTCGTACCTGGCTTATTTAAGGATTGCCAGGGAAACAGGGTCACACAGGGGAAACCAGACCACTTGCAAAAGTCATCATCACACGCACGAGACGAGCAGAGCTCTCTCCACAGTCTCGGCTCCAGTTCTTTCAGGGGAACACCCCGATTTCTCCTGAACCAGAACGGCACTTTTTTTGGGTGTCATTACTTACTTAATTTCTATCTTCCCAATTATACTGTCAGCTCTGGGACGGACAGGGAAGGAGCCTACCTCATCTAATACTGTCTCTAGTGCTGGCATACTAGAAGGTACATAATACATATTTATGAAATTAGGCAGGGCATGGTGGCTCATGCCTGTAATCCCAGCATTTTGGGAGGCCAAGGCAGGTGGATCACTTGAGGTCAGGAATTCAAGACTAGCCTGGCTAACATGGTGAAAATGTTAGTTCTCTACTAAAAATAGAAAAATTAGCCACTGTGGTGGTGGCAGGTGCCTGCAATCCCAGCTACTCAGGAGGCTGAGGCATGAGAATTGCTTGAACCCAGAAGGCAGAGGTTGCAGTGAGCCAAGATCACACCACTGCACTCCAGCCTGAGAAACAGTGAGACTCTGTCTCAAAAAAAAAAAAAAAAAAAAGAAAAAAGGCCGGGCACAGTGACTCACAGCTGTAATCCCAGTACTTTGGGAGGCTGAGGTGGGTGCATCACGAGGTCAGGAGATGGAGACCATCCTGATCAACGTGGTGAAACTCCGTCTCTACTAAAATACAAAAAATGAGCCAGGCATAGTGGCACGAGCCTGTAGTCCCAGCTACTCGGGAGGCTGAGGCAGGGGAATCGCTTGACCCAGGAGGCAGAGGTTGCAGTGAGCCAAGACTGCACCACTGCACTCCAGCCTGGCGACAGAGACTCCATCTCAAAAAAAAAAAAAAAGAAAGAAAGAAAAAAAGAAATTAGTGAATTAATCAGCTGGAGACTTAAACATCTTCTTTGTTCACTGCTTTATGTTTAAAGAGACTGATTAATTGCAGCTAGAGAACATCCTGATTTAATCACCATGAAGAGCTGAGACCACCACTGGCCTCCTACAGAGCAGTGCTGATCTCAGATGTCAGGAGTGAGAGCGGCAGGTGAGGGAAAGGAGGCCCTGAGAGCAGCTGCTTCCTGACTCCAGAAGGGCTGTAAGTGGTAACTATATGTGAGCACAGAGACGATCAACAGGAAGCAAATCACAGACCTAAACGTGAAGTCAAGCTCTACGGAGCGCAGCAGGCCACGTGGTGCGCAGCGAGGTACTGACCACAGAGATCTGTCCCGAGAAGCCAGGAGACCTCCTCGCCCACACCTGGTGGGCAGGGAAATGGACAGAGGCAGAGCGTGCAGTGCAGCGCAGACCCGCCATCTGCCTCGAGGAGGGGCTCTGTGCCTCTGAAGCACTCCATAAACCCAATACACTCTGCAAGCAAAAGCGGCCCCAAACTCACAACCCCAGGACTGATAATAAAGCAGTTTAATTTCAATACTAACTAGAGAAGAGCAAAATGTAAATGCCTCATATGAAGGTATCTGCTGAACCCATAAAATCTGTATTTTTAGTGATTACCAATCCATAAAAGTTCGCTTACAAACTTTGGGCTGGGTCTGGGTACAGTGGCTTGTGCCTGTAATCCCAGCACTTTGGGAGGCCAAGGCAGGTGGATCATTTGAGGCCAGGAGTTCGAGACCAACCTGGCCACCATGGCAAAACTCGATTTCCACTAAAAATTCAAAAATTAGCCGGGCGTGGTGACGGGTGCCTGTAGTCCCAGCTACTCGGAAGACTGAGGCAGGAGAATTGCCTGAACCCGGGAGGCAGAGGTTGCAGTGAGCTGAGATTGCACCACTGGACTGTAGCCTGGGCGACAGAGCCAGACTGTCTCTAAATAAACAAACACTTTGGGCCTGTTGCAGTGGCTCACACCTGTACTCTCAGCCCTTCGGGAGGCTGAGGCGCACAGAAAGCTTGATGCCAGCAATCTGAGAGCAGCCTGGGTAACGTGGTGAAACCCCATCTCTAAAAAAAAAATACAAAAATTAGCTGGACATGGTTGTGGGTGCCTGTAGTCTCAGCTACTTCAACAGGCTGAGGTGAGAGATTGCTTGACATTGGGAGGCACAGGCTGCAGTGAGCTAAGGCTGTGCCACTGCACTCTTGCCTGGGCGACAGAGTGAGACACTGACAAAAATAAAAAAAAAACATTGGTAGCTGGGCTATTATTGGGAAGGCTGAGGCAGAAGAACTGCTTTAACCCGGGAGGTAGAGGTTGCAGTGAACCCAGAATCACTGCACTCTAGCCTGGGCAGCAGAGCGAGATTCCCTCTAAAAAAAAAAAAAAAAAATTAGCCAGGCATGGTGGCGGGCGCGTGTAATCCCAGCTACTCGGGAGGCTGAGACAGGAGAATTGCTTGAACCTGGGAGACGGAGGTTGCAGTGAGCCAAGATCACGCCACTGCGCTCCAACCTGGGCAAGAGCAACACTCCATCTCAAAAAGCAAACAAAAACTCAAACACCAATAATATGCAAGTGGCCCCGTACACATAAATATCTCATTTTTTAAAGGGTAAACTCTTGAGAAATGAAATTAATGGGTCAAACGAGATACACATTTTACAGGTTCTTGGTAGACTGTCAAACACTTCCTCTGAAAATAAAACCAGTTTTTTTTTTTTTTTTTGGGAGACGGAGTTTTGCTCGTTACCCAGGCAGGAGTGCAATGGCGTGATCTTGGCTCACTGCAACCTCCGCCTCCTGGGTTCAGGCAATTCTCCTGCCTCAGCCTCCTGAGTAGCTGGGATTACAGGCACATGCCACCATGCCCAGCTAATTTTTTGTATTTTTAGTAGAGACAGGGTTTCACCATGTTGACCAGGATGGTCTCGATCTCTTGACCTTGTGATCCACCCGCCTCGGCCTCCCAAAGTGCTGGGATTACAGGCGTGAGCCACCGCGCCCGGCAAAACCAGTTTTATTCACCCAGCAGTGTGTGGAGTCCGCCATTAACAACCACAAGCACCGCCCACACACAAACCAACGCAAAACCCTGGTAACTGTGTAAACAGAACACGGCTTTTTTTTCCTCTTTTTTAGAGATAGGGTCCTGCTCTGTTGCCCAGGCTGGAGAGCAGTGGTGTAATCACAGCTCACTGTAGCCCTGAACTTCCAGACTGAAGATCCTCTCGCCTAAGCCTCCTGAGTAGCCAGGACTACAGGTGTGCACCACCACAACCAGGTAATAAAAAAATTTTTTTGAGGTGTCCCTATGTTGCCCAGGCTGGTCTTGAATTCCTGGCCTCAAGCAATCCTCCCGATCTGGCCTCCCAAAGTGCTGGAATTATAGGCTTGAGCCACCATGCCTGGCCTGCAAACACTTTGTAAAAAGCTGTTTTAGGCTGGGCGCGGTGGCTCACGCCCGTAATTCCAGCACTCGGGAGGCCAAGCGGGCAGATCACGAGGTCAGGAGATCGAGACCATCCTGGCCAACATGGTGAAACCCTGTCTCTACTAAAATACAAAATATTTGCTGGGCATGGGTGGTGGCATGCACCTATAGTCCCAGCTACTCGGGAGGAGGCTGAGACAGGGAAACTGCTTGAACTCGGGAGGTGGAGGTGGCAGTGAGCTGAGATGATGCCACTGCACTCCAGCCTGGTCACACAGCAAGACTCAGTCTCAAAAAAAGAGAAAAAAGAAAAAAAGTTGTTTAGTTCCTGTGCTACTGCAAGCAGGAGTCTCTGCTTTGTGGCTCTGCTGTGGTGGCATCTGCTTACATCACACAACAACACGTGAAACCATCAAAACCATCGGTGTTTGTTTTCAGAGCTCGTTTAATCTACCAGCTGGCTGGCAAACACGCCTACCACCTGCTGAGCATGCAGGATGCGGCAGCTTCCCCCACTTACACTGTCCTAAGGACATGGACACATGACATCATGGCTTCAGCTCCTGCTACGTCAGCCCCAAACCCCAAGAGCTACTACCATATCTGTGTGTCCCCTGGAAAAGCAATCCAGGAAGGAAGGAAGCAGCTGTCTGATGGCCCTCCCTGTCACAGGCTACTAGGGATCTACTTTCACCTTTATACCTCCTGTACATGCTCATCCTACAAACACAAGAGGAAACGGAGCAGCGATTAGTCAGCAGGACGCTGCGGCCCTTCAGTACAGGGTGAGGGAAAGGGCAGGAGTCAAGGTGTGGCCGGGGCCGCCTCTTCTTCGGGTGAAGCTGTAGCAGTATGTGAAGTCTTGCTGCAACGAGGGAGAAGGAAAAAAGGGTCTGCCTGTCCCCCGCCATGGCATGGAAATAAAACCAGCTGAGGTCCAGAGAGGCAGGCAGTGCAGGCCTCCACTGGTGTTTGCCCCCCAGGAAGCATTGCCCATCCCTCTGCAGACAAGGATACTGAATTTCAAAATAATAACAGCCAGAGGCAGGCCTAGGAGGGGTCAGTAAGGGCTCTCCTGTGGGCCAGGGTTATGGATGGGCCTGTACCCTCTCGTCACTGCAGGGAGCCCTCCACTGCCACCAGCTGCACCACCTTCCTTCTGAAGCAGCTGCCTCCAGGCCCATGGAGCAAGGAGGCCCTGTACAGCAAGTCCACGTTCCCACATGTGGGACGCGGTGGTGCTGATTTTAACCAGGATGCAGACAACCATTTTTTTTTTTTTTTTTTTTTTTTAAAACGGAGTCTTACTCTGTCACCCAGGCTGGAGTGCAGCA
The DNA here is from genome assembly GCF_030222135.1 of Aotus nancymaae. Lineage (NCBI taxonomy): Eukaryota > Metazoa > Chordata > Mammalia > Primates > Aotidae > Aotus > Aotus nancymaae. Next base: position 1,498,577 of record NW_026988510.1, read on the forward strand.
GCATGATCTTGGCTCACTGAAACCTCTGCCTCCCGGGTTCAGGCGATTCTCCTGGCTCAGCCTCCTGAGTAGCTGTGCTTACAGACACCCGCCACCATGACCAGCTAAGTTTTGTATTTTTAGTAAATACCGGGTTTTACCGTGTTGGCCAGGCTGGTCTCAAACTCCTGACCTTAAGTGATCTGCCCACCTCTGCTTCCCAAAGTGCTGGGATTACAGGCGTGAGCCACTGTGCCTGGCCCAGATAACCACTTTTATTTTTGACTTTATTACTACAGTGACTCATAAGGACAAATGATCTGGGATCAGCTTTACAGTAATGATACAAAATTTCCTTTTAAAATGTATTTAAGTTTAAAAAGTGGGCCAGGTGCACTGGCTCATGCCTGTAATCCCAGCACTGTGGGAGGCTGAGGTGGGAGGGTCTCTTGAGGCCAGGGGTTTGAGGGCAGCCCGGGCAACATGGCAAAACCCTGTCTCCTCAAAAAATACAAAAATTAGCCAGGTGTGGTAGTATGTGCCTGTGGTCAGTGTGGGGGCTGAGGCAGAAGAACTGCTTGAGCCTGGGCGGTCAAGACTATAGTAAGCTGTCATCGTGCCACTGTATTCCAGCCTGGGCAAGAGGGTAAGACTCCATTAAAAAAAAAAAAAAGTAAAAGTATTTAAAATACGCAAACACATAACAGGTTGTATCTGAATACAAAAAATTATGCAAGTTGGGGCTGGGTACAGTGGCTTACGCCTGTAATCCCAGCACTTTCGGAGGCCGAGGCAGGCTGATCACCTGAGGCCAGGAGTTCGAGACCAACCTGGGCAACATGGTGAAACTCCGTCTCTAGCGGAGGCTGCAGTGAGCTGAGACTGCACCACTGCATTCCAGCCTGGGCGACAGAGCAAGACTCCATCTCAGGAAAAAAAAAAAAAATTATGCAAGTGGCACAAGAATTGGGTGAGTCTGGGAATCGCTATGTCTTAAGTCACATCTGTGGATTCTGAGAACCAAATATAAATGAAGTACACCCCAGCTGTTGTCTTTCCCCAGACCTAGGGTCGGGGGCGCAAACCGTGAAAGATAGCTTTAGTGGAGCGTGCACAGCTCCGGGGGTCAGTTCCAGCGGGAGGTGTCCTGGGAGGCATGCCTGAGCGAGGGCTCATCGAGGAAGCTCCATGTGGGAAATATTCACGTGATGCTGGGGGAGGCAGGCCAGGCTGGGCAGGTCCAAGAGGCACAGGTGGAGCTGAGAAACAGCTCCAAGCTGGCCATCTTCCTCAGGCTCCCTCTACTGCTTAGAAGTTTCTCAGACTTTCCAAAATCACTGTGTCTCGCATTTATTACAGAACACATCTCAAATGTTATTTAGGGATTTTTCTATTTCTGTAAACAAAATCATTTAATACTGTTAACTCCTACATGTCCTCAGGAATCTTCTAATTTTCTTTTTTTCTTTGAGACAGAGTCTGGCTCTGTCACCCAGGCTGGAGCATAGTGTCAGCTCATTGCAACCTATGCCTCCTGGGATCAAGTGATTTTCCTGCCTCAGCCTCCTGAGTAGCTGGAATTATATAGGTGCACGCCACCATGCCTGGCTAATTTTTCTATTTTTAGTACAGACCAGGTTTCACCATGTCGGCCAGCTGGTCTCCAGCTCCCAACCTCAGGGGATCCACGCTGGCCAGCATCCGCGACTCAGCCTACCTAAGTGCTGGGATTAAGGCATCAGCTACCACGCCCAGCCAAAGGACGTGGCTGCCATGGGAACCACGACGAGAGAGCTGGGCTCAGGCCGTGGTGCCCTGGAGTCCCGGTGCCGGCCAGCACCTCTGACCACTGTACTTGTGACCTTACTCCTATGGTGCTAACCGGCTGTGATGGGGGCAAAGGGGCTGGGACAACCGGGCAGTGTCTCTGTTGCACTTTGACCGCGAGTCTCCAGGCCCCAAAGCTGCGGTAGAAAGCAAGACTGAGCAAAGGCTTTCCACAGCCCGGGGACCTGGGGCATGTGGCCTTCTCTTAGCAAAGGACGCCACCCCAGGGGACATCCTGATTAGACTTGGAAAAACCAGGCAGATACAAATAAACAAAGGCAAAACACACAACACAGATGCCCCAGCACAGCCCACCGTGTGCGGCTCAGCTGCTTCACAACTGGGGGCCTGCATGGAGGGAGCCAGTGTGGGCTGAGAACACTCTTTAGGGATGGCCCAGTCAGGAAGGCCTGCTTCCAAGCTGGGCCAGGACAGATGGGGAATTTGCATGAATACTTCCAACCAGAGGGAAAAACCCTCCCAGCAATCTCTGACTGAGGAAGTGGCCTTCCCTGCAGCACACGGCACCACGCTATCATCTGGCCCCCATTCCTCATTCAAGGCTGCAAGAGACTCTCTAAGGGGCAAAGGTCAGCTGTACCACCAATGCAAACATGCCAGAGGCAGAATAAACCAAGGGCAGCCCAGACAGCTCCGGCGGGAAGGCCCCGATCGGTGTTTACCTTTCTGAGGACACTGACTGGCTAAAGAACATGGCGGTGATGTGCCTCCGCTGTGACACTGACACACCCACTGGCCTGGCTAGAAAGATGAGAAGCAGGTTTCACACAACGGACCTCCCCCAGCTCTACAAGTGCACTTGATAGAACTGGTTGAAAGGTTCTGCTCTAATCATTTTAAAACAGCCCAGATGGAGGAGTGGGCAAGCCTCAAAGGCACGCCGGGACGGAGAGACCGGCACAAGATCCAAACACAGCAACCCGGCCTCCAGCCACAGGTCCAGGGGAAGCTGGTCAGGAAGGCATGCCAGAGCTCCCCAGTGACTCCCACAGGCAAACAGCTTAGGCAGGTGAGAGAGAACCTAAGGAAAGAGGAGTGTTAGGCTGGAGATAAGGAAAGAAAGGGCTCCCCAAAGGACAGAGTGCTGGCCAGTAGATGGCTGAGGGCCGCATTTCCTGTCCGGGCTCAGAATTCTCCTTCCTGGGGGAGGCCCTCACCTCCACCCGGGACACCCACCGCACCAGACAGTGGCCTGCTCTCGCTCCTCCCGCTGCACAACTGCACCCCCTCTGCTGGGGGTGGTGAAGTGTCTGGTGTAACGAGCTCGTGGTGTGCCGCAGAATCAACAGAAAAGTGACTGCCCTTCATGAAGGTGCAGCCCTGCAAGGCCCAGCCCCAGTGCAGGCGCGCCAGACACTGCCGAGCCCCTCACTGCTGTTCTGCTTGGTAGCTGAAGGCAGAATCTTCCCAAGTGGCTCTCTGGGTAAAATCCTGTCGCTTTCCTCCTATTTTAGGTGAGAAAAGTTCTTTCTATCCAACTGGTGATTAAAAATTCCCAACCAGGCTGGGTGCGGTGGCTCAAGCCTGTAATCCCAGCACTTTGGGAGACTGAGGCAGGTGGATCACCTGAAGTCAAGAGTTCAAGAACAGCCTGGCCAACATGGTGAAGCCCCATCTCTACTAAAAATAAAAAAATTAAGCTGGGCATGGTGGCTCACACCTGCAATCCTAGCTACTCAAGAGACTGAGGCAGGAGAACTGCTTGAACCTGGACCCGGGAGGCGGAGGTTGTAGTGAGTTGAGATCGCGCCACTGCACTCTAGCCTGGGCGACAGAGCGAGACTCCCTCCCCGCAAGAAAATAAAAAAATCCCAACCTGTCAAAGGCCCACCCCTTCAATATGCGGATTCCTGCAAGGGAAATCTGGCTGCTCCTGAAAAAGGAGCCAGGCCAGTTCTGGCTGATAAGGGAGAAGGAAGCAGGAGCACTGGCTGGAAATTCTGCTCTGGGGAAACCCTTGTCCTCCAGGCAAGCTCTCGGGAGCTTGGCAAGGCTCCCGAGAAGGTGATCGAAGCCAAGAATGGAGACTCCCTAGCACCCGGAAGCCGGGCCGAATCCAGAGCAAGCAGAGAACTTCAGCCCTGCTGCTGGCAGCTGGGAGAGGGGTTGAGGGCAGCCGCAGGAGCAACAGCTAGTGCTTCAGGAAGAAGAAAGGGGATGTGAGCTTAACGGAGGGGAAACAAACCAGATCAGAAACAGGCGGGACAGTGGCTGGGCGCAGTTTGGTGAGAGAGGCTGTGTTTAATTTTAGGAAGAACTCATTTACTTCAGAGCTTCCTGATCACTAGCTGTGAGCCTAGATCATGCCAGAGTGCCTGAACACCTCCCAGTCACATCCCGACAGGGAGACGCCTCTGTCTGCGAAGCCGAGGACCTGGGGGCTGGCGATGGCCACCTGCTGCCCGACAGCTGTGCTGGCAGAGCTACCCGCTTTCCCCTGGGGAGGCCTAGCACACTGGATACAGAGCACGGCAGGCAGAATTCTGCCCTCGCATCTGAGTCACTAACGCGTGGGCCACAGCGAGGAACATGGTGACCTGAGGCATGGCTGCCCTCTAACATGTACCCCAAAAGCATATCCTTGTACAGAGAAAACATCCCTGAGTTGGAAGTACAGACACCTGACTGAGAAGAGTCCCCTGGCTCCTTGGAAACAAGCAGGATATGTGACTAGGGGCTGGGGAGGGGGGTCTGTGGCCAACCACGTGTGCCCGTAAGCCACCAAAGTGGATGTGCTGACTGACTCATGAACCCAGAGGCACACAGCAGAGTGCCCCTTCCACCTGGTTATCATGGCCTTTCCGAGTCTCTGCTTCTAAAACCAAGGATCTGGGCCGGCGTGAAAACCCCCATTTTGTGAATCTAGAAAGCAGACTGAGCTGGTTGTCTGTAGAAATCAATCTGCGATTTTATCAACCCTGTAACAATCAATTATGAAATGCAGGTGAAAATGCAGGCTGCTACCAAATCCAAAACTCACTGATAGCACCCCCAAACGAGAGTGAGCAGCAGCTTACATGGGGCTCTGTGACAGACACGGAGACTGCATCGGGAGCAGGGCAGACGGGGATGCCCAGGGCCGCCCGCTAGGGCTCCAGATGATCACCGGTAAGGACATGCTAACATGGCGGCCGTGGAACCGCGGGCCATGAGCAACAAGAAAGCAGGCTGGCAAGCGGGAGGGCACGGGCAGACCTCCCTGTGCAGAGGAATCTGAGCAAAACCCCGGAGGAGGTGGGCAGTAGCCGGTCCAGGCAGAGGAACAGCTAAGGGTGTGTGCATGGGGTGCCGGGCCTCACCGTGGCACTGGGGCCGCAGTGGGGAACACGGCCTTGGGCTGAGTCCACGCTGGAAATGCTGTGCTGCAGGGGAACGGCTGCTACCCAAAGACGGCTTGAAAGGCCGAAGAAGACGGAGCCAGTATCAAGGCCAGTGCCAGGCTCCCCGCTTGGCTCACCACATAAACCTCAGAATAACTTAAAGATTACTGTTACGTAAAAGGACTAAAAACATCTGAAATGTGTCACTTATCCTGAATGTTCTTTAAGAACATGATTTTGCCTAACATCAGGGAAGTATGACAAAACGTAGCACATTTAAGGAAGTCAATTCATTGTGAGCTGGAGAATGCCAACAGTCAAAACTGGCACTTGCCGCCAGTTAAGCACCCAGCTACAACCACGAATGACCTTGAAACAAAAGACTGCAAAGCCCTGCCTGACAGCTGACATTCGGAAAAGTGTTTATGACTTGTGCACAACTGTACATAAGAGAGGGCATCGTCCAGTCACATGGACAAGACAATGAGGACGAGGGACTTGTTTTTGTCCCATGGTGGACAGCAAATCCTTCCAGAGCCACAGTCGCAGGTCCTGATGGCTGCCAGGTCTTTGAAGGGGAGCGTGAGAGCTGTGGCCCCGGTAAGTGTGGCCACGGCGTGGCTCCAGCCACGAAGCTGCCCACACCTGCAGGTCTGGCAGAGTCCAGTGTTGCCAGCAGGTGTGGGCCCAAATGTGGGTTTTTATGAGAGCCAAGTCAAACAAAACGTGCCTGCAATCTACGGGCCTTGGAAGGAACTGCCTTGATCCCCTCCTTGCATTTCACCCCTACGGAGACGCTGACAGGAACCAACCCTATGACAGAGCGATGTTCATGCTCTCATCCTCGCCCCCACTCCACCCCCCCTTTTTTTTCGAGACAGGGTCTCTCTCTGTCACCTAGGCTGGATCAAAGAGCTATGTGTAAGAGCTAAAAAGATAAAACTCTTAGAAAAACAGAGCAGTAAATCTTCATGACCATGGATTAGGCAATGGTATCTTACATGACACCAAAAGCATAAGCAACAAAATTAAAAACATTAATTGGAATTGCACATCATATATCTGATAAGGGACTTCTATCTGGAATACATAAAGAACTCTTTTTTTTTTTTTTTTTTTTTTTTTTGAGACGGAGTTTCGCTCTTGTTACCCAGGCTGGAGTGCAATGGCGCGATCTCGGCTCACCGCAACCTCCGCCTCCTGGGTTCAGGAATTCTCCTGCCTCAGCCTCCCGAGTAGCTGGGATTACAGGCACGCGCCACCATGCCCAGCTAATTTTTTGTATTTTAGTAGAGACGGGGTTTCACCATGTTGACCAGGATGGTCTCGATCTCTTGACCTCGTGATCCACCCGCCTCGGCCTCCCAAAGTGCTGGGATTACAGGCTTGAGCCACCGTGCCCGGCCTACATAAAGAACTCTTACCGCTCAATAATAAAAAACAAATTAAGACGTGAGCAAAGGATCTGAATAGGCGTTTCTCCAAAGAAGGTGCACAAATGGCCGTAAGCACAGGAAAAGACGCCCTCATTATCATCAGCATCAGAGAAATGCACATCTCCACAGCAGGAGACACCACACCTGCCAAGACAGTCGTCCTCAAAAAGACAACGAGTGTAGACGCGGATGTGGAGAAATGGAGCCCTTACCCACCGCCAGTGGGAATGTAAAAGGTGCAGCTGCTGCGCACGGCAGTCTGGGGGTTTCTCGACGAGTTAAACATACAGTGACCACGTGATCTAGCAATTCCACACCAAGGCAAATGCCCAAGAAAAATGAAAACCTACGTCCACACAAAAACTTGCACACAAATTCATATTCACAACAGCTAGAAGGTGCAAACAACCCAACGGCCATCAACACACGAACGGATCAACACAATGCGGTGTATCCATGTAGGAATGAGCGCTCGGCTATGCCACAACCTGGACGAATGCTGAAAACGCTCGAAGTAAAGGAGGCCAGTTACAAAGGCCATGGATTGCATGCTTCTGTTTCTACACAACGTGCCGAACGAGCAGATCCCTAGAGATACAAAGCAGGCTGGTGGCTGCTAAGAGACTGGAAGTGTGGGGAAAATGGAGAGTGACCACTAACGGGTACAAGGTTTCTTCTTCTTTTGAGACAGTCTCACTCTTATCACCCAGGCTGCAGTGCAGTGGTGCAACCTCAACCTCCTGGGCTCAAGCGATCCTCCCATATCAGCCTCCTGAGTAGCTGGGACCACAGGTGCACGCCACCATGCCCAGCTAATTTTTTGTATTTTTTGTAGAGACAGGGTTCTGCCATGTTGGCCAGATTGGTCTCCAACTCTTGAGCTCAAGCAATCTGTCCACCTTGTCCTCCCAAAGTTCTGGGATTACAAGTGTGAGCCACCGTGCCCAGCCTAGGTTTTTTTTTTTTTTTTTTTAAAAAAACTAGCCAGGAGCGGTGGCTCACGCCTGTAATCCTAGCACTTTGGGAGGCTGAGGTGGGAGGATCATGAGGTCAGGAATTCAAGACCAGCCTGACCAACATGGTGAAACCCCATCTCTACTAAAAATATAAAAATTAGCAGGGCCTGGTGGTGGTGCAAACCTGTAATCCCAGCTACTCAGAAGGCTAAGGCAGGAGATGCCTGGGTGACAGAGTGAGACTCTATCTTAAAAAAGAAAAAGAGAAATTATTTTATTGTTATTGTTATTTTTTAGATAAGGGGTCTTGCTCTGTCAACCAGGCTGGAGTACAGTGGCACGACTGTAGCTCATGGCGGCTTGCAACATCTGTGTGATCCGGTAATCCTCCTGCCTTGGCCTCCTGAGTAGCTGGGACCAAAGGCTCATGCCACCACGTCCAGCTAGTTGTTAAACAGAGATGGCGTCTTGCTTTGCTTTGCTGCCCATGCTGGTCTCAAACTCCTGGCTTCAAGCAATCCGCTCGTCTTAGCCTCCCAAAGTGGAGGGGTACATGCGTGAGCCGCCACAAGGTTTCATTCTGGGAGACAAAAGTGTTCTCAAATTGACAGTGACGACGGCTGCACAACTCTGCCAATATTCTAGAAACCACTGAACTGTACACTTTAAATGGGTATGTTGCATGGTACGTGAATTATATTGCAACAAAGCTGTAAAAAACACACCCAAAAAACATCATCCAGTTCTCTAATGTCCACTGAGGCCCATCCATTCATCTAATAGTCAAGTGTATCTGAGGGGAAAAAAGGGCTGCCCTGAGCGCCAGTGCCTGCCTGTCTCATGAGTCTTGGTGGTGCCCCCAGCAGCTGGCAGCAAGCATCATTCTGCACGAGAGGCACCCACTCCACGAAGGGAACGGCAGTTGGCCCGGCCCTCCCCTGCATTCTGGCTGCTGGAGCGTCTCACCCTGGCCTGCAACATGGATGCACTGCAGCACTTGGGCCCAGTCCCAAGCTCTGGGGGGCCAGGTGCGCTGTGGAATTCAGAACGCTCCGAGGACAGGAACATGGTGCCCAGGTGTGCGTTATGAAATGTGCATGCTACAGAAAGGCAGTGCCAACTGATCAAAACACACTGATGTTTGGACCGTATGCATTTTCACATCAGTGAGATCACCTAGAATAAGAACAGCCTCCCAGGGGCTCAGGGCAGATGTCACTGCCTTGGGAATTTTACAAAAAGGCCCTGAGTCGGAGAGCTTTGGGTCTGGAGACTATGGGCTCGGGGCATGGGACTGCACTGGTCCCCTGGGCTCTAGAGCTGTGGGCAGCAGAGGGGAAGCACGGACTGAGGGGACCAGGTACAGAGCTGCAGGCCGGACCTCCCCCAACACTCCTGGACTTCAGGAACCGGGGTCTACCTTGGTGGCTGCGGGGAGCGGGGCTTGGGCTTCCCCTTCTCCTTCTCCCGCTCCTTCTCCCGGTCGCGGTCGCCGCGGTGCTGCCGGTCCTTCTCATCCCGCTTGGCTCGCTCGCGCTCCCACTCCTCCTTCCTCCGCTGCCGCTCCTTGTCGCGCTCGCGCTCCCGCTCGCGCTCGCGTTCCCTCTGCCGGCGCTCCCGCTCGCGGTCCCGCTCCCGCTCCCGCTCCCGTTCACGCTGTCTGTTCTCTCTCTCTCGCTCTCGCTCCCTTTCCTTTGTTAAAAAGCCAAACACATGGGGACGCAGTGCGTTATTCAGGTGGCAGAAGCACTGAAAGCCCCGACTCCACCACCACGAGGTCCGTCCATGTAACAGAATCACACCTGCACCCCACAGACCTACACACAAAATGCCAAGTGCACACAACTGCTATTTCGCTCTGCGCGCCGAGTGCACCACGCTGTGCGGTGGAGTACAGAGGCGGCAAGCGGCAAGAGGGAGGCAGGATCGGGAGCAGCCTCCGGTGGGGATCTCGTTCCCAACTCTCTCCTTAAAACAGTGTTAAAACCGGGTCACATGCCAAACCAGAGCGAGCATGAACTAGGAGTGAAATCATTCCAACCGCCAATTCTAGACTAACTCAAGGCAACAATTCTGCAGTCACGGCCCAGCATGCATTGGGACGGGCGGCGTTCTACTCTCTGGAGAGATGGGGCATCCACAGACAGGAGTTGCAGGCTTGTCCTGGGTGGGTGCAGCCAAGCAGTGTGCATGCTCTGCCACTGGAACATTTCCTCTGCTCTTATTCATTCAATTGCTCTAATATTCGAAGTTAAAACTGAGTAAAGTCCAATCACAGTGCACCTGACAGGTTTCAGGCTTGAGCCACTGCTGGGGAGATGCAGAATACACGCCTGGCCTCCCTGCTGCCCATCCCTTAGACACAGCAGAGAGGAACCCAGTGGAAAGGGACTCCTGGGGCTTCCAGGGTGCCCTGCCCAGGGGTAGGGAACAGGTCCCTGCAGCCCACCTGCAATGAGGAAGCTGCTCTCTGGAGAGATGGGGCATGAGAGGATTGAGCAGGGGGACTCTTCTGGCACTATGGGGCCCTCTCTGTGAGAGCTCACCCTGATGGGCTCCTGAGGAGGCAGCTGCACCTGGTCCTGAAAGCTCATGACTGTCCCCACAGTCACAGCACAGGAACTACTCAGCTGCTTCTAACTGACCTTTCTCTGAAGCAACTTCGTCAAATCACCCTAATGGCTAAGATGAGGTCACAGTCTGAAGCACATAATTCATCAATATGCTAAACTCTGAGGCTCAGATCCACTAGGGAGGCAATCTCAATATAGACCAGTCTTCAGTGAGAGTAGTGAGGTGCAGCAGGCCCTTGAGAACACACCTAACACGCTGGCTGGAGAAGACGAGAACAGGCGTCACCGTCACATCCTAAACAGGATCACTCGGGCGGAGAACAGTGACGCGCCCAAGGAAACCGGCATCAGTAAGTGTACTGGCAAATCTCATTTTAAAGACCAGGCTGAGCCAGGTGCAGTGGCTCATGCCTGTAATCCCAGCACTTTGGGAGGCCGAGGCAGGTAGATCACAAGTTTCAGGAGTTCGAGAACAGCCTGGTCAACACAGTGAAACCCCGTCTCTACTAAAAATACAAAAAATCAGCCGAGTGTGGTGGTGGACACCTGTAATCCCAGCTACTCGGGAGGCTGAGGCAGGACAATCGCTTGAACCCAGGAGGAGGCTGCAGTGAGCCGATATCACAAGATCACTGCACTCCAGCCCAGGCGACAGTGTGAGACTCTGTCTCAAAAAAAAAAAAAAATCATACCAAACAAAAAACACCAAACCAGGCCAGGCACGGTGGCTCACGTCTGTAATCCTAGCAGCACTCTGGGAGGCCGAAGTGGGTGTATCGCTTGAGTCAGAATTTTAAGACTAGCCTGGGCAACATGGTAGAACCCCATCTCTACAAAAATACAAAAAACTAGCTGGCCATGGTAGTGCATGCCAGTGGTTCCAGCTATTTGGGAGGCTGAGGTTAGAGGATTGCTTGAGCCCAGAAGTAGAGGTTGCACTGAGCCGAGACTGCACCACTGCACTGCAGCCTGGGTGACAGAATGAGAACCTGTCTCAAAAACAGAAAAAACCAACAAAACAAAACAAAAACCCCCAAAACCATAGCAAGAACCAGATTTCAGGCAAGTCCTTGTTGGCCATTAATTCAATCACTGGCTCTGAATTAGTTCTCCGCAACAACCAATTAGGTTTTGAAACTGGTACACTGTGCTGACTATATAAGCTCATACGAAGTCCTACAAATAAAAAGGGTCACTTGAACGAACAGCTCATGAAGTCCACAGCTGGATATTTAAGTCATACTTACCCGGTAATTATGATACGGCTCTGTTTCCGTATACTGCACCCTGAAGTTCTCATACTGTCCGCCTCGCCAGAACCGCTCAATGTCATAGTCGTAATAAGGGTCCGCATAAGGCTCGAGTCTGCAAAGAGCCAGTGAAAGATAACTCTCATCACTCAGGAGCATGGGCGCAAAAATACCACACGACACGCTAGGGGCAGAAAGTAACAGACCATGACTCAGTGGGATTTACTCCAGGAGAGCAAGGTCAGCGCATGATGAGGAAATCCGTTCACAAACTCATGTAGTAGCAGAACTGAAGAGAAAGTCACAGGATTCTACTCACGAGTGACAAAAACATGTTTGACAAAAATAGCCTTTCTGAAAAAAATACTTAAGAGGAATTGATACTTTAGTATGATAAAAATATATTTACACACTTTAGAGTGAAAACTAGCACCTTACTCTGGGGAAATAGGAGAAGCTCCCCCAGGAGTCCCCACGACCGCCTCCCTGTGCGGAGGCACCAGCTGACTGCAAGGGGAGCCCGCCAGAGGCACGAGAACATGATGCAAGGAGCGAAGCGACCTCGGATTTGCGAAATGACACGATACTGTACCTGAAGAACCCAGAGACCTGATAAAGCCAATTCAAACAACAAAAAAGGAACTTGGAAAGGGAGAGGATAAAAAAATTAACATGGAAATCAAATGTCTTCATAGATACGGATTATAATCGGTTAGGAGGCAGGTGGAGAAAACCGCATTTACAATAGCAAGAAAGAAGAAAAATCACTTAGGAATAAAATATTAACACACTGCACGAGAAATGTGCAGAGCTGAATCCTGAGAGACACAAGCACGTGTGAATGAATCGGGAGGTACCTCTGGCACTTGGAGAGGGCAGCCTGGTCTCGCCCACAAGTCAGTCCTTCCTACGCTGACTCAGAAACATAATACAATCCCAGGAAAAACACCACTGGGCTTTTTTTTTTTTTTTTTGACACAGAGTCTCACTCTGTCGCCAGGCTGGAGTGCAGTGGCACAATCTCGGCTCACTGCAAGCTCTGCCTCCCGGGTTCAAGCAATTCTCCTGCCTCAGCCTCCTGAGTAGCTGGGATTACAGGCACACGCCACCACGCCCAGCTAATTTTTGTATTTTAAGTAGAGACGGGGTTTCAACATGTTGGCCAGGATGGTCTCCATCTCTTGACTTCGTGATCCGCCCGCCTCGGCCTCCCAAACTGCTGAGCTTCTTTACGGAGCTAGACAAGCTGACACCCAAGTTCACATGAAAAACTGGACCCCAAGACCACCCAAGAAAACCCTGAAAATGAAAAGACATGCCCTCTGAGACACGAAGCATCCTAAAAAGCCTGTATAACTCAACCAGTGCCATCGCAGCACATGAAAACCGGCGGCCAGAGGAAGGAGGAAGGAGGTCCAGGCACAGACCCAGGCACATCCAGAGGGGTGGCATCTCAGGGGCAAAGGGGATTCTTCACTGAACAGGGTGGGGACAACTGTCCAGCCACTGGGAAGGTCAGGCTCTTTTCCCGCCTGCACACAGGGTGATGGGTTCTGCTCTAAATTCCTAGTGGGGCCCACGACTCTGCACCTCCTTTCCTGCGGAGCCGAGAAAACAAAGTATACAGTAGCAACAGAAGGTCCCTGGATGCCATCCAGGGAAGTCTCAGCCCCAGGCCAACTCTCTGCTTTGGGAAGACTGGGTGGGAACCTGAGGCATCATGGCTCGAGGTGGTTCCTGCCATGGTTGGTCACTAACACCCTTGAGGCCACCTCCTCAACTGTCCACATGGCCTAAAACTGGCTCTCCCCAAGGACAAGGCTTCAGCCAGACAGCATTCAATCGAATGTGCACACTACTCAAATAACATTAGAACTTCAGTAAACTTTTGTAGAGACCTGTGGTGATATGACATCATGCTACATAAAAACAAAGAGGAAACCTGGACAACATGTGAGACCCCATTTCTACAAAAGGTACAAAAATTAGGCAGGTCTGGTGGCACATGCCTGTGGCCCCAGCCACTTGGAAGGCTGAGGCAGGAGGACTGGGTGAACCCAGGAGGTTGAGAATGAAGGGAGCCGTGACTGCACCACTGGACTCCAGCCTGAGCAACAGAGCCAGATGCAGCCTCAAAAAAAAGAAAAAACAGGGCTGGGTATAGTGGCTCACATCTGTAATCTCAGCACTTTGGGAGGCCGAGGTGGGTGGATCACCTGAGGTCAGGAATTTGAGACCAGCCTGGCCAACATAGTGAAACCCCATCTCTACTTAAAAATACAAAAAATTAGCCAGCTGGGTGTGGTGGCAGGCGCCTGCAATCTCAGCTGCTTGGGAGGCTGAGGCAGGAGAATCACTTAAACCCAGGAGCTGGAGGCCAAAATGGTGCCACTGCATTCCAGCCTAGGCAACAAGAGTGAAACTCCGTCTCAAAAACAAAACAAAAACAAAACCAAAACCACACACACACACACACAAGAAAAGAAAGAAAAGAAAAAAACAAAGGGTGGAAAATGAGCTCCTTGAAACACGGACTTCTCCTTTGACAGTGAAAAAATAAAAGGCAGAAAAGCCTTTCCCAAAATGAGTGTGAGGGTGTGTGCTCTCTGATAAGAGGGCTGTGCCAGCAAATTTGTTTTTGGGAAACTGCTTAAGCCGAATGAAAAGGCCTCTTTCCTGCCGGCTTTCTGGAAGTTGCAGGTGAGTGGTCAGGAATGAGGCACACAGCACTTCCTCAGCGAGGCTGCCTCAGAACCATCTGCTCGGCAGCATGTGTTCTAGAGAACGTGTCAAACACAGCATGCCACCGGCACCTGCAACCATGCTAACAACAGACTCTTCAGTGCCACCTTGAAAAATCCTGAAACACTCTGGAAATGAATTTGGAAGGGTATTTGTTTATTAAAAATAAATACCACTGAGCAGTACCATGGTCTGCACAAACACTTCCCAAACTATGTTTTAGGGAACCAAAATGTGAACAAGCCTTCTGAAGAAAGGGCTCTGTGGTCAAGCAAGACTGAGTGAAGCTGGCTAGCAGCAGGAGGGAGGCTCACGCCTCCTCCAGCAGTCACCGCTTCACCAACCAGCACCAACAGTGTCCCGTGCGCACACACGCATGCTGAACTCCAGAGGCCCCGTGTCCCCAGAGGTCTGAGCAGTGTCAGACCCAGCACTGGCATGTGGAGTGGAGCTACTCCATGCTGGAGAGGAGGGCACAAGTTCCTGGCTGAGAGGGGACCACTGGACATACCCACCAGGGGCAAGAGGCAGTTTCTGCCCACAGTGCCGCCCAGGGAGAGGCATGGCAGGTGAAAAGTCCAGCAAATAGAGAACGTGTAAGAATTACAAGTTTGGAGCTTAGAGATCACTTTGCTTAACCATTTCATTTCAATGGCAAGGAAACTGGGTTTAAAAAGTACTAGAAAAAGTGCTAAAATGTCTAATGCCACTTGTAATTGAAGGGTTCTGCGATATTACACAATGAAATGCAACTTGCACAATTCAGGTTGAAACTGCACAGACCTCAACCCAGGTGGAGGGTTGCAAAGGCGGGAGTCAGATGCTCATGTGCCCCTGCCCACTGCGAGATCCAACGTGAGGAAGAGGGTCCCAGGCAGCTTGAAAAGGGAGCAGCAATGTAGCCCCCTGCTGCCTCTTGTCACCACCCAAACCCAGCATGGTCTGGCTGGTGCCCACCTGCCTGTTGCAATGCTAGCCACTAAAAGTGAAGGCAGGGGATGAGGTCCTCAAAGGCATGCAGAGGCCACAGGCACCTGGGCACCCATACAGCCATCTGCCCTCAGAGTCTGTGGGGCTGTGGGCTCACCCATGTGGAGTACTCCCTGTGTCACTCTCCAGGGAGCCCAAGCCTTCCTCTCTGCTCACTCAGGGGCTTCTCTGCAGGGCTCCGGCAGATCCAGGTGGAATCCACTGGCGCTCTCAGTTAAGCGTCTGGGATGAGGGAGGTGCTCACCCACTCCCTTTCTGAAAGTTACTGTTCTGGTTTCTCTGTACCCCACCCTGACATCATACTCCAAAGAACAGGAGCCTGCACCCCACCTCTATCACACCGGCACCACACCACTTTCTGTGCTGGGGACGTTTGGGGATTTGGCAGGGGCCCAGTCCATGGCCCTGGCTGTGGCCTGACAGCCTGACTCTGATCTGATCAGAAACTGTTCACAGGGGAGCCACTACTGATGACCACATTTCTCACAGGTGACAGCCTGTACACCCGAGGGCCCTTGTATCTTTTGGGCCACATGTCCCTATTAGACTTGTAGACTATTCTGGGCACAGCATCCCCAGCAGCCCTATGCAGAGATGACATTTCTTAATGTCTTACATGTGTGAGGGTTTTTTAGAGAAAGAGCCTCTCTCTGCTGTCCAGGCTGGAGTGCAGTGGGGCCATCTGTTGTGGCAACCTCCACCTCTCGGGCTCAAGAGATTCTCCCACCTCAGCCTCTTGAGTAGCTGGAACTACAGGTGCATGCCACCACACCCAACTAATGTTCGTATATTTTGTAGAGATAGGGTTTGGCCATGCTGCCCAGGCTGGTCTCCAACCCCTGGGCTCAGTCAATCTGAATTGATCTGCTCGCCTCGACCTCCCATAACACTAGGATTACGGGAATGAGCCACTATGCCCAGCCAGTATGTGAGGTTTTATAAGTCGGATGGTACCTGAACAAAGTCCCGAGGTGGTAGAAAAGGAACATTTTAAGCTCTGAGTCAGGATGCATCTGCCTAGCAAAGTATTATTATCATTATTCTTAAGAGATAGAGTCTCGTGCTGTCACCAGGTTGGAGTGCAGTGGTGCGATCCCGGTTCACAACAACCTCTGCCTCTCAGGTTCAAGCAATTCTCCTGCCTCAGCCTCCCGAGCTGTGGGACTACAGGTGCATGCTGCCATGCTCGGCTAATTTCTTTTGTATTTTAGCAGAGACTGGGTTTCACTGTGTTGCCCAGGCTGGTCTCGAACTCCTGAGCTCGGCAATCCGCGTGCCTTGGCCTCCCAAAGTGCTAGGATTACAGGTGTGAGCTACCGTGCCCGGCTGCAAAGTATTATTTTTACTAAGTGATCCTGCTAGTTGAATTTTTTAATTCCAAAAAAGATATAGAGAAAAAAGAATTTTCTTGTCTGTATACCATGTCACAGACTGTTTCTCCAAGACTGCCTGAACAGGTGTCAGATTCCACTGTTCTACAATGAAGTGCAGGGAGCGCCATCCTGCAACAACCCAAGCCTGCCTGTGTGAAGCTGCCTCTATGTGACAAGTACTTGCAAAACTCCACAGCGGGTGGCTAACATCTGTATTCCCAGCAACTTGGGAGGTTCAGGTGGGAGGAACGGTTGAGTCCAGGAGTTCGAGATCAGCCTGACAAACACAGCAAGACCTCACCTCAAAAAACCAACAAACGGAAAACCCTCAACATTAGGGAATAAAATAATGTGGTATCTTTAGGGGTCTGAGTCCCTGGAATTACTGCAAATCACTGATTCTCAAACTTTAATATGCAGGAGGGCTTGTTAAAAGCAAACCACTGGCCCGGCTCTCCCTGGAGCTTTAGACTCAGTCTGTCTGGGTGGGGCCTAAGAACCTGACCTCTAACACGCTGCTGGGGGCACAGGTGGCCGAGGTCGAGGCACCACACCAGGAGGTCACAGATATCAATCCAGGCTGCACTCTCCTCACCTGTGCGGCAGGGACACGGCCCTGACCTCAGTCTGCTATGACCCAAAACAGGTCAGGAGCACCGGACACGAAGCCTGTCATGCAGGATCCCAACACGCAGGTGCTGCTGGTTTGGCCTTCTGTGCCGTGAAGACCCTGGAGCCCGACTGCTAACTGGGCTGCGAGCCACCCTCCTGCACACCCTGCAAGGTGAGGGCACGGGCAGGACCGAGAAGGCAGGTGACAAGGGGACCCACTCCTGCCGACGGCACGCACCGGGACGCCTGCATTTGCAGCACAGGTCCTTCCCTCCCTCCGGGTCCCGGCAGCCCCGCGGCACTGGCTCCCTCCACTCACTGTCTTCCTCTGCAGACACCTGGAGGACTGACCTTTCCCTTAGATGCTCTTTGTGACAGTATTTAAAGACTTGGTTAAAACATGTACATTTTCTAATTAAATGGCCATCCACATGCGGTGGCCTCCACCCTCCTGGCAGGACCCTGGCTGACAATTCTTCCCACTGTGTCTATCAGAAACAGTGAGGGCACCTCGCCACCGTGACACATGCACCCTAATCGTGTTCCCAGAGGTCTTGACTCAGCAGGTCTGGGATGAGGCCTGGCACCAAAGGCCCCAGGTTAACGGTAACACGCACAGAGACCGCTATATAAAAACAAACAAAACACAAACCTGAGGAGAAACCTGGCTCTCAGACACCAGTGAAACCTTTTAGCCCTGACTGCTGAGGCTTTAAAATTTAGGGGTCCTGCAGTGTAGATACAAGAGCCAGCTTCTGTCACCTGGTGCCAGGATGGGAGACACCTGTTTCTGCCACCAACACTGACATGCGAAACACACACAGAGGCACGAAACCTCAAAGACCTGCTGAACCATTCCCAAGCAGGCAGTGTTCAGGTCCCTGCTGCAGCCAGGGAAACTGGAATAGTGCCAAGGATCACGCCCAGGCTGTAAAATCCATCCTTCCCCGCATATTTACAGAGTGCTCTGTGTACAGGAGCTGTGAGGCAGGAAAGACAATACCCACAGCTAAATAAACAAACAAAAAACGAAGGCTCCAGAGCTTCAGGAGACCACCCGATGATCCTACAGAGTTCTGACTCAAACGCGTCCTCCTTTCTGTGATCTGACATTCCACACGCAATTTAATTAGAAAATGTACGCGTTTTAACCAAGTCTTTAAACGCCTATCCCTTCAATCTTGAGTTGCCACTGCTGGGGCAGGTGGGGGCCGCTGGAGCTTCCTCCCCGCTTCTGCAGGCGGAAAGCCCAGGGGAGTCTGCTCGCAGCAAGGACGGGGAAGGGCCTCACAGGGCCAAGTTGACAGGACCGAATCCTGGAGCGCAAGCACTGCACGCCTTCCTTTTTGTGCAGCTTCTATTATCCTTCCAGACAGAAATCACCATCATCATGATTCCCCGCTAGCAACCAGGAATGGACAGGGTTGCTCAAGCCTCAGCAAAATGCAGCTCCGATTCAGATTTGACCGAATTATAATCCAGCTCCCTGCCCTAAAGCTCACCATCCATCTACAGGCAGAGGAAAGCAGCATTTTGATGCCACGCAAAGATCTGACTTCCACCCTTCAACCCCAGGCACTTCTTCTGTAAGGGATTTTTATAGACCAACCATAAATGGGCCCAGCACGGAGGCTCACGCCTGTAATCCCAGCTCCTCGGGAGGCAGAGGCAGGAGAATCGATTGAACCCGGGAGGCAGAGGTTGCAGTGAGCGGAGATCGCACCACTGCACTCCAGCCTGGGCAACAGAACAAGACTCCATCTCGAAAAAAGGTACCAGCCCTAAACGCCTCGGAGGAGGAGCGGTGAAGACAGCACGGCCAGTGAAGAGAAGCACCGCTGTGCTCCCAGCTCCCGGGTAATGTGGGGTGGGGAGAGGAGACAGGAACACAGACTTGTGGGGCTCCCGAGACCTCAAGGACAGCTGCGAAAACTCCCAGAGCTCAGAGCCGTAACGCTTCCTTCCTAGAAGCAAAAACCTGCGATCAGCTGACTGTGAGAACCGCGCCTGACTGATCCTGGGAACGTTACGGTGACCCCAGCAAGAGGCGCTGGGCCCCGAGGAGCACACCCTGGGCCCTACGCACGGCTACCCTCTCTGGAGCATGGCCACACCCGGGGAGAAAAGGGAGGGGCAGGCAAGGCCATTCCTTACACTGTGTCTCTGACATCTCTCGGGAGCCGAGAATTCCAATCTCGAAAAACTTCATTTTCTTTGTCAAATTCCCGTTCGTCTTCGCCAATGGTCACCGTAAACCTTTTCTCTTCAAAATCAGGCTCCTGTTCTTTTCGGATAGTTGCTTTTTTTAAAACCTACCGTTGTAAGAAGAAAGAAGTCAACAGGGAGGTGGAATACCGGCGCTGCCGTTAGGAGACACGGAGGGAGCCGCCCCACCCGACGCAGCAGCCCTGTAAGAGTGGGAGCTGCACGCTACGGTGCTCGCAACGAGGGGCGAACACGGTGCAGGCATCTTTCTGGGGAGGAGGGCAGTCTGTGCCCGTCTCTACACCAACAGCTGCCCCCGGCCTCCATGTGCCCACGTGAGGTACTCATCACTTCCTTCAACTAACCTTGGGGCTGCCCAGGGAGCCCGTCACTCAGTGATGAGCCGAGGAAGTGAGGAGGGGCGTCTTGTCTGTCATCTCCCAGCAGAGAGGCCAGCCAGGAAAATGAGGAAGCAGGGCTGGGTGCCGGGAGACTGCTTCCCAGAGCTTAAGCTCATACACTGGGGCCCAAGTGGGCCTGGAGGGAGGGAATATGCAGTGACGGGGCCAGAAAGCCCCAGGTTCTCTCCAAAAGAGCAGACAGAGTCTCAGCAGCCTGGGGCACAGATCCTGGGAGGGCAGCGTGGGCAGCCTCACCAGGCTTTCTAGGAGTGGCTGCAGACTGCCTCTGTGCTCTTGGACAGCGCCAGCCGGGTTGTGGTGCAGTGCTGATCCAGCCACATGAAGACAGAGGGTATGCCCTAGATGGGACTCCCTGGCCTACTGCGCTGCTGCCTCTGAGGCAGACATAACTTTCTATTCTTCCAGGCCTGGTGGCACACGCCTATAATCCCAGCTACTTTGGAGGCTGAGGCAGGAGAGAATCGCATGAACCTGGGAGGCGGAGGCTGCAGTGAGCTGAGACTGGGCCACGTACTCCAGCCTGGGCAATAAGAGCAATACTCCGTCTCAAAAACAAACCAACAAGCAAAAAAACCCCAAAAACCCAAAACAAACGACAGAAACAGCCCCTTAGCCTCAGAGGCCTTACTGAGCCTCCCGTGGCTACCTCTGGATCCAGGAAATACTAGTTTGGTGCAAGGACCACTTCTGTAAGTCTTTTTCTTGTCAAGTTTTCTGCTGAATTCTGTTACCTCCTTTGCATGCCGGAGTCCTCGTTCCCAGGCACTCTCTGTTGGGGGCTCTGGAGGGGGTGGAGGCAAAATTTCATCAACTACTGGCCCACCCTATTGAAAAATGAGAAGGGAGAAGGTGAGAAAGTAAAACTTTCAAGTGTACAGAGAAACCAGACAGTAAAAACATCAACACCACAGAGCTCTGAATGGGCACTCTCCTTCCAGCAAGCCTCACCCGTCCCCGGAAAGCTGAGGCCTGCTTCCACTTGGGACCACAGAAGCATCTGAACGGGGCTGAACCTGTGCTGAGGCTTTTCCACAAGGCATAGACTTGTCTTAAGCTTGAGATTCAGACAGAAGCTCAGCTGGCTGATGTGCTCACAATGAAAGAAGAGGCATCACGCACCCAAGGGTTGGCGGGCATCAGCGGGTGAGGTCCGAGAGGTGGGGCGCCGTTGGGCGGGAAGGGGTCGGCTTTGGTGATTAGGGAGTAGTTTCCCTTGTCGTTCACTCCAGGGTGTATAAACCTACAATTCATTCCCCAGGTACAGTTCCCTATGGAAACAAAAGTGAGATCAGAAAGGATCCACAAGTGCCTAACTGCACAAGGGCAGCAGCTGGGGTGGGGGTGGGGGACAGTGGCCATGTTTACCCAGGCCTGGCCTGGCCACTCGTGGGTACTGAAAGGGTGGGCAGGACGAGCCCAGAAAGGCCGAGCCAGGCGGCAGCACCTGCCCAGACACAGCAGTTCCCCAGAGGCTGCCAGAAACCTGGGGCACCTTGGTCAGAGGAAACAGCCTGTTTCAAAGTCCCTTTGTAGAGAGTTCAATGGTCTGAATATTAACTTGCCCCTTAAACCAGAAAAGCCCCACAGCCTTGCTCCCACCCCTGGCCCAGGCTCCTCTAGGTGCAACTGGATGTAACTATGCTCCACTCCTGACAATAAAAACCATGGCTTTTCTATACTTTTTTATCTCTAGTACGTATCTGGGTGGTGGCTAACTAAATATGTTATGCTTTGCCCTTTTCTGTATTTACAAAAATTTTTAGGACATCACCTACGAACCCACTGTCAAAAAAGACCTTTTCTTACTGATATTGGCAGGCGGAGGAAGGAGGAACAAGGCAGAAGAGAACAAACCAGTGAGCATTGAAGAGCAAGGTGAGAAGGTGAGCATGGGGCTGTCCCTAGAGACCAGACACAGGTGGGTGACAGTGTTCAGCTGTCAGGGGCCACCTGCCTGGGGAGTGTTAAGTGCCGCCCTGCCCCTGGCCACCAGAGTAAAGGGGAAGACGGCTCTGGAAAGCAGCACGGTCGGTCTGTGAGTAGAGCTGGGACACTACGTGTGCAAAGTACAACATCCAGCAGACGTCAGGCAGAAAGAACACCGCCGTCCCAGTCACCCTTTTACCTGTGTAGAAACACACCCGACTGTCGGGAGAGTGGACAGAGGCTTTATCTTTTACTCTCTCGACCTCTGCCAGCCCATATTACTTTTTAATTTTGAGATGGAGTCTGGCTCTGTTGCCCAGGCTCTTGGCTCACTGCCAACCACCGCCTCATGGGTCCAAGCGATTCTCTTGCCTCAGCCTCCCAAGCTGGGATTACAGGCCAGCACCACCACGCCTGGCTAATTTTTGTATTTTTAGTAGAAATGGGGTTTTGCCATGTTAGCCAGGCTGGTCTCAAACTCCTGAACTCAGGTGATCCGCTGCCTCAGCCTTCCAAAGTGCTGGGATTACAGGCGTCAGCCACTGTGCCCAGCCTTACTTTCATAATTTAAAATTGGAGCTGCTGCCCAGGCTGGAGTGCAATGGTGCGCTCTCAGCTCACTGCAACCTCCGCCTCCCGGGTTCAAGTGATTCTCCTCAGCTTCCCAAGTAGCTGGGATTACAGGCATGTGCACCATGCCCAGCTGATTTTGTATTTTTAGTACTAAGAGATAGGGTTTCTCCATGTTGGTCAGGCTGGTCTTGAACTGACCTCAGGTGATCCACCTGCCTCAGCCTCTCAAAGTGCTGGGATTACAGGCATGAGCCACCACACTCGGCTTAAAAAGCATTTGTTAAAAAAAAAAAAGAAAGAAAGAAAGAAAGAAATTTTCCAGAAAATAGAAGCAAAAATAAAGATATTCTGGTTTACAAAGTGTATTGTCTTCTGTTTCTAACTGGAACTTCAAACCCCAAATTCACGCGGACTGTGATTCTAACAGCATAAAGACAGTTCTGCGGAGACTGTGTACACAGACACGGCCTCAGGCCAGAGTAGGACAAGGAGAGACGGAAGCCACCGGAGCGGGGCGGAGTCGCTGCTGAAATGTCTACGTGCTATTTCTGGCACGCAGGGCTTCAGGACACGATGAAGATCTTTTTCTGAACTGGAATGTCAGCACAGCAGCAACTGTTTTATTCTCTTATTAATCTTTATCCCTGTGTAAACATTGTATTATTTTACTTACATAAAATAGTTCATAATAAACTGAGATACTTGTAAATAAAGAATCCCCACACACTCTAAAGGGTACACGGTGAAGTCGACCTCCTGCCCCGTGCCTCCAGGGCCACTGCCAGAGGCAGTCACCAATTTCCTGGGGCTCAATCCATCCATCTTCCCTGCTTTTTTCTGGGCATGTTATGTTCTGTGTTGAATCTTGCTTTTTTCACCACACAATATAACTACAAAAAGGGAACCTGCAAGCTCGGCAGCAACAAACCCAAACAGTACCAGTGAGCCAGACCCGCAGTGTGAAGACGTGGAAACTCACGCAGAGATGCCAGGAACTAAAGCTCATGCTCCAGTACAACCTGCACGTGGAACAGCTTTAAATGTCTCTTTTAATTCTGGGTACAGAAAATATCAATTTACTGTATTTACTTGGTTTAGGTGTCATTTCTAATGTGTATGGTATTAAAAATTAACAGACATTTAAAGATATCTCACTATTTAACAATAACAAGAAATCCAATATATGGCAACACATATTTAAGAAGGTATTTTTAAAGTATTTGGTGAGAAGAGCAGAATTCTTTGCCTTTTTGCCCATCTCTTGAATGCTGACCCTGGAAGACACGTGGGCTCCCATCTGCATCTGGCCATGATGGGCTCCTGGGGCTGAAGCTGGAGAGGACGCTACAGCCCCACACAGAGAGGAAGCTGGAAAGAGAGGGGCATCGTAAGAGCCTTTTCAGATGTGCTGGGAGATTCTTCCTAACGTCGCACTCAACAAGGGAAGACTCCTTACAGTAAGCTGCGATCGAACTCCACTGCCAAACTTTTCTAACCTGGTTCCTCTGAAGTCCACTGGTCTATCCTGAACTTTGAGTGGGTCTTTTGCCGATGCATGATTCTGTGACATCCTGCAACAGTCGCCTGAAAAAGTCCTTACCCACCGAGAAGCTGTAAAGCACACAGTGATTGTATTTTCCAAAAGTCCAGTTTTCAACGGAAAGCTCCAATTTTAATTTAATTTTTTATTTTTGAGACAGTTTCGCTCCTGTTGCCCAGGCTGGAGTTCAATGGTGTGATTTCATCTCATCGCAACCTCCACCTCCCGGGTTCAAGCGATTCTCCCGCCTCAGTCTCCTGAGTAGCTGGCATCACAGGTACTCGCCACATGCCTGACTAATTTTTGTTTGGTATTTTTAGTAGAGACAAGGTTTTTCCATGTTGGTCAGGCTGGTCTGGAACTCCCAATCTCTGGTGATCCGCCCACCTTGGCCTCCCAAAGTGCTGGGATGACAGGCATGAGCCACTGCACCCAGCCCCATTTTAATTTTAATATTGCTAACACTGTCTGTTGTTCCCCTTGAAGCTGTGGGCTCACTTTGCTCCTGCCAAGACCCGGATCTGCATTCCCTGGCGTGTCTGCCAGTCTTCCTCATGCATGTGTGCTCCGCGGAGAGCACGCAGGGTCAGCTGCAGCTCAAACCCTTCCCATGCTGCCCCTTGAGACTGCTGGACTGGAGTGCTGGCAGGGGACTGTACCCGTGCTGCCACTCCACCACGCTGAGTGCTGAAAGACACGTACAGGATTACCCCTCCTCTGCTTTCTGCAAATTCAGTTACCCACGGTCTGAAAATATCAAATGAAAAATTCCAAAAACAATTCCTAAGTTTTAAATGACGTCTGTGCTAACTAGTGTGATGAAATCTTGCGCCGTCCTCCCCTGTTCCACCTGGGACACGATCATCCCTTGGTCCAACAGATCCATGATGTCCACAGCGCTGACCGTCCGCTAGTGGCTCAGCAGCCCTCTCGGCCAACAACAACTGCTGGGGGCCTGGCAGTGCTGTCCTCACCATGGCTCCGTGCTCCAGGATCACTGGGGCAGACGACCTTCCTTCTAACACATCGTCAGAAAGTCAAGAGTGGCCCAATGCTACGTGGCCCAACGCTCCGTGGCCGGGAATCTGTCTCGGCCTCACATCATCAGAAGGCTGACTACAGCAAAGTGAGCTCTTCTGAGAGACCACATTCACATTCTCATTACAGTATATTGTTCCAACTGCTCTATTTTATGACTGGGGATTGTGGTTAACCTCTTACTGTGTCTAATTTATGAATTAAACTTTATCATAGGAATGTACCTATAAAAAAAACCCACAGCATATTGGGGGGCTTGTTACGATCTGACGTTTCGGGCACCCATGGGAGTGTGGGGTGGGTGGTGTCGTAGAACACTGCCCCTGTGGATAAGGGGAATGCCTGCACTGCAGGGTCTTACTGGGATGATGAAAATACTCTAAAAATGGGCTGCACAACTGGGAAAATATATTGAAAATCACAGAACTGTGTCCTTAAAATGGGTCAATTTGATGGCACATAAATTATACTTTAATAAAGTTGTATTTTTAAAAAGACCTTACAAATAATAAAAATAAACAAATAAAAGATCTGTACTCAAGTGTAAGATTTAAATTGGCTGGGTGTGATGGCTCACGCCTGTAATCCCAGCACTCTGGGAGGCCAAGTCAGGTGGATCACCAGGTCAGAAGATAGATACCATTCTCGCCAACACGGTGAAACCCTGTCTCTACTAAAAAACAGCCGACCGTGGTGCTGTGCGCCTGTAGTCCCAGTTACTTGGGAGGCTGAAGCAGGGGAATTGCTTGAACCCGGGAGGCAGAGGTTGTAGTGAGCTGAGATTGTGCCATTGCACTCCAGCCTGGCGACAGAATGAGACTGCGTCTTTAAAAAAAAAAAACAACCAGATTTGCTTAAATCACAATTTTTACTACTATAGTACAGACATGAAGTAAAGGGCATTTGAAGTGCCAGTGCACGGTGAGTCTCTGGCACAGTCTTACTATTAGTATAAATATAGTTTCAATTTGGGAGGCTCAGGCGGGCAGATCATTTGAGGTCAGGAGTTTGAGACTAGCCTGACCAACATGGTTAAACCCCATCTCTACTAAAACACAGAAATTAGCTGGGCGTCATGGCACAGGCCTGTAATCCCAGCTACTCAGGAGGCTGAGGCAGGAGAATCACTTGAACCCAGCAGGTGGAGGTTGCAGTGAGCTGAGACTGCGCCACTGCACTTCAGCCTGGGCAACAGTGAGAGACTCTGTCTCAAAAAAGTAAAATAAAATAGAAAATAAATAAATAAATATAACTTTGACCTCAGGGTCCCCTGAAAGGGTCTCAAGGACTCCCAGGGGTTCACAGACAACACTGAGACCTACTGCTTCAAACACAAAAGAAAATGCAAGGATTCAATACTAAACAAAAGACATCTCTCCAAGGAAGATATACAAATGGCCAACAAGCAAATGAAAAAACTACACGACACCTCTAATCTTCAGGGAAATGCAAATCAAAACCCAGTAAGACATTGCTTCACACCCAATGGAATAGCTCTAGTCAAAAGAACAGAGCACAGAGTACTGCTGAGGATATGGAGGGACTGGAAGCCTTCCGCGCTGCAACTGGGAACGTCAAACAGTGCAGCCGCCGCGGAACACGGCTGGGCGGTTCCTCGAGAGATGACACGGAGAATTACCACGTCATCAGCAATTCCATTGTCAGGCATGAGCAAAAGAACTGAATGCAGGGTCTGAAGAGAGATTTTTACATCCATGTTCATAGCAGCTCTATTCACAATAGCCAAGAGGTAGAAGTCACCCAAGTGTCCATCCACAGATGGGAGATAACCCAATGCAGCCACTCTACACGAAGAAATATTAATCTTTTTTTTTTTTTTTTTTTTGAGACAGAGTCTCTCTCTGTTGCCCAGGCTGGAGTGCAATGGCACGATCTCAGCTCACTGCAACTTCTACCTCCCAGGTTTAAGCAATTCTCCTGCCTCAGCCTCCCCAGTAGCTGGGATCACAGGTGCGCGCTACCATGCCCAGCTAATTTTTGTATTTTAAGTAGAGACGGGGTTTCACCATGTTGGTCAGGCTGGTCTTGAACTCCTGACCTCGGGATCCACCTGTGTGGGCCTCCCAAAGTGCTGGGATTACAGGCCTGAGCCATCGCACCTGGCCTTTTTTTTTTTTTAAGACTGAGTCTCGTTCTGTCACCCAGACTGGACTGCAGTGGCGTGATCTTGGCTAACTGCAACCTCTGCCTCCTGGGTTCAAGCGAATCCACTGCCTTGGCCTCTCGAGTAGCTGGGATTACAGGAGTGCTCTACTATGCCTGGCTAATTGTCTATATTTTTAGTAGAGATGGGGTTTCACTACTTTGGTCAGGCTGGTCTCGAACTCCTGACCTCAAATGATCCGCCCACCTCTGCCTCCGAAAGTGCTAGGATTACAGGCAACAGCCACCGAGCCTATTATTCAATTTTAAAAAGGAAGAAAGCCAGGCATGGTGGGTCACACCTATAATCCCAGCACTTGGGAGGCAGGGGCAGGAGGATCGCTTAAGCCCAGGAGTTCAAGACCAGGTTGGGTAACATAGTGGGACCCTGTCTCTACAAATAATAAACAAGTTAGCTGGGCATACTGGCATGCCTGTAGTCCCAGCTACTTGGGAAGCTGAGGCGGGAGGATGGCTAGAGGCCAGGAAGTTAAGGCTGCAGTCAGTCATAATTGTGCCACTGTACTCCAGCCTGAGTGACACAGTGAGATCCTGTCCAAAAAAATAAATAATAAAGTAAAAAAATTCTGATTAATGAACTTTGAGGACATTATGCTAAGTAAAATAAACCAGTCACAAAAGGACAGACTATACGATTCCGCGCATATGTGGTACTTATAGTCAGGATTCAGAGACAATAAAATGGCAGGTACCAGGAGGCCGGTGGGGAGGAACGAGAAGTTGTTTCATAGGTACAGAGTTTCAGGTCTGTAAGCTGAAAAAGTCCTGGAGATGGATGGTGGTGATGGTTGTTGTTGTTTTTTATTTTTTGAGATGGAGTCTCACTCTATCACCCAGGCTGGAGAGCAGCGGTACGATCTGGGCTCACTGCGACTTCTACTGCCCAGGTTCAAGCAATTCTCCTGCCTCAGCCTCTCGAGTAGCTAGAATTACAGGCACTGTGTCAGGCTAATTTTTGTATTTTTGGTAGAGACAGGGTTTCATCATCTTGGCCAGGCTGGTCTTGAACTCCTGACCTCGTGATCCACCAGCCTCGGCCTCCCAAAGTACTGGGATTACACTGTGAGCCACCGCGCTTGGCCTGGTGATGGTTGCTATACAACAATATGAATGTATTTAATATGAACCGTATACTTAAAAAATGGTTTCTAGGCTGGGCGTGGTGGCACACGCCTGTAATCCCAGCACTTTGGGAGGCCAAGGCGGGCGGATCACGAGGTCAAGAGATCGAGACCATCCTGGCCAACATGGTGAAACCCTGTCTCTACTAAAAAATACAAAAATTACCTGGGCGAGGTGGTCCACACCTGTGGTCCCAGCTACTTGGGAGGCTGACGCAGGAGAAGTGCTTGAACCCAGGAGGTGAAGATTGCAGTGAGCCGAGATCGCACCACTGCACTCCAGCCTGGCACCAAAGCGAGACTCTGTCTCAAAAAAAAAAAAAGGTTTTTATTTCACCACAATTTTAAAAAATTAGAGGAACAGAGACAGGGAGGTCAGACCCAAAGAATGGACTGGGACGCTTGTTAACAGAGGGAGAAATCAAAAACCCAAAGTAGGGGCTGGGCACGGTGCCTCATAATACCTGTAATCCCAGCACTTTGAGGGGCTGAGGCAGGTGGATTACCTGGGCTCAGGAATTCAAGATCAGCCTCGTCAACACGGCGAAACCCCATGTCTACTAAAAATACAAAAATTAGCTGGGCATGGTGGCAGATTCCTGGAATTCCAGCTACGTGGGAGGCTGAGACAGGAGAATGGCTTGAACCCAGGAGGTGGAGGTCGCAGTGAGCCGAGATCCCACCACTGCACTCCAGTGTGGGCAACACAGCAAGACTGTCTCAAAAAAACCCGATAGAAACCCAAAGTGGGACGCAGTTTAAAGAAAACGCTGCTTACTCCTCTGTGGCCAGAACTCTGTGTCCTGATGATCCAACACAGGCCCATGAGAGGTGAAAACATCCCATGAACAACTACAGCTCCAACTGTAGCATATGCACTGTGGAGGCAGGCAGGCATAAACAAAGCACCGATGCTTCCAAATGTTAACAAGGTGTGTTCCTAGTGCATTTTGCTGTCCACTGGTCACAAATGTCAACGTGTCCACTAGGTGACAGATGATTAATCTATAAATCACAACTCATCACAGAGATAAAGCTAAGAGAGGCCAAGTCAGTGGCTCATGCCTGTCATTCCCATATTTTGGGAGGCTGAGGTGGGAGGATCGCTTGAGCCTAGTATTTGAGACCAGCCTGAGCAATATAGTGAGACCCTGTCTCTATAAGTATTTAAAAAAGAAAGACGGGCTCTTCCTATGTTGCCCAGGCTGGTCTTGCACTCCTCCTGGGACCAAGCAATCCTCCCAGCTCAGCTTCCCAGAGTGCTAAGATTACAGGTGTGACCTACCACTCCCAGCTACCAAGTTTCTTTTAAGAAAAGAATTTTCTAATTTTTATAATATTCACATACCATAAAATACCCCCATTCAATGGGTACAATTCACTGGTTTTCAGTATATTCACAAAGTTGTGTAAGAATCACCACTAGCTAGTTCTAGAACATTCCATCACCCTAAATGGGAAATCCCGTACTCACTAGCTATCACTGTCCACCCTCAGCCCAGGCAATGGCTAATCAATCTACTTTCTGTCTCTGTGGATCTGTCTGCTCTGGACATGCCATAAACACGTGGCCTTCTGCGCTGCCTCCGTCACTCAGCACAATGTCTCCAAGGTTCGTCCACCCTGCAGCTTGTGTCAGTGCTTTATCCCTTTTATGGCCAAGTGATATTCCACTGTATATGGACAGACCACACTTACTTATGCGTTCGTCAGTTTTCGGACACCTGGGATGTTCCTTCTTTTAGGCTACTGGAGATCATGCTGCTGTGAACACTCACACAGAAGCTTTTATACAAATGCATGTATCCACTTCTCCTGGATGGATACGTGCAGCTGAACTCCTGGGTCATACCCGTAAGTGAGTACCCGGGAGCTTTTGGGAAACTGGCTTCCAAAGCAGCTGCATCATTTTACCTTCTCGACAGCAGTGAATGAGGGTTCCGACATCTCCATATCCTTGGCAACACGGCAAACTTTGTTCTTAAAATAATTTGTACTTGAGGGATCATAAACCGAAGAATTTCAATTTCACACCAAGCCTATAAACTGCAGGTAGGCAAAAATATTTACATCCAAATTTCTCATAACTAAGAAGCACTGGGAGACATGATCTAGAAAATGGTAAGAATCAGCCACTTACTCTGTACAGTAACATCTCACTCTGCAGAATAAAAGTACTCCTGAAATGAGTTATTGATAACACTCGCTTAAGCTGCAAAAATACCTCCTGATCTAGCTTCCGATTTCTTTTTTTTTTTAGAGGCAGGGTCTCACTGTCACCCAGGCTGGAGTACAATGGCACGACCACGGCTCAACTGCAGTCTCAACTTCCCAGGCTCAAGTGATCCACCCACCTCAGCCCCCACCTACCACATAGCTGGGATGACACGTACATGCCACCAGGTCCTGCTAATTTTTCATTTTCTGTAGAGACAAGGTCTCACTATGTTGCCCAGGCTGGTCTCGAATTGATTTCTTGAGTGTAGAAACCCTTCCACATGGTCTCACTCACAGAAACCCACTCGGTACTTAGTCTAACCTTGGGTAACCACCTGCCAATTCTGACCAACCATGTGACACTGATGTCCAGGGATCCTGTCTGTTCATCCAGGCAGCTCCCAGTGACACGAATGAAGAGCTCCAGGAATGATCTCTCTTCATCTGTTTTGCGCTTCTGTTGTTAAATTCTGGAACCAGTTCAGCAGTGAGCCCTGAGCTCCTGGTCTAGAGTCTCCCTGCCCTGGCGGATGCTGCCTCCTGCTGTTGGAACCATCAGGCCAGCGCCGACTGGCCATGCTTCTGAGTCACATTGCCACCCAGAGTCCAGAGCACTGCACTGTGACTGGTGCTGATTTGAAATGACTGCCAGTGTGTACATGTGTCCAGCTTTTCCTCCATCACTTTCATAAAGAAATTTGAGACACTGATGCCATTTATTCCCACACCATTATGGAAAAGAGATCTTCTGCTTAAACTTAAATTTTCTGAAATACTAACACTGCAAATACCAAAGCTTTTAAAGAACTGTAACAGTTTACTTTCTAAAATGTACTGCATATTCCTCTGCATTCTGAAGAATGTGACAATCTGCGGCTCTAAGTCTACCGCCCACGCAGGCTCTCCCCAGTGGGGGCCCCTTACATGCACGTGTGACTTGGGCACATCAACTGTTTGTGCTTGGCAAAAGCAAGCATGCAGACAGTGCAGGCCAAGATCACACAACCTGGGGTTACCGTGGGTCTCATATCACCAGGTCATCTCTCGCACAGGAGCATTCATGGCTGCTCTAAGCGTACAGCCTGCCTCCCTGAGTGATGGGACTCCACTGCGCCCCAAGGATGCCCTCTCCTGCGACCAGCTCCCGTGCCTCTAAGGAGGAGGTTCCAAACAGCTCTCTGCCCCTCAAGGACCCCCTTTCCTTCTGGTTTCACAGCTGTATCCTGGATCCAGGAGAAGGAAGTCTGGCCTCTGGAGTAGGGGGACTTTAAGGTACTGAAGAGAGTGAATATAGCGTATTTGGTACCTTTAACCTGGCCTCTGAATGGTATGGAATTGGATATTGGTGGAAGAGTGGATAATGGAGTCACAACATCTGGAAAAGAAGTACAGGAAGCTCTCGTGAGCTTTAGACGGCACACACAGGCTGGCAGTGACAAAGTCATCTACAGGCTTATAGCAAAATTAAGAGAAGGAGAAAAACATCTTCCCACCTATCGAAGGGGAATGCTGAATTACCAGAAATATGCCAAAACTATTGCTGTACACCAAAGACATTCTTACAAGGTGGAAATTCTCATTTCCATTTCCGAATCCCCCCAGACGTTAAGCAGCAAAACAAAAAGCCGTATTATCATCACGCTACAGAGTTCTGCCACATTTTAACACGGGTTAGCCCAGAGTTTTCAGACAAGACTTTCTTACACTGCTCCCTGCTGCAGCAACTGAACTCACACAACTCCTTCTACGGGAGAGAGCCCTGCCGCCTTCAGCAGCCATCCCGGGCCATTTTGAAATCCATTCCACACAAACATACGCTTTTGGCACATCATGCAGGAAAAGGGGCCATCTCTAGAGTTGGGAGAGATGCTAATTCTGGTGCCTAGAACATTCGGCCTTATGAAAAGGATCACTCTGAAAAATGACTAATGCCATCTGCAGTACAGACATGGGTCTGCTGTAATCGGAAGGGCCTGGGTCCACCAGTGTGAGAATGAGAATGACCAGGCTGCTCCCACAAGGCAGTCATTAAAGCTATGAAAGCACCAATAAAAGGGCCTATTGTTCACCGTAAATAACGCCATTGCCAATGCCGCTGCCGCTGCCGCCGCCACCACCACCCCCCCTATGCAGTCTGGCCCAGAGAACTGCCTTGAGCAGCACAGGGCCTTGCCAAGGTGAGCCAGGGCCCCAGCTGGCTGTGAGAAGGCCCCACATGCAGACAGTTACCTTTCATGAAGAACCGGCAGGTGGGACGGGGCCTCACCTTCCTGTCACTGGGGTCCTTCACTTCACCTTCTTCCAGGTCATCGTCCTGAAACAGAGAACACCGTCTTAATGTGGCGGAAGCATTTATCAATCAGCACTGCTTTCTCCAAACCAGAAGGGGCAGGAAGCTGGGTGTGGGACCTAGATATTGTCATGGGAACTGAATTCATGTCCATTTTCCAAATCTTAGGTCCCAGATCTGCAGAGCAGAGATGATCAGAGCATACCCAACAGCTCCGAGGGTCCCGCCGAAGCGCGCTGACGTGCCAGGGAAAAGCAGTGCTGTGCACAGGGCACTGGACAGGGCAGGCTTTCATGACACTTCTTTTAACTACTCTGGGCAGGAAATGGTAACACTTCAGGTTTTAAAATTTTGAGCATTTAAATAAAATTTGGAGAACAAAAAAAACAAAAACTTCCTCTACTTTACAAGTCTTGGGTAGAGGAGGAGTTGGGTGCCTCGGGGCAGTGATGCCGGCAGCCAGGAGTGGCCCGCCTTCCTGCTCACCCTCAGCCAGCTGCTCACCCTGGCTGTCAAGTCTTAGAACAACCCAGGAGCTCTAAGCTGGGCCTCACCCACAGGGAATTGGATGCACAGCCAAACTTGACCCTTGCTTGATCCTCTCCCCAAGCCACCCACTGTCCCAGGGCCTGTTCCCACCAACCTGCGGCTAAGAGCCCTCTTTAAACCACCTCAGCCCACACGGGCACCAGCTGCCCACCTGACACCCCCGATACAGGACCATCCAGGATGGAGTACTCACTGCCCCGATCCCAGCCTCTTCCAGTGAGCCCTAGCACAACCCACCTCACTGGTCCCATGCCGTCCCTCTTGATCCCTCTCCCCGTCGCCTGCACACCACACTCCTCTGCGCCACTGCCCATCACACTCAGCCTGGTGAAACCACTTCCTAAGTGGCCTCTCTCATTCCCTCCTCAACTCCTCCAGTCTTGCTTTACAGTGCAAAGAGCCCTTCGTGAATTCCAGGCCAGATCGTGTTCTTCCCTCTTCTCTTCCGGATTGTTCAACTCAGCTCACTTTCAGATGGAAGCTTGCGCCCCCTTCCTAGGTATGGCCTTCCCTGAGCTCTGTCCACGACAGGTCCTTGCAGCCCCAGGCCCTGCAGTGCTGCGGCCACACCTGAGCATCCCTGTGCCGACAACACCACATGCTGGCTGAACCCTGTGCCCCCCAGGACAGGCCCGCGTCTGCCTACTCACCACCAAGGTGCTGGGTCCAGGCAGTGTCTGGCTCACAGTCAACAGTCCATAATTATTTGTTGAATGAAAAAATGCTGAAACCAAACCCTGGATTTTTAACAGCCCAAACGTTTACAGCTTAAATATTTAAATTTTTTGCCTCAAAGATATTAGGTTACCAAAAAGTATTTTAAGAGGAACAGAAAAGATTCATGAGAGTTATATCCCTTAGGTAATCCAGCAAAATCACTTTTTAAAGAAATGATAAAAATAATAATAAAGAAATGACCGGAGAAGGCATATTGAATTTATGCCGAGTGACAGGAGCCTCTCTTTTCTGGTCTTTAGCTTGTGTCTTTTTACTACTCTTGCAGTAATGAGCACTACAGAAAATGTGAACGTGGTATTCTACGTCAGCTCAGATCGAAGCAGAGAACACGCTCTTTTTTTGTTTCCACTAGGAAAACAAAACAAGACTCATTTGGAAAGTTCGAATCCATTCAAATCCTCCTGCCTCACTTGGACGTGAACGCACAGGAGCTGAGATGATGATAAGAGCTTTCCGGCATCAGGATTTACAGTAAACACATTAGATCAGATATAGCCTTGTTTCTGCCAAGATCAACATTCACAGAAGCTAAAAAGGAGAACAATGTCACCACCTTACGATTGGAGGGAGGACCGAGTAGCTACGAAAAGTGATCAGGACACAGACCAGAGGTGCTTAGCAGAGGTGCAAGACATCCTCGCAACTCAAAGAAGGCAGACTTGCACCCACACACTGACCCTGCCATCCAGCCTCTACACTGGCAAGGACCAGGGGCTGTACATATTGGTGTGCTGGGCTTATGGCCCCCCTTTCAGTTAAAAAACAAACACAAATAATCCATCAATCACTCAGCAATACAATATTGTGAATATCCAACTAACCAGCATTTAGCACAGTGGTCTTTTAAATAACGGATGATCACCATGCTACTTTTTTTTTTTGAGACAGAGTCCCACTCTGTCACCCAGGCTGGAGTTGCAGTGGCATGACCTTTGCTCACTGCAACCTCTGCCTCCGTGGTTCAAGCAACACTCCTGCCTCAGCCTCCCAAGTAGCTGGGATTAAAGGTGCCCACCACCATGCCCGTCTATAATTTTTGTACTCTTTGTAGAGATGAGGTTTCATCATGTTGGTCGGGCTGGTCTTGAACCCCTGACCTCAGGTGACCTGACAGCCTTGGCCTCCCAAAGTGCTGAGATTACAGGCATGAGCCACCATGCCTGGCCTCCATGCCCATTTTTTATTCTTACTTTATATGTGTAAACAATAAAATATTAAACATTCCAAAATGAATAAATAAATCACTAAATAATGGATGATTAAGATAAGTTCTTAAATCTTAGAGTATCATGCAAAAACAACTCAAGAAAGGGATACGGAGCTGAAGTCATCTGAGGCTGACACACTGAGTGTGTGGCACTCAGAAACTCCTTCAGGCTTCCTGGTTTCCTTCATGCCCATGGCCTTCTGCTCATGTGACCTGAGCCACAGCAAGTAGGCAACAGAGGAGGAGGGACCTGAGTGACTAGCTAGCAGCAAATTGGCAAGCCTAAAGAAGGATGACACCCATGAGGCTCTCAGCACACACCGCCTGGGACAGGCCAAGTTGGCATGGACACTGAGGGTGAGTGTGAGGAGGCACATAGGACTTGGTGTCCCCAACTGAAGCTGGGTCTCCATGCTGGGACTCTCCAGCTGGTGCTTCCTCACCACGGCGTAAATATGCACGTGGATCAAGGACACCAGGTTGAGGGCATCAGATACTCCAATTTTAAGAGCCTTTATACAATTCACATGCCGTGGGGGAAAAGGCCCAGGTTCACATCCTGGGTCCAGGTTGTTGAGACTGTGAGTGTGGACAAGTCACCTGACCTGCTAAGCTCGCCTTCCCCTTTGCAGAACAAGGCGGTGACCCTGGCAGGCTGCTGTGGGCTGAAGGAAAACGCTGCACCGAGAGCCTCCGTGCACCATGCCTTGCTTAAACTACGAGCAGCAAGTAGGCAACACGTGAGCGTGAGTACTGGACCTCAGAGGAAACACCTCACTGGTAACGCGCCAGCAAGGATGAACTCTGAGCAACGATACAGGTGATTTCTGCTTTCTTCTTTGCACAGCCTCTTCTTTTCCTTTCTTAAATAAGAAGGAAAAAACTCTGTGAACATACATTACTTACGAAGGCGCATAAGGAAAGGGGGCTACTGCGTGGAGCTGCTGTGCCGGAGGAAGGCAAGCCGTGGGGCCGGGCACAACCTGGCACTGCCACCCCGGCCAAGCACAACCTCCTGAATCCTGGGCGTCTCGCCTGTAAGATGGGGGTGAAAATACAGATCTGTCATCCATCATCTGAACCCTGTGGGGCCAGGTGTCTTTTGAGAATTCAGAAATATTTTGGCTTTAGAAAGGTGACATCACAGGGTCTAAAACAGTAGCCTGTGAGGGACACAGCAACCCTGTGCAGAAGTCGGGACCCTCCCACAAGAGGGGAGGCCGAGACTATGAGCAACCTCAGCCAGCCCGGGCCAGGCCTGCCACCAGGTCAGGGGAAGGTTTCAGCTGCGAGAGCCCGAGGTCTCAGGGCTGAGTAAGGATGGTGGCCTCTGCTTTTTCACGTGGCTGTGCGGAACACTGATGAAGCGAACTGGCACAGAAGACCTCTGAGCCTGCTACCGATGTTACAGGGTCCCTTTCCCCAAGTGTGGCAAGGCCGCTGCTGCCTGGGCTCTGGCGATGGGATGGGTGCACTTGGATCCTTATCAGTGACACAGAAGAGAACCACACTTAGAGGGGAAACCCACAGCGATAAGGCTCACTGAAGAAGCCCTTCTGCAGAAGAGCTCATGTATCCAGACATAAAAGGAAAGGTGGGTGGGTGCGGTGGCTCATGCCTGCAATCCCAGCACTTTGGGAGGCCAAGCAGGTGGATCACAAGGTCAGGAGTTCGAGACCAGCCTGGCCAAGACGGCGAAACCCCATCTCTACTAAAAATACAAAATTTAGCCGGGCGTCGTGGCGGTTGCCTGTAATTCCAGCTACTTGGGAGGCTGAAGAAGGAAAATCGCTTGAACTCGGGAGATGGAGGTTGCAGTGAGCAGAGATAGCACCACTGCACCCCAGCCTGGGCGACAGAGCAAAACCCTGCCTCAAAAAAAAAAAAAAAAAATGGAAAAGGAAAAGTGGATTTGAAAAGGAGAAAATATTAAAGACCACGTGCAAAGAAAATGCTCTGAGGTATTTTTGTACACAAGTGAACTGAAAGCCACCAACTATGACAGGAGTCACGTGGCCCACCCACTCAGGACGGGGCCCGCTGTGCTGCTGGCTGGCTGAGAGGCTACCCTACAAATGTAGGGGTCCTCAAAAAGATGAGAATGGAATGACATGTGCACCCTACCCTTTCCAAGGGCCAGTGTACTCCAGCAGATGGGAGGCTGGCTAACCAACTGACAAGTCAGATATGAACACAGACCACGGAGTGAGCAAAGGAGTGGGCAGACAGACCCAGGCCAGGCCTCTTAACCGGAACAGCAAATCTAAGCCCTGCCAGGCTGGAAGGCACTTGTCATCTCCAAGCAGGAAACACAGTTCTGGGGAAAGACTAACTAGACGCGTAGCAGAAAGGCAGGAGAGGCCGCCACAGGGCACAAATGCGCCGGGGTAGGCTCCACACACTCTGAAGGGGGAAGGCAGGAGCAGAAATAAGACCTGTTGCACCTGGCCCTGTTCCATCCCACCTCCTGAACAGGCAGAGACAGTGACTGAAAGTCAGGAGGTGTCAGAGACACCCTCGCCCACACCGCAAATGAGCCAGGTGCTGCAAACAGCGGGCCCCAGCCCTGCGTGGGACCTTTCCTCCCGCCACGCCAGCCAGCGGCCTTTCCAGAAGACATTTGAATCTGAGGGTATTCTGGCAGCACACCCAAAACAGATTCAAGGCCTTAGGCACAAGCTATGCGGTTTAGACAAAGAATTTCAAGGGCTTATTGTACAAATTGATGTCTCAATCAAGGAAACTACCCCATAATCAGTTCACCTGTCCCAGTGTCCCAAAATCTAAAACGGACATGTTCCCTGAGAGAAGAGAAAGCGCTTCTGAAAAAGAATGATCAATCAGGCCAGGTACAGTGACTTGGGAGGCCCAGGTGGGAGGATCACTTGAGGCCAAGAGTTTAAGATCAGCCTGGGCAACACAGTGAGACCACGTCTCTATTTTTTAAATTAAAAGCAATAAAAATTAAAAATAAAAATCAAGGGAAAAAGAAAATAGTGCTAAATCAAACGGCTCGCTAGACTGTGCCACTCAGTTGCTCCCGGCATCTAGTAGGCCCGGGTGCCAAAGGGCAAGCCATGGGGCTGCAGGCAGCAGGGAGAGCTCTGGGCCAGGAAGACCCTGCTGGGATCTGGAACGCTGTGGGGCCTCAGAAACATCCATTTGTGAGGGTACAGACCCAAGCACACTTCTTCCGCAGAGAAATGAGCAGGCAGCTGACCTGACACCAGGGCTCTGTTTGAAGGCAATGAGGAAAAGTGCCTTCTAGAATGGACACTGCACCACATGCAGAGGCTGCTCTCCAGGGACTGAAAGGAAAGGGGACCTGGCCAAAGGCCTGGTGGGAAGCAGACTGCTCACGGACCTGGCGTACCCCAGGGCTCCCAGTCCATCAGAGCAACAGCCAGAGACAGGGAACGGGGTGTGGTGCAGGAAAGCAGCATGGCCTCTGAGAAAGAGAGGCAGGCACAGGAGGGGTGCTTGGTGCAGAGATGCAAGAGCAGACAACAGGCTTGGAACTGGGCCCGAGAGGAGAAAAAGCTGAAAGCAGCCGAGGGACAGCTCTTCACGCACAGGATGCATGCACCTCTGTTGGGTCCTTCCTGCAAGGGTGGAGGGCTGAGGCTGGTCACGTGACTCCCCTCCATCTGTGACTGGCTCTCGAGTGCGGACCTTCCACTCACTGCCACTTCACATTACAAACGCTCTCACCTTCAATGTGCCCGGGCAAGTGGGATTCCTCTACTGACGGACTGCACACCGCATGTCTCCCTTGGGAGACAGGGGAACCAGCCAGGCAGGCCCCAGTCTTAGGAAAAATGTTCTTGAGAGTAGGGGAAGCAGCAGGTGCACACACACATGAGCCTATGTCACGACAGAGAGGTAGGTGCAACAGAGAAACAGCCTACGCAAATGTTGAGGTCAACACATAAAGGATAAGGGAGGCTGGGATGCCGCCGGGCGTGTGAACAAGAGGAGAGACCACAGGAGCTCCTGGGGCAGGCGGTCCAGGGGCCTGAAGTCCAGTGTGCTCTCGTGGGGGCTCAGCCCACCATTCACAGCTCTGCCCACCTTGGTTGAGGCCTGCTGCCCCCATAGCAGGAGCCAGCCCTGCTCTGCCCGGTCACACTCAGCATGGGACAGAGCAAGGTTCACCTTGCTGGTGTCCAGGAGCACAGACCAATCGGGGAGGCAGGGCCCCAGAGGCAGTCTGTGATGTGGGAAGAAACCTGCCTCCCCAGTTGCTGAGAGCTGTGCTGGGGTTTCTGCAGCAGCAACCCGTTTGCAATTGTGGGTCCCCTCACAAGACAGAGCCAAGCAGGGCAGGCAGGGTCTAGATGGGCAAGAATGGCATTTTTCTGCCAGGAGGTGTGTCTAGGGGAAACCAGCACATCCAGGCCCTGGGCAGCCAGGGCCACTCTCTAGGCCAGCTGGGCTCAGGTTCAGCCCATGTACTGCAACACCCGCACCCACAGCCACGGCCTTTCAGGACCACTACGGGGACCCTGGACCTGACTCATCCCTCTCCCCCAAGACTTACGGGTTGGCAGCCAGTCTTCGTAAGAGGAACTGGAGCGCGCCAGAGCCCTGGGTGCATGGCCTGCTGCACTCCCAGGGGCAGTGTACGTACAGGGCTATTATCCCCAGGACACCGAAAACTCAAACTTGTGGGCAACCTCAACCCAACCTGTTCACCCAAATTGACGAACCTGAGTCTCACCGCATCCCCTCCCTTCTGCCAGCCCTGGTAGGAAGAGGAGAGCACTTCCTACACTTAGTTGTGAAAAGATGAAACGTCTAAAATTCTAAGCCTTTAAGCACATACCTGTCCCATAAAGTTGGAAGAACAATACTTCAAACCCTGTAAATTACTGAGCGCTGTCACAGCCATCAGCTATGGCCAAAACACATTTCAACACGGACTGCGTGTTGAACATGCTACTAGAGAAGCGTTGCACTCACCAGGCGCGGTGGCTCATGCCTGTGATCCCAGCACTGTGAGAGGCTGAGATGGGCAGATCACCTGAGGTCAGGAGTTTGAAACAAGTCTGGCCAATATGGCAAAACCCTGTCTCTATTAAAAATACAAAAATTAGCCAGGCATGGTGGCAGGCTCCTGTAATCCCAGCTACTCAGGAGGCTGAGGCAGGAGAATTGCTTGAACCTGGGGGACGGAGGCTGCGGCGAGCAGAGATGGCACCACTGCACTCCAGCCTGGGTGACAGAGCAGACTCCGTCTCAAAAAAAAAAAAAAACCCAAAAACATGGCACTCAAGGCAAACCAGTGGTTACACATCTAACTGACAACCTTTACCTGCCTCAACCCAGAACATCAAACTGCACCTTTCACTGCAGACTCCCCTTCCCTGAGATCCTTAAAACAAAAACACCACCACCAGTTCAGTTCAGCTGCCCTGCCCCTCGCTCAGCTCCTTTCAGGTCAGTACCTCTGGAAAGTATCGCTCAGGACGACTTTGGGCTGTTTCTCCCAGAACACTCATAACTTTTCCAACGGGACCAACTGCCAAGAAAACCCCATCCACCCATATCTCAGATCACAGATAACAGTACCTGCCCCTCAACCTGAAAG
Organism: Aotus nancymaae; assembly: GCF_030222135.1. NCBI lineage: Eukaryota > Metazoa > Chordata > Mammalia > Primates > Aotidae > Aotus > Aotus nancymaae. Next base: position 1,539,256 of record NW_026988510.1, read on the forward strand.
CCAGATTAATTCAATGGACAAAGACGTGTGCTGGCTTTGTCAGAAACTGAGGCGCTATGACACACAGCCCTGTGGACCCAGCCTCCACCAGTCTTTTCAGGGACACGTCCAGAGAGGTGTGGTCCGGCAGGTGCCCTCACCAGAGGACAGGCTCTAGGGCCAACATTAAAATGCCGACAAGAACATCCACAACCAGACGGAAACTTTCCTCATTCTTTTCCGTCCAAAAACATAACAAGAGTGGAAACCCGTGCAGTTTCTGGATGAACACTAACTTGAATATCACTCAAAGACGGCAAAGACAAGGGGAAACGTGACCTCTCCACTCCTAGAACCTAAACACACTGGGCACTTGGCCTTTTACTACAACCCAAGCCATCCCAGTAGCTGGCCGGCCAGGGGCCACAGAAACCCTGCTGCCAGTTTCTGGAGCTGCCGACTCTCATACTCAATTTCTGGGTCTTTCTTTCCAATCACGTTGGGACCGGCCCCCAAACAAGCCTCTCGTTCTCCCGCACGCCTGTCCCGCCACCATCTCTAGTAACAAATCACCAAGTCAATGCCATGCAGAGTCCCTCCTTCCCCGCACCGGCCCGCATCAGGCTGCCGGGCCAGACGCCCCGCGACGCTCTGCTGCGTCGTACTCACGTCTATCTCCCCGTCATCGATTTCTCCGTCGTCGTCCTCTTTTTTTTTCTCCTTGGCAGCCTCCAGGAACTCCTTTTCTCCCAGACTCTGAACACCAGCCTGCCCCTCCTCCCCAGGAGCACCTTCACCCTTCTCTTCGTCATCCTCGGCCCCAGCTTTCTCGGCCTCATCCTCCTGGGCGGTGGGAGCCGGCTCCTCGGGGACCTCCTCGTCGTAGTCTAACTCATGCTCATCCAGCTCCCTGGTGACTGACGAGGCCTCATCCCTAAGGTCGCTTGTCCGGTCTTCCTCCCCTTCGTCCCCCTCCTCCTCGCGTGGGGAGCTGGTCGGGCCCCGGCTCAGCTCATTCACCTCTGAGTCCTGGTCTTGGGATTTAGGCTCACTTGCCTGGTCCTCCTCGTCGGAGCGGTTCTCTTCCTCCTCCTGGCCCGGCCCCCTGGCTGCACTCTCCTCATCCTCCAAATCAGAAGCCCTCACCCCCACTCCGTCCAAATCCTGATCGGACCCGCTGTCCCTCAGAATGTCATCATCCGAGAGCCCCTGTGGCTGCTCTTCATCCTCTGGAGAGCGAGGATCCCGTTCAGGGCTCTCGGCCACATCCATCGGTACCCACGGTTCTGTAAAAGAGAGAGAACACAGATTTACAGCCTTTAGCAAAATGGTAAACGAACCTTGCCCTCACTTTTCTGGCCTTGCTTGGCCCCACACGACCCTGCCCCAAGTCCCACACTCCACTCCGCAGAGAAACACAGGCCACAACTCCACTCCACGAGGCGAGACTCTGCGGGGCTAAGCTGGATGTGAAGTGCCTCCCGTTTTTAGCAATCGCACAAAACGAGAAGTGGCAGCGTGAGGTGTAGCCTGGCCTAGCCCTTCCCCACTCAAGGACAGCACACACAAGTTCACAGAAAGTGAGCTACAAGATACAGACTGCAAGGGACGGCTGTCTGAATTCTTAAGAGAGAGTATTTACTTTTGAAATTCAAGATAAACTGTCTCATGGAGAGACAGCAAAACTGCAGGCCCATGTCTGACCATTTTTCTGGAGTCATTCTGAAGCAGGAAGCTAGGCCAGCCTTCGACAGTTTCCAGGTCTGGAGCCTGTTCTGTTACTGAACACACTTCTCAAAGGCTGGCCTCTGACGGCCTCTCAGAATCCCCTTTGGTGCCCTTTAAAGATAAAAATATGCACCTTTTAAATGGACACTTTTAATAGAACGACCTGTTTAAAGACGCATAGTATCAAGAGTTGGTATCTAAACCTACAGTTAAACATTGTTTTTCTTCTTTTTTGCTGTTAATGGAAATCATTAAAATTAAGTACACATTAGAACAAAATTGGCCAGGTGCAGCGGCTCAGGCCTGTAATCTCAGCACTTTGGGAGGCTGAGGTGGACAGATGACTTGAGTCCAGGAGTTCTAGAACAGCGAAACTGCATCTCTACAAAAAAATACAAAAATGAGCTTGGTGTGATAGGGCAGCACCTGTATGTAGTCGCAGCTGCTTGGGAGGCTGAGGTGGGAGGATCACTGGAGCCTAGGAGGTCGAGGCTGCACTTCAGCCTGGGCAACAGGGCGAGACCCTGTCTCAAATAAAAACCAAAAAAGCCCTCCAAAAACCCCAAATAACTTAAAATTAATCACTTTATAAAAACTAAATGAGCCGGGCGTGGTGGCTCACGCCTGTAATCCCAGCACTTTGGCGGGCCAAGGTGTGTGGATCACCTGAGGTTAGGAGTTCAAGATCAGCCCGGTCAACATGGTGAAACCCTGTCTCTACCAAAAATACAAAAGATTAGATGGGAGTGGTGGTGGGTGCCTGTAATCCCAGCTATTTGGGAGGCTGAAGCAGGACAATCGCTTGAACAGGAAGCAGAGGTTGCAGTGAGCCAAGAATGCGCCACTGCCCTCTGGCCTGGGCAACAGAAGTGAAACTCCGTGTCAAAAAATAAAAAAAATAAAAAACCCTAAATGGTTAGCAACATAGATTTACAAACCAACCAATCCATTTTAATTCACTTGAAAGTAGACAGTTCCAAAAATGATTCACTTTTCGGTTTTCTACACTATCCAGTTACTATCCAGACTACTGGGCAGAATTATGAAAAAGTCAGTCCTAAGCCAGGTGTGGTGGCGTGTGCCTGTAATCCCAGCTACTTGGGAGGCTGAGGTGGGAGGATCATTTGAGCCCAAGAGTTCGAGTCCAGCCTGGAAAACATGTGAAACCCTCCTCTCTCTTTCATTAAAGGTAGTCCCAAACTGGTATACACTGCTGAAAATGGGAAAGGCAAGGGCCTGACCCCCAAATAGTATCATAGGGGCGCTTGCTGCACAGAGAATTTCTGCAGCCCAAGGCAACAAAAAGCAAGGATGAAAAGCACCAAGGCTGCTAAGGCCTCTATGCTTTCACTGTTGAAGACGGGACTACACGTGGAGTTGCAGCAGTAAGTCACCAGTGGCAAACTGGCAATTCCCTCTCTTGCCTAGCTAATGACACTAGTAACGTCGTATACTATCTTTGCACAATTTCCATCACGATGTATACTGAAACATCTTCCCTACAGACGGGCGGGTACTTTACATCTCCCCGGCTGCCTAAGTGGAGCACCTGGTTGCCAGTAGGATGTCCCAAGCTGAAATGAGTTTCATATACCGAGATCTGAAATGTGACAAATTCTGATTCACGTTTTATAGTCTAATGCTAACCTTGGAAACAAAGTTATCTCTTAAACCAACTTTTATGCAAAACTAAATGTCCCCTCAAACTAGTTTTTTTTTGGAAAGAAGTTTTGCTCTTGTTGCCCAGGTTGGAGTGCAGTGGTGCAATCTCGGCTCACCACAACCTCCACCTTCTGGATTCAAACGATTCTCCTGCCTCAGCCTTCTGGGTAGCTGGGATTACAGGCATGTGCCACCATGTTCAGCTAATTTTGTATTTTTAGTTGAGATGGGGTTTCTCCATGTTGGCCGGGCTGGTCTCAAACTCCCAACCTCAAGTGATCTGTCTGCCTCGGCCTCTGAAAGTGCTGGAATTACAGGCGTGAGCCACTGTGTTTTAAAATCACACAATTGGTCTGGTGCAGTGGCTCACGCCTGTAATCCCAGCACTCTGGGAGGCCAAGTTGGGTGGATCACAAGGTCAGGAGTTCAAGACCAGCCTGGCCAAGATGGTGAAACCCCGTCTCTACTAAAAATTACAAAAAAATTATCTGGGCACGGTGGCATGCACCTGTAATTCCAGCTACCCAGAAGGCTGAGGCAGGAGAATTGTGAGAATTGTTTGAACCTGGGAGGTGGAGGTTGCAGTGAGCCAAGATTGTGCCACTGTACTCCAGGCTGGGTAACAGAGTGAGACTCTGTCTCAAAAAAGAAAAAAAAAAATCACACAATTGATACTCCGCAGACAGAAAACACACACCTGTGCCTGCCACTGGCTTTGCAACAGGCTTCCCCCCTACAAAATAATGCTTTGTACAGACTCTCAAAATCCAGACAGCCCTTTTCCAAGGCTCAGGCACAAACTGGTGTGCACTTTGATTTCACTGCGATGTCTGGGCCCAATCAAATGTTTTTTTGGTATTTTGACAAGCTTGAAATGAAATGGAAGGATAAGAAATTGAAGGGTAGGAAACGGAATAGGGTAAGAAATGAAAGGAGAACAGTGCTTAACGTCAAATATCTGAACTAACAGGAGTGGTCCCGGGCAGCAGGAAGGCTGCCTTTCAGTGTGCAGTTTCCCTCCTGAGACATGAGGACCGAGCAAAGTGTGGACTTCTGAGTCAAAACCCAAAGCCCAGCTCTACTGCTTCCTAGGTTACGTACACTTGCCACACTCCAGTTTCTTCATCTGAAATACGGGACATCATCATCCACTTTAGGGGGATGTTACAATGATGTGATGAGATTCCTCTGAAATATGCCCGGAAAGTGTGCGATACGTGTTCACTGAAACTGAACTGATGTGGCGGGGAGCAGATGCAACCGTCAGCTTAAAACCGTATTCCCATCGCGCCTGTCGGATTCTGCTCAAGTCTCTCCAGGCACTAAGGAGTCATTTACTGTTTCAACAACTACCTGAGCACCTACTTCATATCCAATGACAATGTGGAAACCACTTCCGCAGTAAAACCAGCAGCCACCACCATTTCCCCACAGACCAGTCAGGCACTTTACCGTATTTCCGCACGTTATTCTGATTCCTCACACCAATCTTCTAAATACGCGATGGTCCCTTTTAAAAATGGGGAAACCAAGGCCCTAACGCTACTGAATGGATATCCAGGGATGCAGCTCAGACCCACTTCACAAGCCTGTGCTTCAGCACAGCGCTCTAGACGAGGGAAGGAATCCACTGTTCCCTGTGTGGGAAACAACCCCCACGTTTAACCACTGTTTTTAGAGGATTGGGGGGCCCAAGTTCCAAAATGATTTTCTAAATATTTTTGGAACACAGCCCATGCATAAATTGGTATCTTCTACTAAACTAGCAGATTTTGCCACTTTTCTTTTCTCTCTTGTAAAGTTTTGTGCTGCTCCATCTACATTCCTATCCCAGTCCTTTCAAATGCCCAGACTCTGCATTTTCATAAAGACGGAAATGTTACTGTATAATCTGTACAGACTACTAGTTTAAAAATAATGAGTTTGGCTGGGCACGGTGGCTCACGCCTGTAATCCCACCACTTTGGAAGGCCAGGCGGGTGGATCACCTGAAGTCGGCAGTTCGAGACCAGCCTGACCAACATGGAAAATGCCGTCTCTACTAAAAATACAAAATCAGCTGGGCGTGGTGGCACACGCCTGTAATCCCAGCTACTCTGGAGGCTGAGACAGCAGAATCGCTTGAATCTGGGAGGCGGAGGTTGCGGTGAGTCGAGATCTTGCCATTGCACCCCAGCCTGGGCAACAAGAGCAAAACTCCAACTCAAAAATAAATAAATAAATAAAATAAATAAAATGAGTTTACAGAGATTCAAGTGGTGAAATCAAAGATTTTTAAACTTGTCTGAAATTCAAACGTTAGGCCCATAAACTGGACATGATCCAATAACTTCTATGTCACTGGTGTCTTCTGGGGATCACAAAATGCTCTGAGATGAAGGGTATGGCTCCTCTCCCTAGAAAAGCCAGAATACACACAATTTATCTTCCATTTTGGGGAGTTCAAACCCTCCAAGGCCCACCCATGGGCTCAGCCTAAGAACTCCTGCCTTGGTGCACTAAACATTCTTCTTCTGCATCTGCACACACACCACACCGTATTGCAGCTACTGACTCTCAGGTCTGCTGGGAAACCCTTCCATCTCTCCCTAGCAGACTGCCTAAGTGGGAGGGCTCAGATTAGGCAAAGGGCTGGCATTTGGCAACACTGCTACCACTGAAAGGGGGCACCATTAACAATTACAACAGGCACAAGCAGGGGCTTTGCTAGGCACATGGGGCCCTCAGGAGGCCCTGACAAGCTCCTGAGTAAAAGAGTCACTGTCTTCTTTTCCATGGAACCTCCTGGGGTTTTACTATCAGAGGCTACACAAAGGTGAACACCTTCTAGAGAAAAACATGGTGATGAATCTGTTTATGAGATGCAACCTGAGCCACACCTAGTGGCACAGGAGAGAAGGAACGTCACTGGGAATCAGGAGAAATACAATCAATTTGGCAGGTCTCTGACTGCGCACCCTATGCCGGCTGCTAGGAAGGGAAACGTGGCATCTTAAGTGTACACGATGATACAGAGGGTCCTCTGGCCAAGTCTCAAGTGACACCACGTTTGCAGTTTCTGCTCAGTTTGGTCTTCTTACACTATCACTCTATAATGGAAGATTCTCAGCATGATTTGGAACTAAATCCCCAGTCCTCTGATCCACAAGACGGGTGAACTTGCCTGAGGAGTGAAATAAGAAGTGCCCACGTCCCACCTCTGCTGCTCTCCGCATCTGGCAGATGATACTTGATAAATGTTTGTTGAAAACGTAACAAAAATCTCGTTACTTGAGGAACTACCTGTTGCATACCATAAAAGAATTTAAAGTAAGTGCCTAATTTGTAAAAGATGATACCAGAATTCAGACATAAGAGTAGGTGCTACTGGCCAGGCACGGCGGCTCAAGCCTGTAATCCCAGCACTTTGGAAGGACGAGGCCCATGGATCACTTGAGGTCAGGAGTTTGAAACCAACCTGGCCAACATGGTGAAACTGTGTCTGTACTTAAAAAAAAAATAAAAATAGAAAGATTAGCTGGGCATCCTGGGGGGTGCCTGTAATCCCAGATACTCAGGAGGATGAGGCAAGAGAATCGCTTGAACCTGGGAAGAGGAGGTTGCAGTGAGCCGAGATCACGCCACTGCACTCCAGCCTGGGCCACAGAGCAAGGCACGGTCTCTAAATAATAATAATAATAAAGAACAGGCGCCACCTCCCTTCCCAGCAGCCCCTCAGGAGGATGCATAGATTCCAATGGCACTGTTGACGGACAGAGCATTTGGGGACCTTCTCATTTCTAATGACCTTCCAACCCTGCAGAAGTCTTCTGGGATTCTCAGTGGTGGCAAATCTTCCTCCTCTCAAGCTGGGCGGGGAGGAGGTGCATGTCAGAGCCTCACCTGATAAGGTGAGCTACCAACCACGTAAATCAACTTTTGGTCAAACCTGGAGTGTGACTACTGAGTAAGACCGAGTTTCCCATACAACCATTTTCACTACCAAAACAGGAGTTCTGCAGAGGTTTTGGCAAAGCAGCACCAATGAAATACAAGCTTAATATTTTGGGACAATTACTTTCAATAGAGCAGTCCCTATTTGAATGCTTACGTTCTGGTTAAAATTCTGACTCATAACCTCATGAACTAACAATACCTAAATGAAGGTTATCAAGGTTGGTGACAGACCCCACTCGCAAAATGACCAAGCTTGACCACAAAAGTCCTTGATCAGGAGGTACTCACCTTAAGATGCTCTGTAGCTGTGATAAAATACAAATCTCTGAACACGATCTGAGCCACAGTTAACTTACCGTTTGCTTTCTGGAGTGACTCCACGAAGCTTTCTTACAACATATGAGCATGTCCCATCTAAAACCGGAGAAGAGTTTCCAGCTCTGGGACACATTTGACTGGTTCCAGGGCAGGCTGGGCTCCGTACTGCCCTCAGATAGTAAAAACATCATGCAAAGACTCTCCTCCCAAGGCTTGGAAGTGGGATTGAGCCTAGGTCCAGGCTCACCCAGAGAATCCCAACTACTGAACAGGAAAAAACAACTCTACAGACAACCCAGGCTGGAGGTGAACCTCACAGGAGAAATGATGAGCGCCCTGCTGTACCCCAAACGGTACTTCAGACGCCAAATGCCCTCCTTTTCCATTTTCCCAAATGGGTCTGCAGAATGACCTACGCTTGCAAATAAGTTAGCGGAACAAAGCCCATTTAAAATGGTCAATCGCTCTACCCGGCAAATTCAACTGTCATAAAGTACTCAGGAAAACTTAATTTTTGGCATGAGCAAGGCTGTAAGTCTCGGTTCTTCCAGCCTCAGAGCTGCAATTAGTTTATGTCAAGGACCTGTCACCTCTGATCTAATCCAAGGGACAAGGAAGTTACACATTCCTAAGAGACCGGCGCGCGTGTCGCGGTAATCAGTGTGTCCAACCTGTGCACACTTTGAAGCTGCGGAGCAAGTTGCGAGAGGCTCACAAAGAGCTCAAAGTTCCCCCAAGAGCCCATCAACAGCCCGGGCTGACCTACTCCGGAGGTGAACCTGGGCGCCTCTCACCGCCCCTTGGCGGGCGGCACACATGGGCCACGCGAGTGGCCCGGAAGAGAAATGACAGCTCCAGGAAAATAAACTCCGCCGCGGGGCGCGGAGGCAGCGAGCGAGGACCGCGGACGCCGTGGGCGCTCCAGGACCGCGGGGCCGGCTTGCGGATGGAACGCGGGGTGGTGCCTGTTTCCGCGTCCCCCTCCTTGGGCCCCAGGGCCACGTCTCGATCCGCGGCCGGAGGCGCGCCGGGCTCCCGGGCCTCACTCCCGCCGCCGCCGCCGCCGTCGCCTCGGCGGCCTCCTCCTCCCGCCGCCGCTAGCCCGGCCTCCCGCCTCCCACCTCCCGCCCGCCCCTAGCTTACCTCAGCGCTTGGGCGGAGAGGGGGCCACGGCTTCGCTGGAGTCGAAGCGGCGTGGAGAAGACGTCCCTTGGCCCTTCCGCTTCTCACAGGATCTGGCTTCAGTCTCGACGCGGGCGGAACAAACGGGCTCCACTACCCGCGGGGGCCGGCCATTGTGCGACGTCATCAGGCCGCGACGGTCGTCCTGCGGCCGGCGGGCTTCCCTCCCTCGCCCCGCCCCCTCCAGCTTCCTTCCGGCCTCCGCGCGGCTCCGCCCCCGCGGCGCGCGCTCGAGCCGGCGCGTGCCCGCCGAGCCCCCGCCTACAGCGCAGGCGCCGCAGGCGGTCTGCTCCTCCCACGGCTCGCATCAGGCCACTGACGCCTGCGCACTGCGCTGCCTGCGCACTGGGCAACCCGCGCCCGCCTGGTCACGTGATGAGGGTCTGGCTCGGCCGGCGGGTTCTTCGTTGGGGATGATCGAGTTCATCAAAGTGGAAAACTTAACGCGGTTTTCGTCGGTTGGTATCTCCTGCTTTATTGAATGTTGGTATTAAATGCTTAACTCCGGAATTATTTTTTGAGATACTGACTTTAGATAAAAGGCCTAACGATGCTTAGCTTTCCTTTGGGCTGCATGGCTCCCCGCGCGGTTCCAGGCGAGCAGCGCCAGCGAGGGCGCCTGTCCCGCGTCCCGCTCAGCGCGGCGTCTCCGGGGGCGTCCGGGGCTGTAGCGGTGCGAGCTGCTCCAGGGACGGAGGGCCGGGCCCGAGACCAGGCCCGCGGTTTCTTTCCGCCCTGGCCCTGCCGACGATGTGGCTGGTCCTGGGGATCACAGGGCTTCGCTCACCCCATTTTCCTCCATTTCCCCAAGGTGGAAGCAAGAGGACTAGATGTCCATAAACCAGATGCGGGCTGTCCGTGTGCCGTGGAGTGAGAGGGAGCCAGCACGAAGAGTGAAGTCCACACCCATGCGACGGCGTGGGCGAACCTTGGAAACTGAGGAAAGCAAGCCAATCACAAAAGGACAAATACTGTGCCATTCCATGCTATGGACCCAATTCTGCCCCCGAGCAGCTGTCTGTGAAGCCTTAATCTCCAGTGTGACTGCGTTTGGAGACAGGGCCTTTAGGGAAGTAATTAGGTTAAATGAGATCATAAGGGTGGGTCCTGATCTGATAGAATTAGTGTCCTTCTAAGAAGCACCAAACGCCCGGCACTGTGGCTCACACCTGTAATCCTAGCCCTTTGGGAGGCCAAGGTGGGAGGACCACCTAAGTCTAGGAGTTTGAGACTAGCCTGGGCAACAAAGCAAGATCCCTGTCTCTACAAAAAAAAAATTAGCAGGGCATGGTGGCACGTGCCTGTAGTTCTGGGAACTTGGGAGGATGAGACGAGATTGCTTGAACCCAGGAGTTCAATGATTGCAGTGAGCTGTCATTGCAGCACTGTACTCCAGCAGCCTGGGTGACAGATCCGGGCTAAGAGACACCAAAGAGGTCTCTGTTGCCCCTGTGCTCTCTCCCTCTCTGCCCACCACATGAGGACACAGTGAGAAGGCAGCCGTCTGCAGGAAGAGTGTCTCACCAGAACCCGACCACGTGTGCCCAGGATCACCAGACTTCCAGCCTGCAGAGCTAGGAGGAAATGTGTCTTGTTTAAGCCACAAAGTCTATGGTATTTTGTTAAGGCAGCCCAAGTTAACCAATATATTCCTTTTTTCTTTTTTTTTTTTGTTTTTGAAGCAGTCTTGCTCTGCCGCCCAAGCACACAGTGGCCCCAGCTGGGCATGATGCCCCTCTGTGTACCCACAGCACTTACCCCATCAAGGGGTGTCCTGCCCGTCAGCTGCGAGATCCTGGGGGTCAGGCCAATCCAATATTTGCAAAATATGGGGGTGGAGGGATGGAGAAAATGGCTGAGATGGGATTAGGACCCAGACTTTTCTGAATCTAAGCTTAAACCACTGAACTTCGAGCAAGAGGTCCCAGGTGTGAAGATGCAACCAGTGTTCCCTTAAACCTCTGTTTTGCTACTCTGCCAAGTGGGGCTGTTCATACCTGCTGCCTCCCTCCAGAAGGGAATGGGGAGACAAGCAGGGGCCAACGCAAAGATTTTTCCAGGATTTACGAAGCCTCTCTGCTCATGGCAGGCCCCTGGCCCAGGCATTCCCAAACCCCTGAGAGGCACTGCCACCATGATCTCCAGCCTACAGCTGGGAATAGAAGCTGGACGGTCACAGGGCTGGGCTTTCTCCCCAGACACTTGGACCTCAAAACCCCATACCGAACGAGCTGTGCCCAGATTACAGGACGCTGGTTGTTAGGGTTATGTAAGAAGAATGAGAATTCAACCCTGGGGACTTCGGGTCATGTCGGGAGCAGCCCTGACACACCAGTTGGTGCCTTCTGCTCGCTCTGTGTGTTGACAAGACAGGGTCCTACCCAGCAAGGGCCCCTTGGTCAGTTGAGGAACATAAGTCTGTGTGGTCACCATCCATGTAAAGCAGTGGCCAGCACTGGCTGTGACAGACACGTGCCTGGCTGAATCTGAATTTCATGAACAGTCAACTCTGCTGGTCACAGCCTCTTTGGAAAACAATGTGACTTTAAAAGAAGGAGTGCCCCGTGGCCAGCAGTGCCACCCACAACAGGTTCTCAAAGCCAGGCCCTGGGCGAGCAGCCTCAGTATCATGGCGGGGTTATGAATGCATCTTCCTGGGCCCTGCCCCAGAATGGCTGTGCCCCCAACTCTGGGAGTGGGGCCCTGTGGTCCATGAACAGCTCTCGGGATTTTGATACCTGGTGGCACAGGTGGACCACTGGACAGGGGTGTCATCTGCCCATGGGCACCAGAGACGCGAACAAGGATGCAGCAGGTCTGTGAGTCATAACTGAAGGAACAAAGGGAAAAACCAGAAAACCACCCGGATGCTGATCAACAGATGATTGTAATATTGTAGTGGTAATATGGTACAGTGTTTGCAACATCGTAGTTAAAAATGCTAATACATGAACCTCCAGCGTGTATACATATATGTGAATAAGTGAGTTGTTGGAGATAGATGCTCAGTGCTGCAAAGAAGAATCAGCACTGAGACAAAGGATCTTTCAGCAACACAAGTTTTACTTCCTGGACTGCAGGAAGGGGACCCTCGCCAGCCATCGTGCCACGAGAGTACGATGAACAAAGGAAAACACACAAATTTCTCCCTTACGCACGTGGGGTCGTCCTTGCTGCCGTGTCTGATCTCCGCTGGTGGAGCCAGACCTCACGATCTAAACTAAAACCCGACTGGCTAACGACTTAGAACGTTTCTAAACAGGTAAAAGCAGTGGAGAGCTGGGACATGCCTGTGAGCACGTCCAGCACAGATGTCTTGGTTAAAGGACCAGGACACAGAATGTACTACGTGCCTGTAAGCACGGCATGTCTGACAGCCACAGAGGACGGGGCTTAACAAAGTTATTAGCACACTTGCTCTTTAACAAGAAAGGAAACTTTATTTTTTTTCTTTATATATATATATATATTTTTTTTTTTTTAATAAAGACAGGGTTTCACCATGTTGGTCAGGCTGGTCTTGAACTCCCCACCTCAGGTGTTCTGCCCACCCTGGCCTCCAAAGTGCTTGGATTACAGGCATAAGCCACCTCACCCGGCCAAAGGAAACTTTAAAAAGGAAGTTTTCTAATTCTCACATGGGTAAAGACCATCGATAATGTTGAAGGAAAAAGGTGTGACAGAAGCAGATAGGGTGGTCACACTTCTATAAAATTAAAATCACGAGCATTTTTGGTGAGGACGTAGGGCACCCAGAGCGTTGCGCGTATGATCCCAGCTACTCGAGAGGCTGAGCAGAGGCATTGCTTAAACCTGGGACAGAGGTTGCAGTGAGCTGAGATTGTGCCACTGCACTCCAGCCTAGGCAACAAGAGTGAGACTCTGTCTCGGAAAAAAGAAAAAGAGAGAAAGAGAGACTTGGGCTGGCATGCTCTTGCCCTGTCACCGTGTGACACCCTCTGCTGTGTTGCGGTGTGAGGAGAAGCTCTCCAGACGCCAGCACCGTGCCCTGGACCCAGCCTCCAGAACTGCAAGAAACAAACCTCTCTTCTCTGTGCATTGCCCAGTCTTAGTTACAGCAACAGAAAACAGACTAAGACACCTTGTAACTTTTTTTTTGAGAGTGTCGCTCTGTGGACCCGCTCCTGCAGCCTGTGTGCAGCCGCAACTGGGCCGTGCTGCTCCTCTGTGACTTCCTGGAAGAGATGAGCTCCAGCGTCCAGCAAAAGGCACATCCAGGATCGCTCACAGCAGTGTGACTCATTACACTCCAGACTAGAAGGAACCCCACGGTGCTTCAGTGATAGAAGGACAAGGCAGCGGTGGTGTAACCCCCACGCGATGGAATATCCTACGGAAACAAAAGGGACACGCTACGGCTGCATGCGACGCGGATCTCGGAAGCAGGATGCTGCGCAAAAGAAGCCGGACACGAACGCGTCAGCTGGCGTTGGTCCGACTCCATGACGGGCAGCTGAATCTGCGGTGATGGGGGCCCCAGGAGCAGTGACCGCGAGGCAGGGCCCGGGAGCCTGCAGTGGGGGCTGAAGTCAGTAGCTGGACCTGGTTGGGATGTTTTATTTTTAAGCTGGAGTCCATTATGTTTGTTTATTTATTTCATAGAGACGGGGTGGGGGTCTCACTGTGTTGCCCAGGCTGGTCTGAAAGTTCGGACCTCAAGTGATCCTCCCACCTTGGCCTTCCAAAGTGCTGGGATTACAGGTGTGAGCCACTGCATCAGGACATTATTGTTATTAGTGCTTAAAAATATTTAGTAAACATTTTTTTTGCCTAAAACCACTTCATCTGGAGAAGAGAAGCTGGGCGGAATGTGGCGTGTCAGGGTGCGGGAGAGCTACCCGTCTTCTTCCAGATAGGAAGTGCATAAATGCCTTTTAAGCCTAATTTCTGGGGTGGTAAACTTCTGCATAAAGAAGTACAAATGTGTAAGGTTCCATGATGGCAGCCACGGCACAGGACATATTTGCGCAAACCCACATAACATACACTCTGGACTTCAGGAAAAGGTAATGCCCGATGCGGTCCGGTTGGTTGTGATGCGGGCCAGGTGAGCCCCAAAGTGGAGCTTAGCCTGCGAGAGTTCCCAGCTTTGCCCAAGGCAGGATTCAAGGGCAAGCCAGAGGTAGAGGACAGCTCGGCGGAAGCAGCAGCTCCGTGGCGGCACCTGCAGAGCTGGGCTCCCTGGAAGGCAGAGAGCAGCAGCTCAGGGAGCTTCTGCAGTCCTATTTATACCCACTTTTAATTGCATGCAGATTAAGGGCAGTTTATGCAGAAATTTCTAGGGAATGGGTAGGCACTTCTGGGTCATTGAGTTATTGCCATGGAAAGGGGTGGTAACTCCGGAGCGTTGCCATGGCGACGGTAAACTGACACAGCACACTGGTGGGCGTGTCTTTTATTTTTTTTCCAGAGTCTTGCTCTGTCACCCAGACGAGTGAAGTGGTGTGATTTTGGCTCACAGAAACCTTTGCCTCCCGGGTTCAAGTGATTCTCCTGCCTCAGCCTCCCAAGTAGCTGAGATTATAGGTGTCCGCCACCGTGCCCGGCTAATTTTTTATTTTAGTAGAGACGGAGTTTCACCATGTTGGCCTGGCTAGTCTCGAACTCCTGACCTCAGGTGATCCACTCGCCTTGGCCTCCCAAAGTGCTAGGATTCCAGGAGTGAGCCTTTACACCCAGCCTAATTTTTGTATTTTTAGTAGACATTGGGTTTCACCTTGTTGCCCAGGCTGGTCTTGAACACCTGACCTCAGGTGATCGGCCTGCCTTGGCCTCCCAAAGTGTTGGGAATACAGGCATGAGCCACCACGCCTGGCCCCTCACACGTCTTTGAGATGGGGTTTTGCCTGTGTGCCCTGGCGGGAGTGCAGTGGTGCGATGATGGTTCTCTGCAGCCTCAAACTCCTGGGATCCAGTTTTCCTCCCGCCTCGGCCTCCACAGCAGCTGGGAGTACAGGTTTGCACCACCATGTCCAGCTAATATTTTCACTTTTTGTAGAGATGGGTTCCCACTGTGTTACCCAAGCTGGTCTCAAACTCCTGGGCTCAAATGATCTTCCCACCTTGGCCTCCTAAAGTGCTGGGATTATGGGCATGAGCCACCATGACTGGTGATCTGGTCCCTTCTGTTGCCCAAGCTGGAGTGCGGTGGCATGAACAGGCTCACTGCAGCCTCGACCCCCTGACCTCAAGTGAGCCTCCCAACTCAGTCTGCCTCGTAGCTGGGACTACGACAGGCAAGCACCACCACTCCTGGCTTCCGGTCCCTTTTAAGAGCATGCCTTGTGCTGTGGTTTGAATGTGTCTTCCAGGCTTTATGTGTTGGGAATTTAATCTCCACAATCATATGGTCATGGCATTTGGAGGTGGGACCTTTTGGAGGTAATTAGGTTTGGATGAGGTCATGGGGGGGGGCATGAGGGACTAGTGGCTTAATAAGAAGAGGAACAGGCCAGGCATGGCAGCTCATGCCTGTAATCCCAGCACTTTGGAAGGCTGATGGGCAGATCACGAGGTCAGGAGTTCTAGACCAGTCTGGCTGACATGCCAAAACCCTGTCTGTACTAAAAATTCAAAAATTAGCCGGGCATGGTGGCAGGCACCTGTAATCCCAGCTACTTGGGAGGCTGAGGCAGGAGAATTGCTTGAACCCAGGAGGCAGAGGTTGCAGTGAGCTGAGATGCTTGAACCCAGGAGGCGGAGGCTGCAGTGAGCTGAGATCGCACCACTGAACTCCTGCCTGGGCAACAGACTGAGACTCTGTCTCAAAAAAAAGAAAAAAAAAAAAAAGAAGAGAAAGAGTGCCCTGTCGCCATGCGACCCCTCTGCTGTGTTCTGGTGTGAGGAGCAGCCTCCAGAAACAAACCTCTCTTCTCTATAAATCCCCCAGTCTCAGTGATAGCAACAGAAAACAGACTAAGACACCTGTAACTTTTTTTTTTGAGACAGCGTCTTGTTCTATCACCCAGGCTGGAGTGCAGTGGCGCGATCTTGGCTCACTGCAGCCTCCTCCTCCTGGATTCAGGTGATTCTCCTGCCTCAGCCTCCAAGTAGCTGGGACCACAGGCATGCGCCACCACGCTCAGCTAATTTTCTATTTTTAGTGGAGATGGGGTTTCACCATGTTGGCCAGGCTGGTGTCAAACTCCTGGCCTCACGTGTTCTGCTGCCTCCGCCTCCCACAGTGCTGGGATTACAGGCGTGAGTCATTGTGTCCAGGCTGGCCCTGTCCACACTTGCTTTGGGATTACAGCCTTTGTTCCTAGGGAGTGGAACTTCGGTGCTCCCAAGGGAAAGCCTGTGATGCGCACTGGCCACCCCCCACCCTCCACAGAGCTTGGTCTCCAGCCTGTGGCAGCTGCTGACACCCCTGCCCAGCTCTCCATCCTCCCGGGAGCCTTTTCTGCTGGGTTTCTTGCCATCTCCTGAGGCACCTTCGGCGTAGGAGGTGGCCATGGCCTGAAGGGGACTTGCACTCAGGGTTCTGGGCTCTTCCTCCAAGTCCCCTCCTCTCCAGGGTTTCCTCTCAGGCCCCAGCGGGTTTGCAGCCTCAACCTCTATTCGCTGTTTCTCAGCTCAGCCAGGCTGTGTGCTCTGCTTTCGGATCCCCATGCCAATGTGGGAAGATGCCCCATGAGGAAAGCCGGGGTGAACGTGGGTTCACTTTCTTGTTGACACTCGCTCGAGGGTCACAGTCCCGGGCCCTGCCAGCACTGGCTGCTCCCCACAGGTCCCGTTACATGCATGTATCACACAGCGATGGGTGTGTGTCCAGCCTGTATCCGTTCTTCAGTGGGACGGCGAGGGCAATACCAGTGGTTCTGTCTGAAAGCATTTTACAAAGGACAGCCGTTGCTATTTCCTCAAAGGACCACCAGAGGGCACTCCCACTCAGCCTGGCCACTGTTCCTGGGGTCCCGGGCCCTGGACTGCCTGGGGCAGGTGAAGCCTGCAGGAAACCCTGACTGTTCTGTGTGGGACCCCCACTTCCACTGTGGCCCCCACCACAGACACAGTGAGTCCACTCCAGTCCCTGTCCCAGCCTCTGGAGGGGTGCCAGCTCTGACCCCACCTGGCCCCCTGCCTTTCCCTCCAGATGTCCATGGGCCCCCAACTCTCCAGGTCTCAGACACCCCAGGGAGGTGGAGGAAAGGATTCCTGGGCTGCCGAGGCTGGGGGCTTTTCTGTTGTTTCTGCAGCTCCAGGGCATGGCACACCTGACCTCTGTAGGCTGCTTGGGGTGAATGAATGATGAATGTTGAATAAATGAATGAATGTCATTTCAGCTCCCAACTCACAGCCTGGAATTTACTAGGGGCTTGGAATTTCTTCCCATGGCTGTTTGTGTGTGTGTGTGTGTGTGTGTATTTTTGAGACAGTGTCTGTCACCCAGGCTAGAGTGCAGTGGTGTGATCTCGGCTCACTGCAACCTCCACCTCCCTGGTTCTAGTGATTCCCCTGCCTCAGCCTCCTGATTAGCTGGAACTTTAGGCGTGTGCCACCACGGACAGCTAATTTTTTTGCATTTTTAGCAGAGACAGGGCTTCACCATGTTGGTCAGGCTGGTCTTGAACTCTTGACCTTGTGATCCACCTGCCTTGGCCTTCCAAAGTGCTGGGATTACAGGCATGAGTCACCATGCCCGGCCTATATATATATTTTGAGACAGGGTCACGCTCTGTTGCATAGGCTGGAGTGTAGAGGTGCAATCTCTGCTCACTGCAGCCTTCCACTCCCAAGCTCAAGGGATCTTCCTGCCTTAGCTTCCTGAGTAGCTGGACTAAAAGTGTGCACCACCATACTTGGCTAATTTTGTTTTAATTTTTTGTAGCGACAGAGTCTTTGGCCTCCCAAAGTGCTTGGATTACAGGCATGAGCTACCATGCCCAGCCCCGTGGTCGCGACTTTTTTTTATTTGAGATGGAGTCTTGCTCTGACATCCAGGCTGTAGTGCAGTGACACAATCTTGGCTCACTGCAACTTCTGCCTCCCAGGTCCAAGTGACTCTCATGCCTCAGCCTCCTGAGTAGCTGGGATTACAGGTGTGCACCACCACACCCACCCAGCTAATTTTCATATTTTTAGTACAGACAGGGTTTCACCATGTTGGCCAGGCTGGCTTTGAACGCCTGACCTCAAGTGACCTGCCCACCTTGGGCTCCCAAAGTGCTTGGATCACGGGTGTGAGCCAGTGCGCCTGGCCACCCCATGGTCACAGTTTAAGCACTTTCTGCACCCTGAAGCTCTGCCTGGTCACCCAGAGAGCCCACATGGGCCAGTGTGTCACACTGTGGTTCAGCCAGTAGCCTCTCCTGCCTGGCCACTAGCGAAGCCCCTCCTGTGAAATGAGATGGTGGCGGCCGGTCCATGCACTGGTCTCAGTGAACCAGCTGGCAGGGATACACACCCTTTCAGTGGGGGCTGGCCCCGTGAGTGCTCGAGCCAATAGAAAGCAGGGGAACGGGGCCACGCCTTAACGAGGCTTCTGCTTGTTGCTTCTGCTCCTGGGAGGCATTCTCTGCCACGTGAAAGTCTGGCCACGGTGCTGGAGAGGCTGAGGCCCCGAGGTACCAAGACTGCATACAGCGAGAGGCCCAGGCATCCGGGCCTCATCCCATGGAGAACCACCCAGCCGAGCCCAGCCAGAAACGAGAGAGGACAGAGATGCAGCTGTTTTGAGCCACTGCACTTTGAGGGAGCTGGTTATATGGCAGCAGAACCACAGCAAATGGTGGTGCCTTCGCCCCCAGGGCTCCCCACTTACACCCCGACACCACCTCTGCTAATGAGTCACCACCTGAATACAGCTCTACGCAAACCAGCCTGGCCCTGCACGTCCACACTGACAACTTCAGCCCCTGCCCCCATCTTCTTTTATGAAACCATCACCTGTGCTTCCAGGAGAAGGTCCCATCCCATCCAGCTAGAATAAAGCAGGCAGAGGAGCATGGAAGGTCGGGACTGATGGAGTCTTCCGGCTTTCTCCCGTGCTGGGTTCTTCCTGCCCTCAAATATCAGACGCCAAGTTCTTCAGCTTAGGGACTCTTGGGCCGACACCAGTGGTTTGCCAGGGGCTCTCGGGCCTTTGGCCACAGACTGAAGGCTGCGCTGCCGGCTTCCCCACTGAGGAGGTTTTGGGGCTCGGACTGGCTTCCTGCTCCTCAGCTTGCAGACGGCCTATTGTGGGACTTCACCTTGTGATCATGTGAGCCAATACTCCCAATAAACTGCCCTCCACATATGCATTGATCCTATTAGTCGTGTCCTTCTAGAGAATCCTAATACACCAGGAGTGATGTCCAGGCTGCTGTGACTGTCATTTTCTTGTTCTAGAGAAACAGTGGACCCATGGAGACCAAGGGCAAGGGGAGGAAAGGCCCAGGTGGGGCTGAAGGCACAGGTCCCAGGCCCGGCTCTGCTGCTCACAGACAAGGCCTCTCCTCTGTTGAGCAGATAAAATCACAGAGCCCTTCTCTTGAGCTTGCCGAATGGATTGGCTGCAGTGGTTCACTTACAAACATTCAGCATGGTACCTTGCACGCAGACCGTGTTCTGTAAATCCTGGTCGTCATCGAAAATTCCATTTATGACTGCTGAGCACTTCATGACTTTGGGCAAATGACTTCCCTCTCTGGACCTCCATCTCTACTCTCATGTGGTTGCAGGCTCAGGACAGACAGCTTTGTAGCTCCGTCCCATGCCATTTCATTCCGTTCTCTTCCCTGGCTTCTCCGTGCCTTGGCTTCCTTGTCGGGGTGATTTCAGCACCACAGGGAGGACAGCAGCCTGGGAGCTGTCCATGGAGCTGAATTCTCGGGAGGGCACCTGGTGGAGAAGGTGTGGTGGAGACGGAGGTGGGGTTGGGTGGGAAGCAGCAGGGGATGGCAACGCACTCCAGCGCCCAATTGGGGCCACCTGGGACTAGGGGGAAGGCTGACTTCATGAGCTCTCGTGGTGTGGAAGACCCAGTTGTGCACAGTGGATGCAAGTACCCTGCTTGTGAGCGCCAGGTGCAGTGGCTCACATCTGTAATCCCATTGCTTTGGGAAGATGAGGCAGGAGGATCACTCAAGCCCAGGAGTTTAAGTCCAGCCTGGGCAACACAGCAAGACCTCATCTCTACAAAAAGTTTAAAAATTAGGTGGGCATGATAGCACATCTCTACTAAATGGGAGCACATCTGTGGTTCCAGCTATTTGGGAGGCTGAGGTGGGAGGAATGCTTGAGCTTCAGAGGCTCAGCTGTAGTGAGCTGTGATTGCACCACTACACTCTAGCCTGGGCAACAGAGGAGGAGGAGGAGAGGAAAGAAGGAGGAGGAGGAGGAGAGGAAAGAAGAAGGAAGAGGAGAAGAAGGGAAGAAGAAAGAAGAAGGCAAAGATGACGACAACCAAAAAGCAGAAGAACCAGACCAGGTTTGAGGCTCACACCTGTAATCCCAGTACTTTGGTAGGCTGAGGCCTGATCGCTTGAGGTAAAGAGTTACAGACCAGTCTGGCCAACGTGACGAAACCCCATCTCTACTAAAATTACAAAAAAATTAGCTGGGCGTGGTGGTGCGTGCCTGCAGTCCCAGCTCCTCTGGGTAGGGTAAGGCACAAGAATTGCTTCAGCCTGAAAGGCGGAGGCTGTAGTGAGCTGAGATGGTGCCACTGCCCTCCAGCCTGGGCGACAGAGACCCTGTCTCAAACAAACAAAATAACAAAAAAACGGGCATAGCTCCTACTGACTCAGATCTGGTGGGCGTGGGGTGTGGCCCAGGATCTGCATGTTAGCCAGGCCCCTGGCTGGTTTGAGGGTGACAACCCCTGCTGGGTTTCAGCCACAGCAGGAAGGTCTGGGGCAGCCTCACTCCTCCGAGCCCCCACTTGGGTTCCTGTCCCAGCTCCTTCATGGAGGCGTCCACTCTCTCTTTGAGCCTGGGTCTCCTCTTCTGTGAAATGGGGCTCCTGGGAGTCCCACCCCAGGCAGTGGCTGGCTGGACTTTCAGAGGTGCTCAGCGAGGTGGCCTCCCTTTGTCTTGTTGGGTCCTGGGTCACAGTGAGGGGTCCCGCCTCACTCCACAGGGCTCAGGCTGGGGCTGCAGTCGGCCCTGGCCCGCTGGGGACCTTGGCTCCCACCCTCCTGGCTCTGGGTCTCTGCCTCATCCTCTGTCGGCTCACTGCCGGCTCTGCTGCCTCTTGGGGCCTTCCGAATGCTGCACAGAGGTCCTTCCCACCTGGCAAATGCCTGCGAGCCGCCCTGCCCCGGCCTGGGAGGGGAGGTGGGGTGGCTACTGTTCTCCGCTGGCCTTCTCCTCACCAGGCTCCGGCATCACAGGGTGACGCCCTCCCTGCCCACCATCTGCCTCCCACTGCCAACCCAGTCGGCCTTGGGGATGCAGCCTCCACACCCGGCACAGCCTCCATCCCAGGACTCTGGCTCCCATGGCTGTCCCGGCCCCTCCACCTGCTCCTGACCCTTCTGAGATGAGTGTCCTACTACAGCCGGAGCCACGACTTCTCCCCATGCCAATGCTCCTGCGTTTCTACCCCAGCTCCAACTGCCTGGGGTTCCACGCCCAGGCACCTGCTCCTCTGCCTGCCCTGCACTGGTGGCGGATCTGATGGAATGCGTCCCAGTCCCTGCTGTCATCCAGCCCTGTGGAGAGCTGTGCTTGGCCTCCGCTCCTGCCCTGGTATCCACTGTTTCTCCAGGCCCTTCCATGAATTCCCCTTGGCACCACTGCAAGAGAGGGTCTCAGGTCTGTCCATGCCTCCCTGCCACGGCCACCCGACCCCTCTCACCTGTGCAGCCTCCTAACAGCTCTACCTCCACCCTTGCCCTCCTGCAAGCTGCTGGCCAGACAATTTCCTGGGAGCTTTTTTGGAAAACACATCAGATCAAGTTACTTCAATGTCATGGTGGTCCTGGGGGTGCTGACCATGTGGCACGCGCACGTGCTCACCAGCTGTCACTGCTCAGCCTGGCGCTGGCTGGGCGGTAGCCACAGGACTGCCCAGGTCTCTGATAACTTGGCTGGGTGGTGGGTCTCAGGGATGCCAGCTGCCTGGCCATCGTCTACTTCCAGTACCTGGGTGTCAGTGACTTTTCCTTCTCCCTCCTGGAGTTCACCGTGGAGAAGTGGGTGCTCCCTCCTGGCATTCACCGTGGAGAAGTGGGTGCTCCTGGAGTTCACTGTGGAGAAGTGGGTGCTCCCTCTTGGAGTTCACTGTGGAGAAGTGGGTGCTCCCTCTTGGAGTTCACTGTGGAGAAGTGGGTGCTCCCTCCCGGAGTTCACTGTGGAGAAGTGGGTGCTCCCTCCTGGCGTTCACCGTGGAGGGGTGGGTGCTCCCTCCTGGTGTTCAACGTGGAGGGGTGGGTGTTCCTGGCAGGGGGATCCTGTTTCCTCCTGCACATTGTCTCCCTCGCTGCAAAGCAATGGAGCCAGGACTTCTGGACAGGAATCCCTCGTAAACTGAGGCTTGGTTGGGCAGGAAGTTTTTATCCCCAGTTACTGAGAGTGGAGCTGACTTGGCCCTGGGAGGACTTGGCATAGGGTGTGGTTGGGAAGGGGGCGCCCATCTGAACTCTGCTTCTAACTTGCTTGGGAAGGTCAAGAAAAATCCCCTTGTTTCCCTGGGCCTTTGTTTCCCCACTTGGAAAGCGAGTGTTTGGATTTGATTCACTCGATCTCTGCCCACTGATGATACCTGAGAGTCATGGAGCCCTGCGGTCAAGCGTGTGGTCTCCAAAGCCTATGGGATTCAAACCCACTGCACCACTTGGTCCAGGCTGTGTGGCCTCGGGCAGGCTGGCCCCAGGCAGTCAGCTTGTCCAGGGCTGCAGAACAGGGCCGGAACCCAGGCTTTGAATGTCCCACACACCCTGTCAGCGCGGAGAGTCGATCAGGGGCTGGCGGCAATGCCGTCTCCCTCACCAGCTCGGCCGGGTCTTGTCTGCACCATGCACTGTACCCAGGAGCAAGAGAGCAGGGATGGGGACAGAGACAGAGAGTGAGACAGGGGAGACAGAGATAGAGAGGGACAGAGACAGAGTGAGATGGGGGAGACAGAGATAGAGAGGGACAGAGACAGAGAGAGAGACGGGGGAGACAGAGATAGAGAGGGACAGAGACAGAGAGTGAGACAGGGGAGACAGAGATAGAGAGGGACAGAGACAGAGAGTGAGACAGGGGAGACAGAGATAGAGAGGGACAGAGACAGAGTAAGACGGGGGAGACAGAGATAGAGAGGGACAGAGACAGAGAGAGAGATGGGGGAGACAGAGATAGAGAGGGACAGAGACAGAGAGAGAGACGGGGGAGACAGAGATAGAGAGGGACAGAAACAGAGATAGGGACAGAGACAGAGAGAGACGGGGAGACAGAGATAGAAAGGGACAGAGACAGAGAGAGAGACGGGGAGACAGAGATAGAGAGGGACAGAGACAGAGAGAGAGACGGGGGAGACAGAGAGGGACAGAGACAGAGAGTGAGACGGGGGAGACAGAGACAGAGAGGGACAGAGACAGAGAGAGATGGGGGAGACAGAGACAGAGAGGGACAGAGACAGATAGACAGGGGAGACAGAGACAGAGAGGGACAGAGACAGAGAGAGAGACGGGGAGACAGAGACAGAGAGGGACAGAGACAGAGAGAGAGATGGGGGAGACAGAGACAGGGACAGAGACAGAGAGAGACATGGAGGAGACAGAGACAGAGAGGGACAGAGAGAGAGAGAGATGGGGGAGACAGACAGGGACAGAGACAGAGAGAGACATGGGGGAGACAGAGACAGAGAGGGACAGAGACAGAGAGAGAGATGGGGAGACAGAGACAGAGAGAGATGGGGGAGACAGAGAGAGAGACGAGGGAGACAGAGACAGAGAGGGACAGAGACAGAGAGATGGGGAGACAGAGACAGAGAGGGACAGAGACAGTGAGACGGGGGAGACAGAGACAGAGAGGGACAGAGACAGAGAGTGAGACGGGGAGACAGAGACAGAGAGGGACAGAGACAGAGAGACGGGGAGACAGAGACAGAGAGGGACAGAGACAGAGAGAGAGACGGGGGAGACAGAGATAGAGAGGGACAGAGACAGAGAGTGAGACGGGGAGACAGAGACAGAGAGGGACAGAGACAGAGAGACGGGGAGACAGAGACAGAGAGGGACAGAGACAGAGAGAGAGACGGGGGAGACAGAGACAGAGACGGGGGAGACAGAGACAGGGACAGAGACAGAGAGAGACGGGGGAGACAGAGACAGAGAGGGACAGAGACAGAGAGAGACGGGGGAGACAGAGACAGAGAGAGACAGAGACAGAGAGTGAGATGGGGAGACAGAGACAGAGAGGGACAGAGACAGAGAGACAGGGGAGACAGAGACAGAGAGAGAGACGTGGGGGACGCGGGACTCACAGGTCGGGAGCGCGGGGAGGGGGACGCGGGACTCACAGCACCGGAGTGCGGGGGGACGCGGGACTCACAGCACGGGAGCGCGGGGGGGGGGGACGCGGGACTCACAGCACGGGAGCGCGGGGGGGACGCGGGACTCACAGCACCGGAGCGGAGCGAGGGGGACGCGGGACTCACAGCACCGGAGCGCGGGGGGGGGGGGGGGGGGACGCGGGGACTCACAGCACCGGAGCGAGGGGGACCCGGGACTCACAGGACGGGAGCGCGGGGGGGGGGGGGGACGCGGGACTCACAGCACGGGAGCGCGGGGGGGGGGACGCGGGACTCACAGCACCGGAGCGCGGGGGGGGGGGGGGACGCGGGACTCACAGCACCGGAGCGCGGGGGGGGGGGGACGCGGGACTCACAGCACGGGAGCGCGGGGGGGGGACGCGGGACTCACAGCACGGGAGCGCGGGGGGGACGCGGGACTCACAGCACCGGAGCGAGGGGGACGCGGGACTCACAGGACGGGAGCGCGGGGAGGGGGGACGCGGGACTCACAGCACGGGAGCGAGGGGGGGACGCGGGACTCACAGCACCGGAGCGAGGGGGACGCGGGACTCACAGGACGGGAGCGCGGGGGGGGGGACGCGGGACTCACAGCACGGGAGCGAGGGGGACGCGGGACTCACAGCACCGGAGCGAGGGGGACGCGGGACTCACAGCACCGGAGCGCGGGGGGCGGGGGGGACTCACAGCACCGGAGCGCGGGGCGGGGGGACGCGGGACTCACAGCACCGGAGCGAGGGGGACGCGGGACTCACAGCACCGGAGCGAGGGGGACGCGGGACTCACAGCACCGGAGCGAGGGGGACGCGGGACTCACAGCACCGGAGCGAGGGGGACGCGGGACTCACAGCACCGGAGCGCGGGGGGGGGGGGGACGCGGGACTCACAGCACCGGAGCGCGGGGGGGGGGGGGACGCGGGACTCACAGCACGGGAGCGCGAGGGGACGCGGGACTCACAGGACGGGAGCGCGGGGGGGTCGGGGACGCGGGACTCACAGCACGGGAGCGCGGCGGGGGGGGGACGCGGGACTCACAGCACCGGAGCGCGGGGGGACGCGGGACTCACAGCACGTCTTTAACTCCTGATGTTTTATCATTTCCGTTTACTCCATGGCTACTTTGGTGTTTCTTTCTCTTCTTTTGAGACGGAGGGCTGGAGTGCAGTGGTGTGATCTCTGCTCACTTCAACCTTCGCCTCCCAGGTTCAAGCAATTCTCCTGCCTCAGCCTCCGGAGTAGCTGAGATTACAGGCGCCCACCACCACGCCCAGCTAATTTTTTTGTATTTTTAGAAGAGACGGGGTTTCGCTATGTTGGCCAGGCTGGTCTCAAACTTCTGACCTCTGGTGATCCACCCACCTCGGATTCCCAAAGTTCTGGGATTACAGGTGTGAGCCACTGTGCCCGGCCTGGTTTTTCTCGACTTCCCCAACTTTCCTAAGATTTGAATTGTTTAAAAATTACAGTGAGGGCCTCCCCATACAGCTGCTGGCCTGGAGTGTCCGCTGAATGAGACCCTGTGTAATGACAAAGCTGCTGTGTGTCTGGGACGGTTAGTGTGTGCCTGCCGTGTGCGGCTCACCTGCCTGTGTGTCTGGGACGGTTAGTGCGTGCCTGCCGTGTGCGGCTCGCCTGCCTGCGTGTCTGGGACGGTTAGTGCGTGCCTGCTGTGTGCGGCTCACCTGCCTGTGTGTCTGGGACGGTTAGTGCGTGCCTGCCGTGTGCGGCTCGCCTGCCTGCGTGTCTGGGACGGTTAGTGCGTGCCTGCCGTGTGCGGCTCGCCTGCCTGCGTGTCTGGGACGGTTAGTGCGTGCCTGCCGTGTGCGGCTCACCTGCCTGCGTGTCTGGGACGGTTAGTGCGTGCCTGCCGTGTGCGGCTCACCTGCCTGCGTGTCTGGGACGGTTAGTGCGTGCCTGCCGTGTGCGGCTCACCTGCCTGCGTGTCTGGGACGGTTAGTGTGTGCCTGCCGTGTGCGGCTCACCTGCCTGCGTGTCTGGGACGGTTAGTGCGTGCCTGCTGTGTGCGGCTCACCTGCCTGTGTGTCTGGGACGGTTAGTGCGTGCCTGCTGTGTGCAGCTCGCCTGCCTGTGTCTGGGACAGTTAGTGCGTGCCTGCCGTGTGCGGCTCGCCTGCCTGCGTGTCTGGGACGGTTAGTGCGTGCCTGCTGTGTGCGGCTCACCTGCCTGTGTGTCTGGGACGGTTAGTGCGTGCCTGCCGTGTGCGGCTCGCCTGCCTGCGTGTCTGGGACGGTTAGTGCGTGCCTGCCGTGTGCGGCTCGCCTGCCTGCGTGTCTGGGACGGTTAGTGCGTGCCTGCCGTGTGCGGCTCACCTGCCTGCGTGTCTGGGACGGTTAGTGCGTGCCTGCCGTGTGCGGCTCACCTGCCTGCGTGTCTGGGACGGTTAGTGCGTGCCTGCCGTGTGCGGCTCACCTGCCTGCGTGTCTGGGACGGTTAGTGCGTGCCTGCCGTGTGCGGCTCACCTGCCTGCGTGTCTGGGACGGTTAGTGTGTGCCTGCTGTGTGCAGCTCGCCTGCCTGTGTCTGGGACAGTTAGTGCGTGCCTGCCGTGTGCGGCTCGCCTGCCTGCGTGTCTGGGACGGTTAGTGCGTGCCTGCCGTGTGCGGCTCGCCTGCCTGCGTGTCTGGGACGGTTAGTGCGTGCCTGCTGTGTGCGGCTCACCTGCCTGCGTGTCTGGGACAGTTAGTGCGTGCCTGCTGTGTGCGGCTCACCTGCCTGTGTGTCTGGGACGGTTAGTGTGTGCCTGCTGTGTGCGGCTCACCTGCCTGTACGGACGGGTGAAGAACAGAGGCACAGAAGCAGGCAGCTCACGGCAGCCATGCAGGTTACAGATCAATCTGAATCCGGGCCCCCAAGGGTCCCTGCCCCCAGGCTGATGACCACTGAGCAAGACCAAAGCCCTCATTGCACAGCCAGGAAAACCGAGGCTCTAAGAGTTAAGGGCACTTGCCCAAGATCACTTAGTGACTGCTGCCCTGGGCCCCCCTTATCCTGATGCTCTCGGAGTGTGGGCGTCCCTCACCGCAAGCTCTCCCAGATTCCAGCATGTTCTGGAAGCTTCTCCTGTCTGCAAGCTTGCAGCACTGTCTCCATGGCAATCAAGAGCCCCCGGAATGTAGTCAATCAAGGTGCCTTGTCTTCCCAAAGCAGTTGAAGAGAAGGTCCTACTGCCTCCCCTCACCCTGGCTTGGTCTTGAAGCTGTTCCTGGAGCCGGACCCCGAGGCCTGGGCAGGGCGGGGCCCAGAAGGCTCAGCTAGGGCCGCCTGCTGCCGCAGGGCATTTCTGGCCCAGAGAGTGAAATCAGACTAAACTCATTCAGCTGAGTGGCTTCTCCTGGGTCTGCTGTAACGTGACCACCAATGAGTGCCTCAGAGCAGCAGAAGATGGCCGGGCGCAGTGGCTGCGCCTGCAATCCCAGCACTTGAGAGGCCAAAGTGGGACGACTGCGTGAAGCCAGGAGTTCAAGTCCTGGCTGGGCAGCATAACGAGATCCCATCTCTTTTTTTTTTTAAATAAAAAATTTCAACTTTATCCCAAAAGTGAGACCCCCATCTCAAAAAAAAAAAAAAAAAAAAAAAAAATTCAGCCAGGTGTGGTGGTGCACTCCTGTAGTCCCAGCTACTCTAGAGGCTGAGGCAGGAGGCTTGTTTCACCCCAGGAGGTGGAGGCTGCAGTGAGCTGCGGCTGTGCATTGCACTCCAACCTGGGCAAGAGATTGGGAGCCTACCTTACCAACAATAAGTACCCCCTCACACTTCTGTAGGCCAGGTGTCTGACAGCAGAGTCACAAGGCGGAAGTCGAGGCGTGGGCAGGGCCACAGGCCGCAGGGGACGCTCCAGCTGCCTCCTCCCACTTCCGGGCCCCCAGCCATGTGAGCCTTGAGGCCGCGTTGCTCCTGCTCTACCTCTGTGGTCCCATGGCTTCTCCTCTCCCATCTGGGTCAAATCTCCCTCTGCCTCCCTTTTAGCAGAACTCATGATCACGTGGGGTCTGTCCCGATGCTCCCTTCTCTCAATCTTTTTTCTTTTTTTTGAGATGGAGTTTTGCTCTTGTTACCCAGGCTGCAGTGCAGTGGTGAAGTCTCGGCTCACTGCAACCTCTGCTTCCGGGGTTCAAGTGATTCTCCTGCCTCAGCCTTCAAGTAGCTGGGATTACAGGTGCACGCCACCACGCCTGGCTAATTTTTGTATTTTTAGTAGAGCCGGGGTTTCACCATGTTGGCCAGGCTGGTCTTGAACTCCTGACCTCAGGTGATCCACCCGCCTCGGCCTCCCACAGTGCTGGGATTACAGGCATGAGCCACTGTGCCTGGCCCACCCTGTCTCTCATTAATAAAATTTTTATGACAGAAAAATTGCCTTGGTGTGTTTCGTGGTGCAGTGTCTGTGACTGTGGGAACCAGTTTCCTTTTGTGTGGCCATTTTCACATTTCACTGATTCTTTAAAAATGCACACAGTAGAACTTTAAAAAACAACTGAAGTCTTACATGGACGCCAACATAAACACCACCGCTCTTTGTGATGTGAAAGGTGGCTTTCGACTCACAGGGACTCAGCGCTGTGCTGAGCAGTTTGGAAATCTCAGCTCCCGTGAGCATGGGGCATGAACAGACTTGTCAAGGCCACTTGGATGAAACCACAGGCGCAGCCCACAACGATCAATCTCTGGCCGTTTTAATGATTATTTTCATCTTTTCATCATCGCCTTCATCATTACCATCATCACACACTGTCATCGCCAGAATGTGCCTTTTTAACTTTAGAAATGAAAAATCCGCCGGGCGTGGTGGCTCACGCCTGTAATCCCAGCACTCTGGGAGGCTGAGGCGGGTGGATCACAAGGTCAAGAGATTGAGACCATCCTGGTCAACATGGTGGTGAAACCCCGTCTCTACTAATAGAAAAAATTAGCTGGGCATGGTGGCGTGTGCCTGTAACCCCAGCTACTCAGGAGGCTGAGGCAGGAGAATTGCTTCAACCCAGGAGGCGGAGGTTGCGGTGAGCCGAGATCGTGCCATTGCACTCCAGCCTGGGTAACGAGCGAAACTCTGTCTCAAAAAAAAAAAAAAAAAAAAGAAATGAAAAATCCCATCAAAAATATTCACTGACAGATGAAACCACAGATAACACGCGAGTGAAGAGGCAATTTGCTGACTAGAAAGCAGATCAGAAGAATGACCCGTCAGGAGTGCAGAGATAAGGCGACAAAATACCAAAGAGACGCTGAGAGGCACGGAGTGGAGAGATTCTAGCGTAAACCCAATCAGAGTTCCAGAGGGGGGCGCAGAGGCAACATTCAAACACGAAATGGCTGGGGGCTTTTCAAAACTGTCGAAAGGAAAGAATTCTCAGAGGCAGGAAGGCCGAGGACACACTCAGTCGATTGTACTAAGATTGCCGGCTGTTAACGATGAAGAGGTCCTGAAAGAGGCGACAGTAGAGAAGTACAGCTGACTACTCTGCATCAACAAGGAGCGTCAGGGCAAGTGGAAGCACGTCTTTAAAGAGCGAGTGAAGTGAGCCGTCAGTCTGGATGGCACGCCCGGCAAGCTTCTCATTCAAGGACGACGGCACAACAAGGGCTTTTCAGATAAACAGGAGTACAGTCGTGCAGGGGCAGACCCGCATTCACGGGACAGCTGCGGGGTGCTGTAAGGAAGGAAGATGCAGTCGTGCAGGGGCAGACCCGCATTCACGGGACAG
Source organism: Aotus nancymaae (assembly GCF_030222135.1). Taxonomy (NCBI): domain Eukaryota; kingdom Metazoa; phylum Chordata; class Mammalia; order Primates; family Aotidae; genus Aotus; species Aotus nancymaae. Next base: position 1,569,249 of record NW_026988510.1, read on the forward strand.
CTGCGGGGTGCTATAAGGAAGGAAGGCGGAGATACCAGGAAGAAGTGCTGGGATGGCGTGTGACCCAGCCGTCGCCACCCTCCACGGCCAGGCGGCATTTGAGGGGGCTGCACCTGCCTGCCAGGTGCACTGGAGCTGCCTGTCCGCCTGCTGCTGGCACCTGGTGCCTCCCGTTTCTGCTCTGCCAATCTACTGGGCACAAGCAGTATCTCTTCATTTATGTCGCCCACCCTGACGACGCCTTCCCCCCGAGCTCCTCCCCATCTCCGGCCTTCCCGTGGGGTGTGCAGACACTGGTCCCATGCCCAGGCTCTGCAGACTTCTTTGCCGCCTCCACATTTGCTTCTGGAAGGAGGGAGGGGCCAGCTCCCTGGCCTTTCCCACTAGATGGCAGGAGGGACACGCTTGCTGGCTCCGTGCCCCTTCAGCGCTCCCTGTCAGCAGGGTCTAACGAGGAGTGCAGCCAGCTGGTTGATGGGGAGAACCTGGGGGGAGGTGACAGCTGCCCAACAACCGATGTGCCCACGCCAGGCAGGCTGGAGGGGGGCCTCCTGAGAGGCCCGTGCCTGCTCTCCATGGCTAAGACCCTGTCAGGGCCAAGGGTGGGCCACCTGCGTGCAGCCCTGGAGCTGCTGTTCTGAGGTAGGGGGCCAGCAGGAGGCAGAGGTGGAGGAAGGCGCCCCCTAGCTGCCGCGATGTTCCCTGGCATAACGCAGTCCCACCGGCGCCATGACAGTTTACAAATACCATGGCGACGGCCTGGCGGTTACCACTGCTTTACACGGGGATGACAGGGAAGCTGCCTCCTTCCTAGAAAGTCCTAAGTAAAGGCCGGGCGGGGTGGCTCACACCTGTAATCCCAGCACTTTGGGAGGCCAAGGAGGGCAGATCACCTGAGGTCAGCAGTTCCAGACCAGCCTGGCCGACATGGTGAAACCTCATCTCTACTTAAACATAAAAATTGGCCGAGCGTGGTGGCAGGCACCTGTAATCCCAGCTACTTGGGAGGCCGAGGCAAGAGAATCACTTGAACCTGGGAGGTGGAGGTAGCAGTGAGCCTCCAGCCTGGGTGACAAAGTGAGGCTCTGTCTCAAAAAAAAAAAAAGGGCTCGGTGCAGTGGCTCACGCCTGTAATCCCAGCACTTTGGGAGGCTGAGGCGGGTGAATCACCTGTGGTCAGGAGTTCCAGAACAGCCTGGCCAACATGGTGAAACCCCTTCTCTACTAAAAATACAAAAATTAGCTGGGTATGGTGGCAGGTGCCTGTAATCCCAGCTACTTAGGAGGCTGAGGCAGGAGAATTGCTTGAACCTGGGAGGCGGAGGTTGAAGTGAGCTGAGATTATGCCATTGCACTCCAGCGTGGGGGACAGGAGCACAAGACTTCGTCTCAAAAAAAAAAAAAAAAGAGTCCTAAGTAAACTGCTCGTCACTTTGGGTTCACCCACCGTTTGATTTGCGTGTGACTGGAAGTGGGTTGAAGCGCTGTGGACTCCGGGTGCACTGCCAGGGTTAGCCTTGCTCTGCAGGAGTAAAACTGTGCTGTAAAAGATTGCCATCCGACACCCCCAGACCGCCCTCAAGTCCTTTCCTGGGCTAAGCTTCACTTTTGTGGCTCACCTGTCCTGCATCAGGAAGAGAATCAAGGCCACGTGCTGCCAGCTGTCGGCAATAACCGGGCGTGTGGTACGCCGGTCTCTGGCTCAGGCTGGTGGCATGTGCCGGGGAGAGCATATGAGACCTCCTTTGAGTCATCAGTGGCCTCCTGGGGGATCTGGGCTGTGCAGGAGGGGCCCAGAATTTCAGACTGGAGTTAGGGTGTGTGCCAGGCCTGCCCCAGTTTCTCCTGGCTGCTTGGGGCTTGGGTTCAACATGGAGGACTAGGGTTGGCCAGGCCCTCTTCACCCTTCCCTGCCTCTTGCCACCCCCTACCTGCACATGCCACATCCTAGGCATTCTTTCTGCCTCAGTCTGAGCCCTGTGTTCGAGGGTGGGGCCCCTGCCCTTGCCACCCTGTTCACCAGGTGCGTCAGAAAAGGAGGAGGGCAAGCATGTATTCCACACAGGGCAGCACACAGCCCCTGGGCAGAGATCTGGGCCCGGCTCTCTCCCCACCCTGCCCCTGCTCCAGCTGACAAAGGCCCGGTGAGCAGGGCTGTGTCTGCTCTGGAGCTAGTGAGGATGGCACCCACCATCTGGACACCTGCCGTGTGTGCAGTTCTCACACTTGCCAGAGCGTAATCTGCTTGGAGCTGGTTATATGCAGATTCCCAGGCCCTGGCACGAAGCGGGGTCCTGGTTTTGCCTGGGCAGGGAGGGAAGTGGCCAGACGGAAGCGGCTTCAGGTCTTTGGGCAGCGCCGGGGAGGCTGGGGGCTCTAAGGGTACCCTGGTGCCAGATGGGGCGGCCGTGAGGGCTGCCATGTACAAGGCAGGGTTTGGGCTGTGTGTTTCCCCTTGAACGTGGGTGGTCACTCCCGTGACCCTGGGCAAGGCACTGTGCCTGTGAGTCCCCTGCTCCCTGCACAAGGACAGCATCAGAGGAGGTGCCTCCAGGCTCGTGCTGGCAGCAGCCGGGGACGGCCCCGTATGGTTGGGATTCCGCCTGGGTTCGCCCCTCTGCCCAGGTCCTGGCCACCTGGCCGGCTGGTGGCTGAGCTCCTCCCGGGTGGCTGGTCACCTCCCCTGCTCCTTCCCCTGTTGTGGAAATGATGCGTTTCCCCCGTTTGTGGAAATGTGAGACCTCCTGCTCTGGGCCGCCCTCCTCCACCCATCCCACCCTCACCCTAACCGCGGCCCTGCCTGCCTCACCTCGGAGACTCTCTTGAGTTCCGGAGGCTTCTGTCCACGGCCACAGGGCTTGCTCTTCTCTCCACCTCTCCCAGGTGCCTCCAAGGAGGAGGGTGTTGGGTGTTGAGGGGGTGGGGGTGCTTCCTCCTGCCCTTCCTCCCTCCCCCTCCGCAAGGCCCCTGCAGGCAGGCTGGAGCGTGGTGGCGCTGCTGCCTCCTGGCGTCCTGAGTCTCTGCCTGAGACTCCCAAAGCCGGGCTCTCCGGAAGGCTGGGCCGGGGAGAAGCAGATGGCGGTGGGTTTTCAGAGCAGACCCATCCCATGGTTGCCAGCTCACGCAGCACCCCCCAGCCACAGACAATGTCCTGCTCTGCATGTTGAGGTCCTGGTGTGGGAGACGCAGCCCGCCGTTGGGCCCTGTCCACTCCCGCCCTTCCTCAGGCAGGCTGGGGTGGGCTTCTGCTGGGCCTGAACTTTCTATAAGCCAGGGCCTGGCTGGGAACTGGAGCCCACCAGTGTGGCTGGTGGTCAAGAACCCTGTGCTGGAATCTGGCAGAGGGATGTGCCCCTGCCCAGCTGTGCCTGCCAGGTGCCCAGGCAGGAGGCGCGTCCCGACGGAACCTTGGTGGCCTCGTGCACAGTCAGGGCACCCAGCCCATGGTGTGGCTGAGAGGCCAGACCCTGTGCCTGGCAGAGGGAGGGGCCTCAGGAGGGCGAGGCTGCCCTGCATTTATCTCATGGACTCTGTGTCCCCAGTGGCGTGAGGCACTCCAGGCAGGCTGGGCTGATCCTGCAGAGGGGTTGCCAGCCTGCATGCGGCTTTCAGCCGTACATAGCTTAGGCAAAAGGGAGCAGGTGCCCTTCTGGAAGGAGGAGGGTGGAGGCGGGAGGCCGATCCTGTGCAGGGCTCGGGGAGGGGTGCAGCCCGGCTGGGTGGCCCTGAGGGGGACCTTTTAGGCCAGTCTTGAAGGGAGATGGGGTTTCACAGGCAAAGCTGGGGGGAGTGGGGAGAGAGAAGCTTGGAATGCAGGGGTCTGAGAATCTCAGGTCACACACGGGACTCAGTGGACAGCGTGGCTGGAGAGTGGGCTGTGACGATGGCCGTGCGCATGTACTGTGGACAGCGTGGCTAGAGGTGTGGGCCATGACAGTGGCCAAGTGTCAGGTAGCATGAGTGGACAGCGTGGCTGGAGACTGGGCTGTGATGGTGGCTGCGTGCATGCATCATGAGTGGACAGCGTGGCTGGAGAGTGGGCTGTGACGGTGGCCATGCACCAGGTGCCACGATGCCATCACCTGTCAGCGCTGACTCAGGGAGACAGAGCTGGCTGTATGGTGTGGGGCGAGAGCACAGCGGGAAACCAGGTGGGAGATGGGGGTGGTGAGGAGGGAAGCGCGGGGGGCGGCCAGATCAGGGCTGGCCTTGGAGCCTGTGATTTGGGGACTGACTGCTGGGTGTGGCGAGGGGCTGGCTGCTTTGTCTGTGGTCCACAGACGCCCTTGTGACTTCGATGGATGCAGGCCCCTCCTCTGTGCCAGACATCTGCAGGTGCCCGGGAGGCAGAGGTCCAGCAGGCGCGCCCCAGCGTTCATGGGAGGCAGGCCAGTAGGTGATGGGCAAGAGGACAGAGGTGCAGAGTGACCGTTCCTATGAGGGACGTGAGCTGGGGACAGATGCAGAGAGTGACTGTCCCTATGCGAGAGTGAGCCGAGGTCGGGTCTGAGGGGCACCTAAGCTGAGAGCCGGATAAGCTCGGAGGAGGAGAGGACGTCAGGAGGCAGTGCCTGGAGTGGCCAGCTGGAGCTCGGGGTGGAGGGGTAGGTGGGCTGAGCAGGGCTGGGGGAAGCTGTTGGGAGGGGCCCCTCTCTGTGCTGAGACAGGGGAGGGTGCCTTCTGACCTCTGAAGGATGGGGCCAGTAACAGAAGCGGTTTCAGAAGCCAAGCACAGGCAGCTGGGGTGGGGCTGGGGCTTGGAGCAGCGTTCGCCGGGTAGACGGAAGCAGTGGCAGCTTTGTGAGGAGCGGGACCCTTGAGATTTGGAAGCGGCTAAAGAGACCCAAGGGTGAAGCCCTAGCCCTGGGAGTCCGCGATGGTGGATGGGTTTGGGAAGCTGCGGGTTTTGGCTAAATCAAGCATTGCTTTGAGAGTGAAGGGTGAGTAGGCAAGGCTGGTGCTCTCATCACCAGCTTGAGGGGCAGAGGGCGAGAGGACACCTGCACAGGTGAGGGGAGACAGGTGGGCTGGGGGACGCCCGCGCAGGTGAGGGGAGACAGGTGGGCTGGGGGGACGCCCGCGCAGGTGAGGGGAGACAGGTGGGCTGGGGGATGCCTGCGCAGGTGAGGGGAGACAGGTGGGCTGGGGGATGCCCGCGCAGGTGAGGGGAGACAGGTGGGCTGGGGGACGCCCGCGCAGGTGAGGGGAGACAGGTGGGCTGGGGGGACGCCCGCGCAGGTGAGGGGAGACAGGTGGGCTGGGGGACGCCTGCGCAGGTGAGGGGAGACAGGTGGGCTGGGGGACGCCCGCGCAGGTGAGGGGAGACAGGTGGGCTGGGGGGACGCCCGCGCAGGTGAGGGGAGACAGGTGGGCTGGGGGATGCCCGCGCAGGTGAGGGGAGACAGGTGGGCTGGGGGACGCCCGCGCAGGTGAGGGGAGACAGGTGGGCTGGGGGATGCCTGCGCAGGTGAGGGGAGACAGGTGGGCTGGGGGACGCCTGTGCAGGTGTGGGAAGAAGTCACAGATGTGTTTGTGAGGTGTGGTCAGTCATGGTACATCAGGGCCCCGGAGGGACACCGGGGCTGTAGGTCTGCAGGCCTGGGGCTCAGAAGAGGTGTGGCAGAACTAGAGATTGAGCAAACAGAAGACCACGAGCCCAGCCCGGAGTGTGGAGGGAGAACTTCAATGGGAGATGGGTACACTCAGAGCCTTGAACATGGCTCAGCAGAGAACCAGCTGCGGGGAAGAGGGGGTGTCTGCGGCCAGGGCCGGCAGCTTCCAGTGGGGAGGTGGGAGAGCGCCTAGGCCACGCCCAGCGAGTGGCTGCAAGGTGGAGGTGGAGGCCCAGGCAGGAGTCTGGCAGGGTGAGACTGGGGTGATGATTTGGGGGAGTGGGGGTGACTGATGGCGTCTGCCAGGCGTGGGAGGCCCAGGGTCCGCACAGAAGATGCATGCCAGAGGTGAGTCCTGGGTGCAGTGGGCACAGGCTCTGGCTGCACACACATGACCCAGGACAGGTGAGGGCAGTGGTGCCCAGCCCTGCAGGGTGGGGCAGTGGGGCGTTATGAAAGCCAGGACACCGAGGTGCAGGGCCCTCCATGAGGCTCATAGTGCTGTCCTAAAGCTTCCAGTGCATGGCGGGCCCTCTGGGGTGACTTCAGGTCTGGGTCCTGGTCACAGGATCCTTGCTGCCTCTGAGTGAACGCTAAGAAGGGGCTGCAGGGCCCAGGACCTCCCATTGCTGTGGCACAGTCATGGGCACTAAGGCATGTGTGGGCACATGGTGGGTGTGTGGGTGCAGGGTGTGTGGGCACACGGTGGGTGTGTGGGTGCAGGGTGTGTGGGCGCACGGTGGGTGTGTGGGTGCAGGGTGTGTGGGCGCACGGTGGGTGTGTGGGTGCAGGGTGTGTGGGTGCACGGTGGGTGTGTGGGTGCAGGGTGTGTGGGCGCACGGTGGGTGTGTGGGGCGCTGCTGGTCCCTTCCAGCCTCTCCTCTGCAGCTTCCATTCCTGGGCCTGGGGTGGGGCTGGGTGGGTGAAGACATGGGAGCTGTTTTTCTCCTTTGAGCCCCTGTTGCCCACCAGAGACGGTATCCTCAATGTTTCTAGGCGCCTTAAAACATTTACTTTTAAATGTCCACCCAGGGACAGCCCCCACCCAGATTTGTTTCTTAGAACATCTCATTTGCTCTGCCTGCATTGGGGGGCAGAGCCTCCGGAACCCTTCAGGTAGATTCCTGCAGAGCAGTGCAAATGCCAAGCAGGCTGAGATCTGGCCTCCCGTCCCCACTGTCGCCTGGCCTTCAACAAAAGGGGCGTCTGTGAGGAAGAGGCTGCTGGCATTCCCTGGAGGGGCCCTGGAAGGGGGTGGGAGCCCTGTCTGTTCAGTGGCCTTGGCCGCAGGCCCCATGTGGCCAGACCCTAGTGGGCAGATGGACATATCAGATGGGCAGGGCGAGTGGACAAAGACATCAGAGATGGAAGCGTTTGCAGACCCAGGCCCACGAAACTCAGGCAGGAGACTGAGCCCTGCAGCAGCTGGGAAGCGCCCCAGGCTTTTCAGGCGAGAGGCCGCTGCCACTTTGACCTGCACTCACCGGGACTGTTGGGCAAAGCTGGAATTCAAGTAGAGTTGGAAAGGGGCTGGGAACAGTGGTGTGGACCCATGATCCTCACGCTTTGAGAGGCTGAGGCTGGAGGAGCACTGGAGGTCAGGCATTTGAGACCATCTTGGACAATACAGCAAGACCCTATCTCTACATAAAAAATTAAAAAAATTGGCCAGGTGTGGCGGCTCAAGCCTGTGGTCCCAGCTCCTCGGGAGGCGGAGGCAGGAAGATGGTTTCAGCCTAGGAGTTTGAGGCTTCAGTGACTTATGATCGTGCCACTGTACTCCAGCCAGGGGAACAGAAAAAGATCTTACCTCTAAAAAAAAATAGGATTGCCCAGCGTGGGCAACATACGGAGACCCCATTTCTACAAAAAAATACAAAAATTAGCTGGGCATGGTGGCGTACACCTGTAGTCCCAGCTGCTCAGGAGGCTGAGGTGGGAGGATCACTTGAACCCACGAGGTCGAGGCTGCAGTGAACCATGACTGCACCATCGCACTCCAGCCCGGGTCACAGAGTGAGCTCATCTCCAAAAATAAAGTGCCGTTGGGAATGGAGGGATGTCTTTGTTCTCCAGTGAGAGAGCAGGCTGGAGGGCGCCCAGAGCCGCCCAGCTGCAAACCGCAAGGTGGCCGACCTTGTTCAGCCAAGCTGGGCCAAGCAATCCCCCGAATCCGGCGGGGCCTACAGCCCAGCAGCGCAGGGAAGCCAGGGTGGGGAGCCCTGGCCCTTGCACTGGCTCAGCCACCACGTGCCCAGCCCCGGCTCTGAGGGGAGGGCACCCCCCAGCGAGCATCAGGACCCCCTCGTGCGCAGGGAACGTTCTCCCCACAGCCTTGGCGACTACAGGGCTTCCTCCTTCCCAGGGCACTCCCACTCCGGCCAACCCAGGTGGTCTGACTGGATGGGGAACACTGGACCCCCCAGGGCCATGCAGAGTTGCGGGGACGGCCACCAGGACACTGCCTTTCCCTTCGGTGTCTGGTGGCCAAGTATGCAGCGGAAAGGGTCAGCAGTGTGGAGCCTGTTCTCCCTAGGGGGGCAGGGACAGGGGTGGGGTGGGCTCAGAGCGGCTGGGCCTGCAGTGTCTCCGTGTGTGATGTGGCCTCCGACCTGAGGCTGGGTCTAGCTCCTTTCACCACCAGCGGTGTGACTCCGGCAGGGGCCAGCCACTCCGGGCGGCAGTGGCCTGTGTGCACCCCAGCGGTGGCGTGTGCCCGCCGGCTCAGAGAACTAGGCTGGCCTACCACCGTGCTCATCAAACTCAACTTGTTTATTAAGTGCCAAGGGTCCAGGCGGGCGCTGCCCCCTGCGGCCCCCTCCGCCGAGGCCAGTGCTTGGTGGGGTTCCCAGGAGCGAGAGTCCCCTGCGGCCTGGGGGCGTGCAAAGCGTCTGCGGCTGTAGTGTGGGCGCTCACTTCACGTGCTCGGCAGCGTGCGAGGAGCAGTAATACTTCTTATGGGCGATGAAGGTGGACAGGCTGCTGAACTTGATGTTGCAGAGGCGGCAGTACCGGTGGTTGCCGTTGGGCAGGGGCGCCGGCGTGCCCTTGCTGGGAGTCTGCACGCCCTTGTCCGAGTAGGAGGGGGGCGCCGGCGGGGGCGGCACGGCCTCGGGCGCGGCGGCCGGGGACGGGGGCGGGCCGGGCGGCGGCTCCTGGGGCTCCGGGCCGAGGCCGTCCCGGGGGCCGCGGGGCCCGGGCTGCGGGGAGGCGGCGGGAACGGGCGCGGGAGAGGGGCCGCGGTCGGCCGGCGTCCGGGCCTCGACCCCCGGGCCGGCCAGGGGCGCGCCGAGCAGCAGGCCGTGCGCCAGGCGGAAATGCTCCAGCAGGTCCCCGCGCACCGGGCCGTTCGGGGGGCAGTAGGGGCAGGCGGCGGCGGGCAGTCCGAGCGCGCCGGGCGGCGGCGCGGCGGGGCACGAGTACTTCTTGTGTGCCAGGTAGGCCTCGAGGCTGTGGAAGCTCACGCGGCAGGCCGTGCACTCGTGGTAGTCGGCCAGCGCGGGCGCCGGGGCTCCGGGGGGCTGACGCCGCGGCTTCTTGCTCAGGTCGATGGGGCCGTCGGCCGCGGGGCCAGGCGAACGCGTGGGGGCGGGGCCGGAGCCACTTCCGCTTCCGGGGCGCGGCGACTCGGGCGCGGGGGCGGGGCCGGGCGGCGGGCGGGGCGGGGCGCCGGCCGCCGCGTGCAGCTCGTAGAGTTTGCGACGCCTGCGCGTGCGCGCGTGTGCGGCGGGCGCGGGAGGAGGGGGCGCGGCGGGCCCCGGGGGCGCGGCGGGGCGGCGCGGCGGCGGGTCGTGGCGCGAAGCGCAGTAGTAGCGCTTGTGCACGGTGTAGGTCTCGTGGCGGCTGAAGCGGATGTTGCAGGCCTCGCACAGCGTGCGGCTGGGGTCGTCCTCCGCGTCGTCCACGGAGCTGCCCGGGCTCTGGCTGCCCTCGCTGCCCCGGCCGCCAGCGCCGTCCTCGGGCGTGGCCGCGCCCCCGGCTCCGTCTTCGCGCGCTCCGGGGCCCGGCGACGAGCGCGGCGCGTCAGGCTCGGCGGGCGGGCCGGGGGGCGCGCGGGCCGGGACTGGGGGCGCCTTGGGCCTGCGCGCAGCGGGCGCGTCCTCGGGCGCGCGGCGGCCCGAGCAGTAGAGGCGCTTGTGCACGTAGTAGTTGTTGACGTTGCTGAAGGTGATCTCGCACTCGAAGCACGTGGCGCCCTTGGGGGCCCCCGCAAAGAGCCCGGCCTGCGCGCCGCCCGCGCCCGCGCCCTGCTGCAGCCGGCTGTGCACCAGCTCGGACATCTTGGCCAGGATCTCCGAGGCTGGGGGCGCCGCGGGGGCCGGGGGTGCCGAGTCAGACCCGAACACGTACGGCGGCAGGAACAGGGCCCCCGCCAGGCCCAGCTCGCCGGGCACCGGACTGGAGCCCGGCGTGGGGCTGGACAGCTCAGCCTTCGCCCTGGCCGGGGCGGGGCTGCGCGGTGATGGCGTCCGCGACGGCGTGTGGGGCCCAGACTCTCCGGGGCCCGGGGCGCGGGCCGCCTCCGGCTCCTCCGCCGCCTCCTCCTTGATGCTCCTGGGGGCCGCCGGGGGCTCGCTGCTGCCTCCATTATGGGGGGCCGCCCTGGCCTCTCCGTTGGTGGCCTCGGCCAGGGCCTTCCTGTCCAGTCCTGGTGATGGGGTGGGCGCCAGGCCCAGGTCCGTGGAGGCCAGTGGGCCGTGCGGGGCCGGGTGCTGTTGGAGGCTGCCCAGACTGTCTGTAGAGAGACCGCAGAGGGGCACCTCAGGCCTGGGGCAGGACCTGGCGGGTCAGAGCTGGAGGGCGAGCTCCGGGATGGGAGGAGTGGGCGGAAGTCGTTTAGAGCCAAGGCCGAAAGGGACCCCCGACCTGGCTTGGTCGACAGGCCTGCTCCCTTTCCACACCTCAGGGGGCCCAAGGGACAGGGCTGCTCACCTGGGGGCAGCTTGGTTGCTGCCTGTCCGGCCCCTGGAGAGTAGATCTCACCTTTGGAGCCCGGCTGACAGACCATGTGGTTAGTGACCAGGTGGCTGTAGAGGATGTCCCTCGTGGTGGAGATGAAGCCACAGCTGTGGCAGACACCTGTGGGCCATGGCAAGGTAGTCAGGGCCCAGGGCGGAGGGTGGGCCCCACACCCCCTTTCCCGCGCACCCCACGCTGCCATGCCTACCACTCAGCGTGTCCGTGTGCACCTTGAGGTGGCGCTCACAGTTGGCCTTGGTGGTGAAGGCCGACAGGCAGATCAGGCACACGAACGGCCGCTCTCCTGGAACACGGGGCGTGTAAGGGTGGTGCCCGTGCCAGCTTGGCCTCGGAGTCCAGGGATGGGGAAGGTGGCTCTGCCCAGGGCCATGATCTGTGCCAGGACCCTGTGCTGAGGGCCCTTTAAACCCCTCAGCCTCAACCCTTTTTCTCTCAGGACTGCAGTGGGCCAGGCCCTCCGCTGACTACCCAGATAGCCACATGCAGGCCGCCTGCTCTGGGTGCCTGCGGGGGTCTGGGCGTGCGGAGACCGCACAGGCCTATCATGACACCACGTGTGCCACGTGCGCCTGCCTGTGGGTGTCCCGTCGCCTGTGGGGCTGGGCGGGGAGGCAGCTGGCATCCCGAGGACCCGCGTTTGGGGTGGGGGCTCACCGCTGTGGCTGCGCATGTGGATCTCCAGGGAGCTGGCGCTGGGGCAGCTCTTGTGGCACTGGGGAAAGGGGCAGATGCGCTCGTTGGGGTAGGCGTCCTTGGGCTTCTCCTCTGCGGCGGCCGTGGCCAGGGAGCTGGCGCCCTGGCGGCTGGCGCAGTAGTAGAGCAAGTGTGCCTGGAGGTTGCGCTCGCTGCGGTACCAGATGCCACAGTCCTTGCAGGGGAAGACGTCCTCTATGGGGCGGGAGGCAGGCGGGCATGGGCTGAGGGCCAGCCCGCCAGCCGGGGCAAGGGCCTGGCCCTGACAGACCCCACCGTCCTCCCCACCCCAGGAACTGAGGCTTTGACCCCTCCCTGTAACTGTAAGCCTCCTGGGTTGTCCTGTGACAGCCCCATTCTGGGACCTGTGGGAATTTGTGTCTGAGTGGACCTCTGAGGGTCCCCTTCCAGTGGTGAGCCCCATAAGGAGACGATTTGGCCTCGTGGGTGCAGAAGGAAGGAGTGTGGACATCACCGGGCGAGGCTAGCATCCATAACATACTGGGATGACCGTGTGGACCTGGGGGGCCATGGAAGAGAAGATGTGTGTGTACAGGTGTGCGTGCCGGGGCGTGGGAGTGCCGGGCTGCAGAGGAAACCCAAACGCACAGTCCCCGAGCACTCAGGTACACGATGGCTGCTCACTAGTTCTGGGGATGTGGGGCATGAGACTAGGACCGCAGAGGTCAGGAAGCCCCATGCGCCCCCACGCCTGGGTGGCTCCATGTCAGTTACGGCCTGGCTGGTCAGATTTGCTGAATCCACCGCACTGACCCCGAGTGGGCTGCTGGGAGCTGGTCAGAGTTCTGGGGGCTGGGACTGCTCAGGGCGGTTCTGCCAGCTGGGGAGGATTTCTCTTAGCATGTTCTCAGTTTGTCTTTAGAGCAGTTTAAGGAACGTTCTCTGCCCCAGAGCCCTGCCCTGTCTGCGCGCAGCCCCTTGGCTGAAGACAGGGAAGGGAGGGCCTGTTCAGCTTGGCCTTGGCCTCTGTGTGGAACCCGGGGGCCCTGGGATTCCTTATCTGGCTTATAAGCCCGTTCCATTTGGAGACCGATGTGATACCGGGTTTCTGCCTCTGCAGGCTCGTGCTCATTTCTCTCCGGCTTCTCCGATGTTTATCCCAAGGCCGCAGTTATCACTCCGGGCGGCCCCCGCCCCTCCCCTCTGCGGCCTGCCTGCCACCTCTCGCCTCTTGGGAGGAATTTCAGTGCCTGTCTGGGAGGTGGCTCTTTCTCTGGCACCTAGCGTTTTGGGACTTTCCTGGCCCTCCTGTGCTGCTGATTTCCTTCCCTTTTCCTTGGAGGCTGCAGGCAGCTCTGTCCTCTCTCAGCTGGGTCTGTTTCTGTGTCTCCAAGGTGATTGTGGGGGACTGTGCTGCTGGCAGAGATGTGGGGACAGGGGCCATGGCTGTGCAGCTGTGAGGAAGGCTGCCTGCCTGCGGCCGACCCCAGGCTGAGTCCGGTGGCCTGCAATGGGGCCTCCAGGCAGGTGTGCCGCCTCCTGCTTAACACGTGAGACAGGTCCAGAGTGCTGTCCCCGGGATGAGGCATTGATACGGAAACCTCAGACCTGAGAGGGGGAAACCGAGGCAGTGGTGCTGAGCCTGGCGCACCCACAGCTGCCCGTCGGAGATGGGGAGGTGGTCTCTGCAGGCTGTGTGGGCAAGGACCCTGCTGGAGGATGGGACCCTCGCCAGCTGACTGTCCCCACCGTCTCACTGTTGTTCAGGCACCCGGAGACACCATGGGGCACCCCCTTCCCATCCTGGCAGAGTGGCCGCTCTGGCCTCCCATCCCCTCTGCGCCCTCTCCTTCCAGGGAAGAGACGAAGGCAGATGGGGACCCTCATCTCCCCTCCTGGCTCCCCGTGGCCCGTGTTCTCATCTCCCCTCCTGGCTCCCCGTGGCCCGTGTTCTCATCTCCCCTCCTGGCTCCCCGTGGCCCGTGTTCTCATCTCCCCTCCTGGCTCCCTGGGGCAGTGGCTTGCCCTGCCTTGCCTATCCCTGAATCTGGGCTTGGGTATGGACCTGGCTGTCGGGCCCCTTCTCTCCAGTGTCACCGGCCATTCCCACCAGCACATAACATGGGCCATCACGTCCTGGGTACCAGGCACACAAGCCCGGCCCCCTCTGGCCAGCTGGCCCCTGCGCAGACCTCCTCTGACCCTCACTGGAGCAGCCTTGGTCAGGGCCACAGCGAGCTCTGCACTGTCAGGACCAGCAGTCGCTTCTCTGTCGTTGGTCTTGCCACAGCCTGGATGTGACAGACCACCTGCCACCCTCCATGGCCCATCTAACCTGTCTCAGCTCACTTGCTATCCCGTGGGAGATGTCCCCTCTCCCGACTCAGGTCTATAGGCCCCATGGTTCCCTGAGCCCTGTCCCGTGTCTCTTGACAGACTCTGGCTTCTCTTTTGCATCTAGTAGGTGTCTCAAGGTTAGGATACTCCAAGAGTTGGAGGTCTGCTCCCCAGACTCCCTTACAGACCGACGACCCCCAGTGGCCACACCAAAGCCCCTGGCTGCACACATGGCCCTGCCTGGCAGGCACCTTTGGTTCTAACGACTGGTGCCTCCACCTCCTTCAAGCCATCTTCACATTTGACTTGCTCACAAAGGTCGCTTTTCTTCCAGTTACGTGACTCTGTGGTCACCAAAGCTAAACTTGGGTCTCACCCTCCCCATCCAGCACCCTCAGGCACAGTCCCTGTTCCCCTGAGAAGCCCCAGCCACTCGCCTGAGGCCGCACTTGCCGTGAGTCCCCTGTGTGCCTTGTGGCTGTCCACGGTGGCCATGTGCTGGCCTTGGCCACACAGGTGCACGGGGTGCCCGATCACTCTTGGCAAATTTTTAAAATTTTAGCAGAGATGGGGATCTTGCTGTGTTGCCCAGTTTGGTCTTGAACTCCCAGGCTCCAGCGATCCTGTCTCGGCCTCATACAGTGCTGCGGTCACAGGTGCGGCCCCTGCACCCAGTCCGGGATGAGTGACTCCTGATTCCCACAGCCATCCTCAGAGGTTCCAGGAGAGCCACTGCAGGAACAACGTCTGTCCACTTCAGGTGTGCCCAGCGGGGTGGCTCTGTCCCCAGGGACATGTGGCCATGTGTAGAGAGATTCTGGTGGCGTGTGCCTGAAATCGCAGCTACTCGGGAGGCTGAGGCAGGAGGATCGCTTGAGACTAGAACTTCATGACCATCTGGGTAACACTCCCAGAACCAAAAAAACCCAACCAACAATGTCTTGGTTGTCAGAAGTGGGAGGTGGAGGTGGTGGCGCCATCTAGCGGGCCGGGGTGAGGGCTGCTGCTCACTGCCTGTGGTGCCCAGGGAAGCCTCCACCGTGCAGTGACCCAGCCCCAAACGCCAGGAGGGCTGAGGGGAGGGTCCTGCTCTGCCCCACAGGGCTGCCCCCAGGGAAAGAGCAGGCTTCTGGTGTGTTGTGCGAGGCAGTCGGGTCTATGCCTAAGCCTGCTTGCCTGCTGGCAGGGCCTTTCCCTGTCATGGCCCTGGGGGCCTGGGGACCCTTCTGTCCTTGTGTGGTCCGCATTTGGGACCGCCCATATCACCTCCTTCCCTGCCTTCCCTCTTCCTCTGTCGCCCCTGGGCTTCCCACCCTCAGCTCCCATCTGCCCTGCCTGCCCCCCTCGGTACAGCAGCCGCGCAGGCCTGGGGAGCCCAGTACTCACTGTTGATCACTGCGGTAGCAAGGATGGAGGCCATCCCGGCCTGCTGCGGCAGGAGCTGGAGGTCGTGAGCGGGGACCGGGCATGTGGGCTCTGCCGACTCCTTCTTCACGGGGTGGCCGGGGGTGCTGCGGGGCTCGGCTGTGAGGAGCACGCTCAGGAGTCCCCCGGCGGGCACCGGCTTGGTGACCCTGCACCAGAGCGCGTCATCTGGAGGGAGATGAGTGTCCATGACCTAGGACCTTGTGTGCCCCGCTGCCCTGTCCTGTCTTAAGCGAGGGGTGGAGGATGGGGTCAGGAGAGCTGCCACCCCAGGTTCACAGCTATGGCTGGCTGGCTGCATTCTGCCTTGGGGGTGAGGCGGGTGGTCCGCTACGGATGCTCAGCCTCCTGGCCTCCCTGGCCTACACCCATCCTAGTGGGAGGGCTCTGGGGACGTCTCCCAGGAAAGGGATGACATGGAGGGCGGGTGGTAGAGCAACTATGGAAGACCCTGGGCAGCCACTCAGGAAAGGTGGCCAAAGGTTGGGGCCTTAGAGGGGCCCCAGAATGGACACTGCTCTTTGGGAAATCGTCCAAGGGTGGCTGTTCCTGCATCCGCCTGCAGGGGGCAGCCTCGGCCCACAATGCCCAGGCTGCACTGGCCGGCTTGTCCATCTTGGGCTCCTAGGCTGTGTGTCCCCTGTGGTGCTGGCTTCAGTCCCGAGCCAGCCCTGCCCACACGCGCCACAGCCTGTCCCCACCCTGCGCCAACACCGGGCCCCCATGTTTTGGGAGTGCAGCTCTTGCTGGGTCCTCAGGGACCCCTTCGGTGGGGAGGAGGCGCTGGGGTCCCCTCTGCCTTACAGATGGGGCAATGGGGGCACGTCGGGGAGGCACCGGCTCAGGTCCCAGGAGCAGGTGGCAGGGCACGGAGGAGGCCACCCTGCACCTATCACTCCCTGGAGGCCCCGTAGGGAGGGGGCTGCAGTGTGGCCGTTTACAGGGATGTCCCTGAGACAGCTCTGCCTCCACCGGGATTGCCATTGCTTGGTAGGTGCAGTGGCAGGAGACACGTAAAGAGGCACGAGACCGGCGCCCGGCGCCGAGCGCACAGCTGTCCTGGTGACCCCGCTGCGGCGGACGGCCTGCCTGGCTGCGGAGATCACGGTGTGTGCCCCGTCCTCCCCTAGGACCTGAGCCGCCATGTCTGTAAGGAGGGGGTCCCCACGGCCCTGATGCTGTGGCACCTCCATCCCCTCAGGGGTGACCTTCCCAGGGGGACGGGGGTGCCGATACAGAAGAGCAAGGAGTGGGCGGGGTCTCCCGAGAGCCAGGAAGTGCCGCCTGCCCTGGCTGTACAGCTGTGCTGTAGGAGGCCCATTTCCTGCCCCTGTTCCTCCCGGGCTGCTGCCACCTTCCAGCAGGTCCAGGAGGCTCCAGGGAGGCAGCTCTCAGGCCTCCAGCCCCGGGTGCCCCACCAGGCTCTTTCCTCAGGCTCATGCCCATCTTCCAGATAGAGAAACAGAGGTCCCAGAAGGCAGGGCCTTGCCCCGGGTCCCGCAGCCAGTAAAGGAGGCAGCTGGGTTTGAACACCTTTCTGACTGTTCCTGGAGCCACAGCGATGGCGTGGGGCCCAGGTCCAGTGGTACCTGCCAGCCAGCCCGGCCTTGGGGTCCCTGCTGCTGCCCTTGCTGGGCTCCCAGAGGTACAGCCAAGCCAGGGAAGAGATAGGGGGATCAGGGTATCCCCCAGAGGGGCAGAAGCTCCCACCCCCGCTGCAGTGGACACCTGTGCTGGCTTAGCCTGCCAGGCAGGACCCTCATACAGGGACTCATTGGCTGGACTAACTGGTCCCAGTAGAGTGTCTGCCTCACACTGCAGTGCCCGGGGCAGTGGCTCCTTGTCCCTCACCCCGCCCCTGCTCTAGCAGGCTGCTTTCCCTTCCAGGGCTCAGCCCTGGGAGAGCCAAGTGACCCCCACCTTCCGGAAGGCTCGGGACAGGGGCGCCGCGTCATACTGACCCTTCCTGTGGATCTCTGCGTTGGCCTCGGCCTCGGTCAGGGCCTGGGGCAGCGTCCTCAGCCAGCAAGACTCATCCACCAGCAGCAGGGTCAGGGCTGGGCTCTGAGGGGGCAGGAACACACGGGGGGAGGGGTCAGTCCGCAGCCTGCCTGGGGTTTCCTGTGAGTACGTGACACGGATTCTGCCTCCTGGCTTGGCTGCTTGGCCAGGCTGTGGACGGTCACAGGCCCTACAGCTGGCAGAGCCGTGGCATGGGCCGTCTATGCCATTGCTGGCTGGCAGGGCTAACACCATGCTGGGGCGGGGAGGTACCTTCCAGGGCTGGGCGCAGAGTTCTCACGGAGACTGAGGCCCAGAGAGATGGAGCAGCATGCCCCGGGCCACACAGCCGGGGAGCCGCAGCGCCTGAATGCACACCCGTTATCTATCTGCGTGTCTGTGTTCCCCCCACGGCCCGCCCACCCTGGCCTGGGGCGTGCTGGGTGTGAAACACTGGCCCCACATGGCTGGACCTGGCACAGGCTCCTCCCACACAGGCCGTGGACGCCTCCAGAATGACCTCTGTGGGCGGGGCCGAGATTAGCCCAGGCGAGACGGCACCTCCCTAGCAACCCCCGGGCCTCAGTGTCCCCCAAACAGCATGGCTCCCCTCCCTGCCACAGGGCGCAGCGGGGCCCACCTGTGTTCCCGCCAGCTCCCAGGGCCAGCGCTCGGTGGGTGTGGGGGAGCACCTCTGTCCCTACCCTGAGGCTGGTTGGCCCCTGCCTGGGGGGCCTGAGATGCCCACACTGGGTAGGGTCAGCCCTGGCCCACTCGGCCTCACCATCACCCTGGAAAGCAGGCAGTGTCCTCCTCTCATCTCATGGGTGAGGAAACTGAGGCCCGGTTGGGGAGGGACAGAACTCATGCCCGTGCCTCGGGCAATGCTGTCAGCGGTGGCTCGGGCTAAGTCTGGAAGGAACACGCTCTGGGCTTGGCCCTCCAGACGGCTGCCTCATTTCCTGTGTGCCTTGCACGCTGGCCGAATGGTGGAGGAAATGCGAGGGACCCCATCAGTGCAGAGTCTGGGCCTGGGACAGGGCGGGGGTGGGGGGGGCAGTTGGCGGCCTTGCTCTCTGCTACCCAGTGCTGGTCACAATCAAGGGTAGAAGGCAGTGGTGGAGGAACGGGTGACCGCCGCTGCCCCTCAGGCCTCGGCCCCTCCTGCAAGGCTGACTCAGCCTCAGCGCCCTGGCCCTCAGCCCCGTGCTGCTCACTGCGCCGGTGTGTCCCCAAGCTCAGCCACCTGGGTGCCCGTTCAGAATTGCCGCACACACGCGTCCAGCGCTTCCTGTAAACATGCTCACTTTTTGTTCTGTACAAATAAATGCCTTTTAATCAGAAACTTCCGGCATCATGACCTTTGACGGAAAAGCCAGTGTCACCCACGAGTGCTGCCGCTGCCACGGGACGGGTTTGTGCTGCTTTGTGGTGAGGATGGCCGTCGGCCCAACTCCGCATGGTCGAAGGGGCCAGGCTGGCGACGGTGCCGGGTGTTCCCCTCGGGTCTGGGGGCCTCTCCACCAGATGTCATCCCATGAGCTGGCTGGCTGCGCATGGGACCCTGTGTGCCACAGAGGTGGGCAGCGGGGTTCCAGCCAAGCTCGGCCTCCCTGCTGCGACCTTGGGCAGGGCATGGCCAGACCTGTATGCAGGGACCCGTCTGAGCCACACTTGCCCCTCAGTCCATCCACAGGCATGCAGGAATCTAGCAAGATACGGCCTTTGGGCTGGGGACGCTGAGTGACCACTCGAGCAAGGTTAGGGCAGGCTGGCCAGCAGAGCGGGTGGCTTGCACACCACCTGCCTGCTGCCACACGGCTCGGCCACAGAGCGGGTGAGCAGACATAAGCTGGCCACTGGGCTGGCCCTGGCCCGGGGTAGGCGCAACCCTCCAGTCCCAGTGTGAAGCCGTCCCCAGCAGGCGCCCCAAACCCTGGGTCCACTTCTCATCTGCAGATGGGGCTCTGCCCTCTCCACACTTGGCTGTTGGGAGGACGGAGGGGAGGCCGTGCCCCTGCTCACTCTGGACCCACCCCCAGCTTTTGGGGCAGCCTCAAGGGGTCACTCCCATCTCCCTTGACTCAGTTTCTTCCCAGGACGTTGGGGGGCCGCGATCTGTGTGAAGCCTTTGGGCATTGCCTGCCTGGCGCGTCCTCAGCTCAGGATGCGTGTTAGCTCTTGCCCTGGCTGCTGCTTTTGGGTTGGCCTGGCAGGACAAGGTGGGCAGGGGGTGCCGTCCATGGGGTACCTCTGGGGCAGCACATGCTGAGTGTCCACTGGGAGTAAGCGGCTTCCCTGAAGAAGCTGCTTTGTGCAGGCTGGCATCGGGTGGGTGCCCCCCTTTTAAAGGACACCCCAGTGATTTCCAGTGCCATAGGGCAGGGCTGAGGAGCCACATGACAGCTGTGGGTCCCTGCCGGCTTGGACAGGGGCTTCTGCTGGGGCAGGTTGGGGGGACAAACCCCAGGGGCAATGGGCAGGCATGTTCCTGGCACAAAGGTGGGTGACCAGAGGCTACTGTGTCCCGGCTGTGCCCGAGCTGGATGGGCAGCGCTCGGCGAGGCTTCTGGGGCCTGGCCCTCCCCACTCTGGCCTTTCTGAGCCTCTAATGAATATTAATGAGCAGAGGAGGGTGAAAAAAATTAATCTGCTTGATCCTCCGATGGGTGCTGCAGTAACGATATGAAATCTAATTATTCGTCCCAATATTTCTAAACCCTCAAACTGAGACTGACAGCCTCCCGGTCGGTTTAATGCTTATCACTCCCAGGAGCAGCGTGTTCGCAGCATGATAAAAACACACGCGCCACAACTTTGCTGACGCTGCACAGCCCCCGGATTTTTCTGTGGCAGTCCTGAGTGGAGGGATGGCACCACGTTCCCACCCAGCCCCACTGAGTGCACCCCGAGTCTGTGGGGCATGACGGGGTGCCTGCCTGGGTGTGCAGGTGCGGAGGGGCATGGGGAAAGAGGCCGAGGCTCCCATCTGGGAGGGAACAGGTGGGAGACCTTGGGGTGCAAGACCAGCCAGCTCGGGCCGCCCTGCCACAGCCCCTGCCCCCAGACACTCTCAGAGGGGCCTGCCACTCCCTCCCACTTCTGTGACCCAGGCTGGGAAGGGGTGAGGGCCTCCCTGCCAGTGTGCCCTGGTTCCTGGGGATGCGGCAGCTACCCCCAACATCCCCCAGGGGAATGGGGGCGCAGCCTCGCCAGGGTCCCCAGCCTGGAGGTCGTGTGGGCACAACCAGCCCTGAGCCAGCATCTTGCCTGGTGCCAGGTGGCTGGACCCCTGAGGTCACCTGGGCCACCAGCCCACCCTGGGGAGCCACTGCTGGTGCCAGGGCCAGAAGATGCTGGGGCGGGAAGCCAGGTTCCGCTTTGGCTTCCCTGGTGGAGGTCTGGCTGGGCACGGGTTTGCCCGTTAAGTGTTTTCTCTGTCTCTTTTTTCCCCACCTCTGACCAGGCCTGAACAGTAGCTCTTTCTCTGGTTCTGCAGGTCCTTCCTGACCCTGCTCTGCCTGTGGGCGGCGGGGGGGCAAGCGGGGAGGGGCCTATTTTTAACTTCCCAGCCTGGCCCTTCTGCCAAGACTCTCAGAGATGTGGGCGCTGTGGCTGTCTGCCTTCCTACGGTGCCCCAGGCTCAGTGCCCAGCCTCGTCGGGTGTGTCCAAGGTCCGCAGAGGGCCCTAGAGCCCGCTCTGCTTGCCACCCCTCGGGGTCACCCTGTCCCTCCTCCAGACCCTGGCCGGCCCCACCTGACCCAGGACAACGGCGGCCACTTTAAATTCCCTGGACGGCCCTGAGAATGCTCCTTGTCTCCCCCAACAAAGAGGTCAGTGTCTTGATGCTGTGATGGCACCGACAGCCATGGGAAACCCTATCTGCGCTGCATCCGCCGTGACAACCTCATGTGAGGCTGTTCCCAAACCTCGCTGGGCAGCTCTGAAGCAGCTCTCAGGGGGCGTTCTAAGATGGGGTGGCCTAGCCCAGGGCCGGCCCTGCAGAAGCCCCTCGGGGCAGCCTGGCCGCCCCCAGGCCACTGCAGGCCAGCAGCAGATTCGGGGGAGGGCAGGAGCCGAGGCTGAGGCTGCTGAGGTCCCGCCCGTGTGTCCTCCAGCCCATCCCGACAAGTCCCCTCATCTCCCTCACCTCACCAGAGGCAATGGCTGGTCCTCAGAACCTTTGTCTCCCCCTACCATGAAAGGCGCACATTTCCCTGGTGAGGGGCCTGAGACCCGCAGGATGACAAGCCCGGTCTGTGAGACCCCCCCTGCCGGTTGCATCGCTGCTGTCATGTCATCCACTCGTGCATTCATTGATTCACTCACTCCCTTATCCACCAGGTGGCCGTGAGACCCCTGCGGCATTGCTGCTGTCACTTCATCTATTCACTCATTCATTCATTCACTCACTCCCTTATCCACCAGGCAGGCTGTGAGACCCCTGCGGCATTGCTGCTGTCACTTCATCTATTCACTCATTCATTCATTCACTCACTCCCTTATCCACCAGGTGGCCGTGAGACCCCTGCGGCATCGCTGCTGTCACTTCATCTATTCACTCATTCATTCATTCACTCACTCCCTTATCCACCAGGCAGGCTGTGAGACCCCTGCGGCATCGCTGCTGTCACTTCATCTATTCACTCATTCATTCATTCACTCACTCCCTTATCCACCAGGCAGGCTGTGAGACCCCTGCAGCATTGCTGCTGTCACTTCATCTATTCACTCATTCATTCATTCACTCACTCCCTTATCCACCAGGTGGCCGTGAGACCCCTGCGGCATCGCTGCTGTCACTTCATCTATTCACTCATTCATTCATTCACTCACTCCCTTATCCACCAGGTGGCCGTGAGACCCCTGCGGCATCGCTGCTGTCACTTCATCTATTCACTCATTCATTCATTCACTCACTCCCTTATCCACCAGGTGGCCGTGAGACCCCTGCGGCATCGCTGCTGTCACTTCATCTATTCACTCATTCATTCATTCACTCACTCCCTTATCCACCAGGTGGCCGTGAGACCCCTGCGGCATCGCTGCTGTCACTTCATCTATTCACTAATTCATTCATTCACTCACTCCCTTATCCACCAGGTGGCCGTGAGACCCCTGCGGCATTGCTGCCGTCACTTCATCTATTCACTCATTCATTCATTCACTCACTCCCTTATCCACCAGGTGGCCGTGAGACCCCTGCGGCATCGCTGCTGTCACTTCATCTATTCACTCATTCATTCATTCACTCACTCCCTTATCCACCAGGTGGCCGTGAGACCCCTGCGGCATCGCTGCTGTCACTTCATCTATTCACTCATTCATTCATTCACTCACTCCCTTATCCACCAGGTGGCCGTGAGACCCCTGCGGCATCGCTGCTGTCACTTCATCTATTCACTCATTCATTCATTCACTCACTCCCTTATCCACAAGGTGGCCGTGAGACCCCTGCGGCATCGCTGCTGTCACTTCATCTATTCACTCATTCATTGATTCACTCACTCCCTTATCCACAAGGTGGCCGTGAGACCCCTGCGGCATCGCTGCTGTCACTTCATCTATTCACTCATTCATTCATTCACTCACTCCCTTATCCACCAGGCAGGCTGTGAGACCCCTGCGGCATCGCTGCTGTCACTTCATCTATTCACTCATTCATTCATTCACTCACTCCCTTATCCACAAGGTGGCCGTGAGACCCCTGCGGCATCGCTGCTGTCACTTCATCTATTCACTCATTCATTGATTCACTCACTCCCTTATCCACAAGGTGGCCGTGAGACCCCTGCGGCATCGCTGCTGTCACTTCATCTATTCACTCATTCATTGATTCACTCACTCCCTTATCCACCAGGCAGGCTGTGAGACCCCTGCGGCATTGCTGCTGTCACTTCATCTATTCACTCATTCATTCATTCACTCACTCCCTTATCCACCAGGTGGCCGTGAGACCCCTGCGGCATCGCTGCTGTCACTTCATCTATTCACTCATTCATTCATTCACTCACTCCCTTATCCACCAGGTGGCCGTGAGACCCCTGCGGCATCGCTGCTGTCACTTCATCTATTCACTCATTCATTCATTCACTCACTCCCTTATCCACAAGGTGGCCGTGAGACCCCTGCGGCATCGCTGCTGTCACTTCATCTATTCACTCATTCATTGATTCACTCACTCCCTTATCCACAAGGTGGCCGTGAGACCCCTGCGGCATCGCTGCTGTCACTTCATCTATTCACTCATTCATTCATTCACTCACTCCCTTATCCACCAGGTGGCTGTGAGATCCCTGCGGCATTGCTGCTGTCACTTCATCTATTCACTCATTCATTCATTCACTCACTCCCTTATCCACCAGGTGGCCGTGAGACCCCTGCGGCATCGCTGCTGTCACTTCATCTATTCACTCATTCATTCATTCACTCACTCCCTTATCCACCAGGTGGCCGTGAGACCCCTGCGGCATCGCTGCTGTCACTTCATCTATTCACTCATTCATTCATTCACTCACTCCCTTATCCACCAGGCAGGCTGTGAGACCCCTGCGGCATTGCAGCTGTCACTTCATCTATTCACTCATTCATTCATTCACTCACTCCCTTATCCACCAGGTGGCCGTGAGACCCCTGCGGCATCGCTGCTGTCACTTCATCTATTCACTCATTCATTCATTCACTCACTCCCTTATCCACCAGGCAGGCTGTGAGACCCCTGCGGCATTGCTGCTGTCACTTCATCTATTCACTCATTCATTCATTCACTCACTCCCTTATCCACCAGGTGGCCGTGAGACCCCTGCGGCATCGCTGATGTCACTTCATCTATTCACTCATTCATTCATTCACTCACTCCCTTATCCACAAGGTGGCCGTGAGACCCCTGCGGCATCGCTGCTGTCACTTCATCTATTCACTCATTCATTGATTCACTCACTCCCTTATCCACAAGGTGGCCGTGAGACCCCTGCGGCATCGCTGCTGTCACTTCATCTATTCACTCATTCATTCATTCACTCACTCCCTTATCCACCAGGTGGCCGTGAGACCCCTGCGGCATCGCTGCTGTCACTTCATCTATTCACTCATTCATTCATTCACTCACTCCCTTATCCACCAGGTGGCCGTGAGACCCCTGCGGCATCGCTGATGTCACTTCATCTATTCACTCATTCATTCATTCACTCACTCCCTTATCCACCAGGCAGGCTGTGAGACCCCTGCGGCATCGCTGCTGTCACTTCATCTATTCACTCATTCATTCATTCACTCACTCCCTTATCCACCAGGTGGCCGTGAGACCCCTGCGGCATCGCTGCTGTCACTTCATCTATTCACTCATTCATTCATTCACTCACTCCCTTATCCACCAGGTGGCCGTGAGACCCCTGCGGCATCGCTGCTGTCACTTCATCTATTCACTCATTCATTCATTCACTCACTCCCTTATCCACCAGGTGGCCGTGAGACCCCTGCGGCATCGCTGCCGTCACTTCATCTATTCACTCATTCATTCATTCACTCACTCCCTTATCCACCAGGTGGCCGTGAGACCCCTGCGGCATCGCTGCTGTCACTTCATCTATTCACTCATTCATTCATTCACTCACTCCCTTATCCACCAGGTGGCCGTGAGACCCCTGCGGCATCGCTGCTGTCACTTCATCTATTCACTCATTCATTCATTCACTCACTCCCTTATCCACCAGGTGGCCGTGAGACCCCTGCGGCATCGCTGCTGTCACTTCATCTATTCACTCATTCATTCATTCACTCACTCCCTTATCCACCAGGTGGCCGTGAGACCCCTGCGGCATCGCTGCTGTCACTTCATCTATTCACTCATTCATTCATTCACTCACTCCCTTATCCACCAGGTGGCCGTGAGACCCCTGCGGCATCGCTGCTGTCACTTCATCTATTCACTCATTCATTCATTCACTCACTCCCTTATCCACCAGGTGGCCGTGAGACCCCTGCGGCATCGCTGCTGTCACTTCATCTATTCACTCATTCATTCATTCACTCACTCCCTTATCCACCAGGTGGCCGTGAGACCCCTGCGGCATCGCTGCTGTCACTTCATCTATTCACTCATTCATTCATTCACTCACTCCCTTATCCACAAGGTGGCCGTGAGACCCCTGCGGCATCGCTGCTGTCACTTCATCTATTCACTCATTCATTCATTCACTCACTCCCTTATCCACCAGGCAGGCTGTGAGACCCCTGCGGCATTGCAGCTGTCACTTCATCTATTCACTCATTCATTCATTCACTCACTCCCTTATCCACCAGGCAGGCTGTGAGACCCCTGCGGCATTGCTGCTGTCACTTCATCTATTCACTCATTCATTCATTCACTGACTCCCTTATCCACCAGGTGGCCGTGAGACCCCTGCGGCATCGCTGATGTCACTTCATCTATTCACTCATTCATTCATTCACTCACTCCCTTATCCACCAGGTGGCCGTGAGACCCCTGCGGCATCGCTGCTGTCACTTCATCTATTCACTCATTCATTCATTCACTCACTCCCTTATCCACCAGGTGGCCGTGAGACCCCTGCGGCATCGCTGCTGTCACTTCATCTATTCACTCATTCATTCATTCACTCACTCCCTTATCCACCAGGCAGGCTGTGAGACCCCTGCGGCATCGCTGCTGTCACTTCATCTATTCACTCATTCATTCATTCACTCACTCCCTTATCCACCAGGTGGCCGTGAGACCCCTGCGGCATCGCTGCTGTCACTTCATCTATTCACTCATTCATTCATTCACTCACTCCCTTATCCACCAGGTGGCCGTGAGACCCCTGCGGCATCGCTGCCGTCACTTCATCTATTCACTCATTCATTCATTCACTCACTCCCTTATCCACCAGGCAGGCTGTGAGACCCCTGCGGCATCGCTGCTGTCACTTCATCTATTCACTCATTCATTCATTCACTCACTCCCTTATCCACCAGGTGGCTGTGAGACCCCTGCGGCATCGCTGCTGTCACTTCATCTATTCACTCATTCATTCATTCACTCACTCCCTTATCCACCAGGTGGCCGTGAGACCCCTGCGGCATCGCTGCTGTCACTTCATCTATTCACTCATTCATTCATTCACTCACTCCCTTATCCACCAGGTGGCCGTGAGACCCCTGCGGCATCGCTGCTGTCACTTCATCTATTCACTCATTCATTCATTCACTCACTCCCTTATCCACCAGGTGGCCGTGAGACCCCTGCGGCATCGCTGCTGTCACTTCATCTATTCACTCATTCATTCATTCACTCACTCCCTTATCCACCAGGTGGCCGTGAGACCCCTGCGGCATCGCTGCTGTCACTTCATCTATTCACTCATTCATTCATTCACTCACTCCCTTATCCACCAGGCAGGCTGTGAGACCCCTGCGGCATCGCTGCTGTCACTTCATCTATTCACTCATTCATTCATTCACTCACTCCCTTATCCACCAGGTGGCCGTGAGACCCCTGCGGCATCGCTGCTGTCACTTCATCTATTCACTCATTCATTCATTCACTCACTCCCTTATCCACCAGGTGGCCGTGAGACCCCTGCGGCATCGCTGCTGTCACTTCATCTATTCACTCATTCATTCATTCACTCACTCCCTTATCCACCTGGTGGCCGTGAGACCCCTGCTGCATCGCTGATGTCACTTCAACCACCCAGTCATTCACTCATTCATTCAGTCACTCACTCACTCCCCCCTCCCTCCCTCCCTCCCTCCCTCATATGGCAGGCAGGCCATGAGATTCCCACTGCCTCACTGCGGTCACTTCCTCCACTCACTCACTCAGTCCCTCCCTCCCTCCCTTCCTTATCCCCGCCCACCGCACTGCTGCTGTCACTTCATTCACTCAGTCACTCGGTCACTCGGTCACTCCCTCCCTCCCTCCGTCCCTCATCCAGCAGGCAGGCCCTGCGCACCAGCTGTTACCAGGTGTGGGAAACACAGTGACCAGAACTGCATCTCGCGTGGATGCTGCCATGCGGAACCAGCCCCAAACAGGAGGCAAACACCTGGAGGGGGCAGTGACAGAGACACAGGGACAGGCTGAGAAGGGGAGTGGGGCCGGATGTCAGCTGAGGCCTGGAGGGTGAGGAAGAGAGGGTGTGGAGGTGAGGGGGACCAAGGAACAGCACTGGGAGGGAACAGAGAGGAGGAGGGAACGGAGAGGAGGAGGGAACTGCAGTGCCAGGCCAGGGCAATGTGCCTGGGTTCTGGATGTTGGGAAGCTGCCAGGTGCTGTGCTGGCCCCCAGAAGGTGTTAGATGCAGGGACCCCGGCAAGTTCCATTCCTTGCTCCAGGGGTGGTGTAGTCGGGGCCGGGGAAGGACAGGGTGCTCCCAGCCCATAGCTCACTCTTTCTAAGGCATTGGAAGGGGTTCCAGAGCCTCTTCACATTTTTCGTGCCTCCCAGACCCTGAGACACTTGCCCAGCTTCTACCACTGCTGGCAGGGAAACTGAGGCATGGACACCGACCAGCAAAGAACCTGGAGAGGAAGGGTGCACAGAGACCCAGCGAAGGCAGTGGCAGGCCTGGCCCAGAGTGCCCACAGGCTGCAGGGCACCTCGTCCGCTTCCTCCGTGGCCTTCTGTAGCCAGGGCTGTGCCTTCCTGGCCCCTCAGGGGCTGCTGACGGGCGCAGGAGCTGTCTGGCTGAGCCCCAGCTCTGCCCCTTGCTAGCCCACCTGTGGGCTGAACGTTGGTCCCCAAAGATGTCCTCCTAGAGCCTGTGAACATGACCTTATTTGGAAGAAGAGTCCTTGCAGGTGGGATAAGTTATAAATTCCAAGAGGCCATCCTGGATTAGGGTGGGCCCTAAGTGCAGTGGCTCATGTCCAAAAGAGAGGAGAAGGCAGAGAAAGCCCTGTGAAGACAGGCAGAATGCGGTGAGGCGTCCCAAGCCAAGGGTCACTGGGGGCCGCAGATTCTGCCTCAGAGGCCCCCAGCCTTTCCCACGCCTTCGTTTCTGACTTCTTGTCTCCGGAATAAAATATAACTCAGAGAGAACACAATTCCATGTAAGAAACGGATTGTGCTCAGGAGACCTTAGCAGGGGGTCCCTGACCCATGATGGCCTGAGGCTCTCTTATCTGGGGATGGGACTGGGACCTCTGGAGACACCAGAGGGTCTGGGCAGTCCTCTCAAACCATGCAGGGAGTTCCAGAGCCTGGCATTGGGGTCATTGCCATGGCAGAACCTGTCCTCATAGCAGGGGAAAGCCAGGCTTGGGGAGCTGAGTCAGGCACTCTCCCTTCAGTTTTCACTGAGGTTGGCCTCAGGCCATATGCCCATCCACCCATCCATCCACCATCCATCCACCCACCCACCCATCCATCCATCTATCATCCATCCATCCACCCACCCACCCATCCATCCATCATCCATCCATCCACCCACTCACCCATCCATCCACCCATCCATCCATCCATCCATCCACCCACTCATCCATCCATCCACTCATCCATCCACCCATCCATCCATCCACCATCCATCCACCCACCCATCCAACCATCCATCCATCCATCCACCCATCCATCCATCCATCCACCCACCCACCCATCCATCCATCATCCATCCATCCATCATCCACCCATCCATCCACCCACCCATCCATCCATCATCCATCCACCATCCATCCACCCACTCATCCATCCACCCATCCATCCATCCACCATCCATCCACCCACTCATGCATCCATCCACCCATCCATCCATCCACCCACTCACCCATCCATCCATCCACCATCCATCCACCATCCATCCACCCACTCATCCATCCATCCACTCATCTATCCACCCATCCATCCACCCACTCATCCATCCATCCACCCATCCATCCATCCATCCATCCACCCATCCATCCACCATCCACCCACCCACTCATCCATCCATCATCCACCCATCCACCATCCATCCACCCACTCATCCATCCATCCACTCATCCATCCACCCACTCATCCATACATCCACTCATCCATCCACCCATCCATCTATCCACCATCCATCCACCCACCCATCCATCCATCATCCACCCATCCACCATCCATCCACCCACTCATCCATCCATCCACTCATCCATCCACCCATCCATCCATCCAGCATCCATCCACCCACCCAACCATCCATCCATCCATCCACCCACCCACCCATCCATCCATCATCCACCCATCCATCCACCCACCCACCCATCCATCCATCATCCATCCACCATCCATCCACCCACTCATCCATCCATCCACTCATCCATCCACCCATCCATCCACCATCCATCCACCCACTCATCCATCCATCCATCCACCCACCCACCCATCCATCCATCCACTATCCATCCACCCACTCATCCATCCATCCACTCATCCATTCACCCATCCATCCACCCACTCATCCATCCATCCACCCACCCATCCATCCATCCACCATCCATCCACCCACTCATCCATCCACCCATCCATGCATCCACCATCCATCCACCCACCCATCCAACCATCCATCCATCCATCATCCACCCATCCATCCATCCATCCACCCACCCACTCATCCATCCATCCATTTACCCACCCATCCATCCATCCATCATCCATCCATCTGTTCATCCATCCATCCACCTATCCATCATCCATCCGTCCACCCACCCACCCACCTGTCCGTCCGTCCGTCCATCAGTCTGTCCATCCACCTACCCGTTCATCCATCCATCCATCCATCCTCCCACCCACCCACCCTCTCAGCCACCCACCCATTCATTCATCCATCTATCCACCCACCTGCTCATCCATCCACTCATATCATACATCTATCCATCCGTTATCCACCCATCCATCCACTTATCCACCCATCCATCTACCTGTCCATCCATCCACCCATCTATTCATCTATTCATCCATCTATCTACTCCTTTTACCCAATCGCCCACTCACCCCTCTACCATGAGTGTCTCTTCTGCACTGACTATAATTTCTGAAGCTGGCAGGGCCCCTCAGGCCCCTTTCCTCCAGCCCCTGGCATGCTGCATCAGGGAAGTGACCTGCCCCAGGTCACACAGCAGGTAGGTGCCAGAGTCCACACTCCTGACTCGGCGGGGGACCTGTGCACTCAGTTTCCTCCTTGGGTGCCCGCCTCCCATGTCCAGAGGTGGGGGACTGAGGGGGAAGCCATCTGTCCCCATACACTCCCGTTTGTGAGCAAGCCCCAGGCCTGTGGGGGCCAGCGGGGAGGGTCACAGAATCTCATCTGTGCCCCTTCCCCTTCTCCTTCGACAAAGAGAAGAGAAAAAACTGGCAGCTGGGACACTCGGGCAGGAGGTGAGGGGTGGGGGAGAGGACTGGGACCTCTCAGCCAAGAGCAACAGGGGCCTGCTAAAATGCAAAAATATTTAGACAATAAATGAAGTATCGGAAAGGCGTGCACATCTTGAAGAAATCAATCATCTTAGACACTGTGTCTGGACGCTGGGCGCCAAGGCGGAGATAGCGCCTTGCCGGGGAGATAAGGGTTAATCAAGGATTTAATTCTGCAGGAGATAAAGCAGAGGAGGGAAGAGCTAGGGGGGGCTCCTTCCTCCCCAGGGAGGCGGGGCTCCCCACAGAGCCTCAGAGGCTCCTCCTGCCCCGCACGTTATCTCCCCACTTGGGAGGGTTTCTAACCTTGTGCCCATAACCCCAGGATGGCCTGAGCCCCAGGCCGGAGCAGGACAAAATGTGGAGGCAGGTGGACTGGAGTGGGGGGTGGTGACTGCAGCCAGGGTGAAGGGCAGCCCGTGGGGATGACTCCCGGGCCTGTACGAGCCCCACAGCTCTGTCGTTAGGGAGCCTTCGAGGGTCTCTGGGGATAGGCAGCTGTGGGTTCCAATTCTCCCTCTGCTGTTTGGTCCTGGGTACTTGGGGAATTAATTGACTTAGCCTCTTGGAGCCTCAGTTTTCTCATCTGTAAAATGGAATGGCAGTATCCACGTCATAGAGTGGGGGAGAAGGAAGTGAGGATGGGCGTGTGGTGTGTCTGGAACTCACAGAGCCTGCAGTCTTAGCCCCTACGGCCTTTGCTCCTGGTCACTACCTGTGGGTTTTCATGACACTTTGAGAGTTCAGGGATGGGAGCCATGGAGCTCCCATTCTATCCACTCAATCCTCCTGGCAACCATTAAATGCGCCTGCCAACGTCCTCACATCCCAGCATCCCAGCAGGGTCAGCTGCTGCTCGCGTGCGCACAGTGATGGGGCTCGTGCCCACAAAGCCAGCCCTCCACACCATAGCTTCCTTCCTGCGGGGCAGCTGAAGTGTGGCTCCTTCCATGGAGCCCAAGTCCACAGCTCTTCTTCCACCCCTGCTCCAGGCCATGGGGCCAGGCAGGCACCCCTCCTGCAGGGCTGCTGGCTGCAGTGCCCACTGAGCCATGCCCTGTGGCAAGCACCACCCTGACCACCTCATGTGACCTCGCAGCTGCCCTGGCAGGCAGTGGTGCCATGGGCTTCCCTCCTTCACAGACAAGCCCGTCGCCCTGCCCACGCTCCCCGCTCAGGGCCTGCAGGCTCAGACACAGAACCCTCAGGCGCCCCTGAGGGTCCCAAAGGCTGAGGAGGTGGAGGCTCAGAGTGGGCAGGGGCCTGCCTGGGGACACACAGCAGGGCAACAGCATCGCGGTGGGAGACTCGGGGCCTGGTGGAGGCGGACACCCTCTGTCCTGGGCCAGCTTCCCGACGACTCCCTGAGCGGCCTGGGACAAGCGTCGGCCTGCTCAGCTGCAAAAGGCTGTGTGGACGGCCCAGAAGGCCTCTGCTGGGTGCAGACGGGAACCCTGGCAGGCCTTTACGAGGCCCGGAGGCCCGGCCCCAGACCCTACGCCGCCCACGACGCGGCCCCATGCAGACCTACAGGCTTCTCTACACCAGCGCCCCTTCTTAGCTGAGACGTATTTTAAAAGAAACCGTGACACCCTCTCAGGAGGAGACCGTACTGACTCGTCAGGTAGGAGGTGGCCTCAGAAGCAAGTGCTCGGGTCTAGCAGCTACCTTGGAAGCCTGTGCTAGGCGGGGGCCGTCACCAAGGAGATGACACACGTATCGAGGCCACGGACACCATGGCTCGAGGCTGCGCCCGAGTCAGAAGCATCCCACCTTCTTGCCCTCTGCTGCAGCGGGGAGTCGCTGCCGTCCCGGCACCCCAAGGTCTGGCCATTGCTTTGTTCCTCCCTCCCCCGAACGCCTTTCTCCTCTGCCCCAATGCTCACTCATCCGTCAAGGTCCTGCTTAAAGAACCCCTCCTCCAGGAAGTCCTCCTGGAGGTACCAAAACCCCCATATCACCTCCCACAGGAAGGCCTCCCTGGGCCCCCAGGCAGTGGATCCCTCCCTGCCCTTCAGGTCCCAATGTCTCAGGCCCACATCTCCCCACAGGCTCCACACCAACTGGCCACAGCTCCTGGGCTGGCGTCTAAGCTGGGCCTGGCTGGGGGTGCGAATGAGGCGGGTGGGCAGGGGTGGGGGTGGAGGTTCCTTACCGGCTCTGCCTGCCCAGGGGACGAGGCTCTGGTCTGGACGCTCCCGTGGAATGGGCCCCAGGACAGGCCCGTGGCGAGGCTGAGTCGGGCCCGCACACGCCTCTGCCCATGCTGCACCACCGGTTCCAGCTCGTCTGCAGAGAGACATGGCAGGCATGAGGCATGCCCGGTCTGGGGCCTGTTCAGTCCGCCTCCTGCCAGGGTCGGCCCAAGGGGCAGTGGAGGGTGGCAGTCCTCGGGGCCTGGGGCTGAGTGGCAGGGGCCGGGCAGGTGCTGGGTCCCGGGGTCCTGTGCAGCCCTGCAGCAAGGTCTCTGGGGCACTGTGGGGTGCAGGCATGCAGCATAAGGATGCCCGCGGCTGGGTGTCAGCGATGTGAGCCCCGCGATGGTCGTTCTCCCGGGGAAGGGGCTGCAGGTGGACAGGCCCACAGAGCCCGGCCGCCCGATGCAAGGTTGGCATGAGTTTGTGTCGCGGCAGACTGGTGGCCCCTGACAGGTACATCGGCCTGCAATCTATGAACGCGCCTTTATTCGGTAAAAGGGTCTTTGCAAATGTAATTAGATTAAGGCTCTTGAGATCAGTGGGATTATCAGGTGGGCCCTAAATCCAACGACAAGTATCTTCTAAGAGATACAGAAAAGCAGAGACAGAGAAGGCCGTGAGGAGATGGAGGTGGGGACAGGAGGCAGCACGAGGGTCGCCTGGAGCCCCCAGAGGCCGACAGCGGCAGGAGGGAACCTCTGGAAGGCTCCTGGCGCTGCCGACCTGGAGCCCCGAGGCTGGTGGAGCGGTCACACTAGCTGAGCACGGCTGCTGAGGACACGCACACGCCTGGCCCCCGCCCACCTCCTGGAGCCTAAGCCTGCTCAGCGGGCAACAGGGAGTGGCTCCTCCAAGGCTACCCACCCTCCGCCCGGGAAGGCCGGGCCACCTCTACTCTGCTGTGGCCAGGGCTGCCGGGACCCACGGAGGCCTCACATGGCCTGGCCTGGTCCCCTGGCCGCAGTGCTGTGGCGGCCCCACTTCCTGGAGCCCCGATTGGGCAGGCTGTGGCCTTAATGGGCCTGATGATCAGATAGCCGCTTGCCTAATGGCAGAGATAACATGTAAATACGCCGGGAGGCCCTGCTAAAACGTTTTAACTGGGTCTTTGTCTTCCCCAGGGCAGATAAGATGGCAGCGAACCAGGACTGAGAGGCTGAGGAGGCCTGAGCCCCGTTATCAGCCCCCAGGAGGGGAAGAGCGGGCTGGGGGTGGCAGGAGCAGCTCTGCCGTCACAGCCTCATAACTGCCAGCCCACCCAGAATGCCCGGGTCCAGGCTCAGGGCTCTGACCACTGGGCGGCCCTCCTGCCCTGCCGCTGCAGGCTTGGCACCGTAGGGTGACCGCTGTGAGCCGTGCCAGCATCACACAGGCCAGCCAGCGCCTCACCGCCCTACGGGGGACTGGGAACAGTCATCCCCCTGCACAGATCAGGACATCGAGGCTCCTGGACGTGACGTGGCTAGCAGTGGGGCAGGTGGGGTCCAAACCCGGAGGCCTGGCTCCAAAGGCACCCCCCGCATGTGATGGTGGTAGGGACCCAGCCCCTCCTGTCCTGGCTGCCCCTGCGTCTCTGACCCCCACCTGGCTGGCCCCTGGGGGTGTGCATGGGAGAGAAGAGACTCCCTGAAGGGGAGCTCCCATGTGTACACATCTGTCGCTGTCTCTGTCCGGCCTCTGGCGGGTCCTGAGTGCCACCATTAAGTGAGCCTGTGCGTCACCCCACAGTCAGACCTGGCTCACAGGGAAGTGTGTGGAATCCCATCTGGACCGCCAGAAACTCTGGGAGCTGCATGGGGTAGGCTCTGCATGGGAACCTCTGTTCTGCTGGGGCCTGGAGGGCAGGGAGGCTGGGGGGCGAAGGGACCTGAGAGGCCCCGAGGACACATCTAGACCCACGAGTGGCTGTGACTTCCTTTCAGAGAGGGAAGGGGGTCACATGCCTTCCCCTCAGGGTCCAGAACATTTGTGAGCAGAGCCCCTAGGCCTGCTGGGCATGGAGCCCCTGCTGTGCACCCAGGGCTGGTGCTACCTTTGGAGGGGTAGGAGGAGCGTGGCCTACAGCGTCCACACCT
The DNA here is from genome assembly GCF_030222135.1 of Aotus nancymaae. Lineage (NCBI taxonomy): Eukaryota > Metazoa > Chordata > Mammalia > Primates > Aotidae > Aotus > Aotus nancymaae. Next base: position 1,603,907 of record NW_026988510.1, read on the forward strand.
GCCCCGTGACATACCTCGGGGGTGCTGAGGTCCCTGTCCTGGCGACTCTGGGCTCTCGCTTGCCTCCTGCCCTCATGGGGAATGGGGAGGGCAGAGCTGGTACCCACCCTACCCGGCCCATGCTGTACCCACAGGCAAACGGTCCTGCTCCCTAATCGGAGCTCCAGGGCCAGCTGGCCCAGTCTCCCAGATAAGAGCGTGGCTGGCATTTCCCGTGGCGGCTGCCCCTTCTGGGTATCACGCACCGCCAGAGAGGGCTGGCTCTGATAAAGGTGGCCATTCCCCTCGCCTAGGGGCAGAACCCACCACTCGGATGGCCAAGGGCTGGGCGAGGGGCCTCCAGGGAGTCCAGGGATCGGAGGGGTGTGGGGCTGGGGACCAGGGCGGTGGTCACCATGACAACCCATCTCCCTGGACCAGGGTTCAGGCTGCTGTCTGGCCTCTTGGGGGTGGAAGCAGGGCCAAGAAGGTGCTTGGATAGGTGAGGGGAGCACGGCTGACGTCAGCCCCAGCTCGCCCCCATGCCCTTGTGCAGCACACGACCTGTGCAAGTGAACACAGAGGCCGTGGTGGTCTCAACACCCCCTGGCTCACCTGTTTCTAGCCCCCTGTTCCTGCAGACGCCCTCTCCCAGCCAGAAGTATAACTGCATTGGAAAGTGGGGCGGGTGAGGCCTCCTACTCCCGGCAGATGGGGTGCCTCCTGAGGACTTGACTCGAGCCTGGGAATGGGTGAAGGTGTCCGTGAGTGAGGGTGAGAGGGTGAGGGGCCGAGGGGCCTGTGCCCGGGGGATGCTGAGGTGGGAGGGAGTGGCTGGTGGCCCCATGGCTGACTCTTCCCGCTCTGGCCTCAGTTTCCCCATCTCTAGACGGGTCTCCTGAGGAGGGGGTGGACCCCAGGCCGCATGCGTAAGCCCAGCCAGGGGTACAGGGCCGCCACTACAGGCACAGCACTGGGACAAGGACTAATTTATTCAGGCAAACAAGGCTGCACATGCCATTTCTAGAACAAACACGCCGTGCTGGGATTCAATTTCACCCCCAAGCCCCTGCAAGGAACCAAATGAGGCGTTCCAGCCTTTGCCTGTTTATATGATTGAAACGTCCACACGGGTCTTAAAACCCTCTGACGGCACCCCGTGGGGAGGGAAGCAGTGGGGGCCGAGGGCCAAGCAGAGCTCAGCGCTGCGCGCTGGGGCCAGGCTCAGGGCCCACTCCACAGAGTGGTGAGCCTGGCTGAGGGGAGCCCAGGTGGGTCTGGCCAGAGTTCAGGGTCTTTTGGGGGTGCCCGGAGAGGGAGAGCTGGGGTCTGCAATCCACAGGTCTGGCGCCAAGTCCTGCCTCTGCCCAGCTCGCCAGCAGTTGTGTGTGCTCTGAGCCTCTACCCCTATGGAGAAGGGGGTGCCAGCATTACGCGCCCTTGATGGGCTCATGCCGTGAGGTTAGGGGGTGTGTCTGCCGGTGTGGCAAGCGCTGCTCTCTCTCCTAGCTACCCAGATGGGCTGAGAAGCTGCACCAGGTGGGCAGCCCAGGGCTGCCCCTGGACTTGGCCCCCACCCCTGGGCTCTGGCTCTGCCCCTGAGGCCCTACAGGCCCCTGTGGTCTCCCTCAGCAACTCGGGTGACAGTGCCCAGCACAGGCGCTGTGGCCCACTCCTGACGTGCATGTGGATGCCAGCCTGTGGGGAGCATCTGCTCCCATCCCGCAGGCCCAGAGACTCCAGCAACCAGCTCTGGGTCACACAGCAGGGAGGGCAGTTGCTCCTGAAGACCCCGAAGCTGCTCTCTGATAGAGATGCCAGGGCTCCACCCGGGTCATCTGCTTTCTGAAGCTACTCTGCTCAGCTGCCCTGGCCTCCCCAGGCCTCAGTCTCCCCACCTAACCCATGGCCCCAGCAGTCTGGCTCGCAGGTGTGACTTGATGAGGCAGGTGAAGGCGTCACCCGGTGGGTGTGCGGGTGACCGGGAACCTGGCCCCTCCTGCACACAGCTGGGCTTCTGGCCTGCCAGGGCCAGCCTCTGTTTGTGCCATCAGCCTCTGCAGCGCCAAGTCCAGCCACCCCAGATGGTGGGCTCTGCAGTCAGTGTCCACCGTGGGGTCACCCCAGAACCGACTTATCTAATCGGTGCCATCACTCCGCCCGGCCCCACCCTGTGACTCCCACAGGCCAGCTAGGCTAGGCTTTGTTGGGAGCGGCCCTGTCTCAGGGATCATGCTGTTTGCCTTTGATAAAAGTCACAAAAAAGGAAAGAAAAAGGAGTGAGGGGGAGGGAAGGAAAAGGCCAGACTGGTGGGGTTCTGGAAGTCTCTGTGGGTCAGCAGGCTGGCGGTGAGGCTGGCGCACAACCGTGCAGGCCCTGAGCACAGCGGCTTTCAACAGTCCTACGCAGACACAACGCCGAGGCCAGAGGGGCGAGTGAATCTCCAGGGTCACATGGCAGGCAGACCAGGGTGGCCGGGGGTCAGCTGCATGGGCTGGGCGGGGCAAGCCGGGCCCTCTGTCCTGAGCACAGTGTGGGCCTGGCGCTCACGCTCCACCATGACGCCGCGTGCAGTTTCCCTGGCTGATCACACGAGTTTGGTTCCCACAAAGCCCTCGGGGGCCCCCCAGGGCCTGGAGCCATTTCACAGGGCATAAGGTCACCTGCCCAAGGTCACCAGCTCCAAAGTCAGACCCTCCTGGCTGGAAAAATCTGTGATCTGGGTGGCAGCTGAGGCCCCACGACAGAGAGAGGTGACAGAAGTTGGGGGGCTATGTCCAAGGTTCCACATCCAGCAAGTGGCATGGGAGAGCCACGCCCAGGTCCTTCTGATCGAAAACCCAGGACTGTAGCCCAGGCCAGACCCCCCACTTGCAGTGAATGCCACCCATAAGGCAGTAGGCCCTCCATGAAGCCCCTCCCCAGTCACAGATGGGAGCTGCCGGGCAGAAGGCCGCACGGAAAGGCCAGCAGGACCCCAGCCCTCACTTGCAGTGGTGGCCCCGGCCGTGGCACTCCGGACAGCCAAGACGGAAGGAAAAGTCTCACGCCCGCTAGGGAGAAGGGAGACAGAGCTGCCGGCAGGTGAGATGCCGGCCATGGGAGCCACAGACGCACCAGAGCTCGGCGGCAAAGCTACTCGAGGGCTCTGCAGAGGAGCCCGCCTCTTGGAGGCCTGGTGAGGGTTCTCACCCTGACTCCCCCTGGGTCCCCCCGGCGGGTCCTTGCAGGAGGGCTGGGTCTGGGAGAGGCGGCGGAGGAGCCTGCAAGCTGCATGCTCGGGATGGGGAGAAAAATGGACCAGCTTTGCTGCTGAAGAAACAGATGTCACATCCGTCTGGGCCCTCCAGCCACGCTGGGGAAGTGGCTCTGCTCCTCAGAGCTGTGCCCCGCACACACCTGGTGATGGCCGCTGCCCTGCGGACACGCACTCAGGGCACAGCTCGCCCTGCCCACCCACTCTGGGGCAGCCTCTTGCCAAGCCCCCTTTCAGTTGTTTCTGGATTCTTCTGTGTTACTGTGAGCCCAGCATTGGAGCCAAGTCCATTTCACTGAGGGAAAACAGGAGGGGCCTGCCCAAGGCCCCCAGCATCCCGCCCCAGAAGACCCAGGCCCACCGCCTCCTGGGAGGCTTCCAGCTCCTCCACTCTGGTCCCCCTGCCTTGGTGCCCCCTGCCCCCTGCCCTGGTCTTCCCGCCCCTTGCCTCGGTCTCCCCCAACCCCGTTCCCTGGTGTCTCCCACTCCCTGCTCTGGCCTTCCTGCCCTCTGCCCTGGTCTCCCCTCACCCCACTGCCCTGGTCTCCTCTGCCTTCTGCCTGGCTCGGCTCCCTCTGGCCTCCTGGCCATGGTGCCTGGCCTCTGCTGGCCTGAAGCCCTCAGAGCACCCTGGAGGCCAGTGGAGAGCCCAGGGGTGGTCCAGAGCCCCAGGCCTTCTGGACAACGGTTTTCTTCTCACCCCAGGCCAGAGGTTAGGGAAGGGCTTTGAACCCCAGAAGCTGCCTTCCTGAGATGTTTCCCGGACCCCAAACTAACAGTGGATGGCTGCGGGGGGCTGGGCCTGCGGGGCTGCCGTCCCTCAGGGTGGGGCGATGCTGGAAGCTCCATGGGGGTCCTGCCAGCGGCTGCACCTGTCCAGCTCTCTCTCTGTCAGAGGTGGGGCTGGTGCCCTGTGAGCCCACCCTCTGAGCACCCACACACCCAGTCCAGTGTTCTTGCCAAGCTGTGCTCAGAGCTCATGTCGAAGGGGGCCCGGGCGGGGTCAGCAGGCAGCGGGAGCTGACGGCAGGGGGCGCTGGTTCCAGTGAAAGGCAGGTGCCAGGCACAGCGTTGCCTCAGGGCCAGTCCACATGGCAATGTGCCAGGACCCGTCAGTGTGGAGGACGAGGCCAGGTCCTCCCACTCCTCTGTGCCTCTGAGGTCCCCAGAGTGCTCACCACCTCCTGGGGGCACCAAGGGGCAGAGGTCTTGATTTCATGAACTCTGTCTTCCCAACAGACTGCCAGGCCCTCAGGGCTGGGCTGTTGACAGCTGTGTCCCCCAGGCACTGGGACACCGTGGATCTGAGTGCCTGTGTATGGAGGAGGACGGCAGCAAGGCCTGGGAGGTGGCCCAGCCAGAGGACCCCGGGGAGGCCCCGCCGGCCCGGCTGCCCATCTACAGACGGGCAGGAAGGAGCAGCAGGTGGAGGGGCCTGGACTGGGCTTGGCCAAGGCTGGGCCTGGTGTCCACTGTGGAGCAGCTGCGTCAGCCGCTGGGCAAGGGAGCAGCGGAAGGGCTGGCCCAGGTGCCGCAGCCCCGGCCGCCCCGCCCACCCGCCAGCTGGTGCCTGTGAACTCCTCTTGCTATCGCCGGGAACATCGCTGGGATTATTGATTTTTTGACACAGAACAACAGCCCATCTTTATCGGGCTGAACCCTGGCCCCAGCTAATGGCAGAGCTGGGACCGCCTGGTAATAGTGAGGAAGGCAGGGTGGGGCCCAGCTCCCCTGCAGAGACCAGGGGGCCCCTTGCACCTTCGGGCCCAGCGGCCCATCCTGGAGAGGGGGTGTCTCTAAGGGAAGGGGCAAGGCCCTGGTCCCACGGGGCAGCCGGGCAGTGCTCAGGCCCAGAACTGCCCTTTCAGAGGCGTCGAGGGCAGCTCAGAGCCAGGTCTCACCTGTCCGAACCCCTTCCATGGGGTTCTCGGGGTAAGGGGGCTGTGGTCTCAGACATCACCACCCAGAGGGCAGCTGGACCAGCAGGCAGAGCCTCACGGTGCACGGGGGGCCCATGTCCCTCCATTCGCCCCAAGGGGTCTGTGGGCAGGGCCCGGCAAGGGGCTCTTTCCTCCCCCGACCCTGGGTGGCATCTCTGCCCCTCTGCGGCGCCTCCCCAGGGCTGAGCCTGAGAACGACAGCCTCACGTGGGCTCAAAGCTCGGAGACTCCAGGGCTCTTGGGGCTCTGGAAGGCTGAATGCCCTGGGTCCCAGGCCTTGGTCTTTCCGCCTGTGAAGTGGGGAGAGGGAGCCAATTTGCCCCCAGGCCCTAGCAGTCTGGTCTTTGGGGACCCTGAGGCCCAAGAACTGGGGTGGAGGTCCCTGGCTCTCCCTAGCCCTGCCTCGTCCTATCGGTGACTGGAAGCAGGATGTCAGATAAAGCTGTTGGCACAGGATGTATTTTCTTTACCTTATCTGTGTCCTATCGGCCTGGGCGCCCCAGCCTCAGCCCTGTTTTTCCAGGGTCTGGATGCCCTGGAGGGCCCTTCCTTCCCACTGTTCATTTGCCCTCTGGGGGCTCCATCTATGCTCCATAAACAGGAGAAGGCCAGTGAGGGCGCGGGTACTGTCTCAGCCTTGGGTGAGACCATCCTACCCAGGCTGGCAGCACCCACCCCACTGGGGGCAGCTGTAGACACCCAGGCAGGTACTGGTGAGAATGTTGGCGCCCACTGAGTGTCAGGACACTGCCACCCCCTAAGGATGGAAAAGTCCCTTCCAGTAAAGGCTGCCGTCCCCGAGCCTCACTGACCCTTCAGACTCGTCACCTCCACAGGAGGAGGGCTAGCCAGGGGGAGACTGAGGCCTCGGGAGCCTGAGGTCTGCCTGGCACCCGGGGCTCTACCTGGGGTATGGGGCCTGTGCCGGGTGAGCCCAGCCCCACGTGAGCCCCGGAGGCGGGAGGTGCTTCCGTGAACTGTGATCGTGTCCCCTCTTCTAAGAGCCGCGTGTGGTTTTATGGGAAGCCACAGAGTGCTGTCATGGCGCCGATCTCCCCAGCGCAGACGAGAAGACCGGGGTCAGAGAGGACCTGGCCCCACAGAGAGGCAGGTGGCTGTGAGTCAGACGCAGGCCAGGCAGGGGCTCAGGAGGGTGGGGAAGACCAGAAGCAGCAGGGGCCCTGCAGGGAGCACAGGCCGGCGTCCCCCGGACACAGCACCCTCCCCGGCATCTCCACTCAGGATCCCCACTGGCCCCTGAATCAAACACTGTGCGACACCGGCCCCTCTAAACAGCCCCCGCCTCCCACCTGCCGAAGAGATGAAGAGACGGCACTTAGCCTCCCATTTTCGGGGCCCTGGGCCTTCAGGCTGCTGGGGTTGGCGGAACGACAGCTGAAGGCGGTGGGGCGGGGCGGGGCATCCCTGAGGGCTGCGGTCCAGCCACCGTGTGTGCCAGGGCGACCCACAAATGGGCACCCCCACGTGGCCTCCGCTGCCCTTAGAACTATCTTCCTTCTCTGGAAGAAACGTGGCAGGACAGCGAAAAGAAAAACAAATGGCTTGCCATCTTCAACATGCTGTCCTGAGTGCCTGCACGCCGGGACGATTCTTCTGGGATAAATTCCCAGGAGTCAACTGCTGAGTCAAGGGAGGCAGCAGCTGGTGGCACTGGGGCAGCCAGGACCAGGGGCTCCGACCCTCGGCAGGGATGGGGTCACCAAGGCCACTGTCTCCAGTAGCACTGGGGGGAGCAGGGAGGGACAGTGAGGCTCTGGGAGCCTAGGGACAAGCTCAAGACCCACAGCAGCTCCCGCGTGGATCCAGACGGGAACCCGGGGCCGAAGCCCATGCCCACGGCCCAACCGCCCACAGGGCACAGGGACAGGGTTGGGGGACCCGGAGGGACACTCGCGGAGGTGTCAGGCCTATGGGGCAGAGGCGGGTCCTGAGTGCCCGGCGCCTGGGCCCCTGGGCTGGGAGGGAGAGGGCGGGGGGCCGAAGTGGGAGGTGCCCTCACGAGACACAATAAACGCCAAGATAGCATCTCGCCGCATCTCAGGCCCTGCTCGGCCCTTTCGGGCAGGATATGACCAGCCCTCCAGCCGATGGCGGCCCCTTTGTCCCATCTCCGGGGACTGATCTTATCGGCTGCGTACACTGCTGCTGTAATGGAAAAGCGCAGTGAGGAAATAAAAAGTTATGTGCAGGGACGGAGAACAGAGAGAGAAAGAAATAAATAAATAAACAAGGGGCCGGTGCTGTTAGGAGGGTCAAACCACTGGTGGGGGGCGCTGCCACGCTGGGTCAGGACGGCAGGGCTCGCTGGCCTGGTCCCCACCTCAGGTGAGCTCTGAACTGACCGAGCCTCGGTTTGCTCATCCACCCAGGATCCCACTCCTGGGCTGGGGGTGACTCCATGACAAACAGCAAAGGCAGGAGGACCCAGCGCCCACGACGCTGTCTCCATCACCCCCAGCACTGGGGGAGGACCCAGCACCCAGGACCGCTGTCTCCATCACCATCAGCACTGAGGGAGGACCCAGCACCCAGGACCGCTGTCTCCATCACCACCAGCACTGGGGGAGGACCCAGCACCCAGGACCGCTATCTCCATCACCCCCAGCGCTGGGTCCACCAGCACCCAGGACCGCTGTCTCCATCACCCCTAGCACTGGGGGAGGACCCAGCACCCAGGACCGCTGTCTCCATCACCCCTAGCACTGGGGGAGGACCCAGTACCCAGGACCGCTGTCTCCATCACCACCAGCACTGGGGGAGGACCCAGCACCCAGGACCCCTGTCTCCATCACCACCAGCACTGGGGGAGGACCCAGCACCCAGGACCGCTGTCTCCATCACCACCAGCACTGGGGGAGGACCCAGCACCCAGGACCCCTGTCTTCATCACCACCAGCACTGGGGGAGGACCCAGCACCCAGGACCCCTGTCTCCATCACCACCAGCACTGGGGGAGGACCCAGCACCCAGGACCGCTGTCTCCATCACCACCAGCACTGGGGGAGGACCCAGCACCCAGGACCGCTGTCTCCATCACCACCAGCACTGGGGGAGGACCCAGCACCCAGGACCCCTGTCTCCATCACCACCAGCACTGGGGGAGGACCCAGCACCCAGGACCGCTGTCTCCATCACCCCTAGCACTGGGGGAGGACCCAGTACCCAGGACCGCTGTCTCCATCACCACCAGCACTGGGGGAGGACCCAGCACCCAGGACCCCTGTCTCCATCACCACCAGCACTGGGGGAGGACCCAGCACCCAGGACCGCTGTCTCCATCACCACCAGCACTGGGGGAGGACCCAGCACCCAGGACCCCTGTCTTCATCACCACCAGCACTGGGGGAGGACCCAGCACCCAGGACCGCTGTCTCCATCACCACCAGCACTGGGGGAGGACCCAGCACCCAGGACCCCTGTCTCCATCACCACCAGCACTGGGGGAGGACCCAGCACCCAGGACCGCTGTCTCCATCACCACCAGCACTGGGGGAGGACCCAGCACCCAGGACCCCTGTCTCCATCACCACCAGCACTGGGGGAGGACCCAGCACCCAGGACCGCTGTCTCCATCACCACCAGCACTGGGGGAGGACCCAGCACCCAGGACCCCTGTCTTCATCACCACCAGCACTGGGGGAGGACCCAGCACCCAGGACCGCTGTCTCCATCACCACCAGCACTGGGGGAGGACCCAGCACCCAGGACCGCTGTCTCCATCACCACCAGCACTGGGGGAGGACCCAGCACCCAGGACCGCTGTCTCCATCACCACCAGCACTGGGGGAGGACCCAGCACCCAGGACCCCTGTCTCCATCACCACCAGCACTGGGGGAGGACCCAGCACCCAGGACCGCTGTCTCCATCACCACCAGCACTGGGGGAGGACCCAGCACCCAGGACCCCTGTCTCCATCACCACCAGCACTGGGGGAGGACCCAGCACCCAGGACCCCTGTCTTCATCACCACCAGCACTGGGGGAGGACCCAGCACCCAGGACCGCTGTCTCCATCACCACCAGCACTGGGGGAGGACCCAGCACCCAGGACCGCTGTCTCCATCACCACCAGCACTGGGGGAGGACCCAGCACCCAGGACCCCTGTCTCCATCACCACCAGCACTGGGGGAGGACCCAGCACCCAGGACCCCTGTCTCCATCACCACCAGCACTGGGGGAGGACCCAGCACCCAGGACCGCTGTCTCCATCACCACCAGCACTGGGGGAGGACCCAGCACCCAGGACCGCTGTCTCCATCACCACCAGCACTGAGGAGAGGACCCAGCACCCAGGACCGCTATCTCCATCACCACCAGCAACGCGGGGAGGACCCAGCACCCAGGACCACTATCTCCATCACCAGCAGTAGTGCCTCAGTTTCCCTCCTGGGGCAGGTGGAGGTGGAGAAGCCAGGCCAGTGTGGGGAAGGGCCGGCCTTAGAGACCCTTTCACATCCCCAGCCAAGGCTGCACCCCCACAGGGAGGGCTGTTGTGCCTGTTGGTTACATGAGGACACCGCCTTCTGGCCCAGCACTGTGCCAGGACCCAGCTTAGCCCAGGGCAGACAGGATCTCAGTTGACCATGAAGATGAATTGGGAAAAAAAGCCCCGGGCAGCCTGACCTGTCCCGTCCCCATCGCACAGACGAGGACCCTGAGCCCACAAGAGGGCACGACGGGTCCCAGGTCTGCGGTGAGAGGTGGCACCTGGAGGCTGGGTCTGCCATTGTGCCAGCGGGAGAGCCAGTGCCAGTAACAATGACAGTCCCAGCAAGACGACAGCATGACCCAGAGGTGCCAGGGACAGTACCAGCGAGGCAGCTGTGGCCAGACCAGCAGCACCGTGTAACAGTGCTGTTCCTGTGCTGGTGACAGTCATGGTGCCCACGCTGGTGGTGACATGGGCTGTGGTGGTGGGAACGAGGGCAGCCGGGCAGCAGCTGCCGGCGACATGCTTGTGGCCTGCCCAGCGCCTGCCCACCATCCTCAGGGTCCTTGTGGCCTTCCTGAGAGGCCATAGCCCAGAGGGGAGCTGGCTGTGCTCCAACCATGCGTCAGGCCCAGGAGGGAAGCCTCTGGGCAGCAGCCGGAGCTCCAGGGGCTCGCCCAGTGACGCGGGTGGGCTTGCCCTCGAGATGTGTCTGGGAGGGGCCGGGAGGGCAACGGCGGGGCCTGGGTGGGGGCCGGTGGTGGGGGATGGCGGGGGCAGGAAGCCGGGTGGGAGGGCGGAGGAGGAAGCCAGCTTGATTAGCGCCTGCGGCCAAGATAGGCTGCCCTGGCCACAGATAGCTGCTCCCGGAAGGTGAGTGAGGCCAGCGGGCAGCACGGCAGGCAGCCAGGCTCCCCCTGACTGCTGGGACGGCTGGACAGCCAGGACCCCAGCTGTGCCTCTCATGGGGCGTCCACTGTCCGCTCACCCTCTGCTGGCACGGGGCCATGGAGGGGTCCGGGAGCCCATGGGACCCTGGGGGCTGGGCCCGGAGAGGCTGGTTGGGTGGGCGTGGGCCCTCCCCTAGGGGGCAGGCAGGCTTGTGGGCTCTGTGCCTGCTCAGCCTCTCCCCAGCATGGGGGTGGGGAGGCTACATGAAGTCTCCTGGACTCAGTTTCCCATCTGTGAACAGGGACACAGTGCCTGCTGCCAGGCTGCCAGACAGCGCCCACTTCAGCCAAGCCCTTTCCCAGATCTCCCTACGTCTGCCCCCAAGCTGCCCTCTACCCAGCCAGTGGGGTCCAGGTGCCACCCAGGCGGGACCCCCCACACTGTGCATAGACCTGCCCTGTGCCCAGCCTGCCTGGCACCAGGCTCCACCCCATCCACGTGCCATGCCTGGTCCTGCCTGCCCGCCCCTCGGCCCCTTTGCTGCTCCCCAAGTCAGCTGGGTTGACCCCGCCCCGGGCCTCTGCACCGGCCTGCGTCCCGGCCTGCAACTCGGCCTGCGTCCCAGCCTGCAACTCGGCCTGCGCCCTGGCCTGCATCCTGGCCTGCAACTCGACCTGTGCCCCGGCCTGCACCTCGGCCTGCATCCTGGCCTGCATCTCGGCCTGCATCCTGGCCTGCAACTCGGCCTGTGCCTCGGCCTGCACCTCGGCCTGCATCCCAGCCTGCGCCCCTGCCTGCACCTCGGCCTGCATCCTGGCCTGCGTCCCGGCCTGCACCTCGGCCTGCATCCTGGCCTGCGTCCCGGCCTGCACCTCGGCCTGCACCTCGGCCTGCACCTCGCCTGCGTCCCTGCCTGCACCTCGGCCTGCGTCCCTGCCTGCACCTCGGCCTGCACCCTGGCCTGTGCCCCGGCCTGCACCTTGGCCTGCATCCTGGCCTGTGCCCCGGCCTGAACCTCAGCCTGCACCTCGGCCTGCATCCTGGCCTGTGCCCCGGCCTGCACCCCTGCCTGTACCCCTGCCTGCGCCCCGGCCTGCACCTCGCCTGCGCCCCTGCCTGCTGTGTGGCCCCGGAGGCTGCTCTCTCCTCCATGGCGGCTTCTCTGGAGGCCGCACTGGGGTCTGTTTTGCTCACCATGCACCCACAGTCTATCACGGGGCTGGCACACAGCTGGCACTCAACAGATGGAAGTGTGAGGGAGTGACGGAGCGCGGTGAGCTCCATGGGGGGAAGGTTTGATGGGATGGCCGTCTGACTCGAGAGCCGCCCTCTGACTGCCTGCTCTGCCTGCGGCTGCAGGACCTGAGGCCCAGGCGACTTTCCAGGTGTGGAGGCTGAAGTCAGCCAGGCCCAGGAGCCGTTTTCCGTGTGGCCAGGGCCAGGGTGGGTGCGGGAGGTCAGCTAGGTCCCAGGGTGCTGGCGGCCTGGCCACGGGGGTACTATGGGGGCCGTGGGGGAGGCAGGGACAAAGCGGAGCCGGCCTCGGGGACTGTGGATGGCTTTGGCCCCAACCTCAACCCTGTCCAGGGGCTCTACCCACAGGGCCTTGCTTGGAGGAGAGGATTTGGAGTCCTGGGGTCCGGAGGTGCAGCCAGGCCCAGGGCCAGTGCTTGGGAGAGGGGAGGGAAGGGTATCATGGGAACGCTCAGGGCTGGGGGCAGCCAGTGTCCGCACCAACCACCCAGGGCCACGCCGGCCAGAGCCTGCACCCTCTGGACTCAGTCTCTAAGACAACTGTTCTCTGCGGCCGCAGGCCCGACGTGATGGGGCCTTGGGCTCTGAGCTCGCTGCTCCCTCGCCCCTGCGCTCCCCCAGATCAGCCGGGCGCCCCCTCTCAGGGACTTCTCTGTGCTGCAGCCTCAGCCTGGGACAGTGCTTCCAGACGCCCCTCACTCATTCGGAACTCAAGCGTCGGCTCAGTGAGGCTGGCTCTGCCTGGCCCTCGGACACGTGGTGCTCCTGCCTCGCCACGATTTGGGGTGCTCCGGCTCCCGGAGGGCCTGGACTGTGCTGGCCTGAGCGCGTGCCTCACACTGAACACGCCGCCCCCTTCCCTTGACCACTCCCTGGTGGGACACCCATGTCCCTTCTGCTTCCAGGACACGTGTCCCTCCACTGCATGCGTCCCGGGCAGAACCATCCCTGTCTTCACCCAGCACCTGACAGGAGCCTGGCCCCACAGTGCTCAGCACGCATCAGGGGGAGCGGCACGGCCGCGAGACACACGTTCCCTCCTCGGCGTCTGGCTCCAGCTCCGAAAGGCCCCATCTGCCCAGCTGTGAAGTGGGCGGTCCGGCCAGGCGTGGGGCCCCCAGGGATCTCAGAGGCATGTGGCCCTCCAGGAGGGGTCTGAGGCTCCCAATGGGGACACTCCGGGTGGACCCTTCGTCCCTGGGACGGCCAGAGGAGGTGGCTCCTGGGCCAGCACAGGGCCTGGTCTCTGGAGCTGACCCTGGGCTGACCCCTGCCATCCACCAGGGCCCCCTCCCCCGCCATTAATCTAAGACTAATAGTGCTATCGGGGCCAGCGCCGGCGGCTGATAAGGCGGATGGCTGGAATGGTTTCCCACCCACGCATGCCGGGGAGGCGGGGAGGGAGCGGCGCCTATCGGCCCATCTTCCCGCTGTCCATCAGGCCGTCCCTGCCTCGGCCTCCGCCCGATAACAGGCCTTGAGGTCTGCATAGACGCTAGGCCAGGGAGATTAGTCAGAGGGAGCTCGGCCCAGATAACCAGCCGGACGCCCTCACACACTCGGATGAGGAGTCCCAGCCTCAGGCCGGCCCCACGGGGACCCTGGGGCGGGGGATGCTGCGTGGGCCCCAGGCAGGAAGCTGCACACAGAGCGTGCCCGCCTCTCAGCAGCCGCCTGCACCCAGCGCCAGGCGCCGGCCCAGACCACTCACAGCACTGCGTCCGGACGAACGCCCCCAAAAACGCTCCAGGATACCCATTTTACAGCCAAGAAAACCGCGGCGGCTCCTCGCGGTCCCCGGCACTGAGCCCCTGCCCTGACCCCTCTGAACCCCATCCCTGCCCGGGCCCTGAAGTTCCAGCCAAGACTGACCACTGGGACCTCCGGCCCTGAGCCAGCCCCGTGTGCACACCCGACCCCGCTCTCCTGTGTCCCTCTCGCCTTGGTGTGAGGCCGGGGCTGCCAACCTGCCGCCCCCCCCCTCACCTCTCACACCCAGCCTGACACTTGGGAGTCCCCTCCACTTGCTGGCAGTGCCTTGGGGACGTGGTCAGCCTTCCCGTGTCTGCCTCCAGGGCCTGAGATGGAGTGGGGAAAGGCATGGCTTGCCGTGTGGCCAGCTGGCATTCGCTTTGTCCGTAGTGGTCCTGGGAAAGAGCTCCAGGCCCTGGGGCGGAGCGAGCCCGGAGCAGGCCCGACCGCCCCGACCCACAGCGCTGCTGCTCAGTCCCAGCCACACGTCCACCCAGGGCTGGGCCACCGTGGCCAGGCCGCCTCACCTCGCCGAGCCTCCGTTTCCCTAACTGGCGAGTGAGCCCCAGCTCGGCCCTCCCCTGCAGGACTGGCTGCTGGACGTGAGAGTCCGTGTATGCCAGGAGTCGAGAACACCTCCACACAGGAAATGCCCAGCGAGGGGCCATCTCCTCTAGCCCCGTGTACTTGACCAGGGGCTTCAGGGGTCAGGGGAGCCCCCTGCTCGGTCTTAGGCCCAGCGAACCCCAGGCTCCTCTCCCAGCAAATGTCCAGCTTCTCCTGGAGTCAGTGGGGTGGGTTGGGGTCTGAGCTTCATGGGGATTGCTGGCCCAGGAACTCCACAGGCCAGGACTGAGCCTGGGTGATGTGCCTGGGTTGGGTCCCCAAGTGCCAAGCCAGCCCCACTCCGCCCTCCTCTCCAATCCAGCCTGTCCCCCAGCCCGGGCTCCCGCCTGGGACCCCCAGCCCTGTGCCCTCAGGATAAAGCCAGCCCACCACTGTCACATCCTGGGCCTGTCACCTCTGCCAAGGCTGGTCCCTCCTCATGGAAGACCCTTCCAGAAGGCCAGGGAGGGGACATGGGCTGAGCCCGCCTGTTCTCGCTGACCCCCAAGGGCGGTGGACGCCACCGCCGGCTGCCCTGCAGAAGCTTCCTCCCTCAGCTCCAGAGGACTTTGGGATGGAGCGTCCTGCCCTGCCCGGGATGGCTGAGGGGCCGCAGGGAGCCCAGGCTCAGCCGGGAGCCTCGGGTGTCACTGCTAAGAGCCTGCCCCGGAGCCCGTGTGCGGTGCAGCCACACTCTGCCCCAGACCACTGCAGCTCCCACGTCACGGGCTCTTCTTGCCTTAGCACGCCCCCTTCCCATGGCCCAGTGGTGTTTTGTTTTACACATTTGGTTACCAGGAAAGAGCTCCAGGCCCCGAGATGCTTCCTGGTGAAGGGGACCCCATGCCTGAGGACCCCACCACCCTGGCTGCCAAGTAGGCTCCTGCTGCCCACCTTCCGTCCTGGGCCCACAGAGGCAGCTGCCCTCCTGTCACCTCACACACACAGAGTTCTGGGAGAGCTCTGTGGGCCCTCCCCAGCCAGCATGGTGCCCTCGGCACAGGCCTGCCCTTACTGCCGGGTCTCAGGCCATCCTTCCCACCCGGGGTTCCTGCACCGCACTGCCTCCCAGACAGACACACACAGAGCCGGGGGGAGACTCACTCTGCCCACCCAGCAGACCAGGTGCCTCCTCTGCACTGGCACAGATGGGCAGGTTCGGGGCCAGAGGAAGGACAGACAAGTGAGGCTTCCTTGGTGCCCCAGGTGGCCCAGGGAGAGGAGCTGTCCTCTGAGCTAGTTCCCCTGAGTTCTGCCCAACCTCATGGGGGGATGTGGGGGAGGCCTGTGGCCCTCCCGCCTCCAGGCTGGCCTGGAGGGCTGCTGAGGGAGGGGACTCCACACACCAGGGTCCAGCCCCCAAGCTCTTCAGCCTCTTCCTGCACTGCATCCTTGTGGCCTGGCCTGCACCATTACTCTCCTGGCGGATGACCACACAGGGGCCATGGACTGGGCCGGCCCAGCACCCCAGGGAGTCGAATGGGACCCCAGCCCCACCCCTCCAAGTCCCAGTGGGCTGGCACGTCTGGGCGCCTCCATTTTCTGAGGCAAGAGTGGGATGCCCAGGAGGACCAGGACTCGGCCCCACTTCCCACGACAGGACGGGCGGCAGAAAGTGCCAAGGCCGAGCGGCTCCCGGGCACGCGCAGGGATCACAGGCTGTGGCTGAGCCATTTGCATAGCAGAATCTCAAGCAGCGCCCCTCCAGCACACAAGGACATTTCACAGATAAAACAGGAGCTCTCCGCTGCCACTGCCGCGTCCCTCCCTTTGCATCCGGGCTGGAGGCTCCAGGGAGGAAGAGGGCGTCCAGGCACAGGTGACCGGCTCTGCCCCCACCCGAGGTCCCTTCTCCGAGGCCCCCGTTGGGGTCGGCCCCTCCTGCCGCCCCACGGACCAGGCCACACTCCCGCCCACCCCGCCCGCCTCAGCCCCCACTCAGGCCCTGTGTCCTCCCGCCCGTTCAGGGCTGCGTCCTCCGATGCACCCTCTGCTGTCTACCGTAGGGCCCCGCTCACCCTGGAGGCTCCTGGACACTCCCTGCTGGAATCAGCCCCTCTCCCTGCTTCTCCCTTGCTTGCTGGGTTTGGTTTGGAATGTTGTGACCGGTCCCTGTGACGGGAGGTTCTGCCCGGGGCTCTCACCTCGGCGGGGCGTCCTGCCTCAGACAGCGAGGCTGCACTGCAGTGACCTCACTCATGGGTCCCCGGCTCCCACCTGGACGCCTCCCTGGTGCCAGGCAGGTAACAGTGTCTGAGGGTGAGTGTGTCCTGCCATGAGGCCACGGTGCCACGGGGGGCGCAAGATGGCTGCTCCCTGCCCCTGCTCGGCTGCCTCTCTCAGCCCTGGAAAGGGGAGTTCCGCATTGCAGATGGCGGCTTCTCCCCGCAGAACCTGCCTGCACCCCCTGCAGTCTGCATAACCCAGGCTGCCCAGGGCGGATGACAAGCCCAAGGCCCGCAGCCAAGGTCTGGGAAGCCAGTCCCAGCCACACTCTGTGCCACATACCACGCCGTCTCTCACGGAGGCTTCCTGCAGCCGTGGCTCTCCTTCCATCCATCTTACAGAGGAGGAAACTGAGTCCTGGAGAAGCCAGGGGGCCTGCCTGTGGTCACTCCGAGGGGCCGGGGCTGCGGGCCTGCGCTCCCGCTCAGAGCAGCTCAAGGCGCCCCGTTTGCAGCTGTGGCGCTCAAGAGCAAAGGCACTCGAAGCTCAGAGCTCAGAACTTCTGAAAACAAAACCCAGCACCCACTGAATGACTCCCTGGCCTCCTTTTAGGGCTCTGGGACCACCAGGTATCAAGGAGGGCCAGGAGGGGGCCAGGCAGGGGCAGTCACAGGCCCGGGGACCAGGGGAAGTCAAGACAACGGCCGCTTTCACACCCGGCACAGCTCTCTGCTGCTCACAAAGTCTTCGTGCGTTCAGGACCTCACTTATGTTTGCAGTGGGTGTTGGGGGCCTCTTGGGTGTCCCCAGGGAGGAAGAGAGGGGCTGTGAGGCCCCCCTTGCTTGGTGTCACATGGGTGCTTCCAGGGAGTCTTTATGCCCACCTGCCTGGGGCTTTGACCGCCAGGGACAGGGCAGCCTGGCTGCATACATCGCAGAGCTGTTGGGGAGGTGCCAAGGCTGGGCCTCTCTGCTGGGCTCACCCTGTCTGCCTCCTGGGCGCCCACAAGTCCCAGCCACTTTCCGTGGGAAATGGGTCGAACCGGGGTTGGGGTTGGAGGGGTTCCCAGGACACTTATGAGCCTGGGTCCCATCCACAGGCAGGACAGATGGGAAGCAGGCTCAGGGCCCAGTTACCTCCCCAAAGCCACAGGGTGCAGAGTGCCCCTCGGTCCAAGCTGGCGCTCCTTCCACCCCATATAGGAAAGGTGGACGGTGCCTCCCAGGCTGCCTCGAGAACAGGGTCCCGGGTCAGGTTCAGAGGGGCTGGGGCCTGCACTGTTTCCCACACTTGGGGATGGGTGGGGTGGGGAGCAGCTGTGGGCCGGAGACCACGAAACAGACCTGGAGAAACTGGGAGAGACGGGGCAGAGACTGACAGGGGCAGAGACAGAGGCGAGGGAGAGAGGCAGAGAGAGAGACAGAGAAAGAGAGCCAGTGAGGGAGGGAGACAGAAGGAGAACGAGAAAGAGAGAGGGAGGGAGGAGGAGAGAGAGGGAGAAGGCGGGGAGGGAGGGTGGAGGGAGCGGCGCTCACACAACACAGAGCATCAGAGACAGAGTCTGGAGACAGGAAGGAGGGACGCCAGGACGAGCAGGGCAAAGCTGGCCGGTTCCCCACGGCACCTGGCCACTGGACCCGCCACCGGGCCGGGCACTGCCTTCGGGGCCACTGCCCCGCAAGGCCCTGCGAAGCCCTGCTGGCCGTCGACACACAGGCGGCCCCGAGAGATAAGAGCCCACAGAGGCTCCCCGGCTTCTCTGTGGGTGACAGTCGGCCTGTGTGGGCCTGATAGGCCGTGGCCACTGCAGCGGTTGGCTGGTGGCCGCGTATCAGCCCATCGCGGCCCACTGCATAGAAATTCGTATCTGCGGGAACCGATAGGGTGCCGCCCGGTCCCGGGGATGCAGCACAGGAAGCTGGGGGGTGCACCCCAGCCCCAAACCACGGCCGCAGCCTCAGGGCCCCAGCCCTTCCTGGTGCCAGGCTCCGGCCCCCAGGGCTTCCTCCATCTGCAGAGCGAGAGGCTGATCTAACACCTCTCAACACCGTAGGGACCCGTGAAGTGATGAGCAACCCAGTGTCTGTGAACTCCAGGCCCAAAGTCAGCTCCACCGCCTCCCAGCCACGTGACCTCGGACGGGCTGGGTTCCCTCCTCCAGGGACTGGGGTCACCATCTCAACCCCTCTTGGGACTGGTGTGAGGACCGCACAGCACCCTGTATACCCAGTGGCCAGCTGGGTCCCACAGGTACACGACGGTCCCTGCCACTGTGGGGGTCGTCTCCACCGACACAGTGCGGGGTGTGGGAGCTCTGCAGGCCCGAGGGGGCCTGTGGGCATCCTCCGTGCTCCCCTATTCTACAGCTGGGGACACTGAGGCCATCAGGGCAGCCCTTCCTGACCCCACAGCGCTGCCCTGTGTCTGTCTCCCTGTCAGACTGACTCAGCAGCAAGGGCCAGAGGCGCCAGCACCCGACAGAGACCCCCGACAGGTGTGTCCTGGGCCTGCCCCCAACCTGGTATCACTAAGGAGAAGGCACACAGATGGCAAATTTCTGCCATCTCTGGGTCCCAGGTAGGTAGGCCACATTGCCTGCTGTGCTGGACGCCCAGTCCCCCTCCTGGGGACAGCAGAGGGGGCCCGTGAGGACCTGTGGCCATGAGGCCCCAGAGAGCCCTGGGCAGCCCCACAGCCCACGCAGGTGTGACTCAGCTTCCCCGTGGGGCCGGGTCATCCTCTTGGCCGTGGCTGCCAGGCCCGCCCCTCCCTCTCTGGCCCCGGCTGCCCTGTGTGGAAAGAGGCTGTGTTAAAGGAGCAGGCCTCACCCTGAACGTGCCGCTGCCTGCTTGCCCTGCGGCGGGCACGCAGGCCCATCACGCACTCTCCCCTCGCTGCCTGGACCTCGCTGGCCCCTCTCCATCTTGGCCCCCAGGAAGGAATAGTGTCCCTCAGCCTCAGCAAAGCCTTCCCCGCTCCCCAGCACTGCGAGCCCTCACCACACGCCTTCTCTCCACAGATGGGGCCCTGCTGGTGTCACTGAGACCTCTCGAGCGCTCTCCGACGACCTGCTCCCGGCTGTGTGTCTGGCACGCAGCGGGCACTCAATAAATGCCGGCTGCATCTGCACGTGTGTCTGGCTCGAGCGCCTGCCCCTCCCCACGCTGCCCTCCTCCACAGAGGCCCTTGCCACCCCCTCCTGCCTCTGTCGGGCCCCTTTCCTCCCTCGTCCGCCAGCTTCCACAATGGCCTCGGTGGGGCAGCCCTGGGAAGCCACCCCAGCCGCTACCCTGGTTCCTCGGGCCTCGGCATTTATTAGGCACGATAGGAACAACCTGACGGCCGGGGTTTCCTGCGTTCGTGGATCAATGGGATTCACAGCTCCCGAAGGGGCCGCAGGGAGAACGTGCTCATGGGACTTCTGGGTCAGAACTCCAGCTACAAACCACGGAGCGGAGTGACCAGCTAGCGCCACCGATCCACCCTCGGGGATGCACCTGTGGCCCAGGACCCGCGGGGCCGTGTGGCTCGGACTTCATCCCCACAGCCTGCAGCCACTCTGGAGGGGAATGGGGTGGGGTCCTGCCCTCCAGGCCTGAGCACCTGCCTGGCCACCTCAGCACAACTCTGAGTCCCGGCCTGGCTGGGAAGGCCGTGGGCCCAGGCAGCTCAGATGCAGCCTCCCGTTCCCACCTCCCTGCCTTTCCCATCTCCTGGGACTCCTGCCCGGCCAGACCAGGCTCTGACCAAGGAACCCCCTAGCGATTCCTTGTGCACCACGTGAGGCTGGGATTGGCGCGAGGGTGCCCAGCTCCAGCGATACACCAGCTGCACAGGTTGGCTGAGCTTTGGACCAGGCACAGGCCTGGGTCCAGTGGGTCTCCAGCAACCTACACACCTCCTCAGCAGCCATGTGGCCCCGCTGCTAGGGGCTGGGCCAAGCTGCCCGGGAGGTGATGTCGCCAGCCCCACCACCGCATGGTTACCTGGCCCGGTCCAGGGGCTGCGTGGCTCTTCCTCCCTGGGCCTGGGTTCTGGTTCCTGTCCCTCCAGCTCCTCGGGGCCTCCTGGGGATGTGGGGGGCGGCAGTGGTAGGGGTGAGTTAACATCTGCAGAGAGGAAAAGACCACCACATCCCTACTGAGTGCCGGGCACTGAGCTGCCCTTCCCTGTGGCTGGGAGGGACGCTGAGGCGCCGGGTGGGGAAGCTGGGGCCCAAAGCCACCCACTCTCCTGGCTTGCTCTAACTGGGGTGGGAGAGACATCCCAGTTTTCTTCTTGGTCTTTTAAAACCCCCCATCCCTCATTAATTGTATCAATGATAATTGTTATTCCAGCTGCTGTTGATAATTAGGGTGCACGATAGCCCACCAGCCTGCCACACCCAGCAGGCACATATGTGGCTGCCAGCTCCCCAGTCCCCTCTGCTGGCAGCTGGGGGCCCCTCCACCCGGCCCCACACCAATTTCCCGGTCCCCTCTGCTGGCAGCTGGGGGCCCCTCCACCCGGCCCCGCACCAATTTCCCGGTCCCCTCTGCTGGCAGCTGGGGGCCCCTCCACCCGGCCCCGCACCAATTTCCCGGTCCCCTCTGCTGGCAGCTGGGGGCCCCTCCACCCGGCCCCGCACCAATTTCCCGGTCCCCTCTGCTGGCAGCTGGGGGCCCCTCCACCCGGCCCCGCACCAATTTCCCGGTCCCCTCTG
Organism: Aotus nancymaae; assembly: GCF_030222135.1. NCBI lineage: Eukaryota > Metazoa > Chordata > Mammalia > Primates > Aotidae > Aotus > Aotus nancymaae. The sequence goes on from NW_026988510.1 coordinate 1,624,906, forward strand.
CTGGCAGCTGGGGGCCCCTCCACCCGGCCCCGCACCAATTTCCCGGTCCCCTCTGCTGGCAGCTGGGGGCCCCTCCACCCGGCCCCGCACCAATTTCCCGGTCCCCTCTGCTGGCAGCTGGGGGCCCCTCCACCCGGCCCCGCACCAATTTCCCGGTCCCCTCTGCTGGCAGCTGGGGGCCCCTCTACCCGGCCCCGCACCAATTCCAGCCCAAAGGGCATGTTTGCCTTCCCAGCTGGCCTGATAACCGCCTCAGTCCCGATCGATGTGATCCCATAAAGCCCCCCCACCCCCGGTGACGTCACGTGGCCACAGATTATTAATACCCTCGATAAGGGCTGTGATTAACATCAAGTAAGTCAATCACACGGTATAAAAGTCCTATTATTTTTGGCTATAAATCAAAGTGGCTGGCATCTGAGCTCCAGCCACGACGAGGGAGCCTCGCTGGACCCGCCAAGCGGCAGACACCGCTCTGCGCTGCCGTCTTATCTCACCCATCGCCACGCTATCACCGCGGCCTGTGCCAGGTGCAGCCCTGGCTGTTTTTTCCAGCTCCTTCCCGGGCCCCACCCCCGCCCCCATGCAGCCCTGGCTCCTAGATCAGATAAGGCGCCTGGCTCCCCCGGAAGCTGGCCTTGGTCAAAGTCCACCAGCACTGCACTGCCCGCCCTTTGCTGTGGCCCCTCCACCTGGGCTCCCTGCAGCCGGCCGGCTGGCGGCAGCTGCGTGCACCACTGAGGCTGGCGGCGGTGACAGCCCAGGGCTTCACAGTCCACGTGCGCCACACGTGTTCTCTTCCCACGGCCACGGAGGAGCTGGTGCCCTTGCCCTGCTTGCACATGCAGGAGCTGAGGCTGTGGGAGGGTTAAGTGCCCGGCCCGGGACCGGCCAGGGAGGGTTCTGGCTGCACCACAAGCCGCGTGTGCCGACGGCGATGGCAGCAAGGACAGGGAGGGTGGCAGCCAGCGGGTCCCAGGCCTCACCAGAGGCTGGGCTGGACCCCTGCAGGCGGCCTGGTCGTCCTGGGGCAGGAACGTCCCTGGGTGAGCTGGGAGAGATGGCAGCCCCAGCCATGGGGTTGAGTCCCACTGGCTCTGGTGACCCCAGGGGCTTGCTGCCAGAAAAAGGGGCCCAGGCCCAGCAGGCTGGCTGTGTGCAGATTGGGGGGTGAGGCCTGCTGCGCTCCTGGGCCTGTGGAACCCTGACATTCAGAATGGGAAGTGCTGGGTTGGGGGTCCTCATTGAGAAGCCCCCCTCCCAAACCGGAGACCACGGTCGGCCTGGGATCTCCACCCAGCCCCTTGGCCGCAGACCCTTGTGTAACCCCTCCCCTGCCCCGAAGGCCTCAGGGCCTTTGCACCTGCTGCCACTGAGCCCTGGCATCCCTCCAGCCAACAGGGGCAGTGCCACACATCCTCGGGGGCCCTGCTCAGTGTCACCTCCCCCCCAGGTCTTCCCTGGCTGCTCCCATCTTTCCTCTACTCCAGGTCATGTCACCCACCAGCACCCTCCCAAACGGCCCGGGTATGGCCACATCTCCATGCTGGGGGGGCGGGGGGTAGTTCAAAGTCTGTGTGCAAAGGGTTTCATGGCACGGGGTGGGTGTGAGGTTGGTGCCTGGGGCTGCAAGTGGAGTGGGGGGAGCCGGGCAGAGCCCACCCCACGACCTGCTGCTGTCTCTCTGAGACCTTGGAAAATGGGGGTGAGCATGCTGACCTCTCCCGGCACCTCTGTCCCAGTGAGGCCCCTTCTCCCAGGGTCTCTGGTGTGTCTGGGGTATAGCTGGCTCCCGCAGGCCTCCGTATGTCAGGGTAACTCTCTCCCTAGAGGGCAGGCCCTCTTCCTGGCTTAGCAAATGACCTGCCCCAAGGAAATGGCCACCAGGAGGGCCCAGAGAGTGTGGAGGTGCCCAGTGAGGGTGGAGGAAATCAGGCTAAACCCAGACCTGGGTGGGACCCCCACTGGGGCACTCTCGAGCTGAGTGACCCTGGCAAGTCACGAAACTTCTCTGGTCTGTGAATGGGGTGTGGTGCCTTAGCAGGAGACACCACTGTGCACCCAGCACCCACTAGTGCCCAGCACCCACTGTGCACCCAGCACCCACCATGCACCAGCCCAAGTGGGACACCAGCAGGGGCTGCAGCTCAACAAGCCCCGTGACCCCCAAGGAGGGGCCTCCTGGTCCCCATTTCACGGAGGGTCTACTGAGGCTGGGAGGGCATGGATTCACATCCAGCCCTGGGCCTCAGTCTGTCCATCTGTACGAGGGCTGGATTTCAGGTCGTACCTGTGGCAGGTGTGCTTGTCTCTCCCTTCTCTGGGGACCCCCAGCCCCACCCAGCCCCCCAGGCCACAGGCTCCTGGCTGGAGGACGCCTGTCCTGGACTCCTGGATATAGCTGGTCCACACCACTCGGACACCACTGAACTCAGTGCATGGTACAGGTTAGCAATGGAGGCCCCGGCTGGTGGAGATGGAGGCGTGGCGAGAGGCCAGCGGGACTCACCTGCGCTGGGAGGGCTCGGGGCTTCAGGTGCCATGGCCTTCTGCTCCACGTGGCTGGCGCCTGCCAACGGCACCTCCTCTCTGGCTTCCATGTCTCCAAGGGAACCTGTGGACACAGATAGAGGGGTTGGGAGGTGCTCTGGGGAGAGAGTCCCTGCCTCCTGACCCCTCCTGGCATAGCCACAGCCCCGGTGCCCAGGCGGAGTTGGCAGCTGGGCAGGGGTGAGGGTATGCACCCCTCTGAGCTCAGAGGCCAGGTGCCGTTAGCTGGGGGGGGTCCCTCTAGGTACTCAAGACTTGATATCTGGGCACAGTGGTTCACACCTGTGATCCCAGGACTTTGGGAGGCCGAGGTAGGAGGATTGCTTGAGTCCATGAGTTTGAGAGCAGCCTGGGCAACATGGCAAGACCCTGTCTCTATAAAAAATACACAAATTAGCTGGATGTGGTGGCGCATGCCGGTAGTCCCAGCCACTGGGACGGCTGAGGTGGGAGGATCACTTGAGCCTGGAGGACCCCCGTAGCCTGGGAGTTGGAGGCCTTGGGGAGCTGCGATCACACCACTGCACTCCAGCCTGGGTGACAGAGTGAGACCTGTGTCTCCAAAAAAAGACCTGACGAACTTAGATGAACCCCCATCCCCTCTGACAATTCCAAAGCTGCAGGGTTGCCCCACCCTTCCTTCCCTGCCCCGACCCCGACCTCCACTGTGCCCACGGATTCCACTCTTGACGGAGAAGAGTCGCACCCCTGTGTCTCTCTCCCACCTGCTCCCCCTGGCACCAGGAGACAGGCCCCCACCTGCTCTGGTGGCCGTGAGCAGCGATGGGTCCCTCCCTATCCCGCAGGCCCAGCGTCCATCCAGGCCCCGAGGGTCGCCGTCGCCACCGCCTCTGCCTGGCATCACTGCCAATGCCCCGCCTGGGGGCCCGGTCCCCTCACAGTCATTCCCGTGGTCTGGGAGCTCCCTGGGGGTGACGCCTTCTCCCGGCACTGGACTCTCTGATCTTAAGCAGGCTGTGGCTGGCTGATGCCATCAAACCAAACTGCTCCTGGAGGGGCAGACGCCTGTTTCTGCCTTCTGCGGACACCCGAGGGCCAGGTTCGGTTCCGGGGTGCAGGGGTGCGCCAGATGGCTGAACACTGCCTGGGACGCCCGGGCCGGCGTGGGGACAGTCAGACGAACAAAGGAGGCCCCGTAGACTTGTGGAGCAAGCAATCCACTGAGCAGGGCACAGGTGTCTGCAGCACCCGGGGCGGAAGTGACTCAGGGGTTGGGACCCTCAGAGACTCACGCATCTGGGTGGGGGCTCCAGGAGCCCACCTACAGGTGACAAGGCAGACGGAGACAAGGCCACGAGGCCCAAGTGCAGGGGTGGCTGCCCCGGACCCCACAGCAGCCGTGGAGTGGCCGAGTACAGGAGCGCATGCTGACGTCCGCCGCGGGGCTGCGACGGGTAACGGTGTCCACGGTGTGAACGGAGGACACACATGCCCCTCCGCAGCCGGCCTGACTGCTCCCCAGGTCCCTGGCCCTGCCTCAGCCTGCATGCTGGGACTGCCCCCTCCATACCCATCCCCCACAAGGCCTGACCTGCCCAGCCCTGTACTGTCCTGTGTGAGGCATGATGGGGCAGAGCCTCCAGACCCACTCAGGAGTGGGAGGGGCCGTGGCCCTCCTGAGCCCCAACCCCAGGTCCCACAGCCACTGAGCCCCGATGTCACAGCAGAACACGAACAAGAAAAGTCCGGGAACCGCGTCAGTGTCTGCAAGTTCATGTGTCAGAGGAGCTGACGGGGCAGAGCGGGCTTCTCGGCGGAGGGGAGTCAGAATGGGACACCAGAGGGGAGGCCTGAGCCCCCCTCCCTGGAGGCAAGCCAGCCACACAGACGGGGAACCGGCCGGCGACTGCGCCTCCGACCTGGCGGTTCCTGGCTTTTCTTGCCTCGTGGCCCCTCTGGGAATCTGATGAAGCCCAGTGCCTCCTCCCCAGAAAAACACAGAGGCACACACGCGTGCCAGCGTCAAGGGCTTCCACCGGGTCCCCGCTGCCCTCTTCTAAGTCCCCTCACGCTCTCTGCTTTGCTGGGTTTCTCCAGGGAAAGGCCGAAGATGGCGGGGAGATGGGCAGGTTGGAGGCGGAGCCCACCGACGCCCAAAACACCTGCCCAGCCAGCAACAGACATGCCATCCGCCAGCATCCGACGCTGGGCGCAGAGGCTGCCTCATGTCAGAGACCCCCGAGATGCGACAGAACTGCTGTGACTGAGTTTCAGGCTGACGTCCGAGGCTGCCCCAGCCAGTCCACACAGGAGGGAGGCGGGAAGGTGCATTTTCCGTGTGTCTGGACTCTCTGATCTTAAGCAGGCTGTGGCTGGCTGATGCCATCAAACCAAACTGCTCCTGGAGGGGCAGACGCCTGTTTCTGCCTTCTGCGGACACCCGAGGGCCAGGTTCGGTTCCGGGGTGCAGGGGTGCGCCAGATGGCTGAACACTGCCTGGGACGCCCGGGCCGGCGTGGGGACAGTCAGACGACAATCCATGGGCCCTGGCTGAAAACAACGGCAAGGGACAGAAGGGCAGCGAGGGAGAAAGACAGAAACACGGGGAGGGGCTGGCACCAGCAGACGGAGGGACAGCGTGGCTGCTGCCAGACCGGCCCCCAAGAAGGCAGCTATGGCAGAGGGGGCTGCGTGTTCTAAGACCCGGGTGGCGACGGAGGTGTCGGAGGAAGGGGAGGTTGGGGGCCAGGGTGTGCTGGTGGTCAAGGCTGAGGGCAGGCAGGGGCCTGGCCCTGCTGACCTCAGAGGCCACGGGGAGGAGTGGGCCCTCAGGAGCTACAGGGGTTCCTGACAGGAGGCACACCTGCACCTTCCCAGCTTGCAGCCTCCAGGGTTCCCGGCCTCCTCAGCACCTCAGAGCTGTAATTACAGGAGGGGGCTGGGCTCGGACCACACAGGAGCCAGCCCCAGGGAAAGGCTGGCAGCCTCCCATCAAAGCACCCACACGAGCAGGCTCCAGGGCGGGTTGGGCACACCCCCGACCAGCCCACCTCGTGCCCCTGGGACAAAAGGCCTGACCCGAGTGCCCTCCCTCAGCATACACCAGGGCAGAGAAGTGGCCGCGGCGGCCTCCCCCTCCGCCTCTGGGCTCGGTCATGAGCGGGCAGTGCCATCCACAGGGTCAGGAGGAGCTCGGCCGTGCAGGCCACTGAGCTTACACAGCCCGGCTCCACCCCTTTCGAGAGGCTGGTGGCTGGCGTGGAGCTGGGAGGGCTGCCCAGGAGCTGTGGTCCCTTCTGCTGAGCAGCGGTAGGGCCTCAGGGCCTCAGTCGCCAGGTCTGGCAAATGGGCTCGAGGCCACCTGCTTTCAGGGACTTTGGGGACCAGAGCGCTGGGACAGGGACACAGCCCCAGCATGCCCCACCCAGGTGGGTCTCAGACACCCAGGGAAGCCCTGTGCTGGTGATGGGTTCTCCCATTTACAGGAGAACAAAGGCGCCTGCTCCACACAAAGGCGTGATGATGAGCGTGGAGAAGGAGGCTGCCAGGCTAATTTCAGTTCCAGCACAATTAAAACGGCACTGATAACGCAAGGACAGTCGTCAACCGGCAAATAGCTTAGCCCACAGATAGGACGTGTCGAGGCGGATGCTGCCCCAGGCCCGCCCGGGCGCCTGAGAGCAGCTGCCTGGTCCCTGGACTGTCCAGGTGGGTGACAGAGCACTTGGACCCCCGCTGGCTGGGGGCATCTGTGAGCCACGGCTGCTCTCTGCTGCTTCCCCCCATGCCCGGGGCTAGCAAAGACCCCCCAAGACTCTCTGGGGACCCTCTCTCTGCCCAGTGATGCCAACAGCTGGAGCAGGCCAACCCATGGCCAGGCAGGCTGACAGCTGCTGTGTCCTTGCTGTGTGACCTCGAGCAAGCCACCGCCCTTCTCTGTGCTTAGTGTCCTGGACTACAGATGGAAGCCACAGCAGCTCCCGCCTCAGGAGGTGGAATGTGCGGCTGTCCACATCCTCAGAGCCCCACACAGGCCAGCTGCTCAGTGAACGTGAGCTGTGGCTAGCACAGGTGCTGGGAAGTGGGGGTGGGTGTGCATGGTTAAGACTGGACGGGCCGTGTCCAGTGTCTTATAGACTCCCTCCCTGAACCGCCTGCACCTACGTAGCCCAGTGAGGTCATCTTCCAATTTCATTTTGGATGGGGAACGTGGGGCCCACTCAGACCTCAGCAGGTAGGGGCGGTCAGGAAAGTGCATGGGGACAGGGCGCTCGGAGGAGATGGGAGAGGACAGTGCGGGGACGTGGTGATGACTGTGGCGGGGTGGAGTGGAGGGGGTAAGCAGGACCCTGGGCGCAGCCGTCACGGGAATTCCACTCGCCAACCACATCCCAACACCACAGAGGGAAGCCGAGTCCCGCCCACTTCACGGGTGAGTGAACCACGGCCCAGCAAGGCCGACTCATTAGCTGCGCGGACCGTGGCCCTGGGGAGGAGGCAGTGGTGGGGGCGGCGGGACAGGAACCTCAGACCTGCACCCAGCACGTGGCCCTTCCCTGAACCAGACACGGCTTCCATGCCTCCCTCGCCCCAGGAGTACCTGCAGGGAGGGCGATGCCAGCCCCGCTGCCTGGCCCGGCAGAGGTCAGTGGTCAAGGCCGCACCTGCCTGGCAGTGTCCACGGGCCACGGTGGTGGTCACTGGCGGCCAGGACAGCACTAAGCTCGGCCCCTGCGGTGCCCGGAGCCCCTCGGTTATCACAGCCAGCAGACACCCGCGCGCCCATCCGTCTCCTGCTCATTAAGCCGGACGCCGAAATGGAAATGAAAACATAATAGCTATTTGATTGGGGGCGAGATATTTTGCATATTGGCTCGGCGCTGATAGCGGAATTTCATCAACTCCCTTTTTTCATGCTTTAAAACTGAATTACGGAGCTGGCTCTGTGCAGTGGGATGATCCCAGCTCCCTTCCAAGTCCCCGCACTGACGATTATGGTGGCACCTCCCGGCTTTGATGGCGACGTGCTGGGGGGCTCCTTTGAATGACTGCCTTGCGGAAAAGCCAGAGCCGGTCACTGAGGAGGGGGCGAAATCCCCCAGACTGTGGGTCCCAGGGCCAGGGTGGCCCTGCCAGGTGCGGCGCAGATGGCGGCTGTGGATGGGGAGCGGCCCCTGGCTCTGTGCCTTGGGCAAGGCTCCTGACAACCCACGGCCCCAGCCTGGGAAGCACCCCACCCTGGCTCAGGGTTCGAGACCAGCCTGAGTCCCCAGTGGGTGCCTGCAGGGGACACAGGTGCCTTTGCTGGCCTCTCTGGGGGGGTCCTCTCATTCTCAGTCTAGAGGGGAGGAAGTGGAGGTACCTGCCCAGGCCCCATGTGAGCAGCTGGTGGGGTGGGCGGCCACTGGTGGCCACGCTGCCCCTCCCCTACCAGCGCCACGGCTCTTTCCTTCGCTCATTCATCCGCTCCCTCACTCGCCCGTCCACTCACACACTCACTTCCTCCTTGGCTTTTGCTGGCTCCTCTCCCCTTCCTGAGCCCTTGGCATCCCCCACCCTCTTGAGGTGCTGGAAACCCTGCAGTGACCAGCCCCACCCCCCAAAAAAGTAGAAGGCACCAGTGTGGTCACCACAGGAAAGAGTCGGAGATGCCATCCAGGAAGGCTTCCTGGAGGAAGTAGCAAGTGAGTGGCGATCTGGATGGGGAGAGGAGGAGGCTCCCAGCACCGGGTCCAGGGAAGAGCGCTCCAGGAGGAAGGAACAGCAGGAGGGAGGCTGGGACGGGGCAGGCAGCTGCTCCCTGAGCCCGGTTTCAGAGGATGAAACAGTGAATTGCCAAAGGCTGGCGCTGGGACTCAGCCAGGTGTTGGCAGCGGGCACTGGACAAAGATGTGAGGTTGTCACCGTAGCTGCTGCCACTGTTTCACACTCTGCTGAGAGGTTCCCCATCTTCCCCCTTCAGGGGATGTGAGTGGGTGAAGGACGGGGCTGGGGGAAGGAAGTGCTGCAGGGGCAGCGTGGTGGGGGAGGGACGGGGAGGGCAGTGTCGAGGACAGGTCAGAGCAGAGGATGGGACAGGGAGATGGGAGAGTGGTGGGGCTGGAGAGGTAGAAGAGAAAGACCCCCGGGCTGGCCTCCTGGTGTAGCTGGCCCTGGGCAGCAGGTGGGGGGGTCACAGTATTGCCAGGAGAGAGACCCCTGCCTCTGGGTGGCACATAGCGGCCAGATAAGGCCCCGATAACAGAGAAAATAGCAACAGATTCAGACGTTCCCACCGCTGGGCATCGAGCAGCTCGGGCCACGGTGGGGACAGAGACGGGACGGGGACAACCCTGCTTGCCCTGTGGAGGCCACGCTGTGGAAGCACAGGGTGACTGGGGCCCAGCCTGGGTCTGGGGCTGTGGTGAGCCATCGCAGAGGGCCTGGGTCCCCCAAGCTGACCCGAGTTGAGTCTACAGCTCAACCTCTTGGCCAGGTGGCCCCTTCTCCGGTCCCTGGTGAACAGCTGATGCTTCCCAAGCCCCCTGGCCCAGGTAGGAGTGTCTCTCATCCAGTGAAGCTCGCCGAGCAGGGAAACTGAGGTGCAGAGAGCAGCAGTAGCAGCAGCCCAGCCCCGCTGGTGACGCCGGCCCAGCACCGCCTGCATGGGGACCCTGGCCACACAGCTGGACTCAGGACTCACCGCCCACACCCTCAGGACCAAGCGTGGGAGCAGCCAGGCCGACTTCCAGGCACAGGGCAGCCGAGGGAGTGGGGGGCAGAGCCTGGGAGAGCCCGGAGCGGATGGCGCCTTCTGTGCCTCCCCACCCACCGGGAGCCCAGGCTCAGTACCACATCCCTGGAGCCTGGGTTCTCCTGGTGGATGCCTCTTCACGTCCACCCGTCACCCCGATGTGGCCCAGAGCTGCCACTGCCACATGGGGTCCAGGCCCCTCAGCAAGTGCCCACTTGTCTCCCGCAGGCAGCATTTACTTGCTTAAACCCGCAGGTCCTCAGGGTGGCCCCCGACTCCTTCCCCTGCAGCCCCTGCCTTGAGGCCTGAGTACTCCCTGCCCCCTCCACGGGAAGCCTCACCCCTCTGTGCAGCTGAGGCCTCCTCATCCCTCTGACAGAGGTTTTTCCCTGGGTCTAGGTCCATCTCCCACGGTCCAGGCCTCCCCTCCAGGGCCCGAACTCAGCCGGAGCCTTGCGTTTATCTGCAGGTCACACTGATTCTCCGGCTAGACTGGGAGGGGCTGTGTGTGCCTCGGTGGGCCCAGCCCCGCAGCTCAGTGAGCCCCGCGGAAGCCAGGACCGGCAACCCCAACAGCGGCCCTTATACGGATGCCCGTGTGAGGTGCTAAAGAAAGAACACAGGGACAGCTGTGTAGACGCAGACGCTGATGGAGAGGCGCTCGGGGGCTGCAGAGAGACCCAGGCTGGAGAGCACGCGCAGCAGCCCCAGCGCGGCCCACCAGCATCAATTCGGGTCAGCACTTATGGTCAGCCAGGGCGACCGCAATAGCCAATGTCCGTGAGAGTGCGGCTTACCAGAGCAGCGCCCTGACCAGCAGCAGGAGCACGGCTGAACCTCCAGGGTCCCAGAGGGTCGTGGCAGGCTGAGGACGTGGCCTGAGCCCCCCACATGGGCTGTGCCTCCTGGACCTGGATACCCTCCTGCATTGGTCCTGCCCCTCAACTGTGCCAGCGGGCCCAGGGCAGGGGAGACATGGGGGTTGAGCGGCTCCACCAAGAGGCAGATGGACAGAGCTTGCATACCCCCTGCGACGGGGAGCTCGCTCCTCTTTTGAGTCCCAGACCTATCGGCCCCCAGGTCTGTTGTCCCTGCTCTCCCCACAGAGGGTGGCCTCAGGTTGTGAGCTCCCGGAGGGCCGAGGCCACTGAAGCGACCTCAGAGCCCAACATGTCCTCCCTGCCATTCGTCAGGAGGTGCTGCTGAATGCCAATGTCCCCAGTCTGCCCTCTTCTCCCCAGTAGGCTTAAGGAGGTGGCTGCTGCCACCACAGTGACCCGACCACTGTGACGGTAACTTAGGCAAGAGCCTCAGACACTCACAGCAGCCCTGACTCACAGTGTCCCAGCAAGAGCCTTACAAATATTCAATTGAGTTGGAATTCACATACAATCAACTGCATCCCCAGAAGCATCCTCTTTTTCCCTTTCTGTTTTGAGGCGGGGTCTTGCTTTGTTGCCCTGGCTGGAGTGCAGCTGTGCAATCACGGTGAACGGTACCCTCGGCCGCCCACACTTGAGCGAGTCTCCTGCCTCAGCCTCCCGAGTAGCTGGGACCATGGGTGCAGCCACCATGCTGCGTTCATCTTTCTTTTTCCTGGGCTGAAGCAATCCTTCTGCCTCAGTCTCCCGAAGTGTTGGGAGTACAGGCGTGAGCCACGGCACCCAGTCCCGTTTGGCTTTTAAAGGCAGAAAAGTTTGCTGGAAAATGGATACGGTGGTAACATGCAACCCAAATAAAATCCAGGGCCCCACGTGGTCCAGTCTCACGCACAGAAACACACTGCGGTGACCCAAATCCATGCTTGTTTCGAGTAGTAAAGGAGTCACTGAAAATCTTACTCTCACGTCAGCCTCCTTCCCGTGTCCTTCTCTGCTGACCGCACGCCCGGCCCACACGCCCCCTCTGCTGTCCCTCCCCAGCGCTCATGTGAACTGCTTCTCTCCCCTCTCCTCTCCTCTCCTCTCACGTGGTTCCCTCTATGTCCATTTTCTGACTCCCTCACGGAAGGCACAGAAGGCAGGGAAGCCAGGCAGGGGGAGACCGGAGCTCCTGTTCAGCGCTGTGGGGAAGGTCTCCCTGCAGCAGATGGGGTGGAGAAGGGCCCCAGAGCATGGGTGTGCTCACGTCCAAAACATCTCTCCATCCCTACCATGCTGTGTGTTCAGCTAAGCGCTGCCCTCCGCGGGCTGGGATCTTGCAGCCAGAATCGGTCCCAGGCCAGGAGTGGGGAGCCCTGCAGGCCACCGGCTTAGCTTGACCAGCTTGGGCCCTCAAGCGCCCTGCCTCACACTGCTCCTCTGGGAAGAGGCCCTGGCCCAGGTTGGTCCCCATCGTATGTTTGAGTAGAGTCCAGCTCCCTCCCTTGGTGCCAGCAGCCTGGATTCCACGAGGCACCTGCCATGTGAGCGACGGTCGCCCTGTCTCCCTAGCCACACTTGGCCTTGCGGTCATGTTCACTAAGCAGCCCCCAACTCCTCACTTCCTCTGCTCAAACACCTCCCATGGCTCGCCAGGGCTCTCAGAGCAAAGCCAAACCCCTATGCAGCTCCCGCCTGGTTTCTGAAAACGGCCCTGCCCTGGCTGCCCGCTCCGCCACAACTTCTAGCAGGCACCGCTTGGCCCTCTCCCCGCTCTCCCTCCCCAGCTCCCATGCTGGCCGCCCCGCCACTTGGTGGCCCTCCCTCCCTCCCTTCACCTCTGTTCATGGCCGCACCCCAGCATCTAGAATGGTGCCTGGCACACAGTAGGTACTCAGCAAATGCCGATGGGCACAGGAAGGGTCAGGGGCTGGAAACAGGCCGGTGGGGTGTGCCTGGCTCAGAGCGGGTGTGGCTAGGTCAAGCTAGGTTAGGCTGTGCAGAGATGGGGTCTTGGTTGGTTCCAGGGAGGGGCCTTTGGTCTCAGCCTGCTCACCCTAGGGTGGGTGAGCCAAGTCCCACCTGGCTGGCCGAAGGTGCCCGGCTGCCTGCCCCTGTGGGGTCTGAGGCCTGGGTGGCTGTGGGGGCGCCATGAGGAGAGGGATGAGACTCAGGAACGGGGGCACCAGCACCAGGAGGGGGTCCTGCACCCACATCCCCTCAACCCCACCACTTCCTCCTGTGGCCAACCCAGTAACCGAGGGGTGGACCTGGTGGGCTTAACTGCCCCGGGCCCTCGGCCATGCCCGGCCTCTGGCTGCACCGTGTGCAGGCTGAGCAGCCTCCTGGGGGGCTGAGGGTGGGTCCAGGCCCTCCGGCATGTGTGCGTCTCAGGCAGTGCCGGCTGCACGCAGCGCTGGGGCCCCTGTGAGCTCGGCACCTCGCTGGGCAGAGGAGGTAACAGTGGTGGGCAGCGGCCAGTGGGCAGCAGCCAGCGAGCCTCAGGTGGTCACACAGATAGCTCACACCCAGGTATGCTGACCCAGCGGCCCACCTGCGCCCTTTTCCCGAGCCCTCCCTGTACCCGGCGTTGTCCGTGGGGTCCTCACGACCCCGAACTTCTGTCCCTGTTCACAGCCAGGAGAGGGGACCTGGGCTTTCTCAGACCCCAGCTCTCACCCCTCCTCCTCCACCTCCCTTTCTCTCGGCTGTGCCCCCACCGGGCCCCTGCCCATGCGCATGGTTACTTGGGTGGGACTGGAACCCAGGTCTGTGTAGCTCTCAGACCCGAGGTCTGGTCTCTCCCCTTGCTGGCCTCAGTTCCCCCTCCTGGCTCCGTGTCATAGGTGGATCACGGCCCTCTGCTGGGCACTCACTGCTAGGTGCCCACTGCACGGCTGAAGCCAGAGCACTGTCGACAGCCCAGGGGGTGCCTCGTCTGCTGTGGTGTGAGGTTGGCACCTGGAAGTCTCCTCCCGGAGCTGTGGCTCCCTGACAGATCCCCATAGACACGAGTGCACAGCCCTTCACAGTTTATGAAGCTTTGCCAGGATTAAGCACAGGCCTGTAGGGAAACTGAGGCAGAGAGCAGCCAGACCAGTCCCTGCGTGGTCCCAGCAGGGGCCTCAGGCCAGCTGCCATTCAGGGCCAAGTGGAATCTAGGCGGTGCCTGGCTCTGGGTGTAGTGGCCTGCCCAGGTCCTGGTTTACCCATCTGGCCAATGGGTATGGACCCATCCATCTTGCAGAGCTGCTGTGAACAGGGCCCCAGATGCCGGTTCCCAACAGCTCTGGGGGTTCTGCAGCAGGCGCAGTACAAGTGGGCAATGGGCCCAGACCCAGAGCGAATGAATGTCCTGTGTGTGGGGGGATGGAGGGTGCCACGGAGGCTCGGACGGTGCTCAGGATGGAGAAGAGCGGGCTGGCGTGGGGGCCTGGCTTCACACGGGCTGGTCACCAGCGCTTCTCAGAGGGTGACCTTTACTGTGACTGAGAAGAGCCCAGGGCAGAGGGTGCTGAAGGCAGAGCCCCCCACCTCGAAGTGGGAAGGGGCCCCGCATGGCCCAGGAACGGTAGGAGGCGGGTGGTGGGGAGGCAGGGCCTGGAGGCCTCGGAGGAAGCTGGGGTTTTATTCGGGACACCGTGGGAAGCCACCAGACACGGAGCAGATGCCAAAATCTGTCAGGCTGTGTTAGGGTCACTGGGATGTTGGGGGAACCCCAGCCTGGCAGCTGCTGTATCTGCCACCACCTCCAGGCAGGACCCCCAGCTTCTGGCCACCTCTTTGGGCTCCCTGGGATCCTCCCCCTGCCCTGAGCCTGCCCCTTCTCTGGGGCTAGGGCCAGTGGGCTGTTCCCCCACCTGTGTCCCCAGGGACAGGGGCCCGGGCGGGGCAAGGCAGAGAGAAAGGGAGGCGGAGGAGGAGGGAAGAAAGAGCCGGGCCCTGAGAAAGCCCTGCCCGGCTGATAGGGGAGAGATTGGTTTCAGCCGGAGCCTCGGCCTGCCAAGTCCACATCCTATCGGCTCGGCCTGCGCTTACTCAACATTCATCACCGCTGAACTCGGAAACTTTATCGACGCTGAAGGTTGGCGCCATCTCTGGGCCCGGCCACTCCCGGCCCTCCGATGGGCCTGATAGCCACTGATAGATTACATGAGATTGTTTCACTCTGGAGAACCGATTACTAAACCTCTTGGGGAAGAGCCCAGGGATGGGATGTGGGTGGGGGGGGCCGAAGCCGCGTGGTGAAGAGCCGAGGGGGTGCGCCCAGGGATGGGATGTGGGTGGGGGAGCTGAGGCCACGTGGGGCCATGGGGGGCAAGACCACAGGGTGAGGGTGAGCATGGGGTCAGGCCGTATGTGTGGCAGGGTGGCTGAGGCCATGCACGGCGCTGCAGGCCTGCCAGAGTCCCAGGAGGAGGAGAGGTCTCAGCAGGGCCTGAGCATCGGGGCTGGGGGCAACCCCCTCCCCAGATGGTTGTTAAGGGCTGATAGATGGGGTGGGGGCCACGGCCCCCGGAGCCGTCGCAGTACAGCCTGAGTCAGATGGGTGGAGGCTGCTGGCTCCCTGGAAGGGGGCCCAGTTTCAGAAGGATGGGCCCTGCTAGGAGAGAGGTGGGGCAGCGCCTGGGCCCCAGGATGGTGGGACGTCATGGCCCTCCCTAGCGGCCGACTCTCCTCCCGTCCTGGGGCCCTGGAGGCCAGGCCTGTGGGTGCGCCTGCACCCTGCCCTCCAGGCCACCGTGAGAGGGGCCTCATCAACCTCTGTACAGCTGGGCTGAGGCCAGAGGGACGGTGGGTGAGCCCACGAGCCCAGGAGATTCCAGGCTTTCATTCACAGAATCCAACCACAGCTCGAGGGTAGGTGGTTCCTGCCACCTCTTCCAGGTAGGCCGTCCCAGGGATTCACCCCAGACCCAGGGGACCCTGGTGTCCAGACCCTCGGACGCTGTTCAGAAAGGAGGAAGTCACGCACTCTGGCTCCGTTCAGCCTTTCCTCCTTCCAGGGTCCCAGGCAGCAAACTGACCACTCCCACCACACAGCTGCAGAAAATGGGGCTTCCGGGTCCCACGGGGGATGACAGCGCTGCAGGGCCTGCGCCCAGACCTCCCGCCCAGCTGGCCCCTGGTTCCGGTGGGGCCCAGGGCTGCGGCGTCCTGGAGGCTTGCGGGGCACTAGAGCTCTGAGCTCCGTGACGCAGACCTGCCCTGGGCCCGCTTCCCTGCCTGAAACCAGGAGTTAACACATGAACCTCCAAGCCACAGAGCCAGAGCCTCGGATGCCGAGTGGGGCTGGGGCGAGGGCGGGAGCCACGATCAGACAGAGCCCGTGCTGGGAGGGCGTGGAGTTCTGGGACCCACAGCTGCCGGGTTCCCAGCACCGAAGGCACTTGTATCTCTGAGATGTATGCTGGAAAGGGTTGATATGGGAAATATGATGTACGTTTTACCACAATAAAAAAATAGAAAAGTCAGGCTGGGTGTGGTGGCTCACGTCTGTAATCCCAGCACTTTGTGAGGCCGAGCCAGGCAGATCACGAAGTCAGGAGTTCGAGACCAGCCTGGCCAACGTGGTGAAACTCTGTCTCTACTAAAAACACAAAAATTAGCTGGGCTTGGTGGTGCATGCCTGTAGTCCCAGCTACTTGGGAGGTTGAGGCAGGAGAATCGCTTGAACCCAGGAGGCAGAGGTTGCAGTGAGCCAAGATTGTGCCACTGCACTCCAGCCTGGGCGAGAGAGTGAGACTCCATCTCAAAAAAACAGAACGAAACAAAACAATCAAATAAAAAAGCAGGAAGTGCCACTCTCTCCGTGCTGTGGGGCGCGCAGCAGGCGCTCTGTGTGCTTCTTCCCTTCCTCCTGGGACCAAGGCACAGACCCGGCACATCCCTGTCTGTGCCCCGAGGGCACCTGCCCTGCCCAACACTGCACCTCGGGCCACTTGCTGGGTGTGGACACTGAGGTCGGGTCTCACTGGGGTCCAGCCCTGCACTTCCCTGCCTGAACTGCGGGTCCACAGATGGGGTGGGGTTGCCGGTGGTCATGCGTGGCGGGAGCCCAGATGAGGTGACCTGTCTTGAGAGTGGTCCCTGCCGGGATCTCACCAGGGAGGCCCAGGCTTCTGGCTCCACTCCCTGCAGCCCACACGGCTCCTGCCCCAGCCCACCCAAGGCTCTTGTGGACCTGCACATCCCCTCAGGAATTAACCCGCTGGAAACGTGGTGCAGAGCCAGGCTGAGCCCCAGAACCCTGGGAAGTGCCATCCCCAGGGCCTGAGGGCCCTCTCAGCCTCCAGAAGCCTCACCCCCATTTTATAGAGATGGGGACCGAGCCTAAGTCTCAGCCACAGCCTCAAGTGTCTGTGGTAGATCCAAAGGGACCTTGTAAGTGGTAGGCAGGGACTCATGCCCAGGCCACATGGCTTCAGAGCCGGAAGCCCTGACCTCTACACTGTGCACGGGAGCCGCCCTGACCCCCACCCATGCTGTGCACGGAGTTGCCATGGCCACGGTCATCTCGGGAGCCTGACCCCACACTGCACAAGCCACTGCAGCCACAATCTTCTCGGAGTCCGGACCCCCACACTGTGCGAGAGCCACTGCAGTCACAGTCCTCTCGGGGGCCTGGACCCCCACACTGTGCATGAAAGCCACTGCAGCCACGACCATATCGGGGCCCTGACCCCACACCATGCGCGAGAGCCACTGCAGCCACGGTCCTCTCAGGGGCCTGGACCCCCACACTGTGCATGAAAGCCACTGCAGCCACGATCATATCGGGGCCCTGACCCCACACCGTGCGCGAGAGCCACTGCAGCCACGGTCCTCTTGGGGCCCGGACCCCCACACTGTGTGTGAGAGCCACTGCAGCCACGGTCCACTCGGGGCCCTGAACCCCACACCATGCACAAGAGCCACTGCAGCCACGGTCAGCTCGGGGCCCTGAACCCCACATCATGCGCGAGAGCCACTGCAGCCATGGTCCTCTCAGGGGCCTGGACCCCCACACCATGCATGAGAGCCACTGCAGCCACGATCATATCGGGGCCCTGACCCCACACCGTGCGCAAGAGCCACTGCAGCCACGGTCCTCTTGGGGCCTGGATCCCCACACTGTGTGCGAGAGCCACTGCAGCCACGGTCCTCTTGGGGCCCTGACCCCACACTGTGCACAAGAGCCACTGCAGCCACGGTCCTCGTGGGGCCCTGACCCCACACTGTGCACAAGAGCCACTGCAGCCACGGTCCTCTTGGGGCCCGGATCCCCACACTGTGTGCGAGAGCCACTGCAGCCACAGTCCGCTCGGGGCCCTGAACCCCACACCATGCACAAGAGCCACTGCAGCCACGGTCAGCTCGGGGCCCTGAACCCCACACCATGAGCGAGAGCCACTGCAGCCATGGTCCTCTCAGGGGCCTGGACCCCCACACCGTGCATGAGAGCTACTGCAGCCACAATCATCTCGGGGCCCTGACCCCACACCGTGTGTGAGAGCCACTGCAGCCACGGTCCTCTTGGGGCCCGGACCCCCACACTATGCGTGAGATCCACTGCAGCCACGGTTCTCTTGGGGTCCTGACCCCACACCATGCACAAGAGCCACTGCAGCCACGGTCCGCTCAGGGCCCTGAACCCCACACCATGCGCGAGAGCCACTGCAGCCACCATCATCTCGGGGCCCTGACCCCCACACCATGCACGAGAGCCACTGCAGCCACGGTCCTCTTGGGGCCCTGACCCCCACACCGTGCACGAGAGCCACTGCAGCCACGATCATCTCAGGGCCCTGACCCCCACACCGTGCACGAGAGCCACTGCAGCCACGTTCATCTTGGGGCCCTGACCCCCACACCGTGCATGAGAGCCACTGCAGCCACGGTCTTCTTGGGGCCCGGACCCCACACCGTGCGTGAGAGCCACTGTAGGCACGGTCCTCTTGGGGCCCTGACACCACACCGTGCGCGAGAGCCACTGCAGCCATGGTCTGCTCGGGGCCCTGAACCCCACACTGTGCACAAGAGCCACTGCAGCCACGGTCTGCTCGGGGCCCTGAACCCCACACCGTGCACAAGAGCCACTGCAGCCACGGTCCGCTTGGGGCCCTGAATCCCACATCATGCGTGAGAGCCACTGCAGCCATGGTCCTCTTGGGGGCCTGGACCCCCTCACCATGCATGAGAGCCACTGCAGCCACGGTCCTCTTGGGGCTCTGACTCCACACCGTGTGTGAGAGTCACTGCAGCCACGGTCCGCTTGGGGCCCTGAACCCCACACCGTGCACAAGAGCCACTGCAGCCACGGTCCGCTCGGGGCCCTGAACCCCACACCATGCGCGAGAGCCACTGCAGCCACGGTCCTCTTGGGACCCTGACCCCATACTGTGCACGAGAGCCACTGCAGCCACGATCATCTCAGGGCCCTGACCCCACACCGTGCACAAGAGCCACTGCAGCCACGATCATCTCGGGGCCCTGACCCCCACACCGTGCACGAGAGCCACTGCAGCCACGATCATCTCGGGGCCCTGACCCTCACACCGTGCACAAGAGCCACTGCAGCCACGATCATCTCAGGGCCCTGACCCCACACCGTGCACGAGAGCCACTGCAGCCACGATCATCTCGGGGCCCTGACCCTCACACCGTGCACGAGAGCCACTGCAGTCACGATCATCTTGGGGCCCTGACCCCTACACCGTGCA
Organism: Aotus nancymaae; assembly: GCF_030222135.1. NCBI lineage: Eukaryota > Metazoa > Chordata > Mammalia > Primates > Aotidae > Aotus > Aotus nancymaae. Next base: position 1,643,712 of record NW_026988510.1, read on the forward strand.
CGAGAGCCACTGCAGCCACGATCATCTCGGGGCCCTGACCCCCACACTGTGCACGAGAGCCACTGCAGCCACGGTCCTCTTGGGGCCCGGACCCCACACTGTGCGTGAGAGCCACTGCAGCCACGGTCCTCTTGGGGCCCAGACCCCACACCGTGCGCGAGAGCCACAGCAGCCACGGTCCTCTTGGGGCCCTGACCCCCACACTGTGTGCAGGAGCTGCCTCTGCCACGGTCATCTCAGAGCCTAGATGCTACAGCCCGGGCTGGACTCCCTGGCTGCTGGCCTTTGCGAGGGTGGAGGTCACACATGGCTCCAGCCCTGGAGGGTCAGCTGGTTGGGAGCTCAGGGAGTCCTGTCCTTGTCAGAATTCGGAGCACCCACTGCGGCCAGTGCAGAGTAAGTGGAGAGGAAAAGCATGGTCCACGATGGATGCAGGGGAGCTGGGCTTTCCTTCTCCTGGGCCCCCTCGCTCCTTCAGAAGGTGGTCTCTGGGCAGCCCACTATGTGGCTGGCAAGGGCACAAGAGGAAGGGAATGCCTGTCCTGGAGGCTGGACCACACCAGGTGAGGTGCGGGCATTGGAACTGGGCCCTGGGTCAGTGTGTCATGCTGTCTCTCCCGCCCCGGCCTGGATGATCTCATTCCCTGCTCAGAGCTCCCACTGTGTGCTGGGCGAGGATGTGTTTTCCCATGCTGCGTCCTCACCTGTCTCTCAGTGTCACCACCCGGCCCTACACACAAACAGTCCCCCGACAACAGCCTCCCCAGCGGTTCCGCCATAGAGTAGGTCAGACCCCAGGATCAGGGACTCGGGTCCTCCCTCTGTTCACTCTCCTGGGGCTCCGTGTGGTCACCTGGGCTCCCTGGCCCATGCCCAGCACACAGCAGGCACTCAGTACAGGTTTGGAGACTACAGGGGACACCCATGGGCATCCAGAGGCTGCCGGTTCCAGCCCATCCAGCAGCCCCATCCCCAGGAAGGACACACAGAACAAACAGTGGCCCTGACGGCAAGGGCCCCGGAGGAGTGAGTCACAGCCCGGCCACAGGGACAAGGACCCTGCTCTCCACAGGCGATTCCCCTACTGCCCCCACACTGGAGGGGCCTTTGGCCATGACGATGCTGGCTCTGGGGGCCCTGGCTTTTTCTCAGTTTCCTTTTTCTTTTTTTTTTTTTTGAGACAGAGTCTCAGTCTGTTGCCAGGGTGGAGTACAGTGGCATGATCTTGACTCACTGCAACCTCTGCCTTCCAGGTTCAAGTGATTCTCCTGCCTCAGCTTCCTGAGTAGTCGGGATTATAGGCACGCACCACCATGCTCACCTAATTTTTGTATTTTTCATATAGACGAGGTTTCACCATGTTGGCCAGGATGGTCTTGATCTCTTGACCTCATGACCCGCCCGCTTCAGCCTCTCAAAGTGCTGGGATTACAGGCGTGAGCCGCTGCACCCGGCCTCAGTTTCTTTTTTCTTCTTCTTTGCGTTCGGGGACAGGCCAAGCATGGAGAGCAGATCCAGAAATCAGCTGGGGTGCTTAGGGAACAGCTGCTAAATGCCCCGAGCTGTCCTGGGGGAGACAGAGCTGCCCTCATGAGTGCAGGCCCCTCTGCAGACTGGGAGGGCCTCGTGGGGAGACCCTACCCCCTCGCCGGGCATGCACCTCTGGCCCTCACCACTCGAGATGCACAGCACCCCACATCAGGGGGTGGGGCCCTGGCCAAGGTGACGTCTGGTTCTGGTCCGATGGCCCCTCCCTACTTCCTCTCCTTAGATCTCAGCCGACTCTTTCCCTCCTCGCCCCGCCACTATTTTCCACTTACACATTTTTGACAAACACCCACACCTGTGGCTGATTTGCAGGTGCCGTGGGAACTGACAGGGCCTCCAGCCAGGTCTTGGGCGGTGGGGCCGACCTCAGCCTGGTTTGCCAGCAAGACCTACTGTGCAATGCACTGTGGATGCAGAACACGGGCGCACCTTCCCACGGTGTCCTGAGCCCCCCACAGACATGCTCTCCTGGCACATGAATTTTTGACAATGGGAAATCTGGAAGACCCCAGGTTTCCAGACTATGCCACAGCCACAGACAGAGGGAGGACCCCCAGAGGACCTGCCACCTCAGCCTCATGGTGTGGAAGGGGAAACTGAGGCCCAGGCCTGCAAGGGACTTGCCAAAGAGCCCAGAGATCATCCTAGCAGTCAGACCTACTAGACCCCCTTCCGGTTTTACAGATGGGGAAACTGAGGGTGGGCAAAGGGGTTGGGACTGTCATTTATTAAGGTGGTGGTACATTCCTGGCCTAGCCAGCACTTCAGAAGCTTGGCAGAATGAGGTCCCAGGTGGAAGTCAGTGTGGGGAGAGGGTGGAGCGGTGGAGGCAGCCAGCAGGGGTGTCTGGAGTGGGCCCAGACACAGGGTGGGAGGGAGGCTGGCCGTCCCTGGGCCGTCCCTGCCCATTTGTGAACTCACTGTTCCCACCTGGGAGTGGCTGCCGCCTCCACCCCTCTCCATAACTCCTGGGTCCTGGTCCCCAACTCAAGCCACGTGGGTCTGGGCTCTGAGGGTTGGCAGGTCATCCAGAGGCCAGCTTGCCCATCCACCTGTGCTCAGGCAGCGAGGCTCCTAAAAGCGTCCTTCCAGAGCAGGTGGTGGTGGCCGAGGGAGGTCTCCCCTGCCGGGGCAGGGTCCAGGGTGGGAACTATTTCCCCAGGTCAAGGTCAGCCCCTGGAGGAGGCCCCACCCCAACACAGCAGCTCAGCCAATCCCTGGTCCTCACCCCTGCTCATCTGCATACCCCATTTCCATTGGCTACCAGCAGCCTGGTTAGGACCGCTGTGCCCTGGCCATGGGGGTGGGGCCTGGGGGGCGGGGCCCGGCGTATCAGACTCTGGGTGACAGTCCCGGCCCCCATCTAGGAGTAGAAAAGAGCTGCCTGGGGGTGGTGGGGAAATTTATTTACAGTGCAGGGTTCCCTGACATCCATTCAGGCATGACTCACGGGGGAACGGTACTGGCCCAAGGTCGCATAGCCAAGAGGCCGGCACAGCTAGGACCTGGCCCCAAGTCCTGGCCCCTCTCCAAGGCCGGCCTCGTCTCTCCCAGGGCTGGGGGGTGCTGCTTAGGGCGACTTCTTATTTTTGGCTGCCTTGTCTCAGGGAGGGCTATTTTGGGGCTTTCTTTGCAAAATGATGATGGTGATGATGATGACTTTCAGAGAACTCCGAGCACTCAGCTCTCCCTCTAGATCTGGTGTCTCCATGCACTGGGGGCAGTGGGCTCCAGGGTGTGTCGGGGGCAGCAGGCTTGAGGGTGTGTCCGGGACAGTGGCTCATGATGCATTGGGACAGTGGGCTTGTGGATGTGTCCAGGGCAGTGGCTCATGGTGCATTGGGACAGTGGGCTTGTGGGTGCGTCTGGGACAGTGGCTCATGATGCATTGGGACAGCGGGCTTGTGGGTGTGTCTGGGGCAGTGGCTCATGGTGCATTGGGACAGCGGGCTTGTGGGTGCGTCCGGGACAGTGGCTCATGATGCATTGGGACAGTGGGCTTGTGGGTGCGTCTGGGACAGTGGCTCATGGTGCATTGGGACAGTGGGCTTGTGGGTGCGTCCGGGACAGTGGCTCATGGTGCATTGGGACAGCGGGCTTGTGGGTGCGTCCGGGAGAGTGGCTCATGATGCATTGGGACAGCGGGCTTGTGGGTGCGTCCGGGACAGTGGCTCATGGTGCATTGGGACAGCGGGCTTGTGGGTGCGTCCGGGACAGTGGCTCATGGTGCATTGGGACAGCGGGCTTGTGGGTGCGTCCGGGACAGTGGCTCATGGTGCATTGGGACAGCGGGCTTGTGGGTGCGTCCGGGACAGTGGCTCATGGTGCATTGGGACAGCGGGCTTGTGGGTGCGTCCGGGGCAGTGGCTCATGGTGCATTGGGACAGCGGGCTTGTGGGTGCGTCCGGGGCAGTGGCTCATGATGCATTGGGACAGCGGGCTTGTGGGTGCGTCCGGGACAGTGGCTAATGATGCATTGGGACAGTGGGCTTGTGGGTGTGTCTGGGGCAGTGGCTCATGATGCATTGGGACAGCGGGCTTGTGGGTGCGTCCGGGACAGTGGCTCATGGTGCATTGGGACAGTGGGCTTGTGGGTGCGTCCGGGACAGTAGCTCATGATGCATTGGGACAGTGGGCTTGTGGATGTGTCCGGGGCAGTTGCTCATGATGCATTGGGGCAGCGGGCTTGTGGGTGTGTCCGGGACAGTGGCTCATGGTGCATTGGGACAGTGGGCTTGTGGGTGTGTCGGGGACAGTAGCTCATGGTGCATTGGGACAGTGGGCTTGTGGGTGCGTCCGGGGCAGTGGCTCATGGTGCATTGGGACAGCGGGCTTGTGGGTGCGTCCGGGACAGTGGCTCATGATGCATTGGGACAGTGGGCTTGTGGGTGTGTCCGGGGCAGTGGCTCATGATGCATTGGGACAGCGGGCTTGTGGGTGCGTCCGGGACAGTGGCTCATGGTGCATTGGGACAGTGGGCTTGTGGGTGCGTCCGGGACAGTGGCTCATGATGCATTGGGACAGTGGGCTTGTGGATGTGTCCGGGGCAGTTGCTCATGATGCATTGGGGCAGCGGGCTTGTGGGTGTGTCCGGGACAGTGGCTCATGGTGCATTGGTACAGTGGGCTTGTGGGTGTGTCGGGGACAGTAGCTCATGGTGCATTGGGACAGTGGGCTTGTGGGTGCGTCTGGGGCAGTGGCTCATGATGCATTGGGACAGTGGGCTTGTGAGTGCGTCCGGGGCAGTGGCTCATGGTGCATTGGGACAGTGGGCTTGTGGGTGTGTCCGGGACAGTGGCTCATGATGCATAGGGACAGTGGGCTTGTGGGTGCGTCCGGGGCAGTGGCTCATGATGCATTGGGACAGTGGGCTTGTGGGTGTGTCCGGGACAGTGGGCTTGTGGGTGTGTCGGGAACAGTAGCTCATGGTGCATTGGGACAGTGGGCTTGTGGGTGTGTCGGGGACAGTAGCTCATGGTGCATTGGGACAGTGGGCTTGTGGGTGTGTCGGGGACAGTAGCTCATGGTGCATTGGGACAGTGGGCTTGTGGGTATGTCAGGGGCAGTGGCTCATGATGCATTGGGACAGTGGGCTTGTGGGTGCGTCCGGGGCAGTGGCTCATGGTGCATTGGGACAGTGGGCTTGTGGGTGTGTCCGGGACAGTGGCTCATGATGCATTGGGACAGTGGGCTTGTGGGTGTGTCGGGGACAGTAGCTCATGGTGCATTGGGACAGTGGGCTTGTGGGTGCGTCCGGGGCAGTGGCTCATGATGCATTGGGACAGTGGGCTTGCGGGTGTGTCGGGGGCCGTGGGCTCGTGGGCGTTCAGGTGAGAGTCTGTTCTTGCTTTTGTCCCTGGCATTTGGGTGGGGTGAGATAAGGGGAAGGGGGGCCGCTCAGCTCGAGCAGGCAGATAGATACCGGTGATAGCACCTCCTCCACAGCACAGCACGCATCACCCTTTTTATCAAGTTCCCTTTTCTTTTCTTCTTTTTCGTTGGGGGGTAGTAGGGTAGAAAACACCCCCACCCCCACCTCCCAAAGCCACAGAACTAGGGGGTGGGGGCCTCCCTCTCTCAGGCCCCAGCCTGGAACAGCACAGGTCAGCTTAGGGCCTGCTGTGCCCGGCACACCCAGCAGCCAGCCAGAGCCTGTGACTGGAGGGAGGGATCTGAGGCGGCTGTGAGGCCTGGGGTCTAGAGGTCACAGGACAACAGGAGCCGCCGCACACATGTCCTGTAGGGCAGGTCCTGCGGTCTACGCCATCAGCTCCTTGAAAGGACTACGAGAGAGGGGCTGGCCCTCCATAAGGCCCGGAGAACTGAAGTTGCTTGCTTGAGGTCACACAGCAAAGGAGGGGCATCTGGGACCTGAACCAGGGCCTCTCAGCAGGTCACTGGGCAGGGGCTGAGCTCCTTCCTTCAGAAGCCCTGGACGGGCACAGCTGGGAGGGGTGGGGAGACCCCGGGGGGTTGGCCATGGCCTGCAGGGCCCTATTTGACAGATGGGGACACTGAGGACTGAGCCTCTGGGATGTGGAAGAACCAGGGCCATGGGGGCAGAGGCTGCACCCCCTGCTTGTTTGCTGTGGCCCCGGGTTTGGGTGACTGTGGCAACTATCGGGGTTCACAAGGAGCAGACACTGGGATCACAGGGACAAATGTTCTAGAACAACTCTGTCTGCTGTGTGACGGGACGGGGCCCTGGGTAACTTCACAGGTCATGAGCACACCGGAGCTGTTTGCTGAAACAGTGCAGGAAGAATGCCGGCAGGATTCAGGGAGGGTGGGCTGAGGGCAGAGAGGGCTTTGGAGAGGTGGCCCCACGGCAGGGACCCTTGCCCTGCACGTGCCCCCCCCGTTAATAATACCTCTGTTCCTGGGTTGACTGAGACCTGGCCGCACAAGAGCCCTGGATGTTCTGCCCACTTCTGTCCTGTCTCATTCCTCAAAGGCCAAGGAGGCTGGAACTGGGACCATGCCCATGATTCAGGTGAGGAAACTGAGGCCAAGGGATGTGAAGGCATTTGCCCAGGGTGCTGGCCAGGGGTCGGGATTTACACACTGGTCACCGAGGCTGACACTTCCCCCTCCCCCACATACACACCCCACTGTACTGGAAATAGCTGACTTCCTTTTAGAATACTGAAACAAAACCAAACCCAAAAGATAGCAAGAAACCAACTTTCTCACCAAAGGAGCCTATTTTCTGGGGACAGATGAAATGAACCCAAGAAACAAGAATAGAGGCAGACTGTCCCCTCCCACTGCCAGGACGGGCTGTTCGGGCCTCACCTGTCCCCTGCCTTCTCTGTGCTTGGCCTTTTCCCTGAATGGGAGGGGTGAGCCCCCTGGGAGGCTCTTCAGCTGCCCCCCACTGCAAACACCCCAGCACCTCCAGCCAGGATGGAGACTCTAAGCCAGAGGCCAGAGTCCCTTCTGTTCTCTCCATGCTGTGTGACCTTGGGTGAGTTACTCAACCTGGATGAACCTTCAGTTCTCCAAGGAGAATGAGGTCATAGGCGCCCCTCCCAGGGCTGCAGAGCACTCCACGCCAGCACTGCCGGGGCTCCGTACAGAGCTGTGGCCTGACCACGGGCCACCATCAGGATTATTACAACTGGAGGGCCCCAGAACCACCCAGAAATATCACCGTCCGCACAGCCCCAGCGATCCTGCCTTTGGGATCCCAGAGGATCTCATTTCTCAAGACTCACATAAAAAATAAAATCCAGGAAGGGGGACATGGCAAACTGCCCTGCACCCACCGGGAGCCCAGGCGGCTCCACGAAGGCTTTCTGTCAGCGAGGGAGCGGCCGGGCCACTGCCTCTAGGAGACATCGCAGCTGCCAGGCCTCGGTTTCCCCCTCCAGCTCTCTGGCTGCCTCACCTGTCCCTCAGCAGGAGGATTAGCCGCACGCCAGGCCCTAATCGCTGCTAATCGCTCGATCAGCGCGGGATCTCGGATCAGCTGAAGGAGGCGGCTTTATCCAGACAGACGCCGCGATGGCACCTGAGTCCCATCTGGGTGCAGCTGTCAGGCGCAGCAGCAGGGCTAGGGAGCACACAGGGCTCCTCAAGGCAGACAAGCCCCTCCCCCTCCCCAGCTGGCCAATTGGGCTCTGCCTGGGCCCTCCACATTTATTAAGCACCTACTGTATAACCGGGCAATGTTATAGACACCAGGAGGAACAGCAGGGATCCGAACAGGTTCAAAGCCTGCCCTGGGGCATTGCATGCTGGCAAGGCTGTGAGGAGGGGCCTGTGCTCCCGCTGATGTGACAGGTGGGTAAACTGAGACAGGGAGTCACGGCCCGAGACACGCGTAGCCAGCCAGGCCCACACTTCTGGCTTGTTCCTCCACCCTTTGCCCACCACCAGGCTGCTGGGAGGTGCTGGGAGGGGCAGTTCCCCGACAGAGGGCTTCCCTGCAGGCCTGTGCCACAGCTACCAGCTCCCAACAGCAGCCCGAGTCTCCAGCATTACCACGTGTTTCTGCTGTTTTTCTTCTGAGCGGACGCTGTGCCCTGCCTGTGCCTCCCCAGCCCGGGCCCTGCTGTGAGCTTACTCCGGACATGGGGACTGTAGAGGCCGAGGTGGGGCAGGCTGGGGGTTCACGGCCTGGCCCAGGAGCCAAAAGAGGCTGGGAGAGACGGCCAAGGGCTCCCACCCACCCCAGGCCCCCATCCTCCTCACTCTCCTCCCTACCTTCTTTTTCAAAAACATAATTTATCTGTGTATTATCAAGAAATCCAGACACTTTAATCAGTGAGCTATGAAGTCAGAATTTCCATTCTTATCTTCGGGAGGAGTGGAAATGGAGGAGATAGGCGGATCGCTGGTGGGGAATGTTAATGGGTGGAGAGGCTGGGCTATTGGCCACCGAGAAGCTGGTATCTCCTCCATTATCAGGCTGTATCTCCCCCACCATCTCGGCGCAGTAATGGGGCCAGTTCAACTTTCCCAGTTATCACAGGAGCTGAAACCTGTGCCCGCCAGAGGCCCGACCAGGAGACAGTACGGGGCGGCCAGGCTGCAGCCTGCACAGCCGGGAGGGTATGGGGATGGCCTGCGTGCCCACCAGCCATCACCACAGCGGGCGTAGGGGTCTCTCTGCTCTCTGGGAAAGCATTTGGTTTTGGTGGAGGTGGGTGTGGGCTTATGAGCAATGGGAGAAACCGAAGTCGACCACCTCAGGGTCCCCAGTGGGCTAGGGTAGTCCCAAGCCTTCCTGAGCTGTGCCATGAAGTGGAAAGAGGGCAGATGGTGTTGGGGACAGCAGCAGGACTGAGGTGCAAACACCCCATCCTCCCGCCTTGGGACTCACAGGGCATCCTGTCCCCGCTCCCGGGAGCATATCCAGGCCCCAGGCCTGGGGTCGGGAACCATCAGTCATAAACAGGCAGCTCGGGGGCACCTGGGGGTCCCTCGGGCTCAGGTGTGCTCAGGGCACCCCCAAATGTTGGGGGACTGCTCGCCTGTCCTCAGGACCTTCCTCAAGATGGGGCACCCAGACCCTAAACAGAGCACCTCTGTCTAACGGGAAGAAGGAGCCTCCAATCCACTCCTTCCATCCCCCAAGGATTGACAGATGGACCACGGGCTGTGGAACAATGGTCTCTCAAGGACTCCTAGCTGGCTGAAGCCCGGACCCACCATCTCGGCCTTCTGAGAAGTTCCCAGGGCTGGCCGTGCCCTGAGTGTGCCCGGGGCTGGCCGTGCCCTGAGTGTGCCTGGGGCTGGCGTGCCCTGTGTGCCAGGTCTGGTAGTGGCTGTCATCTCTTTTCTACATCTCTAAGGCCCTGCAGTGACCACTTTGGCCCACAGCGGGGAAGGGACTTGCTCAGGGTCACACAGCCGGAGGGCACATTTGTTGAGCCCAGAGGAGGATCTGCCTGGAGACACGGGAAGGCCTCAGTTTCCTCAGCCTGAAGATGAGCATCCTCTGGCCCAGTGAGACCAGGGAAAGGTCTCCTGTAAAAACCACCGCTGCTGCCTTCCTCTCACTCCCTCCACAAAACACCTGCCGGTGGTCCCCTGCCCAGGTTTAGGAGCTCAAGTCCCAGGGCTGGGGCGGACCTGGAAACTGTCTAAGCCTCAGTTTCCCATCTGCACACTGGGCCTCCCTCAAAGGCTGCTGGGTGAAGGACATGAGGTCATGCCTATTAAATCCTGGACACGGTGGCCGAGCGTGGCAGGGCCTAGTGAATGCCCAGGAATGCTTGCTGGCACTGGTGAGCCTGGAGGCCCAGCGTGGAGAGGGGCTCAGGCCTGGGGTCGCATCGGGGGGAGGCCCTGTGGCCACTCATGCCAGAGGAACCCCAGAAGAGGCTGAGGGGGCGGCCGCAGGCACCTGGTCCCTCACTGGGGGCTGAGAATGTCCAGGATAGACGCACCATCAATCATGAGGCCCTGTCCCCCGTCCCCAGAGGACTCCCCAGAAGGTTCTTCCCCGTGCGCACCACTGCGGGAAGGAGCCATGACCACCCGGCCCCGGGGCATCCTTCGATCCTGCTCCCCGGGCCTGACTTTGGGAGTGGGGGCTTGACGGGAGAAAGGTTAGTTGGGGCAGGAGGCGGTGGCAGGTGCAGGTGGCCAGGAAGAACTGGGAAGGAGTGGGCGCACGGGAAGCCGGCCTTGGCAGAGGCACGTGGGCAGGTCAGCGACCTGGGGAGGGGAGGGGGGCGTGCCTGTGTATGTGGATTGTGTTACACAGCACAGGCCCCACGGGGCCCCGGCCCAGGCTGCATCTCCTGTGCTGGGTGGCGTCCATCCTCACAGCCTCGTGAGGTCAGCATCACTGCTCCGTTTTATGGCGAGGAAACTGAGACTCGGGGTGGCTGAGTGACTTGCACAAGGACCAGGCACCCCCGAAATCCAGCCTGGTGCCCCACAATAACCCCATTTTGCAGACATGGAGACTGAGGCTTGGAGAGGCAAAGTAACCTCCCCATAGCGACAGAGCGCCTAGGACTCTCCACTCCCGACTCCAGCCGGTCTCCGACCGCGGCTGCCCACAGGGAAGCTCCAGAGGAACCCGGACGCCCGCGGTGGCTGCCCCTCCTTCTCAGGAAGCCGCACCCCTGACAGTCCCAGAGGGCCCGGGTTCACACAGGCCACCCACGTCCACAGCCAGAGCTCCACGGTGCAATTCGAGACCCCAGTGCAGCCGCCCACCCTCTCTCACCCTCCATTTTCTCCTGTGCGAAATGGGCAGAGAACCCAAAGCTGAGCGGGTCTAGAGAAGGGCAGGAGGCGCGGAACAGACAGGAGCCCTCGGCAAGCCGGCCGCACGCCAGCCCCCGACACCCATTTCACAGCGGGGGAAGCCGAGGCTCCCAAGGCCACTGCCGGCCGCCCAGGGGAAGCTGGGGAAGCAGAGGCCCGGGAGGCCGAGGGGAGGGGCCTGCTTATCGCTCACCCGGCGGGGACCAAGGTCAGCCTCCGCATTCCTGCCCCAGCAGGCCGCTGCCTTCCCCCAAACTCGGGGCAGCTGGGAAGGGAGGAAGAGATGAGAGGCACCCGGGCCTCTCCAGGCCCCAGGCCTCTCCAGTGGGGCTGCCAGCCTGGGAGGCTGCGTGGGCACTGCCCAGAGAAACCTCGGCCCACCCCCAGGGTCCACGGACCCAGCTCCCACACCACACAACCTCGGGCACGTCACCGCCTCCAGGGCCTCCGTTTCTTGCCTGTAAAATGGGTTGGCCAGTGCCAAGGCTGATCTTAGCAGCAGCGGGCCAGATCTCCGGGGAGGATGCCGACGGCTGGGGCCTGGGTGTGAGGCCCGCCCAGCCCAGGGAGGGAGCGCTCAGGGATAGGCCCTCCTCCCTTCCAAACCTGACACCTGACTGACGGAGCGGAGGGCCAGCAGGACTCCGCTGAACTTCCGGACCTCCGGGCTTTTGGCAAAACATCAATAATGCAACCAGCAGCTCAGAGGCCACAGAGTCCCCCGAGGCCATGCCCCTAGACAGCCCTTCCCAGCCTGCACCCTACACAGTGGCCGGGAGGGAGGTGTTCTCATTAGGCTCCTCCTTCAAGAGCAGAAACAGAGGCACAGTCCACAGGGTCACAGCAAGGCCAGGCCAGGACGTGAGGTCCAGCTGTTGTCCCAAGCGGCCCTCACCCTGGTCACCTCCCTCTCCAGAGTCGAAGGCCAGCATCAGCCTTCAGTCCTGGAGGGTATATCGCGGGTGGTAGGGCAAAGACACGGAGATGGGGTGGGGCGGGAACCCGGGCCCCCAGCCAGCATCCTGGTCCTCACCAGGCCGCCCACCGTCTCTGCCCTTACCGGCCCAGTGGCCCCATGGACAGCTGCGAGGCCCAGGCCCACGGGGGTGCAGCACCATGTCACCTGGCGTGAGCAGCTCGGGTCCCTTCTTGACCCGGGACCCTGGGTCTGCTCCAAACAGCTGCTATTTGAGCACTACTGCAAACCCGCCCTGTTAGAAAACTCAACACAGCTCTGTTAGGAGGGACCCCGTTATTTCCACTCTAAAGAGGAGCTCCCCAGAGCGGGCATATGGGGGACACTGGCTGAGGCCACCCTGCAGAGAGCCACACCCATCACCCCCACTCTGGGGTCCTTAAGCGCTAAACATGAAAGCTGGTGTCGGGCAGAGGGTAGGACCAGACCCCCTCCCCTACTTCCTCCTCACCCGGGCAGGACTGGAGCCCCGGCCTCTTAGGACCTTCCCATCCTCATCTGAAAAATGGGTGTGCCCATTGAATCAACCGAGGCAGGGAGGGGTGCCGCGAAGACATGGCCTGGCCCGGAAAGGCGGCAGCTCCCCAGGAATTGAGACTGTGCCTTCCTGCGAGGACCCCAGCCCTCCCGACCCACTTTCCCAGGCTGAGAGCTGCCCCCTCCTCTCCTGGCCCTGCCCACAGTGGGCTGGGGACCGTCCTTGCTAAGCCCCGGAGCCTCTGGCTTGTGCCTGACCCCATAGCGCTTCTGGCTTGGCTTGGTCCAGACACTCTCATAGCTGGGTGGGGAGGTGGAGAGGCACATGCAGGAGCATCACCCGAGCCCCTCCTTGCTGCCCTTGCCAAAGGAAAGCCCCAGCCCAGAGAGGGCAAGAACATGCCAAGGCCACACAGCCTGGGGAGTCGGGCCGCGCTGCAGGGAGAGCCAGCCAGCTAGAGGGCGGGCGTCGGGGGCTGCCCCACCTGGGGCCGGCACGGTGAGCTCTGTGAGCTGCAGGGTTGAGAGCCTTTCCAAGGCAGGGTCCCTGTGTGTTTCATATGCTGGGCTGTCCTGGGAGATGGCTTGGAAAGAGGGATTTCTCCATTTCAGATAAGCTGAAAACCACAGATCTAACCCAAGTGATTGACCATGGAGGGGAGAAAGGGGAGGAAGGAGAGGAAGAGGAGGAGGAGGGGGAGGAGGAAGAGGAAGGAGAGGAGGGGAAGGAGGAAAGGGAGGAGGGAGAGGAGGAAGGGGAGGAGGAGAGGAGGGGGGAGGAGGAAGAGGAAGAAGAGGAGGGGAAGGAGGAAAGGGAGGAGGGGGAGGAGGGGGGAGGAGGAAGGGGAGGAGGAGAGGAGGGGGGAGGAGGAAGGGGAGGAAAAGGAGTGTGAAGAGAGGAAGGAGGAAGGGGAGAAAGAAGGGGAAGAGGGGGAGGAGGGGAAAGAGGAAGGGGAGGAAAAGGAGTGTGAAGAGAGGAAGGAGGAAGGGGAGAAAGAAGGGGAAGAGGGGGAGGAGGGGAAAGAGGAAGGGGAGGAGAAAGGGGAGGATGGAGAGGGGGGAGAGGAGAAGGAGAAAGAGGGGGAAGAGGAAGGGGAGGAGGGGAAGGGGGAGGGGAGGAGGAAGAGGGGGAGGGGAGGAGGAAGAGGGGGAGGGGAGGAGGAAGCAGAGGAGGGGAGGAGGAAGGGTAAGAGGCACAGGAGAGGGAGGAGGAAGAAGAGGAGGGGATAAGGAAAAGGAGGAGGGAAAGGAGGGAGGAAGGGGAAGAAGGGGGAGGAAGCGGAGGGGAAGGAGAGGAGGGAGTGGGTTGGTAGCAGCTGTCTCGGATAACAGGCATTTTCCTTCCATTCTCACAGCAGTGCTGGGGGCAGGTACTATCATTAAGCTCACTTTGCAGATGGGAGAACAGAGGCTCACCTGGGCAGGCCTTGCCCAGAGTTCCACGTGTAAGTGGCAGAGCTGGGGTGTGAGAAGGCCATGTCCGTTTTGAGCCGCGCGTCTGTCTCGTCATTTATCTGACAGTGAGTTCCCGGAGGCCCGCTCTGTGGGGACGGGGCTGACCCCTGAGTCTTGACTCACACACAGGCCCTGACGAGTTCAGCCTCGTCGGCTGCTGGCTCTCCCCGGGCTCATAAGGCCACGCGCCCTGCCTGCAGTGTGCAGGTGGCTGTGCCCTCACCACGAGGTCATCTGCGGTCAGAGTGGCGGGGCTCACCAAGACTGCGCAGCCAGATGAGGGGCAGGCGACGCCCTCCGCAGGTTCTGGACCCCCTCCCTTCAGTCTGGGCCACTCCTGCTTGAGTGCAGAGCAGCAGATGAGGTCTGGAGAGCAGACCTGCACCGTAGCCTCAGTCTCCGCCTCTGTGAAATGGGGTCAGGCACCTCCAGGAATACCCAGGAGTATGGTGGCTGGGTGGGCAGGAGCGCCGGCAGAGGCCCGAGTGTGGCCGGGCCGGGTCCATGGGGTTGGCGATACCAATCAGCCAGGCAACAGCTGCCTCCAGGAGGAGGCTGTCGATGGCAGATAGGCCAGCGGGAGTATTATTCACAAGCCCGTCAAGCCCAGGAACGTCTGGTTGGCATAGAAACAGGAGATAAGGGGCACAATTAATGGCATCACATTCCCTCTCCTTTCTTCCCCAACTGACCCATTTAAATCCCCAGCGGTGCTGGATGCCACGCTGGGTTCCTGGTGACCTCCGGGGAGGGACTGGCTGGGCTGACGGGAGTCCCAGGTCCAGGGAGGGCCGGGCGAAGCCTCCCAGGGGACCCTCAGACACAGTAATGTCTTAGGAAGGAGGCCATCTGGGGGTCAGCCAGGGAGGGGCTGGGGAAAGACCTCAGAGGGCCTCTAGTCTCAAAGGCCCATTTCGCAGATGTGCAGACTGAGGCTGAGAGAGGCCCAGGGTGGCAGGGCAGACAGAAGCTGGAGGATGGTGAGAAGGCAGCTTGGTGTCCACGGACAGACCCTTAAACAGCGCAGGCCTGGCCGCCTGGGTCCCAGTGCTGCTTCCATCACTCGCTTGGGCAAGAACCGTCTCTAGGCTTCCGTTTCCCCAGAGGTCAGAGTGATCGGAAGAGGACTGACTTAAGTGAATACACAGCCCGGCACAGAGATGGCTCGTAAGCATTAGATGTTATGAGTATTATTCTCATCAAATGAACGGAAGAGCCGTCTCCCTTCCCTGAGGCCCAGGAAAGTGGGCAAATCACAACCGGCCTGGAGCTGGGTGACAGTGTGGGCTCCAGGGTCTGCCTGACCCTGCTGGAGTCCAGGCTTAGGGGTGGGGGAGCCTCAGGCTGCCCTCCTGATCTCTAATTCTCTTTGCTAAACATGGCTTGAGGGGAGGTGCAGTGGCTCATGTCTGGAACCCCAGGGCTTGGGAGGCTGAGCTGGGAGGATAGCTTGAGCCCAGGAGTTCAAGACCAGCCTAGGCAACATAGTGAGACTCCATGTCTATTTTTTAAAAAAATTAATTAAAAAAAAAAGAGAGAAAGAGAAAAATGTGTCTGGGACCAGGACTGAGGTGACAGTGATGGATTTGCAGCCTAAGAGTCAGGCAGGCTTGTAGGCATTGTTCCCCTCAGGGTGGTGACCAGGGATGGGGCGACTGGGCCAAGGACCAGGTAAGCTGAGGGCTGGACCTGCAGTCCCTGGATGGCAGAGAGTCATGCCCGTTTTTCAGACAGGGGGAAACAGAGCCCTAGAAGGCACAGTAACTTGTCCCCAGTGGTTGGGCACGAGGGTCAGCCAGGCCCCCAAAGTCTCCTCTTTCCTGGATACTCTGCCACCACCCTGGGTCATGGGTTGGGTAAGGTGGCCCCTGAGAGCCTGGACACCCGAGTGCCTCCCACACACAGGAGCCCGGTGTGGCTGGCTGTGTGCAGACGTCCCACTCATGGTCATAACACAGCACAGAAACCACCCCATCTCCCTCTGGGTCCCTCAGCCCTCTCTGGAACTGGAACTGGCCCTTGCCAGATGGCACTGCCAGCCCCATGGGTGGGCGCTGGGCTGCTGGGGAGAGCAGGTGGGTGACTTTGAAGTTTGGAGTGAATTAGTCATCCTGTGGCTACCAATAATTTGTTTAATCAAACTCTGAGAGTGTGTGAAAAACACCTTCCTCTGAGCTCAGCAGCTGCCTGGGCTGGGACGGGAGGGGTTCTATCTGGCATGGGGGATCCATGGGCCCCTCCACTGCAAAGGGCCTCTGAGGACCCTCAGTATCTCCAGCCTGACCTGGAGGACCCCGAGTCCCAGGTCCTAGTCCTGACTCCATTATTCAGAGTGGGAGACTGAGGACCCGCCTGGCCTCCACGACTCCCCTGACCTCACCCATGCCTGCTGGCACGGGCTGTCCCCCCGCAGGTGCCTCTTGGCCCCTACTCCCCTGACAGCAGTGCAGAAGCTGAGGCCAGCCCTGCAGTGCCAAAGATCACCCCCTTCCAAGAAGTGTCCCTGACCAGCAGACGTGCCCCCTCTGATGCCCTCCGCCCCTCTCGTTTGCCACGGGGACCCAGAGCCTGCTTGCCGCAGTGCTCAGCAAACAGTGCTCAGCCCAGGCGGGTCTGCAGTGCCTCCTCAACAGTGCACACTCGCCTCCCCCAGAGCAGCCTGGGCCATGGAAACCACCTTGATTGTTTTTCAAGAAAACTCCAAGCAGCGTACACTTGGTTCTCGCCAGGAACTGCCAACACCACCAGCGTGATTCAAAGGGAAAACACCCTCTCCTCTCTCTGGAGGTGACAAACCCACCTCCAGCGGTCTCACACCATCTAAGAGGAATCGGGGCGGGGTGTCCTCCCCGCTCCCCCTCCCGGCCTGGGCAAAGTCAGTTTTCTTTCATTTTGACGGACTGTACCACCGGCCACAGGGGAGGATCAACTTCTTGGTAATTAAGTGTGTTTGGGGAGAAAACTCCCCCAGACAGACCGTAGCGGGGACGCCGGCTCCCCAGCCCCCACCCGGGCCGTTCCAAGCCCCCACTCGCCCCAGCCTCGACGCCCCCGCGCTGTTCTCCAACCCAGCGGGGCCTGGTGGCCAAAGATAAGGCCTCTTATCGCTCTTGGCGATCGCCATCGGGCAGACCGGCCCAGCGCTTATCGGAGCTCACATCGACTCGGGCGGGAGGAAAGCCCGGCGCGCTGGGGGCGCTGGGGGTCCCGAGCTGCCCCGGCCCCGCGCTCCCCGCGGCGGCCCGGCCTATCGCCTCCGCCATCTGGCCGGCCAAGGCCGCGCTCCCGCCTCGCCCTGCCCCCGCTCCCACGTTTGAAGTTAATAAGTGGAAGCGCCTATCGCAGCCACCATCGGTTGCGCGCCTTATCAGCGCGGCACATCTATCTCCGCACGGAACAAAAGGAGCACAGAGGCGCGGGCAGCTGCGCCAGGGCTTTGATGGGGGCGCGGGTGGGGGTGGGCGGCCCGAGGCGCTCGGCCCCCGCCCCTCCGCACTCGTGGCCCGGCCGCAGGTGAGCCCAGGTCAGGGGGCACGCACGGGCGCTGGCGGAGGGCGGGCGGGGGCCGCCGCTTGGTGACAATCAGCCTCTGCATCCTAACGTGCTGAGATCTGCCAGGGGGTGGAGGCGCCCCGGGCCGCGAGCGGCCCCGCCTCCCTCGTTCGGGCCCTTCCCCTGCCCGGTCCCTGGCCGCGCAACCGGGATGCGCCGCGAGGGCGCACGGTGCACCCGCCGCGGTCCCAGTTCCCAAAGTGCGCGCGCTCTGCCCGCCCTGATGGGCTGAGCTCCGTGCTTTGGCTGGCGCTGGCGGCCTTATCGGCTCTAGTGATCGGTTCCCAACCTGCGATCTCCCTGCCCGAGCTATCTGCATTTCTCATCACAGCGAAACACACACACACACAGACACACACACACACACACACACACGCCCCAGAACCCAACAGAGGCGCTCAGGGGAGGAAGGAAAAAGAAACCAGAGAACGAGCGCAGATCGGGACCTGTGGGTGGTTTTTAATACTTGAGTTGACATGATAGAAGGCGACTTTCGGAAAACAGGTCCCGTTTGCTCGTGGGAGTTGGGTTACGGGAACCCGGTTCATGCCTGTGATCCCCGTTCCGCACAAGGGGTCCTGGTGGCAGCGGGCGTGTGGACAAAGGAGGCAGTGTCCGGGCGCCTGCGGCTGGGCAGCGGGCAGGTTTCTGTCGTGGCCTCCCGGCAGGGCTCAAACAACCTGCCGGTCAGGCTCCGAGGAGGCGCCACGGGGAGGAAGACCTGCGCCTGGGCCCTACCGTGGAGGCGCAAAGTTATTATTGGCGTAGGGTGGGGAGGGGCGCTTCCTGTGCGCTCGCTCTCTCCTGGTACAACCCAGAGGCCCAGACCAGACAGTGGTCCCGAGAGCGCTGGGGCACCGGCAATGTGGCGGCGGGGCAGCAGCCGCTGACCCCGCAGAGAGCCGGACCAGCGAGAAACTTGGTCGTGTGCAGGGGAGACCCCAGCCCGGGGCTGCGTCCTGGGAGGCGCTTCTCTGAATCGGAGCAGCCCCCTAGGATGCTGAGGGCACCATTTGTGGCCCATTTCGCCTTGGCTGGGACACTTGCAGGGTCCAGGAGGTGTCGCCAGGCAAGCAGGGCTTGGGTTGAGGAGTCCAGCGCTAGGGCACGGGGGCAGGGGAGGAGGAAGCTGGGGGGCTGGAGCCAAGTGCCTAGGCTGCGGCAGCTGCGCGCTGCCCCTCCCCTGTCCTGTGGCTCTCTAGCGGCACCGGTGGGGGTGGGTGCGGGCGGGTCCCTGCCACTTGACCAGGCATCTCCACGCGGCCCCGGGTGTCGCCTCTCCCTCCCAGGTCTCTCTCTGCTTCTACATAGAAAGCCTGGGAGAGTCAACCGCGCCAGATAAGATCACAATTTCAGCCCGTCCCGACAGAACGATCTTATCAGGACGGGACTTGCAGAATGGAATATTTTAAACTTTATCTGAGCCCAGATCGGGGCCGCCCTATCACCGCACCATCTCACAGATGCGGGGGAGGGGAAGGCCGCGAGGGGCCGGGCGCCGCCCGGGCCGCGCCCCCAACCACCCTCCTCCCAGCCTCTGAGCGGCCCCCTCCTGGGCTGGACCCCCGGTGCCCAAGCCGAGACGCGGGGGCCCAGGCCGCCGGCAGAGATTAGATTACTGCGCGCTTGGCACAGCGCGGGGGGCGCGGCGCGGGGTGAAGGTCGCCGGCGCCCGGGGCAGAGCGGAGACGGGGGGGCGCGCGGGGGAGGCGCTGGCGGCGGGGCCCCGGCGGGGGTCGGGCGCGCGGCGGGGACGGCGGGCAAAGTTTGACTCACGCTTGATCTGCCGGGGGTTGCTCTGTTTCCTCCTGGACATGTCTCCGGCGCCGCGCGCCCTCCCGGCGGCCGCCTCTAGCCCCGGGCGGGCGGCGGCGGGCGGCGGGGGCGCGGCGGGACCGCGGGGCGGCTCATGCCCCCGGCCCCCGGTCTCCGCGGCCGCCCCAGCCCGCGCGCCCGGCCCGGGAGCCGCTGGCGCCGCCGCGGAGGCCCGAGGCTACGGCCCTGCGCTGCGGGCGCGCGGACTGCCCCGGGGGCGGGTGCCGGCTCCTCTGCTCCCGCGCACTCGCCGCCGCTGCCGCTTGGCTTTTCTCAATGGAACCCGCGGGCGGCGAGCGGCGGAGCAGGCGGCCACCTCTCGGGCGCTCCGGGCGGGCGGGAGGCGCGGGGCGGGGCGGGGCCTGAGCGACGTCGGCCGCCGCACCTCCCGCCCCGCCCCGTCCCCGGCGCCCCGGCCCCACTCCGGCTCCGCCCCCAGCGCCGCGGCCACGCCCCCGCCCTCCCGGCTCTTCCCCGGCGCTCGCTCCGCCTCCAGGCCCACTGCCCCGCCCCTGCCC
Organism: Aotus nancymaae; assembly: GCF_030222135.1. Classification (NCBI taxonomy): domain Eukaryota; kingdom Metazoa; phylum Chordata; class Mammalia; order Primates; family Aotidae; genus Aotus; species Aotus nancymaae. Next base: position 1,663,281 of record NW_026988510.1, read on the forward strand.
GCCCAGCCTTTCACGGCGCTGGCTCCGCCTCCAGCGCCGCGGCCCCGCCCCTATCCGGCTGGGCCTTCAAGGCACTGGCCCCGCCCCACCTCGAGGACCCGCCCCTTCCTGGTTCCGCCCCGCCCCCGCCCCGGGAGACCTCTAGCCTCCCCAACTCCTGCTTTGCCCGGGGGCCATGTCCCCAGTCCTAGCTGGGGACTCTGAGACCTATTCGGTTCTGCTGTACCGCGGCACCTCATCCAGCCGGGCTCCAGGCGTCTCTGGCCCACCTCTTGCGCCAGCTCCGTCCCCAAACCTGACCCGACCTGGTTGGGCCCTGGGACGCTGAGGCTCCGCCCCCGCCCTGTAACTCCGCCCCCAGCCCTTGGTCCCGCCCCGGACCCCTGGGCTCCGCAGCCCGCTCCACGTGCGCGGTGGGGGCGGTGACGACCGGGTCGGGAAGGCCGAGGTCTTGACGCCCACGTTTGTCTTGGGACAGACTTGGGGCGTGGAGCAGATTCGGGCCTAGGAGGGGGCTTCCGTCCCAGACTGCGGTGAAAGCAGCACGGGGTCTGCGACCCCGGACAGGGACGGTCCCAGCCTTCAGGACTCGGGTCTTCCCCTGTGATCTCAGACCAGGATGGAAATCGAGGAGGGCGCGGGAGGCGGCAGCCCTGGGCTTCGCACCTTGGGGCCTCTTTCCTCACCGAACCTCTCCAGGGTGACCCACAGGAGACCCACGAAGGAGGGGTGCCACAGCGCCCGGGTCACAGCACCCTCTTGGAGCAGTCAGAGGTCAGCGAGGTTTCTGGGCGGGATGCTGTTAGCCCAGGCCTGGAAGTGGGGTACTGAGGCTGTTGCTCGTTGGGGTGTGTTCATGGCATCCGAGAGCCCCACCTCCACTTTCCAGTGAGGAAACGCCTCAGGGGCTTGCTCAAGGTCACTCACTGAGGGGTTGTCCCCACTCCCTAATGAGTTGTATCATTTCCTTTTAATGTTCTCAGCCTGCACTTGCTACCTGCTCCCCATCCCCCATAAGCATAAGAAACGGGAATGAGTGGGCCCAGGGGCTTTCAGGAAGGACCCCTCTCACCTGACGACGATGTCATTGCTTAGTGAGACTGGTGAAACACGCGCCAGCCTGCTGGGAGCTCCTGAGACCCCATCTCATGCCAACTTCTGTGACCTATGCCCCAGCTCCAAGGAAGAGGAGAAGTGGGGGCTTACCCCCAGAGCCCGGGCTCTCTCCCCAGCATAGGAGAGTGGCAGGTGGGCAGGGAGAGGCAAGCGTACATCCCTGGATACGTGTCCCCCCGCCGTGCCTGCTGCCATGGACAGACAGGAACACTGAGGCCAGAAGGCCGAGAGAGCTGCCCCGGGTCACACGGCTCCTCCAGCTCTCCCTGCTCGCTGCCCGGAGTCCAGTGGGTGCGGCCTTCCCACGGCTGCCCTCTGGAGGGGGTGGGGCCCATGTCTGATTGGTTCATTAAACCCAGGACCCGACCCCCCCAGTGTTTGTCGACTGGATAGAGCCCCCACCTGTCTGGGTTTCCTACTGGGCCTTGCCTTCTTCCCTAAAGGAGGCCACTTTAGAGGATGGGGTCCTGGGAGTTGGAGTTACTGGAGGAGGTGGCCATGGGCTGGCACTGGGCTGGGTTTGAGGCTCCACACACAGCAAGTGGCACCCAGGCCGGCGCTGCTGGAACGGCTGGAGATCTGTGTTGAGGTGGGTTCTGAGGGTCAGTGGAGTCAGCCATGATCATCCCTGACCGATACCTGTCTAGGCTGCAGGAGGAGACAAGGGGGAACATTTTGGCTGCTTTTTTGCCCGATCTGATTTATTTCTATGATCCCATATATAGAAGAAAACATGGAGCCATAGAGAAGGAGGGACACGCCCAGGGCGGCCAGCGACCGAGGCGGGCGGCAGGTCCAGACCACAGCCTGCTGCCCCGCCTCCGTCCCTTGCAGGGCCCCGTGCAAAATGAAAATACGGACCCCCCTCGATCAAAACCCAAAACCGCCAGGCCATCAAGGGCAGGATGTTGAGCCCAGCATGGTGCCCTTCCCAGCTCAGGCCCTGTGCCCCTGCACCGGTCACAGGTCCCCTAACCCTTCCGCTGGCCCAAGCCAGGGCTGTTTTTGGGGCAGATTCCTTCTACACTGTGTCCCGCTACCTGCCCCAGGGTTCGGCACTGTTACAGATGAGAAAACTGCAGCCGGGAAGGGGGCTGCTGACGCTGAGTGGTAAAGCCACAGGACCTCGCACTCACCGCTAAACCCTCAGGAAGGTCACCACAATAACCGCACACGGAGGCAGGGAAAGCACGCTGTCTAGAGGATGGCCTGGGGGGACTGTGGAGCAGGTGCAGCTGCCTCTGCCTGGGGAAATTAGGAGGTGACATCCAAGTGGGGCTTTGCGGGACCCCCTGATCAGGTGGGAGAGCAGCAGTGTGTGGGGTTGCTGAGGCTGTCTGGGCGGAGCCCACCTGGTACCTCCGTCCCCCACCTGCTGTCCATCGTGACCCCGCTTCCACCGGCCCCTGCGTGTTCTCGAGATGTGCGGAGATTCACATCCAGTCACCGGGGGGGAAACTGGAATTGCGCTCAGCCCACATCAGGTTCTCCCCTGCTGGCTTCCGGGGAGAGCAGGCCCTGGAGCACACAGGAAGTGCTGTCTGGCAGTGGCTCAGAGACTGCCTTCTTCTGAAAATGACCTCAGCCAGAAGACATTTTTGGGGTTCGAGCAGTGGGACTATGCAGGGTGGGCTGGGTCCGTGCACATAGAAGTCCAGTCTTCTACTGGGGATGGGGGTGTGTGAGGGGGCAAATGCCTTCCTATGCCTCAGCCCTGCCCCTGATGCTGGGTCTGTTTTAGGGGAGGTCCTCCTGTGAGTTGGTGAGCCCTGTACATTTGGGGTTAAGGGAGGAGGCACTCTGAGATGGCCTAAGGGCTCCCCAGCTCCCCAGCTTCCGCTCCTCTTTCCCAGGGCCTGTCAGCATCAGCATCACAGCACTGACTTCACGCTTCCAAGCTGAAGTGCGCCAGGGCCACGTCGCATTTGCACAACTAGCTGGGGTGAGGGCTCGGGCTATCCCCAAATTATAGATGCAGAAACCAAGGCTTGCAGTGGGCCAGTTGCTTTTCAGGGGTCCTGTGGCTTGGAAGTGCTGGTGCTGGGAGGGGGCCCGGATGTCTCACTCCAGAGCCTGAGTTCTTCAGCCTGACGCTGGGAAATCTGGGTTGGAGTCATGGCCCTGCCATTTTGGGGGCAGCCCCAGGCCATTCCTTTGTTTTCTCCTCTGTGAGAAGGGTGAGATGAGGGCCCTGTGGTCCTGGGCTTGAGTCCCGGCCTGACCCGTGGGCTGACGACGTTGGCCTGGCTCCTCTGGCGGGCCTGTGTCGAGCTATCCTGGCCCAGGAGGGCCGCCAGGGGCTGGCTGGCAGCTGTGCGTGGGCGAGGGGCTAATTGTGGCTCCACCCATGTGCCAGGCCCCCCATTGGCTGTTGGGCTGTGACTCAAGGAGCCACAGAATGTTCTAGAAACTTAAGCTAGGCCTTGAAGGATGAGGGCAAAGAGGATGCTCAAAAAAGAGTGATGGGAGAGAGAAGGGCATTCTTGGTGGAGAGGGTGCAGGGGCAGAAGCTGGAGGCCGGGGAGGGTGCACCCGGGGTTGCAGCGGCTGACGGCTGCACCTGGAGGTGAGGCCACGTGGGGCCCCAGAACAGGCTGCACCTAACTCCTCGGACTGCTCCCAGCATTCCCCACGGCCGGCCTGTGACCAGCATCTGTGACTTCACTTCCTTATGGCTCTGAGAGGCACCCCCACCCTGCTCCAAACCTTCGTCAGCCTCATCTTGCCTGCTCTCCCCTACCCTGCCTGGTCTCTGACGGAAGGCTGAAGCCAGCGAGGCCTCCTGAGGGCCACGTGTGATAACCTCAGGCTCTGCCCTTCCTTCATCCTGAAGCCTTCCCTGTACGTGGGTCCAGGGACTCCCCTAGGCACAGGCTGTGGGGCTGCCAGATGCACCCTTCCCTCCGTTGCCTGGCCTGGCTGCCCACCCCTCCCGAGGGAGTCCCCCGACCGCCCCAGCGTGCAGGGCAGGCCCAGCTGCCTCTTCTTCCAGGATCGGTGCTGCCCTCCTCCAGCAGCAGCCGCAGGAGACGCTGCACAGGGCCCTTCCCAGCCAAGCTGCACACTCTGCTCACAGCAGCTCTCTGCAGAAGGAGCTGTCAGAATTCCCACTTGCCAGGTTCAGAGAGGTGAAGTCACTTGCCTGAAGCAGCACAGCAGGGAAGCGCAGGGCAGGAGTCTCCCGGGGACACGCATGCTCTAAAATGCACTGGGGTGGCCGACGTAGGGGAAGGGGGGGCCCAGGACCTGTCTTGTGGCCCCCGCCTGGACTGGGCCTCACTCCCCCAACTGCCAGTCATTGCCAGGCCTTGGTGCCACCGGGCAGCCATGCCAGGGGCCTATTCTGACGTTTGTCAAGGCTGGCTGTGTGAAGGGTTTAATTAACTTCCTGTTTCAACGGGGGGATAATGAGTTTTAAATACCACGTGATTCCATAAGGAGGTCAGTCAGCAGCAAAGATGTCAAAATAAATTCAGTTAGGAATTGGGAGGCTGCCCTCGGTGGGGGGCAGTCCCTCCAGCTTTGGGATGCTGCCTGGGCCACCCCGGGCGGGAGCTGCTGCTGCGGCCCCATCGTCACTGGAGCTGGCTCTGGCTTTGGAGACGGGGATCGGGCAGTCCCATCCTCAGCTGGGGACTGACGTGCGCCACCCTCTTTCCGGTTCCCAACAGGGGCATCGGTGGCGTTTGTCCTGTGCCACATGCCCTGCCCCCTGAGGTACGGGCATGCTTCACCGGAGGAATTCCTCCAGGGCCTCAGCCACGCCTGGCCTGATCTAAATGGCAGGGCCCTGGGCCTGAGCCTGATGCTGAAATGTGGTGAGACTTTTGAGGGGGCTTCTGGAGGGGTGAGTGCGCTGCATCTGGGTGGAATATAATCTGTGGCCAGAGAGCAACTGTGATGGTTTTAACACGTGGCCCCAGAATCTGGGTCACACCTCCGTGCGGGTGGGGAGACCCAGGCCCCTTCTTGGATTTTGGCTCCGAGACTGCGTGGTCTGCAGGCTGTGCAGGAAGCCACGTCACTGCAACTCCCAGCCCAGCCCTCCCCAGGCCGGCAGGGTCTGTCTCGTCTCTCGGGACCCTCGATGTGGGAACTCAATCACCACGTTGGGCGGAAGCTCTCTCGGAGACGCCGGCCCCCAGGAATGCCCAGCCCTGCCCAAATTGGAGATTTGTGGGCAAAAGACAGGATGGCTGTTCTGAGCCACTGAGTGCTGGGGTGGCTTTTCATGCAGCCAGAATTGACTGAGACAGAAGGGTGGGAGAAGGAGTCAGAGAGGGACAGGGCCCCATCCGCGCCAGCCCTGGCGGGAGGAAGCACCGTGTGACCTTCACTCTGCCAGCCTCGCCACAGGGGTCCAGGTCAGTGTGAAAGGCGCCAGCTGTGGTGTGTGCTTCTCCTCACAGTGACAGTGCCCATGCCCACCACAAGGCCAGCAGTTCACACATACTGTCTCACTCCTTCTCTCCACAGTCCCAGGAGGTCTTAAGGAGCCCATTTTACAGACAGGGGAAACTGAGGCTGGGGTGTGAAATCCAGCTGGTGCAGGGAACCGCAGCTCCTCACCGGAGCCCTGACAGGGAGCTGCTGGGAGCCAGGGCTGGAAAGGCTCTCGGTGGCCACGTCGCCCGTTTAATGGCTGGAAGAACTGAGCTGCGGGGGCCTGTGACCAGCCGGAGGCCTCGGCCCCTAGTTCAGGGCTTGGCTGCTCCTGGGCACCTCCTCGTGCTGGCAGAATACATCTGTACCCTCCTTGGGCTCGGAAGCAGCCCTGGGGTTCTCCTGGGCAGTGCGGGCCCAGGCGTGTGTGTTCACCCCCTGCCGAGCCCCAGGGCCTTGGGGAGGGCCAGCTCTGCCTCCTCTCCTCAAGGCCATGCTGGCTCGTCAGTGAGACAGACACGCACTGGGGAAAGGGGCCGCGGCTTTGGGGCCCAGGACTGGAAAGACAGACACCCCTGGGCCTCAGTGTGGCTGTCCCAGCGCTGTGATCCGCCCAGGACTGTGGACTGCTGCCCGCTGCTTCCTGGCTGGAAGCTGAGGTGACCTGCTTGCTGCCTATGCACTGGGAGGGGGAGACACAGGCTGGAGACTCCAATTTCAGCTGCATCTCTGTGTCCCATATGTGGCACGGGACAGAGGACATGGAAGGACTGAGCTGCCCACAGGACAGAGGACACGGCAGGGCTGAGCTCCCCACGGGACAGAGGACATGCTACCCACGGGACAGAGGATACGCAGGACTGAGCTCCCCACAGGACAGAGGACACTGCAGGACTGAGCTCCCCACGGGACAGAGGACATGGCAGGGCTGATCTCCCCACGGGACAGAGGACACGGCAGGGCTGAGCTCCCCATGGGACAGAGGACACGGCAGGACTGAGCTCCCCACGGGACAGAGGACACGGCAGGACTGAGCTGCCCACGGGACAGAGGACACGGCAGGGCTGAGCTGCCCACGGGACAGAGGACACGGCAGGGCTGAGCTGCCCACGGGACAGAGGACACGGCAGGGCTGAGCTGCCCACGGGACAGAGGACCCGGCAGGGCTGAGCTGCCCACGGGACAGAGGACACGGCAGGGCTGAGCTGCCCACGGGACAGAGGACCCGGCAGGGCTGAGCTCCCCACGGGACAGAGGACCCGGCAGGGCTGAGCTCTCCACGGGACAGAGGACACGGCAGGACTGAGCTGCCCACGGGACAGAGGACACGGCAGGGCTGAGCTGCCCATGGGACAGAGGACACGGCAGGACTGAGCTGCCCATGGGACAGAGGACACGGCAGGACTGAGCTCCCCACAGGACAGAGGACACGCTGCCCATGGGACAAAGGATACACAGGACTGAGCTGCCCATGGGACAGAGGACACACAGGTCTGAGCTGCCCATGGGCTCCAGGGCCTACAAGTCCCATCACCTCATGGGGTGCTTCAGGGAACCCTGGCATCAGCTGCCACTGAGTCACCAGGACACAGCTGCTTTCCCAGGCCGGTCCTCTCCATCCCCATCTCCCCACTGCCCCATCCACACATTTTCCCAGGAAACCAGGTGCTCCAAGGTGTAGGAGAGCCTGCTTTAAATAATGAGTTTCCCAGTAAGCCGTTCCTGTGTCTGTTCCCTGAGGAGGGTGCACCGCCACCCCGTGGAACCCTGCCCTGCTCACCTCCTCTCTGTGGCAGGGTGCGGGGGATGGAGCTGGGCCTGCCACTCACCACTGGGACCCCTGCATCCTCCACTTCCTCGCCCCACAGGCTGAGACCCAGGGGTTCCTGGCACGTGCTCCCCTGCCTGCGTCTCCTCCATAGCTGCCCACCCGCTCTGTCTCCTTGGCCTGGCCCAGGGCACCCCCTTCTCTCCTGATCCCACTTACCCAGCAGCTTCGGGGGCAGGCCTCGGGATCTAGCAGTGGCTGCCTTTGTGGGAGCTCTGCACACGCGTGTGGAGAGCTCCCGCCCACCCCTGCTGCTCCACGCAGCTCATCGTGGGTGCTGGCCACAGAGGGTCTCTGGAACCTTGGGACAAACTGGGCCTCAGAATCCTGGGTGGGAGAGACAGGGTCCCTGGGTCAGGAGGGTTGGTGTGGACAGTGACCTGACTGTCCCCAGGTTGGGAAGGCTGGTGTGGATGGTGACCCTGACTGTGCCTGGGGCTGGGCCTCAGTGTCCACTCTCTCTGCAGGGGTCCCCTTGGGGCCTGCACAGCTCATGCTGTGTTCCTCTGCTCCCAGCTCAAACACCTGTCCTTCAGGGAAGCCTGCAGGGCCCCCCACAGCACTCCCTCTGTGGCTGTGTGAGTGGACCGGCAGGGGCCTGAGTGCACCTGGGGCTGAGCAGGCGTGTACGCATGTGGGCATAGGTGAGGCTGTGCTGTGTGTCCATGTGCGGTCCGGGGCTCCCTGCCTGTCTGTCCCCTTTAGTGTGTGGAGGTCCCGGGTGTGCATATGGGTGATTTGCAGGTTGGGTGGGTGTGGGGCCGGTGGGCGGGTGCGGGGCCGGCGGGCGGGCGTGGGGCCAGCAGGTGGCAGGTGGCAGGGGGGCGTGGGGCCGGCGGGCGGGCGGGCGTGGGGCCGGCAGGGGGGCCGTGGGGCTGGTGGGCGGGCGGGCGTGGGGCCGGCAGATGGGGCCAGCACGGGGGCGTGGGGCCAGCGGGCGGGCGTGGGGCCGGCAGGTGCAGTGCCTCTGGAGGCCACGGGCAGCTACCCTGCCCAGGTGGAGGCCGGGTCCCCTGGTGGGCGAATGCTGCCACCTGATGGCCAGGCGGGGGGTGTCCACGTTGTGGGTCTCTGGCCACAGGGTGGTCTCAGGCCTCACGGGAGGAGGGGTACGTGGACAGGGATAGCTCCCTCCTGACAGTCCCCTAGCAGGGCCTCAGATGGCTGGGAGCAGCAGCCCTCCAACATCAGCCCCTGAGGCTGGTGGGAGCAAGTGCCCAGCCTGTCCCAGAGCCACTGACCTTAGTAGGGTGCTCTGGATGCTGCCGGCTGGGGCTCTGCCTGAGACACGCTGTGTTGAACAGGAGCGAGTGTCCCGGACCAAGGACCTGGTGGGACCTTGAGGTTCCCACCCATGAAGTACATGGGGCCCTTTCACACACCAAAGCCAGACAGGTTGCCCTGTAACCCACTGCGGCCCGAACACCAACTCAGAGCCCAGCGCGCAAGGCCCTTCCCACGCCCTTCCCTCCAACCCCCATCTACGCCTCCTCATTAGAGACGGAGCCCCCTGCTCACCCACGAGGCGCAGTCCTTGTGCCAATCGGCACCTGTTCGGAAGGCCCTGCCTGAGGGCTGCGTCCACTGGCTTCCCAGGGCCAGGATCCTTGTACAGTGGGTGGGCAATGTGAGCAAAGCGGTGGGCAGACGGCCACATCCCCCTCACCAGCCCCTCCTGAAGGCAGGCCTGGCCAGGGCTGCCTTGTGGCATCTGCCACCATCAGGGCCAGGAAGACCCAAAAACCAGGGTCCCAGCAGAGAGCCGCGGGGCAGAGGATGGCTGGCATGAGGGGAGGGGTTGGAAGAAGGGAAGGGGCCGTGTGTGGGCCTGGGAACAGTGTTCCCGGCAAAGGGAACTGTGTCGGGGCCTGGCAGGGGGGGAGGCTGTGGGGTTGCAGGGGCCACAGTCACAGGCCACGGGTGAATTTGTCATCTGTCCAAGGAAGAGGGGCACCGTGTGCTTGGACAGAAGTGATGAGACCTCATTTAGGAGCTCCGCTTCCCAAGGAAGAGGGGAGGAAAGCGAAGCTGAGGCTGGTGAGGCCAGGTGCCTGGTGAGGCTGGGAGACTGGTGAGGCTGGGAGACTGGTGAGGCAGGGAGGCTGGTGAGGCCGGGAGGCTGGTGAGGCCAGGTGCCTGGTGAGGCTGGGAGGCTGGTGAGGCAGGGAGGCTGGTGAGGCCAGGTGCCTGGTGAGGCTGGGGGGCTGGTGAGGCAGGGTGCCTGGCGAGGCTGGGAGGCTGGTGAGACAGGGAGGCTGGTGAGGCCAGGTGCCTGGTGAGGCTGGGAGGCTGGTGAGGCAGAGAGGCTGGTGAGGCCAGGTGCCTGGTGAGGCTGGGAGGCTGGTGAAGCAGGGAGGCTGGTGAAGCAGGGAGGTTGGTGAGGCAGGGAGGCTGGTGAGGCTGGGAGGTTGGTGAGGCCAGGTGCCTGGTGAGGCTGGGAGGCTGGTGAGGCCAGGTGCCTGGTGAGGCTGGGAGGCTGGTGAGGCTGGGAGGCTGGCCTCCTCTGAGCAGCTCCCTCATCTGCCCAGTTGAGGGTCTACTCTGGCCCACCCTCACTGGAGAGAGTCACTTGTCCCCGGGACACTGGGGTCTTTGAGGGGCTCTTTAGGACACAGGAGGCCCCCGGTGCCTGAGACTGGGTGGGGAGAGTCTCCTGGTTCCACCCCTCCTGCTGCCTCTTCCCTTCCCTGGGTCGTCCTCAGTGGAGCTGCTCTGCTCCCTGAGGACCTCACCCCAGAACCAAGAAGCTTTGGAAACAGAGGGGGAGACTGAGGCAGCACTGCGGATGGTCCAGGGGATCTTCACGTGTTAACAAGCACGAAGGTGTCGCTGCCCTGCTGGGAATGGTTGTAAGATCCCATCCGGGTCCTGCCAGGGTCTGGAGCTCCCCATGCCCCCAGCTCTGCAGCTGGAGTGACGGTGTCTGACATCCACCCTGAGACACTGGCTTCGACGTCAGGCACTGCCCTCCCCACACCGAGCCCCTTTGCAGATGCCCTCGCGGTGTGAGTTCCACCAGCAACAAGTGGAAGGCAGGGGAGGCCCAGCGCCCACCTGGGGGAGGGGTGAAAGCTGAGGAAGCCCAGAGGATGCTGTGATGGTCAGTGGTGGGCATGAGAACATTCCAGAAGACAGTCTCAGGAGAAGGTTGGAAGTGCACAGGAGGGAGCAGGCTGAGGCAGGGGCACGTGGACACCTGCACGGACCAGAGCGTGGGGGAGGAGGGGACAAGTCTGTGTCTCTGTGTAGGTGAGGGGTCCTGGCTCCCCAGCCTGGGAGGGCCACGTCTCGGTGCGTGAAGGCTGGAAACTCACACCAGACGGGTGCCTGGGGGGAAGCCCGAGGGTGGCAGAGCCCAGGTCCCCACGCTCACCCTCCCTCAGCCCTGCCTCCTCTGTGGATAAGGCCAGCCGCATTGCTCCCTGGGCCCCTCAAGATGCTTCTGATGTGGGGGAGGGCCGCCAGGGCTCCTCAGCCTCCCCTCTGTTCCTCCTTAGGGGTGTGGGGGGGTCCTCAATGAGGATGGCAGGGGTGGGCTTGCCCCTTTCTGGAAAGCCTGGGCCACCCCCCACTGCTGAAGGGGTGTTCTTAGGACACGGCCATGGCTGCGTCACTGGCTCCTGCACTCGGCCCACGGTGGCCCGAGAGTGACAGCGGCACAGACACCCCAGGAGCCACGTTCTGAGGCTCAGGGAGGTGCAGGTGAGGTGGGGGCCGGCGGGAGGACAGACGTCACACAGCTGGGAGGTTTTCTGCGAAAATAGTGGGAATATATTTGAAAAGACAAGTCACTATGACGTTTACAGTACAACCTCAGGGCCCCTCCGTGCCTGCTTCACGACACGCCAGAGGCAGGAGGCGTGGTGAACGGCCCACAGCACCTTCCAGAGAGGCCATCTGGGCCCGATTTGGTCTCTTTCAAATATCAAAATAAAAACTTTTGACATACACATTGCACCCAAGATGAAAACTAAACAACAGAGCAAAACAAACCACGACCCTTCGAGATACTTATGGGGAGAAGGAAGCTCTCCTGCCCTTCTGCCACCTTCATAGACACGGCTGGCTCTGTGAGTGGACATCTGGGTCTGGGTCAGGTCCTCGCCCGAGGCCTCCCTGGCTGGGCAGCGCCTCTGCAACCCCAGCCCTGAGCATCCCTGTCTGGCCACCCAGACCTAGGGCTCACAGCCTGGCAGGGGAGGCAGGGAGAGAGTGCCGGCACGTGGGTGCCCGTGCCCTCCATGCAGCCGTGGTGGGGCCTCTCTGACCCCATCTGTCTCACCCGATCCCCTCATTAAAAAAAATCGAGGAAGCCTGTATTCACATTACAACACCAAAATAGCACCAGAAACTTCAGAGTAACATTGCAGATAGGCAGAGCCCAGAGCTCCGTACAGCAGGTGGGCTCCAGAAGGCGGCCATGGAGGCTGGGGGGGAACCGGGAGGACCCTTGGGAGCTGGCACGGGCGCTGCTTCTTCCCGGTTCCATATGGAAACCTGGTTCCCGGGGTCAAGGTGCGCTAGAGATGGGCTTTTCTCTGGCAGCACAAGCAGAGGCTAGCACGACCCTGCAGTCAGAGGGAGGAGGCCCGTTGTGCTCTTGGGGGCCAGGAGGCTCAGAAGCAGCTCTTCTAAGTGGTGAGCGCTGCCTCCCCCACGTGGCTTCTAAGGTTACTTTGGAACTCCAGCAACAGCAGCAAGACTAAGAGGGAACCTGCCATCATCCCACGGCTGCCTCAGCTTAACTCCCTGCTTCGTACGGGGAATGGGAGGCTGTGCAAATCTCCAGATATTGGCTTCTGTGGTGTTGGTGCCTTGCCAACAGGGCACAAGGCTGTGGGTGGGGGGATAAGGTGCTGTCTCTTCAAGTACTTGGTACCAAGAAAGCAGCTGTGTGGTCTCAAAGGGGCTGCAGTGGCCCCATCTTTCACCTGCAGCCTTCCAGCAAGAAAGGGCCACCCTGGGCCCTGTTCAAAGTGTCACAACCTCAGCTCTGACATCAAGGCACAAGAAGTCAAGTGGCCACAGAGTGAACCGTCTCAGAGAGCTGGAGCTGGCCGCCCCCAGCTCTGCTCCCAGGCTCTTGCTCCTATAAATTACTCAGAAGCATCTTTCTTTAAGGGGATTTTGAATCCAGTTAGTCTCTGCCCGAAGAGCTGGCTAAGGAGGTCACTCTGGGCCTCGGCGGTCCGGCGGGTGTGCGGCTCTGCAGGTTCAGCACCGTGGACAGCTCTGCCTCTCTTGGGGGGCCTGAGCAGGGGTCGCCCCTGGGGGAAGGCCTTGCCTGGTCTGTCCTTCCTGTGCACGTGGGCCGGCTCTGCCTTCTGCTGCTCTGATGGTGGTGGCCTGGGTTTGTTCTGGCTGTTGAGTTTGGGCTTGGCCGGGAGCACACGGCTGGGAGTTGCCTGCTTCCGAGGGGTCCGGGGGGGCCTGTCAGGGGCCGAGGGGGCTCTCCCGAAGCTCCCCACATTCTCAGTCCTGGCTGCCCCCGGGGCCTGGCCCTTTTTCCTCTTCATGCTGCTTTCTCCCTTCTCCTTGGGACCCGGGCTCCCGTGGGGCCCCTGCTCACCGGCTTCCCTTGGCCCCTTGGTGCAGCTCTTGGCCTGGGCTCGAGGCAGGAGCCTGTCTGGTGCAGGGCTCTGGCTGGGGAAGCTAGGCTTGGCTGGGGTAGTGGCTGTCTCACTCTGGAGCTGCCCACTGGCTGGCTGGGGCTGGCTGCCACCGCCTGTCTTGGTGCCAGGGCGAGGGCTTCCACTGCCCTGGGGGCTGGGGCTTGTTTTGGCTTTAGGGGTGTCTGGCTTCATCCCGTTCTCTGTGCCACGGGCCAGCTCCCCGGGTGCCAGGCTCCCCACCGCCTTCCTTGGATGCACTGGGAACTTGGGTGCTTTGCTGGGGGTGGATGCTGCCGACCTGTCCATTGATGAGGTCTGGCAGCCCCCAGGCTTGGTGGCACTGCCCTTGTGGAAGGGGCCTCCAGGCCCCCCCTCAGACGCCACGTGGCTTAAGGACACCTGCTTCTGTTTTGGAAGCAGGGCAGGATCTTGCTGGAAATGGTCAGGGGCACCTCTGCCTCGGGCAGCTGGGGCCCTGCGTTTCCCTGAGAACAGGAGGGGAGCCCTCTTTCCCTCTGCATCTTGGTCTCTGGTTCCCGGCCGCGGCACAGATGCCCCCAGTGGAAGAGCTTGCTGGAGAAGAGTCTCGGGGCTGCCTGCGGAAGCCTCATTCTCTGGCCTCTCTAGGGCTCTGTCCGGCTCGCAGTCCCCTCTGCCCTCAGCCAAGGCAGCTGGGTAGGGAGACAGAGATGGCGGGGGACACTCCTGGTGGTCAGATGGCCGATCGCAACCCCTGATTGGGAGGGTCCCAGGGTCTGCAGGCCTCTCTAGGGTCTCGGGCCATCCCTTGGTGGTGCTGGTAGCCACCTCCCGGCAGAGCTGGAGCAGCGCTGGGAGGGACCCCTCGCTCAGGGTGGGGCTGTCCTCCTCGGGCCCGGGGGCACTGCTGGGCATAGCCACCTTGCGCCGTTTGCTGGGCAGTGTGCCCTCGAGGGCCCGGGACTTTTGCCCTGGCACTCCCGGCCTCCGCACACCGCGGAACGTGAAGGGCTGCCGCCCCCTCCGGGGGTGCTTGTCCATGTGGCGGTCAAACTGCTCCTTCTTGGCAAACGTGTAGTTGCAGGAGCTGCAGGCGAAGGACTTCTTGATGATGTGCATGACCGTGGCGCACAGCTCGCAGGCGTAGAGTGGCGTGTGCTGCAGCTCCAGGGGCTCCCGCAGCCCGTGCGCCCCGCCCAGGTGCACCAGCAGCTCCCCGTGCTCAGAGTAGACCCGGGGGCACCGGGGGCACAGGTAGACGCGCTGTGGGCTGTGCACCGCCAGGTGGCGCTGCAGCTTGAAGGGTTTGGGGAAGCGCTTCCCGCAGTGGTGGCAGTCGCGGGAGGGGTCCTTGCAGGCCTCGTGCACAGGGACGGCTTGCAGGAGGGGCTCCCCGCTGGTCCAGGAGTCTGGGTACGGGGTGGGGGTGGTCTTGGTGGGATCCGGGAGCGGGGCCGAGCCGCAGGCCGGAGCAAGCTTCTCACAGGCTGCAGGGCTGCCCGGGTTGGCCGGAGCGTTGGCAGAGACGCCGTCTGGTGTCACGGCACTGTCTGGGTGGCTGGGGGTGCTGCGCCAGCCGGGTTTCGCCCTCTCGCTCCTGCTCTCTTTCCCGGCCTCTCCCTCCGGCCCCGAGGAGTCTCCCGGGCTCCCGCCTGCCTTGCCGACAGAGTGCTTGTCCCTGTGGGGTTTGGGTGTGCGTTCCACGATGCCACTCAGGAGCTGGGCAATGGCGCTGCCGCCCTGCAGGCCTCCGGGCAGGTCCCCCAGAGACCTCCGCGCCTGCCCCTTGCGGGCAAACCGGGCGGCATGTTCCCGCAGGTGCTCGTTGTACATCCAGATGTCGGCCACCTCCTTCAGGCACATGCCACAGGCCCAGGGCCCCGCCTTGCTCTGCGCGTGTCTCTCCCGCAGGTGCCCCCGCAGCAGTTCCCGCGAACCGAACCTGCGCTCCACGCACATGTAGCAGGTGGGTGGTGGTGCGGGCGTGTGGGCCAGCTTGTGCAGGTCCAGCTCGCCCAGGCCTCGAAAGCGCTGGAAGCACACCCGGCACTTGTAGGAGGCCCGCTTGCCCTTGGTCAGCCGCCCTCGGCCTTGGGCCCTCCCCGTCCCCGTGGCCGCCTCCGTCCTTCCGTTCTGTGGCCCCCGGGAGCTCGCCGTGGCCTCGAAGTCTAAGAAGCTCGTGTTTGGGAGACCTGCGGGGTCTTCAAAGGGTCCCAGAAAGCACAGGTCTCGCATCTCAAACTCGGTGCTCAGCGTCTCCAAGTCCGCAGCCCGGAGCGGCAGCAGGTGGGCATTCCCGGGCAGCCCGCCGTCATAGCGTTCTCTCTCCAGGCTGGGGGGCTCAGGGCTCACGTCTCCGAGAGAAGAGGAGGCGTCATTGGCAGGGGCCGGCAGCTCTAGGCCTCGCCAAGCCGCCGGGACCATGTGCAGCTTGGGAATGGCCTCGGGCCGATCGTCCTCGGGGCAACGGGAGGGCAGCTTCTCTGCACTGGCTTCCTTGCCAGGCTCCAGAGCCCACAGGCTGAGGCCGGGGACCCAGGGGTCGATGCCAGGCACCGTGCTGCTGAGGAACCCATCCAGGAGGAAGGACTCGGGCAGACCTGCGGGGTCCTCGTCCTCCCACGGATCCTCATGGCAGAGGCAGAGGGAGCCGGAGTCGCTGAGGTCCATGGGCAGGCCGGCTGGGCCGAGTGTGGGGCCGTCCTCCACGCTGGGCTGGGTGGGCAGCTGGGGCTCTGGCTTCTCACAGCGCTTCCCGTAGACGCGCGGGTTCCTCTTTCGGGTCAAGCGGCCGCCGGGAGGGAAGAGCTGGGAGAAGGAGACCTCGTCATCAAACAAGCTTGGAGGATCCTCAGCACTGGAGCTGGGGGCTTCAGGAGTGGGGCCCTCAGGCCCCCGGACTCCACCCTGGGTGTCTGGGTTCTCCGGGAGGCCCTGGAGGCAGCCGCTGGTGCTGCTGTCCACTGGAGAGCTGGAAGTCTCGGGAAAACCCAGGGGACCCAAGGGGCTCTCGAGCTCCTCCCAGACGCCTTCCTCGGACCTGCTGTGGGCCCTGCTGCTGTCCTCCGCCGGCGTGCTCCCAGACTCTTTGCAAACACCCAATGCCTTGGTCTCTCTCGGTCTTCGGAGCCCCCTCGCCAAGGCTCCCTTCTGCCCAACTGGCTGTTCCCCGAGAGCCACACCGTCCATCTTCCCTGGACGCAGCATCCGATCTCCAGGTAGCTTCTGGGCTCCAGTCTCCCCTGTGCACAGAGCCTCCAGGTCAGTCCCCGCAGCACCCTCCATCACCCTAGGCCCAGGCATGGTCCAGCGAGGCGGCTGCTCCTCGTCAGCCTCAGGCCGTCCTTCCACAGAGAGGCAGTGGCTAGGCGGGGCTGTGTAGCTGGCCGTTGCGGGGGATGGTCTGGAGCCGCACCCATCTGAAGTCACTTCAGGAGAGACTGGAGGAGTGCTGTCCTCCCGGAGCCTTCTCCCTCTCAGCTTTCCTGCTTTCTTACTCGACTTCCCCTCTGAGTGGCTGGCGGAGTCCACCGTGGGCTCTCCGCGCCGACTCCGGCCTTCTCTTTTCTCTGCCTGTTTGGGATGGAGCTCATCTTCCCCGGCCTGGTCTGGTCTTGGCTTGGAGGCTGGAGCCTTCACATCCACCCCGTGCTCAGCAGGGCTTGGGGGGTGCTGCTGCTGGCTGTGTGCGGAGCCAGGTGTCCCGAGAACCTCCTTCCAGCCCCGGGCGACGTGGCTGGAGCACCCCCGCGAGTGCTTTGGTCTCTCTTTCCCAGGTGCCTCGCGGCTCTTCTTCCTGGGGGGCTGGCACTTTTGGGTTGGGGGCCCCGGAGGCTGCTGAGCAGGCAGGGCCGCTGGGCTGGGCTGTGGGGGTGCTCCCGGGCGTGGCCGATGCTTCCTGGCCTTGTGCCGGCTCAAGCCCGGCCGGGAGCGGAAGGAAGCAGTGCAGACCTCACAGGTCACAGGCCCGAGCGCAGCCTGGCCGTTCTCTGCAGACACCGGCTTCTTTTTATAGCCACGAGGCCCCTGTTTGAGGTCTTGGGGACAGAGGGGATCCCCCTGGGAAGTCTGGTGGGAGGCATTTCTGTGGCTTTTCGGGGAGTCAGACTGGAAGTCACTTGCTGTGCTGCTTGGAGCTGTGGTTATGCCCAAGCAGAGCCCTGTGGAAGGGCAGGTGACGCTGGGCACCTTGGCAGCACCAGAGTGCCCAGCCTCAGGGGTCCCTGGGTGCTCTGGCCCCTTGCTGCTGGTCCCCGCCTCACCTTCCAGGCAGGTAGGGGTGTCCGACCCTGCACCCGGTGGCGTGGGCGGCTCAGTGGGCACAGCTGTGACAGCGTGGGCTTCCCTGTGGCCGAGGTGGGCAGTGTTGCTTGGAGAACATGAGTGGCCGCTGGGCATCCTGCCAGGACTGGTGTGGGATGGGGCTCCCCTGCTTTGGGGTTCCAGCCCTGGGGGTCCTCTGCCTGCCTGTGGCGCATCTTTGGTGACAGTGCTGGACAGGTCAGCAGCCCTCAGGGCCATGGTGGGGGAGACAGCCCCTGCCAGCGGAGGAGAGGTGGGTCGGCCAGGAGACTCCCACGGCTTCTCTTTTCTGGAATCCTCTGGAATTCTTAAAGTGCTGTCTTCGGGGCTGCCCCGGCCGTGAGTGTAGGCTACGGCACTGACTGAGCCAGGACACCGGGAGGAAGGGTCTTCCAGGAGGCTGTCCTCCCCCTGGAGGATGCAGTGAGCCAGGGCTCCCTTAGGATCACATGGGCTTGTGGTCAAAGGCGGGGGAGCCACCGGGGGATCCCCAGCCCCAGTATCTGTGTGGGCTGGGATAGCATCTACCTCTTCCAGAGGTGCCTGGGCAGGAGAATAGGCTGGCGGGTGCTGGGGGCTGGGAGGGTCCCTGCAGGATGGAGATGCTGGCAGCTGCCCCCTCAGCCCACCTTGGGCTCTGGTGGCACTGGAGGGAGAGGTGTGTGGGTCTTCATGGGGCAGGGGCCCGAGGCTGCAGGGCATAGGGGTGGCTGAAGAAGAGGGTGAGGGGGCGCAGGTGGCCAGGTCCCCCATGGAGGGTGCTGGACTATCCCCTGTGGCCAGCATCGGCTTGTTCAGTCCCAGGCTGGATGCCCTCTGTAGAGCCCAGCCCTCAGGTGCATTTTGGGTGTGGGCTGCTGTCAAGGCTAGTGCCAGGGACTCTGGGGATGGGAGGCTTGGGGGGTGCGGGGCCTCGTCCTGAAGGCTCACAGCTGCCCTAACTCCCTCGCATTTCTCTAGCAGGACTGCACCCGTGGCAGGCCCGTCCGGTGCCGTTTTGGGACTGGCATTGACGGAGGAGAGGTTACCCGCCCCCGCCGGGCTCCCTCCGTTCACTGGCTGAAGCTGGCTGGCTCTGCCTTGGACCTGGGTTTTCTCTGCTTGGCCAAGGAAGCCTCGATGTCCATCTGCCTCCAGCCCCAGCTGATGTCCGGCCACTGTAGGGAGAGTTGTCACCTCCACACCCTCCAGAGGGCCCAGGGCAGGGCCACAGGCCACCTTCCCTCCTTTCACAGTGCCCCCTTCCAGATCTGAGGGGTTCCCTCGAGGAGGGCTCTGGGCAGCAGGTGTTGGCTCTTGCAAGGCTGGGATGCCATCTTTACTCTCAGCTGCTCCGGGCCCCAGGATCGAGAGCTGACGTAGGGGGCTTGAGGCTGGGTCCTGGGACCTCCTGCCGGGACGTGTGTCAGACACACAGGCGGGACTTGGCACAGGGACAATCCAAGCCCTCCTGCCCCAGGGGGTGGTCATCGAGGAGGCCCCCGCCGGTGCAAACTCATTACCCTCAAAGCCAGGCCTCCCTGATGTGGGGTAGAGGCGCCCACCTGCTCTGCCTGCAGAATGTCCCTGGGCAGCATGGCTCTGACTGGCACCAAAAGGCCAGGTGGCGTCCAGTGGTGGGGCCCCGTCTCCCTGAAATGCCAAGTCAGGGGCCAGATGGACTGCAGGGCTGCAGAAGGCTTCCAGAGTGGGGGCCTCTGGGCGGGGCCCGTCTGCGGTGCCGGGTCCTGGGAAAAGCCGTCCTCTCTGTTCACAGGGAAGCGGCCGCAGGGTGTCTTCACTTTCTTGTGAGCTGGTGACCTCCTTATTTTTAGGAAATGAAAGCTCCTGGTCAGGGCTGTACTTTGCTAAATTCCTGGCATCCAGTGGTGGCCCTGGCTGCTTGCTGGGCTCAGGCAAGCAGACATCTTGGGGGGCCCCGCTGTTCCCTTCAGGCAAGCAGACATCTTGGGGGGCCCCGCTGTCCCCTTCAGGCAAGCAGACATCTTGGGGGGCCCCGCTGTCCCCTTCAGGCAAGCAGACATCTTGGGGGGCCCCGCTTTCCCCTCCAGGCAAGCAGACATCTTGGGGGGCCCCGCTGTCCCCTCCAGGCAAGCAGACATCTTGGGGGGCCCCGCTGTCCCCTTCAGGCAAGCAGACATCTTGGGGGGCCCCGCTGTCCCCTCCAGGCAAGCAGACATCTTGGGGGGCCCCGCTGTTCCCTCCAGGCAAGCAGACATCTTGGGGGGCCCCGCTGTCCCCTCCAGGCAAGCAGACATCTTGGGGGGCCCCGCTGTCCCCTCCAGGCAAGCAGACATCTTGGGGGGCCCCGCTGTCCCCTCCAGGCAAGCAGACTTCTTGGGGGGCCCTGCTGTCCCCTTCAGGCAAGCAGACTTCTTGGGGGGGCCCGCTGTCCCCTCCAGGCAAGCAGACTTCTTGGGGGGCCCTGCTGTCCCCTCCAGGCAAGCAGACTTCTTGAGGGGCCCTGCTGTCCTCTTCTACCTGGTGGAGTCGAGTTTTGGAGACTCCGGCTTTCTGCACCAGCTGAAAATGGAAGCTGGCTCCCGTGGGGCTGAAAGGAGATCCAGAAACCAGGTCTTCTTGGGCGCAGGGGAGAGGGGCTGTTTTTCCTGGGTGGAAGGAAGCCGGGCAGGGCCATGTCGCCGTGGGCCTTTGCTGAACCCCTTCCATGGTGGCCACGGCTGGTCCTGCACCCTCCCGAGGTGCAGTGGATTCCCCAGTGACCGTGAGGTCAGCCGCCGAGAGTGTGTCCTTGTGGGGCATGGTGGCCCGGCAGATGGGCAGCAGGGAGGGTGCCTCTGTGCCTGTGCCCGTGCCAGGCTCCACCCTGCCCCCACGCTCAGCTTCTCCGAGCTCTCTCGGGGCCCCAGGTGTGTCTTTGTTCCTTTGCAGCTGACTTTCTAATTCGGTTACCAATTTCTGGATCTCCAGTTCGTCCTCGGACAGGTGGCTCATAAGAGCAACGCCACATCCACTACCCTTCCCAGGCAAAGCTGGGGCGCCGGGCGCTGCTGTCTGTTCAGGGGGACACGTCTTACTGAGCACCTTTCCCCCTGAGGGATCAGGAAAATGGTCGGGCAGCATCGGGGGTACTTCAAGCAGCGAAAAAGAGGGGAACGGTGGGTCTGCTGGGGGCTGCTTCTGCGGAGGGTCAGCACATGCGAACGGCACCTGGGGGTCCCTGTCTGCAGACAGGCTGCTGTAGAGGGGTGGGTCAAATCTGTCCAGCGGCAGTCCTGGAAAAAGGGATGTGGACTCCAAGGTCAGTGGCGATGCGGCTCTGCCTGGGTCTGTTTCGGCCGTGCCGGGGAGGCTCTTAGGCAGCAGTGGCTGCAGGGAACCAGCATCCTCGCTGTCCTGGCAAAGGCAGGAGCTGCTGTCCGGTGGGGCGTCCATGGCTGAGGGCTTGGGGTGCAGGTGTTCCAGGAAACAGCCAGCCAGGTCTTTAGGTCCAAGGAACAACTCACTGTGGGGACTGCTGTAGGGCTGAGGTCCCTTTTTGGCAACTGGAACCCCCATGGGGTCTTCGTTAAAACCAGCAGGGTCACAGCCAAAACCGGAGATCTTTGCAGACAGAATGCTGGATTTGGGGCAGGCGGTACTCGAGGGGTTAGCCATGGGTGCCAGAGCTTCTGCAGGATGGTGGGCAGGGGGCTCCTCTCTGTTGTGGGAGATGCGGGCCTTTGTGCACCCAGGGCCATCCAGCAGGCTGCCCACACCTGGCACTGGTGCACTCCTGTGGGGCGCCACGGTGGTGTGGGGCGCCATGTTGGCGAGGCTTCCCGATAGCTTGGGGCTGCCCGTGTCCTGTCTGCTGGGCTGCGGCTGCCCTGGAATCAGGAGACTGGGGCTTCCTTCCACACAGCTGGCTGGAGAACTCAAAACCCCTGTGAGTTCTGTGGTGTCCAAGGCTGACCCTTTGACAGTTTCAGGCTCCTTGGCCTCCTGGGGGAAGTCCAGTGGTGGGTGGTTTTCCTCGGGGGTCTGGGTGTTGGTGGGGACCTGCCGGGGATCCTTGGGGGGCAGCGAGGGGCCATCAGCGCACTTGGGGCCTCTCTCCCTGGCAGCGGCTCTGGCCTCCAGGCTTCGCGGTGGGCCGTCGGCCTCGGAGCTCCTGCTGGGGTCTGGGCAAGGCCCGCCTGGTTCCTCGGGGTTGTGGGGGGCTCTGTCCCCGCCGGCTTCCTGCCTCACCGCCTTCCTGTGTTTCTGTTGCTCTCCACCCTCTCTGGGACCCTGGGTCAAGTCCACTTCCTTCCTCTTCTCACCTCGGCACCTCCGGCCTCTGAAGCCAGGACCCCGCTGCGGAGGAGGCTGGTCCTCCTCGGACTCAGAGGCGTAGTCGTACTCCTGGAGCCTGCAGTCCTCAGCACGGGGCTGGGGCCTCTCGGCCGCCAGGGACCCCCGCCTGCCCACCTGCCGCCCCAGCCGCTGGTAGTGCTTGTTCTTCTGCTGCACGATCTTCAGGATGAGCTCCTTGCCCCAGGCGCCGTCCTGAGCCTTCCTCCTCCTGGAGTCCTTCCTGGGGGGCAGTCGGAGGCGTGGGGAGCTCCTGGTCTCAGGGAGGGTGGCGGCTCTCTGGGCCTGGGGAGTGGGGTCTGCATGGCTCTCGGGGGCCTGAGTTCTAAGGTCCCGGGGACAGGGTGGGGGCCGCTGCCCACGACTGCCCTTCCTCCTCCTGGGCCTCAGGGTGGCTCTGCCGCCCCCACCCAGCCCCTCTGCTGCACTGGTGTCCAGATCCTTCTGGAACAGCTTCAACTGCTTCCCTCTCCTTTGCTGCCTGCCCTGGCTGGGCGCGTCCACCTGCGTGGGGGCCAGACCCAGGGAACGTGTTTTGGGCCTGCCTTGGGCTGGGCAGCCTCTGTCCCCAGGGTGGGGAGCTTGGGGGTCAGGTGTGGTTGCTGGGAGTGGGGGTGGAGCTTTGTTCTCTGGAGTCACCCCCGCCTTCGTCTTAGGGGGCTGCCCAGTGCTGGGACCTCTAGGGCCGGAAGGCTCCTCGTCTGCGAAGACGTCGATGAAGCTGCTGTCGATCTCGGGGTTGTCCGACTGGTACTCCATGCCGTTGAGCGCCTCGGTGATAAGGCTGTCCAGCTTGGCATCATCCTCCATGTCCAGGTCCGAGGCAGGGAGTGGGAAGGGGGGTGGCGGCCAGGCTGGGTAAGAAGCCCGTTCTCAGGGGGTCGTCTTTGCCCTCGGCCTGGACATCCTCAGCTGGCAGGAAGGACTTCGAGTGGTTGAGCATGCCAGGATGTGCGCCGGCGGGGACTCTGGGGGCAGTGGTGGGCGAGGGGAGCACAGGGGGACCCGGGGAACGCTGGTGGCCATCCTTGGCCCTGGCCAGGAGCAGGCCGCAGAACTGCCGGTGCGCCAGGAAGGCCGCCAGGCTGCTGTAGTTGCGGTCACACTGCCTGCAGGTCAGGAGCACATCCAGCTGGTCCAGGCTGGCGCTGCTGAGGGAGAAGTGGTGTGCGGGGTAGAGCGGCGGCACGCGGGGGAAACCCTGCAGCCCTCCCCGGCCCACCTCGGGGCCCTCGTGGGGGAATGGGGTCTCCTCCAGGCACTGGAAGGTACCCTCAGCTCCCAGCCCATCTGCAGGGAAAGGGAAGGCCTTGGCCGGCTCTGGCTGGTAGTGGGTGGGGAGGGAGTGGGGGGGCTCCGGGGATGGGAAGGGGCTGCCCGTCTCCTGGGGGTGAGTGGGTGGGTGGAAGAAGGCCGAGGGCCCGCATGGGCCGGGGAGCTGGCTCTCCTCTGAGCTGGGGTTGGCTGGGCTGCTGGACATCGGCGACAGGGAAGAACAGGTGCTGCCAGCTGTGTTGGTGGCTGGTGATGGCAGTGGGGATTCGCTGGGGGAGGCTCCTACCACCCTGGGTGGGGGCAGGCTGGGTGTGCCGTGGGGTGAAACCTGGGGCTGGGCCACCCCGAAAAACAGGGGCTGGGCTCCGGGGTCTGTCGGCCCATTGTAGGTGAACAGTGCCGGGGAGGCGTCCGGGCCACTTCTCACGGCTGCCAGCTTCTCCCGGGGTCCCGGTGTCTTGCCAGCAGTGCTCAGGGCTCTGTGGCTGTCCTCCTGCCACTCAGGGGCCCCAGCAGGGAAAGGCAGCCGGCTCGGCATCTCCATTCCATGGGGGCTTGGCCCGGCAGTCGGGAGCACCTGGGGCCACGGTGAGCTCTGGGGGAGGCAGAGCCGCTGGCCTGGGCTGGGCTGGCCACTGAAGAATGCACTCCTCGTGGCAGCCAGGGGGCCCTTGGCAGCTGTGGGGTAAGGGGCTGCTGTGGGGTCCCACAGCAGCCTGGGGGGTGCGGGCCCTGGAGTGGCCAGCTCGGTGTCCAGAGGCCCTGGGCTGGCGTCCACCCGGCTGGCTCCGTACGCCTGCCCAGGGAAGTGCCTCTGGGGCAGGGAGCTAGGGGGCTCCCTTGGGCTCCCCAGCCCATCCTGGGCTGAACGTGGTCTTTCGGGAAGGATTTTGGTCAGGCTCTGGCGCAAACTGTCAGAGAAGGGTCTCGGGGCCAAGTGAGCAGCTCCAGGCGGAGACAGGGCACCACTGAGGGTGCTGTGGGGGTTGACGCCACCTGGCTGGCCCTGGTAGCAGGGGAGGGGTGAGGGTGCAGACCGGGCGGGCAGCGGGTAGGCTGGGCTGGCGCCCATGGCCTCTTCCGGCCACGCTCCCCGGGGCTGGTGGAAGGCAAACACCAGCGGCCCATTGGCGAATGCGTGGCCGGCCGTGTTCACAGGGAAGGGCTTAGCACCAGCCCCGCGCAGGGCTGCGAAGGGGAACTGGAAGGAAACCCCCGTGGGGCTGCCGCCGGGCCTGCTGCCTACGGGAATGGGCTCCGACTCGGCAGGGGGAGCCCCCAAATTAGCACCTGGGAAGCTATTCTCAGCAGCGGAAGGCCAGGAGTCGGCCCCACTGGCCTGGAATTCAGGATGGGGGCTGGGCTGGAGGGGGCTGGGACCCCTGCTCTGGGGGGGCCCTGTGGCTGGGGGCCTGGGGGTGGCGCTCGGTGAGGTATAGTTGGTGGAGGTAAAGCTGGAGGGTGTCTCCTGAAAGCAGCTGTGGAAGCCGAGCTCTTCAGCAGTGGGCTGGGCCTTGGTCCTCGCGAGGCCGGGCCTGAGGGGAACTCCTGTCCCAGGGCCCCGGGGGGCCTCCGCCTCTGGGGGCTGGGCAGCCTTCAGCGGTGGGTTCTCAGGCATCTGGTCCAGGGCGGCCTTGGCTCTTGAGCTGGCGATGCTCAGACTATAGTGCTTTGGGGGGCTGCCGTCTGCCTTGCCCACCAGTCTTGAGGGAGCCTGCAAGGGGCTCCTCCCCGGCGGGGTCTGGGGGCCGCTCCCCTTCCTGGGGGTGCTGCTCAGGGCCTGGCCTCTCAGGGGTGGGGGCTGGGGCTCCCCATCCCTGGCCTGCCTCGGCTGGGTCTCGGGGAGCTCCATGGCCTGGGCCTGGCCGCCAACCTCCCTGGCACCCTTGGTAGTCCTGCTGGATGGGCTGTGGTCCTCCAGTGGGGCCTGGGAGGGGCGCCCCAGGCTGCTGGCAACGTGGCAGGGCTGCAGGTCTCCTGTCATGGTGGAGGCTGGCGCTCCTCGGGGCCGTTCCCCTGGCATGGCCCCTCCGTCCTGGTGCTAGGAGGACGCAGCCGTCCAAGGGGCGCCCCGGGGAGTGGGCTGGACGGCCATCCTCAGCCCTCGGAGGGTCCTGGGGAAGCCTGTGCTCATGGTTCTGAGTGGAGCCTGAAAAGAGAGGCGAGGGGTGAGCAGGGCAGAGGGGTGGGTGGCCCCATCTGGGCAGGGAGCTCCATGGGCTTCCTGGCTTTCCAGGCAGGCGTGGCCGAGCTGGAAGCAGAAGAGGCAGGGTGTGCGCATCACACAGGCTCCCAGCTTAGAAGGATGCTCGGCTCAGCCCCTAGGAGAAGCAGGCAGGGAGAGGGCGTCCCACCAGATGGAGCAGGGACCCTTCCCGTCTCAGGGAGAAGAGGGCTGGTGGGGGCGGAGGGCGAGTGGAGGGAGGGATTGGGGAGCTTTCTCAGGCTGAGAAGGTGGCTTACAGCCTCAGAGCATCCATTGGCAGGCTGTAGAGAGGACAGGCCCCTGTGCGGGGCACAAGCTCCCGACCTGCAGGTGCTCCCCAGGGAGGGTCCCGAGAGTGTCTAGGAGGGCCCAGGTGGGTGCCTGCACCTGCCATGGGGAGGGCCTGGCAGCCGGAGGCTGCATTGCAGGGTGCAGGGATGAGGCAGTAGGGAGGAGGGGCCCGCCCAAATTGGGCCTAGGTCTCCAGGGTGGGTAAGGCGCCAGCCTGCAAGCACCACACCACAGCACCAAGAAGAGTCACGGTGGGTGGGGGCCCGGGGGTCCCTTCCTCCTCTGCCACCTCCACTGAGGGGCCTCCTGTCCCATGACCCCGGGAGGAGGGTCCCTTTCCCTCTTCTTGGCTCCACTGCCAGGGAACAAAGGCCTGGGAGTCCTTGGGGCAGGACCCATGGGTGAGGTTTGTTGAATGAATAAATGATGCCGACAGCAGTGACAGCAAGGCTGGGCACCCGAGCAGTTTCCTGCACTGCCTCCCTCGTGCCCGCGGTGGCTCAGAGGTGACTTGGTGATTGTCGCTCTGAATTTATGGGTGAGGAACCCACTCGAGGCCTCAGCCAGTGTAGGCAGGGTCCTCCCGGGAGGGCCGGCTCCCAGCCCTGCACATCTCCTGCCCTGCCCTGGGCTTAGCTGTGTCCCGCACGGCTCAGACACCCACCGGGACCACGCTGTTGGGGGTAGGAACAGCAACAGCCAGACCCCACATGAAGCCCAGGTCCCACGGGTCAGACCCCCTACCCACGGCCAGAGTCCTCCAGAAGGTGATGGAGGAGGAGGGGGCTCAGAGTGGGGACCTCAGCCCAGAAGGAGCATCAGAAAGGCTTCCTGGAGGAGGTGGCTTTCACTGAGTCCTGGATGGTGGTGAGGAGTGCTGGGAACATAGCTGTGCCCAGTAGCTTTTAACAAGGGCAGGAGTTGGTCTGCTTCTGTGAGGCCTGCTGGCTGGGTGGCCACCATGAGGAGCATCAGGTGACACGCCTGCCTGCCCGGCTCAGAGCTGTGGCTGGGAGCCCTGATTGGCGACCCCAGGAGATGGCTCTCGGGAGGCAGCGGGCAGGCCCAATTACCGTCCTGAGAGGGGGAGGAAGGCCAGGCGGGTGGGGGTGGAGGGGCCTCAGGACCAGGGCATCTCCTGCCAGCCTGGGAGCAGGCTGCTGCCTCTACATACCTGGGGAGTCAGGGGCCCCTCAGCTGGGACGCCGCACAACTTCCTGAGGAATGAGAATTTCTTGGCTGCAAAGCAAATGGAAAGCATGTCAGGGCCGATGTGGTGCTTGGCTCTGGACCGTGAGCCCCAGGAGGAGCCAGGCGGGAGTGAGCGGCTCCTGGGCAGAGCCAGCTGCAGCCTCAGGGCACCAGGAAGCCACCAAAGGCCACCGGGAGATGGGCGAGCTCCTCCCTGAGGTCAGCGGGCAGCTCAGCTGACCCAGGGGACCCTGGAGGGTTTGGGGGTCAGCTGGCTGCCTCAGCTGCAGCTCTGACAGTTCTGTTATGTTTCTTTTTGTGGGGCCTTTATGGATGCAGACTGTATTCACGGGGCTCCAAAGCTTGAGACTCTATTACACGTTGAAATGTTGTGGCGAGAATGCTGCCCCCCAACCCCTGCCACGATCCCTCCCTAGTCCCGCTGGGAAAACTAGAGGAGCTTCTGGTGTTTCCCTCAGAGTCCCTTGGTGCAGACACCGGCACACAGGACTGCACACTCCCTGTCCCTCCTTCCTTGAGCACAAGATCGTCCGCTGCCTGCACTGTTCTGCACCTGACTTTTTCCATTCAATGACGTACCCTTAGAGACAAGACGGCGGTGGTCACCGCGCGGGCTACAGCCTGTGCTCCAAACGCTGAGCACCCGGCTGCATCAAAGGGCACCTGCATTTGACATCTGGAGGGAGGCTGTCCAGTTCAGTCTCTGTGATGGTTTTAAAACGCAGCCACACATTCTCTAACGCTCCTCCCTTTAAGGGGTGGAGCCTAGTTCCCTCCACTTGAACATGGCTGAGCTTACCGACTCACCACTAATAAACAGAATATGCTGGAAGTGGGGGTGTTTGACTTTAAGATTGAGTTCTAAAAGGCGTTTCAGCTTCCTCCTTGCACACTGAGATCACACAGGTGGGGAAGCAGCTGCCAGGCTCTCAGGGCACTCAAGCAGCCCACCCACCTATCCATCCGTGCACCCATCAAACATCATCCATCCATCCACCTATCCATCCATCAACCTGTCAGTCATCACCCATCCACTCATCCGCCCATCCATCCACCCACTTACCCATCCACCCATCCACCCACCCACCCATCCATCTACCCACTTACCCACCCATCCATCCACCCATCCATCCACCCACTTACCTATCCATCTATCATCCACCCATCAATCATCATCCATCCATCCACCCATTCACCCATCCATCCATCCATCCACCTATCCATCCACACTCCTACCCATCCATCCACCCGTCAATCATCATCCATCCATCTACCCATCCATCCACATTCCTACCCATCCACCCACCCACCCATCCATCTACCCATCCATTCACCCACTTACCCATCTATCCATCCACCCGTCAATCATCATCCATCCATCCACCTATCCATCCACACTCCTACCCATCCGTCAACCTGTCAGTCATCACCCATCCACCCACCCACCTACCTATCCATCCATCCAGCCACCCATCAATCATCATCCATCCACCCACCCATCCACCCACTTACCCATCCACCCACCCATCCACCCACTTACCCATCCATCCACCCACCCATCCATTTACCCATCCATCCACCCATCCATCCACCCACTTACCTATCCATCCATCCATCTACCCATCAATCATCATCTATCCATCCACCCACCTACCCATCCATCTATGCATCCATCCATCCACCCATCTACTTATCTATCCATCCACCCACCCGCCTACCTATCCATCCATCCATCCATCCACCTACCCATCCATTATCATCCATCCACCCATCCATCACCCACTCATCCATCACCCACCCATCCATCCATCCATCATCAATCACCCACTCATCCATCCACCCACATACCCATCTATCCAGCTACTCACCCATTCATTCATCCATCTATCCACCCACCATCCAGCTACTCACCCATTCATCCATCCATTTATTATCCACCCACTCATCTATCACCCACCCACCCATCCATCCAACTACTCACCCACATACCCATCCACCCACTCACGCATTCATCCACCCATCTATCCACCCATTTACCCATTCATCCATCCACTCACCCATTCTCCCATTTGCCCATCCACCTGCCCATCCACCCATCCATCCATCCCTCACCCATCTATTCATCTACTCACCCACCCATCCATCCAACTACTCACCCACATACCCATCCACCCACTCACGCATTCATCCACCCATCTATCCACCCATTTACCCATTCATCCATCCACTCACCCATTATCCCATTTGCCCATCCACCTGCCCATCCACCCATCCATCCATCCCTCACCCATCTATTCATCTACTCACCCACCCACCCGTCCATCCACCCATCTACCCATTCATCTACCCATCTATCCACCCACCCACCTGCCCACCCACCCATTCCTCACTCACCTAACTATCCACCCACTCATCCATCCATCTAACACCCACCCACCCGTCCACCCTTCTACCCATTCGTCTGCCTACTCATCCATTCATCCATCCACCCTCCCACCCACCTGCCCACCCACCCATGAGTCTACATTTGTGTGGGCTGCTGTGTCAGGTACTGGGCACACGGTGGTGTGACAGATTCACAGCCTTGGGCTGACCAGAAAGTGAGTCAAGAAATGGCTGCAAATGAGGAAGCTGCAGCCCAGAGAGGTGGTGTGATGGGTCCAAGGTCCCATGGCCGACACCGCCACGCTGAGACGTGAAGGCAGGACTGCCTGCGACTGTGCTGCTTCCGTGCTGAACAGAGAGCGGCCCCGCCCCACCGCCTCCACACCCTGTCCCTCTGTCCTTCCCATCCCTGGGTAGTGCTGCCTCTGTGGGCCTTGCCTGTCCCATTCCCTCTCTCCTGTGTCCCAGGACAGCAGTGATGTCTGCCTGCAGCATCCTGGGGCACTCAAGGGCCAGCTGCCACTTCCCACTCCAGGGGCACAAGGACGTAGTCCTCAGACCTGGGGTGGACCTGGGGGCAGTGTGTGCCCCAGGCCTCAGGTTCTGGCCCCGTCCAGGCTCTTGGCAAAGCCCCTTGGTGCAAACCATCGGTGTGGGTTTCAGCAGGCCAGACCACTTTGAAGTCGGGCGATCCTATCCCCCAGATCCAGGGCCAGCCCTAGGGAGACCCCAGAGGAGTGTGACTGGCTCCTTTTCTCTCAGAAACAGGAACTGGCCCCTCTCTAACTGGCTGAGCGCCCTGGTAACTCAAGAGCGGGTTGGGCTGGCTCTGGCCGGGGGTGTGGGGGCCGCCAGTGCCTGAGGGGAGGGGTGCCCCTGCCTGGGCTCCTGCCCACGCCTCTGCTCCACACCTGGCCACTGCTCCCAACCCTCTTCTCCCCTCACCTCCTCTTTCAACCTGCTCAGTTTCGGCTATGGCCTCTCCACCCTTAAGGGCCAGGAGGCTGCCCCCCAGTCCCGCCCTGGCCCTTCCTCCCCAGCCCCTCTTGGAGGCTTCTGCCTGAGAAGCTCCCTCGGGCTGCTCTGCCCCTCCTTCCTGTCCTCCAGACTCCCACTCACTCTTGGCCCACCACGCAGGGGGCTTTGGGGCTGGATCCGCCTGGGCTTCACTCTCAGACCCGGTTCTCCCTGACTGTGGGATCCAGGCTGTGTCACAGCCTCTCTGAGCCTGTTTCCCCACTTGTAAAATGGGGATGATCAGAGTCCTGACCTCACAGGGTGTGGTCAGAGGGTTAAACAGAACAACGCAAGCCACCTCGTGAAGCACACAGGCCAGCACACAGTGAGTGCCCCACAGACACTTGCTCTGAAGCATGGCAACCCTCTTCCAGGAAGCCCTCCTGGATTGCCCATGGTGAGAACTCCTCGGGTGTGTGTCTCCACAATCCTGCAATTCTCAAAAGGTGCCTGTCCTTCCACATCCTGGTGGCCATCCCCTAAGCACCGGGCCTGGGAGCCCTGCACACTCGGCTGCCCTGTCCGATTGGGGCTCCTGGCCTCAGTTTCCCCTACTGTAAATGGGGGTTGGATCCAATGGGTCCTCGAGCCTGTGACACCCTGATGTTAAAGCTCACAAAGCCCCACTGGCAGGCAGGCGTCCTGAGCAACCCACTGCCCGCCTCCCTGTTAGCAGCCCCAGCCCTTTCAGCTGCAGCCGTCCCTCGCATGGGGTGGGTTTCATTCTCCTGGCTGTTTCTGCTGTGGTCAGGGCTGGCCCCTGCCTTCCCCAACAGCAGGAACCAGCCCTCCCTGTCTTCCCGGCCCCTTCGTGGGGAAAGCAGAGGGTGTGAGGCTCCCGGTGAGCGGGGAGCTGTGGGAGAGCCGCCCTTTCTTCCCTCATCCTGGTGTGGGGCTGCAGCCTGGTGCACCGCCCTGCCTTCCCCACATGTGGCCCCTGCGCGTGCCCCCTGCTTTCTGGACGTGGCACCAAGGAAGAATGGCATGGCTGAGAGCTGATCCTGCAGTCGGGGTCTGCCATGGGGTGCTGTGTGGCCTCAGGCCGGCCTCCACCTCTCTCTGTGCCTTCCTCCCTTTGGCAGAGGAGGGCAGTGGGCGAGCCCCACAGGCCTCTGAGCCCTGCCTGGCTCAGTCCCAGCTCCAAGGCCCTGGCACATGGGGCCTTCTGGGGGACCTGAGCAGCCGCTCTGGTGATATGAGCCTTCAGGAAGGGCTAGCCTTGGGTGAGGGTCTCTCTGGCACAGCGTTGGGGGCATTCCTGGCTGTTGGAGGAACGTTGAAGAGGGGGTGGAGCGCTACTGAGGGGGCACATGGTACTTCGGGAGGTGGGGCCAGCACGGGCGTCAGGCGCAGGGAGTGGGAGGCTGCCGGGCGTCGGGCGCAGGGGGTGGGAGGCTGCCGGGCATCAGGGAGGCTGTGCACGTCTGAGCCCTGTCTACACCCACTCCCAGGGCCCCGCCTGTCCCATCCTGGACACCAAACAAGGACCAAGATATATGTGCCATGGGGTGGGATGGGGCTGGGAAGAGCAGCTGGGTTCCCAGGCCAAATGGGGAAAACGAGGCTCAGAGAACCTGGCCCAGGCTATGCATGAAGCCTAGGAGCAGAGCCGGGGGCAGGATGGCGCCTCCTATGCTGCACTTTCCTGGCTGTCCCGGAGGCACCGGCCCATCCAGGGATCGGCTCGGCCTGCTCTGTCGGTTCTGCTGCCCACTGGGGCTGAGCCTGCCCGAGCTCTGTCACCCTGGGCACCATCCCCTGCCGTCTGGCCCCCCTTCCGTGGCTTGGCACAGCCCCTGCAGCCAGCTGGCCGCTCCCCGATGGGCGTGAAGCACAAATCCAGACGCCATGTGTGCCAGCGCTTCTGGGTAGGGGCCTCCTGTCCCAGGTCACCCGAGACAGTGAGGCTGGAAGCAGGGAGGAGCTCAGCCGTGCCCACGGCCTCTGGGCCCCGGCCTTTGTCCTGAGCACGGTGTCCGCCCATCACACCCATCCGGCCCCATTCACAACTCGGGCAGGCAGCCAGGCCCACCCCAAACCCCGGCGGAGCCGAGCAGCCCCGGGAAAGCCCGTCAGGGGCTGCAGCGCCCTGCCTTCTGACATTTATTTCACAAACATTCTCCTTTCCTTTTGCTTCAAACGCTGCCGCTTTGCTTAAAAACTATCTGTTACCTGAGTGCTCAGATAAACCTTTGCAGGTAAAATTATATCTGAGATACGGCCCGGAGGGTGCGTTTAAGAATACGGTGCAAATTATCAACTGCATTTATCTTAATTACTTTGGGGGAAAGTGGAGGCTGGCGATGGAGGGGCTGGGGAGCGGTGTCCACCCCGTCTTATCGGGGAACACATTTGAGATCCTTTAACAGGAGGCAGATAAGGGGCACGTGGGGAAAGATGATGTTTTCGAAAATGACAGGGAAGTGGCTGGGGGGCGGCGGGGATTTGTGCTCAAAGACAGAGCCCTGTCACCCACTGAAATTGCTGAGAGCTGGCACACGGCAAGAGGCAGGCGAGAACGGCAGCCCTCCTCCACCCCTCTGTGCCACAAAGGCCAATATTCAGGGGGTCATTACCCAGAAGGAAGCCAGGACCTAACCAGTGGCCAGACCCCAACCCAGCTCTGCTCAGTCTCCTACGCAACCCTGCACATCCTCACCAAGACAGGCCTTCAGCTCTAGGTCCAATGCCACCTCCTCCAGGAAGCCCTCCCTGACCACGGAGCTGTTGCTGTTGGTCCTGGCTCTGTAGATGGTCTCTACTTGCTACTGTACTGTCCCCTGTCCTCACTGCTGGCATCATGCAGGTAGGGGCCACAGGTCTTCTGCTTGCCCTGGTCCTGGGCCTGGCAGGGAGTTGGTGCTCAGGACCCTGAGTGGGGTCCAGCTCGGGCAGCTGTTATTCCTGGGGTCTCCGGGAGCTGCTCCTCGAACCTGGGGCTCCAAGTTAGGGTGAGGGACCAATCTGGGTGGGGTGCAGGGTGGGGACAGGCCTCCCCTGTCAGCACACATGTGGACACATGTCAGCACACTGGTGCACACATGTACCAGGGTGTACACTTACGCTCATCTGTGCCCGCGTGTGAACACGTGCTCATCCTTGTCTACACCCACACACGGGCACACATGCACACGCACATGTGGGCTCCCCTGCCAGGCTGTGGGGGGCTCCAGGAGCTCCCTGGCACCGGGAGGTGGAGGCGCTGTCCAGCAGAGCTGGGCGTGTGGCCGTAGCATGCTGCCCAGAAATGACTCTGGAGACACAGCCTACCCTCTAAACGTGGATGCTATGCCAGACCCCAGCCATGCCAGCTGCCTCCATCAGCACGTGTGTCTGAGGTCCTCCTCTCCTGGCCAAATGTGTAGGAAGCAGGACCATATGGGGGGCGTGAGAACCGTCTGGGGGCCGCCCTGCCAGGCATCTGGCTTGGGGGGACTGGACTGGGATTCAGTGGCCCCAGGAGCCTTCTAGGACAGCCAAGGTGAATAAAGCCAGGCGGGTGTCCCAAGGCTGAGGCGGCTTGTCCGGGGTGCAGAGGCGGCAGGGGGTTGAATGGCAATGGGGCCCACAGCCCCAGAACCCACTTTAAAAACCAAAGATGGGGGCACCTTTCTCTCATTGGCTGGTCGAGCAGCCCTGCTTGGGGGATTTCTAGAATGAGGATCTTTGAGGGTGTCTCGTTCCAAGTGCCCACCTTACAGATGGGAACAGTGGCTCAGAAAGGGTGCAGGCTCACCCCAGGCCACACCACGGCGGCGCCTGGGCTCTCAGGGCAGGGTGGTTGGGGGCCTCGCTCTTGGTCCCCCAGGGAAGGCAGAGAAGATGCCCTCCAGATGCCAAGCAGCAGCTCTGGAAAAGGGCAGGCAGCGCCCAAGTCTGCCTCACCCCGCCACACCGAGAAGGATGCCCTGAGTGTGTGGGTGGCTGACCTAGACCTGGCAGTCTCCAGGCCCTGGGCTAGGCCCTCACCGCAGTACAGGCACCTGCTAAGGCTCTGTCCTCCAAGCGGAGCCCTGAGCACCCGCCGGGGAGCGAATGCGCCTCTTCCGCATCTTCCTCCACAGAATCCTTCCACAGGCTGGGTACCGTGGAAGAAGCCCCACGAGGGTGAAGGGTGCGAGGCCCTGCCCGGTTTTGATTTTGCGGGCAAGGTTGTTACCATCCCTCCCTAAAACGACCAATCACCACGTGACTGCTTGTTGATTACAGAAACCATAGTTATTTTCCATGACTCTTTCCCAAGAAAGCCAGGATGGGCGGTGCTGTCTGGAGAGGCTTCGCTCAGTGGTCTTTTCTGGGACCTACCCAGACCCTACGGGTCAGAAGCTTCAGGCCAGGTCGAGAGCTTGCCCTGGAGACCCTGCCGACGTCACACGCCGCTATGATTGCAACGTGTGACAGTATGAAGCCGGTCTGGGCGGGAGGTCGGACGGGAGGCCGGGGTGTCTCCTCAACTTCCAGCCTGGGGAGCTCCAGCAGGCCCATCTCACAGATGAGGACGCCGAGGCTGCCGGCGCGTACATGAACTCTGAGCGGCCACCTGGACTCCCCGTGCCGTCAAGTGACCTCCTGAGAAGTTCGCCTCCTCTGGCTTTTGGGAACGGAGCCCATCACCTCGGGTGAGGTCTCTGGATGAGAAATCCACGCGGGGGTCACCTGGTCCTCCTGCTGCCCCGGCACAGGTTTAATGAGCTGTCTCCTGAGTGACATGGTTAATGAGCTCCTCTGAGGCCTGGTGACTGCGTTAATTACTCTCCTGCCTCCGTGGGGTTTGGAATCATATCAGCCTCCTTTTTCAATTAAAAGTGATGATAATTTTGCCTCCTAAGGACAGAGGATTAGTGAAGTACCCGCGGTGGGAGCTGGGTGGGACGGGGTGTCCACACTCAGGCTCTGCTGTGCTGGGAAGGGAGCCATCCTAGGAGGGGCTGGGCTGCGTGTCTGCTGCCC
Source organism: Aotus nancymaae (assembly GCF_030222135.1). Taxonomy (NCBI): domain Eukaryota; kingdom Metazoa; phylum Chordata; class Mammalia; order Primates; family Aotidae; genus Aotus; species Aotus nancymaae. The sequence continues at coordinate 1,698,133 of NW_026988510.1, forward strand.
TGGGTTGAGGAAGGATGCTTATGACTGTGTGCCGCGTGTGGCCTTCCAGGCAATCGGTCCAGGGAGATGCCAGGCTTGGGGCTACATGCCTGGACGAAGCCCTCGGTCCCAGTTTGCAGAGGAGGAAACTGGGGCTCATGTCCGTCCTGGGTTCCAGGGCACAGGGCTTAGATGTGGGGCTGGGAAGTGTGCCCAGCTCTGGCCACTGCCGGGCTTTCTCCCTCCTCCTGGACGTCCTCCTGTCCCTGGAGGACATCCTGTCTGGGTGACCACCTGGAGTGCCAGCTGTGATCCTGCAGACGCTCTGCAGAGGGGCCTGAGTCACCTGATTCCCACTGCGCTGCCATTCCCAGGCTGGGGGCTCGGTCTCAGTGTGTTCAGCTGCAAAATGGGCACAGCACTGCCCCGGCAGTACAGGCCCCGTGGGTCCGCAGGATGCAGCGCCTTCCTCTCTCATCCAGCTGGGGACGGAGTCTTGCTGAGGATTGAGGAGAGGCTTTGGGGAAGGGCCCCGGCTCCTGGTGGGGAAGCGGGGTGAGCCATCAGTGGTCGGAGGCCCTGAGCGGCAGCTGGGGTGTGTGCTCCTGGCCTCTCTCCAGGGCCATTGCTCAGCTGTGACCAGTACTGGCCGGACGGACTCTGAGATCCTGGAGGGTCCCTGATGTCCCGGGTGCTCACTGGGCCAGCACTGCCTCGTGAACCCTCTCAAAGCCCCAGGAGGTGGCTCTGTTCCTCCCCATTGTTCAAATGAGAAACTGAGGCTCAGAGATGGGAAGGGACTTTTCCAAGGCCACACAGTGGGAATCGGCCCCTGGGACAGAAGTCTCTGTGAGGCTGGGGCAGTGCCCTTCCCTGTCACAAGTGTCTTTCTGAGGCTATCTGGGCCCTGGTGCGGCTGGCCCTGCTGTCCCCACTCACTCTGTGGCCTCAGCTGGTTTCTGGGCAGCGGGAATCCGGAGGCCTGGCTGACCCGTGGCTCTGGGAAGGCCGGGCTGGGTGGCACTGGATGTCCGGGCGGGGCTGTTCTGCATGTGGACCACAGTGGCCTGGCAAGGGGTGGTCTTGTGCCATCCAGGTACTGAAGAGCCCGGGTTCCTTGGGGTGGGGGAAACTGCCCCCCACTGGCACTTCCTCTTGGGTTTGGTCCATTCCTGAGAGCAGGAGGCCATGGCCAGGACAGAGGAGGCCTCTACAGTGCCAACCTGAGGCCACGGGGCCTGCGTCTCCCACGGACCTGCCTGCTGTGGGTTCTGCCCTCAGGTCACAGCTTGCTCCCAGTCTGGGCTGGCTCTGCCTGGCCTGGGGGCCTCAGCCCTCACAGCTGCCTCCCAGGAGGCTGCCACCTTTCAAATCCTGGCTCCACAGTATCCAGGGTCTCTGGTGCCTTGAGTCTGTGTCCCTGGAGCTCTTCCGGGTGGAGGTAATAAGACTGTGCCCTCCTCCAGGCACCCTTGAGGCCAGATGCGTCCATCCTGCACCCACGTATGTTCCTGCTTCCTGATGCCCAGCTGGTGTTTGCGCTGGGGGCCGAAGCCTGGGAGCGATAGGATCCGTGGCCGAGTCTGACCTGGAGGCCTGTGGCCTGGGGTCTGAAGCCTGGGAATGATGGGATCCGTGGCCGAGTCTGACCTGGAGGCCCGTGGTCTGAAGCCTGGGAGTGATGGGATCCGTGGCCGAGTCCGACCTGGAGGCCCGTGGCCTGAAGCCTGGGAGTGATGGGATCCGTGGCCGAGTCCGATCTGGAGGCCCGTGACCTGAAGCCTGGGAATGATGGGATCCGTGGCCGAGTCCGACCTGGAGGCCTGTGGCCTGGGGTCTGAAGCCTGGGAGTGATGGGATCCGTGGCCGAGTCCGACCTGGAGGCCTGTGGCCTGAAGCCTGGGAGTGATGGGATCCGTGGCCGAGTCCGACCTGGAGGCCTGTGGCCTGAAGCCTGGGAGTGATGGGATCCGTGGCCGAGTCTGACCTGGAGGCCTGTGGCCTGAAGCCTGGGAGTGATGGGATCCGTGGCCGAGTCCGACCTGGAGGCCCGTGGCCTGGGGTCTGAAGCCTGGGAGTGATGGGATCCGTGGTCATGTCTGACCTGGAGGCCTGTGGCCTGGAGGAGCAGCCTGAACCCAGGTGGGGGCTCTGGGCTCCCAAGGTCAGACTCTGCTCTGTCTTCCTGTGGATGGGACCTGCTGCGGGGAGCCAGCCCCGAGGGCCTGCAGCCTCCAGCCATCCTCCAGGGAGTCCCTGATGCGAGGATGTAGGGAACGCCCGGATGCTGAGGGTCCCAGACGTCTCCGCCGCACAGTCCTGGGGGTGTCACCGGCCCGGAGGCAGCAGAGCCCGCCTCCTCAGCCCTCTTGGTGAAGGGTCAGGGTCACTGTCTCTGAGCGCCTCCTCTCCCCTGCCTCCACGGCACCTGCCGCCACACGCACAGAGCCCTGGGGGCTGGCCCGGTCACCCTCCCCGGGGAACGTCGCGGAGCCTGCGGAGGCCCCTGTGGCGCTGCCCAGGTGCTGAAGCATGGAGCCCAGGAGTGGGATCGCTCTGGGTCCTGCAGCCTCTGGACCGTGGCTGTGGTCAGCACTGCCATCATCACCCCATTTCACAGCTGAGAAAACTGAGCCGAACGCCCAGCTGGAGGCAGTGGCAGGACTGACTGAGCCCTGTGACAGAGCTGCCCCCAGCCCTGCAGGACACCCTCTGAGGCTCACTCTGACGCAATCGCTTCTCCAGAGGTCTGGGTTCACAGGCGGGCAGGATAGCGGGGCCCAGTGGGGCTGAGCAGGGCCGCCACACAGCCCAGGGCGCCCTGCTTTCAGAAAACATGTCTGTGCTGGGAAGGCCACGGGGAGCTGGGCCTCGGCCTGCCTGGGCGCCTCTGCCGGCCTCTCCTGCGCTGGCTCCTCCTCCCGCCACCGCTGCCTCCAGGGCCCACAGGAGGGTGTTTTGTGGGATAAGGGAAGGGAGGGGCTGACGGAGGGACAGGACAGGGCGGTCCTGGAGAGTCACTGCCCAGGCCACCGCTTCAGCACCCAGCCGTCTCTGGCCACTCTGCCTCCTGGGTCCCGGTCTCTCGTGCACACCAGGGTGCCACTGCTTGTCCCATTTATCACTTGGGTGCAGGGACCCAGAGTTTAATTGGCTTTATGCACCACTGTGGCCCCCGTGGCTTGGATAAGGCAGAGACATCGCCCAGATTTGTTCAAGGATGGAGCAATGGGGATACCACATCGCTGGTGCCTGGCCTGGTGGTGCTGTGGGGGGCCCGGTCTCCAGGTGACCCTCCCACTCAGGTGGGGGTCGCAGGGCTCCCGAGCCCGCAGCTGGATAAGCACCCACGGCTGCTCGGGCCCTGGCTGGCTGAGGCTGCAGGAAATGGAGCACAGTGGCAGGTTTTCTGATTTTTCAGGAAAAGCCAGAAATCCAGGTTTTTAAGTGAAATCTCCCCATGTTAAAACTTTGGCAAGAATCCATGTAAAACAAGTAACCACTATGTGGCCGAAGCCACAGGGCAGACTGCGCCCAGGGCTCACGGCGTGTGAGCTTTCTCTCCAGGCTGCGCGTTTTCCAAGCTGTCCCTATCCCAGCGAGGTCCCCTGGTTCACCCACTCATTCTTCCGGGGTTATTCGGCGAGTGCTGGGACGTCGCTGCGGAAGAGACAGACGACCGCCCTCCCTGCTCCCACTCCGGCAGCACACCGATATCCCAGAGGGCCCAGTCTGGGGCAACTTCAGGACAGAGCAAAGGTCCCTGACTCCATGGCTGGGTCTAGGCTGCCGTGCCCAGGAAAGGTCAAGGGTTTCTGGAACCGCCATTGGAGCAGGAAAAGCCTTCATTGGCAAAGATCTTGTGAGCTATGCAGCAGGCTCAGAGAGGTGAAGCGAGGTGCCCGCAGTCACACAGCAGGCTGTGGAGAGGGCAGCGGGAGGGTCAGCACTGGGCGGCTGGGTCTGGCTGTGCGGAGAGGCCTGCGTGGCTGAGTGGGGCCGGCGGATGTGTGTTTCCTGGGGCCAGGAACTGGACAGGGGCTGGCACAGCAGGCTGGGCCTGGGTCAGGGGTCTGGCGGGCTCCTGATGGAGGGTGGGGCTGTACGCTGGCCCCCGCCTCCCCCACTGCCTCTCCGGACCCCCACCCCCTGCTCCAGAAGGAGACAGGGGCAAAACCAACAGGGACAGGGACCCCAGGTGCGCCCAGCAGGGCGGCGGCCCCCAGCTCCTTCCCAGAGCCTTTGGCCTCCTCTCCCAGGGGGCAGAGGGTGGTAGCCTCACCCAGGCTGTCCACAGACAGCAGCTGGATCTGGCCTTGCTGTCCCACACTCCGTCAGGGTTCCACAAGCACCAGGGTTTCATCTCTTCAGGGAAGGTAGGGCAGGCTGGCGGAGGCCCTGCGAGGCCCCTAGGAAGCTGAAGGACAGAAGGAGACCCCAAGTATGACCCGGTTCAGCTATGACAGAAGGAGAAACCAGGTGGGGCCCTCACACACACCCTACGGATAAAGAACCAAGCTCAGAGAGTGAGACACTCGCCACGGACACAGAGCGAGAGGGCCCAGGTCCCAGAGGACCCGGGCTGGTGTCGACCCTGTGCCACCTCAGGCCTCCACCATCTCCTGCCCAGAAGATTTTGACACCTGTCTCCAGCTTCCCAGGGCTCCCTACACCCCATTCTCCCTGAGGCAGGCTGAGGGGTCCTTCCAAACACACCTGAGTCTGCATCCATGCGGGAGTGCCATGCTCGCATACCTGCCAGCTCACACCCCTGCCTGCTCACACCACTCACACCCCTGCCCGCTCACACCCCTGCCCGCTCACACCACTCACACCCCTGCCCACTCACACCCCTGCCCGCTCACACCCCTGCCCACTCACACCCCTGCTCACTCACACCACTCATACCCCTGCCCGCTCACACCACTCACACCCCTGCCCGCTCACACCCCTGCCCGCTCACACCACTCACACCCCTGCCCACTCACACCCCTGCCTGCTCACACCACTCACACCCCTGCCTGCTCATACCCCTGCCCACTCACACCAACACCACTCACACACCTGCCCATTCACACCCCTGCCCACTCACACCCCTGCCTGCTCACACCACTGCCCGCTCACACCCCTGCCCACTCACACCCCTGTCTGCTCACACCCCTGCCAGATCACAAGCACACACGCCTCCTGGCCTTGCCCCCACTGCCCCCACCACCTGCTGCCCCCACTCCTGCTTGCCACTCCCCCGTACCACCCGCCAGGGCTGCGTTGGGCTCTGGAGGCCTCAGCCCAGATGCCGGCTCGCTGGGGTCTGAGAGGCCGCCCCACGGAGCCCTCACCTGCGCCTCTGTGCCATTGTCTGTGTGGCACCTTCACCCTCTGAAGCTGTCATTGCGGAGGTTGGGTGGAGGGTGGGGAACAGTAAGGTGTGGGCTGAGGTGTGTCCCCCAAAAGCAAGTCCTAACCCCAGCACCTGTGAAGGTACCTTATCTAGAAATAGGGTCTTTGCAGATGCGACGTGCTAAGAGGAGCCGTGCTGGATCGCACGGGCTCTGCCTCCGAGACAGGTGTCCTCAGGAGGGGGCCCACGAAGGAAAGAGACAGACGCAGGAGGAGGCCTTGCCCAGATGGAGGCAAAGGGCCAGATGCGGCCACGAGCCAGGAATGCCTGTGGCCACCGGGGCTAGAGGAGGCGGGAGGGACCTTCTCCTGGGACTGAGCAGGGAGCTGGCCCTGCCCACACCTGTCAGTCATCAGTCGTTGCTTCACTGTGAACTTTACCATGAACGTGTGAACGTCACCACGCACTGAAGGATCAACAGTGGGGCTTCCCTGACTTGCGAAATCACCTTCCCTCCCCAGCCCCACATCCAACCCATCAGCAGCTCTGCCTTTTGGAAGCCCGCCTTGCCCAGGACCTGCTCTGAACCCCCGACTCTCATCTCCCACTGGACCACAGGGCATCCCCTTCCTGGGCGCTGTGCACATGCTGCCCTGCCACCTTCCAGCAGCCAGAGCCGACCTGGAACACCTGCGCCGGGCCCACCCCTCCCGGAGCCCTCCGACACCTGCCCCACCCCCGCCATGGCCGCCGCGCCTGCTGCACTCAGGCCTCCGCTCACAGGCTGCTGAGCGAGGCCCTCCGACCCCGTGCCCAAAGCTGCCTGGACGTCCTGCCCGCGCGCGTGGGCCCCGGCCCGCTTTCCTGAGCTTCGTTTGCATTTTCCTCACGAGTGCTGCACACGTGTGAACATGTGTGTTTTGTGTCTCCATTCAAAAAACGTCTGTGAGTGCAGACGTCGATGTATGATTGTGAGTGCGTGGGGTGCGCACAGCATATGAGGGGAATGTCCCCCAACCTGAGCAGCCAGGACCCCTCCCTAGCTGGCGCTCTGCCCCTGGGAGGGTCTCCTCCTCCCACACTCCCAGCAGCTGCCCCGAGGACGCAGGTGATGCTGCGTGGGGTGCTGGGCACAGGTGGTCCCTCTCTCGGGCAGGCTGGGATCTGCAGGGATAGGGGGCAGGCGGAAGGGTCAGGGCCAGCCTGGGAAGCCCCTGTGGCACTGGCAGTAAGCCTGGTAGAGAAGATTCCAGAAGGAAAGAGGGAGAGACCAATTCAGCCCTGGGTAGTCAGTGCTGGCGGGTGGTGAGAGGCCGGCAGGGCCTTCCTGAGCCTCTTGCAGCCTGCTGACCCCGATTCTGGGGAGGTCTCCACGGTGACAGCCCCTCCCTCTCATTCCTCTCCTTCCAACTTTGTTTCATGAAAACTTGCACCCACTTTGTTCCAAAAAGTACAAAAGGGGCCTGGGCACGGTGGCTCACGCCTGTGATCCCAGCACTGTGGGAAGCCGAGGCGGGCAGATCACTTGGGGTCAGGAGTTTGAGACCAGCCTGGCCAACATGGTGAAACCCCATCTCTACTAAAAATACAAAATTAGCCAGGCATAGTGGTGCATGCCTGTAATCCCAGCTACCTGGGAGGCTGAGGCAGGAGAACTGCTTGAACCCAGGAGGCTGAGATCGCGCCACTGCACTGCAGCCTGGGTGACAGAGTGAGACTCCTTTGCAAAAACAAACAAACAAACAAACAAAACCAAAAAATCTCCAAAACAAAAAGCAGTAAGGGGGCTCAGGGAGAACGAGGCCTAACCACAAGGGCCTGAGACACACACCACAAACCAAAAACCTTACGGGACATCTAAGCTCTGAGCTTCCTGGCCACCAAGGCAAAAAGGGAACAACACACAGGGAGCTTGTCTCTTCCACGACCTGAACAAGGGGCAGTGAGTGCCTGGGGGTCAGATGCCTGCACTCACGCGACGCGGCGGGCATATGCACCAGGTTCGGCCGGGTGTGTGCACGTGGTTTCTTATGTCCTGCCTGTGATATCGTCTTAATTTACACAAACGTGTACTCAGAGGCAGAGTGGGCACCAGCAGGGCTCCACAGGAGACGCACGCACACCCAACTCACAGGTGGCAGCATCTGAGCACCGGCAGGGCTGTGGTGTCACCACCCTGGGACTAATTTAAACCCGGGCCCACAGGTGGGCCTTGGGGGTAGGAACCATCTCGAAATGCATGCCAGCCTGGAACCCAGGCTCTGCCACACGCCAGCCATCTGGGCAAATGGCTTGCCTCTGCCCATGCCTCAGTTTCCCCTGCACAAAATGGGGACAAGGACACAGCCACACAGGGTTGAAATGAAGATGAAATCAGATGTCTGATGCACAGGGCCCCGTTCGGTGTCAGGCACCTGGTGATTCCTCATTGAAAATGATCCATCGGGATACTGAATTAGGCGTTATCGGCCACGCTACAGATACAGAGAGTAACGGGGACCTGGGTCCGCCCCATCCCTGTACAGCCTCGCTCCTTCCTTGGCATGACACTGCGAAGAGGGGACCGTGAGCCCTCCACGATGCCGGCTCCTAGCCCAGAGCTACCCCCAAGTGCTGGCGACAGGTTCCAGACGGTCCCTGTAAATGTGGATGCAGCTGAGACCATTCCCGGTGACTCTGGAGCTCCCACCCTGGGGGACCCAGCCCAGCCTCGCCTTGCCCTTTTGGGAGCCCTGAGCTGCAGTCACCCGATCAGGGAGAGCTAGCCTCAGTTCTGGGACGCAGAGGTTGGAGAGAGCGCAAAGGCCCAGGAGCGGCGGTCGTGGTGGTCAAGGGGGTCAGGGAGGGCTTCTCAGGTAAGCAGCATTCCCAACATCTCAGGCGCAATCTCCTGGTCTTTTAAAACATATGTTTATGCTGATTTTTAAGGCAGAAAGATTGTAGGAAATGAAAGAAAACGTCCATTAAGGGGGACCCACAAGGCACTGAGCCACCTGAGGGGCACTGAGCAGCTGTGACGCAGAATTAGGAGACCTGGGGGCCAAGGGGGGCAGGAGCGTGCCAACCCTGTGCCATCGCTAACTGAGAAAGCAAAACGCTACAGCACTCGGGGCACGATCCCATCTTTGTAAAAAAGCAAAGAAAAGCCACCTGTGTGCCCAGGCGTGCACACATGGAGAGGACTCTGTGGCCCTTCGAGGCAGGGGCTGCAGGCGCGTGGGAGCGCCTGTCTTCTCCTCTGACTACTGACCCCTCCACATCTAAGTCCCTCACCCTGGGCAGGGACAGCTTTTGCAATGAGAAGAACCCAAGCATGGGTCCTTCTGAGAAACTCGAGATCCTCTGCTGAGGTGGAGGCGGTTGGCACAGGCCACCTGGACCCTGGCCGTGCAGCCCCACGGCAGGGAGGAGGACAGGAAGGCCATAGGGGGCAGAGGGGGCTTCCCAGCGTGGGGGGCACTGCACGGCATTCTTGGACAGCAGGTACACTGAGGCACATATACAGGGCCATCCTGAGACTCACACCGCACACACAGCTGCCCTGGGACACACGTGCACACAGATGTACACGCACGTGCACACATACATGCACCCTGACACACAGCCGCGTTTCTGCCCTCCCGCCCCATTTCCCGTACTCAGCTCTGGGCCCTACGGAAGGGCGGTTTCCTGGGCAGTCCCACCTCTGGCCGCACAGGTCGTGGGGCCTGGCTGGACACTGTGGCTCACGGTGGCATGGTCGGCTCCGGGCTGCTCCCTCCCGGGCCCTGTGGAAAGTTGTCCCTGGCTCCCGTCACCTTCCAGCTTTCCCATCTCAGCTGGTTTTAATTAGTTTCCTTCAAAGTCCCCAAAAGCAATTCAGCCACGTTAGCGCTCACCAGCTGCCAAGACGCTCTGACGTGTGTGTGTTTAGGGGGCGGGGGTCCGCAGGACGCAGAAACCATCTTGCGTTGCTAACTGCAGAGGCTTTTCCGCTTCTGAGGCCAAGTACTGCAGGGCTGGAGGCGTTTCTGGCCTGGGCTGTGGGGCGGGATGGGCAGGGCTTGGCAGGGCGGGCTATGACCGGGACGGACGCTGTGGCCCCACTGAGCAGGCTCAGAGTGCCGGGAGCCTGCACGCCCCGTGTGTGCTTCCTGGGGTACCCTGAGCACCCACGGGGTCGGCGGGGCCCAGCTGCAGCCTCTGCTCTGCTCCCACAGGTGTTTGAAGAAAGCTCCTCGGTGTTCACTTCCCTGGGGACCTGTGTCCACTCTCTTCCCAGCCCCTCCCACCGGAGTCCCCTCCAGCCCCCGAGGCCCAGATGCAAACGCCCCTGTGGCTGGGTGCGGATGCCAGGGAGGCAGGTGGGCTACAGGGCATGCTGGGGAAACTCATGGCCCATCCCGAGGGGCAGCAGTGCTGGGCCCCACCTGACTGTCGCCGGGAGACACCACGTGGCCGCTCCCCTCTGGTTTCCAAGAGAAGCTTGGATATTCTCACACAATTCTAATACTTTAAAAACAGCGGTGGCCAAACCACGGCGGTAGCCCAGGGGCCACCTGTGTGCCAGCCTCACTCTGTATGAGGCCACACCCCAAGGCTCAGGGCTCAGACGCTCTCGCTCTGCTGTCGTCCTCCTTCCTAGCCCTGGCCCATCCTGTGTCTGCAAATGTTCCCTCTATGCGGACATCTGCTCCTCGCCTGCCCACCACCGACCTTCCGTGTTGGCAACAGCGCCTCAAGCACTCTGTGTGGAGCTGACCTTCCTTGCCTTGTGCTCATGTGTTCTAGGGGGCTGACCCCCTCCCTGCCCTGTTAGACTGGATCCTCATGCCACTGTTTGGGCACCTGGATCCAGCTATGCCTGAAGTCCCCCTGCACAGCCTGGCTATGTTAGCCAATAGATTCTCCTTTCTGCTAAGCCTATTTAGAACTGGGTTCTGTCCTCCTGAAGCTGAAAGGTGTCCTGACCAATGTGATCTCACATGGGGACTCACAAGTGACCCTGTTGGATGCTGATTTTGTCCTGGGTCACTGTGCATCTGCACTGGCTGTCCTAAGGGCCCAACTCAGCCCTAGTTACCCTTCTCCTTGTAGTGCCACCCACACTCGCCCCTCTAGGCGGTCAGAGCCACCTTCCTGCAGCATCCCTCTGTGCCCGCCCCATGCTCATCCCTCTAGGCGGTCAGTGTCAGAGCCCCCTTCCCGCAGCGTCCCTCTGCGCCTGCCCCACGCTCATCCCTCTAGGTGGTCAGTGCCCGCTTCCTGCAGCGTCCCTCTGTGCCCGCCCCACGCTCATCCCTCTAGGCGGTCAGTGTCAGAGCCCCCTTCCTGCAGCGTCCCTCTGCGCCCGCCCCACGCTCATCCCTCTAGGTGGTCAGTGCCCGCTTCCTGCAGCGTCCCTCTGTGCCCGCCCCACGCTCATCCCTCTAGGCGGTCAGTGTCAGAGCCCCCTTCCTGCAGCGTCCCTCTGCGCCCGCCCCACGCTCATCCCTCTAGGTGGTCAGTGCCCGCTTCCTGCAGCGTCCCTCTGTGCCCGCCCCACGCTCATCCCTCTAGGCGGTCAGTGTCAGAGCCCCCTTCCTGCAGCGTCTCTCTGTGCCTGCCCCACGCTCATCCCTCTAGGTGGTCAGTGCCCGCTTCCTGCAGCGTCCCTCTGTGCCCGCCCCACGCTCATCCCTCTAGGCGGTCAGTGTCAGAGCCCCCTTCCTGCAGCGTCCCTCTGTGCCCGCCCAACGCTCATCCCTCTAGGTGGTCAGTGTCCCCTTCCCGCAGCGTCCCTCTGCGCCCGCCCCACGCTCATCCCTCTAGGTGGTCAGAGCCCCCTTCCTGCAGCGTCCCTCTGTGCCCGCCCCACGCTCATCCCTCTAGGTGGTCAGTGCCCGCTTCCCGCAGCGCCCCTCTGCGCCCGCCCCACGCTCATCCCTCTAGGCGGTCAGAGCCCCCTTCCTGCAGCGTCCCTCTGTGCCTGCCCCACGCTCATCCCTCTAGGTGGTCAGTGCCCGCTTCCCGCAGCGCCCCTCTGTGCCCGCCCCACGCTCATCCCTCTAGGTGGTCAGTGCCCCCTTCCCGCAGCGTCCCTCTGTGCCCGCCCCACGCTCATCCCTCTAGGTGGTCAGTTCCCCCTTCCTGCAGCGTCCCTCTGTGCCCGCCCCACGCTCATCCCTCTAGGTGGTCAGTGCCCCCTTCCCGCAGCGTCCCTCTGCGCCCGCCCCACGCTCATCTCTCTAGGCGGTCAGAGCCCCCTTCCTGCAGCGTCCCTCTGTGCCCGCCCCACGCTCATCTCTCTAGGCGGTCAGAGCCCCCTTCCTGCAGCGTCTCTCTGTGCCCGCCCCACGCTCATCCCTCTAGGCGGTCAGTGTCAGAGCCCCCTTCCTGCAGCGTCTCTCTGCGCCTGCCCCACGCTCATCCCTCTAGGTGGTCAGTGCCCGCTTCCCGCAGCGTCCCTCTGTGCCCGCCCCACGCTCATCTCTCTAGGCGGTCAGAGCCCCCTTCCTGCAGCGTCCCTCTGTGCCCGCCCCACGCTCATCCCTCTAGGTGGTCAGTGCCCCCTTCCCGCAGCGTCCCTCTGCGCCCGCCCCACGCTCATCTCTCTAGGCGGTCAGAGCCCCCTTCCTGCAGCGTCTCTCTGTGCCCGCCCCACGCTCATCCCTCTAGGCGGTCAGTGTCAGAGCCCCCTTCCTGCAGCGTCCCTCTGTGCCCGCCCCACGCTCATCCCTCTAGGCGGTCAGTGTCAGAGCCCCCTTCCTGCAGCGTCCCTCTGCGCCTGCCCCACGCTCATCCCTCTAGGTGGTCAGTGCCCCCTTCCTGCAGCGTCCCTCTGCGCCCGCCCCATGCTCATCCCTCTAGGCGGTCAGTGTCAGAGCCCCCTTCCTGCAGCGTCCCTCTGCGCCCGCCCCCGGCAGTACATGCACTCATTTGCATATCAGCATGTCCGTCTGCGGGCAGTCACCCCACACTAGAACCTTCTGGCTGTTCCGAGGCCTCCTAGTTTTTCCCCTGCAACCCGGGCACAGCCATGATGGCTGCCCCTTCCTCTCCCCACCACAAGGGCCCAATGGAACATGACCAGAGGGATGTGTGGGTGGCCGACCTCGAACCAGTCCCGGTTTAAATCACACACGTGAACAACTCACTCATGCCGCTGAGTCGCTCACAGGACACGCCCCGCCGGCACCCCCAGGGCCGGTCTGCTGTGCCTCTCAAGGGCTGGCTGTGGTTCTTGTTGAAGTCCTTACAGGCAAAACGACCTGGCGTCTAGAACTTGCTTTAAAAAGCACAGCAAGAGTAAGCATGGCGGCGGAGACAGCTGAAGCCAGAGTGCCCAGGGGTCAGCACGCACCGCGGCCGGTGCCGGGGCTCCGGGGCTGTGACATATCTCTCGCCGCTGTTCTTTATGTTTAAAAAGATCCACAATTAAAGTGTAAACACAAAGGTCCTGTGAAACAACTGTCACCAGAAACGTCCCAACGGCCTTTCTAAGGGTCCCGGAATGGCGGGGGAGCTGACGAGCGCAGGGGCGCTGCCTGCACCGTCAGCGTTGGGGAGGAGAGGCCTCTGGGGCGCCAAGCCGCAGAGCAGAGCAGGTGGGCGGGGCGCAGTCCCTTCTTGCCCACCAGGAACCCTTGAATTTGCTTTTGAACCGGGCTGAGGAGTGTCCTGGTACTGAGGGGGAGGGGGCACCTGAGCTGGGCACAGGGGTTGGGGGCAGGTCCAGACAGACCCGGGGCCTGGCCTCTAGGGCGGCTGGAGAATGCTTTGTCCACACTGGGCTACTTGAGAGTAAAACCATTCAAGTTTGCGTTTGTAACAACTGCACGATGGAAACGGTCCATGGTCGAGACAGACAAACGGTACAGACCGCGGCTGCCGAGGGCAGGAGGCCCTGCTCCCTGTCCCAGCAGCTGCTCTGCCACCCTCGCCTGCCCCGGTCCCGCCCTCGCTGGCCTCTGCAGACTTCGGCCCGGGTGGCAGCTCACAGGCCCGCTGCTGACCCCAAGGCTGCTCCCGAGACGGCGGTGGGAGCTCTGTGGGGCCTGGGAGAGCGGTGGCCTGCCCAATTCTACCGCCGTCTAAATGAGAGCGCGTGTTTGCCCCATTCAACAAGTGCAAGACGGAACCCAGAGCTGCCAAAAACCCACTCGGAGGGTTTCAACACAACCATTAATAACACTGTGCAAAAAAATGAGAAGTCCAGGGGAAAGGCTCACCCAGCAGGGAGTAAGACAGCGGGGACTGGCCTGGGCGGGCAGGATGTGTGGCCCCCCGGGGGAACAGGGCCCTGGCGACGGACAGATGGGAGCGTCCAGCACGGCCACTGGCCACTGGCTTCCAGCCACACTCGGCCTCCATCCAAGATTCTCTCCTGGACTCCCTGATCCCTCCCACGCCGCTCCTTCTGAAGCGCCTCAATGCACACGTGTCTCCCACGCACTGGCACCCTGGTGTTCAGGCCTGGGTGCTCCCATTGGCTGCCTTGTTTCCCCTGGATGGGGCCTTCCTGTTCCCAGCGGGCTTCTCAGCTGAGAGAGTCAGCACAGCCCAGGGAAAGCCTGACTGGTGGAGTGACCCTGGGCTAGCCGCTGCCCCAGCCTGGCCTGCCTCAGTTTCCCTACTGGTAAGATGAGGTGCATGAGAGAGTCCAGTGGGAGATGAATCCAGCTCAGACAGAGGCCCCGGATCCAGAAGAAGAATGCCGAGAGGCAGGCGGGGGCCGCGTCCCATTCTGTGCCCCCAGATCCTGGCAGGGCTGGCCTGTCATGCGAGAGGGCCCTGAAAAGCGGGTGATGGTGGAGGCCGTGACTGTGGGGCAGACGCAGGTCAACTGCAGAGGGGTCTGAGCTGCAGCCAGAGTCTCTACTCACAGAGGGAAAGCGAGGCCCTGCAGAGACACACCGTCCCTCCCCACAGGGGCCTTCAAACACAACATGACCCGAGGGTATCCTCTCCCCAGGGAGTGCCCCCATCTGTCACATCACCATCATCCCCTCCCCATGTGGTGCCTACATCTGTCTCATCACCATCTTCCTCTCCTCACGCGGTGCCCGCATCTGTCTCATCACCATCATCCCCTCCCCACGTGGTGCCTACATCTGTCTCATCACCATCTTCCTCTCCCCACGCGGTGCCCCCATCTGTTTCATGACCATCTTCCCCCCCACCACGCCGGTGCCTCCAGACTGTCTCATCACCATCTTCCTCTCCCCAGGCCGGTGCCCCCATCTGTCTCATCACCATCTTCCTCTCCCCAGGCCGGTGCCCCCATCTGTCTCATCACCATCTTCCTCTCCCCAGGCCGGTGCCCCCATCTGTCTCATCACCATCTTCCTCTTCCCACGCGGTGCCCCCATCTGTCTCATCACCATCTTCCTCTCCCCAGGCCGGTGCCGCCATCTGTCTCATCACCATCTTCCTCTCCCCAGGCCGGTGCCTCCAGACTGTCTCATCACCATCTTCCTCTCCCCACGCGGTGCCCCCATCTGTCACATCACCATCTTCCCCTCCACTGCACTCCTGTGCCTTCATGGTCCAGCCGTGGTGTCACCCACAGCACTCAGCATCCTGAGCATAACTGGGGTGAAGTTCTTGATCCACCTCTTCACCTGGGTGAATCTGCTTCCTGCAGTAGACAGGACACTCTTGAAGGACAGGGAAGAGTGTAACAGGGTCACCACTGTGCTTCTGGTGCCTGGCACAATGCCTGGTGGACTGCAGTCACCATCCACCATCCATCCACCCACCCATCCATCTACCATCTATCCATCCCTCCATCCATGCACTCACCCATCCCTCTACCCACCCACCCATGAATCTATCCATCCATCCATCCATTCACCCATCTATCCATCCACCTACGTATTTATCCATCCAGGTATCCATCCATCCACCCACCATCCATCCATTCATGCAATCACCCATCCATCCAACCACCCATCTATCCACGTATACATCCATCCATCTACTCACTCAACCACCCATCCATCTATATATTCCCCCATTCAGCCACACAGCATCCATCCATCTACCCATCCCCCCAACCATCCACCCATTTGTCAACCCATCCATCTACCCATATATCCATCCATTCACCCATTTATCCATCCACCCACCCACCCATCCACCCAGCCATCCACCCACCCATCCATCCATGTATCTGTCCATCTGCCCACCCACACATCTATCCATCTGCCCCCCACCCATCCATCCACTCGCCCGCCCACCCACCCATCCATCCATCCACCCATCCATCCACCCGCCCACCCACCCTCCCATGCATCCACCCGCCCACCCACCCATCCATCCATCCACCCACCCACCCATCCATCCATCCATCCACCCACCCATCCACCCACCCACCCATCCACCCACCCACCCATCCATCCATCCACCCACCCACGCATCCACCCACCCACCCACCCATCCATCCATCCATCCATCCACCCACCCATCCACCCACCCATCCATCCACCCACCCACCCACCCACCCATCCATCCACCCACCCATGCATCCACCCACCCACCCATCCATCCATGCATTCATTCCTCTATCCATCTGTCCATCATCAGGACTACAATCTGGGTCTTGGGCCCCCAAGTGCTCTCTTCTAGCCTTGGCTTACTGCAGGGCTGAACGTGCTGTGACACCCTGGAGTAAGCAACTGCCCTACCGTCCCCCACTTCCCAGCCTCAACCAGAGAGGCCCTGACGTTGTTAGGCTGTACAGCACAGCGCCCGTGGCACTGTCTCCACTGCTTCGCATGCCCCAGTGCTGGAGAAGGGACAAGCTGTGCCTCTCTTGCATTTACTGTCGGTCATCTCTGGGTCCCATGGGAGAAAAACTGTACTCAGCCTTCTGGGGTCTAAACCCACTTTTCTGCTTGAGACTACTGAGTGTCCAAGGGCCTCATGAGCCAGAGCCAGGGCGGGGCTGGTGTGGAGGGAGCCAGGCTTGGCCTCGTCTTTTTCCTGGAGTGGATAGTCCTGCATCCCTCCTCCAGTCTGCGGAAGCAACTCCTGGCCTATTGTTCAGCAGGGCTATTCTGTGCCCCTTCCATCTCCTGTCCCTGGCCACCCCCGGGCCTCTGCTGAGCCCTGAGTGATGGTAGCCACCGTCATGGGGTCACTGAAGATGCTCCCAGGTGATCCTGTGAACAGGATCTGAAGAGATGCTGCCCATTTTATCCAGAAGTGGCATGACCTGCCCAGAGACAGACAGATTGCCGACCCACAGGCTGACCCTGGGTGCAGTCCCAGCTTGCCCTCAGCCTCTGGAATGGGGCCTTGCACTGCCGACCACCAGCTGACCCATGCCTGTGGGGACAGAGCTGGCTTTGGTCCAGCCGCTGCTGCTGCTGTTTTCACAGCTGAGAGGATGGACTGATGTGAGAGGTTGGGTCGTGGGCCCCAGGAAGGCCGTCGGGGCTCCGTGGGCTTAGAGGTTCCGGAAAGCAGGGATGAGTAAACCACTTCCAAGACCCACAGCAGCTCCGGGCCTGCGCTTCTTCCTGGTCTGGTCAGCTCATGGGAGCAGCAGCAGGAGCTCTGACAGGTGTGAGCCGGCAGGGCCTCAGTCTCCCCATCTGGAAAATGGAACCACTGTCCCAGCAGGTCGATTTTGCAGCAGGGCTTCCAGCTGCCAGACCTGGGCACATTTCGCTGGCCTCAGCAGGTGGGGTCACAGGACGCTGAGGCTCCGAGGAGGGCAGAGCCAGCGCTCGAACTCAGGCCTGCTGACCCAGAAGCCCCCTCCTTGCTGGGCACCCATCCCCACCTGCCCCGAGGGCCGTCAGCTCTGCGCCTCCCCAGCGGTGGCATGATGGTGGGTGCTGCTGACGGATGGCTGGCCCGGACACTGCCTTCCTTCACCCACATCCTCACCATGCTTCAGTTGGTCCTCACTCGCCCTGTGAGGCAGGCATGATGGTGGCCCCCATTTTCCCAGTGAGGAGTCCAGGCCCAGGAAGTGGAGGGACCCGCCTGGGGTCCCAGTGCTCCTGGTGTCTGTCCACCTCTCTAGGGATCTGCTCCTCCTGAGGTGGCCCCAGCCCTGGGTAGAGCCATGGGGAGGGAACAGTGGGCAGAGGGACTCCATGCCTCCTGTGCACCCCCTGCGATATCGGGCATTGGCTAAGAAGGAAGGACTAGGAGCTCCATCCAGAGCAGAGAGGGTGCGCAGCGGGTGCAGGCTGCCGGTGTGAGGCTGGGGGCAGGCCACATGTGGGGGCTGCAGCTCATACCTGGTCCCAGCAAGGTTGTTCTGCTATTGAAAGTGTGTGGTTTGTGGTGATTTTGAGCAGCTGGGAGGCACCACAGATACTCATTTCTGGCTCATGTGACAAGGTTGTCCATGCCCCCATCCAGCCCACCCATAAAAGTGGCTCTCTCTGTTTTGCTCGACGTCCACACCTGAGCTTCTCACACAACCCCTTCCTGCCTGGCCCAGTGGCCATCTGCCTTTGTGACCTGTGGGCCCACAGGCCCAGTTTAAATTCTAACACTGTCACCTTGTAGCTGTGACTCTGGGCAAGTAATTGAATGTGGTCACAATCCCATCCAGATGTGGAGTTTATCCTTGTCCCCAGAACCTGGCTGGCTCCGGACTTGCTTTGATCATTGGGATGCATCGGAAGTGATGTCAGGCGAGTCTGGAGGCTTCACCACCACATAAGGGAGCAGAGGGGAGTGAGGGGCCCAGAGCCAGCCTCAGACAACCGCCAGGCACACACACAGAACCTGCTGAACCCAGCGGGCCACCTGCCAAAACCACCTGCACTGAAACTGCCTGCCTGCGGAAACCGCCTGCCGGCCGAAACCACCTGCCTGCTGAAACTGCCTGCCTGCCGAAACCGCCTGCCTGCTGAAACTGCCTGCCTGCCGAAACCGCCTGCCTGCCAAACTGCCTGCCTGCCAAACTGCCTGCCAAACTGCCTGCCTGCCAAACTGCCAGCCAAATGCAGCCCCTGGGTGGCCAGGCAAGACCTGCAGAAGTGTGGCAGCCAACCTCAGACTCTCGGAACAGAGGAAACCATTGCTGTGTGAGCCTCAGGGGTGGGGCTGCTTGTTACGCAGCAGTTGAGAGCTGCCATGGTTAATGTCTCTCTGCTGTGTTTTCTTATCTGTTAAACGAGGTTAGAAATAGACCCCTGGGGTAGGGGGGTTGCTGCAGGGATGAAATGAGGCAGTGCAGGTCACAGCAAGGGCTGACAAGTGACTGCCATCCTCTGCTTTGTCCATGACCCATGCAATTGCCCTGACCTTTGGTCATGAATACCAACCCAGACGCCCTGGGCTGCTGCAAAGGATCCAAATCCAAGTCCATCCTGCTGCCCCATGTATCCCTTCATCTGTTGCTCACATGCCCTTTTCACCTGCGGCTCAGTGTCCCCTCACCCGTGGCTCACATGCTCCCTTCATCTGTGGCATACATGTCCCTTTGTGGCTCACACGTTCTCTTCATCCATGGCTCCAACTGTGGCTCACATGTCCTCTTATCCATGGCTCATGTGTCCTCCTTCATCTGTGGTTCATATGTTCCCTTCATCTATGGCTCATGTGTCCCCCCTTCATCCGTAGCTCACATGCTCTCCATCTGTGGCTCATGTGTCCTCCTTAATCTGTGGCTCACACATCCCTTTGTCCATGGATCACATGTCCCTTCGTCCATGGCTCACACCCACATCTGTGGCTCTCATGCCCTCTTGTCCATAGCTCCATGGCCCCATTCATCCATGGCTCATGTGCTCCCTTCTTCCATGGCTCACATGCCCCCCTTCATCCGTGGCTCATGTGTCTACCCTTCATCTGTGGCTCATATGTTCCCTTCATCTGTGGCTCACATGCCTCCCTTCATCCGTGGCTCATGTGTCTACCCTTCATCTGTGGCTCATATGTTCCCTTCATTTGTGGCTCACATGCCTCCCTTCATCCGTGGCTCAAGTGTTTTCCTTCATCCAAGGCTCATGGTGTCTTGTGTGCATGGCTTGAACACAGTGGTCAGGAGTATGGTGGAGCCTCTGGCCCTGCACCTGAGAGCCAGGCCCCTGACACCAGGAGCCTGTGCCCCTGATGGGAGGCTGTGAAGCAAGAGTTGAGTTCTTCTCTTGACCTCGACTCTCACTCCCAGGCATAGTCTCCAAAGTGTCTGGGACGCACAGAGTCAGAGGCCATCCAGGGTGGGGATTTCCAACATTCTAAGGCACTGACACCTTCGTTTAAATGACCAGAAGAAGACACATTACAGAGGAGGATCAATGCCTCCCTCTCCTCACCTATATATCTACGTGTCTCTATCATATCTATCTAATCCATCATATCTGTGTCCCTTATTAATCTCCATCCGTCCATCTGCTGCACGCACACACACATACTACATACACAAATATCTATACAAATATTCAGATTTGGATTTATATGATGGGGCAAAGACTGCTAACATTGATATATGACTTTGACCTTTAACTCCCTGAGAATCCTGAAATTTACCAGCCCCCCTGATCTCTGTCCTCAGCCTCTCTTCCCTAGCAGTCTTCTTAGCTGTGATGAGGGCAGGCAGACCTACGTGACAAAGGGAGGGAGATGATGAAGGAGGAGAGGCACTTCCAGGCCACGAGCCCCAAGTGGGGCTGACCCTGTCCCAGGTCCCGTGGGGGTGCATGGCCCGTTCTCACCAGCCGGGGCACCATGTCCATCCCAGGGCCATGGTGATTGCTTGATGGTAGGCACAGGGTCTGCCAATGAGAGGCTTCTCTGGGACCTTTGCTGGAACTCACAGAAGGAGGTAATTTCGCTGTGCTGGCCAGATGGAGGCCTAAGCCCTGGGGGCTACTTAGCCTCCCTGCAGGAGGGTCTCTGCTTGGCCTCCCTGCAGGAGGGTCTCTGCTTGGCCTCCGTGCAGGAGGGTCTCTGCTTGGCCTCCCTGCAGGAGGGTCTCTGCTTGGCTTCCCTGCAGGACGGTCTCTTGAGTTTGGAGCGATGTGCAGAAAAGCAGAGCCAAGAGATGAAGAGAGACACCCACTGGCACTGTCTGAGAACCTGGATTTAGCTCTGCCTGAAGCCCATCGTTCCATGGACTTTTCAGTCTCACAGCCAGGAGATTCTCTATTGTGCTCTATGAGTTGTTCTTCCGTCACTGGCACTCAACAGACCCGAGGCACAAGCACCTGGAGAACACAGCTTGACCGTCACACTGGGAGTGGGGTTATGGGGAGAAGGGATGCGGAGTAGACGTGACCGAGGGTCCTGGGTCTGCCCTCGGACCTCAACTCTGCCGCCTGCAGGAAGCCGAGCACGTGGCTGGGAGGGCCTCACCTGCAGTGGGATGGCTCCAGAGTTCACCTGGGGCGGCCCTGGGTTGGGACCCTGGGACAGGGGCAGAAGATGGGCATGGGGCCTGCCTGAACACAGCATGTGCTTTTGACCCATCCAGGCCACAGTGTGGCCTGATGTGTGTGAACATCCTGTGCCACGGACACCACGCGTGGCTGCAGTTCTTCCAGCTGGGGAATCACCCAGCACAGAGTGAAGGATCACACTCTAGAGCTTTCAATCCCTTCTCCTTGCTGGTCACGCAGCCCTGGGTGAGGCATTTAGCCTCTGAGCCTCAGGTGGGAATGATAACATCGTAATGCTATCTACCCAGAGGGCTTCCATGAGGGTGCCTGATACCAGTGAACCTGGGCATGTCATACCCACGAGTGGAACACCGAAACCCAATAACATCAGATATAGAATTTGTATTTGTACATACATGCAATTATATATTATTTATACAATAATACATATAACATACAATGTTACATAAGTATACATACAATAATATCTGTATATCTATCTACCTACCTATCCATCTATCCATCCACCCATCCACCCACCCACTATTCATCCATCCATCCATTCACCCATCATCCACCCACCCATCCACCCACCCATCCACCTGCCCATCCACCCACCTACCCACCCATCTATCCATCCACTCATCCATCCATCCATCTACCCATCCACCTACCCATCTATCCATCCACCTATCCACCCATCCATCCACTCACCCATCTATCCATCCACCCATCCACTCATCCACCCACCCATCCACCTGCCCATCCACCCACCTACCCACCCATCTATTCATCCACCCATCCATCCATCCATCTACCCATCCACCTACCCATCTATCCATCCACCTACCCATCTATCCATCCACCCATCCACCTACCCATCTATCCATCCACCTATCCACCTACCCATCTATCCATCCACCTATCCACCCATCCATCCACCCACCCATCTATCCATCCACCCATCCACTCATCCACCCACCTACCCACCCATCCACCCACCCACCCACCCATCCACTCATCCACCCACCCATCCATCTATCCACCCATCCACCCACCTGCAGAGCTCCCTGGCTGGCTGTCCAGGGCCATAACAGAATGTTCCTCTTGGCTTCAACTTTCTGTAGTCCTGCCTACAGAGTTCACATGGAGGTAGAAGGGTCCCTGGGGCTGATGCACTCCTTGGGGTGGGGGGCACCTGAGCCAACCTGAGGCTGAACTGGCCAAGACATAGCACATACCTGGGCCTACCACTGGCATCACAGCCCAGATTCCAGGGTGGAGAGGCTGATGTGGGTCAAGCTGTTGTTGGGGCCAAGGCAGGTAAAGCTGCCCCAGAGAGCAGGGAGGGAGTCCAGGTTGGTAAAGAGGTTCGGGTGCCTGCCCAGTGGTGGGCCCAGGTATCTGTGGGGACCATAAGAGAAGGACCACATGAAAGCCACGGTGACAGGGCTCTGAACTGTCCAAGGGGGACTCCACATGCCCTGGTCATGCTTTGAGAGGCCCTGCGCCTCCTGTTCCCTCAGGCCTGTGTCTTCTACTCTGAACACCTGGATGCCTCCTGGCCTCCAGGGCCAAGAAAATGACAAGGTACCCCCAGCATTCAACAAGCTCACCAGCCGGCAGAGCAGACACCAGGCCTGACCTGGGGAGGGGCTGGGGGTGCAAGCCCCGCCTCACACCCCACAGGCCCGTCCTTTGGGGCCGCTGGCCACGCGGGCCACATGCGCCTCAGTGCTCATGACGTGACTGAGGCACACCCTCAAAGACCGAGTGCAAGAGAACGTGACATGCTTCACAGATAAGCTAACACAAAACTACTGTGGTTATGCTGGACTAAAAGAAACGTATCATTAAAGTTCATTTCACCTCCTTTCTCATCTAAAGCAGCTGAGCAGCTGAAATCACTGTGGCTCAAACCCCGCTCCTCCCCGACAGAGCTGGTGTAAATCTGAGCCCCTCCCTCCCGAGGCCCTGGCCTTCGGGGTCCCCGATGGCCTCTCCGGACACATGCCCTACCTGCTGTTGGAACCGTGACTGCCGCTGCCACACGCCACCCTGGCCTCTGGCTTTCAGACCAATTCCCAGCCGCGCTGCTTGCTACCCGTGTCCTGGAGGCAGGACTTGTGACGCCTGGGTACAGGTGGGGAAACTGAGCATGTGAAATACCTTGACAAAGCTCACAGCTCCAGGGCTGACCCCGCCCGAGCCCCTCCGCCTGCCTGGGCAGCTCAGCGCTGGGACGAGCCCACCCCCGCTCTTTCCTCCATGGGCTCCCGGGCTCTGCCTGCCCTGGACCACAGGGCACAGCAGGGCCTTGGGTCCCAAGCACCTCCCGCCTACGGCAGGCCCCCCAGGTGCCCTATGGAGACTCTAATTATTCCCCAGGCACTGGTCTGGCATAAACACAGCCCAGACATCCAAGGAAAGCAGGCTGCCGGCGCGGACAGCCTTTCCCAGAGCTAAATGCAGCTCCCAGCTCCGGGCAGGTCCTGAGCGCTCAGCTAACAATCAGATGCCATGGGCCCTGGGCTGACCCTGCTGTGGGCATGCTCCCACTCACTGGGAGTGACCGCTTGGCCAGGCATGGAGGGCCGCTGGCGGCCTTTCTTCCGCTGGGAGGGCGCTCCGGGGTGGGCGAGGCAGGAATGCACATGGGCTGGTCCGCGTTTACAATGTATTTATAGACTGGCCACAGCTGCCAGCCGCGTGGTACCCACGAGGTCAGCTTCCTGCCAGGCCGTGCAGCCAGATGTTTACTGAGATTGCAGAGACCAACCCACCCACACACGCCTGGACTTATCCCACATCCACGCTCCATGGCCTCTCTGTGCCAGGGCCTGGCGGGCTCTGGGGTTCAGAGAGCTGGTGACAGTCACAACCCTCAGCAGGTGTCATTGCCTCAGGGACTTGGGACACATGGGACTTGGGACCAGCATGGCGACTCAGGACCAGCGTGCAAACTATAGATTTACAAGGGGAAAGGGAGGTGGGGAAGGGCACCTGCCTGGGAAGGGAGGCCGTCTCAGAGGAAAGGCAGGGCAATGTTGGAGGTGGGTTTTGAAGGGTGAATAGGAGTCTTCCAAGAATTCCAAGTAGAGATGAATAGCATGAGCAGAATGATCTGGTGGTGAGCATGGAAGGGGGTGTCTGGGGACAGCAGCAGGTGCCTGAAACATAGCATCTAGGGACGAAGAGATGAGGCTTTACAAGGGTCTTAAACCTCAGCGTGGGTAAAAATCACCAGGGCAGCCTGAGATGCAGACCCCAGGCCCAGACCCAGTGATTTTGCTTCAGCTGGGAGTCTGCAGTTTAACCAGCCCCTGAGGGGGTCTGACCCAGACCTACTGATCCTATTTTAAGAAACTAACTGTCGGAGAAGAAAGAGGTCCGTGATGGCCACAAAAGTCGGGTGCGGCTTCTTGGAGAAAACAGTTAAGAAGGCTGTCAAGTGTGAGAAGGCTGGGCTGGCGACGAGGCACCTAAGCTTGGCATGTGGCATCAGGACTGCAAGGCAGAAGGGCACTCAGAGACCCTGGGGGCAGGCTGAGCTGCCCGTGCAGCGGCCACGGGCACACGTGGTCACAGAGTGCTTGCACGTGGCGGGCCAGAATCAGAACGCAGGGCAAGAACAGAAGGCAGGCCGCCTCCCGAGAGCGCAGCAAGGAGAACTGAACTCACTCATCTTTGTATCGATTACACGGTGGAATGAGGATGCTTTGTAGATACAATTCATTTCACCCGTTTCTTTCCAGCTTTTTTAGTGTGGCTGCAAAGTCGCTCGTGTAGCTTGCATTTGTAGCCTGCATAAGACACTGTACCATGTTATGTGCTACATAACCCATGTTAATTGTCATACGTATCTTTATATTAATTATGCTTTATTATGTTGTATATCATATTATACTATATTTTTCTAGCTATTTCTATTGGTGAGCTCTGACCCATAGGCTGCAAACCCAGCCTGCACGGGGTTCAAAACACTCTTAAAAATGTCGAGCCAAGAGAAGTTATGTAACAGTTCAGCTAGGCGTCTCTTGAAAGCCGATGAGATGTGGCCGCCATCAGCCTGTCTCCTTGCATCCACCCCGAAGATGTGTCGGGCGCTGGCCGTGGGCCAGACCACACTGCTCCCTGCTGCCTCCTGTCCTCCGGCCCCACCTGTCCCAGGAGCCTTCCTACCTGCAGAGGTCAGAGGCTCCCACCCCGAGGCATTGAGCCTGTGCCTCCGGGGACCATTCAGCCCTTCACTTGATGAAGAGGACACCATGGCCAGAGAGGGGTGCCCCTCGCCTAGCAGAGGCAGCAGACCCTCAGAATCTGTCCAAAATGATGGCCCTGAATTTGCTGTTCCCCAGGGCTTTGCCCAGGGTCAGACTTGAGCCCGTGGGTGGTGGGACTTGGGACATGTGGCCAGCCACGCGCAGTCACATGGAGCAACTGCCCCGGCTCTGCCCCTCCTCCCAAGCGAGACGTGGCAGCTGTGAATCCCAGGAGCTCCAAGCCCTGGGTGCCGCCCAGCTCTCTCCGTTCTCCATTGGGTGCTGGCGTCCAGACCCCACAGGTGGTGCCCTGTCTATGCCACCTCAGCACCACTGGCATGCTTTCCACATCTCATCACTCCACTGTGCAGTGGGGAAACTGAGGCTTTGGGGAGCTTGCCCACAGTCTCGCAGGCAGCTGCGGGCACCGTGGGACTCTATAGCACACCTCCCAGCTGCGATTCCATGATGTGGGTGGAGGGCAGGCGGAGCTGGTCCCATCTCCAGGGCAGCAGCCCGGTTTGGAGAAGCTGGTGCAGGCCATTCACCCGGGCCTACAGTGCGGGCGGCTGCCTGAGTCGGGTCTTCCGGGGCTGCTGACCGTGAGATGCCAGGGGTTCCGGCTCAGCCAGGAGGAACGTGCCTCTGTGCCTTTGCCTATGCCTCTTCCTTTGCTTGGAATGCCCTCTCCCATCTGGAGTGCTTGGAGAACTCCCAGTCACCCTGCAAAACTCACCCAGCTCAGAGGCGCCTTGCCCCCGGAGCCTGTGTTGGCTCCTCACCCACAGGACGGTCTCCCTAGTCTACCTGCTGGCTTCTGCCGTCTGGAGGGGCTGCTTGAGGGCAGTGCCCGGTGGTATCCGCAAGTTGGCACTGTGGTTGTCCCTGCAAGGAGGCTGTTTTCTCCAGCTGAGCGTAGCTGACAGCGCAGGAAAAGTCAGCCTGCCTAGGAAGGGGACACTGAGGCCTCCTAGAGGGTATGTCCAAGTGAGACCCGGGCCAGGAGTCGCAGTGGGGGTTCCCAGGCAGAGGGGCCTCCTCCTGTTTGGTTGGAGAAGACGCACAGTGCTCGTGGACCCCATGTCAGGTTACACAGTCCGGCCTGCCTCCCCCAACTCCTGACTACTCCCCACTGGGTGGGCTCTGGGCGGGTGCCCTGACGTCTGTGGGGTTGGAACCATGGGTGCTCAGCTGGTGGGCAACCCTACCTACTCCCATATGCATCCAGAACTGGGGAGGCCCCACAGGACAGGTCCCAGGACCTGCTGGGCCCACGGTGAGACAGGCCTGAGCTGAACCCCCTGACCACCTGCCCTCCGTGCACCCCTCTGCCTGGAGGACACAGGAATGTCATGGATTTCCTGGAGTAAGGGTCAGTTCAGAGCCAGGGCCTAGTGGTACCAGAAAGGTCTGATTATTTATTTCTCATTGACACACAACCACCCTGGAAAAAGGCTGGGGGTCCCCGGGGAGGAGGCTGTGGAAGGATGAGAGGCATCATCTCTGGCAGCGCAGCGGGGCCCGTCCCCAAGCTGACCCGGCCTCACTCAGGACTTCGCCAGGGTCCCTGTGAGGAAGGCACGGCGCCCGCCCGTGGAGAGTAGAGACTGAACGGAAGTGAGGGCCGCACCGTCCTCAGGACTCCAGGGAGGGACAGCGGGTGAGCGCTGAAGACTGCGCCGTCATTCAAAGGCACAGCTTTGGGGTCCCGACGGCCACTCACTCGCTTGCCTTGATTTCCCCACTCAGGGCAGATTTGATCCTGGCCCCATTCCCCGTCGTGTGGTCCTGAGCCAGAGCCTCACCCTCCCCGGGCCTGGCCTCCTCATCCACAGAGGCGGGTAAGAGGCTCCCGCCACGGACACATGGTGGGAACGGAACGGTGCTGCCGCTATGGGAAACTTCCCAGCACCCTGAAGGCCAGGGTGGCGGCGGGACGTGGGCTTCCACTCCTAGTAACCCGCCCAGGGGAGATGAAAACGGGTGTCCGCACAGAGGTGGGACACACACGCTCACAGCAGCTCGATTCACAACAGCCAGACAGCGGATACAAGCCAGGTGTGTGACGGAGGAGGGGTGTGCACACAAAAGGTGCTCTGTCCACGCACAGAACAGCGCTCAGCCTCAAGGAGGAAGGACGCGCTGACTCCCACCACGCGCGGATGGACCCTGACAACGCGATGCCGAGGGACAGAGCCGCTCACAAAAGAGGAGGGTGTAGGAACCACGTACTCCAAGTGTCCAGAAAGGACAAATTCACAGACCGGAAGGAGCGGCTGCCTGGTGCTGGCGGAGGGGAACAGCCACAGGGTTTTTTAGGGTGATAAAAACATTCTAGAACTAGATGGTGGGGATGTTTGTACAATCTTGTGAGTATCCGAAAAGCCCCTGCAGTGCACGCCTTACGAGAGTGGTTCTGTGACCGAGAGCTTTACAGACACCTCTGCGCAAAAGGTCCCTACAGCGAGGGGCTGGGGAAGGCACAGAGACGGCCTTGGCACCCGCTCCCCAGCTTCTACAGGGGGGCCGCTTCCTCCACATGCAGACCCGGGTGTGCTGGCTCTCACGCCTGCTCTGGTCAGGACCTCAGCAAGCCCACATTCCCGCCCTGCCCGGAATGCAGAGAAGCTCCACTCTGAGGCCTCCCAGTGGGCAGTGCCCGGCTGGCCTCATCCAGGCCTGGAGAAGCAGGCTCTGTTTACACACAGCTACCTTGGCCCGGCAGCCCCTGAGGAATGCGGAAAAGCCCGCTCAGGGACGTTCCCAACGGTCACATTCTGCAGGCGGCCGCCGTGCCCGGCCGGTCGGAAAGCCTCAGTAGCCGCTCATGAATGTGGACTCTGTTTGGCTGCTGGCTGGGATGCTGGCCCCGCGAACAGCCCAGAGACAGGACAGACACTGTGAGCAGGCGGCCCGGGGACGGAATGTCCCCCATCCTGCCTCTGGCTCCGGCCGGCCCGCCAGGAGGGGCTGAGGGTGGGGAGTGGCAGGAGTGGCCCGGGCACAGCTCCCTCGCTGCTGGGCGCTCGTTCACGCTCGCTGCTCATTCATCCCTCCACTCACCTGCCGCTCGGCCGCCTCCTCTCCAGGGAGCCTCTCTGCAGCCACTCCGGGGGTGCAAAGAGACTCCAGGGGCCGTGCGTCCCGCTTGGTAATGCAAACGGCTGCCCTGTCCTGGCGGCGTGGCTGGGAGGGCTGAGTGAAGCTTGGCCCCAGAGCTCCGAGGCCTTCAAGCCCGTGTTCTGAGGGGCCGCCCAGCCCGACCTGAGGCTCAAGGGCTGGGGACGAGACGGGCCCTTGGCCCCCAGTTCCTCCAGTGCAGGAGACAGAGCTACTCTTGCTGCAAGAGCCAGGTGACGGGGCAGACAGGAGGCGGGAGCCCCAGGTCCACCAACCAGGGTGGGCAGGTGAGCGCCCAGTGTTCCCCAGACATGCTGCGGCCCCTCGGCCTGGCTGTGGACGCTACTTGCTGGTCATACACGGAGCTTATATTTGGAACTGTCCTCTCCTAGGCCAGCTCCTGTTAAACCACTGTGTGATTCTGAGACCACCTGACTCCCGGCAGGGCTGGGTGAGTAATCAGAGGAAGCCGATAGTGTGACGCCGGTCACAGGGCCCGAGCCCCCTCATTGTCGTCGCTGACCTCACTTTCTGGTCCTCTGGCCTCGGGACCAGCGACTGTGAGCAGCCTCGAGGGGGTAGGGCGCGCTTTGAAGAACATCTGGAGGCCGTGCTGACTGCGGCCGGGCCTGAGTCCCCGGCAGCCGGGGTGTGTCCTGCCCGCCGCTTCCCACCCCGCCCCGAAGCCAGCTTGGTGAACCCAAGGGGGGAGAATGGGGAGTGACGCGGACTCACAAGAATGAGGGGCCTGGACGGCTGACAGCACCTGATGAGGGCTGAGGGGACTGGAGCTGGAAATGACAGCTGCCACTCTCTGGCCTCGGGGAGCAGCTTCTGCAGGCACGCGGGAGGGGCTGGCACGGAGGTCTTCAGAGGTGAGGACGGCAGTCCACACCTAACCCAGGGCTGCCTCGGGGGCTCTGGTTGTCTAGCACGAGGCGCTTTCCTGGGTCGACACAGTCTTAGAGGGTGTGGAGGCCCGCCGAGCAGAGTACGGACGGGGTGTCCATGTGCAGTGAACGGGACTGGCCCACCTTTCCTTCTACCCAGGAAAACAGAGGTCCTTAGCTCTGACGTACAAGATTGTGCTCTGTCCTGAGGACAGCACCTGCCACCCCCACTATGGCCTCGGCCAATGGCAAGCATGGGGAGGGAGCGGCCAAAGACACAGGCTCTGGGCAACTCCAAGGCCACCTCACAGAGCCCCATCCTCACGGGACCACCCCCCGCCTTCCACCATGCTCGGTCCAGCTCCCTGTGCATAGCAGGTCAGCTCCGTCAGAGAATGAGGCTGGGTCCTGCGGATCAGTCACGAGGCCTGGGAGCTTAAGGCCACTTGGAGAAGGCTTGACCTGGGAGCGGCTGGTCTCTCTGGGTGTGTGGATGGAGCTGTGTCTGGAAAGGAATCACTAGAGGGCCCAGGCCGTGCCTGCTGAGCCCGGGGAGAAGGGGTCTGGCCTGAACAGGGCCCCTTCGTCAAGGGGGACGGCCTAGCAGGGTGGATGGGCCACCAACAATGGGAGGTGGGAGGCAGGATGGGTGAGGGCGGCAGGGAGAGGAGGGGCTGTTCCCACGAGGGTGGGGGTGACACCCAGGGGAGTGGCATAGGCAGTCTCCTGTGGCGATGGGGCGGACGGTGGGGTCCCAGGCAGGAGGCGGGGAGAGAGAGCACGCATCCTGAGATGGACCCGTGGGGATCCTTGTCGGGGAGGAGAAGAGGGCCGAACTGCAGCCTCGAACGCAGGACACAGCATGGCCGCCGCTCACGGTGAGCAGAAGGACGACTCGTCACACTGTCCCAGGTCTCCTCCCTGCCTGCATGTCTAGAATGAACCAAAGCGACGGGGGCCGTCTGGGAGGGAAGATCGGGATGGCGGCGTCCACGGGACTGGGCCGCGCGTGCCTGGCCAGCATTGCTGCTCACCATCCGGGCTTCTAGCTGGTACCCGGCACTGTTCAGGCCTTTCCCAGCTTCAGAACCCTCTCCACAGATCCATGGAGTCTCCCCAAACCCATGGGGTGAGGCCACTGCAGCTGGCACCTCCTGAGCGCTCGTGGTGTGCCAGGCCCGCACCAGCCGATCCCACGGACCCTTGTGAGGACTCCCCGGTTTTCTGATGAGAAGTCAAGCCCCAGAGCGGTTTGGTCACTCACCCAAGGCCACACAAGCCCTAGAAGCTGTTTCCAGAGCTGGCCTCTTAACCACCGTACAGCTGTTCTGCACATCGTCAGCCCCACATTTTGGAATAGGAGGCAGGCAGGGTAATAGATTTTTTTTTTTTTTTTTTGAGACAGGGTCTCACTCCATCCCCCAGGCCGGAATGGAGTGGCACAATCATCATTCATTGCAGCCTTAAACTCCTGGGTTCGAGCAATCGTTTCTCCTCAGCCTCCCTAGCAGCTGAGAGGGCAGGTGCATGCCACCATGCCTGGCTAACTTACTTTCATTTTTTTTTTTTTTAGTAGAGATGGGGTCTCGCTGTGTTGCCCATGCTGACCTCAAACTCCTGGGCTCAAATGACCCTCCTGTCTCAGCCTCCCAAAGTGTTGGATTACAGGTGTGAGCCACCATGCCCAGCTGGTAACCGAATTCCTAGGTGTCAGACCCAGAAGGGAGGGTGGGGTGCTTGTCTCGGAAGCATCTGGGCTACAGAGTGTCTACAGTGGCCTGAAATCGAGGGCGCCACAGGTGGTGGCGAGACTCCAGGAGAAAGGAGAGGAGGACATCTCTGCTTCCAGGCCACCCCCGTGTTCAGGTTTACTTCCGTTCAGCAAATTCGAGGAAAGCGCAGAGACCCAGTGAGTTTCTCCCAGGGAAGGTGGCAGTATGGGCCCTGGCGTGGAATGTCAAATCAGAAATGACCTGAAGAGACCCGGCATAAAAGGGAAGATCATCTCTCTATTAAAGTCTCCAAAGGCAGCCACGTGTGAGAGCTGAGATGCCGTGCAGCGTGTCGCCCAGGACAGTGGACCAGAGTCAGCGGAAACAAGGAGGATGCTGTTGGCGCGACCTGAAGCAGGGCGGTCTCATCACGTTCCAGCTTCTGTGCATTCCAGCTGTAGGACTGCAGGAATGGCTGGAACAGGCTGCGGTGATGGGGAGTGAGCTCCCCGTCACTGGAGGTATTAAAACAGAGTCAATAACCTGGAGGCAGCAGGGTCTGGTGGAGACCGAAGCACTGATGAGGGGGTTGAAGTTTATGACCCCCAAATTTCCCTTGACCCTGAAATCCTGGGACTTTCTGGTTTGCACACTGCCCAGGGCTGCCAGCCTCCGGCTGTTTCAGTCACACGCCCATCACCTGTGCTTCCCAGCCTGAGACTCTGCAGGGGCCCTGGGTGCCCTATGAGAAGACCTGGGCCTTCCTCTTTGCCTCAGATACCCTCTCCCTCTTTTCTATTTGCAGGGAGGAATGACTGGCTCTTCGTGAGCTCTGTCCTGCGGTATGGGACCTGCCAGGCACATGGCATGGAAGGCACGTCCCTCCCAGGCCACCCCTCCGAGGCTGCCCTGGTTGCCCTTCCTAAACCTGCAGCTCCGCCCCAGCTCCGCCTCCTCGCTCAGCCCTCACGGTGCCGTCCAGGCATTTCCCTGTTTATCTTGTTTATTTTCAGGAATGCAGGGCTCTCGGCTGTGCTGGGGGCACCTAAGACAGGCTGGGCACTGAGAGGGCCTCAGGACGCCTTTGTCTACCTAACGGGCAGAAGGGAACTAGAGTCGGTCTTGGCAGAACGGGCAGGGGCTGTCCACCACGTGCCAGCTTCCCAGCAGGGGCCCACCCTGACCACCTTCTTCATCTAGAAAGTGGGTTAACACTGAACTCAGGACGTAAGGATTAAATGCAGTAACACGTGGCACACTCCTGTGCCCAGTATGGCCCAGGCTGGGGATGAAGCAGTTAACCGCCCCGGCCTCAGGAGCGGACTTGGCAGCTGAGCGGCCCCAGAGCCTTTGCTGCCCGCCCCCGCCACACCCGACCTGTCCCTCGGCCCTCGGCCCAGGGTGCAGGAACAAGGTCTGGGTGGCTGAGGGGTCCCCCCCGCCCCGCTGGCCTTCCCTTCCGACCGCCGCCACGCGGGGCGCCGCGTCCCCACGGGTCTAGACGTCCAACCAACTTCCCGGCTCCGCAGGAGCCTCTGGGGGCGCACGGGGATGGGTGGGGGCACAGCGTGGCCTCCCCGCAGGAGTCTGGCGGCGTGGAACCCCCAGGGTCGGCTTCAAAGCTCCCACCCCCGTCCCGGGCGCTGACACAGCCGACCCGCCAGCCTGTGCCGCGCTCGGAGCGCTGCAGGGCCAGCACGCCCGGGGGGCGGCCCGGAGGAGGCGGCGGCACGGCACGGCGCGAGCACCCACGGCGGCTCCAACCCGCGATGAATGGGCCGCCCGCGCCCCGGTCCCCGGTCCCCGCGCCCCGCGCCCCGCGCCCCGCAGCCCCGCCCAGAGGCCCCGCTGCCCGCGTTGCGCTCCCCGGCCCCAGCCAGCCCGGGCGCTTCACACACTGCCCGCGGAGCCCGTCCTCGGCGCTGCCAACGCTCCGGGCAAGGCGGCGGCCCGGCCCGGCCCCAGGCGCTCGCATCCCCGCACGTCCGGCCCGGGCAGGCGAGGTCGGGGTGAGGGGGAGCCGGGCCGGGCGCTGCGAGCGCAGGGAGCGTCCCCGAGGGCGCAGGAGCGGGAGCCGGGCCGGGACCCTCGCGGGGCGCGGCGCAGCCCGGTGACACCCCCGCCCGGCATTCCAGCCCCGGCTCCCCCGGGCACCGCGCGCCCGGGCAGCGCATCCGCACTCACCTCCTCTCCGAGGCCCGCTCCGCCCGCCACGCCGGCCGCCGCCAACGAGCTCCCGGCCCCGCCGCTCCAGCGCTCAGCGGCCGAGGCGCCGTCCTCATCCCGACCGCAGGCCCGCCTGGGCCGTGCAGACGGGCCGCCCGCCCGCCGGGCACCGAGCCGCCCTGCCGCGCGCTGCGCCTCGGGGCGGGGTGGGGGGAGAGGGAGCGGCCGCGGGCGCCTCTGGCCAGCCCTGCAGCTCCAGCCCCGGGCCGGGTGCTGGGAAGGCCGGACGCCGGCCGGGCGGCTGCGGGGTCTGCCCCCCGGAGGCTGGGGCGGCTTAGGTTACAAACTCCGCCGCCCCCGCACCCTCCCCCATGGCTATTTTTAGCGCCGCTTTTCCTAGGTGTTCGTTTCAGGGGACCCACCAGCGATGGGGGGCCCCAAGGCATTGCTCCCTGAACCCCCTCTCCACCCTCCCCGGTCAGCCCACCCCCAGATT
The DNA here is from genome assembly GCF_030222135.1 of Aotus nancymaae. Classification (NCBI taxonomy): domain Eukaryota; kingdom Metazoa; phylum Chordata; class Mammalia; order Primates; family Aotidae; genus Aotus; species Aotus nancymaae. The sequence continues at coordinate 1,731,407 of NW_026988510.1, forward strand.
GGCTTGCTGCTCAGATGGAAACGCTGGATTTAGCACAACTTAAAAAACGGCTGCCATAATTCTACCCATGTGGCTTCCAGTGGCTCCTCCATCCCCATCCCTGGGCTCCGCAGCAGCTCCCCCCGCCGCCCCGGGTGCCCACATAGGACACGCTCGCCTGTGCTGCTGTCTGGGGGTTGGGCAATGTCCCACCTGGCACCTGGCACCTGCCTGGTCAAATTGGGTTTGAGTGGCCTCCGTTGGCCCTGGAAGGCACCATAGGGAGGGGCCCATGGGGTACTTTCTCCTGGGTGGGAGCTAACATTGCCCCAGACCTTCACGTCTCCACTCGGGCTCCCTTGTCCAGCCCTGGGACCGCCCCGGACTGGCCCGTGAGTTCTGCAGCATTGCTGAGGCGGGGGTGCGCTGGGAGCCATGCGGGCCCCTAGACAGGGAGAGGGCCTCACCGGTCATGCATGCAACAGCTCCATTCACAGCCAAGGAAACCGAGGCCTGGAGAAGAGAAGGGACTTGGCCAACCCATTCCCAGCTATCCCAGGCAAACAGGACGGAGGGCTGATCCCACGCCGGGGCGAGTGGGCCTCCCCCAAGGTCGGGGTGCAGCGTCAGGGGCAGCATCTGGGGACGGATCGCCCTCCCCCACTTCAGAGGATCCCAAGTCGTGAACCTGGTGGGCTTCTAAGAAATGGGGTGCCCGTCGGGGGGCCTCGCAGAAAGGAATGCTTTCAGAATTAGTCCTTCAGACCAAGCTCCCCGGGGAGCAGGTCCAGCATGCTTTACTCACAGGAGTTCAAGTCGCACACCCTTTTAGGGACACCTTTATTATGTAAAGCAAGGCGCGGCCTCACCCACGGGCCTTCTTGGGGAGCCACTGAGTGAGCCTGCCCGCCGCCCCTCACCATTCTGGTCTGCATCCTGAGGCTGTTTCCAGACTCTCCACACATGCTATAGAATAAACTAAAATGAACTGCACGTCACGGTGGGGGGCTTCTGTCCTGGGCATCACAGCACTCGACGCTCCTGCCAGTGGCTTGAAAACGTGAACTGAACCAGGGGCAGGGCCTGAGAGGCCCCAGAGGCTCCAGGCTGGGCTCACGTTTCTGTGGCATCGTCTGGGGCCTCCAGGTCCTGGGAGCTCCCTTTCTATGGAAAATGGGGAGGAACTAAGAAACCCTCTCGAGTTAATCAGTATTTCAATCAAGAAAGTTTCTTAAAGTTTCAAGTGCCGGGGTCCCCTTCGCTCTGGACAAAGACTGCAGCGGGCGTTTCCTTCCCTGCCTTTTCCACTGGGTCTATTCTTGTTTCTAAGAAAGAGTTCAATTTCCAAACCCACGTGTGTGTGTGTTAGTGCGTGTGTGTGTGGGTGAGCGCATGTGAGTGTGCATGTGTGTTCATTTGTGAGTATATGAGTACGTGTGCGAATGCATATGCATGTGTATGTGAGTGCATGTGTGTGTGAGTGCATGTGTGTGAAGGCATGTGTGTGACTACGTGTGTGAATGCATGTGTGGGAGTACATGTGAGTGTGAATACATGTGTGTGAGTGCATGTGTGTGAAGGCATGTGTGTGACTGTGTGTGTGAATGCATGTGTGGGAGTACATGTGAGTGTGAATACATGTGTGTGAGTGCATGTGTGAATGTGTGTGAATGCATGTGTGCGAGTGCATGTGTGTGTGTGAATGCATGAGTGCGTGTGTGAATGCATGAGTGTGAATACATGTGAGTGCATGTGTGTGACTGCGTGTGTGAATGCATGTGTGGGACTACATGTGAGTGTGAATACATGTGTGTGAGTGCATGTGTGAATGCGTGTGAATGCATGTGTGCGAGTGCATGTGTGTGTGCGTGCGTGAATGCATGAGTGCATGTGTGAATGCATGAGTGTGAATACATGAGTGCATGTGTGTGACTGTGTGTAAATGCATGTGTGGGAGTACATGTGAGTGTGAATAAATGTGTGTGCATGAGTGCATGTGTGTGAATGCATGTGTGAGCGTGTGTACGTGTTAGTGAATGTATGAGTATATGTGAATACCTGAGTGCATGTGAACACGTGTGTGTGCATGTGTGAATGCGTGTGTGCATGTGTGTGAATGTGAGTGCATGTGTGTGAATGAGTGCATGTGTGTGAGTGCATGTGTGAACACCTGTGAGTGAATGCGTGTGTGTGCATGTGTATGTGTGAATGTGTGTATGTGTGTGAATGTGTGAGTGCATGTGTGTGAATGCATGTATATGTGAATGCATGTGTGAATGTGTGCTTGCATGTGTGTGAGTGCATGTTTGTGAACACCTGTGAGTGAATGCATATGTGTGTGCATGTGTGTGTGTGAGTGCGTGTGTGTGCATGTGTGTATGTGTGTGAATGTGTGTGTGAGTGCGTGTGTGTATGTGTGTGAATGTGTGTGTGAATGCGTGTGAGTGCATGTTTGTGAACACCTGTGTGAGTGAATGCATGTGTGTGCACGTGTGTATGTGTGTGTATGTGTGTGTGTGAGTGCGTGTGTGTGCATGCATGTGACTTCTTTCCCCAGCTCTGGGGTACCTGAATGCCGCTTAGGCATGAGGAACGACAGAAGCCCTCACTCAGGGCCCCTGCCCAAGACCATGGTGCCAAGAGGGGATGACCCTGTGCCCACCCTGGGCCAGTCACTGTGCAAAGGACTCCGACAGCCCTGCGAGGGGGACTGCCTCTCCCCTTTCACAGGGAGGACTAGCAGCATGGCCAAGGCATGCTGTATGCCTCCCCTGCCCCAGAGCCACCGTCCACCCCTTGCCCTGTCCACAAGCTCCACACCCACCTGCTTTGACTAACCCAGTGGCAGCGTCAGGAGCCACTTTGGGCTGTTGTGACTGGGGGCTGCCCAGAGCTCCAGGCCAACCCTGGGTGGGGGAGGTTTCCTGGGTCCCAGTGGACGTCAGGAGAGCCAAGCCACATGACTTTCACCTGATGTAAAAATGAAACCAAGTAACCAGCGCCAGCTCAGTGGGGGACGTGAGAGGCCACCGACGCATTCCGGGGGCGACTGTTCACTGGCACTTGAGCTCAGCGCTGATGGCAGGGGTGTGGACACCCGTCCATCCAGATGACCACGCAACTTGAGAACAAGGCCGCACCCCTGCCGCACCTGGGCCCACACCTGCCCCAGATGAGCCCTCCAGAGAGGAGACCTCCATGCGAGGACCTGACCTGTGGCTGAGATACGGCATGCGGGACGTTTAAATCCTCCGGGAGTTTTCAAAGCAAGCTTCACCTGTCATCTCATGGGCTCCTTAGCCCCATTTGCTAGACAGGGGAAAGTGAGGCTGGAGGATGAAGAGCCCCTCCCAAAGACGTGGCGGTGAGTGGTCAAGCCTGTCCCAGGCTGCCACCTCCTCCCTAGTCCAGGGCAGGAGTGGAGGGGAGAGCAGCTTTGGGGGCCTCTGAGCACTGGGGTCTGCATGACATTTGGGGGTCTGTGAGCAGCCAGGCTGAGGTGCAGACTCGCACTCCCCACGGGGCAGGAAGCCCGCCTGGACGGCTTCTGATGAGCTCCGCCTCCCCGAGGACAGCTTCTGGGTGCAGTGGGAAGCTCGTGGGGGCTCATAAGCCCTCTCCTGTTACGATGTGTGCAAGCACAAGGACAGCCATCAGGGGCCTCTCCAAGAACGTGTGACCTGGCTGATACGGCGCTAATTATTTTACCAGCCTGGAATTTCTGGAACACAATCAATACCTGTGGATTTCACCAAGTAGACCTTGAATTTGGGTCTGGGGGCTGCAGAGAGAAGGGCACAAACAGACCCAGCCCTGATGCCCCCTGCTCCCTGCCCGCTTTGTGTGCCTGGGTGAGTCAGCGGGCTCTCCGAGTTTCCGCTTGCTTGTCTGGGAGATGACATCACGGCACCCACCTCTCAGGAGGGCAGAGCTGGCCCCCAGAGGCTGTGGAGCTGCGGGCCCCCCCACTCCCTGGTGATGAACTGGAGGATCTTAGGGTATCTAGGGCAGTTGGACATAACACATATGTGCAAGGGAGGAGGGGCAGTGGCTCTGTGGACGGGGGCCCTTGAGGATGCAGCACCCATCCCAGGGCAGGCTTCCTCTCACCCTGCCGTGCCCCATGCTTCCCTAGGCCTGGTCAGGGCTGAGGCCAAACACCATTCTCCTGGCATCAGAAAACAAACAACAACCTCTCGAATACAAAAGTGAGGCTGAATAAATCTTCATAATTCTTCAAGCGCCTACAGGCCAGCGCTTGAGGGCGGCTCGGGCTGCACCCCGAGGTGGGACAGTGGGACAGGCTCACCCAGAGGAGGCTTGGAAAGTGAGAGGGGAAGGGGAAGGGAGGGCTGGAGGAGGGGGACACGGGAGGGAGGGCGGGGAGTGCGGAAGGGAGGAAGGACGGAGGGAAGTGCAAGGGAGGGAGCGTCAGGGCCTGGAGCCCGGCTGAGCCGGGTCCAAGGAGACATTCCAGGCAGATGGTGGCGCGTGACTCAGATGCCCGAGGCCCGAGTGTTTCTGCCCCATCATCTGAATGGCTCAGTCTAGAGCAAATAGCTGGGGTGGCCTTGAGGGCATCCTGCACAGGGACACGGGCACACACACCCACTCAGGCCATACGCACTGGCTTACACACGCACGTGCTTCTGTGTGTGGTGGGCCCAGCAGGAGAGCAGCCGGAAGCCACTAGGCCCGTGGGCCAGCAGAGGGTCTGGGCACGCAGGACCCACCTCGTCCACCCTCTGTGAGGCTCAGAGCAGCGTCACCTTCTCCAGGAAGCCCCCCTGCCCTGCACAGTCTTGGCTCCTCCAGGAAGGCCCCCTGCCCCGCACAGTCACGCCTCCTCCGGGAAGCCCCCTGACCCTGCACAGTCTCAGCTCCTCCCGGAAGTCCCCCTGCCCCGCTCAGTCACGCCTCCTCCAGGAAGCCCCCCAGCCCTGCACAGTCTCGGCTTCTGCCTCCTGGGCACTTCCCCGTAGGGCTGCTTTTGGGCACACAGTCTGTGCTCCTGCCCCATTAAGAACACTGCTTGTGGCCTACCCTGTGCGGATGAGACGCAGGAGTGGTGGCCAACAGTGGGCTCTGGGTTGACTCCCAGCTCTGCCTCCAGCTCTGGGAAGTCCCTCCTGGGAGATGCTGAAGTGACCCAGCTGAGAGCCAGCCTGCACTGGGGCCTGGCCTTCTGGTGCCTCTGGCCCTCCTGGTGGCCTGAACAGGCAGAGCCTTCTCCCTGCCTTACCCAGGAAGAGGCCAGGACGTCAGGGGCCTCGGGGCATGCTGGGAGGAGGCCTGGCGCCTGGCCTGGGCACACACAGCACCCGTGCCCCACACCTCCTGGCTTCCCTGGGAGCCCCTCTGGGAATCTGAGACACAGCAGGCAGCTGGTGGCCTGGGTCCAAACCCCAGCTCTGCTGTCTGCCAGCCACGTGGCCAGGACTCCACTCGAGCCTCAGTTTCCCCGTCTGCCACGGTAACTCAGTGAATGTGCTGGGGTGTGGGCAGCTGTTCTCTCCAGACACGCTCAGCCACAGCATCCCTGACTCAGCCCTCGCAGACCTTCAAAATGGGAATCCTTCTAATGAAAAGAAAACACGGGCGGCGGAGACCGGCCGGCCGCGGGAACCCCAGCCAGTGGCTGGCGCATGAATGGGCCCGTTCATGGGTGGCCGCAGGGCGAGGGCCCGGGAGGAGGCACCCGGGCTGGGCCCAGGGAATGGCAGTGCCCGGGGCAGCCCCAGGGCAGGCGAGGAGAGGGATGGCGGCCTCCCGCGCTGGCTGCGGCTTCCCGCCCCCTCTTACCCTGGATGCCCTCTCGCACCGGCCCGGCTGCCTGAAGGAGTCAGATGTCCGCAGTCCGAATCACCACTGTCCTCAGCTTTTTCCTATCACTATGCCTCCAGGGGATAAGTACGCATTGACATTTGGCTCGGCTCTGTCATTCATCCGTGCCTGCGAGAAAGGCCCCGCAGCAAAAGGAGCATTGACGTGTATTTTTGTGTTGCTGGGGCGACTGCTGAAGGCGTGCAGACAGCTGGCGGTTGCGGCCCTGCCGCAGTGTGACAGCACCGTCCCTCTCCCGGCACCTGGGCCCGCACGGCCCGCCCCGACGCCGTGAATGGCCTCAGTATGCGCGGGTTTCCTTTTCCATACCTGGCCACTGAATCTTCCAACATTCTTCAAGAAAAAAATGTGGCCAGTTTCCCTAGGACCTTTTCCTCTCCAGATGGCTTATCCACCCCGGTCCGGCCCGCACGTCAGCCAGCTCCTCTTCCCCTCAACAACATTAAAGAAAAACCGTGCTTCCGCCTCTGCCACCTGCTGCGACAGCCCAAACAGCCGCTCCTGCTGATTTCCCGGGGGGCGAGCGTCGGCAGCCAGACAATTTCCTTCGTCAGGTCTTTGAAGAGACTTGTGCAGCCTGGCGGTGCGGCTCAGCGTTCCCCCTGCGGTCGGATGTGACCAGGCCGGGAGCCAGAGGCAGCGTGCCTCGCAGGGGCGATGGTGCCCGGCACCCAGGAACACTCATCTTTGTTGAATAAACGAAGGAACAAAGAGATTCTCGAACGGCTGGATGGAAACGTGGGAAGCATGAGCGGGGTTACCGGTAGAGTGATGCCTGGGTGTGCCAGGGGCCACACCGTGACACCATTCGTGGTGGCAACAGTGCCAGCAGCCAGCCGGGCCTGTGCCCCTGATGGGACTCTGTGCAAGGACGTGACAGGTGTTAATGTATTTTGTTCTGGTAACTCACCCAGCTCGCTGCTAAGTGGCCCAGAGACTTGCTGAGAGGCAGCGCAGGAGCGTTCTGGGGCCCATCCCAGCTCTTACTGTCAGGCCTTGGGCTGGTGGCTTTGGCCCTTCTGTGCTTCAGTTTTCCCATCCTTGTGCTCAGAGGGATGAATGGCGGCCTGCGTCAGGCCCTCGGCGCGGCGCAGCCTGGTCCCGACAGAGGTGAACTCTGTGACTGCTCCCGGAATCGTTTCTGCGTGAATTCTTTTCTCCTGTGCACGTTCCCAAATGCTCACTCTGGTCTTGACTTAGATTTTATAACCAGAAAAAGCCTGATAGACGATCAACCACCCCCCACCTTTGCACCTGCTGCAGCCTTCGGGCCTGTCCTTGCAGGGCCCTGCCCCTGCCGTGTGCACAGTCCCTGAGCTTCGGTGCCTGGGCGGTTTCTGTGAATGTGGGGGCCCTGTGCTGTCTGAGGATTTCACCCATAGACTCCACGACACAGGGCACTGCCAGGCATTTACCAGAGCAGTGAAACCTTCACATCAGCTGTGAACTGTGAGCTGTGCCCGGGCCTGCATCACAGCGCACACCTCAGGGCACGGATGCAGCCTCTCAGCTCAGCGGCGCCGATCTCAGCCCATTGCACACGCGGCTGTTTGTTAACGAAACCCTGGGTTAGTGTGAATAAGAAACAACGTTCTACCCATCACAAGAATGTTCCTGAACGCCAAGGAGTTAGGGATAAACATGGACTTGGTCATGTCATGCCCCTGCTCAGGAGCCTCACATGGCACTCTGGTGCCCACAGCACGAATGTTCGCTGAGTTCCAGACTCACAGCCTTTCCCTGTCGGGGCCCCCAGCTATGTTCCTGGTCTCTGTGCTCCTTTCCTGCCTCCCCAACTCCGGCTCAGGCCACCTGAGCTGCTGCCCTTTGTCTCCAACACCTCACTCATTCTGTACGTGATGTTTCTCCTCCCTGGAATCCCTTCCTGGCTGCCAGCTTTGCCAAACTAGCAAACTCCTATTCAGCCGTCAAGACCCATTCAGAAGTCACCCACTCTATGCTTCCTCCTTGTCTTTCGGCACACATATGTCACACTGTGTCCTATATCTGGCCATGCCCTGGCCCCCCTTGCTGGACCACAGGGTACCAGGCCTTACTTCTGTCCACCCTACACCTCAGTCAGTGCCTGACTCCAAGCAGGGCTCCGTGATCTGTGATGGGTGAAGTCTATTCTTTCATTCCTCACCACACGCCATGTTCGTTCCTCATCCTGGAATGGCTCATTATCTCTGACACTTGAAGGCTTTGTTTTTTTTTTTTTTGAGACAGGGTCTTACTCTGTTGCCCAGGCCCTGCAGTGGTGCAATCTTGGCTCGTCGCGACCTCTGCCTCTGCCTCCCAGGTTCAAGCAATTCTCTTGCCTCAGCCTCCCAAGTACCTGGGACTACAGGCATGCATCACCACGCTCAGCTAATTTTTGTATTTTTAGTATTAATGGGTGTTTACCATGTTGGCCAGGTTGGTCTCAAACTCCTGGCCTCAAGTGATCCGCCCACCTCAGCCTGCTGGGATTATAGGCATGAGCCACCGAGCCCTGCTGTCTCTTCTCTCTTCCAAAACCTGCTCAAGATTCCTCCCCTGCAGGGAGCCCCCTGTTCTTGACCCAGTGCCACTGTGTGATGTGAGCAAGTCTACGGAGCATCAGAGAATGTCCGCACCAGAAAGCCTCTTAAGGGTGGTCTACTCCAGACTTTTCACTTTACAGATGAAGAAACTGAGGCCCAGAGAAGGAGAGATGATGTGTGGGGCACAGGCAGGGTGGGACCAGCTCTCTCAAGGGGACTTTGTGTTCTGCATGGCCTCCCTGTCTGCCTCCACACAGGGGCAGCCCAGCCGTCTCATCAACAGCCCATTCTGAGACGCTGGCTCTCCAGGTGCCCTGGCTTCATTCCACTCCCCCACTAGAGCACCTAACACATCCTGTCACACGATGAGACTCCTGCAAGCCATACACCAGGGAGCCAGGCATCCCTGGCAGAGTGGGACTGTGGCCAGTGCAGGAAGGGCCCTGTCAGTTGCCAGCTGGGTGACTATGGGCAAGTCTCATTTCTTCTTAGAGCCCCAGCTTCTTTTTTGAAAACAGAGGTGACAAAATAGAGGTTGATGCCTCAAGCAGCGTCATGAGGATGCAATGAAACAATGTAAAGTACTTAAAAGAGCGCCTGGCACTGAGCCAGGGCGTTCCTCAGGTCGGGGCGGGGTGAAGGTGGTGGTGGTGGTGAAGACGGTAAGATCATGATGGTGTGATGGTGATGCTGAAGATGGTAAAAATGGTGATGCTGATGGTGCTGATGATGATTCATGGTAATGGTGATGATGGGGATGGTGATGATGATGATGATGATGGTGGTGATGGTGATGATGGTGATGATGATGATGGTGATGGTGGTGATGATGGTGGTGATAGCGGTAATGGTGGTAATGATGGTGGTGTTGATGGTGGTGGTGATGGTGATGGTGGTGGTGAAGATGGTAGTGATAGTGTTGGTGATGATGATGATGTGATAATGGTGGTGATGGTTAAGATGATGGTGATGGTGGTGATGGTGATAATGGTGGTGATGATGGTTAACATAATGGTGGCGATGGTATTGGTGGTGATGATGGTGATGGTGATGATGATAATCTCACAGAGTAGTATACTGAAAACACCAAATTAAGCAGAGCAAATGTGTTGGTGTCACTGAGAACAAGCAACCAAGCTGTGGTGTTGGTGGCTGGCTAGGTTCACTCAATGGTTACATGACTGAGGAAGAGCTGGAACAAGAAATGCCAAATTCTCAAAACCAAGCCTGCTCTGAGCATGCGCGTGAATGTGTTTTGTCCACAGTATGACTTTCTGGCTGAGATCTAGAACTGGCTTGGAACTCTGCCTCTACGAAGCAGGACTGGCAGCTTCGGGCGAATCCCTTCACCTCCCCGAGCTTCGGGCGAATCCCTTCACCTCCCTGAGCTTCGGGCGAATCCCTTCACCTCCCCGAGCTTCGGGCGAATCCCTTCACCTCCCCGAGCTTCGGGCGAATCCCTTCACCTCCCTGAGCTTTGGTTTCCCATCTGTCACATGGTGATGATCAAACCTGCCTGGCCTGTATCATGAGGTTACTGTGAGGACTGAACTGGGCACACTTGCCACCCCCTTTGTCAAAAACTGTGGGAAACCGATTGCTCACATATGTGGCCGTGCATGGGTTTTAGGATAAATTAGCATCTCCCATCCTGGATTCTCCTAATTGTTTATCTATCGGAGCACTGTATGTGCTTAGTATTGACTAACTCCTCTTCCTGTCTCAGAAGAGACCAGGCTGGTTCCTCAGACTGAGGAGCCTGCCGTGTTTGTGGGAAGCTGTATCGGTAAGCCTTTGCTGTGTAACAGCCAGCCCCAGAGTTAGCGGCTTACACAGTAACTTGATTATTTCTCATGGTTCAGAGGAGCACACGAACCATTTTCTGGCTTAGGCCAGCCTGGCTGATATCTGCATTCAGCCAGAAACATGGCTGGGGCTGGATGGTCTAATGGTTGACTTGCTGTGAGCTGGATGACAGGAATGACTGGGCCACATGCCTCCCATCCTCCAGCAGGTAGCCTGGCTCACTCACACTCCTTATTCCTCAGGGGAAAGTCATGGATTGCAGAGCTCACAAGCTCAGCAAGAGGGCAACCCCCACGAGCAAAGCTTTCCAACCTCCTTCTACTGGCATCACCCTTGGTACTGCCCCATCGCCAAAGCCAACCTGAAGGGACGGAGAGAAAGACTCCAGTCTCTAAGGGAGGGGCCACAAAGTCACCTGCCCTGACCACAGCTCAGTCTCAGACTTCTGGTCTCCACGCTGCAGGGACAGACTGCTGCCGTGCCCACGCCACGGGGACAGACTGCTGCCGTGCCCACGCCGTGGGGACAGACTGCTGCCGTGTCCACGCTGCGGGGACAGATTGCTGCTGTGTTCACCCGTCCAGTGTGTGGTCATTTGTCACAGCAGCCCCAGAAGGCTCACACACTTCAGGACTCAGGACTGGGCCCTGGACACGCACATGTGACGTGCGTGAGACACGCAGCAGCCCAGTCACACGGGACGTCCAGCCCTGCAAGGAACCGAGACGTGAGGGGACAAGACGAGATATTCTTCCTTTGCCGATCACTCGAGGCTCAGGGCACGTGGGTCCCAGGGCTCGCGAGGGCACGGACAGTGAGCACGCACACGCTGCTAAATTCTGAAACCTTCCTCTGTTCTGGCAACTCTGTGTCATGACTTTCCCCTGAGGAATAACGAGGGGCCCATGGTGAGTGGGGCCAGCCCCACGCTCTTTGTGGTATCAGAGTGGGCAACAGTCTGCACAAATGCCCAGAACAGGCGAACGGTCTGCATGAAAATGCTCTCCCCAGAAGATGCTGCAGAAGGCTTGTTCTCATGGATGCTAGAAATCGTGGCTAATAGCGTGTAAAATGTGGTTATAAGAGACGTCTGCACGGGTTTTGTTAAAAGGCAAGAAAAGGAAGATGCTCCCGGGAAGAGGGGAAGACAGACTGCAGTGACAAGGGCCGCGGCCACATCCTGCCACAGGATCAAGGGGAGTTTTAAAATTTCCCTGTTTGGGCTTTGCTGGAGTGTCCAAACTTTGTGTAAAGAACAGGTATTATTTTTGAAACGGAAAACAAAGCAATTAAAAGCGGTGGCCTCAGTCCAAGTCGTCGGAGCCACGCTCAGGGAGGTGGGTCCCCAGGAGGGAGGAGCAGACACTGTGGTTTCTGAGGGTGCGGCAGGAACGGAATGTTGAGACTATGTCACTGTCCCCGGAAGCTGGGCCGGGGGCCGTGGGGGTGGCTTCTGTGACGGAGCTCTGCTTGGTCCTCCCAGGCTACTCTCCACCCAGCCCTGAAAGAATCTGCCTTGTCATCTGAGAAATGGCGGTGGGGACAGTGTCACCCCTCAGAGTCACTGTAAGAGTGTCCACATACCCAGGGACTGCTTGTCAACCTGACTCATGACATTCGCCTCCTGCCTCAACTTGAGGGAGCTAGGCTCAGAGAAGTGAAGTGACCTGCCCTGGGTCACACAGCAATGGGCCATGGGCTGACATGATGCCCTGCTGTGTTCTCCTCACATGGCTTGGGTGCCCCCTGCAATGGAGAAGTGGGGAGGGGAGGCCACACAGACCTCAGCCTACTGGGCTGCCTCCATCCTGCCAGCCAGGCAATGCCAAGGAGCCCCAGGAAGAAGCAATGGGGCTTCAGTCCCGGCAAGTGACTTTGCACATCATTTGCATTTATTTGCATGTGGCATCGCAAGGGCAGTGGTGCATGTGCTGGGCGTCCTGCCTACCTGGAAGGGAGGGGTTTATTCCCCAGGGCGGGGTGGGGGAGGGGAGTCCATGGCTCCTCCATGGAGAGACTGCAGGGCCACCTCCTGCTGCAAAGCGGGGCCACTCCCCACGTTCCCCCAATGACCCCAAGGAGGAGAGGGTGGCAGCTGCAGGGACCTGCTGCCCAGGCTTTTTTTTTTTTTTTTTGAGACAGCATCTTGCTCTGTCACCCAGGCTGGAGTGCAGTGGCGCGATCTTAGCTCCGTGCAACCTCTGCCTCTCGGCTTCAAGCAATTCTCCTGCCTCAGCCTCCCGAGGAGGTGGGACTACAGATGCCCATCACCATGTCCGGCTAATTTTTGTATTTTTAGTAGAGATAGGGTTTTACCATGTTGACCAGGCTGGTCTTGAACTCCTGACCTCCAGTGATCTGCCTGCCTCAGTCTCTCAAGGTGTTGGAATTACAGGCGTGAGCTACCACGCCTGGCCTGCCCAGGCCTTTGAGAAGGAAAACACGGAGCTCAGTGAGCAGGTGGCACTGCTGAGGCCACGCTCTCCCAGGCCCATGCTCTCTTAGGCTACTCTCTCAGGCCATGCTCTCCCAGGCCACGCTTTTCTGGGCCAATCTCTCCCAGGGCCATGCTCTCTCCAAGTCACACTCTCCCCAGAGTCTGCTCCCAGCCAATGACCAAGGTCTGTTCTTAGAGACGGAGAAGCCAGATGATTTTAGGAAACTTCTGAAGAGGAAGGATAGAGCCCCCCACCTCGCAGAGCCCCCCACCTCACAAAGCCCCCACCTCGCAGAGCCCCCCACCTCGCAGAGCCCCCCACCTCACAGAGCCCCCACCTCGCAGAGCCCCCCACCTCGCAGAGCCCCCACCTCGCAGAGCCCCCCACCTCGCAGAGCCCCCACCTCGCAGAGCCCCCCACCTCGCAGAGCCCCCACCTCGCAGAGCCCCCCACCTCGCAGAGCCCCCCACCTCGCAGAGCCCCCACCTCGCAGAGCCCCCCACCTCGCAGAGCCCCCACCTCGCAGAGCCCCCCACCTCGCAGAGCCCCCACCTCGCAGAGCCCCCACCTCGCAGAGCCCCCGCAAGGAGCTCCACCTCTATCAGAGCTGACTTCTCTGCTGACGGCTCAGGGATGGCGTCCAGGCCCCAGGAGGGCACCTGTACCCTGTCCCACATGTGCGGCTCTGGGCCCCTCCTCGGTACTGGCCGCTGGGTTCCATGGAGGAACCGGACTGGCTCCGGACTCCAACCCAGAGACCCGGTCACTGACCAGAAGGACACAGCATCCGATGCCAAGTTCCCTCCTGGGCATCAGTTGAGGGAGCAGGCTTGTTTGCGTTTGATATAAGCGCGGGATTGTTCTCTGCCCTCGCTGCTATTATGCGAAGGCAAGTCCTAAAATAATATTGGATTTCCTCTCTCATCCTGTGCAGGGAGGACACTCATCTGGAAGTGAGCTGGGATCGGGCGTGCTTTCGTCTGTGGGCACTGGGGTAAGAATGCGGGTCTCTGTGTTTGCCGTGGAGCTGGCTCTGACGCCGATGCTGGCCCAGGCTCACCGGTTCGGCAGTGTGGGGGCTGCTTTGGAGAGGGATATTTTTGTTTTTTAATAAATATATCTCTTGGAAAGCTGGCCTCTGCGTGGAATTGTTCGGAATTCCAGATGGGGCCATGAGCCGGGGACCCCAGGGACTGGAGCCAGTGACCAGCCGATGAGCAGCTGCCAGTCAGGCTCAGGTTGGCGCCCAGGGGTGTGGGGCCTGGTGCGTAGTGGAGGTCACTGCATGCCTGGGCTTGACTCCAGCACACAGAACGCTCACACAACCACCTTTTTGTGGTCTTGGCTTCCTTGCTTTGATTTCTAAATTCCTGTTTTAGTTCATCATAGGGGCTGGGATGTGCCCTTCCTTCCAAAGCCCTCAAAGCGGCCTCTGTCTGCTGTTGTGGCAAGTGCCCTGGGAGAAGGAGGCGGAGGACGGCCTCCATCAGCTATCCTCGTGCAGGGGAAGCAAGGCTCCGTCACTCACTAGTTCTGGGACTCTGAGCCTAACCTCTCTTGTGCCTTAATTTCCTCATCTGTAAAGTGGGCTTGGAATGCTTGCCTTGAAGGACTGAGTCTTGCCTATGACGACTAGACGAGAGCACAGGGCCCAACATCTAACTCAGTATATGCTGCTGCTGTTATTAAAACTAAGAACTTGGTATACAGTTGGAGCTCAATAGGCTATCTTCTTTCATCATTTACTTAGCAAACATTTGCTGAGTACCCACGGGAGTCAGAGTCCATGACAGGCACTGAGGGGACACAGAGCGGGGAAAACATGGATCCTGCCCTCAAGTGAAGGTGGTGATGGTGATGAAGACAATGGTGTTGACATTGATGGTGGTGGTGAAGATGCTGGTAATGACAGAGGTGTCAGTGATGTGATGACAGAGACCACGTTAGTGCTGTTACTGCTCATGATGATGGTGATGGTGATCTTGGTGATGGTGATGGTGGTGATGATGGTGTTGATGGTGTAGGGGTGATGATGATGGCAATGATGATAATGGCCTTGGTGATGATGATGGTGATGATGGTGGTGGTGATGATGGTCTTGGTGATGGTGATGGTGGTGATGATGGTGTTGATGGTGTAGGGCTGATGATGATGATGGTAATGATGATGGCAATGATGGTGATGATGATGGTGGTGGTGATGGTGTTGATGGTGTAGGGGTGACAATGATGATGGTAATGGTTATGGTGAGGATGATGGTGTTGATGGTGTTGGTGATGATGATGGTGGTGGTGATGGTGATGATGGTGTTGATGGTGTGGGGGTGACAATGACAATGGTAATGATGGTAATGGTTACAGTGATGATGATGATGGCCTTGGTGATGATGATCGTCTTGGTGATGACGACGGTCTTAGTGACGATGATGGTCATGATGGTGTTGATGGTGTGGGGATGACAATGATGATGGTAATGATGATAATGGTTATGGTGATGGTGGTGGTGATGACAGTGGTGGTATTGGTGATGATAGTAATGGTGATGATGATGGTGATGGTCTTGGTGATTATGATGTGGTGATGGTGTTGATGGTCTTGGTGATAATGGTCTTGGTGATGGTGGTCTTGGTGATGATGATGGTCTTGGTGGTGATGATGGTATTGGGGTGACAATGATGATGGTAATGATGGTAATGATTATGGTGATGGTGGTGGTGATGACAGTGGTGGTACTGGTGAATGATGATGGTAATGGTGGTGATGATGGTGATGTGATGATGGTGGTGGTGATGGTGATGATAGTTGTGGTGATGGTGGTTGTGGTGACAATGATGGTGGTGGTGGTGAAGGTGATGATGGAGGTGATGGTGATAATGATGGTGATAGTGATGATGATGTTGATGATAATGACGGTGATGATGGCTATAGTGATGATGGTGGTGGTGATGATGATGGTGACAATGATGACAGGATGATGGTGACCTCACATTTATCACTACTTTATACCAGGGCTTGTACTGAACGTATTGTCTATACTATCTTAATTATAACACACAGTAGACTGTGGGGGAAAACCAGAACTCTGCAGATTTCTGCAGGGGGTGCCGTCACCATGTGTGTATGGCTGGTTGGAGGCAGTAGAGAAGGCTTTAGTGGGGAGGCACAACTCAACCTGGGCAGGATTCAGCAGTCTCTGTCTGGTAGCTTGTGTGGCAGCATTGCCCCTGCCCTGATAAGGTAAATGGGACCCTTGGACTCCCTCACTTACCCCGGCCACAGCAACGGACTCCAAGGCTGGTGAGGACACCTGTAGCCACACTCAGCCCTGAAGCCACACCAGTGCCAGGGAGCAGCCCAGCTCCTGCTCAGGACCCTCTGGCAGCAAGTGGCAGAAAACCTGGCCCAAATGGCCCAGCTGAGAAAAGGCAGTGCTTGGCTCACAAAACTGGAAAGCCCAGGCACAGCTCAGGGCTTCTGCTGGCCAGCTCCAGGCTTCTTTTCCAGCAGAGCCCTGCCCCTGGCAGCAGGATGACAGCACCCCGATGCTAGGCACATGCCCGCCACCTCCTGGTCCAGCAGCAGATGGGTGCCTGGCCCCTTCCGACAGTCCCAGAAGACGTGACTGACTGCTGTCCATAGCGGGTTCCATGCCCATCCCAGCGGCCAGGGAACTGGAGCTCTGATTGGATGGGCTGAACTGTGGGCCACCCGGGAGCCATGGGTGGAGCCAACACCCAGCCAATCCCCAGAACATGAGTAGAGCAACATAAACCAGAAAAGGCTGGATGTTGGGAGTTAATCACAACTAAAATCTGGCGCACAGGCACCGCTTCCATCCTGCAGATAGGAAAATTGATGCCTGGAGGTCTGCCCGAGATTACTCAGCTAATGATTAGCTGGGCTGAGACTCGACTCAGGGATCCCAACACAATGCTATTTCATTTTCCCCACATGCAATCGGAAAATGAAATTCAAAAATTGATACCATTTGAAATAACATCGTAAAACATCAAATATCCAGGAATAAACTCGTGAAAGATGTGTAAGCCTTTTTATTTATTCATTTTTGAGATGGAGTCTCACTCTGTTGCCAGGCTGGAGTGCAGTGGTGCAATCTTGGCTCACTGCAACCCCCGCCCCTCAGGTTCAAGCAATTCTTATGTCTCAGCCTCCCGAGTAGATGAAATTACGGGCTTCTGCCACCACACCCAGCTTATTTTTGTATTTTTAGTAGAGACGGGGTTTTGCCACATTATCCAGCCTGGTTTCGAACTCCTGACCTCAAGTGATCTGCCCACCTCGGCCTCCCAAAGTGCTGGGATTATAGGTGTGAGCCACCATGCCTGACTTATGCAAGACTTTTATGCAGAAAGTGACATGAGATCACTGAGAGAAATTAAGACCCAAATAAGTGTAGGGCTATGCCATATTCAGGGACTGCAAGACTCTAATGGAAAGATGTCTATTCTTCCCAAATTGATCTCGGGATTAAACACAATCTCAGTCTAAATCCCAGCAGCTTTTTTTTTTTTTTTTTTAAACCAACAAACTGATTCTAGAATTTGTGTGGAAAAGCAAGGGAAAAATAATGGCCAGACAAAATAAAGAACATGCTGGAAGGCTTCCACCACAACATATGACTTCCTGTGAGGTCAAAGTAATGAAAACAGTGATATTGGAACAGGCATGGGCCAAAGTCACAACATTTGGAATTTAGAAAGAGATCCACACATACACAGTCACCTGGTTGATGACAGAGGTGCCAACGAATTATTACAGCGGAAATGACAGCATTTTCAGCAAATGCTGGATCAGCTCCGTGTTGAATGTTGAGCCCTGCTCAACATACCAAAAACTCAATGCCAGAACCTCAGCTCTAAGAGCGAAAGGTAAAATACCAAAGCTTCCAGAAGGTAATATAAAAAATATATTTGTGCCCTTGGGATAGGCAATGATTTGTTTAATAGGACACAAAAACACTAGTTATAAAGGAAAAGACTGATAAATAAAAGTGCGCTGAAATTAAAATCATCCATTCATCAGCAGACACCATTAAGAGAATGACACGCAGTCCACAAATCCGGCTTCTGCTAATGGCCAAGTAGCCCCTTCCAGACCAGTCTGCGTACAGGTAATAACAATAAACGGCAGACAAAATACCAGAAAACAATCACCCAAGGGTGCTAGAGATGGAATGAAGGCAGGCCGACGTTGGAGAGGATCTGCACGTGAGAAAAGGGATGAATGTTTATGGTGTTTCCTGGGTTTTGCAGCTTTTGCTCTGAGAGAAGACTCTAGTCTCTGCCACGTGGGGCAGCTAAAACTCTGATGCAAAACCTGTCGTCTTGCTGGGTGGAAGAGCCTGAAGATGGAGATCAGGGCAGCTACAGACACTGAAAACTGAGGAGGGGGGACCTTAAATGGGAGAGACCCACATGGGGAAAAATCCTGTATTTAAACTTTGCCAGCACATCTGGGTGACTCCCCCAAGCCACACACGCATAGGGTAGACCCCAAGCAGTCTGGCTGGGGCTGAAACACTGGAATCAAGATTTGAGCTGTCATCTACGACAGAGGAGACACACTTTCCTTTTACTTTGAGTTTATCGAACTTACATGCTTGCTGTCTGGAGGCATCACTCTTTGGAGGCACACAGCATAATTTAGAGGTCCTAAAACATATCTCTTACGATGTCCAGAATAAAATTAAAAATTACCTGACATATTAAAAAAAAAAAAAAAGCTAGAAGAATGTGACACTTTCTCAAGTGCAAAGACATCAACAGAGACCAAGCCTGCCATGACCTAGAGGCTAAGAATCAACAAACTTTTTAAAAGCAGTTCTTTTACTAGGCTCAAGGTTGTAAAGGAAATTATGCTTGTAATTAATAAAAAAGACAGCCTCAAAAGAAAACCAGAAACTTTAAAAAGGAAACAGGCAAAAATCTAGAACTAACATATATAAAATCTGAAAGTACAGATTTGCTGGGTGGACTGTAGAGTAGAATGGAGATGACAAAGAAAAACATCTATAAGCTTGAACATAGATTAATGGAAATTATTTAATCCTAAAGATGGAAATCCAAATTAACAGAGCCCCCGAGACCTACAGGAAAGTATCGAAAGGTCTGCTAATGCGTGATTGGAGTCTCAGAAACAAAGAAGGGTGAGAATGGCTCAAAAATTATTTGGAAAAATAGCAGTTAAAATTTTCTGGCCAGGCGTGGTGGCTCATGCCTGTAATCACAGCACTTTGGAAGGCCAAGGTGGGCAGATCACCTGAGTTCAGGAGTTCAAGACCAGCCTGGTCAACATGGTGAAACCCTGTCTCTACTAAAAATACAAAAAAATTAGCCTGGCATCATGTGTGCACGCCTGTAGTCCCAGCTACTTGGGAGGCTGAGGCAGGAGAATTGCTTGAGCCCAGGAGGAGATCATTGCAGTGAGCTGAGATAATGCCACTGCCCTCCAGCCTGGGCAACAGAGCAAGACTTTGTCTGAAAAAAACAAAAAACAAATAAATAATTTTTTTTTCTCCAGGCCGGGTGTGGTGGCTCACGCCTGTAATTTCAGCACTTTGGGAGGCTGAGGCGGGCGGATCACAAGGTCAGGAGATGGAGACCATCCTGGCTAACATGGTGAAACTCTATCTCTACTAAAAAATACAAAAAATTAGCCAGGCATGGTGGTGGGCACCTGTAATCCCAGCTACTTGGGAGGCTGAGGCAGGAGAATCGCTTGAACCCAGGAGAGGAGGCAGAGGTTGTAGTGAGCTGAGATGGCATCACTGCACTTCAGCCTGGGTGACAGACAGATATTCAGTTGCAAAAACAAAACAAAACAAAAATTCTCCAATTTGGTGAAAGATACATTTATAGCCATAAGAAAGTCACTGGACCCTAAGCAAGAAGAATGTAAAGAAGCTAAACTCAGGCATACCATAGTCAAACTTCTGAAAACTGAAGATAAATGTCACCAAAAATCCAAGGGAATAATGATCCAAATTACCACTAAATCCTCATTAAAAACACCAGAAGTCAGAAGATAAAAGAACACAAACTGACGACAGAAAAAAAAAATTGGAGAGAGATCCAAGATGGCTGATCACTAGCAGCTCGGGATCGTAGCTCCCAGTGAAAGCGCAGAGAACAAGAGGACGCCTCACTTTCAGACGAATTTTTGTTGCTCACGGACCAAGAGATTCCCAGCGGAGGAGCCCCACGGGTCGCCAGGGCGACTCCTGTGGCCGGCACAGCGGTTTTGCTGGCGCCTCAGCGCGGCAGTTCTTGGTGCAGAGTCCGGAGATTCCCGGGCAGAAAAGCACCATCAATCTTAACACCGCTGTTTTGGCCGGCGCAGTGGATTGCTCAGATTTCGGCGCTGGGAATCAACAAGTGACGTCCGCTCAGAGACCTAGTTAGAAAGTCAGTAATTACAAAGACGACAGAGGGATAAACATATAATGAAGGGAAGAAACCAGCCTAAAAAGGCAGAGAATACTCAAAATCAGAATGCCTCTCCCTCTACAGGGGATCGCAATTCCTCATCAGTAACGGAACAAGGCTTAATGGAGAACGAGTATGTTCCATTATCAGAAGCAGGTTTCAAAAGGTGGGTGATAAGAAACTTGTGAATTAAAAGAACTTGTTCTAACCCAATGCAAAGAAACTAAGAACCTCGAGAAAAGGTTTGACGAAATGCTAATGAGAACGGACAATTTAGAGAGGAATATAAGTGAATTGATGGAGCTGAAAAACACAACACGAGAACTTCGCGAAGTATGCACAAGTTTAAACAGTTGAATTGATCAAGCAGAAGAAAGGATATCAGATGTCGAGGACCAGCTCAGTGAAATGAAACGAGAAGACAAGATTGGAGAAAAAAGGATAAAAAGGAATGAGCAAAGTCTCCAGGAAATATGGGACTATGTGAAAAGACCTAATTTACGTTTGATAGGTGTACCAGAATGTGACGAAGAGAATGAATCCAAGTTAGAAAATACTCTTCAGGATATCATTCAGGAAAACTTTCCCAACCTAGCAAGGCAGGGTAATATTCAACTCCAGGTAATACAGAGAACACCACAAAGATATTTTTCAAGAAGACCAACCCCAAGGCACATAATCGCCAGATTTATTGCGGTTGAAATGAAGGAGAAAATACTAAGGGCAGCCAGAGAGAAAGGTCAGGTTACCCATAAAGGGAAACCTATCAGACTTACAGCAGATCTCTCAGCATAAACCCTACAAGCCAGAAAAGAGTGGGGACCAATATTTAACATCCTTAAAGAAAAGAACTTTCAACCCAGAATTTCATATCCAGCCAAACTAAGCTTTACAAGCGAAGGAAAAATTAAATCTTTTGCGAACAAACAAGTACTTAGAGACTTCACCACCACTAGGCCTGCTTTACAAGAGCTTCTGAAAGAAGCACTATACATATAAAGGAACAACCAATATCAGCCTTTCCAAAAATATATCAAAAAGCAAAGAGCATTAACACAATGAAAAATTTATACCAACTAGTGGGTGAAACAGCCAGCTAGCATCAAATGGCAGTATTAAACTTATATATATTCTAATTGGATAAAAAGCCAAAACCCATCGGTATGCTGCATCCAGACCCATCTCGCATGCAACGATACACAAAGACTCAAAACAAAGAGAAGGAGGAAGATTTACCAACCAAACAGAGAGTAAAAATCAACAAATAAATAAAAAGCAAGAGATGCAATTCTCGCCTCTGATAAAATAGACTTTAAAGCAACAACGATCAAAAGAGGCAAAGAAGGACATTACATAATGGCAAAAGGATCAATGTAACAAGAAGAGCTAACGATTCTATAGATCAACCAGACAGAAAATTAACAAGGACATCCAGGACTTGAACTCAGACCCGGAACAAGTAAACTTAATAAACATTTATAGAACTCTCCACTTCAAATACACAAAACATACATTACCACCTCACACCTATTCCAAAAGTGACTACATAATTGGAAGTAAATCACTCCTCAGTAATCGCATAGCATTTCATAGGTTTAAATGAAATATTGGTTGGCTGCTTGTTTGTTATTTTCTTCCCTTATTCCTTCCTGTCTACATCATTAAGTATAATTATTGGTATAAAAGAGGTTTTCAATACCCATTACTAAACTGAATTCTAGCCTGGGCAAGAAAGCAATACTCCCATTCTCTCTCTCTCTTTCTCTTCCTTTTTCTTCCTCTTCTTCATTCTTTTTTTTTCTTTCTTTTTTTTTAAAAAAAAAATTAGCTGTTTCCAAGGAACAGACAGAAAGAATAACAGGTGAAGCATGGGGTTGTCAGCAGGAGAACAATGAGTGCATGCAAAGTGGAGCAAGACATTGCAAATTAAAAAAAAAAAAAACATGAAAATGCAAAATAGAAAGTAATCCATAATGCTGACTAAGACACATAGTTAATAGTGTGTAAATATTGGTTCATTAACCATGACAAATGCACCATTCTGATACGTCAATTATGGGGGAAATGGAGGAAAGGGGCCTGTGAAGAAAAAAAAAATTGTCAACCCAGAATTTTATATCCAGCAAACGCATGCTTCAAGAATGAAAGTGAGATGATATTTTTGTATAAAAGCAAGCTAGAGAATTCATCAGCAGCTGACTTATGTTATAAGCAAATAGTGAACAAACTTTTCAAGGCTAAAGAGATAGGAATTCAGACAGAAATTCAGGTCTTCTGGAGGAAATGGAGAACATCAGAAATGGTACATATATGGGTAAAGAGTGTGAGGATGGGAGCAGAGCTCTTTCCAAATTTTGACATTCTATGCAGAAACCAGGAGCCATAAATTAATCTTACAATTGTATACCAATTCCAATGATAATCTTACCAGAATTTTTCAGTAGAAATTGACAAACTGATTCTAAAATTGATAGGAAAACGTAAAGGACCAAGAATATCCAAAGCAACGTTGAAAAGAACGAAGATGAACAATTTATACCAGCTGAATTTCAGAATCAATCTAAAGCTCTAGAAGCCAGACAGCAGAACTGAGACAGCAGTCAATAAATGGATCAATTAACAGAACGGACAATTCAGGAACAGACACACACTTATGTAATGATTTGTTTTTCAACGAAAGTGTCAACTCAGTTCAATGGTGAATCTTCCAACCAATGGCACAGGCACAACTGGGTATCCGCACACCCCAGACTCAGTCACGATGAACCGCAGACCTAAAGGCTAAAACTCTCATGCTTAAAAGAAGGAAATTTAGATGAATAGCTTCACAACTTGAGGGCTGGAGAAACTTTCTTAGGACATGAAAAGCAAGATCATATGAGAAAAATATTTATAAGTTAGATTTCAATGAGTAAAAAACTAGTGCTCATGAAAAGTCACCGTTGAGAATAGGCAAGACACAGACTAGGAGAAAGTATTTTCAAAACACATATCTGATGAAGCACTGGTATCCAGGACGTATGAAGAATTAGAACAGAAACTTCCTTAAATGGGTAAATAATTTGAAGAGACCTTCACAAAGGAAGATACACAAATGGCCCAGACACATGAAAAGGTGTCAATGTCGTCAGTCTTTAGGGAAACGCAGAATCTCTCTGATTTGGTGTTTTAATTTTTCTGTCATAGGTTAGTTTCACCTGTTTTAAATCTTTATATAAATACATAAATAGAATCATACAGTGTGTGCTCCCTCTAGGGCAGGAGTCTCCAGCCCCCAGGCCTGTTAGGAACGGGGCGACACAGCAGGAGGTGAGCGGCAGGTGAGCGAGGGAAGCTTCATCTGTATTTGCAGCCGCTCCTCATGGCTTGTATTACCACATGGGCTCTCCTGTCAGACAGTAGCAACAGGTTCTCACAGGAGTGTGAACCCTCTTGTGAACTGCACATACGAGGGATCTAGGCTGCACGCTCCTGATGAGAATCTAATGCCTGATGATCGGTCACTGCCTCCCATCACCCCTAGATGGGACTGTCCAGCTGCAGGAAGACAAGCTCAGGCCTCCCCCGATTGTACATTATGATGAGTTGTATACTTATTATGTTTTGTGATGTCACAATACAAATAATGTGCACAATACATGTCATGTGCCTGAATCATCCAAAACCACCCCCCTCGCCCTGGTCCATGAAAACATTATGTTCCATGAAATTGGTCCCTGGTGGTTAAAAGGTTGGGGTTCGCTGCTCTAGGGGGTGTTGGGGGGCACGGACTGCCTTTGAGGGAGCATGCGGGCACCGTCTGGGGAGATGGTGTTCTTCTGCACCGTGGCAGGTTTTAGGTGATGTTTGTTGGACCTCACTGCATGACACACTCGAGCTGTCCATTTCACTGCATGTAAAGTTTACTTGAAAAGAAAGTTAAGTCTGGGTGCGGTGGCTCACGCCTGTAATCCCAGCACTTTGGGAGGCTGAGGCAGGTGGATCACCTGAGGTCAGGAGTTCAGCCTGGCCAGCATGGTGAAACCCCAACTCTACTGAAATACAAAAAAAAAAAAGAAAGAAAGAAAAGAAAAAAGAAAAGGAAAACAAACATTGACCTTTCTGTTAATGATGTACATGCTGAAATATTTTGAGCAACGTGTATTAACGTCTGCAACTTACTTTGGAATGCATCAAAAAATAAGATGAACTGATGGAAAGGAAAATGGACAGAGGCGTGATAAGGTCTATTCAATGTTAATTCTAGAATCCAGGTGGCAGGTGTGTGGATCATCACTGCAGAATTCTTTCAAACTTTCCAGATATTTGAACATTTTCAGATCCAATGTTGGGGGGAAAAAGAAAAAAAATAATGTAAGCCACAGAGTTAAAGGAATGTATGTGCAATGCTTGTTTTCCCCCAACAAAACACTGGTATCCGGAAGGTATTTTTCAATACTTCTAAAATCAATATGAAAAAGACAGAGAACGTCTTAGGTAAGGAGACTAAAACCCGAGCAGATGCCTCGCAGAAAAAGGCCCACAGCACTTCAGGAAGTTCACAACGTCTTAACGCAACAGCGAAAAGGAAATCAAAACTCCGTCCCACACAAACCGAGTGACTCAAATGAAAACACAGCTCAACAGACACAAAACCGGACACCAAATGTGGGCGAGGATCCCAAGCCGCCCGAGCACTCCCACGGTGCTGGTGGCAGCATAACCTGCCACAGATACTCGGAGTATCTATGTGACAGCATCTTCGGGGCAGGGCGTCTGCACAGCCAATGGCTCAGTGATTCTACTTCTAGGGAGGGGCCCAGGAGAAGCAAGTCAACGCTGACGCTCCCAAGAGCTGTCCAAGAGAGCCGCAGCCTGCCACGCAGAAGGGCCTGAGACTGGAAGCGTCCCAGGTGTCCACCAAGGGCAGAAAGGACAAGAAAAGGTGGGGCCAGCTGGGCATCATGGCACGCGCCTGTAACCCCAGCGACTCGGGAGGCTGAGGCAGGAGAATCGCTTGAACCCGGGAGGCGGAGGTTGCAGTGAGCTGAGATAGCGCCACTGTACTCCAGCCTGGGTGACAGAGCGAGACTCTGTCTCAAAAAAATAAAAATAAAAATAAAAATAAAGAAATAAAATAAAATAAAAACAAAGGAACAGTGATGCCTTCAGCAGGGGAACGCTACGCGCCACAGGATGGGACCAGTCTCAGGGACCTGGCGTTCTGTGAAAGGGAGGCAGACACGAGAGGGCCCGCTCCGTGTCAATCACGGAATAAAATTCAGCATCAGAGCCTGACCTGGGTGGGAGTGGGCAGGCTCGTGGCCGCCTCTAGGGAGGATTCCTGGATCCCGGAATGTTTGGATCTCAGTGTTTGTTACATGGGTGGGCAGGTTCATGCTGCAGGCATTCATCCTGCAATCCAGGAAATGCAGCAGCCCCCAGAGGACTCCCTTCATCACACTCTGCCCGTGACGGCCCCTGGAGGCCGGGTGGGAAGACCAGGCCCAACCGGGTGTGGACCTTCCAGCTGCAGGGCCGTGGTGGGGGTCGGAGGTCCGAGCCCGTGGGCGCGGGGAGTCTGCGCTGAGTGTTTGCTTAGCTGCCTCCTCACAATGCCCGCCTCTGTTCTTCCCGGCCTGACGCCCGCGCTGCAGCGCAGGCCGGCCGGGGGCCCGGGGGAGGTGGGGCCTGGAGCAGCCCACGCGGGAGCGGAGCTCACCCTGCACGGAGCCTGGATCCTGAGGCCGCCTGCCCTAGCCCCCTGCGGTGTGGAGGGCGCCTGCAGGAGAGGAGCTGCTTGCTTCCGCCCTGGCCTCCCGACAGGCCCCACCTCGGGCTCCCTCCGGCCTCACTTGTCCACACCTCGTGGCCTGAGTCACTCGCGTAATAAGAACCACAGCTTGGGAAACAGTTAGGCATGCTGCACATTTTCTTCATTGCACGGGCAACAAAAGGATTAATTGAATCATGATCTCCCGTAAATGCGATGGGAAATAAAATAACTCCGCACTGCCTCAAAATAGACTTGGCGTGCTTCGGGGCTCAGTCACAGCTAACTCAAACCAAGCCCCAGCCCCTCTCCTCACCTCCATCTCAGCCGTCGCACCTCCCGACCCAGGCCTCCCTGCCTGCTAGTGCCCAGCGCACTGAGATGCTGGCTCAGAAAGAGGCCTTGGGTTGACCTGCTACTTCCCAGCTTGATGCCACCAAGGCCCAGAGATGGGAGTGGCCTCCCACGATCAGGCTGGGCTGAGACTTGAACCCACACTTCCCACGTCCATTGGGAAGTCTCTATCCAGGGTCTGTGAGTCACTGCAGACAGGGCAAGGCCCGGGTAACTGCAGGCGGCTAGGGGCCGTGTCTGCACTTACGGGCACAGCTGGTCCCCACCGTCTCTGTCATCCCACTATACAGGTGAGACACAGAGGCCAACAGTGTGGCTTGAAGGGATAGTAAGTGGGGAGGGGAACACGAACCCAGGTCCATTGCCGTCACCCTCAGAGGGAGCACCGTTCCGCCCCGCTGCCTCTCACGCTGCCAGAGAAACCAGCAGCTCCCCACCCCTCCAGCCGAGCGCCAGCCCAGTCCCCACCAAGGGCTGGGAGGAGACCTGCAAAGGGGCTGGCCGGGCACCCTGCAGCTCCCCTAAAAGCATTGCCTGGGCAGCCACCATGTGCCACCACAGCCGTACCTCCATGTTATGGCAGGGCAAGCAAGCCAAGCTTCCAGAAGGTTCTCTGGCACTGCCTAAGGCTGCACAGCTAACAGGAGAGCTGGGATTCAGAATGAGACTGCGGACCCTGGCCTGGCACCTCTCGCCCCACCTCCATGAGCTGACGCGGCTCTGCCCCGAGGAGCTTCCTGGCCAACAGCAGAGCTGGGCGAGTCCACCGGCTGTGCCAGCGCTGGCACCTCTGCACGGGAGACTGTGGCAAAGTCACAGAACAATGGAGACCATGGAAGGACGTTTTCTCAGTGATGCCTTGTTCATTTACCTGGCTTCTCCCTGACACAGCCTTGGAGGACGTTCTGACCCCAATCCACTGGGAGCTGGCAGGTGCTGATGGTGTTAACAGTGATGATAGGTATATGCATGCACACACACAGGCACACACCAACAGACACGCACACACGCCAACACACACACAGGCACAGGCACACACCAACAGACAGGCACACACGCCAATACACACACAGGCACACACCAACAGACACGCACACACGCCAATACACACACAGGCACACACCAACAGACACGCACACACGCCAACACACACACAGGCACATGCCAACAGACATGCACACATGCCAACACACACACACAGAGGCACACACCAACAGATACACATACATGCCAACACACACACAGGCACACACCAACAGACACGGACACACGCCAACACACACACAGGCACATACCGACACACAGACACACGCCAGCACACACACAGGCACACACCAACAGACACGCACAGACACACGCCAGCACACACACAGGCACACACCAACAGACACGCACACACACCAACACACACAGGCACACGCCAACACACACACAGGCACACACCAACAGACACGCACACATGCCAACACACACACAGGCACACACCAACAGACATGCACAGACACACACCCACACACCCACACACACACATGCCAACAGACAGGCATAGACATACCAACACACACACACAGGCACAAGTCAGTACATAGGCACACACCAACACACACAGGCACATGTTCACACACGCAGCCACACGTCGACACACAGGCACACAGGTACACATCCACACACAAGCACACACACACAGGCACATGTTCACACACACGCAGCCACACGTCAACACACAGGCACACAGGTACACATCCACACACAAGCACACACGGGCACACGTCAACGCACAGAGACACACACATTTGTTACTACTAAAACACAGCCCTCCCCAGGTGCCCCTGCACGGAGCCCTGGCCCCTCCCTGTGCACAGTGGCTGAGGTCCTGGCTCCCTGAGAAGGCCACCGGGGCTTCAAGAGCTGAAACCAGGCGGCTCAGAGCTGGGAAGTGTGGGACTGAGATTTGGTCACGGAGCCTTGGGCCCTGGCCGCTCCCCTTTGACGGCCTGAGAGGTCCGCAGCTCCCGCACTGACTGCCCGTGCCCAGAGCTGAGGAGGCCCCCAGCAGTGGCGCGGGTGGGGTGCACGACGGAGGGTGCGGGTCTGATTTTGATGTGCACACACAGACCTGAAACGCTTAGGCGGAGGGCAGGGCGTGCGGTCCGAGGCACTGACATTTGAAAGTCATGATGAAGGCTGGTGGTGCCAGCTTCTCTGACCCTCTCCCACTCAGAGGGGCTCAGGGGATGTGGCCACGCCCAGGACGCCCACCAGGCTGGGGCCTTCCAAATCCCCCGTGTGTGGGCCTTTGTGCAGGACCCCACGGCAGACAGGGCTGCTGCCTGCCCCAGAGGCTGACCCAAGAGCTGGCCACTGAGGGCTCGTCTGCACCCCAAAGGCTGGTCTTGGTCTTACCCCGGGAGTCCCACACCTCCCTTGGGTCCAGGTCCATCCTGCCCCCTGCATGTCCCCACTCACAGCTCTGCAGAGCTGTCACCACGTTGGGTCTGAGCATGGGGCTGGAGGACTCTCCCTGCAAGACTCCAAGCCCCTGGAGGGCCTGTCTGGGTCCCTGGGCTTCCTGTGGGTCCTGGAAACACCTGTCTGCTCACAGAACAGACTGCTGCCTGTGGACTCACAGCTGGACTCAGCCTGGCTCATAGCTGGGCCGACCTGACTACCAGTGCTGAGATCTGAGGGCCTGGCCTGGACTCCTCACCTGTCCGCAGGCTTGGCCTGAGGCTCGGCGCAGCGGCTGCAGGTTCCGGGAGCCCAGGTCACCAACGCTGCTCTCACGCTTCTCCCCGTCCTTCGGGCCAGGCAAGGACCCAGCAGGAAGACGAACATGGAGTGGATTTGTCCACTAGTGCCACGGTGGCGGGACAGGGAGGGTGGGAGCCCAAGGGGCACTGCCAGGGGCCCCCAGTTTAGCTTCTTGGTTTTGCAGCAGCAGCAGGAACTGAGGCCCTAGAAGGTCAGGGGATTGACTGCTCAAGGTCACGCTGCTGGAGCTGGGATGGGAAAACAGCCCAGCCCTTAAGCACCTCTGGCCACGGGTGTTCAGCCGTTTGCACGGTGGACTCTGGGTGGGGAGGTGATAGTCTCGTTCTAGAGTTGAGAGGCCGAGGCTTGCGGAGCCGAGTGTCTGCAGCTGGGCAGGTAGCCCGGTGGACTTGCACCCAGCTCTGCCCAGTGTTCTGCGCCCTTGCCCAACCTCCCCAGGCCCGAGGTCTGTGGGGGACAGGGCTGTGAGCCCACATTCCCTGCGTATCAGGCAGGACAGTGCTGTGTTCTCCCCTCAGCGGGGTGAGGCCCAGAGATGAGCTGGGCTAAGGACAAGTCTCTTCTCAGCCCCCTGCCCCCACCAGGGCCCATGGACTTGACCTGGTTCAAGTCTCTTCTCAGCCCCCTGCCCCCACCAGAGCCCATGGACTTGACCTGGTTCAGGCCTCCCTTCCAGAGCCCTGCTCTGATCTCGGTTGCGCATCAAACCCTGGAAGCTCAGACCTGAGAGGCCCCTTTTGAAGCTGACCAAGGTGGGTCTAAGGTGAATAAAAGAAAGCCCTGTTTACCTGCTGTGAGGAGGCTTGGGAGCCTGGTCCGCTGGGTGGAGAATGGAAATGAAATTCAAGGAGCATTTAGACACATTAGCGCCTCTTGACAGCAGCCTCGATTTCATTTGTGCTAGGGAGCCGCGCACAGTGCAAACCACCTTCCCACGCACCCTCTTACTTCATCCTTAAGTCATTGCTCCGACACGGGCCTCGCCCACTATCCTGTTAGACAGGCTGGGAAACCGGGGCGCAGCCGGCTTCTGTGGCTCACCCCAGGTCACAGGACTAGTAAGCGGCAAAGCACAGACTGGACCCCCGCCGCATCCGGTTCTGAGCACGAGCTTGCCACCACCGTGCACAGCCCTCTCCGCTCCAGAAGCCTACATCCCGGGTTCCAGAGAATATCCAGGGAGCCGAGGATCTGCTTGCCAGGAGCTGGGACATAACACCACACCCCTGACCCTAAGCCTGGCATCGGGCTGCAGGCAGCCGGCCCCAGGATGCGAGGAGGCACCATCCCTGGTTTCCCCCGATCCCCTGGGGAGCTGCAGACCCGGACTGAAACACTGGCAGCTCCTGCCGCAGACGTTCTGCCCACAGAAGGGAACCCTGGGGTTGCAGGGAGGATGTGCCATAGGGAGCTGTCACCCAGCCGCTGAGTCCACAGCATTCACTGAGTGCCCACTGTTTGTGAAACTATCCCCCGTGCTGAGGTTCAGCCACAACCTGGCAACACGGTCCCTGACCCTGCTGTTCCAGCCGGGGTGGCACGAGCAGGTGGGTATGAACCAGGCCGGGGGCGCATTCACCTCTCATGGCTGCTGGGTGGAGGGGCCGAGACAGCTGGCTTTACTGTCCTGCTGCCTGGAGGCCAACAGCAGGGAGGGGAGGGCCGCGCTCTCTCCAGAGGCTCCAGGGAAGCTTCCTTCCTGCCCCTTCCAGCTGCCGGAGGCCCCAGGCGGTCCTCCGTGAGTGACCACATCACCAGGATCTCCGCCTCTGTCATCTTGGACTCGTCTTCTCTGCATCTCTGTGTGACCTCGCGTGCGGCCTCAGCAGATGGCACCTGCAAGGGCCCTGCTTCAAAAGGGCTTGCGTTCTGAGGGTTTGTGTGGACTGCGCTGTTGGGAGACCCCGCTGACCACGACACGTGAGTGCTCTGGGGCAGCTCGGAGCAGGGAGGGCCCAGGGACGCCGACAGGCTCGGGGAGCCGCTCTGGTCAGGCAGCGGTGAGCTGTGGCCTTAGTGAGGTGGGGCGAGGGCCCGGCGGAGGGGCGCAAAGGCCCGAGGCATGAAGGCTCTGGGGGCTTTGAGCAGCGTGAAGGGGGCCAGCGTGGGGCTGGGGAAGCTGGGTAGGACTGAGCCCTGAGGGGCAGCGGGCACTGGGTCACGGGCCTCGTCGCTGGCACAGAGGAGGGACACGGGGCCACCCTTTGAATGAGGAGGGCTGAAGCCAGTGGCGGTTCCTGCGGTTTCTGTGTGGAGGAAGACACGGCTGACTCCCGTTTCAAAGAGACAGGATCCCTCCAGCCGCCATAGGGAGTTACTGGGAGTGTGCTTCGATGTCTCGAGGGAGAGGGCTGGACCTGGGCACGCTCTCCGTGGTGAGACTCATGGCCTCTGCTTGCGCGGTCAGCAGGACCGCCAGATGACCAGCATTTCCTGGACCATCCTCCCCTGGGACAGCAGCCCACTGGGGGTTTTCCTCCTGCTCGGCACCGCCTCGAGCCTCAGCCTGGCCTCCCTCTG
The DNA here is from genome assembly GCF_030222135.1 of Aotus nancymaae. Classification (NCBI taxonomy): domain Eukaryota; kingdom Metazoa; phylum Chordata; class Mammalia; order Primates; family Aotidae; genus Aotus; species Aotus nancymaae. The sequence goes on from NW_026988510.1 coordinate 1,762,841, forward strand.
CCCAGACCCTGCAGCCTCACGGGGGGCTGCCTGGGCACCCCCCCCCCCACTATGCCTGAGAACCGGCATCTCTCTGACCGGCCACCCACCCCAGGCTGGGCCTGGCTCTCTGCCCCCACCTGCCAGGCCTCCCCATCGGACTGGAACCAGCAGGAGCCGTCTCACTCTGTGGGCTCTGGGGCAGTGCCTGGGGTCAGGCCCATGCAGTGCGGAGGAGCAGCTGTCAGAGCGGTGAGGACAGGGCAGCCAGATGCCCACATCTCCCTGTGACGCAGACCTGACCAGGGAGGGTGAAGAGGGGAGCGGAGACCCTTGGGGGTGTGCCTCGGAGTCTTCCATGCCACGTCCCCAGGGCTGCTACCAGCCAGGGGGGAGAAGGGCTCGTTCCCACGGCAGGCTTGGCACCAAAGCGTCCACCATCCGCCCCTTCCGCCAGCTCCAGGAAGTTGGCCCCATGCCTGCTGTGGTTGTACAGACAAGAACACAGGCCCGAGGGCTTCAGGAACCCGCCCGGCAGCCCGGTGGCCCAGTGCTGAGTCATGGTGCCTGGTGTGCCCTGCGTGCCCATCAGTGCCACGCTCAGCCCCCACACAGGCAGCCCCCGCTCTGCACCCGCAGCGCCCTCCAAAAGGCCCTGGCTCTTATTGGTTTCCTTAGTGAAATTCTCTCAGAGGAGTCACGAGGACGCCGTGGGAATGTGTCACTCCTCTAGGCTGGCATGAAGCTTCCCTACTGCAACAAAATACACATTCCTCAAATTCAGCGCTGCCCCCTTCTGAAAGAGCGCAGTCGGGGGCGTGAGTCATCCACGGAGGTGCACCCAACCCCTCACTGGTGCTGGAGTTCTTATCACCCCAAAAAGAAATGCATCCCACTGGGCAGTTCCTCTCCAACCCCCTCCCCTAGCCCGACACCCACAGACCTGCATTCTGTCTGTTCCTGTGGTTCCCTAGAAAAGGAATCCCACCATGTGTGGCCTTTCGTGGCTGCACCACTGGCGGGTTCGTCGGTGTTGTGAGCGTGAGCGTCTGTTTCTCCTCGAGGCGGAGGACCATCCCATCACATGAAGGACACGTGGTGTTTATCCGTCCATCAGCCGGTGACCCAGTTTCAACAACCACCACAGACATCAAATGAGACGCTGCTGCGAGCACGGCCTCACTTGTCATTTCCCGGTGGAGACAAGCAACGGGGGAGAGGCTGGTGGGTGGTGGCACAGTATGGCCCGGCCCCAAGCCCTTGGGCCCCACCTAGCCCCTTGCACTCTGCTGGTGGGGGAGGCGTTCTGGCTGGGGCTTGCTGCCTCTGGCCGGGGTGGGGGCCCCCACGGAGGGCCATCTGGACCTCAGGTCCACAGCCCAGGGCTCGCTCAGCAGTGCTGCTGTGCCGGCGGCCCCTCTGCCCTTTCCTGGAGGACATGGGGACATCACAGGCCGCTGGGGAGCCCAGAATGCTCTTGCGCCGAGGGTTCAGGGCCTTTATGGGGCCTGCACTTTGATTTTGGTTTTGTTAGACAACAATCCCAAAAGCCCAGGGCAGAGCCACGTGAGGCCTGTGGGGCAGAGGAAGATCTCAGAAGCCCCTGCGTCCAACGTCCCCATCGTACGGGTGGGGCGACGGAGGCCCACGCAGCCCAGTGACCTGCCGGCGGGAGCCCAGGACCGGCAGTGGGAGGGGCAGCTGTCCAGTCTTTGGCTGCGCCACCGAGGGCCGGGTGTTTGCTGAGGTCAGGGACAGGGCGCACTGCCTGTCACTTGTCACCTCTCCTGAGCACCTGGAGTGACTGAACCTGCCCTTGACCTGCCGACGACCAGGAAACAGGCCCAGCAAGGTCACAGTCCATGCTGGGGAGCACGGCAGGTCACCTTGCTGCTGCGACAGACCACACACACTTGGAGGCTTGGAACTAATCACGTTTATTCCCTCACAGCTCTGGAATCAGGGTCCAAAACCAATCTCACTGCTCCACCAACATCAAGGTGTTGGTGGGGCCGGCTCCTTCTGGAAGCTCCAGGGGAGAGTGTGTTTCCTGCCTTTTCCAAACTCTAGAAGCCTGTGTTCCTGGGCTCAGGGTCCTCCACCTTCAGAGCTGGCAGCGTACATCTCTGTGACCTGTGCTGCCATAATCAACATCTCCTTCCGGCCAGGAGGGTCAGCGTTGAGGAGCTCGGTGAGGACATTAGGTGTCCTGGGTGGTCCGGGATCTTCTCGCATCTCAGGGTCCTGGACTTCCCCCTTTCGCCTTGTGAGGCTCTGGGATCAGGATCATGTCCTGCCAACCCCAGGGAGCCTGAGTGTGAATCCAGCCTGCTTGCCCTCCCCAGTTAATACAGGTCCCAGCCATCTTCTGGAGGGGAAACCGAGGCTCCGAGAGGGAGGGAGGCCACCTGCCTGGTCACGCGCTGGTGAGTGGCCCAGCCTGGGCGTGAGCTGGTGTGCCAGGCAGTGCCCATGGCCCTGTGCCGGGATGCGGCGCTTGTGCCGGAGCCTGCATGGGTCCCATTTGGGTCCCTGCATGGATGGCGCTGAGGGGAGGAAGGGCCCCCGGGACAGGAGGGCAGCGCCGTGAGAGGCAGCTCGCTGTGAAGCCTCTGGAGATCAGCCTGCAGCGGTGGCTGCGGCTGCCTGGCCTTTAAACGTGGAGAGGGTTTGACCTTTGGTCACTAAAGCAGCTGTGATCGTACCATCGGCCCGAGGGGGACGGGAAGAACTGCGCTGCTCACGCCTGCTGGGGTGGGCCTTCCCAGAAGCTGGGGGAGTGTCTGTGTGCGGTGTGTGGTGTGGGTGCACGCAGTCTGTGTGCCGTGCATGGTGCGTGTGTATTGTGTGGTATGTACCGTGCACGCTGTGTTTGTGTGGCGTGTTGTGTAGCATGTGCTGTTTAGTGTGTGCATTGTGTGTAATGTGTATTGTACGTTGTGTGCACGTGCATGCATACTTGTATGTGTAAGTGTGCAGTGTGTATTCTGCACGGTGCATATCTGTGTATAGTGTGTGGTGTGTAGTGTGTGGTACATGTTAGTGTGGAATATGTGTATGTGGGGTGTAGTGTGTGTAGGGTATTCTTGTGCATTCATGAATACTGTGTACACAGATTGTGCAGGGTGTGTGTGGACTTGTGTGTGGTGTATATTGGGCCTGGTGTGTATGCACTTATGTGTTGGTGTGTATTCTACAGGGTGTGAATGCATTTGTGTGTTGGTGTGCACTTGGCACTGATGTGCAGTGTGTACACACTTGTGTGTGGTGTGTATACTGTGCATGATGCGTGTGCACACTTGGTGTGCATTGTGCAGGATATGTGTGCACTTGTGTGTAGTGTGAATATTGTGCCTGGAGTGTGTGTACTTGTATGTGGGGTGTATTGTGCCTCGTGTGTGCTTCTGCGTAGTATGTATTGAGCATGGTGTGTGTGTGTGCACTTGTGTTGGTGTGTATTGTGCAGGGTGTGTACTTGTGTGTGGTATTGTGCCTGGTGTGTGTACACACTTGTGTGTGGTGCCTGGTGTGTACACACTTGTGTGTGGTCTGTATTGTGCAAGATGTGTGTATACTTGTGTATGGTGTGTATTGTGCCTGGTGTGTGCACTTTTGTGGTGGTGTATTGCACATGGTGTGTGTGCACTTGTGTGTGGTATTTTGTACATGGTGTGTTGTGTCTGGTGTGTGTGCATGTGTGTATGGTGCCCGGTATGTGTGCATTTGTGTGGTGTGTATTGTGCCTGGTGTGTGTGCACTTATGTGTGGTGTGTACTGTGCCTGGTGTGTTTGTACTTGTATGTGGCGTGTATTGTGCCTGGTGTGTGTGCACTTGTGTGGTGTGTATATAGTGCCTGATGTTTGTGCATTTCTGTGTTGGGTTGTATTGTGCCTGGTGTGTTTGTACTTGTGTGTGGTGTGTATTGAGCCTGGTGTATGTGGACTTGTGTGTGTTGTATATAGTACATGGTGTGTGCTTGTGCGCAGTGTGTATTGTGCCTGGTGTGTGTGCATTTGTGTTGGTGTGTATTGTGCCTGGTGTATGTGCACTTGTGTGTGTTGTGTATAGTGTATGGTGTGTTTGTGCATGGTGTGTATTGTGCCTGGTGTGTGCATACTTGTGAGTGGTGTGTATTGTGCCTGATGTGTATGCACTTGTGGTGTGTACTATGCCTGGTGTGTGTGCACTTGTGTGTTGGGGCGTGTACTTGTGTGTACTCTGCCTGGTGTGTGTGCACTTGTGTGTTGGGATGTACTTGTGTGTGGTGTGTACTGTGCCAGGTGTGTGTGCACTTGCGTGGGTGTACTTGTGTGTGGTGTGTACTGTGCCAGGTGTGCATGCACTTGTGTGTTGCGGGTGTGTGTGGTGTGTACTGTGCCAGCTGTGTGTGCACTTGTGTGTTGGGGTGTGTGTACTTGTGTGTGGTGTGTACTATGCCTGGTGTGCACTTGTGTTGGAGTGTGTACTATGCCTGGTGTGTGCACACTTGTGTGTTGGGGGTGTATACTTGTGTGTGGTGTGTACTGTGCCGGGTGTGCATACACTTGTGTGTTGGGGTGTGTGTGGTGTGTACTGTGCCGGGTGTGTGTGCACTTGTGTGTTGGGGTGTGTGTACTTGTGTGTGGTGTGTACTATGCCTGGTGTGTGTACACTTGTGTGTTGGGGGGTGTGTACTTGTGTGTGGTGTGTACTGTGCCAGGTGTGCATGCACTTGCATGGGTGTGTGGTGCTTATGTGCATGTCACCGCTACATGGAGGGCACTGGGCACAGCAGAGCCTCGCTGAACCCTCGTGGCTGTGAAGCCTCCGTCGCCTCTCATGGCCTCAGTTTCCCACTCCGTCCAGGGAGGCTGCACTGGCCTGGGTGTCTGGAACCGGGTGCTGGTGAGGTAGGGATGAGTGAGTGCTTCCTTCTTTTTCCAGGCTGCTGGAAGTCTCTCGCCTCCGGGCCAGAGCCATGCTGGCCTGTGGAGCTGTCCGAGTGAAGTGATGGAAATGGGTCAGAGAGGCCACGGTCTGCCTGGGGCCCCACGCGGGACACAGGGGCTGAGGGCTTGTATGATGTCGCCAGCTCAGGGCTGGCTCTGGAAGCCGTGGCAAGCCCTACCCTGTCCTGGGAGAGCAGCTGTGTGCAAAACACGCATGCACACACACGCCCATGTGTGATGCCGAGGGCCTGTGGGGTCCTGGGTGACCATTCCCCCTGATAGCCCCAGGCGTCTCAGGAAGGGGGTGACAGGTCTTCTTCAACTCTTCACCTGGGGAGTTGTGGTCCCAGGGCAGTGGGGAGGCTGAGGCAGGCTTTCCAGATCCACGCCAGGTCCCAGACCCCAGATGGCATCTTAAGAGGTCCCCAGATCTCCCGGCAGGGGTATGGATGGGGCCCAGGCTGGCCCTTGTCGGTGCCGTCCCTCACCTGTTTGACCTGGTCCGTCAGGGCACCGTTGGCCCCCCGCTCCCTGTCTAGCCCACCTCAGTGAGGGCGAATCAGCAGGTCATCCCAGTCCTGGACTCAGAGTGGCGGAGCCTCGAGGCAGGTGCAATGGTGGCCCGAGAGGGATACGCCCAAGTCCCAACCCTGGGGACTTGCAGTTGTGGCCTCATTTGGAGCCAGAGTCTTTGCGGGTGTGATGGAGATGGGGTCACACAGGAGTGGGGTGACCCCTGAATCTGGTGACTGGTGTCCCTGTAAGGACAGGGAGACAGTGGCATGAAGCCAGAGGCAGGGACAGCAGCAAGGCGGCCACCAGCCAGGGAGTGCCCGCAGCCACCTGGAGCCGGAGGAGGTAGGAAGGCGGCTCTGAGTCACCTTGACTTTGCACCCCTCGCTCCGAAGCTCTGACATAATCGCCGCTGCTCAGGGAAGCCCCACCTGCTCAGGGATGCACACGAGCGGGAGGGGCAGGTGGGACTGCTGAGAATCAGGCTCCGCCCTCTGCTGGGAGCCACCCTGACTGACCGGCTGCAGCCCCTTGGGCCAGGATGACCATGCTCTGCCCGCCCAGGCTGCCACAGCGAGGAGGATGCAGGGGTGCGGGGTGGGCTGTTTGGGCCCCTGGGCTCCTAACACTTGGTGGAGCTCTCTGGGAAGGGCGCTGTCCCCGTCTGGTCTCAGATCCTCCTTGTCAGGGGCCGTGGGCCCCCCTGCTCCAGTGACAGACTCCACATGCCTCTCACCGGACTCTGCTGTCTTCCTGGGGGCCGAACACCTCCAACAGTCCCGAGAGGCCGGTGGGTGTGGGGCGTGGCCCAGGGCTTGAGACGCCTTTGGGGTAAACTGGAGCCAAGGCTGGAACGGCGAGGATGGGAGGCCCAGAGGTGGTCGTGAGGTGCAGGAGGCCGCCTCTGGGTCTTCACCTGTGATTGGAGGGGACTGGCCCCCCTCCCCCACGGTTCTTAGCATTGGGGTGGATGTGGGCGATGGGTTCCCCACAGATGCGGTGGTTAAAACAGGAGTCTATCGTCTCGCAGTTCTGGAGGCTGGAAGTCCAGGGTTAAGGCATGGCGGGGCTGGCTTCTGCAGAGCTGGGAGGGAGGCTCTGCCCCGGGCCTTTCTCCGCCTCACGACTGTGTCTTCGCTCCATCATCTGCCAAGCCCTTATTTGCAAAGAAGGCCCCATGCACAGGTGTGGGGTGGGGCCCTGACATCTTTTGGGGGGTTGAATGTAACCAGAACATGGGGTCTCACTCGTCCAAAGGTGCAGGGGCCTTCTGCATTGCCTCCTGGGTGTGGGTCCCACAGCTTGGTGGGAAGGAGTTAGAGCGGGCACCTTGCCCCCATGGAAACAAAACCAGCTCAGGAGAGACCACGCTGACGCCACCCAGTTCAGCCGTACGGCATGTTCACACATCGCCACGTTTCTGCTCTCTTCCTGTGGATTTATCTTGCTTTTTCTCCCCAGGACCAGCAGGAATGACATTTCTGGCTAAATACCTCAGGGTGCCTCTCCTGGGAATGAGGGCATTCTCCCGAGGGTGGCCAGGCAGGCTGGTTTCCTCCCGGCCACTGCTTCTCGGTCTGTGGTTTGGAAGAGAGTTCGAGGGCAGATGTGGCAGTGTGGACGCAACGGAAGCCTGAAGTCCCGCGGTGGGCCGGGTCCAGGGCAGCTCACTGCATGAGCAGCTTGGGACACACGCACGGGGCCACCCATGTCCCCATTTCCTCTTAAAGGAAGAAGTAAGTCCAGCCTGGGCAACAGAGTGAAACCCTGTCATGAGAAAAATTTAAAAATTAGCCGAGTATGGTGGCACGCACCTGTAGTCCCAGCTACTCGGGAGGCAGAGGCAGGAGGACTGCTTGAGCCCAGGAGGTTGAGGCTGCAGTGAGCCGAGATCACATCACTGCACTCCAGCCTGGGCCACAGAGCGAGACCCTGTCTCTAAAAAATAAAAAAAATAAAAGTAAGTAAAAGCAGGAGCAAGAGTCCTGCTGTCGGGTTTGCTCTGCAGCTTTGAGGTGGCCTGCAAGACGCATGTGCAGGCCCAGGCCAGCGCTGGGAGGGAGGGAGGGGCCCTGGGCAGGCCGGCTTGGAGTTTCCCAGCGAGCCCTGCCAGGACTCGGGGTCTGTTTTGGTGATTAGTGGACAAGCGTCGCTGGTCCTCAGAGCACTCCCAGGGCCTTGTGGTCAGCAGAGGCTCTCCCGAAATGAGCAGGCCAGAGGCCATGCTTCGTCCCTGCATCCTGGAGGCCACTGGAGAAACGGGCCTGGGACGGAGCCAAGAACTCCCATCCCTGGAGACATCTGTTGGGCACCCGCGGAGGAAGAGGAGGAACGGAATAAAAATTCTTTTGTAATGCTCTCGGCTGCTAAGTTCGGCACTTTACCAGAAATCTGAGTGGTGCGCTCACAGCCCGACCTGGTCCAGAGCCCCACCTCTCACGCTCCCGCCCCGGCCAAGAATAATGGGAACAGATGGTGCCATTTTCCTCTGGTCCTTCCAGGGCGACTCGGCGCCAGGTCATTATAGTGATATTAGACGGGGGAGCAGGCCTAGATCCTTCTGGATGAAGCGCAGAGTTGCCGAAGCCCGCAGGTCACCTCTGGTAGCCTGAGTGGGGCCCGACGGGCGGGTGGGCTGGCGCGCATTCTCCCGTATGAGAAGCTGCCTCTCGTAAAACCCTCCTTCTTCCAGGACGGGGGAGTTCCATCCACGTGAGGAGAGCTGGAGCCCGTGGCTCGGTGAACGCAGGCACAGCGTTGGACAGGGCCCTTCACCGCATGGTCAGCCAGAGGCTCCTTCTGGGTTTGTGTGAAACGGGCCCTGCGGGGACCCCACAGGCCGAGGGACGGTGGGGACAGTTACCCAGGTGTGGGGGCTGCCATGCCGGCCTGCAGAGGCCTCTTGTCTTGCAGAAGGCAGTGATGTGCCTGTGTCTCACGGCGAGTGATGGCAGAGGGGCCTTGGTGCAGGTCCCATGCTCCTGGTCTCACCCACCCAAACGTGTGTGTGTAGGCACCACAGCTGTGCCGTCCAGTACGGAAGCCCTGGGCCGCAGGAGCTACTTAAATTTAAGTTGGTTAAAACAAGGAACAACGAAAAAGCTGGTTCTTTGAGGTCACTATGCAGGCCTCAGGTGCTCAGAAGCTCTGCGTGTGCAGGAGGCCGTGTTGCCAGCACAGGCGCGGAAATGTCCCCTGGTCGCAGGAGGTGCACGTGGATGGCGCCGTGCCAGGGTGTCCTCCTGCACTCAAGAGCGAGGATGGACATGGACCATCGGCCTGGGTGCCTGGGAGGGGGCTCGCTGGACGATTCAGGCTCTGCCAGCAGTGTAGCTGGTCCTTATGGCCCTCTGACCTCGGCATCCACTCCCCACCCCAGGCTCCCGTCACCTTTACAACAGGTGAGGAGGAGGTGACCGGTCTTCACAGGCCCTTCTAGAACTTGCTGTAGAGCTCCGGGCTTCACCAGCCAAACCCCAAGTCAGGGCCACTTCTGTGAGGGATGCACGGTATCGTCAGGGATGTCGGGGCCACACGTGCGACACCTGGACGGTTGCAGGAAGTCCCAGAGGCCGCATGATGGATGGACCTGAGGGGCATGGCACGTGGGACCCTGAGCCCACGTGGTGGTTTGGGGAGGAGGCTCGGGTTCTGGCCTGGCCTCGCCTCTGGGATGGGGGGCAGACACATCCACAGTGGCCCCTCCCAGGAACCCAGGCATCTGGGGGATCTTCTGGCTGCATCCTGCATCCATCATGGCCTTATGCAGAGCTGCTCCCCATGCTCCTTGCACAGCTGTGGTCAAAGGCCCAGAGAGGGCCTGGGCATCGCCTGAGGGTGCACAGCAGCAGAGGCAGAGCCAAAACCCAGCCGGCTGTCCCGGCCCCCAGTGCAACGTGCCCCTCTTCACACTGACCCCACCCCTGCCAGAAGCTCACGGGGGCTTTCAGTCTCAGAGCACCCGCCTCAGGCCCTGCGCCCAGCACCGTGACCAAGCCCAGTCAACTCTTAATTCCAGAACAGTTTAAGATTTACGTGAAGGTTGCAAAGATAGCACGGAGAGTTTGTTTCACCCTCACTCGGGTTCCCCTGCTGCCAACATCTCACATCATCGTGGGACATCAGCAACAGCTAAGGGACAGCATTCAGTTGCTATGAAGCGAAGTCACACTTCCTTCAGAACCCCTCCCACCACGGCCTTTCTCGGCCCCAGGATTGCATCTGGGACCTCACGTCTCCTTTGGCTCCTCTGGGCCGTGACAAATGCTCAGACTCTCCTGGTTTTTAATGACCTTGACCGTGGTGAGGATGGCTCAGGTGTTTGTAGAGTGTCTCCCTGTGGAAACTGTCTGTCGTCTCTCTCACGACTAGACTAGGGGTATGGGTTTTGGGGACAAAGATCCCAGGGGTGGAGTGCCCATCTGTCACGTCTCATCAAGGGTCCACACCATCACAAGGACTCACCATGGTCAAGGCTGATGGTGACCGCCTGGCCGAGGTCATGTTTGTCACCATCTCCATGCAGTCACTCTTTTTCCATCCCCTCACATTGCTACGGTTTAAATATTTGTCCCCTGCAAAATCCAGTCGAAACACAATCCCTAATGCGGCAGTATCGAGAGGTGGGGCCTTTGAGAGGTGATTAGAGGGCTCTGCCCTCATGAAGGGGTTAACCTGTTCATGGATTCAGGGGTTACACAGGAGTGGGACTGGTGACTTCATGAGAAGGAGAAGAGAGACCTGAGGCGGCAGCCTCTTCCCCCTCACCACGGATGCCCCGTGCTGCCTCAGACACTGCAGCGTCCCCACCAGCAAGAAGGCCTTCAGCAGAGGCAGCCGCTCAACCTTGGACTTCCCAGCCTCCAGAACCATGAGAAAATAAACTTCTTTCCTTTATAAATGACCCAGGCTCAGGGATTCAGCTGCAGCAGCAGCGGAAAGAAACTAAGACACACATTCCGCTCTTCGGAAGAAGTCAGAAGGCAGGCTGCACGCGAGTGGGGGGCTCCGAGCCACTTCCAGAGCCAGCGTCTACGTACGTTGTTTGGGAGGGATGTGTCCCTTACTCCCTATTTATTTATTCCTCCATTCAGTACTTTATATTACTGTGGGCTCCTGGATGTTTATTCTATACGTGAGGATTTAACGCTGTACAACCCCATACCATGATATTTGCTTAGTCCCTGGACGCCCTCTCAGCCCTGGCCCTGAGCTCTGGAAGGAGGCCCGGGGGAGCAAGTGCAGGGTGGGCTTGCTGAGGGTGGGGACCCAGGAGCACAGGGGTGTGAGTCCAGATGCCTGTGCTCCCCAGTCCCCGTGTACCATGCGCCCAATGCTTTGCCTGTGGACTGTGAGCTCAGAGAGCAGCTGCCCACGGAGCTCGTCCAGTGGCTGTGAAGGACTCGACCCCAGCATTGCTTCCTCTGTGCCCCTCCAGGTGAGGGAGGGCTACCTCCTGCCGGGACCCACCACCCAAACACGTGTGATGTCCTGTAACTGGGTCCCAACAAGGGCTAGGCGGGCATCGCCCCACGCTGGCATCAGCAACTGCTGGACTGTTCCACTTACGCATGTCCTGCTCCCTGGCCCAACACAGAACAGACACCACCTTGAAAAGAGGCAGGCCCACTTCCTGCTGGCCCAGCCTCACCGCCCCCACAAGTCCCTAAGTGACAGGGAAAAAGCTCACTGCTCAGAGCTGCCTCTGCATGGCGGGCCCTGGTGGGAGGTCCAAGAGGCTGAGCAGAGGTTGGGGCGCTGTGGGCCACTGGGGGTGGAGTCATTATGTGCCACCGAGTTCAGGGCTGTGGGTCCCCACAGTGCATCAGGACAGAAGCAGCTTTCTCCCACTGTCCTCTGACCCATGGTGACTGCTGGAGCAGGGAGTTAAGGAGGATTCTGAGGCCCTGTCCAGGTTCGACCGTCAGCCAGGCACAGGGAACTGGGCTGCTGGGAGGGGACATTTGGCCTCCCACACGAGATCATCCTGTGGCTCCGGGAACCTGAGAGACTCAGGCAGGACGGGAGGCAGAGACTTGAGTCCCAGCCCGGACTCCCACCCGGAGCTCCCTGGTCACTTCCGGGCAAATCTCTCAAATCACCTTCCTGGCAGTGACAAGGTGGAGACTGAGCCCAGACCTTCGAGGAGCTGGAGGGGAGCTGGGGGAAGGGCTGGAGACCCCTGTCCTGGTGCCTCCTCAGCCCCCGCCCGGCCTCTCCCACTGGCTTTCTGCATCCCCAGCCAGTGCCGCCTTGTCCCCCCAAGTCACCTGTTGCTGCCCGCCTCATCCGGGGCCCTCTTGGCTGGGGCTGCCACCTGCCATGATGCCTAAAGCCACGAGCCTGCTTCTGCAGGTGGGCACCGGGCACCTTGAAGTTCGCACGTCAATGCTGGCCACCCGACACCCACCCGCCTGCTTCTCTTGGCCTTCCCTGGTGGCCAGTACGCTCAGTGGTGCTCTCGCCCTGGCCCCATCATGATCTTGGTCCTCAAGTCCTTCAGGCTCACCTAGTCACCTGCCCAGCCCCCACTGGGCACGGCGGCCCCCAGCCATCCTCCCCCACGCACGCTTCCCGGCTCACCTGAACCCCACCCCGTGTGCAGACACTGCGCCTCCCGCCTCAGGGAGTGTGCAACCATACCCCACGGATGGCAAAAACCGAGATACCCTGTCCTCCTGCAGGTGTGCAGGGCCAGGCCCACTACCACCCCACACCCATCCTAGCCCCATCCCAGCCTCATCCTGGCCGTAAGCGGTGCGGGAGTTAGGATGGCTTGGAACCCAGGTCCATTTTCTGGGGCACAGCTCGAGTTGACGTGAAAGGAAATTGGGATTACGTCAGAGCCAGGGAGGACGGCTGGACCTGGGAAACCTGGAGGGCGGCCCAGAATCTGCCCCCGGGTGAGAGACCACAACAGTGGCTCACTGGCCACACACTGCCCGGCACGTCCCAGCAGGGGAAACTGAGTCCCAGCAGCCACCAGGAGCAAGATTCCAAGATTCCAAATGCATCTTCCCAGCAGGAGGCCCCGGCCCATGAGCCTCCTGAGCCCTAGTGGAGGATGGACTGAGGGGCTGGCCCCGCACAGCCCCTAGCGGTCAGCGCAGGAGGCGGGCACTGGACAGGGACAGCACAAGGTATGGTATTGCCCAGCCTGTGAGCTAAGAAGGGCTTCTGCATATTTACAGGACAGTAAAAAATATGTATACATGGGACAGAGACCATGTGTGGCCCTCAGAGCCTGAGGGATTTACTAAGGACCTTCATGGGAGACGTCTGAACCTCTGGGGTAGAGGAGAGGACGAGGCGCCCAGGCATCTGGAGGGGGACAGGAGCCCTGTGCGGGCTGACAGCCAGACACCAGCCTGGACCGCTCTGCCCAGGCCTGGGGCTCTCTCAGCAGGGTCCTCCCTACCCCAGCCCCGACGGCTGTCCACAGGGCCCTCCTCCTCACTGGACCCTGGGGCTCTCTGGCAGGTCCCTGTCCCAAGCCCTTTCACGGTCCCTCAGGGCGGCTCTGCCTGACACCTTTGCCTGCAAACTCCTCTCTGTGCATCACCCTCCCTCCTGGCTCTGCCCCACCCTCCCCTCTGCCAGCTTCCAGCCCAGGCTGGCAGATGCTGTCCCCACGGGGCTCCTCCCCACACTTCCGCCTCCTCCATGCTCCCTCTGGGCGTCAGCTTCTTCATGTGCTCCGTGGGGCTGGGCTCCAACCTCTCCAGGAGACTTTCTGGCTCCAAAGTCCAGCACTCCCCAGTCCTATGAAAGCTTCTAGAACTTCTCGTGGGCCTGAGCCATGACACCTGCCCCGTGATTTCTGGCCTATGCCACCTACTACGCTACACCTGGCCCTTTATACCCGGCCTGTGACGCCTGATTTGGGACACCTGTTCACGTTACCTGGCCCATGACACCTGGCCTATGGTTTATACCTGTTCATGTCTCCTGGCCCTCCACACCTAGCCTACGACGACACCTGGCTTGGTACACGTGGCTCACTCCCACCTATGACGTGGTCTCTGCCTGAACAATAGGCGCCCGCTCTGCATAGCTGCCGTGGCGGCCTGGACTGCTGTGGCGGGGAGGCACCTCTGTGCCGCTCAGCCACGTCTGCTGCGGTGGGAGGAGAAGTGGTGGCGAGGGCGGTGTCTGCTCATTGACTCACTTTACAGAGTGGACTCGCACCCGTGGCTCGGATCTGGCACTGCTCCTGCTTAAAAAGATACCTGTCCCCTGCACGCTCAGAAGACAACTGAGGTTTCTGTCTTAGTAAGGAGGCCCACCCACTGGCTCCTCTCTGCAGGGGTGGCCTCGTCCCCTACACCTGTACCACCCTGTCAAGCACCTGGGCTTGGCCATGATCAGCCTCCCTGCCACCCTGTCCCCCTGCCAGCCTGTACTCCCATCCACTGCCACCCTGTCCCCGTTGCCCCCTCTGCCACCCTGTCCCCCTGCCAGTCCATCCCCCCATCGCCTGCCACCCTGTTCCATTCCCCTACCAGTGTCCCCATCCCCTGCCACCCTGCGCCATCCCCCTGCCACCCTGTCCCCCATTCCTCTGCCACCCTGTCCCCCCATACCCCTGTCACTCTGTCTCCCCATCTCTCTGCCACCCTGCCCTCCCTGGTGCCCAGCTCTCACCCCAGTGGCCCTGCTGGTGCTGGGAGTGCCCCTGCGTGACTTCTCTGCTCAGGTGGGCATGGCCCCCTCTGGGACGCAGCAGCCCTGGGGAGTCCGACTCAGGCGGCCCCAACGCGCAGTGAACACACACTAATCACGTGCGGTGTAGCTTCTCTGGGGCTTTTAGAACAAAATGCCACAAACTGGGGAGCTTCAAAAAGAGACAAATGCTCTCTTAGGACAGAAGCCTGGGACCAGGGCGTCGCAGGGCCACGTTCCTCCTGAGGCTGCAGGAGCGTCCCCGCTGCCCCTCCCTACTTCTGGGGTCTGCTGGCTTCCTTGATGATCTTGGCCTGTGGCCTCTGCCTGTGTCGCCACAGCCTCCGTCTCTGCTGTGGCCCGGCCCCTCCTCTGTGTGTCTGCCCACTTCCCTCTGATAAGAACACCAGCATGATCACATCTTAACTAACTGCACCTGCAAAGACCCTGTCTGTAAATTGGGCCATGTTCACAGGCTGTGTGTGGACATGGGTTTGGGGGCACTGTTCACCCAGAGAGGCCTCTGGCCTCCGTGTTTCTTTCTTGGTGACAGCACAAGATGGCCTGGGACTCTGTGGTTTCCAGCAGACGGTTGCTATAGACGGCCCAGTACCCATTCAGGACAAACACACCCTGGGGGTGTGGAGCCTCAGTGCATCATTGGAAGCCACCTCTCCTCATCGAGTGGGCCAGGGCACAGTGTGGAGGAGCCTGGAGAGTCAGGAGCGAGGGGTGACCCCCAGGGCACAGTGTGGAGGAGCCTGGAGAGTCAGGAGCGAGGGGTAACCCCCAGGGCACAGTGTGGAGGAGCCTGGAGAGTCAGGAGCGAGGGGTGACCCCCAGGGCACAGTGTGGAGGAGCCTGGAGAGTCAGGAGCGAGGGGTGACTCCCAGGGCACAGTGTGGAGGAGCCTGGAGAGTCAGGAGCGAGGGGTAACCCCCAGGGCACAGTGTGGAGGAGCCTGGAGGGTCAGGAGCCAGGGGTGACCCCAGGGCACAGTGAGGAGGAGCCTGGAGGGTCAGGAGCCAGGGGTGACCCCAGGGCACAGTGAGGAGGAGCCTGGAAGGTCAGGAGCCAGGGGTGACCCCAGGGCACAGTGCGGAGGAGCCTGGAGGGTCAGGAGCCAGGGTGGCCCCAGGGCACAGTGTGGAGGAGCCTGGAGAGTCAGGAGTGAGGGGTGACCCCCAGGGCACAGTGTGAAGGAGCCTGGAGGGTCAGGAGCCAGGGTGGCCCCAGGGTGCAGGCTTCTCTGCTGCGGGGGCAGACATAGCTAATCAAGCACAGAGCACTTTTCCGCAGTCTGAACCCAGCTCAGGACCACCCCCAGCACAGCACGTATAGGCAGCCCCCCACCCATGGGATCCCCACCTTCTGGGAGGCAGAGGGTCTCTCCCCAGGCAACCAGAGGCAGGGGGGTTGTGTGGAGCACCGAGAACAAGTTTGCCCGCAGCCCATGCGATGTCTTGGGGTACTGTGAGACAGCAGTTAGGAAGCACTGGTCAGAAAGAAACTCGCTTTTCGTAGCTGTGCCACCGAAAGCACAGTGGATCCTCATCAAGCAAAAAGCACCTGTGCTTCAAAGGACATCACCGAGGAAGTGAAAGGCAGCTCACAAAACGAGAGAAAATATTTGCGAACTGCCCATCTGAGAAGGGTCCGGTGTCCAGCATGTACACAGAGCACGTGCAACTCAATGACAAAAAGCCGGACAACCCCATTCATTAAAGCAGAGGCAGTGTATGTGCGTGGGCTCCTCTAAAGCACACGGAGAGAGCCACCAGGGAAATGTGGGTCACAGCCACGCGAGCTGCACCTGACACCCATGGGGTGACTGGAACCAAAGATGCAGTGACGCTTGCTGCCGAGGATGCCGGAGACCAGAGCCCTCTGGCTTTGCGAACGGGGATGCAAAACGAAGAGCAGCCTGGCACTTCCTCAAAAGACAGACGGAGAGTGACCCCAGGACCTGGCATTGCGAGGAATAAACTCAGCAGAATCGAACACACGGCCGTGCAAACGCTTGGCTGCTGTACCAGTCTGTTCTCACACTGCTGATAAAGACTTACCCACGACCGCGTAATCTGTAGAGGAGAGAGGCGTAGCAGACTCACAGTTCCACAGGCTGGGGCGCTCACAATCATGGTGCAAGTGCAAAAGACGTCTTACATGGCAGGAGGCATGAGAGAGCGGCAGGGAACTCACTACAAAGCCATCGGATCTCATGAGACCTACCATCGCGAGAACAGCATGGGAAAGGCCTGCCCCCACCATTCAATTACCTCCTACTGGGTCCTTCCCATGACATGTGGGAATTGTGGGACCTACCATTTAAGATGACATTTGGTTGGGGACACAGACAAACCATGTCAGGTGTGAACATTCATAGCGGCACCACTCACCATAGCCCCAAAATGGAAATGGCCCTAACGCTCGTCATTAGGTGAATGGTCAAAGCGAACGCAGTCCATTCACACACTGGAATACTTTCTAGCAATAAAGATGAATGAAGCACTAGCACATGCAGTGACGCAGATGAACCTTGAAAACGCCAGGCCGAGTGGACAAAGCCAGACCTGAAGGGGCAAACAGCACGATTCTGCTCACATGAAATGCCGAGAAAGGCAGACTGTAGACTAGGGGTTGCCAGAGGCTGGGGGAACTGCAGGGAGTGACCGTCAGTGGGTATGGGGTTTGTTCTGGGCATGTGACCTGTTCTGGAATGAGATAGTGGTGATGGTAGCATAACTCTGTGAGTGCATAAAAGGCCACCAAACTGCACGTGTGAAGGATGAATGTGTGTGGTATTGGCGTGTCAGTGTCTAACCTGGAGGATGAATGTGCGCGGTATTGGCATGTCAGTGTCTCATCTGAAGGATGAATGTGTGTGGTATTGGTGTTTCAGTGTCTCACATGAAGGATGAATGTGCGTGGTATTGGCGTGTCAGTGTCTCATGTGAAGGATGAATGTGCGTGGTATTGGCGTGTCAGTGTCTCATGTGAAGGATGAATGTGCGTGGTATCGGCGTGTCAGTGTCTCACGTGAAGGATGAATGTGCGTGGTATCGGCGTGTCAGTGTCTCATGTGAAGGATGAATGTGCGTGGTATTGGTGTGTCAGTGTCTCACGTGAAGGATGAATGTGTGTGGTATTGGCGTGTCAGTGTCTCACGTGAAGGATGAATGTGTGTGTATTGGTGTTTCAGTGTCTCACATGAAGGATGAATGTGCGTGGTATTGGCGTGTCAGTGTCTCATGTGAAGGATGAATGTGCGTGGTATTGGCGTGTCAGTGTCTCATGTGAAGGATGAATGTGCGTGGTATCGGAGTGTCAGTGTCTCACGTGAAGGATGAATGTGCGTGGTATCGGCGTGTCAGTGTCTCATGTGAAGGATGAATGTGTGTGGTATTGGCGTGTCAGTGTCTCATCTGAAGGATGAATGTGTGTGGTATTGGTGTTTCAGTGTCTCACATGAAGGATGAATGTGCGTGGTATTGGCGTGTCAGTGTCTCTTGTGAAGGATGAATGTGCGTGGTATCGGCGTGTCAGTGTCTCACGTGAAGGATGAATGTGCGTGGTATTGGCGTGTCAGTGTCTCACGTGAAGGATGAATGTGCGTGGTATTGGTGTGTCAGTGTCTCACGTGAAGGATGAATGTGCGTGGTATTGCTGTGTCAGTGTCTCAGATGAAGGATGAATGTGCGTGGTATTGGCGTTTCAGTGTCTCACGTGAAGGATGAATATGTGTGGTATTGGCGTGTCAGTGTCTCATGTGAAGGATGAATGTGCGTGGTATTGGCGTTTCAGTGTCTCACGTGAAGGATGAATATGTGTGGTATTGGTGTGTCAGTGTCTCACGTGAAGGATGAATGTGCGTGGTATTGCTGTGTCAGTGTCTCAGATGAAGGATGAATGTGCGTGGTATTGGCGTTTCAGTGTCTCACGTGAAGGATGAATATGTGTGGTATTGGTGTGTCAGTGTCTGACCTGAAGGATGAATGTGCGTGGTATTGGTGTGTCAGTGTCTCACGTGAAGGATGAATGTGCGTGGTATTGGTGTGTCAGTGTCTCACGTGAAGGATGAATGTGCGTGGTATTGCTGTGTCAGTGTCTCAGATGAAGGATGAATGTGCGTGGTATTGGCGTTTCAGTGTCTCACGTGAAGGATGAATGTGCGTGGTATTGGTGTGTCAGTGTCTCACGTGAAGGATGAATGTGCGTGGTATTGCTGTGTCAGTGTCTCAGATGAAGGATGAATGTGCGTGGTATTGCTGTGTCAGTGTCTCAGATGAAGGATGAATGTGCGTGGTATTGGCGTTTCAGTGTCTCACGTGAAGGATGAATGTGTGTGGTATTGGCGTGTCAGTGTCTCACGTGAAGGATGAATGTGCGTGGTATTGCTGTGTCAGTGTCTCAGATGAAGGATGAATGTGTGTGGTATTGGCGTTTCAGTGTCTCACGTGAAGGATGAATGTGTGTGGTATTGGTGTGTCAGTGTCTCACGTGAAGGATGAATGTGTGTGGTATTGCTGTGTCAGTGTCTCACGTGAAGGATGAATGTGCGTGGTATTGCTGTGTCAGTGTCTCAGATGAAGGATGAATGTGCGTGGTATTGGCGTTTCAGTGTCTCACGTGAAGGATGAATGTGTGTGGTATTGGTGTGTCAGTGTCTCACGTGAAGGATGAATGTGTGTGGTATTGCTGTGTCAGTGTCTCAGATGAAGGATGAATGTGCGTGGTATTGGCGTGTCAGTGTCTCACGTGAAGGATGAATGTGCGTGGTATTGGTGTGTCAGTGTCTCACCTGAAGGATGAATGTGCGTGGTATTGGTGTGTCAGTGTGTCACGTGAAGGATGAATGTGTGTGGTATTGCTGTGTCAGTGTCTCAGATGAAGGATGAATGTGCGTGGTATTGGTGTGTCAGTGTCTCATATTAAGAGTGAATGTGCATGGTATTGGCGTGTCAGTGTCTCACGTGAAGGATGTGTGTGGTATTGCTGTGTCAGTGTCTCAGATGAAGGATGAATGTGCGTGGTATTGGCGTTTCAGTGTCTCACGTGAAGGATGAATGTGTGTGGTATTGGCGTGTCAGTGTCTCATGTGAAGGATGAATGTGTGTGGTATTGGCGTGTCAGTGTCTCACGTGAAGGATGAATGTGCGTGGTATTGGCGTTTCAGTGTCTCACGTGAAGGATGAATGTGTGTGGTATTGGCGTGTCAGTGTCTCATGTGAAGGATGAATGTGTGTGGTATTGGCGTGTCAGTGTCTCATGTGAAGGATGAATGTGTGTGGTATTGCTGTGTCAGTGTCTCACCTGAAGGATGAATGTGCGTGGTATTGCTGTGTCAGTGTCTCACGTGAAGGATGAATGTGTGTGGTATTGCTGTGTCAGTGTCTTAGATGAAGGATGAATGTGCGTGGTATTGGCGTTTCAGTGTCTCACGTGAAGGATGAATATGTGTGGTATTGGTGTGTCAGTGTCTCACCTGAAGGATGAATGTGCGTGGTATTGCTGTGTCAGTGTCTCAGATGAAGGATGAATGTGCGTGGTATTGGCGTTTCAGTGTCTCACGTGAAGGATGAATATGTGTGGTATTGGTGTGTCAGTGTCTCACCTGAAGGATGAATGTGCGTGGTATTGGTGTGTCAGTGTCTCACGTGAAGGATGAATGTGCGTGGTATTGGTGTGTCAGTGTCTCACGTGAAGGATGAATGTGCGTGGTATTGCTGTGTCAGTGTCTCAGATGAAGGATGAATGTGCGTGGTATTGGCGTTTCAGTGTCTCACGTGAAGGATGAATATGTGTGGTATTGGCGTGTCAGTGTCTCACGTGAAGGATGAATGTGCGTGGTATTGGCGTTTCAGTGTCTCACGTGAAGGATGAATATGTGTGGTATTGGTGTGTCAGTGTCTCACGTGAAGGATGAATGTGCGTGGTATTGCTGTGTCAGTGTCTCAGATGAAGGATGAATGTGCGTGGTATTGGCGTTTCAGTGTCTCACGTGAAGGATGAATATGTGTGGTATTGGTGTGTCAGTGTCTGACCTGAAGGATGAATGTGCGTGGTATTGGTGTGTCAGTGTCTCACGTGAAGGATGAATGTGCGTGGTATTGGTGTGTCAGTGTCTCACGTGAAGGATGAATGTGCGTGGTATTGCTGTGTCAGTGTCTCAGATGAAGGATGAATGTGTGTGGTATTGGCGTTTCAGTGTCTCACGTGAAGGATGAATGTGCGTGGTATTGGTGTGTCAGTGTCTCACGTGAAGGATGAATGTGCGTGGTATTGCTGTGTCAGTGTCTCAGATGAAGGATGAATGTGCGTGGTATTGCTGTGTCAGTGTCTCAGATGAAGGATGAATGTGCGTGGTATTGGCGTTTCAGTGTCTCACGTGAAGGATGAATGTGTGTGGTATTGGCGTGTCAGTGTCTCACGTGAAGGATGAATGTGCGTGGTATTGCTGTGTCAGTGTCTCAGATGAAGGATGAATGTGTGTGGTATTGGCGTTTCAGTGTCTCACGTGAAGGATGAATGTGTGTGGTATTGGTGTGTCAGTGTCTCACGTGAAGGATGAATGTGTGTGGTATTGCTGTGTCAGTGTCTCACGTGAAGGATGAATGTGCGTGGTATTGCTGTGTCAGTGTCTCAGATGAAGGATGAATGTGCGTGGTATTGGCGTGTCAGTGTCTCACGTGAAGGATGAATGTGCGTGGTATTGGTGTGTCAGTGTCTCACCTGAAGGATGAATGTGCGTGGTATTGGTGTGTCAGTGTGTCACGTGAAGGATGAATGTGTGTGGTATTGCTGTGTCAGTGTCTCAGATGAAGGATGAATGTGCGTGGTATTGGTGTGTCAGTGTCTCATATTAAGAGTGAATGTGCATGGTATTGGCGTGTCAGTGTCTCACGTGAAGGATGAATGTGCGTGGTATTGGTGTGTCAGTGTCTCACGTGAAGGATGAATGTGTGTGGTATTGCTGTGTCAGTGTCTCAGATGAAGGATGAATGTGCGTGGTATTGGCGTTTCAGTGTCTCACGTGAAGGATGAATGTGTGTGGTATTGGCGTGTCAGTGTCTCATGTGAAGGATGAATGTGTGTGGTATTGGCGTGTCAGTGTCTCATGTGAAGGATGAATGTGCGTGGTATTGGCGTTTCAGTGTCTCACGTGAAGGATGAATGTGTGTGGTATTGGCGTCTCAGTGTCTCATGTGAAGGATGAATGTGTGTGGTATTGGCGTGTCAGTGTCTCATGTGAAGGATGAATGTGTGTGGTATTGCTGTGTCAGTGTCTCACCTGAAGGATGAATGTGCGTGGTATTGGTGTGTCAGTGTCTCACGTGAAGGATGAATGTGTGTGGTATTGCTGTGTCAGTGTCTCAGATGAAGGATGAATGTGCGTGGTATTGGCGTTTCAGTGTCTCACGTGAAGGATGAATGTGTGTGGTATTGGCGTGTCAGTGTCTCATGTGAAGGATGAATGTGTGTGGTATTGGCGTGTCAGTGTCTCATGTGAAGGATGAATGTGCGTGGTATTGGCGTTTCAGTGTCTCACGTGAAGGATGAATGTGTGTGGTATTGGCGTGTCAGTGTCTCATGTGAAGGATGAATGTGTGTGGTATTGGCGTGTCAGTGTCTCATGTGAAGGATGAATGTGTGTGGTATTGCTGTGTCAGTGTCTCACCTGAAGGATGAATGTGCGTGGTATTGGCGTGTCAGTGTCTCAGATGAAGGATGAATGTGCGTGGTATTGGTGTGTCAGTGTCTCATATTAAGAGTGAATGTGCGTGGTATTGGTGTGTCTGTGTCTCAGATGAAGGATGAATGTGCGTGGTATTGGTGTGTCAGTGTCTCATATTAAGAGTGAATGTGCGTGGTATTGGTGTGTCAGTGTCTCATATGAAGAGTGAATGTGCGTGGTATTGGTGTGTCAGTGTCTCATATGAAGAATGAATGTGCGTGGTATTGGTGTGTCAGTGTCTCACGTGAAGGATGAATGTGCGTGGTATTGCTGTGTCAGTGTCTCAGATGAAGGATGAATGTGCGTGGTATTGGCGTTTCAGTGTCTCACGTGAAGGATGAATGTGTGTGGTATTGGCGTGTCAGTGTCTCACGTGAAGGATGAATGTGCGTGGTATTGCTGTGTCAGTGTCTCAGATGAAGGATGAATGTGCGTGGTATTGGTGTGTCAGTGTCTCACGTGAAGGATGAATGTGCGTGGTATTGGTGTGTCAGTGTCTCACCTGAAGGATGAATGTGCGTGGTATTGGTGTGTCAGTGTGTCACGTGAAGGATGAATGTGTGTGGTATTGGCGTGTCAGTGTCTCACGTGAAGGATGAATGTGCGTGGTATTGGTGTGTCAGTGTCTCACCTGAAGGATGAATGTGCGTGGTATTGGTGTGTCAGTGTGTCACGTGAAGGATGAATGTGTGTGGTATTGGCATGTCAGTGTCTCACGTGAAGGATGAATGTGCGTGGTATTGGTGTGTCAGTGTGTCACGTGAAGGATGAATGTGTGTGGTATTGCTGTGTCAGTGTCTCAGATGAAGGATGAATGTGCGTGGTATTGGTGTGTCAGTGTCTCATATTAAGAGTGAATGTGCGTGGTATTGGCGTGTCAGTGTCTCACGTGAAGGATGAATGTGCGTGGTATTGGTGTGTCAGTGTCTCACGTGAAGGATGAATGTGTGTGGTATTGGTGTGTCAGTGTCTCACCTGAAGGATGAATGTGCGTGGTATTGGTGTGTCAGTGTGTCACGTGAAGGATGAATGTGCGTGGTATTGCTGTGTCAGTGTCTCAGATGAAGGATGAATGTGCGTGGTATTGGCGTTTCAGTGTCTCACGTGAAGGATGAATGTGTGTGGTATTGGCGTGTCAGTGTCTCATGTGAAGGATGAATGTGTGTGGTATTGGCGTGTCAGTGTCTCATGTGAAGGATGAATGTGTGTGGTATTGGCGTGTCAGTGTCTCATGTGAAGGATGAATGTGCGTGGTATTGGCGTGTCAGTGTCTCAAGTGAAGGATGAGTGTGCGTGGTATTGCTGTGTCAGTGTCTCACGTGAAGGATGAATGTGCGTGGTATTGGTGTGTCAGTGTCTCACGTGAAGGATGAATGTGTGTGGTATTGCTGTGTCAGTGTCTCAGATGAAGGATGAATGTGTGTGGTATTGGCGTTTCAGTGTCACGTGAAGGATGAATGTGTGTGGTATTGGCGTGTCAGTGTCTCATGTGAAGGATGAATGTGCGTGGTATTGCTGTGTCAGTGTCTCACCTGAAGGATGAATGTGCGTGGTATTGGCGTGTCAGTGTCTCAGATGAAGGATGAATGTGCGTGGTATTGGTGTGTCAGTGTCTCATATTAAGAGTGAATGTGCGTGGTATTGGTGTGTCTGTGTCTCAGATGAAGGATGAATGTGCGTGGTATTGGTGTGTCAGTGTCTCATATTAAGAGTGAATGTGCGTGGTATTGGTGTGTCAGTGTCTCATATGAAGAGTGAATGTGCGTGGTATTGGTGTGTCAGTGTCTCATATGAAGAGTGAATGTGCGTGGTATTGGCGTGTCTGTGTCTCAGATGAAGGATGAATGTGCGTGGTATTGGTGTGTCAGTGTCTCATATTAAGAGTGAATGTGCGTGGTATTGGTGTGTCAGTGTCTCATATGAAGAGTGAATGTGCGTGGTATTGGTGTGTCAGTGTCTCATATGAAGAGTGAATGTGCGTGGTATTGGCGTGTCAGTGTCTCACGTGAAGGATGAATGTGCGTGGTATTGGTGTGTCAGTGTCTCATATTAAGAGTGAATGTGCGTGGTATTGGTGTGTCAGTGTCTCATATGAAGAGTGAATGTGCGTGGTATTGGTGTGTCAGTGTCTCATATGAAGAGTGAATGTGCGTGGTATTGGCGTGTCAGTGTCTCACGTGAAGGATGAATGTGCGTGGTATTGGTGTGTCAGTGTCTCAAGCGAAGGATGAATGTGTGTGGTATTGGCGTGTCAGTGTCTCAGGTGAAGGATGAATGTGTGAAGTATTGCTCCATCCATGCCTTTATGCAAGTTTGTTTCTTTTATTGATTTGGTGCTTTACAAGCCCCTCGTTTCTCCTCCCATAGGGAACCACAGCTAATTCCCTCCTGGGCGTCTGCCTGGTCTCAGCCGTGGCTGACCAGTGATGTGTGGCCAAACTGAGGCCCTGTGGATGGGTCATCAGAGGCCCCTCTGGACACTCACTTTGGGAGCCCTGACGGGCTGTGGAAGGGCCTGGCCACCCTGAGACCCCATGCTAGAGTGGCCCTGTGTGGACGTTCCAGCTGCTTGCCATGGGGCTGGCTGCAGGAGTAAGGACACCTTGGAAGTTTTGATCAGCCTGACTGCCCATAGAGCACCCTGAAATGGTTCTCATCCACACCACGTGGAGCTGAAGCGCAGCCAGCCCTGCCTGCCTTCCTGATGCGAATCCAGAGATGTACTAACTAGGGGATAAGCGCTGAGTTTTGGGGTGGTGGAGAGCCTCGCCTGCATCTGACCTCACAGTTAAACTCTTGAGTTTTGGGGTGGTGGAGAGCCTCGCCTGCATCTGACCTCACAGTTAAACTCTTGAGTTTTGGGGTGGTGGAGAGCCTCGCCTGCATCTGACCTCACAGTTAAACTCTGAGTTTTGGGGTGGTGGAGAGCCTCGCCTGCATCTGACCCCACAGTTAATCTCTGAGTTTTGGGGTGGTGGAGAGCCTGGCCAGCATCTGACCCCACAGTTAAGCTCTGAGTTTTGGGGTGGTGGAGAGCCTCGCCTGCATCTGACCCCACAGTTAAGCTCTGAGTTTTGGGGTGGCGGAGAGCCTGGGCTGCATCTGACCCCACAGTTAAGCTCTGAGTTTTGGGGTGGCAGAGAGCCTGGGCTGCATCTGACCCCACAGTTAAGCTCTGAGTTTTGGGGTGGCGGAGAGCCTGGGCTGCATCTGACCCCACAGTTAAGCTCTGAGTTTTGGGGTGGCGGAGAGCCTGGGCTGCATCTGACCCCACAGTTAAGCTCTGAGTTTTGGGGTGGCGGAGAGCCTGGGCTGCATCTGACCCCACAGTTAAGCTCTGAGTTTTGGGGTGGCGGAGAGCCTGGGCTGCATCTGACCCCACAGTTAAGCTCTGAGTTTTGGGGTGGCAGAGAGCCTGGGCTGCATCTGACCCCACAGTTAAGCTCTGAGTTTTGGGGTGGCGGAGAGCCTGGGCTGCATCTGACCCCACAGTTAAGCTCTGAGTTTTGGGGTGGCGGAGAGCCTGGGCTGCATCTGACCCCACAGTTAAGCTCTGAGTTTTGGGGTGGCGGAGAGCCTGGGCTGCATCTGACCCCACAGTTAAGCTCTGAGTTTGGGGTGGCAGGGAGCCTGGGCTGCATCTGACCCCACAGTTAAGCTCTGAGTTTTGGGGTGGCGGAGAGCCTGGGCTGCATCTGACCCCACAGTTAAGCTCTGAGTTTTGGGGTGGTGGAGAGCCTGGGCTGCATCTGACCCCACAGTTAAGCTCCGAGTTTTGGGGTGGTGGAGAGCCTGGGCTGCATCTGACCCCACAGTTAAGCTCTGAGTTTTGGGGTGGCGGAGAGCCTGGGCTGCATCTGACCCCACAGTTAAGCTCTGAGTTTTGGGGTGGTGGAGAGCCTGGGCTGCATCTGACCCCACAGTTAAGCTCCGAGTTTTGGGGTGGTGGAGAGCCTGGCCAGCATCTGACCCCGCAGTTAAGCTCTGAGTTTTGGGGTGGAGAGCCTGGGCTCATTTCCTGGCAGACCTAGCAGCTTAAAGCAACAGACATTCATCCTCTCACAGTGCTGGAGACTGTGAGTTCCAGATCAAGCATGCGCAGGGCTGTGCTCCCTCCGAAGGCTCTGGGGTCCTCCCTGCCTCTTCCCGGGCCTGGCAGCTGCATCCCTCCCCTCCCCATCTCCATCACGCACATGTCCTCCCGTCAGCACCTTCCCATCTCAGCCTCTCTTTTTCTTATAAGCTTGTCATGGGATCTAGGCCCCACCCTGGTCCAGGACACCTCACCTTGAGATCTTCAGTGCACTGACATCTGCCAACACCCTTACTCCAAATAAGGCCACAGTCATCGGCTCCAGGGGAACATGAATTGGTCCCAGTTCCACCTTCTGCACCTTCCGGGACGGAGGGATCACTCCCGGCTCTGTGGCACGTGCATGCCCTGGGTCACGCGGGTTGACAATCCCTAACCCCAAATGCCCCAGAAGCCAAAAGCTTGACACGACGCTCTTGGGAAGTGTTCCCTGGAGCACGTCTGATTTCAGACACTGGGTCAGGGATGCTGGGCTGGGCAGGGCAAGGCAAACATTCCAAAATAGGAGAAAATGAGAACTGCGAAACACTTCTGGTCCCCAGCATTTCAGAGAAGAGACGCTCGGCCTGCAGAGCCTCTCACATGGGCTGCGGCAAGCCCCTCTCAGGCTGCCCCGCGAGCCCCTCTCAGGCTGCCCCGCGAGCCCCCCTCAGGCTGCCCCGCGAGCCCCTCTCAGGCTGCCCCGCGAGCCCCCCTCAGGCTGCCCCGCGAGCCCCTCTCAGGCTGCCCCGCGAGACCCTCTCAGGCTGCCCCGCGAGACCCCCTCAGGCTGCCCCGCGAGACCCCCTCAGGCTGCCCCTTGAACCTGCCATTCGCTTTGGTGGTGGTTGTTGTTTTTACCATCAATCCCCAGAAATTTTTCTAGAGGAGCGTTCACATGAAGCTTAGTGTAGCTTAGCTCAGCATCCCAGCAAACCTGAAAAATACCTCAACCCTTTGGTCTCTCAGGAAAGGGGCAAGCCTGCCTTAGCAAAGCAAGCCTGCCTTAGCTTTGCATCTGCCTCTCTTGGGCATGCACACAGACACACAGACACACACACACACATGCAGACACTCATGCAGACACACACACGCACACACATGCACAGAGACACACAAATGCACACACACATGCTCACGAATGGAACAGACACACATGCACAGACACACACACAGACACACACAGATACACACATGCACATTGCAACTCCCCCCTTGACCCCCGGCTGCACAGCTGTCACTCTCTCTCTCTCGAGGGTTTGAAGGGCTCCGGCTCTCACTGTGTTCTCTCTCTCCCCTGAGATCTTTACTAGCCGGTCCCAACGTGCGGCCCGCATCTGTGGCAAGAATAGAAAACCTCCCCCTGGTCTCCCTCCGGGTGGGTGGAGGCTCTTGGCAAGCATGGAGCAGGGGACTCGTGGGTGGACCGTGGACGCTCGCTTTGCCCACAGAGGCTGCAGCATGGGCAGTGGGTGAATGATCCCAGTGGGCTCCTCCCTCCATGGTTTATAAGCAAATCAGCAACGGCCAGCAGCACAGGGACCCACAGGGTACATCCTGGTACCGGAGTGCACCTCTGCGTGTCACAGAGGCTGGGCGGGGATGTGGCTCCTGGGAGCACAGCTCAGTGGCTCTGAAGGGGGCAGGAAGGTCATGGGCTGGGAGGCAGCATGCCTGGGTCTCTGGTGCCCAGGCTCAAGGGGCAACCCGGGCCCTTGGTCTTCTCATCTGTCAAACAGCGGAGGCTGGCTGCAGAGCCTGCCTGTGCAGAGCCTTGTGGGAGGGGTTTGCAGGCTGTGAGAGCTGGCCCGGGCAGCAGTGCTGGGGGGCCCTTGCCCTGTTCCCAGCAGACCCCCTTCCACCATCCTGCCCATCTCAACCCACGGGTTCTGGGCTCCCTCAGGGGAGGCCTTGCTTTGTTGATTTGATGGTGCCTTCCCTCTCCCTGCCACACGTGGTGTATGCCAGGTGGCTGCCTGCCAGAGGTACACAAAAGGAATGGCCCAAACCTGCAAGTCAGATTCAGAGCCGAATTAGAACCCAGCGTCCAGGCATGCCGCAAGGACTCTGTCCGAGGCCAGTGCCAGCGGCAAGGCTGCGCCCAAGCGTGGCAGCGCCCAGACTGCTGGGAGAGCCGGCACAGAGGGGGCAGGGCACATGGTGACGGCACATCACGGGTTCCCACGGGTGCTTCCAGGCCTCAGGCACCCGCGCCAGCTCCCCACACAGACGGTGTCATCCTCCTGCAATAAGCCACAAGATTCTTGGATGCCGCACTGAAACCCGACCCGCTTCATACCTAATGGGGTAGCGCACTCGGAATGCCGAGTTCCTGTGAGTCATTTTCCATCCTCCGTCTGTCAAAAAATGCAACTTTGTTTATTTCTGAAAGATTCCTTCGGTGGCTTTACTGATGTCAACTAAATACCAAGGAGGGGGAGGCGAGAGACTCCTGTCCCATCACGCCTGTCCCCAGGGCTGTGAGGAAAGCCATCGGGCTGTAAAGCGCCATGCCGAGGGAGAGGGCCAGATCCAGCTCTGCTCTCAGCACGGTGGCCTGGGGCAAGTCGCTGCCACGCTGGGTCTTTTCATTCCTGTGAGTGAAGAGGTGATTGCTCCTAAAGCCTGCATCCTGAGCTTCCAGGACTCATGGGTGTCTCCATAGAGGGAAAAATGAGTAACAACAATGATGATGGTGATGGTGGTGATGAGGATGATGGTGGTGATTACAATAGTGATGATGAAGATGGTGATGGTGATGACAGTGGTGATGATGGTGGTGATGATGATGGAGACGGTGCTGATGGTGGTGATGATGACAATGGCAATGGTGGTGGTGATGACAATGATGGTGGTGATGATGGTGATGGTGGTGGTGATGAGGATGGTGGTGATGGTGGTGATGATGGTGATGATGATGGTGATAATGGTGATGATGATGGTGATGGTGGTGGTGGTGATGGCGGTGGTGATGAGGATGGTGGTGATGGTGGTGGTGGTAATGATGGTGATGGTGGTGGTGACAATGGCAATGATGATGGTGATGCAGCAGCTGCCCAGTGTTTAATGAGCAATTGCTGCCTGCCAGGTGCTTTTGCAGACATGCTCAGTCTGCACAACCCACTTGCTACATGGGGAATGTGTCTCTTTTTTTGTGGATGAGGCTCAGAGGACTGAAGGGGCAAGCTCAAGGTTGCAGAGTAGCAAACAGGGAGCTTGAGGCTGTGGCTGGCCTGTCACTTAGTGTGCAGCCTCTGCAGGAGTGATCTGGGAGGCCCGGAGAGAAGACTGCTCCTTTCCCTGGGGACCTAAGTCTCTCACCTCCTGTGCTGACTGAGGCAGGGGTGTGCACCATGACTCTGCCTCTAGAAGTGGCAAGCCAGACTCAAGCTTCATTCTTAGTCCCACTGTTCAGGAAGTGGAGGCTGCGGTCTGGGCCAGGGAGAACCAAAGACATGCAAGGAAAACACATCACTGTTTCCTGACGCCGCTCAAGCATGGCAACCACTGGGAATATGCGTGCTCAGGACAGTGTGGAGGAGCACGCCCACTCCACTCCAGGGTAGGAGCCCGAACGGGCACGATTTTTCAGAGGGCGTGACCATGGCACCAATGCCCTGCATATCCCATGGTGACCCTGGGCCCCACTTCCGGGGCTGCATCCTACAGTGCACACAGCAGAAGTGCCAGGAAGGGCCTTCACATGCACACACACGCACACGTGCACACACACACAAGCACACGTGCACGCACACGTGCACAAACATGACACAATGCTCACAGACCCGTGTGCATGTGGCAGGAAAGAGCCACCACGTAAGTGCCCTTTGCCCAGGAGTGGTGACAACACCGGTGCACGTCCCTAAGTGAGAAACGCTCCAACCTGGAAGTCAGCAGGCCAAGGCTAACGCTGACCTCTCTGTCTCTGAGGATTTGCCTAGGCCTGACGTTTTGTGTGGGTAGAGTCAAGGCATACGTGGCCTTCTGTGACTGGCTACTTCCACTCTGCATGTGCCCAGGCGCCCTGCGCCCGGCATGCACCAGACTGTGCTCCTTTGGGCACCTGGATGATGCCTCACCATGGGCATTGTGGTGCTTGTCCGTCCCTCACAGGATGGCCTGAGGGCTGAGGCTGTCTCTGCACTGGTGGGTGAGGCCTTGTGAAGGTGTCTGCATCCCTGGAAAGGTTTCAGCTTGTCCTCGCCTTGGGTTTGCTGCCCCCCACCCCACATTTTCAGCGAAGAATTGGCAAAACTTTTCCCTTGACCCCTGCCCCACCCCTAGACTGACTGACAGGTGTGGTGAGCTCTATTGCGGCCCACAGTGTACAGCTGAGGAAGCTGGGGCTACAGGTAAAGTGGCATCCTCCAGGTCTAAGGGAGCGGAGGACCCATCCTTGTGCCCTGCAGCCCCATCTGGGATGCATGGAAGAAAGGAAGAAAGGGAGGAAGGAAGGACCAGGGTGGCTGTCACATGGAGCATTTGAGTGGCAAGGCCTTGTCTGTCCTGGCCCCACTGCAGACTTCTGGGGTGACCTTGGACAAGTCACATTCCCTCAGGGGTCTCACAGGCTGCAAGTTGCATGAGGAGTGGGACCAGGAGCCGTTAGAGGCAGAGGCCCTTCCAGCTCTACCACCCTGGGACACGATGTCCTGGTGTGGGTGTCAGAGTCATTTCTGGCCATGCTGGGCCGGCACCACCACCTATAGTGGGAAACGGCCACCAGTCTAGAGCCAGGCTGACCACCAATCATGCAGTCTGGGTGGTGTCCTGGGTCTGAGCCCCTGTGGCCCCCCCAGGGGTGCACCTTGCTTGGGTGGCTTACAGAGCCTGTCTGGACCACCTGGAGTGTGTGGTGGAGGATGGGAGAGGGCGGTGGAGGAGGGGGGAGGGCAGTGGAGGAGGGGGGAGGGCAGTGGAGAGCAAGGGGGAGAGGGTGGTGGAGGAGAGGGCGTGAGACCTGTGTGTGCCGCAGCTGGGTGTGATCTAAACTGGAAGCTGCTGGAAGGGCCTTTCCCAAGGGCACCTCCTCCCTCTCTCTTTTCCTCCTGCTTCCACCGTGTGGAGTGCTGGCTCCCCCTTCACCTTCCACCACGATTGTAAGTTTCCTGAGGCCTCCCCAGAAGCAGAAGCTGCCATGCTTCCTGTACGGCTTGCAGAACTGTGAGCCTACCCTCTGTTCTTTATACATTGCCCAGTCTCAGATATTTTTCTATAGCAGTACAAGGACAGACTAACACAGCTTCCTCTAGCTGCCTCCTCTGCACATCAGCATGAGACACACCCACCGGCACCATGACAGCTTACAAATGCCACGCCAACATCTGGAAGGTGCCACCCCCTTTCTAGAGATTTCTGAATAGCCTTCCCCTTAATTTGCATGACTTAAACGTGGGTATAAAATGCCAACAGCCCTTATGCAGCCACCTTGGCGCACTCCCTGAGGTTAGCCCAGCTCTGCAAGGACCAGCCACTCTCTGTACACGGCACTTCAGTGAACCTGCCTTCTTCACCACCAACTGGATTTCAAATTCTTTCCTGGGTGAAGTCAAGAACCCTCCTGGGCTAAGCCCTGGTTTTGGGGCTCACCTGCTCTCTGCATCACAGCCATAGGCGTGGACATCACTGAGGCCTGGCCACACATGTGTTCACACCTGACAGCTCTGGGGAGGTCAACATCTCAGACAGCACAACTATGATACAACAGCCTCTACACCCTTCCACCCACCTCCCATAAGGGGTGTAGGGGGTCTCTGCCTTTGAATCTGGACCTTTTTACTTCTTGATCAAAACAGAACACTGCAGAAGTGTTGCTCACAAAGTTTCAGGGCTAGCTCTCAGAAACTGACAGCCTCCACTATCTGCCTCTTGGGACCCAGCCCTCATGCTGTGAGGAAGCCCAAGCAACCCCGAAGAGGCCCCATGGGGAGGCGCTGACCACAGCCCCCTGGGCAGCCATGTGGTATGCCATCTTATGGTGGATCTAACCCCAGCCCAACTGCTCCAGCTGAAGCCTGCGTCACTGAGATGAGCTGTTGCACGTAGGCCCTGCCAACCATTAATTTGTGAGAAAAATAAGTAACTCTGCTTGGTTTTAGCCACTAAGTTCGGGGCGGTTTGTTCTACTGTGGTAGGGAACTGGAAGGAGTGAAATGGTGGGCACCCCTATATGCCTCCTCCCAGCCTGCCTGTCACCATCTGTAGGACAGACACACAACACCCTTTTGCAGGGGGATGGGGGCGTGGAGTAGCGGACTATGTGGCTGGGGTCTGGTGTGTGCCAGGGGCAGAGGGGGCCCGTGGTCCGTGGGGCCATGGCTATTACCAGCCATGGGCAGCACTGGGTGTGGGAGCTCCTCTGCCCACTTCTGCCACTCACTGGCAGTCCCCCAATACCTCTAAACTGTCCACTGGAAAGTGAGGGGTTGGGGAGATTCTGGCTTTGCCAAGAGGGAGCCCAGCTGCTCGGGTCTTACCATAGGGTCCTGGGGCTCCTGGCACCATTTCCAATATTGAGGCCTCCCTCGCATGCCCAGGGCCCTCTGACCCCACAGAGATCTCGTCAAGGCCTGTCCTGGGGCCTTTGCTGTTTCATGATGTCAGAAGCTACTGAAACGCACATGCTGCAGGGTGTGGCAAGGGAGAAGGTGGTCTCTGGCATTAAAGTTTGCAAGGTAAGCAGCCATCATTTTGGCAGCCCTACGTGGCCCTGCCAGGGCAGGTCTGTGGCCCTGTAATCCACTGAGCGGCCTGTGAGGGTGTCAGGGCCTGGGACACGTATCTCCAGCCTCCAGGGGCATGGCACTGCACCACCAAGGCCTCAGGGGCCCCTCCTCAGAGGTCTGCAGAGCCTGGTGCAGACCGCGTGGCAGAAGACAGGGGTGGCCACCAAGCCTGGCTCTTGACTGTACAACAAGGGCACCCAGTGAATGGCAGCCCTAATTCATTATGTGGGATCACCACCCCCACTTTACAGACAAGGGAAACTGAGGCTCCCATGCCATTCACACTGTCCACAGATAGTAATAGCTAACAACTTCCATGTGGTCGTGGCTGGGTGGCATGGGTACTGAGAGGTGAGCACACTGCTCTCCAGTCCTGGGAGGGACGGCAGGAGCTGAGAGCTGGCATCTTCTCTGCTTTCCTGAGCCGGTCTCTCTGCCTCCGACAGTCAGAGGACTGCCCAAAGTCTCCTGGGCTGGGCTCACGTTTGAACCTGGCACCCCAGTCCTGGGCCAAGTCCCCTCGATGGTCCCCCTGTCCCATGCATTCTCCCAAGGGTGGGTGGGTGCGTGGAGGGCGTGGGGTGGTCACTCGACAACCTTCATTCATTTCCTGATGCTGCCCGAGCTCGAAGCAAGGGCCCGACCCCTGACTGAGACCCGGAGCTCGTGGGAGGGAGGGGGCGCTCGGGTCCCACAGCCCCAGAGTCCCCCAGGTGCGGTGGCTCCGCCTGCTCTTGCACAAACCGTCCCCATGTCACACCCCCTCCAGCATCGGCGGACTAGCCCCGCCCCGCCACGTGCGCCGGAGCCACGAGGTAGGTTTGATCGGAGCCCCCTGCAGTGCGGGGCTTCAGGATGAACGCGCGGGACGGTGACGTGAGCGACACGCAGGGCGGGGCTCCCGAGGCCGCGGGAACAGGCGCAGGAGCCGCCGCCCGGCCTCCCAGGTTCCGCGTGCAGGACGAGCAGAGCCCGTGCCTCCCGGAGCGGCCGCGGGGCCTCAGGTTTCCTGGGGAGCAGTGCGGGCACGGGGGCTGGATTCAAAGCCCCGCGGCTCTGACGCCATCGGAGGCTGGAAGAAGACGCCAGGCCGCGGGGAGGCTGGGAGCGCAGGGCGGCACGTCCTGCCATGGCTCCACCCCGCTGTGGCCTGTGGCCGCCCAGCTCATCCAGGCCCACGGGTGCAGCGTCCTGTGGCCACTGAGCTCCGGGTTCCGTCGCACCCGTCCGGGTGTTGCCAAGAAGGCGTCGGGGGAGGCGCTGGCCTGGGCCATCCGCTGAGTTGCTCAAGTGAAGCAGATCGTGCCCCGGATGGGGGTGGCTGCATCCAATCAGGTGAGGCCTTACGTGCAGAATGTGAGGGCGCATCTAATCAGGTGAGGGCTTATGCACAAAATCTGAGGACTGTATCGAGTCAGGTGACGCCTTACATGCAGAATCCAAGGGCTACAGCCAATCAGGTGAGGCTTTACATGGAGAATCAAAGGGCTACAATCAATCAGGTGAGGCCTTACATACAAAATCTGAGGGCCACATCCGATCGGGTGAGGTCTTATGGGTAGAAGCTGAGTGCTGCATCCAATCAGGTGAGGCCTTAGGAGCAGAATCCTACGACTGCATTCAATCAGGTGAGGTCTTACATGCAGAATCCAAGGGCTACAGCCAATCAGGTGAGGTTTTACATGGAAAAATCAAAGGGCTACAGTCATTCAGGTGAGGCCTTACATGCAAAATCTCAGGGCCACATCTTATCAGGTGAGGCCTTACGGGCAGAAGCTGAGGGCTGCATCCAATCAGGTGAGGCCTTACAGGCAGCATTTGAGGGCCATAGCCAATCAGCTGAGGCCTTACATGCAGACTCTGAGGGCTGCATCTCATCAGGCGAGGCCTCATGCACAGAAACAGAAACGGAGGTTTCCCGGGGACGGCGGATTCTGCCTGAGGGCTGCAGCCTCAGCTCCTGCCCGAGTTTTCAGCCTGCCCTGCGGATTCAGACTTGCCCCGATGGGGCACCGCAGGACCTTCCTTTGGCACCTCCCCCGGGACAGCCGGGACGGGAGGAGGTCGGTGCCTGAGGCATCCCCGGGCGAGGCTGCTGCACCTGGGACCGCGTGGCCGAGAAGGGCCCTCCCGTTCCCCCGACGCCGGCATTTCACATGGAAACGCAGCGTCCGACGGCAGCCACCGCGTCTCGTTGGCCAGTTCATCTCCCCGTTCACTCACTCATTCATTCCCGAGCGCAGCGTCAGCTCACGTGCTGAGCGCCTCCCACGTGCAGGGTCGCAGGGGCTGCTGGCGCCCTCTGTGGGCCCCCGCGGGGCGTGGCCACCCCGAAATCACAGCCAGGAAGTCATGCCTGCCCGGCTGCGCTGCTGGCTGGTTAACCACCGCGTTGTTCGTTGTTTTCTGAACACCAAGGCGATCCCCTTCTTGATCCCCCACTCCACTTCCGCCCGGTGCGACTACATGGACATAACGGCAGGAGGCTGCCGGGGTCTCCCGCCGACGTGTTCAAGTTCGAGACCAACATGGGCCTGTCAACAATCTCGGTCAGGCGCTGTCTGGTGGCTCACGCCTGTAATCCCGGCACTTCAGGAGGCCGAGGTGGGCAGATCACAGGGTCCGGAGTTCGAGACCAGCCTGGCCAACATGGCGAAACCCCGTCTCTACTAAAAATACAAAAATTAGCCGGGTGTGGTGGTGGGCGCCGGTAATCCCAGCTACTCGGGAGGCTGAGGCACGAGGATCGCTTGAACTGGTGAGGAAGAACTCTGGAAAGGCAGGTGTTCGGGTCTCAGCCACCTCAGAGGTGAGGCCAAGGGGGGCAGCATGGGGAGTTGGACATCCAGACCCTCTTCCATCTGCCTATGAGGAGCCCAAACCCCAAATCCAGCATCCCTGGGACAGTGGCAGGTCATGGGAAGGCGTGCATCGGAAGCCTGAGGCAGAGTCCCATCCCGACCCAGCCTGGGGACCCAGGCCCTTCTGACCCCAGCTGGCAACACAAAATGACCTCCTAGGAAAGCCCTGGGCTGCGCTGTCTGGTCCCGACCCGCACGTAATGAGATTTTCGGGCTCCCAAACAAAAAGAAGTTTATCTCTGG
This sequence comes from Aotus nancymaae, assembly GCF_030222135.1. NCBI lineage: Eukaryota > Metazoa > Chordata > Mammalia > Primates > Aotidae > Aotus > Aotus nancymaae. Next base: position 1,798,559 of record NW_026988510.1, read on the forward strand.
GTGTCACGCAGCTGACATCTGAAGACGCTACTGTCCTGGCGAAGACGGCCACCACATGAGGGCCAGGCTGCCCCCCTGGGAGATGACCGCCACCTGGACACGGGCTTCTCTCCCTTGCACGTGGTGTTCGGGTTTGGTAGCGCTTGCTTGGTACCGACTCCCTCCCTCGCACGCCTTCCCAGGAGCATCCCCTTCCTCCGAGCTGCAAGATCTCAGACCCCTCCCTTGGCAGAGCGGCAGTGGCTGAGCTCTCCCCTCTCCCCATAGCATAGGCAGGCCGGGGAGGAATGCGGCCCAGGTGTGGGATGGGCCAGGAGTACTTAACCCTGTGAGCAACAGAACCCAGAAGATGATCCCTTCCTTGATCCCCCACTCCACTTCCCACCATTGGTCCGCAGGGACCACCGCTTCTCCCTGGCTTGTCAAATGCAGCAGCTCAAAAGCCGGGACAGAGGACACTGCCGGCTCCTCTCTGCTTACCCGACGGGCATGGAGCATGGAGAGGAGGAAATGGGGGCAGTGTCCCCAGGAGGAGGCTGGGCTGGAGGAGGCCAGGCTGAAAAGGGGAGACCCTGCTGAATGTAACAGACCCGCGCCCACTAAGGGCTTTGCAGTTATGGCTGATCCCCATTGCCACAGCTGCAACTCCATAGAACGCCCCTGGAGAACCAGCAGCCTCCCTCCTGCCCCAGGATGGGCCTGAATTCTGGGAGAGAAGGGCTGAGAGGGCAGAGTCCAAACCTGGGGGGCCCGAGCCAGAGGCCGGGATCGCAGGTCCCTGTCCTCATGTGCGACAGTGGTTGATGGTAGATTTTGTGGCAATAAAAGTAACTTGTCATTAAAGGGTGGCAGATTTGGGGACAGGGCTGGGGCCAGGAGGAGGAAGTCGGAGGAGAGGCCCTGCTCTGAGCGCCAAGGCATGGGGCCCTCACCCCACCACCACCCTCGAGACCTGCGTTCATCCCTGTCCCAGGGAGGAAGACGACGCCCAGCTCCGAGGCAGGCCTGGCTCAGCGGCGCAGAGAGCAGGAGGAAGGATGATGAATCCTAAGCAGAACCAGATGCGCTTTGGGAGATAAAGAGGGAATTTCTGGAAGGTTCCTGTGAGTTCCTGGGGACTCAAGTCATGGTCAAGGGAAAGGCGTCTGGAAGCGCGCACGCAGACTTCCTGTGGTTAAGACAGTTGTAGCTGGAAGCAGAGCTGCACCGGCCAGAGAGGTGCGCTGGGCAGTTGCTGCGGAAGGGGGGCACTGCCCCTCAACCCCAATGCCCAAACCTCAGCACGACGGGGGAACATCTGCGCCAGGTTGGGGGAGTGCCAGGAGGTACCAGCGGTGCCCATAGCGCTACCTCTGTTTTCAGAGGATGCAAAACTCTTCCATCCTTCACTAGCCAGGTTCTGAGGCTTCACCCTGCCCTGGCCAGTGTGCAAAGGTGAAAATGCACAGGGGCCCCTAGGACCACATTTCACCTGTGGAAGAATGGAACAGGTGAGGTGCTGTGAGCACCTGCCCTGGGGAAAAGGCGGAAGGAGGCACCATGGAGAAAGGGGTGCCTGAAGTGGGCTTTGACGTGTGAGTAGGAGTTCACAAGGCTGGAGAGGCAGCTGCGAAGTGCCTTACCTCCCCACTCTGCCTGACTGCAAAGGGCCAGGTCAGCACGTGGGGAAAAGGTGTCAGCTCTGAGATGAGCTGGATTCCATCGAACTGGAGCAGGGGCTGCCCATGTGGTACGCTCCTGAAGCCTCTGCCGGCCAGCCCCTCCCTCTGCCCTAGCCCAACTGTCCAGAGTCCATCATCTGGGTGGAACGTTACCCATTCCAGCTGGGCATGGGGAGAGAATGCTAAGGCCAGGGGCTCTAGGTTTGGAGCTCAAGAACGTGTGGAATCTGGAGGCTTCTGTGGGGGTGCATCCTTCTCAGGGAGGTCCTGGCTTCTGCAGTTCCCAGCATGCTGGGCAATGGGGCACTGAGACAGTAGCCAGGCCAGGCACGGTGTCTGACACCTGTAATCCCAACACTTTGGGAGGCCGAGGCTGGCAGATCACTTGAGGTCAGGAGTCGAAACTAGCCTGGTCAACATGGTGAAAACCCATCTCTACTAAAAATACAAAAATTAGCAGGGGGTGGGCACCTATAATTCCAGCTGCTCGGGAGGCTGAGGTGGGAAAATTGCTTAAACCCCAGAGGCGGAGGTTGCAGTGAGCTGAGATCGTGCCACTGCACTCCAGCCTGGGTGACGGAGTGAGACTCTGTCTCAAAAAAAAGACAGCACCCATACTTAGTGCCCAGCAGCCGAGCTGACGCACACTGGCTGAGTGGCAGCGAACCCTCGGGGTGTCTGTACCTCAGCTCACATCACCCTCATGGAAAAACCCCTGAAGGAATGTTATTCCCAGGGCAGAGAAGTGGAAAGACCCGTGCCAAGGTGAGCAGGATGCTAGGCTGGCATCTGGCCCCGTGAGCGTGGTGCGCCATTGCATTCTAAAGGTGGCTGGCAGGTGGAGCAGGGCTGGCATCTGCAATCACACTCGCCCAAGGTGTAAAGATATGTCCAGATTCCTGAACCCAGCCCCACGGGTTCTGACTCAGGACCGTTCAAAACATATGAAAACTACCCTGGAGATTCTGGCGAGAAGGATGGGCCTGAGGGAAGGTGCTGCTGCCTTTCAGGCTGGCGAGGGGTAGGGGGTGGCCAGCCCTGCTTTCTGTCCACTTGGGCTGTGGCAGCAGCATGTGCCCTGGTGCTGTGAGGTCCATGTGCCACCCTGCATGGCCGCAGGCACACGGCTGTGATCACAGCCTTTCCTCAGTGGTGCGGTCGCTGGGGGTGGGTTCAGGGCCTTGTGCACCTCCAGGTCACCTCTGGAACGTCTGGAGCAGGCAGCCTGGGCGGGCGAGGCCCTGTGTGTGAGTCAGCAGGACGGGAAGGGCCTGGCGGACCAGCTGCTCTTCCTGTCTCTGCCCTGTGCCTCCCACCCACTTGACATCCAGGGACCCCAGCCAAGGCCTGCTCTTGCCTTGGAAACCCACCCAAGCCAGGAGGCCGAGGGTCCTCCTTTGAACCCTCGGGTCTTTAGGAGCTGATTGGCTGGGTCACCATAATTACAGAGATGGTAGTCCACACCAGTATTATCATAATCACAGACAGTCCACAGCAACACTGTCTTAATTACAGAGGCAGCGCACACCTGTGGGAAGAAAGCTGCCCAGGTGCCGTGGCAGGAGACTGAAGGCACAGTCTGTCCCAGCATAATAAATAACTGATTACTTAGTTATAGCAATGATACCAAATGTGTTTACTGATTCCTTAGCTATAGCATGGTAATAACTGAGTACTTGGTTATGGTAACGATACCAAATAGATACAATCACATAATCAATTATATAATCAATCTTATTATATTATTACTCTCTATTATTAACCTTTGCTTTAGTATTACAGTGTAGGAACATTTTTAGCCTTATAGTATAGAAATAATCAGGTGAAATAGAATTCAGAACTGCAGGGACACTGAGAAGTGATCAGGAGGTGAGAGTAAATGCCTTGCGGTAACGCCAGCGCCTGGGGAGGCGCCTGTGGCTCAGCAGGCTGTGAAGGGGAGTTTCCATTTCACTGGGGAGTTCAGAGAACACTCTGCTCCGTCTGACTCTCGAGGAAGGTCTGACACTAGCCAGGCCGGCCCGCAGACATCCAGGGGCTTAAACCCTCTCCGTGGTGCTGTGCTCCGACTGTCACCATCCTCGTCCACTTTCACGTTCCACTTTCCCACCCGATGCTCCCTTGTAAATTCTTAGAAGAAAGAACAGAGGAATCATAAAAGCCTTTGATCTCTCTGATAAGTGCATAGAAAAATACTGACATATGTGCCTTCCTTCCTTGCAGTGGTTACCTGAGAGGGAGGGGCCCCCTGTACTGTTCCCACATGACCCCCTGAACTATACCCACGTGGCCCCCTATATAGTAAGAATGTGATTTGCTTGATCCCCTACCAGTCCTGTCAGATGAGTCACTCTCCTGATCCTGCTCCCCTGCCTTCTATACAATAAATGCCAGCGTGTCCGGGCATTCGGGCCACTGCTGGACTGGGCCCTTCGGTAGCAGTGGTCATGTCCGGGCATTTGGGCCACTGCTGGACTCCGCCCTTTGGTAGCAGTGGCCCCCCGGCCCAGCTGCATTCTTCTCTCTGCGTCCTTGTTTCTTTCTTTCCTGCGATCTGTCGTCTCCACACACAAAGAACACCCGCGAGACCTTGTGGGGCTGGACCCTGCACACACCAGCATCATAATTACATAATTCCCCCCTTGCTGGCCTTCTGCACAGGCAGACACACAGAGGTGCACTTCCCCATCCTTGGACCAGGACAGCCACCCTCCTTCTGGGGCCACAGGGAGGCTTGAGAGCTCCTGGGCCCCACTCCCTCCTCTGCAAAGTCACCTGGCCACGCTGTTGGTCACAGTGCAGATAAAATGGTCCCACAGAGGCAGTCGGCTCTGCAAAGAACAAACAGAAGCTTCATCTCCCCTCTGCACCAGGGTGAGCATCAGGCCAGAGTCCAAACAGGTGCTGTGTGTGTGCATGATCTGGCAGTGTCAGATGACAGTAGCCCCCACTTGCTGGGCCTGGGTCCGGTGCCTTGCCAGCCCTGCCTGAGGGACCTCAGACGGCACCAACACTCTGACCACACAGAGTTCGTGCACCCATTTCACAGTGAGGAAAACCAAGCCATACAAGCATAGATGACTTGCCCTGGAGCCCCGGCCCTTGGAAGAGGCCTCGCATCTGCCAGCTCTCACCAAAATCTAATCTAGGATCAGAGAGGAAAAAAATGGCTCATGAAAAACTCCAGATCAGGTCGGGGAGGACACTTCATCAGCATAATTACAGAGATGATAGGCCACACCAGCATCATCATCATCACAGAGACAGTCCACACCAGCATCATCATAATCACAGATAGTTCACACCAGCATCATCATAATCACAGAGACAGTCCACACCAGCATCATCATAATCAGAGACAGTCCACACCAGCATCATCATAATCATAGAGACAGTCCACACCAGCATCATCATAATCAGAGATAGTTCACACCAGCATCATCATAATCACAGAGACAGTTCACACCAGCATCATCATAAGAGACAGTCCACACCAGCATCATCATAATCACAGATAGTTCACACCAGCATCATCATCATCACAGAGACAGTCCACACCAGCATCATCATAATCATAGAGACAGTCCACACCAGCATCATCATCATCAGAGATAGTTCACACCAGCATCATCATAATCACAGAGACAGTCCACACCAGCATCATCATAATCAGAGACAGTCCACACCAGCATCATCATAATCAGAGACAGTCCACACCAGCATCATCATAATCAGAGACAGTCCACACTGGCATCATCATAATCACAGAGATCGTCCACACCGGCATCATCATCATCACAGAGACAGTTCACACCAGCATCATCATAATCACAGAGACAGTCCACACCAGTATCATCATAATCACAGGGACAGTCCACACCAGCATCATCATAATCATAGAGACAGTCCACACCAGCATCATCATAATCACAGAGACAGTCCACACCAGCATCATCATAATCACAGGGACAGTCCACACCAGCATCATCATAATCATAGAGACAGTCCACACCGGCATCATCATAATCAGAGACAGTTCACACCAGCATCATCATCATCACAGAGACAGTCCACACCAGCATCATCATAATCACAGAGACAGTCCACACTAGCATCATCATAATCAGAGACAGTTCACACCAGCATCATCATAATCATAGAGACAGTCCACACCAGCATCATCATCATCACAGAGACAGTCCACACCAGCATCATCATCATCACAGAGACAGTCCACACCAGCATCATCATCATCACAGAGACAGTCCACACCAGCATCATCATCATCACAGAGACAGTTCACACCAGCATCATCATCACAGAGACAGTCCACACCAGCATCATCATAATCACAGAGACAGTCCACACCAGCATCATCATCAGAGACAGTTCACACCAGCATCATCACAGAGACAGTCCACACCAGCATCATCATAATCAGAGACAGTTCACACCAGCATCATCATAATCAGAGACAGTTCACACCAGCATCATTATAATCAGAGACAGTCCACACCAGCATCATCATAATCAGAGACAGTCCACACCAGCATCATCATCAGAGACAGTTCACACCAGCATCATCATAATCATAGAGACAGTCCACACCAGCATCATCATAATCAGAGACAGTCCACACCAGCATCATCATCAGAGACAGTTCACACCAGCATCATCACAGAGACAGTCCACACCAGCATCATCATAATCAGAGACAGTTCACACCAGCATCATCATAATCAGAGACAGTTCACACCAGCATCATTATAATCAGAGACAGTCCACACCAGCATCATCATAATCAGAGACAGTCCACACCAGCATCATCATCAGAGACAGTTCACACCAGCATCATCACAGAGACAGTTCACACCAGCATCATTATAATCAGAGACAGTTCACACCAGCATCATTATAATCAGAGACAGTCCATACCAGCATCATCATATGCACAGTGATAGTCCACACCAGCAGCATCATCATCACAGAGACAGTCCACACCAGCATCATCATAATCACAAGGACAGTCCACACCAGCATCATCATAATCACAGAGACAGTCCACACCAGCATCATCATCAGAGACAGTTCACACCAGCATCATCACAGAGACAGTTCACACCAGCATCATTATAATCAGAGACAGTTCACACCAGCATCATTATAATCAGAGACAGTCCATACCAGCATCATCATATGCACAGTGATAGTCCACACCAGCAGCATCATCATCACAGAGACAGTCCACACCAGCATTTTATTAATTACAGAGATGATGGCCCACACCAGCAGTGTAATAATTGCAGAGACTGTCTACACCAGCATTGTCCTAATTACAGAGATTGTCCACACCAGCATTGCCTTCATTACAGAGACAGTCCACACCAGCACTGACTTAATTATAGAGATAGTGAAATGAGACAGAGCTATTCACTAGGATTGAACATTTTTTGAAGGGATGAGCTGATGCAGTTAGACTAAAGAATTACAAGATATAAAAACTGAAAAAGAGAGAAAGTGATCACCATGTATAGTTGATATGATTATGTATCTGGAAAACTCGAGAATAAACAGTTAAATGAAGATGATTGGTTAGAGTAGGATATTCACATATCAACAGCTTTCTCATATATAATTAGGTAAACAATAGAATGAGAGATCAAATTAATAACAACAACAAAAACGATATCTAAGAAAATACTTGGGAAATATGCCTCAGGCACCTGAAGTGAACTTAGAGGCACAGGAGAGGGACGCTCAAAACGCCCAAATCAATGAAAGACCCTGCCCCTGCTCCTGACACAGAGTCCATGATAAAAACAAATACGTCAGTCATCCGTAGAGCAGACTGCAGAGTCAATCAACTCCTCTTTCCTATACCAACAATTGTTTCTGGAACTAAGTAAGTTCAGTCTAAAGTTCGTATGGAAAAATAAACATCCAGGCGATCCTAGAAGAATTCTGCAAGGGGAGGGAGGTGAGGAGCCCATGGCACACCAGCATGACTCGCAAAGCTGGTGTAGTAAAAAGCAGTTTGGGGCTGGCATGCAGACAGGTGGCCCAGTCTGTGGAACAAGGCAGGCATGCTGACTGCATCGTAAAGGCAGCATTTCAAATGGATGGTCTTGGCACAACCGGCTCACTCACTAGACAAAGGAAAAATGGTGTCTCTCCCTCACATCAAAGACTTAACGGCAAAAAAACCAAAAACCCTAGAAGAAATCATGAAAGACGTTTCTAACAATATAATTTCAGCATGTACAAGGCCTTTTGAAGAATGAATCAAAACACAGGAAGTGTGAAAGGAGATGGATATATGTGACCACATAAAGTAAGTGTCTTAATGCTGATACTGATTGAAACATGCACAGGCACAGAAGCAAGTGAGGAACTGGGGAGAAATTTGGCAACCTGTATCTCAGAAAAAGAGGATTAAAGAAACAACAAAAAGAGTGAGTTAAAGAGCAACCCACCAAGACACAAACAGGGACATGGCCTGAGAAGCTGGTGCAAGAAAGTCAATCCCAGCGACCTATAAACACATGGAAACAGACTGAGCCTCCTGGGAATTAGAACTACTGTGCTGATGTGGTGTGGCTGTGTCCCCATCCAAATCTCATCTTGAGTTGTAGCTCCCAGAATTCCCACTGTTGTAGGAGGGACCCTATGGGAGACCGCTGAATCATGGGGGTGGTTTCCCCATAACGTCCTCGTGGTAGTCAGTGAGTCTCAGGAGCTCTGATGGGTTTATATGGGGAAACCCCTTGCACTTGGCTCCCATTCTCTCTTTCCTGGCCGCCATGTAAGACATCCCTTTGCTCTGCCTTCATCCTCCGCCATGATTGTGAGGCCTCCCCAGCCATGTGGAACTGTGAGTCCATTAAACAAACCTCTTTCCTTTATAACTTACCCAGTCTCAGGTGGGTCTTCATCAGCAGTGTGAAAATGGACTAATAATACAAACGGCAAATGAGATTTCACCATCAGGTGTTCTGCGATCAGTCTTGAAAGCCTGCAGCTTCAGGGCAGGCTGGAGAAACGAGCCACAGGTTACATCACTGCAGGAATGCAAACCGATGCACCCTTCTTGGCAAACAACTTGGCCAACTCGATTCACATTTAAGGTGCGCAATCCTGGGGCCAGGTGTGGCCTCCTAGAAATCTACCTGGCAGGTACTCACCTAGACTTCCACACTAGGACTGTCTCTGCAACCCTGCGGGGACAGCCCTGAACACACCAGTCATCCCTTGGTCGGAGCCCACTGCAGTAAGTTCTAGAACGACCCAGTGACGGAGGGCAGGCCACCATCCCTGACTTGCTGTTCTCAAGTCCCCACAAAAGTTCTTTTGGAACGTGCTTAGAAATTTGCAGTGAGACTGTTTATTTGCTTCTCCAATCAGGGTAAATATTCATGTTTCAGTGCAGAAACAGTCCTGGACTTTCTTATGGGTTAGTTCCCTGGATCCCATGGGAGTGCTGTGTAAATGTGCATTACATTACTAAAATCCTGCGTTCTAAAATAAAAAGCCTTTCTAACTCCAGGGTCTGGATAAAAGCTTGAGGACCTGCAGTTTCAGCTTTAAAAAGAGTGAGGCCTCAGCCGGGCGGCCAAGGTCAAAGTCCCCTGTGATGCGTAGACCCCCGAGGGGAGGTGGTGAGACGGGCACTTCGCCTCCAGGGTCTTCCTCCCAGTGATGCATCATCGTAGTCTAACTGTGAGAAAATCACCGGGCAATCCCAATTGAGAGACACTCCACAAAATACTCAAGCAGTCCTCAAAACTGTCAAGCTCCTCAAAGACATGGAGAGTCTGAGAGGAGAGGAAGGAGGCATGAGGAGGAAATGCAGGGTGGGATCTGGGTGGGATCCTGGGGCAGGAGGAGGCTGTGAGGGGAGCATGGGAATGAGGACGGATCAGGGTTGGTTCCTCAGAGATAACAAAGGCACTGCACACGCGTGAGACATGGACAGTCAGGGAGCTGGGTGCAGGGCACACAGAAACTCTATGCCATCTTCTGGATTTTTCTGTAAATCTAAAACTGCTCTTTGAAAAAAAAAAGCCTATTAACAAAATGCAGCAGCCTGGATAACATGGCGAAACCCCATGTCCACTAAAAATACAGAAATTAGCTGGGCATGGTGGTGGGCGCCTGTAATCCTAGCTACTTAGGAGGCTGACACGGGAAAACCACTTGAACCAGGGAGGTGGAGGTTGTAGTGAGCTGAGATCACACTGCTGAGCTCCAGCCTGGGCAACAGAGTGAGACTCCATCTCAAATAGATAAATAAATAAAAATAAAAAAATAAAAAGGACTAGTACTGTCAAGGAACAAGATCCAAGACACGGGCTCCAGAAAAGCAAAGGGGAAAGTGTGGCTCGCACTCGTGTGTGCCAACGTGGCTTCCACGGGGAAGGAGGGTGGCACACAGGGCAGTGTTAGATTCGTGACCTGTGAGGTGTGATCAGAGCCCCAGGCACACCATTATTTCTGCCTTTCAAGGCCACTCTAACATTTAAACAGTGGGAGGCACTTTCTAGTCTCTTAGCCAACAGCTCCCTCCTTCCCCTGCTCCCCAAGGAATACTCCTCTCCTCCCCCAGCCTCTCCTGCCTCAGAGTTTGGGTGGTGAGGAAGTCAGCAGATGCCTGAAGCTGATGTCCTCTGTGTAACCTGTGGGTTCTGCAGAGATTTGCATCCCAGGCTGTCCCACCTGATGACCCCTTCCCTCCCCGTCGGCTTTTCCCTGCCCCCACTGCGCCACTGGAGGGCACCCCTGCTCCCCATGGGCCCTCTCTCCCAGGCCACTCAGTTCACAGGAATTGCCCACCTGTTATTGCTCTTCTGCTTCTAGGAAGGGTTTTACCACATGTGTGGGGCATCGACCAGACACTCCAAAGACTGTCCTCCAAGCCAGATTATCCCCGCAGGGGAGGGGTCTGGCCTCTGGCAGGAACAAGCCCTCAGGTTCCAGCTGCCACCTGCCACACGGGTTGTTTCTGCCTCAACAGACTGGCCCTGACACTTTGTCACTTTGACCCCAGGGCCAGGACGGGGCGTGGAGGCCAGCATGAAAAATTAAAAAGGGCAGGTACCGTCAAGGAACAAGATCCAAGACACAGCCTCTGGAAAAGTGCTGGGGAAAGTGAAACGTGGGCTCCACAGGGAAGAAGGGGTGGCACACAGGGCTGTGTTAAAGTGTGACCTGTGAGGTGTGGTCAGAGCCCCAGAGTCCCTACTGAGAGGGGACTTCAGAGAGTGCCCCCCCAGGTGTCCAGAACGGCATGCTCCTCCCCGTCCAGCTCAGAGGTGTCCCTGTAGGCCTGGCCACCATAGGTCACTGCCATCCCACCCTCCTCAAATTGCCAGTTCGCCACGGTGGAGCCCACTCCTTCAGGCTGTCACAAACACGAGGCCTTTCTCCTTCCTCTGTAAAGGAGGCGTCAGCCTGAGGTCTCCAGGCAGCACGTGCAGGGCAGGGTCAGGTGTGAGAGGCTCACTAGGGGAAAATCTGTGAGAAAACCAGAGCAGGAGGCTGGGAGGTTGGGAGAAGGTCCAGTTGGGATGCAGGTCTGGGCCCTGTGCAGGAGAGAGGGAAGGAAGGAAAGAAGGTAGGTAGGTAGGTTGGTTGGGAGCCCTTTGCATGGTGGCTCAGCAGAGCTATCAGAGGGCTTCAAACCAAAATCACCAACCACCCAGGAATGGCTTGCCGGGCGGGTATCAGGCTGGCCTCGATGCAAACGTGGAGGTGGGCTTGGTGCGGAGGCTGGGCCGCTGGTCAGTCCTGCTCCCCACAGTGGAAAGCCTGAGGGGCATGTTCTCACAGCTCTGCAGACAGCATCTAGGAGGGCGTCTGTCCAAATAGATGAGAAAAAACCTCCCAGTTTCTTTCTAGGGGGCTCTGGGGAATGTACTGTGCTTTGCATCCCATGGAGCTCACCCAGGTAGGGTCTGCTCACTCTTCCAGCCCTCACCAGGTTCAGTCTGTGGGTGTTCTTCTGCTAAAGTCACCAGGGGTGCAGCAGTGAGGAAGAGAAGGAATCCTGCTCTAAGACATGGGCTTGTGTGGGAGACGACTAAATTGCAATGCTGGGTGCTCTGCAGAGAGCAGAGCGTGGAGGGGCAGGCTGGGGAGATGGGAAGAACTGGTCCTTTCATTTTAACTCATTATATGTGAAAGATTCCCTAGGTCCTTAAAAACATCTCCCAAATAATCAGATGATTTAAAAATCTTATCCCTGAGTCAGCACAATCCCGATCACAGTCCTTTCTGGCTTTCTTGCCAAAATTGCCAAGCAGATCCCGAGATTCATATGGAAATGTAAGGGACTCAGAATAGCCAAAACAATCTTGAAGAAGAGCAAAGTTGGAGGACTCACATATCCCAATTTCAAAACTGATGGCAAAGGTACAGAAGTCAAGAGTTGACATAAGCAAAGATACACCGATCTATGGGATGGACTGAGGATGAGGGCTGGAAATAAACCCTCACAGTTACAGTCCACTGATTTCCAACAAGGAAACCACGACAGTTCAACAGGGAAAGAATAATTTTTGCAACACATGGTGCTGGGCCCAGTAGATATCCATGTGCTAAAGAATGAGGTTAGACCCCTACCTCACACCATACACAACGTGAATTCCAAAAGGGCTAGCAACTTGAATGTAAGAGCTGAAACCTTAACCCTCTTAGAAGACAACATAGGAATACATCTTTGTGGCCTTGAGTTAGGCAACGGTTTCTTACACACGACACCAAAAGCACAAATGACAAAAAAAGTAGGTAAATTGGACTTTCTCAAAATCAAAACGATTCTGCTGCAAATAACATCATTAAGAAAGTGAAAAAGGTAACCCAGAGAATGAGAGAAAACTTTTGCAAACCATATATCCGACAGGGAACCTGGCTGTAGAACACACAAAGAACTCTTGCAATGATAATAAAAAGACAAGAATCCAACTAAAAATGGGGCAAATTTCTCCAAAGAAGATACACAAATACCCAACAAGCGCATGAAAAGACACTGACATCATTAGCTGTCAGGGAGATGCAAGTCAAAACCACAACGAGATGCCACTTCACACCCAGGATCTTGGCAGTCATCACAGAGACAGGCAATAACAGGTGTTGACGAGAGTAGGGAGAATTCAAAACCCTCCCACACTGCCCGTGGGAATGTGAGATGTGGCAGCCTCTTGGGAAAACAGTTTGGCCAGTCCTCTCTGAATGTTAACTGTACAGCCACCAAACAGCCCAGCAATGCTGCTCATAGCTGGGGACTCCAGAGAAATGAAAACCTTTGTTCACATAAAAACGGGTACACAAATGTTCATTATTCACAACAGCCAAAACGTGGAAACGGCCCAAACTTCCATCAGTGGAAGAACGGATAAACACAATGTGGTCTATCCACTCAGCAGAATGTGCTTCAGCCACAGAAGGAATGAAGTGCTGACGCACACCCCAGCGTGGGGGCCTTGGAAACATCACGCCGAGTAGAAGATGCCAGCTACCAAGGGCCACGTGCTACACCATCCCATTTCTATAAAACGCCAGAACGGGCAAACCTGTGGGGATGGAGAGCGGACTGGTGCATGCCAGCGGCTGAGGTAGAAGTGTTGGGGAGGAAGAGGGGCTGATGCTAAAGGGCCTGAGATTCTTTCTGGAGAGATAAAAATGTTCTAGAATTAGACAGTGGTGATGGTTGCACAATTCTGTGAATTCACGAGAAAACCACTGAATTGTACACTTTAAAACAGTGAATTTTATGGTATGTGGATCATAGCTAAATACAGATGTCACTAAAAAAGCACGCTGTTTTTCCCCACTCCCTACCATCTGGCAGAAGTGGGGACAGGGGTGGAATAAGGCCAGAGCTTGTCCATCAAAGCTCATTTCTGGAGCAAGGACCCTGGTGCTGGGCAGGGTCCTGGGTTGCCCTGTTCACGCCTGGGCTGGAGGCACCTGAGCTGCGTTGCAGCAGTGTCAAGCAACGTCGGCAGTTGTGGGGCTTCAGGCTGTTGGTGGCAGAGACCCCAGTGCTGTGTGGACCACACCCCACCACTCTCAGGGTGCGGGTGACACCCCACACCTTCCCAAGGGCTCCCCACTCAACAGGCACTCTGCAGCTCAGCATCCCCGAGCCTCCCAGAGTGTCACACAGGCTAAGCAGGCTGCTAACCCACCCAGGAGCCACACACCTGCAGAGAACAACGTGACACTGAGAGGCTAATGCGAGAGGCCCAGCCCCCACACAGGAGGAAGAGGCAGGGCACGTCCCTCAGCTCCTCGGCTTCCCTTATCTGACAAGGAGACATGGACAGCAACTGCCATGCAGGGGTGTGTGGACATGAGAGCAAGGGGTGCCCGGAGGCCGCTGGCGGCACAGCTCGGTGCCTGGCACACTATGGGCTTCTGACCTCGTTAGTGAACCAGGGACAGGAGGCTGCTGCTGAACCTCGTCATCGGAATTCCCTGCTTTGTGCCTTCCCTAAGCCCATAACACACCTGCTGGGAACTCCCAGCTTTGGCATCCCCAGGCCTCTCTGCAGTGCAGTCAGACGAGGTGTCCACATTCACACTCACATGGGCATGGCTGCATGCGGTGTGAGGGTGTGTACATGTGTGCATGTGTACAAGGGTATGTATGTGAGTGTGTGGGTCTACGTGACGGTGTGAGCGCATGAGAATATGGGTGTGCATGAGTGTGCTGGGGATGTGTGGGAGTGTGTGTGTATGTGAACCTGGATACATGAGTGTGCCTGGGTCTGGGTGTGTGAGTGGTGAGTGTGCATGTGTGTCTATGTGTGCATGTGAATATGTTCATGAGTGTGCATGTGTGTTTGCATGCATGAGTGTGCAGGTGTGTGTGCAGGTGTGAATGTGAGTGTGCAGGTATGGGTGTACATGTGTGCATGTGAGCATGTGTGTGAAGGTGTGCACTCACACTTCCTGCACACACAGACACCCCTCAGTGTGGCCTGCCCCATGCCCAGCATAAACGTCAGGCCTTGGAAGGACTGGGAGTTTCTACACCAGGGTATCACACCTGCCAATGTCCACCACTGCATTTACTCTGTGTGGGTGTCAGAGACTGCCCTGTCCCCAGCTTGGCCTCTGCTGGCTCCTAAATTATCCAGCGGCTTGGGGAGGGGGATTCCTGATGGAACTTGGGTGTGGCTTTAAGACCCCAGCATTCAGAGCTTCAGGTAAGGCAGCCCGAGCCAATGTCCAGTCTTGACAGTGAAGTGAGTCCACTGGCCTCCAGGGCACAGGCGGACTGGGTCCCTTGCTTCGGTGAACAATGTGTTATTACATGGTCTCCTTAGCCAGATGAGACAATACAAATTCCTCAAAGCAGCAGTCAAAAGCTATAATCTGATTTTGCAACATCCAGGAGCAGATGCTCTCTTGGAGGAATAAAACGCTAATGTGATGGGGGAAGGAATGTGCCGGGTTCGTGTTTGCCTTTTTATGCTCCTTGGCTTTCAAGCATTTGAGGTTGAAGCGTGCCACCGAGAGCAGAAGCAGCTGGTGGAACCCTGGACATGCACATTCCTGAGCTGAGTCGGGTGGATGTGGGAACATGCTGGTCCCCTTGCTCACCGGGCGACTGGGTGTGTCTGCCGCCAAAAGTCAAAATGCCCTCCCTGCAGCTCTCTCTGCTCTTGGAGAGGGAGGTCTGGATGGAGGCCCGGCCCCTCCAGATTCCTTTGTCCTGGCCCTCCTCTGCTTCCCATCTTCAGACAGTTCCAGGCTGTTGTAATGGCCGTGCAGACTCGCCTGCAACAGAGTGGGCGGAGCCCGCAGTGTGATGGGGACGTGTGCGCATTCCATCGTCCTGTGTCACGGGTGTGGGAGGCCGGGCCTCGGCGCAGGGCCATGAGGGCATCCATGACCTCCCAGATAAGATAAAGGGCTGTAAATCCGTGGTCTCCCTTCCCAAGCCTCTCCCCGCCCCTAGGATGAACTTTCCAGAGGGGTCTTATACGAAGGTTGCAAACTGCTCACGAAGGCCAGCAAGTCCTCCTCCCAGAACAAGCTTCCTCCGAGCGCACTCTGGCCTGTGTAACAGCTCAGGAGCTGTGGAGTTGCCCTGTTACATCTGGAAAACTGCCCCACGTCTCGGCAGCTCCTTGCAAAAGCACCTCTTCCAGGGGAAGCGGGGGCGGCCCCCAGACCTCATTAGCAACTTCATTAAGAGCCAGGGCGCCAAGTGTAGCCTGTGGTGGGTGCTTCGCATCACGTCTCTCTTAATTTGCACAGCCTCCTGATGCGAGGCCCGCCCCTTAGCAGGGAGGCTCAGGACCTCACGGGGAGTCAAGCACGTTCTGAGAGGATGCTGGGGCCGACTGTGAGAGGCTCATGGCTTGGGTGGGAGGACAAGGTGGGAAGAGAGCGAAGGTGCCGTGGGAGCCATCGGCTCCACCGGAAGTCCCACGTTTGCAAGGTGGAGGTGGAGCTGCACCCTGGGCCCTCGAAGGGCGTTTCCAACTCCACGATTCTGAGATTCTCTTCTGACAGGCCTCAAAGCAGCACAAGTACAATGTTCCTCCCGGCAGTGGGGCTCCACGGGAGGCTGGGGTGGGGCCCAAGGAGGGGGCGGAGGGCTCTGGAAAGCTGGGCACAAGGAAGTGGGCAGAGATCCCAGCTGGAAAGGCCCATTGGAGGGAACAGCGCTGGTGAGGGTGCAGAGCAGAAAGCACACGTGTCTGTGTACCCACCCATCGGGGCCCAGGAGAACTCAGATGATGAGGCATACGGGAAGGTGAAATGCTACCTTGATATCATTTTGATTAATTAATGAATGATCGCCACGGCCAGCGGCTACGTGCTCGAGGGTGCAGCTCAGGACTGCTCTGACGATGACAGGCTGCAAACACCAAATCCTCAGACACAACTTCACACTTTCCCGTCAGGCCCAGAGCTCACAGCAGGGACTGGCAGACAGACAGCAGGGGCGCAAGGAACCTGCCTTTCATGATTGCAGCTCAACCCCAAGGGACCCACCCTGAGTGGCAAATGGTCCGCACTGGCGCTTGGGACGGGAGTGCTCAGGGCCTGCGGGAGGCCGGCGCTGCTGACTTCCACGCCCTTCCCACACATCTGTTTTCCTGCAGCGTCTGGGATTGCCAAGCCTCCCCGTTTTGGCATCCCCACAGCTGGCCGGGCCAGAGGGGTTCTGAGCGGAGGTCCCACCCTGGCCCTTCAGCACAGAGCTGAACTCTGAGGTGATATGGGTGAGCGGAGGGCAGAGACCTGGGGTTCCTGGAAAGCAGACAGATGCAGAGCCTGACACAGCAGTGAGCAGGGACAGGGGCCTCAGAATCCAGCAGAAAGTGAGCTTCTGGCAGGGAGCAGGCGCCAGCCTTCCTCCCAGCGTCTGTTCACGCTTGCCCAGCAAGCTTCTGCGGAGTGCCTTCTGCACACACAGCCTGACCCTGTATCTCTGCCACCAGGGTGATGGAGGACCTTCCTCAACCACAGGCGCAGGCGAGCCCAAGCAGCTGTGAGCCTAGGGAGGCGGCCGGAACACACATTCTCCTTCTAATGGAAAAGCCGAGGAACAGAGCACTGGAAGTCAGGCAGGTGGGCCGTGCTTCCCGGGCCAAAGGAAGCAGCCACTGAAGCAGATTTTTAAGACACACAGAGCACCAAATATAAACATATCTGCTCTTGAAAAGAGGAATGAATTTTATCTTGAGAGAGACTCCGTTGGCCAGACTCAGAGATGTAGTATTTTTACCACTAATATCATCTGGGCTTGTGTGGAATTGTTTCATAGCAGCCTGATCTCCATACTCTGACAGCAGCAGAGACAGTGGGTCAGGCTGCAGGTGGCCACCACCCCTGTGGGTTCCTGCGTCCTCCCTGGCCTCGGTCACCACCCGAGTCTCAACTACCCAGGAAGAACAGGGCCGCTGTCCCGACTGGGAGCCCAGCTGTCCTCAGCAGCATCTGGTCTTCACAGGCTGCCTGGAAACAAAGTGCCCATGAGCCAGGCTCAGCCCCACTGTGACGGAGCCCTGGGCTTCCCTGAGCCTCAGTTTCCCTGTCTTTAAAGTGAGCACAACAGCCGGGCACAGTGGCTCATGCCTGTAATCCCAGCACTTTGGGAGGTCTAGGTGGGTGGATCATTTGAGGTCAGGGGTTTGAGACCAGCCTGCCTAATATGGGGAAACCCATTCTCTGCTAAAAATACAAAAATTAGCTGGGCGTGGTGGTGCATGCCTGTAATTCCAGCTACTTGGGAGGCTGAGGCAGAAGAATCACTCAAACCTGGCAGGTGGAGGTTGCAGTGGGCAGAGACCTCGCCACTGCACTCCAGCCTGGGTGACAGAGTGAGACCCCATCCTGTCTCAAAATAAAAAAATAAAATAAAGTGAGCACAACAGCATGTATGTAACGACGACGAGGGGAGGAGGGGCCCGCAGCTGCTGGTGAACTAGAAGTTGGGTCACGGTTGTCAGGACCGTCAGCCCGCTGCCTGCAGCCTGGGATGCTGAGTCCGGAGCTGGAACCTGAGGAGGGGGCTCAGGGGGCAGCGGCAGAAAGGTGAGGCCTGTTTCTCAGTAACCCACGAAAATGATGTACACAGAGACAGAAGGCACAAGAGAGCCGGGCAGAGACAAAGCCAGCCCTGCCCCCGAGAGATGGCATCTCACAACCGCTCGCTGCAGAGGCACTGAGGAATGTCCACTCCCAGCGGGTTCCTCCAACAGCCCCTGGGAATTCCCGGCCGTGGCTACAAATGGTGACCTGCCCAACCCTCGGAGATGCCTGTCTCCCCTACCGGCCTGACGGTGCCCCAGAGAAGCCGGTTGGGTGAGCGCCTGCCTCTCCATCCCACGGTTCAGAGTACGAGGGAGGGTCTCTTCCAAAAAATCATCCCCTAGAAAACGCGCCACTGTGCGTCGGAGTTAACGCCCACGTGCAAAGCATGCTCCCAACAGATTTGGTTCTTTTCTTTCTTTCTTTCTTTCTTTTTTTTTTTTCTAACAGTCTCGCTCTGTTGCCCAGGCTGGAGTGCAGTGGCATGATCTCGGCTTACTGCAACCTCTGCTTGTCAGGTATGATGGATTTTCCTGCCTCAGCCTCCTGAGTAGCTGAGATTATAGGCACCTGCCACCATGCCCGGCTAATTTGTGTATTTTTAGTAGAGATGGGGTTTCCCCATGTTGACCAGGCTGGTCTCCAACTCCTGACCTCAAGTGATCCACCTGCCTTAGCCTCCCAAAGTGCTGGGATTACAGGCGTGAGCCACCACGCCCGGCCTCTAAAGCTTCCTTCTGAGAAAGGGCTCTTGGTGTGAGACGACGGACTTGGAAGACGGTGGAGTCATCAGGAGCTCCCCAGAGGCTGGGTGGGCGAAGAAGGCGGCTCATTCACGATTAACTTGCTAATTATTCCAAGGGGAGTTACGTGCTCCACGCAGGGGTCACATACAACGTGTGCCAACCTCTGAGGCTCCCTTCCTGTACGAGAAACGAAGCCGCCGAGATCAGCACTCCCTGCTGCGGGTTGGTGGGTTTCTGGTGTCGGAGAGACTACGGCAGCACGGAGCACGGGGCCCGTGAGCGACTTGGGAACGCTGAGGGATGCCGTGCCCGTTCCTCACAGGTTCTGACGCTACAGAGGAAGAAAACACATCAGACGTCCGAGGACCTGTGAGCACTGGCAGAGCCCGGTGGGATGCCGCACCCCGCCTCCCCCACCCACGGAGGTGCTGACTCTACAGACAGAAAAGATGTGTACATCTGAGGACCTAGACTGAAGATGAGACGGTTCAAAGTGACAGGCTTAGGGGGTGGAGCCTGACTCTAAACTCCGGCTGTCAATCCAGCTTCCAGCCAGGGACACCTCCCACCCCCGCTGCCCAGGCAGGATCGTGTGAGCTGCACCGGTCATGCCTCCAGAAACCCAGCAGCTCTGGGAGGAACATCAGCTTTGCTGAAGTCAAAGTGACTTTGGCCAAGAGAAGATGCCCAACTGCAGAGTTGGGAGAAATTCCAGTTCCTTCTTCCCGGTCAGGCAATCGAGGGGTGATGGTGTTAGCCAGACAGGCCGAGCCAGGCCCTTCTCCCGTTCCTTCCTCCTCCACGACCGCCATCGCATTCCCGCAACCGTGCTGTGCACGGCCTCCATCACAGCAGGCTCCCTGGGAGAGACCTGGCAGAGGGGCCACGGTGATGCCGCCACACAAAGGTTGTCCTCAAATGTGCACCCTGTAAATGCTGCCATCCCACCGGGCAGTGCTGGCCTCAGAGGGAAACTCCAGCCAAAGCGCTGGAGCCCCGTGGAGAAGTCCACCCTGCTCGGGGCTGGCACCTCGCGGGCTTGAGTCCCCTCTGTCTCGTCCAGGGAAGTGGAGAGCCAGGGGAGCTCCCGTGGCCGGGGCAGAGCCCACCCAAATCCCCGAAGGCCTCCTAGCTCATCCGGGTGGGGCAGGGATGGGGACCCAGCTGCAGTGGGATCACAGGGATTGGGCCCACAGCCATGGCCCCATGCCTCGATATGAGCCCTTGTAAGATCCTCAAAGTCGTGCTCCTTCCTGAGTATCTGTGGCTCCTGGAGTGGCCTGGCCGGTTCCCTGTTACTCAGCTCCTTCCGCTGAAGAAACGTGCTGCCGGCACCCAGAAGCCCCCGCCCTCTGGCCTGTCCGAAGCCCTCTCCTACGGTGAGCTGCCTCCTCTAGGAAGCCTTCCCTGCCCTGCTGTGGCCTGCAGAGCTTTCTCCTGACCTCTGTCCTACACTCGTCTGTGTGGGAAGCTCTGGAGGGCTGGCCTAGGTTCCCGGGCAAGCGTCTGCTGTCTCTGCTGCCCCCGCTCTCGGGAGGCTCACTGACAGGCCTTCTGTGAGGGGCGGCCATTACACAGAAGAGAGATCCCCCATCAGAGGGGAAAATGGGGCCAGCTGGGTGGACCCTACAGGGATGTGGGTTTTGGCTTCAAAGATGGAAGGAATTTCTAGCAGACCTATCTATTTCAGGATGGAATGCACGCCTGCTTGCACATGTGTGGGTCCGGTCTCAGGAGGTGCTCGTGGAGTCTGGAGCCAG
The DNA here is from genome assembly GCF_030222135.1 of Aotus nancymaae. Classification (NCBI taxonomy): domain Eukaryota; kingdom Metazoa; phylum Chordata; class Mammalia; order Primates; family Aotidae; genus Aotus; species Aotus nancymaae. The sequence continues at coordinate 1,819,277 of NW_026988510.1, forward strand.
TTAGGAGGGGGAGACGAAGGTGGGAGCTGTGACCTTCTAGAACAGTGCCTCCATCCATTTCCCGGGGCCAAATCTTTTTGGCACACAACCAAGACCTCAGAATTGTCTAAATCTGAAATATTTTCATAGTACGAACCATCAGCAGCTCCACGTCCTCTCCACACCTCCTGAGACTTTCCTGAAATGAAAAGCTAAAAACAACTGATAGACCTTCTGAGTTTCGCCTTCCAGGGTCTCAGCCTGGGCGGTCTGAACGGTGGCTGCCGCCAGCCTTGCCCCAAATCCAAAAGGCTTCTCTTGGAATGCGGCGGACAAGCAGAAACTTGGTGGCGCCCGCTCTGCGTGCAGTGTCCGTGAGGTCGGAAGAGCACCCAGCAGACACCCTGGAGGTGTGTTCTGGGTCCGGGAAGCCCCGGTCAGGGGTGCTGCTGCCTATGGGAGTGGACAGCACAGCCCAGAGGCCCCTTCTCCAGAGCCGCTGATGAAAGAGGCCTTGGGATGGGGCCTGAGTGTTCCGAAGCTGGTGCCCGCAGACCCCAGCTCTCCCCCCGGGCTGTGGCGGGGGCAGGGCACTGTCAAGAGGATAGGAGGGTTACATCTGCAATTGTGGCCTTAAGGGCCTTGCGCCATTTATCAACTGAAAAGATGGAGGACGTGCTTTCTGGTGGTAAGACCCGTGGGACAATTGCGGGAATCCACTCGCTCTAATGTAAAGATATCGGGGAGCACCTTTAGGGAACCTCCTTTCCCAAGCTGGGAGCACGGGCTAATGGTGGCAGCTGTCACCTCCCAGGGACCTGGGGACAAAAGCCACACTGGGACCTCGATATTGAGGGGCCTCAATAATATTCCCCGAAGAGGTCAGGTCCTAATCCTTGGACCCTGCAAACGTGTCCTTGTTTGGAAAAAGGGCCACATGACTAAGTGAAGGTTCTGGAGACGAGGTGATCCTGGACCATCGGGTATGCCCTGAATGCAATCACAGATGTCCTCATAAGAGGGAGGCAGAGGGAGCTCCGGCCCACAGAGTGGAAAGAGTGTGGGGACGGAGCAGAGAGAGACGGAGACAGCGGCCCTGGAGACCCGAGCAAGCCGCCACACTCTCGTCCCACAGGGGGGTCTTTGCAGGAGGTCAGGCAAGCAGGCCTCGCAGTGACAGCTTGTTTCCCATTTGCCATGTGCCACGAGCTGCGAGAAACTCAGCAGCGGTGAGGCAGGCCAGCCACCTGCAGGCCACACATGGCCAGATCCAGGTGCTTTGCAGGTGAGCATATGACAGAGCACAAAAAAAAAACCCAAAAGAAAAGTGCACAGGGAGAAGCCGAGGAAAGCGGGCTTGGAGGGAGGCCAGGCCTTGTCACGCACACACCCACCTTTGAGTCACCCCTAGCAGGACCCTGCTAAGCAACGGAACCTCTTTGATGGGACCTGAAACCTCCCCATTAGCTTTGCGGCCATCAGCACAGCCGGGGGACAGCTCAGACGCCCGCACCGTCCCGACCCCCCGTCACCACTGAGCCACCTCTGAGCTGCATGTTTCTGGGCTGGACGGGATGCAGGTTTCGAGGCTGGAGCTGAATGCAGCCCCTGCATGGCCACACTGTTTTGGTGCCCGTCGCCAGCTGCTTACTGGATGTCTCTACTCCAGGTCTCTCCTGGAGAAACAGTCTTTCCAGTGTTTTGGGGACGAGGACCCGCCGAGAGACAGTTTGAACGCATTGCTCAGGACCGTCTGGGTGGCTTCTGATCCAGCCTGCACCTAAACGGCCCTGCTTCAAAACAGCTGCATCCAGCGCTCCGCACCAGGACTGTCACTCTGCCTGGTGTGCCTGTCCCTCCTCTCCGGGGAGGTGTGGGTGCATGTGTGTGAACGTGCATGAGCATGTGAATGAGTGTGTGTGGCATTAAGTGTACAAGAACATGTGTGAGAGCATGGGTGAGTGTGCATGTGTAAGTGTGCATGTGTGTGTGCATATGTGCACCAGTGTGTATGTGTGTGGGTAAGCATGTATGCATATGCATGAGCACGTGTGTGAGCACGGGTGAGCATGTCTGTGCATGTGTGTGCACATATGTGCACCTGTGTATTTATGGGTGAGCATGTACAAATGTGGGTGAGCATGTCTGTGTGCATGGGTATGCGTCTGTGTATGCATGTGTGAACAAGTCTGTGAGTATGCATGTGTGTGCCTCTGTGTATCCATGTGTGTGAGCATGTCTGTGCCTGTGTGTGCACATATGTGCACCTGTGTATGTGTGGGTGAGCATGTACAAATGTGTGTGAGCATGTGTGTGAGCAAAGGTGTGCATGTGTGTGTGTGTGAGCAAATGTGTGAGCAAAGGTGTGCATGTGTGAGCATGTCTGAGTGTGCATGTGTGTATGTGTAGCTGTGTATGGCATGAGCATGTCTCAGTGTGCATGTGTGCACATATGTACACCTGTTTGTGTGTGCATGTGTGAGCATGTCTGTGAGTATGCATCTTTGTGCATCTGTGTGTGCATCTGTGTATGCATGTGTGAGCATGTCTGTGTGTGTGCACATGTGCACCTGTGTATGTGTGGGTGAGCATGTACAAATGTGTGTGAGCATGTGCGTGAGCAAGGGTGTGCATGTGTGAGTGTGCATGAGTGTGAGCGTGTCTGTGAGTGTGCATGTGTATGTGCATCTGTGCACGTATGTGTGAACATGTCTGTGTGTGAGCATGTTTATATGTGTCTGCATGTGCACCTGCATGTGTATGTGGGTGAGCATGTCTGCATCAGCATGTGTCTGTGTGTGCACCTGTGTATGTGTGCGTGAGCATGGGTGTGCATGTATGTCCGTGTGCACACCTGTGTATATGTGTGCATGTGTGCACCTATGTGTGCTATGGGGTGAGCATGTCTGAGTGTGTGTATGTGAGCATGGGTGTGCATGTGTGTGTGCACCTGTGTATATGTGTGCATGTGTGCACCTATGTGTGTTATGGGGTGAGCATGTCTGAGTGTGTGTATGTGAGCATGGGTGTGCGTGTGTGTGCACCTGTGTATATGTGTGCCTGTGTGCACCTATGTGTGTTATGGGGTGAGCATGTCTGAGTGTGTATGTGAGCATGGGTGTGCATGTGTGTGTGCACCTGTGTATATGTGTGCATGTGTGTACCTATGTGTGTTATGGGGTGAGCATGTCTGAGTGTGTGTATGTGAGCATGGGTGTGCGTGTGTGTGTGCACCTGTGTATATGTGTGCATGTGTGCACCTATGTGTGTTATGGGGTGAGCATGTCTGAGTGTGTGTATGTGAGCATGGGTGTGCATGTGTGTGTGCACCTGTGTATATGTGTGCCTGTGTGCACCTATGTGTGTTATGGGGTGAGCATGTCTGAGTGTGTGTATGTGAGCATGTGTGTGCATGTGTGTGTATGCACCTGTGTGTGTGTCATCCCTTACCCCCATGCGGCTGGAGCCTTTCTGTCATGTTCTGGCCACCGTGCCACCCCCACTGGGGTCAGGAGCTTGGATCCTGGGAGGATGTCTGTGCCATGCTGGCCCCTTCCCAGGAGTCTGGGATCTGCACACAGAAGCCCCACCCCTGGCCTTGGGGCTGCTGCAATGCATCAGGGTCTGTGAGGGCCACTCTCGGGGAAATTCGTGCTGCAAGAAGGGAGCCCTGCCAAGGCGCGGCCAGGCGGCTCGCTTCCGCCCTTCAGACACAATATCCTCTGCAGAGCTGAGAGCCCGGGGGGTTGGGGGAACACTTATCAAAGCCAGGCGCTGCCCCAGGGACGGCGCCGCTTCCAGGCCCTTTCTCTATTCACAGTTGAACATCTCCTGGGGGCAGAGGCGCCAGCTGCCTTCCATATTTCTGGGGCGACGGCGCGTGTGTGGGGACCTCAGGCACAGGTTATCTGTGTTGATGAGACAGTGTCTGTCATTCCACACAGAGAGCAGATGGTGTTTCCAGCACGTCTTCACCAGATCTGTTCCAGAGAGAGGGATCTGCCAGAACTCAGCCAGCCTCGCACTGCGAAGCCCAGGGATGGGTGAACGGCTTGGTCCTGCCCAGCGGCGCCCGGGGGCCTGGCCCTGTGCGTGTCTGTGCACCGAGCGCAGGCCACAGTATCCGTGTGTATCACTGAACAGCTCGGTGACAGATCCGCGCTTTCAGACAACCCTCTAATCAAAACCCACCAACACCAGAACCATCACAACCCAACTCCTTAGCAGGGGCTCAGCTAAAGCCATTGACGTCCTCCCCAGACCCTGAGCCCTGCCACATCCCGGGGGCCCGAGAGGCTCGCTGGCCACTGTGCCATGGATGGCCCCAACAGCACAGGCCGTGCTTGGTATGATTCATTCTTCGGTTGTTACAGAGACCTGGTATCGACCCTTAAAAGCTCATCCCAGTCTTCTCTCTGATGGCCCTGGCGTCACGAGGCCTGTGTGGGCACCTTCTCAGCTCACTCATTTCTTCACCCCTTGCTCTTCCATTTCATCAGCTGCATTTGCCCAGCCACGGCCTACAAAGACAGTGAAGACCCAGGCTTTCAGCAGCTTCCCGCTCGTGGAAAGCAAGCAGGCCTGTTGGTTTTTAGTGCCTGGACTGGAGGATACTCAGGGTTAAAGTGGCGATTTCCACGTGGAAAAAGCTTCTCAGATGAGATGGACTCTTCCTTCAAAGAATGGCTGGCCGTTAATGCAGGGTTGTATTTTCTTGCCTGTGTCTCTGAGCAGCCTGGGAGCTCAGAGGGCGGGAACGTGGCAAAGTTCCAGGTAGAAACATTTGGTGGGTGTCAAACAAGGGGGTTTGCACAATGATGTGGAAGACCAAGTTGATGCACCCTGAACCACTGAGGAGACAGTCAGACAGCACAAGGCGAATACTGAGGAAGGGAGGGAGGGAGGGAGGGCAGGCAGGTTTAGACACTGTCTTCAGAGTCCACAGGGCAGGAGACAGGACAGCGTGATCTTGCCTTGGGCAGTGGTTTGGCGTGGTGGCACATTGGTTCTGCACAGTTGGTTCTGATTGGCATCTTGGTCTAAACAGCGTTTCAGCTGATCTTTGTCACTGGTCCACTGTGTTACTGCCACAAGCAACTTTTGGCCACAAAGGAATTTGGGCCAGAGCTTTCCTGGGAGACCATGGGAAGATACCTCTCACGTCCAGCTAAGGCCACTGACTCCTCCTTTGAGTCACAGGGTACGCTGGGGACTCTGGGGGAGACCCCATGCATAGTCCTGGTACTCAGAGCTGGGGAGAGAGCACACAGATGCTTTTCTCAGTTCAGAGTAAAGCCTGCCTCCTGCTTTCACACTGTTCCCTCCACCTGGATCACCTGAATCCCACTTATCTGTTCATGCCTTAGGAGAGAGACCGAAGACTCAGAGAAACCCTTCCCAACCACCTACCCATAGGCCCCTCTGTGCCCCACAATTCCCAGTCATGTACCCATCCTGATTAGACACTGTAGACTTATTTGAAGGTTAATTATTTATTTAATGCTGGTCTCCTTATGGGATCACAGAAGGGGTCTCAGAAGAGGTGACAATAAGGTTAGGAGGGAAAAAACACACCCCAATGAAGCTTTGAAGGGAGTATTCTAGGAAGAGAAAATGGCCATACAGACCCCTTCAGGTGGGAGAACTTTCTAGATAAAGGTCAGAATCTTGGCAGGTGATGGATCATCATTTCCCTTTCCATTTAGTGAATAAGTCCACCCATCCATCTATCCACATACCCATCCATTCACCCATCCACTTATCCACTCATCCATCCATCCATCCATCCACTCATTCATGCATCCACTGGCCAATCCATCTGTCTACCATGTACCAATTTAAACACCCACCCACCCATCCATCCATCCACCCACCCATCCACCCACTCACTCATTCATCCACTACCCATCCATCTGTCCACCATGTACTTATTTAAACATCCATCCATCTATACATCCACTTATTCATCCATCCGCCTACCTATCCATCCATCCACCATGTACCCATTTAATCATCCACCCATCCATCTATCCATCCACTCATTCACTCATCCACCTACCCATCCATCTGTCCACCATGTAACCATTTAACCACCTACCCACCCATCCACCCACTCATTTATCCATCCACCTACCCATCCATCCATCTATCATTTACTCATTTAATCATCCATCCATCCATGCATCCACACATCCATTCATTCATCCAGCTACCCAACCATTCACCTACCCATCCATCCATCGACAATGTACTCATTTACCCATCCATCCACTCATTCATCCATCCACCTACCCATCCATCCATCTATCATATACTCATTTAATCATCCATCCATCCATCCATCCACACATCCATTCATTCATCCAGCTACCCAACCATTCACCTACCCATCCATCCGTCGACCATGTACTCATTTACCCATCCATCCACTCATTCATCCATCCACCTACCTATCCATCCATCATATACTCATTTAATCATCCATCCATTCATCCATCCACACACCCATTCATTTATCCAGCTACCCAACCATTCACCTACCTATCCATCCATCTACCATGTACCCATTTAACCATCCACCCATCCATCCATTCATCCATCCATCCATCCACTCATTCATCCATCCACCTACCTATCCATTTGCCCACCACGTACCCAATTAACCATCCATCCATCCATCCATCCAATTACCCACCCATCCATTCATTCATCCATCCATTCATCCACCCATCCATCTATCCATTCACCCATCTATCCATCCATCCACCCATCATTCATCCATGCATTCATTCACTTGTCTACCTAGTGATCCATCAATCAGTCTATCCATCCATCCATTCATGTACCCATCCACCTATCCACCCATCCACCTATTGATCCATCTGGCCCTCCATCCATCCACCCACCTACCCATGCATTCATCCACTTGTCCACCTACTGATCCATCAATCAGTCTATCCATCCATCCATTCACGCACCCATCCACCCATCCATCCATCCACCTATTGATCCGTCCTTCCATCCATCCACCCACCCACCCACCCACCCATGCATTCATCCACTTGTCCACCTACTGATCCATCAATCAGTCCATCCATCCATCCATTCATGTAACCATCCACCCATCCATCCATCCACCCACCATCCACATGCCTCAGTCAGTGCCGGAGAATATAAGGGAAATGAATTTATGTTTCTGGCTGCTTGTAGAGGCCTTGCCATTGATCTCAGACTTTGTGTGAAGGATGAGAAAGACCCCAGGGCCTCCCCAAGGGCATTGAGATGGAAACTGTCAGGAATGTGCTCCTCAGAGAGACTGTCTAGTGCACCAGTGTCAGATAAAGGATCCAGACGGGGATTTAAAGTTCCTGATGAGCTGGACAGAAATCAAATTATGTTACAATTTTTTTTTTTTTTGATAACACAGGGTGGAAGCAGCTAACATATGGGAAAACTGACTCAGGGCAGGGTCTGGAAAGCCTGCGAATGAGCAAGCAGTGAACACAGTCTGCCTAGAGCAGGAAGGACTTCACAATGGGCAGGCTTTTCCAGCCAAGGTCACTGAGGCCTGGATGGCCGCCATCACCCCAGATGACTCCAGCTCCAGACTCCAGCCCGTGACTCCAGCTCCAGACTCCAGCCCGTGACTCCAGCTCCAGACTCCAGCCCATGACTCCAGCTCCAGACTCCAGCCCGTGATTCCAGCTCCAGAATCCAGACCACCCACCCGACTTTGCTGTCTTGAGTTTGCTTCACTCAATCCATTTTCCAGCCCTTCCCCACGTGTGTCAGACGTGCCACCTCGATGCTTTCCGGTTAAGCATCTTCACACGTGTTGGCTCCCCAGACCCTGCCGTGGCCCTGGTGAGGTGAGTTTATCAGTCCCATTTCACAGATGGGAGGGCTGAGGCCTCCAGATGCAAACTTACTGGTCTGAGGTGACCACAGGAACTCACACTCAGGCCCTGCCAGTTCCCATCAGCTTGGCTTACCTGGGCCACCCTGCCCCGGCTGAATTGCATGGTCCTCGCTGCTGGGGACCCCAGCATCACCCGCTGTCTGGTCAAGGCCCCTAATGGGACCATGCACAGTAGCTCAGTGCCACACAGCACCCACCGCAGGTGCCTCCAGGGCCCCTCCCGGCTCCCCTTCTCCCTCTGGGAGTCCCCTCTGCTCCTTCTCCAGACCCTGAACGGCATCCCCCTTGACCTTAACTGTGACCCCCATACCCAGATACACTTCAAGTTCTCCAAACTCCTGGGGCCTGGCACCAAAGCTCAGTCCCCAAAACTGTCCTCCCCCAGAATATGTGCCTCATACTTTTGGCTCCAGCCCTTCCCTGGGTGGCCAGCAGCCGTCAAGTCTGAGCCCCAGAGACCCTGCTTAGAAGGAAGGACACAAAACAGAGGGGTCTGAAGGCAGCACATCAGCCCACCAGGGAGGACAGACCTGGGTGGTTCTTCTCTCCTCAGAGGGAAACTGAGGCTCAGGAGGGCTTAATAGCTTTTGCAGGACACCCAGACTCAAGGAGGATCCAGTATGGTGACTCCATTTCCTTTCTGCTGGTTTTCACTGAGGCCACCTGCAGCCATGAGAAGTGGCTTCCGCCCGGGGTTCCTTCAAGGTCAAGGGCTGTGAAGGGGGGGCCACATGGGGTGTAAGATGGATACACAGGTGGAGAGTCTCTAACCAGGGAGGCAAGTCCAATTCCTGACTATTCCTTATTACCCGGGAGACATCAGGCAAGCCGCACTCTGAGCCTTGGTGTCTTTATTTCTAAAACAAGGAAATGATAGCTACCCAGTGCGAGGAGACAAGGCTTTGCCTCCCCAACGGCAGGAGCTGGCGAAGGACAGAAGTTTATGAACGTGTCTTATTGGGGGGAGCGCGGGAGCCTAGAGCTCCTTCCCCGTCGGATAGCTGAGGACTCTGGTCAGCGTTCAGCAAGTGCCCTTTGTGCATCAAACCCGTGTGTGCCATGGCTGAGCCCCCGCTGGGCGGACGCAGACTCCTACAGAGAATTCTGATCAGGAAGCTCATGGTTTCTGCCCACTGGTGTGTCTGGAGAAATCTCAGGGCCTGGGTGGATCTGAGGAGCCAGGAGGGGAGTGGGGAGCCCGGACTGCCCCATCTGTGTGGGTCAGCACCCCTTGACCTGCTCAGCTCCACCTGTCTCTCCCAGAGGGAAGCAGAGGTGCTGGACAGGGATGCATCTGGAGCCCATTCAGTCACTCAACAAGACTTCCCAGATACCCCATGTGGCAGGAGCTTCCCTGGGCATCAGGCGAACACTGGCCGAGGCTGACCTGCTCCCACCCCAGGGAGCAGCCGACTTAGTGGGGAAATGTGGGTTTAAGCCCACACAGGAATGGCAGGCAGAGGACCTGGCAGGGATCCCTGGAAAGATGTCCTCTTGAAGGTGGGGGTGGCCCGATGCCCACTAAGTCATCTGCAATCAGGGTCATCAACAAGTGGACGCCTCCTAGAGTGACCTCATTCACTCATCCGTTCCGCAGACACGTATCGAAAACCCTCAGCATGCGCCCCTGCGGTGACCACAGAGTTGAGCAGGATCAGGCTGGGCGGAGCTGCTGCTGCAGCTGAGTTTGGGAGTGGTGGGGATGAACACAGGGGACCCAATACCAGTAATCCTGAATGCAGAATGCCCGGCACTGGGGTTGTTCAGACTCTCAAATTTATTTACTTAGAATTGTGTATACGAGAATAAAGCATCACATAGAAATTTTACAAATGCCTTAGAGAGGAAGAAAGTAACATCTCGAATTGGGTGAACCTGAACACGGCTCCGAAATATCATGGCCCAACTGTGACAGGGGTAACACATCTGCTCAAGCAGGGAACACCACCTGCCATGCTGGAACCAGACTTCCAAAAGGCTCCCAACACCCGCTCCTTTTCTGCCAAAAATCTCCCTTTTTCTGTCCCTTTAGGGACGCAGCTTTTGAGGAAGTGGGAAGTCCAAGAGACAACTTTGAGATCAAGGGCACAGGAAATTTTGCCTTTCATCTGAAAGTCCATCAGCTGCACAGGAAATCCGCAGCCAGGCAGATGCCGCGACAGTGGCGCAGCACACATATTAGCTCCTGCTGGCGTGCTAAGCTGTGGTGGATGGTTCCCGGCTCTGTAAGAGCCTCACCGCTCTCAGATGGGACCACGCTGCAGACAGCTCACCCACGATGTCCACCGCTGCCATCCGAGCTCTGAGGGAGCAGCTCACAGTTGTGACTTGGGAACAAACATCTTTCCAAAGTAGTGCCCAGACACAGCCTGTCTCCTGTGTGCTCTGACACAGCCCCAGACTCCAGACGATGTCCACCAGCATAAGTAACAGGGTGAGTCTTCTTGGCCCGTGAAAGCTGTTTTCTGGTTAGGCAACATTGCAAGGGATTCTCTTCTCACTCCACAAATATTCAACAGATGCGCACTTGGGACATCGTATATCTGGTCCATAAATCCTACTATGCGTATCTGCCAGTTTCTGCACTTCTAACATCTGTTACCAGGACCTTAAGGCACACAGACCACGAGAGCTTAGAACATACTCACTCCTACGCACCTCTCTCTGGATTCAGACTACCTGGGGCAGGATCTCAGCTCCACCACTCACAAGTGACTTCCTTTCTCTCTCTCTCAGCTTCTTCATTTGTGAAATGAATGAAATAACACTCGTCCCTCATGGAGTGATGATGGGAGATTAAAGGAGCCAATTTAGGCGAAGCACTCAGCATAGTACTTAGCAGAGAACAGACGCTCAGTAACTGGCAGTCACAGATTGGTGTCATTGCTTCTGTCGTTATTTTAATCATAACCATCATACCATCATCACTACTGTCATAGTAGTAATAACCATCATCACCCTCATCATTACCATCACTCTTCATTATCATCATCACCATTGCTCTTACCATTATTGCCTTCATCATTATCAGCATCATCCTCATCATCACCATCACCATCATCACTCTCATCATCACCATCATTGTCACCATCGTCACCGTCATCATCATTGCCATCATCACCATTGCTCATACCATTATTGCCTTCATCATTATCACCATCATCCTCATCATCACTATCACCATCATCACTCTCATCATCACCATCATTGTTACCATCGTCACCGTCATCATCATTGCCATCATAGCCATTGCTCTTACCATTATTGCCTTCATCATTATCACCATCATCCTCATCATCACCCTCAACACCACCATCATCATCACTGTTACCATCATCACCCTTATCACCCTCATCATTATCACCATCATCATCATTGCCATCACCATCATCCTCATCACCACCATCACTGTTACCATTATCACCTTCATCAGTGTCAGTATCATCACTGTCACCATTATCATAATCACCACTGTCCTATCACTGTAGAGTCACCAAGATCACTGGACGTACAGTGTCTGATTTACGCTCTTTGTCACCACGTGACTTTCCTGCACTGCTGCCCTTACTGCTTCTGTTACAAGTGCTTTCTCTCTCTCCTGTGAAACCGCTCACAGGCCTTTCCTTGGAGTTGTCATCCTTTTATACTAAAGTGCCTCTTGTACATAGCTTTTGACACAGGAAGAACAAGAACCTGGAACTCAGGAGATTTGGGTTGCATCCTTTTTGGGCAAGCAGGTCTCAATCTTTCCATCTACACAAGAGGGGTTACATGGGATGGTGTCAGGGGTCCCTTCTAGCTCTAATATTCTAGAATTCTTGGCAGAAGAGCTTGTTTTTGATTCACTGTGAATTCCTCAAACATACATAGCAGGTGCTCATCAAGTGAATGCTGAATTAATGAATAAATGTGATGACCATGAGTGTCAAAAGAGTGTTGCAATAAATATTTTAGAGGTTAGCCTTGATGACTGATAGATTTGGATGAGTGGATGAGTAAGAGACAGTGTTCTTGGCAATAAAATGGGGTGAACAAAGGCACACATGATAAATAAAAAAACAGGTAGGTCCTGCCATCGAGGAGCATGAGTGACAGAGTAGAATAAGCACATGTAAAAACAGCCAGGTTCTCAACATGTGTGTCTCCCTAACTCCCTCTCTCAGGAAGCTACTGGGGGAATGCTCCACGGAAACGACAGAATAAACCAAGAAAGCAAAAGGCACAGATCTAGGAAGCAGGAGGTTCAACAGAAGAGCGAGGTGCAGATACTCCCCAGGAAGACAGAGAAAGGAGACTTGCAAAACACTGACTGACCACAGGACACGGAGAACGTCTAGTCCAGATTGGAGCGGCAGGAAGAGAAAGGTTTCTCCACAGAGATGAAATGCACAAATTATCTAGTGTGTTTGAAAGTCTTGGGAGGAGATTTATACAACTGGAGTGAGTTTGGGACTGAATTAATAAGTGCACAGAAAAGCAAGCAAACAAGCCAGCCAATCACAACCAACCAACAATAATCTCAAGTCACTTCTAAAAAACATGTGCAATAAAGAAAAGGAAATGACAGTGCGCAGTAAGCCTCGGTTATGAATCGCAGCTACGTGATCACCATAAAGTCAGCGCCGGCCAGGAGGCTAGGGGCAGGGTGCAGGAAGTCTAGCCTGTAGCCTGAATGCATAATGCTTAAAACAGAACTTCAAGAAGCAGCGACATGCTGGTGTTCATAGCAACACAGCAGCAAGACACTGCAAAGTAGCTGGAGGAGTTGTGCACAATTACACCGAAGACCGGAAGGGTACCTGGGGTGGGGGCTGGACCTGGGAGGGACGCTGTTTCTCATAACAAGCCTTATACAACTGTTTGACGTTTTCAGGTTTTATGTGATGTGTATTTATAATTGCAATAAAATGGTGAACTAAATAAAAAGTGAGGTACAGTTTTGCCAGCACAAGATTGATTAAGAAACTGAAGTTCATGGGTAGCAGGTGCTACAAGGTGGAGAGACCTGGAGCTGTTGTCTCCCCTAGTGGTAGCGAGCAGTGGTGCAGCCCCTTGGAGGTGGCTGGGCTCCACTGGTGCGGTTGTATGCAATCACTGTCTACAATGCAATGTGTCATGTGCATGTGCACCCAGAGAAACCTTTGTGCCACACATCAGGAGACTTGGGATGCTCAGAGCAGCTTCAGGTGACAGAAAAACCCTGGAAACTCCCCTGTGTCCATTGATGGGAGAACTGGGTAGACAAATCTTGGCACATTCACACAAGGGCGTATTATACAGCAGTGATGATGAAGGGCCATCAACTATGGCCAACGACCCAGGTGCACCTTAGAAACTAAAGATTTAGTGAAGTAAAGCAAGTCACAGAGAAGGATATATCCTGGACCCTACCATGCCCATAAAAGCTTTAAAAAGCAAGAAAAATCTAGTGTTTGGGGACACTAGTTATAGGGTAGAACTGTAAAGGAAAGCAGGAGTAAGAAAAACAGGACTTAGGCATTCCTAAGCTCGTTTGAGCTGTTGTGGTCAGATGGATTCATGCACATTCCCCCCAGCGCGGCTCCACCTGCATCTCCTCTCCTGTGCAAGTTCCCCAGAGCTCATTTTCTGGGAGCCGAGGGCCTCAGGGGACTCACGTGACCTGGATGGATGCAGCATTATAAGACACAGAAGCAGAAAGGGGCCATGACAGGGCCACAGGACAGTATCCGTTCTGTTCTATGGGTCACACAGCACTGGGAACATGAAGGTACTTCTGCGTTCCTTCCAAAGCTCAAAGCAGCTCACCTGTCAGTTATCAGGAGCCTCTTCCCAGCCAGCCCCTGCTGAGTGATGGCATCTTGTCAGCACTGAACACAGAACGTTCCTGTCCTCCACATTCCCTCCCACACCTGCCCTCACAAAACCCTGGCAGGGACCCAGGCCAGGTGAGGGGCCGGGAGAGGAGAGGACGGGCCATGTCCTCCCCTGACGGCAAGTGGCTCAGATCAGCAGCCAGAGGATAGCATGTGGGAGCTGGGTCCTGCAGATGGCCACCAAGATGTAAATATGTGGCCTTCAGACAGGGAGAGGATGGGGCAGGGAGAGGACGGTGCCAACGAGCTCAGAGCAGACAGGCAGGTGCAGAAAGGCCTGACAGCCACCTGGGGATTTAGTCCTCTGATAATGGCAGATGTCAGCAGCCAGACCGTGGCTCCCAGAACTCCAAGGAGCAAATCAATCCTGTTGCAGTTTAGCTGCCGCCGAGGCCCAGGAGTTTGAATCCATACAGGACTCTGTGGTGAACAGAGTAGAGGTTTCTTAGGAAGGCAACTCGAGGGACCTGTGACTCTGAGAAACTCATCCGTCCCAGGCAGGACGGGAAGCACAAAAGCTCTGAAGGCCAAAGGCAGGTCCCACCCAGGGAAGGCGCTCCGTCCCCAGCACTGGGGCCCGGTGGAGGTGCCGAGTGGGCTGGAACTGGAACTCCTGGGCTACAACACAGGTGGGTGGTTCCAAAAGGAAGGAGATGGCGCTGCTCCAGGCTGCGGGTCTGATGGGGGCTGAACGGACACTTCCAGAGCGAGTGGCCTTCACGGGGTCAGTAGGAGGTCTGTGTGGAGGGATGAGGACACCTGCAGCCAAGGCCTTCTTGTGGCCACAGTCTCAGCTGCACGAGGGCCCCTTCCGTGTGGAACACATTCACCGCTGCTGCATTGGGACCAGGGTGGCCTGGGAAGCAGCAGACAACATGGCCACCCCTGCTGGAGGGCACTCCCGACCCCCACACTGCCCATCATTCCGAGGAGAGGGCCAAGGGATGCCACCAGCTAGCCTGCTCCCCACCGGCCCCACAGAGGCCCTGAGCTCCTCCCCACTGTGCCCACACTTCCAGGGAAAGGACATGACAGGAACAGACCACAGCTGTGAGAAAGAGAGTGCCAGGTGGGCCATGGGTGGCCCTCGGGTCCCAGGAGCCATGTCAGCTGCTGGAAAGCCTTCACTTCAGGACCAGGCAGCTTGGTGACCCTGCCTGCAATGGCTGTGGTGATGCCTGGAAGATTCTTCCATCACAAGGTAGCCTCCCATACTCTCTCCCCACGGCCCCTGGCTGCCATCCCTGCCCACCAGGGTGAGCCATGTGGACACTCAGCCTCCCGGCCTGGCCCCACCTGCAGCCTAGCCCCGTGACTGCCCTGGATGCTCAAGTCCCTGGAGTGAGGAGTCACCCTTATGTGTCTGGGTCCCAAATGGAGAGTCTTCTGGCCCCGACCCCACCAAGAGAATCTGCACTTACGCCCATCCCCTCGTATGTGGAGCCGGCGACCCCGCCGAGCTGCTCCCCAAATACCTGGAGCATTCCTTCTCCCACCCCACACTGCCAGCTCCACTTCTGCTGACCACCGCTAAGCCTGGGATGGGACGGCCGCCACCTGCCCCTACCGGCTCCTAGCTCAGCTCTCTGCAGCCCTGGCGAGGATGCTCCAGAGCCCTTCAGAAGCCTCTCCTTCACGGCATCCACCGTGAGCCAGGCACTTCCTTGGCACATCCCTGCACATCCAGCTGATTTATTTAGAGATGGAGTCTTGCTGTCACCCAGGCTGAAGTGCAGTGGCACTATCTCGGCTGCCTGCAGACTCCACCTTCTGGGTTCAAGCGATTCTCCTGCCTCAGCCTCCTGAGTAGCTGGGACTATAGGTACCTGCCACCACGCCCGGCTAGTTTTTCTGTATTTTTAGTAGAGACAGGGTTTCACTGCGTTATCCAGGATGATCTTGATCTCCTGACCTCGTGATCTGCATGGCTTGGCCCCGCAAAGTGCTGGGATTACAGGCGTGAACCACCACTCCCGGCCTGCGTCCAGCCTCCTTTATGGGAGGTCAGAGTTGACTTCAGTCACTTTGGCTTCCAGAGACCCCTGCTGGACCACGGCAGCTGCACCTTCCCGATTGCCCCTGCCCCTGCCCCCTGCACAGGTGCTGAGGGTGAGGGACTGCCCAGCACTGGACCTTGCTCAGAACTCCCTCCTACGGGCCTCACCTGCCTGGCAGGAGCCCTCGTGTACCCAGAGTAGCCCTGCTGCAGGAGGCAGGGCCGAGACTACCCGAGTACCTTAGCTCTGGGAGCAGGGCTCTAAGCATAAGATCCTCTGCTTGGGATAGCAGCCCCGAGACTCCATGGTCAGTGATGGTCATGGGCATCTGTGCCTTGGGCTTCTCGAGCCGAAGCTGACAGGGATGAGGCATGTTAGGCCGGGCATGGGCAATGCACCTCCCCCCAGCCTGGGAGCCTGAAACCCAGCCCCAGGGAACCCCGCTGTGGGCTCAGAGTCAGCTGCCTGGACTTGTGGAGACAATCTCTGATGGGAGATAACACCTCAGCCCAATCAGCACGAAACAAAATTCTTCCTGTGTGAGGCAGGGACAGTGGCCTCCCAGAGTGCCAGCTGGTAGAGGACAAATGGCCCCTTTCAGCATCAGGAATCCACGTGTGGGGACCCGAGGCTGAGGCCAAGGCTGAGCCCCGCTCCTCACCAAAGCCCCATCGCTCTCCTGCAGAGCTGCCAGGGGCATGGCAAAGTGCGCCTGCAGGCCCCATCGTGGAAGGCTGTCAGCGCCTGCTCTCCTTGGGAGGACCCACTCTGCAGAGTGTTGGTGGTGAATTTTCTGTTGGTTTTTACAGGAGTCTGTTTTTTTCTTTTTTTTTTCTAAATTGTTTTGAGATGGGCTCTCCCTCTGTTGTCCAGGCTGGAGTGCAGTGCTACAATCACGTCTCACTGTAGTCTTGACCTCCTGGGCTCAAGCGATCCTCCCGACAGCCTCCCAAGTGGCTAGGATTACACCGTGCCTGGCTAATTTTATGCACTTATTTTTTTGTAGAGATGGGGTCTCGCTGTGTTGCTCAGGCTGGTCTCAAACTCTTGGACTCAAGTCACTCTCCTTGGGATGGATGCCCCAGGGTTCACCCAGGAGGCTGGGATTATAGGTGCGAGCCATCATGCCCAGCCTGGAGTCCGTTTTTCTTTATCTAGGGGCTCTCTCAGCAAACAGAGCCAAAAGACAATTGCTAAAATCTAATGGAAGCAGCAGAGCTCGGCGCATTTGGGGTCTACCAGCCTCCGCGTTCACAGCCGAGCTACGTTGGTGGGCCATCTGAAACACGGCTGGCCCTAACAATCCACTCCAACTCCTTGCACCCCAGAGAATCATCAACGATTTCCAAAGTACAGAAAGGCCTAGAAAGTAATGTAACAGATACCCCAAACCCACCACCTAGAATTTTTTCCCAACATTGTATTGGGAAAACTTTCAGACATGCGGAAAAGTCGAAAGACTGGCGTAGCAAACATCCGGGGACCACGTCCAAGCCTCACAGTTGTTCAGTTTTACTCCTCTTGCTGTTACAAATGTATTCACTTCATCTCTCTCTGTTCTCCATTCATCTTATTTTCTGATGCTTTTCAAAGTAAATGGCAGGCATCCACACACCTCCGCAAACACGCCAGCGTGCACTGGATTAACCAGAGCTCAGCATCTGCTCATGGCTGCTTTGTGTTTTAGTTAAAATGTACACATCACAGCATACATGTCAGTGGGTTCTGACAGAGGCGTTCCCTTGGGTGACTCAAAGCCTGTCAAGGCATGGACGGTTTCCATCACTCCAGAAACATCCTGCACGTTCCTTCCCAGTCCCCTCCCCCTAGATGACCGCTCACCACCCAGCATTTGCTCCAATAAATGTCAACGACTAAAATAAACAATTTGTACAGCCGGGTCTTGAATAATTAGAAATGGGAAAGCGAACTTCTTCTGGGTTCGCCCCCACCTTCCTGACCTAACACGCTGGCCACGCTCCGGAGGGAATGGCTGGGGTCCTCCTGCTCCCTGTTAAGCTAATGTCAGGATACTCTGGATTCCTGGGGCTGCTCTGGGAGCTTGAGGGCTGCCAGGAGGTAATGAGCTCCCAGAACACTGCACGCGGTGTGTGTGAACCTTTATCAGACACAAGTCCAGACAGCTGCTTTAGAAGGGTGGAGTTTTTATAGCTGCAGTGAGCAGCTGCATCCATTACATTGAGGTCGGGAGATGTCTCCTGCTCTGGTAACAGGGATAACCCTTTGCGGGTGACATGTGCTGACAACTGATGGTGAGGCTTTTCCCTGTGTCACTCTGCTCTGCACTGCAGAAAGGTGCTTAACCACTGAGCAGATAAGGGGCCATGTCTGCAACCTGACATCTCTACAGCTGTGTGGAGTCCGGTGGCATCCCCCGGTTCTTACACACACTCCCCTCTGAGCACGTGGGCTCCAGATGGTCCCCACCGCATCTTCTGCAAAGGTGGACATCTGAAGAACAATTCCCTCCACAGCGGGAATCAAAAGGCCAGGGCCCAGGGCAAGGTCCGACAGGCACTGGGGGCACAATCGTCTCATGGTGACCTTGGCCTCCCTGCCACACCCAGACACCCCCGGGTCCCTCTCAGCACAGCACCAGGTGGCCGCCACTCATCGCCCTGGGCTGACTTTGGACATAAACCCCACTTTTCACCCTGGAGCATGGTGAGAACACAGGCCCGGGGCACCTTCCGACCACCATCCACAAGGCGCACCCTGTGTACGGACAGCACTGCCCTCCTAGCTGCGTCCCCAAATGCCTTGAGCCTGGCTGAAGGTGTTTCCTGCCCTTGGTCCACTGTGAGAACTGCTGGAACGTCTAGATCACATTTCTTCCTCTGCCATGACTACTCTACGCCATGCACCAATGTCAGTGCGTACTAACCCAGGCATCAACGCTGGCACAATACTGACTGATGCAATAATGTTAGCTCAGTACTAACTAACCCATGTACCAACATCAGCATGATACGAACTAGTGCCCCAACATCACAGAGTACGATCCACATACTACTCCACACACCAACATCCACAGTACTGACCAAGCATCAGTGTGGCGAGCACTAACCCGTGCACAGTACTGACCAAGCATCAGTGTGGTGCAGCACTAACCCATGCACAGTACTGACCAAGCGTCAGCGTGGCACAGCACTAACCCGTGCACAGTACTAACCAAGCATCAGCGTGGTGCAGCACTAACCCATGCACAGTACTGACCAAGCGTCAGCGTGGCACAGCACTAACCCGTGCACAGTACTGACCAAGCATCAGTGTGGTGCAGCACTAACCCGTGCACAGTACTGACCAAGTGTCAGCATGGTGCAGCACTAACCCGTGCACAGTACTGACCAAGTGTCAGCATGGTGCAGCACTAACCCGTGCACAGTACTAACCAAGTGTCGGCATGGTGCAGCACTAACCCATGCGCTGACCAAGTGTTGGTATGGCGCAGCACTAATCATGAGGCACGGTACTGCCCAAGCATCAGCATGACGCAGCATGGACCCGTGTGCCGACAGCAGCACTGTACCGACCAAGCATCAGCGTGATGCAGCACTGACCCACGTGCCGACAGCAGCACTGTACCGACCAAGCATCAGCGTGGCGCAGCACCGACCCACGTGCCGACAGCAGCACTGTACCGACCAAGCATCAGCGTGGCGCAGCACTGACCCACGTGCCGACATCAGCACGGTACCGACCAAGCATCAGCGTGGCGCAGCACCGACCCACGTGCCGACATCAGCACTGTACCGACCAAGCATCAGCGTGGCGCAGCACCGACCCACGTGCCGACATCAGCACGGTACCGACCAAGCATCAGCGTGGCACAGCACCGACCCACGTGCCGACATCAGCACGGTACCGACCAAGCATCAGCGTGGCGCAGCACCGACCCACGTGCCGACATCAGCACTGTACCGACCAAGCATCAGCGTGGCGCAGCACCGACCCACGTGCCGACATCAGCACGGTACCGACCAAGCATCAGCGTGGCGCAGCACTGACCCACGTGCCGACAGCAGCACTGTACCGACCAAGCATCAGCGTGGCGCAGCACCGACCCATGTGCCGACATCAGCACGGTACCGACCAAGCATCAGAGTGATGCAGCACCGACCCACGTGCCGACATCAGCACTGTACCGACCAAGCATCAGCGTGGCGCAGCACCGACCCACGTGCCGACAGCAGCACTGTACCGACCAAGCATCAGCGTGGCGCAGCACCGACCCACGTGCCGACATCAGCACGGTACCGACCAAGCATCAGCGTGGTGCAGCACCGACCCACGTGCCGACATCAGCATGGTACCGACCAAGCATCAGCGTGGCGCAGCACCGACCCACGTGCCGACATCAGCATGGTACCGACCAACATCAGCGTGGCACAGCACCGACCCATGTGCCGACATCAGCATGGTACCGACCAACATCAGCGTGGCACAGCACCGACCCATGTGCCGACATCAGCATGGTACCGACCAAGCATCAGCGTGGCACAGCACCGACCCATGTGCCTACATCAGCACAGTACTGACCAAGCATCAGTGTGGCACAGCACCGACCCAGGCGCCTACATCAGTACTGTACTGACTGAGCATTGGCGTGGCGCAGCACCGGCCCATGTGCTGACACTGGCACGGTACTGACCAAGTGTTGGCATGGCACAGCACTAACCCGCGCACTGCCCTGATTCCAGGAGTATCCCGCGCGCTGCCGTGATTCTGTCACTGACCCGCGCGCTGCCGTGATTCCGGTACTAACTCATGCCCCATCTTCGTGTGACACAGCCCATGACAATAGCATGAGTGAAAAGGCAGGGCGTGATGCAAAATCAAACTTTAAAGAGAAGAGAAAACCACTCCTTACCCCTGCGATCCGTGGTTGTGGCCGCCGTGTTCACTCCAGGGTGGGGGCGGGTCTGCCTGCTGGGTCCACAGTGCAGCCCTTTGCTCTCCGCCTCCGGAGGACTCTGCAGATCACACACAGGCATTCAGGCTGAGGCCCTCGGCAGTGGTGCTGGCGAAGCCAGTATGGTGCAGATGCCCAGGGTAGGGGGGCAGGTGCCGGTCCTGTGGAGAAGAGGCATGTGCTTGATGGTGCTTGTCTGAAATACACTGACTCCCCCAACCCCCACCGCTTGCTGTGTCCCCATCCCAAATCCAGCAAGTGCGCTTGGAATGTTCTCTGCACACTCGCTTATGTGCACAGGGGCCTGGCCGCCCCAGGACCTGCCCATCCGGCTCTCTGTGGCCTTGACTCCTGTGGGGGTGGGCTTGTTTTCCCAATCCATCCGCACCCCTGGGAATGTCTCTAAGCCTAGGTCACTCTGTTCAGTTGTCACACTGTGTCACAGAGGGGGTGTCTGCTTGCCGGCCCCTGTAGGGCCACTTGGAGGGTGCCCGGTGGCATCATGCCAGGGGAAGGTCTGCAGCTCTGTGGTCCTGCTGGGGTCCTTGCCACAGGCCCCCAGGATGGCGTCTGCACTTGATGGGCCTGTTCCCGTTTTTTTCTGGCCCCTTCGTCTCCATCTTATAGGACTCTGTGTCTCACTTGGGCCGTGTGAGCCAGGGGCTGGGGAGGAACCTCCCCCTGCCTGGCTGTGCCCTCCCTCCTGGGGGTCTTACCCACTCCTCCACACCACAAGAGTCAGGACGACGCTGCTGCCCTGCACTTCCTCCCAGGGTCCTGGGAGGCTTTGGGGCTTGGGGAAAGGAAGAAATCAGGCTCGTGCCAAACACTGGCTTAGAAACTGCATGGGACTCAGAGCCAGCAGTCTGGACGCCAGCCTGGTCTTTCAGTGCCTCAGTGTGTCCGCCGCACCTCCCTCTCGGGGTGATTACAAGGTGGAAGGATGCTGTGAGGGTCGGAGCCACTCCAGGTGCCCTCCCGCCCTCAATGCACCGGCAGCGGCAGGAGCTGAGGCTCTGATAGGGAGTTAGACCCCAGCTAACTCCAACTAATCTAGTTAGAACATTTCCTAGCCTCCGATGATGTTCTACATGTGAAAGTGCAGAGCGTCGGTGGCTGGGGTCTTCGCCTGGAGGCTGTGCTTGCTGGGACCCACGGTTCAGCCTCTCCAGGTGCTCCTGGGTCACTCCCCGTTTCATCTAGGATAATTCAGACTGTCAGCAAGACATAAAAAGCAGCTGCCTGCAGAGGCCAAACGCACAGAAGGCTCCGTCTCCACTGCCTAATTAATCGCTTCCAGGTCGCATTGCTCGTGGGAACATCTGCACTCCATCTCTCCAGCCCACAGACGTGGAGGTGGGGACACCCAGGCTTCCCGGAAACCCCCTCCTGCACACTCACTCTGTCTTAAGGCAAGTTTGCTCCTTTTTAGACTTTAAATCAGAGATCGTTGGCACGCGTATGCTGCTTGTAAATAGCTTGGCTCTTGCCTGCGGCCAGCGCTGCCCATAAGCGGGTGTTTGCCAGCGTCGGTCTGTGGACCATGTCAGGCCCACGAGAAAGTTCTCAGGATCCTATGGCCATGAGTGAGGGCTGAGGCAAAGCAGGGAGTCCTCCATAAGCAACGGTGAAAGAAGCGTCCTTTATTCTAATAACTGAACAGCAGAATTGATCTGAATTCTGCCGTTTAAAAACCTTCTCCCAAGGATAACAGCAACATAGAAAGATGTGCAAGCAAGCACACTCGCCCACTGCCTTTTCACAGAGAACACACGCATGAAAACAGAGCCTGATCGCGAATCAGGACATGGCCCGCCCTACCCGTGGGCCCCGCCCAGCCACCAGCCTGGCTTCTGAAGGCAGAAAATAGGCTGATCTGTTGGGAAGCTTCCATCGGTAGAATCACACCAGAAGCATGTGACTTCATGCAGCACCATGTTTATGAGACTTACCATATTTTTATCTTTTATTGTGGCAAAATTCACAGCACATAAAATTTACCACTGTAACCATTTCTGAGTGAGCAGTTCAGTGGTATTAAACACATTTCCACCGCCCACACCCATCCACGGAACTCTCTTCAGCTTCCCAACTGAAACTCAGTCTCCCTCAAACACGAACTTCCCCCCCCCGGCCATCCCAGCTCCTGCCATTCACCATCCTTCTTCCCACCGCTGTGAAGCTGGCTGCTCTAGGGACTCACACCACTAGCACTGGACAGTGTTTGTCTTTTTGTGACAAGTTTCTCAAGGTTCATCCATGTTGTGGCAAGTGTCAGTTTCTAAGGCTGAAGAAAAAATATCCCGCTGTGTGAAGACACCGCATTTCATGTATCCTTTCACCTATCCATGGACATTGAATTTCTTCTGCCTTTTAGCAATCATGGATAGCGCTGCTGTGAACAGGGGGTGTGGATGTTTCTTTGGGCTCCAGCTTTCAGTTCATTTGGGTATGTATGCAGAAGTGGGACGGCTGAATCATAGAGCAGATACATTTTTGATTTTTTGAGGAACTCCCACAGCTTCTTCCACAGATGCTGCGCCATGTGCATTCCCCCAGCAGTGCAGGAGGTGGGTTCCAGTGTCTCTACACCCTCGCCAGCACATGTTACTTTCTGGTTTAGCTTTGTTTTTTGTATAGGTGTCTTAATGGGTGTAAAGTGATATGTCAGTGTGGTTTTGATTTGCATTTCCCAATGATTAGTGATGTTGAGCGTCTTTTCATGTGCATGACTTTGTAAAATAAGTTCTATATAAAAATCCTTTGTTGGATGGGTATCATTGAGGAACTACTGCAGAGTAATGTCGTTATGAGGGGCAGAGTGATGGCTGTTTTCCTCTGAAGGTCATTCTTTTCCTAGCACACCACCACACAGGATTGCAGCAAGTGGCTTCAACTGGCAACTTCATTCACGTACCCATCCACTTACCCATCCATCTATCCAACCATCCATTCACTCATCCACCCATCCACCTACCTACTTATCCATCCGTCCGTCCAACCACCTACTCATTCATCCATCTATCCATCCACCCTCCTACCCATCCATCTACCCATCAATCCATCTATCCATCCATCCACCCACCCACCCATTCATCTATCTATCCATCCATCCATCCACCCACCCACTCACCCATCGGTCTGTTCGTCCATCCATCCATCCACCCACCCACTCACCCATTGGTCTGTTCGTCCATCCATCCATCCCTCCATCCATCATCCACTCATCCATCCATATGCCTGCTTCCTATACACCTGCCCACCAGTCTATCTATCTACCCACCCATTTATTCATAGTTCATCCAGCTATCCACTCACCTATCCATACACCCCACCCATCCATCCATCTATCTCACCACCCAGGATGCATCCACATCATTTATACACCATTCATCCATCCAGTCACCATCCATCCATCCATCTACCCACCTATCCATCCATCTAACCACCCAGCATGCATCCATCCATCCACCCATCCACATACACACCTATTCACCCACCCATCCATCCACCCACCCAACCGTCTACCCGTACACCCATCCATCTCTCCACACATCTATTCATTACTTCCAATCCATCCATCCACTTACCCACACATCTATTTATCCATCCATCTAACCACCCACAATTCAACCACCCACCCATCCACCTACCCATTTACTCACAATTACTCCATTTACCCACTCATGTATTCATCCATCCATCCACCCATTTATACACAATTCATCCATCTACCCACTCATTACCCACATACCCATTCATCCATCCACTCATCTATCCATCACCTACCCATTTACCCACAATTCATCCATCCACCCACTCATCCATCCATCCATCTACCCACTTATTTATCCATCTACTCACCCATTTACCCACAATTCATCCACCCACCCACTCACCTAGCCACTCATCCATCCACCCATCCATTCACCTACTCATCTATCCATCACCTACCATTTACCCAAAATTCATCCACCCACCCCCTCATGCATCCACCTACCCATTTGTCCACAGTTCATCCATCTACCCACTCATCTATTCATCCATCCATTCATCCACCCACTTACCTATCCATCTACCCACCTGTTTATCCACAATTCATTCACCGACCCACTCATCTATATATCCATCTGTCCATCTATTCATCTACCCACCCGTTTATCCATGATTAATCCATATACCTACTCATTTTCCCATTCATCCCTCCACCCATGCCTCCACCCATCTATCCATCCACATCAATTTACAATTCATCTATCCACCCACTCATCTAGCCATACACCCATACACCCATCCATCCTTCACCCACTCATGTATCCATCTACCCACCCATTTATCCACAAATCATCCATCCACCCGACCCTGAGAGCCCTGCTATGTCTACAGTCTGACACTGTGCCCAGCCCCGTCTGTTCCCAGGCTGATGAGTTCTTGATGCTTGATTCCTGCTTAGTCTCCACTGGACCTACCTGCTCTGGTGACTCTGCTCCTCTGCCTTGGCCTCGCCCTGATCCTCTGTTGATTCCTGCATGCAGCTCTGCTCTAAGCTCCAGGGGTTTCCTGCTGCCGGGGGCCTGGTCCCCTGGACGCGCTAGTCTTAGACACTGTTGGGAACAAGCAGTGCCAGGTGCCACGTCAGGCAGCTTCCCTTCCACGTGCCACACATGCCTTCCTCCTAGAGCCTTCAAGACCTTTGCAGCTCAGCCCCAGCCGCCAGTCCGCCCACCATAAACTCATACGGCCCCCCATACTTCATGCCTCTGCCTGTGCTGTTCCAGCCTAGGCCACCTTCCCACAAATCACCCTCGTAGCCTGCAAAGCTGCCTCCGGCCCCGGCCCCCTCCCTGGGAAGGAGGAGCCACACCTGCCTCCATATTGCCACGTGCTTTGTCCAAATTCTGCACAACAGCGTTTCCACGGGTCCTGTGATGACTAATAAAGATGATGACGATGACTAATGTGACATGCTCTCCCAGAAGCCAGGCCTGCGCTCACACATCCTGCGCGGAATCTCACCAAATCCTTTCAACAACCCTAGAAGGCAGGTTCTGCTATCACCCCGCTCTTATAGAGGAGGACCCCGAAGGCTGAGAGAGGGCATGAGACTCACTCCAAATCACACAGGGAGCAACTGAGCTGAATCCCAACCCAGGCCCGTCTGATTCCAGAGCTGGGATGTGGCCCAGTGGTGAATCCTCAGCCTGGCTGCCAGCCCTGGACGGGAGATCCGCACCTGAGCTGCCTGTTCCTGAGCTGAAAACAAGAACAAATGCATGAACGAATGACTGAATGAACTGATGGAGGCTCAAGCCAATAGCACTGGTCACAAAGGCCAGAAGTTCTCGGCCGTCAGCCATCAAAGGAAAGCCCTGGCCACCACACGGAAGCACTCAGCGACGGACTTTTCCTTCCTGGAGAGGAGGAAGAAGAAGGTAAAAGCCAAGAGAAAAACAGGCGGGAGAGGCAGCAGCCGGGAGGGTTTCCCGTGGAGTGAGCATGGCTGCTCTGGATATCTGGAATTTGGGCGCCCGTGGAGCACCGAGGAGTGGTGAGCGTTCGGTTTCTGTGCTGCAGGTGGACGGAACGTCACTGTCTGGGCGGCTCAGAACAGAAGTGTGCACACGGGTGTTCAGGGGGTCGCATGATAAGCAGGCCCCATGCAGCCACATGGAGCCCGGCCCCAGCCCGAGCCTCTGGCTGTCCCCATTTTCCACGCCCTCCAGGCAGCAGGTGTGAGTGTCCAGGACCCTGGTGAGCTGGCCGGCCACATGGACACTCAGAGCCGTCAATTCACGGTGCTGCAAGGTCCAGCTGGTTTGTGAGCAGCCGACCAGCTCTCCTCCCCTTTGCCCTCAACGTCCTTGGGAAGGAGGGGTGGCAGGGCTGGGAGGCTGAAGCTCAGGGAGCTGGAGTCCCTTGACTGGGTGAGGAGCAGGGCCCTGGCCGACACTCTCTCTACCCACGTGGGCTTGGGGTCATCCAGGCAGATGCATGCCAGAATTCAGATCCATGAAGATTTGGTGTTTCACTGCAGACACAATTTACCTCCAAGAAGAAAAAGAGCCACTAATGAATGCCAACCTCCAGCTGATGATGACGACGACGGCGTTGCCCGTCTAAGGGAGGCAGTGCCCACGTCACAACCACCTAGAAACGCAGGACACGGACCTACACGCTGATGATGGCACTGCCCGTCTACAGAAGGGAGTGCCGATGTCACAACCACCTAGAAACGCAGGACACGGACCTACATGCTGACGATGACTTTGCCCGTCTACAGAAGGCAGTGCCCACGTCACAACCACCTAGAAACGCAGGACACGGATCTACATGCTGACGATGGCTCTGCCCGTCTACGGGAGGCAGTGCCCACGTCACAACCACCTAGAAACGCAGGACACAGACCTACATGCTGACGATGACTTTGCCCATCTATGGGAGGCAGTGCCAACGTCACAACCACCTAGAAACGCAGGACACGGACCTACATGCTAATGATGGCACTGCCCGTCTACAGAAGGCAGTGCCCACGTCACAACCACCCAGAAACACAGGACCTACATGCTGACGATGGCTCTGCCCGTCTACGGGAGGCAGTGCCCACGTCACAACCACCTAGAAACGCAGGACACGGACCTACACGCTGATGATGGCACTGCCCGTCTACAGAAGGGAGTGCCGATGTCACAACCACCTAGAAACGCAGGACACGGACCTACATGCTGACGATGGCTCTGCCCATCTACGGGAGGCAGTGCCCACGTCACAACCACCTAGAAACACAGGACACGGACCTACATGCTGATGATGGCTCTGCCCGTCTATGGGAGGCAGTGCCAACGTCACAACCACCTAGAAACACAGGACACAGACCTACATGCTGATGATGGCTCTGCCCGTCTACGGGAGGCAGTGCCAATGTCACAACCACCTAGAAACACAGGACACGGACCTACATGCTGACGATGGCTCTGCCCATCTACAGAAGGCAGTGCCCACATCACAACCACCTAGAAACGCAGGACACGGGCCTACATGCTGACGATGGCTCTGCCCGTCTACAGAAGGCAGTGCCCATGTCACAACCACCTAGAAACGCAGGACACCGACCTACATGCTGACGATGACTTTGCCCGTCTACAGGAGGCAGTGCCCACGTCACAACCACCTAGAAACGCAGGACACAGACCTACATGCTGACGATGGCTCTGCCCGTCTACAGGAGGCAGTGCCCACGTCACAACCACCTAGAAACGCAGGACACAGACCTACATGCTGATGATGACTTTGCCCGTCTACGGGAGGCAGTGCCCACGTCACAACCACCTAGAAATGCAGGACATGGACCTAGATCCTGGGCGGTGGTTTCTAGAAAACAGTCCGCTCTAAAGGAGCCAGGGCTCTGTGGGGAAGTGGCCGAGTCCAGGACAAAGGCAGGAGAAGGACGGCATGTACCTGACCATTTGTGCTGGGAAGCTGGACATTCTCAGAGAAGGTGGGGACAGGTGGGTCTGAACAGCTCAGGAGCCATCAGAAGCCACTGAGGTTGTAACTCATGGAATAGAGTGACAACTCACAAGGCTAACCCAGGGACAGAAAAACCAGCAAGCGTGTGTTGGGGGGACGGGTGGGCAGCTCCTGAGAGCAGAATACCACCCAGCAGGTGCAGAAGACGTGATTTGAACAAGTGTCTTGGTAAGGATGGGCGGGAGGAAGTCGGGCAGCCCAGGTGTAGGCGGGGCCCGTGGTGTGTGCGGGGGGTCTCAAAGGTCTGTGTGTTCGGAAAGTCTCAAAGTAAGATGTTGAGAAAAGAGAAAAATAAAGACGAGGATTGGGGAAAAAGAATGGGCCACAGGGCGATGTTCCTCTCCCGTGGGAGACGGCAGTCACACCCGCCTGCTACAGGCCTGGCCACTGGGGGCAGATTTTATCCCTATTTTGCAGGGAAAGCAGCTAAGGCACTGAGAGGTTACGCAGCTTGCCCCGGCCAGCTGTGGACAGCGGAAAACTCAAAGCCAGTTCCACCAGTGAGGAGCCCAGATCCCGCCTGCCCCGCCATCACCTGCTCCTCATGGAAAGACTGAGCTGTGAGCAAGGGGAGGATGGGCAGAGGGACCCCGCGAGCCCAGCTCCCCCAGGCCCTGCATGGCCCAGGCCCTCCTACGTCAACCAAAGCCCTGTCTCTCCTCCCTGAAGCCCGTCACCTTCCACGCTCTTCCAAGGACCTAAATGTGACGGCACTGCACAGGCCCAGGTCTCTGCATGTCCAAGGATCCACTCCACCTTCAGGGGGGCTCACAGAGGGGAGGCGACCTGCCAGGGTCCCACAGCTCACAGGGGCCGGGCGTCTTCCGCGCAGAAAACATTTCATGTACTTCAAGTGACTGCCGGGGCGCCCTCCAGGCTCACCTCAAAAACAATTTTATGGTGGCCTGGACTTAGTGACTTGCTTCCAAAGAACAGAGTGGAGAAGCGTCTCCAGCAAGGCCTCAGCCTGGCATCCAGGTCAGCATCCACCGCCACGTGTCCTGCTGGCGGTGCCGACCCTCGTGGGGATGTGAGGCGCCCAGCACTTGACCCCCACGTGTTCTTCCTGAAAACCTGTGATCTCACTCTACCCAGGAGAAAAACACCAGGGAAACTCACATGGAGGGACAGTCCACAACATATTCAGCCGGTCCTTCTCAAAACCGTCAAGGTCCTCAAACATAGGGAAATTCTGAGAAACGGTCTCAGCTGGGAGGAAGCCATGGGGAAGAAATGCCACATGGGGTCCCGGGACAGAACAGAGCCGTTGGTGAGAAAACTCCTGAAATCAGACAAAGCCTGACGTTTACCGGAGCGAGGCAGTTGTTGGGGGACATGCACCAGAGACATGTAACACACCAGCGAGCGGGAAACTGAGGACAGGGCATGGGAACGTGAGGCCATCGCTGCCACGACCCTAGGAATTGGAAGTTCTTCCAAGTCAAAGTTTACTTTCTTTTTGAGATGGAGTTTCACTCTTGTAGCCCAGGCTGGAGTGCAGTGGTGCGATCTTGGCTCACCGCAACCTCTGCCTCCCAAGTTCAAGCGATTCTCCTGCCTCAGCCTTTCTGAGTAGCTGATTACAGCCACATGCCACTACACCCAGCTAATTTTGTATTTTTAGTAGAGACAGGGTTTCTCCACATTGGTCAGGCTGGTCTTGATCTCCTGACCTCAGGTGATCCACCCGCCTCGGCCTCCCAAAGTGCTGGGATTACAGGCATGAGCCGCTGCACCTGGCAACAGCTTACTTTTAAAATACGGGGAAGACTTGAACAGACATCGCACCAAAGATGACATGTCAACGGCAAATGAACACGTGCAAAGGAGCTCAGCCTCCGTGATGAGGGGAAGGAGATCGAAGCCTGCTGTACACCTGCTGGAATAACCCCGATCAAAACCCTGTTAAAACAACCCAGGGGCCAGTGAGAATGTGGAGAAATCGGACGCCGTGCTGCCGGGTCGGCGGGCTCAGCCACTTTGGAAAGCGGGCAGCTGCTGAGTGAAAAGGTGAAAGGCAGGCTTACTCAGGACCCCGCAATGCCACCCCGAGGAACCCGAGTGAAGTAAAACATACTGAATATTCATCGCTGTGTTATCCCAAACACCCTGACCTGCAAACTGCCACGGTGACCCTGCTGACCCCGTGCCCGCCCCCCCACAGCCTCCTCCTGGACTTGGATAAGTCAGTCTGCCAACAGGCATGCCCTCCCCTCCGTTTCCACTCAGCTCTCATGCCCCAGGGACCCACCCCAAACATGGTAGCCCTGTGTGGTGGCCTCTTGAGAGGCCGGCCTGCCCCAGAAGGAGGAACACAGAATCTGTTTGGGACCAAAAGGGACTCAGCTCAGCCGGGGAAAGTGGGCTCTTTATTTCCAGCCTTAGCGACCACGTGCTGCTCTGTGCCCCATGCTGGGCCAGCCCTGGGCACCAGGAGATGAGCAGAGCCGGCCCCCGGGACTCTCCTCGCCATGTCTGATAGGACAGCACTTCAGTATCCATGGCACTGCTGGTCCAGGGGTGGGCATTGGGCTCCTGGGCCTTCATGACTGGCACTGAAGTGAGGCGTGGGCAGGAAGGCACTGGCCGGATTCCTCCCTGGGGCACTTAAATGGGGCCACAGAGAAAGAATCGGTGTGGTGACGGGTGGAGGTGGAACTCCACGGCTGCCAGGGTCAGGAGCGAGTCCTCGGTGTGCAAGGTGAGCGACACGGATGGAACACACGGAGACCGAGAGCCGCAGGGAGAACGCAGACGCACTGAGCTCCAGAGCCGTGAGCCACGGACACCCGGCTCCCCTCGCAGGCGACCCGGAGCTTCTGAACCCAGTTCCCGAGGCCACGGCCGGGGCTGCTGCTCTGGGGCTCCCCTGCTTGTGGCTCGGATGGGGTTGCAGAGGACACACTCATCGAGCTCACACCTGCAAAGTGATTGTACAAAGTGGGTCTTTCTGGTCACACCCACTAAAACCACCTGGGGAAGGCTGGGAACAGGAGTCAGGGCACAATTGCTCCCAGGAGGGAATCTCTGCAAGTCCAGCCGCTGCGACTGCCCTGTGCCACTGGAGACAGCTGCATCCGTAGCTGCTGAGGTCACTGGCTCCAACTCCAGAAGGAATTTTGCTTACCGCTGTCACACACAAAGCAGCACATCACAGGTCCTCAGAACTTTCTCAAAGAGAAAAACCTCCATCCTACTGCTTCTCCAACCTTCTCCTGCTCTGCACAGATGCCCCAAATACAATTCTTTCTTCCAAAATAAAACGTTCAATTTGGAAATTCTTCTCTATATTTTTATGTTGACTTCAATATACCCCAGGAACCGTGAGGCCCCGAGGACACGAGTGACCTTCCCTACACCTGGTTACTTCGTGTGCACGACAGGCCATGCTGTTGCCTGGAGCCTGGAGCCTGGGCCTGGCAGCTCAGCCGGAGCCGCCCCAGCAACGTCCCTGGAGCCCCAGCCACACTGGCGCTGCTGTCAGCGTGGACGCGGCCTCCCCGCAGCCCTGAGTCCTCCCCGCAGCCCTGAGTCCTCTCTGTAGCCCTGAGTCCTCCCCGCAACCCCGAGTCCTCCCCGCAGCCCTGAGTCCTCTCTGTAGCCCTGAGTCCTCCCCGCAGCCCTGAGTCCTCCCCACAGCCCTGAGTCCTCTCTGTAGCCCTGAGTCCTCCCCACAGCCCTGAGTCCTCTCTGTAGCCCTGAGTCCTCCCCGCAGCCCCGAGTCCTCCCCACAGCCCTGAGTCCTCTCTGTAGCCCTGAGTCCTCCCCGCAGCCCCGAGTCCTCTCTGTAGCCCTGAGTCCTCCCCGCAGCCCTGAGTCCTCTCTGTAGCCCTGAGTCCTCCCCGCAGCCCCGAGTCCTCCCCGCAGCCCTGAGTCCTCTCTGTAGCTCCCGTGGCTCCATCCCTGCAGTCACTGTGGATCCGACCTCCCAGCGGCTCCAGCGGCTCCTTGTAGCTCCAGTGGAGCCGTCTCTGCTGTCAGCACGAACCTGGCCTCCCACTGGCCCCAAGTCCTCCCTACAGCTCCAGTGCTGCTGTCTCTGCAGTGAACCCGGCCTCCCACTGGCCCCAAGTCCTCCCTACAGCTCCAGTGCTGCTGTCTCTGCAGTGAACCCGGCCTCCCACTGGCCCCAAGTCCTCCCTACAGCTCCAGTGCTGCTGTCTCTACAGTGAACCCGGCCTCCCACTGGCCCCAAGTCCTCCCTATAGCTCCAGTGGAGCCATCTCTGCAGTGAACCCGGCCTCCCAGTGGCCCCTTCCGCTCCTGAGCTTCCCAGCAGCCGGCCAGCCTCATCGCTGACCCTCAGCCGTGGCCAACCCCATGCCTGTCGGAGGGCACAGGCCGTCATCCCCATGGAGCTCAGGCATGATGCCTAGGCAGGGGCCCTCCAGGAAGCCTGGCACATGTGGGTGGCAGCTCAGGCTTCTTGGCGGTGGGGAGCTGGCCAGGCAGTCAGGGCCCCGCACGTGTGACTTTGGGCAAATCCCATCCCCTCTGGGCCTGTCTCCATTTGCCAGGACAACAATGGGCCCTGCCGAGCCAACTACCTTCATCCAAACTAACGGACTGAAACCACCTCAGCTGGGCCTGGAGGCAGCCAAGGGGGTGGAGAAGCCGGCGGGGTCCCCGGGCTGCGTGGCAAGCAACCCAGTGGGGTTGCGGGAGCGACGAGCCACCGCCCTCGGTGCAGAGCTCTGCAATGCACAGCCCACTCCCGCCTACTCCTCCGGCATCCCCGTGACCCAGGACAGGCAGGTTTCCTATGACCCACTTCACGGATGGGAACAGAGGCTGCGGGGAGCCGAGTGAGGAGCTCGGGGTCCCCAGCCACGCAGCGTGGCTCTAGCTTTGCGCTGACACCACGTGCCACATGCACTCCTTGCTGGGATGTACCCGGCCCCGCCGGCCAGTGCCGTGCCCCCTCCCAGGACAGCAGCAGGAGCACCCAGCCCTCCTGGAGGTCACCTGCCCCTCTGTGCCACTGCCGCTCATGACTCGAAGGGAGGCCAAAAGGAAGTCCCAGGTTGTTTTCTAGCAGCGCCTCCTGTGGCTCTCGGGGTGAGGCTGGGCTGCTCTGCCTGGGAGTGGTGCTGGGGAAACCTCCTGAGGTCCCAGGAAGGCCCCGGCCTCCTTCCCCCTCACCCCCGATTTCTTGGATCCCTTTCTCGGTCACTGTTCTTCTTCTGGTGAGAATGCTGGTCTCAGAGCCGAAACCGGGTGAAGTCACCCCTGGAGGAGGAGGGAGCCAGAGCAGCCGGTGACTCACCCACACGAGGCCATGGGTGGCGGCCAGCGCAGAGCGGGGCTCCCCACTGCTGGCTGCCATCCAGGCAGCGCCTTGGCCCGAGGTGTCCCTGACGGGACGAAGGCGGCGTGGCAGCTGCCGAAACCTGAACTCCTCTGCCCTGCCCCCGTCCCTTGACCCCACACATCTAGCAGTTCAGTGCCAGAGGAAATCCTCGAAGAAAATGGGCGTCTCCCTTGCTGAGCACAGAACCGCCATCAGTCCTGTGTGCCCTGTCCCTGAGGACAGGAAGGACGTGGGGGAGAGGCCATGGTCACCCCCAGGAGCCCCCAGACCCACTGGAAAGCAGCCTGGTGAGCGTCTGAGAAGCACGGCCTATGCCAGGCACAAGGGTACAAGGCGGGGGGCGGGGAGGAGGGGGTGTGGCCAGGCAGCCCAGGGCCGTACTAAAGCCCCGCAGGTGCTGGACGAGCAGGGCAGGAGCAGGAGGGGCTCGGGGAGTGGGGGCATGTGCTGAGCTTGAGGTGTGGCTGGGCTGGGAGGCCCGACAAAGTTGGGTGACCTCTGGCCAGTGCAGGGGTCAGGTGGTGGCACTAGGGGAGGAGGACGTGGGAGGAAGATGGGCTGGATGAGGTGCCAGGGCTGAACCCAGCAGGTGTGGGAAGTGCCATGGGAGTGTGATCAGGCACAGGTCGGGAGGTGGGCGGGGGGGGCGTTGGTGAGGAACAGAGCGGAGGACAGTCCTGGGGCCAGCGCAGGGGAGGAGGCGTCGCTACAGTACCCCAGCCTTGGACACAGGGCTGGCTCACCTCAAAGGGGCCGTGGGAGAGAGGAGGCGGGCATCGGGGCCGGATGGCCCGGCTCTGGGAGCACGTGGGGGTAGAGATGCACACGGGGTGGGCAGCCTTAGGGAGAGCAGGAGCCCGGAGCACCCCTCCTCTCTGTGGTTTCAGTGTAGGAGGAGGAGGAACAAGCTCCTCCTGGAAGCAAAGGGGCCTGAGGACCCCAAGGCAGAGTGACCTTCTAGGCAGCACCAGCTGCATGTGGAGATGGCCCCAGTGGCCAGCTCGGCGCCAGAAGCAGGTCCCGGGGGCAAGTCTCCCACGGGCTGAGCTCCGTGAGCACACGTGGCGTGGACACCAGGCCTGTTGCA
The DNA here is from genome assembly GCF_030222135.1 of Aotus nancymaae. Taxonomy (NCBI): domain Eukaryota; kingdom Metazoa; phylum Chordata; class Mammalia; order Primates; family Aotidae; genus Aotus; species Aotus nancymaae. Next base: position 1,853,884 of record NW_026988510.1, read on the forward strand.
GGGAGGCTGGCGTGGGCAGCAGGCTCCTTGGGAAGGGGAGAAGTGATTCCTGTCAATGTGCTCCAGGCCTCCAGTCAGCCCAGCCTGGGGTTCATGGCCACACAGGTCAGCAGGAAGGGGAGGACACACCACAAAGCAGGCAGGAAGGTAGCCTCCACCCGGGCCATCAGGCTTGGGTGGGGGGACCCGGGGTTTGTTCTCAGCAGACCTCCTCTCCTGCTGTGCGCCACAGGCAGAGGGGAGAGGCTGTGTCTGGAGGGCCCTTTTCACAGTGCTAGCCTGTCCGTCTGCCACTACTGCTGGAAGGGGCTATAGGTCCTCTGGTGGACCCCAGGCCTCCTGGGAAACTGAGGCTTGAACTGCCCACTGCACCCCTGACCTCTTCTGAGCACCTCAGCTGGGCCACAGCAAAGTCCCAGTCCACCCTCCTCAGTAGGTGCCAGGGCCTTGACCAGCCTGTGCTCTCTGATGACCCTGCCATGCCCGCATGCCCACCCCTCCCTCCTTCTCCTTTGGACCCTGCACACGTTGGCATAGAACGTCTTCCTGCTGGGGGAACCCCTTCACATAAGCAGCCCAGGCCAAGCACAGCCTTCTGGGCAGACACAGGGAGGGGGCGTTGCCGACGCACAGAGGACTCACCTCGGTGTCCTGCAGCGGCCTGGCACAACCCAGCCTGCGACACGGGCCTTGTACGCGTCTGTTGAGGACACCAGTGAATCCCAATCCTCCAGTCCGCTTTCTACTCCACAGGCCCAACAACCGGGCGGCGGAGCGGGGAGGGCTTTCGCTGGATGCCGTGGAGACGCAGTCACGTCCAGGAACCTGTAACCCCCGGGGCTGGACAGACCAGTGCCAGCGAGCTCCATCGAGAAGAATCCCTGAGGACCCGCAGTTCTCACACAGAGCTTATTTTTCCTTCCGTTTTCAAAGGTGGGATTTTCACAGATCTGTGTCTCCTGGGCCACGGCTGCATTACTGAGAATGATCCCCAGCTGTTCCGAATGAAACGTGCTCCTCCATCGCGAGGGAGCCCAGCCCCACTCGAGCGGGTCAGAGCTCAACCTAGGACGCTGTGTGGGGGTCACGCCACCGCAGGACGCAGCTCTGCCAGAAGCCCGTTTTATTGCACTTAACTAATTCCCAAGATAAACCACTGGGAATTTCCATGTAAGCACTTAGGCCTTTGTTTATGACAATCTTTGATCCACTGAGAATGTTTAGAACTCACTGAAGCATCCCTGACCCTGCCCGGCACCGGCCCGCCGAAACCCGCGAAGGCGGCGAAATTGTTGGCCTGTCCTTGGTCTGTGGGGATCCAGGACCCCAGGAGGGGGCTCCGATAGGGAGTCTCTGCCACCCAGGTGGTGGGGGCTGTGCCAGGACTCCGGAGGCATCTGCCTAGGGCCAAGTTCATGGCTGTCTTTTCCAGAACTGACCCGAGAGCCCTAGACAGCCCCATGGAAGGGCCCATCTTCCTCCACCCACGGGAGGAAATTTGCAACCATCAGTGACCTGCAAAGTACAGACTATGATGGGCTGTCCCATCCAGCAAAACCCAGGTGTCTACCCAGACAATTGCTTTTCAGGCCACTGCCCCAAATGGCCCCTCTCCAGTCCCTGAAATGCAGCTCAAACGCCGCTCCCCTGGGCTCTGAGCTGCCAGCCTCCCTTCTCGCTCCAGTCCCTGAAATGCAGCTCAAACGCCACTCCCCTGGGCTCTGAGCAGCCAGCCTCCCTTCTCACTCTGGGATGGTTTCTTCAAAACTCTCTGGAGTGTGTCCACTTCTTTTGTGATTTCAGGGTGATTTATTTCCAGCACAGATTTCCACGTCTGCTACCACCGGGATGGAAAAGGCCTCTTCCCTGATTCCCCCAATCCCAAGAATCCAACTCCTTCAGTAACACTGGGTGCAGACACAGCCTCTGTGACATAGAAGGCTGAGTGCGGCGGAAAAGCCGGTGCAGCATGCAGCTCACCCGCTCGTAACTCACAGATCAGCCTCGCAAAGCTCCGGGAAGTTGCTTTGGGACAAGCTGGCCGTCCCGCACAGATGGCGGAGAGAGAAGAGGCGGGAGCTCCAGCCAGCGCAGTGCCGTGGCCCTGTTCTCCGGTTGCTCAGGTGTGAGACCTTCCTCAGGCTCAGAGAGGGGGCCTCCAAGTCCTCGTCCACAGAAGCCGTCTGTGCCACCGGCAGGGAACAGCCGGGAAAGAGCCTTCTCCCTGAAGACGCAGATGGAATTCTTGGTTTCTACAGCTGCTCCCTGCCTCTTCCCACAGCCACGGGGAGGGCAGTTAACTGAGGTAGCCCCCACCCCAGACAGACCTCGCCCCATGGTAGGGTGGGGGAGGAATGGCGCGTGGACTGTGTGGGTGAAAGGCAGGTGTCAGGTTCAGCTTGTTAATTTCACTTCTCTGGGTTCTCAATCCACCAGAATCAGCTCTTTACAAAGGCCAGGACCTACCCTTCCAGAAGGCGGGATCATACTTCTCAACACTTCAGGACTTGGGGTCATGTGGCTTTCCATCCGTCAGAGACTCTAGATGAGGACAGGTGTGACATCAGACAAGTCCCCGGTCTCTGGCAACCTCAATTCCTCAGCTGGAGGCATGGCCTACCGCGCATTCCAGGGCTGGGGACAGTCCTCACCTTAGCCTTGGACCACGAGCCTCCCCCAGCCCCGAATGGAATGGAGACAGTCAGGATGGCTCAGACGTGGCAGAGGCGGTGCTGTGTGAGGGGGCGGTGGCACCCACAGCTTTTCTCACAAGGAAAAGGAAACTCGAAGTGTTTCCCTCTGCACACTCTGCCTCCCACAAATGCGGGCTCCTTCCTCTCCCACCCCCATCAGCAGCTCAGGCCCCAAAAGGGCCCACCTATGTCCCGCCCACCATCTGTGAGAACGCAGATTGCCTCCTGGGGTAACTTGCAGCGTGCTCGAGCCTCTCCGGACCCCATCCCAGCTGTCAGAACCAGGAAGCCCCCGTCAGCCACTGAGACCCCCGACGCTGGCCCGAGCTCCCCATTTTAGCGTCATCCTCCCCGCCGTGTCTCTGTCTCTCGGGGCTGCAGGCGTTTCACTGTGGCTGCATCCCTGGCCACATGCTGCCTCCTTTTCTCTGTGTCTGAAACTTTTCTCTTATTGGGACCTTCTGGTGCCATCAGACACCGCCCTGCCACGGTCCAGAATAGTATTCCCATCACGAGATGCTTAATTCAGTCACACCTGCAGAGACCCTTTCTCCCGTGGAAAGTTCCTTCACAGGTCCCAGTGATTAGGATCTGATAGCTCTGGGGCCGGTACAGGTGGGTTTGAGATTTGATCACGGAGAAAAGAAATGATGTCATTCAGCTCTGTAACCTCGTAAACAGGGAGCCGCTGAGCGTGATTGAGGACGTCGAAAATGAAGCCATATGGTAGAAGAGTAAAGTCTCCGCTCCATCCCAAACCCAGCCAATTTTCAACATTTGTGAGAGCTGCGTCCTCCCAGCAGCAAACACAAGGGACACGTGTGTGCACATTAACCAGTACCTACCACTCTGGACAGCCCCCGGGACCAACGCCGAGTGTGGAACTGACGGGAGGGCAGAGGGAAGCGTGAGTCCCGTGACCAGAGAGGTAGCTGTGACCAGGGGCCCAGCGCTCATGGAAACCTGCTCCGTCCAAGGCCTTAGGCTGAGGCTGGCATGCACCAAATCGTCGAAACTCGTCCCCTTACTCAGCCAAACGCTTTTTAAAGTGACTTTTGCCGGGTGCGGTGGCTCACGCCTGTCATCCCAGCACTTTGGGAGGTCGAGGCAGGAGGATCATTTGGAGTCAGAAATTGGAAACCAGCCTGACCAACATAGTGAAACCACATCTCTACTAAAATACCAAAAAAACAAAACAAAACAAAACAAACCCACACACAAAAAATCTAGCTGGGTGTGGTGGCGTGCACCTGTAATCCCCGCTATTCAGGGGCCTGAGGCAGGAGAATCGCTTGAACTGCTGAGATGGAGGTTTCAGTGAGCCGAGATCGCGCCACTGCACTCCAGCCTGGGAGACGGTGCAGACTGAGACTCCCTCAAAGAAAAAAAAAAAAAAGGAAAATTATTATTTTAACAAAAGAATTTTAAAAAGTGACTTTTTATTCTAGAACAGTTTTAGATTTACAGAAAAATATGTAAATCTGCTCAGACGTCCAGGAGGGCCGGAGGCCGAGCCTGCAGCCCCCCAGGGTCAAGAGTCTGTCCCTGGAGGAAGGCGTCAGCACGTGGGGTTTGGGGAGGGCGCTTGAAGGTCACGGTGTGTTGAGACCCTGGGAGACTGATGTGAGTACAGGTGGGAGGCACTGAGAAGCAGAGGAGAGGCTCCTTGAGAGGGGGCGGCTGTCGGGTTGGGGGATCCTGGGGTCACAGGGATTCCAGGGGTCACGGGGAACCCCTGCGTTTGGGGGCTTGAGGGGGCCCCAGCTGCCGTAGCCCTGCAGAGTCGGGTCCCGGGTCGTTCCTAGAGTATTTCCTCCCTAAATGAACAAAAGGCCACAGCCTTCTGCCGCGGGGGAGCACGCAGAGCACCCACATCTAGAGGTGGAAAAGCCTCTTGTTTTTCCCGAGCAGCCCGGCTGGAAACAATGGTGGTTTTGTTTCATAGACTCCAAAGAATCTGGCGGGCAGAGGGATGGGGGCGCGGGATGCCGCAGGGAGGCGGCTGAGGGAAGAAGGGAGCGTTGACCCTTCCTGACCCACCGAGGACACGTCCGCGGCCTGCTTCTCGGGGGTGGGTTGGCCTTGTCCGGGAGGAAATCCCACAGCTCCCCACTCACAAGCCGGTGGGTGGCCCGAGGCCTGGCGCGCACAGCCTCACTCCTACGCCCTTTTTCTGCCTCGTGGGTCTGCCTTTTTCTTTTCCCCTGAGGAAAGTTTGCTTAAAGAGAAAGACACACACACATACCATTCTCTGGTCCTTTGAAGGGCTGAGCTAAGCTGGGCCAGATGGGAATGGTGTGCTCAGTCACCCCCGAGAACAAAGTACTCCCACGAGTTTTGGGGAGGCAAGTGTGTCTTCTCAGCCCCAATCTCTACCACCCCACAGACAAGGCAGTTCAAATCCAGGCTCCACCACCTCCTGCTGCGTGGGTTGGGCAAGCGATGAACACCTCTGAGCCTGGGTCCCTTGAGTGTGAAATAAGCACAAGTGTATAAGGATCACTGCGAGGGGTGCTGTTTAACTGTGCATCTCCCGCTGCCAGCATGCAAGTCCCGCGAGGCTGGGGCTGCGTTTTCCCCACTCACTGCTGCAAGCCCTCCAAAATGGCAGCCGAGTTCACCCTCACCCAAACACTTGTATCTCCACGCGTGTAAAAGAAACCATGGGTTTGTGTCAAATGCTACAATGCTTAGTGTCCCCAAAGCTAGAGCCGCCACTAAGAAAGTTCTCTCTGATATCACTGCCTTAAACTTCTAGCCCAGAACCCTAGGTAACCGTGGGCACCTTTTGTGCTGGGCCGACTTCAGCTGATGGCTCCGGGACCCCATCCCTGGCAGAGAAGGCCATGGGCAATGTAGAGGGTAAGCTTGGGCTGGCAGGGAGGTGAGCAGTTCAGCCCTGCAGAACTGTGCTGTCTCATGGGAGCAACCCTCCCTTCCAGTAACCTTCCATGAGCAAAATCCTCCAGTGTCAGTGGGTGTTCTTGAACTCCCTTCCTCTGTGACCCAGTAATTCAGAGATCTTAGTGATGTTTCCCCAAAGTTGGAACATAGTGGTTGTTCCCTACCACACACACAGGCACGCACGCACAGACACACGCATGGAGGCGCACACAGACGCATGCACACATGCACGCACACACACATGCACACAGACACGCATGGATGCACACGCACAAGCACGCACACACACAGACACACACGGACGCACACACAGACACATGCGCACATGCATGCACGCACATGCACGCACACGCACGCACACACACAGACACACGCATGGACGCACACACACGCATGCAGGCACACGCACGCACATGCACACACACATGCACATGCATGCACACAGACACACGCATGGACGCACACGCGCATGCGCACGCACACGCACGCACACACACGCACACACTCATGCACACACACACCCTTTCTCTGCTATGTGTGTCTCCCATAATTTTTCTATTTCTCAATTCTGTTCTTTTCTCTGTTATATTTGTCTCTTATTTGCTCTTTGAATTGTCAAAGCCTGCTTCTACTGATCTGCACCTGATTCTTTTGCCGTCTCCTCTGGCTGGGACAAAACTGCACAGTTAGTTATTTTAGGAGTGTTTCCTTGTATTCCATAGAGGGCACCAGAGGCCTCGCGGCACTTGGGCACACCAGTCGGAGGATGCGGAGTGAAAGGAAGCTTCTGGATGCACATCCTGTTCTCATTCTGGAGCCAAGGAAGTGAGGGGGGAAAAAGGGAAGAGATTCCAGAACCTTCCATGGGGTCTCACACATAACTCAGTTTCCACAACGCTGTGCCCAGCTCAGCCCTGTGGGTAGAAGCAGGGTCTGGGATTCATTTGCTGACCAGGGAGTGGACTTTGTACAAGTTATTTACCTTCCCAAACCTCATCAATGAGCATAAAAAGAGCACTTGCAAACCATCAGTCCGGACACGGACCTTCACAAATACGACCCCAAATGGATGCCAGACCTAAATGAAAAACTATAAAACTCCTAGAAGATAACATAAAAGAAAACCTAGATGACCTAGGGTTTGGCAATGACTTTTTAGATCCCACACCAAAGGCAAGATCCAGGGAAGAAAGAACTGATAAGTTGGACTTCATTAGACTGAAAACTTCTGCTCTGTGAAAGATGCTGCCTAGAGAATGAAAGGACAAGCCACCGACTGGGAGAAAATATTTTTGATGGAAATATCTGAGAGAGGCTTGTTATCCAAAATATACAAAGAATTCCTAAAACTCAACAATATGAAAATAAACAACCCAATTTAAAAAATGGGCCAAAGATCTTACATGACACCTTCAAAGACGATGCATAGATGGCAGATAAGCATATGAGCAGATGCTCCCGGCCGGGTGAGGTGGCTCACACTTGTAATCCCAGCACTTTGGGAGGATGAGGCGGGTGGATCACCTGAGGTCAGGAGTTCAAGACCAGCCTGGCCAACATGGTGAAACCCCATCTCTACTAAAAATACAAAAAATAGCTGGGTGTGGGGGTAGGCACCTGTAATCCCAGCTACTCAGGATGCTGAAGCAGGAATCACTTGAACCCAGGAGGTGGAGGTTGCAGTCAGCCGAGACCGTGCCACTGTGTTCCATCCTGGGCAACAGAGGGAAACTCCACCTCAAAAAAAAAAAAAAGAAAGAAAAGATGCTCCCCTCTTCATGTCATCAGGTAAATGCAAGTTGAAATAAGCATAAGATGCTGCCTCTCACCTAAGAGCACGTCTAAAACCCAGAACACGGATAACACCCAATGCTGACGAGGATGTGGAGCAACAGGCGCTCTCACTCACTGCTGACGGGAATGCAAAGTGGCACAGCCACTGTGGAGGACAGTTCGGTAGTTTCTTACAAAGCCAGACATGCTCCTATCATCCCGTCCAGTAATTACACTTCTTGATATTTACTCAAAGGAGGTGGAAACGTATGTTCACATAAAAACCTACACACGGGTGCTTACAGCAGCTTTATTCACAACGGCCAAAATGTGGGAACAACCAAGATATCCCTCCATAAGTGAATGGGTAATAACCTGTGGTCCATCCAGATAATGGAATATTATTCAACACTAAAAAGAAATGAGCGGCAAGCCATGAAAGGATGTGGAGGAAACATAAGTGCATATTACTAAGTCAAAGAAGACAGTCCAAAAAACCTACAAAGTGTGTGTTTCCAACGATGTGACATCTGGAAAAGGCAAAACTATGAGGGCAAAGATGAGTGGCTGTCAGGGGTTGGCAGGGAGGGTGAGATGAACAGGTAGGAAAGAGGTTGCCAGGGGTTGGCAGGGACGGTGAGATGAACAGGTAGGAAAGAGGTTGCCAGGGGTTGGCAGGAAGGTAAGAGAAAGAGGCAGGACAGAGAGGATTTTTAGAGCAGTGAAACTACTTTGTATGACACCATAATGGTGGATATATATTGTTAGAAAATTTTCCAAACCCACAGAATGTACAACACCAGGAATGAACCCTGATGTATGACAAAGCAGGAGCATCGTCATTTTGGACAAGCACCACCATTTTAAAGTTCCCCTTGATCAAAAACTGCCTAAATGCAACCCAAAGGGCATTAGCCTAATGGCTAATGTCACCATGACCAAATAACATCTCTGACCAGAAACATCCCAACACTAAGATAAACCCCTCCCTGACCAGAAACATGCCAGCCTCTAGATAACCTCCCCTCCAGCCAGAGACAGTCCAACCCTGTAATAAACTTCTCATCCACACAGAAACATTCCAAGGCTGTGAAAGCTCTCTTGCCCTGAACCCTTAAATACACTTACTCTGTCAGAGAGAACACTCCTGACTGAAATTGGCCAGAAGCCCCTCTCAGGTTACTTCTCCAAAATAAACCTATCTTTGACTGTTCAGCCACTTTTTGTGTTTCTTTCCTCTTTAATGCTTACAATGTAAACTATGGACTTTAAGTGATAATGATGTGTCAGTCTAGGTTTATCAGCTGGAACAAATGTACCACTCTAGTGAGGGATATTGATAATGAGAGAGGCTATGCCTGTGTGGGGGCAGAGGGTATATGGAAAATCTCTGTACCTTCTGCTCAATTTTACTGTGAACTTAAAAGTTTAGACTTTGCTTTAAAAAGGAAGTTTATTAAAAACAGCACTCTCTTTATGGCTGTGTTGGGACTATATGAGAGAACACAGGGAAAGCATGTGGAAAATTCCCGGCACATAATTATCATTATTATTGAGTTTCATTTCCCATTCAACCCACCTGGCCTAGCACTATATTCTAAGTGTTCGGGCACATTATTGATGCTTGATAAATGTTTGAGGAAAGAATGAGAGGACCCTGCAACATACCCAGCCTGCATCTGCACATTGGCAACAGCAACCCACAACCCAACTGTGAATGCAAAGTTGTCTTAAATTTCCTGGGCTCAATGTCCAAGATTTTTTATTTCTCCCTGCTGTCAGACCCTAAGCAATTTGAGAACACAGCCCATATCTTTTATGTCTAGGTATGACATGGTTGTATATTAAGAAAAGAAGCTGCTAAACAATTTTACACTGAAAATGTCCAAACATAAGAGACATTAAATAAGACCTAAATAAATGCAGAAGTATACCATGTTCGTGAATTCAAACACTCGATATCATGACAATGTTAATCTTTCCCAAATTTTATCTGTAGACTCAAAGCATTTGCAATCAAACCCTAGCAGATTTTTTTTTTTTGGTGGAAGTTGATAAGCTGTTTCTAAAAGTTATACAGAGATGCAAAGGGATCTAGAATAGCCAAATTATTTATTTATTTGTTTATTTATTGGACAGAGTTTCACTCTTGTCGCCTAGGCTGGAGTGCAATGGTGCAATCTTGGCTCACTGCAACCTCTGCCTCCCGGGTTTGAGCGATTCTCCTGCCTCAGCCTCCCGAGTAACAGGTATGTGCCACCACACTTGGCTAACTTTTGTACTTTTAGTAGAGATGGGTTTCATCATGTTCACCAGGCTAGTCTTGAACTCCTGACCTCAAGTGATCCGCCCACCTTGGCCTCCCAAAATGCTGGGATCACAGGCGTGAGCCACTGTGCCTGGCTGCCAAATGATCTCTAAAAAGAACAACACAATTAGAGCAGCTACACTATCTGACTTGTTAAGACTTACTATAAATATACAATAATCAACCAAGTATTGTATTAATAGATGAATAAATGAATAGTTCAATAAAATTAGAGAATCTAGACATAGACCCCACATACACAGCTGACTTTTAGTAAAGGCATCATGGCAACTCACTTGGAAATGGTGCAGGGACAACTGGCAATCACGTGGAAGGAAGTAAATCTCTACCTCCACCTCGATCTGTGCACAAACAGTGATTTGCAATGCGTCGTTGCCTAATCATAAAACCTACAGCAATAATGTTTACAGAGGAAAATACTGGAGAATATCTTTGTGATGTTGGGATAGGCAACTGTTTATGAGACAGAAGCCAAAAGCACTAACCATAAAAGAACAAAGTTAAATCTGGCTTTATCAACATTGATAATTTCTGCTCATTAAATAGTATTAGGAAATGGAAGAAAAAACAAGCTATGGACTAGGAAGAAATATTCACAGTGTAGATTTGGCATGGAACTGAACACCAAGCAGTACAAAGACCTGCTTCCAGCCAGTAAGAACAAGACAAACCACCCATTAAAAATGGACAGAAGGGCCGGGCGTGGTGGCTCACACCTGTAATCCTAGCAGTTTGGGAGGCCGAGGAGGGAGGATCACTTGAGATCAGGAGTAGGAGACCAGCCTGGCCAACATGGTGAAACGCTTTCTCTACTAAAAACACAAAAAGTAACCAGGTATGGTGGTGGGCGCCTGTACTCCCAGCTACTTGGGAGGCTGAGGCAGGAGAATTCTTTGAACTTGGGAGGCAGAGACGTTGCAGTGAGCCAAGACTGCGCCACTACACTCCAGCCTGGGCAACAGAGAGACACTCCATCTCCAAAAACAAAAATAACAACGACAGAATGGACGAAAGATTTGAACACCACCGTATGCAAGAAAATCCACAAATGGCCCCTAAGCTCACATCATCAGTCACCAGGGAAACAGAAATGCAAATCCCACAGTAAGAGATAAACTTACGCTCTCAGAAGAGCTCAAACGAAAAAACAAGCCAAGCCCAAATGTGGGTAACGAAGCAGGACAAGCAGACCCCTCACTCGTCCTCAGGGAGGTACCGTGGAAGTCTCTGTGAGGGTTTCTAATAGGCAGAATGTCTTCTGCTCTGCAACCCCTCATCTCAATTCCTGGGTACGTACATAAGAGAGATGAAAACATGGCCGCAAGAAGGCATGAGTGAGAATGCTGACAGCAACTTTGTTCATGACAGTGAAAACCCCCCAAACATCCCAAAGATCTATTAAAACGTCAACAAGTAAGTGACCTGAAACTGTGATTATGCATCCATCCCACGAGATAGTGCCCGGTGATGAAAAGGAAGGAGCCACTGAGACGTACGGCAGCGTGAATTAATCTCAAAAACACCCTGTGAAGCAAACAACCGGCAAATGCAGAGGAAGGTGGGCTCTATGACTCTGCCTAAATGATGCTCAAGAAAAGGCAGCATGGAGGCGGGCTGCAGAGATTCGGAGAGGGGCTGCCTCTGGGAGACGTCGGTGGAACTCAGTGGGAAAGAGTGTGATAGACATTTCTGGGGTGAAAAACGTTCTATGTCTTCATGTGAGTGTTGATTATATAGGACACACATGTGTCAGAACTCATCAGAGCACGCCCTTAACATACATGCTTATTACTGTCAGTGATGCTTCGGTAATAATACACACACGCATATATGTGTGTACATATACTTTATTCAAATGAAGTACCAGTCTATATAGATACCAACATACTTAAGTATGTGGAAAAGAACTTCAACTTCTGGGAATGGGAGGAGAGCCAAGTGGTTATGTCAACCTTCCCGCAGATAACAACTCCAAACACTTGATAAAATGTAAACAGTGATGATTTAAATCCTCTATAAAGAGAGGAGAAGCCAAGAGAAGAGGAGGCCGTCAAACAACTGGAAATGGTAGGAGCTGTGAGTCTGCAGCTCTCTGTCCTGATGTCACGGCCTTGCTGGAAATCTCAGTCTGACAGACTCAAGGAGCCAGAGATGAGAGGCAAGACTGCCTGAGCGGTGGAGTATATACATACAGGGGGCATCTGGGCAGTGAGAAAAGTTGGCTGGAAACTCCATATCCAGGGTAAGCTCGGCCCAAATCCCTGGCTGACAATTAGGCTGTGTACATGCAGAAGGAGTTCCAGGCAGCCACCAGAAGACGGAGGGCACTTCTTCAAAGACGGAGTTGCACAGGGCAAGGTCTGTGTGTTGCTGCATTTTTAAGTGAGTGCAGGCCCCAACTGCGTGCAGTTCAAGGGCAGAAACCTGAAGCCGGATGATTGAAGAGGACAGAGCCCAAAGCTGGCAGAGCGGTGGAAATTCAGGAGTGCTCACTGGAAGCTGGGAAGCCACTGACACACTGGGACCCTAACTCTGAGCCTAGCCTTAGCCCAGATCCATGGCTGACTGCCCCATGGCACAGGTGCAGGGAAAATCTCCAGGAACCAGGCTTAAAAAGCAGCAGCTGGAGCCATAAGAAGAGAGCAGGGGCCAGCAAGGTGACTCACACCTGTAACCCCAGCACTTTGGGAGGCCGAGGAGGGTGGATCACCTGAGGTCAGGAGTGTGAGACCAGCCTGGCCAACAAGGTGAAACCCCGTCTCTACTAAAAATACAAAAATTAGCCAGGTGTGGTGGCGTGCACCTGTAATCCCAGCTACTCTGGAGGCTGAGGCATGAGAATCACTTGAACCCGGGAGGCAGAGGTTGCAGTGAGCTGAGATGGCGCCGCTGCACTCCAGCCTGGGCAACAGAGTGAAACTCGGTCTCAAGAAAAGGAAGAGAGCAGGACGTCAGCTGCTTACCACAGGGATGGTAATGTTTATCCTTAGAATCCAGCACATGACAGCTCCTAGAACAAAAAAAGCAACCACCTTCAAAAGAACTCAACCGATTCCAGAGCTGCTGCCAATGTATAGTCTGCATTCTGCATGTCGATTTCATTACACATGCATGTAGGCATGAAGCATGCAATGTCCAAAAGTTAAATGACATTCAGCAAAATAGGAAAGTGTGACCCGTGCTTGAGAACAAACGATTCCCAGTTGATCCGGATGATGGGCTTCACAGGTGGAGTTCAAATGAGATGTTACAAACGTGTTCAGAGGGTTGAAGGACAAAAACCAAGCAGGCCAGGCACGGTGGTTCATGCCTGTCATCCTAGCACTTTGGGAGGCCGAGGCAGGCGGAGCACGAGGTTAGGAGATGGAGACCCTCTTGGCCAACAAGGTGAAACTCTGTCTCTACTAAAAATACAAAAATTAGCTGGCATAGTGGTGGGTGCCTGCAATCCCAGCTACTTGGGAGGCTCAGGCAGGAGAATTGTTTGAACCCAGGAGTCAGAGGTTGCAGAGAGCTGAGATCGCGACCCTGCACTCCGGCCTGGCAACAGAGTGAGATTCCATCTCAAAACAAAAAAAAAAAACTTTAGAAACCTACATGAAAACACCAAGCAGTGGAACATACATGGAAATGGAATTCCAGAGGCAAGGAGAGGGAAAATGACTAGGAAAACATTTGAAGAAATGACATAAAACTTCCCTGATTTGGTACAAAATATAAATTTACAGTGGTAAGAATCTCAGTGAAGCCCAAGCAGGATAAACACATCCATTGACAACAGAATGGATAAATGAACTGTTTTACATTCACAAAATGAAATAGTATTCAACAATAAAAATGATAAACTAGAGGCCAGGCACAGTGGCTCATGCCTGTAATCCCAGCACTTTGGGAGGCTGAGGCAGATGGATCATGAGGTCAGAAGTTCAAGACCAGCCTGGCCAAGATGGTGAAACCCCATCTCTACTAAAAATACAAAAATTATCTAGGCATGGTGGCGAGTGCCTGTAATTCGAGCTACTTGGGAGACTGAGGCAGAGAATTGCTTGAACCCGGGAGGCGGAAGTTGCAGTGAGCCAAGATCATGCCACTGCACTCCAGCATGGGTGACAGAACGAGACTCTGTCTCAAACGAAAACTATAAACTAGAGCTACATGTAACAGAATAAATAACTCTTCACAAATAATACATGGAACAGAAGAAGCGTAATATGCAGGAATAATGTGATATGATTCCATTTATATAAAGTTCGAATAGGCAGGACTGACTCAAGGTGACAGAGGCCCACACGCAGCGCCCTTTAGTGAAGAGGTGAGGGAAGTCCCACAGAGGTGAGGCAGGGGCATCTCTGGGGTGTCGGTCTCGTTCCATTTCCTGATCTGATTGGTGGCTTCGTTTTGTGAAAATTCTATGCATCAGATATTTACAATTTCGCTTTTCTGCACATACATTATACTTGAATTGCAAAGTAAGAATGGTTTTAATTTTTAAAAGCGATAGAGAATTATGAGAGGCAAGGGACGTCTTCATGTGAGGAGCCAACTTTAAGCAAAACCCTGGAGGTCAAGAAGGAAGCGGCTATGCTGACAGTCAGGAGGAGCACTTGGCACAGGGGCCTCAGGGCGAGAAGGAGTCACATCGCATCTAGAAGCACGCCATGGGGCTGGGTGCAGGGGCTCATGCCTGTGATCCCCCAAATTTGGGAATCCGAGCAGGGAGGATCACTTGAGCCCAGGAGTTTGAGACCAGCCAGGGCAAAATAGCAAGACCCTGTCTTTATAAAAAATAAAATAATTAGGTGGTTGTGATGTCCCAGCTTGGGAGTCTGGCTTGAGGCTGAAGTGGGAGGGCTGCTTGAGCTCAGGAGTTGCAGATGACAGTCAGCTACGACTGTGGCACTGCGTTCCAGCTTGAGAAACAGCCTGACACCCCACTGCCTTCTTACCAAAACAAAAATCAAAAGCTGGCTGTGGGTATTGATGGCATATTGCTATCTTACCCATGACAGGAGCAGAGCTACTACCCAGCAGTGGCTTGGGGCACCTGGGCATGGGATACTGCATAATCGCTGTGGCTGTTTCACTTGGGGTGTCAGCAATAGATGTGAGGTTAAAAGAGTACACAGACACGTGTGTGCAGCGTGAGAGAGGGAAAGAAGCCAGGAACCAAGACACACAGACAACACTCACACAGTCACAGACGGAGACACACACACACACAGAGTCACAGAGGGAGACAGACACACACACTCACACAGTCACAGAGGGAGACACACACACACAGTCACAGAGGGAGACAGACACACACACAGTCACAGAGGGAGACACACACACACAGTCACAGAGGGAGACAGACACACGGACACACTCACACAGTCACAGAGGGAGACAGACACACGGACACACTCACACAGTCACAGAGGGAGACAGACACACGGACACACTCACCCAGTCACAGAGGGAGACAGACACATGGACACACACTCACAGTCACAGAGGGAGACAGACACACGGACACACTCACACAGTCACAGAGGGAGACAGACACACGGACACTCACACAGTCACAGAGGGAGACAGACACACGGACACACTCACCCAGTCACAGAGGGAGACAGACACACGGACACACTCACACAGTCACAGAGGGAGACAGACACACGGACACACACTCACACAGTCACAGAGCAAGACAAACACATGGACACACTCACACAGTCACAGAGGGAGACAGACACACGGACACACTCACACAGTCACAGAGGGAGACAGACACACGGACACACACTCACAGTCACAGAGGGAGACAGACACACGGACACACTCACACAGTCACAGAGGGAGACAGACACACGGACACTCACACAGTCACAGAGGGAGACAGACACATGGACACACACTCACACAGTCACAGAGCAAGACAGACACATGGACACACACAGTCACAGAGGGAGACAGACACACGGACACACTCACACAGTCACAGAGGGAGACAGACACACAGACACACTCACACAGTCACAGAAGGAGACATACGGACGCACACACACAGTCACAGAGGGAGACAGACACACGGACACACACTCAGTCACAGAGGGAGACAGACACACGGACACACTCACACAGTCAGAGAGGGAGACAGACACACGGACACACTCACCCAGTCACAGAGGGAGACCGATGACACACACAGTCACACTGAAGAAGGTGGAGAGGGAGACAGAGGGACACAGATGGGGAGAGACTGAGAGTCAGACCATGGTGCACACACAGAGAGATCATTCCTGCCAGACAAAGGAAAAGCACCTTAAGACGCTTTAGAGAAAGGGCACGACCCCAGCCCTGCACCCGGCTGTGATCGCAGCTCTGCCACCACTGGCTGATCTGCTGGAGGGAGCAGCTGGACCTCCCTGCACGTGCCTCCTCACCTGAAGCGTGCGGGCGCCGAGATGAATGATTGCACAGGCTTCTAACTCCAAAGTTCCATTATGCTGAGTTCATGAACATATTACAGCACGCTTTTATTTGATTTTGTAATTACCCCATCTTCCTCTCTCATGGTACTATTACAGCATGCATTGTTTTATAAATTGTACCCAAGTTAAAATTAGTTGGGGAGAAGTTTTTTTTTTTTTTTTTGAGACAGGGGTCTTACTCTCTTGCCCAGGCTGTTCTCAAGTGATCCTCCTGCCTTGGCCTCCCAAAGTGCTGGGATTACAAACCACTGTGCCTGGCGCTGGGGGGAGTTTTAAGAGAGATTCCCTCTCTACAACTCTGAAACTGGAGTAGTATCAGAGTCCAAGAATGTCTGCTCACAGCTTTTATCAAAGACACGGATCCATTTGACCGACTTTTTCATGTTTGATCCTATCTGGCCTGGTTCAGCTGTGAATTTTTCTTGGTCATTTCCACAGTGGTCACTCAATGCCCTTCTACGTTCATTCACCTGAAGTGCTCTCTCTGTTCCCTTAGGAATGGCCAATTATATTTCTCTCCTTGACTATCCCACTGGTTGGTTCTCAAGCCCCCGAAGTCAGAGACTGGTTCTCTGGTTCTCATCTGTCTCTGATCTGGCTGTGGCCTGTCTCTCCAGCCCCAGTGCAGCAGCCCTGTGTGGGTGGCCTCCCCTTGGTAGAGGCTGCTGCTCTGACAGCCTTCCGTCCAGCTGCGTCACAGCTTGGGACAACCACCGAAAGATGCTTACACGTTCCGAGCGTCAGGAATTTGGATGTCTGGTGCCTCGGCTGGGAAGAGTCAAAATCTGGACATGACTCGACCATGGGAGCTGGAATCACCCCGGGGAGTCACTCACTCACTCATTCACTCAATCATTCACTCACTCACTCACCCACTCACTCACTGATTCACTCACTCACTGCTTCACTCATTCACTGTCTCACTCATTCACTCACCCACTCACTCACTCATCAACCACTCATTCACTCACCCACCCACTCAATCATTCACTCACTCACTCACCCACTCACTCACTCATTCACTTACCCACTCACTCACTCACTGATTCACTCATTCACTGTCTCACTCATTCACTCACCCACTCACTCAATCATTCACTCACTCACCCACCCACTCATTCACCCACTTGCTCACCCACTCACTCACTCAGTCACTCAATCATTCACTTACCCACTCACTCACCCACCCACTCATTCACCCACTCGCTCACCCACTCACTCACTCAGTCACTCAATCATTCACTTACCCACTCACTCACCCACCCACTCATTCACCCACTCGCTCACTCATCAACCAATCACTCACTCACTCACTGATTCATTCATTCACTGTCTCACTCATTCACTCACCCATTCACTCACCCACTCACTCGCACATTCACTCACACATTCACTCACTCACCCACTCATTCACTCATCCACTCACTCACACATTCACTCACTCACACACTCACTCACTCAACCACTCACTCACTCACCCACTCACTCACTCACTCACCCACTCAATCACTCAACCACTCACCCATTCACTGACTCACTCATCCACTCACTCACTCACCCACTCACTCACACATTCACTCACACATTCACGCACTCACCCACTCACTCACTCATCCACTCACTCACCCATTCACTGACTCACTCATCCACTCACTCACCCACTCACTCACACATTCACTCACACATTCACTCACTCACCCACTCACTCACTCATCCACTCACTCACCCATTCACTGACTCACTCATCCACTCACTCACCCACTCACTCACCCACTCACACATTCATTCACACACTCACTCAATCACTCACCCACTCACTCACCCACTCACTCACACATTCACTCACTCACTCACTCACCCACTCACCCACTCACTCACCCACTCACACATTCACTCACCCACTCACTCACCCACTCACTCACACATTCACTCACACATTCATTCACTCACCCACTCATTCACTCACTCACTCACTCACTCATTCACTGACTCACTCATCCACTCACTCACCCACTCACTCACACATTCACTCACACATTCATTCACTCACCCATTCACTCACTCACTCACTCACCCATTCACTGACTCACTCATCCACTCACTCACTCACCCACTCACTCACACATTCACTCACACATTCACGCACTCACCCACTCACTCACTCATCCACTCACTCACCCATTCACTGACTCACTCATCCACTCACTCACCCACTCACTCACACATTCACTCACACATTCACTCACTCACCCACTCACTCACTCATCCACTCACTCACCCATTCACTGACTCACTCATCCACTCACTCACCCACTCACTCACCCACTCACACATTCATTCACACACTCACTCAATCACTCACCCACTCACTCACCCACTCACTCACACATTCACTCACTCACTCACTCACCCACTCACCCACTCACTCACCCACTCACACATTCACTCACCCACTCACTCACCCACTCACTCACACATTCACTCACACATTCATTCACTCACCCACTCATTCACTCACTCACTCACTCACTCATTCACTGACTCACTCATCCACTCACTCACCCACTCACTCACACATTCACTCACACATTCATTCACTCACCCATTCACTCACTCACTCACTCACCCATTCACTGACTCACTCATCCACTCACTCACTCACTCACACATTCACTCACACATTCACTTACCCACTCACCCACTCACTCACACATTCACTCACACACTCACTCACCCACTCACTCACTCACTCATTCACTCACTCACCCACTCACTTACTCACTCACCCATTCACTCACACATTCACTCACTCATCCACTCACTCACACACTCACTCACCCACTCACTCACACATTCACTCACACATTCACTCACTCACCCACTCACTCACCCATCCACTCACTCACCCATTCACTGACTCACTCATCCACTCACTCACTCACCCACTCACTCACACATTCACTCACACATTCAATCACTCACTCACCCACTCACTCACCCACTCACTCACACATTCACTCACTCACTCACTCACCCACTCACCCACTCACTCACCCACTCACACATTCACTCACCCACTCACTCACCCACTCACTCACACATTCACTCACACATTCATTCACTCACCCACTCATTCACTCACTCACTCACTCACCCATTCACTGACTCACTCATCCACTCACTCACCCACTCACTCACACATTCACTCACACATTCATTCACTCACCCACTCATTCACTCACTCACTCACTCACCCATTCACTGACTCACTCATCCACTCACTCACTCACTCACTCACACATTCACTCACACATTCACTTACCCACTCACCCACTCACTCACACATTCACTCACACACTCACTCACCCACTCACTCACTCACTCATTCACTCACTCACCCACTCACTTACTCGCTCACCCATTCACTCACACATTCACTCACTCATCCACTCACTCACCCACTCACTCACCCACTCACTCACACATTCACTCACACATTCACTCACACATTCACTCACTCACCCACTCACTCACCCATCCACTCACTCACCCATTCACTGACTCACTCATCCACTCACTCACTCACCCACTCACTCGCACATTCACTCACACATTCACTCACTCACCCACTCACTCACCCACTCACTCACACACTCACTCACACACTCACACATTCACTCACTCACCTACTCACTCACACACTCACTCACACATTCATTCACTCACCCACTCACTCACACATTCACTCACTCACTCACCCACTCACTCACCCACTCACACATTCACTCACACATTCACTCACTCACCCACTCACTCAGCCACTCACCCACTCACCCACTCACTCACACACTCACTCACCCACTCACTCACCCACTCACTCACCCACTCACTCACACACTCACTCACACATTCACTCACACATTCACTCACTCACCCACTCACCCACTCACTCGCACATTCACTCACACACTCACTCACCCAGTCACTCATTCACCCACTCACTCACTTGCTCACTCACTGACTCACTCATCCACTCACTCAGCCACTCACTCACACACTCACTCACACTCACTCACACACTCACTCACACACTCACTCACCCACTCACTCACACACTCACCCAGTCACTCATTCACCCACTCACTCACTCGCTCACTCACTGACTCACTCACTCACCCACTCACTCACACACTCACTCACTCACCCACTCACTCACTCGCTCACTCACTGACTCACTCATCCACTCACTCACTCACCCACTCACTCACACATTCACTCACACATTCACTCACTCACTCACTCACCCACTCACTCACACACTCACTCACCCACTCACTCACACACTTACCCAGTCACTCACTCACCTGCTCACTCACTCACTCACTGACTCACTCGCTCACCCACTCACTCACACCCACTCACTCACACATTCACTCACTCACCCACTCACTCACACACTCTCACCCAGTCACTCACTCACCCACTCACTCACTTGCTCACTCACTGACTCACTCATCCACTCACTCACCCATTCACTCACACACTCACTCACCCACTCACTCACACACTCACTCACCCACTCACTCACACACTCACTCACCCACTCACACACTCACTCACACATTCACTCACTCACCCACTCACTCATACACTCACCCACTCACTCACACACTCACCCAATCACTCACTCACCTGCTCACTCACTCGCTCACTCACTGACTCACTCGCTCACCCACTCACTCATTCACTCACTCACTCACCCACTCACTCATTCACTCACCCACTCACTCATTCACTCACTCACTCACACACTCACTCACTCACACACTAACTCACACAGTCACTCACACACTCACTCATCCACTCACTCACCCATTCACTGACTCACTCATCCACTCACTCACTCACCCACTCACTCACACATTCACTCACTCACCCACTCACTCACACACTCACTCACCCACTCACTCACACACTCACTCACCCACTCACTCACACACTCACTCACCCAGTCACTCACTGACTCACTCACTCACCCACTCACTCACACACTCACCCACTCACTCACTCACCCACTCACTCACACACTCACTCACCCAGTCACTCACTCACCTGCTCACTCACTCACTCACCCGCTCACTCACTCGCTCACCCACTGACTCGCTCACTCCGTCACCTCTTTAACTTTGCCTTTGCTGCTCCTGCTCCCTAAAGCAACGGTTCTCAAAGTGTGGTCCCTGGACCTGCAGATCGGTATCACTGAAACTTGTTGAAAATGTAAATTCCTGGGCTTCACTTCGACCTACGAATCAAAATTTCTGGGGTGGGGCCGGTGATCTGTGTGTTAGCAGGTGCTCTGGGAGATCCTAATGCAGGGTCAAGGGTGAGAACCACCGTGCTAGGACATCCTCCTCCCACCCCTCTCTGTGCCCGACTGATGCCTACAGGCCCTTCAGTAAATTCTCCCGTCATCCGGGGATCCTTACTTGACTTGCTCCGAGACGGGGTTCCTGGTGCCCCAGCCCCTTTACTCCCCCACTATGATATTTGTCACACCTGTTTCTGCTTGTCTCCCAGAGAAAGTTTCCTGAAGGTGGAACTGGTACCTGACACATCAGGTGCACAACAAATGTTAAATAATGAAGGAAGGAAGGAAGGGAGGAAGGGAGGGAGGAAGGAAGAAAGGGAGGGAGGGAGGGAGGGAAGGAACGAACACAAACACAGACCTTATTGAGTCTTTTCTGGTGGTGGAGCTGGGGTTACGTATATGGACCAGGTGGAGTTCCTGCCCTCGGTTTGCTCTTAGTACATCACAGGAAGCAAAGAACAAATGAATGAGGCCCTCCAGGGGCTTGGGCCCCCCAGAGCCAGTGGCTGCAGGGTGGAAGCTCTCTGAGCATGGGCTGACCTTCCTGTGTCCAGTGATCTTTGCATGGCACCCAGGCAGATGCATCCTCACTGCTTCAGTTGGATGAGCCGAAGCAACCATTCCAGAGGCTGAGCAGGAGGATGTCCCAGGGCTGTGCACGGCCCCAGCCCCAACCCCTGTGGTCTGTTCGGCTGCCTTTATCACCAGGACACACACCAGCCATGCTCAGTGTCTGGACTTGAGTCATCCTTCCTCACTGGTCTTTGTTCTCACGTCTGGTGGCTGCATGGAGAGTGCCCAGAGCAGCTCCCATCCAGAGTAAACAAACCCTGCCCACCGTGGGATCTGAAGAAATGGCCTAAAAATAGGCCGAGGAGGCTTGACTCATGGGCTCTGTAGGCAAGGAGGGGGAGGACACTTCAGGATGAGAATTCCCCTGTTCGGGACTGGTGTATTTGGGCTTGTGGAGGACGAGGATGGTGACCATCACTTGGTGACTCATCTGGGAAAGCTTGGAGGCAACTGCTGCCTGTCAGCGTGGATTTCTCCTGGGCTGCTGACCTCCCAACCTCCGGGCTCGTCTCCAGGACCCACGGAGGGAGATGACAGCAGCAAACTTCAGCCCTGCTGTGTCTCACAGGGGCTGCGGGAGGACGGTCCAGGAGGCAAAGGCCAAGAGCCTACACGTCCTCTCCCCCACTGTTCTGGAGCCAGACTCCAAGAAGCAGCAGCCCATGAGAAACAGCTCTGCTCCCACAGCCTGCAGGACTGAGTCAGCCTCCCCCACCACTTAATCATCCTCATAGCCCAAGTTCTTACCATGTCTGCCCTAAGCTCCTCATGCTGCAGCAAGCCTGCACCAGGCACACATGACTGGGCCTCTGTTGAGACATCTTCATCAGGAAGGACTCAAGCCCCTCAGAACACACCTCTCTCCCTCCCTCCCCTCCCTCATAGCAACATGACTCTTGATGTAGGGTGCACAGAGACCAAAAGCTCTTTCCTTCAGAAACAAAATCCCGTTGCCCTACTGGTGTGTCCTGCTGCTCAGGGGTGCTGAGACGGTAGGACAAGGCCCGGTCTTCTGAAAGATCCTCTGCTCTGTTCGTGGTCTTCCTCTTAGTAGTGATTTATCGGTGCCTCAGGGCTGTGCACTACTCCAGAGGGGCTCTTCTTTTCATTGGCACCAAGTTCCACCTCTCCTGGGGATTGTAAGCTTTTCCGCTTTCCTAAATCATGAACTTTCTGAGCTATGCCACTGGGCATGTAACAGGCACTAGTTGTCAAACTTAGGTGACTGTTTTATGCTTATCCAGCAATCCCTCTGTTCAGCTACCCATCCACCCACTCATCTATCCAAGCATCCATTCACTCATCCACCTACCCATCCACCCATCATTTCATTTATCCATCCACAAACCCATTTACCCACCATCTACCAATCCATGCATTCATGCATCTACCACCCATCCATTCACTTATACAGCCATCTGCCTAGACACACACACATCCATCCATGGATCCACCCATCCATCCATGGATCCATGCACCTATCCATCCATAAGTCCATCCACTCATTCACCCATCCACCCATCCACGCTTCCATCCATCCTTCTACCCATCCAGCCACGCACCTGCCCATCCATCAATTCAGGGATCTATCCATGCATACATGCAACTACCCACTCATCCATGTATACACCAACCCATCCTTCCTATCTACCTATCCATCCATCCATCCATGCATCAATGCATGTGTCCATTCACCCATCCATCTACCCCCATCCACCCATCCACCCACCCACCCACTTATGCATCCATCCACCCATCTATTCAAGCATTCATTTGTCCATCCACCCATGCATTCACCTATTCATCTATCCACCCCCATCCACCCATTCATCCATCCATCCATCCATCTATCCATGTATTCACCCTCCCAAACCCCCACCCACCCATCCATGCATGCATAAATGCATGCATCCACCCATCCATCTACCTACCCATCATCCACACATCCACCCATCTGTCTAGCCATCCACCCACCCACCCATTCAACTATCTACCTATCCATCCACTCATCCATCCATGCGGTCATCCATTCACTCATCCATCCATGATCCATACACCCACCCATACATACAGCCACCCATTTACCCACTGACTCATCCATCCATCCACACACAGACACATACATGCATCCAGCCAGCCACGCATCATTTCACTCATCCACGCATCCAACCATCCATCCATCCATCCATATACTCATCCTTCCATCAATGCATCCACCCATTAATCTATTCACCCACCAATCCATTTATCCATCCATCCATCCCTTCACTCATCCTTGCATCCACCCATCTATCCGACCACCCACCCATCTATCTATCCATCTACCCATCTATCCACCCATCTGCCCATCCACTCACTCATCCATCCAAACAACACACAGGAAACATCCCTGGGCCAGCTGCTAACAAACATGCAGGAACCACGGGATGGAATGAGATGCTCTACTCCCTCTGTTCGCCTGGGAATCCAAGTTGCACTTGTCCTTGAGAAGTACATTCTTGGGGAGGTCCATCAGCAGATGAGTACAGAGGAGGGAACAGGTGCCAAGTGTGAACACAACTGATGGACCCTCTGTGCCTGGAGAGTCTGAGGAAACTTCTAGAAGGGACGAGTACATCTTGCATCCCAACCGTGGCCAGAACCCTCTTGTAGACAGGGACTGGATCCTACTGGTGTGGCCAAGGAGGAGCCCAGTGGGACAGGCACCCGTGACTGAGCATGCTCACGGTGAGTGCGCCCAGGCTGTGTATGGATCTGCCAGCACTGGTGACCAATGGACCAACACCAACTGCCTCAGGTGGGTGCCACCCTGTGGTGGTCATGTGAGGAGCCATGAGCTGGCCACCGGCCAAGGACACGTCACCATCTTCCAGTCTTGCAAGCCATTTGTTGAGCCCTGTGCCATGAGCAGCGAGGATAAGGCAGCGGAAAGTGGGGCAGGGGGCCACAGACCACCAGGGCTGGCCAGCAGTGACCTGGGGACACGAGGCCAGCAGACACCCCCCGCCGCGCCAGCGTCTCCCTGTGGGGTTTGGTGAGCTGAGTCAAAGGCTGCTGCTCCTTTTGTTTTTGCTCGTTCCATAAAGGACTTTCCTTGACTCATGGTTTCCCAGCCAGCTCCTTCCGAAGCCCCGGCAGGCAGGGGCGAATGCTGCTCCGGGCTGCCGCTCCTGGGGTTTTTCCCTTCATGACAGGAATGTGTAAACAGCCTGGGCTTTTACAGACCGTGCCAAGCCCCATGTGCCGGAGGTGCCTCATGCTTTCGGGCAATGGCTGCGTCCTGGCTGTGGGAACCAGGCTGACCCTCACTCAGCTGCTGCCTGAACCCTGCCTGGGAAAGGGGGCAGTGGCCAGGCTGGAGCTTCCTCCCATCTGTTCTGCGCTGAACTGCATCCTCCCCAGTTGCATATGCAGAAGTGCTAACCTCCAGTGCCTAAGAATGTGACTGCATTTGGAGACAGGCTGATGGAGGTGACTAAGGTAGAATGAGGTCATCTGGGTGGGCCCCTGTCCAATCTGACTCGTGTCCTCCTAGGAGGAGATGAGGACACAGATGCACAGAGGGATGGCCATGTGAGGTCACAGGGAGAAGGTGGCCTCCACAAGCCAGGCTGAGGCCTCAGAAGAGCTAGCCTTGCCGGGACCCTGACCTCAGACTCTGGCCTCTAGAGCTGTGTGGAATTGCATTGTTGAAGACTTTTCAATGCATTCTGAATTTTGAAAATGCATTTAGAGAAGCGGCTGCAGATCGGGGTGAGATGGATGAGAAGCTGCTGATGAGAAGCCCTTGAGCCTTCGGGCCCCTCTGTGGGGCTGCAGGCTCCTCACCCTTGACCACTAGAGCCTTTCCTGAAGCATGGCTCAGGTCGCCTGCAGTCTGCTGTGCTCTCTAGGACTTCCAGGGATGGGGGCACCCATGCCAGCCCCGCACCAAAGCCTCATGAGCTCCTTGCACAGCCTTCAGCTCTCTCCCCAAATTCCCCACATGTGGCATGAACCCCCTTCCTCTCATCCTGTCTGCACAGCACCGGGAAATGATGCCTTCCAGTGGCAGGGCACCCTCCAGTCCCACACGCTCCCAGAACTCTGTATCCACCGACCCATCCATCCACCCACCCATCCATCCTTCCACCCATCCATCCTTCCACCCATCCATCCACCCACCCATCCATCCTTCCACCCATCCATCCACCCACCCATCCATCCACCCACCCATCCATCCTTCCACCCATCCGTCCACCCACCCATCCTTCCACCCATCCATCCATCCACCCACCCATCCATCCACCCACCCATCCATCCTTCCACCCATCCGTCCACCCACCCATCCATCCACCCACCCATCCATCCTTCCACCCATCCATCCACCCACCCATCCATCCACCCACCCATCCATCCTTCCACCCATCCGTCCACCCACCCATCCTTCCACCCATCCATCCATCCACCCACCCATCCATCCACCCACCCATCCATCCTTCCACCCATCCGTCCACCCACCCATCCTTCCACCCATCCACCCACCCACCCATCCATCCTTCCACCCATCCGTCCACCCACCCATCCATCCACCCACCCATCCTTCCACCCACCCATCCACCCATCCTTCCACCCACCCATCCACCCACCCATCCATCTACCCACCCATCCATCCACCCACCCATCCATCTACCCACCCATCCTTCCACCCATCCATCCACCCACCCATCCTTCCACCCACCCATCCACCCACCCATCCATCCACCCACCCACCCATCCATCCACCCACCCATCCTTCCACCCACCCATCCTTCCACCCACCCATCCACCCATCCTTCCACTCACCCATCCATCCACCAACCCATCCTTCCACCCACCCACCCATCCATCTACCCACCCATCCATCCACCCACCCATCCTTCCACCCACCCATCCACCCATCCTTCCATCCATCCATCCACCCATCCACCCATCCACTCAGGCCTCTCCTCTCCGGGCTGGGTCTCCATGGGGCCCTGAGCTTGCTGGAATCGGTTCCTCACGCTGAAAGGCAGGGGCAGCTGAGAGCATGCTCCTCGTCATCTCACACCACCTCAGACATGGCACCCTTATCCCCGCATCCCAGTGTGCGTGGTGGAGAGGCTGTGGAGTATCCCAGGGGTCCAAGGTGGTGACATCGGTGGCATGATCAGGACAGCCGAGGACTAGACACCAACACTCCCTGCCAGAGGTCACTGCAAGTACCTGCCAGGACCCTCAGCCTTTCATGCATGCAGGGGAGGGATGGGCATCCCGTCTGGTTCCGTGCCAGCTCCCCGGTTGTTGCTTGGGCCCTGTTGAGACCTGAGCTCCCCCCCGGCGAGAGCACTGTCCCTGGAACTCAGCCACCAACAGAGCTGCCACCAAGTCTGGGCTCATTCTCTTGAACCTTACAGGTCCCCAAGAAATAAACCTTCCATGTGACAACGAAGGTGCTTGTTTTGGTTTTTTATTGTTTTGTTATTTTTTTAAGACAGAGTCTTGCTCTGTCGACCAGGCTGAAGTGCAGTGGTGCCGTCTCGGCTCACAGCAACCTCCACCTCCTCACTGCAAGCAGTTCTCCCGTCTCAGCCTTCTGAGTAGCTGGGATTACAGGCACATGCCATGAGGCCCAGCTAATTTTTGCATTTTTAATAGAGACAGGGTTTTGTCACGTTGGTCAGGCTGGTCTCGAATTCCTGACCTCAAGTGATCCACCTGCCTCAACCTCCCCGCTGGGATTACAGGTGTGAGCCACTGTGCCTGGCCTCACAACAGCACTTTTAACCCACGCTGCTTCGTGACTGAGCAAGGAAGACGGCAGAGCCCTGCCAGGCAGCATCAGACACGGTGTGAGCAGCCCTCCAGGCACACAGGGCCTGCAGGAAGGTGGGATTTGTACCAGCCCCTGGGGTGGGCCTCGGCGGCAGGCAGCTTGCGTGTCCCTTATCCCCACTGACAGAGGGCTGGCAGTGCGGCCTTGGGCACACTGAGGGTCCCTGGTGTCAGCTGGGGAGGGGAAGGGGGCTGGGAAGGAAGAGGACTTTTCCAGCACAAGGAGCTTTTCGACAGTCCTTCAAACCAACTAGCGGCTGAAGATGACAGTGGTGATGCGCCTGTCTCCAAAACGTCCCGAAGCTGCCTTCCACCTGGAGCGGTGAATTTCCCCTACATGAGGGCTCTGAGGTTGGCAGAGACCCGCTCCTTGGCCTTGCGTCTTACGTTGTGGCCCATCCCAGCTCCAGAGACGCTTCTCTAGCTCTCTGGCTGGTGCACCTGTGTCCCCGTGGACCTGCGTTCTGCATATCAGTATGTTCCTTTTCAGTCCTCGAACCTGCTGGACATGGTATTGAGGCCAGGCGGTTGGCATGCCCACAGCCGACCCCACAGAGAAAGGCCAGCCTCCCCACCCCGCCCCGGGCAACTGCCAGCTGCTAGCTGTGGGCCCTCTCTCCCTACACGCTCTCTCTCTGCCTTCTCTCCCTCCAAATCTCTCTCTCCCCCCACATCAAACGATTATTAGATGAATGACTGGCTCCCTCCCACTGCTTCTCAAGTAACTCATTTCTGAAAGTCAGGACATTGGCTAAGGGAAAGAAAGTCATCGGAGAAGATACACCCTGACCTTCAGAAATGACCAAGAATACCCACCACCGCTGATTGGGACTGGCGGGACACAGCAGGCTTTGAGAGCCACCCCCTTAAAACATCACAGGCAGCCACCGCCACCGGCTCAGGGTCAGTCACCAAAGGGCGCAAGCGTCTGACTGTTCTCCGGGCAGGGGTGTCGGTGGCCCCGGGCGCAGGGCAGAGCAGCAGCCTCCCACTGTCAATGCGCTGTGGGCAGGTCTGCCTGAGCTTTTCCGTATCATCAGATCGTAACACCTACCTACCTGGGCAATTTCAAGTCAGAAATAATATTAATTTCTGGGCACGCAAGATGACACTCTCACAAAGAGACCACGGTGAAAATTCACACTCAGACCCACTCCTGACCCCATCAGATTACAAGTCTCACCTGAAGCAAAGCGGTAGGGAAAAGAATTCTGTAGCTCTTGGCACCTTTTATACAAGCGGCTTTCAACAGTCAATGCTAAGAATTTAAAGAATCTTCTTCATCTTCTTTTAACCACATAAAGGGGAAATAATTAAAAGAACGTTTTCAACGTCTTCTCGGCTGATCTACCCAACTCACAACTCTGGATTTTATAATGAACAAAAACTAGTAGGCCCCGTAGAAAAACCCCAGAGTAGCCGACGGCAGAGACGTGGGTACAACTCCACCTCCCTCACCCACACCATGGCAGACATGTCTAATCTACACAGAGGTGGCCCCAGATTCCAGGCAGCCATTACCAGTCAATCCCAGTCGATCTGCAAGATTAAACCAGTTACTCATAGCCCATTTTACTATGATTCAGCCGAGGTCAGAAAGGGGGCAGTGACTCACCCAGTCTCATACAGTCACCAAGGAGGCTGGACTGCATCTCCTGAAGCCAGGCAGAGAGCCATAGCCATGGGAGGGAAGGAAGCCAGATCTCCACAAGGCTGAGGGGCAGGAGCTTTCAGAAGCTCATTCTGTACGCAGTGATTCCACTGCAAAGCAGAGCTGCCTGCTCTGCTCAATGAGAGCGGGCTCCTGGGCGATGATGTATTATCACGGGATGGCCGCCCCAGGGTCGGGTCCCTTCCCTGCAGAGAAGGCTGGGATCTCCATGGTTTTAAGAGGGTTCATAGGAAGCCACCAACTTCATTGCCTTCTGGTCCCGAATGTTCTCAGATATGTACTTTTTGAAGAGTTTAAATTAAGTGGTGATTGGCAAACCCGAGTCTCCAACCCAGAGAGGACATGGGCAGTGGCCTTTTAAGGGAAGCTCCTGAATTGACTTGGACAAACCCAGGCAGTCTACCTAGGGTCTACCTAGGACCTACGTAGAATCTATCTAGAGTTTATCTAGCTAGGGTCCATCTAGGGCCTATCTACCTAGGGTCTACCTAAGGTCTACCTACAGCCTACTTAGCTAGGATCTATCTATTTAGGGTCTACCTAGGGTCTGCGCCTCCATGTTGGGACGTCCCGTCCTCCTGCCTCCCTCCAGCAGCATCAGGGAGGGACCCCAGCCCGACAGAGGGATGGAAGGGCTCATTCCTCTCTCCCTTCCCATGGAGAACTTCCAGCCTCCCTTCTGTTCCCTACCAGGCAGTTCAGCAGACGTTGGGTGACTGGGTACTGCTGGCCACGTGGGAGTGTGGGCATCCCCTCCTCGTAAGAGCTCCCAGTCAGGAGGGGTGGAGCACGGGGAAACAGAAGGGTGGCTTTCATCATCGCCAAAAACTCAGGAGAAACCAAGAGGCCTTCGCAGGTGAACGGATAAGCTGGGTCCCTCCACACAATGGAATAGTATTTGGTGCGAAAAAGAAAGAAGGTCCCAGGCTGTGAAAAGGCGGGGAGGAACCTTAGAAACTGCTAAGCGAAGAAGCCCTTCCGAGAAGGTGGCGTACGGCGTGATTCCAACTCCACCACGTTCAGGAAAAGGCAAAACCACGAAAACGAGGAAGATCAGCGGCTGCCGGGGCTGGGCAGGGAGGGCGAGAGGCAGGAGCACGGAGGGTCTGGGCCAGGAAGCTGCTCTGTGACACCGTCATGGGGGGCACGTGCCGCGATTCATCTGTCAACACCCACAGAATGTTCTCACTAGTAGAACTGGGGGGTGACGGGACGGAAAGAAGGGATATGGTAATTGTTATCTGCTCTATTTTCTGGAAACCTAAAGCTGCTCGTAAAAATAGTCTATTAGTTAAGAGAAAAATTAGAGGGATGCCGGTTTGCTTGGTAGAGCATTGATTCTTTTAAGTCTGTGAACCCCCCTCAAAAGAATATATATATACACACACATTATATATATACACACACATATATACATATATTATATATACACACATATATAATACACAGACACACACACACACACACACATATATATAGAGAGAGAGAGAAAGAGAGAGAGAGAGACAGACTGACTCTCTGTGTCTGCAGTGGCACTGTTTTGGCTCATGCAACCTCTGCCTCATGGATTCAAGTGATGCTCCTGCCTCAGCCTACCGAGTAGCTGGGATTACAGGTGCCCACCACCACATCCACTAATTTTTCTATTTTTAGTAGAGATGGCATCTCGCCATGTTGGCCAGGCTGGTCTCGAACTCCTGATCTCAGGTGATCCACCTGCCTCAGCCTTGCAAAGTGCTGGGATGACAGGTGTGAGCCACCATGCCTGGCCCAAAAAATAAAATTCTAAGCCCCTCAAGCGATTGAACGGACCCCTTTGGAATTCACACCCAGCTGACCAGCGCTAGCATTAGAACTTGAGACCTTAACACCCACAGCACAGACTCTGCAGCAGTAAGACAGCAAATTCCACCCCGGGTCTAGAGTGACTCACATGACAGAGAGCAGGTGTTTTACCCCAAAATATATTTCTTTGACATGATTTTAAACGGCCCTGCAAAGCTGTCTTGTGGGGAAGTCCACATTCTGTAGAGAAGAAGCCTCTTCCCTTTCCAGGGCTTTTTCTGATGCTGGAGAGACTGGCTTAGTGTCTAGCGCGTTTTCAAGGTCTCAGTAGGAAACATTTGCCTTGAAGGGCAGCCCCCTGAGATTTCATCTAGAGAGGAAGAACTTTGGTCTCCACAACCCCTTATCTTAACCCAGACACTCCTTTCTATTGAGTCCATGTGATTACATAAAAACTCTTTCAACCAATTGCTAATGAGAAAGTCTTTGAACCCACCTGTGACCAGGAAGGCCTTCCCTGCCCTGGAGTCACCCTGCCTTCCCTGGCCCAACCAACGTTTATCTTTCATGTACTGACTGACGCCTGCCTGAACCTTCTGTCCCCGTACATGTATGAATTCACGCTGCGGCCCAACCCCCTGGGGCATGTGTTTTCAGGACCCCCTGGGCTGCACCACGGGTC
The DNA here is from genome assembly GCF_030222135.1 of Aotus nancymaae. Lineage (NCBI taxonomy): Eukaryota > Metazoa > Chordata > Mammalia > Primates > Aotidae > Aotus > Aotus nancymaae. The sequence goes on from NW_026988510.1 coordinate 1,885,971, forward strand.
ATGCCCCTCACATTTGACTCAAAATAACCGTCTTCAACTATGTTACGTAGATTTTTTTTCTTCAACAAGTCTTTTTTTTTTTTTTTTTTTTTTTTTTGAGACAGAGTCTCACTCTGTTGCCCAGGCTGGAGTACAGTGGCACCATCTTGGCTCACTGCAACCTCTGCCTCCTGGCTTCAAGTGATTCTCCTGCCTCAGCCTCCTGAGTAGCTGGGATTACAGGCGCCTGCCACCACGCCCAGCTAATTTTTGTGTTTTTAGTAGAGACGGGGTTTCACCATGTTGGCCAGGCTGGTCTCGAACTCCTGACCTGGGGATCCACCTGCCTCAGCCTCCTACAGTGCTGGGATTACAGGCGTGAGCCACCGCGCCCGGCCCATCAGCAAGTCTTAATGGGGAACTAGGGTTTGGTGCCTTTCTCTTCTCAGATGCTGAGTTCCTTGAAAACTTGACCTCCAAGATGCTAACCCTGGTGAGGAAGGAGCCTCCTGTGGGTTCTGCTCCCGCTACTGAAAAACCCTGATGCGGTTCAAGGAAAAGTAGCCTTGGAGCTGGACGGCGCTGGCTTCAGGTCCTGGTTCGCCGCCTGGTGTGGTGTGGAGAGGTTTTACTCTTGGGAGGCGCAGGGCGTGGAGGCTGCTGTCCACGGCACTCCCACTCCGGGCTCCCGGTGTGTTGGGGGATGGTGGCCAGTCAAAAAAGAGAGCCTCAGAGGGAGGGCACCGTGGACCCAGGCCCTGCCCTGACGCCAACCTTGGCAGGACACAAACCCAAAGAAACCGTAAGGCTGGTTGTGTGGCCAAGACCTGGGACACAGCCCCTCCCCCGCAGGGAGCTCGGACACCCCCCACCCCCCTGGGGAGCCCGGGAATAAAAGCCCCGCCAGGACCTACCTGATACCATTTTGTCCAATCCAGGCCCCACTCCCTGCCATTTTGTTCCATCCGGGCCCCACTCCCTGCCATTTTGCCCCACTCCCCTTGGGCACAGCCAATCAAGCGCCTCCACTCCCTATAAAACCCCACGTCTAAGAGGAGTCTGCACGACTTCTCCGACCCCTCCTGTCGGAGCGCAGAACCTCACCCGGGAGCCTGAATAAATTCCTTTGCATTAGATTATTTTCGTGCTGGCCTCAGTTTCCTCGTTTTATCCTTGGCGAGAACAGACCTTACAGAAACGAGCCGTTAAAAGGGGGAGAAGCGTGTGCCGAAGCCCGGAGCGCCACAGACAGGGAGGGCCGTGATGGAGCCAGGGACAGAGGGCAGACGCGGAGCGTCGACAAATGCCAGCCAGGACCGTCTCCATCCCTTGAGGGGCCGCGTGCAAAATGAAACTGCCGTGCCTCTTGTCAACCAGTCCCAAGAATTGCAGCAGCAGCCCCGGCACCGCCACCCCCACAGCAGGACCCCGTGCCACACGGCCAGGCCCCGCAGGACCCGAGCTTGGCGGCGTCCCTCTCCTTCCCGAGCCCAGGCACCTGGAAGGGGGCGAGGAAGGGCAGGGCCGCCCCCAGCTCGGCCGGCTGCCGCCTGCATATCCCTTCACACCCTTCCCAGGGCCGACAGGGAAACGTGACAGCTTCCGAGCGAATTCCTGTTTTGGTCCCTTTCTGTGACTCAGGCATGATTGCTCGCATGACGTCCGGCCGCCCCGGGCTTTATCTGACGGGCGCGAGGCCTGCTCTAGAGCCCGAGAGGCTGCAGTGGGAAAGACACGTGGGCGGTGGGACCTCGGCTCTGTGCGGGAACATTGCCCAATCGACCTCGCAGGAACGCTGTGTCCAGCCTCTCCACTGGAGTCACTCCGAGGGGCCCTTGGAAGCCATCCAGCTCCAGGAGAGAACGCCCAGCTCCCCACAGGCTGCATCCGAGCCGGCCCCCGGGGCACCCCTGCTGTATGAGCCACAGGCTGTGCCGTGGGCAGCCCCGGTCCGCGCTGCAAGACGAAGGTGGGAACCCGCCCGGTCCAGCTCTGGCTCTGGTTCCCTCCCTGGCTTCATCCTCAGCGCTCTTTGTGCCATTCTGAGCTAAAGGCCTTCTCCCTGCCCCTCAAGGTCACACAGTGTCTTGGCCCTTATGCAGACTGGCTGCTGCAGATGTTAAACCCCATCCCATCTGTAACAGGAAGCTGACAGTTCTCAAATCCTTCGGCTCACTCAAGAGGGAGGCCAGGACCCGCGTGTCTGCATGCTAAGCTCTCCACAGGGGCCTTGCTAGAAAAATGCAACGACCTCAGAAGATCAAAGCCCACGTTACATCCACGACCACCTCCTCGGGGACTGCTGAGACCCAGCAGCTTTTGTACATAGACAGGCCTTCTCCTCTGGGTTCAGAAGTCCATGGTCCCTCCAATCTCCCAGCGTCTGCAGCCCACACAAAAGCCAGTGAGCTCATTCGAATAGGAGAAAGATAATTTCATACTTTAAAAAAGCACTTAAACAGCAAAAGTTCCTGTGAAAACCACATGTGGAAAACCCACTGACAAACAGGCCAAATCCTGAAACCAAGTTTCAAATTTCAGGGGCTTCAGATGGGGCTGCGGGAGAAAGCAGGGGGTTAGGGCTGGGCATCCCCCAGCGACCAAGAAGGCGGCCACACGGCGCCACCCAAGTGCTCCCGCACAGGAGGCCCCCGGGGGCTTCCCGCGTCCTCTACAGCCCCACCGGGGTCCTGAGACGGTTCCCCCTCCGAGCACGTCGCCACAGCCAGGCCAGTCCATCACGGCCCCAAAACATCTGCTTTCCCCTGGCGGGAGATGGGGACAGTCATGGGGCTGAGGTTTTGGGATCCTGTTTCATGCCCAGGCGGCCCTAAGCCTAATCAAACTCCTTCACCAAAACCAGCCCTGGTCAAGGCCAGCTGCTCCACATTTGGGTTCCTTCCCTCCCGCAGAAACCTCCAGAACACGGCATCCAGTGGCCCCCTGCTGCCTGGGGCCCATCCAAGGTGTCTCAGCCAAACTTCCAAAAGGAATAAGAGAGGGAGCCCAGGCCAGGAAGACGGCAATGATGTCCAGGTTCCCAGGTGGACCCGCGACTCGGGGAGACAGGCAAGGACAAAAAGGGGCTTCAGAAGCCACTGGACGCACCGTGGGGTCGCCCCAGCGCTGAAGGGTGGCGAGTTCCTCTCAAGCCCCACAATGAAAACAGAAGCAGAAACAGGGCTACACACACAGAGAACCCAGCAGGGACCACTCTCTGGCACGGTGGGAGAGGCGATGGGTCCCGTGGTGCTCACCGCCTTTCCCACCAGGCCGCAGCAGCGGCTCATCCAGCCTTCCCAAGCCACACAGCCTGGGTTCCCACACAAGAACAGCGAGTCTTTCAGAAGCCTCGTCCTTGAATGGCTGGAAGGGGCAGACAGAGGCTCCTCCGGGCTGTGGGAGGCTGAGCCAGCGCCTGAGGCTCTGGTGGAAGAGGGAGAGCCCGAGGTCAAGGGCAGCTTCGCCCCAGCCAGCCTGCACCCGGCTGGAGATGGCCATGCAGGCCTGCTAGGCGGCAGTCAGACCACAGGCTCCTCTGCCTCCCAGCTCCTGGCTGTTGCAGAACTGAAAAGGCTGAAGCACAATTTGTGACGTGCCCAGAACCCTGAGAAGCAGGCTCCGGACGTCCAGTGGTTGCAGGGCTCTTGAGAGAAAAAACACATTGGACTTGTTCAAGGACACAGGAGTGGCAATCTGGGCAACTCTGCCAAACAGACCCGAGCCAGCCCCAAGCAGGGCATTCTGGGGGCCAGCAGAAGCCACCGTGGCCCGTTCACTTTGCAGCTGCCCTCTTGCAGCAGGCGGGCCCTCTCTCAGGCGGAGAGCTCCCAGGCAGCCTGCTGGCCGGGCATCGCTGCACCCAGGGCACCTCTTCTCAAAATGGGGATGGTGTTAGCTGGGACTGGAGTGATTTCAGCAAAGGCCAGGCCGAATCAGGACTGAGAAAAGACTGGGGTTTCTCTGCTCTTTCCAGAGCCTGCAGTGGCCAGTGGCACGGACACCGTAGAAAGTCCCAGGCCCAGTGTCGCTGCCCCAGTGAACTGGGAAGTTTGGAGGTGGTGGGAGGGGAGGTGTTGATGCTATCTCCTGAAGTGCTCTCATTCACCAGCCGTATTTGGCAGGGGAGGCTCTTAAAACCTGTGTTCTAAATATCCAGGTCACCACTAAAACAGCCCGATGGGCGTGCAAGGCGATCCTTTCATCCTGCCCTCTGGCTGAATCTCAGAAAGAAGTAGCAGGGACTTGGCCAGGTGCGGTGGCTCACGCCTGTAATCCCAGCACTTTGGGAGGCTGAGGCGGGAGGATCACAAGGTCAAGAGATCGAGACCATCCTGACCGACATGGTGAAACTTCGTCTCTACTAAAAACACAAAAATTTGCTGGGCGTCGTGGTGGGAGCCTGTACTCCCAGCTATTCGGGAGGCTGAGGCAGGAGAATTGCTTGAACCCCGGAGGCGGCGGTTCCGGCGAGCCGAGATCGCATACTGCACTCCAGCCTGGATGACAGAGCAAGACTCCGTCACAAAAAAAGACAAAGTGGTCAGGGACTCAGCCTGACTTCGTGTTCCATTTTTCTTGAACCTAGGAACCACTACAGCCTCCCAGAGACCAAACCGCCAACGTGGACGGTGCCCAGCCTTTGCGTGGTCACGTTCCGACGGCCAGACGCCCTCTTTGCACCCACCCTGCCTTCTCTCCAGGCTCCAGGTCTGGGAGGCCACCTGGGGCGTCCGCCATCCCTGGGTCCACGCAGAGGGTGGCAGCAGGGAGACAGGGGCTGGGTGTTCATTTCCTGGCTCCCTGAGGCTTGGCTACACCCAGAAAAGCCCGTCATGGGGCCCTCCAGACTCTACTGTCGCTGACTCAGTAACGGCCCCCAAAGATGTTCACATCCTAATCCTAGATCCTGGGAATATGCTTCCCGGTGTTATTTACACATAGATGTGACCGAGCAGGTAGGCAAGTTGAGGCTCTTGAAATGGGGGTAGCCCTGGGCTGTCCCGGTGGCCCAGTGTCATCCCAGGGTCCTTGAAGAGGGAGACAGAGGGGTCACAGGGGGAGAAGGAGGTGTGAGAAGGAACACGCAGTCAGGCAGAGACAGGAGGAGGCTGCGCTGCAGCCTGGGAGGTGGAGGAAGGGTCACGAGCGAGGGGTGGCGCAGCCTCAGGGGCCACGAAGGTAAGGAAAGGACCCTCCCCGGAGGCCTGAGGAGGAACCGGCCCTCACACACCTGGATTTTAGCCCAGCAAGGTGTGACCTCCAGAGCTGGCAGAGCCACAAACTGGTCGTCTCACTGCAGCCTCAGGGCACTCACGCACCTGTCCTCTCTGGGTGTCAAGAAAGGGCCAGACCCCAGCCTTCAGGCTTAGGATCTCTCATGGGATCCTCAGTCCCTGCATGTGGGTTCCCAAAGCCCCACCCAAACCTTTTCCACACTGAAGTCCTCCTCCAGCTGCTGGCCCCCTCCTGCTGGGCTCTGACCGGTGCAGCCCTGCTTCTCCAGTTTGGGTGAGTTTGCCTTCCCTGACGCCCTGGAAGTCCCCAGACAGCGCTACCCATGAGTTCTGTTGAGCATGAACCCTTTGGCGTCACCACCCCAAGCCAGCGTCTCTCCAGCCCGGGAAGGGTTTGCGTGGATTAGGGGAGGGGAGGGCACGTGCGGCTGGCCTGAGGTTTTCTCCCACGTGACACGTCAGATTTCCAGGAATCTTAGAATTCCAGGCATGTCTCCTGGGTCCCTTCACTGGAGCCCACAATAAAAGCTCCGCCATGGCACCTGGCGCTCACTATCCCCAGTGGGCTGATGGCTCCCACTGTGAGAGCCGGGACCTCTGCCAGGCAGCTTGCTCCCCGTCCACGGGACAGGCCACGGAGCCGGGAGGGGGGCCGTGAGAGCAGCCCCTTCAGCAGAGGGTGGGAACTGCGGGACAGACGCGCACTCCTTGGTGCGTTCCACCCTTTTAGGGGGTCCCTGGAGGCTCAGAGCCCAGTTACCCACAGAAACATCTGCTCATCAACCCTCAACAGCTCCTTCCCCGCCTGACTCGCTGACTCCCTGGGGCTGCCAGGGGTCACCCCCAAATCCTGCTCTCAAGGCCTGCCTCTGGGGACCCAAGTCCAGAGACCAGAGACCGCCTCAGCAACCCTGAAGCCTCCGTGCTGACTCTCATCGGCAAATGGCGGGGGGCAGGCTCGGATTGGCCCTTTCTGACTGCTTCCAGGCTCCAGCTGGAGGTGGAAGGGTGGTTCTGTCGTCTTCTCTTCCTTGTAACTTCTGGGAAAACCACAAGCAGGACTAGAACCCCAAATTTCCATTCCATTGTCAATGAAACCCAAATACACCAGAACCTTGGAAACAGTCTGAGCCTTCCCGATGGACAGCGGACCAGGACGGGAGGGAAAGGGCCTTGAGCAAAGCGCGCTGCCCCGAGTCTCACACCCAACCTGAGCGGCACAGAGTCCTCCGGAGCACAGCGTGCCCGGGGAGAGCCAACAGCCCTGCTGTGCCTGCTGGGGTGTCCCTGCTGTCACACCCTCACTGGGATCCTTACCACAGAGGGGCAGAGTGGAGGAAGAGGTGTGCACGCAGGCACCATTGTTGCACGAAGCAGTTTGTTGGTGAGGAAGGAGCTGCAGCCCTGCAGGACACCAGGCCATGCGACACCAACACATGACTAACACGTGACCAACACATGACCAACACGTGACTAACACGTGACCAACACATGACTAGCACGTGACCAGCACGTGGCCAACACGTGACTAACACGTGACCAACACACGACTAACACGTGACCAACACGTGACCAACACACGACTAACACGTGACCAACACATGACCAACACATGACTAACACATGACAAACACATGACCAACACGTGACCAACACGTGACCAACACGTGACCAATACATGACCAACACGTGACTAACATGTGACCAACACATGACTAGCACGTGACCAGCACGTGGCTGACACGTGACTGACACGTGACCAACACATGACTAACACGTGACCAACACATGACCAACACATGACTAACACGTGACAAACACATGACCAACATGTGACCAACACATGACTAACACATGACACCAGCTCACGTGACCACAGCCCACGTGCACATGCAATCATGCAGATGGAACTAGCACAGGAAACTGCACAGAAGGACCAAAGCGTGCCCGCCCAGCGCGTGGGTCCTGGCAGGAATGGAAAACGAGCTGCCTCCAACCCCGCGCAGCTTCTTCTTCCCCCAGATCACTGCTAACCCCATCACGGCTAGTGCGCCTGAGAAACAGCAGAGCTCCCAGAAGCAGCTTGCTCGGGAGGACGGGTCCCTGCTGCCTCAGGCTGCTCTCAGAGGAGGCCGAAGTCAACACGAAGGCAATGTTTTAGCAAGACCTTCAGCAGAGTCTCTGGCTGTTTTTTTCTTGAGAAAGCTATTGGAAAATTCGTGAAAATATTTACATCAATTTTATCTCTTTATCTTGGTTTGACTTTTTTTATTGTCCTTAAATTCATTTCCGTGAAATGTGAAATACATTCTCATGTTTGAAGTTTTGGAAAAGACAGTCCCGGGGGAGGGGATTGGTGAAACGCAGTTTGTCGACAATGGACTGCAGATGGCTCAGCTCTTACCTTGACAAGGACGGCGTGGACAGCAGACGTGGGCGCCCAGCTGCTGTGCTCCCCCCTCGACCTGTTTTCTGCCCAACACTGCGAGGAGCCCCCACGTTGCCTCACCAGACTCCATCCACCCAAACACCGGGGCCCACGGCAAAACTGCTGTATCTTGCACTGAAAATAAAACCCAGTTACGACATCTGACACAGGCATGCCTCCAGGAGTTGTATGTAAACCCTCCCAGGTCAATCCCGACCACTGAAACAGTTCACAGAGGGAATGAAACGTGCCAGAGACGAGTAAGAGCTGGCTGTGCTGTCTCTTTGCTCCTTTATCCACCTTTATGTGTTTTCCAAATTTCTCGTAATGAGAGTATTTTTTAAAAAAACACAAGTGGCCAGGTTTAGAAACTCAGGGTGAGCTTTCAAAGTAAGTCACGGAAAACATTCTCCACGCTGAGGGAGCGTCTTTGCTTTAGTCAGCTTGTCTGAGACTAAGCGACCATCCCCACGCCCCTGCCTCTGCTCCAGTGGGGCCCTCATCCACAGTAGTCCTGTGGGGCAGGTGCCCTTGTTCCCACATCACAGACCAAGAAGGCGAGGCCCCAGGACACACGCCCCAGGGCCCGGATTCAGGGCCCACACCGGGTTCCGTGTGTACTGTCTCACGGGACCCACAGGGCTGCGCAGTGGGGCCCTCATCGCATTGCTGCGGAGCACGTGAAGCCGGCAGGTGCCACCGAGAAGCGACGTAGGGTCCCTCTGCTCCACAGCCCACGCCCCGCCAGTGAGCCCAACAGTGGCCTCCAAAGCCACGTCTTCCTGCAACCTGAGAAGGTGGCCTTATTTGGAAATAGGGACTTGGCAGATGTGGTCAGTTAAGCTTAGTCGAGGTCATTCTGGACTGAGGACCCTAAACGCAACGGCGGGTGTCCCCAGAGGAAGAGAAGGAGCCACGTGAAAATATGGAAGGAAGAACGCCCCATCACGTGGGAGGCAGAGCCTGGCAGAGTATGTCTGTAAGCCAAGGAATGCCGAGGATGTCCAGTACCCCTGGAGCCTGGGCGGGTGCGGAGAAGCCTCCCCACGCCAGCTCCTTGATGTCAGACCTCTGCCTTCAGGGCTGTGGTATTTCTGTTGTTTTACGCCTCCAGCGTGTGGCATTTGTGACAGTGGAGGCGGGACGCAAAGTCTCCATCCCTGCTGGGGACATCACCACAGAGATGAAAATATGAAAAATATGTGTCAAGGCAGGGACCTGAGGGGGGACGGGAGGCCGGTGTCGGCTGCACAGGCCAGGGGCTGGGAGCCGGGAGACACGAGGGGGGGAAGCAGCCTGCGGCCAACATGGCTGAGCGCAGCGGGTCCTCCTCACCTCCATCCTCCTCCCTCCTCCTGTCCAGCCACTGCTGAGTGCGACGGGCCCTCCTGGCCTCCCTCCGTCCTCCTTCCTCCGGACCCTCCCCGCCACGCTTCCTCCTTGCTCCTCCTGTGTTAGACATGGTTCCCGGCCCTGGGGAGACGGTGGGAACGAGACTAGCCAGGCGCCCACCCTCCTGGGTCCCCACGACGGGCAAGGGGCTTTCGCAGCGATCCCAGCAGTGGCTGCCAAGCGTGGAGGCACGGCGTGGAGGAGGCACGGGGCGTTTCTGGGGCTGTGGAAGCACGCAGGGCACTTCTTGGGAGTCGTTCCCAGGAGGTACATGGAGAACTGGAATTTAAAAGCCAGCCTGTGGCGCGCGATTTCCCACACGCCCTTTGCTTTGGAACCCGCGCTTCCAGCTCGCAGGTGAAGTAAGCAGCGTGCGAATAAGATGGTGAAACCAGAGCAGAAGGGGCGGGAGCGCAGCGCGGGGCCTGTTTCCGGCCCTCCTGAGCCTTGGCTGCCGGGGCGGGGGCATTCCGGGCCTGGGCCAGTGATTGGCAGCGTCTCTTCCAGAAGGAACGCTGTTCTCATCGGCTGAGCTGTCGTGAGGAAGGGCCGTAGACTAGAGCGCTGCAGTCCCAGCAGCTCCTCTCCCCCAGCTCTGGAGCTCACAGCCCGTGTCGAGGCGAGGGCAGGGCAGGCCCCTCCTCCAGGTGCTGGGGAGAGTCTGCTCCCTTCCCACCCCCACGTGCCAGTGGCCCCGGCGATCCCAGGGGTCCTCGGTGGGCAGCTGCCCCGCGCCGGCCTCTGCCTCCCGCTGCGCGGCTTCTCCCAGTCAGTCTCCTCCTGACCCACCCTGACACCTCCCCGTAACCACCTCACATCCGCACAGGCCCCATTCCACAGCGTCACGTCCTAGGTGCTAGGGTAAAGTCCTGACATGTCTTTTGGGGGACATGATTCAACCCAAGACAACTGAGGACCGTGGAAGCCATTTAGTGCCCTCACCCCCAGCACGGACCCTGCGAAAACCTCTGGCTCAGTCTCATGAGTCACTGCAGACCAAGTGCCCCAGACACCAGCGGGGCCGCTGTGACAGGCACCCTGCAGCCCTGGAGGGGGTGACCACCCCGGAGCTGCAGAGAAGGCCCTCCTGCCACCGCAGGGAGCCACGGTCTGCCCTGACAGCCAGGGAGGTCCTCGGAACTTGTAGGGAGACAGAACGTATATGCTGCTATAGCAAAGCCCCTGAGACTAAGCAACGTGCAAACAGCAGACATTTCCTGCTCACAGCTCTGCAGCTGGAAGCCCAAGAGGAAGATGCTGGCAGGTCCGTGTCTGGGGAGGCCCCTTCCTGGCTCGTAGGCCCCTTCCTGTGTGTCCTCATGCGGCGGACAGGACAGGATCTCCCCAGGGCCTCTGTGTAAGGACATCAATCCCACCCACGAGGCTCCACCCTCGTGCCCTCCTCAGCTCCTGAAGGCCCCCCCTCCCAACACTGTGGCCTTGGAGGTGGGATTTCCACACACTCATCTGGGGACACAGACACAGGCTGCAGCAGAGGACATGGGCAGCTTCTCCTTCACACCCTCTGCGTTCACCTCCTTCCCGATAAAGGTCAAGCCCCCACCCCCACCGCCCCTCACCTTCCCTTTGAAGAGTCTCACCAATCCCTGCCCACCGATTTCCTTTCTGGCGATTAGAAAGGGGCCCTTTTATCTAAACCCTCCTTTGAAATGCCTTACGCTATACAAGATTTTGGGATAAGCGGGGGAGAATGTGTCTCGAGTTTAAACCTCAGGGACTCTGAATCCACTCAATGCAGGTATTTAGCCAGAATTCAACCACATCGGGAAATCAGAACCCTACTCCCAGGGGGTGCCACAAAGTGGAATTTTTTAAATATTTGAGGAAACTCAAAGACAGCCACTTGTTTACGGCTGGCTGAGGCCAAGTGGCCTGAGGAAGCCAGCAGGGAATGGAGGTTGAGCGGGTTCCAAGCTGCCGAGAGGGTCGGGCAATCCCGTGGCACTGAGGGAAAGGGGCGGAGGGCCAGTGAGGAGGATGTGAAGTGGGGAGCAGAGCAGCCCACGCTCACGCCCTGCACAGTCAGAGGCGGACGGTAGGGTGAGGATTAGGGTTGGGGCCTCAGCATCCCACCATGGGGCTGAACCACAGGGGCCCAGCAGTGAAGCTGGGGCACCTCTGCTCCCCAGAGCACAGCAGAACCTGGGCTGCTCCACGCCCAGAGCAGCTGGGCACCCACTGGGCATTTCACAGACAAGGAATCAAAAGGCCGTGGGCCCAGGGCATGCTGTGTGCACAGACGTGTGTACGCATGTACAAACACATGTACACTTACAGAAGTAGACACGTGTACAGACACATGTGTACACACCTAGAGACACACATGTGTACATGCTCACAGACACGTGTATATGCGGTTATAGACACACGGGTATGTGCTGAGACACCTATACACTTAGAGACGGGCACATGCATGTGCTTAGACACGTACGTGCTTACAGAGAAACACGTAGACACGTGTATGCACTTACAGGAACACGCGTGTACATGCTTAGACACACGTGTACACACTTAGAGACGGGCACATGCATGTGCTTGGACACGTACGTGCTTACAAACACGTAGACACGTGTATGCACTTACAGGAACATGCGTGTATGTGCTTAGACACACGTGTACACACTTAGAAACAGGCACATGCATGTGCTTAGACACATACGTGCTTACAGAGAAACACGTAGACACGTGTATGCACTTACAGGAACACGCATGTACGTACTTAGACACACGTGTACACACTTAGAGACAAGCACATGCATGTGCTTGCACACACAGACCCACTGGCAGAGCTCCCGGCCTTGCTGGGCTCCGACCCTGGAGCCTGGATTGAGGGGCAGCCCACATACCCTCTTGCTGTGTGGCCTCGTCAGGCCACGCAGCCTCCCTGCGCCTCAGTTGGATTTACCACTAAGTGCCACGCCGCAGGCCACACCCAGGCCGGCCGCACCCCGTCCACATTCTGTGTTGCTCAAGTGTTTGCGGGGTGCCACGGAACAGAAGGAAGGCCCTTTCCTCTGGCGCACGTAATAGACACAAGACCCAGAGTCACACGTCATCAGCACCAACAGTGACATTAAAAACCAGGAAGAAACCACTCGCCTGCCGTGCTCCACGGCGCCCTGTCCCGGCTCGATCCGCTTGGTTAACACCCTGCCTCGCCACTGCAATCCTGGGGTCAGGAGGGACAGGCCCCGGGCGCGCAGAGTGAGGTCCCGGGGCCGCTGGTCCTGCGTGTGGCCGAGTGTCTTCCTGCAGTTGGGGAAGGAACGTTTCCTTCCTTTCCTTCCAGCTCCCTCCTCAGCGTCCTTCTGCACAAAGAGCTCGGCTCCCTTCGGACCTCTGCCCAAGAAAACAACAGGCGTCTTTTGTTTTATCTTATTTTCAAACATAGAAAAGTAAACATCACTCTTTCATTGAAAGAAAATGATCCACATTAGAAATGACTGGACAGACGTGAAAATAAGAACGCCCCAGCCCCCCATTCCTGTGCTCATCCATTCAGCAGATGTTCACGGGCCCCTGGTGCAGGACGTGGTGCTGAGCTGGAGGTGAGGGCGTGCTAAGACTGGTGAGGTCTGCACACCGCACAGTTTACATTCTAGCAAAGGGGGCGGACAGTCCAGGCGGACGGGAGAAAAGTCAAGTAACCACAGATTGACATGAGTGCTGTGGAAAGGCATAGCAGCCTGCAGGAGAGGCGGGGGGACCGCTTTCACAGGCCAGAGGAGAGGCGGGGGGACCGCTTTCACAGGCCAGAGGAGAGGCGGGGGGACCGCTTTCACAGGCCAGAGGAGAGGCGGGGGGACCGCTTTCACAGGCCAGAGGAGAGGCGGGGGGACCGCTTTCACAGGCCAGAGGAGAGGCGGGGGGACCGCTTTCACAGGCCAGAGGAGAGGCGGGGGGACCGCTTTCACAGGCTGGAGGAGAGGTTGTGGGGACCGCTTTCACAGGCTGGAGAGGTTGTGGGGGCTGCTTTCACAGGCTGGAGAGGTGGGGCAGCTACATTCACAGGCTGGAGGAGAGGTGGTGGGGGGGCTGTTTTCACAGGCCTGAGGAGAGGCAGGGGGGCCGCTTTCACAGGGCCCTGGCCAGACTTTGCTCCTCCACTGTCCCCTCATTCCTCCAGCCAGCAGGGGCACCCACGCACCAGCCATGGCTTCAGGCACCAGGCCGTGGCTTCATTTCCAAGCACGCATCCTTCCTCAGAGACTTTCACTTGGCTTTGTACTTGGGGTTTCTGTCCACATTTCTGCTCCGTCTTCAAGCATGGGTGTCAAGGCTGCGTGATATTCAGTGATGCAGACACCTGCTACCGAGTACCAGCTCAGCAGGGAGACCCCCATCCAGGTGGCGCTGAAGGCAATAGCAGGCAGACGCCCAGACAGAACAGCAAAGTGGGTCTATCCAGGGGGCCCAGCAGCCTTCCGAACTGAGAGCCTGCACGGGCTAACAGCATTCCAGGCTTAAGGCCCCCAGCAGATTCTGATCCATGAATATATTCTCTGGACAGGTGATTATTATAAGCAAACAGGTGTTCTGTATTTTCTCATAACACAAAACACACCCAGTAGGCAGCTGGTGCCTGCTTACGACTGATCACAAACAACCTACAAAGTATTCTCCACGAGGGAGCCGCCAGGGCAGGGTCAGCTATCTCAAAGAAGTGCTGTAACCGGTGTGTGATATTCACACATTGTCCTGCTACTTTGGAATGCCCCAAGTGGTTTTCTACTGTGGGTCGGGGGCGGCTAGGTTTTCCTCGCCGTCGTTCTTCCTGGTAAACAATATATTCTATCATACACTCAGCATTCATCAATATTCACAAACTTAGCATTTCCCAACACCCCGCTGTTTACTCAGCCTCTCTGTTAATCCGTTTTCGCACTGCTGTTAAGACATACCTGAGACTGGATCATTTATAAAGAAAAAGAGGCTTAATGGACACACAGTTCCATGTGGCTGGGGAGGCCTCACAATCACGGTGGAAGGTGAAAGGCACGTCTTACATGGTGGCAGCCAAGAGACGATGAGAGCTAAGCAAGAGGGGCTTCCCCTAATAAAACCATCAGATCTCGTGACACTTATTCACTGCCACGGGAACAGTACGGGGGAGACCGCTCACGTGATTCAGTTACCTCCTACGGGGTCCCTCCCGCAACACGTCGGAATTACGGGAGCTGCAGCTCAAGGTGAGATTTGGGTGGGGACACAGCCACTCCATACCACGCCCCTATGAGGGGACACCTGGGTTGTCTCCAGCTCTTCCCTCTCATAAATCCACTGCAGGGAACATCTCCACACTTAAGGCTTTCACCCTTGTGTGGCAGCTTTTAAGCAACGGGTTTCAACTCCCTTTTACAAATCAGTATGCCTTCCTCTAGCATAGAACCCAGCTGCCGGGTGCTGTAGGGAGAGACTGACACTTTGCAAAAATAATAGTTGGGGCCAAGTGTTGTGGCTCATGCCTATAATTCCAGCACTTTGGGAGGCCAAGGTGGGAGGATCATGTGAGTTCAAGAGCAGCCTAGGCAATACAGCAGGATCCTGTCTCTAGAAAAGTTTAAAAAATATTAGCCAGGCATGGTGGCATGCACCTGTAGTCCCAGCTACTCGGGGGGCTGAGGCAAGAGGATGACTTGAGCCCAGGGGGTTGAGGCTGCAGAGAGGTAGGATTGCACCACTGCACTCCAGCCTGGGCCACAGAGCAAGAGCCTGTCTCTAAACAAGCAAGCAAACAAAACTCAGAAACAACTTTAATCCAGGCTGTAAGCTATTCTTGCTCAGAGAATCAGTTTAGTGGGCGTGTAGCCCATGTTGAGGAGGAGGGAGAGGCAACAGCAAACGTTACCGCGCAGAACGTGAAATAAGCAGAAAACGTCACCGCGCAGAACGTGAAATAAGGCTTCACATTCTGACCTGTGTTTCAGATTCGGCTGCGGATGTGAGTGCGTGCCGAGGGTGAGGATGAAGAAATGTCTTTCTCACTGTGGCTCTCAGCCCAGAAAGTGTGAGTGTGAGGAGGAAGGTTGAAGGACAGCCCCAAAAAGTACACCTGTGCCCCAGAAGCTGTGGGCGTGGCCTCATCTAGGAAGAGGCACTTCGTAGGTGTCGGTAAGTTAGAGGTGTTCGGAGGAGATTATTCTGGATTAGGGAGGATTCTGAATTCCATGACAAGTGTCCTTAGAGAGAAAGCCATGGGACAGCGGAGCAGAGTGGACTCATGTGTCCGTAAGCAGAGGAGAGCTGAGGCCAGCAGCAGCTGGGAGCAGAGGAGCGGGATTCTCCCTCGGAGACCCCAGAAGGAGCCAGCCGTGCCGATGCCTTAGGACTCGTGGCCTCCGGAAGCGTGCGAGGACGCGTTTCCGTTGTTTTCAGTCCCCGGTGTGTGGTCTTCTGTTATAGGAGCCCTGGGGATGCATTACTGGAGCTCTCACTGATCTCAGAGGGGCATACACTGGAGACAGACAGCAGGCTGGATGCCGGCCCGCAGCCGGGGCAGAGAGCGGCCAGGCCCCTTCTCCAGCACAGTCTGGAGGAAGCGCTCGGAAGGCTTCCCGTCCCGCTGAGACCACGCATTCTTGGTCGTTTACAAGGCCCTGTGTCCTGGCCCCACAGCCTCCTCCGGGACCAGCCTCCATGTGAACAGCGAGACTCAGCTGGAGCGGAGAGGAAGCTCGGTAGCCAGGCACGATAGCGGCCCACGGAGAGCGTTTTACTAGTGGGGAAGCATTTCCTCTGTGCTATCTTGCTGGAGCCCTCACAGCCGTGGGAAGCTGGTTTTATAGATCTGGTGATGAGGAAGCCACAGCCAGCAGGAGGTGACATTCTGCGGCCCAGCCAGCCGGGGTCTGTCCTTGCCCAAAGTCCTCATCTCTCTGGCGTGAGTCCTGCTCAATCCAGGATGTGCCAGCTGGTCCAGGCCTGTGTCACTGTGTCCTGAGCACCCCAAGTGTCCCACAGTGACACAGAGCAGGGAGCAGCAGAAGGGCCTGGCTTGAACTGGGTCCCCGATGAATGCCTTCACCAGCACTCTGCTGCTCTCCCCTCTGGCCATGCAGGGGCCTGTGCCAGGTGCAGGGTGGTGTGGGCGGGGCTTGCCAGTGGTGAACAGTGGATGAGTGAGGCTCCCTGTGCAGGGCAGGTGGATGGCAGCATTCTGGGACCTGGGGAGCAAGCAGCAAGTGGGCGCTGGACCTCAGCAACGTGTTGGAGAAAAGCCCAGAGTTGATTTGGGCACCATGCCAGGAAGGACTCCCCTGTGGGGGGTGTTCAGGGGTGTAGGCGCCCCGCAGCTGCACCAAGCTCTGTGCTGTACTGTGGCTCAGAGCTCAGGCCCTGGAGCCACAGACTCAGGCTCCTATTTGGTTCTGCCACTGAAAGTGACGTGGGCCGGACAGTGCAGGCTCTCCCTTGCCTTCCTCACCTGTGAAATGGGGCCATAACAGTGACTATCTCGCAGGGTTGTGAGGATTAAATGAGATAAGTCACGAGAATCAGTTTGCTCCAGGAACTCAGTAAGTGCTGGCTGAGAGCACCCGGCTCGCCCCCGTCCCATCATGGGTCACACTGTGGCATTCTGTCACCTGGCTGCCATCTGCCTGCAGCACACTTCATCGGGGCAAAAAAGCTCTGCCATTGCTCTCATACAGCGGGAGGTCTGTTAAATAATCCCCAAATGATCTCAGGAGATCCGAGGTCTCCATCCATTTCCAAACAATTCCCCAGGTTTGACAGTAGGGTGGGCGTGACACTGGCCGCATAGTGTATTTTCCAATCTCCCTGAAGGATGCACTCACCCCAGGGAGCCTGCACTGCTCTCTGCTTCAGAACCACAACAGCAGGTTCTAGGTGGGAATGAGAGCCAGCATGGGGATATGGCACACTGAGAACAGCTAGAAAAACTGTATCTGACACTGAATGATCGTTGGAAGGCATCATGAGGCTGCTGAGGTAACGTGAACTAGCAGAGGGCACTGGAGAGGGGAGAACCAGGAAGGTGAGCACTGTCTACAGATGCTTCTCGCTAGGGGAGAACCAGGAAGGTGAGCACTGTCTATGAAGGCTTCTCTCTAGGGAAGAACCAGGAAGGTGAGCACTGTCTACGGATGCTTCTCTCTAGGGCAGAACCAGGAAGGTGAGCACTGTCTACAGATGCTTCTCGCTAGGGGAGAACCAGGAAGGTGAGCACTGTCTATGAAGGCTTCTCTCTAGGGAAGAACCAGGAAGGTGAGCACTGTCTACGGATGCTTCTCTCTAGGGCAGAACCAGGAAGGTGAGCACTGTCTACGGATGCTTCTCTCTAGGGAAGAACTGGGAAGGTGAGCACTGTCTACGGATGCTTCTCTCCAGGAGAGAGCCAGGAAGGTGAGCACTGTCTACGGATGCTTCTCTCTAGGGCAGAACCGGGAAGGTGAGCACTGTCTACGGATGCTTCTCTCTAGCGGAGAACCGGGAAGGCGAGCACTGTCTACGGATGCTTCTCTCTAGGGGAGAACCGGGAAGACGAGCACTGTCTATGGATGCTTCTCTCTAGGGGAGAACCGGGAAGGCGAGCACTGTCTACGGATGCTTCTCTCTAGGGAAGAACCAGGAGGATGAGCACTGTCTACAGATGCTTCTGTCTAGGGGAGAACCAGGAAGACAGGCACTGTCTACAGATGCTTCTCTCTAGGGAAGAACCAGGAGGATGAGCACTGTCTACAGATGCTTCTGTCTAGGGGAGAACAAGGAAGGTGAGCACTGTCTACAGATGCTTCTCTCCAGGGGAGAACCAGGAAGGTGAGCACTGTCTATGGATGCTTCTCTCTAGAGGCATCTGCCCATGTGAGTACAGGCAGGAGGCTGACAATCTGGAGCTGCGCCCACAGAGGGCCACTTCTGGGGACAGAGGAAAGAGCTGAGCTCTTGGTAGTGACTTGGGGGGCCCTGAAGGTCCTTGCCAGGTTTCCCCTCAAGTCACATGATGAAAACCTGGGTTATGTGGAAATGGGATATATGGAAGGCCCCAAGGAAGCAGGTCAAAATTTCGACAGAGTCTCAAGGCAAAGTCTCGACTTCAGGACCCGTTAAAGACTGGGGCCCCCAAGGAACACATCAGACTTTCCACAGAAAACTCTAAAGGACCAGAGGGCTCAAAGAAGGAGACAGAGCTTGCCAGGGCTGCAGCCCCACTTGACTCAGCAGAGTACCTTGCAGGAGTAGGGAGAAGCCTTAGTGCTGGATTATCCTAGCACAAGGAAGGGCAGACCCTCTGTGTGGGAAAAACAGCATCAGCTGGAGCCTCCACAATGCTTTTTATTCACCGTGTTTAGTATTCAATAAAAAATTACATGTCATGACCAAAGGCAGGATCACATGAACAAAAACCAACAGAAAATACAGATCTTAGAAGCAGATACAGAGATGATCCAGCTAACAGATTTAGGAAGCAAGAACTTTCAAATAACCTTCATTCAAGGACCAGGAAAACAGAGGAAAGGATGGAGAAATTCACCAGAGGGAGTTTTAGAAATCTATGAAGAAAAAAAATCTAAAAGGAAGAATACAGATCAGACAGAGAAGAAGACAGGCCTGGTAAATTGGAAAAAATAATTTAAAATATAGAAAAATATATTAGAGACAAAGGGGACATAGTTAAAAGGCTAACATGCAGTGATTGGTATCCCAGGAGAAGACGTAAGGAATGAAAAAGGAGGCAATATTTGAAATATACCTTCCCAAACCCTTTACATCAGAAGCACGATAAAGACAAAGGCATTCCTAGAGACATCATACAAAGACTTCCAAAACCAGAGACAAAAACCTTAGATGCAGCCAGACACTCGGTGTCTTCCAAGAAGCAACAATAAGACTGACAGCCAACTTCTCAACAGAAATTAAGGAAGGGCAGAGGCAATGGAATAATATCCTCAAAGTGCTGAAAGACCATCTGCCAACCTAGAATTACACGCCTAGTGAAAATAGTCTTCAAAGTGAAGCTGAAATAGAGATGGGTTCAGACAAGTAAAAACTGAGAGACTTTGTTGTCAGAAAATCTGTACCAAAAAAGTATGAAGGAGTTCTTAGGGCAAAAGGAAAATGACCCCTGAGAAAAACACAAAATTGCAGGATGGAATAGAAACCAAACAGAAAGTAAACACGTGGACAAATGGGAAGGAATATTTACTGAACGTCAGCTACATAAAGTAATGATCGGTATGGGTTGTGGGGTTTAAAGTGTGTATAGAATTAAAAATGCAAGACCACAAAACACGAAACGTAGTAGGGTGTAGAGTGAAGTCACAGTTAAGATTCTGGCATTACCCGGGAGTAGCAAAGGCAACATTTCAAGCACCTGTTTTAATTGCTAAGGTAACCACTAAAAGACTAGTAAAAGTTAATAGAGGGAAATAATGGAATAATAAAAATTTTTTTATTGATTTAAAAAGACTGGCTGGGTGTGGTGGCTCACGCCTGTAATCCTAGCACTTTTGGAGGCTGAGGCAGGTGGATCACCTGAGATCAGGAGTTCGAGACCAGCCTGGTCAACATGGTTAAATCTCGTCTCTACTAAAAATATAAAATTAGCTGAGTGTGGTGGCGCATGCCTGTACTCCCAGCCACTTGGGAGGCTGAGGCAGGAGAATCACTTGAACCTGGGAGGTGGAGGTTGGAGTGAGCCGGGATCACGCCACTGCACTCCAGCCTGGCAACAAGAGCAAGACTCTGTCTCAAAAAAAAAAAAAAAAAAGCAAGACATGAAAGAAGGGAGATATAAAAGAGATAGCTCAAATAGAAAGAAAGTATGGTAGACAGAAATTCCAGTATTTCAGTAATTACATTAAATGCAAATACACTACTCCAATTTAATGACTGTGATTATTGGAGACTAGGTTAAAAAAAAATCTGTCTATATGCTGATTACAGGAGATATACCTGACAGAATTATAAGACAGGAAATTTGCAAAATAAAAATATGGAATGAAAGATTATTCAAATAGTAACCAAATGTACTCTGGTGTAGCTGTTTTAATATTAATTAAATCACGCTATCAAGCAAGGAATATCACCAGAGACAAAGAGAGACATTTTCTGAAGATAAAGTGGTCAATCCACCAGAAAAATATTTCAATCCTAAGTTTGTATTTATTCAATAAAAAGTCAAGAGAACTAAGAGGAGAGGCAGACAAATCTACCGTCACAGTGGGGACATTAACACCCCTTTTCAAATACCCAGAATCGCCCTGACTCCTCTCATATGGAAATTAACTTGTGGAAATTCTGGCTTCTGGAAAATCTGAGCAGAAAGCTCACCAGCCCTCACGTGAAGAACATCTTCTTTCTATGAAATCCTTGCTGTAAGCAAACTGCAGATGGGGTAATCACTGGAAAAGCCCTGGGTGTGCTCTTATCAAGAAGCCATCAGTGAATCCTTCCAGGGTGTCACAGCCTTTGTATGGAACAGAGTAAGTTTCCCTGTATTAATTCATGTGCCTCCACACCTCCCCAGGGTCACTCAGGTTAAGGTGCACGCAGTTCCCTGTTAGACAGAGAAGGGACAGGGTTTGTGACTTCTGCAGCCAAGACAAGAGCCACCTAAATTTGAATCTCTCCAAACATCCTCCAAAAATCACCCAGATCAGCAAGAACACCACCACACACATTCCACGATTTCAGCGTATCTACAGGACAGAGAATAATACAAACGTGAAACCATCTGCAAATAGGAAAACAAACGCCAGTTTCAAACAGAACTGTTTCTTCTTGGGCTCTCATCGTAAGCCTCTGCAGAAAGCTGGGAACAAGGGGAAGGGTGTGAAAAGGCTGCCCAGAAAACAGAAGAGGAGGCTGAGCTAAAAGCACCCCCAGAAAGAGAAAGGCCACAGGAAGTGTGGAAATACTAAGAAAGCAGCACTGACTCCAGGAAAGGCTCTTAGACGTCCACATGCGAGTGCGGAGCTGATCTCAGAAAGGCAACCATTTTGGGGGAGGAGGAGGAGGCACCCTTTGGAAATGGCATCGTGATGGGAAGGATCACAGCGAAATTTACACGCTCTGAAGACGTAAACACATGGATGAGCGCGCAGTCCTTCTCCACGTCCGCCCGAAGGCTTTTTGCCATGCTAACAAAAGACAGTCACCACAGCGCCCAGCCAACGTAAATTAGATATTCTTAAACAAGCATTTGAGTGTGTGAAAATAACCTTGAGACATAAAATTTAAAACTAAGAACGTAGGCGGACCAAAAAAAGAGGAAGAAACAAAATACCAGTTGATGGAACTGAAAAAAGGGGCAGGGAGCAGCGGCTCGCGCCTGTAATCCCGCACTCTGGGAGGCCACGGCAAGTGAATTGCTTGAGCCTAAGAGTTCAAAACCAGCCTGGGCAACGTGGTAAAACTCTGTCTCTACAAAAAATACAAAAATTAGCTGGGCGTGGCGGTGTGTGCCTGTACCCCTAGCTACTTGGGAGGCTGAGGTGGAAGGATTGCCGGAGCCCAGGAGGGAGAGGTTGCAGTGAGTCAAGACGGCACCACCTCACTGCAGCCTGGGTGACAGAGCGAGATCTTGTCTAAAATAAATAAATAAGTCAATAAATAAATAAGGGAAGAAAGAAGGAAAGAAAGAGAAGAAAATGGTTTAAAAAGTGACACTAAGGATGACGACTAAATTAAAAGGTATGCAAAGGAGAACAGATTTGAATGAAAATCTGGGAATACCGCGGAAGAAGAGCAGAAAACCAACCATGGCAATGAAAATGAGACGATGCAAAAAAGCAAGTGTGTCAAAGACAAAGTGGTAGAGACGGATGACAGGGAAGGAAGAGCCACTGAAGTCATGGAAAAGAAAAACAGGAAGCAAGAGAACCCTCAGAGAGAGAAGACCCGAGTGAAGCCACAGCAGGGTCCAGCAGGTGGCTGGGGAAACGCATCTGGAGCAGGTGCTTCTGAGGCAGAACTCAGTGAAACTATTAGACATTACATATAAAGAGATCGTCAAAGATAAAGAAAAAAATCTTGGATTCCTCCAGACAAAAATATCAGACAACTTTAAAAGGATAAAATATATATAAATTTTAGCCCAGCATCAAGGAATAAACAAAGCAAGGCAACTGAAGTTCCATTTACGGGATGGAGAAGTAATCCCTACCAGACCAGCTGTTCCACAAATAACCGTAATAACTGGACAAATTGTTTTTAAAACATCTGGAGGAGTTGGAGAGCATGAAGAAGCATAGCACAGAGGGTGCTGCACATGTGTGAAGGGGGTGGTGCCGGGTGCGCTTCCCATGGTCATGGCTCTGTGGCAGGGCAGGGCACAGCTGGCACCACACAGGTGGCAACCATTCTAATAGGAAACTCACAACCACAACGGCCCAAAGGAGCAAAGGGCTGCATTTGTGGAGATCACAACAGCTGGGAAGTTGAAGGAAAAATCCAGAAAAAAGATAAATAGAGAGGGGGCCCACAGTTCTGCACATAAACTCTGCTCAAATCCTTGCCTAACACCTGAAGGATGCATGTATCTGCTCAGCTAAGTGGATTGCCCATTAAAACAGACACCAAGAAGTCAGTACCTGTTAGAGAAACATGACAGAACCCAGAGTCGTTATCACAGAACCCAGAGTCTATTCAAGTGTCAGTAACAATGTTCAGAATAGAATAAAAAATCACTAGATATCCAAAGAAACCTAAAATGTGACCCCCAGTTTATATCCACCTTCCCTCCTGACGACACCCACCCTGAAGACTCCCTGGCCCAGCGTAAGATGTGAAGACAAGGGCCTTCCGGGAGCCATTTCACTAATGCTTAAGTTGTGTAAGATCACATCCCTGTACTAACTCTTCTGATCTCTGTCTTCTAGTGATTCTGTATCTCCAGACCTGATAGAGGCAACAGAATACATAAGAAACACATGGAGATTACTAACCTCCGTGTACATAACAATAGCAGGTTACCCATCACTACCCTCTGTGTACATAATAATAACCAGGTTACCCATCACTACCCTCCATGTACATAACAATAGCAGGTTATCACCACTACCCTCCGTGTACATAACGATAGCGGGTTACCCATCACTACCCTCCGTGTACATAACAATAGCGGGTTACCCATCACTATCCTCCGTGTACATAACAGTAGCAGGTTACCCATCACTACCCTCTGTGTACATAACAAACCTCCGTGTACATAACAATAGCAGGTTACCCATCACTACCCTCCGTGTACATAATAACCAGGTTACCCATCACTACCCTCCGTGTACATAACAGTAGCAGGTTACCCATCGCTACCCTCCGTGTACATAACCATAACCAGGTAAAAGAGCCAATGGTGGAAAACCTCCATGACAAGAGCAACAGATAAGATAAAAACATTTAGGGGTAAATGTATCTAAGATATGGGGAGAAACTATTTGAGGACAAGATTAAAGTAATCCTGAGAGACACAAGGTAGACCACCGACAAATGAGAAGACGTCTCCTGCTCTCGGCAAGGCCGCTCAGCAGCCGAAGGCGCAATTCTCCTGAAGTTAATCCTGCTGTAAGGGAAGCCCTGCCCAACACCAATGACCATGTTACAATGCTAAGCTGATATTCAAGCCTGTATGAAAAATAAGGTCATTGCTTATAGCCATTACTGGAGATAGTGGGGAAAAAAAATAAGGTCATTTCTCCCCTCAATTTTTAATAACACTCTCTATATTAAAAACATTTTCCCTTTATTTGGTATATGTTATAAATATCTCTCCCAAGTTGTCATTTGTCCTTTGAATTTCTCTACGGTGTTTTTTAACCATGGAGAAGTTCTGTTTTTATGTACCCATCTTCTCTCAGGTTGCATTTTGAAGTTTAAAAAACATTTCTGAGGTTTCCTTCTCGTATTCGCATGGTTTAATTTTTTACATAAAGAGCTCTCCTCCATTTGCAGGTTATTTTTCGTGTATTGTGTGAGATATGAACCTAATTCCATCTTTTACTAAACAGCTAACCAGTTGTCCCAGCAACATCTGTTAACAAGATGATCTTTATCTCAGGGATGTCAACACAGTGAGCACAGGGGTTGGTGGCGGGTGGAGGAGGCTGCCCAGTCTTACCAAGCATTAAAACACACTAAAAAGCCTCCAGAGAGAAAAGAGTGTGATGCCAATACACAACTAAACAGAACAGTGGGAAAGAACCCCGGAAACAGACCCGAGGGCCTGTGAATCCTCAGCAGATGGTGACAGTGGCATTAGCGCCCCTGGGACGAAGATGATCTTCTAACAAATGTTGCTGGGACCACTGGTTCATCATTTAGTGAAAGATGGAATTCAATTCATATCTCACACTATACACAAAAAATAAACTCCAAATGGATTAGACATCTACAAGTAAAAAATTAAACCCTACAAATACTAGAAGGAAACGCCAGAAAACACGAGAGAAGATGGACGCATTTGACAGTGTAAAAACAAAACAACTTCCCCACGGTTAAAAAACACCGTAACGAAATTCAAAGGACAAATGACAAATTGGGAGAAATATCTATGACATCTATCAAATAAAGGGAAAATATTCCTAGTACAGACATCATCAGTAAAAACTGAGTGAAGAAATGACCAAAGACCCAAGAGGAGAATGAGCAAAAGACATGACGGGAGAATTCACCAAAATGCATCTAGATGGGCCTTAAACACTTGAGAACTGGCTCAGCATCACTCACAGCAGAAACGGCAATCAAAGCCACATTGCGGTAGCACTTCCCACCTCTCAGATTGCAACAATGTAGCGGCATCATTGAAACCACATCCCCGTTGCTGGTAAAAATACAAATCGGTACAACCCTCGTGGAGGAAGTTTTCGCATCAGTAATCTCATAACTTGAATTTACTCTGAAGATAGAATAGTAGGAGGGTACTTTTTTTTTTTTTTTTTGAAACGGAGTTTCGCTCTTGTTACCCAGGCTGGAGTGCAATGGCGCGATCTCGGCTCACCACAACCTCCGCCTCCTGGGTTCAGGCAATTCTCCTGCCTCAGCCTCCTGAGTAGCTGGGATTACAGGCATGTGCCACCGTGTCCAGCTAATTTTTTGTATTTTTAGTAGAGACGGGGTTTCACCATGTTGACCAGGATGGTCTCGATCTCTTGACCTCATGATCCACCCGCCTCGGCCTCCCAAAGTGCCGGGATTACAGGCGTGAGCCACCGCGCCCGGCTGGAGGGTACATTTTTTAAAAAAACAGATGCACAGGCTTATTCATTGCAACAGTTCCTGTAATTGCAAAATATTAGAAACAACTAGAATGCCCATAGACAGGAGGGAGGTTGAATGAACCATGGTACGCCCACGCAGTGGAGTACTATGCAGCTGTAAAAAAGAGTAAACAAGTCCTCTCTCAACTCATATGGAGTCATTTCCAGGATATGTTATTAAGTGAAAAAAAAATGTAAAAGACTATCTCTAATATGCCATCTTCTGGGTGAAAAAAAGAGGAAATGAAACAATGCTTATTTTTGCAAAAAGAAACACAGGACGAACAACTCAGAGACTGAGGAGACTGTGTCTGTCACAGGAGGTGAGGGACAGTGTTGGGGAGATGGACTAAGCAGCGACATTTCTCCAAATTGACGTGTGTGTGTGTGTGTGTGTGTGGGGGGGGGTGTGTGTGTGTGTGTGTGTGTAGGGTTTTGTTTTGTGGAACCAGGTTAATAGTTTACATACTCTAAAGGAAAAAAAGAGAGGCAGGTGGCTCTAAATGGATTGCAGATGGAAACAAAAGAAGCTCACTGTGCTTCAGACGAAGACCATGCGGGCAGGGAAACAGGCAGTTTTTGAATATGGCATTTTGATTAGAGACACAAAGAAATGTGAGAAATACGAAACTCTGGTGAACAGCTTTGTTTTCCACCATGCTGTGGGTTAGCAACGCTGAAACTATTTTCCGTGTATTCTAGCACTGAGCAGACAAGTCAATACCCCGAGAACGGTGGAGGGCAGACCTGGCACCGCGGGGAAAGGAGTCGCAGGTGTGCAGCGAGGATGAAGGACAAAGCGGGGGTCCAGGGTGGGACTGGAGGCATCGCGGGAGCTCGTGGCTCACGGTCGTGTGTGTGTGCGTGTGTGTGTGTGCGTGTGTGTGTGTGCACGCATGCATTTACTATGGAGAGATTCTGGATACAGATGTTTGTGTGTGTGCGTCTTTTCTTGTACTGTCTTGTCTTATCTGTGCCTGTCTTGTTTCCTTCCCTCCCTCTCTCTCTCTCCCTCCCTTCATCTCTCCTTCCTTCTGTCTCTCCCTCTCCTTCTCTCCCTCCCTCCCTTTCTCTCCCTCCCTCCCTCCTTCCCTCTCACTCTCCCTCCCTTGTCTCTCCTTTCTTTTTCTCCCTCTCTCCCTTCCTCCCACCTCTCCTCCCACCATCCCTCTCTCTCTCCCTCCCTTCATCTCTCCTTCCTTCTTCCCTCTCTCTTTCCCTCTCCCTCCCTCCACTCCCACTCCCTCACTGAAGCCACTGAAGCTCCCTGGATGCCGAGGCACTCCAGTAGTGATGCGCACACTAGCAACCACGTCTTGGTTTTTGGATACCTTTTGGCATGAACGGAAGGTTTCATGGAAAAAATGCCATGAACATGAACAGGGCGAGTTCAGACGAGCCTGGGATACCCTTTTCTGCTGCAAAGAAGTATGTACTTAGAGCACGCTAGGGGCACAGGAATTGGCTTGAAGAGCTCCCACTGACCAAGCCTGGGACAGGGCGGGCATCGAATACATAGTGATGGCGATGGATTGTAACCCTTTACATCTTTAAAAAGCCGTGAGTCCACACTAATCTAAATACATCAATGAATACATAGATAAATGGAGAGAAAGAAAATCTCCTCCTCGTAGTAGAACACCCACTAATACATGTAGGATAAAAGGCAGAATTGGGAAACCATCACTTAGTTCTCATGAAATTTAACAAAGTACAGGAGATGTATTCTCAAGGCAGCTCACAAAATCCTTGTTAATTAACTGTGGCAGGCTAAATAATGGCCACCAAAGACACACCCATGCCCCACAGCCCCAAGCCTGTGCACAGCTTTCATATGGAAAGGGGGCTTTGGAGATGGGGTTGAGACGCGCAGGTGATGTGGGTTACCCAGGCGCCCTGGCTGCTGTCAGCGCATCCTCACAGAGGGCCGGAGGGAGATTCAGACAGAAGAGAGGTGACCACCAGGCTACTGTCACGGGAGCGACGCGGCCACAAGCCAAGGACGCCAGCAGCCCCAGAAGCCGGAAGGGCCCGGGAGGCTCTCCCAGTGCAGGGCGGCCCCGACGACGCCTTGGTGATGTCTGGGGGAGGCTGACTGTGAATTTCTGACCTCAGAAGGGAGACAGTAACTTCTCAGCTCCCAGTTTGTGGTTCGTGGTTGTGGCAGCCACGAACTAGAGCCACTTGTCCCTTCACACGGGGACACCTGGTGGCTCCGCTGTGCCCAGGTGGCCACAGTTACCTTCTCAGCCAGGGAACGAGGAGGCACGGCCTCACCTCCCTCCTGTTCCGCAGCCTCCGTTCCTGCAGGGATACCACGGGGCGTCTCTCACCGGGAAGTGCCGGCGAGACCCAGACGGAGGGTCAACCCACAAAGCAATCTGCTCCCTCCAAAGCCGTCGAGGTTTAAGGAGAAAGGACGACGCAGGGCTCCTGGGAGCCAGAGTCAAGTCGTGACAAGCCAGCACCACTCTGGCCGCGGGACTGGACCAGAAACAAGTGTGCTTTTGTCATGAACACGATCGTGCTCATCGGCAGCCTTTGAACAAGTTCCGTGGGTGCGATACGGGAGTGACAACGGTAATTCTCGCGTTTCGGAAACTGAGCGGCGGTCATGAAGGGCCTCTGCTTACTCTTAGGAAATATACCTGCGGTTTCTGGGGGTGAAAGGAAATAAATGCAATGAATGAAAGTCCCAAGGGAGCCGCCCAGGCCCACAGCCTCCTGCGCTCGGTTTGGGTCACCCGTCTGTCCCGTCAGCAGGCCCCGAGCCCAGGCCAAGACCCAGGAAGGGGCTCAAGGGAGTGGCCGGGACCACAGCAGATCCTGGCCCTTCTGCCTCCATTGCTGCTGTTGAAGAAAAACAAGTCCTCTCCCGGCTGGGCTTCTGGGTGCCATCCCCGGGCACGGCTCAGCTTTTCCTAAAGCCTCTGCCCAGCACTGAGTGAGAGATCATGGAAAACACGGGGGCCAGCACCGCTCCCCACCGCCTTGACAGGGAACGGCGTCTCTCCCTGGGGGCTGTGGGCCCGGGCACCCCTCTGCCACCCTGGGCGGGGACTTAGGGTCCTTCTTCAGCCCTGTTGTGGGCTGGGCCTGCCCTCCCTCTGAAACCCTCCACTGCTCCCCAGTTCTCCGCACCCTCTCGGAACCCTTCCCAGGCTGGCCTTGTTGCTGGCTTGCCTTGGTTTTCAGGATTTCTTTCCAGATCCGTGTTAAAGCCATCATTTTCTCTGGCCTGTGTGAGTTCCTGACACACATCACTCACCCCACCAGGACTGCTCAGAAAACCCAGCTTCCTCCCCACAGAAAACGTGTGAAGTGCCTGCGCGTCTGACCTCGTCACTCTTCCAGGGACGGTGAGGCGGGGGGTTTGGGAGCCGGTTTTACGCCCGCGCCCTGTGCTGTGCCGCCATTACCTGCCGGAGGAGCCCCAGCCCTCCGTTTGCTTGTTTGCATTTTTACAGACAATTCTAGCATCACCCCGAGACCATTCACTCCACTTTCAGGACTGTCACGCTGGAGCTCAGCCCCTTAGGCTGAATGTTAAGAAAAAAGTATGAGATTGAGGTTAGGCTCTTCTGGATGTTTGAATACAGGATTAAAATCCTTAAAACGCCTTCTCAAAACACACCCCAAATGGGGAACTCTGCAAAGCGCCCTGTGCCCTCTAGCAAGCCTCCTCGAGGCCCTCCTGTCCCTTGGGAAGCTCCCAAAAACCCTTCGAGGAAGCCGGAAAGGAGTCGGGTGGTTCTAAAGCACCGACGCTGTCGGGAAACACCCCGCTGCGGTTTGAGGTCGTGTATTCGGATATTATTTTCCTAATTCTCCACTTATGTTCCTAAAATAATCAGCTCCTGAGGATTCCTGTGGCCGAGGGCTTCCACCAACATCTGCGGCAAAATATCGGGGCGCAAGGAATGGGAGCTGCCGGTGGGGGCACCTTGCAAACGGAGCCCGGAACAGGACGGCGATGGACGGCAGCTCTGCCCCTCGGCGACGCCCCTGAACACGGCCACCGAGTCGCACGTTGTAGATGCTGGAGCTGGCGCGTGCTTGGGTTTCTACCGAGCGTCCTGAGCGCTGCGCTCTCCAACTTCCCGCATGCCCGGAGTCTGGCTGCCAGCACCCAAACTCGAACTTTCAGAGCAAATGACTCCCTGGTCCACACCTGGAAGGACCCAGGTCCCAAGAGTGAGTGAAAAGGTGCAGACTTCTCGACGGCAAAGCCAGTGCACGCCCCCTCCAGGACCCTTTAGATTCCAGAAGGCCGGGCTCAGCCATTTGAGACCGCAGCGGAGACGCCTGCTGCCATCCCGGAATGCCCTCCCACCCGGGCTGTGTGGCCACCTCGTGCCTCATTTCCTCTTAACAGGGTCCTCCTGCGTTCTGGCCAAGGCGGCTCACAGCCATTTTGAAAAGTATCTCTTCCTCCTGTCTGAGAAAATCTGCAGAAGCTTGAAGTCGGACCTCTCTTCTCTTCTCTACCCACCTCCCTCTGCACGGTTTCCCATGAAGAGGGGAGAGGAGGGCCCAGCAGTGCTGGCCAAGTGGACCGAAAAAGCGGGAAGCAGAATGCCAGAGGCTTCCCAGGGTCCTCCCAGCCCATGGGCATCACAATCCCACTTGGTCCCAGTTCCCAGGGTGCCCAGAAAAACAGACAGAGCCTGGGGCAGCCTAGAAGCTCTGTGGGGCTTACGGAACACCCAGGGCAGCTCTACGGGGCTTAGGGAACACCCCAACGGTTTCTTCCAGAAACTCAAAGTCCATTCTACACCCCGGAGTCTCGGGTTCTGAGATGCCCTGGACCAGATGTGCTCCTGGCGGTGCCGGAGCCAGAACCTGCCCCACCCTGGGTCTGCCCGGGATAACGACGGCAGATGAGAGACAGCTGTCACCTGCCGCAGACACCTCAGGGGTGCACCTGAGAGGTGCTGGCCGTGCTGCTGGGGACAGGTGGGTGCCGCTTTTCCGCAGGGCACCTGGCATGGCAACGGGAGGACTTTGGGGCTCACAGGTGCCCAGGACAGCCAGAGCCTCCCCTTACGCAGCCCTGGGTCCCACACCCAAACCCAAGCGGCCTCCTGCGGCCCTGGGCAAGCTCCTGGGTCATGTTCAGCCACTTCTGCACGTGGAAAACACCGGGTCGCTGCCTCCCTCACGGTGCAGCTGCCACGTGACCGGCATGTGGCACGAGGTGTGTGATCCTTGTTATAACGAGATAATAGTAATGACCGACAACATGGATTCGCAGGTGCCACGCCTGTGCCTCACACACAGATGCTGAACCTGGCATCCCGGCCGCTCTGCGGTAAGCGCTGCCCGTGGGGTGGCTGTGGAGATGGCACTAGATCTGTGGAGTCAGCGGAAGCGCCTCCTCCAGGCAGAAAGGGAGGAGGGACAGGAGGACACCCTGGACCCAGCCCAGTGGGCCCACATGGGAGCCCCAGGCCGTCAGGGGACACCACGGCCCCCACCACCTGGGGGTTATCGAATCATAGTTGAGAGCACAGATGATGGGGTTCACAGCTCCTCCCCACCCCCACCGGCAGCCAGCGCCTTGGGGAACTTCCGGCCCTTCCCAGCCTCGGTTTCCTTATCTGTAAACCTCAGGCCAACGCGAACGACGCTGGGCACTGGCACACAAGGCCCTGGTCAAGACGGAGCTGAGGGACACCCGGAGACCCCTGGGCAGTGCAGCCTCACCCCACGGCCCCCTCCAGGGCTGCAAGGCTGCCAGAAGCTAGGGCTGTCTGTGCCCGGCCCCCACGCTGAGTGTTGTTTTAAACCTTCATTTTTATTTTTATTTATTTATTTTTGAGATGGAGTCTCACTCTGTCGCATGATCTCAGCTCACTGCAACCTCCACCTTCCAGGTTTAAGCAATTCTCCTGCCTCAGCCTCCTGAGTAGCTGGGATTACAGGCGTGTGCCACCATGCCTGGGTATTTATTGTAGCGATGGGGTTTTGCCATGTTGGCCAGGCTGGTCTGGAACTCCTGACCTCAAGTGATCCGCCTGTCTTGACCTTTTTAAAGTGCTGGGATTACAGGTGTGAGCCACTGTGCCCAGCCAAGCCTTCATTTGTAAAGGGTTATTTTCTTTAAAAAGAAGACACAGTGAAGAGAACTAGCAATGAACCACATTCACCGTCTGCCCCTTTCTGGAAAAGAGATTGCCATCCCGGTCCACACAGGTAAACTGAGGCACAGGGTGGGGAGAAATGGCCATTCAGTGGTGACAAGGACAGCAGTGGGAATCTGGGGGTGAGGATCACAGGGACACAGAGGGGACCGGGCCTCTGGCTCCAGTCCCAAAGAAAGATGGGAGTCAGCTGGCCCGGCCCCCTCGCCCACACACACAGGGGCCGGCTGCAGGCAGGGCCAGAGGTGCCCAAGGACAGAGCTTCCATCCATTCTCCTGTGGCAGGAGCAGCCAGGGACAGCTGGAGGAACACGACCCGAGTGGGAGAGCGGGACCCCTCTGCGGGAGGACAACAGGAGCTGTGGCCGCTCACACACAGCGACTCAGCCTCGGAAGCTTCGGGAGACCTGGAAACTCGTCTTGTTTATTGGAATTCCTCTGCTCAATCACATGTGATGTGTTTCCTCTTCCAGTGGCTCTAGAAGTGAGACCAGGCAGAGGGAAGCAGCTGCTGGTCCCTGGTCCCGGCCGCCCCTACCTGGCTGTAGTTTCACGTCCAGCCAGGGGACTTGCAGACAAGAAGCAGTGGTGCAGGCGGGGCAGGGTGAGGGCCGATGGCACCTGGGTTGCAGCCCGGCCTCCGGGGAGGGCAGCTCAGCTGGGAGAGCAGGGACGCCTCAGGGGCTGGAGTGAGTTTGCTCCGTGCCGGCCTTTGCTTGCTGGCCACAGGGCAGGTGCGGTCCCTTCTGCGGTTCGTTGGTCCCCGTGGGGCGTGAGCACTGGAGTGTGTGGCTTCTCAGCTCCTTCCAGCTCTGAGGCTTCTGTCCAGGCAAGCCCGCAGTGCCCGGACACAAAAGGTGTCCCTCTTCTCAGGCTGACGGGAGAACGGGGCACAGGCCGGCCCTCTCTCTGTTTCCTGCTTTACCTCAGTCTCTAACTTCTCCCCGGATGCCGCCTTCTCATGCAGTCTGCCGGGGTTTGGCGATGCCCTGCTGCCGACACACACTCTACTGCTGTGCTCTCTTTGGCCATGCCGGGCACTCCTCCCCGTGCCCTGTCATGCCCCCGACTTGGGGCGGGACCCCCAGCCCTCGCCTGTTTGACAGTCCCAAAGCTGGGGGTGGGAGCTGGGGCATTTGTTGAAGTCATGCAGTGGACGGGGTGGTGAGCCAGCATGAAGGGACCATGCCGTCCTGCCCGGTGGAGAAACCTCACGGGACACGTGGTCCAGCCTCACTCCTTTGGTGTGTCCACTAAGACTGCCGAGGAGTCAGACAGGCTTGCTCTGTGGGGTCCCGAACCAGCGCCTCTGCCTGAGCCCCTACCCTGGCCCCCAGGTGGGGATGCTGGGCCCCTGGAGCTGCACAGAGGGTGCTGGAATGGTGGGGTGACCCGAGGCTGCCACAGCCCTGGGGCCAGCACCGTCCTCCCTGCACCATCCTCCCCGCACTGGCCTGAGGCTCTGTCCCCTCCCCAGTCCCCCCAGCCAAGCACCCTCTGTGGAACGCAGAAGCTCAGTAACTGGAAAATACGTGGGTGGTCCGAGCCGGCTGGTTCTGGAGAAAAGGAGATGGGACGTTCACCAAAGAATGTCAGAGCAGAGCGGGACGGGAGCAAGGGCGCCTGCGTCAGACAATGGTTGGCACGGGAGGTGGGAGCGGAGTACTCAGATCCACCGGCCATGGGGAAGGGGGGTTCCTTCCTGCCTGGCCGCTCCCAACCCCTGAAGACCAGGGACACATGGGCCGGCGGATTCTGCAGTGACCAACCGGTGAGCCCCGACCTGCTCTCACTTGCCCTGTGTGGCCGGATTTTACTCAGAAAACACTCTTTTGCTACTGAAAGGGCAGCTCTTTCTCTGGCAAGCTCCACGGTTGGCTCTGACCTGCTCCCGCCTCCTGGGGTTGGCGGGTGCCAGGGCAGGCCTCTGGGGACCCGCTCACGAACGTGGCATCTTCTGGGCGGGCGGTGCCTGCGTCTTTGACTGTGAGGTCCTCACGCCTGTCTGCAGCCCAGACCACAGAGCCACAGGGTTTCCGGTGCCAGCAGTGCCCGGGGTGCCAGGAAGTACGCCTGGGGAGGGGCTCTTTCAACCGTGCACCCCTGGCCCTGTCTATGTGACCACCAGCCTCCTCCCCGTGGGGCTGCAGGCAAGCTCCCTGGTAACCCTCTGCAGCCTCCTTATAGGAAACCAGCAGGGCCCTGGGCTGTGGCGTCACATCTCCTGCCAGCTAACGGTGGAATGGGGGAGGGTCAAGGGCCAGGCTGCAGCATCGGGTCATGACCCACCCCAGACACAACCTGCAGCACCCAGGAGACCCCAAGCCAGGCGACAGAGAACACGAGGGGGCAGCAGCGCCTTGTCAGGCAGCCACCCCAGACCCGCTAGGAGCCCTCGCCTCGGGCGGCTTGCGGGGCGAATGCGGACCAAACGTGCCCTGCACATCGGCTCATCTCTGCTGCATTTGTGCCTCACGATGCCCCAGTATGACCAGCAGGGCCATCGCCCTATCATTATCATTATTTTTTTGAGATGGAGTCTTGCTCTATCACCCAGGCTGGAGTGCAATGGCACTATCTCAGCTCACTGCAAACTCCGCCTCCCAGGTTCAAGTGATTCTCCCACCTTAGCCTCCAGAGTAGCTGGGATTACAGGTGTCTGCCACCATGCTCTGCTAATTTTTGTATTTTTTGTACAGACGGGGGTTTCACCATGTTGGCCAGGCTGGTCTTAAACTCCTGACCTTGTGATCCACCCGCCTTGGCCTCCCAAAGTGCTGAGAATACAGGCGTGAGCCACCGTGCCCAGGAGTTGGTAAGGTTGTGAGCTCTGTCCAAGCCCATAGAACCACCACAAACCAAAGTCAAACCAGGGTTCAAGGCCTGGCCAGTTAAAAACCCATTCTGCTCTCCACCCATCCATCAAGAAATCTGCTAGCCCCACCCTCAAAGTGCACACTCCAGCCCTCACCTGCTTCGCCAGCACCACCTGGGCTTGCCCTGTCCCTGCTAGCCATGGTAGACACTTAACATTTAAAGTGACAAGAATTAAATCCGATTTAAAACTCAGCTCCTCAGCTGCACCAGCTGCATTTCCAGGGCTGGATGGTCACGCGGGACTCGTGGCCGTCCTACTGGACAGTGCAGATCTAGAATGTTCTGCCATTGCAGGAAGTTTGGATAATTGCAATAGCGTCTACCCACCCCCATTGGAGGAAGCCTTGACACGTGTAATGAGGGGTCTGCTGGGCTCCCCCATGTCCCGCAGGTCCCTGCTCCAATGTCACCCGCTGGGGAGGATATCCCTGACCTCCGTGCCTGAGACAGACGCCCATCCCCACATTCCATCCTTTCACAGCGTTTTCTTCAGTGCATATGATACAGGATATGTCCATCCGCATGCATCTCACCCCGTGCAGTGCC
This sequence comes from Aotus nancymaae, assembly GCF_030222135.1. Classification (NCBI taxonomy): domain Eukaryota; kingdom Metazoa; phylum Chordata; class Mammalia; order Primates; family Aotidae; genus Aotus; species Aotus nancymaae. Next base: position 1,920,808 of record NW_026988510.1, read on the forward strand.
AGTTGCATGCTGGCAAGAAAGGGCTCTGTGCTTAGCCCCAGGGCTGGGCACACAGCAGCTTCTCAGGAGACAGTTTTTGAATGAGCAAATAAATCAGTTTCCTGTAGCTGTGATGGGTGTGGTGGTTTTAAAATACGCCCCCAGTGCTTTGACACTCCTCCCTCCAAAGCTCCCCACTTGAGTGTGGGCTGGATTCAGGGACCTGCTTCTAATGAGTAGAGGGTTGTGGGCACGCTAGTGTGCAGCTGCCAAGACCAAGTCAAAACGCACACGGGCCTGCCTGTGACTATGGGGCCACAAGGCCTGCACCATCCTGCTGGATGGCTCTGAGACTCCGGCCCTGGGTACTGTGGGAAGGTAAGTGTTGAGGGGGCAGCTGCTGAGTCAGGGGCAGTTTGTTACGCAGCAGTGGATGACTAATACAACGGGCAAGGGCTTTCTCCCCAATGCAAACTGATCGTGCCATCCCGTATCCTCAGCCCACATTCCCTTGGGAAAGAAATCTGCTTTCCTGTGTGCATTTAGTCCTGTGGGATAAACATTAATTGTGTACCTGCTGTGTATCCGGCACTGAGAATAGAAAGATTAAGACTCTAGACTAGCGGGTGACTTAGCAGGAAGAAGGCGTCCCTACCCGCTCCTGCTCTAGTGGCCAAAGCCCTCCTCTGTCCGTACAAATACGCAGGATCCCGTGGTGAGCCGTGGTCCATGCCACTGGCTTCTTCCTTCGCACCTGTGCTTCCTGACGTCTTTGCTCCACTTGGAGGCCAAAAGGGCAGTGTCCCCTGCAAGTACAGCTTTATCTGAAGGCCATAAGGGTAGGGACAGCCAGCTTCCTAGGTGTGATGGTGTCAGTGATGAAGTCCAAGATTATTGATCTGCGTGGAAGTCAGTGCCAGCCAGGACCATCCCTGAAAATGGTCAGTGACCAGCACTGACCCATGAATTCCAGTTGCTGAACAATTGGTCCTGCTCTGGGGAGCCCAGCTCAGACATGGCCCAGGTGAGAGGTGACTGCTTCTCAAGAGCAAGTTGCCCCTCCTGAGGCATCTCCCTAAGGGCAGGGGCAGTGCTCCTCATGCCCCAAAGAGCAGGAGTGGCCCACAGGGCTCTCGGAGGTGTGTGAACTCTCGGAGCTTTGGCATAGGACAAAACAGTGCTTACGCTCATGCTCCTGCTCTCTGTGGCCTTAAGCTATGTGGCCTAGCTCTGTGGCTTTGAGCAGTGTGGCCTTGAGCTGTGTGGCCTGGCTGTGTGGTCTGGCTGCGTGGCCTTCAGGTGCGTGGCCTTAAGCTGTGAGGCCTGGCTGTGTGGCCTTGAGCCATGTTGTCTGGCTGTGTGGCCTTAAGCAGTGTGGCCTTGAGCTGTATGGCCTGGCTATGTGGCCTTGAGGTGTGTGGTCTGGCTGTGTGGCCTGGTTGTGTGGCCTTGAGCTGTGTGGCCTGGCTGGGTGGCCTTGAGCTGGGTGGTCTGGCTGTGTGGCTGGGCTGTGTGGTCTGGCTGTGTGGCCTTGAGCTGGGTGGTCTGGCTGTGTGGCCTGCCTGTGTGGCCTTGAGCTGGGTGGTCTGGCTGTGTGGCCTGCCTGTGTGGCCTTGAGCTGGGTGGTCTGGCTGTGTGGCCTGCCTGTGTGGCCTTGAGCTGGGTGGTCTGGCTGTGTGGCCTGGCTGTGTGGTCTGGCTGTGTGGCCTTGAGCTGGGTGGTCTGGCTGTGTGGCTGGGCTGTGTGGTCTGGCTGTGTAGCCTGGCTGTGTGGCCTTGAGCTGGGTGGTCTGGCTGTGTGGTCTGGCTGTGTGGCCTTGAGCTGGGTGGCCTGGCTGTGTGGCCTTGAGCAGTTGGTAGAGCTCTCTGATCCTGTTTCCCATCTGTGATGAGTGGTGAGGGGCTACCAAGAGGATTTGGGCAGAGCAAGGGACCTGTTGGTGAGTGGCCACAGCAGCCCACCTGTCGGCCCTGCCCCTTGTTGCTTCTTTCCAGCTATCTTTGGTGGTCACTCCTGGATGGATGCCGCTCCACCAAACCTTCCTCCCACGACTGTGAGAACCCAAATATCCCCCCATGGCTTTGCTGAACCAGGCTGGGATCTTTGCCCTCATGAGAATCACAGACATCACTCAGCACCAGCTTTTGCACCTGACCTGACCCAGGCCACCTCTGTCCTTGGCACGGGCTGCAGGTCTCATTCTGGGCCAGCCTACTGGCCTGGTGGCCCATAAAGGTAGACGCTGTCCAGACAAACCAAGGCCAGGATTTGGGGTACTCTACTTCTAAGTAAAACTTCACACTGTCAGCATCACTTCGGGCAACCCATGCCTCTCTCTAGGCCTCAGTTTCCCCACCTACAAAAAGAAAGGCTAGGGATGGCCTCAGAGGCACCAATGTCCAAACACAGATGGAGTAAGTCAGAGCACAGGTCTCTGGCAGAAACAGAACATTGCTGATATGGCCCAAAACATCAGATGTCTGTGGATCACAATGCAGCCTCCTCTGGGCAGAATAATTCCAGTTTCCCAAGTTGGTCGTCATGGGAGCAAGTGTCTGGCCATCAAATCCTGCTCGGTGCTGTCTCTGGAGCTCCCTCCTACCTTCCCAAACCCACAGAGGCTGTCCTGACCAGTTGACGTGGAATATCAATTACTCAGAAGAGACTCCCTTGGAGACAGCTCAGGGTGGGGGACCGAAGAGAGACTCACAGGGCCTTGGTGCTCTGGGCTCTGTTCTCCTTTGCGTCTCGGGACACCCTGAGGTCTCAGAGCAAGAGCCCTCTTCCCCCTTTTCTCCAAATGTCCGCATGCCATTGTTAGGTGGGCTCACTCCCTCTCGAGAACGGTCACCACCTTCATGCTGAGCCTGACGATGTGACAGAGAAACCTCCACTCCGAGACACATCCAACTTCCAGAATCCACTCTACAACCTTGTCCCTTGTCCAGGATCGGCCGACAGCCTCAGCTAAAACCCGCATCCCCTCCAGCCCCTCAGATGATCTTCTGCTTCCCCAGAAAACTCCTCCCTCACCCACAGCCACAGAGCAGATCATCAGTGTGAACCGAATCGTGGATTTTCACAAAACCACCCAACCGGAGGCCACGAGCATGGCTGGATTAGCAGCACAGCCCCGATCGGAGGCTGCACGTCACGCACGCCCAGAAAGGCAGGCCCTGTCGCCCCCTGGGCCGCCTCCTGCGTCTAGCTCTCCAGGCTGGGGGTTTTGTTTGTCCACACTTACTCAGGCTCATCTGAAAGCACGTTCCATGCACACGTTATTTATTGTGAGGTCACCGTGCAATTACAACACAGCCAGCTGTATTCTGAGAACAGGCGGCTTGCGACCAGAGAGCCGCGCCTTGACACCCATCACCTCGCCCTAGCGCGTTTCCCGTCAGATCCGAAAGGAGACAGGGAGGAATGACAGGCCCATCCATCAGCCTGCACCTCTGGGGCCCGCGTGGCCCGGAGTTCTCAGAACTCATCCGGGTCCACAGCCTTGCGATGCTCCTCAGGGCTGAAGCGAGCGAGAAATACCGTTCCCTGGGACAGCGATGTGGCCCAGCCCCACCGATTCCCTCACCTCCCACGTAACGCGCTCCATGCTGTGCCCTTGGCCTCCTCTGACATGACGAAACCCAGCCCCACACTTTTCCCTTGACTGCCTTTTAAAGACAGAAGAACAGCTGACGCTCTCCTTTCGGCCGGCACTGTCCTGGCAAAGGGAAAGGCCGATGTAGGCAAGTCGGTTCCCATGTTGACCAACCGCTGGATTGGAAAATAAATCTACCCCGATGCAAGTCACAACAGCGCGGGGAAGGAGGCGAAGGGGCAGCCTGAAATCCCCGGCACGGCTGCCTCCCGACCCACGCCCAGGACTGGGAAGAGCCATGCAGCTGTGATGTTTCTCTCTCCAGAGGGAATTAATTATTTCCAGACGCTGGCCCAGCACCTGGTGCCCAGAGCCACAGGCCTGGAAGCCATAGAGGTCTCACAGGCAGGCGACACCACTTAGCAGACACAATTTCTTTGCCTGTCCCCCTGCCTGGTCCAGAGAAACTGCTCCAAAATGGGAAGCAAGGGGCTCTGATGAGGCTGGGGACAAAGCTCGGGGTGTCCCAGGTGGACCCCCTTCTCTCAACCAAGCAGCTCCCACCCTGCCCTGACACTGAAATTACATCACGGGGCACTGAGGACCTGGGGCCCGTCCCAGGCTGCTGCAGTGCAGCGCCACCTGCAGGCCGTGTGGCCAGAGCAGGCCGCGTCATCTCCAGGCCTGCAGGTGCTCGTCTGCAGGGAGAAGATGGTCAGCAGCCCAGCCTTGGAGGTTTGTTGGGGGAAATAAATCAGGTAACCAGGGGCGGGAGCTTACAAGAGTGGCTGCACCAAGCCATGCTCTGCAGGTGCCGGGCCACGCTGGGGCCTGAGTGTCTATGTCCCCCTGCACTCATATGTTGAAATCCTCACCCTCAAAGTGATGGGATTAGGAGGTGGGGCCTTGGAGAGGTGATGAGGTCATGGGGCATAGCCTTCATGCTTTACAGCAGGCCCTAGGAAGCCCCCTTGTCTCTTCCATCATGCAAGGGCACAGTGAGAAGAGAGCCGTCTACGAGGAAATGGGCCTCACCAGTCACTGACTCTACTGGTACCTTAATCTTGGAACTCCCAGCCTCCAGAACTATGAGAAATAGACTTCTGTGGTTTACAAGCCACCTAATTTATGGGTTTGTTTGTTTGTTTTTTTAAGACAGGGTCTTGCTCTGTCACCCAGGCTGGAGCACAGCTGTGATCATTTCTCACTGCAGCCTCAACCTCCTGGGCTCAAGCAATCCTCCTACCTCAGCCTCCTGAGTAACCGGGACTACAGGTGCACAGCACCACACCCAGCTAATTGTAAAATGTTCTGTAGAGATAGGATCTTGCTGTGGTGCCCAGGCTGACCTCGAACTCCAGGCCTAAAGTGATCCTCTAGCCTCAGCCTTCCAAAGTGCTGAGATTACAGATGTGAGACACCATGCCTGGCCTCCAGTGTATGGTACTTTGTTACAGCAACCCAGATGGGCTAAGACAACTCTCATAATCAATACCATCATCCTTACCATCACCACCAGCACAATCATCATTATCACCACCACCATCACCATCACCACTATCACCATCACCATCATCACCATCACCATCATCACCATCACTACCATCACCACAACCACCATCACCACAACCATCATCACCATAACCACCACTGTCATTACCACCACCATCTCCACCACCATCACCATCACCACCATCACCACCACCACCATCATCACCACCACCACCATCATCACCATCATCATCACCACCACCACCATCACCACCACCACCATCACCACCACCACCATCATCACCATCATCATCACCACCACCACCACCATCACCACCATCATCACCACCACCATCATCACCATCACCACCATCTCCACCTCCATCATCATCACCACCTCCATCATCATCACCACCATCACCACCATCATCACCACCATCACCAGCATCATCACCATCACCATCACCACCACCACCACCATCATCATGTGATGACTCTCAGCACTACCCTCATCATGTGTGACCTGGACTGTGGACCAGCAAGGTGTTGTAGAGACACGTCTGACCCCAATTTCCATGGGACAGAGGACCTCCCGTTTTCTTTTCCTTGTTACAACACATCATCTTCCTGCACAAAGTGGACAAGACCTTGACGTCCGTCTCCATTTCCCAAAAGAGTTACCAACGGGGTGCTTTCAGAACTACCTGGCTCAGACTTCCTTCCCAGCATGGCCTTGTGAGTGCCAAGGAAAGGAAGCTGAGGCTCCGCTAGCAGGCTCGGACCTGACACAACGCCCCTGCTCCATCTCCCTGCAGGAGCCACGCTCACCGCGGACACTTCCACTGGCTCAGGCTGCCGTAGCAGAACACCACAGGCTGCATGGCTTCAACAAGAGGAATTGTTCCTCACAGTTCCAGAGGCTGGAATTCCAAGATCAAGGTACAGCTGACTTGGCTCCTGATGAGAGTCCTTCCCGACTTGCAGGTGGCTTCCCGGCTGCCTCCCCATGGTGTCCTCCCAAGGTGGAGACAGGAACTCTAGTCTCTTCCTCGAGGCCCCCCTCTAAATACCATCACACTGGGGGTTAGGGCTTCAATATACAAATTCGAGAGGGAGACGGTTCTGTCCGTAACAGGTCCCTGGAATCCCCATCCCAACCAGAGTAACCCCACAGAAGCATTCAGTAAATCTCCAGGGCCACCGCCATAGCCCTCCAAACATTTCCCCTCTGCCTGTGTCCTGAGAGCAGGACTGGTTCATTGTGCTGTTTTCTCAGCAGGACCTGCGACCGTGATGTGTGGGGAGTGAGGGAGTGAAGAGAGCAGGGATGAAGGAAGGAAGCAGCTCCATCAGCTGGTTTCCAGGCAAGAAGCTGGTGGGGTTCTGACTTCCACGCCAATTCACACCCTTTTCCCCTGGCCTCACAGCTGCCCTTCTCCTGCTCTTGTTCATTCATCCCCTTCAGCCCTTTCTTATTCTCTTCTGTAGCTGAGCCACAAAAAATAAATTAGAAATGTTTTCCAAGTGCCTTCAGAGGCATAATGTCCATTTCTCTGCCCCAGCCCGTGGGGTAGGTGATGCCTTTGCAGCCCCCACTTACCAGGGGCACCTTGTGGGCATGCAGCTCTCCAGACCCCAAAGTCAGTGCCCACCCAACTGCAGGGTGCTGTCTGCTCTGTACACATTCCGGGAACTCCGCGGCCTGGCCCAGCCCCAGCTGGAACCTGGGGTACCCTTCACTCTTCCAAAAGAGGCTGTTTGCTTTCAAAGAAAGGAAGGAGAACTGCAGACTGCACTTGGCTACACGGCCTGAGACTCCTGGGAACAAAATAAAACCCACAAACAAAATCCATGAACAGCCCCAAGCCTTCGGTTCAGTCGACTTGGCTCTCAGCACCCTCCTGGTCTCACATTTCCCTTTCTGTCTTTCGGAGGAGGGCGGCTAATCAGACTTTGTCTCTTGCCTCTGGTATTAGCACGGCCATGACCAATGACCACTGACCTAGCGGCTCTCAACCGTACAAATCCAGCCTCTTCCAGTTCTGGAGGTCGGAGGTCGCAGGGCAGGCTCCTTGTGGCCGCTCCCGGGAAGAGCGATGATGAACATCTATTGTTCTAAAGTCTGGTTTGTGGCAGTGTGTTACAGAGGCAATGGGAAACCGATGCTCCCTGGAAGTCCATGGGAAAGTGAGACTGCAGCAGGTCACAGCCCTCCTGTTTACGCGACCTACGTCCCTAGTTCAAGCCAACATCCCCCTCTGCTGGTTCTCCAACAGCCCCAGATCAGCCTCTCTCTCAGCCCACCAAATGCAACAGAGATGCTTCTAAAACACAGTCCTGCCTGTGTTGCTTCCAGCCCGGAGTCTTCAATAGCTCCCCATTGCCCTTAGAACAAAGACTGATCTCAAGTATGCGTTGTGAGACGGTGGCTGTATGTGCTTGTAGGAAGCAGAAAAGTTCCTCTTCAAAGTTTCCTTTCTTGTTAAAAAAGAATAATAATAAGTGTGAAAATAATAGTCTATTTTAAAGACTTTCTTCAAAGCCTTCATGCTAGCAGCTCTTTGTTAAGTCCTGTCCTATGTAGCTGTTGAACATGCCATGCTTACAGGCACGTGGTATATTCTACGTCCTTGTACTTTAACCAAGATATCTGTACTGGACGTGCTCACAGGTGTAAGACCGGTTGCCTCGCTGGGAGCTCGGACACGCCCACGCCCCCTCCAGGAGCTCGGACACGCCCACTCCCCCTCCAGGAGCTCGGACACGCCCACTCCCCCTCCAGGCGCTCGGACACGCCCACTCCCCCTCCAGGAGCTCGGACACGCCCACTCCCCCTCCAGGAGCTCGGGCACGCCCACTCCCCCTCCAGGAGTTCGGACACGCCCACTCCCCCTCCAGGAGCTCGGACACGCCCACTCCCCCTCCAGGAGCTCGGATACGCCCACTCCCCCTCCAGGAGTTCGGACACGCCCACTCCCCCTCCAGGAGCTCGGACACGCCCACTCCCCCTCCAGGAGCTCGGACACGCCCACTCCCCCTCCAGGAGTTCGGACACGCCCACTCCCCCTCCAGGAGCTCAGACACGCCCAGCCCCTCTCTGCGCCTAGAAGCTACGTCATCATCCCATGCCCACTTCTGCACTCAGCACTAGGCTCTGCACTCGGCACCTAGCCAGCCATTGAAGAATCCCACCAAAATTCAAAAGAAGCCCCGCCAGAACCTGCCCAATCCCGTCCAGGTCCCAGTACCCCTGGGTGGCCCGCTCGCCGGAAATCCCGCCTACCTGCCGATAGCGGCTGGCCCCGCCCACGTCCTGCTCTCCCACAACCAATCAAACGCCTCCACTCCGTATAAAACCCCTTGTCTGAGAGGAGTCCGCGACTTCTCCAGCCCTTCCTGTCGGACCGCAGAACCTCACCCAGGAGCTGATTAAATTTCTTCATTTCAATAACTGGCCTCCGTTGCCTCGCATTTAAACCTTACAACAGGCATGTCCCAGCTCCCAGCCTATGCCCCTTCCTTATTTGGACTTCCTTTTCTTCTCCATTCCCTTTTAGAAAAGTTTTAAGTTTTCAGCCAATCAAGTTTTAGTTTAGATTGTGAGGACTGGCTCCAAGCAACGATCAGACATGGCGGGTAACGACAACCCCAAATGTGTAAAGGATAAATACTTCTGCTTTTCCTTTGTTCATTGTACTCTCATGGCGAGATGGCTAATGGGAACCCCTTTCTGCAGAAAGTAACGATTGCCTTGCTAAGAGATCCTTGATCTCGGCTCACCACAACCTCCGCCTCCTGGGTTCAGGCAATTCTCCTGCCTCAGCCTCCTGAGTAGCTGGGATTACTGTGCCACCGTGCCCAGCTAATTTTTTGTATTTTTAGTAGAGACAGGGTTTCACCATGTTGACCAGGATGGTCTCGATCTCTTGACCTCGTGATACACCCACCTCGGCCTCCCAAAGTGCTGGGATTACAGGCGTGAGCCACTGCGCCCGGCCTCAGTGCTGATTTTTCTCTGTGGCACCAAGCATCTGTTTCCAACAGTGATCTCTGGATCTACCTCTCCAGCGCACGCTCTGCTCCCTCTCCTTCCCGTCCTCCCTCCCCCACCTGCTGAACACCAGCCTCCATTAGTTTCACAAACACACCACCTGTCCTGACGTGTGAGTTAAGAGGGTAAGCGCCTGGTGTGGTGTCGGGTATGTGGTGGGGCTGTTCCGGGACTGAGCAAGGTGTCATCTTTGGCTCAGCTACTACCCAGGCAGGTGCCTGTGGCTTCTGCTTTTCTTCTCTAAAAACAACAATACTGGACCTAATGTTAGCCTTAATGGTCTACCCTACTCTTGTGAGTTTATAACAATCAAAACAGTTTGGCCCAAGAAAAAAAACTTGCCCAGAAAAATGAGAAGGTTTTGGCCTTGTGTATCTAGATTAGCTGTTTGTGTGGATTGAGACCCACCCACTGGTTGCAGGCCCCCAGCCCCATGGATGGGCACCGGTTTTGCTGCATGAAGGGTCAAGACAAGGAAACGAGACAGAGAAAAGGAGAGGCAGCAGCAGGGCAGGTGGGGGTCAGAAACCGGGACGAGGATCTTGAAAGTTCCCCAGAATCTGCTGGCCTCCTGGTCGGTTAAAATGTCTGTGCCTTTTTATTTTCTCCTTTCCTTTCCTTCCTTTCTTTACTTCTTTTCCTTCCTTCCCTTCTTTTCTTTCTCTTTCTTTCTTTTCTTTCTTTCTCTCTTTCTTTCTCTTTTTTTTTTTTGACAGAGTCTCACTCTTTAGCCCAGGCTGGAGTACAGTGACACAATCTCAGCTCACTGCAACCTCCACCTCCCGGGTTCAAATAATTCTCCTGCCTTAGCCTCCCGAGTAGCTGCAATTATAGGTGCCTGCCATCATGTCCAATAATTTTTTGTATTTTTAGTAAAGATGGAGTTACATCATGTTGGCCAGGCTGGCCTCGAACTCCTGACCTCAAGTGATCCGCCTACCTCGGCCTCCCAAAATGCTGGGGTTACAGGCGTGAGCCACTGTGCCTGGTCTGTGCCTTTATCTATGGCAGCAATTAGTACAGAAAACAATTCCCTCACGGGAGCATTTCCCCAGCACCCAGCCCAGTGCCTGGCATACTGTAGGAGCATGGCAAGTCTGTGTGGAGGGGGTGGATAAATGAGTGTGCCCAGTGCTTTTCTAGGGAGCAGCTCCCAGGGGCATGCAGACACGCATGTCCACATGTCCAAAGATCCCTCCCCAACTTCAGTCAGAGAGGGACCACGAGAGACCCCGGCTGGGAAGAGCCATTGCATCCCCCAGTGAGACCTTTGCTCCCTCTGTACTTCGTGGGGCCAACACCCAATCATTGCCACCCTTATCCCTCCAGTTCTCCCCTCTGGTGCTATTTTGAGACGTGCATGTGGGTTGTTATGATCGGCAATGACAGCGGCAGTTTTGCACTTGGGAAGGTCCAATACGCGTATAATTGAGGCAGTGCAGCCAGCTGTGCTAGGAGCTTCACTTCCTCGACACGCCAGAGGCTCTCTCCGAAGGGCTTTTGCATAAGCAATGTCCTTTCTGTGTTTTTAATGAGACATCCTCCCCTCACTGGGGAACATTCTAGACCCAAGGTTTGGGAAAGAAGGACCTTCCTTTCCAAAAGGGAGAGACGAGGCCACATTTGGCTTACTGAGCATCCATTTGAAACCAGATTTACGGCGCCTCCTGCAGGCAGAAGCAGGTAGTGACGGGGCTGCACAGGCGTGGTGGTGGGCCCTGCGCCAGGGACTAGGTCCAAGGCTGTGCTTCTCAAACTCCACACACAGGTGCCCCGGAGTCTTGTTGAGATGTAGACTCTGGCACAGTGGGTCTTTGTCGGGGGGAGGGGTCTGCATTTCTAATGGGATCCCGAGGGCTATGGAGGCAGCTAGTCTGGATGGGATCGTGTTCCCAGCCTGGAGACCAGTGGCCGTGGCCACCCCGAGAGCTTGCTCGATATACAAATTCTGGGGCCCACCCCAGACCTTCGGCCTCAGAATCCCTAGCAGTGTTGCCTGGGGACCCGGGTTTAACAGGCGTCCTGGAGATTCAGATGCTGTGGCCAGTTTGAGCACCAGGGAGGCCAGACCATGCCCATAGCCCACCCAGGAGCTGTGCTTCACCATTCCTGCATGCTGTAAGACGTCAGCGAGCAGCACATGCCACCTGCCAGGACAGGCACAGCCTCAGAGCCCTCCGGACAGCAGTCCAGGCCCCCAGGGTGATAGCATGACACCCCAGGTTCACACAGACACTGGGCAGACAGCAGATGGTCCCCAACATTTGTCAGATGCTACAGAAGTGAGACGCACAGTGACGGGGGCGCTCAGCCTGGGGAGGGAGCAGCCGGTGATGCTCTGGGGAGAGGAGGCATTGGGGTGTCATAGGAGAGGTGAGAGATCATCTGAACCTTGGAGGGAAAGGAGGAGTCCTCCAGGCCAGCAAGGGAGGGCACTCCAGGCGGGGGTCACGGCACGGGCAGAGGCACGGAGTGGGGAAAGCTCATCGTTTGCTTGGAAACTGCGTGAGCTCCAAAGTGGAGAGGGGGTCATGGGAGGAGAAGTGGGGAGCAGGGAGCCGGGAGGCTGGTGTGAGAGGCAGGGCCCGGGACGCATCCCGGGAAAGCCCCCGCCCGCCTGCTTCTCTTCCCAGGCCCCTTTCCTGAGACCCTGCTGGGGAAAAAGAGATGACAGTGCAGGAAGAGAGGGGAGCGTCGTCGGGATTTCAGACGCTCCAAAATAAACAGGGAAACTCAGAGTCCAGACTCGTTACATTAGCCATGGGAAACATCGCCATCAGGCACTGCATTTTAATACAGCGTTCTGTCTGGTTTTGATTTCACAGATGTAAAAAAAAAATGCAGGCAATCTGGAATTAAGTTGGACTACTTCAAACTGTTTCTATAAACCACATTTGGGATCCTTCCAGGATTTCTGAGATTCAATTTACAATGATTTCTTCGAGTCAAAAAAAAAAAAAAGAAAAGAAAAAAGAACCTCAATACCCTCGTGAGGAGCAGTTGTTGGGGTCCGAGCTGCTGCGATGCTCCTGCAGGGGCCTCCTTTCCTAGTGTAATCGGTGTAATCTCACATTGTTCTGATTACAGAGGGCCTGGGAGATGCCGCGTCTGGGAGACATCCCGGAGGTTTCCTTCCTGCGTGCAATTTCATGTGCATTTTTACCAGCAAGAATTTTGCTGTTAATAGAACGTGTGTTCTCACGCTGAACGTGAAACTGAAGGACACACCTGGGCAGGTGCTGTCCCACAGGTGCTAGGTTCTGTGGTGTCCAGTTGGATCCAGGAGGCCCAGCTTGTAGGCAGCGTTCCTAGGCCACCCCAGGCAAAGAAGAGCTGCCTCAGAGTCCCCAACCGGCACCACCCACTAAGGGCTCCCCGGACCAGCTGAGCCTGACCCTGGAGGTCTCCAGAGACACCTCAGCTAGTCCTGACCTGCTGTCCAGACGCCCACAGGCCCCACCTTCCTTAGGACCCGCCTGCATTGTCCTCACGTCCCAGGGTCTCCCGGCCGCCCCACCTGCAGCGCGGCTAGAACTGTCTCCCGAGACAAAGCCCACCGCTGTGCTCCCTGGAGGCCATCTCCGCAGCAGAGCGCAGGGTGTGCTGAGTGTCCCCGGTCCTGTGTCCCCAGCGTGTCCTGCATCTCAGGAGCCAGCTCCTCTGCAGCTCACCCCCCGTGAGTCATAGCAGCTTCCTCCAATGCTTTGGCTGACCGCATCCCCCAGCCCAGCCAGAACCCTGGATGCTGGAGCCGTCCCAGCCAGAGCCATGTTTGCATACGTTTTCCAACACGGAGCAGCCTGAACACATGCAGCCCTCACACCTGGGCTGACATCTCAGAAGCCCCATGTGCTGCTGTGACTGCTGTGCGATCCTCTGCGGGGGGAGGTGGGCCTGCCGTGCTTTGGGGGGACCTGCATCCGACACTGCCTCTTCGCCCCTGCCCATCCCCTCTGGGAGCAGAGGCGTTCCGAAAGCCTGGAGCCAACGTGCAGGCCTCAGGAGGAAGCGGCCTGCCAAGATCAGCTCCCGGCACGTGATGGGAGCCTGGCTCACCTTCCCCCAGCACATGACGGGGCCAGAGCCCAAGGCCCGACTGCCGCAGCCTCCTGGGTCGGCCTGGCCTGCTGGAAAGGAGCAGCTCTGTTTCCAGAGGCTTCTGGCGAAGCCCACGGCCTCCCATTGTTGGCTGATTTATAAGGAAAGAGGGGAAAGGCCCAGTGTGGATGCCATTAGCATAACCTAACCCAGACCCAACAAGTCCAGGATCCCGCAGGGAGAGCGCACCCCTCACTGTGGAGAGGGACTGGGTTCGGAATCTGTCCTCCTGGAAGAAACGTCTCTGGGCCCACCCACACCCCGCTTCTGGACACCCCTGGAGCCAAAAACACTCCCCAGTGAGATGGACCATGAACAGCACCGGGGCCAGTCCAGGGATCCGGAAGCTCAGAGCGTAGGTGCCTGACAGCTTCACTCATCCCCAGGACAAGGCCTGTGAGTGGGAGGGGGAGCACTCCGAACATGCAAATGTGTGAGAGTGTGTCTGTGGGTCTGGGCACATGAGTGTGTGTGCACGTGTTTGTGTGCATGTACCATATTCATGTGAGTGTGCAAATGTGAGTGTGTCTGGGTCTGGGCACACACGTGTGTATGCATGTGTTTCTGTGTGCATGTACTATATTCATGTGAGTGTGGGAATGTGAGTGTGGGTCTGGGCACACGAGTGTGTGTGCACGTGTTTGTGTGCATGTACCATATTCATGTGTGAGTGTGCAAATGTGAGTGTGTCTGTGGGTCTGGGCACATACATTTGTATGCACGTGTTTGTGTGTGCATGTACTATATTCATGTGAGTGTGGGAATGTGAGTGTGGGTCTGGGCACACGAGTGTGTGTGCATATGTTTGCATGTGAATGTATTGTATTCATGTGAGTGAATGTGTGAGAGTGTCAGTGTGTCTGTGGGTCTGGGCACACAAGTATATGCATGTGTCTGTGTGTGTGCATGCATTGTATTTATATGAGTGTGTGAATGTGTGAGTGTGCATGGGTGTCTGGATATGTGTGTGTGTGTGCCTATGTTAGTGTGTATCCATGTCTGGGCATGCCTGTGTATGTGTGTATGAGTGTAAGCGTGCATGGGTGTCTGTATATGAGTGTGTGTGCCTGTGTTAGTGTGTATCCGTGTCTGGGTGTGCCTGTGTATGTGAGTGTGAGTGTGCATGGGTGTCTGGATATGTGTGTGTGCCTATGTTAGTGTGTATCCGTGTCTGGGTGTGCCTGTGTATGTGAGTGTGAGTGTGCATGGGTGTCTGGATATGTGTGTGCCTATGTTAGTGTGTATCCGTGTCTGGGTGTGCCTGTGTATGTGTGTGTGAGTGTGAGTGTCCTGTGTATGTGTGTGTGAGTGTGAGTGTGCATGGGCGTCTGGATATGTGAATGCATGTGTGTGCCTGTGTTGTGTGTATCCGTGTCTGGGTGTGCCTGTGTATGTGTGTGTGAGAGTGTGCATGGGTGTCTGGATATGTGAGTGCATGTGTATGCCTGTGTTGGTGTGTATCCGTGTCTGGGTGTGCCTGTGTGTGTGTGTGAGTGTGAGTGTGCATGGGTGTCTGGATATGTGAGTGCATGTGTGTGCCTGTGTTGGTGTGTATCTGTGTCTGGGTGTGCCTGTGTATGTGTGTGAGTGTGAGTGTGCATGGATGTCTGGATATGTGAGTCTGTGTGCCTGTGTTGGTGTATATCCGTGTCTGGGTGTGCCTGTGTATGTGTGTGTGTGAGTGTGCATGGGTGTCTGGATATGTGAGTGCGTGTGTATGCCTGTGTTGGTGTGTATCCGTGTCTGGGTGTGCCTGTGTGTGTGTGTGAGTGTGCATGGGTGTCTGGATATGTGAGTGTGTGTGTGTGCCTGTGTTGGTGTGTATCCGTGTCTGGGTGTGCCTGTGTATGTGTGTGTGTGAGTGTGCATGGGTGTCTGGATATGTGAGTGCATGTGTGTGCCTGTGTTGGTGTGTATCCGTGTCTGGGTGTGCCTGTGTGAGTGTGAGTAAGTCTTGCATGTGCATGTGTTCACATGAGCATGGGAGTCTGTGCACCGGAGCCTGCTGTGTGGGCGTGTGCACGTGGATGGCATTGATGTGAGTCCGTGTCTGTGTGTGTGCACGCACTTGTCCCTGCACAGGCCAGCCCGAGAGGGAGTGCCCCCAGAACACGCTGGCAGCGCCTGCCATGTGACGAGCTTGAGGGACGTGTCGCTGAGGTCGCAAATGCCTCTCGCACTTCCCGACGCGCTAAAGCAGTGGCAGCTCGTGACGCCGCCCGTGCAGACATGAGGTGTGCGGCGTGTCCCCGGTCACCGGGGCTCTGCTTTGTGGTGACAGCAGCGCTCACTCGCAACTCCAGAACTCCGCAGCTTCACACCTGAGGGGGACGGGAAGGTGGCGCAGGCATCCACACCTTGAGCCACAGCCGGCGGGAGGCACAGGCTGGCAAGGCTGCCTCTCGGTAGTGAGAAGAGACAAACTCGATGCCAGAAGCAGAGGAAATGAAAACCGTGTGGCCGAGAAAAAATGCATTTTCTTTCCAGTTTCGCTAAAATAGCCTTCTCGTCGGCTGCGTCTTTGGGGGTGGCCGACATACGTTTAATCACAGCACCTCCTGCTTGCCAAGGGCTTGTCTTCAGCTGGGGGTGGCACCGCTGTGCTCTCCTGTCCCTGGGGGCTCTGGTGGCCCCGCTCCCACATTGCCATCACCCCAGAATAGTCTGGGTGATTGGTCTTTCTCTGCAGGGAGCCGAGTTAGGAGCTCCGGAATCAGTCCCAGTGACGTGTGGCTCTCCCTCTGATGTGACGTTCGTCTGGTCTGTCTACACTGGGACCACAGTACAGATCCCAGCCCCGGCAGGGGAGGGGCAAATCTAGGCCCACTTTGAGCTTCCACTTCTCCTGCCCCGCCTCAAAACAGAGGCTTCCTCAAACGCGGCTTGCTCGCTGGCCCGGACGCCTGCAGAGCTCTCTTCTCCCCACCTTCTCCTGCCTCCGGCTCCTGAGGAGCCTTCTCCTGGCCGCAGCACCGGTTCCGGGCACCCCAGCATCACGCCCGTTCCCACATGCCACCCTGGTGGGCGAAAGACCTCCGCTGTCCAGAGTGGGAGGGAGGGTGGGCATCTTTGGGAAAATGAGGGTCTGCTTCACAATGGCTGAGCTTTTTTTTTTTTTTTTTTTTTTTTTTTTTGAGACGGAGTTTTCGCTCTTGATACCCAGGCTGGAGTGCAATGGCGCGATCTCGGCTCACCGCAACCTCCGCCTCCTGGGTTCAGGCAATTCTCCTGCCTCAGCCTCCTGAGTAGCTGGGATTACAGGCACGCGCCACCGTGCCCAGCTAATTTTTTTGTATTAGTAGAGACGGGGTTTCACCATGTTGACCAGGATGGTCTCGATCTCTTGACCTCGTGATCCACCCGCCTCGGCCTCCCAAAGTGCTGGGATTACAGGCTTGAGCCACCGCGCCCGGCCGACAATGGCTGAGCTTTAAGCATCAAAGTGAGGTCGACAAAGATGAAAATGCCTGGCTCCTCAAATGTGGCTGACCTCCCCGCGCGGGTGAGCCTCGTGTGCGAGTGAGACAGGCTGACCCGCCTCGGAGTCTAGCACCTCCCGTTCCTCCTTCCCAGTAGGAACAGAAAGCTGGGAAAGGGCCGGGTGCAAGGAAGAGCCCCAGGCAGGCGGGCTGGAGGAGAACGGCTGCTCTGGGAAGAGGCTGGAGCGGTTGGGGCCGTGCCCTCAGCAGGAGTGGGCTGCGCATACGTATCCACATGGCATCTGTTAAGATGGGCACCAAACATGGCGTCAGAAAAAGCACGGAGCCACAACAAGAGACGGTGACACCTTCCTTCCCCAAGGTGAGGGCAGGAAGGGGCGGGAGTGTCCCTGTGATCAGCCTCTGTGTCCCCGCTGTCCCTGGCCACACCAGTTCTTCCCCACCCACAGCCTGGGAACATGGGGCTCCAGCAGCACAGAGCTGGGACCCCCTTCCCTCCTCCCTCACTCAGCTGTCACCTGCCTTCACTCACAGGCAATCCTAGCAGGCTTGGAGACCTGCGTTCCCACCCATGACAGATTCAGAGGAGGGGCCAAGGGTCTGTGATGCACCAAAGCAGGTGGGGCCTGTGGTGACCACAGGGAATCCAGGCTCCCGGTGAGCTGGCCTGTGTCAGGGCTGTTGAGAGCCGCACGCCCATCTCACCCAGGAGAGGGCTTGGGGATGTGTCTGTTAAGAGCCGCACGCCCATCTCACCCAGGAGAGCATTTGGGGATGTGTCTGTTAGGAGCCGCACGCCCATCTCCCCCAGGAGAGCATTTGGGGATGTGTCTGTTAAGAGCCGCAGCGGTGTGGCCCAAGGAAGATGGATGGGAACCTGGACTGCTGAAGCCCGTGCCTGGTGCCCACAAACCTCTGCTCCAACTCCCAGCACCCTGGGCTAATGGCTTCACACGCTATGTTTACAAGTCGGGTCTACTGAGGTACCACGCACACACGTAAGGCTCCCCGCTTTTGGATGCACAGCCTGATGACTTGGTAAATGTCTTGAGAGGGGCACTTCCGCCCCGATAGAGGCAGCCCCTCCGCAGTCAGCCCCTTCCCGGCCCGGGAACACCTATCTGTCCTCCGTCCTACAGCTTTGCAGGCTCCATCACTGTCCCGTGAGTGACTCCTACGGGACATATGTAGCCTGTTGAGTCTGGCCTCCCTCCCTTCGCGGAAGGCTTTGGGAGACCCGTGTGGTGGCACCAGCGTCCTGCCCCGAGTACTGCTGAGCCGTGGGTTGCCGGATGGGTGGACGCAGCGCAGTTGTCCACGTGTTCGCCGTGGATGGGTGTGTGGGCTGCTTCTGTCTTGGCTGTGGTGAGTGAAGCGGCCGTAGACGCTCGTGTGCAGGTTTTGTGAGGACTTGCAGGCTCGTTTCTCTCAAGAGTGGGATTTCTGGAGCCTACGTGAAGGGTGTGTTGAATCCATCACCCCCACCGTCTTCCAACGTGGCGGCACTGTTTTCCGTTCCCGCCAGCGACACACGCGACTCAGGCACCTGCATCCGCACCAGCGCCTGGCATCGCCTGCTTCTCTGTTCATTTTTCTCGTTTTAGCCATTCTGGTAGATGTGCCATGGTGATTCATAATGCTTTAGTTTCCCCCATGACAACCAATGTTAAATATCTTATTAAACATCTTATGTATTATTTCGTGTGTTACTTAAAACCTGTTGCCTACTTTTTAGTGGATTATTTAATTGCAAAGGCAAAGTCCTCAAAGCCCACGTCCGTGCTCCGACCCGGAGGCTCTGCAGAAACTCATGGAAGCTGAGCCTGCAACAGCAGGGGCGTGGTCCAGGTGAAGGTGGGCGTGGTCCAGGTGAAGGTGGGCGTGGTCCAGGTGAAGGTCGGCGCCTCCCTTTGGCCAAGATGAGGCTGCTGTTTCGACTCATGGGTGAGCCCTGAACGAACCAGTGGCCGCGTCTCTGTTCTCACCCCTTCCTGCCACAGCCAGGTGGACGGGGTGGGGGGAGACCCAGTGAGAAATGAATTGGGACGGGTGAACCACCTAAGTGGCCAAGGACTGCTGCAGTAGCTGTTCCCTCCAGCAGAACCAACGTGCGGGGAGACCTGAGTCTGCACAAAACAAGTATCTATTTTACAAAATATATATATTTTTGCTTTTCCAATGCAAAAGGCTTAAAATTCCTTAAAAATAAACTTCTGGGTAGAGGAAAACCAGGCAAGATGCTAAGAAAAAGTCATCTCCCACTCTGCCCTTCTCTGGCAAACTGAAGTGTCCTCTTGGGGGAGGCGGTGGGCAGAGACGCTCCTGTTGGACGTCAGTGCCCTCGGGAGGGTCCCAGCCACCCTGGAGCAGAACCCACTCAGGGCCTGATGCCTCTGCGCCGAGTCCTCAGAGCGCCGGAGCACCCCATTCAGAACATGCAGCTCCCCTCCTTGCCCTCCTCTCAGTCTTCCAAAGCACCCCCCACCTCCCCCCCGGCTTTCAATCCTCCTCCCCTCTCTCCCCTCTCTCTCGGTTCCCTGTTTGCAGGATCTCCTCCTGGCAAGCCACAGAGTGCTCTCAGCAGTTTGATCAATGGACTAAAGATTTCAAAGCCATAACACACTCCTATGAGGGTGAAAACGTCACATTGGCCTGTTGTCTGAGATTCGGGTGGGGAGCTCTCAGAAGCTACGGATTGCAAGAGTCAACACCACCTCAAAAGTACAAGGCCGACCAGGTGCTGTGGCTCATGCCTGTGATCCCAAAGTGCTGACTTTGGGAGGGCAGGGTGGGTGGATCATTTGAGGTCAGGAGTTTGAGACCAGCGTGACCAACATGGGGAAACCCTGTCTCTACTAAAAATACAAAGAAATTAGCCAGGCGTGGTGGCACATGCCTGTAGTCCCAGCTACGTGGAAGGCTGAGGCAGGAGAATCGCTTGAACTCGGGAGGTGGAGGTTACAGTGAGCCGAGATCGCACCATTGCACTCCAGCCTGAGTGACACAGCGAGACCCTGCCTAAAAAAAAAAAAAAAAAAAAAAAAAAAAAAAGTACAAGGCCTGGTTTAAATGAGGGAGGAGTCTGGCTAGCGACTTTTGCTCTGCTGCAACAGAAAAGCCAGGCCAAGCCTTGGCTGTGCCTGGTCTTGGCCGGGAGCCGCAGGCAGGCTGTGCTGGTTTCGGAGTCGGGGGCACATCCCCAGGCCCGTGTCTGGGATGGGAAGTGCCATGATGGAGAACTGATACCTTTTTCTTTCTGAGCAACTTTAGAACATGTGGCTTCAAATATAACTAATATCCGGATTTCAGTGGACTTGCGTGGAAGGAAAAGGGAGTTCATTTGCCAGGAGGGGGTGAGGACTGAGATTGTGGGGAGGAGCGTGGGGAGGAGGGAGCGTTCCACAAGCCGCAAGAGCTTGGACACCTCCAGTCTTCAATCAATAGCATTTGAATTTGTTGTGCCTAATTCAACCTTTCATCTGCACTGTGGAAGTCAGGCCGGCGGCGTGTGCAGTTTGGCACACGAGTTCAGCTCCGGTCCCCTTGCTCTGCCCCTGTGTCCTCACTCTCTCCTCCCCGGTACAGCCTTCCTTTTCTATCCAGACGAGCGAAGGGGAGAGTCAGTCTGGAAATGATTTTGCTCCAGTAGTCACCGGAGGCGTGCACGGGCGCCTCCTCCCACGCCTCGAGCTTTCTATGACCCGAGAAAAGCCCAGCCCATTCCCGGGTGAGCTTCGCTGCCCCAGGTCACAGGCACACGAGCTACACCCCACCTTGCCAACACTTTCCAGGCGGGACGGAAGAATCCGCCGCTTCAGCATTTACGGATCGCAGACGTGTTCCCTGCAACCTCTGTTCAGGGTGGGCTCTCTTCTTTTAAGGCCTCTTCTGACCCAAACTTACTGCAAGGCAGATGAGTGAGCCAGAAGCCGTGCTGGGCGCTGGGGGCTGTGGCAGAGGCCGGGGCTGTGTGTGGACCGGCAGGCCATGGAACCACCCACCACAGGCAGCTCAGCAACCTACCAAGGACAAACTCGTGGTCATCGAGAAAATAACTTTCCCCACCTTCATTTTTCCTTCTGCTGTTGCTTTGAGTTCCAAGTTCCAAGGCTGAGACTTTTTGGAGCAGCTCTTTAATTTCGTGGGAGAGAGGGTGGTGCGTGGAGGCTGCCATCGCCTCTCCGCTGTCCAACGCCCTAGTGGAGAAGCTCCTGGCAGGGTCCGGAGGCACGGCCTGGCCAGGCTTGGCTAAGTTCCTTGGCACTGCAGAACAAATCTCTTTCTTTGACGCCTCTGAAATGTTGATGGAAAGCACACGGGTGTCCCGGCCAGCTCCCCCAGGCCCAGGTTCAACCCATCATGTTCCCTGCACTGCACATCTCCAGGTGGATGGCCGCAAGGAGCAGCGCCAGTGACGTCAGCTCACTCTGGCACCTCCCAAGACAAAAGCATCCCAGGGTGGAGAGCAGGGGGCCCTGCGTGATGATGAACAGAAGGCTGGAGCTCGTGAGCTCTGTGCAGTCTGGTATTAATAACTATGGATTCCCATCTAATGAAAGCGTTTTATGAGCTACGGTGGGTGCAGGATGCCAGGTGTCCTCGGGCCATCAGGGCGAGACCCGCCAAGCCTCCAGGAGTGGAGTAGCCCTGGTGTAGCAGGAGACAGGTGGGAACGTCAACAAGCAAGAGAGCTTGTGTGTGAGTCCTAGCTCCACCACGCACTAGCCACCTGGTCTCTCTGAGCCTGTTCCTCATCTATGACTTAGAAAGGATAATCATACAGATTTAAGTAGGATAATTTCTAGATCGTCACATCGATCAGGTCAGCGTCCTCCAACTCGATACTTAAAAGGACCAGTGAAACGGGATTTCCTCTGTTTTCTGTTTCAATGATTCTTCGTCTTTTTTCTCTTCTCCTTTCTGGTTGAGTTTAATTTGCTCTTCTCTAGTTTCTCAAACTGATCATTGATTTGGGACTTTTTTCTTCTAACATAAGCAATGAATACTATGCATTTCCCTCTGAAGTGGAGCTTTAACTGCATCCTATACATCACGAAGGATTGCATCACTGGATACTACACATTTCCCTCTGAAGTGCAGCTTTACCTGCATTCTACACATTGTGATGGATTGCATCATTGGATACTATGCCTTTCCCTCTGAAGTGGAGCTTTACCTGCATTCTACACATTGTGATGGATTGCATCATTGGATACTATGCATTTCCTCTGAGGTGGAGCTTTAACTTCTATACATCATGACGGATTACATTTTCATTCTTGTGCAATTCAGTTTTCTAATTTTCTTAGTGATTTCTTCTTTGAAACATGATTATTTAGAAGTGTTTTCTTTAATTTCAAATATTTAGGTGGTCTCCAGATATCTTTCTGCTACTGATATCTAGTTAAATTAATCCTCTTGTGGTCAGAAAACACATTTTGTGTGATTTTAATCTTCTTAAACTTATTGAGATCTATTTCATGGCCCAGAATAGAGTCCACCTTGATGAATGTTCCATGTCCATTCTGTGATTAGAGGGAATTTTCTGTAAGTGCCAATTGAGTCAAGTTGATTGGTAATGTTCAAGTCTTCTATATGTTACTGACTTTCTGTCTACTTATTCTATCAGTTGTTGAGAGACGGCCGTGAAGACTTTCTGACGTGTCTGTTGGCGAGATTACCGTCCCAGTTACCCAGTTAAAGACTCTTCTACGTGCCACTGTGCAGTGATTTTGCAGGCGTCATTGAGGGCTGTAATCAGTCCATGTTATGTAAGGGCCTGAGAGGGCCTGAATTAATCAGAAGTTCTTCAAAGCTAAGTAAGCCTTTCCCAAGGGAAAGAAGAAATTTCTCCTATGAACAACAGCTCTGGCTTGTGTTTGTGTCATGTCAGCCCATGTTCACACCTGCAGACAGCCCTCACAATTACATAAGCCAGTTTCATTTACACACACGTGTACACAGGCGCACACACACAGTTGACCCTTGAATAATACAGAGGTTGTGGTGCCAACCTTTGCAGTCAGAAATCTATAAATAACTTTTGACTCCCCAGGAACTTAACTACAAATAGCCTACTGTTGACCAGTAGACTTACCAATAACAGAACGAGCTATTAATACATATTTTGTATATGTATTATATACTGTATTCTTACAATAATGCTACAGATAAATATCTTATAATCACAAGGAAGAGAAAATATATTTACTATTGCTTAAGTGGAAGTAGATCATTGTAAAGGTCTTCATCCTCATTATCTCCAGGTTGAGTAGGCTGAGGCAGAGGAGGAAGAAGAGGGGGCTGGGCTTGCAGTCTCAGGGCTGGAACAGGTGGAAGGAAATCCACATATGAGTGGACCCTGCAGTTCAAACCCGTGTTGTTCAAGGATCAACTACAGACAGACAGACCAGACAGACAGACAGACACAGATAGATAGATAGACAGGTGATAGATGGATGGATGGATGGATGGATGGATAGATAGGTAGACAGACAGACAAATTCTGCTCCTCTGGTTACACCCTAACTGATAACAGGGGTACTGAAGCCTCCAGCTATAATTTTGAATTTCTCTATTTTTCTGTTCAGTTCTATCAGGTTTTGCTTCATGTAAGTTGAAGTTGTTATTAAGAATGTACGTATTTAGGGTTTTATGTCCCCTTGATCACGATGAAATAACTGTCTTTATCTCCACTAATATGCTTTGCTGGCAAATCTCTTTGTCTGCTATTAACAGAGCCACCCTGTCTTTCTGTTGATCAGTGTTAGCATGATGCAGCTTTTTTCTGCCCTCTTACTTTTAACCTACTTGTGCGTTCTGTTTAAATTGCATTTCTTGCAGACAGCATATACTTGGGTCTTCCTTCTTTGCTGTATCTTACAATTGTTGTTCACAATTTGAGGGTTAGATAATTTACATTTAATGTAATTATTGATCATGTTTCATTTAAATTTATCTTCTTGCTATTTGCTTTCTATTTGCCCCATCTGTTCTTTCTTCCTTCTTTCCTGTTTCCATGCCTTCATTTAGATTAATGGAGGGCCTTATTTTAATGATTCTCTTTTATCCTACTATTGAATTATTAGCTATCCCTTAATTTTATTGCAAGTTCTAGAGTTTGTAATATATATTTGAACTTATCACAGTCTGCCTTCAGATGACATTGTCCACTTCACATAGAGCATGAGTCACTGAGCACCTCCAGCCCTGATTCTTTTACTTCCACATGTAATATAAACCCTGAAATAAATGGTTTAATCAGTGAATTATGGGGAAAAACTGCATTGATCTGTCTTTTGCATTTACCTCTATAATTACTGTTCGCTGCTTTGGTGTCACTCTAAATTTCCATCTGGGATTATTTTTCTTCTGCTGAAAGAAGAAAAATAAAGAAATGTTGAAGAAAACCTTTAACATTTTTTGTAGAGCAGATTTGCTGACAATGAATTCAATCAGTTTTTATTTATCTCCAATTTTGAGTGATATTTTTACTGAGTTAATACAATCCCCCTTGGCAGGTCTCACCACCAGCCCCTCCTTAGCACATTAAAGATGTCTTCCCACGGCCTTCTGGCTTGCATGGTTTCTGTCAAGAGATCTGCTGTCTCTCATGTTTTTCTTCCTCTATACATAATATGTCTTTTCTTATCTGGTTGGCTTATAAAGAAAAATAAAGGTCTCTCTTTATCACTGGCTTTCAGAAATTTGTTTATAATATGCCTTGATGTGGCTTTTTTGGTATTTATTCTACATGGGATTTACCAAGTTTCTTAGATCTGTGGGTTTATAGTTTCCAACAGATTCAAAAAAACATTTGGCCATTATTTCTTCAAAACATTTTTCTGTCCCTGCCTGTCTTCTCTTTCTAGATCTCCAGTTACACATAGGCATGATGATTTTAGTACCCCACAGCTCACCAGTGTCCTATTTTTTTTTAAGGCTTTTTTCTCTGCTTTGATTTGAACAGTTTCTATAGCTATAGCTATAGTTTCTCTAGCTTCAGACTCAGTGATCGTTTCTTCCATTCTGTGAATCACATCCAGTGCATTTTTCATTTCAGGCATGAAATTTCTATCTCTAAAAGCTTCATTTGTGACCTTTTATACGCTTCATGTCTCTCCCTACGCGATCGTGTTTTCTTCCTCTGTCCTGAACACGTGGAAAACATTTTTAATAGCTGTTGAGCACCCTCGTCTATCAGTTCCATCATCTGTCACTTACATTTGATTGATTCCCACCCCACTCCCACCTCCAGTTATGGATCTGAAATGTTTACGTGTCTGATTATTTTTGACTGAATGCCAGGCACCGTGAATATTCAGTGTTGATTTCTGGCTTTTGTTGTACTCCTTTGAATCCTGTTGGACTTCATTCTGGTGTGCAATTAAGTTGTTTGGAATCACTTCTATCTTTCTGAGGCTCGCCTTTAAATGTCGTCAGGGTGGGTCCAAAACAGCCTTAGGCTAAGGCTCATTTACCACCATTTCTCAGGCAACACTCTTCTGAGGATTCTCATCCTGTGAAGCATATTATACAATCTTTCCAGCCTGGCTGGTGGGAACACAAACCGTCCCCCACCCTCTGTGAGCTCCAAGTATTCTTCGGCCTGCCCCGTTTGGGTGGCTCTTTCCCCAGCCTTCAGCGGCTTCTTTGTACACACACGCAGATCAGTGCTCAGCCAAAGGCCCCGGGGGCCGCTCTGCAGATCTCTGGAGCCCTCTCTGGGTAGTGCCTTCCTCTTCAGTACTCTGCCCTCCGGCTCTTGCTAATTTGCCCTCCCTGAACTCATTTCTGTCTCTCTACTCAGCAAGTTGGCCACCTCGACTTCACCTCCCCTCACTGCAGTGAGCCAGCAGGTCCACGGGACACTCGATTCCTTGCTCACAGGATCACAGTCTTGCATTGTCTGCTGTCCAATGTCTGAACGTGGTGCTTTGTACACTTTATCTAATTTTCTAGTAGTTTCCAGCAGCAGGAGGGTAAATCCCCATTCCTGTTACCAGAACCAGATTAGCCAGAACCAGATGTCCAAACAGCAATACAATTTTGAATTTTTTGAACAAAACCATTTTTTATTTCCACACTTTGAAGACTAACCCCAACAAATCCATCACCCTCTATTGTCACTGTCCTGCCATCAAACAGCAGGAAGGACGTGATCTCAGGATAAAGGCCATTTCTCCTTGGGGTAAACCAGCTGTGGGTCTTCCACCAGTTTATAAACTCTCTGGAGTTTCCTTATTTAACCACAGAGTCTGGGCATTTTTCATAAGCTAACTTCAGGGACTATTCACTGGAGAGCATAGAGACATCAGTGCCTGAGTAGGACTTAAAATGTTATTATTTTTATGTGTGTGTATCTGGAGCCGAGATGGTGAGCCTGACAGTCTCTGCATGTGTCACCCTGGCAGAATAGCAGGCAGGGATCCTGCCTCAGGAGCTTTCTGAGACGCAGCAGGGCAGGCTGGGCCTGGGTGGCAGCATCGGGAGCAAGCTCTCACGCGGAGCTCCCAGGCTGCAATCTCTGAAATACGCTCCACACGACTCCAGCCGTTCCCAGGCGAGCGCCTGCAGCAGCCATCACTTCCGATTCCCAACATGCTCCCGGGACAGGTGGCAGATGGGCCAGCACTACCTGGGGTGGAGCTGGGGCGAGAACAGGCAAAGGCACTGTGCCTTTTTATTATTTCAGGGATTCCCAAATATCACTCACACATTCACCCCATGACTTTCACCAAATCTCCATAATGCCTACCTTGTTCAATGCCTACTTTGTTATTTATTTAACGTATTTCTTTAAAAACAGCTTCTTTCTTGAAGTTAGAGAAAAGTATGTTTAAAAGACATTTATACTACGACAATGCTGATCTCCTAGAGGTCGTCCTAGGGCGAGTGTCTAACTGTGAAGCACTTCCCCTCCTGTGCCTGGACCCTGGCCTTCACAGCAGGCCTGGGAAGTGCCACTGCCCCCAGCTAGCCCTGGCAGTGGGTGTGGAGCGGCAACATGTGCTAACGGCTGGAGAGAAAGTCAGTTAGCACAGCTTCCAGGGAGGACAGTAGGCAGGTTCCTCAAACAATTAAAAATAAAACTACTGTGTGATCCTGCAATCCCATCAGCAGGTATCTATGCCAAGGAAAGAAAATCTGTAGGTCAACAAGACATCTCAGCCCTGCCCACAACAGCCAAGAAAGGAACCATTCAAGGGTTGCTCGGCAGACAAGCAGATGAGCGGGGTGTGGTCTAGACGTGATGGAGCACACTACAGCCTTTAAAAAGAAGGCAGTCCTGTCATCTGTGACACCACGGAGGAGCCTGGAGGACACCATGCCAAGTGAAATAAGCCAGGTGCAGAAAGACAAACACCACATGATCTCACTTACACGTGGAATCTAAAAAAGTTGAACTCCGAGGCCTCTGTTCTGTTCCATAGGTCTATGTCTCTGTTTCGGTACCAGTATCATGCTGTTTTGATTACTGTAGCCTTGTAGTATAGTTTGAAGTCAGGAAGTGTGATGCCTCCAGCTTTGTTCTTTTTGCTTAGGATTGTCTTTGCTATGCGGGCTCTCTTTTGGTTTCATATGAAGTTTAAAGTGGTTTTTTCCAGTTCTGTGAAGAAGGTCAATGGTAGTTTGAAGGGGATAGCACTAAATCTATAAATTCCTTTGGGCAGTATGGCCATTTTCATGATATTGAGTCTTCCTAACCATGAGCATGGAATATTTTTCCATCTGTTTGTGTCCTCTCTTATTTCCTTGAGCAGTGGTTTATAGTTCTCCTTGAAGAGGTCCTTTACATCCTGTGTTAGTTGTATTCCTAGGTATTTTATTCTCTTTGTAGCAATTGTGAATGGCAGTTTGTTCTTGATTTGGCTCTCCTTAAGTCTGTTATTGGTGTATAGGAATGCTTGTGATTTTTGCACATTGATTTTGTATCCTGAGATTTTACTGAAGTTGCTTATCAGTTTCAGGAGATTTTGGGCTGAGACAATGGGGTCTTCTAGATATACAATCATGTCATCTGCAAATACAGACAATTTGACTTCCTCCTTTCCAACTGAATACGCTTTATTTCTTTTTCTTGCCTGATTGCTCTGGCTAGAACTTCCAATACACAAGAACATAAAATGAAACACATCATGTTCTCACTCAGAGGTGGATGTTGAACAATGAAAAAACATGGACGTAGGGAGGGGAGCATCACACACTGGGGTCTGTTGGGGGGATCTTGGGGAGGGACAGTGAGGGTGGGGAGGGCGAGGAGGGATAACATGGGGAGAAATGCCAGATATAGGGGACAGGGGGGATGGATGCAGCAAACCACCTTGCCATGTATGTACCTATGCAACTGATCTGCACATGTACCCAGAACCCAAAGTACAATTAAAAAAAAAAAAAAGTTGAACTCACTGAAGCAGAGAGTAGCACCATGGTTGCTGGGGGCTGGGAACTGGGAAGGGATGGAGAGGTGTCCGTCAGAGGGTGTGAACTTTCAGTGGTACAGTGAATATGCTCTGGGGATCTAATGCACATCCTGGTGACTCCAGTCCAGAATAATCTATTGTGTATGTGAAATTTGAGAAGAGCAGGTTCCAAGCGTTCTCACCCCACACAGAGGTCACTGTGGGGTGTTGGATGTGTCAATTAGCTGGATTGTGGTAGTCATTTGGCAGCGTAGACACACGTCAAAGCTTCACACTGCACGCCTTATATCTATTCAATTTCCATTTGTCAAATATACCTCTTTAGATAAAGCTGGAAAAGAACCACAGCGATAGGAAGTGAGGCTGAGAGAGGTTAAGTGACTCACCGGAGGTCACACAGCAAGTCAGCAGCCATGAGTGGGACACGGGGGCTCTGGCCTCCTCCGGCCTGTGCTCTCTGCACCACATCCCCCATAAGTACATCCTAAAAACAGCAGCTGGAGCCCATAGAGGGCACACAACATCACTAGTCACTAGGGAACTGGAAACCCCAGCCAGATACCACCACACCCCACTGGCAGGGCCAACCCCAGAGAGATGGTGGGACCATGTGCCAGAGGCTAAGCAGCCAGGGGCCCCCATGCATTGCTGGTGGGAACGTGGCATGGCCACTCTGGAGAAGGGTTTGGTCAACATGCACACCAACGTCCCTACAAACGTTCCCGGGGCACCGGTTGGGTGCTGGGATGGAGGGGCAGACAGCCAACGTGCGCACGAAGGCCGACCCTGGCACAAAGGCGCACAGCAGCTCTGCGTCCAGTCGCCAGACCTGGAATCAGCCCAAACGGCCTTCAGCAGGTGGACGGACCACATGGCTGGTGCCTCTGGACTGTGGACTCAGCTCAGAACTAAAAAGGATGGAGACAGGCTGCAACCTGGATTGCCAAACACTCTGGTAGGTGCAAGACTGTGTGTGTCCTGGAGAACTCCCCACCAGTGACGTTCTGGAACAGGCAAAATCATCTCCCAGACAGAAATCGGATAGGGGCTGGCTCCCAGGGCACACGGGAGGCTGGGGGAGTGACAGAGCGTCCTGCACCTCTGTTTCCGAAATGGTCATGCAACTGTGCTCATTTGTCGAAACTCACAGAGCAGCAATCAAAAGTGTGGATTTTACCAATGTAGATTACATCCCAGAAAACCTGACTTCATCAACAAAAACTGGCACTTCCTCCTGGCACCAACGTCTTCTCATCCCTCTGCTGCGCGAGAGTGCTGCATGAGCTGGGACCTGTCCTCCTCCCCACCCTCTTCACAGCCGACCCTCCCACCCACAGCTGCATACACTTCTGGCCGGTCCCCTGGTGTCTCAGGGACCCTAACACTCTGTCCCCCGACCTCAATGTTCACCCTGTCTCCCTACCCACATCCTTTCAGATGGCGTCCTCCCTACCATGCACAAGGAAGCCCCACTCCTGCCCTTTCAGATTCTAATTCTTATTTTTTGTAGAGATGGGGTCTCGCTATGTTGTCCAGGCTGGTCTCAAACTCCTGGGTTCAAGCGATCCTCATGCCTTGGCTTCCCAAAGCTCTGGGACTACAGGTGGAGCCACCACAAAGCCCAGCCTCAGAGTCTTATTTTTCTGCTTGGCCATCAGCCCCGGTCTCCCCACAGACCTGCCTGCTCTACAGAAGGTCTCCCACGGTGCCGTTTGCTGATCCCCGACGCCCAGCCCTTGTCCTGCTGCTTGCCACACGGCAGGTGTGCAATACAAATGACTAACCAGGCCAGTGCGTGCATGGACCCACAGACCAAGTTCTGGAGAAGAGATGGCGGCAAAACGACTTCTCTGAGCCCCATTCTTTGGGTTGCCTGGACCCCTCCTGACCCTGCTCAAGGTCAGAATCACACATGAGCGACCCCAGGCCCGCAGTGGGCAGGTGACAGGGAGGCAGTGAAATTCCCAGCTGAAGGTTGCCATCAGCCTAGAAAATGCATGGGGAAGAACACCAGTTAGCTTTGCCTGGATTCCTTTCCCAGCTGCCTGGCTTTGCTCAGCCTGAACTCAGTAGAAAACGCTCAGCCAAGCTCAGTGCCCCTCAGATACCCACACTCTGGGTTTCAGACCAAGCTTCAGTCTTTTGAAGTTGAGGCTCTGTGAACACTTGGCTCAAAACTAGAGAGTTGGTAAGAGGCTTATAAAAAAGATTTGAAAGGCTACCCCGGCACCAATTAGCTCTTACAAAACTGTGTTTTGATGAACGCAGTGTAAGTGAGTCAGCTGCACATGGCTCGCATCTCCCTGGAAACGCACATGGGGTTCATCGCGAAGCGGGTGGGGGGACCCGCGGGCCAGACTGCCTGACAGGCCGGATTCCAAATGCAGGGGGGCGGCAGGGGGCATTCAAGGCGTCTGGCTGACATCAAAACACTGCTGGATTCTTCCTTCCCTGAAGCCAACATTATTCTCATTAAAACCTAATCAGATTGTCTGCTGAGAGGATCGGTCTGTCCTGGGGAGCGGCACAGAGAATCCCTCTGTTACACAACAGCCGCTCTCCCAGCAGCCAGAGGAGGGGGCTCGGCCGCCACACCCACCCCTCATTTGCAGCTCTGCCCGGGATGGGCACCCCCGTGGAAGGAGAGATGAGGAAACGCAGGGGAGCGGCTCCTGAGGTGCAACCAGGACTCCCCCGGGCGGGTCTCTGGGTCCTGCCCCCGCCTCAGAAATCTCCATACCACATTCCTAACCAGGGCCAGGGCAGGAGGTCGCAACTTGCAGGCGTCCAGTGCGAGAGGGAAATCTGCCATGCCGTTTGGCGGGCTGGGGGCAGCGGCGGTCCAGCAGCAGCCTGGACACTGTGGTCCAGTTGTCAGGTGGACGTGGTCGGCATCAGCAACCAGCTGCTGGAGTCAAGGAGATTCTTCTTACATGCGGGGACCCGTCTGGTCAATGGCAGGCCTGAAGAACAAAGCTGTGAGTGGGGTGCGGTGGCTCACGCCTGCAATCCCAGCACTTTGGGAGGCCGAGGCAGGTGGATCACGAGGTCAGGAGTTCGAGACCAGCCTGGCCAACACAGTGAAACCTCATCTCTACTAAAATACAAAAAAAAAAAAAAACTAGTCAGGCATGGTGGTGCATACCTATAATCCCAGCTACTTGGGAGAATGAGGCTGGAGAATCACTTGAACCCGGGAGACGGAGGTTGCAGTGAGCCAAGAGCATGCCATTGCACTCCAGCCTGGGCGACACAGCGAGACTCCCTCTCAAAAAAAAAAAAAAGAATAAACCTGCAGTTTTCCAGATAAGAGGGAGTTCGTCTGAAGACCACAGCAGGGATTCCACCCGAGCTTCCTGCCTGCCGGCACCTGCACGCCATGAGCTTGCAGGTGCTGGTCTACAAACGCCTACAAATCACACGTATAGAAATGATTTTATAGATATAATGCTATCCGTTATCAATGCTGTGCGTGTATATATAAATTACATATGTATAATTTTTACATACTTACGTATTTTATATACATTTATATGTATTTTATATATGTGTGTGTATTTATGACTCTGATTCTCTGGAGAACCCTGATACACAGAGTAGGAAAGCCGTGTGGGTCCCGAAACCCAGCCCTGGAAAAGCCCTCACCCAGTGGCGCTATGGACGGGTGGTTTCAGACGCAGACTCTGGCTTCCGTGAAGTTTTGGAACTAAAGAACCTGTGTTTGAGAAAACAAGCCGGGCAACGGTTGCCTCAAGGGGCGGACGAGGGACTGGGATGGCCGGGAAGAGCAGGGAGGGAACTTCCTGGGGTGGGAACGGTTCCCTGTCTTGATAGGGGTGGGTGCTGAGGGGCGCTCGCATTTGCCAAAACTTAGTGAACAGCACATCCGAGGCTTGTGCATTTCACCGCGTGGAAGTTTTACTTAAAACATAAACAATGATTGCACTCCAGTTAATGAAACTGAGCTGAAAGCGTTTAGGGTAAATCATGCTTGTGTCTGCAGCTGTTTTCTGAAATGGAACCAAAAATAAGATGGAGGGAGGGTGGATGGAGATTTGATCAAAGTGAGTGTAGTTCGCTCTTTATGGAATTTAGGTGGTGGGCGTGTGGGTGTTGACTGCAAAATTATTTCAACTTGACTTTACGTTTGAACTTCTTCATAATAAAAGAGCACAAACACAGGATCTGGGCCAGCCTGTCTGTCACGAATCTCACTCCGCACACCGCGACCATGGGCCGGGGTTCGGCCTCCTCGCCGCTGTGTAACTCAGTGGCCCCAGGGTGCGTGATGATAGTGCCCGCTTCCGCGGTTGTGCAAGGGTTTAAACGTGAAAAAACACCACTCAGCCGTAAAGGGCATGGAGATTCTGACACACGCCACGCACGTGAGCCTTGGGGGCTTAGTCAGCCAGGCACCAAAAGACAAATGCTGCGGGATACCCCTTACGCAAGGTCCCAGAGATGGACGGGAGGAGGGCGGAGCCGGGCTGGCGCAGGGAAAGCGGGAGTTGGGGTTTAGTGGGGACAAGGTTTCAGTTTGGAATCAAGTCAGTTCTGGAGATGGATGGCAGTGAGGGTGGACAGCACAGAGAGAGAAAGCCCTTAGTCCCACAGAACTATATCTTAAAAGTGGTGAAGATGATACACTTTACGTTATGTTACCGCAATTTAAAAATTGGGGAAAAGTTAGTGTGCGGAAGCGCTGAGCCGCAGCGAGGGCCCAGCAGTCCTCAGAGATTCTCGCCAGCTGTTTCACCCCCGAGAGCCCAGGAGCCCAGGGGCTGAGCAGGGCCGCAGACAGCAGAACCCTGGGTGCCCGCAGTTTCTGGAAGTTGAGCCCAAGTCCAAGTGAGTCCTCCTGAAATGGTGCCTAGGAGAGAGCAGCAGACCCCGTGGCAATGTCCTCCCTCAGTGGCCTGCCACAGCCATCAGGGACACCAGGCGGAAGGCACAGGGACTGGGAGGCACGAGAGAAGCCCCGGCCCCCCAGGGTGGTGTGAGTCGAGGGTGGGGAGCCAGGGCAGGCAGTGCGTGCTCCCCATAGGGAGGCAATGGGCGGCCTTTTGGGGAGGTGGCCCCAGTGGGTAGGACTCCAGTTAGAGGCACATGGGTGCCAGCCAGGTCCTCTGGGTGCCCGGAACCCAATAAAGGAAGCTGTGCTGCATCTACCCTCAGCCTGTGGCCACTCAGGGTTTGAGCCAAACGGAAGCCACTGAGGGAATAACAGACATACCAGCCCGCAGTGGCCCCGCCCCCCTCAGACCACAGCACGGCAGGGCACCCAGGACGGCCCCGCCCTCCCCCGGGACCATAGCGTGGCAGGGCATACCACCTGCCGCCTGACCCTAAGCCAGTCTGAAAGTGCACTGTGTAGACTGTGATCCTGCCCCGAGGAAAGTGTCCCTTGCTGGTCCTGCCTCCAGTGGCCTCATGCACTGTTGAGGCCAGGGATACTGCAGACCCCACAGCCCAGAAGCCCAAGGCCCAGCTGCTTCCCTGTGAAGATTTAAGGGCTTTATTCTGACCTAGTCCTGCTTTCTCACCCACTGCCCTGATAGCCAGGCCCTGTGATCCCCACTGGCAGAGCCATAAAGCACCATGAAATCATCTGGCCCATGAGGGCATTGTGCTGTCATGAACCAGAACCCACTCCAAACACAGAAATGGAAAAAACTCACTGAGTACGGTTACTCACACCTGTAATCTCAGCGCTTTGGGAGGCTGACGCAGTGGATCACGAGGTCAGAAGTTCAACACCAGCCTGATCAACATGGTGAAACCCTGTCTCTATTAAAAACACAAAAATTACCCAGGTGTGGTGGCACACACCTGTAATCCTAGCTACTCAGGAGGCTGAGGCAGGAGAATCACTTGAACCCAGGAGGCAGAGGTTGCAGTGAGCCGAGATCACGCCATTATACTCCAGCCCGGGAGACAGAGCAAAACTCCGTGTCAAAAACAAAAATTAAAAAAAAAAGAAAGGGGAAAAACTTAGAGTATCAACAGGCCCCTCATCAGGAATGAG
Source organism: Aotus nancymaae (assembly GCF_030222135.1). Lineage (NCBI taxonomy): Eukaryota > Metazoa > Chordata > Mammalia > Primates > Aotidae > Aotus > Aotus nancymaae. The sequence goes on from NW_026988510.1 coordinate 1,954,910, forward strand.
GTTCAGATTCATCCATTCATCCATCCATTTACCCATCTATCCATCCATCCATCCTTCCATCCATCCATCCATCCTTCTATCTATCCATCCTTCTATCCATCCATCCATCCATCCATCCATCCATTCATCCATCTACCCCTCCACACATATGCTCACCTATCTACATATCTATTCATCCGCTTACCCCACTGATCCATCTACCCACCCACCCATCTGTTCATCCATCCATCCACCCCTCCATCCACAGCACCCACCCACCCATCCACCCATCTGTCCACCCACCCATCCATCCATTCATCTACCCACCCATCCACCCACCCACCCCCCATCCATCCATTCATCCATCTACCCACCCATCCATCCATCCACCCACCCACCCATCCATCCACCCATCCACCCACTCACCAATCCACCCACCCATCCATCCATTCATCCACCTACCCACCCATCCATCCACCCATCCACCCACCCACCCATCCACCCACCCATCCACCCACCCACCCATCCACCCATCCACCCATCTATCTACCCACCCATCTATCCACCCATCTACCCATCCATCCATTCATCCATCTGCCCACCCATCCATCCACCCATCCACCCACTCACCAATCCACCCACCCATCCATCCACCCATCCACCCACCCACCCATCCACCCACCCATCCACCCACCCACCCATCCACCCACCCATCCACCCACCCACCCATCCACCCATCCACCCATCTATCTACCCACCCATCTATCCACCCATCTACCCATCCATCCATTCATCCATCTGCCCACCCATCCATCCACCCATCCACCCACTCACCAATCCACCCACCCATCCATCCACCCATCCACCCACCCACCCATCCACCCACCCATCCACCCACCCACCCATCCACCCATCCACCCATCTATCTACCCACCCATCTATCCACCCATCTACCCATCCATCCATTCATCCATCTGCCCACCCATCCATCCACCCACCCACCCACCCATCCATTCATCCAGCCACCCATCTATCCACCCACCCATCCATTCACCCACCCACCCATCCATCCATTCATCCATCTACCCACCCATCCATCCATCCACCTACCCATCCATCCACCCACCCACCCACCCATCCATTCATCCAGCCACCCATCTATCCACCCACCCATCTATCCACCCACCCATCTATCCACCCATCTACCCATCCATCCACCCATCCACCCACCCACCTATCCATCCATTCATCCATCTACCCACCCATCCATCCATCCACCCACCCATCCATCCACCCACCCACCCATCCACCCACCCACCCATCCATCCATTCATCCATCTACCCACCCATCCATCCATTCACCCACTCACCCATCCACCCACCCACCCACCCATCCATTCATCCAGCCACACATCTATCCACCCACCCATCTATCCACCCATCCACCCACCCACGCATCCATCCATTCATCCATCTACCCACCCATCCATCCATCCACCCACCCACCCATCCACCCACCCACCCATCCATCCATTCATCCATCGACCTACCCATCCATCCATCCATCCACCCATCCATTCATCCAGCCACCCATCTATCCACCCACCCATCCATCCACCCACCCACCCATCCATTCATCCATCTACCCACCCATCCATCCACCCACTCACCCATCCATCCACCCACCCACCCATCCATTCATCCAGCCACCCATCTATCCACCCACCCATCTATCCACCCATCTACCCATCCATCCACCCATCCACCTACCCACCCATCCATCCATTCATCCATCTACCCACCCATCCATCCATCCACCCACCCATCCATCCATCCAGCCACCCATCTATCCACACAGCCATCTACCCATTCATCCGCCCATGCATCCAACGCCTAGTCCCTCACCCACCATCTATCCATCCATCCGTCCAACTGTAAAGGACGCTGCATTGCTATACTCGTGTTACATGCTGAGTTTACGAAGTCATAATACCAGGCTTAGAATGAGTAGGCACTATTTTTGGACAGCTGACTTGAGTGAATAATTATCACAAAAATGATTGAGATACCATTTGTACCTTTAAAAAGAAAGGACAACAAAAGTGAACAGAATCAGCAGCCACAAATGTGACATGTGACACACTGCTCAGGTGGCGACGGAACCTGTCGGGCAAACCAAGACGCCGAGAGGAGAAGTGGGGGTGGGCACTAAAAAGAATTGTTAAGATAAACGCTTTTTGTGAAATGCCCATTTATTTTCTTATTTATTTATACTGGCAGACATAAACCAGTTATATTTAGGCCGGGAGCAGTGGTGGCTCACGCTGGTAACCCCAGCACTTTGGGAGGCCAAGGAGGGCGTATCACCTGAGGTCAGGAGTTTGAGACCAGCCTGACCAAAATAGAGAGATCCCGTCTCTACTAAAAATACAAAATTAGCCAGGCGTGGTAGCTCATATCGGTAGTCCCAGCTACTTGGGAGGCTGAGGCAGGAGAATCACTTGAACCTGGGAGGTGGGGGTTGCAGTGAGCCAAGATCACACCATTGCACAGCAGCCTGGGCAACAAGAGCTCAAAAAACTATGTATTATCAAAAATAAATTGTTTCAATAGATCTGTATATTAAAGCAAAAAGTTAAAAAAATCTTTTGTATTGATTACACTTAAAAATAAGCAAAATCACTATTCTTGCAACATATTTACAAACTATCCCTATTTTCAAGGATTTCTGGCTCTAACACTATGTCATTGGTGTGTGCGTGTGTGTGTGTGTTTTAAGAATGTCTTTTTTATTTCTTTTATTTTTTCATAAAATATCCCCCAATTTTTTTTCGATGTTGTATTTTATGATGGATAAATTAAAAATTGTTGACAGCTTTGACTCTGGTCTGCAGCGTGAACTGTTTTATTCAGAAAATACCCTTCCTACAAGTCCGAGAGACCCAGGAAGCTGACGGCGAGTCAGCTCAGTGGAGGGTTTTCTCAGCTCTCATGTTTCCGTGTGGAAACGCGTGCTCTTTCAGCCTGGCTATTTGTGTACATACGTGTCTTTGTCTCCATTCAGAGAACTTTTCATAAACAAAAAAATTAGACAAATCTTCGTGCAAAACTCTTCCACAGAGTTGTGTCTATTTATGATTCTTTCCAATGTTTCACTACATTTAAATGCTCTAAAACTGTCTCAACGGCATTCCATTTGGGTGCAGAATATAAATATATCCAGCTTAAAAACGTGGACTCCCTCAGAAGCCTCTTGCCCACGTCCAGGACTCTGCGCAGCACAGCTGTAGCACTGCACGCCACGTCCACCAGCCACCCGAGTTCACATCATCTGGCTTCCTCAGCTGTCCCTTGATTTTGCAGAGAAACATTTATTTCAGCTTCTCTTCTTTCCTTGAGCTAGCTTTTTTTTTTTTTTTTCAAAACCAATGTTTTCTGGCACGACATTAATAGAGTAATTGGAAGTTTCTAGTGAAGCTGGAATAAAATGCAACCGAAATTTATAGCGCACTCACGTACAAAAAGGTTTGACGCCATCACGAGCCAGTCTGATTTACAGAGGCCAGGACGTTTGCTCTACACCCCGACGGGTGACAGGCCACAAACACAAAGTGTCGACTGAACTGAGGTTTGTTTGGTTTTTCATCAATGTCAGTTTCTCACACGTGCCGTGGACGAGCCACTCTGCGCCTCCCGAAACCTCTGTTTCTGCCATGCTGGGAGAAGACGCTGACGCGCACGTGCCTGTAGGCAGCACCCCCGTTCAAGCACATTTCTGCCCCATAGGTAGTGGCCATTTAGGGAGAAGGTTGTCTTACCATGATATTATGCTCCACCGAATTCTATTTGTATTATCACTGCAAAGATAAATCACTGTACCTTTAAGGTTGGACTTTTCCACAGAATTAATAAAACACTTTTTTTTTTTTTTTTTTTTTGAGAAGAAGTCTCACTCTTTCACCCAGGCTGGAGGGCAATGGCATGATCTCGGCTCACTGCAACCTCTGCCTCGAGGGTTCAAACAATTCTCCTGCCTCAGCCTCCTGAGTAGCTGGGATTACAGGCACCCGCCACCATGCCTGGCTAATTTTTGTATTTTTAGACAGTTTCACCACATTGGCCAGGCTGGTGTCGAGCTCCTGACCTCAAGTGATCCACCTGCCTTGGCCTCCCAAAGTGCTGGGATTACAGGCGTGAGCCACCACACCCGCCTTTAAAACTCTTTTTAATTCCTTTGCTGCTCATTGTTCCTACTCCGTGCATCCCGCAGGCTGCTGGGTAGAAAAAGGCACAACGTCAGGGGCGGAGGCTGGCAGGGCAGCAGGTGCTACACCTCTCCCATACCAACGGCAGGAGCCACGGCTGTGCCCCAACCCCTTGTTCTTGACCCACCTGCATCCTAATACCCCAGAGGGAAGATTTTAGCTAAGTTGTTGTGAAAAAGAGTTGAGAAAAGGCAAAGGGGCTGCTGGCTCCTGTCAAGCCACGTCGGACCTCTGCTCACGGCCGACATGCCTCTGGCACCCACAGAAAAGACCACGATGGAGCCCGAAGCACGAGGTCGGACTGCACAGTGAGCAGGCAGCACCCCTGCCTCCCAAGTATGTTTCAATGCGTGACCGACAGCAACACCCCGTTAAAAATGCTAGTCTCGGTCGAGCGCGGTGACTCACGCCTGTAATCCCAGCAGTCTGGGAGGCCCAGGCGTGCAGATGACGAGGTCAGGACCTCAAGACCAGCCTGGCCAATACAGTGAAACCCCATCTCTACTAAAAATACAAAAATTAGCTGGGCATGGTAGCATGTGCCTGTAATCTCAGCTACTCAGGAGGCTGAGACAGAATCACTTGAACCTGGGAGGCAGGGGATTGCAGTGAACCGAGATGGCACCACGGCACTCCAGGCTGGGCAACAGAGTGAGACTCCATCTTAAAAAATAAAAAACCTCCAGTCTCAGGCAGATGCCAGCCCTAACAAGGAAACCAGCACCTCTTGCTGTCCATGGGAGGTCACTTTAAAACTAAAATCGTTTAGAAAGCTGTTAAATTCTATAGAGATTCTCTTGCCCACCGAAGTCTCCAGGCCTGATATTTGCTGTCTGTTTGCTCCAGAGGGAGATGGGCAAGTGACAGCCATGGCTCCTTGGTCCCAGACCCAGTCTCCTCCCTTGTCCCAATCACAAGATTCGGAAGAAACAGCACAGAGGTAAGCACTCTCCCGTGGCTTCCCCGTGACTCGTGAAGGCTGCGTGGGTAGGATCATCCATTCAGGATAGGGGAAAAGCTGGTGGAATTCACACTTCAGGAAACTGAGGCTCGAAATAAGCTACCCAGGTAATCCAGGCAGCCTTGAGCCCAAAGACCTGCTGCCTCCCTCTGCCATCAGACAGGCTGCCAGTTCAGATGAGGGAGGCAGCTTTTCTGCAGGGTTCTCCTCCAAGCCTGTGGTGCCTCCCCAAAACCCACACTCTCTTATCCCTCAGGGGCCATCCTCTCTGTGTGGACCACAGCCTCACCCCCTACCACTGGTGACAAGGGACAGAGACGGCTACCCATGTGTCTGTGAAGGCAAGAAAGCCGTCACACAACAGAGGCAAGAAACAGCCTCGAGAATGCGGCAAATGATCTTAAATTAGAGGAAAAGCATTCGTGTAAATATTTAGAGGCTTTGATGAAACACAGCTCTGTTTCAAAGGAAAATGCAAAGTCAGAAAAGGAGGCTCAGCTGTTGTTTTTGATTCAAGAATCTGATTTAGAGACGAGAAGGTGGCGGAGCAGGGAAGCTGCTCCTTCCCATCTCTCTCTCCGCACGCGGCATTCCACACTCATCCATCCAGTCCGTCCCTTCCTAGATCCCTGAAGCATCTCCACACGCCACATGGACACAAGATCCACAGAGCCATGGCCTGTCCTCCAGGACCCTGAGAAGCTGGGATTAGATGGACCCGTGAGCTGTGGCGCGGTGTAGACGGTTCTTCTGGGACACTGCACACGGCACAGGCATCATTGTTCCTGACCTTTCCCACAATCTGCGGTGCCCTGAGACCATGCGGGCAACCTGGAGGAACTCACGCAGACAGCATTGTCCAGCGGGACCGGACCACCAAGAGGGAGGGCGCCAGGGGAGTCGAGCAGAGGCGCTCCTACTGATTTTAGGACCTGGACTGCATTCCAGAGGACGGAAGAAGCCAGGAAGCCTTTCTTAGCCGGTGAGGGATGTGCTCAGATGCTGGGAAAACCACCCAGAGGCAGAGGGCTGGGGCCTTTAGCACGCAGGGCGCCTACGCAGTCCCCTTCGTTTCCACGTGATTACTGAGGTTTGCAGGATTTCATGGGACGGGCCTCCAGCTCCTCCAAGGCCGTCTCAAGCTGAGCAGGGCAGGGCAGCCTAGCGAGGAGCCAGGCTGTGGGGACTCACCTGCTGGGGGTCCCCGGGTGTAGTGAGGACACTCTGAGGCTGGAGCACATACGGGAGCACAGTGAGTCTGCTGCTCCCAGAGGAGGATGGCGAGAGTGGCCCGCAGGGTTGTGTGAGCATCGTGTGGCCGGTGCACTGATAAGAATTCATCTCACAGGCCACAAGTTCTGCACAGCCCACCTGCCCCAGAGGAAGCCCCTCCAGCCTGGCATGTGTGCACCTGGGGAGCTGAAGTCCCTGCCCCGGCGAGATCTGGGGAAGGAGGGAGGAGGAAGTCCCCATGACTCGATTCCAGGCCCCAGGGGGCTAGAAAGGCCTTTTCCTGCAGACCTCTGCCCCCTACACCACCCGGTGCCCCCCAGACCCCAGTCCTGTCTGCAATCTGACTTGGCCTGGCCTCCTGCCAGGGAGGGCGGGAGCTGCTGGCCAGAGGCCACAAGTACTCTTTAGAAGGGAGAAGCACAGCTCCCCAGCAGAGGAAAGGCAGCTGCCACCTTCTCCAATCTCTTCCCCTCCATTTTCCAGGCTCATGGTCCTGTCCTGCTGCCAGTGGGCTTCGGCCAGATGTCCAGCCCTGAGTCCTGACCCAGAGGCTGCTGGGATGGCAGAGACGTGGCCGGCTTCTGTGCAGAGGATGCACACGCCAAGGCTAACGTATGGCAGTGGAGCTTCTGCTGTCAGAGTCCGAAGCCCCCAGCCTGAGCTCTCCCACCCTCCCATGGGGCCCAGGGCACCCCCAGCTGGCAGGATTGGCCTTGCAGCTATGGGTGGGTCGGGCTGCAAACCCAGACACCCTCGCCAGGGCCTGCCCCAGGTGCTCCTTATGCCCCCACCCCACTGTCCAGCAGCACAGAGGCTCAGATTTGTCACAGCTGCCCCCACGCCCCCCGGCCTCCCAGCCCCCACCTCCCTCCTCCCACCTCCCACCCCCCACCTCCCTGCTGCATGGCCCAGAGACGGCCTCTAATGAAGGTTCTCGAGGTGGGGCCCAGCAGCAGCCCCCCTGGGGGACTTGCCAGAGATGCACATCCTCAGGTCCCATCCCGGACCCTGAGTCTGTCGGTCTCAGGCAAGCAAGGCGTCCCCTGGGGGGTGGTGGACACCCGGACAGCACACCCCTGAGTATCCCAGCAGCAGGACCTGGTGCCTTCCCTGACCAGTTGCCGGCCCAGGTGGGCCTCGGCCTTGAGCAGAGCACCCAGTCTCAGAGCCTCGTGCATCGTCCAGGCCTTGGGGCTGCCTCTCCGGAACAGGAGAGGACGAGGGGCCCGTGGACCCCAACCCAGGATCCCTGGTCATTCAGCAGAAACCAAGACGTTCTTACCAGCTGCCAGCACTTTGCACGGGCGTGGCACCCAGCAGTGGTGAGGATGGCATGGTCACACAACAATGACACACAGGCAGCCCTGACATGGGGCCCTGGACCCGGACTCAGGATGGGGGCCTCAGGGAAGGCATCTGGGGCCCGGGAGGCCACCAGGAGCAGGGAGCTTGGCATTTCTTCACCAGCCCATAACCAACCAAATAAACTCTCCTGAGACAGCCTATCTCCTACAGCACTTCCAGCCCCTGAGAGTCTGTCGTCGCTCAGTGATGAGAGCGCGTTTGGGGGCCTTGGAAGGGGGTGGCAGGGGGTGGAGGAGACGTGGGTACTGTCCCGCCCTCACCGTGGATGGCGGACGAGGCTCGCTGCCCTCTGAGCTGCAGTGACACGGAGGAGAGCTCTCACCAGGACACAGCTCGAACCTTCCGCATGCGATTTTGCACAGGAGCTGGAACTAGTGCAAATGGATTCCTGGAGTAGGAACGCAGCTCAGAACCCAGGCCTCCCTGAGATGCAATGTCTTGTGTGGAAGAAAGTGGGTCTGACGCCCGAGGCTGTGGGGCTCCCCTGAGTCCAGCAGGCACCCAGTGTCCAAGGAAAAAGAACACTGAGACATCAGGCCTTCCCGCGAGAGCCTGTAGGGTGGGGTGTTGGCTTCAGCCCCCACACCCTGCAGAGAGCAACAAGAGCGTGTCCCTGGGTGATGCCGGCTGCCTGTGTGCGGTGGCACCCGTGAGTGATGGGTGTGGGGCCTCCAGGACACAGGAGCCCTGCAGAGGGGAGGGGCATCCCTGCATCGCCTGCATGGGTCATGGGGGCCCTGTGAGGAAACCCGGGCGCCGAGGCCCGTCTAGAGACGACTGTTGGGGCTGTGTTTTCCTCGAGGCTTTGTTACCAAGGACGTTTTGTTCCAAATCCCTGCCCCTCACCTGAGATCATCATCCATCCCCGTGAAAAGACAGAGTAATTATTTCCATCCCTGCCGGCCAGGTTGGGTGTTCACGGGCCAGGCTGTTGTTGGCATGGCAACAAGACAGGGCTGGGAGTGGTGAAGCCGCTGCCCACACTCCCGGCTCGGCCACGCTGCTTGCTCCCCACCAGCCAGCTCCCGGCAGCACCTCAAGTCCCTCCAGGAGAGAACATCCTTCTTCTTCCTCACCTTGGCAGCACCTGGTGCTCCTGTCAGATGCCAGGCTGTGGATAAGATGTCCCTCCTGTGGATTATTTCTTTCAACCCTTATAATAGCAATATGAATGCTATTACAGGTATTAATTTTTATCCTGATTGTAAAGATACGAATCCAAAACTTCAACCTCTCACATGTAGGTTCAACTGATTTCCAACAAAGGCACCAAGACTATTCAATGTGGAAGGAATAATCTTCAACAAACGGTGCCAGGACACCTGGATGTCCACATGCAATAGGATGCAGCTGAGCCCCTACCTCACACCATACACAAAAGTGGACTCACAGTAGATCAAGCGTAAATGTAAGAGGTAAGATCAGACGCCTCAGAAGAAAGCAAAGGTATTCATCTTTATCACCCTGGGTCAGGCGATGGTTTCTTAGCTACAACACCAAAAGCACTGCGAGGAAAGAACGAATACACGAATTGCATCAAAATTAAAACTTCTGTGCAAAGGATATCATCCAGAAAGCGAAAAGACACAATGGGAGAAACTACTCGCAAAGCACATATCTGATAAGGAACTTGTATCTGGACTGTATGTAGAAAACACCTCTACGACTCAATAATAAAGACAGATAACCTGATTAATACATGGGCAAAAGAACTAAATAGGCATTTTTTACAAAGCAGATCCACAACGGCCAGCAAGCACACGGGAAGGTGCTCACTGTCATCAGCCCCAAGGGGAGTGCAAGTCGCAGCCAGAGCGAGAGGCAGCTCACACCCACGAGCACGGCTGTAAGCAGAAGGCAGGCGGCGGTGTTGATGAGAACGCGGCAACGCTGGGGCCCTCGTGCACTGCTGATGGGAACGTCACGGTGCAGCTCCTCAAGTTAAACGCAGAGTCACCCACGACGCAGAAATTCCACACCTTGGTGCACACCCAAGAACCGAAAGCCGACGCCCACAGAAACTGACGCGCCACTGTTTGTAGCAGCGTTATCTGTAATAACCAAAAAGTGAAAGTCACCTAAATTCCCGCCAAATTCATCGTAAACTGTAGTCCATCCACACCATGGAATATGAGTCAGTCGTAAAAGGAATGGGGTTCTGGTCCATGCTGCAACATAGATGTACCCTGAGAACACCACACGGAGTGAGAGAGGCCACAGGCAGAGGCCACGTTGTGTGTGATCACGGTTACATGAAACATTGTGAACAGGCAGATCCGCAGAGGCAGGAGGCCGAGGTCTGCTTGCCGGGGCTGGGGATGAGGGACGGAGAGTGCCGGCTCAGTGGGCACAGGGCTTCCTTGTGGGGTGACAAGAATGCTCTAAAATTGATTCGGTGCTGGGTGCACACCTCTGTGTCTGTAACCAATCATCATTGACGTGTACACTTAAAAAGCCGAATTCTATGATAGGAAAATTATGCCTCAATAAAGCTGTCATTCAAAAAGGTGTAGGTTTAGTGGGGTCAGCAGGGGGCTGCGCCCACACCAACAGCAGAAGCAGGGCTGAGCGCTTGGCGTGGGGCTCCATGATGCACTCTGGGCTTGGAGACTCTGCCTCGGCTTCCCCAGCTCTGCGTCTCCTCATTGGCACCAGCCCAGCCCCATGCCCTGCGGAATGCGGTCTGTGAAACAGCAGCATTGCAGCGTCCGGGTCTGCGGGTGATGCAGAATCTCCAGCCCCACCTGGACCTGTGGGCGGGATCCGCGTTTTCTGTGCCGCACAGCTGGCTCAGGTCTACATGGAAGCGCTGACCGAACCCTGCCACCCACACCCCACGACCAGAAGCGCTTGCCAGCTGCTCCTGGATATGGCACGACTCTCGCGAGTCACCAGGTGAGTAAGAAAGAAAGAATGTGATCTGGAGCGAGAAGACCCAGGTTCAAATCCCAGCCATGCCACTCCTGTGTGCATCTGTGCCCGCGTTCCCCGTCCCCTCAATGGCACGAGCAGCTGCCTGTGTGACGTGGCAGATGCTGCTCTCGGGACACAGAGAGTGAAGGGCAAATGAACAGAATCAGCCCCATGCAGCTCACAAAACAGCAAGTCTAACCAGCCCTTGCAAACAGGAAAGTCAGCAGCCAGTCCTCTCTGAGCCTGGATCCCTCCTCAGCAAACGGTGATGGGTGATGGGGCCTGGAGGCCAACGAGGCTTCGATGAGAAAACACCAGGGCCTGGAAACGGCAGAGCTTTCTATGATGGTACCACAGCTTTTCCCAAAGCATTTCTCGACAGAAGCAAGGGGCAGGCCAGGCATGGTGACTCACATCCGTAATCCCAGCACTTTGGGAGACAAAGTGGGTGGATCTCTTGAGGTCAGGAGTTCGAGACCAGCCTGGCCAACATGGCGAAACCCTGTCTGTACTAGAAATACAAAAATTAGCTGGGCGTGGTGGCGCATGCCTGTAATCCTAGCTACGTGTTAGGCTGAGGTAGGAGAGTTGCTTGAACCCGGGAGGCAGAGATTGCAGTAAGCTGAGATCGCACCATTGCATTCCAGCCTGGGCAACAGAGCAAGACTCCATCTCAAAAAACAAAACAAAAACAAACAAAAAAGATGCTTAGGAAAGCGTGAGGTCCAGGCAGGGCGCCGTTACGCACCATGGCGGAGACAGACCAGAGGACCGCAGAGGCTGGAAGCACGAATTCACACCTGCTACGGATTGAACTGTGTCTCCGAATTTACATATTGAGGCCCTAGGCCCCAGAGTGGCTGTATGTAAAGATGGGGCGTTTAAAGAGGTGGCTGAGGATAAATCCGGCTTTGCAGGTGGGGCCCTGATCCAATGGGACGGGTGCCCTTCTGGGAAGAGGAGGAGATGCCCGGGACCTCTGTCTCCCTTTCTCTCTCTCACTCTCCTTCTCCCCGCGACATACGCACAGACGGAAGACCCTGTGAGGCCCGGGGAGAAGGCACCGTCTGCGGGCCGTGGAGAAAGGCACCGGAGAAGCCAGCCCTGCTGGCCCTTGATCTTGACTTGGAGCCTCCCAGCTGGCAGCAGCAAGTGCCCGCCTCAGGCCCCGGGGCTGTGTGCCTTGAGGGCGGCCTGGGCTGACAGACTCAAGGCCTTGTGAACTCTGCAGTCCGCGAGCCTGCTGAGGGCTGCTGTGACCTCACCTGCACATGCCACTCGTGTCCCTGTAAGCAAAGGTCAACACACCCTGTGATGGGCAGGTGCATCCTTCTGCCCACTCGGGAAAAGTCGTCAGGGCAACAGGTCAATTCTACCTTATTTTCCCAGCCACTGGTTTTCTTCCAGAACACCAGGTATGGTCACCGACGCCAAGGTGTTTGCGTTGGAAGAGACAGCGGGGACCCCTCTAGACCAGCCAATTGCTTTACGTGTGAGGGCGCTCAGGGAAGAGCAGGGATTCGGGTGCTCAGTGCGGAGCCCGGCACCACCGCAGGCCCCCACGAAGGCCAGAGACACCCAGAACACCGTGGTTGGAGCCTACACTGCGGCACAGCCACTCGGCCCCTTCACGTGGGTCGGGGTGCAGAGAGAACCGGGCTGGGCTGGAAATGGGACACCCCGTCCAGCCTGTGCCTGGGCACTGTCCACACCCCCAGCCCCGCCGACCTGCCCGGGGCAGCAGGAGTTCAGAAAGAAGCATCCTCCCGTGGAAGGGAGCCCTCACGCCACCCCCAGTCCAGCACAGAACGTCACTGCAGCAGCAGACACCGGCCCGAGCCCTTCACGGCCAGTGAGGTGGAGGACACGGCATGTGGAGCAGATCCGCTGACAGAAACCTGCCCCAGCTCCAAAACTATTAATGAAAACACAAAAGGTTTAAGTCTGGGAAATCGTTAGGCTGTGGCTCGTGGCAGAAGTGCAGAGCGAACACGGCGGCTGCGGCCTCCCCGGCAGCTCGGTCCTTCCAGCGCTCGCCTTCCCAGAAAGGGGCAGTTTCTATGGAAATGAAGAGAGGGAAGCGATTTACCAACTGCCAAGTGATTCTTACATTTTAAAAATCCAGAGACCAGGCAGAGGCAAACAGTTTTTCCAGTTAGCACAGAAGTGGGGACGAAGCGCAGCAGAACCCACCCGTGGACGCCGGGACCCCATCAGGGCTGGCACAGGGGGCCGGGCAGAAGACCCAGCCAGGGACAGATTCCACGCAGAGGCGTCCAGCGGGCCAGGCAGATAGCAGCAGCAGGGATCCGGCACCTCGGGGCCAGCCAAAATCCACAGCTGCCGAGGCCCCGGCCCCGGCCCCAGCCAGCACCGCAGAGGGGAAAGCAGCCACACTCCCCCGGCCCCAGAAAGAGCCCGGCAGAGGAATGTCAGAGACCCGTGGCAGCCAGAGCGTGCCTGCGGGCCGCGCACGGCCTGTGACTTCTCCAACGCCAAAGCTCATCTCAGAGGGCTGTGAGCTAGCGCCAGAGCAAGGCGGGGCCTGGTGCAGAATCTTAGCCAAATGGTGATGTTTTTCAACGCATTTAAAATGAAATCTTCCTTTCACTACAGTTCTCAGAATTGTTTTCCCACCAACGGCGCGAGACACCTGCCCTCCTCCACCCACGGCCTCACCTCCAGCGCATCTTCTCCGAAGTCAGCTCTCTCCACGGGGCTTGCCCCGCACCCTGTCCCCGAGAGCTGAGAAGCGGGTGTTTCCACGTCTTCTGTGTAAGAAGCGGGTATCTGTTGCTGGTGTGAGAACATCAGCTCCTCCTCAGAAACGTCCCTTACACAAGTATTGATTCACCAGAAAAGTGTTTTCTGAGCTGCTGGTTCCTATGACTCTGTGGCTCAGAGCAACATCTGCACTTTTGCTGTGATGAACACGTGGACGTCCTTACTCAGGCGTCTTCAAAATGGTTCAAGGCTTCCTACCAAACCCTGGGCTCGGTTCTCATCAGCTGTAACTTGCAATTCAGAAGTGACCGGAACAAGGATCCTTCTCAACCAGCAGATTGGGTTACAGGGAACATTTACGGCAGCAGCCATCTGAGGGTGCACACGGGTCCTGTTTGGTTTTAAAAGAGTGGTTAGGATACCAACGCTGCCTACCGGTCCACATGGCAGACACCGGGAGCGGTGGTGCGACGCACGTATCACGTTAACAGCAAAGGACCGCAGCGGATGCCGCCGGGCAGAGGCCTCACCCGAGCCCTGAGCATCTGTGGACTTTTCCACATTGCTTACGGTGAGCATCACGAATTGAAATTGATTGGAAGCTGGAGAGCTGGCGGCCATTTCTGTCCCGGCGGTCCGACGGGACACGCACATTCTCTGACATGCAGCCGCTCGGTGCTCCCCGGCGTCCGTGTTTTAGCTGTGGCTGAGTAACCGAGCACATCGGGTTGGCTGACCACATGGACGCTCCCAGCTGACCATGACCTGTGCCCATGTGATCTGGAGTCATCCCGCTGACAGCGGAGGCCTGGGAAAGCCCATCTGCTGGGTTTGACGGTTGGCACCAGCCCCTGGGCGGCCCCTGAGGGTTCCTGTTTCGAGGGAATAAGATTTTCTTTGCAGAGGGGCTGGCCTTGGCCTGAGCTGGCACACTAGCTCGCTGCAGCCCCGGAAAGCTGCACCCTGCAGAGCTTTGCCTGGACAGGCGCTGGGCCTGGGGTAGCCTGTTGCTTCTGTGCCATCTTCATTAGCGAGTCATGGATTACACATAAGCACCTTCTTTCTGGACTTTTTAGGATGACACTTTCAAATCCCACGGCTCCAAACCCCTTCCCGGGACCTGAGGATCCCAACCCCCTTCCAGCGGCCTGAGGAATCTAAACCTCTTGCCTCTGCCCTCAGTTTCCCCATGGTGTCAACTCACAGGAGCGAGAGACAAAGGACATGGCACCGAATCCCAGAGTCCACCTCCTGGAACCCCGCGGCGCTTCCCTGGCTGGGACAGTTTCATGTCCTTCCTTACATGGCTTCCTCAACATTAGTGTGCCCCCACCGCCCCCACCGTCCTGAGCATTGCCCCCCAAAGGCCTGAACGTAGCACCTAGAAAGCCCGAAGCCCGAAGCCCAGTCCTGGCGCTTTTCCCAGTCCAGCAGGATTTTCACTGCATGGTCAGAGGACCACCTGCGGCAGCTGTCTGGAGGGCTGATTCACCATACAGATTCCTGGACACCGTTCCAGACGCTTCCAGTCCACCCAGAGGATGGGGAGCAGCTATCTACTGTCAGCGACCCTTCCACGTGGCTCTGACAGCCACATAAACGTGGAGGCAGCTCGGAGGATGAGTGTCTGTCTTACCCATATGCTACGGATTGTCCTTCAAAATATTCATTCAAAAACCGAAAAACAGCTCTAACTGAATCCGGAGAGGAAAATGGCTGTAAATTGATTTTTGTAGCACATTCTGGAGTCTGTTTGTTTTTGAGTCTCGCTGTGTCACCCAGGCTGGAGTGCAGTGGCATGATCTCGGTTCACTGCAACCTCCTCCTCCTGGGTTCAAGCGATTCTCCTGCCTCAGCCTCCCAAGTAGCTGGGATTACAGACATTCATCACTACACCTGGCTAATTTTTGTATTTTTTTAAGCAGAGACGGGGTTTCACCATGTTGGCCAGGCTGGTCATGAACTCCTGACTTCAGGTGATCTGCCTGCCTCTGCCTAGCAAAGTGCTAGGACAACAGACGTGAACCCAGTAACGTGCTTGGGGGCTATGCCCCTGCCTGACAGAGGTAGGCGACACCTGGCAAGCTCTATGGGGAGCACAGCAAAGCTGGAGGATGGCAATGCCTGTCTACCTGGAGAGGAGGGGCATGTGAGCAGGGCTTTGAAGTATAAGCAGGAGTTCACTGGAGGCAAAGGCGTTTATAGACCAGTTCCACAGCCTGTTTTGTGAGGAGAAACCTGAGAACGAAAGAGGGAAAGAGCCTGCCCAGCACGTTCCAGGACTAAGGCTGGGCCAGGAGCTGAAGTCCAATACTTGGGGAGCTGCGGGGGGTGGGGACTTCTTCAGCCATGAGACCACCTGACAGATCAGTCCCCTCACTACTTTTAGACTGAGTGTAAGATTTGCCCACCGCTTACTAAACTCCACTCCCACGCACGCCGCAGCCCTGCAAAGGGTGTCGGGAGAAGCGGATCGGGGGTGTTCGGAGATCTCCACACTCGGGCCACGGTCACAGGGAGACAGGGCGGGAGAGGCGGGCGCTGACAAGTGGCCTCTGCCAGGACACAGGCACCGGCCCAACGGATAAGGGGTGGCTGGAACGGCTTTGGTCTTTTCCGTGAAAATGAATCCATGGAAATGTCCCCCGCCCAGCACATGCCGGGGGGTGATCTGGCGAGCGAAGGCCGGAGAACCCACGGAGGCCTCCTCCCACGTGGCCTGCACACATCTCTTTCCAGGAATAGCACAAAGAAACGGGCCTGGCTGCCGTCCTTCAGGCGGAACGTTCCAGAATATCAGCTGATGTGGTACCAGGAGCCCTCGTGTAACCTTAGAGGAAAGACTCTGAGCTCAGCTTCTGTCTCTGAACAATGACAAATGAACCAGGCCCAGCCTCTCCTGACCCCAGGAACACAGGCGGCTCTGATTTCAGAAACGGAGAAGCAAGCACAGAGGCAGCCAGAAGGCCTGACCTCACACTAGCTCGCTGCAAGGGAGCACCAGGGTGGCCCGCAGCAAGGGTCCCCGTCCACCCAGCCTCGGCCTGAGCACCTGCTCCGTGCCAGGCACTGTCTGAGCCCTGAGGAGTCTGCAGGGACTCAGGGGCCTCCAGGGTGTCCCACATACGAATCCCCTGGTACAGGAGGTCGTGGCCACACGAGGGGATACTCAGCTCTGTGCCAGACTCAAGCCCATGAGGAGACTGAGAGCAGAGTTGGCCCCAGCACTGCATCTCCCGCCAGGCCAGCCCGGAGCGAAGATAGCCTCACCGCCACCGAGGCAGGGTGACTGCAGATGCTCGAGGCAGGGTTGCAGAGCCCAGAGGGAGGAGCCCATCCAAGGCCCAGATCTGCTGACAGCTCCCAGAAGGGCAGGCTTCCCTCAGGGACACCAGTGATCTGGGAGCTTAGGTTCCCTGGAGAAAGGGTCCCATGACCTCTAAGGAGCTGCGATTCAGAGACATGGGCACCGCAGCCAGCATTCCGCATTGCCCCTCTGGCCAGTTTTGCCCCACAGCAAACCGCCTCCCTTAGGACTCATTAGTAAAGATCACGCAGAGTAGGATGCGGGCAGGAGGCGCAGCGCTGGGGCCGACTCTGCTCTCGTCGGGCCACTGGCGTGTGTCCGGCTCGGAGCAGGGCATCCTCTTGTGTGGCTGGACCCCCTGTGCTAGGGGAACCATGTCCGGAGCGCGCCACATGTGAGCAGGCCCCATGAGGGTGGTGGAGCTGGGAACGAGGCCCCGAGGGAATCTCTGAAGGAGCAAAACACCGCCCGCCTATGCCCACAGAAGGTCAGCTTGGCGAGTGAACACACATTGATCCGTGGGAGGAAATGGGGAAAGCCCGCTCTTGGGCTGCAGATCGGGGTGCAAAGACAGGTGGCCGCCCGTGTACACACGACGACGCAGGAAGCCGTGATCACTGCCGCCTGGGGACGCCAGGCTGAGGCCTCTCCCGACACTCAGATTTCCTCCACGTGGGATATTCTCTGAGCTCGGCCACGTGGCCGGCTGCACACGGGCTGTGGAGGGCAGGAAGCCTGTGAGGACCGGGAGGCCAGAGTGCATCCAACACACTCACAGTCAAAGGGGTGTGTGGGACTGGCCTAGGGTACAGCAAGCGGCTGCCCGGAGTCTCCCTGGCTGGCAAGGGGCGCAGCATCCCGAGACCACACCGCACCCAGAAGGTGCTCCACGCTGGCCTCGAGGCTCCATCTCCTCCCACTCACAGGCCCCTCCCTGAGAGTGAAAGCAGCCTGGCCTGTCCTCCCACCACCGACCAAAACCTCTCCTGGCTCCCAGCCCACACCCCCAGGGGCTGGGATTCCCCCGGCCTGAATTCGCAGCCTGGAGCCCAGCAGGTGCTCCCCACCCAAGAGTTTCCTGTGTCTCCTGCTCCTGCCGAAACAATGGCCAGTCTCCGTGGCCAAAACAACATGGACTGACTTCGGCTCTGGAGATCAGAGGCTGACGTGGGACTCCAGTCTCCCTGGGCTACGGGGATGACTCTGGTAGGGCTGGCTGCTCCCAGAGGCTCCAGGGGAGAAGCGTCCCCGTCTTTTCCAGCTTCCGAAGCCACTGCATCCCTTGGCTTGTGAGCTCCCCACCCCGCCCCCCACACCATAAGAGCCAGCTGCGTGGCAGCTCCAGCCTCTCCGTGGCCTCAGCCTCACACTCATCCTTCTGCATTCCTCCTCCAAGGACTTCATATTACAGGGAATTCAGGGTCCTCTCCCTGTTTTCAGACCCTCAGTTACATCTGCAAAGTCCCTTTTGCCACATGAGAACACAGGTTTGCAGGGCCCAGGGATCGGGATGTGGACGCCTCTGGGGCCATTATTCAGCCGACCCCTCCTGGTGTGGGGACAGCTTCTCTGAGCTCGGACACCCCCGGGAGGCCGCCTGTGCTGCACCGTGGCAGAAGCCCCGCCACCCTCCTCCAGTGTCTCTCCCGGCCCCTTCAGCCTCAGCCCACTCGTTGGCCACGTTCAGCCCCAGGGGTCCCTTCCATCCTGGCAGCCCTGCCAGTGCCCCAGAGTCCGCAGGCCCTTCAGACAGCGGCCCCTTCTCTCAGACGAAAGTGGATCACAGGCGCTGGAAGCCACCCTTGTGCTGTCGGGAAGGCCAGGGAGAGGCGTGAGGAATAACCCCCCACAAATGCGCAGCACACGGGAGCAGCTGTCCCCAGGGCAGAAGCCAGAGGCGATGGGAGGGAAGAGCTGTCCCCATCCCTGGGGTCCCTGCTTCAGGCCCTGGGCGCCAGATTCTTTTCCGGGAGCCCAGAAAACCCCATGGGGGCTGGGAGTGGGGGCTGCCGCTCTCCCCAGCCTTGCCTTGGCTCCCTGCTGCACCTGGGGGCGAGGCTGAGGTCCACGGGGAGGAAGGCTCCAGCCCTCCCGTCACCTGGGCCCGCGTGGGTCGTGGTGCTGCTGGCGCATGGACGCCTGAGCAGCCTGGACTGAGCCCAAGGAACTGGTGGCTCCAGATTCCAGGCCGCGGGGAAGGGTGCACAGCCAGGGCGAGCAGGCTGGCCCTGCCCCCGGGCGCCACGTGGAGGGAAGCAGTGACGGGTGAAGTCGCAGTTCCTGTTCTCAAGGCCAGAAAACCCACAGAGGCCCAATCTCCCAGCTCGGGACTGTGAGGCCGGCTGGGAAAGTTCCAGCTTCTCGGCCGCTTCCCAGAGACCAGACGGCTGAGCCCGGGTCTGAAGGCCCCATCAGGACACGAACCACTCACCGCCCCATCTCTGCCACCCACAGCCCTCACAGCCTCGGCCACAGGAGGCTCCATCTGCTGGGGGCGCCCTTTCGTCTCCCGAGCATCTTTCTGCACAGTGGTTGCCCATCGCTGGGGGCTGGGGCAGCGAGGGGGAAGAGGCCCCTGGGACCGGGGATGAGGAGGACGTGAAAGCCCAGCTGGGACCAACACCCGGCTCTGGTCTCCACTAGGGCCCTGGGGGGCCGGAGATGGGAGCTCTTGCTGGAAACGATTAGGAGACATTTGGAAGCAGTCCTGGTGGCAGAGCCGCGGCCCGGGCGCATCACAGGTGCCTCTGCACCAGCAGCAGCAAACGCACGTCGGCAACTCGGCCCGGCGGACAGTGGCCAAGCGTGGGGCTCGAGGGGGTTGACGGCATGGCCAGTGCTGCGGGTCTCCAGTGCGTGAGTCTGGGAAAGGCATCCGGGCTTTGCCACCAATAGCCCAGTGGGAGGGGACGTGGGGGAGCAGCGACGGCACGAGGGGCACGGTGTGGCGGCCGAGCATTCACTGTGGGTGTGTGAAATGCCAGTCGGTTGACTGCAAAGCCGTGCTGTTCCCTTCAACATGATGCATCGCCCCTCCCTGGGACTTAAGGTCACTTAAGGTTTAAAGATTTTTTTTTGTAATCATTAAACAGGCAACGAGGGGCCAGGCACAGTGGCTCACGCCTATAATCCCAGTACCTTGGGAGGCCAAGGCAGGCAGATCACTTGAGGTCAGGGTTCAGGACCAGCCTGGCCAACACAGTGAAATCCGGACTCTACTAAAAATACAAGAATCAGCCAGGCGTGGTGGCATGTGCCTGTAATCCCAGCTGCTCAGGGGCCAGGGCAGGAGAATCCCTTGAACACGGGGGGCGGAGGTTGCAGTGAGCCGAGATTGCACCACTACACTCCAGCCTGGGTGGCAGAGTGAGACCCTGTCTCAAAAAAAAAAAGGCAAAAATGGGGCATATAACTCCCAAGATAAGAGACTCTAGAATATGGACACGTCTGGAAAATAAGGTGAAAACAGCTACCAGGTCCGACACATTGGACTTCCGATTTCACTCTCTGAGGATGAAAAGCAGGGACAGAGCTTCGCCTTCTCCTTAGTGTTTAGGGTTCTGCTGGGCCACACGGGTGACCACAGGGAGAGCATACATGCTAAACAGGCTCTGGAATCAAAGGCGAAAAATTAACCCAAAACAAATGCAGCGCGTGCCGCGTCTGTGACCACAGCTGTCCTTGAAAAGAGAAGTAGAAAAACATGCCTCAAAGTGCAAGAAAAAACTCTAAATGTAACGTGTCACGGGCGGGGGTAGCTGGAGGGACGTGATGTTCTCCATCCCCTCCACCAGAGCAGAGGCAGCTGGCATTAATCACACTGGCCCCTCATCTCCACGCCGCCTCCTGATAGGACATCAGAGAGCCGCACCGACGCCAGGCATACTCACTTTATTCTGGTTACGGCAGCTCGTGGCCAATACTGTGCTTGGCTATTGAAGTTAAACATGACCCTATCAACAAACAGATGAAGCAGTGGCTGGCAGCTCCGCCGGGACAGGAGAGACTCTCCCCACCCTCCCCGTGGCGCCTCTGGCCTTGCTGAGGCCTCTGTTCCACCAGCTGCTCACTGCCACGGGCTGCACCAAGCCTCCGCCCTGCTCCAGAACTACCTGGGCATCCCTCCTCTGTGAGCCACCCCTGCTCCCGTCTCCTCAGCAGGCGGGTTCTGCCTCCGACCCTGCGCTGTTTCCCCCGCACCTGGCACATGGAGGGCCGTCATAAACGCTGGCGATGGGCGGAAGGGAGGGCCGATGCGAGGCCCAGAGTTAGGGGCTCTCAGGGCCTTGGGAAGAGGAAGGCAATGAACACAGGGAAATAGCGGCGGGTCCTTGGGCTGGAGCCGCTGGCCGCCAGCCAAGCAGACAAGTGAAGACACAGAGCCGGTGCGTGGCCCAGGCGGCCACAGCGGGGACGTGGGCGGAGGCCTCTCAGAGGACACATCCAGCTGGGCCAGCTCCCTCCAGACTGCGGCTCGTTCTCAGCGTTTCTCAATTGGAGCAAACGTGTGTGATGTTTCTGAGAAGCTGCCATCATTTAACAGCAAGAGACAGACGTCAGACACGAAGGCAGCATTTCCACCCGCGTGTGACACGTGTCAGCCCTGGGCCTGAGCCACCTCCTGGCTTTCCTCTTCCGCTCAGGGAGATGCATGGCCACGGGCCAAGCATGGGCGGGGCAGAGGCCCGCAGGTGGCAGTGATCCCCACTTCCCATCCCAGGCTGGTGGTTGCGTCTTAGGGGGAAAGAGTCGGGTCATCTGTCTCTCACCAGCAACAAGAGCACGGCCTCATGGCTCCACACCGCACTGCGTGGGCTGCCCCAGGCTGGAGACGCCCCGAGTGCGTGAAGCAAGTTAGCCTATTGCATCTTCACGGTGTCCTATGGGTTGGAACTGCTAAAATCTCCATTTACATAGGGGGAAACTGAGGCACAAAAGATCAAGCACTTGCCCCTGATCCCACAACTGAAGAAATCCCAGGTGGGTGTCCGTGTGCAGGGCTGCTGCACCCCCGCCCCCCGAGGGCCGGCTTCTGCAGGTGAGGATTCGGTGAGTGTTCACGGGGCGTCAGTGAGTGTTCACGGGGCCACGTCTTAGGCTGTCTCCTCCCATCCTAATCACAGGCCAGTGATGGGGGGATTCCCACCCCCAGCTGGCAGGTGGAAAAAGAGGCCTCTGCTTGCCTTTCTTCCTGGGACTCTGACTCTGCTGCGGGGGCTCTCCCCGAGGGGCCCTATGCTCTCAGGCCCCTAGGTGTGGAGGGTGAGGATGCCATTCAACCCACCCTCGTGGCCCATGCTGGGCCCAGGCTGCCTGCCCAGGTGGGGCTGGGGATTAAAGCCAGCACACAGGTGTGACCCACGTCAGGGACCCTTGGGCAGGATGCCCAGCGAGGCAGTGGCGGACGGCTAACTCTCCGCAGGGTGAGCTACCGAGCCTCCCTGAGCCTCAGTTTCCTCCCCTATAGAATGGGGTGGTGACAACGTGTGCTTTATAGTCTGGGCAGTAGACTTCGACCCCAGGACCACACCTGGCACATCACATGTGCTCAGTAAACAGAGGCAGTTCTTCGAGCTCCTGAGACAGGAGGTCAGTGTCTGAGGCTCACACTGAGCTCTGCGCTGTTGGTAGGGACCCACTCAGGCATTGCTCTGGGCTTTGCAAGGTGCCTCCCATCTATTTCCACCTCCGAGCTTCAGGAGAACTCATGGAGGAATCCGGGCTGCTGACATCATCTGCCCAGTCGGGATGGCAGGACCTGGGCCAGGAGGCGAAGGCCAGGTGCCCCCACAGCAAAGCAGGGCAGGGCTGTGGCTGAGGACCCAGGGAAACGGCTCACCCTCCCAGGGCAGCCTCTCCCAGACCACGCACACAGCCCGGTCTCGGGGGAAGGACAGCTGATTGATTCTCACGTCCTCACCCTGCTTCCCTGCGCTGAATGTGGCCCTGCGGTTTCACCCTGGCCGCGCCCCCGGACACCACTGTATTGCTTCTGCGTTGAGCTGTGTTGACTTCTTCTCAAAAGTCATCTGCCGAGATCCCTGGCCGCTGTGGTTTACTTCCTACCGTCCGCATCAGGCGCCTGGAGCTCAGCGCGGATCTGCGCACGTGCACCTGTCTGCGTAGCCTCCTGCAGCTGCAGTCACAGTGGCCCATAGACCTGTGGCTGAAACAGTATTAAAGTATTCTCCCACAGCTCTGGCGGTCAGAAGCCCAAACTGGCTCTCACGGAGCTGAAATCCAGCGGTCAGCAGGGCCGGTTCCTTCTGGAGGTGTGGGGAAGAATCCATTTCCTGCCTTTTCTGGCTTCCAGAGGCTTCTGCGTTCCGGGGCTCGTGGTGCTTTCTGATGTCACCGTGACCTCTGCTTCCACCACCACTGCCTGCTGCCGACCCTCCTGCCCCACCTCCCTCTTACAATGATGCCCGTGATGACCTTGGGCCACCCAGATGACCAGGATGGTCCCCACCTGGAGGCCCCTGCTCAGTCCACTGCTGCATGAGGGTCACGTCACAGGCTCTGGGGACCAGGACGGGGACACCTCCCAGGGCGTCTGTCACGGCCGCGTGGTCTCCTTCCCCATCTGACTCTTGTCTTCTGACACTGGTTTTGGTGTCTTTTGTCACACGGCTGGTTTAACTTCTTATGTAACTGAAGGCGTCCATCTTGTCCTTTCTGGGTTTAGAATTTAGGGTGGAAAGCCTTTTCCTCCACCAGGATTAGGAAACTATTCTCTTTTTCTTCTAACACTTTGTACTTTGTTTCACAATTTAGCAGATTAACCTGCACAGAATGTGTTGCGTGCGTAAGGTAAGGTTCTGACTTTGTTTTCCAGATGGTGGATGGATTGGCCAAAGATGCCTTCAAACGATTCTTTCTTCCCTTTCGAAAGTGACCAATTTCCTATATTAAATTCTCTCGTAAAGGGCCACATGCTAGGCTGGATCTATTTTTCGTTTTTTTGGTTTTTGGGGGTTTTCTTGAGACAAAGTCTTGCTCTGTTGCCCAGGCTGGAGTGCAGTGGCATGATATCGGCTCACTGGAATCTCTGCCTCCCGGATTCAAGTGATTCTCCTGCCTCAGCCTCCCAAGTAGCAGGGATTCCAGGTGTATGCCTCCAAGCCCAGTTAATTTTTGTGTATTTTTTAGTAGAGATGGGGTTTTGCCATGTTGGCCAGGCTGGTCTCGAACTCCTGACCTCAAGTGATCTGCCCACTCAGCCTCCTGACGTGCTGGGATTACAGGCATGAGCCACCGCATCCAGTTTCAATTCATTTTTAAAATCCACTCATCTGTTCCTATACTGAAATCCCTCCTGTATGAACAGTTTTGGAGTGTATCTTGGTAACTAGAAGGGCAAGGCCCCGGCTTTTCTGCAGGATCTTTGAACATCACGTCTCTCAAAATCGCCCTGCTTATTCGTACATGGGTGTTGCCGCTGGACTTCCCATGCTGCCCTCCGATTCCTAAATGGCTCTGTCCTCTCTTCCAAATCTTTATTTCTGTCCCCTGTGCTGTGATTCCCTGGTCACTTTTCTTACCCGCTCTGTTACAGCTTCTGTTTAATATAGCCCAAGTTTTATTTTCTTTAATGATTATATTTTTCACTTAAATAGGTTCTGGCGCTTCAGTTCCAAATCATTTCTCTTGTTCTGGCCTTTCATTACGACTCCCTCTTTTATATTAAATAATTTTAAGTAAACGCATTGATTTCCCATTGCTGGATGAGTCCCCGTTTGCACAGTGCGAATTCTGTGTTCATCGCGCTTGGTCGCTGCTTCTCATGAGAGTCCATTCCTCAGTGTGGCTGTTTATCGTGAGCTCACACTCGGGAGGAGTTGTCTTGTGTTTCTTCTACTGTTGTAGCGACTGTGGTTTGGGGACAGTCTCATGAACACTGGGTTGAGGGAATGTACTCATTTACCAGATCCTCTGGCCTGGGGTTCTGTGAATTTCTTGTCTTAGAGATTCTGTGCTGTGCAGATGATACAAATGCATCACTAGACTCAGGTCCTGAGAAGGTCTAGAGTGTCTCTTTCTCAAGGCAAACTTCTTCCCTCTGCTCAGAGCCTGGACAGACAGCAAGTTTCTTGTTGCTTCCCCAGCCCAGGGGGCAACGTGTCAGATCCACGTTTCACAGCACTCGCAGTTCCTCGGGGCTCTCAGCCTCTCGTCTGGGCTCAACCCCAGCTTCCAGCATGTGGGTGCAGAGAGGTCTCCACTCTCACCCTCGTCACAATTCCCGGGGTCTCCGAAACACCCTCTCGTTCCACTCCTCACTTCTAGTCCTGGATGCTTTCCTGGCCTTTCTTTCAAGCTTGCCTGTGGACTGAAAATGTTGCATGTTACAGTTTTCCCAGAATGTCTATGTGTTTACAGAGGGAGAGGGTCCTCCCTGTCAGCACAGCCCGGCGTTTCAGCGGATCCCCTCCCCGGCATTTTCCAGGCAGCCGGATGGTGAACAGCAGTGCTTATGCTGCTTATTTCTTTTTCTTGTCTTATTCCTTTGGCAATGACCTCAGATACAACATAGAAAAGTAGCACCAAGACCAACATCCTCGTTTGGCTACTGACTTTAGTGGAAATGCTTTAAATACGTTTCCATTAGGATACACATTTATCCTAATGATCCAATGCAAGTTTATGAAGTTAAGAAGGCTGCTTCTTATTTCTGGTTCACTGAAATCAGGAGGAGGTGAATTTGGTCACACGGCATTCTGAATTAATGTGGACGTTCATCTGATGCTGGGTTATTTTCCTTTGCAGAACCAACCTTGCATGACTGCAAACGTCCCTTTTATTCAGACATGCCACAGATAGTTGACTAATATCGTGTCTGGGTCAGATCCCTTTTAGAAAGATGACTGCTCTGCTACTCAATCAGGCTTGTGTAGAGGGAAAATGAAGACAAGGAGGTTTATGTGTTATGTTATTTCAACAGGTAAGGAAGCTGGGACTATTACTCTGTGTCATCACCCATGACAAGCTGCCGGGTGCTCCTGGGCAGGCCCATGCCCTGCCAAGACTTTGGTGTGGGATTTGGGAAGGTGAGCTGAAGGCAGGAGGGGCCGATCCCAGCACTAGGAAAGGTTTAAACAGGATTGTAACGAGAAGAAAAACGACGGTGAACTCTTGCCAGTGAGTAATGATTCACCAAGTACTGTAAAATGATGACTGAGCTTGGAGTCATCAAGTCCCTGCTCTCGGATACAAGAAGAATCCGAGAAGAAACATTTTAGGATGGTGGATAGTTTTGACACACCTTGACAGTCTGTATTTCTGATTCCAAGGTTCTGCTGTCCAGCGTCAGGGACACTGAGTGAGACGGGCCCTGCCTTGGACCAGGAGTGGCGTTGATAAGAACAAGGAACACTCCATGATGAGGTGGGGCCATGCCAGCTCCTCTCCCGGCTCTGCTGTCGCCTTAACCCGGCTCTGTGGTCCTGGGAAGACAGCGCCCCCAGAGCTTTCCAATCCCATCTTCCTCTTCCCACCCTCGGTCTCCCTGGGCTAGCCAAGGTCTCCCAGCCGAATCTGCAAACCCAGTGCTCTGCACCTCACATTGCTCCCTAGCCTTGAACATGCCTCGTATCAAACATCTTCCTCCTCCTCAGTTGTAAGGAAGCCTTTCCTCTAGAGACTACAATAACCCTGTGACTGTCTCTCCTTTCCTTCTTGCCATGAGACAGCATGGCTTATAGCATAGCTATATACACATGGTAGCATGCATACAGAGCTGTGCACACCCATGGTGGTATGCATGCATAGCTGTATTCAAGCACAGTTGTATGCACACATAGCTGTATTCATGCGCGGTTGTATGCACACATGGCTTTATACATGCATGGTTGTATGCACGCATGGCTTTACACATGCATGTTGGTATGCATGCATAGCTGTATTCATGCATGGCTGTATGCACACATAGCTGTATACATGCATGGTGGAATGCACACATAGCTGTATTCATGCATGGCTGTATGCACACATGGCTTTACACATGCATGGTGGAATGCACGCATAGCTGTATTCATGCACGGCTGTATGCACACATGGCTTTACACATGCATGGTTGTATGCACGCATGGCTGTGTTCATGCATGGTTGTATGCATGCATGGCTTTACACATGCATGTTGGTATGCACACATAGCTGTATTCATGCACCGCTGTATGCATACATGGCTTTACACATGCATGTTGGTATGCATGCATAGCTGTATTCATGCATGGTGGTATGCACACATAGCTGTATACATGCATGGTGGAATGCACGCATAGCTGTATTCATGCATGGCTGTATGCACACATGGCTTTACATGCATGGTGGAATGCACACATAGCTGTATTCATGCATGGTGGTATGCACACATAGCTGTATACATGCATGGTGGAATGCACGCATAGCTGTATTCATGCATGGCTGTATGCACACATGGCTTTACATGCATGGTGGAATGCACACATAGCTGTATTCATGCATGGTGGTATGCACACATAGCTGTATTCATGCATGGTGGTATGCACACATAGCTGTATTCATGCACGGCTATATGCACGTATGGCTTTACACATGCATGGTGGAATGCCTGCATAGCTCTATTCAAGCACAGCTGTATGCACACGTGGCTTTACATGCATGGTGGAATGCATGCATAACTCTACACATGTGGCTTCATGCATGTGTGGAGGTATGGACACGTGGTTGTATGTGTGCATGGCTGTATACATGCATGTGCACACAGTTGCATGCACATATAGCTGTCACACACTTGGTTGTACACACATATGGTGGCCTGCACACGTGACTGTTTACAGCTATACAGGACTGTATGCACACAGCTGTATACAAGCATGGTTGTATGTACGCATAACTGTATGCACACATGGTCATGCACACAGATGGTTTTACACACACGGCTCTATGCATGTGTGGTGGTACACAAGCATAGCTGTATGCATGTGTGGTTGTGTGCTCACACAGCTGTACGCACACATGGTTGTATGCACACAGGGCTATATGCACACATAGCTGTTTGTACACATGCATGGCTGCACACACACAGCTGTGTGCATGTGTGGTGGTGTGCTCACATAGCTGTATGCATACTTGGTTGCATGCAGGCACGGCTATATGCACACACAGCTGTATGCACACATGGCTGTATGCATACGTAACTGTGTACATGCATGTCTGCCCAAGGATGCTGAGATCTTTGAATGTGAAGGGCAGAAATTATCTTTGCATCCTCCCCTCCCACTGGCCAGTCACCTGATAAAGCCCTCCACAGTCAGCACTCAGGTACAGACAGCACCAACCCCAGCACTCACCCAGTGCCCTGCCCTGCATTGGGCACGCTCAGTACCTGAGAATCATCTAATCCTCTCCGTGAGGAAGGCAGAGCTGGCAGAACAGCAGCCGGGGACAGATTCATAAATGGCACAAGGCCATCTCTGGATGAGATGAGCCATCAGACATCTGTGATTCATGCTCCAGGCCTGAGCAATTAGCAAAACGTCAACTGGTCTCGACAGGCAGGGCCCACGCTACGTCTGCTAGGTTTATGTGTGAAGGTGCTGCTGACCAGGAGTGCACAATCCATTCATCTAAGTTTTCAACCCAGCCTGGGTTACGAACAGCCAGAAATAGACCCTGCTGCCGCCATCTGGACTCAGCCTCCTGGCCAAGCTGGAGACGGCTGGGGCCATCCTCAAGGCTCCGGACAGCTGCATGCCTTGAGCGCGTCTCTGCTTTATCCCAGCAATCTGAGTTTATGAAATGAAAGTCAGAGTGGCAAGAAGGACATCTGTGCCTGTAGGACGGGCTGTGCGGGACGAGGAGGAGGAGGGCAGGGGCCAGGCTGGAAGACAACGCCGGAGGTGGTATCACTCCTCGCAGCCCTCCCAGCGCAGAGAAACCTGACTTAGCAGCGGCTCGCATTTCTCAACGCCTCTGGCACTGCTGTCCAGCT
Source organism: Aotus nancymaae (assembly GCF_030222135.1). Classification (NCBI taxonomy): domain Eukaryota; kingdom Metazoa; phylum Chordata; class Mammalia; order Primates; family Aotidae; genus Aotus; species Aotus nancymaae. The sequence goes on from NW_026988510.1 coordinate 1,983,628, forward strand.
GCACTTTCTTAGGTCCAAGGACTGGACGTGGATGTCTGGTGGACCCTCGTTCAGCTGAACACATAGAATAAAACACGCCGAGTTTCACAGTGAGATCCCTGAAGCCAGATCTATGCCTGTGGATCACGCGTCCCAGCACCAAGCCAGCGTTGAGGGAATGAGGGATCCCGGGTATGGGTGCCCCTCACTGACAGCTAACACACAGGGCCTCCCTGAGCCCCAGCCAGGGTGACACGAACACCCCAAGTGTTCACCTCTCAGGCACCCATGGATGGCTCCTGCCCGGGAAGCAGCCTCAGGCTGGCACTGTTGGGCAGGGTGACCCCAGCCGACCCTGTCCATCTGGAGTCAGCCGCATCTGGCGGTATCACCAACAGATGACTTCTCAGTGAGCCTGGCATTCCAAACACTGAGCCGCAGAACAAAGCGGATGACAAGGACGTGTGCCAGAGAGGATTCCCTGGGGGAGACTGGGCTCGGCCAAGAGGCCTGTGAGATAAAGGAGGAGAGAAATGAGGACGCTGAAGATTCATGGAGAAGATTCCTCCATCGCCCTGCCCCACGGAATGCTCAGGTCCCAGGCCAACAGCCCTCCGCTCCAGATGCAAGCAGGGAGCGCCGATTCTTCCAGGTGGTCAGGAGCGCCGGCCACCTGGACCTCACCCTGGCTGCACCCGTGAGGCAGGCTCATGGAGGGGCACTGACCCCTGCCCAGGAGCTCCCTGCAGGGAGGAGCAGCCTGGGAACTTTATGATGAAACAAGATGGAAACTGACAAAATGAATCAGTCGACAGAGAGAAAAATGGCAATGGGTATGTGGCAAGGGGTAAATATCCTCCATATAGAAAGAGCTCTTATAAATCAATGAGGAAAAGACAACTCCATTTAAATTTTTAAAATAATATACACTGGCAATCAGCCAAAGGAAAAATGCAAACAGCCCTCGACTCTAACTCACAATCAATGACACCTGCTCACAGGAGGCACCGGCCACCTGCCAGGCAGCCGGGATTTACAAGCGTGGCAATGCCCGGCTGTCAGGGTAAGAGGGGCAGGTGCACCCACACGGGGTCAGCAAATGGAGAATGGTGCCAGCTTTTAGGCGTTGCTTGGACATCGCCCGGATTTTAAATGTGCTTATTCTTGATTCTATAATTCCACTTCCAGGAACTTAATCTAAATAATTGATAGATGCACACGCAAACCCGGGTAAGTGAAGACACGCATGGCAACGTGGCTCGTAGCAGAAAACAACTAAATGGAGTGATGTAAACCCACCTATAAGGGGTTTGTGAGCTAGATGGTGGCAATCCATGCAGACCTCTCTGTCCTCCTGACCGTGTCCCCAACTCGCAGAGAGGTTCCAGCACACAGCACACAGTTCATAAACGTTTGCCCAGAGGGTAAATACACAGCACATCGTGCAGCGTAAAGAACAAAGCAGCATGTCCTGACGTGGAAGAACAGCCACAGAAAACCACTAAGCGGAAGAAGTGGTTACAGGACAAAATGTGAAGGGCGGCCCATTTAGGTAACCATACACTCAGGAAGATGATACTCAAATGCTGATTACTGGGATCACTGTGATGCTTCATTCATTCATTCATTCATTCATTCATTGAGATGGAGTCTCGCTCTGTCTCCCAGGCTGGAGTGCAGTGGCACAATCTCAGCTCACTGCAACCTCCGCCTCCCGGGTTCAAGCAATTCTCCTGCCTCAGCCTCTCAAGTAGCTGGGATTACAGGTGTGCCCCACCACACTCGGCTAATTTTTCGTATTTTCAGTAGACATGGGGTTTCACTATGTTGGCCAGGATGGTCTCGAACTCCTGACCTCGGGTGATCAGTCCACCTTGGCCTCCCAAAGTGCTGGATTACAGGTATGAGCCACTGCGCCTGGCTGATGTTTCCATTTTTTATGCATAACATACAATCAGAAAGCCAGGTCAAGGTATTTCTAACATTTGAAACACAAGAATTTGATAAATTTAATATTCTATGAATGTCAAATTCATTAATTAAATATTTAATTTTATTTATATTTTATTATTTTATTTATAATTTATTGCTTTATTTATTGATTCAATTTATAAAGTTATTGAATAATTTATTGATTGACTAAATTAATTTATTGGTTAAATTTGTTGGTTTTACTTTTATTAATTATAATTAAAATAAATTTAACACATGAATTATTAAATTAAATATTCCTATGAGAATTGCATCCAGACTGAACTCGGATGCCCAGTCGGGGGGGTCCGCCATTCCTGCTGCCGGTGTGAGTCTCGATTTCCTCAGCCCTTCCCTGACAGGGCTGGGGTGGGGTGCTTGATGGGGAGGGTTGAAGAGCTAGGATGCAATCCCGTGTGCAGAAGATGTCCTCAAGCTGCCAGGCGCTCGGCACGTGCGGGCTTACCAGCAGTAACGATTTGATCAAAAGAATCATCAGAAGGAACGCTTTATTCTTAGGCTGTCAGAAATAATACCAAGGTCGAGATCCAGGGAGCCCCAGCAGGGCCCTGTCTCAGCACCCGCCCTCCTGAGTGACGCGCTGTGGCCAGTGCGCTGCCGCCCAGCCGGCGGGTGATGCCGAGCTGCACGAAGAGGGCAGCACCCCAGCCCCACGCCCCTGTGTGTGGCGACTCTCCCATGGGCGCTGCCCACGGGTCTTCTCGCCTCTCCCCCAGCATGCCCACCACACCTGTGCCTACCTGGAGGGGCACACCTTGGCTCCGTGAGCCCTTCCCCTATGGCGATCACCTCGGGGGTCCACAGTGCTGCCCAAGGCAGGTGCTCTGTGCAGGGCCCTTGGCTGACCTGCTTATGTCTAAATTCATTTCGTCCTCCTGTAATTGACGCTGTGCAGAGGCCTCCACCTCCAGCTTCACTAAAGAAGATGCCTGGGCTGACACAGCGGACAGCCACTGCCCCAGGACCCTCAGCCAGGTGCACAGCCACCAGGCCCGGGGCAGCCGCAGTTAATGTCTCTGCTTAGTTTGAAAATTGGAATCCGCTCTCATCCCCTAAGGTAAAAGTCTGTCACCACCAAGAGCACAGAAAATAATGTGATATGGATTCTTTAAACAATTCTGAAAATGTTTTACGGATGGTAGCAGAGCTGCGGCCAGCAGGAGTCTCCTAGACCCCAGGTTGTGCGAGTTCAGATGAGTTTGTGACACTGGACGGCCACGTCTTGCTGGGAAAGGCTCAGTTGCTCAAGTTGCGTGGAGCCGGAGAGATGGGGGCAGTCACAGATCCAGCCCCCCAGCTACACGGCATGCCCCGGGTGGGCTGAGCACCCAGGAGGGAGCGATGGGGATGATGGAACTGCAGTCTCTCTCTGGGCAGCCAGTCGCCACGTGGAGCTGAAGGCCAGGACATGGAGAGGACCTAATTACTGGGATGACATCCTGGGGGCAGGAAGGTGGGGGCCGGGGGCCGAAAGCAACCTCTCCATCCTGGGCAGCGGCGGGGGCCTGGTGCGTGGCATGACGCCAAATGCAGCCCGAGCCAGCTGAGGTCATCGGTGCGGCTGGGGCCACGGACAGCGGTCTCCAGCACATGGGGAGGAGAGCAGCCACAGAGCCTCAGAACTCCAGGCCGTGATTCGAAGCAGATGGAGAGGCTGGGAGTGCCGGCCGCTGCTGCCCAGCTTCCCACGGGCGGAGCGCCGCTGCCCTGTCCTCAGCAGCCCCGGAGATGCAGGGGCTGGGCGGGAGCCATGTGGGACTGGCAAGGCGGCATCCCACCCAGAGAGGGCAGGTGGGCGCAGGCAGCTGGAGGCCCCAACCCACCCACCAGAAGGGGACCTCCCTACCATGAGGTCACAGAGATGACCCCAAAGCATAGCTGTGTCCCAGGGAAGCATCTAAAGCAACAGCCAAACCCATCCCTGACCCCATTCCTGGACAGAGTGTCCACCAGGGACATGCGGTGAATGCCGTGTGGCCAGGTCAGCCCCTGCCTTCTGTGAGCGGCCCCCTCCCCTCGCCGGCCCACAGGGCCCAGGAGCGCCCCAGCCTGCCTCGCCTTGCCAGCTCTGTGGAGTTGACAGAACACCAGGCCTGAAGGACATTCGGTGTGTTTTTCAGAATTAGGGAAACGTTAGACCCGTCCTCCTTCTCTGTCTGAGTGTGAGAAGCCCCGGGAAGGGGTGGTTTAGAAGGCCTGGGCCCCCAGGAAGGGATCGCCAAGAGCTTCTAACCAGAGGCCCGTCTGCGCCCAGACAGGGGTCACCAGGGCTCAGGCGACGCGCCAGCGTTTCTTTTGTTTTTCATTTTTTCAATGGTCTCTGGCTGAGAAGAGCAGTCGCTTTTGAAACGTATTCAACAGGGTGTGATTCTTCGTGTTACTCAACACGAGCATCCCCGACAGCTGGTTCAGCCACACGTCTGTTTGGAAAATGACCATTGGTTCCAAAGCAATGATTCGTAGGAAACGATCTGAACACAATACAGATTTGTGTTTGCCTTTATGCAATCTCAACCCCCAGAAAGGCCGGGCGAACGCTGCAGCTGCCCGCAGTGGAACTCAGCCATGTGGGATCAGGAGCAGCACACACGCCCCTCGCACCCCACCTCCCCCACGCCCCCACCGCCGGCTGCCGGGGCACCTCAGCCTCACTGGGGCACAACTTCCGCCTGTCTCTGCTGACACCCACGGCCACTTCACACCCACCCTCCGTAGGGCTTTCCCGCGTGCTGACCCTCCCCACGCAACGACCCTTCTTACCCACAGTCCCTTCCTGCCCACCGTCCCTTCCCACAAGCCATCCCAGGCAGCATCGTCTTCCAGCACTGGTGCTGTGTTGTGGTCTTTGTGTGTCTGAACCACTGAGTGCATTTTTTATTAGGTGCCTCTCGCTTTTTTTTTTTAAGACGAGTCTTACTCTGTCGCCCAGCCTGGGGTGCAGGGCTGCAATCTCGGCTCACCGCAACCTCCGCCTCCCGGGTTCAAGTGATTCTCCTGCCTCAGCCTCCCAAGTTGCTGAGATTACAAGCAACTACCACCACACCCGGCTAATTTTTTGTATTTTTAGTAGAGACGGGTTTCAGCATCTTGGCCAGGCTGGTCTTGAACTCCTGACCTTGTGATCTGCCCACCTCAGCCTCCCAAAGTGCTGGGATTACAGGCATGAGCCACTGTGCCTGGTCTTTTTTTTTTTTTTTGAGATGGAGCCTCATTCTTCTGGCCTAGGCTGGAGCACAACAGTGCGATCTCGGCTCACTGCAACCTCTGCCTCCCAGTTTCAAGCGATTCTCCTGCCTCAGCCTCCCAAGTAGCTGGGACTACAGGTGCCTGCCACCACATCCGGCTAATTTTTGTATTTTGGGTAGAGATGGGATGTTACCATGTTGGCCAGGCTGGTCTCGACCTCTTGACCTGGGGTGATCCACCCACCTCGGCCTCTGCTCTGTTTTTAACACGGTGCCGGTGAAGTTCTGAGTGTGACACCCTCGGCTTATTTTCCCCACATGCCCTGTGGTTTGTGACTGTGCCACCCTGCACACGTGGTGGTTTCTAGGAACGCAGATGTCACGTTTCGGCAGAACCGATCATACCTGCTGTGTGTGGCATGCGGTTTGTCCACAGCATACAGCGAGTCCTCCCTGAAGACCCCGAGTGGCCTCCCCCAGGTGGAGGTCCGGCTCCTTGACCCCTGCTTTTGAGGGAGGGCTGGACAGCTCGGCCTCCCGCTTCCTGCGCACACACCCCCACGGCGCAGGCTGCCACCTGTGAGGCTTGGCACTCAGCTTAGAGACGACAGCAGCCCAGCGCCCGACGGGAATGGGTCCTCGAGTCCAACTCCTCTGACCCGCGCGTTCACTTTAGTCCTCTTAATGCAGACCTAGAAATGTTTTTCACTGAAGAGAATGCTACAGAAACGTCTCCCACTGCAGGACCAGGATTTGATTACAAGCAAGAAAAATTCAGTCTGAAACTTCTTCGAACCACAGAGCAAAGCACGCCAGGACTCCCTCAGATATGCTTCAGGGGCTGGTTTAGCAAAAGCTTCCTTTTTTCCGTTTTGCAGACAGGGTCTCGCTCTGTCGCCCAGGCTGCTGAAGTGCGAGGGCGTGAGCATGGCTCATTGCAGCCACGATCCGGGGTCAAGTGCTCCTCCCACCTCAACGCTCCCGAGTAGCTCAGACTGCAGGCGTGTGCCACCACAGCTGGCTAACTTTTTGTATCCTTAGTAGGGATGGGGTCTCCCATGTTGCCTAGGCCGGTCTCAAACTCTCAGGCTCAGGCAATCCTCCTGCCTCAGCCTCCCAAAGTGCTGGGATTATAGGCCTGAGCCACCACTCCCAGGCAGCTTCAATGTAACAAAAAAGTACTTATCACCTATTGAATTCCAAGGACTCTAGGTGAAGAAACAGACGTTGGCATAAATCGATGCAATGCAATATAGAGCTTGTAACAATAAAAACTAAATGTGCCAAGTACAGAAGCGAGGACATTGAGCTCTGTCCTCTCGCTCCACAGATTCCAAGTGAGAACGGAAGCAAGACTCCCTGAGGGCCTCCTGTCTGCTGGACGCCGCCGAGACCCGCCGTGAGGGTGCACCAGAGGCCGAGGCAACCCTACGGCTAAGCCCATTTCAGGACGAGGCGTCTGTGGCTCATGGGTGTTTGGTGTCCTGCAAGGCCTCATGGCAGAGCTGGGGAACTCGTCTCTGACCAGAGCTCACAGAGTGACCAGGGAGCTGTCCCGTCGGAATGAATGAGCCAGGCACCGTGAGCTTTATCACCGTATCACCCATCGTTTCTCTTAACTCATTTACGTCTTCTTTGCCACTTAATGCCATTATAAGCACAGTACCACCGTTCAAAGCAAACATGTTTTTCACATATTCGGAGTGTGGTGCAGCCTCCAGTCACTGAAGATTCTCTCCGTTCTCAGTCATTCCCCTGAGCCAGGCGCTTTCTTGACAGGGGCAGACGCTGGTGAGGGGAGCGCCCGTCCTGCCCTCTGCTCTGCCCACCTGCCTGCCCATCAGATCCTCCCAGCCCAGGTGAGCAGAGCCCCCAGGATGCTCTGTCTGAAGCATCCCAGGAAGCTTAGCAGAGGCCTGGAGGGGCTGGTAGGGCCCCAGCTGTTGCCCTGGCAGCTTGGAGAACCCGCAGTCTAGAGGCGTTTATGTGACCCACTCGTCATGGGAAGCAGGCTTAGGGGCAAAAGGAGACCTGGGTAGGGGAGAAGCCCCTGCCTCTGCTGAGGGGGGTCTCTTGTCTGGGGTGGGGACTTTCACACCCACACAGGGAGTGCCCACACCTTTGCTTAGGAGCTCAGGTCCTTACGGGTGGAGAAACCGCTAAGCAACCCGTGAAGTGTTCTGAAGCACTATGGCGCCACTTCACGGAGGATCGATTGTATTTGAGGGTTGGAGGGTGAGAATGGCAAAAAACAATAATAATTCAACCAGTTGGTCACTATGAACCTGATTTTCATGCTTTAAAATATGCTATATCATGGAATTCAATGTAAAACTTCAAGAGATGGTATCTTTTTAGAGGGCTGCACCAGCCTGTGCCCCGTTACCCAGGGTCAGCCCCCCGAGAAAGGCCTGCATTCTGGGTGACGTGGCCTTCAGGGCTCAACCCCTGGCCTCGAGAGGGGCCACCCACCCTCAGCGGCTCCGCCATCTATGCTGGCGCACCTCGCCACCCGGGCCAGCCAACAGCTGCCCTCCTCTGCCCTTCTCCCGGGGCCGAGGGAGCGAAGGTCTCACTCCCACCGAATTCGCACAGACTAGAAGCTGGTGGGCTCGGACCTGAACGGGTGCCCACCTGGCCTGAGCAGAGCCCTGGGCCCGTCTCACCGCCACGGCCGCTGACGCAGGCAAGCCTCTTGCCTGCGTGTCCTGGAGCTTGGTTCTGGGGGAGGCTTCGTGGGAATCAATTTCATCTTCAGTGTTGGCCTGGTCCTTTAAAGTCTCCTTTGTTCTGCAGTGAGGAGATAGAAAAACGCTCTGGAAACGTGGAGTAGGTGATGCTTCAAGAAACAGAGTTTTCCTTCTCAGCACAGTTCCTGTTGTCACCAGATCCAACCTCCTTCATCTCAAATACAGAATTCAGATGGAAAGGAGGCCTCCCCAGCCTCAGCCCGGTGCTGAGCTCACGCAGCAGCTCCCAAGGCAGAGGGGAGACAGGGCAGCCCAGGCCCTCCCCGCCGCCCCGGCACCGGCGGCGCTCATCACATCAGCCTTTCCACTCTCGTTAAACCGTTTCGCCGTATCTGAAAACCCTCGTAACGCTGTCCACTTCTTCTCTTTCTTTAAACAGATTTGCTCGTGAGCTGCAATGTGTGTACTGAGAAATCAAACTTGATATTGCTACTGTAAAGGAAAAATCAGAATCAACTGACCAAACAGAAAGTCACCATAAAAATGAAGCAGTGGAAACAAGGCGATAATATTATATTCAAGCGACATCCTGGAAGCCAGACAGATTTGTTGCTGAATTCTATTCGATGTTTAAGGAAGAGAATAACATCAAACTCGTGCACATGTATTCAGAAGGTGAAGGAGGAAGGAGCGTTTTCCCATCTGTGTTAAGAGGGCTGTGACACGGCCACATTCCTCAACGAAATATGAGCAGATCCACTGTAGGAAACGTGAATGTGGGCCGGGCGCGGTGGCTCACGCCTGTAACATCAGCACTTTGGGAAGTCAAGGCGGGCGGATCACCTGAGGTCAGGAGTTCGAGACCAACCTGGCCAACATGGTGAAAGTCCATCTCTACTAAATCTACAAAAATTAGCTGGGTATGCTGGTATGGGCCTTTAATCCCAGCTACTTGGGAAGCTAGGGCAGGAGAATCGCTTGAACTCGGGGGGTGGAGGTTGCAGTGAGCCAACATCATGCCACGGCACTCCAGCCTGGTGACAGAGCAAGGTTTTGTCTCAAAAAACAAAACAGAACATTTGTTGATAATTCAGCAGATGAGATTCATCTCAAAAATGCAGGGTCGGCATCCAGACACAAACCAACAAAATTCACCGTATAAGCAGAATACAGAGAAAAACAATACGATCACGGCACAAGACGCAGTGAAGGCGTTGGCAAAACCCGGCATCCAGTTACGATTGAAAGCCACGAGCACAGCTGGGACAGAAAAGAGCTTCCTCAGCTGATAGAGAGCATCTCCGTGAGGTCCAGAGCTGCCGTCCTTAATGGTGAAATATGGGCTTTCCTCCCAAGGCCAGGGCGCCCGCACGCATCCCTTCCATCTCACATTGTCCTTTTTCCTTATGATACAGAGTCCTGCCCTTGTCACCCAGGCTGGAGTGCAACGGCGCTATCGGGGCAGCAGGAGATGGGGTTGGAGGGGCAACGGGGTCAGTGCTGGTGGTGGAGAAAGAAAGGGGGAGACCGTCAACAGGGTTCTGTTTTTTTTTTTTTTTTTGAGACAGAGTCTTGCTCTGTTACCCAGGCTGGATGCAGTGGTACAATCTCTGCTCACTGCAACTTCCACCTCTTGGGTTCAAGTGATTCTCCTGCCTCAGCCTCCTAAATGGATGAAATTACAGGCACACGCACAATGCCCGGCTAATTTTTGTATTTTTAGTAGAGATGGGGTTTCACCACGTTGCACAGGCTGGTCTCGAACTCCTGACCTCGTGATCCACCCGCCCTGGCCTTCCAAAGTGTTAGGATTCCAGGAGGGAGCCACTGCGCCCGGCCAACCCTGTATTACAGGCTCCAGCCAGTACAGAAGAGACAGAAATGAACAATAAAAAGCCTGCAGGAAAGGAAGCGGTAAAGTGGTTTCATCCACAGACAATACAAACGTCTACTGGGATAATCCCGAGGGATTTTTTTTAAAGTTACAGTAACTAGAACTAGGCAGGGTCACAGGATAAAGGGCAGCATGGAGGCATTGATAGGATAAGCAACCAGAAATTTAAATTTTTTAAAAATACTATTTGCAAAAAAATAAAATACGATTTGCAATTGAATCATAGAATTCTCAGGCATAAATTTAACAAAATACGAGCTAGTATACTCTGATTTCTCTTCAGATCATATAAATCCTTCAACTTTCACAAAGTACGAGCTAGACCTGATGGTGAAAACTATAAAACGCTGCTGAGAGAAATCAAAGGAGACCTAAGTAAAAAGAGAGTCAAACTCCGCTCCCGGACTGGGCTACTCGATACAGTCAGGATGGCAGCCCTCCCCAGAGTGGTCAACAGACTTAACTCATTCCAGTCAAAGCCAAGCAGGCTGTTTTTGTAGAACTGACATACAGAGTCTAAAATTTATATGGCTTCATGGAATGACTTAGGGAGGATCTCCCCTTTCGCCACCTTTTGGAATAGTTTCAGGAGGATTCTTCCCTGAATGTCTGAAACACAGAGGATCTATAATGGCTAAAATCATTTTGAAAAGTGAACAAGTTTAGAAGACACGCTACCTTAAGACATACTCCGAAGCTATGATAATCAAGACAGCATGTCAGCGTAAAGATAGATGTGTAGATCGTGAAAGAAGTCCAGAAATCAACCCACATATAAAGGGTCGCTTTTCAACAAAGGGCTAAAGCCATTCTGTGAGGAAGGAATACTCTTCTCAGCAAATGGGCGGGCGCAACTGCAAATCCACATGGAGAAATATAAACCTCAGCTCTTACCTCACAGCCCACACAAATTAACCTGAAATGGAGCATACATCTAATTACAAAAGCTTAATCTAGAAAACTTCTGGAAGAAAACCTAGAAAAAACTATTCATGACCCTGGGATAGACAAATATTTCTTGGACAGGACACAAAAAGCATTATAAGAAGATTCGTTGCAGTGAGCCGAGGTTGCACCACTGCACTCCAGCCTGGCGCCTGGTGACGGAGTGAGACTCTGTCTCAAAAAAAAAAAAAAAGATTCATAAGTTTAACATCAAAAACTTCCATTCTTTAAAACACACGATTAAGAAATTAAAAAGCAACTCAGCCTGGGCATGATGGTTCCTGCCTCTGATCCCAGCACTTTGGGAAGCTGAGGCTGGGGGACTGCTTGAGCCCAATTCAAAACCTGCATGGGCAACACGGTGAGGCCCCATCTCCACAAAAAATACACAACTTCGCAGGGTGTGGTGGCAAGTGCCTGAAGTTCCAGCTACCCAGGAGGCTGAGAGGGGAGGATCGCTTGGGCCCAGGAGGTCGAGGCCACAGTGAGCCATGATCACACCATTACACTCCAGCCTGGGCGACAGAGCACGACCCCGTCTCAAAAAATAAATAAAATAAAATAAAGGGCAAGTCACAGACTGGGAGAAAATTTTCGCCAAACATCTGATAAAGGACTTGGATCCAGATCACAATCAAAAGCTTTTGAAACTCAATACAAACATCCCCCCAAAAATCAGTGAAATATTTGAATAGATGTTTCATCAAAGATTGCAAAGAGGTATATGAAAAGATTCTCAAAATCATGAGTAAACTAGAAAAATAAAAGCACAATATGCCACCTACCCCGACAGCTATGCGGGTGGGGACAGCCCCTCTGGCAAGGGTTTGGCGTTGCTGATAAAGTCACACACACACTCACCACGTGGCCCAGCAATTCTACTCCTAGGCCTTCACCAAGAGAAACGCAAACCCAGGCACGCACCGAGATTTGCCTCTTAATATCCATGGCAGTTTATTCCAACAATGGCCCAAATGCTCATCAGTAGGAGCGCACACACACGCTGTAGAACACCCGGAAGTGGAATACCGCTCACCAATGAAAGGGTGACCTTCTCAGGGCAGCACTGCGAGGATAAAGCTTGAGATTCCGCTGGGTGAAGAGCAGACACACAGCCAGGGCGTGTGTCCGATGACACCGTCACAAAACTCAGGAGAACCCTGTCTCATCCAAGCGAGGAGAAGCAGACGGGCTGGGGTATAGACGGGGTGGAGCGGGGCCTTTCCAGGTGAGGCGTAGTCTCAGTGTGGTTCTGGCTATCTGAGTGCAAAAATGTGTCCACACTCACCAGCATGTGTCATTCAAACCACAAATCACTTAGTAAAAAAAAAATAAATAAATGAAAGTGATAGCCAACAAAGAGGCAATTTGAGTGTCAAAAATTTAACAGTTGGCCGGGCGTGGTGGCTCACGCCTGTAATCCCAGCACTTTGGGAGGCCGAGGCGGGTGGATCACGAGGTCAAGAGATCGAGACCATCCTGGTCAACATGGTGAAACCCCGTCTCTACTAATACAAAAAATTAGCTGGGCACGGTGGCGCGTGCCTGTAATCCCAGCTACTCAGGAGGCTGAGGCAGGAGAATTGCCTGAACCCAGGAGGCGGAGGTTGCGGTGAGCCGAGATCGCGCCATTGCACTCCAGCCTGGGAAACAAGAGCGAAACTCCGTCTCAAAAAAAAAAAAAAATTTAACAGTTGCAGCTGGACTCAATGGCATGCAGCTGCAGTCCCAGCTACTCGGGAGGCCGAGGCAGGAGGATCGCTGGAACCCGCAGGAGGCTGCAGTGAGCTATGACTGCAGCACTGCACTCCAGCCTGGGGGACAGGTTGAGATGCCATCTCTAAAATATATAATTATATACACACACTCATACGCATACACACATAGAGTTAAGCATACATATACATATATTATATACACATATATGCGGAGTTAAGCATACAGACACACCTAAAGCATATCTGTGCACACACATAAAACTGTGGTAGACTACACCTACAAATAGTGCACAAACCCTCCAGCTCCTGACCTCACTGGCTGTGTTTGCCTTCGGAGGTCACCGGCCCACGCAGGGCAAATGCTTGCCCCTCCGTTTTACTGACCCCGTATCTGAGTGGCTGCCACGCCCGTAGTGACTGATGGAGTGTGTGTCTACACTGGCTGTCTGATTTCTGTGAAGTCTGGGGAAAGGGAGGGGAGTCACTTGGATGAAGAGGCCAGGAGGCACCATCTCTGTACCCGTCACCACGAGCCTCTGTTCTAGTGGCCAGTGAGTAAAAGAGCAGCATATTTTGGCAAAGTCCTAATTGTAAACAGCAAACTTCAGCAAACCCGGGACCTAGCGGGGGAGCATCTCCACGGTTACATCACAGCTGTGCAATGCGCCTGCAGCCGCCGGGCCGATTCAGGACCGGGAAGGCAGGGCTTAAAGGTTACTGAACAACAGACAAGATGATTTATTATTCCTTAGGTCACTGGAATAAATTATAGATATGCTTAAGTATTTATGGAATTTCACCTACTCCGCTCTCACAGAGGCGCAGGCCAGATTCCCGTCTGTGAGCCAGGAGTGCAATGTTAGAGCCAGACTCTAAGGGCCATCTGGCCCAAGCTGAGCTCCTTCAAGGTCGGTTTCGTTCCTTTGCTAATAATGTCATTCTCACAGCTAATAGAGCCAGCGCTCCAACGGCCCTAATCGATACTGAAATGCTCCGCCCACGGCAGGGCACTGGCGACAGCGGCTTTGTTTCTCTCTCTAACTCTCTGAGCCTGCGTTTTTTTGTTTGGTCTTGTTTTGAGATTTTATAATAGGGTGAACCCACTCCTTGGGGGTTTAGACAAGGACGAAGTCAGTGTAAGGAGAGACCCAGTGCAGCCCCTGTGCACGGTGCCTAGCGGGCGCCTCGGGCCCCCACAGCGAAGGAGAGGGCGCTAAGCACCCCACACCTACGGTGAGGCCTTTCTAGAACCTCAAACACCCAACGCCTGCGGCCAAGAAAGGCCACACGGCTGAGGCCCAAGAAACCACACGGCCTCCCACCCTGGGGTGAGGCCTGGACTCTAACTGCTGTCGACAGGGGTGTCTCCTCCAGGATTGAAGCATGACAGCGTCGCCAAGCTCCATCCTCCAAGTTCCATTTCCAGCCAGCGTTCCCAGGGCTCTGGCCTTCACCCGCCAGGATCAGCCACAGTGCAGGAGCCCGGGCCACGTGTCCTGGCGCAGTGAGGCCCGCCCAGGCGCACGGTGACTCAGCCGTTCTGGTGGGTCTGGACGCTCAGCGGATGGGGCGTGTCTGCCCCTGGGTGGGGCTCTCGCCTCCCTGCTGCCGCCCGCTGCGAGCTCAGGTGGCGAGTCCAGCATCCGGCAGACTGCGCTCGCCAAGTGACCGTAACAATGACGCCGTCCATGTCCTCCAGGTGCCTGCTTTTCCCAGGGGGGCCTGCTACTCCGAGGTGGGCCTGCTTCTCCGAGGAGGGCCTGCTACTCCGAGGTGGGCCTGCTTCTCCGAGGAGGGCCTGCTACTCCGAGGTGGGGGCCTGCTTCTCCGAGGAGGGCCTGCTTCTCTGCCTGTTTCCCAGCACTCCGCCTAATGCCTCCTGCCGGCCCGATGACATCACTCCGGGAAATGAGCGTCAAGCTGTGAGGGAGGAATTACTTTCTCATCTGCCATTTCTGCAATGCGCAGCACACAGCAGAAAGCAGGGGCCTGGGCCTCCTGCATGGACCCCAGAGACAGCCACTGTCCCAAGGCTCCACTGAGGCGGGCGGCATCTCCCCTGGGCCCAGGGCCACCCCTGACGATTGCTCCCATCCTCAGCCACCATGGGGCGGTTCTGCACTCCCCGGAAGAAGGGAAGCTGGAGAACGGGTCAGGGGCGATGCTGCTCCATCCACGGGACACATCCACCCACCCTGGCCCCAGCGCACTCCCTCGGGTGTGGCTTCACCCCTCCCAGGTGGACTTGGGGTTTCTTGGTTGGGTGTGGCTCTCCAGCCCACATCTTCTCTGAAGACAGTGCTCTCTTCACAGCCAATGCCCAGACCCCACGGGCCAGGACTCCCCAGGCCGGGACCCCATGGGCCGGGACCCCACGGACGGGACCCCCCAGGCCGGGACCGCACGGGCCGGGTCCCCCCAGGCCGGGACTCCACAGATGGCTCTAGCTTTGCAAATGTGGTCCAGCTAAACCATCCTGTCCCAAACGGTGGTCAGAACAACAGCCACATGTCCACATCTCTTCCCTAACCCCAACCCTATGACACGTTCCCAGTTAACCAAGACCAGGCTTCAGGCAGCCGGGCAGAACCTTATCAGCTGGCCCTCCACTTCCCAGCAGAGAACAAGGAGAGGCAGCCTGGGAACGGCCCAGTCAGTCCCACACACCCAGAGCTGGGCCAGCCGGCAGCCACTCAAAGCGCTGGACTCGGTCGGGGACAGGTTCTGGCAGCCGGGCCTCCACCTCGTGCACCCCACCCTCTGTGTAAAGCACATCAAGCTGCCGGGCCCGGACCCAGCAGCACGTGGAGCGAGGCATTCTGATGAAAACTGTGGTATCTGGTTGCTTTGAGCAATTGGCTTGGAAGGAAAATTGGGGACCAGGAAGAATGCAGAGTTGCTCCCAGCAGTGCGAGGTCCTTCTCATCAGGTTCATTTCATCATGACAATACCCCGGCACAGATGGGTCCCGGAGGTGCACCACAGGCTGTGGACGGCCGGGCTTCTGCGCTGAGGGATGTGGGCTTAAGGAAGAGTGTGGGGATGAACCGAGGACGGAATAGGGAATTTCAGACCCGTTTCCCAGGGTGCCCAGAGCCAACCATGAGACCACCTCGGCTCACACAAAGAAGCTTCTAGAAGGCATTTCTTCACTCACTGTCTTTCTTTTAAACTTCACAACTCCTCGAGGACTAGACTGACTTTATTTTCATTCCACAGATGGCAAACAAGCCCAAGAGCTACGAGTGTCAGGGTAAAACACAAAAGACTTTGAAAGGAGAAAAGCAAGCGGTGACTCAGTCCCTGCCTAGCACCCTGCCTCTCATGGTCCTGGGGCTAGTTTACAACTTGCTACATCCTAGAAAACAACAGAAGTGAACCGCGTCCCCCCCGCCCCCCGCCATGACCGCCTGCGGACCGAGCAGCTCTGCCTCGATCTGCAAACTCATTTCAGCTCTCCTTACCGCTTCTCTGTGTGGTTCTCTGAATTCTCTTCCAAACGTGGAAACATCTTACTGGTGCCTGCGTCAGTTAACGAGTTAAAATCTTTGACGTGTTGGAAACAGATGCTCGGTGCCACAAAGAAGAATCAGCACTGAGACAAAGGATCTTTCAACAACGCAACTTTTACTTCCTGGACTGCAGGAAGGGTACCCTCGCTAGCCATCATGCCACGAGAGTATCTGTTTCCAAACAGGTAAAAGCAGTGGAGAGCTGGGACATGCCCGTGAGCACGTCCAGCACAGATATACTGGATAAAGTACCAGGACACAGAATGTACTACGTGCCTGTAGGCACGGCACATCTCACAGCTTCACAGGATGAGGCTTAACAAAGTTATTAGCACACTTACTCTTTAACAAGAAAGGAAACTTTAAAAGGATCTTTTCTACTTCCCACAACGTGAATGTATTCTGTATTTGTGAGTCAGAATTTTATCTTCTTTTAGAAATGATCCTTTGACATCAGGGCCACTCTGCTAAGGAACCCGAAGAGTCGGGAATCTGAGCCTCGATCCGCGCACTCTGAAGGGAAGAGAAGAGGAAAAGGAGCCTAAAGGAGCATCCAGGACGCAGCTGACCCCCGCGCACCATCATCCACCTTCTGCAGAGGTGGAGGCTACGGCTGAGTGACACAGAAAGCAGACAGTCAGCCCAAACGGCAGACGCTCCCGTGGTTCTCGGGGCCTGTGGGTGGCCGGGCCAGGTCAAGGGGCTGAGACGCCTGTGCCTCCTTTGTTGACCCCGCACCTGTCCCAAGGGCTCCCGTCCTCAGGGTGAGGCTGTGGACAGCACTTGAAGAAACTCAAGACTCCACTAAAACACTGCTAAGAATTCTAAGAAGAACTCAGAAGAAATGTAGTCTTGGAAAGCTTCGAGGCAAGATTTCAACAAAAAGATGGGGCCAGGTGTGGTGGCTCATGCCTGTAATCCCAGCACTTTGGGAGGCTGAGGCAGGTGGATCACCTGAGGTCACGAGTTCAAGGCCAGCCTGGCCAACATGGCAAATCCCCGTCCCTACTAAAACTACCAAAATTAGCCGGGCGTGGTGGTGCGCACCTGTAATCCCAGCTGCTCACCCAGAGGCTGTAGTGAGCTGAGATCGTGCCACTGCACTCCATCCTAGGTGACAGAGCAAGACTCACTCTCAAAAAGCAAACAAATAAAATCGCAGTGTGGTGCCTCCCCATCCTGCTCTGCTGACGGGTGCTGTGCGCGGACCCTCCCTTTGCTGGGGCTGCCTCTGAAAACCCCGCTGGCCTCCTGCCTTCACAGGGCCTCCCTCACAGTTGCTCCGACAAGCCCACCTCTCAGGTCACTCACACACAACCGGGGCTGGGAGAAGCTGGGTGCCAGCAAGAACACAGCAGCGTCAAGCCCTTCCCCAGGAAAGGCCTCTTCCATGGAATGTGAAGGTGCGTGGAGCCTCCACGGGTGAGAACTGGCCTGGGCCTCAGAGGCCCAGCCCTCCCCGGGGTCTTCTAGGGAGTCAGTGGCTGGTTATTCGGAGACCTGAATTGTCTCTCCAAATTAAAAAAAAAAAAAGATCAAAGGGATAAAATAAAAATTTGCGGCGATTTTTTTAAATGTTCTTCTTTTTGTAAAAAACTTTTATTTTTGAAGTAATTATAGATATAGAGGAAATTGCAGAGAAAGGCACAGAAAGCCTCACGCGTCGCTGGCTCTCATGTGTCCCTGGCTGTCACGTGTCCCTGGCTGTCACGTGTCCCTGGCTGTCACTCCCACCAAGCCACACCCACCCCTCACAGCATCGGCCATGCCAACATCGGGTCAGCAGGAGCACCAGGCCATCAGCCTGGCATGATCCACAGCGCCCGCCCAGATTCTCCCCGCTCTGTGTGCCCTGGGGTGTGTGTGTGTGCGTGTGTGTGTGTGCGCGTGTGTGTGCGTGTGTGTGCGCATACTTCAGGCAAGGCCATTTTATCACACGTGTAGATTCGTGTACCTGCCGCCACCACCAAAGCACTGACCGCCCCTCATCACAGGCTGCCTCCAGCTGCCCCCTTGCAGCCCCGACTCCTCCCGTCCACCGCCCGCGACCCTGGCAAACACCACCCTGTTCTCCGTCTGTGGTTTGATCACACAGTGTTACATAAACAGCATCATGGCGTATAGAGCCTTTCTGAGGTCGGCTTTTCGCACTTGGCAGAATTCTCTGGAGATCGTCCGAGTTGCTGTGTGCAGCTGGTCTGTCTGTTTTCACGGCTGAGTGGTGTCCCGCGGTGCAGCCGTGCGTGTGTCCACAGAAGGACACGGGGCTGTCTCCACGCTCTGCCCGTGACAAATGCAGCTGCTGTGAATATTCTCGCACCGTATTTGGTATGAAGATGCACCTTCATTTCTCTGGAATAAATGCCCCAGGTGTCACTGTGGGGTTGTACGTTAGTTGGGTGTTTCGTTTTAGGTGAAACTGTCAAGCTGGTGTTTAGAGCGTCCACGCTTTTAGCATTCCTGCCAGCGATGTAGGTCCAGGCCCTGTGCCCACACGGTGGCATCACCGGTTCCGTTCTGGCGTCCTGACTAGTGTGCATCCATCACCACCTGTGGTCTGAGTGCGTCTCCCGACGGCGGCTGGCGAGGGGCACCTGCCACGTCCTGATCTGCCGTCAGTGTCCTCTTCAGTGAAGGGCCCCCTTCACGTCTCGCCCGTTCTCAAATCGGCTTGTTTGTTCACGGGTGAGGTCTGAGGGCTCTCCGGACGGTCTGGACGGGTGAGGTCTGAGGGCTCTCTGGACAGTCTGAATCCCAGGGCTCTGGTCCGTGTGTGTGTTTGGGAATATTTTCTCCCACTCCGTAGCTTCTCTTTCCATCGTCGTCACCTAGCCTCTCCCAGAGCACACGCTTTTCATCTGGGATGAGGAGGCCACCCTGGATTGCAACATATCCTTACATGAGGGAGCCGGGGCGGGGGGGGTTGCCTCTGAAGACAAAGAGGCTACATGAGGACAAGGCAGAGATGGGAGCGATGCTGCCACGAGCCCAGGGACACCTGGAGTGCCCAGGGCTGGGAAGGCTGGAAGGGCCTGTCCCCAAGCCTTCGGAGGGAGAATGGCCTGGCTGGCATCTGGAGTTCGGTTCTGGCCTCCAGAACTAGTTAGGAAGTCCAGGAACACGCAGGGCCCCTGAGCCTCCCTCCTTCCACTCTACTGTCCTGGATGGTGAAGATTTTCAGCTGAGCCCATTGCCATCCCACATAAACCAGGGTCAGCTCTGGATGGGAAGGGGAAGGGGGTGGGGTTGTGTGCCCTGCACCAGGAGGTGTGCACGGCGGTGACCCCAGAGCTTCTCTGCAGGAGCGACCTTGGCTGACCAGCCGGGACACGTGAGCATCACACATGTGCTTGTCTTCCTAAAGCTTTTATAATGTGTTTTTCTGATTATGAAAATAATATACATCTATCGTAGACAAATCAGAAACTACAGCCATGAATAAAATAATCCAGCCACGTGGAAATAAACACAGAGGCTGTTTTGGGGTTCTCCCTGCCATGTTTCCCCGTCGCACACTAAGGTTTGGCTTAAGTATTAATGAAATGGACTCCACCCTGAATGCGCAGAGCAAGGCATCATGGTTGAGACGGGTCGGGCAGGGGCAGAACCCGCTGGGTTTTCCTGCAGAGCCTCTGTTCACTGCCCTGCGACCTGGAGGGGGGTGGCTGTTTCTTAAGTCACGTCTGGGTTCTGCTTGCCTGTCTGTAGAGTGGGTGAGGGGCTGTGAGGAGACACGGGGCAGGCGACAGCTCTGGGGAGGGGGTGGTGTTTCTGCGGTCAGCTGGGCGGCCATGGGAAGCCACGCCAGGCAGGACCCACTGTCATACCTGCAGGGCACTTGGTCCACGTGCGTCTGCTGGTGGATTCGGTTTGGCGAGGGTTTAGGGGCTGTTGGTATCCTAAACCCCCATCAGAGACCGGCACAGCCTCCACACACACACACCCTCCCACCCAAGGCCGCCTGAGCCTCTTTCTGGTTTCGGTTTATGTTCTCATGTTCAGATCACTTTAAGTGGCCATGGCCTCAAGCCTGGAGCCCCTTTCCAGCCCTGCTTGGGAGGCTGCTCACTGACCAGGGCAGCCTGGGGGCCTCCGTGGACACCACTGTCCCTGCAGACAAACTAGCCCCAGTCATTGGGAGCGGCCAGGAGAGCTGACCGTCCATGGGGCACAGCCGCCATTCCTGGGCTCGTGGGGCTAGAGTGACCATCACAGAGGAGGGCCTGGTCTGTGCCACATTCACAGATAAGGGGAGGCCCCGGCCTGCCACGACCCCGGCCCCAGAGGCATCAGCTCCATGGGAGGCCACTGCAAGAGAAAGGTGGCTGAAGTTATTTACGGGTTCATAAGGCATTTTCCCACAGCCTGTTTCCAATGCCCACTTCTGCCCAAAGCAATGGTGCCCAAGAATTCTCAGTGCAGCAGCCACAGGGAGCCAGGCGTGCTGCGCTTGTAGGTGGAGAGCGGGAGGCAGCTTGTCCCCAGCAGCCCCTCTGACCTCCCTGCCCTGCAGTGGGTCCAGTGAGCAGACTCACCGGACACACAGCAGCATCTGGGGCCAGAGCCGCCCACACCAAGCTGCAGAGAGGCTCACACAGGGTCCCCGCCACCCGGGAACCACTCACGGAAGCTGGAGGCACAGATGAGAATGCAGCTCCGGAACCACAGCTCCGTCCACACAGCCTCATGGGCCGGGAAGTCAGCTGGGCGCTGAGCATTCCCTGACCAAATCTCACCCCAGACCGTGCAGTGAGTGTGATGCCCACAATTCTCCCCCAAAGACGACCAAAGTACGTGAATGTGACCTCTATCATTCTCCCCGAGACCCCCACAGTGAGTGTGATCCTATCATTCTCCCCTGAGAACCCCCACAGTGAGTGTGACCTCTATCATTCTCCCCGAGACCCCCACAGTGAGTGTGACCTCTATCATTCTCCCTGAGACCCCCCACAGTGAGTGTGACCTCTATCATTCTTCCCTGAGACCCCCCCAGAGTGAGTGTGACCTCTATCATTCTCCCGGGACCCCCCACAGTGAGTGTGATCCTATCATTGTCCCCTGAGACCCCCCACAGTGAGTGTGATCCTATCATTCTCCCCGAGACCCCCACAGTGAGTGTGACCTCTATCATTCTCCCTGAGACCCCCCACAGTGAGTGTGACCTCTATCATTCTTCCCTGAGACCCCCCCAGAGTGAGTGTGATCCTATCATTCTCCCCTGAGACCCCCACAGTGTGACCTCTATCATTCTCCCCAAGACCCCCACAGTGAGTGTGACCTCTATCATTCTCCCTGAGACCCCCCACAGTGAGTGTGACCTCTATCATTCTCCCCGAGACCCCCACAGTGAGTGTGACCTCTATCATTCTCCCTGAGACCCCCCACAGTGAGTGTGACCTCTATCATTCTTCCCTGAGACCCCCCCACAGTGAGTGTGACCTCTATCATTCTCCCGGGACCCCCCACAGTGAGTGTGATCCTATCATTGTCCCCTGAGACCCCCCACAGTGAGTGTGATCCTATCATTCTCCCCGAGACCCCCACAGTGAGTGTGACCTCTATCATTCTCCCTGAGACCCCCCACAGTGAGTGTGACCTCTATCATTCTCCCGAGACCCCCCACAGTGAGTGTGACCTCTATCATTCTCCCTGAGACCCCCCACAGTGAGTGTGACCGCTATCATTCTCCCTGAGACACCCCACAGTGAGTGTGACCGCTATCATTCTCCCTGAGACCCCCCACAGTGAGTGTGACCTCTATCATTCTCCCTGAGACCCCCACAGTGAGTGTGATCCTATCATTCTTCCCTGAGACCCCCCACAGTGAGTGTGACCTCTATCATTCTCCCCAAGACCCCCACAGTGAGTGTGATCCTATCATTCTTCCCTGAGACCCCCCACAGTGAGTGTGACCTCTATCATTCTCCCTGAGACCCCCCCAGTGAGTGTGATCCTATCATTGTCCCCTGAGACCCCCCCAGTGAGTGTGATCCTATCATTCTCCCCGAGACCCCCACAGTGAGTGAGTGTGACCTCTATCATTCTCCCCGAGACCCCCACAGTGAGTGAGTGTGATCCTATCATTCTCCCCGAGACCCCCACAGTGAGTGTGACCTCTATCATTCTCCCCGAGACCCCCACAGTGAGTGTGATCCTATCATTCTCCCTGAGACCCCCCACAGTGAGTGTGACCTCTATCATTCTTCCCTGAGACCCCCCCAGAGTGAGTGTGACCTCTATCATTCTCCCTGAGACCCCCCCAGTGAGTGTGATCCTATCATTCTCCCCGAGACCCCCACAGTGAGTGAGTGTGACCTCTATCATTCTCCCCGAGACCCCCACAGTGAGTGTGATCCTATCATTCTCCCCGAGACCCCCCACAGTGAGTGTGACCTCTATCATTCTTCCCTGAGACCCCCCCACAGTGAGTGTGACCTCTATCATTCTCCCGGGACCCCCCACAGTGAGTGTGATCCTATCATTGTCCCCTGAGACCCCCCACAGTGAGTGTGATCCTATCATTCTCCCCGAGACCCCCACAGTGAGTGTGACCTCTATCATTCTCCCTGAGACCCCCCACAGTGAGTGTGACCTCTATCATTCTCCCGAGACCCCCCACAGTGAGTGTGACCTCTATCATTCTCCCTGAGACCCCCCACAGTGAGTGTGACCGCTATCATTCTCCCTGAGACACCCCCACAGTGAGTGTGACCGCTATCATTCTCCCTGAGACACCCCCACAGTGAGTGTGACCTCTATCATTCTCCCTGAGACCCCCACAGTGAGTGTGACCTCTATCATTCTCCCTGAGACCCCCCACAGTGAGTGTGACCTCTATCATTCTTCCCTGAGACCCCCCACAGTGAGTGTGACCTCTATCATTCTCCCCGAGACCCCCACAGTGAGTGTGACCTCTATCATTCTCCCTGAGACCCCCCACAGTGAGTGTGACCTCTATCATTCTCCCGGGACCCCCCACAGTGAGTGTGATCCTATCATTGTCCCCTGAGACCCCCCACAGTGAGTGTGATCCTATCATTCTCCCCGAGACCCCCACAGTGAGTGTGACCTCTATCATTCTCCCTGAGACCCCCCACAGTGAGTGTGACCTCTATCATTCTCCCGAGACCCCCCACAGTGAGTGTGACCTCTATCATTCTCCCTGAGACCCCCCACAGTGAGTGTGACCGCTATCATTCTCCCTGAGACACCCCACAGTGAGTGTGACCGCTATCATTCTCCCTGAGACCCCCCACAGTGAGTGTGACCTCTATCATTCTCCCTGAGACCCCCACAGTGAGTGTGATCCTATCATTCTTCCCTGAGACCCCCCACAGTGAGTGTGACCTCTATCATTCTCCCCGAGACCCCCACAGTGAGTGTGATCCTATCATTCTTCCCTGAGACCCCCCACTGTGAGTGTGACCTCTATCATTCTCCCTGAGACCCCCCCAGTGAGTGTGATCCTATCATTCTCCCCGAGACCCCCCACAGTGAGTGAGTGTGACCTCTATCATTCTCCCCGAGACCCCCCACAGTGAGTGAGTGTGACCTCTATCATTCTCCCCGAGACCCCCACAATGAGTGAGTATGATCCTATCATTGTCCCCTTCACGGGTGGGCAGACTTGGGCACAGTGGGGTGAGGGGACTTAGAAAGGCCATGAGGCTGGGGTTGGGAGCAGGACTGGCTGTGGGGGAGGGGAGCCCCTTTCTCAGCCACCCTGGTGCTCATGGGACATCACGGGACCACAGGCCCTCCCATCGCGCCCACAGTCCTGCCCAGTGTGGCCCTGCCAGGAGTCTGGTGTCCCGTCCCAGCGCTGTCACTGCAGCGCTCCCCGGAGCTTCCTCACTCCCTAGGGACGTGGAAAGCCTCACCCGCTAGACCACACGGTGAGCTTTGCAAAGCCAGAGGCTGCAGGTGTGTCTGATCTCCCCGAAGCCTGCACGGGTGTGACGGGTGTGTGTGTGGGGGGTGTCAAACCAGCTGTGTTGCTGAAATTAAACAGAAGGGACACACGCCTCACAGCCAGGCCCTGCACTGCCTGTCCTCGATGGACCACTTGTTACTCATTTAACACAAGCCAGACGCGACCCACCGCAGGCCCTTCGCTGCTGGAGCCTCTGTGCCTTCACCACAGTCTACACAGGTAACTGAGACCCAAAAGGCGTAGCCCTGCCCAGGGTGGGAGGGACACGTTCCTCCACATAGCAGGTTCCCACGTCCTGCATCCACACAGCAGCAGCTGATCCCCTCACCAGGCATCAAAGCGCCAGAAGCCGTGGACACTCACCGGCTGGAACAAGTGCCCACGACCCCTGCACCTACAGTGAACTCACCTTCAGCAAAAGTGCCAAGGACGTGCACAGGGGAAAGGACCGTCTCCTCCATAAACGGTGCTGGGAGCACTGGGCATCCGTAGGCAGAGGAGGGAAGCCAGACCCCTAGCTCTCGCCATACACAAACGTCAAACAAAACGGATGAACGTCTTGAATCCAGGACCTCAAAGTGTGAAACTCCTACAAGGAAACGCTGGGGAAGCTCTCCAGGACGTCGGTCTGGGCAAAAGTTTCTCACGCAATCCTCCCACACACAGACAACCAGGGCACACACGGGCAAACGCGGCCACAGCGAGTTAAAACGCTTCTGCGCGCAAAGGAAACGGTCCACAGAGTGAGTGGGAGGCGGTGTTTTCAGATCACTCATCCGACAAGCGATTCCTAACCAGGACATGTAAGAGCTCAATCAGCTCCACAGGGAAGAATCTAGCAACTGATTAAAAAGGGCAAAAGCTCCGAATAGGCATTTCTCAGAGAAGACACAAATGGCAAACAGACATCTGAAAAGGAGCTCAACACCGGCGATCATCAGAGAAATGCAAATCCAACGACAATGATGTACCATCTCACCCCAGTTAAAATGGCCTTTACCCAAGGGACAGACGATCACAGATGCTGGTGAGGATGTGGAGGGAAGGCACCCTCGTGCCCGCTGGCGGGAGTGGAAATTAACACAGCCATTATGCAGAACGGTTTGGCGGTTCCTCAGAAAGCTACACGTTGAGCTACTATAGCATTCAGCAATCCCACTGCTGGGGACCGACCCAAAAGAAAGGAAATCGGAGGGCCGGCTGCGGGGCTCACGCCCAGCACTGTGGGAGGCCGAGGTGGGCAGATCATGAGGTCAGGTATTAGAGACCAGCCTGCTCAACATGGTGAAACCCTATCTCTACTAAAAATACAAAAATTAGCTGGGCGTGTTGGTGGGCGCCTGTAGTCCCAGCTACTCAGGAAGCTGAGGCAGGAGAATCGCTTGAACCCGGGAGGCGGAGGTTGCAGTGAGCCGAGATTGTGCTCCTGTGCTCCATCCCGGGCGACAGGGCGACACTCCGTCTCAAAAAAAAAAAAAAAAGAAAGAAAGAAAATCAGTCTATCAAAGAGACGACTGCAGTCCTGTGTTTACCAGAACTCCTGACCTCAAGAGACCCGCCCACCTCAGCCTCCCAAAGTGCTGGGATCACAGGCTTGAGCCACCACGCCCGGCCGGCACACCCATATCCACTGCAGCACTGTTCACAGTGGCAAGATTTGGAAACAAGCTAAGTGCCCATCCACAGACAAGCAAAGAAAATGTGGCGCATACGCAACGGGGCGCTTTCCAGCCACAAAAAGATCGAGAGCCGGTCATTTGAACAACATGAATGGAACTTCATCGCTTGGTGAAATCATCAAGGCGTGGAAGGAAGAGCATCACGTGTTCTCAGTTATCTGCGGGAGCTAAAAATCAGAACAATCGAACTCAGGGACCTACAGAGTAGAAGGGGGGTTACCAGAGGCCAGGAGGCAGGTGGGGGGCTGGGAGGGGGCTGGGAGGGGGCTGGGGGGCTGGGAGGGGGCTGGGAGGGGGGTGGGGGGCTGGGAGGGGGGTGGGGGGCTGGCAGGGGGGTGGGGGATGGTCAACGGGTGCAGAAATAGACAAAATGAGTAAGATCCACTACTGGAGAGCGTGACAGGCCGACCACAGTCAACAATAATTTGATTGTATATTTTAAAATAGCTGAAATAACTGGCTTGTTTGTAACAGGAAGGAGAAATGCTCAAGGGGATGGACACCCCATTCTCCCTGATGTGATCATTACACATTGCATGCTTGTGTCGAAATATCTCATGCACCCCATGAATATGTACATCTCAAACATACCCACAAAAATGGCTAGAAAAACAGCCCGTTGCAGACTGGCCACTGAGGGAGTGGTTTTAATTTAAAAGCCGTTGCTCACGCTGGCCTCTAGGGCAGTGGCATCACAGCCCCATCTCTGCAGGAGATGGTTTGACGTGGGGCGGTGCGGGGAGCCCTGACATGGGGTATGGGACGCCCCGACCCTGCCCAGAGGCCTGGGGGCCGAAGCAAAGCTAGGGGCCTTCGTTACGGCCTGCAGGTGCCTCAGTGTCTTCATCTGTGAAAGGAGCTGGACACAAGCTTCCTGAGCTTCCCTGCACCATTGCTGGCCTGGTCGCAATTTCCAACATTCCCAGCACCTGTCCGGAGCCCCATGGAGCCCAGCTGCAGACACGTGTCTCCAGCGCCGCTATTCCCGGCCGAGCTGCACCTGCTGCCCGGGCCCCTCGTGGAAATGCATTTGTTCGCGTCATGGAGCTCAGCAGCACCTGCCCGACCAGCACAGAACTCCCTGGGCTGGAGGCCGCTTTTCTCCCCTCCCCACCTTCGCTGGAAAAGGCGTTTTTTGTATAGAGAAGGCACTTGACGACAGTGGTTTCTAGTGACCCAGCTATGATTCTCACCTGCAGGGTGGCAGCCACGCTGGGAGGACATCTCTCCAATACAGTCGCACCGAGGCAGAGAGGGGCTGGGGTCAGGAGGCTGCAGCAGGGCCGCGTGGCTTCAGGCAACGCCCTTGACTCTCAGTGAAGCTGCTCACGCCGCATGGGTGCAGGGGAGCAGGAGAGGGGCCTTGGGTATTACACGCAGACCCCGTAAACAAACTGAACTGGAACAAGCCAGGCATGCGGGGACACCCGGGAGAGCCAGCCCTGCCAGAGAGGACGGATGGAGACCGTGGCGGGCCGGGCAGCAGCCAGCTCAGTCCAGCATGAGCCAGAGCAGTTCCCCAAGCGGAATCCCTGGGCCGGCAGCAGCACACCTGCAGCTCGTCAGCGATGCGGAGCCTCGGGGCCCGCCCCTGATCCAGAATCAGAAGCCTGGGAAGCAACCCCCACCCCCGGGGTCTGACTCACCCTCCAGGGAGGTCTGATGGGTACAGGCTGGAGCCGCCTCAGCCTGGGTGATTTCGGGAGGGGCAGTTGGACTCATGTGACTCAGAAGCCACTTCCAACTCGAAAGTGTTAATAATTTCATGCCTCTGTCTTCTATACACCAGGAGTGAGGGGAAACGGAGGCACCAATGGTGAGGCTCTGGCACTCTGGAGCCAGGTTCCAGGAGGCCGTTTGCAGGAAAGGTTTTCTTGAACCGCCCACGTAGAAGGCCACCTAGTCTCCTTCCTGTACCCTATACCCACTCACATTTACTCAACTGGCATTTGGTAAGGTCCACCATGTGCCCAGGGGCCAAAGGCGAGCAAGCTGGCAAAGCCCCTGATCCTGGGACACAGACACCCAGCACCTCCTGATCCTGGGAGGACACAGCGTGAGCACAGACACCCAGTATCTCCTGATCCACGTGACATCAGATGCTGCCACGGAGAAGCCTCATGCCTGTGTCCCAGGAAACAGATCTGAGTCTGGGAAGCGGTGTAGAGGCTCCTTGGATCAATACATGCAGGGGCGTGGGAAGCGGGCCTGGAGTGGAAAGCTCTTGGTCCAAAGCCAGGCACCAGCACCAGGCCCAGCACTGGGGAAATGCAGGCCCCAGACCAATGACCTTCGTGCCTGTCTCAGGCCAGGATGACCTATGTGCCTCTCTCAGGCAGGGAGAATCTGCTTTCCCCAGATGCCTGAGGAGCCTCAGCAACAGCTGCCCCCGCCCCTGCCCGCGCGGCCACACAGCAGTGCGTGGCCACACTGTTCCCTTTGGCCCTTTGTCCTGGCTCCGACGAGTGACAAGTGACACCTCCTGTCTGCACGATGCCGCCTCCATTTCCCCACCCCCACAGTCCACGCTGCCTCCCATCCCCACCTCTGAGTGTCGGGGTTGAAAGGTGAGACCCCAGTAAGAAGTGTCCACACCTTACTCCCCAGAACCTGTGAACATGGCCTCATTTGGAAGAAGAGTCTCTGCAGATGTGACGAGCTCATCGTCTTAAGAGGACATCCTGGATTTAGGGCGGGCCACTGAGTGGCACCCTGGCAGGTTGGAGGCACAGATGCGGAAGAGAGGCGCATGGAGATGGAGGCAGAGGCCCGAGAGAGTGGCCACAGTGAGAACCCGGGAGCCCCCCAAAGCCTTCACTCGCAGCACGGCCCTGTGCACACCCTGACTTCACACTCCCGGCCCCAAAGCCATTACAGGACACAGTCTTCTGTTTCAAGTCACGGGTTCGCAGTGACTCATTCCAGCAGCCTCAGGACACTAAGACGCCACCCAATGTCCCTTTGGCTGATGGGCCGGGTGAGTTGCCCTGCGGGCGTCTGGGCACGGCAAGGCCAGGAAAAGTCCGGGAGGCCCATATTCGCAAAGGAGCCCCCGGGGCCTGGCAGGCTCGGGATGAAACACAAAAGCCTCAGTAACACTGTTTCCCCCGGTGAGTTTCCTCGAATCGTAATGGAGCCCGAAACGCAAAACTTCGCGTGTGGGGCCGCGTGACGGTGGAGGGGTGATGTTAGGTGCCCACGTGCAGAGACCCCCGCACGCACACACCTGCTTCCGGTTTTACTAACACGTGCCATGCTGTCTTCACGCAGCTCAGGTTAAACAAGGAAGAAGTGGAATCCTCTTCCCTTCCTCAGTGAGGCTCATGAAGCCGCTCAGGCATGGATGACTGTCCTGTTAACTTTCCAGCTTTCTCTGCCCCAGCCTCTCCTGTCTCCCCATTGCAGCCCAGCCTAGGTGGTGCAGGAGGCGACGTGCCCATTTCTAAGATGGAACTGACGCTGGGGGTGGGGGGACGGCTGGTCCAGACTCCATGGCTTTGCTGGGAGAGAGCCCGGCCAGTCTCCCAGACCACCGTGGCACGTCCCAGTGGGGACAGGAGACGGAACGCCCCAGAGCCGGGGTCTCTTCTGCCTCCTTCCCACTGGCCAGCAGGTG
This sequence comes from Aotus nancymaae, assembly GCF_030222135.1. Lineage (NCBI taxonomy): Eukaryota > Metazoa > Chordata > Mammalia > Primates > Aotidae > Aotus > Aotus nancymaae. The sequence continues at coordinate 2,012,771 of NW_026988510.1, forward strand.
CGGAGGGGGCCTGGGTGTTCTGCAACCTCTTACCCACCAGAAGTGACAGTAGGCTGAGGATGGGGCGACAGGAGGACGCTTCCCAAATAAGCAGATGGCTCATTTCTTCAGAGAAGGGGACAAAGATCCTGGAGAAAGTCTCCCTTACACTGCCTCCACCTCCAAATGGCACACAGATAGCATGGAGGGGCTTAGACCCCACGGTCAGTGAGGCCTGCGTATGGGGCGTGGGAGGCACTGCAGCCCTCAGCCACTGCAGGCTCCTGGGCTGCCGTGATGTCACAAACTGAGGGCCTTCAAATGCAGTGTGGAGGCCGGAGACCAACAAGGGCCCCGTGGGGACAAAGCTAATGTCCCGCAGGGCTGTGCCCCGCGGAAGTTCCTTCCTCCCTCTGCAGCGTCCCTGACTTGTGGCCGCTGGGCTGTGACCTCTGCCTCCGAGTCTGTGTCCCAGGGCCGTCGCCTCTGAGCAGGCCGAATCTTCCTCTGCCTCCTCCGTAGAAGGACCCTGCCGTTATGCTGGGCCCAGCTGGATCATCTGGGAAGGCCTCGCCCCGTGACCCTCAGCCACCGACAGTGCTGGGTACGGCAGAGACGGGGTTCTGTGTCCACACCCGGCTGTCACCTCGAGTTCTAATCCCCATTACCCTCACGTGTGGAGGGAGAGACCGAGTCACAGGGCGGATCCCCACCCTGACGGCGAGTGACGTCCCGCAGGGTCTGAAGGTGTTTTAAGAGGCTCCTCTCCCTTCACGCGGCACTTCGCCCTCCTGCGCCTTGGGAAGAAGCTCTTGCCTCCTCTTTGCCTTCCGCCATGATCGCCAGTTTCCTGAGGCCTCCCCAGCCATGCTGAATTGTGAGTCCATTAAACCTTGTTCCTTTATAAATTACCCAGTCTTGGGCAGTTCTTTACAGCAGTGTCACGTGGACTAATCCAGGCGTCGAGCACAGGTTCTGGGGATCGGGGCCTTTGGGGGGCCTTTTCCAGCTTGCCACAGTCAGCTTGGGAAGCCTGGGAGTGTGGTGGCACCTCCCGTGCAGGCCTGAGAGAGCCGAGGCACAGAGATCCCCGTCCGTCCGTCAGCACCCCTCAAAGGTAGAACTCATGACCTTCCCTGCTGTCGCTTGGTTATTACGATGGCTCTTTGATGCCTTTGGCTGAGCCGGCGTGGTGAGGGGCTAGCTTCTAGGATCTGAGGGAGTCTGTTTCTACCAAAAATCACTCTGCAGAGGCTGGCATTGCTGCCGCCCTCCCTGAAGGCTGTGTGTGGGATTTCTGCCTGGGTGCGGTGGCTTCAGCTGAATTCCCCTCCCGGCCTGCACAGCAATGGCAGGTGGTGGCTGAGCTGAGCTCCATCCCGTGGCATCCCGAGCTAGTGGCCAGCAGGCATCCATGCCCAAAGTGCTGTGCCACCCCTATCCCAGCCTGCACCTGAATGCCCGTCACTGGGACCAAGAGCAGCGTGGCCCACCCAGCCTGTCTTGGCTCACATGGTGCAGAGTGAACGAGGGATCGTCTGTCAAGGCCAAGGACAGTGGGAGCCACTCCGGGTGCAGCGCTGTGGAAAAGCCCCTGGCCAGCCCAGACACGTGAGCACGGGCAGTCTACTCCTTTCTCTACTCACATTCACCATCTGGATCGGTTTTGAAAGGGAAGATCTAACCTTTCAAAAGAAACAAATTAGCCAGGAGGTTGCAAAAATAAATAAGGTGACAGCAAAAGAAAGTTCCAGAACACAAGACAGTGCACAGGTTCCCCTCTGCCAGACAGCCGACCTCATCTGTGGGAGTTTATCGTACGCCCTCTGGGATGGAGGAAATGTCCTTCAGGAGCCCCTGGGCTGAGCCCTGTAGGTGGATCACGAGCAGGGAGAGGCGGGCGCAGGAGCCGCGCAGAAGAGGGGAGGCCGTCATGGCTCCGCAATGCGCTGACTCCAGGGTGTGGGGCGAGGGCGGAGGCTGGCACACGACCTGCTGGCACCCGGCCACGCTGTCTCCCTCTGTGAGGACCCGGCTACCCAACAAGGACACACACTGTGCTGGGCCAGATGTTGCCGATGTGACGGCACTGGGTCTGGTTTTTGAATCCTCCACTACTCAGAGGTGGCTGACCGGAGAGACAGCTCCTCGTAGACTCCCTGAAAGCAGCTTTCCGGGCTCAGGCCAAGACCCCACCGGCCCGCAGCTTGCAACCGTGATGGAGCCTCCGGGCCAGCCAGCCAGGCCCTGCCATCCACACATGAGGTGGTGTGAGTGCTTGCTGCCCGGGTGTGCCTGGCCTGACTTCTGGAATCCAGGGACTTCTCCCACCCAACCAAATCTACACCAGATGCCACCACGTAGCACACATGCTATTAACCCCCTACCCAGTCCACGGCAGACATCATCAATCAACCACCAAGCTCCCACCGGGGCTTCCAAGTCTTTACAACTTCCCACTCAGGCTTTCAGCTCTTCATCTGTTCCCACTGAGGATTATCTGCTAATCCTGCCTGGGGTCACTGGGTTTGCTGTGTCCCCCTGGGTCCTTTAAAAATGCTGTATGTGGCCGGGTGTAGTGACTCACACCTGTAATCCCAGGACTTTCGGAGGTTGAGGTGGGTGGATTGCCTGAGGTCAATAGTTCGAGACCAGCCTGGCTAACATGGTGAAACCCTGTCTGAACTAAAACTATAAAAATTAGCCAGGCATGGTCATGGGTGCCTGTAATCCCAGCTACTCTGGAGGCTGAGACAGGAGAATCACTTGAACCTGGGAGGTGGAAGTTGCAGTAACCAGGATCGGCCACTGCACTCCAGCCTGGGCAACAAGAGTGGAATTCCATCCCAAAAAAAAAAAAAAGAAAGAAAGAAAAGAAAATGCTGTGAGTGTTGCAGAGGCCTTTATCATGTTAGGGATCAAAATTCCTCTTCTTGTTTCTTACAGGGTCTTGCTCTGTCGTCCAGGCCGGAGTGCCGTGGTGCCGTCACAGCTCACTGCAGCCTCGGCCTCCCCAGCTCACACATTCCTCCCGCCTCGGCCTCCTAACTAGCTGGGACTATACACGCACACCACCACACCTGGCTAATTTTCAAAAGTTGTTTCTTGTAGAGATGGGGTCTCAGTATATTGCCCAGGCTGGTCTCAAAATCCTGGGCTCAAGCAATCCTCCCGCCTCAGCCCCCCAAAGTGCTGGGATTACAGGCGGGAGCCATTGCTGTGCATGGCCAAAATTCCCTTTAATACCCAAGTAGTGTCCTCTCCAGGAAAGAAGCAGCCAGAGGTCCACACACTCACGGTGAAACGCAGACCTGGAGGAAGTCTAGCTGGAGGCCTCCAGGTGTAGGAGAAAGGGAGGGATGGGGACAGGCAGAAAACGGGATGGGAGAAGGGTGGACCGTCCACACTGGCTGGAGCCGAAGCTGGTGAAGCTGAGCTTTCTAAAGGTTCTTTAGGAATCTTCATAGGCTTAGACAAGAGCAGCCGAGCTCCCATCTGGGGCAGTGCTGGCTGCGTGGACGGGCCCAGGAAGGTGACGCTGAGTGAGGGAGCCCCTCCTGAAGGGCCACACATCGTGTGACTCACACACCTGATAGGACCAGAGCTGGCAACTCCTGGACGGAAGCGGAGTGCGGCTAGCGGGGCTGGCGAGAGGCTGGGGCTTCTGTCTGGGGTAACAAAAGTGTTCTGAATTGATAGTGCCTGTGGGTACACAACTCTCAATGTTTTCAACGGAACTGCACTTTAATGGGTGAACCGTATGGTATGTGAAGAGTATCTCGATAAATCCCATGTCTTTTTTTTGACCTCCCCATGGGCAGCCCTGGTGCAGGCAAGGTCCAGACGCTTCCTGGCCAGATGGCCCCGGCCAGTGTCTTACCCTCTCAGATGTACAATTTCTTCAACCATAAAGAGAGTTAAACAGTGCCTTGCTGGGCTGTCTGGGCTTTGGCAAGGAGTGAAAACCACGCTACAAACTGCCTGGTGAAGAGCAGGCACGGCTGGCCCCCCAATCCTCAGAGAGCAGCCCTGGCGACTGTCAGACGCACTCAAGAAAGAGTGATGAACGCGGTGGCCGTCCCCGTGCCACGGAGGATGATTCCAGCCCCCCACCCCCGCCCCCAGCCTCGGCATCCCAGCACTGCCACGGGGTGAGAAGATGATCTGATCCACGCAGGAGAAAGGAGACTAGGAACCCCACTCTCCCGACTTCCCCCAGGGATTAGGGAGTGGGGCTTCGGGAGGACAAGGAGGGCAGGGCCCCGAACTCGGGCGGTGACAGCAGCAGCCAGGGGCCCGAGTGCGAGGTCTTCACGCCAGTCCCGAGGGCAGGTGGGCGACCAGAAGCATTTCTGAGTTTCTGAGCTGGGTCTTTGACGAGGGGCACCGGGCAGCCCCAGCAAGTGGAGAGCTCAGGTCAGCTTGGCATGAAGGACAGACAGCAAGGCGTTCAGCACCAGCCTTTGAGATCTCATGGCCCGTGGACTGCTGGAGGGACAAACAGGACCAGAGCTGAAGGGCGGCCAGGAAGCTCTGCGTCCCTAAGACAGCAAGCTGGGAAAGTGCCAATGTTTTTAGCCAAAAAGCCACCAACACCCCCTGTCCTGTTCCTGCTCCACCCAAGGGAGAAAGGGGAGGGGCTGGGCGGGGCATCCACAAGAAACCAGCCACTGTGGCGGCCGTCCTGAGGACAGCTTTAGCAGCTGGTGACCATCCTGTTCTCCACGTCGAAGAATCGCATAACATTACCGTCGGGCACCGCATAAAACATGGGAACAAAACTATCCGGGTCTAAAGAATTGGAGGAGAGCGATTCCTATCCTTGAAGAGACGTTGAACACTTTCAGCTTGGGGTACCCTTTCCAGAGAAACCCAAGCCGTGAGCACAGGCATTCTGCAACATGTCACCGCAGAAACCCAACAGACGCAGGGCCGTGGGGCGAGATCCTGACAAACGGAGGTGGGAGGTGCGTGGGGAGGTGCGCGGGGAGGTGCCGGGGGAGGTGCGTGGGGAGGTGCCCGGGGAGGTGCGCGGGGAGGTGCGGGGGGAGGTGCCGAGGGAGGTGCGTGGGGAGGTGCCCGGGGAGGTGCGCGGGGCGGGGGGAGGTGTGCGGGGAGGTGCCCGGGGAGGTGCGCGGGGAGGTGCCCGGGGGAGGTGCCCGGGGGAGGTGCCCGGGGGAGGTGCGCGGGGAGGTGCGCGGGGAGGTGCCCGCGGAGGTGCCCGGGGAGGTGCGCGGGGAGGTGCGCGGGGAGGTGCGCGGGGAGGTGCCGGGGGAGGTGCGTGGGGAGGTGCCCGGGGAGGTGCCCGGGGAGGAGCCCGGGGAGGTACGTGGGGAGGTGCCCGGGGAGGTACGTGGGGAGGTGCCCGGGGAGGTGCGCGGGGAGGTGCCCGGGAAGGTGTGGGTTTAGGGGCCCGCAGGGAACGCCTTGATAGCAAGTGACCCGCCACACATATCTACCCCAGGGAGGGCTTCTCCTCTTTCACAGCCCAATCTAAGTACTGAGTCTGCGAAGAAACTCTCCTTGGAGTCTGGGGGGGACTGTGAGGGCCGTTGGCACCCCGTGATTTAGCCCCTGGACCACTGTGGGGACAGATGGGACCAAAGCTGAAGGGGGGCCAGGGAGCGCTGCATCCGAAAGCCATCACGCCGGGTGAGAGGCCCTACCAGTGTTTTTAACTAAAAAGCCACCTCACCCTCTGTCCTCTTCGTGCTCAGGGCACTGGAAGGCATGAGAAATCGCCACCACATGGGAATTCCAAACACACATTTTAGATCATGCCAGATTTCTGCACAGAGCGTAAGGACGCTGGGGAGGAATGTCACTTCTGAGGCCGGCCTTTCACTAAGCTCAGCCATTTCTCTTTCCTGATCCGCCACTAAGATCGTCTCCTGGAGCTTACAAGCCGAACCTGCCACCCGTCACCAGGATCAAGGCCGAGCCAGGACGCACCCGCCGCTGACCTCCCACGGTGAGGGGTTTCTGGTTGTGTCTGCATGTCATAGAGAAACCTTTCAAAGGAGTTTCAGGAAGTTTACGTTTGGAAGCCGCGACTGTCACTTTCGTTCATGGCCCAGATTTATAATGGGAAACAGACAGCTCCCAGAATTGCCAGGAAGGCGTCTGCTTTGAAACGTGTTAAAACAAAAGGATTGAGGAGAGACCAGTACTTATAAATGCCATAAAGGCACTTTGTTGTTGACGGCACCGACCTCACATTTGCTGTGGACCTGCAAGCTGTCAACAAGCTCATCCTGCCCTGGATGGCCACAGCACCCATCCCTTCTGCCTCCACACGCTGTTAAAAAGAAAAAAAAAAGGCATAATGAGATGCACATTTAACAAAATGTTTAGCTAACGGAGTCTGTCCACGGCATATCCCAACCCGGGTGCTGAGAGACGAGCCTGTCACCTGGAGGAAAGAAGCAGTCAAGCGGCTAGGAGCAAACGGTCATCAGGGAGGACGCCCCTCTCCACCTCAGATCAAGACGCAGGCGGACTCTTCCCACCAAACGAATTCGCCTTTGGGCTCTTGGCATTGGGTTCGGCACTCCCTACTATCAACTGGAAAGCAAAATGCTTTCTTTTGCCTGAAAGAGGTTCCCAGACCGCGTGTTACCGTGCGTGCACCCGCTCTGGGCTTGCCAGTTTGCAGGCATCACGATCATCACCACCACCAATGCAGATGGCCCAATGGCATCGAATCCCGCGTGCGTGAAAACGCCCTCACTTCTGACCTCCTTGACGCCAGCGCCCAGAGCTGCCCCAGTCACCGCAGACTCAGTACTTACCCTGGAGCGGGCGGGTATGTCTGCGGCGCCCATCCCCTGTGGCACGTGGCTGAAGAGGTACAGTGGCCGGTGTCCCGGCTCCACGCCCCAGGAACCCACCATGGCTGCAGCGCACTGGGGCTGCATCTCCTCACTGGCTGGTTCTGGGCTGGGAAGTTTCAAGTTCCAGGCGGTCTGCATTCCCTTTCCTGCTTCACACACTTAACCCTACCTTGTCTGGTCAAGAGGAATCCAGACAAAATCCACCTTCTGCATCAAGGGCCGCGCCCGGCTGCCCTCAGAGGCAGCGAGTCTGTTCCTAGCCCCACTTGGCTTTCACAAGAAACTAGAATGGGCGGCCAAGGCCCCCGACGCTGCGGCTTTGCGAGGGTGAGTGCGTTTTTCCTAACCCACTGGCTTTTTTCCTCCTAGATAGCAGAGGGGTGCACCTGCTACGAGGAATTCGGGTGTCCAGCCCTCCGGTCTCAGGGGCTCACCCTCGGTGGAGGCTTTGCCCGGAGAGTTTAACATTCAGTCCCCACTCCAGGCTCAGCAAGAAGCACTGATTGGGAGGAATTCCAGCCCACTCCTCAATTCCCCGTGGGGACCCTCAGCCAGCCTGGGTGCTCTCCAAGCCCTGGTTTCCTCGTTCCTGGGAAATAAACAGCACACCCAAAATTGAGCCGCAGCCACTGGGGCGGGCTACTGCCCATGGAGTGCAGGTGCGTCAAAGTCCTGCCTGCCTTCCTCTGCACTCCAAGTCACCTGTTCCATCCACGTAAAGCATCATGGGTGCTCATGAGCTTCCAGGGAAACTGAGTCACAGGACTTTAATCACGGCCATAAACAGCTACTGAGTGACTTCATACCGGATGGGGAGATTTGAGTGTGGACGCAGGAGGAGGTGTAGGCGTGTGCCCGGGAACAGAGGGTGGCAGCCTGCCATGCATTCTCGGCGAGGTCTGGACGCAGGTTCAGTGCCTTTACCACCTTTCTGCTTTGCTGTGGTTTTGAAGCTTGCTATAATGAGGGTACATTGCTTATCAGAAAACAGACATTTCAGAATGTTTCAAAAGCCCACCTGATCTCCTCCTCATCTTCCCCAGACCGCTCTTTCTTCGAAAGGCCTTCTGTTCTTTCCACTTGCTGTTTTCACACTCACCTTCCGACCGGCCATCTCCCACATCCCAAACTCCGAGCAGCCCCCTTCACGCCCCTGAAGCAGGCGTGGCCCGTGAGTCTCCTGGAGGGACACGTGCCCATCCTCATCCTCACAGGCCTCCTGCCTGCGTTCCTGCACCTACAAAAACTGGCTCTAGCTTCCAGGAAGCTTCTAGAAAGGGCCTGAGTGCTGCGGTCAGAACACGGAGTCCCAGCACGCCTGCTGGGACACCCCCGGCCGCCCCTAAGTGAGGCGTCTGACCTCGAGAACACGTGCGTTGGGGAGGGCTGACCAGGGCGACGCCCTCGCCCTTCAAAGCCCCAGGCGGCCGGGACACCATCCCATTCTTTTGGGACTATGTACAGGTTGTCGATCCCAGGAGGGCAGGAACCACGCTCGGCCAGGATGTGTGCATGTCAGGGGGGGCGGGTCTGTGACATTCATCACACATGCACATTCACACAATGGAACGATTCTCCTCCTCTGCTATTTCTCTTCCTGTTTTTTAAATTGAGGTGAAACTTCACATAAAATGAGCGTTGTAAAGTGTGACACCGTGAGTGCCATGGGGCGCATGCTGCACGATGCCCTCCGTTTACTTCCAAGCGTCTTCATCGTCCCCAAAGGCCGCCCAGTGACTGCCCGTCCCCTCCAGCCTGGACAACCTCCCATGGGCCCCAGTCTCCGTGGACCCGTCTGCTCTGCCATGTCACGTGGATGCAGCCCTGCCACGTGTGGCCCTCGTATCTGGCTCTGTCCACATCCATGACGTTCCCCAGGCTGGCCCACGCCACAGCAGGGATGAGGCCCTCGCTTCTCTCACGGCTGAGTCGTACTCCCTGGTGAGGAGAGACCCCGCATTGGGCAACCAGGCATCAGTCCATCCAAGGACATCTGGGTTGAGTCCAGCTTTTGGCCACGGGGGGAAGTCTAGAGATAGAAGAGCCATTTGCACCCCAACCCACAGCGCTCCCCGTCAAGTTCAAGCTGGAACCGCCCACCTCTCAAAACGTCCAGATGTCCCCATTCCTCCAGCATTTCCAAGAACGCAGACAGGCACGTCCTCACCTGATCCCGCGCCCATGCAGAGCCCCTGGGGTTTCTACTAATCGTTCTTCAGTATCCACTCTCTCAGTGCCAGGCTCAGGAAGAAGCTGCGGTGGGGAAGAGAGATCTCTGGGTGCCCAGGTTGCCTCAGGGCTCAGGACGCTGGTCCCAGTGTTGGTCAATGTTGGTAGAGTCTAATTTCTAGAGCCTCTGGCCGCTCAGATGAGTTATCTGAAGTGGGCACAAATGCAGCCGTCCTCGAGAGGGGCCCCGTCACCCCCAGGAAAACCAGGGCATCTCTGGGCAGTGGGGAGCTGGGCGGGTCCATCACCCTCAGGAAAGTTGGGGCATCTAGCGGGGAGCTAGGCGGGTCCATGTCCCTCGGGAAAGCCAGGGCATCTTTGAGCAGTGGGGACGGTCCCCTGTCATCCTGTGGACACCTGGGGTTTCTGTCATTTGTGCAGAAGCGTTTACATAAGGTAGAAGCAACGTTCCCTGGAAGTTTCTTACAAATTAAAACCAAGGACAGGGAGTCCTAGAGGAATTGAGGGGCTTGCTGTCGAGCACTCAAGCTTGTGGAGGAAGATCAGGGAGAGAAGCCAGGAGGACAGCGAGGAAATGTGGGCGTCAGGTTCCCTGGCTGCCCACTCAGAGGATCCCAGGGGCCACCTGCTTAACAGGCAGACACCTCTGTGTGTCGCTGGCGAAGTGAGGACGTGGCCAAGCCCAGTTAACACTCAGGGCTCCTATGCGCCGCTGGGGCCTGCACAGTCTCTTGGTGGCAGCAGTGACCACGTGGCGTTCCCCTGCAGGGACCACGTGGCTGGATTTTATTCTTCTCTCTGTCCTTGGGCAGAAGGAGGCAGAAGCAATGAGTCCTGCCCTTCTACCTTCAAGTAGGTCAGAAATGTTTTCATAAGATAACAAAAGTTACAACCAAAAGCAACAGGGCTGGGTGTAAAACCCCTGTGTTTTCAGCCTCGATTGTGTGTGTGGGAGAGCAGGAAGTCAGGGTGTCTCTCCTGGGGGCCATGAGGCAGGAAGAAAGGGCTGTGGGGACCATGCCGGTTCCACTGTACGTCATGTGGCTGCCACAGCAAAGAACCGCAAACCGGGGGGTCCAGGTGACAGAAGTTCACCCTCTCCCTCGCTGGAGGCCGAGTCTGAGATCCAGGTGTCCCAGGGCTGTGTTCCCTCTGAGCGTCCCAGGGAGGTCCCTTTCTGCCTCCTCCAGCTCCCGGCAGCTCCTGGGGTGGGGTGGGGGGTGGAGTGGGTTGGGGTGGGTGGGGTGGGGGGTGGGGGGAGTGGGGGTGGTAGGCGGCCACATGTTCAGAGCTCCCAGATGTCTCCAGGGACCAGCCAAGGCTGACACCCTGGGTTGGCACTAGGACTCTGGTCAGGCATTTTGGACAAAGCCTTTCCTCCATGGGGCAGACACAGAGCACACCCCTGGGTAATGGTGTGCCCAACGTTTTGGAAGAGTCAAGGGCATACACTGGCAGCCCAAGTGAGAATCAGTGAGATTGCAAAGTGTTTGTCATTAGTGAGGGTGTCAGACGGCCTGGCATGTTTAAATAGCCAAAAGCAAGTCCTCCTCACATCTTGCACATTGGTGGGGGCATTCTAGCACTGGTTAGAATTAAAACCCAAAGCAGGTCACTGATTCCAATGAGAGTGCCCTGGCCCCAGGAGCATTAAGAAGAGTTCCAGGGAGAAAAAAGAGACGATATTGTTTGTCTCTGGTGCAAATCCATGGAATTCTGTGCAGGTCTTTTATATCTGTCGCTGTGTTGCTACACACTTCAAAACTTAACGGCTTAGAAAGGAAAATTCACTTTTTATCTCTCACAAACTGTTCGCCAGGAAAGTGGGAAGTGTTCAGCAGGGCGGTTTTCCTCAAGGTCTCTCATGCGGTCTCATGTCAGCTGGGGCTGCATCACCTGAAGGCTCGACTGGGGCTGGTGGCTGCCTCTTGAGGCGAGTGGGCTGGCACTGGCTGTTGGCTGAGGGCCCCAGTTGCTCTCTGGGCCTGCCTGAGTGTCCTCCCAGCATGGTGGCTGGCTTCTTCTAGAGTGAGTGAGCCAACAGGCCAAGTGGAGGCTGCAGTGCCTTTATAATCTAGCCTCAACGGGAAGTTGCACGTGGAACCCCACCATACTCTATACTGACCACACGGACCAGCCCTGCTGTGTGGGAGGGGAGCACACACAGACAAATTCAGGAGCTGGGGTTCCCTGGGGCCACCTGGGAGGCTTGCCACCATCACCTGTCCTGTTCCTAAACCACCCACATCCCGGGTTTCCTATTCACAGCACTGCATGCCACCCTGAGGAGCTGGGAGGCTGATCGTTTTCAGACAGAAAGCATCTCTTTTGTATTTATAGCCCTTCCTTGAGTTTATCTCTTCCCACTCTTGTTTTATTTAAAAGCAGCAAGAGGCCAGGTGTGGTGGCTTATGCCTATTACTCCAACACTTTGGGAGGCTGAGGAGGGTAGATTGTTTGAACCCAGAAGTTTGACACCAGCCTGGGCAACATGGCAAAAACCCATCTCTATTTTATAATTAAATAATAATAATAATTAAAGTGCAAGATATGCCACCCTCAGCCCGCTCCTTACAAAGCTTGACCTCTCAGTTTGTTGGGTTACTTTCCACACTACTGCAGGCCATGGTCTTGCTGGTAGAATAAGAGCCCCTATTTCTGGAGGGGTTTGGCTTGAGAATTCTTGCTTGAGGTCTCCTGAAGCTGTAATCTTGCATCAGCTAGAGTTGCAGTCTCATTCAAAGGCCTGGCTGGGGCTGGAGAAGGCACTTCCCGGGTCACTCCATCACATACTGGCCAGGGGTGCTGCTGGCCAGAACTCAGTTCTCTCCAAATGGACGTTGCCACCTCACAGTATGGTGGCTGGCTCCCCTTGGAGTGGACGACCCAAGAGACCGTGTTGCCTTGTGCAGCTCAGTCACGGAAGTCACACGCTGTCAGCTCTGCCACGTTCCGTGGGTCACATGGATCAGCCCCAAGTCATTGTAGGAAGATGAACCCCAGGAGGTGTGGGTCACGGGTTCATCCTGGAGGCCACAGAGCTGCCCCTGAGGGGGATTCAGCAACAGGGCCAAAGGGATTCCAATGACTCAACCCGAGAATGTCCAGATTAGACAGGACCCGTGAGACTGAGATGATGAAAGTCTGGCTGACATGACACACAGGACAGGCCCTGGACAGAGGCTGTGGGTTGGAGTCTCCGCCCCAGCACTTCCCACCTGGGATGTGGGCCTCATCCATCCGCAAGGTGGAGACACAGCAAAACCCAGCCTTCCTCCCACCCACATGCTGGATGATCAAAGGAGCGAACAGAAAACAAACAGGAAGAGCCGAAGAGTCACAGTATTATCATTTATTTGTGTTATTAGAATGATACATCCCTTTACAAAATAACAGCTTTATTGGATATAATTAACAGACCATACATTTCACCTGTATGAAGTGCACTTTCACGAGCCTTTAGTCTATTCAGAGTTGCGTGACCATCGTCAGTATAGAATAAGGTCCTACTGATGCTTGAGAGATGACGGTGTTGATGACGATGATGATGATGATGATTGAGACAGAGTCTGCTCTGTTCCCGGCTGGAGTGCTATGGCACCATCACAGCTCACTGCAGTGTCCACTTCCTGCGCCCAAGCGATCCTCTTGCCTTAACTTCCCAAGGAGCTGGGACTCCAGGCATGAGCCACCATACGCAGCTGATTTTTTTTTTTTTTTTTTTTTTTTTTTTAGTAGAAGTGAGGTTTTGCTATGTGGTCCAGGCTGGACTCAAACTTCTGAGCTCAAGCGATCCTCCTGCCTTGGCCTCCCAAAGTGCTGGGATTATTTTTAGACCACAATGAAAAGTTCCAGTTGATACAGCAGGAAGTGAACCAGGGAACACTTTACCTGTGGTAAAGCAGGCTCTGGGAACCATCAAGTTCACTCTGGAAAAGGACATCAGCAAGGGGTGTCTGGAAGCGTTGGGGCTGGGCTCTGTGCAGAGAGAATTGTGCTGTGTGGAGCAGCTGCGCTCCCTTAGGGGTGGCTGGGTATGCGGGCTACGGCCTGTCCTCAAGGGTTGCACCTCTCCCCCAGCTCCCTGGCATCGTACTCAAGATTCAGGGGATAGGACCTCCCCTGGAACCCTGGAAAGCAGGGAGCGCCAGCTGCCCATGGACACTGGGAAGGAGGGAGTGTCACCACCCGTGTACACCAGGAAAGAAGGGGCATCAGCTGCCCATGGACTCCAGGAAGAAGGGAGTGTTGGGCACCCATGGACACTGGAAAGGAAGGAGTATCACCATCTGTGTACACCAGGAGGGAGGAAGTGTCAGTCACCCATGGACACTGGAAAGGAGGGAGTGTCAGGCACCCACAGACACCAGGAAGGAGGAAGTGTCAGCCACCCATGGAAATGGACGCTGGGAAGGAGGGAGTGTCAGCCGCCCGTGGACACAGGGAAGGAGGGAGCGTTCCCGCCCGTGGACACAGGGAAGGAGGGAGCGTTCCCGCCCGTGGACACAGGGAAGGAGGGAGCGTTCCCGCCCGTGGACACAGGGAAGGAGGGAGCGTTCCCGCCCGTGGACACAGGGAAGGAAGGAAATGTGGCCACCCGTGGACACAGGGAAAGAGGAAGCACGGCTGCCTGTGGACACAGGGAAGGAGGGAGCATTGCCGCCTGTGGACACAGGGAAGGAAGGAACATGGCTGCCTGTGGACACCGGGAAGGAGGGAGCATTGCCTCCCGCGGACACCAGGAAGGAGGGAGCGTTGCTGCCTGTGGACCCTGAAAAGGAGGGCGTGTCACTGCCCATGGACCCTGGCTCTGTGCCCTGTCCTTGGCTCCTCCATCCAAGAGCAAAGCTGAAGCTGTTTTCCCAAAGCTCTGTCTCCTCCACCTCCCCGAGCTTCCCTCTGAGAGTTCCTGCTGATGTCCTCCGCCCCCAGGCACGGTCCAGGAGCCAAGAATTCATGGCAGACCCCGAGCCACAGCTCGCCAAATCATTCGCTCATTGTTAGACATCCGGGGTTTTCAACTTTTTGTTTTTGTAAAGGACACACTGAGTGGCACTGGGTAGCCGCTCTTCTGCAACTCCAGTCCCAGAGCCTCGGGGGTGAAATTCTGTTCTCAGCTACGCCCGTGCCCAGCTGCTCCATCATCCCACGAGAGGCTGGGGTTGGAAGCCCCTTGGCGCCCAGCCTCCGTGAACGGGAACACCGCCAGCACCCAGACCTCGGCTTCTCAGTACCGTGTTTCATTCAGAGCGCCCAGGACGCCCGGGAGAAACGATCAGGTCCAGTCTAGGCAGGAAAACACCAGAGGCTCATAAGAGATCTCGACCCTCCGTGGCTACGAGGCCATGCCTGAGCACTCAGTATCTGGCTTGATGGGTGGGGTGGGAGCTGACGGCGCCAGGAGACGGCCTGCTACACACGCCCCCAACAGCTCACGCTCAGACAAGCGGCTGGAAGCCTGGCGACGCGTGCATGCTCCCATGGCTTTGAAGGACGCCCCATAGAACACAGATTAATCATAACAGAGAGAGAAAGAACAATGTCACAGGGAGCCGGGAGACACGGCATCAATTAAACTGACAGCGTTCATGTCGCCGACGGCCCAGGCTGAGCCTCACCCCTGCTGTCCCTGCCCACCCAGGATCTCATCAGTAGGAATTGAGAGGCTGACCCGGCTAAGGGTATCCTGCAAAGCACCCCGAGTGCCCACGGCACAGAGGGACCAGAAGGCTGCCCAGGCTGATGAAGATGGGGCAGGGCGTGATGCCTGTGGACTCTGCTCTCAGTACCTCATGGGGACAGTGGCCAGGCTGCAGTGGGGCCTCAGAGGGACCTGTCCCTGCCCTGATTCAAAGGGTGCTGAGGGCTTGCGAATGTCTGTGTGTGCAGGAAACACACCCAAGGAGCCTGGCTGTGTGGACCGCGGTGTCGCCCGGCTGTGTGGACCGCGGTGTCCCCCGGCTGTGTGGACCGCGGTGTCGCCCGGCTGTGTGGACCGCGGTGTCCCCGGCTGTGTGGACCGCGGTGTCCCCGGCCGCGCTCCGTTTCCTGTACCGTCTGCCTGCGCTGCGGCCTTGTCTGTGCACTGCCTGAGTCCGCATTATCTCTGTGTGTAACTCGGCCCAGCCCTGGATCCGGGGAGGCTGACCCCTCACGGGCCTCTCCCAGCCTGAGTGGTGCCCTCCTGGCTGCTGACCACTGCTGCCCGAGGCCCTGCCCCAGCAGAGGGCACAGGCTAGGGCGGGACTGCAAGAGTGAACCAGGGCATGGCAGCTGGCGAGCAGGGGCCCCCAGGGCCGAGGCATCTGACCAGTGCCCTGCAGGATGGGCAGACCCCTGGCACCCCAGGCATCTGCACAGGGCCCACCGTCTCCTGCATTCGGATGGTATCACATGGGCCAGGGTGTCCCTGGGGTCCTGTCGGGTGCCCTCCTTGGCTCTTTCGCCTTCCACAGTATTTCTAAGTACAGCTCACAGTCACCCCAAGTCTCCAAGAAGGAACGACAGCGATGCCATGGAGAGAGGAAGCCAGCCCTGCAGAGGGCACCGGAGCCCTGGGCACCCCCCTTCTTCTCCTCTCTTCCCTCCTTCATCCCTCCTTCCTTCAGCCCTCCTCTCTCCATCCCTCCTTCCTCCTCCCTCTGACTTGAACCCTCAAATTGCTAGTATCGCCCCCTCCCCAGTTGCAAGAACCCCAAACATTCAGACATTGACTTGTGTTTCCTGCACCACGGCAGAATCACCCCCTCTCCAGAGCGGCTGGCCCCCCACCTCCCCCCACAGGCAGGGACCCACCTCCTTCCCCTGACCTCCATTAGCCCACAAGGATCTGGCGCCCAGCCCCATGGCTGGTTGGTGAAATGACAGCCTGCTCTGCCGGGAGCCTGGGAAGAGGAAGGCACTGGGGCAGGGAGTCCAGCTTGGGAGCCCGCGTGCCCTCTAGGACCCGCCCTGGCTGGAGAGAGCAGCACGTGAGACACAGTTCATTCACGGGGCACAGGGTTGCTATCTGCAGGGCTTGTACTAAACTCTAGCAAAGAGCAGACGTCCGCTTTCCTCCCGGGGCCTGGAATCCGCCACGCCCACTGCACTGAGGTCAGCTTTGAAAAGCCCCCATTGCAGACATGGGGCAAAGGCCGGGGGAGGGGGCAGCTGGAGGCTCTGTGAAGGCTGCTCTGTTGTGATCAGCCTGGCCTGGGGCACCCTGGGAGACTCCTGAACCACCCGGCCTCCCGGCCCCCTGGCCAGTAAGAGGCCCTCACTCAGGCACGCCTGGCCCCTGGAGGCAGAGAGCCTGGGACTCCACAGAGAGGCCATGCCCTGCGCCCACTCGGCCTGGACGGGAGCCCGGGCCCTGTGTGGTCACAGCCGGAGGTCCTCGAGGGCGGGGGCGGGGGCAGACCCCATGGGGGCACCCTCTCCTCCAGCAGGGCTGGCTCCTGTGGGGGATGGGAAGATGCGGCAGAGGGCGTGACCTCCAGGAGAGGCTTGGCTGGAGCAGCCCTGGGGGGCAGGGGCAGGAGCTCCAGCGGTGACCTCTTTCCCGTGACAGGAGGCCTGGCCTGAGGGAAGCACGGTTCCACCCCCGAGCCCAGTTCCCCAGCTCCAGGCACTCAGGTGGGCTTGAGGCCACGAGGCTGTTGGTGCCGAGGCGCCCTGTTGCTTATTCCAAGGACCAGCAGCCAGCCGGGTCTGGGGGCCACTGAGCAGGAAACATGCCCCAACTCAGACCCCCTGGGCATGGGCAGCCGCCTTGGCTCACTCCTCCCTCTGGTTCCTTCGCCTGCAGTGAGGACTCCTCGCCCAGCACCTTCCCATGCCAGAAGTCAGGGAGCTGGTGACGAGACTGAGGCTGATCTGGGCTGTGTGGGGCTCCCGCTCACAGGACCCTGGGGACTGTTTCAAGAAGAGCCTCAGGACACCAGGAAGGTTCACAAGCCCGCTGTTCCCGCCAGGCGAGAGAGCCCAGGGTGGAGGGAATCCACAGGGCAAGGTCCTCACTCCAGCGCCACAGACCCTGTCACTCACCCCTATGCACACAACCCGCCAGGCCCTGCCCTCAGCCGCCCCTTGCCAGGCCTTGCCTGGTGTTGGCATCGCTGCTGTGGCAGCAATCAGGGGAGGAGATGCGCTGAGGGGGGCCCAGGCCTGGCAGGCGCTGTCCTTCCTTCATAGGTCCTGAGTGACTTTCACTCCCCTGCCGGCGGTGCCCGCCCCCTCCCCCCAACCCCCAGACAGGAGGAAGGGAGCTCAGGGCGGCGTCTTCGGTCTTTGGTGCTGCTGGGGTGGAGTCAGGCCCAGATCCCATCGTGGATTTGACAGAACAGGAAATGGGCTGTGAGTGCAGGTGAGGCTCAGCCAGGGCCCCGCAGCTCTCACCCCAGAGCTCAGCTCCAACCTTGCTGGTGCGGCTCCATCTCCAGAACTGTGGAAAACGCCTCTGTCCACCCGGCATGCTGGGCAGTGCCTGCTTCCCCCATGCCAGCCGCTGGCCGGCTCCCCAGGCCTCTGTGAGAGGGTGGCTGGTCTCTCCTAAAAGTCCCCCTGGCTGACCTGCGTGCAGCCAGGGCCTGGGCCCTGGGGAGGCACTCTGGGGAGAGGCTCGTCAAGGAAACCTCGTGCCCAAGCTGCCCAGCTGAGCCCGGGTGTGGCTGTGCCGGCCCAGGAAGACAGGCAGCGTCTCGGGGCGGGCAGCCCTCCCCCAGCACAGCCCCGTGCTCCCCACTCAGCCTCCGCCCAACCACTGGAGGTCACGCCGATTCCCCAAATGCCTTCTGCCCTGAGCCGGGGACTCCTGTTCACACATCTACCTTGCCCGGCCTGAACAAGAGTCTGCGACGGGGACCCAGCTCGGGAGGGTGCAGAGGAAGCCAAGGGCCCACACAGGTGAGAGGTTCTCGGCTCTGAGCTCACCCAGCCCAGACCCAGCAGCAGCCTCAGAATCTCCTGGCACCTGCTTGCCTGTGTTGCAGCCCCAGTGGGACGTGCGCAGCGCCTGAGAGAGAAAGCACTCGGGAGGATGAGTAAGTGCTTCCCTCCCAGCACAGGGCTGTCTGGGGCACGCTGAGACCAGACCATGTGCAGAAGCCCTTCAGAAGAGTGGCAGGAGCTCAGCCGCCAGAGAAGAGTTAACCCCTTCCGGATGCTCGTGGCTCCAGGAGGGGCAGAGTGAATTTGGAGGCACCGGTGCTGCGTGATTGTGCACGAGTTGTCTGACCTCTCTGTGCCTTCGTTGCCTGACTTGGCTGGTTCAAGTGCAGCTGATTGTAATGGCAACTGCTTCATGAGGCACAGCCAGGACTCTGGGAGGCAAAACACAGAAAGCCCACGGTGCGGTTTGAGGCTCCAGGCATGGCTCAGTTGACAGCAGCTGAAAACGGCAATTTCAGCCGCAGAGTCGCCCACCCTGTGTACCACAGAACGCACACGGGTTTCCAGCTTTGCTCTGATTCTTGGGGACCACTGGGTTTGGGCTTTAGACAAAGCTCATTTGCCTTTGGGCAGAAGTGGCCAGAGCTGGGATCACCTGAGCCGTGGGCAGGAACGAGAGCGCTGGCTGACGCAGGATCTGGGGAGGGACCGTCCGTGCTGGGCAGCTCTGGGCTCAGGTCGGGCTGAACCACCGTCCAGCAAATGAAGAGACCACAGCTGGGCCACTGCAAAGCCTCTCTGCCACCCAACCACCCCCGCCAGGTCCTCACAGCCCTCATGAGTGTCCCAACTCCCGGCAGGCGGCCCACAGTGCACCCCGACAAAGCACGCAGGTACCATCAGGCGGTTTCTATAAATGCTTGGCCCAGCGTCCTCGGGAGACAGCTGCTGCCTGGGGCACTGCTCTTACTGTGATTGTCATTCCTGCCCCTGCTGCGTGCCTAGACTTCCCCCAATGCCAGTGAAATCGCCCTCCACAGGCTTGTTCATCCACAACACGGCTAGGCAGGTGTGCGCGCAGCACAGGCCCTGCTCAGGGGGGCCAAGGCTTTAATGGAGGTTAAACGTATGTCCCTGCAGGGAACAGGTTTCCTTACAGACCCAGAGACCAGCCAGGTCAGGGACTTGAGGGGCAAAGATCCCAGGGATGGTGCCGTGGTCACGGGGGCATAGGGGCAACGGGGAAGGAGCTCCCACCCTGCCAGGACCTCCCACAGCTGAGTCCACTGGGAAGCCAGCCTGCAGGGCCTGGGGTGGGGGCACAGGGAGCCCACCCAGCAGCACGGGGACGACGGGAAGCGGGACAGAGCACCCCAACAGCTCCATCGCAAGGACACACACCTGACATGCGTCTCTCGGCCACAGCGGCTCTGTCACAAGGACACACACGTGACATGCATCCCTCAGGCCACGACTCTGGCTCTTGGAGTGCCACTTATACAAAAGAGCCCTCTCCTGGCACAGAGATTGCTACCTTCGGTTTCACCACTGTGGAAAGTTTAAAATCAGGATGGATTTCCTTCCCACTGTGTAGAAACGCCTGGTGCTCTTTAAACGTGTGAAGTTGGTCCCCGCTGGGCAACTGGTCTCGGTTCATCCGTCACATTCACGGCTGCTGGATCCTGAGTCTCAGACCAGCGCCCCTGGGAAGCCGTGCTGGGCAATCCATCATCCGTCCGAGCCTGCGATCCGGAGGCAGCCAAGGTCTAGTCTAACTCCAGGGAACAGAGATGGAGGGGAGCCTGCCACAGCCCCCACGCCATTCTGCTGGGGGGCACCCCTGCCCGCAGCCCCTGCCCAGTGCCAGGCTGACGTCCACACCTTCCTGCTGTTCCCACCATCTGAGCCGACCCACTTTTCATGGCTGTCGGCCACCGAGCGCCCAGAGGGCTCACTCTTGCCATCTTCCTGTGGCCTGGCTGCAAGCCACACTGGGGGAGCAGAGGGAGGCGGGTGCAGGGCAGGTGGGTGAGTGGACGTGGCGGGGGTGCCTGTGGGGTTTCCTTCCATCGCTTTGGCTGATCAACAGGGAGGTATCCCCATCAGCGGAGTGGCGGTGGGGAGAGGACGTACAGGTTAGAGACAAAGGGGAGGGAAGTGGGTTCACAGCAAAAATACAACCAGGTGTGCACGCTCTCCCCAGCTCTCAGGTGCGGGGTCTCCGACCCTTAGGTGCAGGGCAGGCGAAGGTTCATAGCACCTAAGTTTGGGACTTTGGCTAGGTGAGTCCCAGGTGGTGCGAAGGGGTTGAGGGTGTGCCCAAACGGAGGGGAGCCGCAGGTCTGGGCTCCTGGACCCGCGCCAGCTACAGGGGAGACGGCGGAGCAGAGGTCAGCACAGCACGTGCTGCAATCCACGACATGGCACGGGGCTCCCTTAATTTAGGTCTTCCTCAACCTCTTTCAGTAGTTTCAGGATTTTTTCCCATAGACACCTTCTGCATCTTTAATTGGAGTTACTGCTTGACACCTGTATATCTTAAAGCTTTCTGAACAATGACGTTGATCCCCCAAAATATGCTGACATCTCTTAATATTTCTGCTATTTATCCCTGGGAGGTATTTTAGGTTGTCTTTGGAAATTATTCGGACTTTTCCAGAACACAGCGACATCACCTGCGAATAGGGGCTTGTGTTTTGCCTCTTCCTTTCCACGGCGTCGGCCTCTGGCTGGTCTTTTCTTTCTCTGCTCCCAAGGCCTCCACAGCTGAACAGGAGCTGTGGGAACAGCACCCAGCCCCGCTCCTGATGTCAGGACACACGCTGCGGCCGCACGGCTGCCGTGGAAACGCCTGATCAAGTCAAGGGAACTCCCTTTTATTTTCTAGAATTTTTTTTTTTTTTTAAAGCATCTGTCTTGGAAGCTGAATTTTCTCAAAAGCTGAGTCTGCTTCAGCTGTGAAAATGGCATGAATTTCTCCTCCTCCTGTCAGTGTGTGGAGTCACACTGAGTGACATTCTAAGGTCAAGCCAAGCTGCAGTCACGGCCCAAACACAACATGTCATGGTGAGAATCTAAAGGACTGAGATTGTTAGATTACTGGAAACTTATGATGAATAAGAGAGCTTAACGAGGGTGCTGAATACAAAACGGGACACCTGATTGGATCCAGCCACAGCTTGTTACCAAATGAGCCTGCCCACTGCAGATTTGGTGTGCTAACATTTTGCTTAGAATTTATCCGAGTAAAAACGGGCTATAATTTTTTTCTCTGTGCTGATGTCTTCAGATTTTGATGCCAAAGAAATGCCAGCCTCGAAAAATGAGCTCAGGGATGTCCACCTCTTTCTGTCTCCCGGAAGAGCTTGTGAACGAATGCAGTCTGGTGTAACACGCATCATTTGGGATCCCTTACCCCTATTTTTCGAGGCTGGCATTTCTTTGACATCAAAGAAAAATCTCAGTCCTTTAGATTGTCACTCAGTGTGTTTTCTGTTCCTGCATTCGTTTGCTGAGGATGATGGCTTCCAGCTCCATCCATGTCCTTGCAAAGGACATGATCTCATCCCTTTTTATGGCTGCATCGTACTCCATGGTGTATATTTACCACGTTTTTTTTCTTTCTTTTGAGACAGAGTCTCACTCTCTCGCCCAGGCTGGAGTGCAGTGGCATGACCTTGACTCATGGCAACCTCCACCTCCCAGGTTCAAGTGATTCTCCTGCCTCAGCCTCCCACATAGCTGGGATTACAGGCACACGCCACCATGCTTGGCTAATTTTTGTATTTTTAGTAGAGATGGGTTTTTGTCATGTTGGCCAGGCTTGCCTCGAACTCCTGACCTCAGGTGATCTGCCCACCTTGGCCACATTTTCTGTACCCAGTCTATCACTGATGGGCATTTGGGTTGATACCGTGTCTTTGCTATTGTGAATAGTGCTGCAGTGAAAATACACGTGCATGTAAGTTTAGTCACCGTGGAAGACACGTGGCAACTCCTCAAAGACCTAGAACCAGAAATACCATTTGACCCAGAGATCCCATTACTGTGTATACACCTGAAGGAACAGAAATTCTATAATAAACAT
The DNA here is from genome assembly GCF_030222135.1 of Aotus nancymaae. NCBI lineage: Eukaryota > Metazoa > Chordata > Mammalia > Primates > Aotidae > Aotus > Aotus nancymaae. The sequence goes on from NW_026988510.1 coordinate 2,034,731, forward strand.
GGCAATTTCTGTTGGCCATGTTTAAAATCTCTGCTTGGATTTTCACTGAAATTGCACTGAATGTACCATTTAGAGAAAAACGATCGTCTTTACGATACTGAGGCTTCCATTCACGAACAGGCTACATCCTCCTCTTTTCTTTTAGGTTTTCTTCACTTTTCTTTGTATCCTACAGCTTTCTGTCCCAGACATCTTGTTAGATTTGTTTCCACATAGTTTAAGTTTCTCAGTGTCTATAATAACATTTGTAAGTGATTATTACTGTTTCTGGAATTTAGAAATATAATCGGTTTTTGTATGTTGGCCTTGTGGGCAGCAATCTTGCAAATTCCCTTGCTTTTAATGGTTTGCTTGTGAGCTCCTTTGGATTTTCTTCACATGTAACCGTATCACCTGCAAATACTGACAGCTTCGTTTCTGGTTTTCAAGATATTCAAGCCTATTTTTGTTTTGTTTTTTGGTTTTCTTCTTGATGGAGTTTCGCTCCTGTTGCCCAGGAGGGCAACGGTGCCATCTCGGCTCACCACAGCCTCCGCCTCCCGGGTTCAATCGATTCTTCTGCCTCAGCCTTCCAAGTAGCTGGGATTATAGGCGTACGCCACCATGCCCAGCTCATTTTGTATTTCTAGTAGAGACGGGGTTTCTCCACGTTGGTCACACTGGTCTCAAACTCCCGACCTCAGGGATCCGCCCACCTTGGCCTCCCAAAGTGCTGGGATTACAAGGCTGAGTCACCACCTTCAACCCTTTTAAGCCTCTTTTCTTGCCTTGGTGTGCTGGTGCATCACGGTGAGGGGCAGCCATCTTTGTTACATTTCAGGGAGCAGCAGGGGGTGGTGGGAGCAGCAGGGGGTGGTGGGAGCCACAGGGGGTGGTGGGAGCCGCTCTCCGCTTTCCATCCTTGAGGGGGATACTTGTTGTAGATTTCTTACAGATATCTTTGATCAAATGAAGGAAGGTCCTTTCCATTCCTGGTTTGCTAAAGGTTCTCTGAACTTATTTATGCCTGAGGTCACGTTCTGCTTGGCAATGACCTCAAGCAGTAGGATATGAAGACCTCCCACATGCTGCGTGTTCCAATAATGGAACACTAGGCAGAATTCATCATGAATGGGCACTGAATTTTACAAATTACTTTTCTGCATTAAGAAAACCATATAGTGTACCTCTTTTGTTAGTGTGATGGATTACATTGACTTTTAAAATATTATACCAACCTTGCATTCCTGAACTCAACTTGGTCATGGTATATCATCACGCAGTATCAATGGATCAGGCTTATACGCATTTTGTTTAGGGTTGCTTAGGATGTTCAAGAGAGACACTGGCCTGGATTTTCTTTTTTTTCTGTGAAACATCCCTGTCGGGTTTTGGTGTCAGGGTTACGCTGCCTCATAAAACAAGATGAGAACTGAGAGTCTCGTTTTTATTTTCAGTTACGAGGAAGACTTTAAAAAGACTGTTATTCTTTCTTTAACATTTGGAAACAGTGAAATGCTGAGCCTGGAGTTTTTCTTTGTGACAAGATATAGGTAAGATTTCCTAAAGATACAATCCTGCACGATCTGCACATGTACCCCAGAACTTAAAATATATTTTTTTAAAAAAGGATTTCCTAAACAAGTTTTTTCCTAGTAATTTGTCAGTTGCATCTAACGTTTCCGACAAACAGGACATTTTTGAGACAGCCTCGTCTTCATGTCTGAAGGGTTCACAGGTTCTGCCACTGTCATCTGTGCCTGCTCTCTCTTATTTGACTCGCGTACCAGGGCTGTAAAAGTGCACAGTCTTCTCAAAGAACCCACTTTGGCTTTACTGGTTGTATCTACCCTACGCCCTGTGCCTCATTTCATTCACTTTTCCTTGTCTTTTAACTTTCCTCTAACACAACTTAGATGTACTCCCCGAATTCTGATCAATTACAAATACCTTCATGTGTCCAGTTTTCTTATCTGACCTATGGGTTATTTGTTATTAAATTCCCAAACATTCAGAAATTTTCTACTTTTCTTCTCATTAATTTTTGCCTTCATTACATTTGGTCACAAAACACATTCTGCAAGCCCCATCCTGTGGCACTGAGATGGCTTCATAGTCTGGTGGGTGGCAATTTGGGAAAGAGAGCTTTCTATGCTGCGTTTCTGATGCATTTGTCATAGTGAATTCGAGGACTTAAAATTGCATGGCCGGGTGCGGTGGCTCATGCCTGTAATCCCAGCACTTCAGGGGGCCGAGGCAGGTGGATCATCTGAGGTCAGGAGTTCGAGACCAGCCTGACCACAACATGGAGAAACCCGGTATCTATGAAAAATACAAAATTAGCCAGGCATGGTGGCGCATACCTGTAGTCCCAAGCACTTGGGAGGCTGAGGCAGGACAATTGCTTGAACCGAAGAGGTGGAGGTTGCAGTGAGCCGAGATCAAGCCATTGCACTCCGGCCTCGGCAACAAGAGCAAAACTCTGTCTCTTTTGGAAACAGGAAAGAAAGGAAAGGAGGACGGAGGGAGGGAGGGAGAGAGGAAGGAAGGTAGGAAGGAATTGCATGCCCCTTCCAGCCTTTTTCTGCAGGGCAATATGAGAGTTTAAAACAATTCACCTCCCTTCATCCATGTCCCAGGTTACACAGTAATGTTTTCCAGTATTTTGTTTGTAAAGTTTCAATGGAACGATTTATGTATGTTTATTATTCTCTCTGTCCATGGCTCCATCTTGCTCTAGGCACCTCCCCTGGATTCATAATGTTCCTGCTCTTATTCCTAACAATGCCCTGTAAAGGAGGTGTCATCGGAAATGACTTTTTTTTTTTTTTTTTTTTTTTGAGACAGGGTCTCACCCTGTCACCAGGCTGGCCTGCAGTGGCGTGATCATAGCTCACTGCAGCCCCAACCTCCTGGGCTCAAGTGATCCTCTCGCCTCAGGAATCCAAGCAGCTGGGACCACAGGTGCGCACCACCACACCCAGCTCATTGTTTTTGTCTATTTTTTGTAGAGATGAGGTCTCACTCTATTGCCGAGTCTGGTCTCTAACCCCTGGGCTCAAGCAATCCTCCCACCTCAGCCTCCCAAAGCGCTGGGATTATAGGCGTGAGCCACCACACCCAGCCTCAGTTCTTGTTTATAAATTTAAGTATCACCTAATTCTTTATTTTTGTAATTTTGAGATAATTTATACACCAATAAATTCACCCTTTTAAGAGTTCAGTGACTTTCAGTGTAGAGCTGTGCCCACATCACCACTAATTCCACAACATTTTAATCACCCAAAAAGAAACGCTGTGCCCATTCACAGTCACTCCCAATCCCTGGCAACCACGAATCTGTCTCTCTGCAGTTGTCTTTTCCGGGCATTTCACACCAATGGAATCAAACAGTAGGTGGTCACATGGCGCAGCTCCTCGCGTTACGGCCGGGCTGCGGCTCGCATCAGCGTTCCGGCTTCACGTGACCCGATGACGCCTCGTACTTGGAGAGCGTGCTCTGTGCTCTCCCTTTGTGTACTGATGGAAACCTGGGCTGTGTCTGCCCCGTGGCTGTCAGCCGTGCCGCTGGGCACACCCAGGCACAAGTGCACGTGTGGCGGCTGTCTTCAGTGCTCTGGACGCATCCCTACGAGTGGCACTGCTGCGTCAGCTGGTAACGTGTCACCAGCATCCTGAACGACAGGTTCACCGAAGACCCAGCCCTGCGCCCAGAGCGCTCTCCTCCGGGCACTTGCGGCTGCCCCGCCACTCAGCACCCAGGGTGCCCACGCCTGGTACCTGGCTTTCATCCCATCGTGGGCATCTGTCCTTTCTCTCTGGCTGACATGAAAATTGTCTTTGCCCGTGATAATGGCATGTGTCTAGGCAGAGATTTCTGTTCATTTCTTTCTCCTACTTGGGTTATATAGTCTGCTTCCTGAATCCTTTCAATGCCTCTTCTGTCTTCTTCATTCTCTCCTTCTGGGATTCCAATCGGATGCGTGTTGATCTGATTGTCCACGCCCCGCCTCCCACTGGCCCTTTCTCACGTTTCTGTCTCCTGGAGAGTGACCGAGCTCCAGTGACCTCCAACGAGGCCTGAGCCGGCTCCCCTCGGTGGCCATCCTCAGAGGCGGCCCTACCACGATGAAGACACAGAACCCATGAGCACAGGAGCAGCGCATCCCAGGCCGTCACCCACAAGGGGACCCAGCCCAGGATCCTGACGGGGTGAGGCAGGCCGGAGCCGTGACCGTCTGCATGACAGTGCAGAACTCCTCCCAGAGAAAGCATGGAGCTGCCCTGTTGTAAGTGAGTGAACACGGCTCCATGCAGGCCCTTCACCAGCCCCCAGTGTAACTGCCACCAATGGATGGTGTGGGTGGAGCAGGCCAGGCCCAGCTGGTCACAAGGGGTCCAAACTGCCTCTGGCCCTTCTCTTCGCAGCTATTTTCTCTGCCTTAAAACAATGTTGGAATGGGAAGGCCTGCCCCTGTGGCTGCAGCCTTCTCTAGGGATCCCAGGACTGTGCCTTCGGGAGCGGGCAGAGGTCTGTGGTTTATGAGAACGGGACATTCCACAGCTGTGTCCCAAACCAGGTTTCCCCTGGAGAGCTGCTGCGACATGGAAACGGAACTCAGACTGTCCTGGGGCGGCCACACCTACTGTGTGGACAGCAGAGACGGCAGCAGTGTGGGCTGGCAGTCAGCGGGCCCAGACGGCTCATCGTGCAGGAGGAAAAGCGTGACGCTGCCGTGGTCATAAATACATTTTATTTCATTAGAAATGCATAATTACAGTGTTTGACAGCATTTCCCCTAGAAAAGTAGGTCAGCAATACCCCATCAGAACGAGAACTGGCTTTGCAAACACCTGTCTCTTGACACTCCACGGAGCACACAGCAAAGGGCTCCTGCTACTCCCCTGGGATTTTTTTTTCAAATTTTCTTTTTTGTTATAAACACCATAGCAAATTAAAAAAAGCTGTTTAAACAGAAAAATATCATAGTTCTTGATTTCCCGCGCATACGCGACGCTCTCCGCACTGCGCCTCCCCTCGCCCTCCTACACCAACAGCATGACTCAGATGAAAGGGGTCTCCGGCTGGGGGCCGGGGGGGTGCCGCTCTTTTAGTGGACAGGACGCTTTCCCCGCGGAGGCAGCTGCTGTCAGACGCACTTCAGCAGAACACGTGCAGTCGCTGCCTGTGCTGAAGCCGTGAGAGCGGGGCGCATGGGGGCCGGGCCGTGGGTGGAGCCGGCGAGGGGCTCCTGGTGTCGTGGGCACTCCTGGTGCTGTGGGCACCGCTCACTGGATCTGGATGGCCCCGTGCTCCAGCTGCATCTCTGGCTGTAGTGTGGGCTGCAGCGCCTCGGCTGTCTGCAAAAGGGAGAAAGGAGGGGACTTTCTAGAAAAACACCCAGTACTGCACAGCCTGGGGTATCATAAACAGCCAGCGACTTTCAGGCAGAATCAGACACACAGCGACAGGAGCACGAAGGAGCCCTGATGGCCCCAAGGCTCACCCGACTTGGGACAGAACGCACCTGACTCCCAGCGGAACGACGCACACAGGACCCTGCGCCCAGGGCAGCTCCGGCACATCCAGGCCCCGGCCCACTACCCATGTGGACTCAGCCACCCTGGCCAGCTCCTGCTTCTCTATCTACGGCCTCGCTGGGAAGTAACCCAGCAGCGGATGACATCCTGCCCTCCCTAAGGCATTTACCTGGAGCCTCAGGTGCCATTCCGCCTTTCTATAAACCCGTTCCAACGCCTCAACAAAGTATTTTCGGGGTAGCTATGTTCCTTGCCTCAAACATGTAAGTTCTGGCCAATGAGTTACAGATATGAAAAGGACTTGAGGTTCACAATCACAGCTTTATCTTAAAATAAGTTAAAGGAGGCTGGGCGCACTGGCTCATGCCTACAATCCCAGCACTTTGGGAGGCTGAGGAGGGTGGATCACTTAAGGTCAGGAGTTCAAGACCAGTCTGGTCAATATGGTGAAACCCCATCTCTATAATAAATACAAAAATTAGCCGGGAGTGGTTTTGCAGACCTACTAGGGAGGCTGAGGCAGGAAAATCACTTGATCCCAAGAGGCAGAGGTTGCAGTGAGCTGAGATGGTGCCACCATTCTCTAGCCTGGGCGACAAAGCCAGACTCCGTCTCAAAAAACCATAAATAAAAAATAAAGGAGAAATATGTAATACTGGAATAAGTCACTCATCGTGCAGCTCAGCCACACGGAACGTGCCCCAGGTGGAAGCGATCAGTCTAGGCTTCTGTGCACACTCCCAGAAGCTTCGGCTGGAGGGCTGGGCTCAGCGACCGCAAAGGAGGAAGCAGGAAGAGCCACGAGCCCACGGCCAAGCCCACGGGAGGCAGAGCCCACGGGAGGCAGAGCCCACAGCCGAGAGCACGGGACGCAGAGTCCACGGGAGGCAGAGTGCACGGCCGAGCCCACGGGAGGCAGAGCCCACGGGTGGCAGAGCGCACGGCCGAGCCCACGGGTGGCAGAGCGCACGGCCGAGCCCACGGGAGGCAGAGCCCACGGGAGGCTGAGCCCACGGCCGAGCGCACGGGAGGCAGAGTCCACGGGTGGCAGAGCACACGGCCGAGCCCACGGGAGGCAGAGTCCACGGGAGGCAGAGCGCACGGCCGAGCCCACAGGAGGCAGAGCCCACGGGAGGCAGAGCGCACGGCTGAGCTCACAGGAGGCAGAGCCCACGGGAGGCAGAGCCCACGGGAGGCAGAGCGCACGGCCGAGCCCACGGGAGGCAGAGCCCACGGGAGGCAGAGCCCACGGGAGGCAGAGCGCACGGCCGAGCCCACGGGAGGCAGAGCCCACGGGAGGCAGAGCGCACGGCCGAGCCCACGGGAGGCAGAGCCCACGGGAGGCAGAGCGCACGGCCGAGCCCACGGGAGGCAGAGCCCACGGGAGGCAGAGCGCACAGCCGAGCTCACAGGAGGCAGAGCCCACGGGAGGCAGAGCCCACGGGAGGCAGAGCGCACGGCCGAGCCCACGGGAGGCAGAGCCCACGGGAGGCAGAGCGCACGGCCGAGCCCACGGGAGGCAGAGCCCACGGGAGGCAGAGCGCACAGCCGAGCTCACAGGAGGCAGAGCCCACAGGAGACAGAGCCCACGGGAGGCAGAGCGCACGGCCGAGCCCACGGGAGGCAGAGCCCACAGGTGGCAGAGCGCACGGCCGAGCCCACGGGAGGCAGAGCCCACGGGAGGCAGAGCGCACAGCCGAGCCCACGGGAGGCAGAGCGCACGGCCGAGCCCACGGGAGGCAGAGCCCCGACGACACCTACTACAGTTGAGGTGCTGCTTTGTTTTGTTTTAGCTTTTAGGGGTCGGGTCTGGCTCTGCTGCCCAGGCTGGAGGGCAGTGGCGCAAGCACAGCTCACGACAGCCTCGATCTCATGGGCCCAAGTGATCCACCCACCTCGGCCTCCCAAGTAGCTGGGATGACTGGTGCACGCTGCCAAGCCAGGCTTTTTTTTTTTTTTTTTTTTTTTCCCCTGATAGAGTCTTGCTCTGTCACCCAGGCTGGAGGGCAGTAGCACAATCTCGGCTCACTGCAACCTCTGCCTCCCGGGTTCAAGCAATTCTCCTGCCTCAACCTCCCGAGCAGCTGGGATTATAGGCAACTACTACCATGCCCAGCTCATTTTTGTATTTTTAGTAGAGATGGGGTTTCACCATGTTGGCCAAGCTGGTCTTGAACTCCTGACCTCAGGTGATCGACCCGCCTCAGCCTCTCAAAGTGCTGGGATTATACTGAGCCACCACGCCCAGCCCCAGCTAGTTTTTTTTATGTTTTGTAGAGACGGGGGTCTCACTACATTGCCCAGGCTGATCTTAAAGTCCTGGGCTCAAGCAATGCCCCTGCCTTGACCTCCCAAAGCACTGGGATTACAGGCATGAGCCACTGCGTCCAGATGAGGCTGTGCTTTTTCAAGACAAGTGTCAAATGACACTCGACACAGTATTCCCCAGATGGAGGAGGCGCCTTCCGGGGTGGGATGAGGGGCCAGCACAGGGACCGTCTCCCGAGAGCCCAGCCACAGCCAGGAAGGCCTAGCGGGAAAGGCCTCATGGGAAGGGGTGAACCTGAGATGGACTGGAGGAGCCGTGTCAGGGCCCTGGGGTGGGTGGCTTCGGGCCACAGGAGACTGGGCTAGGAGGGTCACTGCCTGGGATGCAAAGCCCCTTCCCTGGGACAGCCGGAGAAGCAGCTGGGGACTCAGGTGCTTGGGGACAGTGGGGCACAGGTCTGGGCTGGCTGAGAGAGACGCACTTGCCGTCCAAGGATGGTGGCCAGCCCGTGTTCCAGGCAGAGGCTGGCGGAGGCACTGCTCCTCCTACAGATGGCTCAGGGAGCCTGTGACACCACAGGCCACCCCGCATGAAGATGTGTCTTCCCCCCTACCCTCCCAACCCACAGCTCCAGGGAACAGGCCCATGCTCCATTTTGAGGACTGGCCACCCCCACAGGCCAGCCACCTGTCTTCCCTCCTAAGGGACCCCATCTCCTCAGAGCCACGCCCTCACAGCCGAGCCACAGGTTTGCCTAGAATTAGCTCATGTGTGTAACTCTGCTCTGACCAATGAAAGATGCAAGGCAACTCCTGAGCACAGCTGGGAGTGGGGGCTTCATGTGGATAATGAGACTCAACCAGAAACCCCTCTCTGTGGGGTGCAGTCATGCCTGCAGGGTCGCCATGACGGCCTTGGGTCACTTCCTAGCGAGGCAGAGCTAGCCTGAGGACAAGCTGAGATGGTAAGGCAGAGAGCTGGGCCCTTGGTGACGAGCTAACACAACCTGCAGCCGCCACGCCTCAGACAGGCGAGTCCAACCACACTGGGGGTTTCTGCAGGAAAAGCAGTGCTGTAGCAGGCGTCTTCCTCAGCCTTTAAGATGGATCCTAATTAGAGCATTCACGTGGGGCCTGCCAGGGAGGCCACGGTGACAGAGAAAGCTTACAGGAAGCTAGGGGTGTAAAGACCAACCGTGGGACACAGGTTTCTCCAGAAACTTAGAATGCAGCAGGATGCCGAGGTATGGCCCCCGCACCTAGATGCGGGGACAGGTCTTCACGGACAGGTCAGGTTCACCCCACACAAAAGCAGCACTGCCCAACGAGTTCGCCTTCGCCCCCCGCCCGTCTTGTGTCCACGATCACCCTTCATGTGCTTCCAGCCCATCTCCAGCAGGGTCAGTGACAGTGTGGAACTGAACACAATGCAGACTACAGGGCGGGCCCATGCAGGGGTACCACACCCATGGGCAAAGGGTACAGGGCAGGCCTGTGTGTGTGGGGGGGAGGACCACACCCATGGGCGCAGCAGGAAGGCTTAGCAGGAGGAGGGGCCAGGCCTTCTACAGGACACAGGTCCTAAAACTCCAGGCCCGCAGCTGTCCCGTGGTGAGTAAGAAGACACGAGTGTCGGGTGAGCGTGGACATCACATGGCTGCCGCAGCTCAGGGGCTGCAGAACTGCCCAGCATGGCCACCTGGTCGCCCTGGTGAGCGTGGGCTCTACTGAGCCCATTTCTTCAGCAAGCACCTCCTGAGAAGGACCCTCTCCTCCAGAGGGCTGAGGAGCACACCTGCCCTGAGCAGTGTGCAGGGAGCGGGAAAGGTGCTCAGACACCTAGGATGTTCACTCTGAGCACGTAGAGTGGATGGCATCAAGACCCAGGTGGATCACCAGCTCTGGGGCCACAGAAAGGACAGGAACAGACCCAGAGACAGTGGCCAGAATGTTCCAGAAGGGCTGGGCAGCAGCCATACTAGCCTGGAGGTAGAATAAGTACAAAGTTCTCCTGGGCACATTCCCAAAGCAGGAGGCACAGAGGCTGCCGGACCAAGGCTGCTCCCAGACAGAGGACTGCCTTCTGCCTCCTGTATTCAAGGAAAACAGCAGCCCATGGCATCACAGGGGCTCTTGTCTGGGCCCCAGCCATGCTGGTGATTTCAGCACAGCCTCTCCCTCGCGAGCTACGGCCGGCGAGGTCTGGAGATGCTGGCGTGAGCCCGCTGGGCCATCCACGGAGCACAGCAGCCCTGGGCTTTGCTTCGGCAGATGCTGGGGCACGTCGGCCCAAGGCGATGGCTCGGCCCCAGGCTGAGACCTTCAACAGGGGGCAGGGAGCTCTCGGGCTGACGCGGCCCCCACGCTCCCCAGACCACAGGACAGGGCTCTGTGGAGGGAGGGCAGGACAGAGCTTCACTTCTGCTCCTGAATTTACAAACATTTCCACAGGAGAGTCTCAGCATCAGCTGAAATTTGGAATGAGGCAGGGATCTACCCTCTCTTCACGTTCACAGTGCATGTGAGACAAACCCTCATATGGGCATCCGTGTCCGATCACGCACCTCTCCTGATCACGTGCCCTCCACACGGAAGGAGGCATGAGAAAGCCCCGTGGCCCATCACTGCACAGTGTCCCAGCGAGTGGCCCCAGACTCACCTGGGCCCCGGCCGTGTGGTCGCCCACCGGGGCCAGCTGCACGTACTGAACCTGGATGTCGCTGCCCTGGAGTGGCGACCCGTCCACACCCGCTGCCGCAGGATCCGAGGAGGCCACGGCGATCAGCTGGGCGCCCTGCAGCACCTGGAGAGACATGGGGGCCCGTCAGCAGCACGGCCCACGACCCACACGGCTCCGGAGACCACAGACCCCAGCCCGCAGGTGCTGTCCCCGGAGTGACAGGGACACTGAGGACTCTCAGTGCATCCCGTCTCCCCATCACTTTCCAGTCGTGCTGGACCCAGTGAGAGAGCGCCATCAAGTCTCTGCTGCACCTGCAAGCTCCCGCCTCGAGCACCCAAAGAGCGCACAAAGGGGAAAAAACAGCAAGGCAGAGCTTCCAGAGAGCGAATGCAAATGCCATGGCGCCTCCCAGAAAAATCCTCATGGCAACCACGAAGGGCACAAGCCCTCTCACACCGCCAATCAGAGCTAAAATCTAAGCCAGGACCGTGAGCGTGAGGCTGAGACCCAAACTTTCCCCATTCCCGAGGCTGAGCGGCCTCAAGGGCTTGGGGGGCGTGGGGCAGAGGAGCTGTTGGTGGGCACTGAGAACCCAAGAGAAGCTTGCAGGAAAGCAAGGCCCAGCTCCAAGAAGGGCAGAAGTGAGTCCTGGTGGCAGAGAGCCCGGCTGGCCCTCCCGACCCTGCACTGCCTCCCAGTGTGTGGGACGAGAATGGGGGACAGGTGAGGCCCCTGGGTGGGCTCTGGTGACCCCATCGCTTGTAAGCACCCAGGTCCATTTCCCACCCAATCCGCCAGGTGTTCTGACAGCCAGGCAGGCAGCCCCAGGACCGGGATGGCAGCAGGTGGGCAGCCCCATCTCTGAGGGCACTGGACATGAGCCGCGGGCTCTTCACTTCAGGGGTTGTGTCCCACCCTGGAGAGCCAGGAGATTCACCTGCAACTTCCACACAGAACTGTCTGGCAGGAGACCCTCGGGCCCCCCTCTCACCCCACCCAGGTTCCAGCCACGTAGAAAGTACTCGGCTTCTCCACTTAAAAGGCCCCTCTTCCTTTTCTGCCCAGCAACAGGCCTGGCCTGTCAGCTCTCCAGCAGCTTCCCACCCAACTAACTCCTGCCCAGCAAACTTCCCGCGCGACATCCCACCTACCCAATCGCCACCCGACACGCCAGCTTTCCCACTCCCCCAGTCACTCTACCTCTATAAAAGCCACAGAACAAAGAGAGCCGGTGCGAGACTGCTGACTCTTCCCCCGGCACGAGTCCAGTCCGCCCGGAGGCTCTCCAATAAAGCCTGAAGTCCTAAACTGACTATTTGCCTGGTGTAATTCGGTCGCTCTCTGGGGTTCAAGCAACGAGGGTCCGGGCGGGTCAGACAAGAACCTCCACTGTGCACTGAGTCTCACTCAATGACCTGGGAAGAGCTGCAGCCCCTGTCGCAGTGCGCCCCACCCCACGGAGCCTGGCCGCAGCCGTCCTCCCATGGGACCCGCCCTGGACACCACACCACGCACAGAGCCAGCACGGGCCCCACAGACACGCTGCACAGACAGCCCAGACCAGGCCTTTCAGACTTCACCAACAAGTGCTTCTAAAAACAGTTCTGCCTCTAAGCAAAGTTCACCTGCAATGCTACAAGACAAGCCTTTTCAAACTACAAAGCATATTTACCCTAAACTGAGGTTAGCAAAGTGCGGCGCCAGATCAAACCTGCTGCCTGCTTTGTACGGCCGTGAGCTGAGAATGGCTTCTGTATGATTTTTAATGACAGCAAAAAAGGCAAACACCTCTTTTGTGCCACATGACAACTCTAGGAACCTCCATCCTCAGTGCGCACCCACAGGCCCGCAGGCCCCCACGCGCCAGTCGGTCACGACCCGAGGGCCGTGCCAAGCAGCCGAGACAGAGGCCGGGTATGCCCCCCAAAGCTGAAAACCCCATCCCCCTGGCCCTTTACAGACAAGCCTGGCAACCCTGCCCACCACTACCTGCGAGCACGCCCACCTCGGGGGACCAGCGAGCCATCAGAATGACCCCCAGGAACGGTCGGCCTTCCGCCTCGGGATTTTGTCTCAAACAGACAGTATACAAGAGGGACCATGGCCAGAGTGAGGCAACTTGCTGGACTCGGGGGTTCCTTGACCCAAGGGCCCCTAATGCAGAGGCCCTCTGAGTCCAGGTATCAGACACCGGCCCGGCATGGTCCTAGGCTCCGTTCACTGTGCAGCTGGGCCTTGAACACCACCAGGGTTAGAGGCACTGACCCCTTGTACGGCTGGAAGGCACGGACAGCCTCTGACTCCCTGAAACTTAACTACGAATAGCCTGTGGACCAATGGCCTTACCATGCCAGTCAGGGAGCAGGTATGCTGTGTGCTAAGTGTCCCATCTACCGCGCTCTTCCAGCAGAGGAAGCGAGGGAAGACGCGGTATGCAGAAAAGCACTGGGAGAGGAGATACGGCTGCTGTCCACTAAGCGGAAGTGGATGGTCGTCAGGGCCTTTGTCCTCACCGTCTTCACGCCGACTGCGGCTGGGGGAAGAGGGGGAACAGGAGGGGCTGGCCTTGCTGAGTCAGGGCAGCAGAGGCGGGAGAGATGGAGGAGGTGGAAAAGGAGGCAGACACACGCCGTCTCATTGTTATCGAAAAAAAGCCCATGTGTGAGTGGGTCCTCATAGTTCAAACCCGCATTGTTCGAGGGTCAGCTGTGGTCTTCCTCAAAGGCACAGCGTCGGTCTTTGGTGAGGGACAGAAAGAGCGGAGCGTTGCGAAGTGCACGCACTGACATCAGAGCGCCGACTGTGGGGCTGCTGGCCCTGGGGTCCGGGTGCCATTTACGGATGAGAAAGTGGGGCCCAGGCAGGGGTGCGGCGGTTTAGGGGTTGGGCTTCCATCGCACAGCAGGTAGGGGCAGAGTCCATGCAGGAAGCACCTGGGTCCCCGAGGCGCTCTCCTGGGCCACCGCCATCCATACTGGAGCAGCATGATTACCCTTTGCCTCCCTCCAGCCCGCGTCTTTGAGAGGGAACGGAGAGAGAAGGCAGGGACTCTGCAAGAGGATGGCTTGGGCGTGGGTCTCTACAGGGTCTTAGAAAATACAGCCTGTGGTTTTAAAACAGCACTCTAGTTTTTGATGAGCTAAAAAAGCCTTAGACTTTTTTAACAGTGAATTTATCAGTAGGAAAAAAAAGTAGGTCAATGAGGTGAATGTCTGGCTGGCGAGAACTCCATCTTTCTGCTGACACGAAATAAACCACGCGGAGAGTTGCTGGTGCGCCGAGGACGAGGAGGAATGTGGGACACAGCTGCCCCTTCCCGTCGTCTTTACAGGCCCCGAGGTCCCGCAGCCACAGCACACCGTTCAGAACCCAGCCTGGTGACGACCCACTGAGGTTTCTGGACTCTGCGTCACAGGACGGGGCAAGCCCACTGGAGCACCCTCCATCTGGCCTGGGTGCAGGGGCAGGGGCAGGAGAGCAAGTCAGTCCCTGTCAGCTGCAGAGACACTGGCTCAGACCTCAAGGCAGGGCACGAGAGCGCCCAGGAAGGTGGAGGTCCTGGAAAGAGAACCTTCTAGAGGAAGTAAGGGAGAGCAGACATTCCTGTCTATGTGTAAACCCAGCAGTAACTTTTCAGGGATGCCGGGAGCGGGCCAGGCAGGGCTGCAGCCGCAAGGAGCTGGTGAGAGTGGTTCCACACTAGGCTCCACCACGCGCCCAGGCAGTCACTCTGTCCCGGGTGGATCCTGCCCCAGACCCCGGGCCGGTGCCCGCTGGAGGAGGCAGCCAGCAGCCGCAGTGCTGGGTTCTTATGCGAGTCCTGCACAAACTGTTTCCCACTCATCACGGCACAGACACACTCCTGGCCCTGACAAAGTGCTGGGAAAGCATCCTCAGGGGCCGTCCCAGAGGTGCCCGGGCTGTGAATGAAGCCAGTGGACTGGACGAGTGTTTCCCAGTGTTTTCCACCAGGCCAAGGCCCTGAAAACTCCTGACTGGCAGGAAATGGTCTGTGCAGCGCAGGAACCTGACTGGTAACTCCTGAGCGCCCACCCACCTGCCCGCCTCTCCACGACAGCAAGGAGACTCTGGCGCACACCCAAGGTTCCCACCAACCAGGCGACTGCCAGGAAACCCAAGCTCTGTGAGCCACAGAGGAGCACACAGCAGGCCCGCACCTGCTCCGTCCCCAGCTCCCGGGAGCCTGTGCCACGCAACCAGAGCTCTGCAGGGGCCGCAACAGAGGGCCTAGTGCGTGACACTTTCCATTTTTCTTTGGGCACTTGTCCACCCAGCTCTCAACCACATGTGAAAACGGAAAAGAAGCTCATGGCCACATGCAAAGCAGCACCGTCCAAGCACCTCCTCACCCAGCACACATGCGGTGCGTCGTGGACTGATGAGACACAGAGGTGGACAGCGTGGGGGAGGGCGGGTCTGTCAGGGACGGAGGGGGCACAGATACAGTGGACGCTGCACTACGTGGGCGGCCCCACGCTGTGTAACTGTGGAAGGCAAGGCTCAGCCAGGAGCTTTGTCGGGCCCCTCATCTCAGGGTGTCACCAGGCAGGAAGGACACAGTAAGGACACTGACAGGTTGGGGTGGAGACTGGGGTTCACCCCAGGGTGGAGCAGGGCAACGTCAGCAGGAAGGTGGCAGCCCAGGGCAGGGGTGGCCAGAGCATGGCAGGGTGAGCACTGTGGGCCCCAGGAGGGCCAGGCACTGGGGAGTGGCTCTGAATGGGGATGGCAGCAGCTGAACCGCTTAGATTAGGGAATAATGCCAAAGAGAAAAAAAGATTCTGCAATTCTGGCACAAAATACCCACAAAGTATCTCAAATCAGGTTTGAGCAGTGGCAGTACGGCAGGTGAGGTGGGGTTGGCCTAGAGCCCCTCAGGACACAGCCCCTGGGTCCCGTCTAGGGGATACGCAGTGGGGCGCAGGGTCACAGCCTGGTTCCAGCTTGAGTCCCCTCCCTGAGGGAGGCCCCAGCGTGGACAAGGTGTGGGTGGGAGCCGGTCAGCATGGGACAAAACACCTGGGGAGACACTGGCTGGGGGCCGAGAGACTGAACAACGGTGACACCCAGCACCCAGCCCCGCGGCTCTGGCCCCCTCGGTCCCATGACACCGGCCACACGTGCCAGCCGGCCACTCACTGGCATTGCAGCCAAGAACACACTGACTGGCACGCAGCACAGGGCTGCACAAGGTCAAAGGGTCAGCAGCCTTGGCATCCCCCACACGCCTGGGCCCTAGGACTGTGTCACGTGCTGTGTGTCCAATACTAAGTAATGAAAAAGAGAGTAAGCATGCATTCCTATAACTGGGTTTCCAGGAGAGTTCAAAACTCAGCAAAAATCTGCCTGGGACTTCCATCCACAAGTGTCTAAGTCGCTGCGGAAACGTGCCCCGGCCGATGACTCTGACTCTGCTCGGCAGTCACCTGGCCTCGCACAGCCACTGCCAGCACCGCTGCCTCCTCTGCCCTGGAAGACCCTTGAGTCTCCAAGGGAGCAAGAGCAGGAAGGAGGCCGGCACCGCGGGGAGCTGGGTTTTGAAGGCCGACAGCAAAGACACACACAGGCATCTCGGCAAGGTTTGGCCTTTCTGGAAAAAAAAAAAGAAAAGAGAGAATAATCAAATAGATACAATAAAAAATGACAAAGGGGATATCACCACAGATTCCACAGAAATACAAACCATCATTAGAGATTATTACAGACATCTCTATGCACATAAACTAGCAAACCTGGAAGAAATGAATAAATTCCTGGACACTTGCATCCTCCCAAGCCTAAACCAGGAAGAAGTCGAAACCCTGAATAGACCAATAATAAGGTCTGAAGTTGAGGCAGCAATTAAGAGCCTACCACCCAAAAAAAGCCCAGGTCCAGATGGGTTCACAGCTGAATTCTACCAGACATACAAAGAGGAGCTGGTACCATTCCTTCTGAAACTATTCCAAATAATCAAAAAAGAGGGAATCCTTCCCAAATCATTTTATGAGACCAACATCATCCTGATACCAAAATCTGGCAGAGACTCAGCAAGAAAAGAAAACTTCAGGCCAATATCCATGATGAACATAGATGCAAAAATCTTCAATAAAATACTGGCAAGCCGATTGCAACAGCACATCAAAAAGCTTATCCACCATGATCAAGTAGGATTCATCCCGGGGATGCAAGGCTGGTTCAACATACAGAAGTCTATAAACATAATTCACCACATAAGCAGAACCAAAGACAAAAACCACATGATTATCTCAACAGATGCAGAGAAGGCCTTTGACAAAATTCAACAGCCCTTTATGCTAAAAACCCTCAATAAACTAGGTATTGACAGAACGTATCTCAAAATAATAAAAGCTATTTGTAACAAACCAACAGCCAATATCACACTGAATGGGCAACAACTGGAAGCATTCCCTTTAAAATCTGGCACTAGACAAGGATGCCTTCTCTCACCACTCCTATTCAATATAGTACTGGAAGTTCTAGCCAGAACAATCAGGCAAGAAAAAGAAATAAAGGGTATTCAAATAGGAAAGGAGGAAGTCAAACTGTCTCTATTTGCAGATGACATGATTTTATATCTAGAAGATCCCATCGTCTCAGCCCAAAATCTCCTGAATCTGATAAGCAACTTCAGCAAAGTCTCAGGATACAAAATCAATGTGCAAAAATTACAAGCATTCCTATACACCAATAACAGACTTAAAGAGAGCCAAATCAAGAACGAACTGCCATTCACAATTGCTACAAAGAGAATAAAATACCTAGGAATACAACTAACAAAGGATGTGAAGGACCTTTTCAAGGAGAACTACAAACCACTGCTCAAGGAAATAAGAGAGGACACAAACAGATGGAGAAACATTCCATGTTCACGGTTAGGAAGAATCAATATCGTGAAAATAGCCATACTGCCCAAAGTAATTTACAGATTCAACGCTATCCCCATCAAGCTACCAATGACCTTCTTCACAGAACTAGAAAAAAACACCTTAAACTTCATATGGAACCAAAAGAGAGCCCGCATAGCCAAGTCAATTCTAAGCAAAAAGAACAAAGCGGGAGGCATCACACTACCGGACATCAAACTATACTACAAGGCTACAGTAATCAAAACAGCATGGTACTGGTACCAAAACAGAGATATAGACCAATAGAACAGAACAGAGGCCTCGGAGGCAATGCCACACATCTACAACCATCTGATCTTTGACAAACCTGACAAAAACAAGCAATGGGGAAAGCATTCCGTGTTTAATAAATGGTGTTGGGAAAACTGGCTAGCTATGTACAGAAAGCAGAAACTGGACCCCTTCCTAACACCTTACATTAAAATTAACTCCAGATGGATTAAAGACTTAAACATAAGACCTAACGCCATAAAAACCCTAGAAGAAAATCTAGGCAAAACCATTCAGGACATAGGCATAGGCAAGGACTTCATGACTAAAACGCCAAAAGCATCAGCAACAAAAGCCAAAATAGACAAATGGGACCTAATCAAATTCCACAGCTTCTACACGGCAAAAGAAACAGTCATTAGAGTGAATCGGCAAACAACAGAATGGGAAAAAATTTTTGCAGTCTACCCATCTGACAAAGGGCTGATATCCAGAATTTACAAAGAACTAAAACACATTTACAAGAAAAAAACAAACAAGCCCATTCAAAAGTGGGCGAATGATATGCACAGACACTTTACAAAAGAAGACATACATGAGGCCAACAAACATACGAAAAAATGCTCATCATCACTGGTCATTAGAGAAATGCAAATCAAAACAACACTGAGATACCATCTCATGCCAGTTAGAATGGCGATCATTAAAAAATCTGGAGACAACAGATGCTGGAGAGGATGTGGAGAAATAGGAACACTTTTACACTGTTGGTGGGGGTGTAAATTAGTTCAACCATTGTGGAAGACAGTGTGGCGATTCCTCAAGGACCTAGAAGTAGAAATTCCATTTGACCCAGCAATCCCATCACTGGGTATATATTCAAAGGATTATAAATTGTTCTATTATAAGGACACATGCACACGTATGTTCATTGCAGCACTGTTTACGATAGCAAAGACCTGGAACCAACCCAAATGCCCACTGATGATAGACTGGACAGGGAAAATGTGGCACATATACACCATGGAATACTATGCAGCCATAAAAAATGATGAGTTAGTGTCCTTTGTAGGGACATGGATGAACCTGGAAACCATCATTCTCAGCAAACTGACACAAGAACAGAAAATCAAACACCGCATGTTCTCACTCATAGGCGGGTGATGAACAACGAGAACACATGGACACAGGGAGGGGAGCATCACACACTGAGGTCTGTTGGGAGGAAACAGGAGAGGGACAGTCGGGGGTGGGGAGTTGAGGAGAGAGAGCATGGAGAGAAATGCCAGATACAGGTGAAGGGGAGGAAGGCAGCAAATCACACTGCCATGTGTGTACCTATGCAACAATCTTGCATGTTCTTCACATGTACCCCAAAACCTAAAATCCAATTAAAAAAAAAAAAACTGAACAAAACGCTCCAATGTTTTGAGTTTTTCAGAATCTATCAACAGAAACTTCTAGCTTCTTCCATGATTTATGGGGTAGGATTTTCTCATTTCTGCCTCAACTCTGCAGTTTTCCAGGCAATGTAGTTTTGCTTTATGTGAACGACACAACTCGGCTGAAAATCAACAGAATTTTAGGAGAAAGGAGCAGGAGGCGCTTGTTTTTGGGAACAGAGGCCACGGCGTCAGAGACCGAGCCGAAGCCAGCTTCCTCCGAGCCCCTTCACCAGGTGGCCAGGCCCGCAGCACCCAGCAATCCACAAGGCAGCACCAGGGCCACGGAGAGGAACGACACCAAACTCCCGAGTTTCACTCAAAGCGAAATAACTGCCCATTGATAATGTCAACCTCTAGAGGGGGAATATTCCCTGAATATTCACTTCCTGTTACCACATTTATCGGGCAGTTCAGTTCCACGTTTGTGAACCTCATTTCACAGTCTGAAAGTGTATACTCTGAGGGTCCCCCTGGCAGGGGGCCCTTGCATGAGGAAAGGCTCTGAGTCCTTGGTGCTCTAAGGATGTGTCAGGGAGAAGCCCCATCCACCCCATGGCCACCTTGAGTGGTCACAGCTCGCCCTGCACCTGCTACAGGAACGGGACAGTGGAGGCGGCTTGGGCGCGGTCCCAGGTGTGCAAAAGCCTCAGGCGCAGACGCACACCCCCCTCTCCCGCATTCCTTTGCCCACCGAGAATCCTAAGCTGGGCAGTGGGCCCAGGAGGGATGGGAGGTGGAAAGTAAGTGTGACGGAGGGTCCTCCCGGAGGGGAGCTGCTCCGCTGTGGACACCATGGGTCTGGGATCCGGCAGGCCTCCCGGGATTGGGGTGCCCTTCCATACCCCACTTTCTTTGTGCTCTAGATGGCCAAGCATGCAAGCTAGTCCTGCCCACCAGCCCAGTTCTCCTAAATAAAAACAAAAGCAGAGCCGGTCCCTGCTCTCCTCCCTCCTAGGTTCACGAGTTCAGCCTGCGGGAACCACTGTCACTGTGTCCTCAATTTTTAGAACAAAAGATGGTGAGAAATTCTTCCCTCCATTCCTGTTGTGTCTTCAGAAACCACCTGCAGGCGCATCTCACCCCAGCTGGCTGTTCTAGGCAGAGCTACCCACCCCATAAAGACACCCTGTCCCAATCCCTGGGCCCTGTGAAGGTGTTACTTTACATGGGCAAAGGGACCTCACAGATGTGGCTCACAGATCACCCTCACATGATTAGATGACCCTGGATGGCCAGGTGGGCCCAGTGTCAGCACGGGGGTCTTTAAAGGCAGAGACTCCTCCCAGCTGCAGAGGGTGGGAGAGACGGATGCACAAAGGACTCACCTGGCCACTGCTGGCTTTGAAGACGGATGGGGCCAGGAGGCAGGGGATGCGGGTGGCCTCTAGAAGCTGGAAAAGGCAAGAACACGAATTTTCCCCTGTAGCCTACAGAAGGACCAACCCTGCCTTGCTCTCAGCCCACTGAGACCCAGGACGGGCTCCTGCCCTCTGGTAAAGCCAAGGGGTCTGTGGTCCTTTGTTATGGTAGCCACAGGAGCCTCCAGCCAGGTCCCCAAGGGCTCTTGATTAAAACATCAAATTCCCAAACAACAAAGACAACAGAAACAAAAGATCTGGCAGTCTTTGCCTCCAAGGCGGGCTGGCAGCTGCAGGGAGGGCAATCACTCTTCTCCATTACAAAGAGTTTGCACTGTAGGAGTTTTTAAAGCCATAAAAAAATTGGAGGAGGGAAAAAAATGAAATGTCCCCTATCACTCGCATTTCACCGGTGGCCACTGGGCTCCAGCAGCCTCCCAGGGCCTCCCGACAGCCTGAGGGCCGGAACCTCAGAAGCCGAAGGCGGGGTCCTAGCTGTCTCCTGTCCCAGCCTCGGGAGCGCCCTGGGGGCCCACACAAGCAGCACCCCCATCCGCATGCAGGCACATCTGGCACAACCAGCCGTGGAGTCTCCGTGTCTGGCAAAAGCACCGTTGTTTTTAAGGGAGGAAGGCACGTCCAGGAGGGGTCCCCAGGCCTCCAGTTGAGTGCCACGTGGTGCCACACAGGCGCCCAGCCTAGCAATGCCCTCTCCTCGGCAAACCCAAGTGGAGGAACATCAAGAGGACCAAAGACAACCCGATTCCGGCCCAGACACCTGGCCGCATCTTAGAAGCATCTGTCCATGGAAGGCAGGTGGGTTGTTTCCATGAAGAGCAGAATGTCAGAAGCTCATTCAAGGCCCCTCATTTCTTGAACCCTAAGTGAATGGACACAACTGTCCTCCAAACAAGAACCCCTCTCCCAGGTCCATGATGCCACCAATGCTTTCAAGAGTGTGAAGGAAGATGAAGCCACCATCCTCAACTACAGTTGACCACAGGGTGGGGGCGCAAGGGACACACAGGGCAGTGGGAGTGCAGCCACAGAGACAGGCCCTGCTGTGGACGCACAGCTGCCGCACCATCCCCCGCCTTGCTGTGCACCCCTCCACTCTCCCCTGCTCTCCTGCACCCCTTAAGGTCCCTGACACCTCCTGCCCCAGCCTAGCGCTCTGCTCCTTCTGAAGAGAGGCCCCCCGCCGACCCCGGTCACCCAGCGCCGCTGCCTGCTTGTGGTCGGCCCCCGTGAGGACACCAGTTCCTGGGCAGCAACAGTCTATGTCTCTGTTCCCCACAAAAGCCTCAGCACCCCTTTCTTCAAATCTTAAGTGTATATTAAGTGTTTCGCTCATCTCTGAAAAACTTACCAAAACAAAACCAACGTAGAAACGTCTGAAAGTCACGCCTTGTCAAATGCGTTCCCAGTTGAGGACATTTTCTACTCTTATTTTCATTTACCTCTTGGGTATGCCGACCTTCACTGCTATGGTAAAGCTACAAAGTTAGATTCTGAGGTTTCTGACACTGAAACTCCTTCAGTGTGATGAGCTGCACGGATCATATGAAAAGTCATGTCACTGGCAATGCGGGCAGGAACATCGCTGTCAGGATGTCATGACGTGCCTTCCGCAGACAGAGGACGGCAGAACCCTCTCGGAAGTCAGCTCCATGCTTTCCTAAGTCTCAGTAAAAACAGCTGTGATCTGATCTTAAACTCACCTATCACGGGAACGTTTAAAACGTAAAGTGATTACAAAATCATCACAGGAGCTTGTGCACAGAAGGCGAGAACAGAAATGACCAGCGGTCACCCCACAGAGGGGCTGAGAGTCCAGGCTGGGAGGGGACTTACTTTCTCCATGGACCTGGCGGATTGTTTCATATTGTTGCCATATGTGGATTTCACAATGAAACACCAAATTCCTGTTAACTAAGCAAAGGACACAGAGCTGGGCGATGTGGAAGGACAGGGAGGACCAGGAGGACAACACAACTCCTCCTTCTGGGACCAGCGCCCAGGCCAGGGCAGAAAGCGCCCATACCACGGAGGTGAGGGCTGAGGAACCAGCACCCAGGCCAGGGCAGAAAGCGCCCATACCACGGAGGTGAGGGCTGAGGGACCAGCACCCAGGCCAGGGCAGACAGTGTCCACACCGGGTAGGTGAGGGCTGAGGGACCAGCGCCCAGGCCAGGGCAGAAAGCGTCCACACCGGGGAGGTGAGGACTGAGGGACCAGCGCCCAGGCCAGGGCAGAAAGCGCCCATACCACAGAGGTGAGGGCTGAGGAACCAGCGCCCAGGCCAGGGCAGAAAGTGTCCACACTGGGGAGGTGAGGGCTGAGGGACCAGCGCCCAGGCCAGGGCAGAAAGCGTCCACACCGGGGAGGTGAGGGCTGAGGGACCAGCGCCCAGGCCGGGGCAGAAAGCGTCCACACCGGGGAGGTGAGGGCTGAGGGACCAGCGCCCAGGCCAGGGCAGACAGTGTCCACTCTGGGGAGGTGACAGCTGAGAGGCAAGAGCCGAGGCTCTGGGCCGGGGACGCATGCCCACTGGGCATGCAAACAAGCGAACCGGGATCAGGAGCAGATACTGCAAGGGCAACACCGTGACGTGCACAGAAATGAAGGCACGGTCACGGAAGGCCGCGGTCACGGAAGGCCGCGGTCAAGGAAGGCGCGGTCACGGAAGGTACGGTCACAGAAGGCCGTGGTCACGGAAGGTATGGTCACGGAAGGCCGCGGTCACGGAAGGCCGCAGTCACGGAAGGCACAGTTATGGAAGGCCGCGGTCACGGAAGGCGCGGTCACGGAAGGTATGGTCACGGAAGGCGCGGTCACGGAAGGCACAGTTACGGAAGGCCGCGGTCACGGAAGGCGCGGTCACGGAAGGCCACGGTCACGGAAGGCACGGTCACGGAAGGCGCGGTCACGGAAGGTATGGTCACGGAAGGCGCGGTCACGGAAGGCCGCGGTCACGGAAGGCCACGGTCACGGAAGGCGCGGTCACGGAAGGTATGGTCACGGAAGGCGCGGTCACGGAAGGCGCGGTCACGGAAGGCCACGGTCACGGAAGGCACAGTTACGGAAGGCCGCGGTCACGGAAGGCACGGTCACGGAAGGCACAGTTACGGAAGGCCGCGGTCACGGAAGGCCGCGGTCACGGAAGGCACAGTTACGGAAGGCCGCGGCGCGCCCTCCTCTCTCTCGGCTACGCTGCTGCAGCCTGACGACACCTCCACACACTGTGCAGCCTCTTAAAACACATCGGAGGCTGAGATATCATCTGTTGATTTGGACTTGATTTCAAATTGTAATGAGTGAAACTCAGGGGTTAGATCTTAAATGCAAAGCAGCAAGAATGAGGTGGAGCCAGGGTCCCCCCAAGAGCACTGCGTGCCCAAGAGGAGTGCCCTGGGATCCGTGCAGTGGATCCTGCTACTGGTAGGATAGATGCCCTGATGAAAGGAACTCCAAGTCTGATGCAAGCGATCGGGTGTAGCGCAGGCTGGGCTCAATTCCCACTCAGAGCCCAGCAATGACCATCCCAACAGGCTCTGGAATGCAGAAGCCGCTCACTGGAACAGACAGTGTCCTCGCTCCCAGGCTAGTGGCCAGAGAGCGCTCCTTCAGGCTCCAGTGACGCTGGCCTGTGGCTGAACCTGAGGCAGGCTTCCCAAAGGGCGGCACCTCGTCATCTTGACAGAAGCTCAGGGACAGAGCTGCAGACACATGCTACTTTCCCAGCTCCATTCACAGGGCTTTCCCCTGAACATTTTTGAAACAGAGCCAATTATTTTCAGAAAAAAGAAAGCGGCAGGCTGGGCAAAGTGGTTCAGGCGGTTCAGGCCTGTAATCCCAGCACTTTGGGAGGCTGAGGCAGGCGGATCACCTGAGGTCAAGAGTTCCAGATCAGCGTGACCAACATGGAGAAACCCTGTCTCTACTAAAAATACAAAAATTAGCCGGGTGTAGTGGTGCGTGCCTGTAATCCCAACTTCTCGGGAGGCTGAGGCAGGAGAATCACTTGAACCTGGGAGGTGGAGATGTGCTGGGCTGAGACTGCACCACTGCACTCCAGCCTGGGCTACAAGAGCAAATCTCTGTCTCAAAAACAAACAAACAAACAAACAAAAAAGCAAGCAGCAGAGAGTATGAACCGGAAGCAGCCTCCTGAGGGAAGCCCGGCCTAGAGGCACAGCATTGGAGCATACACATCTGGTTTCCTCTATCCGCTGAGAATTCACACATTCTGTTTAGTGCCCAACTGAGGCAATGCCAAACTGGTGTAAAACCTAAGGTAAATGCAAGAAGCCCAAGCCGGGCCTTTTCAGTACTGTTCAGATATAAAATCCTGGGTCTAACCAGGAATCCACTCAGATCCTGGGTCTAACCAGGAATCCACTCAGATCCCGGGTCTAACCAGGAATCCACTCAGATGCGGTGCAAAACAAGACGAAATGCAGCCCACTCCCCGAGCGTTGAAAGGACACACCGTGAACACTGTTTACGTGCGTGGACAGAAGCGAGGATGAAGGCACTAATCCACAGGTCTGCTGGAAAAGCCAGGAGCTCCTTTACTGGTTTCCGTCATTTAGCTTTGCATCCAAGTTGTTAAGGTGTGAGAGCTGAGACTGTACCCAAGGCGCCCTTTTCAAATCTAGATATTAATTTCAGAAGTAGCTTCCTCACACTAGAAAAATGGGGTGCTCAGAGAAAGAGGTTCATCCCAGTGATGCCCCAAAGCCACCAAATGACCTAAAATCTTTCTCTTGTGTTCCTACAGCAAACGCCAAAAGGCCACATCATCATCCTTAAGCCTTTAAACCCATGGATGGGAATCCTAACACGTGTCCTTCAATTCCATTTCTAATAGGTTCACAAACCAAATCACCCACGAGTGGACGGTCAGAAACAGCACAAACGGCAGCCAGCACAGGCAAAGGCAGAAACCTGCTCCTCCTGGGATCAGCCCTCAAGCCTGGAAAACAGGAGACGATACAGAGACTCCCTGCAGACCTCACGGTGTAAGTCAACTGATCAAACCTTTTCAGAAAACTGTCCTTCAGGCAAAAAAGGGTAAGTTTCAAAGCTAACAGGCTAACAGCTATCAGCCAGATTTACAGCCCAGAGCACGGCAAGATGCCTCAGGGGATCCCACGTTCAGGCAACGGTGCCTCCCGGCAAGTGGGACACGAAGCAGCCTCTGAGGTGCTCTGCACGGTTGAGCATGAACGTCAAGCATAGCCTTGAGAGAAGGCAAGACAAAGGCTAACATATCCCAGGAAAGAAAGCGGAGGCCTGCGGGTGCTTGCCGCCCACCCCACCCTTCCAGCCGGCGGCATTCCTGGGAGTGACCTTAGCCATGTGTGTTGGGGTCTTCTGGCTGACTGGGGCAGGGTGGGGGCGTTTAAGAATGCAACCAAAGTCAACCCCGAGGCCTCTGGCACTCCCCAAAGACCACAGGCCTCCGGCTTCTGGATGGTGAGAGGGAGGTGGGCCGGCAGGGGAAGAGGAAGAGTGGGAAGAAAATAAGGAGGAATCTGAAGGACAGTGCACAAGCCTCCCATCACCACGGCGCTGCTCAGGCATCCCCAGGAAAGGGAGAGGGGCGGGTGGGGAGCCTGGCAACTGCCATCCAACTTCACACTTCAAGGGCGAAGATGCCAGCCCTGAGCTGAGGATGAGAAGAGCCTCTCTCCCTCTCCGCAGAAACAGGCCACCTCCGCGTGCTTCCACGCACCCTCCAGATGGCACCATTCTCCTGGCTCTGCTCATTTCTTTAACTTGGAAAACTTACTGTATGGCACAAAAAATACATTTGAATCCACCGTAATAGGGCAAAAGAATGAACGTCTAAGGGCTGGGCGCGGTGGCTCAAGCCTGTAATCCCAGCACTTTGGGAGGCCAAGGCGAGTGGATCACGAGGTCAAGAGATCGAGACCATCCCGGTCAACATGGTGAAACCCCATCTCTACTAAAACTACAAAAAATTAGCTGGGCATGGTGGTGCATGCCTATAATCCCAGCTACTCGGGAGGCTGAGGCAGGAGAATTGCCTGAACCCAGGAGGCGGAGGTTGCGGTGAGCCGAGATCGTGCCATTGCACTCCAGCCTGGGTAACAAGAGCGAAACTCCGTCTCAAAAAAAAAAAAAAAAAAAAAAAAAAAAAAGAATGAACGTCTAAAAACACATGATCCAATGTCCTGTCAGACTCACCTAAGTCAGAAGAACCCGCACAAGACGGCTCATGTGGCCAATGTCAGCTATCTCCCTCCTAATCACGATGGGAAATGTGGCTTTTAAACAGGGTGGGCCAGCCTTCCCCATTGCAGCCCTACAGCGACCATCCAAGTGGAGGAGGTACAAGCAGGCCAGGCCAGGCTGGGGAGACCAAGAGAGACACCTTGCCAGGTGGGCCGTGCCCGAGGGCAACACATGGCAGTCTCTGCATACACTTCAAACTGCGTTACGCTTAGAAACACATGGCCTCGCCACTCTTGCCGACAGGTGGCTGCCATGCGCTGGTGGCTGAAAGCACCTCGGTACGCTTCTGGCATGAGCCGCTCCCACGTCGGCACCGTCTGCCACGGCAGAGCACCCCTCAATTGGGTAAGTCAGAGCACCTGCCATCTCCAAAGGAAGGCCCCGAGACAAACGGCGGTGCCAAGCCAGCCTCACCACACGCTCACAGAGAACCCCGCTGTGTGCAAACCTCAGCCCTCCCAGGGTGCGCGTGCGCAGGTCTGGGGCCTGAATGCAAGTCTTCCCCACCAGGCTGTGGCTCCAGGTGACTCCACCCCAACGCCAGGTCTCAAATGCATCTGATCTAGGCACATTCAGTGGGGTGTTTATGACCATGCGGTCTTGTACAGGGAGCAAAGGAGGCAACCTGACGTGTGTCACGTCTGACAATGCGGCTGGTAAGGCTCTGAAGGGATGTGAACAGCAGCACGTGGCTCCATCGGAAGCCCACGGCACCCAGACCCCACCAAATCACGTCTTCCTGCAAAAAGCTTCATCTGCAGTGTCGAGCCAGGGCTTGGCACACACCTGCAGGAACGTGGGGCCGAGACGAGGCAGTGGCCATCATTCTGCCGAAGACGGGATGGGGAGGGTCCTGTGGCCTGAACTATGTCCCTTAAAAAGCAACTCTCACTAACCTCTGGTACTTGTGAACTTGGCCCTAACTGAAAACAGGGTCTCTGCAGAAGCTGAAGTGCAGCCACGCTGGGCTCGGGTAAGTTCAAGTGCGGCCACGCTGGGCTTGGGTAAGTCCAAGTGCGGCCACACTGGGCTCCGGTAAGTCCAAGTGCGGCCACGCTGGGCTCCGCTAAGTTCAAGTGCGGCCACGCTGGGCTCCGCTAAGTTCAACTGCGGCCACGCTGGGCTCCGCTAAGTTCAAGTGCGGCCACGCTGGGCTCTGCTAAGTTCAAGTGCGGCCACGCTGGGCTCTGGTAGGTTCAACTGTGGCCACGCTGGGCTCTGGTAGGTTCAACTGTGGCCACGCTGGGCTCAGGCAGGACCTAACCCAGTGACAGGGGCCTTATGAGAAGAGGCACATTTGAACACAGAGAAGTAGAGGAGGGGCAGAGATTGGAGCCGCGTGGCCTCAAGCCCAGGAGCAGCAAGCTCTGCGGAGGGAAAAGTGCCCCCTCTCCACACCTTCACTGCCCCCACCCCCGCTCCACCCCACAACAGTGCCTCAAGGAGCAGGCCCTACCCACACCTTCTGACCTGGGGCTTCCAGAATTGTGAGGGAATGGACTCCTGTCATTACTAAGCCCTGGGGTGGGGCTCCTAGCACAGGCACAGTGGGCCCACTTCCAGGTCCTCAGGTGGAATGCAGTAAACCCACAGCCCCTGGCCACCTGGTCTTTTGTTGCCAAAGCTTCTGGTGTGTGGCTTCCTAAGAAATGTCCTGAGGGCCCCCTCCTACCATGTGTGGCTCCCCGCAGCAAGCTCAGAGGGCAGTGGCCCCTACCATGCCCTCATAAAGGGGCATCTGAAGGCCTCTCAACTGCCCCCAGACATGCTCTCCCAACTCCTCCCTTGTAGGGGCGGGAGCGGGTCCACAGGAAGCCCAGTTCCAGCAGCTTGCCGCTGGCATGGATCCTAATAAAGAGCTGCTAACATTCAGAAACAATGGGCAAAGATGACTTAAAAGCCAAACTCCAGGCCGAGTGCAGGGGTTCACGCCTGCAATCCCAGCACTTTGGGAGGCCAAGGGGGGCGAATCACCTGAGGTCAGGAATTCGAGACCAGCCTGGCCAACACAGCAAAATCCTATCTCTACTTTAAAAATACAAAAATTAGCTGGGCGTGGCAGCACATGCCTGTAATCCCAGCTACTTGGAGGCTGAGGCAGGAGAATGGCTTTAATCTGGGAGATGGAGTTTGCGGTGAGCCTAGATCGTGCCACTGCACTCCAGCCTGGGAGACAGAGAGAGACTCTGTCCCCCAAAAAGAGTCAAACTCCAATTTCCAACTGAGAGGAACCTGCCCTTTCCCGCCCGTTATTCAGACAGACCGCTAAGTCGCCTGACCCAGCTGTGGCGGACCTAGGCATCTGCACCCTACATGCGGAGGGCGGAGCACTCGCCTGACTCAGCGCAGGCAGGGGCAGCTCTCACTAGGTTTGGGCTCCAACCCACCCTCCAGGGAGAAGCGCAGCCTCGGGGCACCCCCTCTATCTGAGGCAACATCCCAGAAAATGCCACATTTAGGCAAGAGCTATGGTGAGAGACATCTGGAAACTGAATAGCCAAAAATGCTTTCAGGCCCAAATTCCCCTTGTACACGCACAGCAGAGGTGCTCCACCCCAGCGTTCCAAGCAACTGTGAGGCCTGTGGGTGACGCACCGCAGGAGCAGCTGTGTGATTGACACCGCACGTACAAAGGGCCCCAGGACTGCGCCATCCTCACGGCCGGGCACAGCAGGATTCACGTCGGTTCTCCTGGAACCATCAGAGCTCTGGGCCACCCGAGGACACATGTCACAGATGTGGCTGACAAACCCCTCCTCTCACAGGACTCAGCAGGGAAGCCTGGCAGAGCCCTCTGCCCCACAGGGACGGGCTCCCTCTGGCATCTCACCGAGCGCCTGCCTGGGGTCTAAGCTGCTCCCCCAGGCCCCAGGTACGGAGGAGGCATAGACAGAGGCCCGTCACTCCACAGGTATGCACAGCACCCCAGGGCTGGCTGAGAAAATACATGTGGGCCCACGACCCCAACCCCTTCCACTTCCCACGGGGGCCGCGTGCTCGCGCGTACGAGAGAGCGCTTGGTTTTGGATGACTTGGTTCTCCTGGCTGCGGTCACAGCTACCTGCGAGAATCTCACAGGCCGACCTCCAGGAAGGCATCCACGCTCGGCGGCAGGTTAAACGCACCACCTCCCGGCTTGCACAGAAACCCCGAGCTGCACCCTCAGCCCCTCGGGCAGAGACCGCTGGCCTCCCTCTTGTTAGAGCTCCCTGCGGTGTTTTCAGACACTCATGCTGGAAAAGGAAAGCTCAGTTCAAATGGGACAACTGCTTGTCTTCACTCAGTTTGTTCTTGGCAAGTAATTTTGAGGTCAGCAAGTGGCCATTATCGAATCAACTAATACCAAGAGTCAGAAACCCCTGAAAATGTTCTTCAGGTGAAACAACATTTCTTCGCACTTTCTCCATGTCAAAAACACCTAAGCAGCAACAACGACAGCTCAGCCAAGAGCAGGTGCCTCCGGGAGGGGCCGGTGGGGAGCGGGTGCACAGGGCGGGAGGGGCACACCTGCGGCTCTCCGATGTGTGTCCGGAGCGTGCCATGTTCATTACCACTGCATTAAAAACAAGGAAGCACAAGGAACTCTCCGTGAGAGAGAGGAGGGGGGCAAACGTCATCACGATGATAGCAGTCAGGAACAGCCGCAGCCCAGAGAGACTTCAGGCTAAAGCAGTCAGGCACTGACACATCTGAACTAGCTTCTTTTAAAATGGTGTAGCTGTAAGTAAAGACTGTCATCACTCATACTGTAACAAAGGCTTTCTCATCCCGCACAGAGCTGCTCTCCACACCCGCCTGGACGCTGCCCTGGCCTCACAGGCCCTGGCTGAGTGAGCTCCATGTCCCCCTTGACAGAAAGGTAAGCATCAGCCAGGCTTCCCTGCTCTCCTCGTGCTGCGGCCCACAGACCCACCCGCCAGGCCTCAACACAGGGAGGGTGCAGCACCCCCGCCTCAGTCTTCAGATGACAGGAGGGTGGGACGCCAACCTCACAGTCATGGTGCCTGCTTCAGCAGGAGCACAGCCTGGGCTCAGCAGGGTCACACGGCGGCCGCACGGCCCTGAGCTCTCAGCCCTGCTGTCCACACCACTGTGGTCCCAGCACACACACACATACTCCAGCCTCCCCTGCCAAGTGCTGGGTGAGGCAAGCTGGGCAGTTAACATGGGGCTGCTGACCACATCGTGAACCCAGGGCTCAGGCCAGCGTGAGGCCTGCAGGGTGAGGCCCAGCACCCTGAAAGCAGGTGTGAAGCAGACCAAGCGTCGCCCCACAACGGCCCTGGCAGTGGAAGCCCGTGGGCGGTGGTGAGCACGTGAGCACATGTAGGAGGGGATCTGACACACGTGAGTGGAAGGTACGGCTCTGCGTGGACAGCATGGCCCTCTGGTGTGTGTCCTGGCTGGGCACCAGGCCTAGAGTCCCGTGTCTGGCTGCAGTCCCCAGTCGCATCCCGAACAGCTCCATTGTCAGGGGCCCCATGGATGTATCACTCGGCCTACTGCAGGGAACAGCTGCAGGGAACACAGTTGGGTTTGCTGGAAGGACCCAGGTGCTGGGTGCTTGGCATGGAGGTTATCCTGTGTTTTAATAACAGCTCCAATTTGGGGCCAGGCACAGTGGCTCACGCCTGTAATCCCAGCACTTTAGGAGGCCAAGTTGGGCAGATCGCTTGAGGTCAAGGAGTTCGAGACTAGCCTGGCCAACGAGGTGAAAATCCATCTCTACTAAAAATATGAAAATTAGCCAGGCATGGTGGCGGGTGCCTGTAATCATAGCTACTCAGTAGGCTGAGGAAGGAGAGTCAGTTGAACCCGAGAGGAGGAGGGTGCACTGAGATCATGCCACTGCACTCCAGCCTGGGTGACAGAGCGAGACTCTGTCTCAAACAAACAAGCAAACAAAAAGCTCCAATTCTGCCAGTGGGGAAACGGAGCCCGTTAACGGGGCTAACTCATGTGCCCATGACTGCAGGGCCGGTGAGAACAAGACAGAGAGGCAAAGAGCGCAGTTCTCCCCAGCTCCCCCAGGCTGCGGCCATTCCCTGTACAGGACAGACTCCTTAGGCAGAGTGCAAGAATGGCAACAGAGCACTGCACTCTCTAAGAAACTTCAACAGCTGCCCTGGACTTTACAAAACGATCTCCCTTACCACAGGCGAGAATGAGAGGAGACAGGCTGGGAGGCTGACTCCACTCTCTTCTGCCACCCGGGCTCCTGCCCACCCACCTTCTCATCACTCACCGTGTCCCCGCGGCTGTGCCCCAGCAACCCTGGAGGCGCTGAGCAGCCCTGCCTCAACAGCCCCGTGCCACCATCTCCTCCACCCTCAGAACCTCCTGAGGACCCAGTGCGGTCTCCTGAGGCTTCCGTGCTTCCAGCTGCGTCACACCCGCGCGGCCTCCCCCATACTCTTCTCAAGGCCATCTCCGTGCCACCAGTGGGAGCTGCCCTCAGACCCAAGGCACGGGGGTTGCCATCAGGAAGCATCCCGACACACACGGGGTGTGAGGGACACCACTGGAGAAGCAGCTGCCCAGAGCAAGAGCGGGGGCTCGGGGGCCAACCGGGAGGCAGAGGGAAGAGCCGCAGGGGCGCCTGTATGTGCTATCCGCCGATTTCACCGTGGGAGTCAATGTCAACAACGCCCTGAGTTACAAATAAGAGACTGTCTACACAGGAAAGTCATTCCTAGGGGATTTTTTCTACCATTGATGCATAGTTTATGCCCAGAACCAATTATGCAAAGCAGCCAAGAGCAGTCATGGGTTCAAGTCGCTCTTAATCACAACCTCCCAACCCACCGTCTCAGGTACACAGGCTCCCTGCAAACCCCAGGGACAGGACACACACGTTTCATATGGGGCTGCAACTCCTTAGAGAAAATGGAAACAACAATGGTGGTGGGCTTCTGAAAGCTTTGCCAAGTTCGCCTGTACTGCCTGCGTGAGAGGAAACAGCCCGTCCAATGGCGAGAGTGAAGAGGAATCGCCGTGAAGCTCTGGTCTGCGGATCAGAAAAGGCTCCGTGCTTCAATCACTTAGAAAGCCACAGCGCTGCTGTGGAGCTGGGCCTGCTGTGGACCGAGACACGCTTCTACACCTAAGCCTTACAGGGCCCAGGAGGGAGCTCGGTCAACAAAGGTGCCAGACGTTGGCACGTCCCGGCCCCGTCGGCCGTCGTCCTCAGGCCCACCCGCGCGAAACCCAACAAATCGCAAGCTCCCGCTGCAGGAAGAAAGAGCTCTTTGTTCACACTGTCCTTCAGCTTCCCACAGGCCAGTGAGTCAAAAAACATAAGCTTCTCTTTCGGGCATCTCAACACACTCTTAGCACAGCTTAACGTTTTAACCAGGCACCGGCACAGTCCTGCATCTACGATTTCTAGATGAGAGGTTACTCGTAAAAACACAATGAATGTGACAGTCACTCAGGGGTTCACTCTCAGAGTGAAAACGCAGGTAGGAAACTATATCACGCTTCAGCCCTTTCTTCCTCTGCAGTAATTTCGCCCTTTCATAGTTTGAGGGGACAGGAGCGTGACTTCAATCAGGCTCTCTGGCCCACACCGAACGTCGGTGCCTGGCCTGTCGGAACACGGGTGACCCTCGCTGCCCGGCTCTGTACAGTCCTGAGCATGCTCCCTGCGTGCCGCGCACCTGCTCAATGCAGGCATCGGCCAGCACCCACTCGCCCTAGAGTCCAGAATGCGGGGACAGGGCCAGCGCGAGTCACGGCACGTCGCCCCGCCCGATGCCCCCGCCATCTCTCCACTTGTCAGAGGTCAGACTGCCTTGTACAGGGCAGGGACTTCCCTCCTAGGATGTGACAAGCAGGAGTCAAATGCTACCAACACGAAGGGGATGAGGAGTGTCCTTCCAGCTTCACACAACGGGGGCCCGAGCAGAGGCACGGGGGTTACCATCAGGAAACATCCCGATACACACGGGTGTGAGGGACGTCACTGGAGGAGCGGCTGCCCAGAGCAAGAGCGGGGCCAAGTCAGAGCGCCCGCCTTCTGCACGAGGGAGAAGCCAGGGCCTAAACACAGTCAGCACCAAGTGACCTGAGGCCTGTTTTCCGCTCCTCATTTCTCGACTCTGACAAGTGAACATCTGGAGGGGACCCCAGGAGTCTCCAGGGCATCCCCCTGGAGGAGGCTCACCTTCCGGCCACCATCCTTCCTTCCTCCGGAGGCAGAAATCCTGGTGTACAGTACCGCACCGGGTTTCCTTTTGCCAGCACTGCTCTGGTAGCCTTCCAGAAGGTAATTCCTGAGGCAAACGGGTTCTTTACACGTCCATTAGCTGCTCTGCACAGACGCACCCAAAGCAACAGGCGTGCTGGGCGAGCTCTCAGGGGCTAGGCAGCACCCCCACCACACCGCCCCACACCAGCTGTGTGAAGTCACTCCCGCCTCAGCACAGCAGGCACAGCTAAACAGTGGTGACAGAAAAGTCTCAGAACACCCTAAGAATCATCAAAACTTCCTTATTCAGAAAACGTTCTAACATTTGGATCCTTCTAAAAGGAAATGTCAAGCGATTCAGCAGTCACACCTTTTTGCTTATTAAGAGTTTTAAATAAGTACTGTTCTCTGTGTTTTCATGATTGAAGAACTGGTGAACATAAGCCGTAGTTGTAAACGGCTCAAACAAGACTATTTCCAAATGTCAACGTGTGCATCAAATAACCAGGCGCTAACTCGGAACGACTGCTACGGTACTCATCGACTCAATGATCATTCGGTGTCGCTGAGGCCCCGTGTATGCTACACTGGCTACAATGAGAAACAGAAATGAGCAGCATTTGTCTTCCACGTTATTTAAACTCTTTTACTTAAACTTTTAAATATGTATTTGAAAATGGTAAGACTGATCAGAAACAGTCCTCCAATCCTAAGGCCAGCCACCACTGTCTGAAGTCACAGAGTCTGACGCGGGCCAGGGGTGCAGGCGTGTCTCGGGGTTGTTATAAAGACACTTCTACTTCAGCTAACAGCAAGCCCTTCAAAGGCAGCATCGTTTCAACTGAGGCAAACATTGAAAACGAACATTTCAGTCATTTCATCCAAGTTCTCTCTGAAAAAAAAAAAAAGAGAGAGAGAGAATACGCTTCCCAGCCAAACACTCTGTCCAGCTTGTCCTGGGCCCTTGCCTGACTTAAAAGACTCATTTATGCTGCAACCACAGACCGTGTCCCAAGAAATTCAATAGGACAAAATGATAGCCCTAAAAATAGCACACCTATTTTACTGACTAGTCATCACTCAAGCCTGAAACTACCTTCCTGTTGCTTGCCAAAACACAGCACGAAGCTACGGAGCAGAGAGTCCTCGGGAGCTCGGCAGCCACTCCACCTCTCAGAATGCTCTGCTGCATACGACAAGCCTCGATGGGCCAAAAGGAACCTCCGGTGTCAGAGCCAAAGGCAAAGGCAGGAGATGCACGGCCTCCCTTTGCAAGTCAGGGCCCCGCCTCCTCAGACAGGGCAAGGATCCACAGAGCCACGAGACAGGGCGCAGGGGGCATGCGGGCGGTTCCACGCCTTTCCCAGTGTTTCGCGGGACCGGTCAACACCAAACTCACTCCACTTCTGACCTTTTATGGTTTAAATTACATTTTCCACTATTTCTGGTAGGGAAGGCTTTTCCATAAGAGATTAAATCCCTGAACCACCGCGAGTCTCCAAGATTTCTGCTTGTGTTTTGGCGTGCAATGCAGGAATATATTTTCTTGATGGGAGCATTTGTATTAAAAGTGACAACACAGAGTGTGCTGTCTAGGAAGGTGAGTGATCCTCCCTCTGTGACAACCCATTCAGAGTGGCCTAGAGCCTCCTGGAAATACAAGGCCATTCTTCAGCTATAGATAAAGACACCCTGCACACACACTCCTCCTCACCCTCTCAAAAAAATCCTACACGTAAAAATGTTGGACATTTCCCATCTCTTCTAATCTCTTTCCCAGCTGGGTCTAGAAGGCCTTATTTCATGGAAAACGATTCTGAATGCCTGTGAAACTTACTCTAAGGAAAGTATAAGGAGGAACACAAACGCCAAAGATGGGAGGGAAGTTGAAAAGCTTTGAGGACACCAAGCCTGATGTCGGCTGAACAATGGTCAAGTCGTCGCACACACAGACACAGGGAAGCCCCGGGTCTGTCACTGCTTTGCTTAACTTCCCTAAATATACATGCACCACGTGGACGTAAAGGTACTCAGTGACTCACGGTGTGTTGGGGGTGGTGCATGCATTAGAGATGGGTTTACCAGAACGTACACAAAATATCTCCTAGTTTTCCAGTGATTCCACATTGTTTAGCCTATAAACATATGTGAGCTTTTCTCATGTACATCTTAGGTGACGTTAGCTACATCTGTAAAAAAAAAAAAAAAGGCAAAAAAAAACCCCATCAGTATTAAAATACACATGTACTAGAAACAGTACCAAATAATTTCATGGTTCATGATCTAAGCAGCATGATTAATACTCAAGCCTGGAAAGGTTTCCCATGTGACCGAAAATCTTCCAAATACAAAGAAAGAATTGACCCAGATTTGAACATGTCAATAGGCATCATATCCCCTAGCAACAGAAGTCAGTACTAACGTTCAAAACGTGCTGCACATTGGATCCAATCTGCAGAATCCAAATTCAACACTGTGAGGCCTTTGTCCTGAAGCAACACGCACTCAGGACCTTCCATTTCTATCACACCCAAGCCACTACTCAAGGCCCACATGGTAAGGCCAGAAGCAATGCCCACTGACCCTCCACAAAAATTCCTGTGAGCAGGGAAAAGGAAGTACAGACATTTCAGTCTCAAGAGGAAGAAGTGAGAACCCAGTAAGTAGACACATTAGAACGTAACTCAGGATCATCAGAAAATTCACTGGACCCCTTGACGGTGCTGATGCTGGTGCTGGTGCTGCTGATGCTGTGACAGCACTGGGAGTGCTGATGGTGGAGGTCAGGGCAATGGAGAAGATGACAGCAACGATGGTGGTGAAGGTCGTGCTTGTCAAAGATGCGTTATTGCTGGCAGCGGTAGTGAGGATGAGGGACATAACAGTGGTGTTGGTAACGGTTGTGGTAATGACAATGAAGATGACAGTGGTAGAGGCGGTGGTGGTGGTTATGGTGGTTGTGTTGGTGATGACAGTGGTAGAGGCGGTGGTGGTGGTGGCTGTTATGGTGGTTGTGTTGGTGATGATGACAGTGGTAGAGGCAATGGTGGTGGTGGTTGTTATGGTGGTTGTGTTGGTGATGATGATGACAGTGGTAGAGGCGGTGGTGGTGGTGGTTGTTATGGTGGTTGTGTTGGTGATGAGGATGACAGTGGTAGAGGCGGTGGTGGTGGTGGTTGTTATGGTGGTTGTGTTGGTGATGACGATGACACTGGTAGAGGCGGTGGTGGTGGTGGTTGTTATGGTGGTTGTGTTGGTGATGATGATGACAGTGGTAGAGGCGGTGGTGGTGGTGGTTGTTATGGTGGTTGTGTTGGTGATGACGATGACACTGGTAGAGGCAATGGTGGTGGTGGTTGTTATGGTGGTTGTGTTGGTGATGATGATGACAGTGGTAGAGGCGGTGGTGGTGGTGGTTGTTATGGTGGTTGTGTTGGTGATGATGATGACAGTGGTAGAGGCGGTGGTGGTGGTGGTTGTTATGGTGGTTGTGTTGGTGATGATGATGACAGTGGTAGAGGCGGTGGTGGTGGTGGTTGTTATGGTGGTTGTGTTGGTAATGATGACGATGACACTGGTAGAAGTGGTGGTGGTGGTGGTTATGGTGGTTGTGTTGGTGATGATGATGACAGTGGTAGAGGCGGTGGTGGTGGTGGTTGTTATGGTGGTTGTGTTGGTGATGATGATGATGGAGATGACAGTGGAGGAGGAGTTGGTGGTAGTGGTTTGAAGGTGGTTTTGTTGGTGATGGAGATGATAGTGTTTGAGGTGGTGGTGATAGCAGTTGTTAGGGTGTTTGTGATGATGGGGATGGTGGTGGGTGGAGGATGATGATGGTGAGAATGATGGAGATGATGGTAGAGGTGGTGATGGCAGTCGTTCTAAGGGTGGTGTGTTGGTGGTGGTGGGTGGAGAGTGATGATGGGATGGATGATGGAGATGATGGGGGACGTGGTGGTGGCAGTGGTTCTAAAGGTGGTGTGTTGGTGGGTAATGATGATGGTGAGGATGATGGACATGACAGTGGAGGTGGTGGTAGCAGTGCTGGGGATGATGGAGGTGATGGGAGTGGTTCTAAGGGTGGTGTGTTGGCAGTGGTGGGTGGACGATGATGACGGTGGGGATGATGGAGATGACAGTGGTGGAGGTGGTAGAGGTGGCTGTGCTGGCAGTGGTGGTAGCAGGTGGACGTGATACTGATGGTGGAGCTCTGGGGGAACTTCAGGTCATGTTCAGGAATCCTGAGTGTTGGGTTCTGGATGTATCCCTGACTCTAACTCCCTGAACCGTCCTGGAAAATCTCCTGTCTACTGTCTTCATCTCCAAAATACGAGAAGCACTCAACCTAGTCACCAAACTTAATCTCGTTTCTCTTCAGAAATACAAGACAGGTGAAGATACAGGAGAAGGCAAGCCTCCAACTCCAGAGAGGGGTCCGAGTTAACGCAGACAGAGCGCTAGCTTGCAACTATGTTTTAGAAGGCCTATTTCAGCTTTCTAAGGATAACCTGGATACGCGAGGGAAGCCCATATGCTGCATTTGGGCTGAAGTGGCCTCTCATGTATCCTTCTTGTGTTTTTATTTTCTTTAGTAACAATTTAGTAGTAACTAGAACAACAAATCTATCAGCACTGTCCGGGATCGGGCGCCCGTCCTTGCTGTCAGATCGC
Organism: Aotus nancymaae; assembly: GCF_030222135.1. Taxonomy (NCBI): domain Eukaryota; kingdom Metazoa; phylum Chordata; class Mammalia; order Primates; family Aotidae; genus Aotus; species Aotus nancymaae. Next base: position 2,073,268 of record NW_026988510.1, read on the forward strand.
CCAATGAGTAGAGAGAAGCTGCAGACACAGTGTCCCAGGAGGTATCTGAGGTCAGCTAGAGGCAGCTACCAATTCCAGAAACATACTGATTTGGAGTATTATTTCTGAGTCATGAGACTAAATGTTTAAGTCTTTGCTTTATTTTCTTAAACTCCTCAAAGAAATGAGATAAATGGAATGCAAACGATACCTCAGAAACTGTATAAATCTGGATTTTTTAAATCCAGATTTTTAAATATTGGAAAGAAAGCTCTAAGTCTATTTTCACAGCTCCGTTGTTATTTAATGATGCATAATTACCAAAGTGTACTCATCATCGGCCAAGCTGCCCCCAACAAAGCACACAATTAATAAATCAAGAGGAATCCTGAATTTCTCTCTGTGGCGTTTCACGCCAGGTGGGTGGGCTGCTGTCTTCCTGAGATCACAACACTGGAGGTGACAGAGCAGCCCCACAGCCTGCAGCTGTGGCAGGGAGAGGTGTCCCTGGGAGAGGGAGGCGTGGCTGCCCACATCAGCATATATGCTGCGCTCCGCACTGCAGCAATGCCTGCCTGGGAATCGCCACACTTCCTGCACGCCTACTGCACGCAGGGCACCCAGGCCAAGCCCCAAGGCGGAATGGGCTCCCGCACAGCCCATGCTTCCTACATGCCCACTGCACGCTGGGCACAGGTCCTGCCCTTAAAGGGCTCTGAGTCTACACACGCAGGGCAACAACAGGTCCTGAAAGGCGCCACACCCCACACCTTGCAGACACCCCACACTTCAATCTTTTCAAATTCAAGACTGTGGCATGGACATTTGGCCCCATCCCTCAAGGGAAGCACAGTTTTCACAGAGGTTCGAGGGGTCTGTAGCCTCTGCCCTAAACCACTGGGGGCCCCCGTCTTGGAGCCTCACTGTCATGCTGTGAGGCCCCACACTGTGCGGGGAGGGACCGGGGTGCTGCGGTCAACAGCCTGGCTGTGGCGGCAGATCACGGGAGCAGAAGTGACTGCTCAGCTGGTTGTGCAGGACGGCGCTCTCGTCTTTAGCATTCTGTAGAGCTCTAGGATGTCTGCAGCCCACTAGCAAGCAGTTTAAAAACAGCAGGTTGGACGTGGCAGCTCACACCCATAATCCCAGGACTTTGGGAGGCTGAGGCAGGCAGATTGCTTGAGCTCAGGAGTTCACGACCAGCCTGTGCAACAGGGCAAAACCCCATCTCGATAAAAATAAAAATTAAAAAAATCAGCAGGACATGGTGGCACACACATGTAGTCCCAGCTACTTGAGAGGCTGAGGTGGGAGGATCTCTTGAACCCGGAGGCAGACACTGCAGTGAGCTATGACTATGCCACTGCACTCCTGCCTGGACAACAGAGTGAGACTCTGTATCCACGGCAAATACACCCCCCACACACTTATCCAAATGATGGGTTTCTGAGTGTGGATGCTCTCACACAGTCACGCCTCACTGGTGCCTGGTCCTAATTCTGCCAGGTCTGGAACGAGATCCTGCGGGCTGCAACACCACTCAGTATGCTGGCAATTCAAAATGCTCAGCGCAACCACTAACAAAGGTGTGTCTTCCGGAGGCACATCTATTGGTTTAAAAAGCATCTTGTTAGGCCAGCTGTGATGGCTCGTGCCTGTAACCCCAGCACTTTGGGAGGTGGAGGCAGGTGAATCCCTTAAGCCCAGGAGTTCAAGACTAGCCTGGACAACGTGGCAAAATCCTGTCTCTACAAAAAAATACAAAAATCAGCTTGGTGTGGCAGCACGAGCCTGTGGTCCCAGCCACTGGGGAGGCTGAGGTGGGAGGACTGCTTGAGCCCAGGAGGCAGAGGCTGCAGTGAGCCGAGATCACACCACTGCACTCCAGCCTGGGCAACAGGGCGAGACTGTCTCATCCATCCATTGATCCATCCATCGACCGATCAATAGATAGATAGATAGAATCTTGGCTGTGTTTAGCTGCATTTGCCCAGTTAATCTTCACTGGCACGTCAGGAATACGCCCAGAGAACGAGGATTCCCTTCCCTATGAATGTGAATAAAACGCTCACCAGCCGGCCACATCCACACACCAGCTCCTTCCTGAAGAGGATTCTTAATTGGAAGAGTATCATATTACACTGCAATCAGATCAACGCATTTCCTATGCTGTATGCAATCTACATCCCCAAGAACACCATTATGTTTAAAGAAATAAGAGGGAGGAGGAAACGTGTTAGAGATGTCTGCTGTTTATCTGACGCCATGTGGCTGGGGCTTCATGTCACTGAGCGTGTGGCCCCGGCACTCGGTTCCCGGAGCACCTGAGCCCAGCCATCTCCCCCATGGCTCCACCTGAAAAACTCTTGAGAGCTGTGGTGATGACAGATACTGGTTTTGTCCCCGGTTCCTGCTGGTTAGTGTGGGCCTCAGGGGTGGGCTCTCACCTTCTCTCACCCTCCTTTCACTGCGATGATCCTCGCTCGCTGACTGTGGGTCCTAAGACCCTCCCATGAAGGGTCCCGTCCTAGGCCCTGGGGAAGGAATGCTGGTATCATGAGGTTGCCGTCAAAACCGAAGAGGACAGGGTTCCGTGAGCTTCCAGGCAGCTGAACACTAGGAGGTTTCTGGATGGTGGTGCCCAGGGAGGGCTTGCAAGCTCTGTGCCCCTTCCCTTGTACCTCGTCCTACGTGTCTCTACATCTAAAGCCCGTGTAGTATGCGATAAATACAATAAACAGAAGTGCTTCCCTGAGCTCTGCAAGTCACTCCAGCAAATCAATCAAACCCAAAGACCGGTCACGGGAAGCCCAACCTGAATCCGGTCGGCCAGGAGTTCTGAGGCCCGAACTCACAACTGTGTTGTCGGGGGGCAGTCCTGGGGACTGAGCCCTCAACCCGTGGAACTGAATTAGAGGATACCCGACGAGGGTCCACAGCTTGCTGTGGTCCCAGCAGTCTTTCTGTGTGTTGACGGTCACAGCCTGAGAGCAGAGGAAACACGCGGTGCGCAGCTTTCCCGACACGAGTCCAGTGCGCCGTGCGGTCTCCAACACCCCGCACCCCCGCACCCCCGCACCCCGGCACGCCCGCACCCCCCGCACCCCGGCACGCCCGCACCCCCCGCACCCCCGCAGCCCCGCACCTTACAGAGACACTAACTTCAGCACCTTAAACTCTGAGGTCAGAATCTGTTGTGATGCCGACTCAACACCGAGAACCCTGTTAGGATCAGCGTCCTTTCTTTCGGCCCCTCCTTTCCTCGGTAACCGGAATCCAACCTCCCGTGCGTATACCATCTGCGCTTTATTTAATTCTAAAATTGTGCTGCAATCTCCTAAATGAATCAGAACCACAGAAAATGTACCTCTTGCTATTTGAACTCTGTTAACTGAATATCCCCTATATGACATTCTGAAATTTCTGCTCCTACTTTGCCGTCCAAATTGAAAATCTGTTATGAGAAAGTCTCGGCCAGCTGCAGAAGCCACACAGGAGTGAGAGGACCCAGCGGGCCTTGGTGGTCTTCAGGCAGGCCTGCGTGTCCCATCACCATGGGCTTTCCTGCCTTCCCCAGGGGGCACTCCCCTAAGTCCCAGTGTTTGCTTCTGCCAGGCTCCTGGAGACCCTGCTAATCAGGGTCAAATTTAGATAGAATCTTCACATTTTTTTAACAACAGTACATGGTCATAGCAGCGTAAAAAGCAAGCACAGCCGAATTCAACACTTGGGCGCACTACTGCCAAGTACACCAAACACAGGCCGGAGTTCTACTACGTGTCTGCATCACTGGCGTCTCCAACCCTCTGAGGACCTGAGCGCCGCCTGCAGGAGTGCTCCGCGCCCTTGGGGAGGGCGGCTGTTCTGAGCAACAAGAAGACTCAGGCCGTTCCCACTAATAACATCCGACTTCGGGGGGCCACATCCTGGACGACTGCTCTCCTGCGCATTGTCAGGAAGAGCCTGGATCTGAGCAATGAGGATGACACCTACAGCCATCGCAGCTCACACACCCGGTGTGAGGGTTCAAAGAACAGACACGCACCAGGTGCCGTTTGACCAAGTCTGACGGATGCGCCCTGGGCGGGATGCAGGAAGCCAGCTCCTTGGGCACCCTCCTTGCTGCGCCCCCCACCGCCTCTGACTCGCACAGCCAAGTCGTGAGCACCCTAGAGCCTGTGTGCCCCACCCCTCCTCACCTGGGAAAGCTCTACTGGCTCCCTGCAGGGTCTGAGTATCCGGCCATCAAACTCCTTCCCGTAGCTCACCTCCCAGGTGTACGGGGCGCGTGAGCCCACATGTACGATACTGCTGGGCTGTACTTTGTAGGAAATGTTTATGGCAGCCCCCACTTCTGAAGTTCAAATTCAAATCTTCAAGTTGGAAGGGGGTTCAGAGATCCTCTGGTCCAGGTATCCCACCTTCCCGGGGGAGCACTTAACCCCCAAGTGACACACTGCACACCGGACAGTCACAGCCCTGGGCGCCGCTCTCCACACCATGTGAGCAGGAAGCACAGACCTCCGTCTGTCCACTCCACGGGCCTGCACCTTCCCACAGCCCTTGCTAACAGAGAAAAAAAGTACTGTAGAAACAAACGTTTCCTCCCATCTTTAAGAATACCATCTTTGTGCTGGAATCCAGCGGCCAGCACATCCTCACCTTCCTCCGAAGCCAACCAGTGCTGGGAGGAGCACGGGCATCATTGGGCTGGCACTGTCCTGCAGGTAACCAGACTCCCGATGGGGAATGCAGGGTTGGGTGTCTCAAGTCTAGGATGAGTGGCCCTCACTAGAAGCAAAGCCCCAGGGCAAGGACAGAGACCACATTATATAAACACAGACGGGATTTACTGGAATTTAAGGCTTGCTCCCCAAACACAGACACACAGATTTACACACAAACACATTTTAAGAGACAGTGTCTTGCCCTGTCGCCCAGGCTGGAGTGCAGTGGTGCATCACAGCTCACCGCAGTCCCGAACGCTTGGGCACAAGTGATCCTCCTGCTTCAGCCTCCCCAGTAGATGGAACTACAAGTGCACACCATCAAGCACAGTTTAAAACATTTTTTTTTTATTTTAGAAATGGGGTCTTGCTATGTTGTCCAGGCTAATCTCAAACCCCTGGCCTCAAGCAATCCTCCCATCTCAGCCTCCCAAAGTGCTGGGATTACAGACTGCACCCAGCCCCAAAATACACTTTTTAACTGCATAATTCTTAATTAATACACAGACATAGGGCTGAATTTTTATCCTGTATTTCTAACTTAAGCTTTTTAAAACATGTCTTGCTGAGGTTAAAATGCCCACATCATTCTACAGGCATTTTCTGTGTTTCAAGGAGAAGGCTGAGAAAACGTGTCACTGAAGTTGGCCCCAACTGAACCTCATGCCCTGGCCTTTCCGACCAACTGACCATGTCTGAGGACCGCACTCTATTTACGTGCGGCCAAACTCAGCTTCCTGGTTCAGGGGAGGAAGTACGGCCCTTTAACTACAGTGCAGGAAAACGCTGCCTTGACTGAGACTCTGACACTGCCTGACACAGATGTGGTGAGAAATTGGCAGTTTTCTCCAAGGAAGTGGGACAAGCATTCTTGGCCCTTCCCCACCCTGGTGTCCTACATCATGTGACACTCATCAAGCCCAAACTCCTGGCAGCCCCGGGAGCTCTGGCTTGGGATTTTAAACAACAGAAACAAGGCCACCTCCCGCCCAGGACCGCGCGAGCTCACGGCTCCTTAAGATCACCAAAACATGTTCACGTCACATGGATTTTAAAGAACACAAACAAAACTAAAAATACAAAAATTAGCCAGTTGTGGCGGTGGATGCCTGTAATCCCAGCTTCTCAGGAGGTTGAGGCAGGAGAATCACTTGAGTCCAGGAGGCAGAGGTTGCAGTAAGCCGAGATCACACCACTGCATTCCAGCCTGGGCAACAGAGCGAGACTCAGTCTCAAAAAAAATTGGTAAAAAAAGAACACAAACTACGCCACCACCCACCCAGGAACGCACGAACTCACAGCTTCCTAAGACCACTAAAACACGTTAACGTTACATCCAGAATTTAAAAAATCATTTAATTCACATTTCAGAATGAACTTTATAATCTAGATTGCTTTACAGAGATGAGGTTCAGTCCTGGTGAACATCTTAACAAGGGAATACTTCCCAGTTAAGTAACTAACACTTTAAGCATACAGTTTTAAAGTATCTCTAAAATCACACACACACACACATTCACACACGCAGAAGATGGAAGGGAAAGGCCCTGCTTCGCGTCAGGAGGCTCTCAGAGCGGCAGTCCGGTACCATCACTCAATGAGCAGCTGCTGCTCCTCCTACGTGTACCGGGAAAGCCTGTCTCCAGACCACAGCCCGCCCACTCCCCACTTGAGTGCCAGTGCCTGTGTGGCCAGTTTGTGAGGATTTGCACCGCCCCTCCCTGAGTGCTGGAGTGTGGACGACACCAGCCAAGGGTAGCCCAGAGCCTGGTAAGTGCCAGGCAGGCCATGCGTGCCCAGCAAAGTCCACCAACTTCCTGAGTGGTTGCTGCTGCCACCCCTCTGCCATGAAGAGGGCACGGAAGCACCAAGAAGTGATGCGGCAAGGCTCACGCCTGTAATCCCAGCACTTTGGGAGGCCAAGGCAAGCGGATCATGAGGTCAGGAGATCGAGACCATCCTGGCCAACATGGTGAAACCCCATCTGTACCAAAAACACAAAAATGAGCTAGGCATGGTGGTGTGTGCCTGTAGTCCCAGTTACTTGGGAGGCTGAGACAGGAGAATCGCTTGAACCCAGGAGGTGGAGGCCTCAGTGAGCCAAGACCACAGCACTACACTCCAGCCCAGGCAACAGAGGGAGACTCCATCTCAAAAAAAAGAAGAAGAAGAAGAAGAAGAAGAAATGCTGCATCCCCAAGATGACAGACACTGAGGGAGTGGCAGCCCCAAGACTGGGACCCATGGTGACTCTCCCACCCCACCTCCCATCCAGCTCTCTCTCAAAAGATCTGCCACCCACAGCCGGGCACTCATCTGTGGCCAAGAAGAGTATTTTAGGAAGCGGCTCCAGGGAGAAGAAAGGTACTGTGGCCAGGTGGCACTGAGGGCATGTATTCTCTTTCCGGGTCCACAAGGGGGCGTAGTTTCAAAGGCAAGAACTTCCTAGTGCCATACTTCCACCCCCGTCTCCATCCTGGAGCTTAAAAGTCTTTAACCCAGCACTTTGGGAGGCCGAGGTGGGTGGATCACAAGGTCAAGAGATCGAGACCATCCTGGTCAACATGATGAAACCCCGTCTCTACTAAAAATACAAAAAATTAGCTGGGCATGGTGGCGTGTGCCTGTAATCCCAGCTACTCAGGAGGCTGAGGCAGGAGAATTGCCTGAACCCAGGAGGCGGAGGTTGCAGTGAGCCGAGATCGCGCCATTGCACTCCAGCCTGGGTAACAAGAGTGAAACTCCGTTTTAAAAAAAAAAAAAAAGTCTTTAACTTTCGTGCTGCTCGTGAAGATAGACTGCCCAGAAATCAAAGGTCAATCACTCCAGTGAAAGTTTAAAGGAACTCCTTTCATAGGACCGAAAACTTGAATGGGGCAGGAACATCTCTCAGGTTAAAAGTCCTTTTCTCCCACATCTGGGCAGACTCCATCTCTGGATCCCCTTCCACAACATGGTGGGAGCTGCTTTTCTTTCTCCTTTTTCCTCTCTCTCTGCCTAAATAAATCACTTTCTGCAAACTCTTTGGGGTCGGACAGTTACTTAAAAAGAGCTCACCATGCCCGACAGAGTCCTCTCCCTCATTTTTGGGTGAGTGAAGGGCCAAGGGCCTGGAAGAACACATCCTACTGAGGAGCTGAGCCTCCCTCACGCCCCAAAACCCAGACTCAGCACCACCCCTCCAACTCTGCACTCTACTCACAGCATCCCTCACCTCCCGCTGGTGTGAGCGCCCAGCACAGGAGCGCTCTGGGCGGTGAGGGGAGCGCTTCTCTGCCGGCAGGAACAGCGAGTCAGGCACGTTATGACCAACAGGTGCTGCAGAGGGAAGAAAGGTCCTTCCTGTTGCTGGAAGAGGTCAGTCTGTGGCCCTCAAGGGCTGCTCCCACTGAGACCCCCGTGGCACAGCCCAGCTGCAATGAAAGCCTTCCTTTGCCCTGGCCTCCCCTATAAGAAACACTCAAATGCATCCAGAGACAACCCTGTCAGAGTCTTGCAGACAGTGTGCAGGGACGTGGACAACCACGGCAAACCTCCAGCCACCTTCCGGCCCACGCTCACCACGGGACTGACCAACAGAAGGGCAGCCACACACACCAAAAATCTGACTCGAGTTCTCAGGGAATCTTCATTCTAATGCTGAAGTGACATGGATAATCCTAACTTCATTCTAATGCGGGAGTGACATGGATAATCCTAATTTCATTCTAATGCTGAGGTGGCATGGATAATCCTAATTTTCCTGATCTAGATTAAAAACCCTGAGAAGTATGTTAAAAGTTAATTTTTAAATAGCAAGTTTATAATCATTTTTCTTAAACTTGAATGTCACCTTTTAAACAGCTTTCTAATATAATTCAAAAACAACTATCTTTTGATTTATCAAAATATAAGGGAAGAATATGAATATATGCAGTATAAACTGTATAGAGTTGTAAGTGTTTTTTTTAAAAATTACCTAATTACACGGGTGCAATGACACACACCTATAGTCCCAGCTACTCATTACAACTTAGACCTACAAGCTCTTAAAAAAGAGACATTAGCTCGCTTGAACCCAGGAAGTGGAGGTTGCGGTGAGCTGAGATCATGCCATTGCACTCTAGCCTGGGCAACAAGAATGAAACTCCATCTCAAAAAAATTTAAAAAGAGACATTAGCAATCATCTATTCCAGTCTTTTTCAAAGTGTGGATTGCAAAATCAATGCAATGTGTCACAGCCAGTCTTCAAAGAGATGAAAGGAAGAGAAACAGAAAAGCAGAACAGAAAACGGATGAAAAATATTAGTGCAATCAGCACGCAATACTCCCATTCTACGGACCTGTTCTGAGCGTGTGAGCGCACACGCGTGAGCGAGGGAGGAGGGCTCTGGAACCACAGTGGCAAGCTGCCTTCCCGCTGTGGCTTGTGCAGATGCTGGTGGGGTCCAGCCACACAGGCTGGGTACACTCATCACTGCAGGAGCGTGCGGCATCGGCTGCAGACCACGAGTCGGCCTTCACAGGGAGCCTGCCCAGGTCACACGGCGCTGGGTCCCCATGGCAGCAAAGCAACTGCACCAAGATGCAGGAATGACAGAGAGCAGGTGGCTCCCCTCCCTGCCAGCCCCTAAAGTGACCAACTGGTCTATCCACCTTTCGCAAAAGTTCCCATGACCTTATTAAAAAAGCCATCAATTTTCATTTGAAATGCACTCAAAAATAAAGTCATCCACCTCACGGCAAATTTCAATCCTCATGACTTTTAATTTTTAAGGGCTTTGCTTTTCAGAATTCTTCTGAAAATCTGCACCAAATTAAAGATGCTATTATCATTAACACCAGCTGAAAACTGAAATTCCTTGAACGAGAAGTTCTTTTACGCCCCTGCCGCAGTCTGCCCGAACGTGCTCTCCTCCTGTGAATCGCCGGCACAGCGCACGGCCTCGCCCAGCTCCAGTCCTTCCATGGAATTCCAGACGCCCTGGCCCTGGTCTGATTTACTACACAAGGCCTGTCCTCTGTTCCAACAGATTCTGTAACCCCTTAAGTTCACCACATGGGCAACAGCACCTCTACCTAAACCATTCCGAATTTCTGTGTGATATCCTCATTTGATCTTCCCTCCCAGGACGGCAAATGATTAATTTCAAATACTCACCGAGCAGCACTAAGGGGGTTGCCCAGTACAGGAAAATGCTGCCAAACGCCTCGCGCCTTCGATGAGGTGGGAACAAAAGAAATCGGCACAGTTTTCATCAGCTTACGAAGGAGCCGTTTTTCCAGAACTCCAGTGTCAACGAAGAAGCATCCAGAACACAGCCACAAACGCATCCCAAAAGCCAAAGGCCCAGGCTCAGGTCCACGCAGCTCACCCCGAGGAGCTACCCATGCCAGAAGCCGTGACCAGAACCACTGCGTTTCAATTTCAACTCCAACAGCACAGACTGTATGGCTTCTCCCGAAGGCAGCAGATTAGGTGCGGGATGAAGCACCATGGCGACGTGGTACAGGGTGGGAGGTGCACACAGTGGGCTCTGCTCTACAAAGCCCGAGACAGACTCTTCACAACACGCCGAGGCCCCTCCCGAAGCAGCCTGAACACTCGTTCTTATGTAAACTTTTTATTCAGGAGGTAAGATAATACACCACCTCAGAAACCAGCCAAAGTGTTTGAAAACAATTTTTTAAACGTTTTAGTTTTTAGAAAAAACATTGCATTGCACACTTTGTGTATTTTGAGACAGGGTCTTGCTCTGTTGCCCAGGCTGGAAGGCAGTGGCACCATCACGGCTCACTGCAGCCCGGGCCTCCTGGGCTCCAGCTATCCCCCTGCCTCAGCCTCATGAGTGGCTGGGACTACAGGCGCACGCCACCAGACCTGGCTAATTTTTTGGTTTTTTATTATTTTTTGTAGAGACAGGTTCTTGCTATGTTGCCTAGGCTGGTATCAAACTCCTTGGGTCAAGCAATCCTCCCACCTCGGCCTCCCCAAAGTGCTGGGATTACAGCACAAAACAATTTTTTTTAAAGATTCAGCTGCAATTTAAATGTCCATGTTCTAAGGAATCCCTTCACCTCCTTTTCCTTCCTGCAGCCAGCGACGCTGGAGCACTGGGTCATGACAGCGTAAGTACCTAGAGATGAAAGTGAACGATCAAGACGAGGCATCCGAGTGGACCGGCGGCACGGCCAGGCAGCTGGCAGAGCAGAGGCCACAGGGGCCAGCAGCAGGGAGCAGGTAAGCACTCCCGGATGGGAGGCTACACAGCACCGGAGGGCACGGCTCGGGGAAGAGGAAGCGGGCACCATGAAGCCCGTGCGTCCCCCGCGTGCGCACCCGCACCAGCCCTTGAACCTCTCTGCGGATCTTTCCAATCCTCTTGCCCACATTTGGGATGCACCGTCTGCTACTGCTGCCCCCAGCACTGGTCCCGGGAGACTAAGCACCAGGGGCTCCATCCGACCTCACTGGACTCAGGTGCCCATGGCCTCTGGCCTCACACAGGCAGCAGTCACCCACCCCGTGGCTGCACCATCGCTGTCCTGAGGCCTTAGTGCAGGTGGCTCTCCAGACCCCTCCTACTGTGTCTCTCAGGCTCTGTGCACTCCCAGCGTACCCAACAGTGCCTGAAATGGACCCTAGTCAGCCTTCCTTAGGGCAAGGTCACGCTCACCTGCAGCGCACCTGTCAGCAGACAGCCTCAGCCAGGGGAGCCCTCCCAGAGTCACCGAACAGCTGTGAGTCCCACCCTGCCTGCGACCCAGCACCAGGTATAAGCGCACACCACGACTGTCGGCAAAGAAGCCAGAGGATGCAGGTGCCGGGGGTGACGGGGAAAGGAGACCGAGGCAACCTTCCCGCACCTTCAGTATCAGAGCGGACAGAGACGTCACGGCAGAAAGAGCGTATGGGGCAGTCCATCTCATGGTAGGGAAGAAGAGCAAGGCCGCTGTGGACATGACACTGGCCACATGGCCACAAACCATGCAGGGCTTCCTATTTTCCACTCGGACAGCAAATGGCAACTGTGAGGTGTGACTACAATCTCTCAATATTTAATTCAAAGAAAACACAACTCACAAAGATGGTCCCTGGCAGCTGGTGCCGCAGGGTCACACCAATGCAGCAGGATGGCACTTCCCAGCCCAGCAGCAGGGCTCCGCAGCCACCAGGGCCCTCCTGAACCGACGCTGCGCCAGCTGCAGACGTGGCCTCAAACCCACCAACTGCCCAGCGGCGATCCACAGGCACAGCGCACGCCCTCCCTCCACGGAGCAAAGAAGGAAGGCTCTCTTCACAGAAGCTGTCCACTGACTCAGAAAATAATTCACCACAAGAAGAGCGAGTAGCAATCATCTCAGAAGTAGAATAGGAGGAAAACCAACAAGTGTGAGCCCAGCACAAGGAAAGGGGGCGGGACGCAGGGTGTGGGGTGCAGGGCTAGGGGCAAAGGCCCCAGCCCCAGGACATAAAACAGATGGCCACAAGAGGGAAGGCCAGGCCTCCTGGCCACCCGCCCTGAGGAGACTGCTAGCTGCTCTGTCAGATTCTGAGTCGGCTGGCACATAACCATTCTTAAATGACAGCTGAAACTACGGACTTAGAAGTGAATACTAAGCTAATCCTAAGTCAGTGATCTAGAAACTCACAGCAGCCGAGCCAGGAACAGCTGAGGTGCTGTTCCTTGCCTTCCCCATCCACCTGGAGTGAGCGCCGGCTACAGGGTCTCCTGTCAATCAAGCCAGCGCTCAACCAGGGCAAGCCAAGGGTACTGGGATGGGGCGGGGAGCTGAGCCTTCTGCAGCGTTACATGAAGGACACTTCTGAGGTCAAGTTCAGCTGGAGAAGTGAGAGCCCTAGACCCACGTGCACTATACTCCTGTGGGCAGCGGGGCAGGGAGGAGAGCCAATGGGCCGTGTGACCCCCGCACATGGCTCGGGGCTTCTCAGCCTAGTTGGCAACATGGAGGCGAGCGGGCTTCTCTGGGCCTTTTGAAACATCCTTCTGTTTCCCAAATGTGCGGTCAGCCTGGAGGACGAAGCCTGCATGCGCACGGAGTAGCACGGTGGGAATGAGAACTGGCCAAATGACAAAAAAAGAAAGAATTTCCACAAACAGAAAACGAGGGGAATCGCTACACAGCTTTACCAGAAAAGGCAGCTTCGATGAACACGGCTGTTTAATTAAATCACCCAGCAGTTTCCTTCAAGAGAAGCAGCGGCCAGGTATGAGATCCCGCCCGCTACGCCAGGTGTCAGCACTGGCCTCTCCTGAAGCCGTCTTTGATTTAAGGTCCCACAAATATGACCAATAATAGCAATCGGGAGGTGAGAAGAACGTAGGAGAGTTCACAGGGGGAAAAAAACACAAAAACAAGCGATTTATAAATTATTATTCATTTAACATAAAGAGCAGCCAGTACAACAGCTTTATTCATTCTGCGGTGAGGCCACTCAGAGAGTGTGGGGACTTGGAGGGGCCACTGAAGACGCAGGAATGAGCAGCAGTCACGACCCTGCTCCCAGTGAGGAGGCGTGCGGGGCAGCAGCAGTGACGGAGGAACCAGAGACACCAGAACAGAGTCTCGTTCAGGAATTCCAGAGAGCAGTTCCTCCAGCGTCAGCCCTCAGAGTCCTTCCTGAACTCCGACCTGTGCTGGCGCTGACGGGCCTCCACGCCTGCTGAGAAAAGCTGGAATCTCTGCCCTCACAACAGAGTTGGGAGAGTTTTGTCTGCAATCATCAACAGAAGCACCACAGCAATCTAGAATAAAAGCCAGGTCTATCTTTAAAATTCCAAGTGGATTTTGTTCAGGGGTAGAGACAGGAACCAGGAAATATGGAAGGTGGCATGCCTTACTTTTCCTAGGAACTCAAGTCCAGCAGCGTTTTAACTATGATACAATTTCACCACCAGTATAACCATAAACCACCGTGTTGCAGAAAACTAAGAGACGGACCACTGACCGGGAGTCCCATCCTCTGCTGTCCCAGCTGACCACGAGAACCACGGGAGAAAGGTGCAGAGAACTGACTCCCACTGCGCCAACCACAGCCTCGTCACCCCGACAGAGCGAGGAAGACACACAGCTGTGGATTTAAAACGGTGCATTCCAAGGGGGGCGTGGGGGCTCACACCTGTAATCCCAGCACTTTGGGAGGCTGAGGCAGGCAGATCATCTGAGGTCAGGAGTGCGAGACCAGCCTGGTCAACAAGGTGAAACTTCGTCTCTACTAAAAATATGAAAAATTAGCCGAGCGTGGTGGTTAATGGGTACATGCAATCCCAACTACTCGGGAGGCTGAGGCAGGAGAATCGCTTGAACTGGGGGGTGGAAATTGCAGTGAGCTGAGATCGCACCACTGCACTCCAGCCTGGGCGACAGAGCAAGATTCTGTCTCAAAAAAGGAGAGAACAAAAAACTGTGCATTTCTTTGGCTCTTCTCCAAAGCAGCAATTTCCTATTTATAGGTGAGTCGTGCTACAGGACTACCTGAGGAGACCCTCAGGCTGATCTTTAAGATCAAACTTTCCAACTGAGAAACTGACATGAACCACTTCTGGAGGGTCTGCAGCCCTCCTCCCAAGGTGCCTCTGAGGGGTCAAGGCAAAGCCCACGGGATGCACGTGCCCTTCTGTCCCCCTCATCTGGGAGGCGCCTCGCTCCTGGGGTGCCCCAGGCTCTGTTGGGTCAGAGATCTGCAGGGCCTGGCTGTGGCAAAGAGCATGCACACGGGGCTTCTCGAAGGACAGTGCGCTGTGCTTCTGAAAAACGAGCACGATCTTGCCACGCAAGGAGCTGTGTTTATGGTTCTCACTGCCAACTTCACAGCTTTTGTTTTATGAAATGGGAAGACCACCCAGACTCTTCAGTAGAAATCCACAGTGACAGCCGTCTTCTGACTAGAAAGGGTACTCACGACGACCTGGGAACACAGCCTCCACCACCAGCGAGCTGCCTGTCCTGCACAGCCACGCCCTCCCCAGGCCCGCATCGTAGGGGCACATCATTTCAGAAAGACAATTCGTACTGGGGTATTCACCGAACGGTCACTCTGCGTGTCAAGGATTAGAAAGCAGCAAAGTTTGAGAGTTTGATGGCAATACACAAGAGCGAAACCACCTTTGGCTAACAGAGCTATCTGCGCAGACACGATCACCACTAACATCCGCACGGGTGTGCAGAAAATAACCATCGGCACGGGGCGGGATACGTTTCCACCTCAAAGCAAAAGCTACCCACAGAGCCGCAAATGTAACCTTCAAGCCCCGCCCTCCCCCTTCCAGGCCCGTGCCTTGCCACGGTGAGAAAAGCCAGTCCTGCTCAGGGGCTCACACTGAGGGGCCTTCACACCCTCACCCCTCCCGTGAGAGACCCCCTCCCTGGCAGCACAACGCCCGTATGTGAGGAAAAGGCCAGGTGTGTGGCAGGGGGACTGGAGCACTCACCTGACCGTCCCACCCCTCCCGTGAGAGCCCCACCCCTCAGCAGCGCAACGCCCACAGGTGCGTGGGGCCCGGGGCACTCACCTGACCATCCTGCCCCACGTGGTGGATCTGGAGGTTGCCCTGCAAAGAATCAGAGGAGGAGACAGTCATAAGCAGAAATACGCCAAGACACATTGCAGGTCATCTGGGATAACAAGAAAAACACCAGTTCTGCAAAAATCCAACCTGCAGTAGCAAAAAAGTCCCAAAACAAAATACTTACATTTCTAGGTATTATTTTTTATTGTAAAGGTGAAAAAACAAGTCCAAAAGCACTATGCCCGTTTCCCGACCCCGACTCCTAACGAAAATGTCATTTTTGCTTTATTTTTTATTTTGAAAGAATTTTAGATTCACAAAAAGCAGCACAGAGAGGTCCTATGTGCGTGCGGCCCAGCTTCCCCCGATGGGGACACCTTACTGGCTGTGCGGCATCACGCCAGACACGGGCACACACAACCCACCAGCTCACTCAACCACAGAGCTGCTAAGAGCTCTCCAGCTGGAAATCCATTTTCGTTTGTTGTAAAAAGGAATTGTCCTAAGTCTGCTAGGCCCTGCTAAATGTTTATTTTCAGATATCTTGTTTCAGCAAAATAATTTTAAATGAACAAGGTATGAATTTATTGCAGTGAGACTGCACACTGTCACTTACCACAAAGCCATCATGAATAGGATGGCAATTCTAATTCCTGATAAAAACAAGAAAGGCAATTACCTACACAAGATGGCTTCAGTTTTGAAAACTGAGAGGACAAAACTAATAATACAAAATTAAAATTCGAGTAGTAAAGATTCTTTAGCATGAACTATAAAAAGCACATGTGTGTTGATTTTTTCTTTTGCTGCTTATCAATTTTCCTTCATTTCCAATGACTATAAGGAAATTAAGCACTCCGATGAACAGCATGGCTTCTAGAGTATCGAGTCCAGCCTCCCAGCCCCCACGTGTCTGTGCCTTGAGAAGTAAACCTTCCCCTGCCACCCTCAGAGGCAGCTCGTGCACTGGAAGCTGCTGCTGAGATCCCGCCCCTCGCAGCAGCTCCGGGCTCTGCCCGACTCCTGCAGCTGACCTCCCTGAGCTAACAGGTGCATCTCCCAGCATCCCCACAGAGATGGTCCCTGACCCATCCACAGACACAGAACCCGGTTCTGCTCCTTCCTGGACACTCCGGCCTCCCAGGACTGTCCCCCACCTGCCCCTGCCCTGGTGCTTCCTTCCATCCATCCATTCACCTACTACATGTTTCTTAGTGGCCTGGTCACGCCGCTGTGTGGATGAGCCCGTTCATTCCCAGGGGCTCACGGCCCCCACGTAACTTCGTTCCTCCCCTTTCACCTCATCCTCATTCCGCCCTTGGAACCTTATGCACGTGTTACCCTCTCGGAATAACCCACTGGGAACTGCTGGTGTCCAAATTAAAGCCACCGCCAGCAGACACGTCCCAGTCCCTTGTGCTCCTCATGCCACGGCGTGCATGGGTCCACAGCCTTGCTCACGGGTACCTGGGCAGGACCCTGTGTGCCCACTGTGAGTCCCTGAAGGCCGGGCCTCTCGCTCCTCTGCTCCTCCACAGAACCTGCACCCTGCATGAGCTCCCAGGAGTCCTCACACACCCACTAACATCTCCAAGGTCCCCTCGACCTAGCCCCAGGCTTCCCAGTCCCTGCTGCAGGTGTGTGTGGGGAAGCCCGACATCTTCATAACGACACACTATCGTGCACCAAACATAAAGCGGGTGCCGCTGTCACGACCTAGAAACAGCCACGCTCCTCATCCCCCAGAGCGCAGAACGGTCACTCAGTACCACACGTGTATGCTGCTCAGAGGCCACAGACGAGGCCCAGCTCAGTGCCCCCCCGTCTGCTGCTGCCTGTGTGGTAGGAAGCAGCCCAGAGTCAAAGGACGGTCACCAGCCACCCAGGAGACAGTCCTGCCCTGGCACGCAAACACGGAGCATGGGGACCAGCCAGCCTCGGCTTTCTGAAAGCTCAGACCATCAGTCCTGCCTTTACGTTCCACATCCCAACAACAGCTGAGCCCATGCTTCTGAGCGCGTGGCTGGGGAGGGCTCCCGCACTTGACACAACAGAGACGACCACAGAGCCTGCAGGTTTGTCCAAGGCCAGCACCAGCTCTCAGGACTGGCAGCGTCACCTCACGGGATTCCCCACCATCCCATAAAATCGGCACAAATCCCACTGTGGCCACATGGCATATGAGGGGAGTGTATCAGGTCACCTGTGCAGGGGCGGGCCACATCTCAGGCACACTGGGGGCCTCCCCAGGCAGGAAGGGCAGGGCCACACAGGGAGAGAAGGGTACTCAGAGGACACTTCCAGCCAGGAGCAGAAACATCGACCTAGGGATTCTTGGCCAAGACAGACCAGAAGCTGTAGAGACCAGCAGACAGGAGGAGGAGGCAGTGAGACCACAGAGACTCAGGCCTGCACTGTGCACCCGCGAAGCAGAGTCCCCCAGCCATGGCCCACGTCCCCCATCGTCGGGATTCCCAGCTGCCAGCGCACTGTGACACAGATGAAGATCAGGAGTATGCAGGCACGGTGCCTGCAGGGACAGTGCTACGGCGAAGGCTGACTCACCTCGCTGTCCTGCGTGATCTGGACCTGCTCCCCCTGTGGCACCTGGGCGATGTGGAGGTGTCCCTGTGGGATCCGCAGCAAGAAAAGACACCAAGAAGCATCAGAAGAAAATCAAAAGCAAAGGA
This sequence comes from Aotus nancymaae, assembly GCF_030222135.1. Classification (NCBI taxonomy): domain Eukaryota; kingdom Metazoa; phylum Chordata; class Mammalia; order Primates; family Aotidae; genus Aotus; species Aotus nancymaae. The sequence goes on from NW_026988510.1 coordinate 2,091,176, forward strand.
AACAAGAAACATCTTCCGGAATGTGTGTTCTGGATTATCTGTTTGCCATTCAAAAAGATAACTAACTCCTGAATACTGCAATATAGTCTATGCCTAGCATAAGCTTAAAGTCACCGCTTTAAATTACACTTTTGGTTCACAGTAGTCCCCCTCATCCACGAGGCTTTCAAGAAGCACCCCCTTCTCCCCACCACGTGGATGCCAGAAACCACGGACAGTGCTGAACCGTGTATCCTACACCTGCTCCTGCCCAGACATGCCGCACAGCTTGGACACGCTGGACAAAGGGAGGACTCAGGAGAACCAGACTTCACGTGCTGCTACCCGAAGAGTAGACAATTTGAAACTTATCCATTGTTTATTTCTGGAACTTCTCATTTAATGTTTTCAGATCCCGGCTGACCGTGGGCAATTAAAACCTGGGAAAGTGAGCCCACGGATAAGGGGTACCGTGTGACGCACACAGAGTGTTTTACGGTACTTCACAAAGGAGCAACAGGTCCAAGGAAAGGTATTTACATTTCTGAATGTGACTAAACTAGTGAATTTTAAAATGCGCATGACACGTAGAAAAGAGGGGAAACAGCAAAGTCAGAATGACCCCTCTTTTCAAATGATACGCTCAGCTCTCTGGGGATGCTGGGAGGCTACACAGGCCGAGCGTGGCCGGGAGCAGGAGAGCCGTTTGTGTGCCTACACTCAGAACAGGGCAGGCAACGTTTTTTAAATCAAAGAAACACTCATATGACTATTTGAACAGCTTGAGTCAACACTAACAAATGTGATTCCAAAAAACAAAAAAAATTAAAGAATCCAACGTTTATACATTGGGCAGACAATTCCTATAAACCTATAAATGAATACTCATTATCTTATCTGAAATTAACTCTTAGTCAAAATGGATCTTAAACTCCTGTAGAATGTTCTATGTAAGCATTATGGCAAAGTTACGTATTCTGGAACTCTTTCAAAGAGCTCCTTACTAACAAGATGAGAGTAACTGCCTTTGTGAACGCCAGACGAATTGAGTAAGCCTGTGAAATTCACTATTCATGACTGTCTCATCTCCCGTGGAAGAGAAAGGGTAATGCCCCACCTAAACGCCCCAGCATTTTCTGGAAGCCTTCCCCCTTGCAGACAATGTGCTGAAGCCACAGGAGACGAGCCACACCCCGCTCTCAGTAGCAGAGGACCCCGTTCCCAGGAGAAAGCCCTGCGACACGGGGGCACACGGTGACCACTGACCTCAGAGGTCCCCAGGGGCTGGTGCAACTGAAAACATCCGCGATATCTAGTGACACAGGTAAAATTTCTGGTCACCCGGCAAAGCTTCTGGAAAAGTCTTCCTTCTCTGCCACCCCCTACTCTTGTGCCACAAAATTCAGAAGGTGTTTGCAGAGGGACTTCACCCGGGAGTCAGTCTCTAGTGCATCAGGCTGGCTGCAGCTTGGGCCACAAAACCCTAACAGAGAAGTCCGCATAGGCAAGGCAGGGCACTGACTTGCTGCTGGGGCATGCCCGCCCAGCCTGGGTGTGCTGAGAAACCCCGAGGGAAAGGCTGCATGGGAACAACGGCCTCAAGCTTTTGCCACTGATCCTAGAAGGAAATCACTTTCTTTCCCTCAGTAACAAGACGCCTGCGCTTCTGAACTGAGCGTTACTATGATGCTTCGCAGGAGCACGGCCTGGCCCTCGTAGCTGATCGCCCAGGACCAAGGTGAGCTGAGCGAATGCCCGCACCCCACCATGTACTTCAACCCCTAGGCACTGTGGCAGCTGCCCTCATCTGTGAAATCCAAGCGCTCACAGCCACGATGGCCTCTCCTTTAAATGGGGTCCCTATGCCTCCTCCCAAGCTATCACTGTGCTCCCGAAACGCAGCGGAAGCCGCCATAGCCCTGCGGTGGGCTGCCCCGCCCCGCCCCGCCCTGCCCGAGGTACGTGGTGGAGAGGGTACGTACTACTTGCACCTGTCCGTCTTCTCCGATCTGGTGGATCTGCACCTGCTGCGCGTTGGCCAGGGCGTAGTGCAGCGCCTGCGGCTGCGGCTGTGGCTGCGGGAGCTCACTGGCGGGCGGTGGGGTGCTCATCATCGGCTCTGCGGGGCGACAGGTGCGAATGAGGTGAAAGAGAAGTTTCTTAGGCATCATTTCATGCAGCACATGTGCCCCCCGCACCCTTGTCTGTCCCTCACTCTCCACTCCCACAGCAGAGAAGAGGAAATGCTTCATTCCTCCTTCACTCGTACCGCCTCCACTCTTCTGCAGCGGTCACTAAGAAAGCTTTGTCTTAGGAGCTGAGGCTTCCGACATGGAACGCAGATGGGCTGAGAGTGACGGTGCCATGACAAAACCCCTTCTAGTCCCAACTTATTTAAATGAATGAAGTTCTGCAAGTGGACATTAAAAGCTGTTTCAGGCCGGCAGTATCTGTCCATGGGTAATTAAACTAATAGGGAAAAAACCTCATCCACGCACTTAAAGATACATTTCCAACAAATTTGCTGTGTTTAATCAAAACGAGAATGTGCTTTGATGTACTGTATATTTTCATTGTAATGATACCTCAATCATAATTTTCTTAAACACTTAGAATATTAAGAGCACAGAAAAACTTTTTAATTTTCAACGTATACACATAATTTTCTTGCAGAGAATTATGATGACTGGGCACGGTGGCTCACGCCTGTAATCCTAGCACTTTGAGAGGCCAAGGTGGACAGATCACCAGAGGTCAGGAGTTCGAGACCAGCCTGGCCAACATGGCGAAACCCCATCTCTACTAAAAGTACAAAAATTAGACGGGTGCAGTAGCGTGCGCCTGTAATCCTAGCTACTCAGGAGGCTGAGGCAGGACAATCACTTGAACCCAGGAGGCAGAGGCTGCAGTGAGCTGAGATGGCACCACTGCACTCCAGCCTCAGCAACAGAGCAAGATTCTGTCTCAAACAAAAAAAGTAGTAAGATGAAATTCTGTGAGAGAAGTCGAATGCTGATATGAATGAATGGAGAAAAATGAAAAACATGAACTTTCTGATTATTAAAGAAGGTGTGGTGGCTCACCTGTAATCCCAGCACTTTGAAAGGCTGAGGTGGGTGAATCACTTAAGGTCAGGCATTTGAGACCAGTCTGACCAACATGGTGAAACCCCGTCTCTATTAAAAATACAAAAATTACACAGACGTGCTGGCAAATGCCTGTAGTCCCAGTTACTTGGGAGGCTGAGGCAGGAGAATCGCTTGAGCCCAGAAGTAGGAGGTTACAGTGAGCTGAGATCACAGCACTGCACTCAGCTCCGGAAAACAGAGTGAGACTATCTCAAAAAAAAAAAAAAAAGAAAGAAAAGAAAAAAGAAAAGAAAAGGTTTCCATGAGTTTTTCACTAATAGCTAACGGTAGGTATTAAATTGCCATAGTACACAGATTGCACTGAATACAATTTTTAAGGTAACATAATAAAGTTGTTTTTTTCTCTGGAGACAGTTTTGCTCTGTTGCCAAGGATGGAGTGCAAGTGGTGTGGTCTCGGCTCACTGCAGCCTCCACCTCCCGGTTCAAGCGATTCTCCTGCCTCAGCCTCCCGAGTAGCTGGGACTACCGGCACCCACCACCACACCTGGCTAATTTATTTTGTATTTTTCGTAAAGACAGGGTTTCACCATGTTGGCCAGGCTGGTTTCAAACTCATGTCCTCAAATGATCTGCCTGCCTCAGCCTCCCAAAGTGCTGGGATTACAGGTGAGCCACCACGCCAGGCCACATAATAAAATGTTCATACTTGCGACATGCTAGAAATTGCCCAGCTACACTAAGTCAGAATCCTACTTTCATGTGATTCAAAGGTGGTCCACCTGCATGTCGAACGTGGGTAGCTCAGCTCCAGGTGAAGACCCTGACCCCACCTGAGCACCTCCAGAGATGGGCCATATTATTAGAAGGTGGTCCACCTGCATGTTGAACGAAGACCCTGACCCCACCTGAGCACCTCCAGAGATGGGCCATATCCCAAAGCACCCTCCCCCAGGCAGCGCTGCGAGCGCCACAGCGCTTCGCTGTCCACCTGAGCAGCTACGGAGCACTCACCGGCACAAGTGCTCGAGCAAGCCTTGTGGACCACAGGAAGAAGACAACAAAATCCCAGCTGGGCTGAAGCCCACCTCCCCGAACCTGCTGTTCCTTCACTGACCCTCCTAGGACCCGCAAACCCAACCTAATTCTTCACTGATGCATCACTTCTCCAGGCTTCTAACAAACCGTTATCAAACCTTGTGAAATCTCCATTTCTAACCATTTCCCCAAAGACAATGGCTTCCAGCCCACTGCCACCATGACAGTCTGTCCCCACACAGCTCCTCCCAGCGGCTCCAAAATGCTCCACTGGGGCCACAGGGCATACAAGCTAAGAATGGGTGTGCCCCGGAGTGCAGCTTCCAACCACACGGGCTCGGGGGAAGCTCCCACACACCACGCAGCCGGCAAACCATGCAGCCTCACAGGCTGTGACACCACCATCTACTCCTGTGCAAATGCTCTGAGGCTCCACGTGCAGCAGGGAAATTTCAGCTCGTTAAGTTTACCCCTTGGAGATCTTTCAGTATCCTAGTAACGCAGGCCAATCTATCTAGCAGTTGTCAGGTTATACAACAGCAGCTTCTTGCTCACTAAGGTCCTGGGAAGTCATTTAACCTGGGCTGCCGCTAACCTTACGACGTGCACGCACCCGCAACACACGGAGGGCAAGCCTGGCAGCCGCTCTCCCCGCCTTGTGAGTCTCGGAGTTCCAGGCGGCGCTGTTTTAAGTGTTCCTTGTCTCTCCCCGCTATGTTCCTTCTTCCGTCAAAGCCTTGCATGTAATTTTAACGGACTTCGATGCCCTGTCGGTTAATTCCAGGCAGGGTCTCTTTCTACTGACTGGTTTTTCTGATCCCAGGTCACATTCCTGCTTCTTGGTACTTGTGACTGGATACTGGACACTGTGAATTTTATTTTGCTGGTGTCTAGGTTTGCTGTCTTTCTTCGAAAGTGTTGTTACTTGTGGTTCAGGGCTGTTTTAAGCCCTGCCTTTAGAGACAGTTGAGCTCCACCAGTAGGCAGGGCCTGCTACTGCAGTGACTGATCACTGCGGATTCTCCACTCTGGCTGCTGGGAATCCAGCCACCACCCAGGCTGGTGTGAGCTTAGGGACCCTTCAGCTCATGTCTGCCTTGGAAGCCCCCAAACACCCAAGGAGGCCCCTGGACAGACGCTGGAGCTCTTTTCTGTGTAACTCTCTGCTCTTAAGAACTTGATTCCACAACTTGCAGCTGCCTCAGCCTCGCCCCACTCCAATCCGTCTCCTGAAGGCAGTGACTGCGCTGTGCTCTGCCTGACACCCCTGCTGCTCCGGTGGCATCCCTCCTCTCATGTTCCTTCTCTCAGGGGTCACAGTCCTGCGCTGCTGCCTGTCTAACGTCTTAGGACAGCTGATACATAGATTTTTGTCCTGATTTCGATGGCAAGAGAATTCAATCTGGTTCCTGCTACTATGCCTGACCAAAGGCAGAAATCTTCTCTCCCTTTTTTTTTTTTGCGGGGGGGTCACCCAGGCTGCAGTGCATGGTGCAATCTCAGCTCACTGCAACCTCCACCTCCTGGATTCAAGAGATTCTCCTGCCTCAGCCTCCTGAATAGCTGGGATTACAGGCATGCACCACCACGTCCGGCTAATTTTTCTATTTTTAGTAAAGACAGGGTTTCACCATGTTGTCCAGGCTGGTCTCGAACCACTAACCTAAGGTGATCTGCCTGCCTCGGCCTTCCAAAGTGCTGGGATTACAGGCGTGAACCACCATGCCTGTCCTCTCTGGCTTTTAAACGGCATTTTTAAAAACTATAAAACTAATGCGGTGCTTATTGGAAATAAATGAAAAACTATAATGAAAGAGAAAAACAAAAATTATCCTACTACTTAGAGACAAGACACTGTAAGAATCATCACACATAGATTTTTAATCGACTTCCACATACAGCTGTATCTTTGCAATAAAAAATGGTATCATACCATAAGTCTAGTTCTCACGTGCACTCTCTGCTGCCTGGCTATGAACACTCAAGGCGTAATTCAAGTCAGGAGCAATATTCCCACAGCCCCACTTCCACGGCCACAGGTTACTATGCTACACGGTATGGTTTCAGCTAATGCCTTCACCCACATCCCAGGACTGCTGCCTCTCTAAAGACCCAAGGCAGAATTCCTAATTGTAGTAGAAAGGCCTAGAATAGAAAAGCTTCTTCAAAACACGTCTCTCAATAAAGCGCTGCTTTAGGGACACAACTGGTGTGGCCCACCACAGCCAGCCACCTCCTGTCCTCAAGCCCCTGGGCAGCAGCTGAGGCCGAGTATCTGATAATTACCAAAACAGCCACTTCCTGAAGCCAGCTTCAGAAAGAACGAGACCCCGGGAGAATGCCAGGTGATCTAGTCTGTAACTCGCAGCACTTCCAGAACAAAGAGTTCTGGACGACAGAGACTCCACTGAATTGAAGAGTTGGCCCTGTCTACGCTGCCCTCGCATCCTGCCCTAGCCCCAGTCAGAGCTCAAGTTCCAAGAGCCGCTGCCAATGTAGCTACTGTGGGGACTTTTCAAAGAACAGTTTGCATTCAAATACTTACTGCACTATTTTGAGATGTGTTGGGTGAAAGGCAGTATCAAGTCACATTGTCGTCCCCTGTGAAAATTCTCCCAGCGATGCCTGAGAGGTAACTGCAAGAGAACTGTTTCCACTATCTTGTGCTTAAATCCAACTAAGGCCATGAACTCAAAGTAAAAATAAAGCACGATTCAGAATCCACCCACTCCACCTGGAGTCACCAGGCAAATCGTAAGAATACAACAGCCAGCATCCACACACAAAGGCCTAGCCCTCCTCGCCCCGTCCAGAACACTTCCAGGAGGCCCAACCGGCCTTGTGTCCCTCCCAGAGGAGCCTGGGGCAGGCCCGAGGCTGTCTGCCGAAGGGCGCACAGGGCCAGGCATAAGGTGCTGCGGCTCCACTGCCCCAGGGGCACCGGACCAGCCTCCCACCTCGGTTCCTGGCAAGTGCTGGAGCTGCCGGCCACACTCTGGACTGCCCTGAGGGTGCCACCAGACCAGCTTCCCCCAGCAGGGGAGGGCAGCCTGTCCCGCAGCACGAGGCCTACCTGAGGGGCAATAGGAGGATGAGTTCGGCGTTCTCCGTGAGAAGCTCTTGACCGCTAGGCTCTGGCCCCGCTGCTTGCGCCGCCACGCCGTGCGACACTTGGAGTCGATGCTCTGCTTGATTCGGTACCAGTCGGATTCCGTGATGCCAAATTTATAGAAAAGGTGACCTGAAAGGACACATCCAAGGACAAGAGGTGAGGCCTGCTCGGGACAGCCATTAGGAGATGCCTGGCTGCAGAGCCTGGGCCCGCTGCAGAGGCCTCCCCCAGGCACCCCTGCCCGCCAGGCCGGCCCCGTCTTCCTGCAAAGGATCCGGAAAGGCCCACTGCACAGAAGGTACTTAATGGCCTACGGGCAGGGCTCCCGATCATGACACACTCTTTCCAGGTACTTAACTCCCCATTCCTGTGACCTGGGCCGCCCACACCAGGTGCACACTTGGGGCTCTCACAGGATTCCCAGATCTCCCAGGCTCCAACTTCCCTCTGCCCTGAACTCACAGCACCTAGCATACCAAGTGCCCAGAGGAGGAGCTCAGGGACCTCAACAACCGAAGCAGAACTCGTCACTCCTCGGCTCACTCAGGCCTGCTCAGCCACCGCCCTCCCTTCCTTCAAGTCTTGGCTCCACCATAACCCTTGACAACCACCCGCCCCTCCTGGGCCTCCTGGGCTCCCACCCTCCTTCCACCTCCCACTCCCAGCCCTGCTGGGCTCCCACCCTCCTTCCACCTCCCACTCCCAGCCCTGTTGGGCTCCCACCCTCCTCCCATTTGCTTTGTCAGACCACTGACCACCTTCCAGCGTGTGGAGAATTCACATATGTAGTGTTCACTGTTTCCCTCACACACACAGGGGCCTTCTTCCACCCATGCAGGTCAGGCACGCAGAACGGCCTGGCACAGTGGGCAGGTCAGGCACCCAGAACATCCTGGCACGGTGGCTGCACCCATGGGTGTTGTAAACAGTGATTATCACAGCCTGTAAGTCACCCTCCCATCGCTGCTCAAGTCCGAGGCTTGCTTATGCCATTCTCTACGCCTTTCTCCTGTGCCTTTTCAACTACAGCACACACCCCTCACGGGCAGGGCCTATGTCCTCATCCCTGGAGTCCCTGCACCACAAGCCAGGCGGGCACAGCTACTCTCACTGTGGGGCCGAGGCTCGCCCGGGGCTCACTGTGCACACGGCAGAGAATGCCCTGGGACCCCCAGTTCTCTACCACTTGCGCTACAGAGAGCTCTCAGCACACCCTGAGAAGCATCCAGAGATGCCCGGTATTCAACAAGAAGAAAACTGAGGTTCCAGAGGCCATGGTGCAACAGGAGACAGGACGAACCCAGGCCCCGCTGCCCGCCCGGGCCACCTCCCACTAAGCCATAGGAGCCCTTCCTTGCAGCGAGGACGAGTGCGGGAATCACGGGAAGGGCTCTCCAACACAGTGGTCTCCCAAGCTGGCTCTGCAACTTCATGAATTTACAGGAAAATACTTGGATGGAATTGCAAATTGTAGGAATAAAAAGATTAAGCTGAAAAGTGTCCTGTTTCGACTACCAAGAGCCTCGAGTTTGGACCCTACGGCCCAAACCCCAAAAATCTGTTTCCATTGAGACTAAAACGTTGGAAATAATCAACACAGAGCAAGAAGTGTTTGGCTTTAAGTACTACATTAGGTATCAAAAGCCCCTCGGGTTTTGGAAACAAGCTTCCTAACTCTGTAGATACTTGAGACGTGTTTGACTGTCTGTATAATGACAACCAACTCGTCTGTGCTCCAGACAAAAAGAAACTGGCCAGGAGGGTGGGGTTTGTGGGATCAGAGGGAAGAACAATCTCAAGCGTTTCAGCAGCACTTTTGGATCCTCACGCATAAAAGCATACAGCAGCAGCTCTTCGGTTTCCAATTTGCAGGTCATCTCCAAAATAATCAGAGTCACCACTCAAATGCTGGCGGGGTGACTGGCATGCCTCAGGAAACCCCAGGCTGAGCAACTTTAGTGACTGGCAGAGGAACCCAGCCGCCGGCTGTGGTCACAGGAGAACCCAACCATTAAAATCACAACGAAATCCTTACAGGAGAGCCAGCAATGGCCAGGGTTGCACCAGTTACCTTGAAACCCCACTTTCACAACTCTACTTAGATGGCTTCAGGAGAGCCCAGTTACTGACTTCAGATGCAAAGCAGGCCAGCCGCCGCCGCAGGAGACAAGAGCAGAAGCAGCCAGCCCACCAGCAGGAAACATCCTCAGAGCCCAAGTCAATCAAAAGAAGCGTCCTCAGAACTGCCCTCCTGCTACCCTCATGCCATCCACTCCAGGAGAAAACGTCCATCTACCGCTAAGGATTAATCAAGTCCATGCAAAATTTAAAAATGGGTTAGTTTTTAACTAACAGGAAAGAAGATATATCTAAAACACACAGGTGTACAGGTTAAGAGAAATTAGTAAAAACATTAACATTTAAATTCAACTGAGTAAAAATCAAGCTGCCAGTTCAAACCCTGGCTCCTACCCTTTACAGAAAACATAGATATTCATCTAGCTCTCCCCTCCTGAGTTTACACCGTCCTGAGGCGTTAACTTACTCCTTCCATCCACACTTCAGGCCCCAGCCTGGGCAAATGCCCCCTGCCAGCCACTAAGGAGATCCAGAGAACAAACCGGTTGCCTGAGTGCCACCCCCAGAGCGCGGCGGGTGAGGAGGGGAGGATCTGAACATGCACAGATGGGTGCAGGCGCCGCCCACAGCACTCCCGGACAGCAGCTGGGGCAAGCGCCGGCTTCTGGGCAGCCCTCGGGACTCTGAGGGTCTGCAAGGGGCTCCGACTCCTGCCGGTGCTGCTTTCTTTACCTTTTCTGACAGCACTGAGCAGCCGCACGTAACAGAGGGAGCAGGAAAAATCCTATCGTGATGGGATCAAAAGATCACCTTGCATTTAACTGCCATTTTCCACTTACAGCATTTTATCTCATGTTATTCGATGGGATTTAACAGCCATTTTCCACTTAAAGCGTTTTATCTCATGTTATTCGATGAACATTAAAAAAAAGGCCTCATGAAGTAAGAATGTCATTACTCTCACCTTGATTTTGAGGCAAGAGCCAGAAGAAGGACAAGTGTGGCGTGTCCAAGTCCGATCACCAGTTAGGGGCGAGTGCCACCTGCAAGTGCACGCTTCCCGCCGCCAAGCTGACACCGGGGCCCGCCCATGTGGAGAAGCAGCAGCCCCACTGCGCGCGGCCCTCAGCGGATCCTGAGAACCCACGAGAGGCGGTGGGGAAATGGGAAGAACACACACACCCCACACATGTGCCCCTGCTGTCCTGAGCCCCCTCAGCCCAAGGCACCCACGGCCCCCGCTGGTGGGAGGCCTGGTCGAATGTCGCTATAGGCAGAGTGTCCCCTGCTGAAGTGCCCAGAACACGAGGAGAACAGAAGTGCTCGGCATCTGGCTGCTGAGGCTCATGGGATCCCTACGGCGCAGTGTCACCCGGCAGCAGACCACCCTGGTCCAGCCTCAGTCCTTGCCTTCCCCAGGCATATCCCCACATCACGCCCATCAAGGCCCCTGAAAGGCCGGGACAGGCTTGCCCTCCAGGCTCAGCCAGGCAGCGTCCCTGCCACCACGTGTGCCTCTCCCTTCCTGGAGAGCTGTCCTGTGGTCCCCAAAGAGCCGAAGGGTCCCCATGACCGTTAACTGCCTTCCCACTTTCCAGAACCCCTGTCCCTGACTCTGGTGGTTCAAATCCTAAGCCGACTCCCAGTTCTCATTCTGTGTGGCCATGAGAGGCACTGTGGGAGACGAGAGAGAACCAGAAGGGCTTGTAATCTTGCACCTTGGTGGGTGGCATGCGCTTATCAGTCACAAAGGAATGAAAAGCACCACCCCTGCTAATGCCATCTCAAGTGCAAGGGAAAGTGCAGCACGAAACAGAGTGCCAACAATTCACTTCTTGAAATTACAGACTCGATGTGATAGCGTTGCCTCGAAAAACAAAAGGCGTCTCAAAGCCTCTGACTGGTGGAAGCCAGCCGACACGCTCCCTCTCAAGGCAGTACACAGCCCACAACCCTCACATGTCCAGCCGAAGCCTCTGTCCAATGGCGGGCAGCATGCAGCCCACACCCCTCACATGTCCAGCCTCCAGGCCAAGCAGGCCGCCTTCTCCAAGCCTGCTGCCTCGCTCCTTTATGAGAAAAGACTATGGGGTCACACCTGTCCTCGGTCTGTTAGCAAGAGAGCCCGTCACAGCCACTTGCAGGGCCACCTCCAGGTCACAGCATCTGGGTACCTGCTGAGGAGGCTCCGCCCACTTTTCTGCCTGGAGCCCACACTGACCAGACCTTCCTCCCTGCTCTAGGTCACTGTGGGAGGCTCAATGTCCCACGGCAGACAGACAAACACCCACCCCTGTGTGGAGTCCGCATTCTGCCCTTAAAGACACATACAGGGCAGCGTCATCATTTCACCCCACAGAGAACCTGGAGAAGAAACAGCGCTTGACCACCCAAGTTCAAAAGAACCCATGTCCTGTGTCCTGGGCTGAACAGTGTCCCCACAAAACTCATGTCCTGCTCAGGACCCCAGATTGTGACCTGACTTGGAACTGGGGTCTCTGCAGATGTGATTACCTAAGTTGTGATGATGTCATCCTGGAGAAGAGGGGCTCCAAATCCAGTGACTGTCCTCATAAGGAGAGGAGAAGGAGACACGAGGAGACACAGGGAGAAGCCAGCCATGGGGGAAGCGGGCAGAGGCTGGAGGGATGCGGCCAGCACGGAAGCTGGGAGAGGGAAAGACCCCGCAGAGTAGGTGTGGCCCTGCTCACAGCTCGACCTCAGCCATCGGCCTCCAGACCTGCGTGAGAACACGAGTCTGTTCTAAGCCAGCCAGGCTGGGAGCTTTGTCACAGTGGCCACAGGACCTATGAGGCACTCTGCAAGACACAACAGGGCCAGGACACACACCTGCCCACACAGGGACAGGTGCGGGTGAAGCGGCTCCTGGGAGCCGCTGCTTCCCGCTAGGAAATACCGCCTGCTCTTGGAGTGAATGATTTAAGAAGAACTACAATCATCTGACAGATCAAGCTTGAATGCATAACATTTTACTCTGTGCAAATGAATCCAATCTCTAACTGCTAGGAGGCTTCGTGGGGATCTGCCGTCCACAGCAGCGTTCTTTACAGCAGACGAGACCGGCGTGCTCGGGGTAGTATGGCCGTAGACAGCAGTCTTTAGAAAAGTCCTCAGATCGGGGTCAGCAGCTTGGATGCACAGTCCAGGCAGAGGCCTGTGTGAGCCATGGGTAGAAATCCTAACCCACTTTCCCTTCACAGAGAAAACAGGCAGGTGAGTGCTGCTGTCCTTCCAGCTCATCCCTCAGGAGAATGCTCCAAGGTTTTCAAAGTTCCGATAATAAGCTACCTTTGCATAAGACACAAATGTGGTTAGCTGCCCAAATCCAGGGGTCCACCAATCCTTGGGATCTTTAAGAAAGCCAACACCCCAAAAAACAAATTTCTCTCTCTCCCTCTTTCCAAAAGCTCATTTCCTCATTTCAGGAAGGTGGTACTTAGAGACGTTACCCACTGTGTGTTTCAAAATAGGCACTTTTTTCTTCAGAAAAAGAAACAAAATCTTTCTGCTGACGAGTAAGAAGGAGAAACTTAAACCACAATCTGCCTCCTCATGAGCTGCCCAGGTCGGGCGAGGACAGCGGGCCTCTGACTGCTGCGGCTACAGGCGTCACTGCGGGTTCTGAAGCAGCAGCAGAGTGAGGTGGGCGACGCAGCCAGTTCCGCGCCTGCCGCAGTTCAAGCTGGGCTGGGGAGGTTTGCTCCGTGCGTTTATTTGACTTGTTTTGTTTTTTGAGCAACAATCACAAAGAATGAAACTGGGCCACAGGGAGAAAAGGTAAAGCAATGCTTTGAACATTTCAACAATTCCACCTAAGCGCAAGTGACACGGGTCCACCTGGCCTGTAGGAGAAGGAAGGGTTCCCGTTGCCATCTCCACCCAGCTTTCACTCCAGAGGAGGTGAGCCCGGGCAGGTGTCGCCTGCGGCCCGCAAGGGCAGGTGTGAGGGCAGGCCGTGCTCTCTCAGCCCATAGAGCAGGGCTCCTCTCCATGTGGACACCAGAGGAGCAGGGAATAGGGAGGAACAGCAAGGGCCTGTGGTCACACGGGCCACGATTATAGGCGCTAACTCCATCCTGTAAGTTCTAGCTTCTGTCCCACAAGACACTGCCTCGAGGCCGGGTGCAGTGGCTCACACCTGTAATCCCAACACTTTGAAAGGCCAAGGCGGCCAGATCACCTGAGGTCAGGAGTTCTAGACCAGCCTGGACAACAGGGTGAAACCCAGTCTCTACTAAAAATAGAAAAATTAGCCTATGGTGGCGGGCGCCTGTAATCTCAGCTATCGAGGAAACTAAGCCAGGAGAACTGCTTGAACCCAAGAGGTGGAGGTTGCAGTGAGCCAAGATCACACCACTGCACTCCAGCCTGGGCAACAAAGTGAGACTCCATCTCAAAAAGAAAAAAAAAAACATACACTGCCTTGCCAGTGAGCTGCCAAGGGGGCCGATGAGTGCCAAGGAGGAGGCTGGGTGCTCACAGCCATGAGCATGCCCCCAAGCCAAGAGGTCCAGCAGCCTGGTGAACAAGCCAGTGACCTCGGCTGTCTGGGGGACAGCCCCGAAGCTGGCGGGCCCAGGAGAGCCCATGCCAGTCTCCCACTCCCCATTCAGGCCTCCAGACCCCCGTCGAGTTTGGCAGCCCTTCCCAAGCAAGCTCAGCAGGGAAGGTCAGCTCACGGCCACAACACACAGGGAGTCGGGGCCAGCCCCATTCTGCCCCATGCAGTGCCTTCCACCGCCCCACACAGACTCCCTGAGTACAGACATGGCCACCCCACCGCCATAGGCTCTGCTCTGAGTATCACCCTCTCATGCCCGTCACCTCGCTGGAATATTCTCTGTGCCTGATTTAAAAAACGACAAATGGCGGATGATGCCTCAGCCTGACCTTCCAAATCAGACCCAGCTGCCCTCCAGCTTCTCAGCCGATGCCCCTGTCATCTCCCTGGAGGAGCAGGGACTCCTCCCCTGGGAACAGGACCCACCGAAGAATGCCACCGCCCCACATGCATGGCACGCTCACCCCACCTCACCTGGGAATAGAGCCCACCCCACAACATCACCGCCCCACATGCATGGCACGCTCATCCCACATGTCACCATCCTTTCCTCTCTGTCCAGGCTGCCCCTCCATCCGTAGCCCAGCGTGACCCTCCTGCGACACCTCACAACGCACCTCTCAGGTTCCAGACGCTTCCGTCTGCCGTTCCTCACACTTATTTACACATCTCAGTGCGCTCCAGACCACAATCCACACGCCCAGCACCAGCACAGAGCAACCCCTGGGTTTTAAGCTACAAGCACGTCACGTGGTCAGGTATGGAGATTTACGCTCTCGGTCACGCCATGCCCTAAAGCTGAGGAGGGGGCGGTGGGCCTGCCACCCGCCTCTGAAGGCAGTGTCCTGTCACAGCACAGCCATGGCCGTGCTCGTCATCTGTGGCTGCTTTCAGAGCTGAGGGATTGAAGAGAGACCCCAGGGTCCACAAAGCCTGAATCATCTGCCATGTGGCCCTTCAGAAGAAGGCTGTGAGTGACACCTGCCCTGTGACCCTCTGTTCCTCTGTGACCTGCTTTACTCCGACCCTGAGAAGCTGTGAGGGGGCCCCACATGTGATCTCCCAGGCAGTCATCTGAGACTACCTTCAGGGTCCAGGACGGGCGCCCGCCAGTGTCTGACAGCCAGGGCACATGCCTGGGCCAAGACATGGCAATGGGAAGATGCCACGACCTGCTCACACATGTGTGGGCGGGACCTGGGCACCACCTCTCAGCAGCTTCCAGGAAAACCTGCAGTCAGCACAACCCCTCAGTCTCACTCAGACCCCATTTCTACAGCAACTATTCAACAGCCGAGCCCTTCCACTCCTTCCGGCTCCCGACAGAGGCTCAAGGGCCACACCGCGCTTCCCGAAGGAGCAAGGCTCTCTCCTACGGGAACAGCGGCCCCCAGCATGGTGAGACCTGGACGCGGGGTGCGTCACCTCGCTCGCCTTATTGGAAGATCAGATTCGCATTTCACGCTCCCCTGCGGCAAGTCTCTAGAACCCGGATTTCCAGAAGACGCCCCCTCCCACGAGGTGCCCGAGTCTCTTGCGTTGGCTAACGCTTCACTTTAGAAGTCAGGCAGGCGGCTTCTGGAGCAGATGGGCTCTGTGGAGCAAATGGACCGTGGACGCTGGCAAGGAGGACCTGAGCGTCCGTCAACGCCATCGAAGGACATCGCCATCGACACTGGAGCAAGTCCCGCTCTTCAGAGGGGAGGGAAACATCACAGGCTGGGCTGGGCATGAAAATCGAGCCCTGGAGCTCTCCTGGTCACAGCCAGGTCAGCGCCAAGTCCCTGGCACGGCTGCCGAGCCCCAGCCCTCTCTGAAGGAAGGAGGCAGGTGCACTCCACCCGCTCCGGAGAGGCTCGGCGCCTGTGTCAACGCAGCCAGCAGGACCGCAGGGAAGGCCCCGGCTCTCCTCCCACTTCCTCAAGAGTGGCCTAAGGACAAGAGGTGAGGAGGTTTCCACCCTAATTTAAGGGTACACTATAGGTGTAAAACATTATGGGGTACATGAGATACCCTGGCACAGGCACGCCATGCATAAGCACATAAGAGTCAACCGGGTACCCATCCCCTCAAGCAGTGATCCCCAAACTGCCTGGAGAAACGCAGCCCCAGGCCGGCCCTACTGATGCCAGCGTCCCCAACGCTGAAGCGCGGGCCCTGACCCAGCTCCCCGAGGCAGGGCCCGACTTACACCGGATGCCGTAGATGGTGAGCGGGTCCAGCTGCTTCTTCCCGTGCTTGCCCTGCCCCGAGAGGTTGGACACGGCCTGCACCTCGCGGTGGAAGAGGTAGTCCAGCAGCGTGAGCGCCATCTTCTCGGCCGTGCGGCAGTTGGTGCTGATGTGCAGCATGTCGGAGGGGATGATGGCGCAGCGCACCCGCATCTCGGGGTTGTTCTCGTCGCCCAGCCAGGTGCCGTTGGGGTAATCCTCTGAAAGAGAGAAGACAGGGTACTCAGACGGCCAAGGCTCGAAGACGCTCACGCTCAGGGCAGCAGAGCGCTCAGCTCAGACACACCCAGGAAAGCCGGGCAGGCCAAGAGCACCGGAGCCTCCGACTGCTGCCAAAGAAAGAACCGACGAGGGACGGAAGCGATCCCACCACCCCCAGAGGGGCCGAGATGTCCTTACATCCATCTCACGTGGATCAATGTGGCAGGCAGGCAGCGTCCTGGCAATCCTGCGCTCAAGGCCAGCCCTCGCAGCTCAGCCCGCCCTGCTAACTCAGTGAGGCAAGCGGCTCGCAGCGCACCTAGGGCCCCCGGCATCTGCAGCTCCCGGGACGGCCCCGTCTGCGGCTGGCACAGCACTGGCCAGCGTGTGCCCGGCGGCAGGAGCCTCCGCAGCCCCCAGGGGATGCCGCCCAGACCCCAGCGGGAGCACAGGCCAAGCTCATCCTCACTGGAAGAGGTGACACCAAACAAGCTCTAGTCTCAAACACCAGGTTCTCTTCACAGCCCCGGCAGGGTGAAAAGTTTTAAAAAAATAACAATGGTTTTCTGTCCACATCTGGAAGGAGACCACTTGCCACACCTGTCTCTGGAAGAATGGTGAGCCACCGCCTGTTCCTATGTTTAGAGGACTCTGCACTGAGAAGAGGCTGTGGGGCCTCCACACAGCCCACGGAGCCCGGCATGCCCCACAGCGCCCTCTGCACTGTTGAGGGTCGGCCCGGCCTGGTACGAGAAAATGGCTCCATGGAGTCCCGGCCAGCACCGCTGCCCTTTCATGCTCTGTGAGCCTCACGCCTCCCCCAGGAAGCTCCACAGTGAGCCTGGGGTCTGTGCACAGCACTTGCCCTGAGTTGCTCAGAGCACTGGAATCCCTTCCCCTCCTCGTTGCCAAAGTTCCTTCCTTGCCACAGACATCCCTTAATCATGTGGAACTCAACCCTTGAGATCTTGTGACCTCAAAGGTCACTAAGAACAAAAAGAGAAAGCCAAGGCTGCATCTGGGGGCAGGGCAGGGGGACACGGGAGCAGCAGGGCCAGGTGCCAGTGGGGCCTTGGGATCTGAGCACCAACAGGGTCACACACTGTGCTCATCCTGGACCTGGGACCCTGACAGTATCAATATCCTTGCACACAGTTGGTACCTGCCCCAGCCACCTGCTGAGCGGAACCTTCCCCACAGAAGTGAGCAACCTCACTGCCAGGGATGCTCTCCCACCAGCCAGCCATTCCCACCAAGAAGGACGCAGAGGTCATGGCTCCAACATCAGCAGCTGGCTTGCCGCCGCCCCGTGGACACAATGCCAGCCCTTGCCTCTGCACAGCATAAGTCACAGCATGCCCTGGACACGGGCATTCTCAGGGCAGTTAAAATGCAGCCGTCCACAGCGGCGTATTCAGGTGTGGGAATGCACCATATTCTCCACCATCGGCGAAGCCACAGCGAGGAACCGTGGACAGGCCCACGCTCCGCATGGAGGAGAGGTAGCCAGGCACCTGGAGAAGCCGGAGCTTGCCGGCAAAGCACACTCCCGTGGCGATGGAGTGGGACTTCCCACCTGCTTGCCCAGGGAGTGGTGCCTGCCAGCCCCTCCACACCTCTCCTCCTCTCCCCCAAGCAAGTGCAAGCTCTCAGCCAGCTCTCAGCTTCTTAGCTGACCCTTCACAAGTCACTGGTCTCTGAACCACAGACTCCTTCTCTGCATAGTGGCCTATCCGGGTTGTCCTCAGATTGACCAAGTACAGTAGGTGAAAGGCTTGGTGGCTTGTCAAACCCCCTTTTCATAGCCTTCCCATGTGACAGAGGAAAGCTGCACACATGATCATAAACCAGACAACTGGCACTCCAGCTTGGAAGCTCAGCAGCTCCCGAACAATCTCTTCTGACCTGAAGTTGAACCAAAGTAAAGCTGTGAGTCTCCTCTCCCCTGGCACATCCTCCTCCATGGAAGGGTGGAGACCCAAATACCTTCCTCGAGGGGCCAGGACCTAGGAGGGCCTCCACTCTCTGTCACAGTCTCCACGGCCTAGGGCTGGGTTACAGTCATGCCACCCTGGGCATCGTCACCACAAAATGTCTGTAAGTTTTACTTTGAAATGTCCCAACACTGACTTTCCGGCTCCTAAAAGAGTAGCCAGCCGTGCCAGCCGGGCCAGGAAGCCTGGAGCACAGCTGAGAAGCCATGGCCACCGTCTGGCCCTAGTGTGCATGGCTCCCTTCACAAGCAGCCTCAATCGCCAAAACATGTTATTCCCCAAGACATAAGATTTCCATGAAGTATCAGAGCAGGGCCGGTCATCGCCACGGGGGCAGGGCACGGTGGCTGGGCTCTTGGCTGTAGCTCAGGATAGAAAACAGCTCTAATTTTTGGAATTCAGGACAAGAGGTGAGTAAGAAGTATCGAAGCTCAGAGACCGTTGAGAAGTGCAGGGATGGTGCTGGGAACATGGGCTCAGACACGTGCATCGGTCACGCCATCTGTCAGCCACTGTTCCACCTGGACGTGAAGAGCCAAATGAAACATATGCCTCAAGACTAATTAATGGATGCAGTCTCGTGGCAGGGGCTGTCCAGAGGCCACAGCTGGAAAGGTGAGAGGCTCCAACCTCAGGGATTTTATGAATTTCTCTACGAATCCTTATGGGACAGCCAAGTGCCTGGCACCGGGTCTCAAGCTCGGCATCTTAGCCCTTGCTCAGAGTCACAGGCCAATGCCATCAGCCACAGCGGCACAGGCCCTGGTCAGCAGCACTCCAGTCAGGAGGCCGTGGGGAGGGGAAGGCCAGGGCACAGAGGGGGCATGTGAGTCAAGGCAGGAGCAGGACAGTCTCTGAGATCCAAAGCCACATGCTGGTCACACCATGGCTAGAGATGGTCATTGACTCCACAGGACTGAAGACTTAAATGGGAATCTGCGGGGGAAACCCAAGATGTGGGAGGATGGTGGCCGAGGCAGTCCCATAGCAGTGGCGCCTGCACCATGCGTATCCCCAGCACCGCATGCTTCTCCCGCATGGACGGGTGGCCCCAGACACAGCTCCTCGCTTGTGCTGACCTTAACACGCCACAGGTTTCCTGGTCAGATCAAACCTAAGGGGCTGAATCCTTCCTTGAGTCTGTCCTCATGAAGGGCGGATTTTTAAAACTTTCTGCAGTGGGGGCCTGCGCAAGGGGCAGAGATTTGCTTGCGGCCACTGGTGGCTGGGAAGCAGAGGCAGCACAGGCCCACGCTGGCAAGTGGAAACTGTCCCACTGCAAGGTCCTTCCGTACCAGGGCTGCCAGGGTGACACCCTCAGACACCAACCAGCATGAGCCGGGGCCTCGGGAATCAGCCTCGATCCCACACAGAGGCTGCTTGATGCAGGCTCCCAGTCCTGGCCAGCCACAGAGCCCAGGTGAAGGAGTGCAAACGGAGTGCAAGCCACCTGGGCGCTGGAGGGGCACCTGAGCACCTGCGGAAGCCTCCCGGCAGCTGCTGTAGTACAAGACCTCGGCCCACCCCTCCCGACTCCCAAGTGCCACAGACAGTGGCCTGCAAGTGAAGGGAGACAGGCAGGGGTAGTGCTGACTTCAGATGAGAACAGGTGACCCAAGGCAGGAAACAGAAGGAGCGACCCAGGGGAAGAACTCGGAGAACATTCTAGAGCAGAGAGCAGCACCGGCCTGGGCCAAGAGGGGCCACATGCTCCAGGAAGGTAAGGGAACCAGTGTGGCCAGAGCAGGGAGCATAGGGCAGAGGAGTGACAGGGAAGGATGGAGAACCGAGCAGGGCCCAGTCACCCAGGCAGAGAGCAGGTGCCCACGCCCAGCGTGGTCTGAGCTAAACTAAACCAGCATGGGCAGAGGACATGAGCTGAGAGGGCACAGGCAGAGGGCACGAGCTGAGGGGGCACAGGCAGAGGGCACGAGCTGAAGGGGCATGGGCAGAGGGCACAGTCAGAGGGGACAAGCAGCTGATTACAGGGCTGCTCAATAATCCAAAAACGGCAGAGGACCTGGGGTAGGTACGGCCTACATGAGACCCACTGTCTTTGAACTTCCCAGGGTTCCTAGCACAGAGGCTCATTTAACTGGAACTCTGGTCAGATGGAGGTGGTCTCTAGTGACAGCAAGTATCTCTGGACTTAGGACCTGGAGATCACAAGCAAAGGACCCGAGGCAGCAGCAGGAAGGGCAGCAGCTTCCCTCAAGGGCCTCCCCGACCGTCACCCACACCGGGACATGGGCAATGCAGGGCCAGTGCGAGGACGGTGCAGGGACGGTGAGCAGAGGCTCTCAGCTGGAGCCACCACACTGCTAAAGACCCCGGCAGTCTCTGGCAGGAGTATCAGTGTTAAACCACACTTAGCTGAACTCTCTGTGGTGAGATAATATTTTTAAAGTGAACACTCGACAAGAATTCAGAGTTGTTTTTCAAACAATTGAGTCAAAATCATGTCAAAGTGTCACTGAGACCCTCCAGGAGGGATGACGTGGGCTCCCCGTGCCCACATCAAGAACCTCCCTGACTCAGGGTGAGAGCCGGCTCTGGGGGAACTGCCGCCCACCATCTCCGTCCTCCCCGGGCTCCCACCTCAAGGCAATGTCAGGACAGCCGCTGAGCTCATCCTCCCACAGGCTTCAGGCCCCATCTGAGGGCCAGTGTGCAAATGTCCGGACCCAGTGCGCCCAAGGCCAGCTGCGCCCTCCACCCCACACGGGGCTGCGCCAGCGATGGGTGGCTCCTCCACACTGTGGGCCACACCGAGCCCTCCCTCCACAGCCACTGGCCTCATCCAAGCCTCAACAATTCTTCCTGGCCTTTCTTCAGCACTGCAGGGGACTCTGACCCCAGCAGAGTGGCCATCTGGCCTGTCCTCCCAGGGATCTCCTGCCTCAGCATCCAGCAGGACCCAGCTTGTGCCAGCCTCCTGGTGCTCACGGCTCACAACGCCACGCCCTGCACTGCACACTCCAGCACAGCCACATTATCAGTGCAGACGTACTCCAGTTTGCTGCTTCCCATCCATGCCTGTGTCCGTGGAGTTCCGGTTGGCAACAGCATTCCCGCCTCACTCCACTAGGCATTAGAGATTTTCAGGCGTCCATTCCGCCAGGCCAGGGGCACACCTCCCCTCACTCAGCTCTGGGAGCCCAGGCCCAAGGGTAGGGTCTGGCACAGACAGTGAAGCGAACTCAGGCCCTGCAATTCCAATGCCGTCAGTGGAGGCCAGGTAGGGTCCACCTTCAGTACCTTCAGAAGCCCCCAGATGACCCAATGTATGGCCGAGACCGAGAAGCACGCTCATTAAGGCTCAAGAAGAACAAGGTGATAAATTAGAGCCCACGTAGTGAACAGAATCAACCAGGAATCTACAGGAAGCATCCTGGGACTCGCATTCTCAGACCAGCAGCATCAGCAGTGACAGGGAACCTGGAAATGCTCATTCTCACGCCCTGCCCCACCCCCACAGATCAAAGGCTTGGGGTGGGCCCTGTTGAACAAGGGGACTCCGACCTGCGTAGGAGGGCCTCACATCGTACAAGCCCCGTGTATAGACAGAGCTCGACGCAGGCTTCCTGCCTCCTGTACCAGGGCAGAGGCCAGCTGAGCTCTGACAGATGAGGGCAGCAGTCTAAGGACTAGGCATGAGGCAGGCCCGTGGGCACAGAGCACTGAACGGGCAGGCCGAGTGAGCTCTGTGAGGTGCGGGCAGCGGTCTAAGGACTAGGCATGAGGCAGGCCCATGGGCACACAGTGCTGAGGGAGGAGCCCGTTCTGTCCGGCAGGCTGAGTGAGCTCTGACGGGTGTGGGCAGAGGTCTAAGGACGACGCACGAGGCAGGTCCATGGGCATACAGCACTGAGGGAGGCGCACACCGTTCTGTCCGGCAGGCTCCTGAATCCACACCTCCACCACTTCAGACGCCTCAGCTCCTCAGTCCACAGTAACCCCAGCAGCTGAGCCAGTCCATGACCCAGCTCACAGAAGAGGCGTTGAGACATCTGCAGAAATGAATGAGCTTGATCAAGGTCACAGGCCAAGGGAGAGGCAGGCTGGGACTGCAGGAAAACGCTCCAGGCCGTGAGAAGTCCCTGCCTGCTAAAAACCAGTGATTCACACATTTCTGGCGTCTCTTCCTAGAAAGCTGCTGATCCTCAAACACTCTGCGTTTCAGTGATGCCTTTTCTGCACTGAAATGGAAAGTAATGTCGTATATCCGCCTCCTGATATGATTTGCTGATTACTCAACTTTTTATATATTCAGAATTCCACATTCGGGGGAAAAAGAGAAATGAAACAACGATTTAAAAATCCCAGCCTGGAATCTGTGCTGTCAGACCACAGAGAATAGTTATTAATTTGTCCTTTTTTCTTAGGCAGTCTACTTGAAAGACGAGCTTTTTAAGATCCCTCTCTCCTACTTTCATTTGAACGCTGACTTCCCAAGAACAGATGAAACATTAGTTCTGACAAATGTCAGTTGGTGTGTCGTCCAAGACCAGAGGCCTAACTGCGCATGAGCATCCTGTGAAGCGGGGTTCCGCGGTCATTTCCCGGGTGATGGCTCCGAGTGTTCCCGTCCTGGGATTCCACACGTTAGTCCCCTGTAGTCACAGAGGTGGCGAATGCTGGATTTTCATCTCCGGCAGGACAGTGAACAAATCAGAAGACCATCCTTTACAAGTTACTGGACTGCAGGGTTCTTCAAAGCCTCACAGCGTGGGGTAATTTCCACAACACAACCAAGTCCACCTCAATTCAGCTCAAGCTCAGCCTCACCCTCTCCAGGTAAGTCTCTAGGGAAGATTCAAGTTAGATATGCATCCGTGCCAAAAATTAATTTTCATCTGGCTTTTGCAAAGGCTTACTCAGGCTGGTTATGAACTTCAAAAACAACATCGCATAAAATGAAATAAATGGTTCCAACAATGGATAACACAGAGCAAACCCACACAGAATTCAAACCTAAAGACAGCAACAGGCTGTGTCGTTACAAACATCACGGCTCAAAATGGTTCCAGAGCCCAGACACACACGAACCATAACAATAACTCATCTCTCCTATCGCAGAGCCAGGACACGCATGGACCATCTCTATCAGTAATTCATCTCTCCTATCCCATCGCCAGGACACGCATGGACCGTCTCTATCAATAATAACTCATCTCTCCTATCCCAGCGCCGGGACACGCATGGACCATCTCTATCAATAATAACTCATCTCTCCTATCCCAGCGCCGGGACACGCATGGACCATCTCTATCAATAATAATTCATCTCTCCTATCCCAGCACTGGGGCACGCATGGACCATCTCTATCAATAATAATTCATCTCTCCTATCCCAGCGCCGGGACACGCATGGACCATCTCTATCAATAATAATTCATCTCTCCTATCCCAGCGCCGGGACACGCATGGACCATCTCTATCAATAATAATTCATCTCTCCTATCCCAGCGCCGGGACACGCATGGACCATCTCTATCAATAATAACTCATCTCTCCTATCCCAGCACCAGGACATGCATGGACCATCTCTATCAATAATAATTCATCTCTCCTATCCCAGCACTGGGGCACGCATGGACCATCTCTATCAATAATAATTCATCTCTCCTATCCCAGCGCCGGGACACGCATGGACCATCTCTATCAATAATAATTCATCTCTCCTATCCCAGCGCCGGGACACGCATGGACCATCTCTATCAATAATAATTCATCTCTCCTATCCCAGCGCCGGGACACGCATGGACCATCTCTATCAATAATAATTCATCTCTCCTATCCCAGCGCCGGGACACGCATGGACCATCTCTATCAATAATAATTCATCTCTCCTATCCCAGCGCCGGGACACGCATGGACCATCTCTATCAATAATAATTCATCTCTCCTATCCCAGCGCCGGGACACGCATGGACCATCTCTATCAATAATAATTCATCTCTCCTATCCCAGCGCCGGGACACGCATGGACCATCTCTATCAATAATAACTCATCTCTCCTATCCCAGCACCAGGACATGCATGGACCATCTCTATCAATAATAATTCATCTCTCCTATCCCAGCACTGGGGCACGCATGGACCATCTCTATCAATAATAATTCATCTCTCCTATCCCAGCGCCGGGACACGCATGGACCATCTCTATCAATAATAATTCATCTCTCCTATCCCAGCGCCGGGACACGCATGGACCATCTCTATCAATAATAATTCATCTCTCCTATCCCAGCGCCGGGACACGCATGGACCATCTCTATCAATAATAATTCATCTCTCCTATCCCAGCGCCGGGACACGCATGGACCATCTCTATCAATAATAACTCATCTCTCCTATCCCAGCACCGGGACACGCATGGACCATCTCTATCAATAATAACTCATCTCTCCTATCCCAGCGCCGGGACACGCATGGACCGTCTCTATCAATAATAACTCATCTCTCCTATCCCAGCACCGGGACACGCATGGACCATCTCTATCAATAATAACTCATCTCTCCTATCCCAGCACTGGGACACGCATGGACCATCTCTATCAATAATAATTCATCTCTCCTATCCCAGCGCCGGGACACGCATGGACCATCTCTATCAATAATAATTCATCTCTCCTATCCCAGCGCCGGGACACGCATGGACCATCTCTATCAATAATAACTCATCTCTCCTATCCCAGCACTGGGACACGCATGGACCATCTCTATCAATAATAATTCATCTCTCCTATCCCAGCGCCGGGACACGCATGGACCATCTCTATCAATAATAATTCATCTCTCCTATCCCAGCGCCGGGACACGCATGGACCATCTCTATCAATAATAACTCATCTCTCCTATCCCAGCACCGGGACACGCATGGACCATCTCTATCAATAATAATTCATCTCTCCTATCCCAGCACTGGGACACGCATGGACCATCTCTATCAATAATAATTCATCTCTCCTATCCCAGCGCCGGGACACGCATGGACCATCTCTATCAATAATAACTCATCTCTCCTATCCCAGCACTGGGACACGCATGGACCATCTCTATCAATAATAATTCATCTCTCCTATCCCAGCGCCGGGACACGCATGGACCATCTCTATCAATAATAATTCATCTCTCCTATCCCAGCGCCGGGACACGCATGGACCATCTCTATCAATAATAACTCATCTCTCCTATCCCAGCGCCGGGACACGCATGGACCGTCTCTATCAATAATAACTCATCTCTCCTATCCCAGCACCGGGACACGCATGGACCATCTCTATCAATAATAATTCATCTCTCCTATCCCAGCGCCGGGACACGCATGGACCATCTCTATCAATAATAATTCATCTCTCCTATCCCAGCACCGGGACACGCATGGACCATCTCTATCAATAATAACTCATCTCTCCTATCCCAGCACCGGGACACGCATGGACCATCTCTATCAATAATAATTCATCTCTCCTATCCCAGCGCCGGGACACGCATGGACCATCTCTATC
Source organism: Aotus nancymaae (assembly GCF_030222135.1). Classification (NCBI taxonomy): domain Eukaryota; kingdom Metazoa; phylum Chordata; class Mammalia; order Primates; family Aotidae; genus Aotus; species Aotus nancymaae. The sequence goes on from NW_026988510.1 coordinate 2,116,993, forward strand.
AATAATAACTCATCTCTCCTATCCCAGCACTGGGACACGCATGGACCATCTCTATCAATAATAATTCATCTCTCCTATCCCAGCGCCGGGACACGCATGGACCATCTCTATCAATAATAACTCATCTCTCCTATCCCAGCACTGGGACACGCATGGACCGTCTCTATCAATAATAACTCATCTCTCCTATCCCAGCACCAGGACACGCATGGACCATCTCTATCAATAATAACTCATCTCTCCTATCCCAGCACTGGGACACGCATGGACCATCTCTATCAATAATAATTCATCTCTCCTATCCCAGCGCCGGGACACGCATGGACCATCTCTATCAATAATAATTCATCTCTCCTATCCCAGCACTGGGACACGCATGGACCATCTCTATCAATAATAATTCATCTCTCCTATCCCAGCGCCGGGACACGCATGGACCATCTCTATCAATAATAATTCATCTCTCCTATCCCAGCACTGGGACACACATGGACCATCTCTATCAATAATAACTCATCTCTCCTATCCCAGCGCCGGGACACGCATGGACCATCTCTATCAATAATAACTCATCTCTCCTATCCCAGCGCCGGGACACGCATGGACCATCTCTATCAATAATAACTCATCTCTCCTATCCCAGCGCCGGGACACGCATGGACCATCTCTATCAATAATAATTCATCTCTCCTATCCCAGCGCCGGGACATGCGTGGACCATCTCTATCAATAATAACTCATCTCTCCTATCCCAGCACCAGGACATGCATGGACCATCTCTATCAATAATAATTCATCTCTCCTATCCCAGCACTGGGGCACGCATGGACCATCTCTATCAATAATAATTCATCTCTCCTATCCCAGCGCCGGGACACGCATGGACCATCTCTATCAATAATAATTCATCTCTCCTATCCCAGCACTGGGACACGCGTGGACCATCTCTATCAATAATAACTCATCTCTCCTATCCCAGCACTGGGACACGCATGGACCATCTCTATCAATAATAACTCATCTCTCCTATCTCAGCGCCAGGACACGCATGGACCATCTCTATCAATAATAATTCATCTCTCCTATCCCAGCACCGGGACACGCATGGACCATCTCTATCAATAATAATTCATCTCTCCTATCCCAGCACTGGGACACGCATGGACCATCTCTATCAATAATAATTCATCTCTCCTATCCCAGCGCCGGGACACGCATGGACCATCTCTATCAATAATAACTCATCTCTCCTATCCCAGCGCCGGGACACGCATGGACCATCTCTATCAATAATAACTCATCTCTCCTATCCCAGCGCCGGGACATGCGTGGACCATCTCTATCAATAATAACTCATCTCTCCTATCCCAGCACCAGGACATGCATGGACCATCTCTATCAATAATAATTCATCTCTCCTATCCCAGCGCCGGGACACGCATGGACCATCTCTATCAATAATAACTCATCTCTCCTAACCCAGCGCCGGGACATGCGTGGACCATCTCTATCAATAATAACTCATCTCTCCTATCCCAGCACCAGGACATGCATGGACCATCTCTATCAATAATAATTCATCTCTCCTATCCCAGCACTGGGGCACGCATGGACCATCTCTATCAATAATAATTCATCTCTCCTATCCCAGCGCCGGGACACGCATGGACCATCTCTATCAATAATAACTCATCTCTCCTATCCCAGCGCCGGGACATGCGTGGACCATCTCTATCAATAATAACTCATCTCTCCTATCCCAGCACCAGGACACGCACGGACCATCTCTATCAATAATAATTCATCTCTCCTATCCCAGCACCGGGACACGCGTGGACCATCTCTATCAATAATAATTCATCTCTCCTATCCCAGCGCCGGGACACGCGTGGACCATCTCTATCAATAATAACTCATCTCTCCTATCCCAGCACCGGGACATGCGTGGACCATCTCTATCAATAATAACTCATCTCTCCTATCCCAGCACCAGGACATGCATGGACCATCTCTATCAATAATAATTCATCTCTCCTATCCCAGCACTGGGGCACGCATGGACCATCTCTATCAATAATAATTCATCTCTCCTATCCCAGCGCCGGGACACGCATGGACCATCTCTATCAATAATAATTCATCTCTCCTATCCCAGCGCCGGGACACGCATGGACCATCTCTATCAATAATAATTCATCTCTCCTATCCCAGCGCCGGGACACGCATGGACCATCTCTATCAATAATAATTCATCTCTCCTATCCCAGCGCCGGGACACGCATGGACCATCTCTATCAATAATAACTCATCTCTCCTATCCCAGCACCGGGACACGCATGGACCATCTCTATCAATAATAACTCATCTCTCCTATCCCAGCGCCGGGACACGCATGGACCGTCTCTATCAATAATAACTCATCTCTCCTATCCCAGCACCGGGACACGCATGGACCATCTCTATCAATAATAACTCATCTCTCCTATCCCAGCACTGGGACACGCATGGACCATCTCTATCAATAATAATTCATCTCTCCTATCCCAGCGCCGGGACACGCATGGACCATCTCTATCAATAATAATTCATCTCTCCTATCCCAGCGCCGGGACACGCATGGACCATCTCTATCAATAATAACTCATCTCTCCTATCCCAGCACTGGGACACGCATGGACCATCTCTATCAATAATAATTCATCTCTCCTATCCCAGCGCCGGGACACGCATGGACCATCTCTATCAATAATAATTCATCTCTCCTATCCCAGCGCCGGGACACGCATGGACCATCTCTATCAATAATAACTCATCTCTCCTATCCCAGCACCGGGACACGCATGGACCATCTCTATCAATAATAATTCATCTCTCCTATCCCAGCACTGGGACACGCATGGACCATCTCTATCAATAATAATTCATCTCTCCTATCCCAGCGCCGGGACACGCATGGACCATCTCTATCAATAATAATTCATCTCTCCTATCCCAGCGCCGGGACACGCATGGACCATCTCTATCAATAATAATTCATCTCTCCTATCCCAGCACTGGGACACGCATGGACCATCTCTATCAATAATAATTCATCTCTCCTATCCCAGCGCCGGGACACGCATGGACCATCTCTATCAATAATAATTCATCTCTCCTATCCCAGCACTGGGACACACATGGACCATCTCTATCAATAATAACTCATCTCTCCTATCCCAGCGCCGGGACACGCATGGACCATCTCTATCAATAATAACTCATCTCTCCTATCCCAGCGCCGGGACACGCATGGACCATCTCTATCAATAATAACTCATCTCTCCTATCCCAGCGCCGGGACACGCATGGACCATCTCTATCAATAATAATTCATCTCTCCTATCCCAGCGCCGGGACATGCGTGGACCATCTCTATCAATAATAACTCATCTCTCCTATCCCAGCACCAGGACATGCATGGACCATCTCTATCAATAATAATTCATCTCTCCTATCCCAGCACTGGGGCACGCATGGACCATCTCTATCAATAATAATTCATCTCTCCTATCCCAGCGCCGGGACACGCATGGACCATCTCTATCAATAATAACTCATCTCTCCTATCCCAGCGCCGGGACATGCGTGGACCATCTCTATCAATAATAACTCATCTCTCCTATCCCAGCACCAGGACACGCACGGACCATCTCTATCAATAATAATTCATCTCTCCTATCCCAGCACCGGGACACGCGTGGACCATCTCTATCAATAATAATTCATCTCTCCTATCCCAGCACCAGGACATGCGTGGACCATCTCTATCAATAATAACTCATCTCTCCTATCCCAGCACCGGGACACGCACGGACCATCTCTATCAATAATAATTCATCTCTCCTATCCCAGCGCCGGGACACGCGTGGACCATCTCTATCAATAATAACTCATCTCTCCTATTCCGGCTGCTCTGTGGCACGCAGACCTGCTCCCGTTCTTACGCTGCTGTCTCCCACTTCCCTTGGTTTTACTGTGGTCACTCATCTCTGCAGTCCTACTCTCATTAGTGATCAACTCAGGACTGCCATGAAAAAGTATTTCGCTATTACCCCACACATACAGCAGTTATGTTCAAAACACTTACATAAGATAAATTCTGTAAATAAATTTTCGAGAAATGCTTGTAGCTAAATGTTCTTCTTTCCAAGTGCATGAATGGCATTGTGTGGACTGCGAGGTCTGTCAATCTGACCACAGCAGGGCGTGGCTACACGTTCTTCTTTCCAGGTGCACAGCTGACGTTCCGTGGACTGCGAGGTCTGTGAATCTGACCACACAGCACAGCACAGCATGGCTACACGTTCTTTCCACATACATGACTGACATTCCGTGGACTGCGAGGTGTGTGAATCTCCAAAGCACAGCGTGGCTACATGTTCTTATTTCCATGTGCACAGCTGACATTCTGTGGACTGTGAGGTCTGTAAATCTGTGCAGCACAGCGTGGCTACATGTTCTTATTTCCACATGCATGGCTGACATTCTGTGGACTGCGAGGTCTGTAAACCCACACAGCACAGCGTGGCTACACGTTCTTATTTCCAAGTGCAAGGCTGACATTCTGTGGACTGTGAGGTCTGTAAATCCACACAGCACAGCATGGCTACATGTTATTTCCACGTGCACAGCTGACATTCTGTGGACTGCGAGGTCTGTAAATTGGCACGGCACAGTGTGGCCACACGTTCTTTCCACGTGCACGGTTAACATTCTGTGGACTGTGAGGTCTGTAAATCCGCACAGCACAGTGTGGCTACATGTTCTTATTTCCATGTGTGCAGCGTTCCATGGACAGCGAGGTCTGTGAATCTGACCGCACAGCACAGCAATGCCAGTAGCAGCGGCAGGACGGCCGCAGCTGACAGCTCTCACAGCAGCCCAACTCTACCAGCTGTGCCTTGCCAGCCGTCACCGGCACCACCAAGGGCTACCACGTAAGTCATTCCACTGACAGGGATGTCCATGGGACCAATTCCTGGCAATAATTCAAGTAGAATTCAATGACAATCCTCCACTGAAATTAAGTACCTAACATTTTATGTGTAGGATTAGACAGGTGTTGTAAGAATTATCAAATGTATACACAGCAGGAATTTAAACTCTTGATTAAAAATCTAACTAAATCCCTTCATGGGCGAACAGATCTCATGCTAGGTCCATTTTAGCTCAACTTGTTTCTCTAACTCAGCGGGCAGCTTGGTCACTGAATGATGGGAGCCCGCACGCTGTCAGGTACAAAACAAAGCCATGAGCATACCAAGACCAAAACTACTGATAAAAGATAAGAACGAAGACAGTCTACCGTCCACATGCTCAACAGTCAGGAGGTACTTTCCTTCCTGCTCCAATGAGACACAGTCTACCATTCACACTCCCAACAGTCAGGAGGTACCTTCCTTCCTGTTCCAATGAGACACAGTCTACCGTTCACACTCCCGACAGTCAGGAGGTAACTTCCTTCTTGTTCCAATGAGACACAGTCTACCGTTTACACTCCCAACAGTCAGGAGATACCTTCCTTCTTGTTCCAATGAGACACAGTCTACCGTTCACACTCCCAACAGTCAGGAGGTACCTTCCTTCCTGTTCCAATGAGACACAGTCTACCGTTCACACTCTCGACAGTCAGGAGGTACCTTCCTTCCTGTTCCAATGAGACACAGTCTACCGTTCACACTCCCGACAGTCAGGAGGAACCTTCCTTCCTGTTCCAATGAGACACAGTCTACCGTTCACACTCCCGACAGTCAGGAGGTACCTTCCTTCCTGTTCCAATGAGACACAGTCTACCGTTCACACTCTCGACAGTCAGGAGGTACCTTCCTTCCTGTTCCAATGAGACACAGTCTACCGTTCACACTCCCGACAGTCAGGAGGTAACTTCCTTCTTGTTCCAATGAGACACAGTCTACCGTTCACACTCCCAACAGTCAGGAGATACCTTCCTTCTTGTTCCAATGAGACACAGTCTACCGTTCACACTCCCGACAGTCAGGAGGTACCTTCCTTCCTGTTCCAATGAGACACAGTCTACCGTTCACACTCCCGACAGTCAGGAGGTAACTTCCTTCTTGTTCCAATGAGACACAGTCTACCGTTCACACTCCCAACAGTCAGGAGATACCTTCCTTCTTGTTCCAATGAGACACAGTCTACCGTTCACACTCCCGACAGTCAGGAGGAACCTTCCTTCCTGTTCCAATGAGACACAGTCTACCGTTCACACTCTCGACAGTCAGGAGGTACCTTCCTTCCTGTTCCAATGAGACACAGTCTACCGTTCACACTCCCAACAGTCAGGAGGAACCTTCCTTCTTGTTCCAATGAGACACAGTCTACTGTTCACACTCCCAACAGTCAGGAGGTACCTTCCTTCCTGTTCCAATGAGACACAGTCTACCGTTCACACTCTCGACAGTCAGGAGGTACCTTCCTTCCTGTTCCAATGAGACACAGTCTACCGTTCACACTCCCGACAGTCAGGAGGTAACTTCCTTCTTGTTCCAATGAGACACAGTCTACCGTTCACACTCCCAACAGTCAGGAGATACCTTCCTTCTTGTTCCAATGAGACACAGTCTACCGTTCACACTCCCGACAGTCAGGAGGTAACTTCCTTCCTGTTCCAATGAGACACAGTCTACCGTTCACACTCTCGACAGTCAGGAGGTACCTTCCTTCCTGTTCCAATGAGACACAGTCTACCGTTCACACTCCCGACAGTCAGGAGGAACCTTCCTTCCTGTTCCAATGAGACACAGTCTACCATTCACACTCTCGACAGTCAGGAGGTACCTTCCTTCCTGTTCCAATGAGACACAGTCTACCGTTCACACTCCCGACAGTCAGGAGGTAACTTCCTTCTTGTTCCAATGAGACACAGTCTACCGTTCACACTCCCAACAGTCAGGAGATACCTTCCTTCTTGTTCCAATGAGACACAGTCTACCGTTCACACTCCCGACAGTCAGGAGGAACCTTCCTTCCTGTTCCAATGAGACACAGTCTACCGTTCACACTCTCGACAGTCAGGAGGTACCTTCCTTCCTGTTCCAATGAGACACAGTCTACCGTTCACACTCTCGACAGTCAGGAGGTACCTTCCTTCCTGTTCCAATGAGACACAGTCTACCGTTCACATTCCCGACAGTCAGGAGGTAACTTCCTTCCTGTTCCAATGAGACACAGTCTACCGTTCACACTCCCGACAGTCAGGAGGAACCTTCCTTCCTGTTCCAATGAGACACAGTCTACCGTTCACACTCCCGACAGTCAGGAGGAACCTTCCTTCCTGTTCCAATGAGACACAGTCTACCGTTCACACTCCCGACAGTCAGGAGGAAACTTCCTTCCTGTTCCAATGAGACACAGTCTACCGTTCACACTCCCGACAGTCAGGAGGAACCTTCCTTCCTGTTCCAATGAGACACAGTCTACCGTTCACACTCCCGACAGTCAGGAGGAACCTTCCTTCCTGTTCCAATGAGACACAGTCTACCGTTCACACTCCCAACAGTCAGGAGGTACCTTCCTTCTTATTCCAATGAGACACAGTCTACCGTTCACACTCCCAACAGTCAGGAGGTACCTTCCTTCTGATTCCAATGGAATGTGTGTCATGACAAATGAAATTGCCTAGTAAAAACCTACAATAAAATGATATAGTATCTGTGCAGTACAATAAACTGACTCCAAATTTGATATAAAACAGCATATCAATTCATACAAGCCATTTGGAATTCTTAAGAAATAGCCGTTTTGAAATCTGTGGTTCTCTAAGACTTAAGGCACTTAAATACTTCTACAAGATAAGAACAATCTGTCTCCTGCAGCTCCTGTCTCTTAACAGGGCCTAAAAAGACTAAACAGAAAGACAAGCACATCCCCCTTTAACACTTCCATATTCATCATGCTTTCGGTCACATCAACTTGAAGACTCACCCCCTGCCCAGTTGCTCTGGGGTAGAGGGGGCACAGGCAGGGAAGCTGCTGGCCCAATTCTCGGCACATTCAAACCTCATGGAAATGTTGACCAGATGACACCCCTGTGGGCTGACAGTGAATCTGATGGAAGAGACATGAATGGATTGGCTGTTTTTCCAACATTCACATATACAGCAATCATTTAAGGATGACTTCCTCTGTCTGTGTGTAATTTTCACCAAGCCACTATGTCAAATCATGCAGCTGAAACTGATATTTTCCTAACACTGACCCCGCTGGGATATACATTCCCAAGGACAGAGTCAGTGAAAGAGACTGATTATAAACAATGTAATGAATGTGAAAATAGAACGGCTCTAGATGACGACCTCGTCTTCAAAATAAAGTAAAAATTAAGATTAGAAAAAGCTCTCCAGTTCACCCCAATCCTAACAACCTGTGTTATACATCAAAATTATGTTTAGTGAGAACAAGCAGTGGTAAATATGGCTAAAAAACTCAGCTCAAAGACTTTGCTAAAGAAAACTGTCTTACACAAAACATCAAAAGAACTTAAACTCAGATACAAAGAATATTTGTATGTTTCCTTATATATACAGATTAACACTAAGTAGGCTCCAAATTTGATATCTTTTGCTAAGTTGATTTTAAATTTTTTTGTTTTTATGGCCCTGTACTCCCCAGAATTACCAAGTTTTTTCTGCCTTAGCTGACACAATTTAAATCAAACAAACACCAGGCCTTAAGGCGGTGGCCAGATCTACGCGGGGATTCACACAAAATCCACATTGAAAAATAATTAGAACAATTAGTCTGTCGTTACTGCAATGTGATTTCCAGATTCCATGAAGATGAAATCAGCAGAATCCCTCTTTTCCTCAAATTTCATGAGTGAAAAACTCCATTGCCCTGACCTTGCAATTCATACATACACAAAAACCTGCACATAAATGTTCACAGCGGCATTAATGACAACAGCCAAAAAGTGGAAACGACCCGAACGTCCACCTGCTGACGATGGAGAAACAGAACGTGGCCGTCCGTACATCGGCGTATCATGTGGCCATTAAGAGGAACAACGCTCTGAGGCAAGCTACGATGCGGAGGTTACAGGATTCCATTTATAGTCAAGGTCCACAATGGGGACACCCCCAGGGACAGACAGAGACAAGTGGGTGACAGAGGCTGGAGGCTGGGAGAATGGAAAGTGACTATTGATGGATACTGGGCTTATTTTGGGGGTAACGAAATATATTCTAGAATTAGAAGTGATGACTCCACAACCTTGTGAACATACTAAAAACCACTGAGATGTATGCTTTAAAACGGTCAATTTTAGGGTATAAATTAGATCTCAACTTGGAAAAAAAAAAAAAGATCAACCTAAGCTCTCTCTCTTCCCACCATTCTGCCATCTGAATCCTAGCACTCTGTATTAGAGGTAAAAGCAATTTTTGTGAAAAACATTATTTTCAATGTTTCAGATATGGTAATGAGTCTTCCTAACAGGAAAACCTTTGTTCAGTAAACAAATCGACATTGAGTTGCTAGGAAAAATCAACTCACACACAGAAGCAGAAAAAACTTGAGTTCTTCCTAGTAAGTAAACAAAACCCATGCTTCACCACTGCCCACACAAAGCTGAGTGTGCTTGGGTTCTTTCTTTTCTCCACACTGTAGTAACTGACAGTCAGTGGTCACTGATGAAGACAGGATGAAGGGCACACACAGGCTCTGCGGAGAAGAGGCCTCTGAAAGGCACACTGGGTGGGCTTAGCTGGGAGGGAGGACACCTCAGAGCCTGCAGGAGAGAAGCCCCCACTGGGAATCCAGGTGGGACGAACAGGTTCACATCCTTCCAGATCTTGGTGGAAAGAGGCAGTGCGTCATATGCCACAGGCCCCGTGGAAGCTGAGTCCTCTAGCCCAGAGAGCCGCCTCTGAGAGCCCACGTCCAGACACTGATCTGAGAGACGCGGAAAGACAGCAGGCCGATGCCAGTGTCAGTAACGAAAGATTACAGGGGCCATCCCTGAAAGCATCCAGAGCTGATAAAATAAGCAAAACTGCCTAAAAACGACCCTGTCCGTCTGCATCAATGTGGGAAGATTTCTGCCATGTAAGGGAAGGAAGGGAGTTGTAAAATCATGACATGTGCACAGAAAAATTCCAAAAGGTTTAGAGATCTCAAACTGGTGGAATTATTTTCCCTTTCTTCATTTTTATACTCTACCACTCTTTTTTTATGAGTCGCCGTCTCACTCTATTGCCCAGGCTGGAGTGCAGTGGTGCGATCTCAGCTCACTGCAACCTCTGCCACCCGGGTTTCAGTGATTCTCCTGCCTCAGCCTCTCAAGCAGCTGAGATTACAGGCACCCACCGCCATGCCCAGCTAATTTTTGTAGTTTTAGTACAGACGGGGTTTCACCATCTTGATCAGGCTGATATTGAGCTCCTGACCTCATGATCCACCTGCCTCAGCCTCCCAAAGTGCTAGGATTACAGGCGTGAGCCACCAAGCCCGGTCTATATTGTATCGTTCTGTTTAAAAACAACAATATACATATATTAATTTCTAAAAAAGCAAAACAAACAAAAACATTCCTACTGCTGCTCTGGCCAAGGAAAGAGGACGCCTGGGACGCACCTTCCGAGTTGAGGGTGATGAGGGTGACGTTGCTCCCGATGCTCTGGCTGCCGGCCTGTCCGCAGCTGGACACAGAGTCGCTGGCCTCCGAGCCACTCTCCCCGTCTTCGTGGTGGCTGTCTTCTTGGCCCGGCACCTTCACCACAATGGTGTTCTGCCGACGCCCAGGCACAGCGCTGAACGGGAAAAAACACACCAGCCCAATGCGGTGAGAGTCACAACCAGCACGCCAAGTTCTGCGCTGCCTTTAACTTATCACAAAATCTAACTCTGCGTGGACCAGTGGATCACACGGCCTTCCCAGACAGCGCTCTCTACCAAGATTAACAGCAACTTCAAAGGAGAAAATGGCCTGGGGCTGAAAGAAACTGTATAAAGTAAAACGTAACCATTTAAAGAAAATGTGTACAACCCGAAAGAAGTAAAATCGTGACTCACTGACTCAGGCCCAGCATGCTGCCCTCTGACTTCAGAGGTCATCCTATAGAATGCTGGCGCTTGAAGAAGAGTCTTTTTTAAGGCCATGTTACAGGAAAGACTAAATTCGGAAGACCGTGCTCAGAGACCTGGGTCAGCTGGACCCACGCTGCGAGGCTCCCTGGAAATGACTCCGCCTCTGCAACGCAAGCATCACTCCCAAGTATTCCCACGGGCAAAAAACCCTGAAGGGGGCTTCAAAAACCGGCTCAGATCCCAGGGGAGCTGCCGTCATCCCAAGAGCTGCTGATGTGGAATGACAGTACACTGCCAGCAAAGCTGGGCGAGGCCAGCTCCACAACGTGCTCAAAAAAAGGATGACGTCGAGACCTGCTACTTCCCTCTTCAACGACCCTTTCGACATCCTCTACCATGGACTGCTATGCACCAGGAGAGGAGAAAGGAGCACAATTTCTCTGTTCGCAAAGTCAAAAAAAAGGGTGTTGCAAACACTGTCTGTACCCAGGGGAGGGCGCTGCACTTTGCACTCTCTGGACTGGATTCTCTGGAGTGCTGTCCACACTGAACTTGATCCTCAACATTGGGCACCTGCCCGGCTAACCTCAGCGCCAAGCCCCGGAGGCACAGCTGACCCTGGCACCTCCTGACCGCCCATCGCCACCTCTTCTCCCTTCGCCCCCATGTATCAGGCCCTCATGACCACAGCTGCAGCCCTGGAGAACTGAGCTAAGACAACGAGGAAAGGGGACGAAGCTGGAGGAGGAGCAATCCACAAGGGAGACTGAGAGAAAAAGCAAAACAGAACTTTGTAAGACACAGATGGGAAACAAAAAGGGCCAGCACCCTCAGGGGTTCATGCAGCCCAGGAGGCCTTCCTGGAGAGCAGGGCCCAGATGCAGCCAGAGGCCACTGCCTGGCCCTCCCCTCACGCAGGGCGGGGACGGTGTCTTTCATCCACTCCCACCTCTGGCCAAAGCTCCACTCAAAACGTCTCAAGAGAAAAAAGGATAGGAAAAAAGTCATAAACTCAACATGCCTGCACCACTTAGCAAGCGTGGAAGAGGGCGTCTGTTTGCCTGACAAGCTTCTGCACAGACAGACAGACACGAGTACCACTGAGCTAGGTGGGAGGATGAGCGCCTTCACCGACTGCTGTGAGGAGACAGAGCCAGCCCCCTTCACAACCTGGCCAGCCCGAGACACAGAAGTCCCCGGCGGCAGCTGCCCCTGGTGTGGCCGGACTCAGCACTCAGCTTCACCCAGCCTGCCCTCCCCGACCTCAGAGAGCTGGGGCAGTGCCTGCCAGGCTCAACCCTGTGACCACAGAGATGAAGCATGTGCCGGACTGTGCCCTGGCTTGGGGACGTTGACTTATTCTCACGGGACTCCTCACAGTGACAGGGAAAGGTGGGGTTGGTGCCGTGCTACTGACTTGCTAATGACATTTTCCAGGGAATCCGGTGCCCTGTTGCTCAAGGGGTCTTCCATCTTGGCTACAATGGCGTTCTGCCGATCATTGTTGAGTATTACTGTAGTCTGGGGGACGACGCTAGGGAACAAAAGAATCACAAAGAAAAAGAAGGCCTTAAAACAACAACATTCATGGTAAGAGCACATAAGAGTCATTCAACACAGTCCGCTCCCAGGGACCCGCACTGCGGGGAGGAGCCCCAAACGCTAAGGAAGAATAAACTGGAGATGGGGTTTTTTAACAGTTTAACTTTCCTAATTGTTGGAGTTTTGTCTGCACAACTGGATAGCACAGGACGGCTGGGCTGACACTGAATGTGTGATACGGAACAGACAGACAGCACGAGCTGTTATCACACCCAGCTAGTAAAGCTTCTGAGGTGGCACACTTGCATGAAAAGCGGCTTGACGTTTTTAGTCACTCCATCCCAGCTCAATTCCTGTGGGACAGATCTAACTTTCGTAACCATGTGAGTGTTGGTATCATTCCAAACTGGTGGCACCCTCGGAAGAAAGGGCCAAACGTCACACCGGACTTGGGATGGAAGGACACATACTCGCTACTTCTAGGTTCTACAGGAACGGGTGTGAGTCACAACCAAATGGCTCAGGGTTCTGCTTCCAAGGAAAAGATTCGACAAAAGAACAGGCTATGACCCAGAAACCACCAAACCCGGCGCCGCCCTGGAGGAAGCGCTAGTGTGTCTAGACAGGCGGCAGTAACGCAGCTTCACCTCAACGGACAGACTCAGCCACAGTTTCCCATCATGGGTTTTCGAGCCTTAGCACTTTCAGTCAAGGGATTTCTACGGTACACTCTGTGGTGGAAGGGTGGCGCGGAGAAAGAACTGGCGCTAGGAACACGAAGCGGTTATCACCAGAGAATAAAACACCATTCCTGGATTTCACTCTCCAAAAACCAACCTGGGAAGACTGCCTTTCTGTGATTTGCACCCGGGAAAATCCAGCCTGGCATCACAACTGTAACTGTCCCCACAACCAGTGCAAGGACAGCAGCATGCCACGCCCACAGAAATCACAGGAGCAGCAGGGTTTCCTAAATAAAGGCATGACCAACTGCATTTCACTCTGCAGTGTTATTTTTTAAACTCCTCTGCTTGTTACTGGTGACACCTAAAGCAACACAGCAAAACCTGGTGCCTGTCCTACGTCAGGACGCTTTGTTCAAGTGCATGCAAAACAAGCCACCAAGGTAAGACATACAACGAACAATCTTCGGAAAAATGCAGGATTTAAACGATTTTCACAAGCTTGTGTTCGCCATGTTTTATTACAAAAGGAAACAAAAACTAAGTTACTGTGAAGCAGAGCCTTGAGAAACTACACAATGGTCCAGTGCAGACGATCACACAGGACGGAGAGAGGGATGGGAGGGCAACACTCAGGACCAGAGCGCAGCGGCACCAGGACGAGGGCCCAGCCAGCACTTCAGAGCAGCAGAACATCTGAGTGACACAGACAGTGAGGAGAACTCGACAGCCCTCGCAGCAGAGGTTAGCATCTGAAGCCACCTCCAACGAACCGGCACAGGCAGCTGAGACGCCGGGGTGGGGGGTCTCAGTCTGCGGCTGTGGTTAGGTTCCATGAAAGCTGTCAAACGTGGAAAAGACGGGTCAGGAGAGCCACAGGAGTTGCAGTGGTGACTCCAGATGCCGCTGTGGGTACTTGCTGGACACACACCTCTGCCTGGGCACAAACGGTCACAGGACGAAGAACAGACGTGACTCCGTTCTCTGCCTAAGCCTCCACTCACATAGAGGCGCTGAGAGACGATCTGAGGAGAAGCAAGCACCAACCCTCCAAAGACGAGTTTAAGTAACTTCCAAGTGTCAGCCGGGCACGGTGGCTCACACCTGTAATCCCAGCAGTTTGTGAGGCCGAGGTGGGCAGATCACGAGGTCAAGAGATCGAGACCATCCTGGCAAACACAGTGAAACCCCGTCTCTACTAAAAATACAAAAATTAGATGTGCACGGTGGTGCACACCTGTAGTTCCAGCTACTTAGGAGGCTGAGGCAGGAGAATCCCCTGAATCCAGGAGGCAGGGGTTGCAGTGAGCCGAGACCACGCCACTACACTCCAACCTGGCGACAGAGCGAGACTGTCTGAAAAAAAGATAATAATAACTTTCAAATGTCCCAGACCAAGGCCACTAAACGCGCACCTAACAAATCTGCACTGAATGCTCAGCAAGTGAGAAGCCCACGCTGGGCACTGCAGGACCCCCGGCCTCCAGGGACTCCCGTTCCAGGTCGCCGCATGAACCAGGCCGGGCATGCTGCTTTCCCTGTGCGCCCCTCTTAGCCCGAGATCTTGACACAGCACTGGTTACCTGTGTGGTCAAGTCACCAACCAGTCCCATTCCCACGGCAATTCCCGGCTGTTTCCTACGGCAGGGAGAGGATGAACGCCATCAGAGTATCTGACGTACGTTTGAACCAAACAAGCTTTCGTCTCCTTCCACCCAAAGTGCAGTCTCATCACATGACACTCTGCACCCCGGGCAGGCGTCCCTTTTATAACTGAAAATAATTATCAAGTCCAGTTTAGAAAATCGGACACTCATTTTCTAAATCTCAAGGAAAAATATTTCAACAACAGCAAGCTCAAAAGTACTTCAAGTAATTTTTTCTGCTTTCTACTTATTAGGAAAAAATGGACAGATTTTGTTTAAAACTCCAGTACCTGTTCCCTAAGTACGTTTTCTCCCATGGACATTCATGCTCCTACATAACACACAAGGACCCGGGCCTTGTAAGTAAGAAACTGGGTTAGTGTAGTGTACTTACAAAAAGAGGAGCTGCTGGGTGGACAGAGCTTCAGCAGGAGGAAAACAGAAGGGCAGGCAGGCGGAAAGAGCAGGCACCCTGAAGCCCCCAGGCCGCAGCGGCCCACAGCCCACTCCCCTGCCGAGCCCCTGTGCATCCAGCCTGCATTTCTCAAGCCCTTCTGTGCACACACGGCCCTGTGGCCAGAGTCCATCAATGGACTTCCAACAGGAGAGAGGTGTGTCACTTCCCGGACACAGGTTTTAAAAACAGGACACACCTTTCACTCTCCCCTTCCCCGACTGAGGACCCCAAGGCAATACGGGTAAGCACACAGTTAAAGGCTCAGACACTGGAGGCACCCACAGCAGCTGGGGGAAGACCAGAACAGCGCACACTGCACCCTGAACACAGCAAGATTCAACCTCCCACCACGCTAATCACAAGTCCACAGAACCCGCTATTGCAATGATTCATGTCACCGAGTCAATATAATGAGCATGCAGACTAATCAAACATTTACTGAAAGTGTATTTCTATGGCTTGCAGGTTAAAAGGGTATTTGATTTTATTGTTATAGATGGGGTCTCACTATGTTGCCTAGGCTGGTCTCAAATTCTCGGTCTCAAGTGCTCCTCCCACCTCAGTCTCCTGAGTTGCTGGGACTACAGGCCTAAGCCACTGCACCACACTAAAGATTAAAAAGTCATAAAAACATGATCTAACAAAAAAATACTCAGGGATAAAAATAAATCAGCATTAAAATTTTCTTCCTAATACCTAATGAAATGAGCAAAATAGAATATAAAACCAGCCCGACAAATAACCACTGCACCAGCGAAATGGGACTAACCTAATGCAGCAAACTTTAAAAACTAGTTGCTAAAGAAAGAAGCTTCTAGCGTCTCAATCGGCTTTGAGAGGCTCCATATCTAACTCCTCATGCTGCTCTCCCCAGGGAGCCATGCTTGTGCATGGACAGAGATCTGGGACTTCCCCCAACAATCCCAAATCAGAAGGGCGAGGAGGTCGAGAACATTGTGTTTCTCCCTCTTTCCTAGAAGCTACAGAAACGACTACTAGGGAGAGAGGGAGGCAGCATGACGAATGACTCCATGAAGTCAGCACCTGCAACAGCACAGGAAGGCAGGGGCTCCCAGGCAACGTGTTCAGGTGAAAAGCTGCCCAGGGCCCTTCGCAGGCTCACAGGACACCGCGCACTGCCACGCAAGACATTCTGGTCTCTAACGCCAGGGACCTCCGCACACCGCCTCCTGGTCTCTAACACCAGCGCTCTTGCCACGCTCGGAGGACACCGCACACCACCGCGCACAGCCTCCTGGTCTCTAACACCAGAGCTCTTCCGATGCTTGGAGGACACCGCACACCACCGCGCACCGCCTCCTGGTCTCTAACACCAGAGTCCTTCCCACGCTCGGAGGACACCGCACACCACCGCGCACAGCCTCCTGGTCTCTAACACCAGCGCTCTTGCCACGCTCGGAGGACACCGCACACCACCGCGCACAGCCTCCTGGTCTCTAACACCAGAGCTCTTCCGATGCTTGGAGGACACCGCACACCACCGCGCACCGCCTCCTGGTCTCTAACACCAGAGTCCTTCCCACGCTCGGAGGACACCGCACACCACCGCGCACAGCCTTCTGGTCTGTAACTCCAGGGCTCTTCCCACGCTCGGAGGACACCGCACACCACCGCGCACTGCCTCCTGGTCTCTTAACACCAGAGCTCTTCCCAGGCTCGGAGGACACCGCGCACCACCGCGCATCGCCTCCTGGTCTGTAACTCCAGGGCTCTTCCCACGCTCGGAGGACACCGCACACCACCGCGCACAGTCTCCTGGTCTCTAACACCAGCGCTCTTGCCACACTCGGAGGACACCGCACACCACCGCGCACAGTCTCCTGGTCTCTAACACCAGAGCTCTTCCCACGCTCGGAGGACACCGCACACCACCGCACACCGCCTCCTGGTCTCTTAACACCAGAGCTCTTCCCACGCTCGGAGGACACCGCACACCACCGCGCACTGCCTCCTGGTCTCTAACACCAGAGCTCTTCCCACGCTCGGACACGGCGCACCACCGCGCACCACCGCGCATCGCCTCCTGGTCTGTAACTCCAGGGCTCTTCCCACGCTCGGAGGACACCGCACACCACCGCGCACCGCCTCCTGGTCTCTAACACCAGAGCCCTTCCCACGCTCGGAGGACAGCGCACACCACCGCACACCGCCTCCTGGTCTCTAATGCCAGAGCTCTTCCCACGCTCGGACACGGCGCACCACCGCGCACCACCGCGCATCGCCTCCTGGTCTGTAACTCCAGGGCTCTTCGCATGCTCGGAGGACACCGCGCACCACCGCGCACAGTCTCCTGGTCTCTAACACCAGCGCTCTTGCCATGCTCGGAGGACACCGCACACCACCGCGCACCGCCTCCTGGTCTCTAACACCAGAGCTCTTCCCACGCTCGGAGGACACCGCACACCACCGCGCACCGCCTCGTGGTCTGTAACTCCAGGGCTCTTCCCACGCTCGGAGGACACCGTGCACCACCGCACACCGCCTCCTGGTCTCTAATGCCAGGGTTCTTCCCACGCTCGGACACCGCGCACCACCGCGCACCACCGCGCATCGCCTCCTGGTCTGTAACTCCAGGGCTCTTCGCATGCTCGGAGGACACCGCGCACCACCGCGCACAGCCTCCTGGTCTATAACTCCAGCGCTCTTCCGACGCTCGGAGGACACTGCGCACCACCGCGCACAGCCTCCTGGTCTGTAACTCCAGCGCTCTTCCCCCGCTCGGAGGACACCGCGCACCACCGCGCACCGCCTCCTGGTCTGTAACTCCAGGGCTCTTCCCACGCTTGGAGGACACCGCGCACCACCGCGCACCGCCTCCTGGTCTGTAACTCCAGCGCTCTTCCCACGCTCGGAGGACACCGCGCACCACCGCGCACCGCCTCCTGGTCTGTAACTCCAGGGCTCTTCCCACGCTCGGAGGACACCGCGCACCACCGCGCACCGCTTCCTGGTCTGTAACTCCAGGGCTCTTCCCACGCTCGGAGGACACCGCACACCACCACGCACAGTCTCCTGGTCTCTAACACCAGAGCTCTTTCCACGCTCGGAGGACACCGCACACCACCGCGCACAGCCTCCTGGTCTCTAACACCAGAGCTCTTTCCACGCTCGGAGGACACCGCACACCACCGCGCACCGCCTCCTGGTCTCTTAACACCAGAGCTCTTCCCACGCTCGGAGGACACCGCACACCACCCGGCACAGCCTCCTGGTCTCTAACACCAGCGCTCTTGCCACGCTCGGAGGACACCGCACACCACCGCGCACAGCCTCCTGGTCTCTAACACCAGAACTCTTCCCACGCTCGGAGGACACCGCACACCACCGCGCACCGCCTCCTGGTCTCTTAACACCAGAGCTCTTCCCACGCTCGGAGGACACTGCACACCACCGCGCACAGTCTCCTGGTCTCTAACACCAGCGCTCTTGCCACGCTCGGAGGACACCGCACACCACCGCGCACCGCCTCCTGGTCTCTAACACCAGAGCTCTTCCCACGCTCGGAGGACACCGCACACCACCGCGCACCGCCTCCTGGTCTCTTAACACCAGCGCTCTTGCCACGCTCAGAGGACACCGCACACCACCGCGCACCGCCTCCTGGTCTCTAACACCAGCGCTCTTCCCACGCTCGGAGGACACCGCACACCACCGCGCACAGTCTCCTGGTCTCTAACACCAGCGCTCTTGCCACGCTCGGAGGACACCGCACACCACCGCGCACCGCCTCCTGGTCTCTAACACCAGAGCTCTTCCCACGCTCGGAGGACACCGCACACCACCGCGCACCGCCTCTTGGTCTGTAACTCCAGGGCTCTTCCCACGCTCGGGGGACACCGTGCACCACCGCACACCACCTCCTGGTCTCTAATGCCAGGGTTCTTCCCACGCTCGGACACCGCGCACCACCGCGCACCACCGCGCATCGCCTCCTGGTCTGTAACTCCAGGGCTCTTCGCATGCTCGGAGGACACCGCGCACCACCGCGCACAGCCTCCTGGTCTATAACTCCAGCGCTCTTCCCACGCTCGGAGGACACCGCGCACCACCGCGCACAGCCTCCTGGTCTATAACTCCAGCGCTCTTCCCACGCTCGGAGGACACCGCGCACCACCGCGCACCGCCTCCTGGTCTGTAACTCCAGGGCTCTTCCCACGCTCGGAGGACACCGCACACCACCGCGCACCGCCTCCTGGTCTGTAACTCCAGCGCTCTTCCCACGCTCGGAGGACACCGCGCACCACCGCGCACAGCCTCCTGGTCTGGGGCACCACATCCTAGTCTCTGCCCACGGCATCCTCATCTCTAACCTCATTTTTCAATTCAAGAAGAAATGGCTGATTCTAGGCTGGGAAAGGCATGCACAATGAGCCTGGAGAAGCATTTGGTAGCCCTGTGCAAGTAAAAGTGCTCAGGCCGAGCACGGTGGCTCACATCTGTAATCCCAGCACTTTGGGAGGCCGAGACGGGCAGATTACGAGGTCAGGAGTTCGAGACCAGCCTGACCAACATGGGGAAACCCTGTCTCTAATAAAAACACAAAATTAGCCAGATGTGGTGGCACGGCCTGTAATCCCAGCTACCTGGGAGGCTCAGACAGGAGAATTGCTTGAATCCAGGAGGCAGAGGTTGCAGTGAGAGGAGATCCCACCACTGCACTCCAGCCTGGGCAACAGAGCAAAACTCCATCTCAAAAGAAAAAAAGAAAACAAAACGCAACACTAACAAGAAAACACCTACAATGAAGAGGGAATGGAGGGAATGTCAAGGGGCATAGGAGCCAACTAACAAGCTGCCGACGGCCAAAGCTGGAAGGATGTGAGCCCGGAATGAAGCAGCACTGGATTCTAACTCAAAGTGTAAAATAAATCTCCATGAGCACGTGCTGATGTAAACAGATGAGTGAATAAATTTGTAAATGGGAAAGAAGAGACAAGCCTCCCAGGCAGACTAACAGAAGTATCCGAGCCGCTCCGCCCTCGAGGAGGCAGCACACAACTCCCTACTCCCTACCCGGGCGGACAACAGGCACAGCAGCTTCCTTCCAAAAGCGCAGGACGCAAGGGGGAGAAGAGTAATCTGACAGGGGAAAATGCGCAACAGCCTCAGCCGGGTGATCTGCTGACGGTGCTGGCCTGGACAGGATGTGACGAGAAGGGCTTCACCTCTGTGGCCTTCCTCCCCAAAACCCGTGACCCCAGTCTCTTCAGGAGGCAAATCCCAACAGAGGCACACCCTACAAAACACCTGACCCCGTGCACCTCAAAAAGTCGCCAAAAACGATGAAGCGTGAGAAACAGTCACAATCAGAGGAGCCCAGGGAGGCTTGGCAACAGAGCGTCTGTGGACCCACAGACGTGTAAAACACACAGAGGGTCCCGCAAAGAGCAGTGTGCTGATAAACTCTAGAATTTGGGGGAAAGGAAAATAATCTGCAGAGACACAAATTAACACTAACTCAAGAAATTCTACAGTTATCAAAGTTCTATATTTATTAAAATAATTGAATTCATGATTAAAAATCTAGGCTTCACTGGCAAATTCTATCACATTTTTTAAAAGAAATAAAAGTAAACTGACAGAAACATTTTCAGAACGCAGACAATGAGGGGCAGCTTCCCAGCTCCGTTCCTGAGGTCAGCAAACAAAACAAAACAAAGACATGGCAAAAAAAACCAACAACGACAGGCTAACATGTCCCACAGACACAGGCACAGACACAAAAGCGCTTAATTAAATATTAGAAAACTGATCAATTAATATATCAAAACCATAATACACCTAGATCAAGTCAGGTTTATTAGAACAGAAATGCGAGGTTCAGCTGGCATTCAAAATCTGCATAATTCACTTTAACAAAAGAATGAAGAAGGAATACCATACAATCATCTCAGGTAGACACATAAAAAGCATGTGAAAACTCAATGTCCATTCATTCATGTGAAAAACTCCCACGAAACAGAGAATAAAGGAAACTTCTTCAACCTGATAAAGAGCATCTAGGAAAAATATACTAGAAACATCATACTTAATGGTGAAAGGCCGGATGCTTTCACTCGAAGATCAGGAATAAGGCAAAAATATTTTTAAAAAGAACATATACTGAAATAAAGATCATGGCCAGCACAATAAAGAGAAGCTATAGAAATTCTATAGGAAGAAGTAAAACTCTATTTAAAGGTAACATAATCACATATATTTTAAAAAATCCTACAGAAAATCTACAACCATTTCATTTAGAAACAACACGGGATAAAGGGCAGTAAAGAAAAACCTGTTGTACTGCTCTATCCTTCCAATGAACAAATGGATACTGAAATTTAAAATACAGTAAATTTATGGTAGCATCTGTTAAGTACGAAGTACTCAGAGATTAATTTAACAAAATACGTACAGGAGCTGAACACTGAAAGCTGCATAACACTTTTAAGAGAAATTGAATTCCTGCATGAGACATACCATGTTCATGAATCAGAATATTCAATATTGTTAAGTTGGCAATTCCCTCAAACTGATCTACAGATTCAACACAATCCCAATCAATGAGTTATGAGTTATTCTAAAACTAGAGAAGTTCTGCAAATTATCAGAATGTACATAATCATTAAAACACTTAAATTTATGTTTAACATTAGTTTGGTTAAGACTGTTATCTCTGAACCATACGGTTATATTAACAATTCCCTAAGCTGCATGTATGTAGACTGTATGTTTTCTTTGGCTAGTACTCAGCCCTAGCATGTACAGAGTATCACAACTAGGTCACCAACAGAATACAGCTGTGCAAGGTCGGTATAGCCCAGTCAGGAAGAGAAATCACACATACACAGAATTAAATGAAAGCAACCAAAATTCAGTATTAAATAAGAAAAGAATTAAACAAAACCATCTTAGTTGAAACCAAATCATTTCTTCACAATTCTAGCAGCTCTCCCTTAACTCTGTCACACTGTAAAGCCTATGAAAGCTCTAATTTTGACTGAGAATGCCAATGACCCAAAACTGAAAACACTGGCTTACCCTGGCCAAGAGTTCTTGTGCTCACGTGCCAGAACAGAGATGCTCAGAATGAGGCCTACCACTACACACCACCACAACAGTCTTTCCAGGAATATCTATCAATATTTAAAATAAAAGACCCTCTAGGAAATAAAACAGAGAATCTGCAGCCAGCATACTAGAGGGAATTAACAGCATTCCTTAATCAAATATTTCAGTTCTCCACGAGTCAATAGCAGTTCTGAGGAAAAGAAAAATTTCCCTTTCATTAACTCTAACATGACACATCTCTAAAAGACACACTTTAAAAGAAATCACACTTTTAGCCAGGCACAGTGGCTCACACCTGTAATCCCAGCACTTTGGGAGGCCAAGGTGGGTGGATCACCTGAGGTCGGGAGTTCAAGACCAGCCTGACCAACATAGAGAAACCCGGTCTCTATTAAAAATACAAAATTAGCTGAGTGTGGTGGTGCATGCCCGTAATCCCAGCTACTCAGTAGGCTGAGGCAGGAGAATCGCTTGAACCCGGGAGGCAGAGGTTGCAATGAGCCGAGTTCGTGCCATTGCAATCCAGCCCAGGCAACAAGAGTGAAACTCGGTCACAAAAAAAAAAAAAAGAAAGAAATCACACTTTTTAAAAATTCCAAGAACCATTATTCTACAGAAGCCTATGGTTTATAATTGTAAAATTGTAGAAATATGCTGGTTCTTTTTAATTGTTTAATGTTTTTAAAGATAAAAATCTGACTTTAAAAAACAGATTTTAAAAATCTTTTTCAATTGAAATAAACTAAAATTAGTTTTTATTTTTATTTACTTATTTATTTATTTTTTGAGATGGAGTCTCGCTCTGTCACCCAGGCTGGAGTGTAGTGGAGCGATCTCGGCTCGTTGCAACCTCCACCTCCTGGGTTCTTGCAATTCTCCTGCCTCAGCCTCCCGAGTAGCTGGGACTACAGGCACACACCACCACGCCCGGCTAATTTTTTGTATTTTGGTAGAGATGGGGGTTTCACCATGTTGCCCAGGCTGGTCTCGAACTCCTGAGCTCGAGCAATCCGCCCGCCTCGGCCTCCCAAAGTGCTGGGATTACAGGCGTGAGCCACCGTGCCTGGCTAGTTTGTTTTTATTTTTAAAAATAATTTTTCTAATCAGTCAATATGTTCAGAAAACAAAGCCAAAAACCCTGGGCTCTGAGCTGTGGTCTGAGCTGCGGACTCCACAGGTGTGCTGGGCAAACAGATCCCTGCTGCCCGTCCTGTGTCCTGGATATGCACAGCCATGCGGGCTGGCATCCCGCAACGGGTAACATTCCATGCTCAGCTGCATCCTGACACCGCTGTCTGTCCAGCTTCTAAGTACAAACAAAAGGCTATTCACACTGACCTGTATAAACGTACCTGTGCGTGCCCTTGATCCCTGCAGGCCACGTGACATCATGCCTCAACTGCATTGTTCACACTAGCATTCAAAGGATGGGCCCACTGAACATAACATCTTTAAAGTTAAAACCTCAGGTTGCTACACCAAAATTACCATGGAGCAAAATCCAAACTGATGGCACACCTGCAGGAAGAAAATAAGTACCTATCTAAAAAAAAATTAAAAGGAAAAAAAAGCCGGGCACGGTGGCACGTGCCTGTAGTTCCAGCTACTTGGGAGGCTGAGGCGGGAGGATCACTTGATCCCAGGAGTTCTGGGCTGTAATGCGCTATGCCGATCGGGTGTCCGCGCTAAGTTTGGCATCAATATGGTGACCTCCCGGGAGCGGGGCACCATCAGGTTGCCTAAGGAGGGTTGAACCCGCCCAGGTCAGAAACGGAGCAGGTGAAAACTCCCGTGCTGATCAGTAGTGGGATGCACCTGTGAATAGCTGCACTCCAGCCTGGGCAACATACCGAGACCTCGTCTCTAAAAGAAATTTTTTTAATAAAAAAAGGGGAAAAAAACGTGAAAGACCATTTTTCTTGTCCCCAAGTCAATGACGACTGTTGGATGAAGCCCATCCAGGTGACTCACATTTTTATTACAATGATTCGACTTTAGCTTCAAAGAAAAAGGGCTTTATTTCTTTTTGTTTTTTTTTTCCTAAAGTTATTTGCTGTGCCCGCCCTTGAAGCTGGGCTGGCTCTGAGCAGATGTAGCCACTCTAAACAGAAGGGCAAGTGACACCACAGCGGGCAGCTTCTTGCCCTCTCTCCAGGGACCTTATTACAACTCAAAGTCCCTTAAGGTGTCTGCATCTGTGCTGAAAGATCACACCAATCCCATACAGCAAGGAGTGAGCCCCGGGAACGTCGGGCTATTTTAACAGCACAGGATTAGGATATAATACAATCTGTGACTTACACACTTCTGTTCTTCATTTTAAATATCTGAGGCCCAAAGTAAATAATTCACAGAAGCATCTTACTATTTGGAATGCGAACCAATTTTTCAGTTTTTCTGGAGACTTTTCCTTTTCCACATTCCACTGCCCACATTTTAGATACACAATTCTCAAACAACACTCCTATGTGTTTACAAATTAGTAACATTCTAATTTAAACACACCTTTTTTCATTAACAGACTGGGATTAAGTTCTTCTCCACCATTTCTTCCCTACAATTTTCTGTCAACAGCTTTCAACTGTTGGCAATTTGTATTTCTAATTTTCAGAATTTATATGGAAAGATACCTGGCCAGCATGGCAAAGCCCACCTCCATCAAAAAATACAAAAATTAGCTAGGCGTGGTAGTGTGCGCCTATAGTTCCAGCAACTAGGAAGGCTGAGGTGAGAGAATCGCTTGAACCAGGAGGCAGAGGTTGCAGTGAGCCGAGATTGCACCACTACACTCCAGCCTGGATGACAGAGTGAGGCTTCTGAAAAGAACTTATATGGGAAGAAATGCCAGTCTAACAATGACTCACTGCAGTCTCACCCTCCCAGGTTCAAGCAATCCTCCCACTTCGGCCTCCTAAGGGATTACAGATGGGTGCCACTGTGCCCAGCTAACTTTTTTATATTCTGTAGAGATGGAGGTCTCACTATGTTGCCCACGCTGGTCTGGAATTCCTGAGTTCTAGAGATCCTTCCACCTCAGCCTTCCAAAGTGCTGGAATTACAGGCATGAGCCACCTGGCCTACTTTAAAAGTCATTCAAAAATACTATATTTAAAACTTTCCTATGAAAGGAAATCATTCCACCAGGCGCAATGGCTCATGCCTGTAATCCCAGCATTTTGGGAGGCCAAGGCGGGCAGATCACCTAAGGTCAGGAGTTCAAGACCAGCCTTGCCAACATGGCAAAACCCCATCTCATCTAAAATTATAAAAATTAGCTGGGTATCGTGCTGCATACCTGTAATCCCAGCTACTCAGGAGGCTGAGGCAGAAGGGAATCAGTTGAGCCTGGGAGGCAGAGGTTGCAGTAAGCCAAGATCCCGCCACTGCACTCCAGCCTGGGTGACAGAGCAGAGTCTCAATTAAAAAAAAAAAAAAAAAAAATTCCAGCACTTTGGGAGGCCGAGGTGGGAGGATCATGAGGTCAAGAAATTGAGACCATCCTGGCCAACATGGTGAAACCTCGTCTGTACTAAAAAATACAAAAATTAGCTGGGCGTGGTGGCGTGCACCTGTAGTCCTAGCTACTTGGGAGGCTGAGGCAGGAGAATTGCTTGAACCTTGGAGGCAGAGGTTGCAGTGAGCTGAGATTGTAGCACTGCACTCCAGCCTGGAGCCTGGGAACAGAACAAGACTCTGTGTCAAAAAAAAAGAGGAAATCATTCCTCCATTTTCTTGTTGTTTTAAATAGGATATATTTTCAATAGGATTTTGAATAGAATATATTTTTATCCTATTTAAAACTATAAGAAAATGGAAGAAAAATTCTATTAATCTTAATTTTTACAGATAATGGTTTTATTAGCAATATTAATAAACCCCATGCTGATACAGGCTAAATATATTCTACAATAGGTTGATTTTGCCTTGCCAATACAATTCTTTCCAACCCGAAGATGTCACACATCTGGGTTAACTGGATTGTGCATCTGAATCACTATGAGACGACTTCCCTGTTCTTTCACTGCTTGTTGACGGACAGAGAAACAACCCCGGCAGGTCTGTGAATGATAACACTGCCCCCAGGAGAGGGAAGCATGGGAGTTTTCTGACCATGAGGCGCTCATGACACCATCCCAGCGGTCCTGCCATCGCTGAAGATAGCAGTAAGAGTGTGACTCCCTGTAGCCTGGAAACGCCTCTGCCAAGGCAAGCAGCTCTATCATCAGACAACCCAAAAATCAAAGGAACATGGCGCTGCAGTTAGGAGTTACAAGCTCAGCCTAAGTGGTGCCACCCTTCCCCGGGCAGCCCAGCATCTGTTTTCCCGAGCACAGACACTGTTACCCCGAGACAGCAGGGGGACCCCGGGCCGAAGCAGCCCCAGAGCAGCTTCAGGTCCTCTTCCTCTCATCCTCATTTTAAAGATGAGGAAACTAGAATCTCAGACGGAAATGAATGCATGACTTGGCCAAGGTCACCCCACAGCGTCCGCCAGGGCTACTGTGACAGCCCGAGGCCCAAGCTCCACCCTGAGCACACGGAATCCAAACAAGGCACCCTCAAGGCCAAGCCATGACGGAAACCACACTCCAGCTTTGCGTTCTTCATCGTCCACAGGACCTTCTCTCCCCAGCAGACATCGTAAGTTGTGGAATCTAATGACGGATTCTGTCCACACTTTTCCCAAGTGGTGACAATGACCTGTCCAGCACTAGCACAGCCTGACAAGTGATGGGGCGGCCGTCCTCAAGCATGCGAGGCCCTGTGGACAGGAGAGGCTCGTTCTTTGGTGTAGTTCCTTAGAACAATGGTTTTCAATGCAGGTACCCAGGGGTGCTTTGAGACCCCAGGGGGTATATTCGGTGGTCAGGATTAAGAGAGTACTGGAATTTGGCCGGCAGAGGTGAGGGAGGTTGCATCCCTCAGTGAGTAAGACAGTCTCGCCCAGCAAAACCTCTTCACACACAAAGCTTATGATGAACCAGAACTTCATGAGTGGAAAACATGCTTCTAACCCTCTGATCCCGGAATCGCACCCTATTCAACATTTACGCACTCAACATTTTTGCATGGTTTTACCATGACTTGAATTTTCCACGAATTCAACTATTACATAAGTCTAGGAAAAATTATACTTTGCTTTACTTGAAACTTCACTAGGAACTGCTCGCCATTCTGTAATATTCCATCACCAGCTGGGGTCTGAACTCATAGAGTCACACAGGTCAGTCTGCAGGGACCGCCCCTCCCCATCAGCAGGACGCAACACACCAGGTGGGACGTCCGGCTTTTTCGCGGCCGACCATCGCCGTGGTGAAGTGTGCTATCTTATTACACACTACTGCCACATTTACCCTCTGTAGCTGGGGCGGTCTATTAACTTTAAGTTATAAGTTACATTTTCGGGGTTTTTTTTGAGACATAAATGATATTTTCTAAACACTACATTTTAGAGTAAGAGGACATTACCAAAAAAACTATCCTAAAAAAAAGGCAGTGGGTCAGACAGCTGTGCACACCCGACCTGAGAGCCCCACAGCATCCCTGCAGAGGACACGGTCGACACACACCTGCTGGGAGGACACACGTGGGTGACACCAATGTGCAGGGTAAAGGCCCCATCTCAGAGGAATACAGACAATCCCCACCTCCTACCTGCCGAGATGCCAACTCCACCACTAGACCCGTGCACAGAGGACACAGTCGACACACACCTGCTGGGAGGACACACGTGAGTGACACCATTGTGCAGGGTAAAGGCCCCATCTCAGAGGAATACAGACGATCCCCACCTCCCACCTGCCGAGATGCCAACTCCACCACTAGACCCGTGCACAGAGGACACAGTCGACACACACCTGCTGGGAGGACACACGTGGGTGACACCATTGTGCAGGGTAAAGGCCCCATCTCAGAGGAATACAGACAATCCCCACCTCCCACCTGCTGAGATGCCAACTCCACCACTAGACCCATGCACAGAGGACACGGTCGACACACACCTGCTGGGAGGACACACGTGGGTGACATCACTGTGCAGGGTAAAGGCCCCATCTCAGAGGAACACAGACGATCCCCACCTCCTGCCTGTGAACTGAGATGCCAACTCCACCGCTAGCAGCAGAGCTCGGAGGAGGGCCAGGTAGCATTTCCAAAACCCCCGGCATGCCTAAGAGTTCAAAGAGGCACCACTGCTTCAGCCAGCATGGCAGCCATCATCTGGAGCTGACCCCAGACAAGCCAAGACAAGCTGCCACCTCGGTACTAGGGTATATTCATGAACATCCCAAACCCAGCCAGCCCAGGAGCCCCTGCTCTCCCTCCCCACACTCCCCGGGGAGGTCTACAAAGCCCCTAACCCAGCACCAGCCACCAGCACACACAGTCCTTCCAGGCTTGCCATGGCTCCCATTCCTCAGCGTCCACATGACCCCCAACCCCCCCGCCATCCCACCGTGCTCTCTCCTCACAGACACACCGGGCAGAAGGTTGCGGCTGGGCCGGGGAACCTGAAGAGAGCAGCTCTTAGTCAAAAGGCCCCTCATCAGGCACAAAGCCATGCCGTGTCCACTGCCTTAGGCAGGACTTCCTTCTGGCCAGATGTGGGGAAGGCTAGCGATGCCAGTGCCCAAGCTTCGGTGCAAGCTGCCAGCTGGAGCGTCTGACACGAAGCCTCGAATGAGCAGATGCCCAGGCAAGTCCGAGACTTTCTAAGACACTGTAAAGGTTCTATGAAAACAGCAGGTAAACTACCATACAGCTTCTAACATTAGACTCCACTTTTTAAAAATAAGCACAATAAAAACTGCAGACTTGAATGGAAAGTTTGATATATTCACGTGAAATGTATAAACACCACATACGAAGAAAAACAGATCTGAAGCCTGGCCAGGTAGAGAAGGAGAAAGGAAAGCGGCACATGTACATCTCCTAAGATGTGGTGGGTAAGTTCCAAAGAAAAGACGCATCGGTCTGGGGTAAGCGGAAAGGAAACCTGAGGTCGTCCCGGCGCAATGCCAGGTATTCGGGTTCAGTCTAACTAAAGTCAGCTTTACTGAGGAACTGCTGAGACTGTGAGGCAGACGCCTCGCATCTCCAGCCAACTAAGCAACTACACCGCAGGCCTGGACGAGGAGGTGACACGCTTCTCCCCAGGTGACCCGAAGGCCCCGGCGCCCGGGTCTGTTCTTACCATCGCACTTTGTTGCACGTCTGCGTTGCCCCGAGAGGGGAGCCGGCCACCATGGGCACCTGGATGGGGCTGTGCTGCTTGTTGGTGACCAGGTCCAGCTTTTCTTCTAAGGATTTACACGTGGCCTCCAGCGCCTGCAGCTTGGCCTCAATGCTGTCCAGCCGCAAGCAGATTGTCTGGTTGATGGAATACAGGAATGACTGAAAGTGGAGAAAGACCGACTTTAGAAAGGGTCTCCTGAACCGTGAGAAGACAATCCCAAGAAACACCGAACAGCGCTTTCCTGATTTAAACTCTATCTATTCGGACAGAACGATGCCCACAATGGAACTAGCTTGTTAGCTATGAGCCAGAAACAGCTGAGTAACAAGTTCACATGTCACATACGAGTCACATTTCCTGTTTAAAATGTGATGACTTAATCACTGTTTTACTTCTATGAGCAGTCGCAATTTTTAGTTACGCCCATATAATAAAAAAAAGTATGTAGCTTAATATGTTATTAATCAGTAAATTTACACATAGAACTAATCAAACCTTCTCAACAATAAAAACAGACTACACCTAACATCAAAACAGCATAAAAGCCACAGGCCATGCACATTCACATCACACCGGCTGCCTAATCTGAAGGTGACTGGACCCCGGTGGCCCTGACTCGGGGATTTGGTCAAGAGGCTCCGTGGGGCTCGAGCAGCAAGCATGCCACCTAGCGGTTAGCAGAGTCGGGCTCCACGTCTGACCTTTCCGGCTGAGTCTCCTCCGGATTCCTCACTCCAAGTAACCACAGTGAGCAGTGATATGCCGGACTCCAAACCCAAGAAACAGCAAACACACAAACCAGAAAGGGAAGAACTTCATTTCCCCAGCTGCCATCCCAGCCAGGAGCCACCACAAACACACATGGAAACGTCTTAATCACGTAGGAACTGCACTGTGCAAAAGAGACACCCTCCACCAGGTCTCACCAGCAGACAAAAGGACGCTCCTTCGTGTCTAGGGAGGGGTAGGCTGGGGAACACCTATCGTCCTGCTTAGTAGTCAGGAGGGCTAGTACCTGCCTTAAGAATCAATAGCTGAAAATAGCACAGAATTTGTGTTTCGTCTTTTCTCTCTCCTTTTCTGCCCATGATTTAGAGTGTGGGGCCCAAAGTGGAACCATCAGAAAGAAGGGGGAGGTAGGTTCAGGAGAGCAGGGGCGGCACACAGCAGCCACTGAGAGCTGGCCGTGGGGCCCGCAGCACGGGGGCGTGGGAGGCGGACCACAGTGGAGCTGCAACGGCTTCCCACTAACTGCAGCTGGCCTGCTGCACTGCTGACGGCCCGCTCTCCTTTCTGATCTCAAGGGAACCGGCAGAATATCAAGATTTCAATGCTAACATACATCATGTCGCTGGCATTGAAACCTGGTGCATAGTGGCAGGGACAGCACTGCAGGAAGGACAATCCACAGATCGCCCAGCAGCTCACCTTCGTCTCAGGTCACCACCTCTCCTGGTAAGGCTCAGCACAAGGGCGCCAGTATAGAAAGGAGCTAAAGAAACCAACTGAAATTCACCCTCCTTGACTGACTACTCTGTGCTGGAATGTGACACTGAAGTCGTGTGTGGGAGGGAAGGAGGCACGGCAGCAGGTGGACCCAAGCCCACGTGATGACGCTCAGTCAGCTTATCTACCAAGAAGGCAAGGTCCACGGCGTGACAGACATGCTCATCTTGAAAAGCAACAATCGCTGGCTGAATCCCTGAATGGCCACTGATAACCCCACTATTTTCAACAACCTGAAGGTATCAAACGTGTGGCTCTCGAATTCTTTAAGCAGTACGCCCACATTATTTTAATTCTGAGTTACAAATGACTCTGCCTGGGGTTTGGGTGAAAATCACTCTTATATGCTAATAAAACAACCTAGAGCCATGCACACAACTCCATCCACATGGCAGGATTCAACCGAGGGCCCAACCTCTTCTCAACAGTGGGCCAAGGGTGAAGGCACGGCCACTTCCAGGCCCACTTTACATATTTCTGTGCTGTGTGCAGTAAGTGTGCCTTCTGTGACAAAACCTCAACTGCATTTTACTTAGGGAATAAGGCAGTGTTTACTAACAGAGCCACGTTCTATCCATTGGTCGGAAACAGGCATTTTACTGCGAATGTATTTTACGTTTCTCATACACATTACACTGCTTCTCCTTGTTAACAAAACAAATTAAATATTACCAAAGAGACACCGTGTGTAAGTAGAGGAATTACATGAAAAGTCACTTTGGTTTTGTGTTGCTCTCACGGACTTCTCCCATGTGCTGATATTTACCTCTGTGACTCTGCAAACACCGGCACCAATCAAATTCAAAGATCCAAAAATAATTCACTGAGCAGTACCCAAGAACCCTCTAGTAAACTTCAGAACTTAGGTGACTCAAATGACAGGCACAGAGTCATTCATCACTGGCAGAAAATACAGCCAGAGTAAGTTCACTCTCCTGCCATCCAAAATGGGCCTGCGGGAGTGTGGGAAGATGCCTCATTCAGCAGCATCTCAAGGCTAACAATTCTTACTCTTCGTGCTCTTCAAGAGAAAAAATGGCTCACACTCTTCTGTAGTGGGCTGCCTGGTGACTCCCAAAAACGACATACCCACATCCTAACTCCAGAATGTAACCATGCGGCCTCGTTGGGAAAGGGTCTGTGCAGATGTAATTTAGCCAATGAGGTCAGCCCGGACTAGGGTGGCCCTTCAATCCAACAACAAGTCCTTTCTAGAGGAGAGAAAGGGAAACAGACACACGGGCGGCAGCCACATGAAGAGGGAGGCAGAGGCTGGGGCGAGCCCACAAGCTGAGGGAGGCCCACAGCCACCTGAAGCTGGAAGCAGCAGGAAGGATCCACCTTCTAGAACTTTTGGAGGGAGCAAGACCCTGCCCACACCTTGGTTTTGGATTTCTGGCCTCCAGAGCTGAGAGGCTCCACTTTTAAGCCGTCCTGTTTATGGTAATTTGTTACAGCAGCCCTAGAGTCTCCGACACACTGTACATCACAGAACAGAGTGAGGGCTTTACCTTTATAGAGGGATCCTGGCAATTGATTTCCAGTCGCTGGCGTTTCAAAGCAGGTTCGTCTTCATCTGTCACTACATGATTCTCCAAAACAACTGAAATCAGTGACAGAGAAAAAAATGTTTAACATCAAAAGTTTTACAGAATTATTTTAACATTAAGATAGTAAACAGCGCTGACGCCTTAAGGCTGAATGAGAAATAGCAGAATCTATTTCATTTTCTATCTGTAACTGCAAATAAGTAAACTTTAAAAAATTGACTGGGTTTAGGGAAAAGGACTGGAAGGGTCACAGACAAACAGAAACGTGGTTTGCCAAGATGAGGCAACTGTGGCCGATTTTGGTCTTTGATTTTGAGGTTATCTCTGACACTGTTTTTGTAGTCAGTTTTAGACAAGAGGAAGGTCAGGACCACACTGAGGCCGCCCCAA
Source organism: Aotus nancymaae (assembly GCF_030222135.1). NCBI lineage: Eukaryota > Metazoa > Chordata > Mammalia > Primates > Aotidae > Aotus > Aotus nancymaae. The sequence continues at coordinate 2,150,157 of NW_026988510.1, forward strand.
GCCAGGGCTGAGTTGCTTATCCTGTGGGAAGCCGTGAAGATCCCCTGATGCTTGCTGTATGATGGGGACAGCTGAACTTATTCTCAGTCAGGCAGAAAACAGAATAACTCCTTCATCCCCAGAAAAGCCCAGACACTGGGTAATTATTTTCCTAATGTGCCACTGAGTCAATCCTAGCCCCAAAACCACAGGCTTCTCACTCAGTGCTCTGTGGGGCTGCCCTGTTTGGTTTGATAAAACCCAATCAATAATGATTTCTTCCCAACTTTAAAATAAAATCTGTTGGCTACCTCGTTCCAAAATCAAAATCACTCTATCCGCAGGTCCAGAACTAAAAGGGGAGGAAGAAAAAACACTGAGTATCACATTGTCACAGGTGCTGATAATCAAAACAGTCTCAACCTTAATACACTAAGTGACAGAACCTTCCCCCTGCCCCCGTCCCTCCCAGGCGCAGCTGAGACCAGCTGCCCCCATCACACAGCAAGTGTTGGGATCTGCACGGCTTCCCACAGGATAAGCAACTCAGCCCCATCTCAGGGCGGCCACAGTGTGGTCCTGACCTCCTTCCTCTTGTCTAAAACTGACTACAAAAACAATGTCAGAGATAACCTCAAAATCAAAGACCAAAATCGGCCACAGTTCCCTCCTCTCGGCAAACCACGTTTCTGTTTGTCTGTGACCCTTCTAGTCCTTTTCCCTAGACCAGTCAATTTTTAAAAATTTACTTATTTGCAGTTACAGATAGAATTTTAAGGTCGATGGTTCTTGTTAAAGATTGCCGACTGTGCCATGGGTATTTTTTCTTCTCATTTTCTTGCCTGAAGTGAGTGTGAACTGTCTGGGGCACTCCCCCCAGCGCTCTCTACCCTGCACGCTCACACGCTGAGACAGACGACAGCACGCGTGTGGGAGGAGCGAGACCGTCCACCTCGTCAGCAGCCCTCCTCTCCACTGAGCACCAAGTACGGACTCTGGGTTCACGGTCATCGCTTTCGGTTTCTCTTTTTATTTTTTGAGAGATGAGGCCTCGCTCGCTACATCACCCAGGTTGGACTCAAGTTCCTGTACTCAAGGGATCCTCCCACTCAGCCTCCTGAGTACCTGGGACTCTCAGGTTAATAGCTTTAATTAAGTTTTTAACAGTAATGCCAGTTTGTGACTCCATTCTACAAAAATGAATGCCAGTATATGAGAATAGATATTATATACACGCCTACATATGAGCTTACTGTAACACTTCTGGTAGGAAAAAATCAGAAATCTGAATGCTGGCCCTTCAGCACATGCACACCTTGGCACACCACCTGCCTGCGTTCAAGGGCACCCACACCACAGCCAAGCAGGATGACCTCGCTGTGGCCAGATGACACCTGCCCACTCTGCCAGTACTGACTGTGTCCCAGCCCTTCCCACACCACCAACCTCCAGCCACCTCCACCAGGGAAATCAAACCACCTTCTGTCCAGCCCCACTCAAATGCCACCTTGTTCAGGAAGCCATTCCCAGAAGAGCCTCAACTCACACCTGTCTATACTGTGACACCAACAAGGTCACAGCACCCACCCCAGGGCAGACCACCCTCTCAGCACCTTATACACAGGCTGACCACAGATGTGGGTGAAGCACTCCTGCCCGGCATTCAGATTCTCCAGGTGCTGAAGGAGGGCTGGTGGGGGAAAGTCCAAGAGGAAGGCCAAGTGCACAGGTCTCTCTAGTCCCTGCCTCCACCTCAGCCAAAGCAACTCCCCGGACATGTTACACAGATTGACGTTCTGAAGAAGATCTTAACTGGAAAATAAAAAAGAGCGCCCATGCCTTTAAGCCTGTACACACTAGATGATTCATCTCAAAACTCTAAAACTTAAAAATGCTGAATCGTCCCATGGTTCTAACAGGAACCTCTCACAGGTCCTAGACAAAAGCAGTCAAATCTGCTCTACCCGGCGGGAAATTATCCAAAGCCAAAGACCACTGTCGACTCCCAAGCAGCACACAGCTTGCCAAGGGCTCTGCCTTCCGCCTGGCGAAGCCTGAGGCAGGAAGTGCATCAGCCATCTCCACTGAAGCCTTTGCAGATGAATTAAAACTCCATGCCTACAAGTGCCTGTGGCTAGTCAAAGGTTCTCAGGACCTCCATCAAAGGCTCTTTACTCTCAATGGAAACTGGTCATCAAACCAGGCCTGGAAGAAGACAGAGAGACCCTCCCACGAATTACTCTAACCTTCTAATTTGCCAAGGAGAAAACAAGTCCAGAAAGGTTAAGGGATTTCTCTGGGGTCAGAGAGCTAGTTCCATCATAACGGCAGATGAAAGTAATGACCCAGTAATGACCCCACAGGTAGTGGGACAGCAAGTGACATTTATTTTCTCCCTTGTACTTTGCTGCTTTTTGTATGTGTTTCTTTTTATAATTTTGCATGCATTATTTTTAGAATTAGACAAAAGAATTCCTTGTTCATTTTAAAGATATCACAATCAGGCCAGGCACAGTGGCTGTCGCCTGCAATCCCAGAGGCCACTGTGGGTAGATCACCTGAGGTCAGGAGTTCGAGACCAGCCTGGCCAACATGGCGAAACCCTGTCTCTACTGAAAATATAAAAATTAGCCAGGTGTGGTGGCGTGATGGCGCGGTGGCGCGCGCCTGTAACCCCAGCTACTTGGAAAGCTGAGGCAGGGGAATCACTTGAATGCAGGAGATGGAGAGGCTGCAGTGAGCTGAGATCGTGCCACTGCACTCCAGCCTGTCAACAGAGCAAGACTGTCTCAAATCAATCAATCAATCAATAAAGATATCACATCAATTGCAATGACAGGCCCGATGGAAGTCACAATTTTTACATTCTGACAGGCAGAGTAAGCACAAGCCAGTCAGTACACACTAAGTTAGAAGATCTCAGAAGTCTTTCTTTTAAATAAAAGTAAGGAAAAATTGGAAAGACATACACACCAACAATTTAAAAGCTGCTACAACCAGAAGTATCATGGAAACTTTTTTAATTTATTCTACTTTCTTGACTATCCTGCTAAATTTCATTAGATGTGCACTTTAGAGATGAGGAAAGTACTTTGAACCCACTATGGATGCAAATATTTGTGATACACCCAGGTATCTGTGGCTGTGCATGCCTTCTTCTGGGTCACAGAGAGCAGGTTTGTATCGGGGCAGGCCTCGGAGCTCTGCACACAGCAGGCTTTTAACAAATTCTTAAGAAATTGTAGTTCTCAGGCATTTAAGGAACAGAGATGGAACAACATCAAGATTAGAAGACAGAATTTATTGGGGAAGTAGGCTGTCAGAATTTTAATGGTCTGAAATCACTTACAATGTATATAATTGGAACACTTTTCTTTTATAAGATTACAGTGCATGTTTTCTAAAGAAACTGTCATTTGCCTTCTAAACTAGAAACAGGAATTTTAAAAATTATTATGTGCAGTGATCATGTGGAAAACTAACCCACAGCACTCCTGAAACGCTGCCTTCACATTCCCCCAGGACCACTCGCTTCATTCCCAAACTATTTCTATCACTCACCCCTTCCATACTACAGCTAGTCTCAGAGGTAGCTTCCTCCATTAACACAGCAAATAGATCATACCAACGGACATCAGACTTTCTCATAACGTTTCTGCGAATTCTCTCTTCTAGAGGAGTAACTGTCAGCATTTGGATTCTGACATTCCTGAGAGAATGAGCAGGCACCCGAAACGCTCAGTGACTTAACGGTGGCGGGCTGCTCACGTCAAACCTAACAGAACGATAAAACACGTACTGCTATATAGCGAAAAAAAAAAAGAATCTTTTGAAACAGTTAAGTATGGACAAAGTGTTCTCACAGATAAAGAGATGAAGTTCCTGAAATTTAGGGTTTCATTTCTCAAAGCTATCCTTAAAACAAACATTTTGTTATGATTTCAAAGTAGACATGTGCCTTTAACATCATTTTTTAAAATTATCAGCCTTAGCAAAGGTGTAGAAAAAACTTGTTCTCAAGTATTGTCAGTGGAAGAATAAATTAGTAAAACATTTCTGTTTTCTGGAAAACCTGTCAGTGTCTTATCAAAATTTTAAACATACACAGCAATTCTACTTCTGGGAACTTATCTATTTGCCAAGATATATATGCAAAGGTCTTCCCCACAGGGTTGTGCATAAAGGAAAAATCAGACAGACTCTGCCAGGAGCCCTGCGAAATGGAAGAGTCAACGGGGAGGGGCACCTGTGAGGTAATACTGTGGAGCTGTGAAAGAGAGCAGACTCACACACACAACACGTTAAGGCTCTGTGACGCTGCACACGGGATCACACACACAAACATGGTAAGGCTCCAGAATGCTGCACACAGGGGATCACACACAACACGGTAAGACTCCACGACACTGCACATGGGATCACACACACATACAACATGGTAAGGTTCCAAAACGCTGCACACAGGGGATCACACACAACATGGTAAGGCTCCATGACGCTGCACACGGGATCACACACAACATGGTAAGGTTCCAGAATGCTGCACACGGGATCACACACAACATGGTAAGGCTCCATGACGCTGCACACGGGATCACACACAACATGGTAAGGCTCCATGATGCTGCACACGGGATCACACACAACATGGTAAGGCTCCATGATGCTGCACACGGGATCACACACAACATGGTAAGGTTCCAGAATGCTGCACATGGGATCACACACAACATGGTAAGGCTCCATGATGCTGCACACGGGATCCCACACAACATGGTAAGGCTCCATGATGCTGCACACAGGGGATCACAACACAGAAGGCTCCATTATGCTGCACACAGGGACAGGGCAGGGGGGATGGTATAGAACACACACACACACCCCCGAGGGGCGGAAGCAGGGGTGGCCCTTGAGACAAAGTGCTGCAGGGCCCCCTCCAGAAGGGACGGGGGCTGAGGCTGCAGAGGAAAGGGAAGGGAGGGGCTGACAGTGTTCTCATCTCTAGGATTCCAATTTTTCATAAATGGCATGCATTACTTTGTTTTCTGCTTAATTAAAAGAAAAGAAAAAAATCGTGCAAGTTTTGGTTTTTCAAGAATAAAGAGAATAATATTTCACCTACTGTCCCACAGCTCTGTACCTGGGTGGTCAGGGCTCAGGTCTTCCACTGCGATCTGAACCACATCCGCCAGGTCGTGTTCCGACATCATCCAGAGAGCAGGAGAGGGGCCGGTCAACACCCAAGAGTTCAACTCCCAGTGGGGCCGGCTTCTGGTCACCTACGGAACAGAAGCAGAGGAAGAGGAGAGGACATTAACCACCATGACGCGTGGAATGATGAAAACCACGAGTCGCGCAGGTGTATGCAAGAGACCGTAAATGTCTGCAGATTTTCACATGCAGGGTTCTTCTTGCCTCAAACCACCAAAAGGTTAGTTTCTTTGAAAATTAACAAATCATTGAAAACACCATCTGCTGCCTCTTTCCTTAACCACTGGATGAGCCGCCCAGGGCCTCTCCATTCCCAGTGCATCCCTCATGCCCTTCCAAAGTCGCCTTCCCAACACTGGCTGGCACGCGTCCTCCCTGAGCCCAAGTCTCCAGTGGGACCTGACTGCCTACAGTAAGTGTCCTGTTGCTTCCTGCTCCGTGGGGCCTCAGCCCTGCTACACTCACCACACCCCAGAAAGCAGCAGCACACCACTGGTCTCCATGGTGGTAGGCCATCCTCCTCCCCAGTCTCTCCCAGCTGCACACTTCCATCTAGACTCCGTTTCTGCTACCCTACAGGCCAGGTGGAGTGGCAGAACCTCTGTTCTGCTTTCTTTCTGCTCTCGGACTCTGTCCTGAACCCGAGCGGCAACCTCCTACCATGACCAAGGGGGAACCATCTGTCCTGTCCACAACTATGCTACCAGGGCGGGGCCGTCCCTGAGCCCGCACGGTGTCTGAAACACAGTCAGGGGCTTTCCTCCAGCTCCTGTGACACTCCGATTAGGCCTCAAGGGAACTTATTTTCCAAAATAAAAATGAGGCAGCATCACTCAAACTATGGTCTATGAACACACAGGTCCAAACACAGTACTGCAAAATAGCATGTCCTAGAAATCAGGAATGAATGTGACCATAATATTTTTGATCACACTACACTTTAATTATGGATACATAAACAGTATGAAATAAACTGTCTGCCTGAACTACACTACACAGTTCTTGAGGGCAGAAACCTTGCGCCCAGCTCTGTACAGCACAGCTCCTTTCACCAGGAAGGGTCCATTTACTGTCCATAATCACGACCCCCACAGCAGAAGGAAAAGTGGGATTTTCAGGTCACATGGTTTCAACTCTGAGTCTACTCACAACTTCTGCTAATGGATAAGCCCCAATAGGAATCAAATTAAATGAGCAGGCCTCACACGTCCCGAAATCCTACAAATACTGCAGTTCCTCCTCTCCCTTGTCTAGACTTACGTTTCACCGCTGAAACGGCAACAGCTCTGGAATTTCTTGGAGATAACAATGAAGGAACCAAGCATTGTCCTAAATCTTATTGTTATAGAGTAAAGGATATATTTTCCATAAATGTGTGATCACATGTATAATCAATAAAACAGCAAAGGCACCTTGTAAGTTTATACAAGATTAGATGAACTGAGAGAACATCAAGTAACTGTCCTTAATGAAAAAGAGAGCTGAGGACAAAACTGGACAGGGAAACACAAAACCTCAGAGGGACCAGCGCTGAACCTCTAAAAAGTCCCGCTCAGGAAAGATGGAAAGAGACAGACGTTTAATCTCCCGGAATCCTCCTGTAAGGGTTCTTAGGTTCTTGCCGAGTTTAAAAAGAAGAAACTGAGGCCAGCACAAGAAGATCCAATGTGAATTTATTTGGCTTCCGGGCGAGGTTCTGCAGTCCGACAGGAGGGGCCGGAGAAGTCACACGCACTCCTCTCAGACGTGGGGTTTTATAGGGAGTGGAGGCGTTTGATTGGTTGTGCCCAAGGTGAGTGGGGCCCGGATGGGACAAAATACTATCGGGTAGGTCCTGGCGGGGCTTCTTTTCTGGGCTCCTGGTGGGGTGGGGGGTGTGTCCGAGCTCCCGGTGAGGGGGTGGGGTGTGTCCGAGCTCCCGGCGAGGGTGGGGGGGGTGTCCGAGCTCCCGGCGAGGGTGGGGGGGGTGTCCGAGCTCCCGGCGAGGGGGGGGGGTGTCCGAGCTCCCGGCGAGGGTGGGGGGGGGTGTCCGAGCTCCCGGCGAGGGGGTGGGGGGGGTGTCCGAGCTCCCGGCGAGGGGGTGGGGGGGTGTCCGAGCTCCCCGCGAGGGAGGGGGTGTGTCCGAGCTCCCGGCGAGGGAGGGGGGGGTGTCCGAGCTCCCGGCGAGGGGGTGGGGGGGTGTCCGAGCTCCCGGCGTAAGCGACCGGCCTTACACCTCCCATACAGACACACAGAGCTCCAACGATAGCAAAGCCAAAATCCAGGCCAACACTGACAACAGAACGAGGCGACAGGATAGTCCTCAAGAACCCCAAACACCAGCAGACGCTGGAAGCCACAAGCTCAGCAGGGCACACAGGGATAGGACGGAGGAGGCAGAGGGAAGCAGGAGCCGGGCCAGAGCAGCAGCTGCCGGACCCACCAGGAGACCCACACAGGGGCCTGCAGGGCTAACCCAGAGGCCAGAGTGTTCTGGACCCCAAGACCTCTCAAAACACATTGTCCAAAGCTCCCTTTTAGGCCAAATGCATTAAAAAGAAATGGCCTGGAATTGAACACAAAATGTGTGGGGCATGGAAACTGGAGACAAAGGAGCATGGAAGCTAATTAAAGGTGGGAGGGAGAAGAGAGCCCAGAGAGCTCAGAAAATAAGCTGCTGCACTCTTAAGACTTCCTAAAAACAACACAGGAAAGGGCCCCAAAACACTGACATTAGAGAAATGATTCTAAATCAAGCCTCCCGTCTGAACATTCAGAAAAGCCAGTCATAGAAAAATGAGCCACAAAAAGTACTAAGGCCAAACATCACACAAAAATAAGTTTTAAAAAGAGTAAGAAGCAAAATAGCTTCGGCAGACAATGAAAGCATTCTAGAAACATACAATCCCCAAAAAGATGAAAACTAAAAACAGCTATATCCCAATATTTCAAAACAAACTGAAATATGTTGAACACGTAATATACCATTAACCATAAACTAGCATTAGAAAAACTTAGAAACAAGGTGCTAGAACTGAGAATATACCAGAAACAAAAGAAAAATAACTTCAGAATTAAGACTAAACTAGAAGAAACTTAGAACAAATAAACACAATAGTGCCTCTAGAAAAACAAAGTGAGAAAAATTTCAAGAAAAAGAAAGAGATGAAAAAAACCTCAAGAAAAAGCAGCACGTAAGACAAGAAGACCCAACATATGTATGACAGTCACGCTAAAGATGAAAACTGGCCAGGCACAGTGGCTCACACCAGGAATCTCAAAACTTCGGGAGGCTGAGGCAGGAGGATCACTTGAGGTCGGCAGTTCAAGATCAGCTTGGGCAATGTACCAAGAACCTGTCTCTACAAAATATTTTAAAAATTAACTAGGTACAGTGGCACAGACCTGTAGTCCCTGCTACTCAGGAGGCTGAGGCAGGAAAACCATCTGAGCCTGGGAGTTCAAGGTTGCAGCGGGCTACACTCCACCCTGGGCAACAGAGCGAGACGCTGTCTCGAAAAAAGATGAAAACTAAAGCAATGAAATGGAATAATAAAAACTGTAATCCAAGAAAACTCCAGAAAGCAGGAGGGAGGGTGCTTGAAACTACTCATTAAAGGGTTACACCACAACCCAGGGGGAAAAAACTAGAACCACCAACACCAAAACACAGCCCAATAAAAACATTACCTAAAGAAAAATTCCTTTAGCCACCCAAGCAAGAGACTAGGTGACTCGGCAGGGCACAGTGGCTCACGCCTGTAATACCAGCAGTTTGGGAGGCCGAGGCGGGTGGATCACGAGGTCAGGAGTTTGAGACCAGCCTGACCCAACATGGTGAAACCCCATCTCTAAAATATACACATACATATATATATACACACACACGTATATATATGTATATGTATGTGTATATATATATATACTTAGAATTTTCTTTTTAATTTTTAAAAAAGACTAGGTGACTTATAATGGAAAGAAAATTAGATTATCAAATTCCAACAGAAAAAGAGATAAACATATTTAAGATACACAAGAAAAGAAATGTGAGCCAAGAATTTTATATCCAAACGAAATTACTTTCAAGTATAAAGGCAGTAGACTTTCTTCAACATCCAGTCCTCAGAGAACAACAGTATTTCCAAAATCCCCTCCTGAAGGCACTGGCAACAAACGAGCTTCAGAAAACCGAACCACATCGGGATGAGCGGCTGGTGAGGAATGCTCTATCTCCACGCAGGAGGAGAGAAGGAGCAGTGTGCAAGGCTACGCGCTGAACGCAGACACAATGTGAATTCGTGAAACTGGGAGGGACTGTGAGTACATATGAAAAACAAAAGTCAGAACTTTCAAAAACAAAAAGACATGCTACAGTGTTCAGTGGCCGTGAGGAGCGGGAGTGGCAGAGTTCTTTCGGAACCATCTCCAAGATCAAACAAACAACATATGTTACCACGTTCATTCAGCGGCCACAGGGAGTAGGAGAGGTTTTTTGTGTGCTTCGTTTCCTTTTAGGACGGCCTGTCGCTCTGTTGCCCAGGCTGCAGTGCAGTGGCGATGATCTCGGCTCACTGCAACCTCCACCTCCCGGGTTCAAGCAGCTCTCCAGCCTCAGTCTCCCGAGGAGCTGTGATTACAGGTGCCCACCAGCATGGCCAGCTAATTTTGTATTTTAGTAGAGACAGGGTTTCACTATGTCAGCCAGGCTGGTCTCAAATTCCTGACCTCAAGTGATCCACCCACCTTGGCCTCCCAAAATGCTGGGATTACAGGCGTGAGCCGCCGTGCCCAGCCAGTAGAGTTCTTTCTGAGAACGCCTTGCCTTGTGTGCAATTCTGTCATCCCTGATGTCCTTGTTAACAAGGAAAAGCAGACAGAGGAAGTCAAGCAAACACCGTGAAGTCACGGATTTGAATTGAAAATATAAACTCAGCTGGGTGTGGTGGCTCACGCTTGTAATCCCAGCACTTGGGGAGGCCGAGGCAGGCAGATCATCAGAGGTCAGGAGCTCAAAACCTCATCTCTACTAAAAATAAAAAATTAGCCAGGCGTGGTGCCACATGCCTGTAATCCCAGCTACTTGGGAGGCTGAGGCAGAGGATCACCTCAACCTGGGAGGTGGAGGTTGCGGTGAGCCAAGATCGCTCCATTGCACTCCAGCCTGTGCAACAAGAGCAAAAATTCATCAAGAAAGAAAGAAAGACAGCAAGACAGGCAACAAAGACAAGAAAGACAGACAGACAGACAGACAGAACGAAAGAGGAAAATATGAACTCATCTGTGTGTGTGTGTGTATGTGTGTGTGTGTGTGTGTGTTTATATATACCATTCCGGCTCTGACCACCACAAAGGCAGGGAAACCGTGATCTGCACAGCAGCAATGCATCCCTAGAGCCCAGACTACGGCTTTCAAATAACATTTCTCACCAGAAGAAACCAAGGCTTCCTGGAAAAATGGCTCATTCCAGATCTGAGAAAAAAATATGCAAGATGAGCCTAGAACACCCTGTTAGAGCAGACATAAGGACGCCATCAAAGTCAGGGTTCTGTCTAAAGGACTTGGGGGTCAAGGTGAAGAGGCTTCCGGCCAAAGATGGAAAAAAGCTGACCAACAGTAAGGGCAAAAACTTCACTGGGTTGAAGGGAAATGTTTTTAAATTCATGACTTCATATTGCTAAGCCTTTAATTTTTTTTTTTTTTTTTTTTTTTGAGACAGAATTTCGCTCTTGTTGCCAGGGCTGGAGTGTAATGATGTGATCTCAGTCACTGCAACTTCCACCTCCCGGGTTCAAGCGATTCTCCTGCCTCAGCCTCCTGAGTATCTCGGATTACAGGCATGTGCCACCATGCCCGGCTAATTTTTGTATATTTTTAGTAGAGACGGGGCTTCACCATGTTGGTCAGGCTGGTCTCGAACTCCTGACCTCGTGATCCGCCCGCCTCGGCCTCCCAAAGTGCTGGAATTACAGGAGTGAGCCACCGCACCCAGTGGCCTTTAATTTTAATAGTAATAAAAAGAAAAAAACAAGCATTTATTCTGCCTTCCTATACAAATCATATCACTGAAAAACCAAACCATAAGGAATCGAATGTTTCTCTGTATAAAAGTATTACAACCAAAGAACAGTCATTATTTTGCAATCCCTGATGAATTAAGAATCTAGTAACTGGTGGCTGTTACCATCAGAAAAACAAAAACATACACTACCTGACTCATTAATGAAAAACTCAATACCATCCATCTGGGAGGCTCCCCTACCGAAAAAACAAAAACGCTTAATCTAATTAAGCTTCTGGAATCCTAACATTTCCTAAGTTAGAGGAAATACAGAGGCCAGAAGAACATGCTAAACTACACCATAGAAATGCAAACAGCAAAATCAAAATCAGGACTAGGAAACTCAGCCGGGCATGGTGGCTCACATTTGTAATCCCAGCACTTTGGGAGGGCGAGGTGGGTGGATCGCCTGAGGTCAATCACCAGAGGTCAGGAGTTTGAGACCAGCCTGCCCAACATGGTAAAACCCTGTCTACTAAAAATACAAAAATTAGCCAGGTGTGGTGGCACACACCTGTAATCCTAGCTACTAGAGAGGCTGAGAGCGGAGAATTGCCTGAACCCGAGAGGTGGAGGTTGCAGTGAGCAGAGATCGCACTGCTGCACTCCAGCCTGGGTGACAGAGCGATACTAAGTCTCAAAAAGAAAAAAGACTACGGAACTTTACAGACAAATGATCCATTCATTCATTCAATCAATCAATCAATCGTATGGAGGTGCAGGGAGACCACTGGGGAATGCATAACTAAAGGAGATTTTAAAACAGTAACAAAAAAACAGGCAAAACTCAACCACAGTGTCAAGGAAGACACGTTTGGGTAGCAGAACCCTAACAGGTGAGTGATTTATCCTAGAAGTGAGGTTAACAGCTGGAGCTAAGGGGCGCACAGAAACCATGCTGAGGGGCCAGGGGGGCTGGCAGGCGGCGGACTCCTGATTGGGGGTTGTTACAATGGTGTCCATTGTGTAAGTAATTAAGGCCTAGTTTATTTTGTGGGATTTTCTATGTTAGTTTTGTATTTAATTAAAAGGGTCTTTTAAGGCAAAATTCAATCAAATTGGGAAAAAGATACTTGCTATACATAAGCCAAAAAGCTAAATTATTTCTTTCACAGCAATAGAAGATCAATCAACCTAATAAAAAATGAGCAAAAGAAAATGAAAATGAATTCACAGAAAAAGAAATTATGAAAAGATATTCAATCTCTTATTTATTTATCTATTTTATTTTTTTGAGATGGAGTCTCACTCTGTCGCCCAGGCTGGATGGAGTGCAGTGGTGCAATGTCGGCTCACTGCAACCTCCACCTCCCGAGTTCAAGTGATTCTCCTGCCTCAGCCTCCTGAGTAGCTGGGATTACGAGCATGCACCACCACAACCAGCTAATTTTTGTATTTTTAGTAGAGTCAAGGTTTTGCCATGTCAGCCAGGCTGGTCTCGAACTCCTGACCTCATGATCCACCTGCCTCGGCCTCCCAAAGTGCTGAGATTACAGGCATGAGCCACCTCACCTGGTCGTCTTGTGTAATTTTTAAAACAAATTTAAACAAGATACTATTTCCCACCAATCAGATTGCCAAAATCACAAAGTATGATACACTTTACTTAGTCAGAATATATGAGAAAACACGGTTGCTGCACTTTTGGTGGGGGTATAAATGGGGACAACCTCTCTGAAGAGCAACAGCACTCAAAATGCTAAAGGGTCAGAGCCCTTAAGCTGGCCGTGCACCACACAGCATTCAGCCAGGACATACATACACCACACACACAAAACCCATCACAAAACGACTTAAAGCATCGTTTTTAGCAGCAAAAGCATGGATGTCGGCATTGCGCGGTTATGGATGGAACGCCATGCGGCTTCAGGAGCCAACAAGAACCCCTGAGAAACAGTTCCCAAGCTGCAGAATCCCGTGCCTATCAACGGGGCAGGGCGGTGTGGACGACACGTTTCATTTTTAAGAAACGTGAAATACGCACAGAATATTTCCAGGTTAAGATATAAAAGACCGACAGCATCCCTGAGGCATGGGTGAAAAGGAAATTATTTTTCACTTTTCATCCTTTAATAATATTTCCATTTTTATCATCTGCATTTATCGCCTAAGTATACTTTTTAAAAATCATCAGTCAAGAAAATACGCAGATCTAAACTGTGGGGTGAGTATCCATTCCAACTTCAACCATGGACGCTAATGTCCTTCAAACGCTGATGCTAGGATCAAGACTGGAATCTCGCTCAGCCTTCGCAGCCACTCCAAGGAAGCAGAAGCCACATGGCCTGACTGAGGGGTCCCTGTCAGGCCCAACTACCATTATCAAACACGCGGTGACGCTCAACCTGCGTCCTCTAAGAGGATCTTTCAGCGCGGAGTTGCCGGTACTCAGCTTCAAGATCAAAGCTACATGTCATCAATGCAGCCTTCTTTTTTCCAAGTTAAGAACCAGAAGCAGGAGGAGGAGGAGGAGAAAAAAAAAAAGAACCAGAAGCAAATATTATTAAAGGGATAAACCAATTTTTTTTTTTTTGAGATGGAGTTTCCCTCTTGCTGCCCAGGCTGGAGTGCAATGGCACGATCTCTGCTCACTGCAGCCTCCACCTCCCCAGTTCAAGCGATTCTCCTGTCTCAGCCTCCTGAGTAGCTGGGATTACAGGCATACACCACCACCCCCAGCTAATTTTGTATATTTAGTAGAGATGGGGTTTCTTCATGTTGGTCAGGTTGGTCTCCAACTTCTGACTTCAGGTCTTGAACTCGTAATCCGCCCACCTTGGCCTCCCAAAGTAGTGGGATTACAGCTGTAAGCCACCGTGCCCAGTCAACTAAACTTCTTAATGAAACCAGTAGCCCTCAGTTAAAAACCACCCAACAAACCTTGGCACTGGTACATTTAAAACATTTTGTGGTCACAGATTCCTTTCAGAACCTTAAAAAAAAAAAAGCAAAAAAACTACAGAACCTTTTCTGGCCAGGCACAGTGTTGCTCATGACTATAATCCCAGCACTTCGGGAGGCCAAGGTGGGCAGATCACCTGAGGTGAGGGGTTCGAGACCAGCCTGACCAACATGTTGAACCCCTATCTCTATTAAAAATACAAAACAAATTAGCCGGGCGTAGTGGCGGGCATCAGTGAGGCAGGAGAATTGCTTGAACAGGGGAGGCGGAGGCTGCAGTGAGCTGAGATCATGCCACTGCACTCCAGCCTGGGTGACACAGCGAGATCTGTCTCAGAACAGAACAAAACAAAAACCAAAAAACAATAAAATAAAATGTACAATTAAATTATTATTGCCGGCCAAGCACGGTGGCTCACATCTGTATTCCCAGCACATTGGGAGGCGGAGGTGGGCGGATCACCTGAGGTCAGGAGTTGGAGACCAGCCTGGCCAATATGGGGAAACCTCATCTCTACTAAAAATACAAAAAAAAAAAAAAAAAAAAGAACCTTTTCCAGGAAAAAGTACAGACGACAAAACTTTGCAAAGTTTCCGAGACTCCCCTAATCCCAGAGACTGCTGGCTGCTGGTGCCAGCACCTGCTCTCTCCAGAGCTCATGGAAAAGCCCCTGATCCTAGGGGCGCGGTGCTGCCGGATACGGACTCCCCTTTCAGCCTGTCCCACAGCAGTCTACGATACAAGCCTGGAAGTGGCATATGGCAGCCCCTGGGGAAACCCCCCTCAGGGGCGCTAGCCTGTGGCCTTGTCCCTTCTTCCGTGCACCTCGTCCCCACGGTTGCAGGCGTGGAAGGAGCTGGCGAGGTGGAGCAAAGCCCTGGGAGGAAGGAACCCAGGCCCCTCCGGTCTAGGGAGCTGCCATACAGGCCCAGGCTGCCTGCCTCAGACTTCCTCAAAGCAAAGGAAAATAACCTAACCAACCACCTGGTTCAAAACAGGGTATTCTAGAGCCCACCACGTGCGGCCAGACTAAACCCAAGGACATGCCCTGAGCCCTTCCACACACGGCCCTGAGTCCAGGGAATCCAGGTTAAATTCCTGCCTCTCTTAAGGAGCTAGAGGAAATAGGTTTAAATGCCCAATTCAAGCTTTTTCCCGGTTTCTAAAAGCTCTGCAAGTGGCTTAAGAAAATACTCTGAACTCACCATAAAATCCTGAATCCTAACCTCTTCCAAATGAGGACACCACACATTACTGGAGTTGTTTACTCAAAACGCCTCTGTTGCCAGGATTGAGAGTCATTTAAAATTCTGCTAACAGTAAAGATTTCAATAGAAAAAAAGGAGGCAACAAGCCCAAGAAAACTGGAAGAGAGCAACGCCTGCGGTTGCTATTTTGGCAAATTAAATTTGCCATTTCTCAGAAGTCCTGGGGCTAGTCCAGTGTACTGTAATAAAACAGCTGGACTGAGACGAATGCTCAAGCAAGTCTCCTACCGTGGCAACTACTCACAACCCTACCGAGTCCCCCAAGAGGTGCAGGGCTCAGGGTGCACGCGGAAAAACAGAGCGGACAGCCCAGAGCGACACCCTCAATGCTCCATACAACGGGAGTGCTGAAGAATTCACACACATCCAGACTGTCGGACACTACAGTCATTCCTACGGATGAGACTGATCTAACTACGTGAACGAAAACGGAAAGATCTCCAGCTTATGACAGTGACAGAAAGGAATACAGCGGTACGGACAATGACCCCAATTCTGTGCCCTAGACATGGTGTCCGTGTGTGGTCACCTGTCCACGTGTGCAAGTGCGTACAAGACAGTCAGGAATGATAAACGGCAAACCTCAGGCTGCCCAGCGAAGGGACGCTCCAACCACGCCCCCCACTCTCTGGTGCACTCCGCCCTCCTGGACCGCTGGCTTTCCATATGCAAGCATTATTTATTTATTACCATGAAACTGTTTCTAAAACAAGGTAATGAGTCTACAGGCGACGCCAACTACATCAAATCTTGATAAACTTTACAGAACCATCTTTAGCCCTGCCTTAAATCCACCTCTCAGCCACCAAGACATGGGGACCCACACATCGGGGCAGGGATGGAGAGAATCTACTTCTAAGCAACCTCAGGTGCACCTGATGCCAAGTGCCCCGCCCCACCCCGCCCTGCCCTGTGACCTCTCCCCTGCTCCTGGGCCTACACTCCTCAGGCCAGGGGCAGAGCATGTCGTCAGCACTCCACCGCAGCCCTCAGCATCACCCTCACGCACCCTTCCCCCACGCTGCCGCCGCCTTCCCACCTGCCCCTCCAGCCCCAGCCCCATTTCTCTGTTCCCTTTCAGGTAAAATTCCTCAGAAGTTCCGCCTGTACTGGTGATCTCCATTTTCTGTGCTCATGTCCCTTCCAGATCCCACCCATTGAGTTGTCACTCAGCTCCAGCCCAGACACTGCCCGCACTCTCCCCACCACAGGGCCTGACCCTCGTTCCAGCTCCTCCCCAAGCTGTCCTCCCTGCCTGGCCCCTGCTCCTCTGTCTCTCTGCTCGTCCCACATTCACTTCCTGACTTGATGATGCCCTGGGCAAGGCCCTGGGACCTCTGCTCAGTTGGCACTAACCTGGAGGCTCATCAGCCTGTGGCTGCAGATACATCTCCACCCCAGGGGGTCACTCGATTCTAATATGTCCAAACTGAGTTCCTGGCACCCACCCCAAAGCAACCTACTTCTCCCGCTCCGGCCAAAACCTCCATCCTCCTGGGTTCTCCCGTCCCTCGCCCCGACCTGGCCTCGTCTCCCCAGCCCAGCACTCCCAGCCTGGACCCAGGCCAGCCCCTCAGACCTGGCTCACATGTGGCAGTCTGTCACCTGCACCTCTGCTGTGATCCCGAACAAGGGCGCTCAAGGGGTCACATAAAAACATGTGTCAGGCAGTGCCCTTCATCTGCTCCAAGCCCTCCTGGGGTTCCCCATCTCATGGGACCTCCGCAGCCCCTTGGGCTCTCCTCCCTGCCCGCTCACTCACCTCTCCATTCAGGCCTCCCCGAGCTCCCCAGGGACACACCCAGCTCAGAACACTGCCGCGGGGCTGGCCACCCCTGCACGCCTCCTGGACACCTCGGCGTTGAGCCGCACGACACTCTCTCCCGCTGTACTGTCTCAGCTACCACACATCTTAAAGTGTTCTCTTGCTTAGTGTCACCTGCTAGAAGGTGAGCTCCACAAGGGCAGGAATCAGCATCGTGGTGCTCACGGCCAGGCACAGGGCCTGGCCCACACCACGCCCAGTGAATACGCCTGTGACGAATCCAGTGAGAACCCACCACTGACGTCATTCCCCGAAGCGCAATGATGAACGTCAGAAATTCTATTTGAAGACCATGAATTAAGATCTTCAAAGTGTGTTGTGCCTATGTCCTGATTTCAGTAAGGACTGTGCTATGACTAAGTCACAAATCTAACTACTGAGTTGATGAATGTGGAATCAGTGTGAACGACACGGCTGAGGAACGGCGCCCGTCAACCGTCAGCAAAGGCTAACAGCAGCTGGGCATCAGGTGAAACAGACAACGGTGAAGCCACTTCATTTTGCTGTTACTACTCCAAAAATTTTTGGACACCCATAAAACAAAAGCACAAACCCACTAAAAGAGAAAAAAAAGGCCATTAAAAGGAAACCCACTGTAACTGGGCGTAAAACTTAGCTTTAACAGTAGAAGTTAAAAAACAAAACGCTATAGGTTATCCGTACTCATCACAGGAAAAAAGTAGCAAGAAAAGCAAAGCGAGACTCCCTGCGCTCAACACTCGGGTTTCCCTCAACACCGGGACCTGATCTTCGCCGCCACTACGGAAGCCACATCACACGCATGTTTCACTGGGGGTGTTGCGACGGAACGGACTTTTTTCCCATCAGTATTTTTAGGGCAGACATTCTTCATAGAGCTGTTTCTTCTATCAGCCCTCAAGAAAAGCCCTAATGCTGCATCTGACTCGGACGTGGCTATTTCCACAGGAAGTGGAACAATGCAGCCCAGAAGCGTCACCTCCCGGCGGGGATCTGACACGCCGTGAATCACAGCACCTACCGGTCATCAGATCCGCGCAGAGGGGCGGGTCTGAAAAGATGCATTCCACAGCCACAGCTATTCCTTACGTATCTTGAAGGGCCCACCTCGCTTTACCGACGACAACAATAGGACCTGAGCGCATTCCCTGGTGGGACCAAGTGAGCACAGGGCCTGGCCCGCGCTGCACTCAGCAACTGAGTGAACTACAGGCACGAGCAGCACGCGATCCTAAGCACAAGGCACCGTGCGTGCGATCGTACAAAGGCGCTTGGGACAGTCAAGTGACAAGGAAGGACCACGGCCACCAAGCTCCCGGCCCATCCCCAGCTCGCGCTACTGCCCTTCTCCTCGGATGGCTTCCATGTGGAGACTCCCAGGCCACCTGAGTTGGAAATGGCAGGTCCACAACGCCATAAAAATTAGGACAGGAACTCCCATTTAAGGAAGAGACTAGGTAGTAAACCTCCAGAAACAAGGAGGCTGCCAAGAAATTAATCATTCCACTTAGTCAAATCCTTTGGGGATGTAAGTCTAGAAACAAAGAAATAATGAGAAAGACAGAATCAGCTGACACGAAGAAGTCAATTTTTATTAAACTGAGATGTGGAAAAGTCTCAGCTTACTTTCTTTCCTCTAGATCAGTCTGAAGTGGAATGTGAAAGGAGGAGTGGGAAACACTGGGAAAGAAGGCTATAAACGGCAGATCAGACATGAGACAGGGCGGGGAATCAGACGCAAGGATGTTTCTCCCGAGGGCTTCCACTTAGGCTTGGGGGCATTCAGGCAACACTGCTTTTTCTTCTTCTTTTTTGAGACAGTCTAGCTCTGCCGCCCAGGTGCAATCTCGGCTCACTACAACCTCCACCTCCCAGGTTCAAGCCATTCTCTCAGCCTCCCAAGTAGCTGGGATTACAGGCATGTGCCACCATGCCCAGCTAATTTTTGTATTTCTAGTAGAGACGGGGTTTCACCATCTTGGCCGGGCTGGTCTTGAACTCCTGACCTCATGATTCACCTGCCTTGGCCTCCCTTAAGATTACGCCCAGCCTAACACTGCTTTTTCTTTAAGACAGCCCCCGAATGTGTATTTGCAGGGAAAGGGGGGAAAATTCAAATATGTGAGTGAGTCAGACTCCAACCCCGAGCGCATGCGCATGCATCATTTCACCTGCGCACGGCATCACCCATCATTTCTAGGGACACATTTCAAGAAGCGCATAGGCTCTCAGGCAGCAGTTCCGACGTTCCGGCCTCAGGGCCCTCTTCACCATCGTAAAGTCACTGAGGGTCCTTGCACTTGTAAAGATTATACCTATCAATATTTACCACATTTGAAATCAGAACAAAAAGTTTAATTCATTTAAAAATCATATAAATCAACATATTACATATTAACATTGTCTTAGTCCATTTTCTGCTGCTATAACTGAGTATCTGAGACTGGTAATTCATTACATAAAGAAATGTATTTCTTACAGTTCAGGAGGCTGGGAAGTCCAGGGTCCAGGGTCCCCATCTGGGGAGGGCCTTCCTGCCGTGGGGATAGGAGAGACAGCCAAACTGGCTTTTCTAACAGACCCACTCTCAGTAACCGCCCCCAGGAGAAGCCATTAATCTATGAATGCAGTAACGCATTCCTGAGGGCTGAGCCTCGTTATCCAATCACCTCTTAATACTGTGACACTGGGGATTAATTTTCAACACGAGTTTCAAAGGCGACAAACATTCAAATCATAGTACATACAAAACATGTTTTATGAAAAATAACTATAGCTTCCAAAGAACACAGCAACCCCTTAGTGAGAGGAGGGACACAGTTTTACATCTGAATCTCCAATGCCCTTAACTGAAAGCAACTAGAGTTTCCTATCTGCTTCCACCTGCGGTCTGCTGCCGACGCATGTGACAAAATGCAGCCTCGACGGGCTCGGTGGCTCACGCCTGTAATCCCCACACTCTGGGAGGTCCAGGGGGCAGATGGTGTGAGTCTAGGAGTTCGAGTCCAGCCTGGACCACGTGGCCAAACCCTGCCTCTACAAAAAGTATAAAAAAGAAACCAAAATAAAGCCTCACAAGGAGATGGAGTTAGACAAGGGAAAACTATTTGAACAGCCTCTCCAGGGAAAACTATTTGAACAGCCTCACCAAAATTCAACACGTGTTTTGTTTTTCCTTAAAGGCTGTTTGCAATGTGGAATCTGAAGCGTATTCATGAGCCTTTTGTACTTTATGGCTTTAAAATCCACTGGCTTGACTTGTACTTTAAATGGATCTTTCACCCAGGCATCATCCGGCATCAATCATCGGGAAAATATTGGTTCACTGGGTTATGCAGCTCTCCCAAATGCTGTTCACTCTGTAACATCAAAAGCATACGGTTCATCAGTATTAGCACTGGCACCACTTTACTGGGAGCTCTCAGGCTCACGGTGGCAGATGAGCTTTCCACAATTCCAACTTCACTTGACAGCTCAAATTTTATCACTGGCAACAAACACTGTTAGTTGACTTCTTTGAAGCGACAGGCCAACTTCATTCATTTAGTAAGATATGTCAATAATCGTCAATTATTCTTTTAAAGCATTACATGAAAAAAGCAGCTAGTTCAACCAGCAACTCAGATAATCCCTCATCACCCAACTTGGAAATGCAACAAAAGTGCTTTCCATGGACTTTGTTTCATCAGAGCAGAATCACTGGTTTCATCAAACAGCTCACGCTGCTGAGTCGGCTGGGGCATATCAAACACTGTGCCGTGAACTGCAGTTGTGAGTGTCGTTAACAACGGAGAAACTGCACACTGGGCCCAGGGCAGTCCATGTACCACCTCTGCCACATACGTATAAATCTCAAACTGTCCCAAAATAAAAAGTTCGCAAATAAGTATATCTTTAGGCTAAAAAAACAAAACCCTCCCAATACACCATGTGACCCACCTGCTACAACCAAATCCTTGCCTGGCAAACTCTTCCAGCACGTGAAACCCTTGCCCAAGCCCATCCTCAAACCCGGTCTCTTCCCACTTGCTGCTGAATCCCAAGCAAACCATGGAGTTCCAAATCCACCGCCAGACTGAAATTCACCCCCCAGGTGTCAGACAAAAGCCCCACAAGCCATCTCCTGGCTGCGTCGGCACCTGCGTTCAGCCGCTGTTTTGCATCTCCCCTTCCTATGGCCTTCCTCACTGTCTCGAGGCCACTTCTCTGCTCCAGAAGCCCCCAGAAGGTGCGCAAGGGGTTCAGTTGGTGTGTATGAGGGCCAGCCCCCAGCGAAGGTGCCCCTAGGGACCATCTCCCAGGGCAGGGGTAGGAGATGCAGGGAACACTTGTCACCCCCAGGTCTCTACCTCCTGCCTTGGCCTCTCACTGGCACTTTCTTCAGTCCAGGGTTTCAACCCGTCTAGGCCATGGTCACTTGGAACAGCCATCCCAGCACTTCCACAGCTGAACCCACCTCACTTCCCTGTTACCCTTCTCCCCAAGAACCACCAGGAGTCCCGCCCACCTCCCTGCAGCCCCGCCATCATCACCCTGCTTTCACCTTCCATATCCCCTCACCCAGGACCTTGCCTCTTACAGAGTCCCCTGGCGATCATCACTCTGAAGGGCGGCATCACCCCTCTGCCAAACACACTCTGACCTGGCCATCTCCTTCGTCCCCCGACACTCCATGCGTCCCTCCCAAAACCACACGGGCTGCAGCAGGAAGCCCATGCGCACCAAGCCCTCCTGTGGCTGAGCAGCACTGCTCCTCCACGGGCCTCCTACCCAGACGGCCTGCTAGTACCAAGCCTGGTGAACCGCCTCCCTCGAGGACAGGCTCGTGCCTCAGCTCCTCTGCACGGCCCCGGCCTCTCCCCATCCAGCCACTGCTTCGCTACACAACCTCGTCTTATTCCTTCCCAGGGCAAACACACTCTAGGTCAGGGGGCGGCACGCGAGGGCCCACGGCCCAGTCCAGGTCTCTACCTGCTTCTACGCAGCCTATGAACCAGGAATGGGTTCTACATTTTTAAACAGAGAAATAACAAAAATACATATATGTGTATAAATATATATATGTATATATTTCATGAGAAAATTACATACAACTCAATTATCAGTGTCCACAAATAAGATGCCTGCTTATCAATACAATAGCAGAGTCCAGTGGCTTCACAGTGACATGCGACATCATATGCCCCACACAGCCAAAAACACTTAACATTCTTCCTGACCCTTCGCAGGAAAGCATGCCATCCCATCCTGGGCCTTTGGGATCCATCAGTGAACTCCACAAAGATCTCCACCATCGTGGGCATGCGTGGTGCCACCATTCAGGCCCCGGTGCGCTGACATCATGCTGAGGTCCCTTCCAGGAGCCTCTGCTCCCCTCACTCCCGCGCCCATGTGTGGTGCCACCATCCAGGCCCGTGTGCTGACATCATGCTGAGGTCCTTCCCAGGAGCCTCTGCTCCCCTCACTCCCGCACCCATGCGTGGTGCCCATGAGTGGTGCCACCATCGAGGCCCCGGTGCGCTGACATCATGCTGAGGTCCCTCCCAGGAGCCTCTGCTCCCCTCACTCCCGCCCCCATGCGTGGTGCCACCATCCAGGCCCCGGTGCGCTGACATCATGCTGAGGTCCCTCCCAGGAGCCTCTGCTCCCCTCACTCCCGCGCCCATGCGTGGTGCCACCATCCAGGCCCCGGTGCGCTGACATCATGCTGAGGTCCCTCCCAGGAGCCTCTGCTCCCCTCACTCCCGCGCCCATGCGTGGTGCCACCATCCAGGCCCCGGTGTGCTGACATCAGGCTGAGGTCCCTCCCAGGAGCCTCTGCTCCCCTCACTCCCGCCCCCATGCGTGGTGCCACCATCCAGGCCCCGGTGTGCTGACATCATGCTGAGGTCCCTCCCAGGAGCCTCTGCTCCCCTCACTCCTGCGCCCATGCGTGGTGCCACCATCCAGGCCCCGGTGTGCTGACATCATGCTGAGGTCCCTCCCAGAAGCCTCTGCTCCCCTCACTCCTGTGCCCATGCGTGGTGCCACCATCCAGGCCCCGGTGTGCTGACATCATGCTGAGGTCCCGCCCAGGAGCCTCTGCTCCCCTCACTCCCGCGCCCATGCGTGGTGCCACCATCCAGGCCCCGGTGTGCTGACATCATGCTGAGGTCCCTCCCAGAAGCCTCTGCTCCCCTCACTCCTGTGCCCATGCGTGGTGCCACCATCCAGGCCCCGGTGTGCTGACATCATGCTGAGGTCCCTTCCAGGAGCCTCTGCTCCCCTCACTCCCGCGCCCATGTGTGGTGCCACCATCCAGGCCCGTGTGCTGACATCATGCTGAGGTCCTTCCCAGGAGCCTCTGCTCCCCTCACTCCCGCACCCATGCGTGGTGCCCATGAGTGGTGCCACCATCGAGGCCCCGGTGCGCTGACATCATGCTGAGGTCCCTCCCAGGAGCCTCTGCTCCCCTCACTCCCGCCCCCATGCGTGGTGCCACCATCCAGGCCCCGGTGCGCTGACATCATGCTGAGGTCCCTCCCAGGAGCCTCTGCTCCCCTCACTCCCGCGCCCATGCGTGGTGCCACCATCCAGGCCCCGGTGCGCTGACATCATGCTGAGGTCCCTCCCAGGAGCCTCTGCTCCCCTCACTCCCGCGCCCATGCGTGGTGCCACCATCCAGGCCCCGGTGTGCTGACATCAGGCTGAGGTCCCTCCCAGGAGCCTCTGCTCCCCTCACTCCCGCCCCCATGCGTGGTGCCACCATCCAGGCCCCGGTGTGCTGACATCATGCTGAGGTCCCTCCCAGGAGCCTCTGCTCCCCTCACTCCCGCGCCCATGCGTGGTGCCACCATCCAGGCCCCGGTGTGCTGACATCATGCTGAGGTCCCTCCCAGAAGCCTCTGCTCCCCTCACTCCTGCGCCCATGCGTGGTGCCACCATCCAGGCCCCGGTGTGCTGACATCATGCTGAGGTCCCTCCCAGGAGCCTCTGCTCCCCTCACTCCCGCGCCCATGCGTGGTGCCACCATCCAGGCCCCGGTGCGCTGACATCATGCTGAGGTCCCTCCCAGAAGCCTCTGCTCCCCTCACTCCCGTGCCCATGCGTGGTGCCACCATCCAGGCCCCGGTGTGCTGACATCATGCTGAGGTCCCTCCCAGGAGCCTCTGCTCCCTTCACTCCCGCCCCCATGCGTGGTGCCACCATCCAGGCCCTGGTGCGCTGACATCATGCTGAGGTCCCTCCCAGAAGCCTCTGCTCCCCTCACTCCCGTGCCCATGCGTGGTGCCACCATCCAGGACCCGGTGCGCTGACATCATGCTGAGGTCCCTCCCAGGAGCCTCTGCTCCCTTCACTCCCGCGCCCATGCGTGGTGCCACCATCCAGGCCCCGGTGTGCTGACATCAGGCTGAGGTCCCTCCCAGAAGCCTCTGCTCCCCTCACTCCCGCGCCCATGCGTGGTGCCACCATCCAGGCCCCGGTGCGCTGACATCATGCTGAGGTCCCTCCCAGAAGCCTCTGCTCCCCTCACTCCCGCGCCCATGCGTGGTGCCACCATCCAGGCCCCGGTGCGCTGACATCATGCTGAGGTCCCTCCCAGGAGCCTCTGCTCCCTTCACTCCCGCGCCCATGTGTGGTGCCACCATCCAGACCCTGGTGCACTGACATCATGCTGAGGTCCCTCCCAGAAGCCTCTGCTCCCCTTACTCCCGCGCCCATGCGTGGTGCCACCATCCAGGCCCCGGTGCGCTGACATCATGCTGAGGTCCCTCCCAGGAGCCTCTGCTCCCCTCACTCCCGCGCCCATGCGTGGTGCCACCATCCAGGCCCCGGTGCGCTGACATCAGGCTGAGGTCCCTCCCAGGAGCCTCTGCTCCCCTCACTCCCGCGCCCATGCGTGGTGCCACCATCCAGGCCCCGGTGCACTGACATCAGGCTGAGGTCCCTCCCAGGAGCCTCTGCTCCCCTTACTCCCGCCCCCATGAGAATTCTCTCTCTCTGCAAAGGACAGATCCCGAAGCCTGCAATCATTCTGGGCCTGTCTCTTTGCAAACAGGCTTGGCCGCGAGTCTGCAGCCCTGAGCTAGCTGGGGTGTTTTCTACCGCGAGGCTTTTAGTCTCACCTCCACAGAAATTATAAACAACTTGGATCAGAGACCACATGCTAAACTATAGCAACCCCTAAACAAGTGGCTTAAGGGGAAGGTTTTTTTTGTTTTTTCCTGAGACAGGGTCTCGCTCTGCTGCCCAGGCTGGAGTACCGTGCTGCAATCATGCCTCACTGCAGCCCTGCAGCCTCCAATTCCTGGGCTCAAATGATCCTCCAGCTTCAACTTTCCAAAGCGCTGCAATTACAGGCAGGAGCCACCATGCCTGGCCTGGTGAATGGTCTTTAAAAAATGCTTTACACACCACATCCAGAGTTACCCAAATACCATCAAGGGCTGTGCATAACCATCGGCTAGTAGACACACATCACAGAAGAGTGGTTTCCACACACTCTGGACTGGGGCCTCCGAGAAGTTGCTCATACACTCGTCTGGATCACCAAAGCGTCATGAGTCGAAACCTACCCTCGGCCACTCCAAGGCACGCTCCTGCTTATCCAAGGCGCTCCTTTGTATCCAGTATTCTTAATGCTAGCCATGCCCCACTCAATTGATTTGGGTTCATACCCCAATTTTGAAAAATAATGCACTCGAAGTAAGACCAGTGCCAGTTTCTAAAGACTCAAGAGTTCAAGAACATGAAGGCGCCTGGCACAAATGACCAACGACCACCACCTAACATGACCTACACCACACAACGAAGGGGCTAACCAAAAATTAGAAGACAACAGACCAATTACTGCAAACTGTGTTCGCCCACTGACAGCCACAACCGTCAGCGCGTGAGCAGGGCCCCCAGCCTCTCTGTCAGATTCAGCCTACAAACACGTAGGGTGTGAACTTCCTGAATCTCAGGGAAGCATTCTGGCACAAAACGCAGGCTGGCAGTGGTGGTACTCCTGGCTACCTACCCCCCATGGAGCTTGCGGTGTGCCACGGCAGCAGCAGAGACCACGGCCCAGTCTCCCTGCCTGTGTCATCTGGTAAGGTGAAGGTGTTTGCCACATTCAAGGGAAGCACGTTCACACCAGCGAGGAAAGGCCAACCGCACACACACCAAACCCTCCCTCCTCGTTCCATCCAAACGTGTGTCTAGTTTCAGAACGATTAAGCTTTCCTTCAAGATATTTGATGACTTTCCATCTCTAGGGAAAAGGCAAGTCACTCCAGGCCACAGCTGCGTGCTCTAAAAACGGAAGGTGAACGGTTACTACGGAAGGTTTGTCCGCGCAGGCCTGCTGCCGGCCTCTGTGGGCTTGGCTCAGAACCACCCAGGCCTCCTGACAGGACTCCACACCAGCCCACCTGGTCCACAGAGGATCACGGCCGGGCAGAGCGGAGGGGACCACAGCCGATGCCCACACCTGCCCCCTCCTGCCCCCTGAACCCAGGTATAACTGCAGCCTGCTCTCAGCCTGCCACCTCCTTGGCCACCTCCATTGGATTCCTCCTTCCACAGCTCCCGTGCTGTAAGCTGGACACCGGGGGTTCCACGCCATCCCCCACCGCCACCACCGACCCCTTTCCGAGACACTCCTCAAGGGAAGCAGCGAGTCGTGCTATCCGCTCTGCCATGGAAGCTGACGGTCCCAAACGTTTAATCCAGTCGGATGGCCCTGACTACGGATGTGAAAGGTGCAGAGGGTTCGTTCACAATAGGAATCAAGTTCACGTGCCTGCATGGTATCTCAGCACACCATCTGCTGGCAGCTCACGAGTCAACACTTCCCACACATTTCAACCAAAGAACACTCTAGGCTCCCGCCATAGAGGCCCTGGGGTGCTCATCTCTCTGAGAGTCACGGCACCCTGACAGGGGCTTCTGGGACGCACTGCATCCTGTCCACGGGGCTCAAGACAGAGGGTGGGGGAGGGTTTTCTCTCCTCCCTGAGGATGGAGGCATCCTCTCCTCCAAAGCGGCGGGCAGAGTGGAGTCTCGTACAACAGACGGGGGAGTCCCAAGCGAGCCCACTGGCTGCACGGGGCCGACGCGGAAAGCTGGGAGAGGCCCTGCAGGCTGGGAAGGCCGCCTCCCAATCGCTCAGCCCACTCTCCTGCGGGGGCTCAGGGGCCCCAGGCGCAGCCCACACACAAAACAAGCGTAGCTTTTTCAAAGCAAATGGCAACAGCGTGGTTCCACCCAATAGTGTCCTCAACTTCCTGAAACTCCTTCCCACAGCCGCCAAAGTTCCGGATGGTTCAGGGCACGTCTGCGGACCAAGCATGACGTCACGTTTTTACCGCCACCATCCATGCGAAAACACAGATGTTTATCTACCTTGGGTACAGGGAGGACTTTCTAAAGCTTTCATCTGAGGCATTCTCGTTGAGACCCTCAAATTTACTTTCCCCCAGAAGTCTTTCCTTCAAAACGAGGAAATGTTAACTTTCTCTAGATTCAAGTGGCTAAACTGGTACCATGAGTTACACGGACGTTTTAAGGTCAGCCTTGCAACATCACGTCACATAATTCACTTAATTGTGTAACTGAAGTCGTGTGGATTTGTAGATTCAACGAGGATAACCACAAACCCTGACGCTAACAAGCCTAAGGGGTCTGAGAGCCCACTAAGGCACACCGCCCAGCACCTGCGCCTGCACCCCCAACCCCCCACTTCCTCACCTCCATCAAGGCTGGGCGAAGCCCTTCCGTGTGGACCACGGTGCGCACTTCACCTGGTCTCCCTGTCTTTCAAGGCCTGGACGCTCTGGAGCAGCGCCGGCCAGGGTTCGGTGAGCATCCCTATTTGGGTAAATTTTCTCACGACTGGACACTTTTGAAAAGCACTGGCCAGTATCCTGGTGAGCGCCCCTCAGTCTGGTGCAACATTTTCTCACAGGGATCCTGCACTTCTGGCAATGCTGCTGGAGCGGTGGCATGTCTCACTGGGCCTCGGCGGCACACCTTCTGGCTGATGGTGTTGCCCCGATGGCTGGCTTCACGTGGTGGCTGTGGGTTTCTCCACTGAGAGGCTACTGTTTTATTTTTCCTTTTGTGATGTATAAAGATCTTGGGGGAGATACCTTGGGACTGCGTAAATATTACAGACAGAAGGACACTGAGGAGGTGTGGCGGCCACGCACACGCAGCGAGGGTCCGGGGTGGGGTCCGGAAACAGCCAGAGGACACTGGTGGAAAACCGAGGTTCGAGGAAGGTCTGTCATTAAGGCAGCAATGCTGCGCGGACCTGAGCTTTCTGGCGTTGATATGGATGGCTGGTTATGTAAGACGTTAGCGTTAGGGGAAACAGGTGAAGAGAACAGGGAGGCTCATGGAAATACCCTTTTGCATCTTTTCTGTAAAGTCTAAAATTACCTGAAAACTAAAAGCTGACCAAGCTACAGAGCCTGATTCTGCATCAGAACCTGGGTGGGGCCTCAAGTCTGTTTCTCGCCAACACCCAAGCGATGCTGATGGCTGCTGCCGGCCGCCGGGCCGCTAGCAACGCTCTGGCAGACGGCACTCACCTCACTACGCACAACTTCCAAGTGCCCCTTAGCTACAGTGCACCCAGAGCATCCTCCCAGTATGGTCGCCACGGCTTCACTACAGGCCCTCCCTGGAGCCAGCCAGGCAGGCGGTGCCCGTGGCACACTGTCCCCGTGAGGAGCCTCAAGCCGGGGTCTCTGCTACCACACGGGTCTGCCGGGTCTTGCCCAGGTGTGCTGGCGGCCCAAGGCCACGGGGCCAGAGCCACCCACCCACACTGCAATTCAGAGGCGGCTGCGGAAAGCTCACTTGGCACCTCATCCCATTGACCGTGGGCAATTACCAAGGCTACAAGAAAGCAGGCAGGTGGAGTGAATATAACAGACTTCACAATTCCTGCTCAAGGGGAGTGACTGGTCACACCGGTGACCTCCACTCGCTCCATTAACATGATCTTTAATAGAGTGGTATAAACCCACAAGAAAGAACACAGGCAGGAGAGGGCCTCACAAATGCCCGACACGTGCAAAGCACCGGATCAGGGCAAAGGGAAAGCAGGGGCACAGGCATGGGGCTCCAGGTCTCGCAGAGCCCTGCGGCAGGCCACACCCACACCTGCCAAGTGGGTCCTACACAGAAGCGCTAACTCCCCGGCCAGCAAAAGGGCCCTTCTAAAGAAGTGGAACAGCAGCCAGGCGCGCTGGCTCACGCCTGTAATCCCAGCACTTTGGGAGGCCAAGGCAGGCGGATCACGAGGTCAGGAGTTCGAGACCAGCCTGACCAATGTGGTGAAACCCCATCTCTACTAAAAGTACAAAAATTAGCCAGGCGTGGTGGTGCGTGCCTGTGATCCCAGATACTCAGGAGGCTGAGGCAAGACAATTGCTCGAACCCTGGGGGGCAGAGGTTGCAGTGAGCCAAGATCATGCCACTGCACTCCAGCCTGGGTGACAGAGCGAGACTCCGTCTCAAAAAAAAAAAAAAAGAAAAAAAGAAGCGGAACAGCCCAGAGAAAATATCTGCAAGTTGGCACTCCAGGTCCCGCCATCACAAGCTCCCAATCACCCAAGGGGAACTGCACAGGGCTCTCCGCCAGCTTCCTCCTGCCTCAGACAACAGTAACTATCAGTATCAGAGGAGGACTTGCCATGCAAAGCAAGAAGCCAACGCTTTTTTTAAGTGACATTAGAGGAAACAAGAAGTCAGAACAAAGGAGAACTGAAGAGAATCCTCATTAGTTTCCTCAGAGTCACGGAGATGAGGCATTTGTAGAACAATAAGCTACTATGAAGAAGGACAAGACAAATACACACTTGGAAATGAAAAATTTGATTGTGGAAATACATACTCCACACAGGATCAGAAGATG
This sequence comes from Aotus nancymaae, assembly GCF_030222135.1. Lineage (NCBI taxonomy): Eukaryota > Metazoa > Chordata > Mammalia > Primates > Aotidae > Aotus > Aotus nancymaae. The sequence goes on from NW_026988510.1 coordinate 2,180,249, forward strand.
CATTAAAGCCCTCTCCCAGAAATGAGAATAAACAAGGCAGAGAAGGAAGGGTCAAGACGCAACTCCAGGGGTCCATCTGGAATGTCCATCACAAAGTAACAGGAACTCCTAAGACAGAAGGGCAGAACAGGAGAGGAGGACCTTCTCAGACGCGACAAGGGAGCTTCCCAGAGCTGAAGGACAGGCCACCAGAATCCGAGTACCAGGAGTAGGAACCCACACACTTCAGCACACGGTAAAACGCCATGAACACCAAAGAGACGATCAGAAAGGATTCAGGGAGGGAAAAGGTTCTCCACAAGGAGGAAGAGCACCTGGCAGAGGTTCATGTTGAAATGAACAAAGCTGACACAAAAACACGGAGTCCTGAACACACCCAGCCATAGAAGAAGGGAAATTATCAGGTTGGCTCGTGTGCAGGCTAAATAACAACCCATCAGGATTAGAAAAAGCTGAGAGGCTGAAGAAAGAGGGGACCTGACCCTAGCCTGAAAATAGGGTACACGAGATGGAAGAGGTGGCATGTGACAGAAGGGATCCGTCACCCATCATAACACAAAGTCAAGGCTGAGTAAAAAAAAGTATCAGCTTAAAGGGCAGGTTAAAGCCCACGCCTGGGTAACAGGTGCGGCAGCTCATGCCTGCAACAGCTACTGCAGAGGCTGAGGGTCACCGGAGCTGAGCAGAGTCTGTGGAACACAGGGAGATCCTATCTCAAAAACAAAAAGACCAGCTTACTTAGAGCTATGGAGAATGACCTCAAGAAACCACGCTTGGAAGAATGGGGCTGGGAGGTGGGGCAGGGGATCACTGCTTTTCATGGTAAATCTTCCACTGACATTGCTGTTGTATACATTATGTTGATTAAAATACTGAATGGATGGGCTTTGTTTTTTAAGAACATCGGCTTAGATAGACTGAACTGGAGCCCTGGCTCTGTGCATCTGCGAACATGCCCTCAGCGTCTGCAGCCTGGTCACCTCATCTATGGAGTCGGGGCAGCCTCTGTCTCCCGGTCACGGTGAAGGGTCCAAGATGCTGAGCTGCCCCCACAGCCTGAAGCTCTTTTTTTAAAAAGATTAAAGCCACAGCCTGGGAAACAAGGCGAAACCCCCTCTATACTACAAATACAAAAATTAGTCAGGTGTGGTGGCACCTGTGGTCCCAGCTACTCGGGAGGCTGTGGTGGGAGCATCACTTGAGCCAGGGAGGTTGAGACTGCAGTGAGCCAAGATCACCACACTGCATTCCAGCCTCGCGGACAGTTATATCCTGTCTCCAGAAACCAAAAATATTAAAACCAATGACGACAGAATCCAACATTGCTGAGAAACATTGTTTGCCCTGGCCCTGTGGCTCCCTTGTGGAGGGGACCTTTCAGTTTGCAATTAGTGGTAAGCGGGTAACAACTGCCTGCTTGGGATATTTTTGAGTTATAAGTAAATACAGAACACATGTTTATTAATAATAATCACCTGTTAATAAGCGGCTCAGAGTCCGCTGGGGGCCTTCAGCCTGGAATGCTGTCAGCCCCCTGAGGCGCTCAGCTCCGAAGGCTATTGGCCCCCGCCAGACCCACTATGCTCTCCTATCTGGTTCAGCGCAGCCTGGGTGGAGGTCTCCCTGCCGAGTAGTACTTGCTACAGCTTCCCAAGAATACACTCTTATTTTAATTGCAAGGCAGGGGAAATGGACCTACATGCAGAATTTTACCTCGTTTTGGTGTTTTCTTCTAGCACTGGGTATTTGCGAGCTGCGTGTTAAATGACCAGATCTAGTTTTTATTTGATGTTTCCTGATCTTCCTCAGAACCGCTCACTACTCCAAGCTATTTTTCTGTCCCCCAAGAACTTCCAGCTAAAAGTGTACCCTAAGACCGCCTCCTCTTATCGGTTATTTATTGCAGTGCAAGTTCCGCCAACGCCATCAGGCCCTGGAGTACATTCCTGGGCAGACAGGCAACTCCGAACAGAGCGATTACCTGTTCCATATCAACAACTGTGCGGCCCGGGCCCTCCCCGGGGAGGGTGCAAGCTCGCTACCATTCAAAGCCCACACTCGCTGCACCTGCTCACAGTTCTTCAGGGATGATGTATTTCTCCAATAGCAAGACAATCCCTACCATGTCATCAGGGAAAAACAACAGTTCTCTCTAGCAAGGCACTGTCTCCAATATGCTCCCACAGTGGGGACGGAATGTCATCTACTTTCTGCATCCTGGGGAAAAACAAAAAACAAACGGCCACCTGTCTTAGGGGCTACATCACAGAACTCGCACACAGGTGCTGGGGAGGGGGCCCCGGGGGAACGGGCTGGGGTCCTCGCCGAGCTCTGCGGCAGCCCTGAGATCGCCCGTTTCGCTGTCTCGCAGGAGGCTTGCGTGTGCAAGTCCTGGGCTACGGGGGCTCCTGTCCACAGCCACGGAGGAGGCACAAAAACGGTGCCCGTCGCTCACGGCTGGCTGGCAGGAGCCACCCCCTAGGGAGACCTCGGTCCCCCGAGGAACGCGGGCGCGGTTCTAGGCCTTTCCAGTCTCCCCGCCGCAGCCCCAGGGCAGAGATCGGGAGCTCGAGGCCCCCGAGCCGGGCTACGGGAGCCGCGGCCCAACGGACGCCGGGGCGCGGCGGGGCAGGGGGTGCGGAAGCGAGGAAGCGGGAGCCCCTCTTCCGGGGCGCGGCCAGGCACGGGGAGCGAGGAGCTGGGGGCGCTCGCCCGGCCCGGATAGTTGGCGGCGGCGGGGCTGCGACGGGGGCGGCCCGGCGGGCGGGAGGAGGAGGGAGGAGGGAGATCTCGCTCTCGCTCTCGCCCCGCGGGAAGGGGGAGGCGGAGGCGCGACCGGCTGCGGGAGCTGCAATTACCGTGTGGGCTGCGGAATTCTCGTGGTGTTTGTCGGGGAGATGCGATAATGGCGTCCGTCCTCGCGAGAGAAGCTGCCGTTCTGCGCAGGCGCCGCGAGCCCCTCCCCGCGACACTCGGCCCCCGCCCTCCGCGCAGGCTCACTGGGCGCGCGGGCCCGGGGGCGGAGCCGGGGCGGGGCTTGCGGGCGGCGAGGCCCGCTACGCGCGCTTTTCCCGCTCGGCCTCCCGGTGAGCATGCGCAGGCTGGCTTCTCCCGCGACGGTACCGGCTTCCCAGGGCTTTTTTTTTCCCCGCTTTTTTTCCCACGCGCCTGGCCTGCCTGAGAAAACTCACCTCAGTGGACTGTCTGAATAATTTGCATCTTCTTTGAGATGGAATGACTAGGCATTAGCTCCCTCAACGACTACATCTCCCAGGGTTCCCTGCGCAAGCTGGGAGCGATGCATTCGGGGACTCGTAGTGCCTTCGTCTGGACCCTGCCTGCCGGGACTTGTAGTCTCCACGGACTCCGGTCGCGGCGTCCAGTCCCCGCACCTGTGGCTGCTGGGACTTGTAGTTACAATCAATCAGGTGGGCTGTGCGCCCCCAGCGGGTCCTACTTGCTGCTGCGACGAGTCCTGCCCTGAGGTTCCGGAGCGCTCGGAGGCGGGTTGCCAAAGACATAAGTGGTCAGGGGTCCCCACTGTCCGTGCAGAGGGACCTGAGTGCACGCGCGCGGGGGTTAGCACACACAGCAGTGATTATGGTCGTATTTCCTACATGTAACACATACCTAAGTGATGGCGGCCGGGCGCCGTGGTCACGCCGGTAATCCTAGCACTTTGGGAGGCACGGCGGGCTGATCACTGGAGGTCACCGGTTCGAGACCAGCCTAGCCAACATGGTGAAAACCCGTCTCTACTAAAAATACAAAAATTACCTAGATATGGTGGCGCTCTCCTGTAATTCCAGCTACTTGGGAGGCTGACGCAGGAGAATCACTTGAGCCCAGGAGGCAGAGATTGCAGTGAGCTGAGATCTTGCCATTGTACTCCAGCCTGGGCGACAAAGTGAGACTCCGTCTGAAAAAAAAAAAAAAAAAATTATGGCATTGAATGTGCACACGTTATATTTTATGTAGAATAAATGTGCAAATGTGCATTTGTGGGTAATCATAGGAAAAAAAATCCCAAAATATAGGGCAATTCCTGGACATGTCATTCCTGGTTATCTCCCTCTGTTTAACCAGGACTGCATTGCCTTTCATTTGCTTCTTTATACCCGCCTCTGTTTCCCTAATTATTTGCAATGAGCAAGAATGCCTTTGATCTCCCAAACCCAGGGCAAGGGAGCTATTTTCACTGGGAAAAGAAAAGGTTTTACCTTGAATTTCCTGCCTGACTCCCTTTTGCCAATATTAAAACAGGACTCAGCGCAGTCACGGGCTGTGCGACCATAGGCAACCTTACCAAGTCAAAGTCTCCTCCAGAATGAGGCCCAGAGGTTCCACTGAGGCTGGCGGCTGGGTTACCTCACAGCAAAAGTACCTTACGAGCACTCCAAGGAGGAGCCGCAGAAGGACGGCGCTAAGGAAGGTACTGGCGGGAAGGTGGGGCTTGTCTTTTTTTTTTTTTCCTGGTAGCTGGTATGTAGCTAGGGCCTGTCTTTTTTAAACATGAAGACCAGATCCAAAAAGATTAGAAAAATTGGCCGAGCACAGTGGCTCACACCTGTAATCCTAACACTTTGGGAGGCTGAGGCGGGTGGATCACCTGAGGTTGGGAGTTCGAGACCAGCCAGACCAACATGGAGAAACCCCATCTCAACTAAAAATACAAAATTAACTGGGTATCGTGGCGCATGCCTGTAATCCCAACTACTTGGGAGGCTGAGGCAGGAGAATCGCTTGAACCCAGGAGGCGGAGGTTGCGGTGAGCCGAGATCGTGCCATTGCACTCTAGCCTGGGTAACAAGAGCGAAACGCCGTCTCAAAAAAAAAAGAAAAGAAAAATTGCCCCTCGAGGTGGCAGGGCTGGAAAGAGGCACAAGCTGGGCTTGGAATCCAGAACGCCTTGGTTGGAGTGTGGAGTCCACTGGCATGGAGGGAAAGCGTGCAGGAGCTGGCCACAGAATATTCCCCCAGGCAGCGGGGACAGAACAAGTTCTCAGGAAACATGCCCACCGTCTCCACCTCCACCTGCATCATGGCTGCATTCAAATATTAATACTTGCCTGTGTAAGAATTCTCAGCACGCATGCCTGAATATCTGGCTTGGAAGCAGATAAACTGAGGATGATGTTCAGGTTATTTCAAAACCTCTCCAAGTCCGTGTCTGGAGCTGCCTTTTCCTCCTCTCCAGGCCTGGTGCAGTGCTGGGCTCAGCGTCACAAGCAGGTGTGAGTGGACAAGAGAAGGAACTTGTGGGCAAAGGTGAATCCATGCGAGACCATGCAAGAAGCTACAGTGAGGTCTGCTGTTTGGTTTTTGTTTTTGAGACAGAGTTTCGCTCTTGTCACCCAGGCTGGAGTGCAATGGCACGATCTCGGCTCACTGCAACCTTCACCTCCCGAATTCAAGCGATTCTCCTGCCTCAGCCTCCCGAGTAGCTGGGATTACAGGTGTGCACCACCACGCCCAGCTAATTTTTGTATTTTTAGTAGAGCCAAGGTTTCCCCATGTTGGCCAGAGTTGTCTCAAACTCCTGACCTCAAGTGATCCTCTCACCTCGGCCTCCCAAAGGGTTGTGATTACAGGCATGCACCACCACACCCGGCTAATTTTTGTATTTTTAGTAGAGACGGGATTTCTCCACGTTGGTCAGGCTGGTCTCGAACCCTCGACCTCAGGTGATCCACATGTCTCAGCCTCTCAAAGTGCTGGTATTACAGGTGTCCGGCGCTGCAGGGAGGTTTATTGAAGGCCACAGCTAACTAGGTCATGATCAGAATTAAGCCAATCAAAACTGTGATTGTGCCTGTGCTAGAGTTGTGCTGTTTTGTTGAGTTTGAGTCAGGGTCTTGCTCTGTCGTCAGGCTGGAATGCAGTGGTGCAATCATAGCTCACTGCAGCCTCTACCTCTCAGGCTGAAGCAATCCTCCCACCTGAGCCTCTAGAGTAGCTGGGATCACGCATGCACCACCAGGACCGCCTGAATTATTTTTATTTTTGTAGAGTCAGAGGTCTCAATATGTTGTCCAGGCTGGTCTTGAGCTCCTGGACTCAAGCGACCCTCCTGCCTTAGCCTCCCAAACAGTTAGGATTACAGGAATAAGCTACTACACGTTTTTGTTTTTGATGGTTTTGATTTAGTTTTTATTTTGCTGCTCAGGAAGCCAAAGTAGAGGAAGGCATTGCTCAATATTGCCATACGCTTCATTTACCATCTTTTTTTTTTTTTTTTAATGAATGAGAGGTCCTTATATTGCCCAGGCTGGCCTCGAACATCTAGCTATCATCTATTAATCATCTAGCTATCATCCATCACCTAGCTATCATCCGTCACCTAGCCATCATCCGTCACCTAGCCATCATCCGTCACCTAGCCATCATCCGTCACCTAGCCATCATCCGTCACCTAGCTACCATCCGTCACCTAGCCATCATCCGTCACCTGGCTATCATCCGTCACCTGGCTATCATCCGTCACCTGGCCATCATCCGTCACCTAGCCATCATCCGTCACCTGGCTATCATCCGTCACCTGGCTATCATCCGTCACCTAGCTATCATCCGTCACCTAGCTATCATCCGTCACCTAGCCATCATCCGTCACCTAGCCATCATCCGTCACCTAGCCATCATCCGTCATCTAGCTATCATCCGTCATCTAGCTATCATCCGTCACCTAGCTATCATCTACCTACCTACCAATCATCTTTCATCACCTACCATCTATCTACCTAACTACCTGTCATCTATCTGTAGTCTGACATCTGTATACCTATCTACCTATCTATCTCTAGCTAATCTATCATATATCTATCTGTCTATCTATCTATCTATCTATCATCTGTCACCTCTTTCTCTCTTTCTCTCTCTCTCTCTATCTAATCTATCCATATGTCTGTCTACCCCATTGGTTCTGTCTCTCTGGCTTGCCCTGGCTAACACACTGGGGCTGGTGATATTTTGTAAGTAAAGCAGCATCGTCCTGCCATGCGGCAGCAGGAGATGAGGAAGACAGGGAGCCCCCCACCCACGGGTATGCTGCAGCACAGTCAGCCGGAACTGAGCAGGCTGGAGAGGGCAGGATGGCTGAGGATGGCAGAGGACATGCCCCAGGAATCTGTGGGGCGTCACTGGCTGCCCAGGTGAGCGTCCTCAGGAGACACCACCTCTCATGTGGGGCTGGCGTGGCCTGGGGTGGGGGCTTGGCCTGCAGCAATGGAAGGGCCGCTCTAAGGGCGTCACTTGTGCCAGCAACAGCTCAGCAGAGTGTTATCATGCATGATAGAATCCTAGAACCTTCCTACTTTACAGATGAGGAAATGGAGGCCAAAGCCAATGAGTGAGTGAGTGAGTGAGTGAGTGAATCAGGCTTCCCACACATGACTGTGTGGGAAGGAGGGTCCTTATCACCCAGACTTGGTTTCTGTTACTCACAACAATTGCAGGCAGACTCTTGGCCCCACCAGGGCAATGGCCGAAAGCCGCAGACCACGTCGTGTGTGGGATTTCGGTGGGAATCTTGGGTTCCCAGGAGCCTACAGTGGACTCGTATTTCAATACCTGAGTTCTGTAGGTTTTTCTAGATCCAAGCTTCTAGGATTCTATGAAAAGTTATGATATCCCTGCCCTCTAAAAGACTGTAAGTTTAAACAACAACAAAGACTCACAAACTGGTACATCCCAATCCCGTAGGTTCTGTTTCACAGGTAAAACCTGTCTGGGTGAATAAACCGCTAAGCCGCCTGAAGGAGGGCTCTTCGTGGGTTGGCATCTGCAAATATCACCAGCTGCCTGGCGAGGGTGACCCGCTAACATACCGTCCCCATGTGGACACTGGGCATGAAGGAAGGTACCAGGCGGGGGCAGTGGCTCATAACTGTAATTGGAGCACTTTGGGGAGGCCCAGCAGTTCAAGACCAGCCTGGGCAACATGGCGAGAAGCTGCCTCTACAAATACTTTTTTAAATTGGCTGGACATAATGGCACGCACTTATAGTCTCAGTTACTCAGGAGGCTGAGGAGGCAGGATCACTTGAACCCAGGTGACTGAGACTGTCGTAAGCCGTGATTGCACCACTGCACTCTAGGCTGAAGTGTCCCAAGCCGCAGGGCATCCTGCTTCCAGTGAGGATTAAGCTATTTTGTGTTAAGTGAGGACTGTGCGACTTCAGGAGCCCTGGCGGGCAGACAGAAGCCACCTGCTCCCCGGCCCATCCACCCGGCAGCGTTCTGGCGAGTCCCATTCCGGCACTTTTGAGCCTGCTGTTCCCCACTCACATGCACACCATGGCTTTGTGCCTGCTACTGAGTGTCCCACGGCCACAGACCACAGGGTCCACACGCCCCCGCCTCTGCATCATTCCCTAGTGCTTACGCAGACCCCCACCCCGTAAAGCTTTTCTAGCTCCCTGGCAGACTTGCGCCACTGTTTGCCAGATCAAACCCCAGTGACCTGAGTGGCCTGTCCCCAGCAGAGGCCACTTGCCCCTAGGCCAAACTAAGTGACATCCGACAAGTTGGGAAAGTCATGGGTTGAACTTTAACCATTAGGCTCAGGGGTTGGGATGAGTTTCCACAAAAAGAGGTGGGTACACGCCAGCCCTCCGTGGTCCTGATCAAAGTGAGAACAGACAGCAGGGAACATCACCCTCTTCGGATCAGAGGCTGTGGGCACAGACCCGAGATGCTGGGGAGGAACGCTTGCAAGACATCAGCTTTCTCCTTCTTGGCCGAGCAGATGTGGGGTCCTCTCTGCAGTCGTCCAGTGAGGCCAGAGCGATGGTGTTCTCAGCAGTCCTGTGCACACAGGACCAGCAATAACACCTGTAAGTAGAGCCTCCAATTTCCCAAGATGTAACTGGACGCTTGTCTTGGCTGATGGGGTCTTTCGAGATCAGAGACAGGGGACAGTCCCAAGCTAGTAGGTTCAGATTTCCATTCCGTTTCTCTTGTATTTGGTGACCTTGGGTGAATCATTTAGCCTCTGTTTCAGGGGTCCTGGGGAGGGTGAGATTCCGGGGGCAGGCGGGTACCCCGTGTTCCCGCAAGACGCACTGGTGTGACTCGCCATCCAGTCCTGGAGGAATGGGCTGCACGAACCAGTCACGGTCACTCCTAGACACTTCAGCAAAGAACGCGCTCAAGCAAACCTGGAACCAGTAAACCACTCAGCCAGCTCTGCCAGGAAACTGCCCTGGGCCAGCCCCTCCTCCTACATGGCCAGTGTCTTGTGACCTTGGACGCAGTGCTTCCTGTTTCTGGGTCTCAGATGCTTCCTCTGTAGAATCAGAGCCTGCTGTGGCAGCTGTCAGGTTCTCCCCTAACTCACGTCTTCCACACGTTCCGTGTCTGGGCCATTGAAAGAGCACGAGCTGGCCGGGCGCGGTGGCTCACGCCTGTAATCCCAGCACTTTGGGAGGCTGAGGCAGGCAGATCAACTGAGGCCAGGAGTTTGAGACCAGCCTGACCAACGTGGAGAAACGCTGTCTCTTCTAAAAATACAAAATTAGCTGAGCGTGGTGGCGAATGCCTGTAATCCCAGCTACTTGGGAGACTGAGGCAGGAGAATTGCTTTAACCCAGGAGGCAGAAGTTGCAATATGCTGAGATCGCGCCACTGCACCCCAGCCTGGGCGACAAGAGCAAAACTCCACCTTAAAAAAAAAAAGAAAAAGAAAGATCACAGGCTTCAGAGCCAGACCCCAGGATGTGGTGCTACTGACGCTTGCCAACGTGGGACGTGGGCAGGTCTTCACCCCGGAGCCTCCATGTCTGCCTCCTGAGATAGGGATGGCCACTTTCTCCCCCAGGGCCGTGGAAGGATGACACGATGCATGTAGAAAGCTTGGCCCACCCCCTCTCTCAGTAAGCAGCACTCATTCCTTCTGTCAGGGTCCACACCTAGGGACTGGAGGGCAGCGGTGCGATCTCGGCTCACTGCAGCCTCCGCCTCTCAGGTTCAAGCAATTCTCCTGCCTCAGCCTCCCAAGCAGCTGGGACTACAGGTGTGCGCCGTGACGCCCGGCTGATTTTTGTATTTTTAGTAGAGACAGTGTTTCGCCACGTTGGCCAGGCTGGTCTTGAACTCCCGACCTCAAGTGATCTACCCTCTGAGGTCTCACAAAGTGCTGGGATTACAGACACCACTCCCAGCCCCCTCTCTTATCGTCACTGTGACCATGGAGAGCGCCAGGCTGCCCAGATTGGAGCTTCGGCCCCCGTGCTCTGTGGCTGTCGCCCCTCCATCACTTTCTTAGCTTCCCCCAGCCATAGTTTCGTCGTCCGTAACAGGGTGTTGATAATGGTGTTTATCGCGCAGAGCCGTTGGAATAAGGGACCAAGCTGAGGCTTGCAAAGGCTCGGGACAGCAGGTGGCGCCAGGACGCCCTCGCTGGATGCCAGCTGCTGCCGTGGCTCCTGCACGGCCCTGCCAGTGGGCAGCACGGAGTATTCCGTTTCTTACTGTGGCAACATGTCCCCTGACATCCTGTGCTGGAGAGAGTAACATTCCACGTCAGCACCTAAACCCATTCACGCTGTGGTCCTCCCTGCCCGTTACCAGTCAGCCCTAGGCTGGGCCAAATCATTTCAGAGTTCCACAAAGAGCAGAACGCACTCTACCCAGCAGGGAAGATTGGAACTTCAACAGGAACTCATCCTTCTATTTAGGTGTTTTATTTATGGGCATTCTGCAGAATATTTCATTTGGGAAAAAAATATCGTTGTGAGGTTTGTTCTTGGGTTCTTGCTGAGTTTAAAAGGAAGAAACTGAGGCCAACACAAGATCCAATATGAAGGGTTTTATTCAGACTCCCGGGCGAGGCTCAGCGGTCCGACAGGAAGGGCCGGAGAAGTTGCACAGACGCCTCTCAGACGTGGGGTTTTATAGGGAGTGAAGGAGCTCGATTGGTTGTGGGAGAGCAGGATTACTATTGGGTAAGGTTACAAGCCTTTGTTTGCATATAGGACTTGGCTGCTATTGGTTAGAATTACTCGGCTGCTATTGGCTAGAAAGACTCGGCTGCTATTGGCTAGAAAGACTCGGCTGCTATTGGCTAGAAAGACTCGGCTGCTATTGGCTAGAAAGACTTGGCTGCTATTGGCTAGAAAGACTTGGCTGCTATTGGCTAGAAAGACTCGGCTGCTATTGGCTAGAATCACAAGACCCCGCTTGCATACTGGGTTCTTTAAGGGAAAGCCAGGCTGTGCAAGAAGGAGAAAAGGGAACAACCCGAGCATGTCCGAGCTTTTGGAAAAAAGGGAGGGCGGGTGTGTGTCCAAGCTCCCGGCGAGGCAACTGGCCTTACAATCGTTACTGAAAATGATTGAAAAATCACTGGTGGTTTGGCCTTGAGAAAAAAGCCAAAGAGTTACAAAACATTCAGGGATAATTTTAGAGCCAGGCACGGCAGCTCACGCCCATAATCCCAGCACTACTTTGGGAGGCAGATGCAGGAGGATGGCTCAAAACCAGGAGTTCAAAACCAGCTTGGGCAGCAGAGCAAGAACCCATCTCTAAAAATAAAAAATAGAAAAATTTAAAAATTAGCTGGGCATGGTGGCACACACTGTTGTCCCAGCTGCTCAGGAGGCTGAGCCAGGAGCCTTGACCCCAGGAGTTTGAGGCTGCAGTGAGCCCTGATCGGGTCACTACACTCCAGCCTGGGCTACACAGCAAGACCTGTCTAAGAAATAATAATTTTAGGGGGATCGTTTGATCATTTAGTCATGTTTTCTAGTCGTGTTTCAGGGAGAGCACTGGCAGTGCCCATCTGCTACTAAGTCTGTGATCAGCAGTATCACATGGGTAACTTAAAATTGGCCATGGTGGGAGTGTTTACACCACAGTCATTGGCAAACCCTAGAAATCAATTTGGTTTTTTTTTTTTTTGAGACAGTTTCACTCTTGTTGCCCAGGCTGGAGTGCAATGGCGTGATCTCGGCTCACCGCAACCTCTGCCTCCCAGGTTCAAGTGATTCTCCTGCCTCAGCCTCCCAAGTAGCTGGGACTACAGGCATGTACCATCACGCTGAGCTAATTTTGTATTTTTAGTAGAGACAGGATTTCTCCATCTTGGTCAGGCCGGTCTTGAACTCCCGGCCTCAGGTGATCCACCCCCCTCGACCTCCGAAACTGGTGAGATGAGCCACCACGCTGCCCCAAGAAGTGAAAGATTGGACTTTCCTGGGAGAAGTGCTTATTGAACAGCTCTCCAGGCACACCGCTGCACATTCTTGGGCATTTTACTGCGTATTTCTTGCTCAGGTATCTGTGAGTCTTCTTGGGTTTGGCTCTCCCAGGCTGAGCTTGGCTGGGCCGGCGTCCCCATTCTGGGTGGGTACAGTCCTGCTCACTGCAACCCTCATCCTCCCTCCACAGCCACCTGAGGCCTGTTCTTCTCACAAGGGAGGGCAGTCAGTCACCGGGCAAGGCAGCTGTGCCAGCGTACTCCAAGCCACTGCTCATGTCACGATGGTCAAAGCAGGTCACCACGTGGCCAAACACAGTGACACTGGGGGTGGGGATAGCTCCTCCTATGGAGGTCAACGGAAAAGGACTGGAGATTTGCTGAGCCATCATCACACCTGGAGGCCGAGAATGCGTCAGGGAGAGGGGTCTCTTTCCAGACTGCACCTGTGTGACTTAGGAGCAAATCCTGGCCTCCTGGGGCAGGGGCCTTGCGTCTTTGCTTCCATGTGCCCTGCACCTGAGCTGGGGCTTGACCCTTAGGAAAAGCTCTGTAAATATTTGTTGAATGATTGAAAAAAAGGGTAACAAAGCCGGGCGCGGTGGCTCACGCCTGTAATCCCAGCACTTTGGGAAGTCGAGGTGGGCAGATCACAAGGTCAGGAGTTTGAGACCAACCTGACTAACATGGTGAAACCCCGTCTCTACTAAAAATACAAAGATTAGCCAGGCTTGGTGGCGGGCTCCTTTAATCCCAGCTACTCGGAGGCTGAGGCAGGAGAATCACTTGAACCCAGGAGGTGGAGGTTGCAGTGAGCCAAGATCGTGCCACTGCACTCCAGCCTGGGTGACAGAACGAGATTCTGTCTCAAAAAAAAGAGGGTAACATTTGTATCACCTCCCACCAGAGCCCTAGTTGAATTAGCACAGAGCCCACCTTGCTGCGCACCAGGGTTGGCTGTGTACAGATGGGGAGCCTACTCAGTGTTCAGGTGGCGTCACCTCCGTGCGGGTGGCGATGAGCACCATCCTTTTGTTGGGTGAGAGACACTGAGTTCAACACACGTGTCTCATTGTTCGTGGACCTGTTGGTGCAGCTCAGCAAACAGAACCTAAAAATACCCGCTCTTCCTGCATCCTGTGTCTCTGTGAGCCAGGGAAGCCGGAGTTTCCTGCCTCAGTGAGGGTTTCTCCATGTTGGCCAGGCTGGTCACAAACTCCCGACTTGAGGTGATCCACCCGCCTCGGCCTCCCAAAGTGCTGGGATTACAGGCGTGAGCCACCGTGCCCGGCCTTGCCAAATAATGTTTTAAGCCTTACACACAGTACATCAGGGAAGACACATTTGTGGGCCGAAACCCCAGCTCTGCCCGCTCACCTGCCCTCCCCGCTCCCTCCTCTGTGGCGGCCGTGGCTCTTGGGTTCTGTTCACACCCAGGTCTGTGCAGCCGGGTTAAATGCCCCCTGCCCGGCAGGGAGAACCGGAGGCAGCAGCTGTGGGACGGTGGGAGAGTACGCTCATTCCTGCTTCCCATTGGATGGAAGGGAGACTTCTGTGGGCTCAGAGGGGCTGTGTTTTTCCTTTTTTCTTTCTTTCTTCTTCTTCTTTTTTTTTTTTTTTGAGATGGAGTCTCTCTCTTGTTGCCCAGGCTGGAGTGCAATAGCGAGATCTCGGCTCACTGCAACCTCCGTCTCCTGGGTTCAAGCGATTCTCCTGCCTCAGCCTCCCAGGTAGCTGGGATTACAGGCGTGCATCATCACGCCTGGCTAATTCTATTATTTTTAGTAGAGACAGGGTTTCTCCATGTTGGTCAGGCTGGTCTCGAACTTTCAACCTCAGGTGACCCGCCTGGTTTGGCCTCACAAAGTGCTAGGATTACAGGCATGAGCCACCTCGCCCAGCTATTTTTTTTTTTCTTGTTTTTGAGTTGGAGTCTCACTCTGGTCACCCAGGCTGGAGTGCAACAGCACAATCTCGGCTCACTGCAACCTCCACCTCCTGGGTTCAAGTGCTTCTCCTGCCTCAGCTTCCCAAGTAGCTGGGATTACAGGCATGCACCACACTCCCGACCTCAGAGGGGCTCTTTAAAGAGAACAATGGGAGCCCAGGGCTGCTGGTATGGTTCTAAATTAAGGCAGATGCTGGAAGAAAGGACACACAAAGGCCCCCCGTTGTGGCCACCCGCTCCACGTCCACACTCATCCATCGCATGAGAGAGAACGGGACACATGTGCGGGACGCCGGAGGGGCTCAGTGTGGCCGTTGGGGCTGGGCATTGGGGCTGGGCTGTAAGGCGGGGGCATCTTGCGAGTCTATCACCCGCGGGAGGGCGTTCCAGACCTTCGCCGCTGCCAGCCAGCTTCTCCTCTCCACAAAGCTGCTATGATTCTACCTCCTTATTCTCCTTCCTGCAGATGAAGAAACCGACACTGGGGGAAGGTGGTAAAAAACGTGCCCAGTAACTCCGAGAGGGAGCGGGGAGGGCAGGCGAGCGGGCAGAGCTGGGGTTTCGGCCCACAAATGTGTCTTCCCTGATGCACTATGTGTAAAGCTTAAAACATTATTTGGCAAGGCCGGGCGCAGTGGCTCACACCTGTAATCCCAGCACTTTGGGAGGCCGAGGCGGGTGGATCACCTCAAGTCGGGAGTTTGTGACCAGCCTGGCCAACATGGAGAAACCCCGTCTCTACTGAAAATACAAAATTAGCCGGGCATGGTGGTGGGTACCTGTAATCCCAACTACTCGGGAGGCTGAGGCAGGAGAATCTCTTGAACCCGGGAGGCGGAGGTTTCGGTGAGCCAAGATTGCACCACTGCACTCCAGCCTGGGCCACAGAGTGAGACTGTCGCAAAGAAAATAATACTTGACAACAGCTGAACTTTGGGACACCCCACCTGAACATCTGTATTTTCATCTTCTCTTTTTCTCTTGGAAAATCCATGCCAGGCGCGGTGGCTCACACCTGCAATCCCAGCACTCTGTGAGGCTGAGGCGAGCGGATCACCTGAGGTCAGGAAAGCGAGACCATCCTGGCCAACATGGTGAAACCCCGTCTCTACCAAAAATACAAAAATTAGCTGGGTGTGGTGGCACGTGCCTGTGAGCCCAGCTACTCGGGAGGCTGAGGCAGGCGAATTGCTTCAGTCTGGGAGGTGGAGGTTGCAGCGAGCAGAGGTCACGCCACTGTACGCCAGTCTGGGCAACAAGAGCGAAACTTCGTCTCAAAAAAAAAAAAAAAAAAAAAAGAACAAACACAACAATTCGCTAACCATTCAACTTGGGTGGGAGAAGCATTTCCAACAAGCCTATACATCTTTTTTTTTTTTTTCTGAGACAGAGTCTCGCTCTGACACCCAGACTGGAGTCCAGTGGCATAATCTCGGCTCAGTGCAACCTCCGCCTCCTAGATTCAAAGCCTCCAGAATAGCTGGGACTATAGGCACACGCCACCACACCTGGATATTTTGTCCATTATTGTAGGGATGGGGTTTCACCATGTTGGCCAGGCTGGTCTTGAACTCCTGACCTCAGGTGATCCACCCCCTTCAGCCTCCCAAAGTGCTGGGGTTACAGGTGTGAGCCACCACGTCCGGCCAGGGCTACACATCTTTATCCGTGTTTTCTAGACTTCTGCTGGACACACCCTTTGTCCCAGCAATTCTGTAGTTAGGAGTTTGTAAGAAGAAAGCAATCCAGATGAGAATACAGGGGAAGAACAGCAACTTATCACTGCTTTGTTTAATTGCAAGAAGTTGGAAAGAACCCAAATATCATCACCAAATAATGGATTTTAAAAATTGTGTCCTAACTCACATGCACATGTATGTTCACTGCAGCACTATTTACAATAACAAAGACCAGAACCAGCGCAAATGCCATCAGTGATAGACTGGATAACGAAAATGTGGCGCATACACACCATGGAACACTACGCAGCCATAAAAAAGGATGCGCGCGTCTCCTTTGTAGGGACATGGATGAACCTGGACACCATCATTCTCAGCAAACTGACACAAGAACAGAAAACCAAACACCGCATGTTCTCACTCATAGGTGGGTGTTGAACAATGAGAACACACGAACACAGGGAGGGGAGCATCACACACTGGGGTCTGTTGGGGGGTGGGGGGCTAGGGGAGGGACAGCGGGGGTGGGGAGGTTAGGGAGGGATAACTTTGGGAGAAATGGCTGATTTAGGTGACAGGGGGATGGAGGCAGCAAACCACCATGGCACGTGTATACCTATGCAAGATCTGCACATGTACCCCAGGACTTAAAGTACAATAAAAAACTTGTGTCATAACTATACAATGGAAACATACCATTAAAACTAATTGTGTATATATATATATATTCACAAAATGAGTTCACAGTGTTAAATGATAAAAAGCAACTTACAAGATAATAAACACAGTAAAATCCTTGTTCATTATAATAAAAAGTCTTGGCCAGGTGCGGTGGTGCACACCTCTAATCCCAGCACTTTGAGAGACTCCTGCCTCACTTTGAGCGAGGCAGGAGAATCATTTGAGGCCAGGAGTTTGAGACCAGCCTGGGCAACATAGTGAGATCTTTTCTCTACAAAAAATGAAAAGCTTAGCCAGGCATGGTGGTGTTCACCTGTAGTCCCAGCTGCTGGGAGACTGAAGCGGGAAGATCACTTCAGCCTGGGCAGCACAGTGAGACCTGATCTCAAAAAAAGACTATTCCATTTAATCCCTTTTAAGAACTGGGTTAGCTCAGGCCTGTGAAGGCAAGGACAGGAGCAGAGGGCACGCCGGGCCTCTGGGGTGACAACCCCAAGCAAGGGGACTCTGTATTCAGAAGCTGCTCCAAGATTCCAAGAGCAGGATATCCCAAGGAGCCTTCAGACCCTGTCTCAGAAGAAAAAAAAAAAAATCCCCATCTCCCTTTACACCAGGGGATGCCACAGAGACCAGGCAGGGCAGACACGCACCGGGGTATGATTCTGGGCCAACTGCTTCTTCCCTCGTAACTTTTTCTGCTCTTTTTTTTTTTTTTTTTTTTTTGAGACAGTCTCACTCTGTCACCCAGGCTGGAGTACAGTGGTGTAATCTTGGCTCACTGCAACCTCCACCTCCAGAGTTCAAGCCATTCTCCTGCCTCAGCCTCCTAAGTAGCTGGGATTACAGGCGTGTGCTACCACACCTGGCTGATTTTTATATTTTCAGTAGAAATGGGGTTTTGCCATGTTGGTCAGGCCGGTCTCACACTCCTGGCCTCAGGTGATCTACCCGTCTCAGCCTCCCAAAGTGCTCGGATTACAGGTGTGAATCACGGCACCCAGGCTGCATTTTCTGAATTATTTTTGATTAGTAGCTCTTTAAAAATGCCAATCAAGGCCAGGTATAGTGGCTCACGCCTGTATCCCAGCACTTTGGGAGGCTGATGCAGCTGGATCACCTGAGGTCAGGAATTCGAGACCAGCCTGACCAATATGGCGAAGCCCTATCTCTACAAAAAATACAAAAATTAGCTGGGCATGGTCATGCGTGCCTGTAATTCCAGCTACTTAGGAGGCTGAGGGAGGAGAATGGCTTGAACCCAGGAGGCAGAGGTTGCGGTGAGCTGAGATGCTGAGATTGTGCCACTGCACTCCAGCCTGGCGACAGAGCAAGACTCCATCACAAAAAAATTTTAAAATGACAACCAAAACAGTTCGAAATGAGCGTCAAGGGAGTGGGCAGTGGGGCTGCCACTCTGCTTAGTGTTCTCCACGCTGGGGTTTCCCCTCCTCCTTGCAGGAGGGCTTGGAGGAAAAGACTTCCAGAGCAGGTCCAGTTTCCGCAGGACCCATGAGGTGGGATTCCTGTGACTGGGAAGAGAGGTTTCAAACACATCCTGAGAGACAAGAGCCCCACTGCGCTCAGTCTGCCTTCCCGACAGCGCCCTTCTCCGTCCACCTATCCTCCCCAACGTCTCTGCGGACTTCCCGTGGCCACTCTGTGACGATGTCAACACAGAAACAAAAACCCATCCCCACAGGTGGCACGGACCAAGAGGTAGTGGCTTCCAGTGGCAAAGAAAGTCCCACAGTGGCTCGGAAAGGAGAGGAGCAGGGGGGCACCCTGTGGGCACGGGTCCAGCTGCCCAGGGGCCCCCACTTGCCAGTTTCCCATGGGTCAGTTCCCTGTGAGCCGGGACCTGTGGGGTCTCGTGCGGCCGGGTTTCTGCCCTGTCCGTCCAAGACATGACATGAAGCTGACGCCTCATCAGGGTCTCCATCTCTCTCGCCACAGTGCACCCACTCTGGACGGGCCCGGTCTCCGGGCCGGGGGGCACCCGGCAGTCCCCCATCAATATCCGGTGGAGGGACAGCGTCTATGACCCGACGCTGAAGCCACTCAAGGTCTCCTATGACGCGGCATCCTGCCTGTACGTCTGGAACTCCGGCTACCTCTTCCAGGTGGAATTTGACGATACCACCGAGGCGTCAGGTGAGTGCGAGTCGGGGCTCGGGGCTCGAGGGCTTTCTCCTCTCCCGGTGTTCTGGGAGCAGGGTCAGGAGCTTCTCAGAGAATGGGGAAGAGAGCAGGGAATGCCGCTTTCTTTGCGCTGCTTGGGGCAGGGACAGAGTTGCTTCGGGGAGGACACAGCAGGGGGACGGTGGGGACCGTGGACTGGTGCTGACTTTACAGATGAGAACGCCGGCACCCTCACGCACACAGGTGCATCCAGCAAAGGCAAAACGCTGTCCCGCAGGGCTCGCACCACAGCCAGCGGGAGAAAGAGATGAGCTAATAGAAACCCGAAGGTCTCGCATGTCGGAAGAGGAACTCAGAACGGGGTGGAGGGCAGAAGGCAGCGGTGGCTGAGACGTCCACTCTGGCCTTGATAATATAGGCGGAGACCTGGAAGCAGGGCAGGGGCATCGGGAGCCTGGACGTGAGACCACTGCTGGTTTGACCTGGCTGACCTTTTGTTTGATTTTTATTTATTTATTGAGGCAGAGTCTTGCTCTGTCACCCAGGCTGGAGTACAGTGGCGCCATCTTGGCTCACTGCAACCTCTGTCTCCCAGGTTCAAGTGATTCTTCTGCCTCAGCCTCCCAAGTAGCTAGGACTACAGGAGCACGCAACCATGTCCAGCTAATTTTGTATTTTTAGTAGAGATGGGGTTTCACCATGTTGGCCATGATGGTCGTGATCTCTTGACCTTGTGATCCGTCCGCCTAAGCCTCCCAAGTGCTGGGATTGCAGGCGTGAGCCACACTGCAGACCCTGGCTGACCTTTTAAATGGACCCTGCAGCTGCTATGAGGACAGACTGGGAGGCACCTGGCGGGGAGCAGAGTTACACAGGACACTGTGCGGGGAGATGCGGGTGGGAGGCGGTGGTGGAGGGATGGGGTGGGCTAGGAGGTCCCGGAAGCCACCAAGTTCCTACTGGGTCCCCGCGCTCGGCCAAGGGCTTCTGCGGGTCATCCCCTCAAATCTGCACCACAATCCTCCGAAGTTCCAGGTGGATGCTCTGAGGCGTGGCAGGTTCTCTCCAGGCCTCGTATGTTTGCGTTTTCATCGGGACTAGCCGCTATGTCCTACGTAGTGTTTTCCCTGCACAGCTGGTGTCGCTGTGAGCCTCATTCATGCTGAACACCTGCTCCCTTTCCTGCTGCAGGTCTGGAGTTGGGGCACGTGCTGGGTATCAGGTGCCTCTGTGAACAGCCCCCAAAAACCCCTGGGCACTGAGTCGCTAGTGAGCTGCCGTGGTACAGAACATGCCACATGTGTTGTCACTGCTGGTGTCGGGGAGAATTAAGCCTGTCCTGTGTGTCTCCCCTGCTGAGGACTCCAGAAGCTCCCCCTGGGGTCCTCCAGACAGTCCAGGCACCTCTTCCCGTGGCTGATCTCACTCTGCTGAGGACTCCAGAAGCTCCCGCCGGGGTCCTCCAGACAGTCCAGGCACCTCTTCCCGTGCCTGATCTCACTCTGCTGAGGACTCCAGAAGCTCCCGCCGGGGTCCTCCAGACAGTCCAGGCACCTCTTCCCGTGGCTGATCTCACTCTGCTGAGGACTCCAGAAGCTCCCGCCGGGGTCCTCCAGACAGTCCAGGCGCCTCTTCCCATGGCTGATCTCACTCTGCATCCTTTTGCCAAATGCGGCTCAGCCCTAAGTGTGGCTCTGTGCTGGGCCGGTGACTCTTCCTGCAGAATCATCAAGCCTGGAGGCCCCAACGCAGCCCCGCCCCAGTCCCACCTTTTCTCTGGCCGCCCCCATTTGCCCCTTCCCTGGTAGGTCCCAGGCGCCAGGGGATCTTGCTCATTCACTGTTTCTCCCACGAGGATGTCACTCCACTGGGCAGGTCTTTGTCTTGTCCGATATTTTATGCCAGGCATCCTAAGCTCTCAGCAAACTGACGGATGAACAGAGTTAAAGGCATAAACGAGCCTCCCTTTCTTCCTCTGTGATTGGGTATAGAAGGGACAGCCCCTGCAAAGGCTGCGGGGAGAGGAGCAAGGCCACCCCAGGCCAGCGCTCAGCGCCCTGTCTCCACAGAAACTCCACGTGGCTGCCAGCACGCACGGCCCTGCTTCCACGCTTCTGCCTCATCCAGGCACGGCCACCAACAGTGTAACGGTGCCCCCACGCTCACCTTCACGCCCTCTCCGCCGTCCACCTTCCTGACATCAAGCGCACTCGCCAGGGCCTTCCCCAGCTCCTGCTGTCACGGGAGGTCCACCCAGCCGTGTCTTGGCTTCATGGTGACATGGTGCTTGCATTTCAGCCACTTAAGTCTGCATATGCCTAGAAATTCTCAACACAGGGTGAGCAGGCACACTGCCCGCGGATGTGCGCCCTGAGCCGTGTGTGCAGGCCTTCCTGGTGCCCGGGGAGAAGTGCCCCATGGGCAGCGGAGGCCGGCCTGAGCCTGCTCCTGCCTCTAAGGCACCGGGTGGCGGGGGCAGGGCGTGAGCGTCTTCTCTGCACCAGGCCCTACGCAGCGCACCGCAAACACCCCGGCACCGTCCTTCCGGGTCTCTCTCTCCTCTCAAAGGTGGAGCCACGCTGCCCGTGCGCTCGGTGCCATTCACAGCTGCTTCATCCGGCTCCACCGCAACCCCATGGAAGCTTCCAGTGTGGGGCTCACTGGGTGCCAGCAGCTGTAACCCCAACTCCAGCCAACATAAGAAAGTGGAACTTCATGGAAGAACGAGACCAGCTCGGAGAAGAGAAGGGAAAGCTGGACAAGCAGGTCCTGGGGGGCACAGACCAGGCCAGCTTCGGAGACCGGGGAGCGGAATGTCTGCGTTTAGTTATTTCGTCGTCAATGGTTTTTCTTCCCTGCTGGTCTGTTCCAAGTTCAAATTCCCAGGAAGTAACCAAGACTGACTTCTCAGTTTAATGTGGTTATAGTATTTAAAAATTCTTCATGCAGCCACTTCAAAATATTGAACAAAGAACAGTTCCTGAACTTTCAGCTGTTTGGATGAATAGTTGTGTGAATAGATTCGCAGTTCTGAGAACAACAGTTGTCACGGATACCTATGAGCTCTGTGGGATTCGTATTCCTGCTGTATAATTTTTATACGTGGCTATGGGTCTCACTGGTATTTTAATAACAGATTTGTTTTCCTCCAAGTCGTAAAGTAAAAAAACTTTGAAGGTTATTTTGGACTTTTGTTATTTTACAAAATAAATTCCCAAGGCAAAGGGTTTGGTGGCTGAGCCTGAGCCGACACCCAGCCCTCAGTGTGGTGGGGCCTCAGGCATCCGGCTAATATTGTCACCAAGACCTCACACAGTGAGGAGCAGGGGTTCCCAGGGGAATCCTGATACTGCTCCTAGAAGGAGGAAGGTACGTGGACAGACCCCCTTTAAAAGCACTGCCAGGCTGGACACAGTGGCTCACACCTGTAATCCCAGCACTTTGGGAGGCCGAAGCAAGTGGATCACCTGAGGTCAGGAGTTCAAGACCAGCCTGGCTAACATGGTGAAACCCTGTCTCCACTAAAAATACAAAAACTAGCTGGGCGTAGTGGCACACACCTGTGGTCCCAGTTACTCAGGAGGCTGAGGTGGAAGAATCGCTTGAACCTGGGAGGCAGAGGTTGCAGTGGGCTGAGATTGCACAGCTGAACTCTGGCCTCGGTGACAGAGCAAGACTGCGTCTCAAAAAAAAAAAAATGGCCACTGATGAATAGCAGCATGGCACAAGACAGAAGCCACTAGAGAGAGTATTGCAGGACGCTTATTTTCAGCAAGAAGAAATGGAGGCTGAGAGAAGGGGTGAGTGACCCAGTGCGGGAGCCGGCTTCCGTTCCGACGCCTGCGGACTCTGAGCCGTCGCCAGCTCACTTCTCCTCGCCAAGGGCTTCACTTGCACAACTGCAGCCTTCCTTTCAACAGTCGTGGGAAGCACAAACCAGGCCCATTTTACAGATGCGAAAATGAGGCTTGAGAAACTCCTTGGCCAGAGGCCACAGAGGCCTCCCAATGGGACTCCTTGCTCTGCAAAGAGGATAATCTGGGGAGTGGGCACCCTTTATAGAAAGAATGTGCACCCAACATCCACAAAAATCCAGCAGGAGCGCATGGGAGCTGACCTCTACACAGAGAGGGAGCACCAGCACCCGGGGTGGGCAAGGCCAAGCTCTCCCGGGTCCTCAGGAGAGCGGGCAGCCGCCCCAAGGCCCAGATGGGCCTCTCTCAAGCCCGGCAGAGGCTGTGTCCAGTGGGCCTTGAGGTCTTCACGGGAGGCCTGCCCCTCACCGCCCCCCCCCCCAGGGCAAGAGCCTCAGCCCTGTTGGCAGTGGAGCAGGGACATCTCTATGGTACTTTGTGGGCACACATGTGATTTTTTGTTTAGCTAGTGGCAGCATGTGTGCCTTGGAATCTAGATGCTTCTGTATCCCCAAGGGAACTCAGGCTCAGATTTTAGGCTGGAAAACAAGACGACTGCAGATGGTAATTATCACCCAGGATCACAAGTCAAAGCCTGCTTTTGATCAAGTATCTCAGTGTGTGTGCCTGCCTGTGTGGCACCCCCTCCTCCAGGAACAGCCTTGCAATTGGGACCGCCCCTTCCCCGCCGCACCTGGTCCTGCCGAGGATATTATTCACAGCAGTGGATAAAAGGCTAATTTTAGTTGGAGGCTGACAGTTCTCACACATCGGAGGGCATCGACATCCCCTGGAGAGTGTGTCAGAGCACAGACTCCTGTCACCCCGGCGGCTCACACCCGTAACCCTAGCACTGTGATAGGCCAAGGCGGAAGGGTAACAAGACCCCATCTCTACAAAAAAGTAAAAAAAATAGCTGCACGTGGTGGTGCACGCCTGTGGTCCCAGCTACTCGGGAGGCTGAGGCAGGAGGCTTGCTGTAAGCCCAGGAGGTTGAGGCTGCTGTGAGCTGTGACTGTGCCACTGCACTCCAGCCTGCAGCCTGGCCCACACGGCGAGAGCCTGCCTCTAAAAAAAATAAATAAAAACAAACCTGTGCTTCCTCCAGACCTTCTCATTTGGCAGGTGCAAGGCAGAACCAAGAGCCTCATGCCAGCAGAGTCCCAGGTGCCGCTGATCCCATTCCTGAGGTCCAGAGGCAGGAGTGGGTGGGGAGCTGGGCGTGGCCACGCAGAACAGCCCTGTCACTGGCTGCAGCGATTGGGCCGGGCATGGGCACATGACTCAAGACCAGCCAATGAGAGCCAAGGAGTTTTTTCTAGGACGTATTTAGAGAGATTGTTTCTACCGCTGTGCCGAGGTGGGCTGTCCCAGGCAGCAGGTGAGGGCCCACCTGAGGAAGTGTCCACACGGGACGGCAACGCCAAGAGGGGGAGAAGTCAAGGACCAAGCCAACGTCAGGGGCTCTGAATGTAGCTGTACCTGAAGCCAAGCCAACCCCGGTACTAACAAGCCTCTTTTTAAAATCAGTTTAAGTTTCTATCACCTGCTTCCAAGAATCCTGATACAGACAAAAGCGGCCGGGCGTGGTGGCTCATGCCTGGAATCCCAACACTTTGGGAGGCCGAGGTGGGTGGGTTGTCTGAGGTTAGGAGTTTGAGACCAGCCTGGCCAACATGGTGAAAGCCCATCTCTACTAAAAAGACAAAAATTAGCTGCGCATAGTGGGGTGTGCCTGTAGTCCCCACTATGTCCGAGTAGCTACTCGGGAGGCTGAGGCAGGAGAATCGCTTGAACCCAGGAGGCGGAGGTTGAAGTGAGCGGAGATCACACCTCTGCACACCAGCCCGGGTAACAAAGTGAGTTAGTCTCAAAAAAATATAAAAAAATAAAACTGACTAAGTTGGCCAGGCGCAGTAGCTCGCGCCTGTAATCCCAGCACTTTGGGAGGCTGAGGCGGGTGGATCACCTGAGGTCAGGAGTTCGAGACCAGCCTGTCCAACGTGGTGAAACCCCCCCTCTCTACTAAAAATACAGAAATTAGCAGGGCGTGGTGATGCACGCCTGTAGTCCCAGCTACTGAGGAGTCTGAGGTAGGAGAATCGCTGAACCCAGGAGGTGGAGGTTGCAGTGAGCTGTGATTGCACCACTGCACTCCAGCCTGGGCAACAGAGCGAGACATTGTCTCAAAAAACAACACTGGCAAAACTGAGAGTGAGGAAATGGAAGGGAGGGAGCAGGAGGATCACCAGTTTTAGTCCTTTTACTCTGTGCTCAAACCTAATTCAGCTGAAGATGGGCTCTGTGCAGATCCGGGTGAGGGGCGAGTTGGCTATGACCTGTTTAATGCGACCCATGCAGACTGTGGCTCGGAGCTCCATGCTCTGTGACTCAGTTGTCCTCGGGAAAGCTGGGCCTGGTGCAGCTTTCAGAAGTGGTCCCAGCCCTCCTGAGTCCATGGATGGGGAGTGCCGGTACAGGCCTAGCAGCTGGCTTTCTGGAGCTGGATGGAGGGTCAAGAGTTGTGATGCGTGGTGTTCTTCACTTTCCACGGTGTAAATACTCCCGCACCGCCGAGTTCAAGATTTCAAGTTGTGGTCACTGATGGTGGAGTTGGGAAGAGATTTGCACCATTGGCTCCAGAGCCGCCGTGAGTCAGCGGCCACTGCCCCCTGCCCTCCGCCCTCTTGTCCCTGCAGCCTGGGATTTCACTGCTGCTCTCCAAGTGAGGGATTCACTGGCTCCTT
Source organism: Aotus nancymaae (assembly GCF_030222135.1). Taxonomy (NCBI): domain Eukaryota; kingdom Metazoa; phylum Chordata; class Mammalia; order Primates; family Aotidae; genus Aotus; species Aotus nancymaae. The sequence goes on from NW_026988510.1 coordinate 2,205,550, forward strand.
TAAGACTTCTCTGTGGTTGTACTTGGCAGAACCCCACCTCAAACCGGCTTAAGCAAAGCGGAGGGACATTTCTTGGCTCTGATCCTAAAGAGTCCGGGCTGTAGCTGGGTGCAGGGGTCGGACGACACTGCCAGGGGCCTGAGTACTCCCCCACACTCTGCTTTCCCCAGAGGCCACTCATGGGGGTTTCCTGATGGGGTGAAGGCGGGCGGCCACTCGAGGCTGTGGCTCGGCCGCCAGTGGAGCAGTGTCGCCTCTTTCCTGGCAGTTCCAGCCACTGTCCCAGGGCTGATTCTCACGGGCCGGGCTTTGGCCACTTTTCTGGCCAGCCTGAGGGTGACCCCACCTGGAGCAAGGTGTGCTCAGGGATTGGTGGGCAGTATCCCGCAGGGAAGCCCAGGATGCTGCTCCCACAGTGAGGACGGGGCACACTTCTCACTGGGTGTGCACCCCGGCTGTGGACCCCGAGCTGCCCTCGGCCCCTCCCTGACTCTCAAGTCCAAGGCTGCTGCCGCTGTCTGTCTCCCGGTGTCAGCCTCTGGCCTTGTCCCAACCCCACTTTTGGCATCCCCACAGGCTTCGAATCTGCTCAAAGGATCACGCCCCTCCCTGCCACAGACCGAAAGGATTCCGTGTCTCTCCTGGGCCGTGGAAATGAGCTGGATCGTTCCTCCTGTGGCTGCCGTCCACACGGGCCGGTCTGGTTTCACTTTGTCATTTTCTCCGAATCCCAGCTTCCTTTTCCTTTCTCTCCTGTTCAGCTTCACATGCTCCAGTTCCCTCCCCGTCTCTGCAGCCGATTTTTCCAGGTTCTCGGTCCTCTCCTTCGCAGATGTTCTGCTCTCTTTGTTCACCCGCTTTGGGAATCAGGAGCCTGGGGGGCGGGGGGCGGGAGGCAGAGGGAATGGGAACTGCAGATGAAGGATGGGTAGGGCTAGAGTAAGGTTTTCAGAGAGAAACGGAGGAATGAGACAAAGAAACAGCAAAGCCCTGGATGGCAGGAGGGGCAGTGCCCGTGAGAGGAAGGGAAGGGAGCAGAGGAGGCTCGAGGTGCAGGGAACGGAGCACAAACAGGCTCCCGAGGCTTGGGCCCCACCAGGTCAGGGCCAGGAGCAAAGCGAAGTACACGGAGAGGCCAGGGGAATTTCCGTCCACGCAGACGCTGCCCACGGTTTTCCTAGAAGCTGACGGTGCCAGCACTCACCAGCCAAGGACGACGAGTAACAGAGGCGGCGGCAGGGGCTCTTTCCAGGGAATGTCCATGGCCTTGAAGGCCAAGAGGAACAGGGTGCGGGGAGGAGTAAAGCGGGGGAGGAGGGAGGGAGGAGAGGAGAGGAGAGGTGCAAGTCACACAGGAAAACGGCAGCTGGATCCGTGAACTGCCACACTGCGCCTGTCCCACCTCGAGTGCCACCGCAGACGGCTCAGCTCATTCCCTAAAGGTTCTGGGAGAATTGAGCGTTCAGTAGACAGTAGCTTCCTTCAACATAAAGTATAAACGAGGCCCGAGAGCCGGATTCCAAGGGTGCATTCGCCATCATGGAATCGGCTCCCTGTGCTGCACAGGTATACAGCCGGAGCTCAATGAATACTTTGCTCCTGGAGGGAAGGAATGATCTCAAAGCTTGTGGACTTCACTTCTGTCACTTGGAGATCTTCAGCTGCAAGTCAAAGAAACAAACTCCAGCAACATAAGTCAAAGGAGAGGTGACCAGGAGGGAACTGCGGCAGCAAGAGCCCTCAGTCGTGGGGTTGGGGAGCTGCCTGCTGGCGCTGTCCCCGTGAAAGGAGGAGGCTCTAGGGACCTCTTGGCTCCTCTAGTGGGGCACGAATTGCCAGCTGCAAGATGAGAGACAGGGGAAGAGCAAATTCCCTGGAGAGGAATCCTGGCACTGTCAGGACGGAAACTGTGGCTGTGTGGTTCAAGGATGACCCCCGGACTGAGATGAAAGGACATGACCACCATGCTTATATCCTGGGAAAGTTGTCACTGCAAATTCATGAACTGGCAGTCCAGTTCCTAAAACTACATGTGTGCGCATGTGTGTCTCTGTTCGTGTGTGTGTGCACATGTGTGTGTCCATGTTTGTGCACGTGTGTGTGCATGTGTTCGTGCATGTTCATGTGCATGTGTGCACATGTGCATGTGTGTGCGCATGTGTGCTCGTGTGTGCACGTGTGTGCATGTGTGCATGTGTGCTCGTGTATGTGTGTGCATGTGTGTTGTGTGCACATCATGTGTTCATGTGTGCATGTGTGTTCATGTGTGTTCGTGTGTCGTGTCATGTGTTCATGTGTGTTCATGTGTGCACATGTGCGTGTGTGCGTGCACGTGTCGTGTCGTGTGTGCGTGTGTGTGTGTACACGTGTTAGTGTGTACACATGTGAGTGCCTAAGTGCATGTGTGTGCACACATGTGTGTTCATGTGTGCACACGTGAGCACGTGTGTTGTCTCGTGTTCGTGTGTGTGCACATGTGCATACAGTGCTCTTGTCAAAAAAAAAAAAATTAGCTGGGCATAGTGGTCCCAGCTACTCAGGAGGCAGAGGTGGGAGGATGGCTGGAGCCCACGAGGTTGAGCCAGCAGTGAGCCATGATCGCACCACTGCACTGCAGCCTGGGTGACAGAATGAGACCCTGTCTCAAAAAAAAAAAAAGACTAGAACATTCAAAACCTGCTGATGGGGTGGGCGCGGTGGCTCATGCCCGTAATCCCAGCACTTTGGGAGGCAGAGGCAGGTCGATCACCTGAGGTCAGGAGTTTGAGACCATCCTGGCCAACATGGCAAAACCCTGTGTCTACTAAATACACAAAAATTAGCCGGACGTGGTGGTGCGTTCCTGTGGTCCCAGCTACTTGGGAGGCTGAGGCAGGAGAATTGCTTGAACCCAGGAGGTGGAGGTTGCACTGAGATGAGATTGTACCACTGCATCTATCCTGGGTGACAGAGCGAGACTGTCTTAAAAAAGTAAAATAAAATAAAATAAAGGCCAGGCACGGTAGCTCATGTCTCTAATCCCAGCACCTTGGGAGGCCAAGGTTGGGGGATCACCTGAGGTTAGAAGTTCAAGACTAGCCTGACCAACATGGAGAAACCCCATCTCTACTAAAAATACAAAATTAGCCAGACATGGTGGTGCATCCCTGTAATCTCAGCTGCCTGGGAGGCTGAGGCAGGAGAATCGCTTGAACCCGGGAAGTGGAGGTTGTGGTGAGCCGAGGTCATGCCATTGCACTCCAGCCTGGGCAATTAGAGCAAAACTCCATCTCAAAAAAACAAAACAAACCCTGTTGACGAAGTTCCCTGCTTTCCTCTGGCCACCACTGGCGCCGACCCCGTTGCCCCTCCAGCGCCATCTCCTGCTGCCCCTGACAGCGCCGCTGCCGGCCGCAGCTTCTGCCTCTTCTGTCGCGCTGTCTGCTCTCACGGTGGTCCTTTCCACCGGTTATCCCCTTCTGCCTGGCGCCGTGGTTATCTTCACCTGACAAACAGAAACTCATCTTCAGGGCTCTGCTGACACACTTCCACGGGGCCCTCCCGGGTGTCCCAAGCAAGTTTAGGGCCCCAAAGCTCACACCCTCACCCTCAGACACTCACAGCTTTTTTAATTTATTATTTATTTTTATTTTTTTGGTAGAGACGGGGTTTCACCATATTGGCTAGAATGGTCTCTATCTCTTGACCTCATGATCCGCCCTCCTCGGCCTCCCCAAGTGCTGGGATTACGGGTGTGAGCCACCGCGCCTGGCCCACTCTTAGCTTCCTATCTCCACCACCGTCTGCCTGCCCTTCCTGATTCCAAGCTCTGCAGGGGCAAGCCTGAGCCCACAGCCTGCTCCCTCTGTCCCCGGTACTGAGCGCGGTGCCCGGCACACCGGACAAACTCAGTCGCTGTTGCGAGTATTGTTGGATGAAGGAGGGACTTTTCTTCTTTTATGCTTGCATAGCTGGCTAAGCCCCTCGTCATGGACATTTTCTCAAGACATATTTATCGGCTGGGCACGGTGGCTCATGCCTGTAATCCTAGCACTTTAGGAGGCTGAGGTGGGTGGATCACCTGAGGTCAGGAGGCTGACGCAGGAGAATCGCATGAACCCAGGAGATGGAGGTTGCAGTGAGCCGGGGTTGCGCTATTGCACTCCAGCCAGGGCGACAGAGCGAGACTCCATCTCAAAAGAAAAAAAAAGACATATCTATCTTTGGATGTCTTTACATGTAGGTCTTACCTTAAGGCTCACGGTGGCTATTTCAGGGGACTGTGGATCTCTGTCTTGTGAGATGATGGCGATGGTGGTGATGACAGCAAGTTTATTTTATTTTATTATTTATTTGTTTATTGAGACGGAGTCTCGGTCTCACCCAGGCTGGAGTGCAGTGACACGATCTTGACTCCAACTCCTGGGCTCAAGCAATTCTGTCACCTCTGCCTCTCAAGTAACTGGGACTACAGTTGTGTGCCACCACGCCTGACTAATTTTTGTATTTTTAGTAGAGACAGGGTTTCGCATGTTGCCCAGGCTGGTCTCAAATGTTTGACCTAATTGATCTGCCCACCTCAGCCTCCCAAAGTGCTGGGATTACGTATGAGCCACCACTCCTGAGAGATGACAGTAATTTTAATAATAACAATAACACCAGTCATAATAATAGTAAGCGGCACCATTATTTGAGCTCTCACTGAGTGCCCGGGACTGTTAGGGAGGCACTTTGTGGGCGTCACGTACTCACTCCTTGCCTTGGGCTCCTGAAGTCGGCGTCATTATCCTCTTACAGACGTCTAGTCTGGGCTACAGTCAGATGAAACAGCTTGCAAAGCCCCAGCGTGTGGAGCCAGGATTTGAGCCCACGTTTGCCGGGCTTTCAAACCAGAGCCAATATGCCATGGTCTTAGAGGATACCTTCCAGGGAGCTGTCTAGGTTCCCTGGTCGCAGAGCTCTGTGGGCAGGGCTCGCAGCGGCTGTGGCTCCTGCCCGCCTGGGGAGGTGGCACACGGAAGCCTCGGCCCTTACCCTTTGCAGCTTTGGAGCAGGCATTACCTCTGGGAGCGAAGCCGGAAGCAGGCGGGTCCCTGCAGCACCGTGTTATTTGAAGTTTCAGGTAATTAGAACATCTCAAACTTCTCTTATACTGATTTTACGCCTTTAAACGACATGTGCCTGCCAAAAGCCTACTTATCTTGGTGAAAGCCCCAACTACAAATAGACAGCTATTAACAGCATCTGTTATAATGCAGAGACCACATTCCCTGGGGCCAGCACACCACAGCCTGGAGCTGGCCCCGAACATCATCTGTTACTATGCTGGGAGGCTCTGCCGCGCTGAGGCAATCGCTCAATTATATCTCCCTGAGCCGGTTCTGATGCACTTGCTGGCACGGAACGCTGAGGCGACGGTGGCCAGTGCCGCCCGGTGGACCAGCCCTGCTGTTAGGAAAGTCTGGGGCCTGGGGGCTGGCAGGTGAAAGACCCCTTTTCCTGAATTGGGCTTGCCTTTTTTTTTTTAATTAGGGAGAATACCCTGACACTGATTGTCATTATGAAAAGTTACTTTAGGCTGGGCACGGTGGCTCATGCCTGTAATCTCAGCACTTTGGGAGGCCGAGGCAGTGGATCACCTGAGGTCAAGAGTTCAAGACCAGCTTGACCAATATGATGAAACTCTGTCTCTACTAAAAATACTGGGTGTGCTGGTGGGTGCCTCTAATCCCAGCTACTTGGGAGGTAGAGCGAGAGAATCGCTTGAACTCCAGAGGTGGAGGTTGCAGTGAGCCAAGATGGTGCCACTGCACTCCAGCCTAGGTGGCAAAGTGAGGCTCCATTTCAAAAACAAAAAAATTAGTCAGGTGTGGTGGCATGTGTCCGTAGTCCCAGTGACTCAGGAGGCTGAGGCAGGAGCATCACTGGGACCTGGGAGGCGGAGGTTGCAATGAGCTGAGAGCACACTACTGCACTCCAGCCTGGGTGACAGAGTGAGACTCCACCTAAAAAAAAAAAAGAAAAAGAAAAAGAAAAGTCACTTCGAGATTATTTTATCCAGGTCTGCAGCCTTAAATTGGGTCCCTAACTTTACTGGCAAGGCAAATAGCAGAGTTTGGCCTGAACGCTGCTACAAAAGCGGAGAGCCTCGACCGTCAGACCTGAGTGACTTCGCCAGGTACACTGGGCCAGGTGACTTCGCCTCTCCGCATCTCCCAGGACCTGCTCTCAAGGGCTGCTGTGAGGCGTTCGTCCGGCTTGGAACACAAAGTTATCTCACAGTGCCCAGCAGATCGCAGGTGCCTAGTGGCCGTGAGCTCATCCGCCGCACTCCTGGCACGCACCGAGCCTTCTCCATCACAACAACGATGTGTGCTCATGGACGGGATTCGTGGTGCCCAGGATAGGCTGGAACCTGACCAGTGAGAGCCTGTGGCCCTTCGTCAGCCGTTTCAGCCCCACGAAGGCTTCAGTGGCTTCTCATTGGTGGTTTTGGGGGTTGGTTTTAGAGTGCTTCCTTTACGTCAAGCGTTGTGCTAAGGGCTTCGTATTTTCCCATGTGACTTAATGGTAACTACGGTGCTATGGTGGGGCTCAAGGATCGTCCCCACTCTACAGATGGGGAAACTGAGGCTAGGAGGGTGCAAAGGCTGAACCTCGAGCACACGGTTTGGGAGGGTGGCCCCAGCCTCTGCACGTGCGTCCGACTGCAGACCCCAGTCCTGACCCCGTGCTGTGTTGTCTACAGGAAGGGCACTAAAACACGGCTCTCCGGTTGTTAAACAAATACAACTGGCATTCTGCTGGTGGGCTGTCTTTGCGGGGCAGGTCTAATTTTGGAATTTACAGTGGGATTTAACATTTGCAGTGAGATTCTCTGTTTCACCTTGAAAGAGGCTCAAGGTATATGAATCTCACACCTGATGGATGCCGAGGAGGCTCCTGTGGAATCCACACCCGCTGGCATTTTCAAGAAAAGGCCGAGCTTTTCATTCGGCCTCTGTGTCTTCCTGAAATGTGTGCACCCCGCGCGGGCCTCGTTGTCAGATTCCAGGTGCCTCTCCACCGATCCGCCACCGGGGGCCGCTCCAGCCCAGCCCGAGTTATCCGCGGCCGCCGCACCGCCTGATCCCAAACACGCACAGCTTCCTTTGCAGTGGCCCTCTCAGAACAGCGGACGTCTGGCTTCCCGCTTCGTTAGTCTTTGCATATTACAGAGCCAGTGAGATACAGTCGCCGTTTTGGGTTTTCCCTGAGCATGCTTTGTCCCCAGCCCAGGGTGGCCACCGTTCCAAGCAAGTCCCTGTTCAGCTACAGAAGGACAGATGTGCAGATGTCCCTGAGCCAGCCTGGTGGCGGGGCGGGCGGGCACGTGTTCCGAGGGCCCCATGCTTCCCCTCAGGGTGCGGATTGGAAAGGGCTGACTTGACCACGGCCTCTAACTCCAGCGGGTAGAAGCGGGGGTCCAGCCCATCAGAAGCTGCTGCAGGAAAGAATTCTGGGCCAGCCGGGCTCGGTGGCTCACACCTGTAATCCCAGCACTTTGGGAAGCTGAGGCAGGCGGACCACGAGGTCAGTTCAAGACCAGCCTGACCAACATGGTGAAACCCCATCTCTACTAAAAATACAAAAATTAGCCAGGCGTGTTGGCAGGCGCCTGTAATCCCAGCTACTCGGGAGGCTGAGGCAGGAGAATCGCTTGAACCCGGGAGGCAGAATTTGCAGTGAGCCGAGATCGCGTCATTGCACTCCAGCCTTGGCAACAGAGCAAGACTCCATCTTGAAAAAAAAAAAAAAAAAGAATTCTGGGTCAGTTTGTGGTCGGGCAAGGGTGAGGAGATGCCCCGTGGGCTCCAGCCCTGCCAGGAGGGCGGCCTTGGAAAAGTCTTCTAGCCCCAGAGTTAGTACAGCACTTTGCCCTGCAGAGGCTCAGGGCTCATGAGTCCCTTCTGGTCCCAGCGGCTCCCGTTCCTGGCCTTTGTTCATTGGCCACGGCCTGGAGGGTGACTTCTCTACAAGGTTTTGTGGGTGGGGGTCTGGCAGGCATCAGCTGTCAGGGAACTTATGCCTCATGCTGTTGGCGTCACTCTCTTTGGGACCCTATTTATGTGGCTAACTCAGAACCCTATGGTGCTTAAGCTGGGACCAGGAAAAACACGTAGCCACTCTCTTTACATAGACGCAGCCACAGAGCCCCTGAAAAGTGTGCAACGCACAATCACCACTGCGGCCATCATCAGACAACACTTTACAGGAGCCTTCCTGCCCTGTCTCAATTTATCCTGCCCACTCTCCTCATTTTACAAGGACAGAGGCTGAGGCTCAGAGAGGCTAAGCTACTTGCCCAGGGTCACACAGTAAGTTAGAAGCAGAGCTAAGTTGCATATCCAGGTCTTTATTTCTGCGTTCTGCGGACTTTCCTAGAAATCCCAGGTGGTTCACAAGCTACCTTGGGAAAGGCTGGATTCCACTGTAACTCACAGTACTGCTTACTAACCGAGTTATTCGATGAGCAAATCAGAGAACGTGCTCGTCCCATCCACTCCTGTATTCATTCATCCCGTGAGGGTTCGCCGTGTGCCTTCAATGAGCCCTCCTGCACTAAGTCCTGTTGACACAGTGATGGTCCAGACAGAAACAGCCTCTGTCCTGGGTGCAACCGGATAGGACTCAGAGTCTCGCAAATGGCACTGACCAGGCTGGGTCCAGTCCAACTTGTCCATGAGGCATCCATCATCCCTGCCTTCTAGGTGTTTCTATTCTAGAAGAGATGACACAGACATGAATTTCCACACAGTAAACTCATCGTGACTGAGCCCATCCCGAGAGCGAGAGGCGACCCCCCTGCAGGCTCCATCTCAGCCGCCAATCAGTGCACTTCGGTGCCCCTGGGGCTGACAGAAGCCAGCACAAAGCTCACCCTGCGTGCGTTTTGTGGTTCTATAAATTCCTTAGATTGTATATAGGAGGCTGGGTGCGGTGGTTCATGCCTGTAATCCCAGCATTTTGGGAGGCTGAGGCAGGTGGATCACCTGAGGTCAGGAGTTTGAGACCAGCCTGGCCAATATGGGGAAATCCTGTCTCTACTAAAAATAAAAATAAAAAAATAGCCGGGCATGGTAGCAGATGTCTCAATCCCAGCTACTCCAGAGGCCGAGGCAGGAGAATCTCTTGAACCTGGGAGGCAGAGGTTGTAGTGAGGCGAGATGGCACCACCGCACCCCAGCCTCGGCAACAGAGTGAGACTCAGTCTAAAAAAAAGATTGTGTTTCGTACTTTGAGGGACAGAGCAGAAAAGGTATGGGTTTTGGTGTCAAACCTGGATTCAAACCCTGGTTCCCATCGGCATACCTCAGGGACTACAGGCAACCCGCTTCACCTCTCCCAGTAAGTTAAAATACAACACGAAACCACAAAGGCCAATTGGCTCGCATACTCTTCCCTCTCGAAGGAAAAAAACTCATCCCTCTTGTAATTTTAGAGTTAGAAAATCACCATGAAAGTCTTACGACGTGACCCAGCGGGGAGGTTTTCCTCATGCCTCGGCTTCCCCACCTGTAGGGGCTCCGTCTTGCTCACAGCACTGTGGGCCACCATAGAATAAGACTTGATTGTTAGCAACAAAGTGATTTTTTATTTTTTGAGACAGAATCTTGCTCTATCATCCAGGCTGGAGTGCAGTGGCACAATCTCAGCTCACTGCAACCTCCACCTCCCAGGTTCAAGCAATTCTCCTGCCTCATTCTCCCGAGTAGCTGAGGTTACAGGAGCCTGCCACCACGCCAGGCTAATTTTTTGTATTTTTAGGAGAGATGAGGTTTCACCGTGTTAGCCAGACTGGTTCTGAACTGCTGACCTCAAGTGATACGTCCACCTTGGTCTCCCAAAGTGCTGGGATGATAGGGGTGAGCCACCGCACCTGGCCTAACAAAGTGATTTTATGTGCTTGTTAGGGAAAGGACCCTTTCTGTGTCTTGTTTTGAAATTGAGATGTAATTCATCTGTGTATATTTAAGGAGCAGCGAAGACTAGCTCATAATGGTAGAATTTAAAACTAGATGCAGCTCCGAGGGTGCTCCAGACAACACGGAGCTTGCGTTTGAGTGAAGAGGGGCCGTGAGCAGCTCTGCGGCTTCTCCAGCACTTGCCGCGCCCCCGGCCCGACCAGAGCCGAATCCATTTTCCGTTATCCAGTTTACACCCAGGTGCCTCCAGCCTCGAGTACTTTTTTTTTTTTTTTTGAGACTGAGTCTTGCTCTGTTGTGCAGCGGTGCCATCTCGGCTCACCTCAACCTCCGCCTCCCAGCGTCAAGCGATTCTCCTGCCTCAGCCTCCCGAGTACCTGGGGCTACAGGTGCGTGCCACCACGCCCAGCTAATTTTTGTATTTTTAGTAGAGATGGGGTTTCACCATTTTGGCCAGGCTAGTCTCGAAGTCCTGACCTCAAGTGATTCTCCCGCCTTGGCCTCCCAAAGTGCTGGGATTACCAGCCTGAGCCACCACGCTCAGCCCAGCTACCAGTACTTTTGATGTCGGGAAGCCTCCAGGAGCCGGCAGTGTCAAGCTCCCAAGGCACTCGTCACACGCTCACTGCTTTCCTGGCTTTTGCCGCAGCGGGAGGTGAAGTGAGCAAGGCAGGTGACACGAGGCTCCTCCACAGCTGTGGGAGGCACTCGGGCCGCCCCGAATTGGGGGTCGGGCTCCAGCTCCGCCGGTGCCTTCCAGCCTTGCCCAGCCACCAGCACGCTTTGTTTCTTTCAGTGACAACAACCTGTGGAACAGGTACCACATTTGCAGCAGTTGTCGATGGAAACCTGTTAGTGACAAAGTGCTCAGAGACAGGAGAAGCCACCCACATCACAACCCCTGGGGAGCTGGTTAAAAGGCAGACTCCCAGCCCTACCTGGGCCTGGGGATGGCAGCCGTGACTGCAGTGCAGAGCCAGAGGCCTCGGGGAGCAGTGTTCATGGCTGAGGCCCGCATGTCAGGCAAAGCAAACGCCTGGGAGGCCGCACCTGGCACCGCGCCATGGAGAAGGGCACCCGGAGGCCTGCAGGTGGAGAGTGCTGACTCTAAGGTGAGCACTTAGGGTGACTTAGAAAGAGAGGAGTGTTCCGGCCAGACGTGGTGGCTCACGCCTGTTATCACCAGCACTTTGGAAGGCTGAGGCGGGAGTTCGAGACCAGCCTGACAAACATGGAGAAACCCTGTCTCTACTAAAAATACAAAATTAGCCAGATGTGGTGGCACATGCCTGTAATCCCAGCTACTCAGGAGGCTGAGGCAGGAGAATCACTTGAACCCGGGTGGTGGAGGTTGCGGTAAGCTGAGATCATGCCATTGCACTCCAGGCTGGGTAACAAGAGTGAAACTCTGTCTCAAAGAAAGAAAGAAAGGAGTGGGCTGGGCATGGTGGCTCACACCTGTAATCTCAGCACTTGGGGAGGCTGAGGTGGGCAGATCACAAGGTCAGGAGTTCACGACCAGCCTGACCAACATGGTGAAACCCCATCTCTACTAAAAATACAAAAAATTAGCTGGGCGTGGTGGCGCGCACCTGTAATCCCAGCTACTCGGGAAGGTGAAGGAGGAAAAGTGCATGAGCCCGGGAAGTGGAGGTTGCGGGGAGCCGAGATCACGCCCCTGCACTCCAGCCCAGGAGACAAAGTGAGACTCTGTCTCAAAAAAAACAAACAAATGAAAAGAAAGGAGTGCTCCAATCAAAGCAGGTCCTGTGGTGGGCCTAGATTAAGCAGGGGCTGCCAGAGATCAGGACTGATGCTCTATCTCAGAGTCTGGTGTGTAAAAACCTTGCTCACCCACGTTCCGTGGTGTAATCCCAGCACCTTGGGAGGCTGAGGTGGGTGGATCACCTGAGGTCGCGAGTTTCAGACCAGCCTGGCTAACACAGTGAAACGCCATGTCTACTAAAAGTACAAAAACTAGCTGGGCCTGGCGGCGCACACCTGTAATCCCAGCTACTTGGGAGGCTGAGACAGGAGAATCTCTTGAACCTGGGAGGTGGAGGTTGTGGTGAGCCGAGATCGCTCCATTGCACTCCAGCCTGGGCAATACAGTGAGACTCCACCTCAAAATAAAATAAAACAAAATAAAAACCTCGCTCATTGTGCATTATTTTATAACATTATTTGGGGATAGGATTTAAGCTGCTTTTTAAAAATATTTGGAAGACATCTTTTTCTTGTTTTTGTTTTGTTTTGTTTTGAGACAGAGTCTCACTCCGTCGCCCAGGCTGGAGTGCAGTGGCGCGATCTCAGCTCACTGCAACCACCGCTTCCCGGGATCAAGCGATTCTCCTGTCTCAGCATCCTTAGTAACTGGGATTACAGGCATGCACCACCACACCGGGCTAATTTTTGTATTTTTAGTAGAGACTGGATTTCACCGGGTTAGTTGGGCTGGTCTCAAACTCCTGACCTCATGATCCACTCACCTCGGCCTCCCAAAGTGCTGGGATTACAGGCGTGAGCCACTGTGCCTAGCCAGACATCTTTTTCTTTATTAAAGTCTGGACGGTGTGGAGGGTCAGACTTGCAGAAAGGTAAGAAAATAATAATAATAAAGTCTGGAAATCTTACAGGACAGGTGGGCGTATCAGGAACGTTCTTTACCGATTTCTACCCACAGGGAGTTGAGGCCCTTACCGCCACCCAGTGGCAGCACTGGGACCCTGCATTCATTCTGCGTTTAGTGCGAGCGTCTGGGCAGGCGCTGGGCTGGGGTGGGGCAGAGTCAGCGGCGCAGACGGAGCCCACCTTTGACAGAGCCCACCTTCGGCTTGTCACTCCACCATACAGCAACCCCCTGCGAGTGAACTCAGAGAACCTAAACGCAGACAATGCCTCCAGTAACACCGCAGCTTGACAGGCAAAACGACACACATGTCTTGCTGCTTTCACTTCCAGGAATCGGTGGTGGGCCCTTGGAAAACCACTACAGACTGAAGCAATTTCACTTCCACTGGGGAGCAGCCAACGAGTGGGGCTCAGAGCACGCAGTGGACGACCACGCGTACCCCGCAGAGGTTTGTAGACGTGGCCTAACATGGTCCTAAATCTGGACGCTTTCTCTGTCTCCAGCTCTGTCGTGGGGGGTGAACAAGGCATCCCAGATGCTCACGTGCAAAGGATCTCCTGGGACCTGGGACTGTCAGTGCTCAAAGCGGAACAGCCGGCCACCTCACCTATTTAGTCACACCCCTTTCCTCCAGAGAAGGCACTGTGAACTCTCATTTAATGGAAGAGGAGACAGAGGTTCTGAGTGGTTATGGAACTTGGCAAGTCCAGACAGCCGGGATTGAAGGTCAGAGCGGGGTCTCCTCGGCCGTCCCTCAGCTGTGTGCTTGCAGCACCAGGGACTAGCAGACTCGCAGGGCTGTTCTGAGACAGGGTTTACTCTGTCACCCAGACTGGAGTGCAGAGGTGCGATCTCCGCTCATCACAACCTCTGCCTCCTGCCTCAGCCTCCCGAGTAGCTGGGATGACAGGCACGCACCACCACGCCCAGCTAATTTTTGTACTTTTAGTAGAGACGGGGTTTCACCATGTTGGCCAGGCTGGTCTCCAACTCCTGACCTCAAGTGTTCCGCCTGCCTCGGCCTCCCACAGTGCTAGGATCACAGGCGTGAGCCCCCGCACCCCTCTGAGATCACCTTCTTAAAGCAGTCTTATTTTTAGCATTCCAAAGTCGGAGTCAATAGGGAAAAGGAGTGCAGATCAATGTTGGGACCTGGTTTCCGTGGTTACTTTGGGTGATAAGTGATGCCTTATAGATTTCCCCATATATTCTATGATAAAATTTTTGCAACTTACAAAAAAATGGAAAGTATATGACAGCCAGGTGCGGTGGCTCACGCCTGTGATCCCAGCACTGTGGGAGGCCGAGGTGGGTGGATCACCTGAGGTCAAGATTTCGAGACCACCCTGACCAACATGGAAAAGCCCCATCTCTACTAAAAATACAAAAGTTATCCAGGCCTAGTGGCAGGCACCTGTAATCCCAGCTACTTTGGAGGCTGAGGAAGGAGAATCAAATGAACCCGGGAGGCAGAGGTTGCAGTGAGCCGAGATCGCGCCGCTGCACTCCAGTCTGGAGACAGAGCGAGACTCTGTCTCAAAAAAAAAAAAAAAAAAGGCGTGTGAGAGGAACCCACAAGTTTGCCGTCTCAGTCCTGTGTGGATCGCTTTTGCCATGTTCGCTCTGTCACACCTCTGCTCACCCACCCACCCCCCTGACTTTTTGATCCTTTTTTTTCAAGTTGAGGACCGTTTCTGTTTTTTGGACTTTTCGTCATTATGAAAGTATAGCTGCAGTTAACATGGAGCTAGAGTCCACCCAAACCGAAAACGAAAACTGTTTGCAATCGCACACCCAGAGGTGACCTCGGGGCACTTTATAAATAGCGAGTGAGATCTATTGTTATAATTTTGCACGTATGTATAAATAGACAACAGCCTCTGCGTGCCTCTGTTCATCTAACAACGTACGTTTTAGTACCTCTGTCAGCAACTTTGGTTTTGATGAACAGATATTTTTAAAGGAAGAAGATGGTTGCAAGTTACTCCTAAAGAGACCAGTGAGCTTGGGCCCCTGGGGACCTCCCTGACCGGGGCTGAGCAGGGGCTGGGGACCCCCACCCTGGCCAAGTGTCGCCCATGCTGCAGTGTGCAGTTTGCTGGAGGTGGGGGTGGGGGCGTGGGGAGGTGGGGTCTACAGTGGGGCCTCAGGTGTGGCATTCCAGGTGAGCCGTAGGTGGGCAGGAAGAGCCCACGCCCACCCTCACTGACCCAGATGCATCTGGGAGCATGTAGCCTGCAGGCAGGGAGGAGCTGGGCGGCTCTCACTGGCCCCAGTGCCCTGCAAAGGGCCCCTGGTCCCAGAATCCCTGCAGGGTGGGTTATGGAAGAAGCCCAAGGGCTTGCTGTGCCCATCCTTGTGAGCTTGGAGCCACCATGCCTGGCCGAGGCCTAAGTTTTTTCTGATAATTCTTGTCCAAGGATAACTAGGAGGTAGAAAATAATGAAATCACCCATTTCTACAAGATGAGGTTAAAACAATCCTCTCCTTTTCCCCCACCAGAAAGACGAAGGCTCTCCCTCCCTGGGGCTCTGTCAAGTGTCTGGGAGCTTGCAGTGCTGGTGGAGCTGAGCTCTTACACGTCTGGCTGCAACAGCGTTGCTCGTGATCATCATTAAGTGGGCACATAGGCCAGCCATTCGGAAGGGGAAGAGGCTGTCTTATTTCCTGCCGATCAGTTTAAATTCTCTTTCCATTATGTTTCAGCTGCATTTAGTTCACTGGAATTCTGTGAAATACCAAAATTACAAGGAAGCTGTCATGGGAGAGAATGGCTTGGCCGTGATAGGCGTGTTTTTAAAGGTAATCGCTTGCTGGGGGTGTAGATTGCCTAATGAAAAACATGGTGACCCATCATTAGGATTGCTATTGGTGTTTTTTTTTTTTTTTTTTTGGAGACAGGGTCTTGCTCTGTCACACAGGCTGGAGTGCAGTGGTGCGGTCTCGGCTCATTGCAACCTCCACCTCCTGGGTTCAAGTGATTCTCCTGCCTCAACCTCCCTAGTAGCTGGGACTATAGGAGCGTGCCACCACACGCAGCTAATTTTTGTATTTTTAGTTGAGACTGGGTTTCATCATGTTGGCCAGGCTGGTCTCTAACTCCTGACCTCAGGTGATCTGCCCACCTCGACTTCCCAAAGTGCTAGGATCACAGGCATGAGCCACCGCACGTGGCCTAGGATTGCTTCTAAAATGCGCTGTATTTAAAATGCAGCGAGCTTTCCACCCACCCACTGCCTTTTCATCTGACACCTCGTGTCTGCCGTGCAGCTCGGGGCCCATCATCAGACGCTACAGAGGCTGGTGGACATCTTGCCAGAAATAAAACATAAGGTAAGCTGCATATTTGAAATCAGCATAATTTGACAAGCAAAATTGTTTAGTGCAGCAATTCATTTGCAAGCGTAATAGAAGGAGCCCCATAGAGAAGCTGTGATTCCAGTTCTGGAAATGGGATTCCACGGAGCTGATGCTCGTGTGTCCACAGCTGACTCTCTCTGACTTCAAATACGTCACCACTGCTCTGGGACCCTGCTTCCTCCTCCGTAAAATGAGGGTGTTGGGCTTGATGGAAGTTCCCAAAATTCAGCCATGCAGCCAGCACTCTGAAGATATTTGATATATCTGCCTGCCAGTAGGACTACTCAATGCTTCCTATTTTTATTTTTCTTTTCTTTTTTTTCTTTTTTTTTTTTTTTTTTTGAGGCATCTCCCTCTGTCGCCCAGGCTGGAGAGCAGTGGCACGATCTTGGCTGACTGCAACCTCTACCTCCTGGGTTCATGCAGTTCTCCTGCCTCAGCCTCCTGCATAGCGGGGACTACAGGCGTGTACCACCACACCTGGCTAATTTTTGTATTTTTAGTAGAGACAGGGTTTCACCATGTTGGCCAGGCTGGTCTCAAACTGCTCACCTGAGGTGATCCTCCCGCCTCGGCCTCCCAAAGTGCTGGGATTATAGACATGAACCACCGCACCCAGCCTACTTAATATTTTTCTTTAAATTGATTAGCTGAAAAAATTGTTAGCCTTGTCCTGGGTGATGATATTCACTAGTGATAAAGTTTGTTTCAAAACAGATTGAAAGAAATGCCTAACTAATAACACTGAAGAGTGCGGACCCATGTGCCACCCAGCACGCTCCTTGGGAGGGAGCTAAACAGAGTCCCTAAAAACAGTCCCTGTCCGGACCTGAGCCCGAGGGCAGAGCGGAAGCGGCTCAAATCGCCCAGCTCTCTGTATGCTTCCCTGCATCACGCACAGCTCCAAAAGATGGCAGGGACAAGAAGATCACCTTTCTCCAAGATCAGCTAAAGAAAAGCCTTTGAGGGAAAAGGGGAAATTCCAAAGAAATGTAGTTTATTTGTTCAGCAGCAAACAAAAGAATTCCAGGGCAGAAGGAGTCCGTGAGAGCCTCAGATGTGGGGACGGATGAGGCTTCAACCTGTGCTAACAATGGTGCGGGCTGGTCCAGATGGAGCAGGGACCAGCCCTTCCTCGGGGTTCAAGGAGCTGTTTGATCTGTGCATGGCCTTCGCCTTGATGCTGGCTTGGGGCAGCCTCCTGGGACGGGGACCAGATCACCCCCTGCCGCCCCGTCTGCCTGCTCAGGAACTCCACAAGGCCGTGGTTCTGAGAGCGCTGACGCCTCACCCTCTTCCTCCGCGCTGCTCCCCAGCCAGAGGAAACCTGGGCCGGGGATGTTTTCCCAGCCAGCATCCATCTCCCACACCAGGTGGTCCCACCTCTTGGTGGAAAAGAAAAGAGCTGGCTGTGAAGGACTCTTTACCCAAGGGCTGTGTTCCTCCCCTAGAAGGTTCTGGAGCTTTTCTTCCCCATGGGGTAAGTCAGAATCCTCTAGGCAAACCACAGGGTAGGAATGCTGCCGGGGGAGGGGAGGAAGCGCTGCCGGGGTCTCGGATCGGGTCCTGATGCTGATCTCTGGGCTCATCTCTGCACCTGAAAATACAGAGTTAGACTCTTTTTTTTTTGAGACCGGGTCTCATTCTATCACCCAGGTTGGAGTGCAGTCGTGCAATCTCGGCTTACTGCAACCTCCGCCTCCCGGGTTCAAGCAATTCTCCTGCCTCAACCTTCTGAGTAGCTGGGATCACAAGCGCCCACCACCACACCCAGCTAATTTTTGCATTTTTAGTAGAGACAGGGTTTCACCATATTGGCCAGGCTGGTCTCAAACTCCAGACCTCAAGTGATCCACCCGCCTTGGCCTCCCAAAGTGCTGGGATTACAGGCATGAGCTACCGCACCTGACCAAGTTAGACTCTTGAGAGTTCAAAGGAACTTAAGAGGTTAGGCACAGTGGCTCCCGCCTGTAACCCCAGCACTTTGGAGGCCAAGGCAGGCGGATCACGTTAGGTCAGGGATTCCAGAGCAGCCTGACTAACATGGTGAAAGACCGTCTCTACTAAAAATATAAAAATGAGCCGGGTGTGGTGGCGAATGCCTGCACTACCAGCTACCTGGGAGGCTGAGGCGTGAGAACTGCTTGAATCTTGGAGATGGAAGTTGCAGTGAGCCGAGACTGCACCACTGTACTACAGCCTGGGCGACACAGAGAGACTCATCTCAAAAACAATAAGACCTTCGGAGATAAAAGGCCCAGTGTTGGGAGCAAGAGTCTTTGCTTCATGTGTCAGGGAATGGGAAGAGACTGGAACACTTCTCTTGTCTAGCGGTTCCTGGCGTAGGACTTCCGGGAGCTTCTCCCATAGCACAGTCTATCTGAGAGCCGCGCAGTTGGCCTCCCGGGTCCAGAGCCCTGATCACCACTGCAGAGCTGTGCACCTCTGAGCCTCAGCTTCCTTGCCTGTGAAATGGAGGTGTTAAAACATCCACAGTAGCCCGGGCACAGTGGCTCACGCCTGTGATCCCAGCACTTTGAGAGGCAGAGGTGGGCAGATCACCTGCAGTCAGGAGTTCTAGACCAGCCTGGCCAACATGGCAAAACCCTGTCTCTACTAAAAATACAAAAATTAGCTGGGTGTGATGCGCGTGCCTGTAATCCCATCTACTCAGGAGGCTGAGGCAGGAGAATCACTTGAATCCGGTAGACGGAGGTTGCAGTGAGCCAAGATCACACCCCTGCACTCCGGCCTGGGCGACAGCTCAAGACTCTGTCTCAAAAAAAAAAAAAAAAGAAAATTCCACACTAGAGCAGCATTCTCATAGCGTAAGGGAATAAGGAGCGTGTCTGGTCCTTGGTTGCATGTGCAGTTGGGTTCAAGCACCAGCTGTGGCCGGCACTCACACACCCACGACTGCTGTGGCAGTGCAGAGGCTGCTGCTGCCCGTCACAGAATGCGGCCCACCACCCCGTCACTGAGGTTCAAGTGGCTTTTTGTTGCTGCGGGTGCTTTCGGTCAGCTGACTCCCAGAGAGAGCTATTACCCTGTGGGGATCCGTGAGACTTTAGAATGACGGCCCTGTGACGGAAAATGCTGGAAGTGTGGTTGAATCTAACGCCTGAGTGGAGGGCAGTGCAGGGCAGGATGGGGCTGTGGTGGCCGCAGCTCAAGGGCAGATGGCTGTGGCTTTGAATCCCAGCTCTACCACCCACCCCCCAGGGCTCAGCTGTCCTCACCCAGGGAAGGGCTCACCTGCAGCTTCTGGGCCGCTTTCGTGGCTTCCTTCAGCTGAGGAACACACTGTCCTGAACTCGGGCAGGAAGGACTACAGGCACTTAGTCCCTGTCACCTCTCCTGGTTGCAGACTGATCTAGGCCCTGCTGTGGGACTGACTCAGCAGGGAACCTCCAGGCATCCCACCCGTGGCTGCTCCCTGGGGACCCAGCTGGTGGCTTCTCTGCGGTCCTCAGGTCTCCAAGGGTGAATTTCAAGAGAGAACCAGGTGGTCTTTTTTTTTTTTTTGAGACAGAGTTTTGCTCTTGTTGCCCAGGCTGGAGTGCAATGGCACGATCTCAGCTCACTGCAACCTCCGCCTCCTGAGTCAAGCCATTCTCCTGCCTCAGCCTCCCGAGAACCTGGATTACAGACATGTGCCACCACACCCAGATAATTTTGTATTTTTAGTAGAGACAGGTTTTCTCCATGTTGGTCAGGCTGGTTTTGAACTCTGGACTTCAGGTGATGCACTCGACTCAGCCTCCCATAGTGCTGGGATTACAGGCATGAGCCACTGCACCCGGCTGCCAGGCGGTCTTGCTGTCCTTTTCTGCTCTGGCTTCTGTTCACCACTCCCACCGGGAGCACCTGCCCAGGCTCAGGAGGACGGGACTTCACCCCCACACCTCGGTGGCAGGGGTGCAAAGAAACGACAGCCCTCCACGTAAATTACCACGCTAGATCTTCCCATCACTCCATGGGGTAGGCCTATGAGTCATCTCTACACACACAGGGAAACCAAAGCTCAGAGAGGCAAAGGAGGACTTTCCCTGGGCGCACAGCTGGCAGGTGAAGAGCCCGTTTTTAAACCCAGGAAGTGGATCCATGCAGCCTGAGCTCCCTTCATGGCGCCCTGCTCCCACGTGCAGTCAGAACCCAGGCTGAGCTCCAGCTCCTGCTGCGTGTTTCCGAGCTTTTCGGCAGCTTAGGGGGAAGCACAGCCACGTCTGTGACCCAGACCACACCAGGTGCCACCCAGAAGCCCAGATCCCACCCCCACCCCCAGCACCATCCCATCTGCACAGGCACCTCCCAGCGCCGACCTGTGTCATTGTGCACTCTGCTCCCAGCATGCAGGCACAGCCCCAGTGTGGCCCTGGTGACCCCGGGCAGACAATCCCAGAATGGAGACCTCGAGGCTTCACCTTTGACCCTCTCTGCATGGCCCGAAGTTTTGGCAAAAGCTGCCCACAGAGGGTCCCCGCCCTCCTTGCCTGAACAAGCTGCACGCTCCTCAGGCTGCTGGGGACCTCCTAGCCCCTGCCTTCCAAAGAGTCACAGGGGAATTGGCTGCCTTGTTGAGTTGGAAACAGCCCACCAGGTCCAGGGATCCAGGGAACAGCTCTGTACCCTCGTGGGGGCTCTTCCAGCTCTGCTGGCGGCAGCAGCAGCACCTACCAAGCCCCACGCCCACGTGGCAGGCACTGACAGACGCCACGACAGACACCACTTTGCCTGGCACACACCTGGGGAAACTGAGGCTCTGAGAGGACAAAGTAAGGGTGGAGTTAGGCTGGGTGGGGCATGAAGTTTTTACGATGTGGGGTCCTGTTTAAGAAAAAGACGACAAAATCAAGAATAACAAAATAGGGCTAGGCGCGGTGGCTCACGCCTGTAATCCCAGCACTTCGGGGGCCGGGCGCGGTGGCTCACGCCTGTAATCCCAGCACTTCCGGGGGCCGGGCGGGTTGGCTCATGCCTGTAATCCCAGCACTTTGGGAGGCCAAGGGGGGCAGATTACCTGAGGTCGGGAGTTCTAGACCAGGCTGGCCAACATGGAGAAATACTGTCTCTACTAAAAACACAAAATTAGCTAGGTGTGGTGGTGCATGCCTGTAATCCCAGCTTCTTGGGAGGCTGAGGCAGGAGAATCACTTGAACCCAGGTAGCGGAGGTCGCAGTGAGCCGAGATCGAGGCACTGCACTCCAGCCCGTTGTGGAACAAGAGCTAGATGTTGTCTCAAAAAAATATAAATAAATAAGTAAGGTTTGGGGCTTCAGCGCAAGAGGGTTGTGGCAGCTCTGGGACTCTATATCCCAGCGATTCTCGGGCCTGCCCCTCTCTTCCCCGGCCCCCTCTGGGAGGCGTGTCCCACGTCTGTAATCCAGTTACGTTCGTTCGCCACAGTCTGGGCTCCAACCTGGCTTCCCCAACATCCGCGGCTGTTTTGAGAATTTGCAATGTCGTAAGACACTGTCTACGGTGTACAGTTCTATGGGTCTTGACAAATGCATACAGTCGTGTATCCCCCGGCCCAGAACCCCACAGAGCAGCGCCTACACCCCAAACGGTCCCTCATGTGCCCTTCAGTCAACTGTCCCTGCCTGATCTGTTTCTGCTGGTTCTGCTTCCCTGTTCCCTCACTGAATTTTTGTTGTTGTTGTTGTTTTGAGATGGAGTCTTGCTCTGTCGCACAAGCTGGAGTGCACTGGTGCGATCTTGGCTCACTGCAACCTCCGCCTCCTGGAGTCAAGCGACTCTCCTGCCTCAGCCTCCCGAGTAGCTGGGATTACAGGCGTGTGCCACCATGCCTGGCTAATTTTTGTATTTTTAGTAGAGACCAGGTTTCTCCATGTTAGCCAGGCTGGTCTTGAACTCCTGACCTCAGGTGATGTGCCCGCCTCAGCCTCCCCCACCATTTGTACTCTGCCTTGCTGAATTGCATGGAGCCCCCACAAGCTCCCTTAGCTGTTTCCGGTGTGGGGTGGGCTTAGCAGAAAAGTGGAGCGACCCACTTCTACCAGCAAAGGCTTGCGGCGCTTTCCACGGGTGGCCGGTCCATCCACGCTCAGATAACGGATGTGATGGTCTCAGCCTCATCGGCGTGCTCACCAGTGTCCCATTCTAGCCGCCTGGGCTCACCACACGCATAAAAGAAGGTCCCTGACTTGTTTTAGGGGCCCCGAGGGGGAGCAGCTTTCTGTACCCACATGGCTGCTCCAGCCCTCAGGCACCATGGAGACAGGACACGAGCTTCTGGGGACCACGATGCAACACGTAGGCGTCCTCTCCCCGGCCCCAGGCTAGAAAGCTTTCTTGGCAAGAAACCTGCACGCAGTGGAATGGCTGGGGCCTGCCACTCCCCTCACTGATTCCTGTAGCCCTGGGAGGAACGGACCAGGCCTCAGTGGCCCTGATTGGCAGCATGGCTTTGGGCAAGTTGTTTCTATCTGTCTGTCCGTCTGTCTTCATCAGGAAACTAGAAATACTTCTCGAAGGGTTGTTCAGAAAATTTGAAGTAGTTGCTCAGAAAGCAACTGGTACATCACTGCCCTAGGAGCGGGGACGTGTGGCAGGCAGGAAGAGACCAGCGTCTCCCTGCACACCTGCTTGTCACCCAGATGTCTCCCTGCACACCCGCCTGTCACCCAGATGTCTCCCTGCGCACCCGCCTGTCACCCAGATGTCTCCCTGCGCACCCGCCTGTCACCCAGATGTCTCCCTGCGCACCCGCCTGTCACCCAGATGTCTCCCTGCGCACCCGCCTGTCACCCATGTGCACAAGCAGCCTGCCCCTTCACAACCCAGCTAGGCTGTGCCATGGATGTTCCTTGGCAGTCAGAAAGGACACAGCTCTGACTCACACTGCAGTGTGGGTGAGCCTCAAACGCGCCGTGCTGAGTGAGAGGCGCCAGACACAAACGTCCACACGTTACATGATTCAGTTCCTGCAAAGCCCACAGAGACCAGAGCACTGGGGCGGGGTGGGGACGAGAGCTGAGAAGTGCCAAGCTTCCTCCTTGCGGTGTTGAAGATGTTCTAAAATTGACTTTGGTGATGACTGCCCAGCCGTGAATATACCAAAACCATACGATTATTCACCCTAATTTTTATTTACTTATTTTAAGAAAAGATCTTGGCCAGGTATGTTGGCTCACACCTGTAATCCCAGCACTTTAGGAGGCCAAGGTGGGCAGATCACCTGAGGTCAGGAGTTCAAGACTGGCCTTGCCAACATGGTGAAACCCCATCTCTACTAAAAATACAAAAAATTAGCTGGGCATGGTGTCAGGTGCCTGTAATACCAGCTAGCCAGGAGGCTGAGGCAGGAGAATCTCTTGAACCTGAGAGGCAGAGGTTGCAGTGAGCGGAGATCGCGCCATTGCACTCCAGCCTCAGCAAAAAGAGCAAAACTCCATCTCAAAAAAAAAGAAAAAAAAGAGGATTTTGCTGAGTCACCCAGGCTAGAGTACAGTGGCATGATCACAGTTCACTGTAGCCTCGACCTCCTGATCTCAAGCAATCCTCCCACCTTGGTCTTCCAAGTACCTGGGACCACAGGAGTGAGGCACATACCTGGCTGCTTTTTGTTTTTTTTTATAGAATCAGGGTCTTGTTATGTTATTCAGGCTGGTCTCAAACTCTTGACCTCAAGCAATCCTCCCACCTCAGCCTCTCAAAGTGCTGGGATTACAGATGTGAGCCACCACAACCGCTTTATGATGTTGTTTTAAAAGAAATTAACTGGATAATTGCAAATGTGAACATGTGTACACAGAAGTGATGCACGTGTCTGCCGCTGTGGACACTCCTGGGCTTCCTTCTGGTAGCTCAGCCGCCTCTCCCGGCCCGGACCCTCACTGCTTGGCCTCAGGAGACAAGCCCACGGCATCTGGGTCGCCACCTTCCACTTCTGAAAGCCAGGCCCAAGTGAGGTCGCGGTGCTGCGGCTGAGCAGGGAGGCCGCCTTCCTTGCAGTCAGGGACGCTGTCACTTCCGGCTGGACGCCTGTCCCACAGTGCTGGCCAGGGCAGGTGCAGAGTCATGCTCGGTGGGGTGGGGTCACTGATGAGGGCTATGTTGCTACCAGGCCTGGCCACTGTGAGCCAAGATCCTGCCACTGCCCTCCAGCCTGGAAGACAGAGTGAGACTCTGTCTCAAAAAAAAAAAAAATTATAAATAGAACTACCCTGTGATTCAGCAATCACACACTTCTGGGTTTGTATCCAAAAGAGCTGGCTGGGCACGGTGGCTCATGCCTGTAATTCCAATATTTTGAGAGGCTAAGGCAGGACAGTTGCTTGAGCCCACGAGTTGGAGAACAGCCTGGGCAAGATGGCAAGACCCCCTCGCAACAAACAATTGTAAACCCTGGTGCGGGGTCCTAGTTACTTGGGAGGCTGAGGCAGGAGGATTGCTTGAGCCCAGGAATTAGAGTCTGCAATGAGCTATGATGGTGTCACTGCACTCCAGCCTGGCTGACAAAGTAAGACCCCAACTCTTAAAAAAGAGTTGGGAGGCCAGGTGCGGTGGCTCACACCTGTAATCCCAGCACTTTGGGAGGTCGAGGAGGGCGGATCACCTGAGGTCAGGAGTTCGAGACCAGCCTAGACAACAGAGTGAAACCCCGTCTCTATTAAAAATACAAAAAATTAGCTGGGTGTAGTGGCGGGCACCTATAATCCCAGCTACTTGCACCTGAACCCAGGAGGTGGAGGTTGTAGTCAGCCGAGATGGTGCCACTGCACTCCAGCCTGGCAATAGAGCGAGTCTCAGGGGAAAAAAAAAAAGAGTTGGCAGCAGGGTCTTGAAGAGATACTTGTACATGCATGTTCATGGCAGCACTGTTCACAGCCATAAAAAGGCGAAAGCAACCCTAGCGTCGATCCACAGATGAATGGGTGAACAAAGTGTGTTCTGTCCATGCAGGGGAATCCCGACACACACTCCAGTGTGAATAAACTTGAAATAAGCCAGACACAAAAGGCAAAAAGCATAGGATCCCACCCGTATCAGGTCCCCAGAGTCCTCCAATTCAGAGAGCTGGAAGTGGAATGGTGGGTGCCAGGCCTGGGAGAGGAAGGTGGGCTTAGTGTTTAGTGGGGACAGGGCAGAGTTCGAGTTTGGGATGATGGGAAAGCTCTGGAGGCGGACGG
This sequence comes from Aotus nancymaae, assembly GCF_030222135.1. Lineage (NCBI taxonomy): Eukaryota > Metazoa > Chordata > Mammalia > Primates > Aotidae > Aotus > Aotus nancymaae. The sequence continues at coordinate 2,230,642 of NW_026988510.1, forward strand.
TGGAGATGGTGGCACAGCCATGTGACTGTATTTAATGCCATTAAACTGTATGCTTAAAAATGGCTAAGACAGGCCAGACACGGTGGCTCAGGCCTATTATCCCAGCACTTTGGGAGGCCAAGGTGGGCGGATCACCTGAAGTCGGGAGTTCAAGACCAGCCTGACCAACATGGAGAAACCCTGTCTCTACTAAAAATACAAAATTAGCCACGTGTGGTGGCGCAAGCCTGTAATCCCAGCTACTTGGGAGGCTGAGGCAGGAGAATCACTTGAACCCGGGAGGCGGAGGTTTTGGTGAGCCGAGATCACACCATTGCACTCCAGCCTGGGCAACAGGAATGAAACTCTCTCTCAAAAAAAAAAAAAAAATGGTTTAAGTTGGTAAATTTTATGTTATGTATATTTTATCACAATAAAAAGTAGTATTTTTTTGCAGCCAAGGTATGTAAAAACAAAAGGCTTTGTTTATTTCTTTATTATTTGAGACAGAGTCTCACTCTGTTGCCTCACTGCAACCTCTGCCTCCTGGGTTCAAGTGATTCTCATGCCTCAGCCTCCCGAGTAGGTGGAATTACAGGTTCACACCACCATGTCCAGGTAATTGTTGTATTTTCAGTAGGGACGGGGTTTCGCCATGTTGACCAGGATGGTCTCGAACTCCTGACCTCAAATAATCCACCCGCCTTGGCCTGCCAAAGTGCCGAGATTACAGGTGTGAGCCACTGCGCCCAGTCAAGAAGTGACTTCACAAGGAAGAATGTAAGCGCCAGTGTAAGCTGGTGTAACGTAACTCCCATCAATGTAAGTTGGCAGGAATCCCTGCTCTGTATGGAAGGGTCACATTTCTCATCACTGCTCCCAAGCGTGACAGCAGCGGCCTCATGGCCTTATCTGGGGGAAGGCGCTTCCTTCCAAGTGCCATGAAGGCCCCACATGCTGAGATAAGATGCCCGCCGTTTCTCTTCCTTCCTGAAGCTCCCAGTCTTTCCTGAGAGCTGACACGGCCTGTGGTTCTCGGTCTCTCAGGATGCGCGGGCGGCCGTGGGCCCCTTCGACCCCTCCAGTCTGCTGCCCGCCTGCCGGGATTACTGGACCTACCCGGGCTCGCTCACCACCCCGCCGCTGACCGAGTCGGTCACCTGGATCATCCAAAAGGAGCCTGTTGAAGTGGCCCCAGGCCAGGTGAGCTATGCCCGTAACTGGCATGGTAGCACTTCATGGGAGGCGTTTCTCCTGCTTGGCAGCGTCACTAAGATACTGCATAAGAGCGTGGTCGAGTGATATCCTTCCGTGCATTTGGGGCGTTCTTACACAAGAAGAAATTTCCAACTGAAGTCGGAGCGTGTTGAGATTGGCCAGCAGTTCGTTATCTCAGCCCTTTTATGACACTGAGATGTGAGAGCGAGCGGGAAGGAGGGGAGAGGGCCCAGATGCCTGGCTTTATGGCAGTGCTATCTAATCTCCAGTGGCTCAGCCTCCAGGCAGAGCAGGTGCCCCAAGGACACGAGGTTGAACTAGGTCAGTGCTTGATCGTCCAGTAAAATTGCTGTTAAAAAAAAAAAAAAAGTAGGCTGGGTGTGGTGGCTCAGGCCTGTAATCCCAGCACTGTGGGAGGCTGAGGCGGGCGGATCACGGGTCAGGAATTCAAGACCAGCCTGACCAATATGGTGAAACCCCGTCTCTAGTAAAAATACAAAAATTACCTGGGCGTGGTGGCGCGTGCCTGCAGTCCCAGCTACTCAGGAGGCTGAGGCAAGAGAATCGCTTAAACCTGGGAGGCAGAGGTTACAGTGAGCCGAGATCGTGCCATTGCACTCCAGCCCGGGCGATAGAGACTCCATCTCAAAAAAAAAAGAGAGAGAGAGAGAAGTGACATCATCTTTGGCGTGTGGGTCCTGGCCCATAGGGGAACTCCATAGCTATTCGTAAGTGAACACGTTAACCAAGACATGGCTGTCGTAGACGTATGCTGGAAATTGGTTAAAGTAGGACGAGGCCGGGCATGGTGGCTCACACCCGTAATCCCAGCACTGTGGGAGGCCAAGGCTGGCGAATCACCTGAGATCAGGAGTTCAAGACCAGCCTGGCCAACATGGTGAAACCCAATCTCTACAAAAATACAAAAATTAGTGGGATGTCCTGGGAGGCGCCTGTAATCCCAGCTACTCAGGAGTCTGAGGTGGGAGAATCACCTAAACCCAGAGGTGGAGGTTGCGGTGAGCCGAGCTTGCACTGCACTCCAGCCTGGGCCACAAGAGCGAGACTCCATCACCAAAAAGAGGTAGGAAGTAAGATGGTAGAGTGAGAGGAGACTTGAGAGTTGGAGTTACCTCCGTTGGTGAAGGACAGTAAGAAACCAGGGCAGGGCGTGGTGGCTCATGCCTGTAGTCCCAGCATTTTAGGAGGCCAAGGTGGGCAGATCACTTGAGGTCCGGCGTTCCAGATCAGCCTGACCAACATGGTGAAACCCCGTCTCTTACTAAAAATACAAAAATTACCCGGGCATGATGGTGCATGCCTGTAATCCCAGCTACTCGGGAGACTGAGGCAGGAGAATCGCTTGAACCCGGGGATAGGAGGTTGCAATGAGCCAAGATCGCGCCACTGCACTCCAGCCTGGGCAACGGACCAAGACTTCGTCCCAAAAGATAATAATAATCATTGAGACGGTGGAGGATTCTCTTCTGGCTCCTTCAGAAAGCTGCAGAGCTACGTGTGTGTAGAGAAAGTCCAGGTGGACCGCATGAGTCAGCAATTGCTACGACGATGCTGAGTCACAAAACACCCCAAGCTCAGCAGCTCACAGCAAGCACTCACTGTGTTTTCTCATCAGTCCATGCGTTGGCTGGGAGGCTGCTGGGCCCTGGATGGTGGAGCTTTGCAGAAGGAAGGCTGTGGTTGGGGTGCAGTGGGGGCCAGGCTCTCTCACATTTCTCAGACAGTGGCTACCCCGGGCAGGTTCTCAATGACAGCCATGCCAGTGGCAGGAGCACAGGGGAGGTCCCTGCTGGCAACACTGTGCTCACACCCTGTTGGTCAAAGCCAATCTCAACAGTGAGGACGAAGTCAGCAAGGCGGGAGGAGGTGAGTGAGCATGTTCTGAGTGGTGTCCGCATCCATCACACACAGACAAGGCACTCATGGGACTTGGCCCAGGGTCGTGGGTCTGCGTGATTTTGGTTTTCTTCCTTTTTCCTGTCTAGTTTTACTGTTTTTTGTTTGGTTGGTTGGTTGGTTTTTTTTTTTTTTTTTTTTTTTTGACGAAGTCTCACTCTGTCGCTGGGGCTGGAGTGCAGTGGCACAATCTCGGCTCACTGCAACCTCCGCCTCCCGGGTTCAAGCGATTCTCCTGCCTCACCTGCTTGAGTAGCTGGGATTACAAGTGCGCACCACCATGCCCAGCTAATTTTTTGTATTTTTAGTAGAGACGGGGTTTCACCATGTTGGCCAGGCTGGTCGTGAACTCCTGACCTTGTGATCTGCCTGCTTCAGCATCCTAAAGTGCTAAGATTATAGGCATGAGTCACCATGCCCGGGTTTTTTTTTTTTTTTTTAATTAGTCGATAATACTTGTACACATTTTTAAAAGTTATACTATTAGGCTGGGCATGGTGGCTCATGCCTATAATCTTAGCACTTTAGGATGCTGAAGCAGGCAGATCACTTGAGGCCAGGGGTTCGAGACCAGCCTGACCAACATGGTGAAATCCCATCTCTACTAAAAATGCAAAATTAGCGGGCACCTGTAATCTCAGCTATTTGGGAGGCTGGGGCAAGAGAATCACTTGAACCTGGGAGGTGGAGGCTCCAGTGAGCCGAGATTGTGCAATTACACTCCAGCCTGGACAACAAGAGCAAAACTTCGTCTCAAATCAATGAATCAATAAAAATACAAAAATTACCCAAGCGTGGTGGCATGCCCTGTAGTCCCAGCTACATGGGAGGCTGAGGCAGGAGAATCACTTGAACCTGGAAGGCGGAGGTTGCGGTGAGCTGAGATCTCACCACTGCACTCCAGCCTAGGCGCCAGAGTGAGACGCTTGTCTCAAAATAAATAAATAAATAAAAGTTAAACTATATTTTTTCTGGAAATCTTAAAAGAGTCTGTAGGAATTTTATCTGTCCAAGGTGGTTTAGAGCCACAAGTGTGCCGCCCATCCCCCACCCCCGCCCGTCAGACGTTTCTCAGCAGTTATGGCAGTTCCCCTGGAGTTCCCCTAAGGGCCAGGACCCAGGTGCCAGAGATCTCTGGCTCAGCTCTTTCTCAGGGCTCCAGGTGAGCTCTTCGAGGGTCCTTCTGTCTCCTGGGTCTGTGAAAATATTCCCTTATTTACAAGTCATGGCATGATACCATTTGTACTTGGAGACATGGGATGTGGAATATCTGCCTGCCTCCCAACCACAGCTGCTGGACATGGGGAAGGCTTTGCTTGAAGGTGGCCCTTGTCAGCAAGGCCCTCATGCCACTGGGCAAGCATATATGTGACAAGTGCCCATTCCGGGTCAGTGCCACCCGGAGAGAGTGGGGGCAAGTGTGGAGGGGCAGCACAGGAACAGGACATTCGTGTCAGCACGCTGCTGTCTGGCGGGCAAGTAGAAGCAAAGTCGATAGTATTAAGCCAGGGTGGCCGACGTCATATAAATATGCAGGGCATGGCAGGGCAGTGGCTCAGGCCTGGAATCCCAGCACTTTGGGAGGCTGAGGCAGGTGGATCACCTGAGGTCAGGAGTTCAAGACCAGCCTGACCAACATGTTGAAACCCTGCCCTACTAAAAATACTAAATTAGCTGGGCAAGGTGGCTTGTGCCTGTAATCCCAGCTACTCAGGAGGCTGAGGCAGGAGAACCACTGGAAGCTGGGAGGCCAAGGTTGCAGTGAGCTGAGATCTTGCCATTGTATTCTAGCCTGGGCAACAAGCGTGAAACTCCATCTCAAAACAACAACCACAACAAAAATCATTTATTATCTCCCACAGTTTCCATGGTTTGGGAATTTGGGTGGCTCTGGCTTACCATCTTTCATGGAGTCGTAGCCCGATGTCAGCAGGGACTGCAGCTATCTGAAAGCTCCACTAGGGCTAGAAGACTCATTCCCAAGGTTGGCCCTCCCAAGTGGCTGGCAAATTGGTGCTGGCAGTTGGCTGGGGGCCTCAGTTCCTCTTCCCATGGGCCTCTCCTCGGGGCTGCTTGAGTACCCTCCCAATATGGCGACCAGCCTCCCCCCAGAGCAAGCGATCCTGAAGACCAAGGCCGAGGTGGCAGTGCTTGCTTGCACACCGTCACCTGCACCACACTGTCACCTGCACCATTTTACTGGTCATTTGGGGCCATCCCTGATTCATCATGCGACGGGACCACACAAGGCCTGAGGGACACCTGGGGGCTGGCTTACCCTGCTCCCATACCAAGCTCACCCTGGCTGCCCTCTATTCCAGCTCTCTGCATTTCGTACGCTCCTGTTTTCTGCACTTGGTGAAGAGGAGAAGGTGATGGTGAACAACTATCGCCCGCTTCAACCCCTGATGAACCGGAAGGTCCGGGCATCCTTCCAGGCCACTAATGAGGGCACCAGATCCTAGAGACACTAGGTCCACGTGAATAACAGGGCTGACTTTGAAGGAAGGAAGCGTTGTTTCCCAAGTTTCACAGTGTGATTGTACGTGACTTCTGGAATTAAAAAGAGAGAATGAGATGACTGTTTGCATCGACGTACTTTTCAGCTGCAAGTGAAAGAAAGACACGTAAGTACCGTGGGGAACATAACGCTGGGCAGAGGGGCTGTGACGCGGGACCCGAGGCAGTGCAGGGCGCTTTGGTTCGCTGTAACGAAGTACCACGAACTTAGTGGCTTAAAGTAACAGAGACTGATCCTCTGGCTCAGTGAGCCAGAAGTCCAACACCAAGGTCAGCACAGCTGCTGCTTTCTGAGGCTCGAGGGGAGGATCCTTTTTCTTGTCCTTCCAGCTTCTGCCTCCTCCTTATAAGAACTCTTGTGGCCGGGCACATGAGTGGCTCCTGTAATCCCAGCACTTTAGGAGGCCGAGGAGGGCAGAAAATCACCTGAGGTCAGGAGTTCAAGACCAGCCTGGCCAACATGGTGAAACCCTGTCTCTACTAAAAATACAAAAATTAGCCGGGTGTGGCGGCACATGCCTGTAATCCCAGCTACTCAGGAGGCAGAGGCTGAAGACTCGCTTGGACCCAGGAGGCAGGGGCTGCAGTGAGCTGAGATTGTGCCATTGCACTCCAGCCTGGGTGATAAGAGTGAAACTTTGTCTCAAAAAAAAAAAAAAAAAAAAAGAACTCTTGTGATGACACTGGACCCACCTGGATAATCCAGGCTACTCTCCCCACCCCACGACCCTGGGCTTAATCACACTGCAAGTCCCCTTTGTCATATGAGGCCACCTATTTACAGAATCTGAGGATTAGGATGAGGGCATCTTTGGGAGCCATTATTTTGCTGCTAATCCTAGTCACTGAGCGATCCTTGGTGTTGGGGATGGGGTGGAGTGTGAGCTTAGAGGGCCCAGAGGGTGCCCCCAGGGAATACCAAGACAGGGGAAGCCACACTCAACACCTTTGCTGAATGTCCCTCGACTACCATGCCTTTGACTCTGCTTCCTACCCGCTTCCCACTGCACTGTGGGAAGGCCAGAGGCTGAACTGGGCTCCTGAAGAACCTTTCCTGGAAGCTCCACCCAGCATTGTCCACACCGTCAGCTGGGCCGGTGGGAAACGTTGTTTTTAGCAGGGCATAGTGCCTCTCCCCACCACGCCGACTTTAACTTCTTAGACTGTGCCCTGATGTTGTGCCCTGAGCTTCTGCAGTGAGCTCTCCTGCTAAAAGCTCACCTCAAGCCTCCCTTTGCATGGCTGACTTGTCCTGCTCCAATGGGACCAAGCCCCGGGCCGTGCACTCTCCTGGCTCCCTTCCCTCCCTGCAGTTGTCTCAAGCTCCAAGGGACAGCCACCCGACCTCTCATTACCTCCTATCCCCAGGCTGTCTGGCCCACTACCTGGTATGCAGTGGACATCCAACAGATGTAAATAATGACGACAAAATGACGTGATTGTGTATGTAGAAAATCCCAGATGTCAGGGCTGGGCGCCATGGCTCTCGCCTGTAATCCCAGCGACTTGAGAGGCTAAGGCAGGAAAATTGTTTGAACCCGGGACGTGGAGGTTACAGTGAGCCAAGATCACATCATTGCACTCCAGCCTGGGAGAAAGGGCGAGACTCTGTTTCAAAAAGAAAATCTCAAATGTCTACAGACAAATTACTGGAATAAATTACGAATTTATTGATCACCAGTTACAGGGTGATCAATATACAGAAATCAATTATTTCTATGAACAAGTAATAAGGAGAAAATGAAAAATTTAGAAATATATTATTTAACAATAGGATCAGAAAATCAAAATTAGATCTGGCAAAAGATATACAAAACTTCTACCGTGAAAACTATGAAACATGGCCAAGAGAAATTAGAGAAGATCTGAATAACAGAAGCTGCCCCGTGTTCACAGACTGGCACCCTCAATATTATGAAGGTACTGGTTCTCCCCAAAGTGATGTATATATTGGATGGACTCCCAGTAGAAACCCCATCAGGGGTGTGTGTGTGTGTGTGTGTGTGTGTGTGTAAATTAACAAGTTGATTCTAGATTTGCATGGAAATGCAAAAGAACCAAAAATAGGCCAGGTGCAGTGGCTCACGCCTGGAATCCCAGCACTTTGGGAGGTCAAGTTGGGCAGATCACTTGAGGTCAGGAGTTCGAGACCAGCGTGACCAACATGGCGAAACCCCATCTCTACTAAAAATACAAAAATTAGCCAGCCATGGTGGCAGGTGCCTATAATCCCAGCTACTCAGGAAACTGAGGCAGGAGAATCACTTGAACCCAGGAGGCAGAGGTTGCAGTGAGCTGAGATCGCACCACTGCACACCAGCCTGGGTGATAGAGAGCGAGACTCCCATCTGAAAAAAAAAAAAAAAGCAAAAGGGGGTGAAAGGGTGCCCCAGAGTGGAGAAGACATTTGTAAAATGGACAAAGCCTTGTAATTGGAATATACAAAGAACTCCTAAAAATCAGTAAGAAAGCCACAGCTAGCCCAAGAGAAAAATGGGCAAATGACTCAAGTGGGTGTCTGGTGAAAGAGGACATGAGACCAGTGAATCTGTGGAAACTGCTCGACATCGTTAATCATTAGGGAAAAGCAAATTAAATCCGCAGGAGAAGCCTCCGCACACCCTCCAGAAGGCACACAAAGACCTGGTGGCGAGGACCGGAACCACCACTTTGGAAAACTCTGGCAGCCCAGCCAAGCCTAGCATCCCCACGCAAAAACGCCCTTTGCTCAGAACCCAGCAGCAGCGTCAAAGTCGCCACCCAGCCTGTGGGGACCATTACCCACTCTTGCCTCCCATGCCTCTCTCCCCACCCCTGCACTTGGCTCCCATGCCTCTCTCCCCACCCCTGCACTTGCCTCCCATGTCTCTCTCCCCACCCCTGCACTTGGCTCCCATGCCTCTCTCCCCACCCCTGCACTTGCCTCCCATGCCTCTCTCCCCACCCCTGCACTTGCCTCCCATGCCTCTCTCCCCACCCCTGCACTTGCCTCCCATGTCTCTCTCCCCACCCCTGCACTTGCCTCCCATGTCTCTCTCCCCACCCCTGCACTTGCCTCCCATGCCTCTCTCCCCACCCCTGCACTTGGCTCCCATGTCTCTCTCCCCACCCCTGCACTTGGCTCCCATGCCTCTCTCCCCACCCCTGCACTTGGCTCCCATGTCTCTCTCCCCACCCCTGCACTTGGCTCCCATGCCTCTCTCCCCACCCCTGCACTTGGCTCCCATGTCTCTCTCCCCACCCCTGCACTTGGCTCCCATGCCTCTCTCCCCACCCCTGCACTTGGCTCCCATGTCTCTCTCCCCACCCCTGCACTTGCCTCCCATGCCTCTCTCCCCACCCCTGCATTTGGCTCCCGTGCCTCTCTCCTCACCCCTGCACTTGCCTCCCATGCCTCTCTCCTCACCCCTGCATTTGGCTCCCATGCCTCTCTCCTCACCCCTGCACTTGCCTCCCATGCCTCTCTCCCCACCCCTGCACTTGCCTCCCATGCCTCTCTCCTCACCCCTGCACTTGCCTCCCATGCCTCTCTCCCCACCCCTGCACTTGCCTCCCATGCCTCTCTCCTCACCCCTGCGCTTGCCTGCCCTCACCCTCGGGCTGCCCCTTGGACACCCGAAGGACGCTCCTGCCTCCAGCCTCTGCCTGGAATTCTCTGCCCTCAGGTAGCCACGTGGTTCACTCCTCCCTTGGTCCCTGCCCAGATGGCCCCTGTTGAAGAGACTTCCCCTCCCAGCCGTCTCCTCTCCCTGTGACTTTGCACCCCAGACCTTCTGTGTTTATGCGTTCAACGTCTACTTCCTTCCGTCAGAATGTGAGCTCCGTGCGCAGAGGCTAGTCGGACCTGAGGCAGTCTAGACTGCGTCCCCAGAGTCTAGAATAGAGCTTGCCACATCATCGACACCCAGTAACTGTGACATTGATTTATGGAAGCCGTGCTGGCACAAGCGGTAGCTCTCCTTCCACCAAAGGAATGAGCTTGCCAAGAAAGAGACGACATCAGCAAAGAGAGACAGAAAAGCCACACTCAGAGCCATCATTGAGCTCTGGATCAGTGACACAGCCAGTGGGTGCTCTTTCACTTCAGCCAGTGTGGCTTTCTTTTTACCTATTACTTGCTTGGAAAAGAATCCTAATTAGCACAGTATTTTTCTTTTCTTTTCTTTTTCTTTTTTTAGGCAGAGTCTCGCTCTGTCACCCAGTCTGCAGTGCAGTGGTGCAATCTCGGCTCACAGCAACTTCCGCCTCCCGGGTTCAAACGATCCTCCCACCTCAGGCTCCCCAGTAGCAAGGATTACAGGGATGCGCCACCATGCCTGGCTAATTTTTTTTTTTTTTTTTTTTTGTATTTTTAGTAGACATGGGGTTTCTTCATGTTGACCAGGCTGGTCTCGAACTGCTGACCTCAGGTGATCTGCCTGCCTCGGCCTCTCAAAGTGCTGGGATTACAGGCATGCGCCACCATGCCCATCCCAGTATTTTTATTTTCATAACATTAAACAATTTTCCTGCCAGAAGAAAGTTTTACGATCAACCTAATCGTGTTACCTTCCAATGTTACCTTACGGTCAGATAAGCACAGAAAAATAAGCAGATGCTAATCTGTCTCCCGAGGTGATAAACACCATTTCACTCTGGGAGGATAAAGACTAAGTAGGTTAGGTCAGGCGAGCTGTCTCATGCCTGTATCCCAGCACTTTGGGAGTCTGAGACGGGTGGATCACCTGAGGTCACGGAATTCGAGAGCAACCTGCCCAACATGGTGAAAACCTGTCTCTACTAAAAAAATACAAAAAATTAGCCAGGTGTGGTGACAGGTGCCTGTAATCCCCGCTACTCGGGAAGATGAGGCAGGAGAATTGCTTGAACCTGGGAGGCAGAGGTTGCAATGAGCCAAGACCTCGCCACTGCACTCCAGCCTGGGCAACAAGAGCAAAACTACGGTTCAAAAAAAAAAGAGGTGTGGTGGCTCACTCCCTCCTGTAATCCCAGCACTTTGGAGGGCCGAGACAGATCAGCTGAGATCAGGAGTTCAAGGCCAGCCTGGACAACATGGTGAAACCTCGTCTCTACTAAAAAAAAGTATAAAAAGTAGCCAGGTGGGGCGGCGCGCGCCTGTGACCCCAGCTACTCGGGAGGCTCAGGCGGGAGAATTGCTTGGACCTGAGAGGCGGAGTTTGCAGTGAGCTGAGATTGCACCACTGCACTCCAGCCTGGGCCACAGACCAAGACTCCGTCTCCAAAGGCTGGGCGCCGTAGCTCACGCCTATAATCCCAACACTTTGGGAGGTCAAGACAGGTAAATCACAAAGTCAGGAGATCGAGACCATCCTGGCTAACACAGTGAAACCCTGCCTCTACTAAAAATACAAAAATACAAACAATGCCTTGAACCCGGCAGGCAGAGGTTGCAGAAGCCAAGTATGCACCACTGCACCCCAGCCTGGGTGACAAAGTGAGACTATCTAAAAAAAAAACCAGGGCTGGGCGCGGTGGCTCATGCCTTTCATCTGAGCACTCTGGGAGGCCGAGGAGGGCAAAGTGCCTGAGGTCAGGGGTTCAAGACCAGTCTGATCAACATAATGAAACCCTGTCTCTACTAAAAATACAAAAAACTTAGCTGGGCATGGTGGCACGCGCCTGTACTCCCAGCTACTCAGGAGGCTGAGGCAGGGGAATTGCTTGAACCAGGGAGGTGGAGGTTGCAGTGAGCTGAGATCACGCCACTGCACTCCAGCCTGGGCGACACAGTGACAGTCTATCTCAAAAAAAAAAAAAAAATACAAAAACTAGCCAGAAATTGCTTGAACCTGGGAGGTGGAGGTTGCAGCGAACTAAGATCGTGTCACTGCACCCTAGCCTGGGCAACACAGTGAGACTCCATTTCAAAAAAAAAAACTGTCTGGCTCTTTAAAGGAAATCACATTTGGTGGTGATGCTGGGTGAAAGAGGGTTTGCTTGAAGGAGTCAAAGTAGAAGTGAAAAAAGCGACCAGCTCGGAAATGTTCTGCCTCTAAGCAGATGTTCCTGGCTTAGTTTCCGTCAATCAAGAAGAGTTTACCAGAGGACAGGGTGTGCAGATGCCTCACCTGCTCCTGACCCAGGCCCTGGGTGAAGTGTGTGGTGCACATTAGGCAGCTCCAGCCCCGCCGTGGGTCAGGCTGACATGCAGGGCTTAGCCCTCACCCAAGCTCGCAGCAGCACCTGGGGAATGGCGTTTTAGGAAGCTCCCAAAGTGACGGGATGGTGTCATCAGGGGTGAGGGCCACGGCGCTCCCATGGAGGTGTGACAAGTTCCACAAAATCGTCCCTGGTTTTTAAGAAGGAAACTGGGGCTCACTTGAGAAGTTGAGAAAGTCATTGCTGACCCCTTAGGCCAAAGGGGTAGGCAGCATGTCATTCCTGCCTCCGCTGATTTGTGCAATTAGTCAAGGAAAAATGCAGCGAGGAGAGAAAGTCCTGAACCTTGAAACCCAGGAGAAAGCCTATCTGACAGTGACGGGCAGTTAACGCTGATGGAAGCAGCAGCCAGAGGAAGGCACCCACCTGGGCTTCCCACAGCGCTATGAGAACAGCCCACTTCTCCGGTGGGGAAGGGGTGACAAGGTCAGTGGAGGGGATGGTCTCCAAATCTGGAACTTGGGATGGGGACAGGGGCATACAGCCGTTCTCCATGGGCCGTCCATTTCCATGGGGACTTGGGTACCGAGGAAGGTCCAGGAGACCAGAGGGTCAGGACACCGGCCCTCCCACCCCTGGCTCCAGTTCTACAGCCCCACATTGTCATCATGTCCAGCAGGACGCCGAGAGAAGCAGGGAGTGGCTGACCGTTTTCCATATCTACACAGGGGGCCCTCTGAGTGCACGAACGTCTTTGTCTCCTGAAAAATGGCCCTTGTCAGTTATTTTTAAAACCAATGTTCATCCCGAGACACGGAGGTCCTCCCGGGAAGCCGACCAAGACTGGGCACGCTGAGACGAAACCACAAACGCGCCGAGAGGAAGAGATATCGACTCCAGCCCTCAAAGCAACCGGACAGAAAACAAACAGGAGGCTTCTCTCGCGCCCCAGGGGCCGTGGACAAACAGGAGGCTTCCTTCATGCCCCAGGGGCCGTGGACAAACAGGAGGCTTCCCTCGTGCCCCAGGGGCAGTGGTCAAGGTCTGCGGATCTGCAGGCCGGGCTCTCACTGTGATCAGACGGTGGCTACGATTGTATCATAGAATTTCTGGCCCAACTTTTAAAGTTCAAGGCTTCCTCCCTTTGCTTTCATGTGCTTTTCTCATTTAATAAAGATGCGTGTGTGTGAGAAGCATTGCCTGTTCCCAGCCACCGCCTCCTCCTCCTCCTCCCCTTCCTCCCCGTCCCCAGCACGTCCTCCCCATTGACCCTCTAGAGATCCTCCAAGCCCAGCTCAGAGTGGCCATGTGCCCCGCTAAATCCCCTCAGCATTGCCCCCTTGGGACAAAATCCACACTCCCGACCCCCATCCCCACCCTCTCCTGGCAGCCCACTCTGTGCCGGCCAGGGCCAGGACATGAGCCGCCTCCCACCCCAGGGCTCCCGTGACTGCCCATTTCTCCAACCATAACTGAGGACTAACTATGGTTCCTGCAAAAATCGAATGGCATAGAGAGTGTGACAGGTAACTGAATCCTGGCCCCACACTCAGTACGCCAAAGGGGAAGTCCAGCTGGGGACTGTGTCCCGCAAACCTGCCTCCCGTTTCGGTTCCTAATTATTTAGGAACAAATCGCTGCAGAGATGAAAAGCCTGGCCGGACTCAGTGGCTCACACCTATAATACCAGCACTTTGGGAGGCCGAGGCGGGCGGATCACTTGAGGTCAGGAGCTTGAGACCCACCTGGCAAACATAGTGAAACCCCGTCTCTACTAAAAATGCAAAAATTAGCCAGGCATGGTGGCGCCTGCCTGTAATCCCAACTACTTGGGAGGCTGAGGCAGGACAATCGCTTGAACCCAGGAGGTGGAGGTTGCAGTGAGCCAGGATCCTGCCACTGCACTCCAGCCTGGGTGACAGAGTGAGACTCCATCTCAAACAAACAAACAAAAAGGTGAAAAGCTGCACAGACCTCCGGCACATTCTGCCCATAGGGAATTGACCCTGAAGCGTTTCTGTTCAAGTTCATCCTGACACTGTAAACTGATAGCTCATCTTCACAGGATGAGGGACAGAACTGACAGTCATCCCTCCGCCCACCCGAGGCAAACGCATATCTCACTGTGTCTGCTGCCCTGTGGTCTACGGTACCTTCTGTAAAACGGCAGCGTCACTGAACCAGGCAAAAACGTGAATTTTCCCCTACCCCCCTCACATGAAAACTGTCTTTCCCAATGTCCTCCCTCTCCCCTTTCAATACTGAAGCCCTCAAAATCATCTTCGGAGAAAGGCATCGGCCCGTCTCCCAGGCACGTCCTTTGTGTGGCATTTAACCTAAAATGATTGAGACTTGCCTCGGCCGTCTTCCTAGACGGACAAGAGTCTTTAAGGCCTGGCCCAGGCCGAACACTCCTGGAGTGTCTGCCCTACACACCTATCTGCCCGGAAACAGAAGGGAATCTCTGACGGTACTCAGGGTGGCCCCACCTTGTCAAGCAAGCAGACAGGAAAAGCCACCCTCTGAGCATGATCAAAGCATGGCTTTCAGAACACACCTCCGGAAGAAGCGAGGACACTTGCTATGTTGAAAGAGGCGGAAGGTTCTCCTGCAGGACTGATGAGAACCGGCCCGGGAGGGACTCACAGGAGGGAGGCAGCCCCCTGACTTCAACGAAGGGTTGTGAACCCAGAAAATCTGAGAGCGGTCTCAGTTAATTGAGGAAGCGTATCCTGCCAAGGTTGAGGTGGCCCCGTGACACAGCCTCGGGAGGTCCTGAGCGCAGGTGCCCCAGGTGGTCGGGCTGCAGCTTGGTTTTATATATTGTAGGAAGATATGAGACATCAGTCAAGTACATTTTAGAAACACATTGGTTTGGTCCCAAAGGGTGGGACAGCTCAAAGCGGGAGAGGGGCTTCCAGGATAGAGGTAAAGTTAAACATTTTCTGGTTGACAATTGGTTGAGTTTGTCTAAAGACCTGGAATCGTCAGCGGGTGCAGTGGCTCACACCCATAATCCCAGAATTTTGGGAGGCTGAGGTGGGCAGATCACCTGAGGTCAGGAGTTCGAGACCAGCCTGGCCAACATGGTGAAACCCCGTCTCTACTAAAAATACAAAAATTAACCGGATGTGGTGGTGGGCGCCTGTAATCTCAGCTACTGTGGAGGCTGAGGCAGGAAAATCACTTGATCCCAGGAGGCGGAGGCTGCAGTGAGCCGAGATGGTACCATTGTACTCCAGTCTGGGCGACAGTGAAACTCCGTCTCAAAAAAAAAAAGAAAAAGAAAAAGGCCTGTGTTCAATAGAAAGGAATGCTTGCATTGTGGTAAGAGGTTGTGGAGATCACAGTTTTATCATGTAGATGAAGCTTTTAGCCAGCAGACTGAAAGGGAACAGGCTGTAAAATGTTTCTTGTCAGACTTAAAGTCTGTGTTGGTGTTAGTGCTGGACAGGTTTGAGGAGGCCTGTCCAACCCCCGCTTCCCTTCCAGGCCTGAACCAGTCTCTCAGGTTAAATTTTAAAAGCCTGGCTGAGGAGGAAGCTTGTTTCTATGACTTGGGGGCCCTTAGAAGTTTGTTTTTGAGGGCTGGGCGCGGTGGCTCACACCTGTAATCCCAGCACTTTGGGAGGCCGAGGTAGGTGGATCACGAGGTCAAGCGATCCAGACCATCCTGGTCAACATGGTGAAACCCCGTCTCTACTAAAAACACAAAAAATTAGCCGGGCCTGGTGGCGCGTGCCTGTAATCCCAGCTACTCAGGAAGCTGAGGCAGGAGAATTGCCTGAACCCAGGAGGCGGAGGTTGCGGTGAGCCAAGATCGTGCCATTGCACTCCAGCCTGGGTAACAAGAGCGAAACTCCATCTCAAAAAAAAAAAAAAAGGGCCGGGCGCAGTGGCTCACGCCTGTAATCCCAACACTTTGGGAGGTTGAGGCGGGTGGATCACGAGGTCGAGAGATCGAGACCATCCTGGTCAACATGGTGAACCCCCGTCTCTACTAAAAATACAAAAAATTAGCTGGGCATGGTGGTGCATGCCTGTAATCCCAGCTACTCAGGAGGCTGAGGCAGGAGAATTGCCTGAACCCAGGAGGCGGAGGTTGCGGTGAGCCGAGATCGCGGCATTGCACTCCAGCCTGGGTAACAAGAGCGAAACTCCGTCTCAAAAAAAAAAAAAAAGAAGTTTGTTTTTGATTTAAAGGGTTTACCAGGTAAGTCGTTTTTCTGGGAAAAAGAATGAGTTGAAAGGAAGAATAAGGGGCCGGGCATGGTGGCTCAGGCCTGTCATCCCAGCACCTTGGGAGGCCGAGGCAGGGGGATCGCCTGGGGTTGGGAGTTGCAGACCAGCCTGACCGACATACAGAAACCCCATCTCTACTAAAAATACAAAATTAGCTGGGCGTGGTGGCGGGCGCCTGTAATCCCAGCTACTTGGGAGGCTGAGGCAAGGGAATCGCTTGAACCCGGGAGGTGGAGGTTGCAGTGAGCCAAGATTGTGCCATTGCACTCCAGCCTGAGCAACAAAAGCAAAACTCCATCTCAAAAAAAAAAAGAAAAGAAAAAGAAAGAAAAAAGAAAGGAAGAGCAAGGATCCGCCCAGGCACTCACTCCTGCATTTTGCTGAGATGAAAACCACAGCCCCTGCGCAGCGAGACAGAGAAAACACAGGATTGTCCATCCCTCCCCGCTCCCTGCAGCCGGGCTGCTCCCCTGCAATTCCTCCAAATGAGACAGAATAACGACGGGTTCACCTCATGGAAGAGTGTGACCTGCCCATGTCCACGCTGACACTGACGGGGACGGCCAGTACCTGGTCTCATTTATTCTGCAAACCCATTCTGTTAGAGAAAAGGGGTCCTGACCCAGACCCCAAGAGAGGGTTCTTGGATATGGTGCAAAAAAGAATTCAGGGTGAGTCTGCAGTGCAAAGTAAAAGCAAGTTTATTAATAAAGTAAAGAACTAGGCTGGGCACTGTGGCTCACACCTG
The DNA here is from genome assembly GCF_030222135.1 of Aotus nancymaae. Classification (NCBI taxonomy): domain Eukaryota; kingdom Metazoa; phylum Chordata; class Mammalia; order Primates; family Aotidae; genus Aotus; species Aotus nancymaae. Next base: position 2,247,386 of record NW_026988510.1, read on the forward strand.
TAATCCCAGCACTTCGGGATGCCCAGGTGGGTAGATCACCTGAGGTCAGGAGTTCAAGACCAGCCTGGCCAACATGGTGAAATCCGGTCTCCACTAAAAATACAAAAATTAACCGGAGGTGATGGCGGGCACCTATAGTCCCAGATACTTGGGAGGCTGAGGCTGGAGAATCGCTTGAACCCGAGAGATGTAGGTTGCAGTGAGCCGAAATCATGCCACTGCCCTCCAGCCTGAATGACAGAGTGGGACTCCATCTCAAAAAATAAAAAAGTAGGGGGAGGAAAGAGACCTCAAACCACCATGGCATGTATGTACCTATGCAACAATCCTGGAGGATGCAGGATGTGCACATGTACCCCAGACCCCAAAGTACAATTAAAAAATAAAAATAAAAACAGGCCAGGCGCGGTGGCTCACACCCGTAATCCTAGCACTTTGGGAGGCCGAGGTGGGTGGATCATGAGGTCAGGAGTTCAAGACCAGCTTGGCCAACATAGTGAAACCCCGTATCTACTAAAGATACAAAAAAATTAGCTGGGCTTGGTGGTGGGCACCTGTAATCCCAGCTACTCGGGAGGCTGAGGCAGGAGAATTGCTTGAACCCAGGAGGGGGAGGTTGCAGTGAGCTGAGATTGTGTCGTTGCACCCCAGCCTGGGTGACAGGGGGAGACTCCATCTCAAAAAAAAAAAAAAAAAAGACACATCGTGATTGCCGCCGGTGACGCGCACTTCGTTCCACTGTGTGGATGTATGGTGTTTACCAAAGCAACCCTGCTGGACGTTTTGTTTATTTCCAATATTGGCTATTACTATTTTTTCAAGGCAGGGTCTCGCTCTGTCTCTTAGGCTGGAGTGCACGGGCACCATGATAGCCGACTGCAGCCTCAAACTCCTGGGCTCAAGCCATCCTCCTGCCTCAGCCTCGTGAGTAGCTGGGAGAACAGACACTCATCACCATGCCCAGCTAATCTCTTCGATTTTAGGGAGCGACGAGGGCTTGCTATGTGGCCCAGGCTAGTCTTGAACTCCTGAACTCAAGCAATCCTCCCACCCTGGCTTCCCCAGGTGCTGGGATTATAGGCATGAGCCACCTCACCCAACACTGGCTATTACCTCTTAAAGCTATAGTAGCCGGGCGTGGTGGCTCACGCCTGTAATCTCAGCACTTTGGGAGTCTGAGGCAGGCGGATCACCTGAGGTCAGGAGTTCAAGACCAGCCTGGGCAACACAGGGAAACCCTGTCTTTAAAAAACAAAAACAAAAACAAAATAAATAAATAAATAAAACAAAACTATAAAATAAAAAGTAAAGCTATAGTAAACAACAGTGTAGGCCGGGCGCGGTGACTCACGCCTGTAATCCCAGCACTTCCGGGAGCCGGGCGCGGTGGCTCACGCCTGTAATCCCAGCACTTCCGGGGGCCGGGCGCGGTGACTCACGCCTGTAATCCCAGCACTTCCGGGGGCCGGGCGCGGTGGCTCACGCCTGTAATCCCAGCACTTCCGGGGGCCGGGCGCGGTGGCTCACGCCTGTAATCCCAGCACTTCCGGGGGCCGGGCGCGGTGACTCACGCCTGTAATCCCAGCACTTCCGGGGGCCGGGCGCGGTGACTCACGCCTGTAATCCCAGCACTTCCGGGGGCCGGGCGCGGTGGCTCACGCCTGTAATCCCAGCACTTCCGGGGGCCGGGCGCGGTGGCTCACGCCTGTAATCCCAGCACTTCCGGGAGCCGGGCGCGGTGGCTCACGCCTGTAATCCCAGCACTTCCGGGAGCCGGGCGCGGTGGCTCACGCCTGTAATCCCAGCACTTTGGGAGGCCAAGGCGGGTGGATCATGAGGTCAGGAGATCGAGACCATCCTGGCTAACACGGTGAAACCTCGTCTCTACTAAAAATACAAAAAACTTAGCCGGGAGTGGTGGCACGTGCCTGTAATCCCAGCTACTCAGGCGGCTGAGGGAGGAGAATCGATTAAACCCGGGGGGCAGACGTTGTAGTGAGTGGAGATAGTGCCATTGCACACCAGTCTGGGCAACAAGAGTGAAAACCGTCTCAAAAAAACAAAAAAAAAAACACAACTGTCAGGCGGGATGTGGTGGCTCACGCCTGATATCCCAGCACTTTGGGAGGCCCAGGTGGGGGGATCATCTGAGGTCAGGAGTTCGAGACAAGCCTGGCCGACATGATGAAACCTTATCTCTATTAAAAAAAAAAAAAAAAAAAAAAAAAAAACAACTGTGTAGCCAAAACACAACATATATTCTTATTTCCTTAGTGGAATTCCTGAGTCAAAGGGAATTAGGCTTTTGACAGACACACCCAAATTTCCCTCTATAGAAACTCGTCTCCCAACCAACTTAAGTGCGAATAAGCCACCGTGCCCAGCTTTTTTTTTTTTTTTTACCTCTGAAAATACACAACTTTTGATAAATTACTGACTGGAGCTGAAAAGACTGCCGTGACTGTTGATGGGCTGAGTCCTTTGTAAAAAACAAAACGCTGCCGAATCAGTCCACCAGATGGCACTCTTTGCTAAGATTTGAGAGTCATAGCGTGCAGGTTAAGGCGTTTCAGGACTTCAAATTTGCATCAGAGAAGTCTGAAATTAGTCGATTTGCCAGATAAATCTAAGATGTTGTCACAAGAAAACCTAGTAAAAACCGACCGAGGTGGCGTGATAGCCATGTGACCTGAAAACGCTCATGGCTGTTGTCACCCTTCCTGCTGTAAGGGTTCCAGCCCTCACCAGCAGCCCGGCCCTGTGGGCACCCACCACGACTTGCACTGACTGTGCAGGGTCCCTCTGTGCATGTGGGGCCCCCTGTGCCTCCCTTATGAATTCTCACTCACTCTGGACTCTCAGCTCCAGGCACCACTTCAGAAAAGTCTATTTGGACCTGCCTGGTCCCTGTTGCTGGCTCACTTGGCCCCCTGTCAAGTCCTTGGCTTACCATGGTTATAATTTTATGCTTTGGGGTACGACTGTTGGTTAGCCTTCTGTTGCCCAAAGAAGAATGGCAGAATGATTACAAGTACCGTGTAAGTCGAGAGTCAAAAGGACAGCCTCCCAGGCCCCTTGCTGGCTGGACAAGCGAGGTAACACTGCTAAGCCTCGGCTTCCTTATCTGCAAAATGGCTCTAAATGGCAGCTACCCTATTGCCTAAAAAGCTCCTAGGGGAGGACTCAGTGACCGCCCTGTGAGTTTGCCCAGCTGTGCTGGCACTATCTCCTTCTCTCTGCAGGCACAGAGGGAAGAACAGGGCGGACGGAGGGCTCTCTGCACCTTCCCCAGCCAGCAGTGTGGTCGACAGATTGCAAGTTAGTATCTGCGTGACCTCTGAGCTCCCCTGCCTGTGGCTGCCTGGGCTGCTGAGATTTCGGGTGGTTTTATCACTGCAGAGAAATGCCTGGCATACTAGGGGACGAGTAAGGTCCAGAATGACAAGCCTTGGCATTCCTCAGCCGCCCCCTCCCCAGGATAGGGCCTGGACATTCCTGGAGGTCCCAGGATGGCTCCAACCCCCCTCCACCATGGCTATTGTTTGGAATTCTGTGGATTCCAGAGGCATCTGCCCAGCAGACTGTCTTGCTGTGAACACTCAGCTCTGCAACAGCGTTTGCCTGTTTGCCCTGGGAGGCCCAACCGTGAACCAGAACGAAGGCCTCCCGCCTGCCTGCAGGCTGCTGCTGTGAGCTTCCGTGGACCCGTGAGGACACACGCCAAGGAACCCAGGGTCGGGGGGATAACCAGGAGCTTCCTCCCTGACCCCCACCCTTTGAACAGGTCTTTGGCTGCTCACTCATCCTGTCAATCTCCAGGAAGTATTTGCACTCCTTCCTGATTTCAGGCCTAGGTGACTTGGCATTCTGCACTCCCTCTCTAACTCTCATTACCTCTCAACCCTTCTTATCTAGAACACCTCTCGCACTCCCCAGGAATAACAACCTTTAAAGCCCCTTCACCCTAAAGCCTGCCTTTGAATTCCCCAGCTAGATTTAGGGGTGTGGGTTTTATGGCTCCCCGTTCTATTAATTAAATGGAGCGCAGGCAGATTGATGGCTTCCCAAAGCCTGTGTTGTTACTGTTTCTCCAAGTTGTGGGCCAGGGATCGCGGTCTATGGCAAGATTCCTCGGGGATACAAAGGGAATTACAATGGGTGGGGTCGGTTCGGTTCTTCCCTCGTCCCATCTCGTGGCGCGGCTCACGACCCAGTGATGCATTCCCCCAGGCTGAAAGGGGGCTACGGGAGGTTCCCCTCTCATCCCTCCCAGGTGCCCCAGGAGCTGGCTGTGGGGTCGGTTCCATGCCCTCAGCCCAAGCGGGACAGGAGCCTAGGTTCCCTTTAGGGGGTGGGCTGCCACCCCAAACCCCATCCTTGGCGTCAGGCCAGTCCTGGTGCACCGCCGGCTCCCAGGGGCGACGCGAGGCTGCGGGCTAGCAGGTGAAGGGGCGCGCCCTGACCGCCAGACCCCGCCCAGGCGCACCCGGGAAGACGGGCCGGGGCGCCGCCGACGCCGCGGAGGAGGTTGCGAGACCGGGGTTTCCACGGCGCCGGAGGACTAGGAACTCGGGGGACCACGCGGGCCCGGGAATCGCCCGCCAGGTTGGGCCGGAAGACGCACGTGCTCCGAGCTAAGCCGAGGGGGCGGGGATAAGGGCGGGGCCGGGGCGGGGCCTGGCGGGCGGGTGGCGGCGGTGGGGCGGGGCCGCGGGCGGTGGGCGGGGCTGGCGGGCACGGGCATAAAAGGCGGCGCGGGCGCGGGCGCTGACGCAGAGGCTGGCGGCGGGCGGTGCGTACACTCCTCGCACCACAGCGGCGCTCTAGTGTTCCCAGGCCCGGCCCGCGCGGAGAGCATGGCGGGCGCGGGTCCGAAGCGGCGCGCGGTAGCGGCCCCGGCGGCCGAGGAGAAGGAGGAGGCGCGGGAGAAGATGCTGGCGACCCAGCCTGCGGACGGCGCGGCCCCGGCGGGCGCGGGGGAGGGCGAGGGTGTGACCCTGCAGCGGAACATCACGCTGCTCAACGGCGTGGCCATCATCGTGGGCACCATCATCGGCTCCGGCATCTTCGTGACGCCCACGGGCGTGCTCAAGGAGGCGGGCTCGCCGGGGCTGGCGCTGGTGGTGTGGGCCGCGTGCGGCGTCTTCTCCATCGTGGGCGCGCTGTGCTACGCCGAGCTGGGCACCACCATCTCCAAGTCGGGCGGCGACTACGCCTACATGCTGGAGGTCTACGGCTCGCTGCCCGCCTTCCTCAAGCTCTGGATCGAGCTGCTCATCATCCGGCCCTCCTCGCAGTACATCGTGGCCCTCGTCTTCGCCACCTACCTGCTGAAGCCGCTCTTCCCCACCTGCCCGGTGCCCGAGGAGGCTGCCAAGCTCGTGGCCTGCCTCTGCGTGCGTGAGTACGGGGCTCGGGCCGGGGGTTGCGGGGTTGTAGTCCCTGGGTCCCTGCGCCCCTGCGCCCCTGGATCCCACATCTCTACCTTTCTGCATCCCTGGACCGTCTCAGCAGTTCTAGGCTAAGGTCATTGGTCGCAGAAACCACGTGCGTTTCTTCATTCATTCTTTTACGCTTATCTCCACAGTCTAGGAATTTCCCCACGGTCTAGGAATATCTCCAGTGAGGCGACAGTAGGGTCCCTGCGCTTCGATGGGCATTCCATTCCCCCACGTAAGCGGTTTAACCAAGTGCCAGCCTCCTGTCGGCCCCGCTGAGCAATACTCCCAGCCTCTTGCGTGGCACCCACGTGGAGTAGCTGAGCAGCCCGTTTACTGTTAGAGCTCCAATAGCTGGCTGGTTGGTGAGAGGGGAATTGCAGTTAAAAAAATCATTTCTGCTCCCCAAACCGGCTTGTCAGGAAGCAGTGACACGGGCTGACTCAAAAGGAAACAGTAGTAATAAAATCGTGCAAATGGTATGAGGGTAGTGACGTGCTGGTGTAGGCTAAGGGAACCCCCATGAGGGTTGCCCAGTAGTGAGAGGGGGGAACTTGGCTGCATATTCAGTCTGTGTTGGAGTGGATGGACGTGCAGGTCCCGGGTTACGCTGGCAAACAGCCATGGGGCGTTGTCCTGGTGTGGTGGGCTCAGTGCTGGTATGTTCCTCACCAGGCCAGAGAGAATGGCTTTTTTCAAAACAGTTTTCTTCTGGGATTTCAGGGGGGAAATCTCTTGTACCAAATGCCACATGATTTGTCTGGGGCTGGGAGGGGGGACGGGTCTTGGTAATTCTCAGGCTCATCCCATGGCTTTAGAAGTGCCCTGCTTTTGAAGTTTATGCTGGAACCCAGGCCATCTCAAACTTAGATTTATTTGCATTGAGAGCTGCCAGCTAATGTAAGGATCGGCCTGGACCTCAGTACTGTGTAAACATTCATGCTGGGAAGGGCTAAATTTATAGTTTGGGATCATGAGCCTTGAGATCAGGGGACTGTGTAATTACTTGGAGTGGCTTCTGACTGGCAGGACCTGCTGGCGCTGTTGGGCTTTTGGAGTCTTTCTATGCCTCACTCTACTTTGGCGGGGAGGGGAACGGGGAGGCCTTTCTCCATGAATGTGAGAGTGCAGAGGGCGAAACTCTGGCAGGGCTCTGTGGCTGCCTGGGGTCAGAAGCTTCCCGAGGCCCTGAGTGGCAGCCACACCAACACGCGGACCAGAGTGGGAGAGCCTGTGGCTCCTGTGGGCGTTGGAGATGTGGATGTCAGGGTGACTCGGATTCTTGTCTTGTCGTTAGGAGAATTTCACTGGTTGAGTCTCCCTCCTGCCTAGGTACATGGTGGCTCGGTAGGTAATGACATGGTTAATACCTTACACGGCCTGCACTCTAACCTTTAAAATGAATCCCTAACTGGCCTGGTGCCGTGGCTCAGGCCTGTAATCCTAGCACTTTGGGAGGCCAAGACAGGTGGATCAACTGAGGTCAGGCGTTCAAGACCAGCCTGACCAACAAGGTGAAACCCCATCTCTACTAAAAATGCAAAAATTAGCCAGGTGTGGTGGCACATGCCTATAATCCCAGCTACTCAGGAGACTGCAGCAGGAGAACTGCTTTAATCCCAGGAGGCAGAGGTTGTGGTGAGCCGAGATGCACTTCAGCCTGGGCGACAGAGCAAGACTCCATCTCAAAAAAAGAAAGTGGTCTTGCCATTTTCCCCAGGCAGTGCACAGAGGCTGCCCTTTGGCTTTCTAGCTGCTAGGAAGACCCAGTGTGCTCACCGCAGCCCCCGTAGGCCCCTGCGTAGGGCATCTGGGGCTTCCCAGCTTCGTGCAAATGGTAAAAGGGTGTGTGGGTTGTTTTTTTTTGAGACAGAATCACTCTGTTACCCAGGCTGGAGTGCGGTGGCACCATCTTGACTTGCTGCAACCTCTGCCTCCTGGGTTCAAGCGATTCCTACCTCAGTCCCCTGAGTAGCTGGGATTACAGGTGTGCGCCACCACGCCTGGCTAATTTTTGTATTTTTTAGTACAGATGGGGTTTCACCATGTTGGCCAGGCTGGTCTGAAACTCCTGACCTCAGGTAATCTGCCAGCCTTGGCCTCCCAAAGTGCTAGGATTACAGGCATGAGCCATTTCACCCGGCTGGGTGTGTGGATTCTAGCTTAATAGCTAACGTGCCTTCCAAAGAGGCTGTACTAAGTCACATGTTCCTGGATTTATTTTCTGGTAATAGGGCTTTAAAAAGTTTTTGTTAATTTATTTTTTATTTTATATTTGAGACCGAGTTTCACTCTTGTTGCCCTGGCTGGAGTATAGTAGCATGATCTTGGCTCACTGCAACCTCTGCCTCCAGGGTTCAAGTGATTTTCCTGCCTTAGCCTCTGGAGTAGCTGGGATTACAGGCACTCACCACCGTGCCCAGCTAATTTTTTGTATTTTTAGTAGAGATGGGGTTTTGCCATGTTGGCCAGGCTGGTCTCAAACTCCTGACCTCAGGTGATCCATCCACCTCTGCCTTCCAAAGTGCTGGGACTGCAGGCGTGAGCCACCATGCCCAGCCTAAAAAGTATTTTTTTTTTTCTTCATAACATTCTTAGAGTACTGAAAAGTATTTTAAATAGCTTTCCAGCAGTCCTTTTGGTTCCAGTGGGTAGGGGCGGCCTTGAGGGAGGCTCTGTTCTCGCCACCTGCTCTGACCCAGAGGTGAGGGTTTAGTTAATAGGATCCCTTTCAGGGGAAGTGAGGGCCACGCTTCTCGTGTCCCTAAGCCATTGGTACTTGTTTTTCTCTGACCCACCTCCGTGGTGTGTGTTGCTTTTTTTTGGAAAGAGATTTTCAGTAACAGAAAGGGATGTGCTCTCTGCAAGAAGGAATCTCTTCTTACTCTGTGTGTAAGGGGAAAAGGAGTAGCTGTGTTCTCTGAACATGCAGATTCTGCTGAGAAGTGGGTGTGCTTGTCTGAGGCCGGTACAACTCCAAGCCGATTCTCAGGTCGCTCTGACTTCAGCTCACAGGAAGGCAGCGGATGTCCCAGAAAGCGAGACCCTGCCCTTATAGGAGGGCTTCCGAGAAGTCATACGGCGTGTGCATGTGGCAGCATCTCAGGTGGAGGGGGTTGGCCTGGAACCCCGGCCAGTGGGCAGGATGGGCGCTCCGGGGTGTGAAGGAGAGGCCGGGCGTTTGGCCTGTGGACATGGCTCCTGGAGCAGTGAAAAGCCATAGAAAGTGATTTTTTTTTCCTTAATTGTCACACATAAGGTTGGGTTCCAGAATTTCTCCTTAGGACGGGGAAGGGCACCTTGTACCCCGTTATTTCTTGAGCCTGATCCTACAGAAGGTAGGCTTTGTGTCTGTCCTCAGCCCACGGGCCTCTGAGGCCGCCTCAGGAGAGGGCACGGATTGGAGAACAAGGGTCCCATTTTTGCTGGCTGTCTTTTTAGTCCCCCAGGCACGTCCCACAGAGTTTCTTTTTGTTAAATAATCATGTTGTGAAACGGTTTGGCCTCTGCTTAGAATGATCCCACTGATGGTGAAAGTGGAAAAAACCCCTTGCTTGTCAGTCTCATTAGGAGATGAGGTCCTTTCACGCGTGTCTTCGTGTTGGCGCGTTTCTCACTCGTCATAAAGGTGACAGGAACCAGCTCCGTTTGTCGCTTTCTGGACGGCCGTGTGGAACCTGGCATGAGAATAGGGTTGTGTGGGTTATTTATTGCTTAGTGAAGACTTGGTGGCGTGTCCTGGAAATTCGGGTGATGTTGGGTTTTATCGGAAGGCACACAGGCTGGAGCTGAGATTCTGGCTGGGCCCGGATTTGCTTTGAGCAGGTTGGCCGACCTCCCTGGGCCGCAGCTTGCTCTGCATCGCTAGTATGGTAGCATCTGCTCAGAGTCCCGGCCCGGGCAAGAGGTTCAGAAGACACTGTTCACCTCGGGGGCCTTCACCTCCAGTGAGAGGCTCTCAGAAGAAGGGCCAATGGGCCCACCAGAGTCTCAGTCACTTCCCCAAGTGCATAGGTGTCGGGGAGTGGCCTGCAGACAGCCCCTCTATGCCTTGAAAGCAGAAGGAGCCCCTCCTGTTTCTCTGTCCCAGTTGGGCGAAGGACAGGAGCCTGCCTGCTGGGAGAGTCCCAGGAGGCATGCCCATTGGTCTCACGGGACTCTGGCTGCAGGTGGCTGAGGACACCTGGCCTCATGGGGGACTGTGCCAGGCTCCCTGGAGTGAGGTGGCTCTCCCCATGGCCCTCACTCCTCAGCAGATCTGTTGTGGGTGGGTGTGCCTTTAGGAACCTGTGAGCTGAGACCTCGTCCAGTTAGCATCAGGCCAGGAGAGCAGCCAAGGCTCTGAGAAATCCACTGGGCACCCCCGAGCCTGCTTCTGGCTGTGGAGTGGGATTGCCCTAGCGCCAGGTGTCTGGGGATCCCAGGCCTCTGTGTGCTGTGACTGTTCCTCCTCGTGCCTGCGTCTCCTGCTCCCCGTGCACCCTGAGCAGCCCTTAGCTTACTGTCTTCTCCTTTGGCAAAAAGAAGGAAGGAGCAAGGGAACAAAGAGGGAGAGGGAAGAAGCAGAGAGAGGATCCAGGGTTTCCCTTCATCTGGAGCTCTGGGGGTGTCACCCAGAGCTCACCCACCGTCCCTCGGCACAGGCTCAGGGTCGGGGCTGTGGATAGAAGTAGGAATCGCCACAACTGTCTCTGAGCCCCTCCCTAAAGGCTGAAAGGTGTACGTGGTGGGTTTGGATAGCTCTGGACTTAGCTGTGGTCAGTGGACTCCAAGGCCAGTTGGCCAGTTAGTGACCAGAGAGCAGAGGGGGCCTATGTGTGTTGCCCCGGGGTCTTCAGGCTGCCTGGCAGCCTCTATCCACACCCTGGGTGTCCAGCGCCTGCAGCCTGTAGCCCCACGTCTCAGTCTAGGCCCGTGTAAAACCTGGCCCGGGTCGGGTTTTGGGATGCCTGCATCCCTCCGCCCCGCACCCCTCCACCCCGCATCCCTCCGCCCCGCACCCCCACGGCTGGGACCCTGGTTCAACTAATGAAGGTTCTGGGTGTGTAAGGAGCTGGGTGGGCCCCAAGATCAAGCCCTGGGCTCGGTGCAGGCGGCAGCCGGTGATTAGCGCTGAAATCCGACTTTCCCAGCCAGACATGAAAGTGCTGCCGGCGCCTGGGCAGGTCACGCCGCATCATGGGATTCGGGGCCAGCCGGGCGAGTCCACGGAAGCACATGACCCCGAGGCACACCGGAGAGCCTAGCGGGCACTTCTGACCCTTTTTTCCTGGGTCACAGACCTCTTTCATAATCCAACAGAATGTGCAGAATCTTGCCCAGAAATGTGTATCAGGCGCCTTCACACAGAACGGTGGGCTGCGCAGACCCCCTGGAGCCTGCCAGGGTGAGAGGCGCCTCCTGGAGAGTGTTGTCCAAGGCAGGGCCAGGCTTGGACTCACACTTCTTTCTTTTTTTTTTTGAGATGGAGTCTTGCTCTGTCACCAGGCTGGAGTGCAGTGGCACAGTCTCGGCTCACTGCAACCTCCGCCTCCTGGGTTCAAGCAATTCTTCCACCTCAGCCTCCCGAGTAGCTGGGACTACAGGTGCGTGCCACCACGCCTGGCTAATTTTTTTGTATTTTTACAACATGGGATTTCACCATGTTGGCCAAGATGGTCTCGATCTCTTGACCTTGTGATCCGCCCACCTTGGCCTCCCAAAGTGCTGGGATTCTAGGCATGAGCCACCACACCCAGCTTGGACTCACACTTCTCATCACCACTTTCCACCCCAGCCTTTGAAGCCAGTGATAATCCCCAATTTACATCTGGGGAAACTGAGGCAGACTCGAGCTGGGAGCCTGGGGACACAGTGCCTACCTCTACACTGAAGCCCCCATTTGTCATCAGCCATAGGGGAGCACACAGCCACTCCTGGGGAGTATGCTGGGGGCCAAGGGTCTGCGGTGGTGCCAGTCAGCAAGGCCGGGTGGCCCGTTCAACCCGGGTAAGGACACAGATAGGTCAGAGGCTCCTCTGTGTCCCCAGCCACCCCTGGGGGCCCTCACAGCCTCCACCCTTCTGCATCCTTCCCAGACTCATAGCAGGTGCGCTGGACAGCCGCAGGGTTCTGCCCCACAGTAGACCTGGCTGTCCCTGGAGGCTTACCTGGATGGCTGCCATGGGCAGGCCTTGCCCAGCAGGGACAGGACGTGTATATGCATGCAGATTGGTACTCTGCACCCGCCTGCTCCCCGGAGGCCCCGTGGCATCACCCCCTTCCCGCCGCTGCCCTGTTCCAACAGGAGGGCAGGGCCCCTCGCCCAGCGTCTCCTTCCCTGATCCTGGCTGAGTCCTGAACTCTCCCTCCGGAAGGTGGACTCAGCACCTGTGTGCCGCCAGGAGCAGGGGAGGCGTCTCTGTCTCTGCATCCCTGTCCGAGGACGGTTCTCCCCGCCCTAGGATTTGCCCAGCACGTGAGGAATGAGCCGGACTTCCCGTGCATTCAGCCCCTGAGAGCGTGATGCCTGCGCACCTGCTGTCTGCTGAGTCTCACTGACCTCTGGCAGGCCGGCATCTGTAACTGCTGATACGCTGTCCTGTGTGAGCTGCTTGTTAATGAGAAAGCCAAACTCTAAAATATTTGAAGAGTTTTATTCTGAGCCAAATGTGAGGACTAAGGCCTGGAGGCCCTGAAGACCTGTGCCCCAGGGGGCTGCGCCACAGCTCAAGGTCATACATTTCACAAGGACGAAAGTTACGGACAGCCATCAGTCCATACGTGGAAGGGTCTTGTTTCTGCCAGGAAAGGCGGAGCATCTCCAGAGTAGGAGGGGCTCCACAGTCACCGGTGCGTTCAAAGATTTATTTATTTTTCTTTTATATACACATATATTTGTGAGCTGGAGTCTCGCTCTATCACCCAGGCTGGAGTACAGTGGCGAGATCTCAGCTCACTGCAATGTCCGTCTTCTGGGTTCAAGTGATTCTCCTGCCTCAGCCTCCCGAGTAGCTGAGACTACAGCTGTGCGCCACCACACCCAGCCAGTTTTGTGTTTTAGTAGAGATGGGGTTTTGCCGTGTTGGCCAGACCGGTCTCAAACTCCTGACCTGAGGTGATCCGCCCGTCTCAGCCTCCCACAGTGCTGGATTTACCACACCTGGCCAAAGATTTTCTGATTCACAATTGGTTGAAAGAGTTACTAGTTAAAGACCTGGAATCAGTAGGAAGGAATATCTGGGTAAGTTAGGAGGTCCTGAAGACCAAGATTCTATTCTTGCTTTTTCTTTTCTTTTTAAGATGGAGTCTTACTCCGCTGTCCAGGCTGGAGTGTAATGGTACAATCTCAGCTCACTGTAGCCAGATTCAAGTGATTCTCCTGCCTCAGCCTCCCAAGTAGCTGGAATTACAGGTGCCTGCCACCACGCCTGGCTAATTTTTGTATTTTTAGTAGAGGCAGGGTTTCGCCATGTTGGTCGGGCTGGTCTCAAACTCCTGACCTCAGGTGATGCACTCGCCGTAGCCTCTTGAAGTGCTGGGATTACAGGCATGAGCTACTGCGCCCAGCCCAGAGACCAAGATTCTTCTTGTGGACGAACCCTCCAGGTAGCAGGCTTGAGTAGGTAGTACTGGTGTCTGTCAGACCTGAAAAGGTGCCAGGCTCACTTCAATCTCCCCTGGATCAGGAAGAGCCCTAGAAAGGGAAGGGAGTTCTTTACAGAATGTAGATTTTCCCCACAAGAGACAGCTTTTCAGGGCCATGTTAAAACGTCAGAGGTATATATTTTGGGGTAAGATGCTTCCGTCTCCTCCAGGGCCTCCTCCCTGTCATGCGATCCTGTACGACAGTCAGCTGTTGTGGCTCCAGTCTGTCAGCCTTAAGATCTCTGTTTTAATGCTAGTGCTGGTCAGCTGTACCTGAATTCAGGAGGGAGGGGGATAATGAGGCATACATGACCCCTCTTCCCATCGTGACCTGATTTTTAGGTTAACTTTGGAATCCCCTTGGCCAAGAGGGAGGGGTCCATTCAGTCGGTTGGGGGCTTAGAATTTTATTTTTGGTGTACATGCTCAGACTGCCACTGGTACAGAACCAAGGCCCTGTGACCCCAGGGCCAGCCCAGCATTTTGTCCCTGTGCTCTCTAGCCGCTGGAGGCTGGTGCGGGATTCCACCCACAGCTCACATGTGGCTTCAGAGCCAGAGGGCTTTTGGGGCTGTGTCTTCACCTGGTAACATGTAGGGGCCCTGTGAGCTGAGTCGCCTGAAGAGCCCAGGGTCTCTGCAGAAGGCCTGAGCAGGGCCCAGGCTCTGTCCCTGGAGCTCTGAGTCCCTCAAGCTGTGTGGCCCAGAGCCAGGCATTTGACATCTCTGGGTGCTTGTTTTAGAGCTGGGAGTCTGGGGTGGCTTGGGTCTGCGGCAGGGGTCAGGTAGCGGAGGGGCCAGCCAGGAATCAAACAGCCCTGACAGGTAATAGGGCAGGTAGGGAGGGCAGGAGCCCCTGGCCAGCGCATGCCCTGAGATGGCTTCAGGACCCGCTCAGAGCTGAGGCTCCCCATCACCAGGGATTCTTCCTGGCTTCCATCACCACACCTGCAGAGTCTGTCGCGGCTGCCTCCGCCTGTGAGCTGGACAGGCTCTGTGCTGGCTAAGCCTGAGTGCTCTCTGCTCGGTGAGTTCATTGTGTGGTGTTTGCTTCCACTTGCTGCTGAACTGGACTGGCCTGGATGTTGGCCAGGAGCCCACGTGGGTTTGCTGCTTCTCTGGGACAGCCAGGATTGAAAAGCCCGGTTAAGCAGCCAGAGCACGAGGATGACATTTAGACCAGAGTATCCTCACTCCGCTGCCCAGGAACTGCTGTGTGCCTTTCAGCAAGTAGGACAACCTCTCTGATCTGTGTTTACCCCAGCTATAAAATGCAGGTGCTGCATTGGCTGCCACAAGTGTCCTTCCACCCCCACAATACTGTGACTGGAGCGATTTTCTCTCCTTTTTCTTGTTAGCCTGACTGATGCAGCTGTAGAGGTTTCGGAGTGGGGCGTGGGTTTCTAGGCCAGAGATGCGTGAGGCTCCACACTTAGCCAACAGTGGTGGCTCCTTATCACTGGTGCCCACGGCTTCATCTGTGCCCCGAAGATAATGGCGCAGCAGTGACTGATCAGATCAGTGGTGATGCTTTCATGGGTCACATAGGACACGTCCGTGCGTGAGGCATTTCGCCTGTGCACCGGAAGGCGGTGTTCCAATCTGTTAGAAAAGGAAAGGGAGGCTCAGTCCCCGAAGTAACCGAGTTACAGCATTTCAGCACCAGGTGGCCTGATGTCAGGGCTTTGGAGGCGGCGGGTGACCCTTCCTGGCGGTCTCCTGGAGTCGGGACCTTGGGAAACCCATATTCCCCAGGACGCTTGCGTCGGGAGAACGTGACCAAATGAGAAGTTGCCCTTTTTGGGTTCTCCCGCTCACCCTGGGACTTGGGGTGTCAGCAGATTTCAGAGCTTCCCAAATCTGCACCTTCCTGGGCTGTTTGAAACGAGTGTGTCAGCCCCATTCCGGACAGCTGCTGACGCCTCCACCCCCGTGCCAGCCGGGACAGTGCGGTCGGACCTAACTCAGCCGCGGGTAAAAATGGAAAAAGGCACAAAGACATGTGTTCGAGGGCTGCTCACAGGGAATTTGGAAATGTGACACCAGCCTGTTAGTGATTTGTTTCCGCAGGAATCAGTGAATCAACACTGAGCAGGTGGGCAGGCCCAGGGTCCTGGGTCATCTCTCTGCTTGTCTGGGTTGGCTTCGTGTCCGCATGGCCCGCAGGTGGGGCCTTGTGCTCCGCGGAGACTGGGCATCCACACGGGAGGCGCCGCCTCTGCTGCCCTGCCCTGAACTGCTGTTTCCTTGGGGTTTCTGGACCCCTTTGACCTCTCTCTGTGGCCGGCAATGGGGAGGCAGGTGGGTCTGGAGCCCGCATGGGGGGCTCAGCGTTCCAGCCCATTCTGGGGAGAGGTTGGGCCTTGGGTGGGGACAGGGGTCACAGGGTCAGACACATTGATTTTCTGGACCCCAGTGGAAATGACGTGTCCATCAGGAAGGCACCGTGTGTGCGGGGCTGGGGGATGTGGGCCAGCAGCGCCAGCCTCCCTAGGAGCTTGTTCTATGCCGATGTGTTCCCCCGCACCCCCCACCCCTGCCAATGCTTTTACATGCCCCACGGGGGGATGACCTGGGAGGTTGTGGAGAAGGTGGAGGCTTGCCCTCGGAGCAGGGGATATTGAGACCCGCAGTGGCCAGGGAGGAAGGCACTGATTTCACTAAGCCCCATGTTCACTGGGCTCCCATTAAGTTCGGGGCCCTGTGTGTACCGAGTGGGTTCCGACAAAGAAGCTATCTCAGGACCCCCAGCCAGCTGCAAGAGGGGTTCCAGGCTCCAAGGCTGGGTGTCAGGTTTGAGAGGTACCGGCTGGGCTCAGGGCTGCAGGCTAGGCTGGGTGGGACGGGACCAGTGTCGGGCCAGGGTCAGCTGCTGCTCTCTTACCCAGGGCCGACTGCTGTGCCGGGTGTGCTCTGGGGGACGAGGCTGCCTGGCCTTCCTGCAGCCAGCGAAGCCACCAGCCACTTCCTGTGTGCTGTCTCCGGCAGTTCCACGTAAATGATCGTCATTTGCCCATAAGGCAGCACGGCTCACAGGCCTCGGACTGTCTCTGCCCCAGAGCTGGCCCTTTGTATCAACAGACTCTGAAACCATGTGCATACGCTCTCCTTCCACAGACTCCTGGAGGAAGTCCCTGGGGGCCTGGCGGCAGCGCCTCCATTCCTTTTGGGCCTGAAAGGGATGGAGGGGACTTTTGGACGTGTGCCTGGGGCACTCAGAGTGGCCAGGCTTAGGCTCGAAGGGGCCAGGGAGGAAGATACCAATTTCCTAAACCCCGTGCTCATTGGGTACCCCCACTCAAAGACAGGCCGAGGTGCTGAGCCCTGCAGGACTCACTGCTCTGTCCGGCTGCGGGGCAGGTGAGGATTGGTGGCCCAGGGGGCGGCCTCTCTGGCCAGCAAAGAGGATTTTCCTCATGGCTGGGCCTGAGCCTTATCCACAGACGCTCCGTACCTGCTACACGTTTGTCACCAGAAAGCATTAGGCATTAGTCTGTGTGGGGCGGGTTCCTGGGGCCTGGGGTCCACACCCAGCTGGGGCCGTGGTTCTCATCTGCTCTCCACGTCGAAAACCCCTGTTACTGGTCTTTCCCCCACCCTGTCCTCTGACACTGGGCCCTGCGGGACCTGTCCTCCCACACTGGACCCTGAAGGACCGTCCCTGTATCTGGCAGGATTTTATCGGGAGCTGGACAGAATTGGGACCAGGCGACCAAGTTGCCAGCATCAGGGGAGGCAGACAGGTTCAGATGCTGCAGAAGTGAGTTCAGGGGGTGCCAGGCAGAGGAGGTGCCTCGGGTTAGGGAGCCTTTGGGTACTCCTCAGAATCATCTCCCCCATGGGAGAGGCCAGGAGCCACGAGAAGGCAGCCTCCTGGTTTACAAGTCGGGGGAAGGGGCTGCACATGCGAGTCGGGAGGGAGCAGGGTGAGGGGTCGAGGTGTGCACCTGTCCTGTCTGTGGGCCTTCCCTGTTCAGGCACCTTCTTGCACTGTCTGTGAGGTCAGTATCTCTGGGAGCTCACTCCAGAGATGGGGAGGCACGGGGGTGGGTGAGGGTGTCCCCCTAGCCCATGCCGGGTGGTGGCAACCTCCCCAGGACACCGCACCTGCCCCTGGGGGGTGATGGGGTGTAGGTGAAGGGAGGAGGAGGGCAGGGGTCCCTCCAATGCACTTTTTCCAAGGGACCCCGGCCAGCCAGCCAGGTGGGAGGCAGCCAGATGACCACGGGGAAGGGCATGCCAGTCTGGGAGGGGCTCCCAGCTCAGCCTGCCCGACTATCTGCAGATCAAGCCAAGCCACAGGGCTTTATCTCCTGGCCCAGCTGTCCCCGAGGGCCAGCACAGCCACACTTATCTGGGGTTGCTGACCCTGTGTGCTCACCACCACTGCCCCCCTCCACCGCTGCTCCCACTCGGGACACAGCCCTGCCCATCTCCCTGCTGTGGGGTCAGCCAGCATCCCCTCAGAGGTGTGGACACTGAGGCTGGGGAGGGGGCAGGTCCCAGCAGAGGCTGAGGTTGAAACCCCCGACTTCTCCCATGACTGCCTCGTCTCCTTAAAGCCAGAAAGTACTGAACCCACATGAATCCATGTATTTGTTTAAGATTTTATTTCATCCTAAAAGTTAAAGAAAGGACATTGTGGAGAATAATGAAGCCTTTGTTTACTCATCACCCAACGTCAGTAAACATTAAAATTTATGTTCTTGTTATAAAAGAAAGAAATATGATAAGTTCCCCTTTGTTCTGTGGCCGTGCGCTTTCCACCTGACTTCCAAGACCCAGCCCCTCCTGTCTGCCTGCCCGGTGGTTATTTTTAATGTCAGGAGATGATCCGGTGAGTGCTCCCTGTGGCACCCACCAGCCCCTGAGGACTGTTTTCGGTTGGGACTGGGCAGGCGGGGTCGTGTTGGTGGGGGTGTGGCGGGGGGGCCTGGCATCTTTCCCACCCAGGGTGACAGCTGTGATGGCGTCATTGCCCAGCACCATGTCAGTGTGGCAGAACAGCCCATGGCTGGCACTTCTGGGCAAATCACTGCCTTTCCTGGACCCCCTCCAGCCCCCGAGCAGAGGTGACAGCCGCCTCGGGGGCCGCATCCAGTGCCGGCAGCGCCTGTCTGGTTTCTGGAGTTCGGTGGCGGCCGCGTGCCTGCTGTCTCCTGGGGAAAGGCAGCCTCCTCTGTGGCTTGGCCACGCCTCCTCCACCTCCCTCTGGGGCGAGTGATGCAATCGGCCAGCCTCTTGCAAATCCGGAATCCGGAAAGCCCGCGCTTGCCGGCAAGGTCCCTGAGGCCTGGCTTCTTCTGTGGTCACCCTCCACCCCTGTAAGTAAATGGGACTGTCAAGCCAGGACCTGCCTCTCGCCCTGGGCAGTGCAGAAGGAACTGCCCAGACCCACTGAGCAACCCAGCTGAGCCCCGAGGGTTGGACTGGAGGCTGTGGACTGGTGACATTTACATGTCCCTGGGAGTCCTGGGACGAGGGGATTTTCCCACTCCTCACCGCTTCACTTAGGGTGAGGAGTGGAGGGAAGTTTCACACTTTTTGTTTTAGGAATGGCAGCGAACACAATTACTTTCAGACATTTGTCAGCCAGGCTTTCCCGGTGCCCAGCAGTCGCCTCCGCTCCGGCTTCTAGGAGGTGTGGCAGGCTGGTTGGTTCCCGAGAGATGGGAGGGGAGGCTGGCAGCCGTTCCTCACTCCAGGAACTACTGTGTGTTCCCCACCTGGTGTGGTCGGTTAATCAGCATGGATGTCTTTCCTTGGGGTCTGTTGCTCAAACTAAAAATTCCATAGGATTTGTTCTGCTGGGAAAAAGCCACTCACTGGAGTCCCCAAGGCCGCGGCTGGCAGCATCTTCTGAGCACGCCTCCCGTGCGGAAAGAGAAGAGGAAGCCGTGGCCTTTCCGGTGCTCTCGCCTGCCTGCAGCCTGAGCAGTGCTGTGCGGGTGGCCCATGGTGGGCTTTGCCCACTTCTGGGGTGTAGACGCTCTCATGGGCAGATTTCAAGCTCCTGACAACTACAAATACCTCGTGGGCACAGAGGAGTGAAGGGCAGTGCGGCTGGCAGTGAGGGGTGTCACGGAGTCGGTGCCTCTGGGTTAATGTGATTTACTTCATTCTAAGTTGTGGGAGTGGCTGTTTCCCACCAGCTCACAGATCCCTGAATAGCGGCTCAGCGTGCCTGTGTATGTCAACAAATAACCCCGGAACACACACAAACGCACTCTCTGGCCTAGAGCTGGGGCCTTACAGGGCCCTGGAGGACTTGCTGGTGTCTGGAGACCTGTCTGAGTGTACCTGACCCCACATCTCGAGGCTGGGCCTGTGTATCCTTCACGGGGCACAGGGTCCCCGTCCCTGAGTGGCTCCCAGTCCAAAGCTCTGCGGTCCCACACAACGTGGAGCTTTCCCTCTGGGAAAATCACCCGGCAAGTGAAATCCGACCCAGAGGGGACACAGGAGTGCTCCCGTGGGACAGCATGGGCACCCCCAGGAGGGGCTCTGGCTGTGAACTGAACGGGTGCCCAGCAGCACCTTCTGGGGCAGGGGTTCCAGCCGTCTGTGTGGAGTTCCTTGGGCCTCAGGCTTCTGAAGCACGCAGTGCTGTTTTCGGTTTCAGCATGTGCAGCTCTGTTCATCACAGGCCCCCGCGGCCCCTCCCATGCTGCACTAGCCCCCTTGTCCCCAGGTGACTGGCTGGGTAGTTCCAGGGTAGCAGGACACCCCACTTTGAGGAAAGGGTCCCACCCTTGTCGAGGTTGGCAGCTGGGCTGTGCATGGGTCTCACCATCAGGCCAGGGTGCTGTGTAGGTGCAAAAAGATGTAGTGGGTACCTTCCGAGTGGCAGGGTCACCTTGCTCACCTGGGTCTCTGGAGACAGCGCCCCCACTGGAAGCCCTGACTACAGATGGTGCTCTGGCCTGGTGCAGTGGGGGAGCAAGGGAAGGTCCTTTATAGCCCTTGACGGGCACCTAGGATCTAGCCCTTAGACCTAAAAGAACTGTGAACCTTATCAAAACAGGTCCCAGAAAATCACAGCCTGCCTAGGGGCTGGAATGACCAGAGCTGGTTCAGGAGCTTGTTTCTCTGGTGGACCCAGCCCTGGCACTGGGGTGGGGTGGGGTGGGGTGGTCACCTCCCAGCCTCCCCTGGAGCTGGTGTCTGCCTCTGGGACTCACTACTGCCCTCTGTCCCTCCAGTGCTGCTCACGGCCGTCAACTGCTACAGCGTGAAGGCCGCCACCCGGGTCCAGGATGCCTTCGCCGCCGCCAAGCTCCTGGCCCTGGCCCTGATCATCCTGCTGGGCTTCGTCCAGATCGGGAAGGGTGAGTATGGCCCCCAGGCCCCACCGGGAGCCCCTCGAGGCTGTGCCTGTGTGTCCTTCACAGGGCACAGGGTCCCCATCCCCAAGTGGCTCCCAGTCCAAAGCTCTGCCGTCCCACACAACGTGGAGCTTTCCCTCTGGGAAAATCACCCAGCAAGTGAAATCCGACCCAGAGGGGACACAGAAGTGCTCCCGTGGGGCAGCCGATGCGTTGTAACCACCTGGGGAGAAGGCAGAACGTTCCAGCCCTGGCAGGGGCTGGGCTGACCTCCCCGCACCACCTCACCCGGGGTCTGTCAGAGTCCCTTGTGCTGTCACCCCCAACCCTCCCACAATGGGGCCGTGCGCCTGGTCGTGCTGTGATTTATTCGTCTCTCCATGGCAGGGTGGGATTGTCTCTGTTTCTGTCTTCTTATTGAGAAAGATCAGATAAGCATGGAAAACAAAACACACCTTGGAAGCCCGTCACTAGACGTGCCCACCGTTCTCATTCAGGAGCAAGTGACAGCCAGCAGGCGCGAAAGTTTTAAGGCTGGGGGGCCCAGGCTTTGGTCGTGTGCTGTGCAGCCTCGGGGAAATCACTCACACTCACTCTCTCTGAGCCTTTTTCCGAG
Organism: Aotus nancymaae; assembly: GCF_030222135.1. NCBI lineage: Eukaryota > Metazoa > Chordata > Mammalia > Primates > Aotidae > Aotus > Aotus nancymaae. The sequence continues at coordinate 2,268,390 of NW_026988510.1, forward strand.
CTGCTTTCTCTTGGGGCTGCTGGGAGGAATAACAAGGAGAATGAGTGTGAAATGGCCCCCACCCCTGGCACGTGCATTCTGTCGACATTGGCTGACACAGTTGGCATTTTGCTGGGTGTCTCTGGACCCTGTAGCACACACCCCGTGGATCTGTGTTCTGTGTCTGCCTGCAAAGCCTCTACCGCTGCCGCACTGTGCTATTCTGCGGTGAGGTCAGGCTGGGGTTTAATAAGCAGTCCCTGTTTGAGTGGTCACAGCTCCTGGGGGACACAGTCCTGGGCGCTGGATCCCGCCTGTGGCTGGGTGCAGTTGGAGTAGAGTCCAGTGCGGATGCCGCTCTGCAGTTCCTTCTGAGTTTGTCTCCATCCCTGTTGGAGCCAGCCTAGGAGCAGAGCAGTTAGGAATGTCCTCGTTCTCTTCTCTCCCAGAGCCTGAGGTGAAGGTGGCTCCCCCTGAGCTGTGGCACTGTCGCTGAGTGGGGGCACCCTGCAGATGCAAGCTCTGGTGACTTATAGTTGCTCATGGCTACGGAGAAGTCGCCTGGTCCCACATGGCCATGGGGAAGGCAGGTGGGGCCCCAGGGATGCAGAGGACAGGGCAGGCCCCTACCTAGCAAGCTGTGAGCTGCCCTGCCCCTTCCTGCCCCATGCACGTCCAGACCAAAACATGCAGACACGTGGATACCGCCTCATCCTGCATGGGGCCCTGCCTCGGGTCCAGGCTGCCCTCATGTGTGCACTCTGCTGCTGGTGGGCTGTGATCTGAACGGGTGCCCAGCAGCACCCAGCATGCAGCCAGGGCCTTGGCCGGGCCTCCCCCTTGCTCCCGGTGCCCCCTGCTGGCCAAACACAGCACTTTGCCCAGCTGCAGCTGGGGTGAGGGCTCTGCGCCCAGCAGGTGACCTGGGCTGCAGGGGACACGGTGCTGGACTATACTGACTGACAGGGAGATGAGCTCCTGGGGCTGGCGCCAGACCGCCTTTATCAAATACATTAATCTGTACGAAGCCCGCAGCAGACATTGGCCACCTGTGTCGTCATTGTCAAGGGGAACGTCCCACCAGATTCCCAGGTGGCTCTTGAAGGTGGCCCAGGTCATCCCTTCAGTAGCTCAAACCCATCCCCCATGCATGTGTCTGACTGGGGATTCTCAGTCACTCGGGGTACCAGAGCCACCTGAGAGCTGCTGGGACACTCCAGTGCTGAAACTCACTGGGACCTCAGGTTCCATCACCTCACTCAAGACAAGACTCACTCATTCCATGGCTCCCGGGCACTTAGAAGTTGCCCAGAGAGGTGGTCGGGCCCAAGTAACGTTTTACAAGCAGGAGAAAAGTCCATCCCGCGCCTCCGGGAGGTGTGCAGGGAAGGGACGGGGTGCTTTGCTCGTGAAGGCCTCTGCTCGGCTGCTCTCATCAGAGAGCCAGGAGAGATGTAGGAGGGAACCTGACTTGTAAAAACAAATGTCAGTAGGGATAGCAAAGAGCTTTTCTTCAACTTGAATACATTATGCATTTATAATTCCGTTAGCTGTTGAGACATCCTCCCCCGCCGTGCTCCCCCCGCACTTCCCTTCTGAGCTTTGGATACAGTGCCACGTCTGCAGAATTCCTCTCTCCTGTTTGGCTTCAAGAGATGTGTTTTGTTACCAGATGAATGCCTTGCTTGTTAACCTGTCCACCCCTTTCTCCCAAAGCAGCTGTCTGACTTTGTATCCCCATTGGGCGCAAAGCCCTTGGCAGCTGCCTCTCCCCTTGCTGGTACCTGGCAGCAGGGCCCCAGATACTTCCAGCCCCAGTTTTGCAATGACTGGCCACTAGCACTCTCCAGGCCTGGAGAATGCAGCAAAAATCTGGCAGAGCAGGCCTGGCCCACACACCTGCCCGTCCCACACCCTGGGTGCCCTGCTCCATCGTGGCTGAAAAGGCTCCTCCTTGCTGCCCTGGGCCCCCAGGTGGACTCTGTGCTGTGGAGACGCTGGCCGTAGGGTCGCGCAGGCCTTCGACCGATGGCACAGCCTCTCGCCTGTTGCCTCCCTGTCAGGGAAGGTCATGATCACCCCTTCCCAGTTGGCCTCCACAGAACTGTCCTCAGCTCCATGTGCCGCATCTGTGCCATGTCCCAGCAAGGACGCGGCCCCGCATCCAGAGCTGGTGGGGGGACATGAGAACCAGAGGCATGAGAACGGGAGAGTCGCAGATGGGGGACAGTCAGGGCCCCCAGTGCAGACCAGAAAAGCCCTTCTGAGGGGTTGGGCCTCCCTGAGAGGCGGGGTGGGAGGGGCGGCTGGGTGAGTGACAGGGGCCGGCTCCGCAGGGACCGCCCTGGGCTGGGGCGAGGGAGCACGCAGGCCTAGGTGTCACATGAGGTTCTGCAGTTAGCCCCAGCCTTTTCGAAAGGGGAGACAGTACTCAGGTTAGGTCTCAGATGTGACCCACTGCCCCACGAGTTGTGGGTAGGGGGCAGGAGGTGACGGTGGCTTAGGCAGGAAGCTGCAGAGAGAAGTCTAGGAAGCAGAGGCCAGAGCCCCCAGGCGACTGAGATGGATGGGCCGTGGTGGGCAGGGGCACCCCAGTGTACCCTCACCTGCTCCTTTTTTTTTTTTTTTTTTTTGAGTCGGAGTTTTGCTCTTGTTACCCAGACTGGAGTGCAATGGCGCGATCTCAGCTCACCGCAACCTCCGCCTCCTGGGTTCAGGCAATTCTCCTGCCTCAGCCTCCCGAGTAGCTGGGATTACAGGCATGCGCCACCGTGCCCAGCTAATTTTTGTATTTTTAGTAGAGACCGGGTTTCACCATGTTGACCAGGATGGTCTCGATCTCTTGACCTCGTGATCCACCCGCCTCAGCCTCCCAAAGTGCTGGGATTACAGGCGTGAGCCACCGTGCCCGGCCAGTCTCCTGCTTCTTATCATTGGGTTCCTCATTCCCAACACCCAACACCCAGCCAAGGCTGAGACCTGTGCTCAGGCTCTTCCCTAAGAAGAGAGGGTGGCTGGGCCTTCACTTCCAGGGCGGAGGTGGGAGCGAGTGCACGGGCTCTGCTGTCTGCCCAGCAACGGCGCCACGTCCCTCCTGGAGGACACAATGGGGCGCTTTGTGCTTTGCTCAGGCTGCAGCGGTCAGTGGCAGAACAAACTAATCTCTCCTTGAGCAGTTACAGATCAGATAGTTGTGCAGATAAAAAGGTTCCCTGAAAACGTTTTCTGTCTCCTCCCTCCTTGTACTATTGGAGGTCATTATTCCCCTGGAGCAAGATTTGCCCTTTCACTCTGTGCACCAAGAGGAGAGCAAGCCCCGGCCAGCCACACTGCATGTCCTTCGCCCCACGAGCAGGGGCAGGAGGAGAAAATGCCTCCCCTGCGTGGGGCTCAGACCTGGGTCCCGGTGGCCGAGACCTGGATGTGATCTGCACCCATGAGTAGGGCTCTTCTGGATGGTCCCGTGTCCCAGGCGGTAAATACGTGTGTGCCACCGGGCGGTGGAGCGGGGGATGCATCTGTGTGTCACGTGACAGTTTTGAAATGATGGCCTTCGGTTCTTGGGCCTTTTAGATTCAGAGAAGTGGGGTGGCCTGCCCCAGATTCCACAGCCGTGAGCAGCGGACAGGTCCGTCCTGTCCCCACTGTGACCCTGGGCCGGCGTGCAGGGTCCTGCGCTGCCTCGGGGAGGCCCGCACCTCTTCCCAGAGTGCACCTGGGTGGAGGTTCAGGTGGGGTGTCACGTGTCATGGGAAAGGCTGGCGGGTCGGCTCCTGAGTAACACGTGCATCTTGAGAGGGTGCGGGTCAACAGGACATTCCTTCTCCCACAGGTCCCTGAGCTTTCCTGAGCCTCGTCTGTAAAATGACAGCAGCCACCCTGCTCCCAGGGCCTCCGTCCAATCCCAACGTGAAGGGCTGGGCCTCTGGGCATGTGGGAAGGGGCGGACAGAGGTGTGCGGGTGGGCCTCATGGCAGCCTGTACACAGGCCCTCACGCCCCCGCCTGCATGTCTTTGGCTGGTGAGAGCACCTGAAGCCAGCCCCTCCCGGCCCCTCCCAATCCCTGTCCCCAGGAGCTTCCTGGAGGAAGAGTTTCCACCTCCCTCTGTGGGTTGATGTCCAGCCCTCCTCTGGCCCCATCCAGCTGCGGGTGCCCGGGCCCTGTCTCAGTCCCTCCTTCCTGTGAGTGGGGGCATCTGGTCCTGGGTGATGTTTCTGACAAAGACCCCCTCGATGGTCATAGCACACACCCAGCTGTTGGGCTGTTCTGGTGGGAGAAACGTTTCCACCACACCTTGGCAGTCTGGCTCTGGGGTGTGGAGAGGTCACCTCGTGAGGGATGGATTGAGAGGCCCCCCTGGGATGTGGCTTAGAGCCACCCTTCTTCTGGGCCTGGCTCCACCTGAGTGCGTGTGAGGGTGGGTCTCTGAGCCTCGGCGTCCTCCCCTGGGAAATGGGCTGTCCTTCCTTGAAGGGACGAGGCCAGGTCACTGCATGCCCAGCACGGGAGCCACTGCCGTGCAGGGTCTGACAGCCCCTTTTCCTCACCTCACGCCCTGACTGCTGCTTTCTCCGGGGGTGAGAGCAGGCCTGGGGGTAGGTTTCAGCCTCGGAGGGCCTGGTGCAGGGGTCGAGGGGAACAGTCGGTGAAAGGCCCCACCAGGCCAGGGACCCTGACACCCTGGGCTGGGGGCTTCTGGCTCCTAGACGCCCCCTCGCTGTGTGTCCTCGTGGGAGAGCCAGCGGTCCGGGGCCTCCTTGTAAGGATGAGAATCCTGTCAGGTCACACCCCCACCCTGAGGATCCTGCTTGCCCTTAACCCATAGAGGCCCCATGTCCACATGCAGCCACAGGTGGTTAACGTGGGGCAGATGGAGCTTCAGGCCCCGCTCTCCCGGCAGGAAATAGGGCGAGTCCCGGGCCTCAGAGCGACCTCCAGCTGAGTCCAGACCGTGTTAACCGAGGCAGGAGCTGGCCACAGTTCGCCTCCAGCTGCCAGAGCTCACTGTAGGAGGCTTCCAGGCCGGCCTTCCCGGGGGGACTCCCGGGCATCTCTGTGAAGCGGCTCAGGCAGGCCCAGGGTCATGCAGGGACAGACAGGACACCGCACTCAGGGACTCCCAGATCGGTGCCAGGCTCAAGTGCGGCTCTGCTGCAGACAAGCCGGGCCTGGAGCCAGGGCTGTGGCGCTGGCCGCCCAAGGGCGGGTGCTCCCGCTGCGCGACTCTCGGCACCTCTCTTGTGCCTCAAAGTCTTTACGCTCGAGCGGCCACGTCCTCCGGGAGCTCTTTGTGTCCTGTCCTGGGCCTGCCATGCTTCTGTGCGGTCGGCCTCGGGAGGATGGCAGGCTCGGGGGCGGGGGCTGTGCCGTGCTCTGGGACGGGAACGGGCTCGTCTTCCCGCTGCCTTCACCCCGCTGTGCTGTTGGTCAGATGCAGACAGAGGCCAGAGCGGCTGCAGGAAAAGGTGAGTGTGGGAGGCGTCGCGGCCACAGCCCTGTGCTGGGGACACTTCTCGGGGTCTTTTCCGGCCTGTGGAGTTGGAAGAAGCTCTTTTCCTTCTGGCGTGAGGTTGGTAGCCCTAAACAAAGGGCTTGCTCCTATATATGTTTCTAACACGGGCAGATGCCGTTCATGGTCAGAATGCGCCATCTGGTCTCTGCCAGAATCCCCAAGCCCAAATTCCTGCCCCATCACGGCTCCCAGACTTCAGATAGCCAGAGCGAAACAGGCATCTGAAAAGAGGCTCTACAGCCTGGGGTGGACAGACCAGAGGAAGCCCGGGCATGGTCCCCAGGAGGGGCCTGGGCTCTGAACCCGTGTGGCGGTCACCACACTTCCTCCCTGAGCCCACAGGGCAGCTAGCTCCCGCATGCTGACTACACAGGGCTCGCAGGCCCCCAGCCCTGGCCACGGCCAGCCCCATCTTAGATGAGGTGTGGGTTGCAGCTGCCTGGCCCCCGACCATGTCTGTGACTCACTCAGAAGAAGCAGGAGGTCTCCCCCGGGTGGCACGGTTGGCCCTGGCATGTATGGCGGTAGATGTCCACAGACTGGGTGGCTTCAGCAACAGACACGCGGACGGCCCCGGTCCTGGCAGCCAGAGGTGCAGACCCAGGGTGCCGCCTTCCCCTGCCAGCTGCTCCTGGCTGCGGGCATCGTGGGCTGGCTCCGGCTCTGTCTCCTGTGTCGTTAAGGATGCTTGTCGTCGGCCTTAATGCCGCCTCTAATCCAGATGATCTCGCCTCGAGGTCCTTTGCCTAATCGCACCTGCAGAGACCGCATTTGCCGCTCGGACACATCCTGCAGGCGTGAATTTTGGGGACACTGTTCAACACACTCCACGTAGAGCCCCACAGGGCAAAGTGGCCGGAAGGGGGCGGCTCCAGCACAGCAGAGGTCCCGCTTGAGGAGTGACTGGCCTGTCCCTGGAGGGGTTTCCAGGGCGGGGGAGGGCCCGGTCAGCCCCGGGGTTCTGGGACATCCACCCTCTACACGTTTCCATGTTCCCCGGGCTGGGCAGGCGCTTCAGGGACACACTGGCTGTGTATCGCTGAAGAGCCTCCCCGCTCAGAGACTTGTCCTCTGAGTCAGGAGCCAGCGGGTTGGCCACCTCCTGGAGGAAGGGGGAGGTCAGGCTCTCCTGTTCCACATGCATTTGGCCGCTGGGGGCAGCCCCAGGCTCTGTCAGCCGGATGCCTTCTGCTCTCCCCTTCAGCCTCGGGGTGGATGGTTCCCATGGCTGCATCTGCCGGACTCAGGGATCAAGGCCCGCTTTTCCCTGAAATCATCTCCCCAGGGTCTTTTGAGCGCTCCCACCCCAGTTACCCCATTCTCAAGGGAAGGGGATCCGGGTACGAGGCTGCTGTGCCTGGGTCCCAGGGTCACCATGGCCTTTGCAATTTGCCTGCTCTCCCAGGGCCTGGCTGTGCATTCGCTCTCACCCCCGAGGACGATGCCTTTTGGGAACAAGGAAGGGGCTGGAGGGCCCCATTCGTCAGCTGTGCGCTGAGCCTGTTCTCACATCTCTGTGGGCTCTTGCAAACGTCACGTCTTCCATTTGTCCACAGTGATTATCTTCCTCGCTGTCTTTTCGGCCACACTGTCCCCTCCTTGTGGGTGGAGGCTGACTGGAGAGCACAGAATCCAGGTGTGGAGGCTCGTGGCAGCTGGATGAGTGGCTCACTGTGGAGGCTGTGGCTGTGGGATGAATGGGTCACTCGGTCATTCCTCCAGTCCAGCTCCTGGGGCTTATATTGAAGCAGGGATCAAGTCCAAGTCTAGGGTTCGTGGGAGAGAAGGCCGCGCCAAGCCTTCTCATACGGCGTCTCGGCCTGGCGCGGCTGCCGCCGTGGGCCGTCTGTTGGGGGTGAGGACGTTCCGTGCATTGCAGGAAATCCAGCAGCATCCCCAGCCTCCATCACTCCGTGCCAGTGGCAGCCTACCCTGCCATCGAGACAACCCCACATCTCCCAGCGTGCAGAATGTCCCCTGGTCACACTGAGGAGGTGCAGGGGCACTGCCCCCAGGGTTTGAATACCCTAAATCCCAACTCCGCCTCCCCCTGCGTGTAGCCGGGAACCTGGCACAACAGCTGGTGGTGTCAGCAGATGAGTGTGGTGACCTCTCTGCATCCAGCTGCCCTGGGCTGCAGGCAGGTCTTTCCTGCCACCCTAAAGCAGAGCTGCTGTCAGAGCAGGACCCCTGGAGGCAGGCAGAGCCCCAGGGTGTCACCCCCAAGCCTGATCAGGCTGTGTCAGCCCCGGCCCCAGGGAGAGCTCGGAAGGATCCAGGCTGAGTCGCCGCTGTGGGCCAGTAGACCTGGCACCCGCTTCATGGCACCCATGGAGAGAGGGGTGGCCTCTGGTCAGGTGTCCAACAAAGCCACCTCAGTCCCGAGCCACCATCTGGCGGATTCAGGGCTGGCAAACCCCACAGCTCTGCTATGAGGCCAGATCCCCACATGCACCCCATGCCCTGTCCCTGGTCAGTGGGGGGGACACCCTGTGTCCCTGGTAGGCAGGCAGCTTAGAGGTGCTTGGGGTGGTTTGATTGGAGTCCTAAAAAGCTGAACCCCTGCCTTCCTGCCATCGCCCATGCTGGGTGAGGAATGGGTCGCACCCAAAGCTGTGAGGTTGGGGGATGCCATCCCTCCGTGCACATCCACTGTCCTCCAGGACCTTAGGCGCTCGGCAGAGAGAGTCCCTGGACAGCCTCCAGCCCAGAAGGTCCCAGCAGGACAGTCCTGGCCACACTGTCCTAAGAATGGAAGCCACACAGGGGGCTGGAGAGGGGGCTGGCCGGGACTCCCCTGCTGGAGCCTCTCGTCCAGGCTGGAGTGTAATGGCATGATCTCACTGCAACCTCTGTCTCCCGGGCTCAGGTCAGCCTCCCAGATAGCTGAGACTTTGGGCATGCACCACCATACACGTCTAGTTTTTGTATTTTCTGTAAAAACAGGGTTTGGCCATGTTTCCCAGGCTGGTGTCAGCCTCCAGTACTAAATCTACAGATGTGAGGCACTGTGCCTGGCCCGGGGATGATTTTTTTTTTTTTTTTTTTTTTTTTTTTGTGGTGGAGTCTCGTTCTGTCACCCAGGCTGGAATGCAATTGCACACTCTCGGCTCACTGCAACCTCCACCTCCCAGGTTCAAGCGATTCTCCTTTCTCAGCCTCCCAAGTACCTGGGATTACAGGTGCACACCACGATGCCCGGCTAATTTTTGTATTTTTAAGTAGAGACGGGATTTCACCATGTCGGTCACGCTGGTCTCGAACCCCTGACCTCGTGATCCGCCCGCCTCAGCCTCCCACAGTGCTGGGATCACAGGCGTGAGCCACTGTGCCCAGCTCTTTTTGTTTCTCTTTAGACGGAGTTTTGCTCTTGTTGCCCAGGCTGGAGTGCAATGGCATGAGTCTGTGCTTGGTCAGAGCAGCTGGTACTGATTTTCTTGGAAGTTTCAGAGGCTGCAGCATGGAGCTGTGCACCCCAGGGAATGCCATCGTGTGACAGGTGCTCCGTCCCCAGTGCTGGAGTTCTAGAAACGACTGTGACCACAGAGTGGAAGTTATCTAGGCCTGGCTAGGCACGGTGCTCACACCTGCAATCCCAACGCTTTGGGAGGCCAAGGCGGGTGGATCACCTCAGGCCAGGAGTTCGAGGCTAGCCTGGGCAACGTGGTGAAACCTCATCTCTACTGAATATACAAAAATTAGCTGGGTGTGGTGGAACCCTGTCTCAAAAAAAAAAAAAAAAAAGTAACCCAGGCCTTGGGGCTGCAGACGTCTGGCTACTGCCTGAAGCCCTCGCCATGTGAAGCCTCAGTGTATTCTTAGCAAAAGCAGCCACCCTCTGTGTGGTGACCAGCCACCTCTCCTGTCATGAGGCTGGAGGTCGGTCATGGGGATTGATGTGCGTGGTGGGGACCGTGCTCTGACACCTCCTTTCCATCAGCCCAGGTGTGGTCTGGGGGGCGTCACAGTGAACGGGGCACGTTTCCGGCCTCCAGCAATCACCTTCACCCCCTCCCACTGTGAGTGCCAGATAGGGGTGGCAGGACCTGGATTTTCAAGTGACCTGGCAGGTCCTTATGTGCCTGTTTCCCCACTTGCGGGACAGATGCCCGCCCCCACCACACACACACAGCAGAAGTAAGTGGGCAGGACACAGTAGGGCTCTGCAGATGTGAAAGGTCTGCACATTCCAGAACATTCTGTCAGAGAGCAGATGGGAGGGAGGCCAGAGAGGCTGTGGGCGTCTTGGCTGAGGTGCTGTGGAAAATGCCCCGTCCTGAGCCGCTCCAGGCCTGCAAGGTCAAGCCCTGCCTGCTGACCACCCTGTGACCAGGATCCGGAACACATCACATGCGGGCGGTGGCCCCGGAGCTCATTCTTCTCGGGAGATCAAGGCCTCCGCTGGTGGGGTGGCGGCCAGGCCTCGGGGAACCCACCAGCATCCCCAGCTCAGGCTGAAGATCAAAGACCTGGGCTGGGCGCACCTGGCATCCGGGACAGACAGAGCTGGGACAGAGCCGCGCATCCCGCACGCCGCGGGGAAGCAGGCGTGCCACAGGAACCGGGTCCACCCATCAGGAAGGGACCCCACGTGGGCTCTGCCTTAGGAAATCCGGTGCCACCTTTGAAGTGCACTTCGTGTGGGGTGAATGCCAAGGTTTTATGGGAACCTCTCTTCGGTTCCCCTTTGAGACATCCTCACCTCCTTGCTCTGCGGTGTTCCCCGGGCAACCGAGGCAGCTCTCCTCCTTGGGCCTGCATGCTGACCTGTGGTCAAGGCCACATGGTGGGACACAGCAGCCCTGGGGCCTGCCCTTGCCTGGACAGTTCACCACCTGACCAAGATTTCAACTTGTGCCTCCAGCTCTGTACACACCTGGCGGGTGGGCGGGGGTGACCCAGCTCCTCTGTCCTGGAGGTGTCTTTGGTCTCATTTCCAAGTTGTTCCTGAGCGCGGCCGTCTGTGAGACAGGTGTCTGTGCCACCACCGGAGCCCTGCGAGCCAGGAACGGAAACCCTACGGGGCGAGTGACCCGCAGCCAGGCGATGTATTTCGGGCCCATTTCACTAGGGAGGTGACAGCCACAGAGAGGGCCAGAGCTGTCCGAGCAGCCAGGTGACCTTGCAGAGACACCCCTTCTGTGGTGTTTACTTCCTGGCCCCCGAAGACACATCTTCCTGGGGAACCCCTGAATGCTGGTGGCCTTATTTTGAAAAAGGGTCTTTGTAGATGTGACTGAGGTTCAAGTTTTGCAATGAGGTCTTCCTGGAATAGGGTGGACCAGTCACGAAGTCCAGCAACGTGTGTCCTCAGAGGGCAAAGGAGAAGGCACTGCCCACGGGAGCACAGGGCTTGTCCTCAGACCCAGCAGGCCGCACGCTCACCGCAGTCCAGGATGGACCTGTGTTCCCCAGGCCTTTCCTGCTAGCCCAGGGGGAGAGGGTCTGTTCCAAGCTCCTCACACCTGGAGAAGCAGGGGCCTGGTGCCTCTGGGCCTGCCTTGGTGCCACAGCCAGGATGCAAACCCAGGTCCCCTGCCTTCGTACCGTCTTGACACTCATGTCATGAGGTCTCAGGGAACGTTCTTGAAGTCAACTGGGGCTGCTTGATCCCCGCCCCCCCATAGACGAGCGTCTGAAAGGCCCTCCTGGGCAGTGGTCAGAGCTGCCTGTCCTCTCAGGTGGGCGCAGGGCCTCCAGTGGGGCCACCTTCCTCCGGTTATAGTTGGAACCCCGCAGCCTCCATGTGGCTCAGCAGGTGCATTCCATTTATTGGTCACAGTGAAGACCCTTGACCGCGGCATTTTTGTTTGCTGTGGTATTTTGCTCCAGGAGTATTCTCGAACTGGTAGCATGACCTGCGCAGCGCTCTCTAACCAGCATTCCTTTCTCTCTCTTTGGCCTCTGCCAGGTGATGTGTCCAATCTAGATCCCAAGTTCTCATTTGAAGGCACCAAATTGGATGTGGGGAACATTGTGCTGGCTCTGTACAGCGGCCTCTTTGCCTACGGAGGATGGTAGGTTCTGGAATGTCTGGGTCCCTTGGTCTGGGGATACAAGGGACCTTGGTCCCCGATGGGTCCAGGAATCCCAAACCTCCCACCCATCTAGGAGTGGTTAAAGGGAGGGGAAGGTACAGAGTGGCAGGTGACCCTCCAGAGTCACCCACATTCCTAGGAAGTGTGGGGAGGCTGCCTGCTGCAGCCCTGCCCTGGCTCCACGTCTGCGTCTCGGCCACAGCAGAGGCAGCACGTGGAGGCAGCTGAGCCCTGCAGCCCATCTCCTCCAGGACCTGAGAATCACCCCTGTGGGCGAGCGGGCAGGGAGCATGCAGGAGGCCTGGAAAGGATGGCAGGGACCCCCGAAGCAGACAGGAGGCTGAGCTCCCGCTCCAAGTCCACTTTCCAGCCCAGCGAGCAGCCCACTGGCACGGGGGTCTCATCAGCCCGCCCGGAATGCTCTCTCCCCAGTGATTTCTTTTCTGTAATGAGGATCATACAGTTAAATACTGTTCTCTAAATTTTAGGAATTACTTGAATTTTGTCACCGAGGAAATGATCAACCCCTACAGGTACGTGCAAGAATGGACGGAGTTGTGCATTTTTGTTTCTGTTTTTTTAAATTAATAGACGATTTATTTAGACAGGAATACGTATGTCATTGCCAGACTTGATGTTAGAGGTTAAGTGTCTGGTCCAATTTTCCTTCCTGGATACGTTCTTCTTTCCTATCCCTGTCAGTTTTGAAAACATGATACCGGAAGGAGAGGGGCCCAAACCCACACAGAGCTCCCCCAAGTGAGTTTGGGAGTGGGTCTGCAGTGAGGACAGACATTGCTGATCTTGCTTCGGTCCCACGAATCCAGGCAGGGTCTTCCAGGCCCTCTCGGCGGCTGCGGTCGTCGTACTGAAGCAGGGACTCTCAGTTTAGCCTGGCTCTTTTTTTGAGACGGAGGCTTGCTCTGTCACCCAGGCTGCAGTGCAGTGGCACAGCCTCGACTCATGCAGCCTCTGCCTCCTGCATTCAAGCGGTTCTTCTGCCTCAGCCTCCTGAGTAGCTGGAACTACAGGCGTGCACCACCACGCCTGGCTAATTTTTGTATTTTTAGTAGAGATGGTGTTTCACCATCTTGGCCAGGCTGCTCTCAAACTCCTGACCTTGTGATCCACCCGCCTCAGCCTCCCAAAGTGCTGGGATTACAGGCGTGAGCCACTGCACCCGGCCTCAGCCGGTTCTTAAGGCCAACCACTGGACTGGTGCCCACCGCGTTGCCAGAGAAGTCATATTCGGCTGGGTCAAGGTTGGGGGCAGAGGGTCCAGGTGCGACAGACAGAGTGTGTTTTGAGAATGACATCTTGGCGACCAACGGCACAACGGCTCTGAGTCGTCTTTTTTCATTATTTGAATGTGAGACAGGAAGCAGCCACATTCCACTGGAAGCCTGTTGGTCGGCTCCGGCCTGCTCACAGGAGAGCCGTGACTGGGGCCTGGGTGGCCAGCAGGATGTAGGGGTGGTGGCAAGGTTTACCCAGAGAACAGGTGGCAGCTGAGGCCCCCACTCAGGGCAGGACGGTCCAGAGGAGCTGCTCGGGCTCTGGGTTCTGGTCCCTGGCTTGGCAGCTTGTGAGCAGAGCGTTAGGATTCAGACCCGGCAGCCTAATGTAGCTCTCCCGAGCCCTTGCAGTCACCCAGAAGAATCCCCATTTCTCAGGTGGGGAAGCTGAGGCCCGCGGCCAAGGCACCAGCCAGGCCTCTGCAGGTCCCCTCTCCAGGCCCAGGCTCCTGCCCAGCCCGTGCTCTCTCAGCGCTTCCCACCTTCCTCAAGGAGCCAGGCACAGAGGCCGGAGCTGCTGGTGGTGGGGAGCCCACCTGGCTCCTGGCCACGGGGTTTGGCCTTCAGCCCAGGCTGCCCTGAGTGACGTGTCGCCCCTGTTCCTTTCAGAAACCTGCCCCTGGCCATCATCATCTCCCTCCCCATCGTGACACTGGTGTACGTGCTGACCAACCTGGCCTACTTCACCACCCTGTCCACCGAGCAGATGCTGTCATCGGAGGCCGTGGCTGTGGTGAGCCGCTACCCGCCAGCTTCCACCAGGGCCCTGAGAGGCCTGCAGACCAGAGGGGTCCCCCGCATCTCCAAGCCTCCCTACCTGGAGGGCTGGAGTGGTGGTCCTGGGTCTCCTCTCAGAACAACCGCAGAGGGAATGTCTGGGAATCGTCCTTATTGCAGGGGAGAGGGGGTTTAAAATCTGATTCCAGGCCACACCCAGAACCAGCTATAAGCCAGAATGCCTAGGAGACTCAGGGCAGCGGTCATTTTAAATCTGAGTATTGAAAAGTTGGCGTCTGCTGCAGACTGGGGTTTGCTGGAAGGCGTGGCTGCTGCTGGCTCGGCAGGACAGAGGCCAGGCCTGGGCACTGCTGTTGGGCAGCTTCTGGCCCAGGGCAACAGGGAGTGGGAGCTCTGGCCAGCTTCCTACTGAACAAGCTCTGACTCCCAGCCCACCGCCCACCGGGCACCGTGCTGGGCCTGTGAAGGACCCCAGATGGGGAGGGCAGAATCCCCACATGGAGGCCACAGCTTGCTCCAGGGAGTTCCAGGGGAGTGGGGAGATCGGGGCCCTCAAGGGCTCCCCTACAAGCAGGCCGAGCAGAGGGAAGTCCCCCCAGAGGCCAGAATCCAGCCCGAAAGGTTCTCCTCTGCAGAGGGCTCTTGGCGACGGCGGGAAGGGCCAAGGGCCCGCCCGGCAGGGCCCAGCTCACTCTGTGTCTGCCTAGGACTTCGGAAACTATCACCTGGGTGTCATGTCCTGGATCATCCCCGTCTTCGTGGGCCTGTCCTGCTTCGGCTCAGTCAATGGGTCCCTGTTCACGTCCTCCAGGTGAGCGCAGCCCGACCCCCTACAGGTGAGGGAGGCCCAGGCCTCAGGGCCAGGTTCAGCATGCTCTGTGTCTGTGAAAGTTTTGCCTCTGAAACTGGGGATGCGTTATTGTTAAAGCTCAAATAGGCCGGGCGCAGTGGCTCACACCTGTAATCTCAGCATTTTGGGAGGCCCAGGTGGGCAGATCGCTTGAGCTCAGGTGTTTGAGACCAGCCTGAGCAACATGGCAAAACCTTGTCTCTACAAAAATATACAAAAATTAGCCAGGCGTGGTGGCACATGCCCATAGTCCCAGCTACCCGGGGGGCTGAGGTCAGGGGATTGCTTGAGCCTGGAAAGTCGAGGCTGCAGTGAGCTGAGATGGTGCCTCTGCACTCCAGCCTGGGTGACGGAGTGAGGTCCTGTCTCAAACAGCCTGGGTGACGGAGTGAGATCCTGTCTCAAACAGCCTGGGTGACAGAGTGAGGTCCTGTCTCAAACAGCCTGGGTGACAGAGTGAGGTCCTGTCTCAAACAGCTTGGGTGACAGAGTGAGGTCCTGTCTTAAAAAAAAAAAAAAGGAAGCACGAACTTTGCCCCTCGCCTCCCAGCCCTGCCCAGAGGCCAGCTGTGGTGTCCTAGGTGCCCCATGGCCACTTCTTTACCCCCTGGGGCTGGAGTTTCTGTCCTTGCCAGCTGAGTTGGTTGGGGATGCAGAGAGGCCCACAGCCAGAAGCCAGAGGGTCCTGTTCCTCACTCTGGCGAGAGGCCCAGACAAGCCAGGCACAGGCCCCGTCCACTCCCAGCCTGCCACGTCCCCGTCTGTCCTGGGTCGTGAGATGATGGCTGACTGCCTCTCCGCTCGGTCCACAGGCTCTTCTTCGTGGGGTCCCGGGAAGGCCACCTGCCCTCCATCCTCTCCATGATCCACCCGCAGCTCCTCACCCCCATGCCATCCCTCGTGTTCACGGTAAGCCTGTCACACAGCCCCGCGCCCGCATCCCTGGGGGTTGACCGGGGGCTCCCCAGAGGGAGGCTGCCACAGCTTGCAACTTTGTCCGGGGTATGGACTGGGTGTCAGCTCAGATGTGGCCTGGAGACGCAGCGGAATGTTTCCTCCTGCCGAGCTCCACTGAATGCCAGAGAGTGCTGAAGGGGCTTTAGATTTTATCCCAGAATAGCATATGGTGGCTGCCACAAGCAGTTCAGACCATCGGAAATGCGGGAGACAAAAGCTCCACCCCAGGTGGTTTGCCGCCTGCCGGCCGCCTAGCTCCCTCCACCTCTGCCTCCGCAGACGCTGCTCAGTGTCAGGTTGTCTAGCGGGGTGCATCATGCACTGTTCTTCTGCTTCTCCTGCGTCTTTCTGTGCCAGCCCGCGGGATTGCCTTAGTTCCCTGTTGCTGTGTCACAAATCGCTCAAAAGTGTCTAAAAGGAAAAGTGCTTATTATCTCACAGTTCCCATAAGTCGAGAATTCAGGGAGCTGGTCCCTGGGGCTGTAGTCTCATCCGAGGGTGTGACCAGGGCTGGAGAGGCCACTGACACAGCTGCTTCCCCCAAGGCCAGTGAGAGCAGCAGAGGCAGAGGAATCTGTGGGCTGGCCTCAGGTCCTGGCCCCGGCTCCTCCCCTGTGTTAGAAGCGAGTTGGGAAGTGCAGTATGCCTGGGGAGCTGGAGGGAGAGCAGCCCACAGTTCTGGGCTCCCTGGAGCGTCCATGAGGACTGTGTCTTGACAGCTGCACTGGGGGCTGTGGAAACTGTCCTCTTGATGGACACTGGGTTAGGTCAGGTTGTGGTCCCCACAGAGCCGCAGTCCAGGGACCCAGCTGCAAACGCACACTGTGCTCTTCACCTGTCCTTGAAACCCAGAGGTGGTCTCCTTTTCTTCCACTCCCTCCAGCCTCCTCCCCTCCCACGTCCCCCTCCCTCCTCTTTTCCCTCCCTCCTTCCGTCCCTCCTCCCTCTTCCCCTCCCTCCTCCCTCCCTCCTTCCCCCTTTCCCTCCATTAAGACCTCCTGCTCAGATGAGATTTCTCCTTTAAAACAATTCCTGCAAGTGTGCTCAGCTGGGCACAGCCAGGCTAGACAGTCCGCAGTGGCCGCCGTCGCCTCCCCGGCTGGGCTGTGGGCCCGGGCTCAGCCGGCCACCTCTCTCTCGCAGTGCGTGATGACGCTGCTCTACGCCTTCTCCAAGGACATCTTCTCTGTCATCAACTTCTTCAGCTTCTTCAACTGGCTCTGCGTGGCCCTGGCCATCATCGGCATGATCTGGCTGCGCTACAGAAAGCCTGAGCTGGAGCGGCCCATCAAGGTGAGCCCGGCTCCCGCTCACGCAGCTGCCCTCACAGAGGCAGGGTCCGAGGGTTTGAGGACCCGAGGTCGGGAGCTGGCATCCCAGCTCAGCCTCTGGACCTGGGCCAGGCCACGTCCCCATCAAGCTAAACCAGGGCTTACTTTGCAAGGGGTCCCAGTGGGAGGGGGGCGAGGCCGTGTGCTGGGAGGGGCGTGAGGCTGCCTGCCCGTGCTTCTATAGCAGACACGGCGGTCACCTAATTCCGGTGTTGACCGTTGACCAGGAGCTGGGGTTCCTCAAAGGACAGCAGACAGACAGAGCTCCCTCGAATGAAGGGAAGCAGATGACATTGCGTGAACCCACAGGGCCTGGCGCAGTATTCACAGGGTGGTCGGTTGTGCTGGGGGGTGGAATGCAAGGTGTGGGGTGCCTGACCCTAGGAACCCCTGGGCCCAGCTGGGCTCTCCCCATCCGCAGCAGCTCCTTGCAGAGGGGCAGCTGTTGTCACTGAGCTGCTTTCTCCGAAAGGGGGCCGTCCCTCAGAGGACATGCTCCCGCCCAGGGCCCAGCAAGCCCCGCCACCCTGGCCTTGACACAGGAACGGAGCACAGAGCTCCTGGTGGCTGCTGCCAGCAGCTCTTGTCACTCAGCTGGCATATGTCTATCACGGGAGCCCAGCTCCCCTGCCGGGGCCATCTCACCCACTGTGTTCCTGAAGTCTGGGGCCAAGTGGGAGGCCTGTGAACCCTGTTTAACAAGGGCTTTAAAATATAGTCAGTACAAGAACCCAGATGCAGCTCTGAGAGAAGACTGTGTAGGGCGAGGAGGGAGGCGCCCCTCCTGGGCACCAGCTTGTGCCTGCCATGCCAGCCTGGCCACAGGACCTTGGAGCAGGAGCCAGCAGAAGGCCCAGCCCAGCCCAGCCCAGGAGAGGTGGCACAAGGCAGTCACTGGCCATGGCAGTGGCTCCGCTCCGATAGAGAGCTGGGCACGGGATAGGCTCTGCCCACTGTAAGCCTGGGCACAGAGTGGACATCTGTTCCCTGGGGACAGAGCAGCCATGCAGCCTGCACTGATGGGACCCGTGGTCAGCTCTGCGTCTCCCAGGTGGCCTGTTTGAGTATGCATTCGGGACAGCTGAGTCCCACAGCCATGCCCAGCAGCGGGTCACGGGCTGGGCCTGCAGGCTCCTTGAAGCCCTGCTTGGGTTCTGTGCTGGGTGAAGTCCATCGGTCTCCAAGAGGGCAGTCTCCTGGCTTCTTCGTGGGTGGCCACTGTCTCCCGGAAGCATCAGGCCCTGCACCTCCTGATGGCTCAGGGTTTCCAGGCCCGTGGCATGGGAGTGGAACCGTGACCTTCCCTGCCCATGGGACGCCTCCGGAGACAGAGGCGGTTCCTTCCATCCCGCAGCAGCACCCACGTGAGCCTCGGGCAACAGGCCTAGCACTGTGTGCAGAGTCCAGGGAGGGGCAGGTAGAACTGTGTGTGAGGCAGACGGGGTGCAGGTCACATTCCGGTGACCTGGAGGTCAGCAGCGAGTGGGTGTGGAAGGCCCAGGAGGGCCGAAGAACCTTGGGGCTGGGGGAGGGAGGCTGGACAGGAGGGGCTCCAGCACAGCCGCAGAGCTCACCCGGGTCCTGTCCTCTGTCGCAGGTGAACCTGGCCCTGCCCGTGTTCTTCATCCTGGCCTGCCTCTTCCTGATTGCCGTCTCCTTCTGGAAGACCCCTGTGGAGTGTGGCATCGGCTTCACCATCATCCTCAGCGGGCTGCCCGTCTACTTCTTAGGGGTCTGGTGGAAAAACAAGCCCAAGTGGCTTCTCCAGGGCATCTGTGAGTGTCTCGTGGCCCATAGCCCGCGGTACCCTCTGCCTGGGGTAGTGAAGGGGGTTGAGAGGCGTCGGCCGTCTCCACCCACATGGTCCAAGTGCTGGGTGGCAGGAGGGTTCAGGTCACTGCACTGTCCGCCAGTGACTCACGGCCCACGTGTTTCAGAGATAAGACACTCAGTGCAGCAGCAGCTAATCTCTTAGGACAAGGGATTCCAGAAATTAGGCTACTGCAGCCAAGTAACAAAATCCTGCCGGCTGCCACCAGCTGCCACAGCAGACTTACCCAGCAAGGCAGAGGGAGGCCAGGCACGGTGGCTCACACCTGTAGTCCCAGCGCTTTGGGAGGCTGAGGCAGGCGGATCACTTGAGGTCAGGAGTTTGAGACCAGGCTGGCCAACATGGTGAAAACCCATCTCTACTAAAAATAAATAAATTAGCTGGGCATGGGGCCACCTGTAATCCAGTCTACTCAGGAGGCTGAGGCAGGAGAATTGCTTGAACCCGGGAGCTCGAGGATGCAGTGAACCAAGCTCCCACCATTGCACTCCAGCCTGGGTGACAGAGCGAGACTCCGTCTCCAAAAAAAGGGGGGGCAGTAGGACAAACCCCTCTACGGTACTCTCTGCAGCGGCCGCCCCGAGGGTGCTTTGCCACCAAGCTTAGGACCCTTCCTCAGTGCCTGCAAATGTGGCTATGTTCCTAGAAGAAGGCCAGGGTGCCTGCGGGCCTCGACACTCATCACCATGTCACTAGGTGGCTTTTGAAAGTCATTCAGGACACCAAGAGCTTAAAGCAAAACCCCCTCTCTATCCTGAAACAGTCTCCATCCCCAGAGCGATTTCTCTAGAAAGTCCCGAGTGTGACAGGTCTTCCCAAGGACCCCTTAGCAGACTTGGCTCCTCCAGCTAGCTTTTCCTGCAGGGCGGCCTGGCCGTCTGGGACCATGTCCAGGTTGCGTCCCTGGCATGGCCCAGCAGGAAGGCCCATCGTCTCCCATTGCATTTTGCCAAGACCCGAGGGCCTGGGTTGTGTGCTCCGCGGGCCGTGCTCCCGCTCCGTCCCCAGGGTTCTGGAGCAGATGCCACACTTGTGCATCTCAGCAGCAGACTGCCTCGCACACCCCGTATCCACGTGCTCAAGTCAGGAGCCCTCCTTAAAATCCTAGCTTCTGGCTTCTCTGCTATTTCAGGAGGGGTGGTGGCCCTGGGTTTGGTGACAGGGCTGGGGGAGCCCCAACTCACGCCCCCATGTCCCATGGTGCCGCCCAGCCCCCAGACTAACACAGAGTCTTCTCTCCTGACAGTCTCCACGACCGTCGTGTGTCAGAAGCTCATGCAGGTGGTTCCCCAGGAGACATAGCCCGGAGGCCGAGAGGCTGCGGAGGAGCATGCGCAGAGCCCCGAGCCCACTCCAGTTCCCCGCCATCCACGGCTCAGCTGCGCACCCAGCGTCCCTCGCTGTCCTCCCAGGTCAGGCAGCCGAGGCTGCTGTGGAAACTCTGGTACGAATCTACGAATCTCGTCCCTCAAGTGAGGTCCAGCCTGGGACCCAGGCGGGGCCCGCGCTCCTGCCAGGAGCGGCTTCTGGTCTCCTTGGGTCCTTTTCCCTACCCTCCTTTGTTTACTTGTTTTTTTTTTAACTTAAATTCTGGGTCAAGTTGACACCACTAAGATGATGTTTTTAAGGGGCTCGGAGGGCAGGAGCCTTCCTTTTTCCCCTTTCTCCCCTTTTTTTCTCCCGCACACTATGTGTCAGGGACCAGATCACTGTCCCTGGGCGCACAGAGCTACTGAGACTTGGAACCTCATCGTGACTGCAGACCTGCACTGATGGCCGGATAGCCGGCCCCGACACACGTGCTTGGCTTCTTTGTTTTTTTATGGTTATAAATGCGGCGACATTCATGAAAACCGCCCCGTGGGCTTATGTCTCTCTGCCTTAAAGACCCAAGATAGGACCCTCCCCGCCAGTCCCAGAAGAGATACGGCCACTGCAGAGAAGGTCTGCAGAGCAGAAACTCAGCCACAGGGCGGTAGCAGGGTGGAGGTGCCTGGAGTGGGGCGGGTGGGGGGCCGGGCAAGGTGAAGAATCCAAGGTGGGTGATTCCAGGGGTCCTTCCAGGAGGTGCTCCAGGCCTGTGGGACTCCTGAGACACCATCCTAAGCCGGTGAGCAGCCCTGGGGAGTGGGCATGCTGGCATCCCTGCCAGCTCCCCAGGCCTGGCCTTAGGGCAGTGCGGCCTCTGTGTCCATTTTTGGAGGCCGAGCTCTGGTTCACGCAGACGAAGCCCTACACTTCAGTCTTCTGGAAACAGAGACAAGAAAGGCAGACACGCCATGGCCAGGCACCCCCGTGCGTGCCCACCCTGGGCCCCACGCAGCAGTGTCCCAGCCCGAGGTTGCCGCTGGCCTCTGTGCCACCCAGCAGCCCCTTCCGGCTGGGGCTGGGTTCCCGCTCCCGGCTGAGGCACCTCCTCGCCCCGCCTGTCACCCTCACGGCCTGTCCTGGTCCTGGAGATAGCGTCAAGCACGGCTCACCTCTCTGCGCCCTGCGTCCGGAGGCCCCGGACGCTCCCTTGGCCCTCAGCCCCTGTGGAGAGGCGGAACTGGCAGCCCGTGTTCCCCTTGTTCCTGTTTCTTCCCTCGGGGAGGCAGCTGAGGCCTGGCCAACTCGGCCCACTTTCCTGAGCTGTCTCTGCTTCTGTGGAAGCAGCCAGGGGCCCACAGACAGAACAACAAGACCATCCTGCCAGGCCCCTCCTGAGCTCTGGGGGTCTCTGCCTCCTCAGCCACCGGCTTCTCTCCAGCCAGAGGCGGAGACAAGTCATCCAGCTTCTCCCCAGCGCTCAGCTGTGGCTGGAGGAGCAGCCCTGTGGCACAGCCCCGAGTCCCCCAAGCCAGAAGGCCCTGGAGCAGGCCGGACGCAGCCTTACTGACCAGCTTGCTCAAGCCGCCAGCTCTGAGCAAGTGCCCGGTGGAGCCTGCCACCCTCTGCCTAGGCACCAACCCCCCACCATCCAGTGGGCCCACAGAAACCTGATGAACAGTTTGGGGTCCTGGACCAGATGTCCATCTCTCCTGCTCGAGGAATGAAGACCTTTATTCCAGAGCCCAGGGGCCCGTGCAGCCCTGGCACCCCTGCCCCGTTGCTTCCAGCTGTACATGGACTGGCTGCCAGTGTCTGCTCATAGGAACTGCATCTTTTCTGGGGCCCAAGGGATCAGCGCATAGTCTGGAGGCCAGGGACCACCAGCGGCAGATGAACTGACTCTATTGGATGAGGAAACACCAAGTCTCTCCGGACCTGTTCTCTTGGCCGCAGATAGGGACAGAGCTGGTGCCCAGCCTGCCTGGAGGGTGGTTGTGTGAACCTAGGAGGCAGTGAACATTGTAGGCAGTCATGACCCTCGAGACAGGGGAGGTGCTCCCTGGACGCACCCACCACTGGGAGCTTTCCACGGGGGCCGGCAGGGCCTGTGTGGGTGTCTGCCGCTTCGGGGCCTTGGGATGCCGTTGTGTCGCAGCCTCCCGCTCTGGGAGGTGGACATGCCTTACGGAAGCAGGAGCTAGTGGCCCGTCCATGAGACACGCTTGCCTGTTGGCTGCTGCGGCTGTGGGCAACATGGGGGCCGCCGTGTCTGTGGTGGAAAGTAGCTGCTTAGTGAACCCGGCAGCTGCTGGGGTCCGTCTTCACACTGCAGAGTCTCACGGGCATCTGGGTTATGAAGGGAAGAACTTCTCCACAGAAGGTCATGGGGGGGTGTCCCCCAGCCCAGCCCAGGGACCCCAATTCAGAAGGCAGGGGCTGTGTCCACTCCCCATCCTGCTGTGCTGGAATTCCACAGGGGCCAGGGCCACCGCAGGGGCTGCCTCAGAAGCCTTCACTTTCCTTCCCTTTTCCCCCATACTCCACTGACAGATGCCACAGTGGTTTTCCCTCGTGGGTCTCGGGTGTTTTAAAGCACACCCACCAAGACAAGCAAGCGTTTGTTCAGTCGTTTTGCCTTTCTGTGTTGTGCTAACGTCTTACTAATTTAAGATGCTGTCGGCACCGTGTTTATTTATTTCCAGTGGTCTCGCTCAGCCTTGCTGCTCCGCGTGGCGCAGGTGCCACGCCTGCTCCCTGTCTGTGTCCCAGCCATGCAGGGCCATCCACTGTGACGCCGGCCGAGCAGGCCGGACACCCTCTGCCGAGTAATGACGTGTGTGGCTGGGATGTCTTTTATTTTGTGTTAATGGCTAACCTGTTACATTGGGCTGGGCTGGGCAAGGCATTCTGGCTTTTCTGTGGGGTTTTTGTTTTTAAAGAAACACTCAATCATCCTACGACTGATGTTCTTCTGTGTTCTTTTCTTAAGCGCCGGGTTCTGGGTGTGGGAACGTTCCTGAGCCCCCCTTGGCCACCCCATTCCTTCCACCGTCAGACATTCATTCATTCATTCAACCAACAGCCCGCTGAGGCCACCGGGTGGGGGTGAGCCGTGAGCACGCACCCCTCCAGGGTGATCTGCCTTGGGAGTGGGGGGCTGGGACATTCAGGTGGAGACCACGGGGTGGAGGGGGAAGGTTTTAGTCCCAGGGAGCTGCAGGGGCAGAGTTGGGAAGGGTTTGGGGGTCACCCGCTGGGAGGACGCAGGGCTCCAGCTCCCAGGAGGTCAGGAAGGAAGCCTTTCTCCAGCCTGGGATCACCGCAAGAAAGGAGGCAGTACTGATTCTGGGTTCCCAGGACACCCCCAAGCCTCGGAGGGCAACCGTGGGGCCCCGTCCTAGAACTTGTGGAGGCGCCTGTCACCAGGACTCAGGCAGTCTCATCTCACCTGAACAGGGGGTGGAGGACAGGGATTTGGGTCACAGGCCCTGAGTGGGTCCCATAGGCTTGGTCTGATCCTGGAGACACCGAGTCCCACCTGTTACTGAGGGACGGGAGGGCCCCAGGTGCCGGGAATATAAACTCAGTGGAGTAAGCCGTCAGCCCCACGAGGCGTCAGCAAAGAGGTCTTCTGGGACTGAGAATTGGGCCCTTCCTTTAGGGAGACCTTTCCCAGCAGCGGACCAGAGGTTTCTGAGGTGCAGCTGGGAGCCTGTGCAGCAGCCAGGGTCACCTGGAGCCCTGGCCCAGGACCTGTGTGAGCCCCCTACTCTGACCACCCAGGCAGCAAGGGCCCACCCACCTCCCGGGGCTCTGGGAGGCTTCAGGTGCATTTTAATAATCCCTCCCCTGCTGGGAGTTGAAGCCCAAGCCTCTCAGTGCTATTCAAAGGCAAATGTGGGAGAACTGGCCGCCCCCTAAGGGGCTAGAATTGGAAAGCAATTTTGGAGCTGGGGACCTTGGATGGCCCTGGCAGGTGCGCACCCCTTTGGGGACGTGACCATTGGGATGGGCTTGTCAAGGCACAAGAAGGAGAAGAGAACTCAAACCGGCTGCCCCAGCCCCTGACACTGGCCACTCGAGGTCAGCAGGTGGAGCAGCCCTCACTCACCTGCAACTGGGAACTCCTGCTGAGTGATAGCCAAGGGTGGGGCTGGGAGCCACGGGAGCCACAGGCAAGCCGGCCTCGCAGGTGCCACCAGTCCACACTGAGCAGCCTTGGCCTCCGCAGCCCTTCCCCCTTCCTGGCGACACTCCAGTGGCCCCCGGCCCTGACCCACGCAGCTCCTTTGCGATGTTTGGTGCCAACGTATCCCTCAAAGAGCCCTGGGCTTCTGGAAACAGTGAAGGTTAAGAAACCCCGACCCCTGTGTTCCAGAAACAGCTCGTGCAGAGAAAACCCTTCCCATGTGACTTGGGTAAGACTCAGAGATGCCCCCACCTCGGGTCTACCTACGGCAAGGCCCGGCCCAGGCCCTGAGTCCCCTTGGCTTCTCCAGTGATCCCCAGGGGTGCAGTAGAACAAAACGCTTGTTGACCCAACTCAGCTCAGCTGCTCTCCTCCCAGGTCTGGGACCGGGACCCTCTCAGCCTGGGCCAACCTGTAACTCCCACTCCCTAAGACCGGGCTGGCCCGTGGAACCTGCTCTATCTACTGTCCCTCAGGCCCCACCCCAACTCCCCCAACATATTCTAGCCTTGTACACACACCTCATAAAAAAAAAAAACCCAGGCCAGGCGCGGTGGCTGACACCTGTAATCCCAGCACTTTGGGAGGCAGAGGCGGGTGGATCACCTATGATGAGTTTGAGACTAGCCTGGCCAACATGGTAAAACCTCATCTTGACTAAAAATACAAAATTAGTTGGGTGTGGTGGCACATGCCTGTAATCACAGCTACTCAGGAGGCTGAGGCAGGAGAATCACTTGAACCCAGGAGGTGGAGGTTGCAGTGAGCTGAGATCATACCATTGCACTCCAGCCTGGGCGACAGAGCAAGAATCTGTCTCAAAAAAAAACATCCTTTTGGCTAACCCTGGAGCTCCTTGTAGACCATGTGGTGGGAGCAGAGAGCCCCCATTGCAAAAGCCCTCAGTACTGCTATAACCTTTTCAAGTCAACTGCTTTAAAAGCCTGATTTGGGGTCAGGTGGAATGGCTCACACCTGTAATCCCAGCTACTAGGGAGGCTGAGGCAAAAGAACCCTTGAACCCAGGAGGCAGAGATTGCAATGAGCCAATCACACCATGGCACTCCAGCCTGGGCGACAGAGTGAGACTCCGTCTCAAACACCAACAAACGGAAAAACAAATCTGATTTGTTCATCCCTCAGTCCCCTGCTGAACAGAAGAGCTCCTCCTGCCCTGAAGAGAAATGCAGATGCCCCACAGAGCCTCAGCCCACCGGGACTGGCCCCAGCCAATCTCGCTTTTCTGGCCCAACTGGGCCCCTGCAGCCCCTGAAGCTCTGCCCTACCCAGGGCTCCCCGCTGCCTTCTGCTCAGCCTGACCTGCTGTCCCTCCAGGCCGTCCTTCACAGTCAGACACCTGCCCTGACGGCGCCTTCTGGCAGCCTGGTGTGGGCGTTCTCATGGTCACCCATGGGTACCCCCTGGGAGGGTTCCTGAAGACAGGTCCTCATCTGTCCTGTCCCCTGCCAGGTCTCCCAGTTCTAGGATCTGGTCGAACAAAAGTCCGGTCAATATTTGTGGAAGAGATAAAAAGAAAGAAGCCAGCACCCCATCTCAGCTCGGGGGCCGTGAGTGAGTGGCAGCTGTGGGGCACAGGTCTGTGGGAAGATGGGAGGGGCTCCCTTCCGGGCTCCAGCAGTTACTGGTGCCCAGAGAGCGAGCGGCAAGGCTCTGTCCAGCCCTGTAGATGGAGGTGGACACAGGCAGGGGAATGTCAAAATCGAAACCCAACCTAGACTTTTTGTTTTTTTGAGACAGGGTCTTGCTCTGTCACCCAGGCTGGAGTGCAGAGGTGCAGTCTCAGCTCACAGCAGCCTCTACCTTCCCGGCTCAAGTGATCCTCCTGCCTCAGCCTCTGGAGTAGCTGGGACTACAGGTGTGCACCACCACACCTGGCTAATTTTTCAAACTTTTCATAGAGCTGGAGCCTCGCTATGTTGCCCAGGCTGGTCTCAAACTCCTGGGCTCAACTGATCTGCCTGCCTGGGGTTCCCAAAGTGCTGGGACTACAGGCGTGAGCCACAGTGGCTGGCCAATCCAGATTACCTTTTTTTTTTCCCTCAAGACGGAGTTTCGCTCTTGTTGCCCAGGCTAGAGTGCAATGGCACTATCTCAGCTCAACGCAACCTCCGCCTCCCAGGTCCAAGTGATTCTTCTGCCTCAGCTTCCAGAGTAGCTGGGATTATAGGCACGTGCCACCACACCCGGCTGATTTTGTATTTTTAGTAGAGATGGGGTTTCTCCATGTTAGTCAGGCTGGTCTTGAACTCCCGACCTCCGGTGATCCGCCCACCTCTGCCTCCACCTAAAGTGCTGGGATTACAGGTGAGAGCCACTGTGCCCCGCCTTTTTTTTTTTTTTTTAATTGAAGTGGAGTCTAGCTTTATCACCCGGGCTGGAGTGCAATGGTGCAATCTCAGCCCACTGCAACCTCCACCTCCCAGGCTCAAGTGATTCTCCTGACTCAGCCTCCAGAGTATCTGGGTTTACAGGTGCATGTCACTGTGCCCGGCTACTTTTTTAATTTTTATTTTTAGTAGAGATAGGGTTTCACCATGTCGGCCAGGCTGGTCTCGAACTCCTGGCCTCAAATGAACCGCCCACCTCAGCCTCCCAAAGTGTTGGGATTACAGATGTGAGCCACCGCACCCAGCCAAAAGTTTTCTTTTATGGGTGGTGTGAACAAGCTTGGAAAGAATTCAGCCTTGTTCTTTGTTCCTGTGTGGAGAGTGGTGTGGAGGCCTGAGGGACAGCAAATCAGCTTCCCCGGGGAAGTCACTGGCTGGCCCAGGCTGAGGGAGTCCAGGTTCAGGGCCTGTGGCAGGGAGAGGAGCTGAACTCGAGTCTGGTCAACAGGCATTTTGTTCTGATGGATCTGTGGGACAAAACAGCTCAAGGAATCATGGATGAGACCGAGAAAGCGGCTGTGGACAGCCTTACCTCTTCCCGGGTGGACCCAGCAAGGCCTGCCCTGCGAACTCTGCCCTCCTTCCAAGTGGCGCTTTCATGCCTTGTACACTGTGGGAGATGGTAACCATAAACTAACGGTTCGTGCCGCTCCCTCTCCCACAGAGGCAGGATGGTGGGGAAGAACGTTTGCTGGGGGCAGGAGTCCCAGATGCATTCGAATGAGGCCTCTTCTCAGGTGCGCCCTCCCAAGGAGAGCAGGGCTTCCTCACCGACCCTTAATTGCAGAAAGCCTGGGTCTCCCCATGGCAGGCCCTCCCCTGGTACCTCGCCCTCCTGCAGAGCTCCTTGCTAGGACCCTGTCTCTCTGTGAGGTCCTGCTGGACTGAACTCCCAGGTGCAGCTCCTAGGACCCTCTGGGACCTGAGCGCCTGGAGGACCTGAACACCTGGAGGACCCAGGCACCTTGAGGACCCCCACACATGGAGAACCTGGGCATCTGGAGGATGTGGGCATCTGGAGGACTCACACACATGGAGGACCTGGGCACCTGTAGGACTGGGCACCTGGGGGACCCACACACATGGAGGACCTGGGCATCCGGAGGACCTGGGCACCTGGAGGACTCACACACATGGAGGATCTGGGCACCTGGAGAACTTGGGCATCTGGAGGACCTGGGCACCTGTAGGACTGGGCACCTGGGGGACCCACACACATGGAGGATCTGGGCATCTGGAGGACCTGGGTACCTGGAGGACCCCCACACATGGAGAACCTGGGCATCTGGAGGACCCACACACATGGAGGACCTGGGCACCTGGAGGACCCACACACATGGAGGACCTGGGCATCTGGAGGACCTGGGTACCTGGAGGACTCACACACATGGAGGATCTGGGCATCTGGAGGACCTGGGTACCTGGAGGACCCCCACGCATGGAGAACCTGGGCATCTGGAGGACTCACACACATGGAGGACCTGGGCACCTGTAGGACCTGGGCACCTAGGGGACCCACACACATGGAGGACCCGGGCATCTGGAAGACCTGGGCACCTGGAGAACTTGGGCATCTGGAGGATCTGGGCACCTGGAGAACTTGGGCATCTGGATGACCTGGGCACCTGTAGGACCCACACACATGGAGGACCTGGGCATCTGGAGGATGTGGGCACCTGGAGGACTCACACACATGGAGGATCTGGGCACCTGGAGAACTTGGGCATCTGGAGGACCTGGGCATCTGGAGGACCTGGGCACCTGGAAGACCTGGGCATCTGGAAGACCTGGGCATCTGGAGGACCCAGGTACCTGGGGGACCCACACACATGGAGGACCTGGGCATCTGGAGGACGTGGGCACCTGTAGGACCTGGGCACCTGGGGGACTCACACACATGGACGACCTGGGCATCCGGAGGACCTGGGTACCTGGGGGACCCACACACATGGAGGACCCGGGCATCTGGAAGACCTGGGCATCTGGAGGACCTGGGCACCTGGAGGACCCACACACATGGAGGACCCAGGCATCTGGAAGACCTGGGTACCTGGAGAACCTGGGCATCTGGAGGACCTGGGCACCTGGAGGACCTGGGCATCTGGAGGACCTGGGCATCTGGAGGACCTGGGCACCTGGAGGATGTGGGCACCTGGAGGACTCACACACATGGAGGACCTGGGCACCTGGAGAACCTGGGCATCTGGAGGACCTGGGCATCTGGGGGACCTGGGCACCTGGAGGACCTGGGCATCTGGTCCCCCATCCGCATGACTGGCCCTTCCTTCCAGCCCATCCTCCTTCTGGGCCTGGCCTCAGTCCCTCACAGCGCAACCTGCACACAAGACACCTGGCCTCATCTCCAGGGGAAATGTAAATCCTCACCCCCAAAGGTGCCTGTTGTGCTTGTCCAACCTTCTCCCCGAGCCAGAAACGCCTACGTTCCTGTCTCTTGTGCATATGCAGCCACACCAAGCAGGCCCTGCACTGACCTGCTCACTGCCGGGGCCCAGTTCCTGCAAGACCCAGCCCTTTTCCTTACAGCCAGAGGGTGAAGACGTTCTGCAGGTGGAAACGCAACCTCGTGATGAAAGTCAGCCGGGGAAAACGCACTGGCGCCCTGGGTGGACAGATCCTTCATAAAACTAGTCTCAACCAGTTTCCTTCCAGATTAAATCCTCTCTGGGTCAAAGAGGATGAGGAAAGCCTCCAGAATCTGCCTCTCCCTCACTGACAGCGGCAAAGGTTAGCTGGAGAATGGGTGTGTGGCCCTAGCCTCCCCCCAGCCAGGGCAGGTTCTTACCCTTAAAATGAGACCCCAGAGTCAAGGCCATGGTGTCTGGCGCGACCTACCTCTTTGGTAACCGCCCCTCCAAACTCTCTGAGTGTCTTCTGGGCTGCCCGAGCCCACCCCCTCCTCGGCAAAAGGCTCCAGCTAATCCCGCTGCCGTTCCCATGAACGGCCCAGAGAAACCCCCTAATCCCCCCCGACAACTCCTGACAGTTGGGAGAGAGGCGCGGGTAGGTCCCGGTGAGGACACGATGGGCTTGGACCCAGACTCGCCCTGATAGGTTGCGCGCTCGGGGGCTCTTCATCTCCAGGGGGGTTTCACCATATTCTCTGGCACAACTCACTGCGCCAATTTCACTCTTTAATGGCCGCGTTTCAAACACTAGCAGGGAGGACAGTTTATCTTGAGGCTGCCAGGAGCCTGAAGGAGCCTGGATCCTCCGCGGGCCTCCTCCCCCTCCCTCAGCGGTGGCAACGCTTTCCCAGCATCTGCTGCCCTCTCCGGACGGCGCCGGGTCTCAGAATGCACCAGGCAGGACCGAGGCCCCACTCCGGCATCTTCCATCAACGCCGCTCCTGTTTTATTTCTGAGCTTGGCTCCATCCCTTGAGTTGAGCTGAGAATTCCACAGAGAATAAATTGTCAAATAAAAAACAAATCCGGATTTAGTAAGGAGAGCTTGATTCCTAAAGGATTATTGCAGAACTTGGGAGGGGGGTTCTCACGGCAGGGGTGCATTCCTTCCAACTACGGCGTCTGCGAGGTCTCCAGAGTCAGGCAAGGGGCTTTTCTTTTGCGAGAGCCAACAGGGCTGGAAAGAATCGGTGGGGGAGGCGGGGAGGGAGCCTGACGCGGGGCAGATACAGCAGGTCCCCCCCGGCCAGCCCAGTCTCTCGGGGGCTACGGTGGGGATTGTAGGCCGACCCAGGGGGAAACAGGCTGAGGGGTCTCCTGGTTCAGGGCTTGGCGGAGGCAGAGGAGCTTAACAAGCTTTTGTTGTTGTTTTGAACAAGCATTTTTGTTCTGATGGATCTGGGGGGACAAACGGCTCAGGCATCAGTGGTGAGGCCAGGGTCAGGCCTTGTCCCGGGCGGACCCAGCATCCTCGAGTCTCATCTCAGTTCAAGCCCAGTCTCTGGCCATGTTGCCCAGGCTAGGCTTGAACTCCAGACCTCAGGTGATCCGCCCACCTCGGCCTCCCAACGTGCTGGGATTGCAGGCATGAGCCACCGCCCCCGACGACTCCATCTCAGAAAAATGCTGGCGAGTCAATGGGGCTTGATGAGAGAACTCTGGGCTCCTCCCCAGGGAGAATTCGAGGTGGCCGTGGGAATTCACCTGGCATGGAAACGTTCAGTTGACCGTGGTGGGGTGAACAGAATCTAAATCTTGGGGCCCCAAATCACCAAGCCAAAGGGGAAAGTCAAGCTGGGAACCCGCCTCCCGTTCCCTTTGTAAATGAGGTCGGCACAGAGATAAAAAGTCACATTCCTCCGGCACAGTTTGCCCGGAAGGAGACTCTTTGTGGAGCTCATCCCTTTGCTCTCGAGACAAATGCGCCCCATCCCCTCCTCTGCCCTATTGTTTGACTCCGCCAGACTGAGGCGTCAGGGACTATCCCTGTCAATTTCTCATTCACTGAAAGGCTAATCAGAAACTCCAAAGAATCCGACCCTTTGTCTCTTATCTACCTGTGGTCTGGAAGACCCCTCCCTGCTTCGAGACGCCTGGCCTTTGTGGACAGAACCTAGGTATAACTTTTTTTTTTTTTTCTGAGACGGAGTTTTGCTCTTGTTGCCCAGGCTGGAGTGCAATGGCGTGATCTCGGCTCACCGCAACCTCCGCTGCCCGGTTTCAAGCGATTCTCCTGCCTCAGCCTCCCAGTAGCTGGGATTACAGGCATGCGCCACCACGCCCGGCTAATTTTTTATTTTTAGTAGAGACGGGGTTTCTCGTGTTGGTCAAGCTGGTCTCAAACTCCCAAGCTCAGGTGATCCACCCGGCTCAGCCTCCCAAAGTGCTGCGATTACAGACGTGAGCCCCCACACCCGACTACATATATCTTATTTTTTTATTTTTTGGCTCTACCTGATCAGGGAAACATTTATCTTTTATATATTGATTGATGTCTCCCATCTCCCAAAAATGTGTAAGACCAACCTGTGCTGTGACCACCTTCGGCACATGTCATCAGGACCTCCTGAGGCTGCATCGCGGCACACCCTTAACCTCAGCAAAAATACTTTTTTTTTTCCCCAAGACAGAGTCTCACTGGGTTGCCCTGGCTGGAGTGAAGTGGTGCAATCTTGACTCACTGCAACCTCCGCCTCCTGGGTTCAAACAATTCTCCCACCCCAGCCTCCTGAGTAGCTGGGATTACGGGCATGCGCCACCACGCCCGGCTAATTTTTATATATCTAGTAGAGACAGGGTTTCACTATGTTGGCCAAGCTTGTCTCAAACTTCTGACCTCAGGTGATCCGCCCCGCCTTGGCCTCCCAGTGCTGGGATTACAGGTGTTGAGACTTGTCTGAGATACTTTTGGGTTTACAAAACCATTGCAGTGTGCACTTTAGATGTGTGTGTGACCTGTGTACTAGGTGAGTTATATCCCCATAGAGATGTTGCCAAAAAAAAGTAAAGGTCTGCAACCACCCAGGGGTTCTTCCTGCCAGCTGCAGGCAGACAGACCATTGTGCTGTAGTAGAGAAAGAGTTTAATAGACAAGAGGCCAGCTACGCCAGACGGGAGACGGAGTTCATCCTCGGACCATCTCGTCCAAAGTTTGTAGATTAGGGGTTTTTCAAAGGCAGTTTGCAGGGAGTCGGGGAACCTGTCCTGCAGCCGAATTGCTTCTGCTGGGGCCACGGGGCTGGAGGTCCAGGTGGAGCCGTGGAGTCTGGGTGGAGCTGTGGGTGTCAGACATGCAAAAAACCTGGCAAGATCTCTCAAAAGATACCTCAATCTACAGCAGTGGTGTTATTTGCAGGAGTAATGGGGGAAGCTGCATATCTTATCATCTCTGGGATAATGCGTGACAGTCCTTCCTGTCTGCGCCTTACCAGGACTCTGGTTCCCATCTCCTGGAAGCCTGGGGACCTCCCATTAGCTTTACAAAAGCAGGTTTGGGGCAAGGCCTATTATCAACATTTAAATAGCCAAGGTCTTCCAATGTTAGCTTAATAATTAAGGGAAAGGCAGGATAGGGACTGGGTTAGCTTAGCTTGATGTTATAATTGTTTCACTGATAGGCCTTTGGCCAAGGCGATTTCAGGTGCAGAAGCCTGAGTCCCTGGGGTGGGGCAGGAAACGCTTTTCCAGGAGGCATCGTTCTGTTCCTTTTCAATTTTGAATCATGTGAATGATTCACCCATTCATCAAAACAGTGGTTTTTAAATGCAGTTTTGAGAGTCATCAGGCTGTCCTGTGGTTTGGTCTGTCTCGTGGGCTCTGTGGACGTACTTGGGTGGAAATTCGCCATGCTGTGCAGAGCTGCGGGAAGCCTTCTGTGGTTTTCCTCAAGTGTGTGCTGAAGGCTGCCATGTGGCCTCTGTTATGGGCCTTTTCCACGTGCCCTGCAGACCCCAGGACCCCACCCAGGGGACATCTGCCAACGCTTCCTCTCCAGCTCGGGCGTCTGACTTTGTCTGACTTTGACCCTGGACCCCTGGCTCCTCACAAGCTATGAGGCGTGGGGTCCCCAGTGTGTGGGTGGAGGAGGGATGAGGGTCTCCCCTGCTGCCCCAGGGATGCTCTAGGCTGCTCCTTGTCTCTGCAGGTCCTGGGTCGGCAGGCATCGGGAGTGGCACTGCCAGCCGCCCCGGAGCGTCGTCCCTGGCTGCTCAGCCTCTGAGGGCTGGGGCCTCCGGTAGGAACCCCAAGGGCAATGGAAGTACCAGATGCCTTTGAGACTCCAACAAGCCTAAGTTTATTTGCTCCTTGAAAGCCAGATTCATTGATTCTGTCTCTGCTTCCATGGACTGTGTGCTGGCCTCTTCAGGGGCCACCTTGAAGGAGGGTGGAAAGACCTCTCGTGACCTTCCTGCTGCCCCTGGAGCAGCGCTGGAGCTTCCACTGGGACTCATGGGGTTTCTCACCCACAGGCCCTGACGTGCCGTCCTCGGTAGCCCTGGGTGGCCCCTCCGTGTCTTGCTGAGTGACAAGCCGTCCTGGACTCTCGGACTGTGGAACCTGCTCCTGGAGGATTTGACTCATAGGATTTTTTTTTGGAGATGGAGCCTTGTTCTGTCACCAGGCTGGAGTGCAGTGGCACAATGTCGTCTCACTGCAACCTCCGTCTCCCTGGTTCAAGCGACTCTGCTGCCTCAGCCTCCCGAGTGGCTGGGATTACAGGCACCCACTGCCGCACCCAGCTAACATTTGTCTGTTTAGTAGAGACAGGGTTTCACCATATTGGCCAGGCTGGTCTTGAACTCCTGACCTCGTGATCCACCCGCCTCAGCCTCCCAAAGTGCTGGGATTATGGTGTAAGCCGCCGAGCCCAACCTTGACTCAGCAGATTTAACCAGCCTGTGAGTGGGATAGAGGGAGACAGGGCTGGGCCCAGCCCATAGCTTCAGACTGAAGTCAGAGTCACAAAGTGGGACGCCCACACCAAGGAGGGCCTGGGCTTTGATTTACAGATGGAGACGCTGAGGCTGGGGCATGGGGAGTTTGGGGTGACGGATTCCAGCCAGGGATGAGCTAGAACGGCGGAATGACAGGACTCCGGTTAGGATTTTGCCTTTTTGTATCAAAGAGGGTGATCTCACTGTTTCAATTAATTACTTATTTTTGAATAGGCAGTATATGCGAATAGTACAAAATTCAAAAGGTTCAAAGAATTCTCAGCCACAAGCAGGCTTTCTGCCCAGCGCCAGTCACCAGCTGCCTCCCTAGCGTACCCCTCGCCAGGCTCCTGGGGTCCTTTCAGAGGAATTCCTCCTGCCAGGGACAGTGGTGAAATGAATAGATCAGGCTTACATCACTGGGCTTGGACAAGCTACGTTCTAGGGTACAGAGAGAAAGAGCTAGAAAACGCCATCACTCAACCAGTTTCAGCAAACCCGAGAGAACTCTGGAAGACGTGGAAGCTGCCGACGGTGCTCCCTGCAAAAGGGGCAGACAAATGGACGGGCAGACAGACGGACAGACCGCGGCTCCTACAAAGGGACCCAGAGGCTGCAGGGCCAGTGGCTCCAGGAAGTAACTGTCAGGCCGGCCAGGATTTTGGGGGCTGGGGTAGGATTTGTGAGATTCTGAGAAAGGCAGCTGGCGTGTGGCATTCGGGTTTCAGGAAGGAGGCTGACGAGGTTTCCTGAGATCCTTACCCCATGACCGGCCATGCAGAGACACTCAGGCTGGACTGCAAGTCAGAAGCTGCCATCCTTCAGAGCAGCTCATGCACGGGTCGCTGGCAGCTAATGGCAGACGGCGAGGGACGGGCCCATGTTTCTGTTCCGAGCCTGCTGGTTCCCCATCTCCACCTTTGGCTTGGGTGAATCCACGGATGACAGCAGGAGCCAACGACACCCACCCAGATAGAGCCGCAGCCCTGCGGCCGTTCCTGAACTGTCACCCCTCCGCTCTGGCCAGCTCTCCCCAGCTCTAGTGAGCCCCTCTCCCCTCCTGTCTGCACGCAAGGCCACCACGGCCTTCTCCTGCCTGCTGGAACATTCCACGTC
Organism: Aotus nancymaae; assembly: GCF_030222135.1. Taxonomy (NCBI): domain Eukaryota; kingdom Metazoa; phylum Chordata; class Mammalia; order Primates; family Aotidae; genus Aotus; species Aotus nancymaae. Next base: position 2,303,306 of record NW_026988510.1, read on the forward strand.
CAGGACACAGCTCGGGGACTTGGCATGAGCTGCCCCCTCACTGAACTCTCTTTCCTTGCCCTGCCCTGCTCCCTCTCCTCCTCTTCCTTTTTTTTTTTTTTAATTGGGAGTTTCACTCTTGTTGCCCAGGCTGGAGTGCAATGGCGCGATCTCGGCTCACTGCAACCTCGGCCTCCTGGGTTCAGGCAATTCTCCTGCCTCAGCCTCCTGAGTAGCTGGGACTACAAGCACGTGCCACCATGCCCAGCTAATTTTTTGTATTTTTAGTAGAGACGGGGTTTCACCATGTTGACCAGGATGGTCTCGATCTCTTGACCTCGTGATCCACCCGCCTCAGCCTTCCAAACTGCTGGGATTACAGGCATGAGCTACCGCGCCCGGCCCTGTTTTTATTTTTAAAAAGACGAGGTTGGCCAGGCGCGGTGGCTCACGCCTGTAATCCCAGCACTTTGGGAGGCTGAGGTGGGTGGATCACGAGGTCAAGAGATCGAGACCATCCTGGTCAACATGGTGAAACCTCGTCTCTACCAAAAATACAAAAATTAGCTGGGCATGGTGGCGCACACCTGTAGTCCCAGCTACTCGGGAGGCTGAGGCAGGAGAATTGCTTGAACTCAAGAGGCGGAGGTTGCGGTGAGCCGAGATCGCGCCATTGCACTCCAGCCTGGGTAACAAGAGCGAAACTCTGTCTCAAAAAAAAAAAAAAGACAAGGTTTCAGCATGTTGGCCAGGCTGGTCTTGAACTCCTGATCTCAGGTGATCCGCCCACCTCAGCCTCCCAAAGTGCTGAGATTACAGGTGTGAGCAACCGTGCCCGGCCTAATTTTTGTATTTTTAGCAGGGACAGGTTTCACCATGTTGGTCAGACCAGTCTTGAACTCCTGACCTCAAGTGATCCACCCATCTTTGGAGGAGAAAAAAACAGTGTCAAGAAAATCCAAAGACAGTCCTGGAGCGGCTGCTGTGGGGCTTGCCAGGGCCTTCCTTGTGGCTCCATGAAAGGGTCCCTGTTCACCAACTGAGGATGTGCGAGGATGGAACGAGACCTCAGGGGCCGCCCCTGGGGGCCACAGAGTAGAGTCAAAGTTTAGTGCAGGCCATGGGTTTGAGTCAGACACCTGTAAGACCATTTGCAACCTGGGATTCCAGGTCACCAGGAGAAAGGGAGATAGGGTAGGCTGGGTGCGGTGGCTCATGCCTGTAATCCCAGCAGTTTGGGAGGCCGAGGCTGGTGGATCACCTGAGGTCGGGAGTTCGAGACCAGCCTGACCAATATGGAGAAACACTGTCTGTACTAAAAATACCAAAAATTAGCTGGGCATGGTGGCGCATGCTTGTAATCCCAGCTACTCAGGAGGCTGAGGCAGGAGAATCGCTTGAACTGGGGAGGCAGAGGTTGCAGTGAGCCAAGATCAAACTCAGCCCAGCCTGGGCAACAAGAACAAAACTCCCTCTCAAAAAAAGAGATAGGATAAGGTGATAGTCAAGGTCTCAGGTTCTAGAAAACTCTCTGGCCATAACTTCCACACTGAGGTGGCTCAGGTCCAGATGTCACAAGGGACGCAATGTTCCTGTCTTGGCAGTAGCCTGGCAACCACCCCAGGTTCAGATCCCACAACGTAAGCACGCCCAGAACACTTAGCACACAGCAGGTCTGCTCAGCGCCTCAGGCCCCAGCAGGCTGGGCTGGGGTGGCTTCCTGCGGTAAGCGTTTCCTCCTGGACCCATTCGTTAATTTCCCCGTGTTTTCCCTACTCACTCATTACCTGGTTTCTGCTGCCTGTTGCTTGGAAGGCGCCAATCACACAGCGGCAGCTTATCAATCACTTTATCAGCCCGCCGGGTTCTCAGCCCCACCTGGCCTGTGCAGAGGGCTCAGAGAGCAGCTCCGTAGGAGGGCGTTCGGCGTGTGCTCACTCCCCAGGTGAGGCTGGGGCCATTCGGGCGTACTGTGAGTGCCATGGTTTGGATTCAAGATATTGCAAAAGGTTTCAATGTTCCCTATGAGGACATGTAAAGATAATGTCATGTTTGATGGGACCAAGAGAGCATTCATTATCACGGTACGCTTACAAATCATTCTCTTTATTGGAATGAGGCCTTGGACGTATCCGATCCAGGATGCCAGGGCCCCTCCAGCACAGCTGGGGTGCAGTTGGCCTGGTGGAAAAGCTGGCAAATGAATCCATGATAAATCCATTACATCCTTGAAAGGGGAGCCTGGGAAGGACGGAATGTTTCCGTGTGCACCCGGACCTCCAGGGAGAAGGTCCAGGTAGACGAGCCGCGGCCTCAGAGACTGTGCTCCCCGAAGGAGCTGCAGTCAGCGTTGTTGTGAGTGATCAGGCCCCATCCGTTTTTTGTTGTTGTGTTTTTTAAGACAGAGTCTCACTCTGTCACCCAGGCTGGGGTGCAGTGGCGAAATCTCGGCTCACTGCGATCTTTGCCTCAAAGGTTCAAGCAATTCTCGGGGCTCAGGCTCCCGAGTAGCTGGGATTACAGGCATGCGCCACCACACCCAGAAGATATTTGTATTTTTAGTAGAATGTTTGTATTTTTAGTAGAAATGGGGTTTCTCCATGTTGCCCAGGCTGGTCTGCAACTCCTGGCCTCAAGTGATCCATCTAGCTTGGCCTCCCGAAGTGCTGGGATTACAGGTGTGAGCCACATGGCACCCGGCCTGACCTTTTAATTGCCATTCTGATTTGTTTAAGATGGCATCTCACTGTGGTTTTGATTTGCATTTCTTTAATGATCAGTGATACCTTTTTTTCATATGTTGGTTGGCTGTATATATGTCTTCTTTTGAAAAGTATGTTCAGGCCGGGTGCAGTGGCTCACGCCTGTAATCCTCGCACTTTGGGAGACTGAGGCGGGTGGATTGCCTGCACGTGGGAGTGCAAGACCATCCTGGGCAACACGGTGAAACCGCATCTCTACTAAAATACAAAAAAAAATTAGCCAGGTGTGGTGGCATGCACTTGTAAGTCCCAGCTACTCGGGAGGCTGAGGCAGGAGCATCACTTGAACCTGGGAGGCGGAGGTTGCAGTGAGCAGGGATTGCGCCACTGAACTCCAGGCAGGGCAACAGTGTGAGACTCCATCTCAAAAAAACCAACCAAACAAAACCAAGAAAAGTGTGTTCGTGTCCTTTGGCCACTTTTTTTTTTTTTTTGAGATGGAGTTTCGCTCTTGTTACCCAGGCTGGAGTGCAATGGCGCGATCTCGGCTCACCACAACCTCCGCCTCCTGGGTTCAGGCAATTCTCCTGCCTCAGCCTCCTGAGTAGCTGGGATTACAGGCACGCGCCACCGTGCCCAGCTAATTTTTTGTATTTTTAGTAGAGACGGGGTTTCACCATGTTGACCAGGATGGTCTCGATCTCTTGACCTCGTGATCCACCCGCCTCGGCCTCCCAAAGTGCTGGGATTACAGGCGTGAGCCACCGCGCCCGGCCTCTTTGGCCACTTTTAAATGGGGTTGTTTTTTCTTGTGTATTTAAGTTCCTCATAGACGCTGGATGTTAGACCTTTGTCGGACGCATACTTTGCAAATATTTTCTCCCATTCTGTAGGTTGTCTCTTTACTCTGCTGATAGTTTCTTTCGCTGTGCAGAACCGGCCTATGGAGCTGTTCCCTGAGCCCTCCACACAGGCCTGGCGGCGCTGCTTGGCCCCGGGCTGAGAACTCATCTGGCTGAGAAAGGGATTGATAAACCGCCGCTGTGTGATTGGAGCCTTCAAAGCAAGAGGCAGCAGAAACCGGGTGATGAGTGAGTTGGGAAAACGTGGGGCAAATGAAAGAATGGGTTCGGGAGGAATCGCTTACTGCAGGAGCTGAGTTCAACTAGAGCGCATTCGTCAATTTTTGTTTTTGTTGCAATGGCTTTCGGTGGCATCTTCATGAAATCTTTGCCTGTTCCTGTGTCCAGGATGGTATTGCCTAGGTCGTCTTCTGGGGTTTCGATAGTTTTGGATTTTACTTTAGGGTCTCAATCTCTCTTTTTTTTTTATTTTTTGAGATGGAGTCTCACTCTGTCGCCCAGACTGGAGTGCAGTGGCGCAATCACTGCTCACTGCAGCCTTTGCCTCCCGGGCTCAAGCAATTCTCCTGCCTCAGCCTCCCGAGTAGCTGAGACTACAGGCGTGTGCTACCATGCCCAGCTAATTTTTGGATTTTTAGTAGTGACAGGGTTTCACCATGTTGGCCAGGCTGGTCTCGAACTGCTGTCCGCAGGTGATCCTCTCTCCTTGGCCTCCAAAGTGCTGGGATCACAGGCGTGAGCCACCAGGCCTGGCCTCCCTGGCTTGTTTTCTAATCAACGCCCAGCACTGGAGCCGCCCAAGCTCGTGACAGGTGTGGGATGAATGGACCTGACTTCCTCCAGCAGCAGAAGAGGCTCCGCGGTCACTGGGGGTCCAGCCGCTGGGGCCACTATGGGGTGCAGGCCCCCGCATCGCACCCATCCATCTGTGCTGCTGGTCCCAGCCCCAGGTGCCCATCCCCTCAGCAGAATCACTTCCCCATTTGGGCAGCTTTGCCTCTAAGGACTCGGAGTATTGGGGAATTTGGCTGCTTTGCTGTAGCCAGTGAAGCCGAGGACACTGGCTAAGAGAAGGTGGTCCTCCAGAGGAGTCTGGGGGCAGTCCGGCAGGCAGCCACATGCGGCCAGAGTCGCCAGCACACGGGGGCTGCTTCGAGGACCCCACATGGGAGGAGACTGTCTTCTCTCTACTGGCTTTTCTGAGGGAGGGGTGTGGGGCACGGCTGCCCCTCTCACTCGTGGCTGCTGGGCTCCCTCTGTCCCCCTCTGCGCCCGGGGTCTGAGCCTTCCAGCTTGCTTCAAGGGCTCTGTTGTCCTGGGACTTCCAGTGGGGCCAAGGACAGGAGGCCCGCTGGAGAAAGGGCTTGGTCTGCACACTGCTCTCCCTGGCCGTGGTTTGGGAGTGGCCACCCTTTTCTAGAGCTGTGTGGGTGGGGTTTGCCCTAGAATCTGCTCTAGTCCTCAGCCCTGTATCTGTGAGTGTGACCCTGTTGGGAAACAGTGTGTTTGTGGATGTGATTATCTAAGATGAGTCACACTTACCAAAGGGCTGGCCCTAAACCCAGTGACAGGTGTCTTATAAGAAGGGAGAAATTGGCTCGCGCTGTGGCTCATGCCTGTGATCCCAGCACTTTGGGAGGGTGAGATGGGTGCATCACGAGGTCAGGAGTTCGAGACCAGTCTGACCAATATGGCGAAACCCCATCTCTACTAAAAATAAAAAATTAGCTGGGTGTAGTGGCAGGCGCCTGTAATCTCCGCTACTCAGGAGGCTGAGGCAGGAGAATAGCTTGAACCCGGTAGGCAGAGGTTGTAGTGAGCCATGATCCTGGGTGACAGAGTGAGACTCCATCTCAAAAAAAAAAGAAAGGAGAAATTTGGACACACAGAGGAGGCTGTGTGAAGAGGCAGGCAGGGATTCGAGTGAAGCAGCCCGGCGCCAAGATTCCAGGGCCACCGGGAGCTGGAAGAGGAGGGGAGGAGCCTCCCCTGCAGTCTCTGGAGGGAGCGAGGTCCTGCCGACTTCGGGATTCCAGGCTTGAGTCCTCCAGGATTGCAGGACACTCAGCGTCTGTTAAAGCCGCCTGGTTTGTAGAACATAATTACAGCAGCCAGGGACACGAATGCCACAGCTGTGCCTGGGCTGGGGAGAATCACCGCCTGGCAGCCCTGCAAGGGGAACCGATGGCCCAGGTGTTGGTGGTGGTGCCTCTGCACCTCCTGGCTCCCCGAGGGATGTGCTCACATCTGTGGGGACCCCACAGCGTGCAGAGGCCCAGCAGTGTGGTGACCGATTCCAGGATGGGCAGAGATGGGCAGTGGAGATGCTGTGGAAGCCGCGGGTGTTGGGAAGGTGTGGACGGACCTGAGCCAGATGTGCACAGTGCTCTGTGACCCTGGGCAAGCTCCAGTGGACTCAGTGGTACAAAAAAGGACAATGGTGCCGGACATGGTGGCTCACGCCTGTAATCCCAGCTCTTTGGGAGGCTGAGGTGGGCAGATCACCTGAGGTCAGGAGTTCAAGACCAGCCTGACCAATATGGTGAAACCCTGTCTTAAAAAAAAAAAAAAGGGCAACGGTGATGTTTCTCGTAGAGTCTCTGGGCTCTGTGGGCCACAGCAGTGCCGTGATGAGGGGGCTGGATGCTGAAGTGCGGTCAGAAGTGGCGAAGCACCTGCTGCTCCCCTGGGGGATGTGAGAGGGGCTGGAGGAAGCTGTGGGCAAACCCTGCTGGGGGTCTCACATAGGATGCCTCTACAGGGCGTCTCTGCATCGCCATGCCTGTGACAGCACTGCCCCCACCCCCTACCTGAGGCTGTGCAGCCAGGATTCCGGGCAACGCTGCTTTAGTTCTCTACAGCCACTGCGACAAATGGCCACGGGCTGTTGGCTTCAATATTGATCCTCTCATAGTCCTGGACGACAGAGGTTCAAACTCAAGGCTGGGCACGGTGGCTCACACCTGTCATCCCAGCACTGTGGGAGCCTGAGGTGGGCAGATCACTTGAGGCTAGGAGTTCTAGACCTGCCTGGCCAACATGGTGAAACCCTTTCTCTACTAAAAAGACAAAAATTACCCAGGCGTGGTGGCGGGCGCCTGTAATCCCAGCTACTTTGGAGGCTGAGGCAGGAGAATCACTTGAACCTGGGAGGCGGAGGCTGCAGTGAGCCAAGACCATGCCACTGCAGTCCAGCCTGGGTGACAGAGTGAGACTCCACCTCAAAAGAAAATTAGCCAGGTGTGGTGGTGCACGCCATAGTCCCAGTTACTAGGCTGAGGCAGGAGAATTGCTTGAATTTGGGAAGCAGAGATTGCAGTGAGCTTGAGCTTAGACCAAGCCTGTACGACAGAGCAAGACTCCGTCTAAAAAAAAAAATGTTTTCAAAGTGAGGATGTAGGCAAGCCCACACTCCTGCAAAGGCTCCAGAGGGGGATGCTTCCTGCCGCTGGCTGCAGGTGTTCCTCGGCTGTGGCCACAGTGCTTAGTCCCTGCCCCTGCCTCCTCAGGGCCCCTGCCACTCTGCGGCCCTGCCCTGTGTCTCTGTGTCTCCTGTGGCCTCTCCTCTGCACGTGTCTCTGTGTCTCTCATGGCCTCTCCTCTGCACGTGTCTCTGTGTCTCTCATGGCCTCTCCTCTGCACGTGTCTCTGTGTCTCCCTGTGGCCCCTCCTCTGCACGTGTCTCTGTGTCTCCCTGTGGCCTCTCCTCTGCACGTGTCTCTGTGTCTCCCTGTGGCCCCTCCTCTGCACGTGTCTCTGTGTCTCCCTGTGGCCCCTCCTCTGCACGTGTCTCTGTGTCTCCCCCCATGGCCTCTCCTCTGTGTGTGTCTCTGTGTCTCCCCCTGTGGCCTCTCCTCTGCACATGTCTCTGTGTCTCCCTGTGGCCTCTCCTCTGCACGTGTCTCTGTGTCTCCCTGTGGCCTCTCCTCTGCACGTGTCTCTGTGTCTCCCTGTGGCCTCTCCTCTGCGCGTGTCTCTGTGTCTCCCCCTGTGGCCTCTCCTCTGCGCGTGTCTCTGTGTCTCCCTGTGGCCTCTCCTCTGCACGTGTCTCTTTGTCTCCCTGTGGCCTCTCCTCTGCATGTGTCTCTGTGTCTCCCTGTGGCCCCTCCTCTGCACGTGTCTCTGTGTCTCCCCCCATGGCCTCTCTTCTGTGTGTGTCTCTGTGTCTCCCCCTGTGGCCTCTCCTCTGCGCGTGTCTCTGCGTCTCCTCCCGTGGCCTCTCCTCTGCACGTGTCTCTGTGTCTCCCCCCATGACCTCTCCCCTGTGTGTGTCTCTGTGTCTCCCCCTGGCCTCTCCTCTGCGCGTGTCTCTGTGTCTCCCCCTGTGGCCCCTCCTCTGCACGTGTCTCTGTGTCTCCCTGTGGCCTCTCCTCTGCACGTGTCTCTGTGTCTCCCCCTGTGGCCTCTCCTCTGCACGTGTCTCTGTGTCTCCCCCTGTGGCCTCTCCTCTGCGTGTGTCTCTGTGTCTCCCATGGCCTCCCCTCTGAGTGTGTCTCTGTGTCTCCTCCCATGGCCTCTCCTCTGTGTGTCTCTGTGTCTCCCCCCATGACCTCTCCTCTGTGTGTGTCTCTGTGTCTCCCATGGCCTCTCCTCTGCATGTGTCTCTGTGTCTCCCGTGGCCTCTCCTCTGAGCGTGTCTCTGTGTCTCCCCCCATGACCTCTCCTCTGTGTGTGTCTCTGTGTCTCCCCCCATGGCCTCTCCTCTGCACGTGTCTCTGTGTCTCCCCCCATGGCCTCTCCTCTGCACGTGTCTCTGTGTCTTCTGTGGCCTCTCCTCTGCATGTGTCTCTGTGTCTCCCCCTATGGCCTCTCCTCTGCACGTGTCTATGTGTCTTCCATGGCCTCCCCTCTGCACATGTCTCTGTGTCTCCCGTGGCCTCTCCTCTGCGCGTGTCTCTGTGTCTTTTCTTCCTAATAGGATAGCAGCCATTGGATTTGGGGTATACCCTGTTCCAGTGTGACCCCATCTTAACTACATTTGCAAAGACCGTATTTCCAAAGAAGGCCACACAAGGTTCCCAGTAGACTTGGGTTTTGGGGGCACACTATGCCACCCACAACAGGGGCTGCGACCTGGCCTGTGTGGCAGCTTCTAGTGCCTCTGACATAGCTGTTCCCATGGATCTCTGGGAAACATGGGTTTAGTCTCAGCTGTGCAAAGCTCTGCTTCAATTCAGCCTACAACATGGGACAGGCCCCTCCAGCTTGCTGACCCTCAGCCTCTGCCTCATTTCCCTGAGGATAACTTTTCCAGCAGCACCAAAACTCCTGCTGGTGGAAGGATAGTGACCCCCTCCATGCACGTGAAGCCACTCGACGTCACATCATCCCACTGATCCCGGGTGGTTTTGGGGGCAGCCTACGCGTCTCTCTATAGAGCAGAGGATGTCAGCGCATTTCTGTGACGGCTGGGGACTCACTCCGCCTGTTACTTCCTTTTTTTTTTTTTTTGAGATTGAGTCTTGCTCTGTCACCCAGGCTGGAGTGCAGTGGCACCATCTCAGCTCACTGCAACGTCCGCCTCCCGAGTTCAAGCAATTCTCCTACCTCAGCCTCCTGAGTAGCTGGGACCATGGGCGTGCACACCACACCTAGCTCATTTTTTGTATTTTTAGTAGAGTTGGGGTTTCATCATGTTGGCCAGGATGGTCTCAGTATCTTGACGTCATGACCTGCCCACCTCGGCTTCCCAAAGTGCTGGGATTACAGGCGTGAGCTACCGTGCCCCCGACTTCCCCCTCGTTTTTTAAAAAATAGAGATGGAGGCTTGCTGTGTTGCCCAAGCTGTTCTCAAATTCCTGGGCTCAAGCAATCCTCCTGCCTCAGCCTCCCAAAGCGCTGTGAGTATAGGTGTGAGCCACTGTGCCTGGCCCCATTCCCTTGTTTGGCTGAATAATGCTCCCTTGTGTGAATATATACGCTCATCTGTGGATGACGTTGGGTCGTTTCTGCCTCCTGCCTGTGGTGAATAGCGTTGCTGTGAACATTCGTTTCTTTGAACACGTGTTTTCCAGTCTTCGAGGTACATACCTGGGAGTGGAATCGCTGGGTCCCCGGGTTTCTTTGGACCTGGCCCCATCTTCAGTCCCAGCTGGCCCCACCCTGTCTCAAGTCTCCCCAGCCACCTGGCTTGGAGGGGAAGAGGGATTTCCTTCCCTTACTCTGCCAGGCAGGTGAGGTGAAGCTGCGCGTGGGCCATTGCTCCAAAAACATGAATGAGTGCCTTGGAGCTGAGCCCAGAGGGGGCTTGGATGGTCTGAGGCCCCAGTATTAAACAGCCCTGAGTAGAATATTGGTAAACTTATGTCCTCCTCAGCTTCTTCTCGGCCTTGCTGACTGCATTGGGAAGTGCCCATACTACATGCCTTTGACAACGCTCAACACTGGGGAATTTTTCTTTTTTTTTTTTTGAGACAGAGTCTCACTCTGGAGTACAGTGATGCAATCTCTGCTCACTGCAACCTCCGCCTCCCGGGTTCAGGCAATTCTCCTGCCTCAGCCTCCCGAGTAGCTGGGATTACAGGTGCGTGCCACCACGCCCAGCTAATTTTTTGTATTTTTAGTAGACACAGGGTTTCACCACCTTGGCCAGGATGGTCTTGATCTCTTGACCTCGTGATCCGCCCGCCTCAGCCTCCCAAAGTGCTGGGCTTACAGGCCTGCGCCACTGCTCCCGAATTTTTTTTTTTTCTGAGATGGAGTCTTGCTCAGTCACCCAGGCTGGAGTATACTGGCACAATCTCGGCTGATTGTAATCTCCGCCTCCCAGGTTCAAGCAATTCTCCTGTCTCAGCCTCCTGAGTAGCTGGGATTACAGGCATGAGCCACCATGCCTGGCTAACTTTTGTATTTTTAGTAAAGACGGGGTTTCGCCACGTAGGCCAGGCTGGTCTCAAACTCCTGACCTCAAGTGATCTGCCCACCTTGGCCTCCCAAAGTGCTGGGATTACAGGTGTGAGCCACTGTGCCCAGGCTTATGAATTCTTTTTTTTTTTTTTTTTCAGCAAAAAAGGAAATTCAGGGGTTCCAGTCCTTTGGCAAACAACACAAATCTATGAGAGTTAATGCTGACATTTTATTTCTTGGTGTTTGTTTGCAGTTACCACCTATTTATAGCCAGAGATGCTGGTTTTCTATGTAAGTAAATAAAATGAGTCCTTTGCGGGGTGCAGTTGCTCACGCCTATAATCCCAGCACTTTGGGAGGTTGAGGCAGGCGGATCACAAGATAGCGATCGAGACCATCCTGGCCAACATGGTGAAACTCCGTCTCTACTAAAAATAGAAAAATTAGTTGGGCGTGGCGGCGTGCACCTGTAGTCCCAGCTACTCAGAAGGCTGAGGCAGGAGAACCACTTGAACCCGGGAGGCGGAGGTTGCAGTGAGCCGAGATCACGCCACTGCACTCCAGCCTGGTGACAGAGCGAAACTTCATCTCAGAAAAAAAGGGGGGGGGGGGGCCTTTAAAGAACAATATTAAGTGAATAAGAATACCAGTGGCATAGGGCCAAGAGTGGTGGCTCACATCTGTAGTCCCAGCACTCTGGGTGGCCAAGGCAGTTGGATCACTTGAGATCAGGAGTTCGAGACCAGCCTGGCCAACATGGTGAAACCCCATCTCTACTAAAAACACAAGAATTAGCCACACATGGTGGTGCACGCCTGTAGTCCCAGCTACTTGGTGTAAGGTCTGTTCTCGCTGAGTTTAAAAGGAAAGAAACTGAGGCCAGCACAAGAAGATCTGTTGCGAAGGGTTTTATTCAGGCTCCCGGGTGAGGTTCTGCGCTCCGACAGGAGGGGCCTGAGAAGTCGCGCGGACTCCTCTTAGAGTGGGGTTTTATAGGGAGTAGAGGCGTTTGATTGGTTGTGCCCAAGGTGACTGGGACAAAATGGTGGGGAGTGGGGCCCGGATGGAACAAAATGGCAGGGAGTGGGGCCCAGATAGGACAAAATGGTATCAGGTAGGTCCTGGTGGGGCTTTTTTTCCCGGGCTCCCCGGGGTGGGGGGTGTCCGAGCTCCTGGCGAGGGGAGGAGGTTCGTCCGAGCTCCTGGCGAGGGGAGGGGGTGCGTCTGAGCTCCCTGCGGGGGAAGGGGGGTTTGTGCACGAGCTCCTGGCAACGCAACCAGCCTTACACTTGGGAGGCTGAGACAGGAGAATTGCTTGAACCCAGGAGTTGGAGGTTGCAGTGAGCCGAAATCGTGCCACTGCACTTCAGCCTGGGCAACAGAGCGAGACTCCATCTCAAAAAAAGCATTCCAGGGCCATGAGAGGTGACTCACGCCTGTAATCCCAGCACTTTGGAAGGCTGAGGCAGGCAGATCACGAGGCAAGGAGTTTGAGACCAGCCTGACCAACATAGTGAAACCCTATCTCTACTAAAAATACAAAAAATTAGCTAGGCGTGGTGGTGGGTGCCTGTAATCCCAGCTATTCAGGAGGCTGAGGCAGGAGAATCACTTGAACCTGGGAGGCCGAGGTTGCAGTGAGCCGAGATTGTGCCACTGCACTCCAACCCGGGCAACAGTGTGAGACTCTGTCTCAAAAAAATAAAAAAACACCAGTGGCACAGGACACAGTAACATGGTGGCGTTACGGGATGGCAGCTGTCAGGGAAACGCTCGGAATCACATTGGATTTGGGCTTCACCTCGTGTTCAGCATTGGTTTGGGGTCCTCTCTCTGCCTTTCTCCCCTCCTTCCACCCCTTCCTTCCTCCTTGTGTACCGTCACATACACCGAAGCACGCTACCTCCCAGGCACCACTCCATGAGTTTGCCAGACACATACACTTGGCAACCCAAATCCGTATCAAGATAAAGTATGTTGTTTAAAATCTTTTTTAAAAAACAGATTCCTCACCGGGGCACTGGCTCACGCCTGTAATCCCAGCACTTTGGGAGGCTGAGGCAGGCTGATCACAAGGTTGGGGGTTCAAGACCAGCCTGACCAACATGGTGAAACCCAGTCTCTACTTAAAAATACAAAAATTAGCTGGGTGTGGTGGTGCACATCTGTAATCCCAGTTACTTGGGAGGCTGAGGCAGGAGAATTGCTTGAACCTGGGAGGCAGAGGTTGCGGTGAGCTGAGAGCGCACCATTGCTCTCCAGCCCGGGTGACAAAGCGAGACTCCGTCTCAAAAAAAAAAAAAAAAAAAAACCCAGATTCCTGGCTGGCTGCGGTGGCTCATGCCTGTAATCCCAGCAGTTTTAGAGACCAAGGTACACCCCACTGATTTCACATTTCAAAAAGAAAAATTTTTGACTTCCTTTTGAAAAAAATTGAAGATTTAGTCATCTGGGGCTGACCTGACCATCCCAGAGCATGGAAGTGGCTGGTGCTGCAGCCTGTCGCCCCTTGGTTACGGCGTGCCCCTGCATTTAACCACCTGCCCACGTCACTCATCTCTCGCCTGGGTCTGGCTGGGCCCTGTAGCTCTTTGTGACTTCAACTTCTGGCCTGTATAAAAACCATCTGCTAGAAAACAACAGTCCCAATGAGGCCAGCGCGTTGCAGAAGCCACACAGCCGTGTAACGTGGCCCAGGCCCAAGCACCTCTCCTCAGCCTGGAGCTCACAGAGCAAAGCAGACTGTAGGTGTAAAGGTCCTAGAGAGAACTATGGGAGGTGAGATGGTTTACACGTTCAGGACAGTCTGCCAGGCGGGACGAGGATTGCAGGTGTCACCACCGCCCTGTTTGCGCCAGTGGCATGAAGCACGAAAGGTCACGACACAAACCTCTCCAACACCACACCGGGAAGAAAGGGGTGATTATTCAGCCAGGAGCAGCAGTGGCCTAGTTGCCTAACAGTAGAGCTCCCCAGCAAAGAAAATCCTTGCCTTTTTAAAAGTTTATAACTCTAGAAATTATATGTGAAATGGTCCTGCGCTTACACCTCTAGAAATCATATGTGAAAGAGTTCTGGGCTTACATCTTTAGAAATTACATGTGAAAGGGTCCTGGGCTTACACCTCCAGAATTTACATGTGATTACCTCAATCAGTTAAAAAAAAAAAAAGAAAAAAATTACATGTGAAGGGGTCCTGGGTTTACACCTCTAGGATTTACATGTGAAAGGGTCCTGGGTTTACACCTCTAGGATTTACATGTGAAGGGGTCCTGGGTTTACACCTCTGGAATTTACGTGAAAGGGTCCTGGGTTTACACCTCTAGAAATTACACATGAAAGGGTCCTGGGTTTACACCTCTAGAAATTACACATGAAAGGGTCCTGGGTTTACACCTCTGGAATTTACATGTGAAAGGGTCCTGGGCTTACACCTCTAGAAATTACATGTCAAAGGGTCCTGGGTTTACACCTCTGGAATTTGCGTGAAAGGGTCCTGGGTTTACACCTCTAGAAATTACATGTGAAAGGGTCCTGGGTTTACACCTCTAGAAATTACACGTGAAAGGGTCCTGGGTTTACACCTCTAGAAATTACACGTGAAAGGGTCCTGGGTTTACACCTCTAGAAATTACACGTGAAAGGGTCCTGGACTTACACCTCTAGAAATTACATGTGAAAGGGTCCTGGGCTTACACCTATAGGATTACATGTGAAAGGGTCCTGGGTTTACACCTCTAGAATTTACATGTGAAAGGGTCCTGGGTTTACACCTCTAGAATTTACATGTGAAAGGGACCTGGGTTTACACCTCTAGAAATTACATGTGAAAGGGTCCTGGGTTTACACCTCTAGAAATTACATGTGAAAGGGTCCTGGGCTTACACCTCTAGGATTTACACGTGAAAGGGTCCTGGGCTTACACCTCTAGAAATTACACATGAAAGGGTCCTGGGCTTACACCTCTAGGATTTACACGTGAAAGGGTCCTGGGCTTACACCTCTAGAAATTACATGTGAAAGGGTCCTGGGTTTACACCTCTAGGGTTTACACGTGAAAGGGTCCTGGGCTTACACCTCTAGAAATTACACGTGAAAGGGTCCTGGGCTTACACCTCTAGGATTACACGTGAAAGGGTCCTGGGCTTACACCTCTAGGATTACACGTGAAAGGGTCCTGGGCTTACACCTCTAGGATTTACACGTGAAAGGGTCCTGCGCTTACACCTCTAGAAATTACACGTGAAAGGGTCCTGGGCTTACACCTCTAGAAATTACACGTGAAAGGGTCCTGGACTTACACCTCTAGAAATTACACGTGAAAGGGTCCTGGGCTTACACCTCTAGGGTTTACACGTGAAAGGGTCCTGGGCTTACACCTCTAGAAATTACACGTGAAAGGGTCCTGGGCTTACACCTCTAGGATTTACACGTGAAAGGGTCCTGGGCTTACACCTCTAGGGTTTACACGTGAAAGGGTCCTGGGCTTACACCTCTAGAAATTACACGTGAAAGGGTCCTGGGCTTACACCTCTAGGATTTACACGTGAAAGGGTCCTGGGCTTACACCTCTAGGATTTACACGTGAAAGGGTCCTGGGCTTACACCTCTAGAAATTACACGTGAAAGGGTCCTGGGCTTACACCTCTAGAAATTACACGTGAAAGGGTCCTGGGCTTACACCTCTAGAAATTACACGTGAAAGGGTCCTGGGCTTACACCTCTAGAAATTACACGTGAAAGGGTCCTGGACTTACACCTCTAGAAATTACACGTGGAAGTGTCCTGGGCTTACACCTCTAGAAATTGCACGTGAAAGGGTCCTGGGCTTACACCTCTAGGGTTTACACGTGAAAGGGTCCTGGGCTTACACCTCTAGAAATTACACGTGAAAGGGTCCTGGGCTTACACCTCTAGAAATTACACGTGAAAGGGTCCTGGGCTTACACCTCTAGGGTTTACACGTGAAAGGGTCCTGGGCTTACACCTCTAGAAATTACACGTGAAAGGGTCCTGGGCTTACACCTCTAGAAATTACACGTGAAAGGGTCCTGGGCTTACACCTCTAGAAATTACACGTGAAAGGGTCCTGGGCTTACACCTCTAGAAATTACATGTGAAAGGGTCCTGGGCTTACACCTCTAGGGTTTACACGTGAAAGGGTCCTGGGCTTACACCTCTAGAAATTACATGTGAAAGGGTCCTGGGCTTACACCTCTAGAAATTACACGTGAAAGGGTCCTGGGCTTACACCTCTAGAAATTACACGTGAAAGGGTCCTGGGCTTACACCTCTAGGGTTTACACGTGAAAGGGTCCTGGGCTTACACCTCTAGAAATTACACGTGAAAGGGTCCTGGGCTTACATCTCTAGAAATTACACGTGAAAGGGTCCTGGGCTTACACCTCTAGAAATTACACGTGAAAGGGTCCTGGGCTTACACCTCTAGAAATTACACGTGAAAGGGTCCTGGGCTTACACCTCTAGAAATTACACGTGAAAGGGTCCTGGGCTTACACCTCTAGGATTTACACGTGAAAGGGTCCTGGGCTTACACCTCTAGGATTTACACGTGAAAGGGTCCTGGGCTTACGGTGCTAGACGTTACATGTGAAATGGTCTTTATCCGTGCAGTAGGCGTGGAGTACGTGACTTAGGTGGGGGTTTGATCCTGTTTAAGTAAAAACAATGCCTTCCGGAAAGATTCCTCCATACCATGCCTGCGATCTGTAGGAGTGTAATTCGGGGTGGCATCGAGGTCTGCCAGCCTTTACTTCTCCTGTTGAAATGCGATGTGGAAGTCTAGGGCGAAGGGCCCCTAGAAGCTTCAGAGGGTTAAGGGTCTCCTTCCTCAGCAGACATAACCAATCGATGACAGCACTGTCTCTCCCGGCCTAGGTTTTTCAGTCTTGGTTGGGATTTGGGCCGGATCATTCTTCACTGTGGGGCTAATTGGTTGTTTCCTGTGCATTGTGGGATGCTCAGCAGCATCCCTGCCCTGCACCAACTGGAGGCCAGTAGCAACCTCCGCCTTAGTTAGTTGTGACAACCCAAAATATTTTACACCAGGCTTGTCCAACCTGAGGCCCACCGGCTTCACGTGGCCCAGTGCAGCTTTGAATGAGGCCCCACACAAATTGATAAACTTTCTGTCGCCCAGGCTGGAGTGCAGTGGTGCAGATCTCAGCTCACTGCAACCTCGGCCTCCCAGGTTCAAGCAATTCTCCTGCCTCAGCCTCCCAAGTAGCTGGGACTACAGGCACCCGCCACCACAGCCACTAATGTTTGTATTTTTAGTAGAGACGGGTTTTCACCACGTTGGCCACTCTGGTCTCGAACTTCTGACCTCAAGTGATCCACCCATCTCAGCCTCCCAAAGTCCTGGGATTACAGGCATGAGCCACTGCATCTAGCACCAATTTGTAAACTTTCTTAAAACATGAGACTTTTTGGCCGGGCGTGGTGGCTCACGCCTGTAATCTCAGCACTTTGGGAGGCCGAGGCAGGCGGATCACCTGAGGTCAGGAGTTCAAGACCAGCCTGGCCAACATGGTGAAACCCTGTCTTAAAGATAAAAAAAAAAAAAAATGAGACTGTTTTTGTGATTTTCTTTTAGATGATCATCTACTGTTAGTGCGTTTTATGTGTGGTCCAAGACAATTCTTCTTCCAGGGTGACCCAGGGAAGCCAAAAGACTGGACATTCTAGATGTTGCCAGGTATCCCCTGGTTAAGAACTAAGTTCAGCTGCAAACAGGGCTTCAGACAGCAGCAGCAGCACTGCGAGCTGGTGGGCGAAGCCTGTTTCCCGCGTCTGTTGGGGTGTGGACTGTGTGGCTTTGCGTATGTGTGCTCTGTGAGGCGCCTGGGTTGTGCTCCCCTTCCCGGTCCTCCATGGATGGCAGCATCTCAAAACGCAGACAGCCATCCTGGCTCCCACTGTCGCTGTGTGAATTAAAGGGCAGGGCTGACTCCTGAAAGGGCCCCACCCCAACCTCCCCGCCCTTCTCCACCCCTGCTTACGGGAGCCGTGCCTTCAGGGGTGACTCACAGGAAAGCCTGCCTTGTCCCAGGTGAGGGCAGCGCGTGTCACAGCAGCTCACAGGAGCAACTGGACCGTGTTACACCCATCATCTCCAGTTGCGCGGGTGCCAGCCTGCACACAAAGGGTGCAACGTGTTCTGGGGTGAAAGAGGAGCCCTGGGGCACGTCCATTCCCATCCCACCCGCAAGCCAGCCACCACGGCTTAGTGAGCTTATACCAACGGCCGCTCTGCCCCCGCTGCACCCTCCCATGCTGGATGAAAGAGAGGCTGGTGGCTGATGCAAGAGGCAGATGTGATTAAAGCAGAAGTGTGGGTTACAGCCCTGCCTGGCAGCTCCGGCTGGGAAGGCAGCTGCGTGTACACCAGGTGCCAGCAAAGCAATTAGAGCAGTTAGTGGGGCCTTGTGGAGCTCTGTGGAAGGAGGACCTGAGAGAGACCCACAGAAAAGGGAAGCCCCCTCCTTCCAGATCCGTTACAAATGCGTGTGGGCACAGAAGTGGGAGAGAAAACATAAGGGCTGCCCTGCAGGTGTCTCCCAGGATGGGCCCTGTCAGGGCTGGCTGGGCGCTGGGCTGCTGGGGAAATGACCCCAGGAACAGAATCTCCAGCCTTCGGCAGGATTGAGCCCTGGGGATGGAAGGGAGTGGTGGGCTTTTTAAAGAGCGGTGGGCGGTGCCCCGGCCGCAAAGGGAGGGGCCTGGGGTGCTGGGATGCCCGGCTGCAGCCCTACCTGGCGGGATGTTGGGTGGTGCTACAGGGTTCTAGCAGAACACGGCGCCTTTGAGAGAACGGTTCCTGCCACTTCTGTTTCCGAAACATGTATGTGTGTCTGTGAATTTCTAAGCATGGGTCAGGTTAAGGGAGTTTGATAGATTTCGTCCTCAGCCACACGTCCCGTGGCCACAGCGGTGTGACTTGGTCACCTTTCGTCCTCAGCCACACGTCCCGTGGCCACAGCGGTGTGACTTGGTCACCTTTCGTCCTCAGCCACACGTCCCGTGGCCACAGCGGTGTGACTTGGTCACCTTTCGTCCTCAGCCACACGTCCCGTGGCCACAGCGGTGTGACTTGGTCACCTTTCGTCCTCAGCCACACGTCCCGTGGCCACAGCGGTGTGACTTGGTCACCTTTCGTCCTCAGCCACACGTCGCGTGGCCACAGCGGTGTGACTTGGTCACCTTTCGTCCTCAGCCACACGTCCCGTGGCCACAGTGGTGTGACTTGGTCACCTTTGTAACCCCAGGCACCCTAAAGCTGCCACATCCTCTGTGTGGGGGGCTGCAGTGACTTCACTGGAAGAGCATGTTCTTGGAGGGGTGAGCTGGTGGGGGGCCTCCCTGGGCGTCCTGTCCCTCTGCCCTCCGCCCTTTGCTCTGATGCCCAGTCCCCTTGGCCGTCCCTTCAGGCTTTGTGGTCCTGGCCCCTGGGTGGCTGATTTTCCTACAGCTTCTGTTGCCCCCGGGCTGGGCTCCCACCCTACCCCATCCTACCCCACCGTCCTCCAGAGCGGGTGAAACCACGCCCTACTCATCCCATGTAAACTCGGATTCTTAGAGCCAGCGGGCTCAGCTTGTGCTGCTCAGACTTCCTCTGGGAGAACTGGGGGCCCAATTAAACCCCAGAATCAGACGAGCTGCACCTTCTTGGGTGTCAGAACACAGGGCCAGCTGGTTGCGTTGGCTCACTCCTGTAATCCCAGCATTTTGAGAGACCGAGGCAGGTGGATCACCTGAGGTCAGGAGTTTGAGACCAGCCTGGCCAACATGGTGAAACCCGGACTCTACTAAAAATACAAAAAATTAGCTGGATGTGGTGTCACGTGCTTGTAATCCCAGCTACTTGGGAGGCTGAGGTAAGAGAATCTCTTGAACCCGGGAGGCAGAGGTTGTAGTGGGCCAAGATCGTGCCACTGTACTCCAGTGCGGGCGACAGAGCAAGACTCCATCTCAGAAAAAAGAAAAGGGCCCTGTGGAAAGTCGGAGGTCCATGCACCTAGGATAGGACGGGGGCCTGCTGCCTGGGGCGCTGTGTGTGGGTCTCAGCTCTCACTTCCTTCCCCTCTGGGTGAGCCACAGGCAGGCGGGCGTGTGGCCATGTGTGATGATGACTCTGACACAGGAGGAAGCGGGCCACGGAGAGACTTGGTCCCTCACCCTCAGCAACGTGGCTGGTCGGTATTGGAGGCCCGAAGGCCACGAGGTCCCAGAGACCACCAGGAAAGGTCAGCCTCTGGGGAAGGACGGATGAGGGCCCCTGCGCCCTCTCTCTCCTCATGCTGCCCCTGCCCGTGAAAGCTCCAGACTGGAGATAAAGTGTCTGTCCAGGTGCTGTGGGTTTCACTGAGCAGGTGCCTTCCAGGAAAGGTGGAGTCAAGGGGTCATCCCAGGGGTCCTCAGGACAGAGGCTTGTCAAAGCCGTGCTGTTTTCTCTCCGACCCTCCTCAGCCAAGGTGGTGGCGCGAATGTGGTGGGAGGGAGGGCGGGATTCAGGGAGTATTTGCCAGAGTGGAAAGGGCCTGGGAGACTGAGCCTTGGAGAGAGCAGGGGCAGGGCCCCCCCAGCTCAGGAAGGACGGGAGGGCCCAGAAGGCCCCAAGATCCCTGCAGCAGAGAGAGGCTGCTGGCCTTCCTGGAGGAGCCTGTTCCACAGTGGAGCTGCAGCAGGGAGCTGGGGAGGAAACCCAGCCACAAACCCAGCTGGAAGCCACAGTGGGCAAGAGAGACCCCCGTGGGCAAGAGAGGCTGCTGGGCCTGGAACAGGGTGGACACAGCAGAGGGGATCTGGAGGCCCAAACCCTTCAGATTGGGTGGGGCAGGGCTGGATAATGACACCAGGCAGCTCTGGGCAGGCAGGGATACCAGGGAGTGGGTAGGTGCCTCCAGGGCAGAAGAGCCATAGATGAGGGGCAGGAAGCTCTCCGTTCCAGATCAGCACACTTGTTGATGTTCCTGGCATTGAACTTCAAAAACACTTGGTCGGGCAAACGAGGCTGGGACAAGCAGTGACTGCAGACCTGTGCCCAGGAGGCAGCGTCAGGTCCTGACCCGTGAGTTGCTGAGCCCGCTGGCGCCCTCCTCCACAGTCTCCTGGCACCCGACCTCTCTTCGTCAGGCATCCTGCCAGGCCCCTGCTGCACAGACTTCCCCAGCACCAGGAAGGGACCCCTCTGTGGACTGCAAGTCAGGAAGGATGTCGTGAAGGACGGTGGTGGAGCGCTCATCATGGTCTCTTCCTGCCTCGTCTCGGCCATGAGAGCTCTTGGAAGGGACGCTACATATAGCTGCATTTTGTTCACTGCACAAAAGCACCTGGTGCCGGCCTGTGACTCACGTCACCCCATGCACTCTGGCCTGGGCTCCTCCAACTCCAGGGTGGGGCCTCTGCTTCTCTGCGCAGAGGTGGCGTCCACTCGCGAGACCGTGTCAGCCCAGAGGGAGTGCTGTTTAACCGTGCGTACCCCAGAGCGGGAGACTGTGTTGGTCCTCACCAAGCTGCTTGCTTGGGCTCTCTCTTGCTGCAGAACAAATAAGCCCGAGACGTAAGGCTTAGGACAGTACTGCAGCAGCTCATGAGTCCGGCACAGTCTGGGCTCAGCCGGGCGGTTCTTGTGCAGGTTCTCCCCGTCGGTTGCAGTCAGGTGGCGGCCGAGTCTGGAGCCCTCTCACGGCTTCCTCGTCCACGTATGTGGCCCCTGCACTGGGAGGGTTGGAATCCCTGGGGCTGCTCAGGCAACTGTCTCTCCACATGGGCTCCCCATCACCTGGCAGTCTTTGGGTGGTGGGATTTCTCACATGGAAGCTGCTTGCTCCAGAGCGACTGTTCTAAGAGAAAGGATGGGCTGGGCGCGGTAGCTCAGGCCTGTAATCCCAGCACGTTGGGAGGCCAAGGCAGGCAGATCACGAGGTCAAGAGATCGAGAGCATCCTGGCCAACATGGTGAAACCCCATTTCTACTAAAAATACAAAATTAACAGGGCATGGTGACACATGCCTGTAATACCAGCTACTTGGGAGGCTGAGGCAGGAGAATCTCTTGAATCCAGGAGGTGAAGGTTGCAGTCAGCCAAGATTGTGCCACTGCACTCCAGCCTGGGTGACAGACCGAGACTCTGTCTCACTCTACCTCAAAAAAAAAAAAGGTGGGGGATGTGGGATCCGCCAGCCTCTTGGGGCCTGGCCTGGAGTTGCTACTGGATTCTTCTTCCCTGCATCCCATGACACAGCGGGAAGGAAGTGCGTGGTCATCGCTGCCCGACCCGTGCTATATCGACTGGGCAGCAGTGGTCTGATGCAGGGCCCTGTACCAGGAACGGGAGAGTCCCAGAACGAATGAACCCCCACCAGCACATTGTGGGAGCTGCCAGCCTCATCAGGCGGACGAGCGCTCAGGGAGCGACAGCACAGACCACCGTCAGGGTGAGCTGCGGCAGGGTGGGCTTGGCACCCCCGGCCACTTCCTTCCTTCTCTCCCTCACTCCTGATGCCACAGGGGCTATAGGAGACCAATTTTAAAAAATAAAAAGGAAGCTAAGCGCCTCTGCAGGTACTGCAGTGCGTTATGGTCATGCGGCGAGAGGTGGCAGGTGCCCACGGAGAAACAGGTGTTTTGTTTGCTTGCTTGCTTGTTTTTGAAATGGAGTCTCGCTCTGTCACCCAGGCTGGAGAACCAGGTGCAATCTCAGCTCACTGCAGCCTCTGCCTTCCAGATTCAAGTGATTCTCCTGCCTCAGCCTCCCAAGTAGCTGGGATTACAGGCACGCGCCACCACATCCTGTTAATTTTTGTATTTTTAGTAGAGACAGGGTTTCACCATGTTGGCCAGGCTGGTCTTGAACTCCTGACCTCAGGTGATCCACCCACCTCAGCCTCCCAAAGTGCTGGGATTACAGGTGTGAGTGCCTGGCGCAGAAACAGGTGTTTGTGTCACTGAAACCCCACTCCAAACACGGTGGTGGGGGTGGGAGCTTGCAAGGAGCCATGGGGCCCTCGTGGCACTCAGCTGGGACAGGAGAGGAGGGCAGGGGCCTGGGGTTGACCAGGGGAGGAGGAAGGGTGGGAGGTCAGAGAGGCACCAACCATCCAGGTGCCACATGGCCCATTGGTGAGGGATTCCAGGGAAAACGTGAGGGGAGCTTGGTCCATCTCAAGCCCCCAGTGTCTCTGTGACCAGCTGGCAGCAAGAGCTGCTTTTTTTCTCTCTCTCTTTCTTTTCTTTCTTTTTTGAGACGGACTTTTGCTCTTGTTGCCCGGGCTGGAGTACAATGGCACAACCTCGGCTCACTGCAACCTCCACCTACTGGGTTTAAGGTATTCTCCTGTCTCAGCCTCCCAAGTAGCTGGGATTACACGTGAGCGACATCACACCTGGCTAATTTTGTATTTTTAGTAGAGACAAGGTTTCACCATGTTGGTCAGGCTGGTCTCGAACTCCCGACCTCAGGTGATCCACCCGCCTCAGCCTCCCACAGTGCTGGGATGATAGGCATGAGCCACTGCGCCCAGCTGCAAGAGCTGCTTTCTGTGGCTGATGGAACATGTGTCTGTCTGGCGCTGTGGGATTGACTAAGCAGGTGCCTTCCTGGAAAGGTGGAGTTAAGGGGTCATCCCAAGAGGCCTCATGGCAGAAGTGCCACAGCAGGAGCCTTGGAGGCCCATGCAATTTCAATGTGTGCAGATGACAGATGGACAGAGGGGACCAGGGCGTTGTGTGAGGCAGGAAGCAGCAGACGAGGTGGAAGCTCCCAGAAAGGTCCTGGAGCCTGGGAAAGGAGCTGCACTGTGACTCGGCAGCCACCCTCTAAACAGCCAGGTCTGCTCTGTTTCATGGGACTTTCTCAGGTTGAGAGGAAACAGTCATAGCCGTGCCCTCTTAGGTGCTCACTGGTCTCTGAGGGACCCGCAGGTCGCCCAGGAGGGTGTGGAGGAACTGGCTCCCTGGGAGGGGTGGTCTCGTCCACTGATGGACTCAGGCCCCTGGCAGTTCAGACCGTGGGAGACAGCAGTGCGGCCTGGGGTGCTCTGTACCGTCAGGGTCCTCCCATGGAGGCCTCTGGGCAGGAGCTGCCTCCGCCTGGGAAGTCCACCCGCCTTCTGCAGGTTTCTATTCCAGGCTGACCTGGAGCAGAAGCCTGGAGCTTGACGCTGGGGTCTTCTTGGCCAGGCACCTCTCTGTGACATTGTTTCTCCGTCCAGTGCCTCTGCTCTGACTGCACCGGTCAGAGAGCCCACGGGTTTGAGCTGGAAAAGGCCCAGGAGATCTGCTTGGCCAGCATCCTTACTGAGAGGTGAAGACATGGACACCTAGGGAAGGGAGAGGTGTGCTCCCAGCCCTCCATCCAGGGAGAGCCGTGGCAGGAGCTGTAGCCACAGCTCTTCTTGCAGGCCTGTTAGAAACACAAAATGTGGCCAGGCACAGTGGCTCATGCCTGTAATCCCAGCACTTTGGGAGGCTGAGACGGGCAGATCACCTGAGGTTGGGAGTTCAAGACCAGCCTGACCAACATGGAAAAACTCCGTCTCTGCTAAAAATACAAAAATTAGCCAGGCGTGATAGCATAGGCTACGGCAGGAGAATCGCTTGAACCCGGGAGGCGGAGGTTGCAGTGAGCTGAGATGGTGCCATTGCACTCCAGCCTGGGCAACAAAAGCAAAACTCCATCTTAAAAAAAAAGTAAACACAAAATGTGTTGCACTGACTGTGACCAGCTTCTCTCCCCTCCTCTTCCAGTTCTGCTCAGCGGTGCAGCAGCTCCTCCCTCTTACTCCTCTGGAGACCGAGGAGGAGATGAGAAGCCGGGTGTTCCGCCGGGCATGCTGTGAAATTAGAGACCCCTCCATTATGCACATAAATAATTTTCTGGTTTGTTTTTTTTTTCTTTTTTTGAGACCGAGTTTCACTCTTGTTGCCCAGGCTGGAGTGCAGTGGTGTGATCTTGGCTCACTTCAACCTCCGCCTCCTGGGTTCAAGTGATTCTCCTGCCTCAGCCTTCTGAGTAGCTGGGATTACAGGCACGTACCACCATGCCTAGCTAATTTTTGTATTTTTAGTAGAGATGGGATTTTGCCATATTGGCCAGGCTGGTCTCAAACTCCTGACCTTGTGATCTGCCTGCTTTGGCCTCCCACAGTGCTGGGATTACAGGTGTGAGCCGCCTCGCCTCGCAGATAATTTTCTTTTTTCTTTCGGAGACTGAGTCTCCATCTGTCACCCAGGCTGTAGTGCAATGGTGTGATCTTCCTCACTGCAACCTCCGCCTCCCAGGTTCAAGTGATTCTCCGGCCTCAGCCTCCTGAGTCGTTGGGTTTACACGCACATGCCACCACGCCCAGCTATTTTTTTGCTTTTTATTTATTTATTTATTTTTAAAGATGGGGTTTCACCATGTTGGTCAGGCTGGTCTTGAACTCCCGACCTCAGGTAATCCGCCCGCCTTGGCCTCCAAAGTGCTTGGATTACAGGTGTGAGCCACTACGCCCGGCCTGATTTTTTAGTAGACATGGGTTTTCACTGTGTTGGCCAGACTGGTCTCTTAATCCTGACCTCAAGTTACCTGCCCGCCTCAGCCTCTCAAAGTGCTAGGATTACAGGCCTGAACCCCTGTGCCTGTCCTTTCATTTATTTTATTTATTTTTTTCTTTTTCTTTTTTAATTGTTTCTGTCAGCTGAGCTACAGAATTTTATTTATGTTTGTTATGCAGACTCTCTAGCACTGAAATGTGTCACTGATACTCCTCAAGTCCTTCCGTGTTCTCCACTACTTTGGTGGCCTGGGAAACATTGCAGCTAGCACCATCTTGGCTGGAGGTTTTCTTTCTTTTTTAAAAAGTATTGATTGATTAATTGAGATGGGATCTTCCTCTGTCATCCAGGCTGGAGTGCAGTGGTGTGATCATGGTTCCCTTCAGCCTTGAACTCTCGGGCTCAAGTGATCCTCCCACCTCAGCCTCCCACGTAGCTGGGATCACAAGTGTGCACCACCACACCCGGCTAAATTTGGTATGTTTTTGTAGAGACGAGGTTTCACCATGTTGCCCATGCTGGTCTCAAACTCCTGGGCTCAAATGATCCACTCATTTCGGCCTCCCAAAGTGCTGGGATTGCAGGTGTGAGCCACCGCCCCCGGCCTGTAGAGATTTTCCTGTTGGATGCGGTACCCTCCTCAGACGCATTTTGGAAGTTTGTGGGGGCTGTTTGCAGCCTTCCTAGGATAAGGAGTAGGGGTAGGAAGGCTAAATGTTCTGTGATGTGGAAAAAAGTCCTAAATAATGAAGGATTTGTCCTGTATGTGTTTCCAAAGGTGGAAAACCTATTTAGAACTATCTGATTCTAAAACTTAGCATTGTTTTTTGTCGTTGTTTTTTTTTTTTTTTTTTTTTTTTTTTAAGACGGGGTTTCACCATGTTGGTCAGGCTGGTCTTGAATTCCCAACCTCCGGTGATCCACCCACCTTGGCCTCCAAAGTGCTTGGATTATAGGCGTGAGCCACCACGCCCGGCCTTGTTGTTTTTTTTTTAAAAGATGTGGTTTCACCATGTTGGTCAGGCTGGTCTTGAACTCCCGACCTCAGGTGATCCACCCACCTTGGCCTCCAAAGTGCTTGGATTACAGGCGTGAGCCACCACACCCGGCTCGTTTTTTTTTTTTTTTTGAGATGGAGTTTCACTCTCATTGCTCATGCTGGAGTGCAGTGGTGCAATCTCGGCTCACTGCAACCTCTGTCTCCCATGTTTAAGCGATTCTCCTGCCTCAGCTTCCTGAGTAGCTGGGATTACAGGTATGTGCCACCACGCCCAGCTAATTTTTTTTTTTTTTTTTTTTTTTGGTAGAGATGGGATTTCTCCATGTTGGTCAGACTGGTCTCGAACTCCTGACCTCAAGTGATCCGCCCACTTTGGCCTCCCAAAGTGTTGGGTTTACAGGCATGCGCCACCGTGCCTGGCCAACATTGTTATTATTATGTTTTGCCAATGGGCAAAAAGTGGGTTTGTCCATTTTTTTGTTAGTTTGTTTTTGTTTTTTTGAAAAGGACTCTCCTTATGTCACCCAGGCTGGAGTGCACTGGCGTGATCTTGGCTCATCGCAACATCCAGGGTTCAAGCTATTCTCCTGCCTCAGCCTCCCAAGTAGCTGGGATTACAGGTACCTGCCACTACGCCCAGCTAATTTTTGTATTTTTAGTAGAGACGGGTTTCACCCCATGTTGGCCAGGCTGGTCTTGAACTCCTGATCTCAACTGATCTTACCGCCTCGACCTCCCAAAGTGCTGGGATGACAGGGGTGAGCCACCACACCCAGCCACTTTGGCCAGTTTTGATAAGTGCTGATATTTGTAGAGATGAAACGACTGTGCTGAGGAAGGTTCTGGGTTCTGATTGAAAGCGTACCAGGCGATGCTCACGATTGTAGAAAATCCCCACCCTGGCATTTGTGCCCCAGTGCTCCTGCTGCTGCCGGCATTTGTCCCTGCTGCAGTGACAGCAAATTTACATGTGGGTACAGCATTCGTGTTTTTGTTACGTCTTCCAGCAAAGTGCAGCCTGAGAATTGACGTCTTGAAATTCATGTCGCTTTATTGACAGTCGTTGCTCTTTTCATGCGTCATTTCTGCCTCGATGTATTTCTCATGCATAGATGGTCCAATATGTATCATGTAGATTTTTTTTTTCTTTTGAGACAGAGTCTTGCCCAGTCACCCAGGCTGCAGTGCAATGACCCAATATCGGCTCACTGCAACCTCCACCTCCCAGGTTCAAGCGATTCTCCTGCCTCAGCCTCCCAAGTAGCTGGAATTATAGGCACCTGCCACCATGCCCAGCTAATACTTGTATTTTTAGTGGAAGTGAGGTTTTACCATGTTGGTCAGACTGGTCTCGATCTCTTGACCTCGTGATCCACCTGCCTTGGCCTCCCAAAGTGTTGAGATTACAGGCATAAGCCACCGCGACCAGCCGATTTTTTAAAATTCTGTGTATTGGCAAGTTATAGTTTCTGTGGATTTCATTTCAGGGTTGAAAGGAGGCATTCAAAAATATCTGTTATAAAAAGAGGACGATAACATGATGAAACCCCATCTCTACTAAAAATACAAAAAATTAGCCGGGTGAGGTGGCAGGTGCCTGTAAACCCAGCTCCTCAGGGGGCTGAGGCAGGAGAATCGCTTGGGCCCGGGACGTGGAGGTTGCGGTGAGCCGAGATTGTGCCATTGCACTCCAGCCTGGGTGATAAGAGTGAAACTCCGTCTCAAAAAATTTTTTAAAACAAAAATAAAAAGAGGGCAATGAGACTGAGGGGACCAGGCTCTGTCTAGAAGGAGGCACCCACTTTACACACATATAAACAAACGTTCACTTTCCTGAAACATTTGGCAGATCTGACGGCTGTTCACCAATCCCCAGTTCTTTACGCACGGGCGGGAATTCTAGTCTCAGACTTCGGGAAGGCCGGTGAGCTGGGAGTGGAGGCGATGCGTGTCGCTTCTTGGTGGAAGCCCTTATTCGCTGGGGTTCACCTTCCCCGTCCTCTGCACAATGGCTGGGCAGGCAGGGTCGGCGTGGGTCACCTGTGGGCCCTCCCCTGGCAGCAGCCACCCTGGGGAACCTCCTGGACCCCCAGTGGACTTGAAGCGCATGAGAAAGAAGCCTTAGTTTTCAAGCCAATGACATGTCTGCGCTTTCTGTTGCTGGACAAATAGGCTCTGAGACAACATTGGGAGGCAGGCAGCTTCTGGAGTGATGCCCACGGGGTGGGTGCGGGGCGTAGGGGGAGTGCAGCGAGCAGGATCTGGCAGAGGTGGGAATGAGGCAGCAGTGGCCACAGAGGCCTCCAATGATCCAATCCAGTGATGCCTTGGGTTACGGGGTCTGAGCCTTCGATTCTCCTCACGTGACACTGACCAGTGATTCCACATGGGCCACCCGGGAGGGACTGTGGCCTGCGACGTCACCTTGTTTTAGCCAAGGGGGACTCCTGGAGAGCAATTTGCGGAGAGACTCCTGGTTGGGGAACCAGAGCCTCAGTGCTGTGGGGGCTCCAGAGAGCCCTCCATAGTGTCCCTTGTGGTTGGCGGTCCAAGGCTCTTATCCCAGCACATGTGCCCTGCAGCACCCAATGCCATCAGCTCTCCCATGACCTCACTGGAAGGATCAAAGCGGAGAGGATTGAGGGCCTCCCCAGTGGCGAGCCAGGGCCCAGCAGCTGGGCGGGAGAATAAGCATCTTCTGGGGACTGGAGAGGTCAAAGGGGGTTCACGCGGCTAACACACGGGGTCAGGCTTTTCTCAAGCTCCCTCGGAGGGATCTGGGCAGCAGTGGAAACTAACACGGGGAACATCTTTGGGATGTGCAGGAGACCAATTGCAAGGGCCGGGCTAGGCCATGGTAGATTTCCCTGGCCATTTCCCCTCAGACGCTCCCGGAACAAAGTGACCTGCTGCTGAGGACATCCACCTAGATGTTGTAGGAAGCAGCCTTCAGAGGGCTCTGCTCTGTCCCTTTCTCTGGCCAGAAACCTCAGCCTCTCCATGGGTGTTCTGCAGCCTGGATACCCCACCTGGCGGTCCTCCCTTTAGACCTGGCCCTCTGGGACCAGCGGCTGCCTGGTTTCTGCTGCGTCATGGCAGGGAACGGCAACAGTCTCCTGGTGTGTAAGCACGCTGCCCAGGCTCGGGAAGGCTGGGGAAACTCCTGCCTGGCCTGGGCCAGGAGTAGGCTGGACCTCTGAAACAGGTGCTGTTCAGTGTAATTTCCGAAGCGACACCCCTGGTGTTGGAAACGTGCTCAGTGTCGCAAAGAAAAATCAGCTCTAAGACAACAGATCTCTCAGCAAAGCAATGTTTACTTCCTGGACTGCAGGAAGGGTACTCTCACTAGCCATCTTGTCGTAAGAGTACAATGAACAAAGGAAAAGCTAACACGTTTATCTCTTACGCATTTGGGGTTGTCCTTCCTGCTGTGTCTGATCTCCATTGGTTGGAACCAGACTTCACAATTGAAACTAAAACCTAATTGGCTAATAACTTAAAACTTTTCTTTTTCTTTTTTTGAGATTGAGTCTCGCTCTGTTGCCCAGGCTGGAGTCCATTGGCATGATCTCGGTTCACTGCAACCTCTGCCTCCTGGGTTCAAGCAGTCCTCCTGCCTTAGCCTCCCACATAGCTGGAACTACAGGTGCTGTCACCATGCCGGGCTAATTTTTATATTTTTAGTAGAGATGGAGTTTCACCATCTTGGCCAAGCTGGTCTGTGAACTTCTGATCTTGTGATCCACCTGCCTTGGCCTCCCAAAGTGCTGGGATTACAGGCGTGAGCCACCGTACCTGGCTCTAACTTAAAACTTTTTTAAACAGGTAAAAGCAATGGAGAGCTGGGACATGCCTGTGAGCACACCCAGCACAGATATTTTGGTTAAAGTACACGGACGTAGAATGTTCTCGTGCCTGTAAGCATGGCATGTTTAACAGCTGCATAGGACAGGGCTTCACAAAACGTTATTAGCACACTTAGGATTTATTCTTTAACAAGAAAGGAGACTTTAAAGAGGAATTTTTACTTCCCACACCTGGTGAGCAGTGGAACCCCAAAGCGTTCAGGCCGGGAAGGGGATCGCTCAGGGAGGGCACGCCAGGGCATTTGGCTTCAGACCGCTGATCAGGGTCCACAGGGCACCCAGGTGGCAGGATGAGCAGAGAGCCCTTCTGCCGAGTTAGCGGGGATCCCAGCTGTGCCAGAAGCCGTCATAGGACCTGGGACTGGCCACCTCACCTGTCCTACCAGGTCCCCTCAGCCTTTGGAAACTGCCCATGTGTGATGACAATCACCGAGCTTCCAGACATGCGCATTTCCTGTGAGCTGGAGAGTGTGTGTGTGCGCATAACATTTGCCTAGGAAATTGTACAAAGTCCCAGGCCTCTGGTTTCCCTCCTCAGGAAACTGGAACAATCCCTTTGATCCTGGACCTGAAGGTGGGATCAGAGGTCCTCACCAAGACTGACTGAGACGTGACCCCCTGCCAAGGAGACGAGGGCTTCACGCAGCTGTCCGCTGAAATCAGAGACATCTCTATTTTCTGGGGGCACAGGGAGGAAACCGTCATCTCTAGTATGCGAGAATTCTGTTGAATGAAAGGGACCCTGTGCAGGCTAACAATGCTTCTCAGGTTACAAAACGCACTGCATAGGTGATATTGCCTCATTTCATCCCCTGGGACACCCTAGGGGGTAAACAGCACGGGTTTTTCAATTCCCATGAGACATGAAGTTTAGAGAGGCTGAGAGAGGGTCGGGCGCGGTGGCTCACGGCTGTAATCCCAGCACTTTGGGAGGCCGAGACGGGTGGATCACGAGGTCAAGAGATCGAGACCATCCTGGTCAACATGGTGAAACCCCGTCTCTACTAAAAATACAAAAATTATCCAGGCATGGCAACACATGCCTGTAATCCCAGCTACTTGAGAGGCTGAGGCAGGAGAATTGCTTGAACCTGGGAGGCAGAGGTTGCGGTGAGCCGAGATCGCGCCACTGCACTCCAGCCTGGGCGACAGAGCGAGACTCTCTCTCAAAAAGAAAAAAGAAAAATAGCACATTGTTCTCATTCTCTTAGTTAGCAGCCTGAACGTTCTGAGAGCGAATCGCCAACCCCTCCCAGGTACCACAGTGCAAATGGAAGAGCTGAGTCCAAGACCGGCTGCTCCGTAAATATTCCTGGATTGGCTGAGTGAGCAGAGGCCTCTCCAAAAACGTTTTGGTTTGTGTCACGTTTACATTTTGCAATGAGGGATAATAATAATCTGCCCCACACTGGAATTTGGTTCTTCTCCTGCCCTTTCCCACACACAAGGCTCCAAAATTCGTCTCCACCGGAGCCTAGAACATGACCGGATTTGGAATCAAGGTCCTTGCAGGTGTCATGAATTAAGACGAGGTCACGCTGGATTAGGGTGGGCCCTAAGTGGAATGAGAGGTATCCTTATAAGAAGGACATGTGAGGACAGAGGCAGAGGCTGGAGTGACATGCCACAAACCCAGGAAGCCAGCAAGCCCCAGAAGCTGGACGAGGCGGAAAGGAACCTCCCCTGTAGCCTCTGGAGGGAGCAAATCCCTCCCCTGCCCACCCTGTTTGAAGGGGCCCGGCCTCTCTGACCTCCCCGCCTTTACCCCCATGTCAACACCAGGGGCCACTCCCTCCCGACGCCCTCACACGCAGGAGCCCCATCCTTCCTGTTCCCTCGCCCTGCTTAACTTATTCATCAGGATCCCAAACCATCTTGCGCATTTATTGACTTGTCATGAGCTCCAGGAGAGCAGAGTCCTCTGGGTGCCTGACCTGGTCGGGCGCCAGGTGGTCCTCTGCAGGTGCTCGTGAGTGAGAGGCTCCCCAGAGGCTGGTGGGTGGAGTTGGCTCGCCGTCCGTCTCCCGGCGTGGGTTTGTTGCCCAGTCGCTGACCAGTCACTCAGACAGACAAAGAGCTCTTGGCCTGGGCCGGGGGAACAGAGGGCACTGTGTGTTGGGCCGATGCTGGCGTCTCCAGCCTCTGAATGCTGTCTGTGCACTTCAACAGATGAACTTTCCAACTGGAATAAAACCACACAGTGAAACGGGGAATTGTGCCTGACTGTCTAGCTGGTCATCTCCACCCATGGTCTGGAAGTCTTGTTTATTTTTTTTAATTTTTTTTTTTTTGAGACAGAGTCTCAGTCTGTCACCCAGGCTGGAGTGCAGTGTTGTGATCTCGGCTTACCGCAACCTCCGCCTCCCGGGTTCAAGCCATTCTCCTGCTTCAGCCTCCCAAGTAGCTGGAATTATAGATGCCTACCACCTCACCCGGCTGATTTTTGAATTTTTAGTGAAGACGAGGTTTCACCATGTTGGCCAGGCTGGTCTTGATCTCTTGACCTCAGGTGATCTACCCGCCTGAGCCTCCCAAAGTGCTGGGATTACAGGCCTGAGCCACCGTGCCCAGCAGGAATCTTGGTTTATTTAACCCACCGCTAACAAATGGCTTTGACTATAGATAGCAGAGGATAACAGTCATGGGCTCGGTGCCATTGCGTAACCAAGCTGTGTAACCACAATGGGTAAATGATGCCCCGTGTCTTGGCAGTCAGGCCTGGCCTGCTCCTCTCTGAGATGGGAGCCCGGGGAGCTGGGAGGGCGGAGATGCCTGGGAGGACCGGGGAGAGCCAGCTCCCTTGCACATTTGCCATGCCAGCCCCATTCTACAGGGAGCGCCCTAGGGCTCTGGTGGGTTAATTACAGCGAAACATATAATCATATCTGGATGATTCGAACATGGGATTCTTTTGCCCAGGCTGAAAAGATGTGTCCGCTAGCCAAGTAGAGGGAAAGCCAGTGAAGCCAGTCTTCTCTGGGTAATAGAGATGGAAAACCTGATGCACACCTGATTCCCAGCGAGAATCCCACCACGGACCGTGGAGACCCCAAAGAGCGGCTTGAAGAGGCCAAAAGCTAATGGCCAAAGAGAAGCAGTGGGTTTGGGCTTTCTTCGTACTGGGAGAGGACCCTGGGTGTCCAGCGGGATGCTGCAAAAGCCTCGGGCGAAGCTTATGACCAGGAGCCCCGCCTCACAACGACTCATGGCGGACGGTGGGGGAGCCGCATTTTGAAGGATGCCCTTGGCATCCTTGTTAAAGCACTTTAACACGCAGTGTACACTGGACCGACTCCCGAATCTCCCGTGACTCAGCGGCCCTGCAAGTCAGCTCGTGCCTTCCCTGCGCAGAGCAGTTCCCTCTGCCACGTGGCCAGGACCATGACCTGGCATGCTCGGGGAGTGACCTGGCCCCGTCTCCTGCCCTTGTATGTTAGAACCCTCGGATCCTATGTGTTAATTCCCAAGGGATGAAACAGTTGAAAGGACCCAAGAACTGCTGGATCCTTTGGATCCCATTCCAATGGCTTTATGACTCCCCAAGCTGATGGAACAAGCCTGAGGGGCTCTCTCAGCTATCCTGGTGGGCTTTCAGGCCTCCTGTCATTTTTCCATCTTTTGCGGAAGCTGCAGGCAGCACCCTCACAGTCCTGCATGAGGCTTGGATCAGAAATAAGGAACTGCCAAGTGCAGCTTTCTGGGCCATTTCAATAACACATACCTCCTTGAGCAGTGAACGTCAGCCACTGCCAACGTTATACTTAGGTCCAAAGATTCACCAGCCGTTTCTTAATTAAAAAAAAAGAAACAAATGAGCATATTTGGCTTTGCCTGGTGGAATTGCGGCCTCCTGGCAACTGGGCAAAATCTGGCCCAAGAACTGAAGGAAGCCCAGGAGAAGCCTTCAGCTCAGCTGGGGAAGGCCAGGAGCTGTCCGCGGGTCAGAGCTGTATGCTGTGGTGTGTGGGAGAAGAGCATAGGGTCTCAAGAACACCCAAAGCACCCAGGCTCCAGGGCTCCTTCCTGTAATCCCAGTGCTTCGGGAGGCCGAGGCAGGTGATCACCCGAGGTGAGGCATTCGAGACCAGCCTGATCAACATGGCGAAACCCCGTCACTACTAAAAACACAAAATTAGCCGGGTGTGGTGGTGCGCACCTGTAATCTCAGCTACTCAGGAGGCTGAGGCAGGAGAATCACTTGAACCTGGGAGGCAGACATTGCAGTGAGCTGAGATCACGCCATTGCACTCCAGCCTGGGCCACAGTAGTGAGACTCCATCTCTAAATAAATAAATAAAGTAGATTTCCCACAGATGCTGAGCCATTATGAAATGGACAGGGGGCCAGGCGTGGTGGCTCAAGCCTATAATCCCAGTACTTCAGGAGACCAGGACAGGTGGATCACTTGAGGTCAGGAGTTGGAGACCAGCCTGGCCAACATAGCGAAACACCGTCTCTACTAAAGATACAAAAAAAATTAGCCATGCATCGTGTCGCACAGCTATAATCCCAGCTACTTTGGAGGCTGAGGCAGGAGAATTGCTTGACCCCAGGAATCGGAGGTTGCAGTGAGCTGAGATGGTGCCGCTGCACTCCAGCCTG
The DNA here is from genome assembly GCF_030222135.1 of Aotus nancymaae. Classification (NCBI taxonomy): domain Eukaryota; kingdom Metazoa; phylum Chordata; class Mammalia; order Primates; family Aotidae; genus Aotus; species Aotus nancymaae. The sequence continues at coordinate 2,337,726 of NW_026988510.1, forward strand.
GGGTGACAGAGTGAGACTCCATCTCAAAAAATAAAAATAAAGACAAGACAGGGAAGGTTTCATGACCATATGCTCAACCTACGTGACTTCCTTTCTTTCGGTGTGAACTGTGGGACTGTACCGTGAATCGATTTCATTTGGAATTGAAGGAACATCTGCCGGGACTCTGTGAAATCTCATGTCCAGCTTCTCACTTGTCATTCTCTTGCATGTGCCACCCCACTACCCTGACAGCTGAAAGCCAAGCCCTGCTCCTCACTTCTCTTCTTCCCCCATATTGCCTTTGCCATTCCTAGTTCTCTGCATGTCTATTTAAGTTTTACAATCAGCTTGTACACTCCTGCAACGGAAAACCCTCTGGGATTTTGCTGAAAATGGCACTGAAGGCTGGGCGCAGTGGCTCACGCCTGTAATCCCAGCACTCTGGGAGCCTGAGGTGGGAGGATCACCTGAGGTCAGGAGTTCAAGACCTGCCTGACCAACATATGGCAACCCTGTCTCTACTCAAAATACAAAAACTAGCCAGGCATGGTGGCACACACCTGTGGTCCCAGCTACTCAGGAGGCCGAGGCAGGAGGATCGCTTGAATCCAGGAGGTGGAGTTTGCAGTGACGTGAGATCAAGCTACTGCACTCCAGCCTGGGTGACAGAGCGAGACTCTGTCTCAAAAAAAGAAAAAGAAAAAAAGAAAATGGCGTTGACCCTCTAGGTTAGTTTGAGGAGAACGGACATCTTTCCAACGTTTAGTCTCCTCTTGGCTACTGAGATCGAGCCTTGCGTTTATTGTGGTCTCTTTACGTGTCTCTCCACGGTGTTTTGTGGTTTTCGGTGCAGACGTCTTGCAAATTCTTTGTTTGATTTATTCTTCGTTTGTTTGTTTGTTTTTGTTTTTGTTTGACTCTGAGCCTCATTCTGTCACCCAGGCTGGAGTGCAATGGTGCAATCTCAGCTCACTGCCACCTCCGCCTCCTGGGCGCAAGCAATTCTCGTGCCTCAGCCTCCTGAGTGTCTGGGGTTACAGGTGTACGCTAACATGCCCAGGTGATTTTTGTATTTTTAGTAGAGACAGAGATTCACCACGTTATTTATAATAGACACAGGGATTCACCATGTTGGCCAGGCTGGTTTCAAACTCCCGACCTCACGTGATCCACCCACCGTGGGCTCCCAAAGTGCTGGGATTGCAGCTGTGAGTCACTGCACCGGGCTGTTTGATTTATTCTTAAGTATTTGATGTTTTTTATAAATGGTAACTTTTAAGATTTTAGCTTCGTTTTGTTTGCTGCTGATATATAGAAAAACAACCAGTTCTTACATGTTGATCTTGTATGCAGCAACCTAGATAAATGTATTTATTAATTCTAATAGGTTGTCAGTACATTCTTTAAAGTTTCTACATTTTCTAAGCCTTATGTCTGTTGTTTCCTTTTCCCGCCTTTTGTGCTAAGCTCTCTGGTGCAGCGTTAAACAGACACGCTGAGAGAGAGCACTGACGTTTCTCCTTCTATTTATTTCTTTTTTCTTTTTCTCTTTTTGTTTGAGACAGGGTTTCACTCTGTCACCCAGGCTGGAGTCCAGTGGTGTGGATACCACTCACTGCAGCCTTGACCTCCCCAGCTCAAGCCATCCTCCCCATCAGCCTTCAGAGTAGCTGGGGCTACAGGCGTGCACTAGCATGCCCGGCTAATTTGGGGGTATTTTGAAGAGACAGGGTTTCACCATGTTGTCCAGGCTGGTCTCGAACTCCTGTGCTCCAGTGGTCCACCCGCCTCACCCTCCCAAAGTGTTGGGAAGCCAGGCGGGAGCCACCACACCCAGCCCACCTTCCATTTCTTACCCTTTCCCTTTTCAACAGTCTTATGAAGGACCCTGGAAAGATGGCAGTGGCAGCATAGTTTGCGAACGTTCCAAATCCCCACAAAAAAGCAGAGAGGATAATAAGAAAACAAAACAAAAATTCCAGGGATTCTCCCATGAGTGTGCAGTGAAGTTTTCCAGAGGCCACATGACATGCTCCATCCAAGAGACTGAATGCAGAAACAGATAGCAACTCCAGGCCGCTGGCCTAGCGAGGTGGCTCACAGCTGTAATCCCAGCACCTTGGCGGGTGGATCACCTGAGATCAGGAGTTTGAGACCAGCCTGGCCGAAAAGGTGAAACCCAGTGTCTACTAAAAATACAAAAATTAGCTGGGCATGGTGGCACATGCCTGTAATCCCTGCTACTCAGAAGGCTGACGCAGGAGAATTGCGTGAACCCAGGAGGTAAACGTTGCAGCGAGCTGAGATTGCGCCACTGCACTCCAGCCTGGGCGGCAGAACAAGACTGTATCTCAAAACAAGAAATAAAATCTGGGCCAGGCTCTGTGGCTAATGCCTATAATCCCAGAACTTTCAGAGGCCGAGGAGGGCAGATTTATTGAGCCCAGGAGTTCAAGACCAGCTAGGCAATATGATGAAACTCCACCTCTACAAAAAAATACAAAAATTAGCCAGGTGTGGGGTCCATACCTATAGTCCCAGCCCCGACTTGGGAGGCTGAGGTGGGAGAATTACCTGAGCCTGGCGGAGTCAAGGTTGTGTAGCAGAAAAGGCTGCAAGACAAATCTCTCGAACACCAAACACCGAACTGGGAATGAAGGGGTGATTGATTCCGCCAGGAGCAGCCGTCGCATAAAGAAAATTCCCGCCCTTTTAAAGGCTTACAACTCTAGAAATTACATGTGAAAGGGTCTTGATCCATGAAGTAAGCATGAAGTGACAGGTGGGGTGTGGTCGTGTCTAAGTAAAAACAATGCCTTGGAAAGACTCCTCCACACCATGCCTGCGATCTGTAGCAGCGCGATTAAGAGAGGTGCCCTCCCGGGTCTGCCAGCCTTTGCTTCTCCTATTGAAATGCAGTGTACATGTCTAGGGTGAAGGCTCTTACAAGCTTAAGAGAATTAAGGGTCTCCTTCCTCAGCTGCAGTGAGCCGTAATCACGCCCCTGCACTCCAGCCTGGGTGGCAGAGTGAGACCCTGTCTCTAAATAAGTAAATAAAGGCCAGGAGTTGCTGCCCACTGTGAGTCCCGGACCCTCTGGGCAGCCTTGAGCCGGCAGCTGAGCTTCTTGTGTTTGCTTCCTTGATCTGCAAAATAAAACCAGGGCTATTGTCGCTGCTCAATGCGTTCACCTTGCCTGCTGCCTGGACTGAGCCAATTTCTCAGTGTAAGGTCTTTTAGGCTGACTGATGGCGCCACGGACGCCATGGTGACCTCTGTGACCTGCACGGACACTCCAGATGAGTTCCTGGAAAATCTGTAGTAACTGGAAGACTATGAATCTTGTAGCTTTTGGCTTCATGACTCCTAAACCATAATTTCTTTTTTTTTTTTTTTTTTGAGATGGAGTCTCGCTCTGTTGTCCAGGCTGGAGTGCAGTGGTGTGCTCTCGGCTCACTGCAACCTCCGCCTCCTGGGTTCAAGCGATTCTTCTGCCTCAGCCTCCAGAGTAGCTGGGATTATAGGCATGTGACACCACGCCCGGCTAATTTTTGTATTTTTAGTAAATACGGGGTTTCACCACGTTGGTCAGGCTGATCTCAAACTCCTGACCTCGTGATCCGCCCGCCTCAACCTCCCAAAGTGCTGGGATTACAGATGCGAACCACTGCGCCTGTTTTGTGTATTCTTATCTGTGGGTGGGTTCTATCTGCTTGAGTGGAAGTCGCAGTCCTTGAGCAGTGGGATAGGCAAGCGACTCAGCAAGCTCTCCTTTTCATTTTATTGGTCAATAACTTACTTTGTCGGCATTTGGACGATGTGTGACCTCGTGTGATCTCTGGCCGGGGTTGGCTGTGGGGGGTCGGGAGAGGCCGGAGGGTGGGCGGCACTGAGCCAGGCTGGCCTGGGGACTCTGGGAGCTGGCACTTCACAGTGAGGAGCCACAGGGACAGAAGGAGTAAGGGGACAGGACTCCCAAAGAGGCTTCAATCCCCATGACTGCCAAGATTCTTTTTTTTTTTTTTGAGACAGAATCTCGCTCTGTGGCCCAGCCTGGAGTGCAGTGGCGCGATCTCGGCTCAGTGCAGCCTCCGCCTCCCAGGTTCCAGCGATTCTCCTGCCTCAGCCTCCTGAGTAGCTGGGACTACAGGCAAGCAGCACCACGTCCAGCAAGTTTCTGTGGTTCTAGTAGAGACGGGGTTTCACTATGTTGGCCAGGCTGGTCTCAATCTCCTGAGCTCAAGTGATCCGCCTACCTTGGCCTCCCAAAGTGCTGAGATTACAGGCGTGAGCCACCGCGCCCGGCCTATGACTACCAAGATTCTAGATGGTTCCATCCAGAGAACTTGGGATCTGCACGTCTCAGCAACGGGTGATGTTACAGCAAGAGCTGTGGTTTATCCTTAGTAAAAGGCTGATACTTGGGCTGAATCTCTCGAGCAAGGCAACGGCAGAGATAAGAGACCCGTGTGCGTAGAGGGAGGGGAAGGCCCGAGTCAGGTCAGTGGGGGCAGCGCCAAAGGCAGCTCCCACCGCCTCTTCAGCTTGTGAAAGGAAAAGAAATCTTGTGGCCCCCAGAATCATTAAGCCAAAGGGAAAAGTCCAGCCGGGGACAGCTTAGGGCAAACCTGCCTCCCTTTCTATTCAGTCACCCTCTGCTCACTGAGATAAATGCCTAACTGATGGCCTCCTTTGGAAAGGCTTACCAGAAACTCGGAAGAATGCAGCGTTTCCTCTCTCCCTCCCTGTGGCCTGGAAGACCCTGCCTGCCTGAGCTGTTCCGCCTTTTAGGATGGAACAGTATTCATCTTACATATATCAATTGGTCCGTCACATCTCCCTAAAATGTATCAAAACAAGCTGTGCCCCAGCCACCCTGGGCACACGTCCCCAGGATCTCCCGAGGCTGCGCTCCCGGTGGAGGGCGTCCAGGTTCTTGTCTTGAACAAATAATTGGACAAAACGCACAGACAAAGCAAGACGAGAATGAAGCAGCAAAGCAGAGATTTATGAGAGCACGCAGCTGGGGCTCGAGAACCTGGCGACAGAATTCTCCTGGGTTCAGACACCCTCTGGGGGTTTCCGTTGGTTGCTTGGTGTTTGCCCTGTGTAAACGGGACAGGCTAAAGGAAGTTACAAAGTTACTGACTTGGTGCACACGCTATGCAAATGAAGTAAAGTTACAAAGTCACCTACTCATTTGTTAATGAAATCATTTACACTTCATTTACCCAGGTGCCCGCCCAAAGAGGATCTTTCCTGTCACAGCTGAAGCGTTTCCATTTGAGCTATTTCTGTTTTTGAAATGGGGTTTCAGTCTGTTACCCAGGCTGGAGTCCAGTGGCTTGATCTCGGCTCACTGCAGCCTCTGCCTCCTAGGTTCAAGGGATTCTCCTGCCTGAGTAGCTGGAATCACAGGCACGCGCCACCACAGCGTGTGTCCTTGACCTGACTAAATACGCTTTCTTGATTGACTGAGACCTGCCTCAGACTTTCCGGGTTCACGGGCTGCAGAGGCATGTAGGGTGCCACTGAGCACCGTGACTCGGTGTGTTTCCTCTCAGCAGCAGCCGCAGGGGGCCACACGCCTGGAGCCACGCGGGGTGAGATGGTTTAGGGTGTAAATCTCTGGACTGAAAAGTAAGCCACACCTACATGCAGCGTTGCCTCCTGCGTGGGATCCTGGGTGGGAACAGGAAAAGGATATCAGTGGGAAGAGACCCAGTGAAATCAAATCCACTCTGGAGTCGAGTTAATGGCAATATACCAATGCTGGTTGCTTTGTTTTGACCAGTGGGCCCCTGTATGGAGGACGACTGTGGGAGAAGTCCAGAAACTGCCTTAGCTGTCCTGCAAACCTATGATTATTCCAAAAGAAAAAAATTATCAAAACAAGTAAATGAGGCCGGGCGCGATGGCTCACGCCTGTGATCCCAGCACTTTGGGAGGCCGAGGTAGGTGGATCACTTGAGATCAGGAGTTCAAGACCAGCCTGGCCAACATCGTGAAGCCCTGTCTCTACTAAAAATACAAAAATTAGCCTGGCGTGGTGGCGCACACTTGTAATCCCAGCTATTTGGGAGGATAAGGCAAGAGAATCGCTTGAACCTGGGAGACGGAGGTTGCGATAAGCAGAGATTGCGCCACTGCACTCCAGCCTGGGCAACAGAGTAAGACTCTGTCTCAAAAAAAAGTAAATGAATAAGGAGCCACGGGCAATAGCTCCCGGAAGCTGAGCAGTGAGGAGACGGTGAAGGGGGCTGTGGGCGGAGGGAGGAAGGCAGGCACGGGAAGCTGGATTGGGAGCTCGGTGGAGGGGGACGTGTGGCTCTCTCTTCAGGAAAGCAGAGCTCAGCTCTTCCCTCTCACATCCTTTGAAGATGATCACCTTGAAGATTAGGATGACAAGCAAACCCTCAGCTCCTGCCCTGAGCCCTTGGCTGTCACGTCTCTCACCAGGCAGGGAGCAAAAGAACATAGTTTCTACACTCATTTGTTTCAGAACAGTTGAGCAGTCATTTACTGGTCTCCACAGACACTGAAGAGATGCCAGGTACTGGTGACTCCACGGGTCGCAAATGTTCCCAGCGTCAGATTCATATTCTTTTCCCTGACCCCCTCTGTCCTCTGTGGATGGGGAGAGCTGGGCAGAACACCTGGGTGAGGTCTCAGGGATCCAGCGGTGCCCACTGCTGGGTCGGGCTGCCGGGTGGGAAGGAGCCCACATGTGCTCTCTGTGGCCTGAGCCGTGAAGAGGAAGTGCATCCCCCGGCTGTGGGTGACAACAGTGGGAACATGAAGTACTATTTCGTCCCTGCTTTCCTCCTCACAAACCATCGCTACGTCTGCACCAAAGCCCCTGCTTAAAACTTTGGAACGAGAATGTAGCTTCTTGCACATTATGGACCTGGGGTAGGAGTGAATTCGGGATTTCAGGACATTGCTCCAGAGGGCATCCTGACTCCCCCTCGGCCAGGTGAGACCCGGTAGCACTGCCCCAGCGGCTGCCTGGGGACCAACCACCTGGTTGAGGGCTGGGGCAGCCAGCCTTGTCCGGGATCAGAAAGGACGCCAGATGCTTCTGTTGACGTTGACAAAGGGCTCTGCCAAGAGGCTCAGCCCCGCCTGCGGACTGGTCCCCATCCTTCCTCTTAGTCCCGGTGAGGGTGATGCAATGTGTGCATCCTGCGGCTGCCAGGCTCCCGAGGCCGCCTTCTGCGCGCGAGGACTGACCCCTGGCGGCCGACTCGGACATTGCAGGCCTGGTGCTTGGACTCAACTTCTGAGCCATGTTGCATCAGCCAACGTGGCCTAAGGAAGCTGAATGACCCAAGCTTCCTGCCACCCTGCAGGCGGGTGGGGAAGGGGGTTGGCAGGTGTGGCAGGTGGGGTGAGGCATCCGAGTCCCATGGTCTAGGACATTCATGTCTCCGAGACTCTGTCTCTCCTCTGGTGGGACCATGTCTCAAAGAGACCCTTCCCTGGCTCCTGGAGCTGCCGGCCAGGTAGGAGCCCCCAGGAAACTCATGAACCCCTTGGGAAAAGCTCAGACCGTCTCCTTGCAGGGGGAAAAAGGTCCAGGCCTACACTGCCCCTGAGGCACCTGGACCACAGTGATGTGATGCTAAGAGGAAACAGGCCGGGCGCAGTGGCTCACGCCTGTAATCCCAACACTTTGGAAGGCTGAGGCAGGCGGACCCCCTGAGGTCAGGAGTTCGAAACCATCCTGACCAACATGGTGAAACCCCATCTCTATCAAAAATATAAAAATTAGCTGGGCGTGGTGGCAGGCACCTGAAATCCCGGCTACTCAGGAGGCTGAGGCAGGAGAATTGCTTGAACCTGGGAGGTGGAGGTTGCAGTGAGCCAAGATCGTGCCACTGCACCCCAGGCTCGGTGACAGAGCAAGACTCCGTCTCAACAACAAGAAAAGAAGAAAAGAAATGCTGGCCAGGCGTGGTGATTCACGCCTGTGATCCCAGCACTTTGGGAGGCTGAGGCAGGTGGGTCACTTGAGCCCAGGAATTTGAGACCAGCCTGGGCAACATAATGAGACCCTGTCTCCATACAAAATATTAAAAAATTAGCTGGGTGTAGTGGCACATGTCTGTTGTCCCAGCTACTTGGGACACTGAGGCAGGAGAATTGCCTAAACTCAGGAGACAGAGGCTACAGTGAGCCAAGATCGCACCACTGTACTCCAGCCTGGAAAACAGAGCAAGACCCTGTTTTGAAAGAAAGAAAGAAAAAGAAAGAAAGAAAGAAAGAAAACAGATGGCCACTTGCTACTTTGAACATACTATTACCGAGGAATGTATATGACAGACCCGTTCAACCGGTCCCCATTTCTGACCCTTGACTCTTCCTGCCTGGGGCTGGGAGTCAAAGGTCAGGAATGGGGACCTGCTCAGGGGAGGGGGAGGATGCTCAGCTTACGTCGTGTCTGGTAATTTAGAAAGGCAGCAAGTCTAGCCACCCAGATTTCTGGCTTTCTCTCTTGCTGCTTATTCTTTTATTATTATTAAACGGATGTTAATGTGCAAACGCTGTGTGGTCCTGGGTAGATCCAAGTGTTCACGGGTCGTGTGCTTGTCACCCCCTGCTGGCCGGCCGGCTACTGCCCTGGCCTGAGTCGCCATCAGGGTCCCCCGGGTCACCAGGAAGACGGAGGAGCCAGGGCCACCCTCACGTCGTCCTGGCAACAGCATCCATGATCTGACTCTAAGGCAACTGGGAACCATGTGTGCTCGCGTGGGAGGCCACAGGTTTGCTTTGGTGTCCTGGCGAGTATGTCCCCTGACCCTACTGTCTGGAAGGCGGGAGTTGGCTTCTAGGCACCCACCCGCTGTATCCCAACCTTTGCACAGCACCCGCATCCGGAGGTGTTCTGCTTTTGGAGAAATCATGACTTACATGAAAAGATGCCCCCCTCCTCGCCGGTGTGTGGTGTTGTCCTTGCTCTGGGTTTTGGCCAAAGCAACACGTGTCCAGTGGCTTCTCGTTGCTGTTTGAGTTTACACATCCCCATTAGCGCATGACGCAGAGACACGTCCATGATATATAAAGTCATCAGTCAACAATTTCCCCGTATCCGGGGAACATGTGAGGGACTGGCGTGCCAGGCATGTTTTGGTGGGGCCACACATAGAGCATCTGGCAGGAGACAGAGGAGCAGGAGGCTTCCACAGCGTCTCAGCAATGCCACCTGTGCCTGGCTCTCACCCTGGGTGAGTTTCCACCAGCTCCCCGGAACAACCAAGTCTGTGTTTTACTTTCAACATTGACAGTGTTTCCAGCAGCTTCAGCAGTCCCCTCTGCTTCACCCAAGGCTAGAGCAAAAAAGAAAAGAAAGAAACATAGGCAAATATGAGATATGAATCAGAGTGAGAGCTGACAGCAAATTCTTTTTTTTTTTTTAGAAACAGAGTTTAGCTCTTGTCCAGGCTGCAGTGCAATGGCATGATCTCAGCTCACTGCAACCTCTGTCTCCCAGGTTCAAGTGATTCTCCTGCCTCAGCCTCCTAAGTAGCTGGGATTACAGGTGCCCGCCAGCACTCCTGGCTAACTTTTGTATTTTTAGGAGAGACGGGGTTTCGCCATGTTAACCAAGCTGATCTTGAACTCCTGTCCTCCAGGGATCTGCCCGCCTTGGCCTCTCAAAGTGCTGAGATTACAGGTATGAGCTATTGTGACTGGCCCTGACAGCAATTTTTTTTTCTTTTTCTTTCTTTTTTTTTTTTGAGACAGGGTCTCACTCTATCACCAGGCTGGAATACAGTGCGATCTCCGCTCACTGCAATCTCCCCCTCCCAGGTTCAAGCAATTCTCTTGCCTCACCTTTTTGAGTAGCTGGGACTATAGGCATGTGCCACCACGTCCAGCTAATTTTTTTGTATTTTTAGTAGAGACAGGTTTTCACCATGTTGGCCAGGATGATCCTCATGATCTGCCCGCCTCAGCCTCCCAAAGTGCTGGGATTACAGGCGTGAGCCACAGCACTGGTGACAGTAAATTCTTTAAAGGTGTGTTCAAGTTCAGAGTTACAGATTTGCAGTAGATCGTCAAGCCCTATGCAGTCCGTGTCCTGCCCAAGGAGACACGAGCTGTGTCTGCTTCAGAATGCAGGCAGGACCAGCTTCTCTCATCCCTTCAGCTGTAACTCTCCTCACCAGTCCTGCGTGCCTCTGTGAGATCTTTCTAAATCTTCTCTTTTATCCCACTTGCGTTTTTTTAAATATCAAATGTATAAGGTTCTTAGTCTTTGAAAAGCGATGATCTGTGTACAGCACATTATATTACTAAAATATTTGACCAGCCGGGCGTGGTGGCTCACACCTGTAATCCTAGCACTTTGGGAGGCCAAGGTGGGTGGATCACCTGAGGCCAGGGGTTCAAGACCAGCCTGGCCAACATGGTAAAACCCCATCTTAAAATAAATAAATAAATAAATAAATAAATAAATAAAATAAAATACTTGACCAACAAAAACATTCCCCTGCTCTGACCATGCTGGATAAATGTTTTCTGCACCATGTTATGAGTCATTGGGGCCAATATTCATTCACTGTTTTTTTGTTTTTTGTTTTGAGACAGAGTCTCACTCTGTTGCCCAGGCTGGAGTATAGTGGTGTGATCTCGGCTTACTGCAACCTTCACTTCCCGGGTTCAGGTGCTTCTCCGGTCTCAGCCTCCCGAGTAGCTGAGACTACAGGCCTGCGCCACTACACCTGGCTAATTTTTGTATTTTTAGTAGAGACGGGGTTGTACCATGTTGGCCAGGCTGTTCTTGAACTCTTGACCTTGTGATTTGCCCACCTCGGCCTCCCAAAGTGCTGGGATTACAGGTGTGAGCCACCACACACGCCCTGAGCATCTGGCTTCTTAAGCTCAGGAACGAGCTGTTTTCCAGCCTGATAATCCCATAGTCAACAATGTATGCTTAGGGTTCACAGTGGCAGGCCCTGAAATTCTGGCTGCCTGGCCATGGAAACAGATCACACTGAAAACTCCCTAATTCTAAAAAAGAAGGGCTTTTTTCCCTCACTGTTCTTACACAGACTCTCATCATAAACCATCTGGAGAAGGCCAGATGCTTACACTTCACAGAAATGTGGTCCTGAAACCTTCATTCTGAGTGCAGCGCTAACCACATCCTCCTATTCTCGGCAACACTAGTGAATGATACGTTGGTGCAGAGGAGGTGAAATGCAGCAGACACATCTACGCTAGAATCTGAGGGTTGCTACTTTTTTTGTTTGTTTTTTTTTTTGAGATGGAGTCTCACTCTGTTGCCCAGGCTGAAGTGCAATGGTGTGATTCTCGGTTCACTGCAACCTCTGCCCCTGGGGTCCAAGCAATTCTCCTCCTGCAGCCTCCTGAGTGGCTGGGATTACAGACGGCTGCCACCGTGCCTGGCTCATTTTTTGTGTTTTTAGTAGAGACAGGGTTTCACCGTCTTGGCCAGGCTGGACTTGAACTCCTGACCTTGTGATCCACCCACCTCGGCCTCCCAAAGTGCTGGGATTACAGGCATGAGCCGCTGCCCCCAGCCCAGGGTTGCTGTGTTAGAAGAAGCACACCCAAGTTTTTACTAGGAATCTCGGCTGGAGAATTGGTTCACTGCTGTCCAGTGTTTCAAAGACATACCAAAAAAAACATTCCTATCATCTGATTTCCAATAAGTCAGGATGTTCCTACTCACATTTCCTCTATGGTACTAACAACACTGTAGAAACTCGGTTCATTGTGATAATTCACCTGCTGAGCATCTCCTGCAGGAGATTTTTAATCTCCCTCTGGCCTTGCCTTATTCACCTTATGTCCCAGGATCAAAATGTTGGACTCTGTTACATGTTAAAAAATTATTGATAAACAGGGCCGGGCGCAGTGGCTCACAACTGTAATCCCAGCACTTTGGGAGGCCAAGGCAGGCAGGTCACGAGGTCAAGAGATCGAGACCATCCTGGCCAACATAGTGAAACCCTGTCTCTACTAAAACATAAACATTAGCTGGGCGTGGTGGCGTGTGTCTGTAGTTCCAGCTACTCGGGAGGCTGAGGCAGGAGAATTGCTTGAACCCGGGAGGCGGAGGTTGCAGTGAGCCGAGATAGCACCACTGCACTCTAGCCTGGCGCCTGGCGACAGACTGAGACTCTGCCTCAAAAAAAAAAAAAATTATTGATAAACAGTGAATGAAGGCTGGACACTGGCTCACACCTGTGATCCCAGCACTTTGGGAGGCTGAGGGAGTCAGATCACCTGAGGTCAGGAGTTCAACACCAGCCTGGCCAACATGGGGAAACCCCGTCTCTACTGAAAAACACTAAAAATTAGCTGGGCGTGGTGGTAGGCATCTATAATCCCAGCTATTAAGCAGGCTGAGACAGGGAGAATCGCTTGAACCCAGGAGGCAGAGATTGCATCCAGCCTGGATGACAGAGCAAGAGTCTATCTCAAAAAAATAAAAAAACAAGAAGCCAGTTGCTCAAAACATTGATATTATAGGATTAAAAAAATCTACTTACTTTGAGAATCATCCGTGTCTTGAAGTATTTGGTCAAGAAGTTTTACTTTTTCAAAAATATACTTAGCAAGAGGTTTGCATGGCTTTGATCCCTGTATTCGCTCTGTCGGGGATCTCTGATTACTGCTTGCAGGAAAGGGAGGCTTTGGCTGTGTTTGGGTAGGGTTGGGGCACACACCCCCTGGGAGAGAGGCGCAAACCTGCAGTCTCACGCAGGGAGCATGTTAGGTCCGTGGCTTCCTCACAACCAATCCCTGGCTCCCTGTTGTTGATAGGACGTTAAAAGCTGCTTCTGAGTCTGCAGTTAGCATTTCCAGCATAGCTTCTATCTTCTGTTCCGTTTTCTGTGCTGTTTTCTAGGTTTTGGTAGTTTCTACTTTCCTGTCTTTGCATCTGATATCTTACAGAATGTCCTTGATCTTCACACGCTGCTTCTGAGATCAGTGGTAAAGAAGACAGGGACACAGCCGGAGGGAAGGAGGCCGTGTGCAGCACGCTGAGGTGAGTGACGCCGCAGCGCGGACCTTTACTCAGATCGGGCAGCAGGAAACACCCCGAATGTGAGAGTGGTGGTGTGCAGCAGAGACGTCTACAAGTGACTTGGAGATTTCCTTCATTATACTCGTCTGCATTTCCCAAATTTTCAAAATGAGTGTGTATTAATTACACACTAAAAAAACATCATTTACGACCGTAATCGCAGCACTTTGGGAGGCCAAGGCAGGCGGACCACCTGAGGTCAGGAGTTTGAGACCACCCTGGCCAACACGTTGAAAACCCATCTCTACTGAAAATAGAAATAAATTAGCCAAGCGTGGTGGCAGGTACCCGTAATCCCAGCTATTCTGGAGGCTGAGGCAGGAGAATCGCTTGAACCTGGGAGGCAGAGGTTGCAATGAGCCGATATTGTGCTTCTGCACTGCAGCCTGGGCGACAGAGTGAGACCGACTAAAAAATAAAATTAAAAAAAATAAAATAAAATAACATTAATATTTAGATTCATGGTTTTTATTTTTTATTTTTTTTAAAGACGGGGTTTCACCATGTTGGTTAGGCTGGTCTTGAACTCCCAACCTCAGGTGATCCACCCGCCTTGGCCTCCAAAGTGCTTGGATTACAGGCATGAGCCACCACACCTGGCCAATATTTAGATTCATGTTAGTGAAATTGCAGAATAAGATAAAATCGTAAAGCAGTTAGGGAAAAAAATTCTTTCCTGAAAGATCTCTGGAAAATATCCAGATAACTGGAAGCTAAAAAATACGCTTCTAAGTAACCATGGGCCTAAGAAGAAACCAAAAGGAAATTTAGGAAGTATTTTGAACTGAATGAAAATCAAAATGCAACATATCACAATCTGTGGGATGCAGCAAAAGCAGTATTTAAAGGCAAATTCATAGCACTGAGCATTTAAAGGTCTGAAATCAATGACCTCAGCTTCTAAGTTAAAAAACTAGAAATAGGCCGGGTACAGTGTTTCACGCCTATAATCCCAGCAGTTTGAGTGGCCACAGGGGGAAAGTCACTTGCAGTCAGGAGTTTAAGACCAGCCTGACCAACATGGTGAAACCCCATCTCTACTAAAAATACAAAAATTACCTGGTGTGGTGATGTACACCTGTAATCCCAGCTACTCAGGAGGTGGAGGTTGCTGTGAGCCAAGATCATGCCACTGCACTGCAGACTGGGCGACAGACTGAGACTCGTGTTTCAGAAAAAAAGGGAAGGAAAGGCCAGGTGCGGTGGCTCACACCTGTAATCCCAGCACTTGGGGAGGCCAAGGCAGGTGGATCATGTGAGGTCAGGAGTTCAAGACCAGCCTGACCAACATGGAGAGACCCTGTCTCTACCAAAAATATATAATTAGCCGGGCATGGTGGTGCATGCCTGTCATCCCAGCTACTTGGGAGGCTGAGGCAGGAGAATCGATTGAACCCGGGAGGTGGAGGTTGCAGTGAGCCAAGATGGCGCCATTGCACTCCAGCCTGGGCAACGAAAGCGAAACGCTGTCTTAAAAAAAAAAAGAAGGAAAACAAAAAAGAAAAAAGAATGATAGAGAAAAATTAGTAAAATAAAAATTTGGGTTCTTTGAGAAGAGTAATAATGCTGAGTTGATAAACCTCTAACTTGGCCTAGACGGATCAAGAAAAAAAAATGAGAGCGAGAAAGAGAAGGGACAAATTACCAACATGAGGAGTGAGAGAGATGACATCGCTATAGATGTACAGATAGGAAAAGATTAATTAGGGACTATTATCACAGTTTTTGCCAATAAATTCAACATATATTTTATAAAATGGACAAATTCCTAAAAATAGACAAACTATTGGCCGGGCGTGGTGACTCATGCCTGTAATCCCAGCCCTTTGGGAGGCCAAGGTGGGTGGATCATGAGGTCAGGGGTTTAAGACCAGCTGGCCAAGATGGTGAAACCCTGTCTCTACTAAAAATACAAAAATTAGCCAGGCATGGTGGTGGACGCGTGTAATCCCAGCTATTTGGGAGGCTGAGGCAGAGAATTGCTTGAACCCGGGAGGCAGAGGTTGCAGTGAGCCGAGATCACACCACTGAACAACTAGCAAGACTGGGCAGCAGAGCAAGACTGCATCTCAAAAATAAAAAATAGGCAAACGATGAAAGCTCACTCGAGGAGAAGTAAATAAGCGACATAGCCCTGTAACTATTACAGAAATTGAATATGTAGTTAGAAAACTTCCCACAAAGAAAACTCCGGGCCAAGCTGGCATCACTGGGGAGTTCTACCAATCATTTAAGCAAGAAACACTCTCATTCTATACCAAGTCTTCCAGAGAATTGAAGAGGAGGGAGTATTTCCTAGCTTATTCTGTGAGAAAAGTAGTCATTGGATACCAAACTGGGCCAAGATATTTGGAGAAGAGAAAACGACACACTAATATCGATCCTTCCCGAATATAGATGCCAAATTTCTTAACAAAATTTTAGCAAACCAAATCTTTTTTTTTTTTTTCTTTTTTGAGACTGAGTCTCAATCTGTCACCCAGGCTGGAGTGCAGTGGTGTGATCTCGGCTCACTGCAATCTCCCCCTCCCAGGTTCAAGCAATTTTCCTGCCTCAGCCCAAGTAGCTGGAACTACAGGCGCATGCCACCATGCCTGGCTAATTTTCTGTATTTTTAAAAATAGAGACAGGGTTACACTGTGTTAGCTAGGATGCTCTCCATCTCCTGACCTCGTGATCTGCCCGCCTTGGCCGGATGTGGGAATTACAGGCGTGAGCCACTGTGCTCAGTCTCTCTTTTTTTTTTTTAAAGATGGACTCTTGTTCCATCACTAAGGCCAGGGTGCAGTGGTGCGATCTCTGCTCACTGCAATCTCCTTGTTCTGTCACTAAGGCCAGGGTGTAGTGGTGCGATCTCGACTCACTGCAATCTCCACCTCCCAGGTTCAAGCCATTCTCCTGCCTCAGCCTCCTGAGTAGCTGGGATTACAGGTTACAGCATCACGTGCAGCTAATTTGTGTATATTAGTAGAGAAAGGGTTTCACCCCGTTGGCCAGGCTGGTCTCCAACTCCTGATCTCGGGTAATCCACCCACCTCAGCTTCCCAAAGAGCTGGGATTACAGGCGTGGGCCACCATGCCCAGCCAATTTGCCATATTAGTAGATTTCTTTAAAACAAAGAAAAAACATGATCATCAGATGCAGGAAAAGCATTTGACAAAATCCAACTTCCATTTGTCATAAAAACTCTTAGCAAATTAGGTAGAGAATAGAACCTTCTCAACTAGATAACGGGCTGCTCTGTAAAACCTACAGCTAACATACTCAACCGTGATGTGTGAGTTTCCTATTGCTGTTAAACATTTACCAGGAACTTAGCAGCTTAAAACAGCACCCATTTATTAATCAACTATGCCATAAAATATCACCTAATCATATGAGTGATATTCATCATCTACACAGTCTTGGGAATTCTTTTTTTTTTTTTTTTTTGAGATGAAGTCTTGCTCTGTCACCCATGCTGGAGTGCAGTGGTGCAATCTCAGCTCACTGGAACCTCTGTCTCCTGGGTTCAAGCAATTCTCCTGCCTCAGCCTCCTGAGTAGCTGGGACTACAGGCGCATGCAACCACACCAGGCTAATTTTTGTATTTTTGATAGAAACAGAGTTTCGCTATGTTGGCCAGGCTGGTCTCGAACTCCTGACCTTGTGATCACCCTCCTCAGCCTCCCAAAGTGCTGGGATTACAGTTGTAAGCCACAGCACCTGGCCAGTCCTGGGGATTTTTTAGGCCATGTACACTAGGGGGCAAGAATCTTGGGGGACATCTTAGAATTTGCATATCACAGAGACTGAATGCTTCTCTCCTAAGACTGGGAACAAGGGTTGGGTGCCGTGGCTCACGCCTGTAATCCTAGCACTTTGGGAGGCTGAGGTGATCAGATCACTTGAGGTCAGGAGTTCGAAAACAACCTGGCCAACACGGTGAAACCCTGTCTCTACTAAAAATACAAAAAAATTAGCCAGGTTTGGTGGTGGGCACCTGAAATCCCAGCTACTTGGGAGGCTGAGGCAGGAGAATTGCCTGAACCCAGGAGATGGAGGTTGCAGTCAGCCTAGATCACACCACTGCACTCCAGTCTGGGTGACAGAGTGAGACTCCATCTCAAAAACAAACAAAAAAAGATTGGGAACAAGGCAAGAATATCCACTTTTACTTCCAGTCAACATAACAGTAGTGGTTCCAGCCTATGCAGCAAGACAAGAAAAATAAAAAGGCATCCAGATTGCAAGGTAAAAAATTAAACTGTCTTTAATCAGAGACCACATAGCTTAGGGAATCTACAAAAAGCTACTTGAGCTCATAAGTGAACTTAGCAAGATTATGGATACATGCCCCACATACAAAATGATTGTATTTCTATGTATTAGCAATATAAAATCAGGAATTAAAAGGGAGTGATGCCATGAGCATCAAAAAATGTGAAAGGCTCACTATAAATCTGACAAATGGGTTGGGCCCAATTAAAAAATGGGCGAAATATTTGAGCTGAGTTTTTTTTTTTTTTTTCTGAGATACTGTCTGGCTCTGTCGTCCAGGCTGGAGTGTAGTGGTGGGATACCGGCTCACTGCAACTTCTGCTTCTTTGGTTCAAGCAATTCTCATCCTCAGCCTCCCAAGTAACTTGGATTACAGGCACGCATCACCGAGTCCGGTTAATTTTTGTATTTTTAGTAGAGATGGGGTTTCACTGTGTTAGCCAGAATGGTCCTAATCTCCTAACCTTGTAGTCTGCCTGCTTCGGCCTCCGAGAGTGTTGGGATTACAGGTGTGAGCCACTGCATCCAGCCAGAATATCTTAAGAATTCTTGACATTCAACAAAAAGAAAACTAACAACCCAATTAAAAAATGGGCAAAATATTTGAGCTTTTTTTTCTTTTTGAGACAGAGTCTTGCTCTGTCACCCAGGCTGGAATGCAGTGGCTTGATCTCAGCTCTCTGCAACCTCTGCCTCCCGGGTTCAAGCAATTATCTTGCCTCAGCCTACCGAGTAGTTGGGATTACAGGCGCCCGCCACCATGCCCAGCTAATTTTTGTATTTTTTTTTAGTAGAGACAGGATATTCACCATGTTGGCCAGACTGATCTCGAACCCCTGACCTTGTGATCTGCCCACCTCAGCCTCCCGACGTGCTGGGATTACAGGTGGGAGCCACTGCGCCTGGTCAAGCTGATAAGCACAAAAGGCAATGCCCAGGGTCACGAGCCATTAGGAAATGCACATCTAAAGCCCAGCGAGACACAGCTGTGTGCCACTGTGATAGAATATCTAAAGTGAAAAGCTCTGCCCCTACCAAATATCAGGGAGGGCGTGCAGCCGCGGGGATTCTCCTACACAGCTGCTGGGAACGCAAAACAGTACAACCACTTGGAGAACAGCTTGGCAGTTTCTCAAAAAGCTAAACGTGCCCTTCACACGTGAGCCTGCTGTTCTACTACCAAGGAATTGACCTAAGAGGAACGAACGTGTGCGTTTATGCAAACACCTGGGCACAGATGTTCAAAATAGCTTTTTTGGGAATAGCCTCAAACTGAAAGCAACCCAAACACGTGTTTCCAGGTGCACTGATTAAGTGTGGTGCATTCGCCCTACTCAGAACGCACAGGAATGAACCTCTGATTTGTATACAGGAACTTTATGGATGAATCTCAGAGTGAGGCTTAGTGAATGAAGGAAGCCAGAGCTTGCCCCCACCAAAAGAGCACATACTGAAGGGTTCCTTTTTCTTTCTTTTTTTGAGACGAAGTCTCGCTCTCTCACCCAGGTGGGAGTGCAGTGCCACTGTCACGGCTCATTGCAATCTCCGCTTCCCAGGTTCAAGCAATTCTCCTGCCTCAGCCTCCTGAATAGCTGGGATTTCAGGCATGTGCCACCACGCCTGGCTAATTTTTGTATTTTTGGTAGAGACGGGGTTTCACCATGTTGGCCAGGCTGGTCTTTAACTCCTGACCTCAGGCTATCTGCTCACCTCGGACTCCCAAAGTGCTAGGATTAAGGCATGAGCCAACGTGCCCGGCTGTAGGATTTCATTTTGTAAAATCCTAGAAAAACAAACTAATCAAGAGGTTTTTTTTTTTTTTAAGAAGGAGTCCCACTCTGTCACCAGGCTGGAGTGCAGTGGCACGATCTTGGCTCACTGCAACCTCTGCCTCCCGGGTTCGAGTGATTCTCCTGAGTAGCTGGGATTACAGGAGCCTGCCAGCACACCCAGCTAATTTTTGTATTTTTAGTAGAGACGGGGTTTCTCCATGTCGGCCAGCTGGTCTCGAACTTCAGAATGGTGCTTGGCAGAAAGTAAGGACTCAGTGACCAGCTGCTACCTGTCATTTTGGTGACTGTGGTTTCAGGGTGTATACATACATTGTAAAAAATGTATACATCGGAGTGACCTTGTCAGACCCAACTAAATTACATTTGAGAGACAAGAGGCGAAGAAAAGCACTCGGGACACAAAGCCCCCGGCCAGGAGTCTATAGCAAGCCAGTTGCCAAGATGTCCCGCTGCCAGCCTAAGACCAGTTTCGCCCAGTACTGCTGACACGCTGTGCCGTGGCTCCATGACTAATTCTACCTACCACCCTCACGCACCAACCAACTCCCAGAAACTTTGCCAGTGCCAATGAGCCAATGAGTTTTATTTTGAAACGTTATGTAACATTTCTCTCTCTCTCTTTTTTGAGACTGAGTCTTGCTCTGTCATCCAGGTCCAGGCTGGAGTGCAGTGGTGCAATCTTGCCTCACTGTAACCTCCGTCTCCTGAGTTCAAGCCATTCTTGTGCCTCTGCCTCCCAAGTAGCTGGGATTACAGGTGTGAGCCACCACACCCAGCTAATTTTTGTATTTTGTATTTTCTGTTGTTGTTGTGTGAGACGGAGTCTTGTTCTGTCACCCGACTGGAGGGTAGTGGCGCGATCCTGGTTCACTATAACCTCTGCCTCCCATGTTCAAGCAATTCTCCTGTCTCAGCCTCTTGAGCAGCTGGGACCACAGACCCAATCACCATGCCAAGCTTTTTTAAATTTTTTTTGAGTCAGAGTCTCACTCTTTTGCCCAGGCTGGAGTGCAATGGCATGATCTTGGCTCACTGCAACCTCTGCCTCCCAGGTTGAAGCGATTCTCCTGCCTCAGCGTCCTGAGTAGCTGGGATTACAGGCGTGCACCATGATGCCCGGCTAATTTTTGTATTTTTAGTAGAGATGGGGTTTCACCATGTTGGCTAGGCTGGTCTCAAACTCCTCACCTTAGATGACCCACCCTCCTCAGCCTCCTAAAGTGCTGGGATTACAGGTGTGGGCCACCATGCCCGGCCACATTTCTCTTTTTAGTTTTATTTTTGAGATGGAGTCTCACTCTGTTGCCCAGGCTGGAGTGCAGTAGCACAATCTTGGCTCACTGCAACCTCTGCCTCCCAGGTTCAAGGGATTCTCCTGCCTCAGCCTCTCAAGTAGCTGGGATTACAGGTGTGCATCACCACAGCCAGCTAATTTCGGTATTTTTAGTAGAGATGGGGTTTCATCATGTTGGCCAGGCTAGTCTCTAACTCCTGCCCTCAAATGATCGTCTCACCTTGGCCTCTCAAAGTGTTGGGAATAACAGGCGTGGGCCACCTTGACCAGCTACATTTCTCTTTTTAATAAAATCCCCAACTCGCTCTTTGTTCTTTGGACATACTGAAGTTCACCCCAGCCTGTGTATGCCCCACAATGTAATTCTGTGATTCCCATACAAAATGTTTTGTTTATCGATCCCTCTATATTTTTATTTGACCTTGACATGTTTTGTTTAGAGATCCATCTCTATTTTAATTTGACCTCGACAGTGTTAACACATAATAAATTCTACACCTTGATTAATTTATTGTTTTAATTAGAAGAACATCACATATTGCTTTGTGCTATGAAATTGGAAAATTGGCCAGGTTCGGTGGCTCACACCTGTAATCCCAGCATTTTAGGAGGCTGATGCGGGTGCGTCATCTAGGTTCAGGAGTTTGAGACCAGCCTGGCCAACAAGGTGAAACCCAGTGTCTACTAAAAATTAAAAAAATGAGTCGGGTGTGGTGGCGGGCACCTGTAATCACAGCTACTCAGGAGGCTGAGGCAGGAGAGTCTCTTGAACCTGTGATGTGGAGGTGCCAGTGAGCCAAGATCGCACCATTGCACTCCAGCCTGGGCAATAGAGTGAGACTCCATCTCAAAACACACACAAAAAAGAAACTGCAAAACCTTGAAGAAGGTGATCCCTTTACCCTACGCAGGGACACACGTCTCCAGTTTGGAACGTCAAGGCTGACAAATTCCATACTTGTTTCTCCTCATCCCTTGAGGCTTCTCCTGAGTGGGGGCCCTTCTCAGAGGCCAGGAGCCAACTGTAGATGCCTTTTGCTTCTCAGCACCCACCTGCCTCAGCCTGGCCACGTGTGCACACTTGAAACATATACAGTTTATTGTATATAAGCAACACATGGATAAATTCCTAATTATAGTTGGAAATCTTATTCTTCTCTCTGGAATGGATTCAAAGAAGTAGAAAAAAATTCAGTAAGGCTGGGCGCAGTGGCTCATGCCTGTAATCCTAGGTGAGTGAATCACCTGAGGTCAGGAGTTTGAGACCAGCCTGGCCAAATGGTGAAATCCCATCTCTACTAAAAATACAAAAATTAGCCGGGTGTGGTGGCGGGTGCCTGTAATCCCAGCTGCTTGGGAGGCTGAGGTTGAGAATCGCTTGTACCTGGGAGGCGGAGGTTGCAGTGAGCCGAGATCATGCCATTGCATTCCAGCCTGGTGATGGAGTGAGACTCCATTTCAAAAAAGAAACCCAACTTTGTATTTTGCTGTTTTACTTTCCTAAGCTTTATTATTATTTCACTTGATTTTCCCAAGAATCCTGGGTAGTAGGTGAACTAGTTCAACATTCCCAGTTTTCCAGATGAGAAACGTACAAAGAGCCATGTAATCCATACCACATTTGGCAAAGCCTTCCAATCACATTGATTACTTGCGGTGAGGGTAATTAGAAGTTAGCATATTTTCCTAAAACGTAGTCCAGTATTAATAATTTTTCTCTTCTGCACTTTCACTTGAAGGCAGCAGAGGGCGCCTGATCACACAAGAGATACTCTCTGCAAGTTATTGATAAAGGAATGCATTAGTTTCAAAACTGTGAATTTTAAAACAGAGCCCTGTACTTAACCTTTTGACTATTTTAGGATCCGATCTCATTTTAGATGTTCCATTCCCTGTCTTTCTCAGGAATGAGAATTTCAATCTCACGTAAATCACCATGATACCTATAATCTAAGAGCCTTCTAATTTAGCTATGAGCTTCTTTCAGATTATAAAAGCATTAAACCCGGGTCCACGAGATCCTCCTAAATCTTCAGTAGGTCGTATGCACTCCCTCTCGCTGTCCTGAAGTGGGCACCGTTGTAATGTATTGCACATAGATGTACTGTGAATGAAGAGCCATTTTGCTTCGAGTGAGTTGCTTCAGGGTTACCCAGTATTTTTGGAAAAGTATTAAAGGATTAGATATGTTCTTAAAGTCATAGCAGCCTAGAGGGGACAGAGCTATTTCCCCAGGGCAATAGTGAGGATTTAGCCTTTTGCAGCTCATCATAGAAGATAATCATGCCTAGATACTGAGGCTGAGTTTCTGTGAAATCCTCCAGCTCCTTTTTGCTCAGCTTCTAACTGGTTCTTGTTTTTTCCCATCATCACACAGGTGTCCTACAAGCAATGCTGGAGACCATCGTGACCGTCGGCCACTGCTACCTTCTCTTCTCATTATTTCCCCAAATTTCATTTTTCTTCTTAAAGAACTGGGTTTATGAGGCCAGGTGCGGTGACTTACACCTGTAGTCCCACTACTTTGGAAGGCTGAGGCAGGCAGATCACCTGAGGTCAGAATTTCGAAACCAGCCTGACCAACGTGGAGAAACCCATGTCTACTTAAAAAAAAAAAAAAAAAAAAATTAGCTGGGCGTGGTGGCAGGCACCTATAATCCCAGCTACTTGGGAGGCTGAGGCAGGAGAATCACTTGAACCTGGGAGGCGGAGGTTGCAGTGAGCCAAGATCGTGACACTGTACTCCAGCCTGGGCAACAGAGCAAGACTCCCTCTCAAAAAATAAATAAATAAAATAAAAAGAATTAGGTTTATGGACAAGGCTTTGAGTTGGTTAGAAAATCATTCCTCCTTGGCTGCTCAGTGACTAGTCATTGATTGGATCTAAGATAACTTCTTTTTTTTTTTTGAGATGGAGTCTCACTGTCACCCAGGCTGGAGTGCAGTGGCGCAATCTCAGCTCCCTGCAACTCTGTCTCCCAGGCTCAAGCGATTCTCCTGACTCAGCCTCCAGAGTAGCTGGGATTACAGGCATAAGCCACCACGCGTGGCTAATTTTGTATTTTTAGTAGAGACAGGTTTTTATCATGTTAGTCAGGCTGGTCTTAAACTCCTGACCTCAGGTGATTCACCTGCCTCAGCCTCCCAAAGTGCTGGGATTACAGGCATGAGCCCCCCGAGCCCAGCCAATCTAAGGTAACTTAAAGGCTGAGTCACACACAAAGTAATAAACTAGATTATTTTCTGATTTATGCTTTCCCTTTGCCAAATTTTGGCTTGTCTTTGTCCTTAATTTGCCTTATTCCTTGATTACAAGTCCAAAGATGACATCTTCCAAGTAGTGATGAGCATTTGTACTCCGCTCTTTCAAATCATAACACTCCCTGCTCTGCAGATGAGTTTGCCATTTCTTATGTAATTTGAGGCAAATCCTCGAGTACAGTTTCCTAGCAGACACTTGGATCTTACCCATCTTTATTTCTCAGGCTCCACAAATTGAGGACCCTTGCAGGATGCTATCATTAGCTCTAGCCTACCAATGAGGCCACAAACGTTCTCCATACTAGGACATTTGAGGACATGTCCTTAGTACCTAACAGCATCTGGCACTTTTTTTTTTTTTTTTTTTTTTGAGATGGAGTTTCACTCTTGGCGTCCAGGCTGGAGTGCAATGGCGCCATCTGGGCTCACTGCAACCTCAGCCTCCAGGGTTCAAGCAATTCTCCTGCCTCAGCTTCCTGAGTAGGTAGAATTACTCGCACCTGCCACCACTCCCAGCTATTTTTTTTCTATTTTTAGTAGAGACGGGGTTTCACTATGTTGTTGGCCAGGCTGGCCTCGAACTCCTGATCTCGTGATCCGCCTGCCTCCACCTCCCAAAGTGCTGGGATTGCAGGTGTGACTCACCAAGCCCGGCCATTATCTGGCACATTTTAAATGGGATGGTGGAAGGGACTGTCTTATTTAGGGTCTGCAAACCCTTGTAACTGTATGAAATTTTTATCTAGGGAGTGAGGCCCCAGCATTCATTTGATTGGTTCACGCGGAAAAAAATGCGGCTAATACTTAGGCAATTCTACACAGGGATAAGCAATGTGCCTTTAGGGCACACGTGCATCCTGGGAGAACTCAGAAAATGAGCCGGCCGTGGTGGGCACCTGTGGTCCCAGCTACTCGGGAGGCTGAGGCACAAGAATCGCTTGGGCCCGGGAGGCGGAGGTTGCAGTGATCCGAGATCGCGCCACTGCACTCCAGACTGGCGACAGAGCTAGACCTTGTTCCAAAAAATAAAAATAAAACTCAGAGGGCGCGTCTCCTGGGACACGGGGACTGGCTAGGTGGGGGCACAGGGCGTGAGAATGGCGAGCATGTCCCAGGTTTGTCAAGCCCGGGTTGCCATCTTTTTGTTTCTGTGTTTTGAAACAGGATCTCGCTCTGTCGCCCAGGCTGGGGTGCAGTGGCGCAATCATAGCTCATTGCAGCCTGGAATCCCTTGAATGAAGCGATCGTCCCGCCTCAACCTCTGGAGGAACTAGGACCACAGGCGCGCGCCACCACGCCCGGCTATTCTCTTCTTTTGTAGAGTTGTGGGGGGCGGGTCTCGAACTTCTGGATTCAAGCGATCCGCCCGCCAGGGCCTCCCAAAGGGCCAGGGTTACAGGGATGAGCCACTGCGCCCAGCCCAGGGCGGGTCATCTTCTCTCGGACCTTATGCGGAGCCCGAGGCCCCCGAGCCCGCTGCCAAAGACCAAGCTCCAAGACCGAACCTAGTGAAAAACCCAGCCGTGCCTCCACCCGGAAGCGACTCGGACTCGGGACCGGAAGTGACGCCCTTTCTGTGCGCCGAGCCCAGAAACGGCCGGGCTCCGCCCCACGAATACCTGTTTCCGGGCGGAGAGCGCGCGCCGTTTCTTCCTCTGGTGTTTCGGCGCGGCCTCGGGTCTGGCAAGATGGGCAAGAAGGGTAAGAAGGAGAAGAAGGGCCGCGGCGCGGAGAAAACAGCCGCCAAGATGGAGAAGAAGGTGTCCAAGCGCTCGCGGAAGGAGGAGGTGAGCGGGACAGATGGGACCTAGCGGCCCGACGCCGCGGCCGTGCAGCCTCGGCCGAGCCCCTGCGCCCCCCGGGGTTGTGCGTCCTCGTGTGCGCTGTGGGAGCCTCGCCGGCCCCGCGGGACAGCGCTGCCGTAGGAACTGCCCCGGTGCCGCGTCCGGTCGGCTGCACGGGGCCCGCCCCTTCCCGAGTCTCCACGTGTGTCCGGCCGCTTCTCGAAGAACGACGGAGCTTCCCCTTTAACGCGCTTGCTTTTTTTCATATGGTGTCTCGGGCGTTTTTCTGCGTTTCCTCCCCGTTCTCCCTCCCTTTAAAGGGCGGCTGGATGGTGGGAAGAGGCAGGGTTTTGGCGTAGGACAACCTGGGGTTGAGTCTGGCGGCTGCCTCTGCAAGATGTCTGGTCTGGGAATAAGACTCTTAACTTTCCTGAACCTCACTCCTCATCTTTTAAAAGAGGACGAATAATCACAGCAATCCTGAGGAGTGAGCAGCAGATGGGCTTAAGTAAGTGAAGAAGGCCCTGGAGCCGCAGGGTGTCTCATAGTAGCTGATGGCGGCCACCACTATTGTCTCCCTCCTTCTGGTCCTCAGCCCAGCGTCTGCGGGAGGGCCCTGAACTTGGGGTTGAGGGTTCTTCGGCTACTGCTCATGGGTTTCCTAACCGGGGGCAGTTTTCATGGCCAGTGTTTATTGCTTGCTGTGTGCCAGGCACAGTGCTACCTGGGCTTGAAACCTCACAACCAGGTGAATTCCGCAGCACTGGTGTTCCCATTTGACAGGAAGTCAGAACAGCAGGTGAACCAAGAAGTAGTAGGAACTGGGATGTGAGCAGATGTCTCGAATCCAGAGCTCTTGACCACATTCCTTTGTCCCTTTTCTTCCTAAATCGTTGATCTCTCCATGTACTCATCGCTCAGATAATGGAGTGGGACTTTTCCCTCGTTCTCCTCTTAGCTCTGACATTCTTGTTTTTTTGTTTTTTTTTTTTAAAAACAGTCGTGCTCTGTCGCCCAGGCTGGAATGCAGTGGCATGACCTGCTAGTTAGGGCCGAGGCACAGGAAGTCAGTCAGTTTCCCTGTGTGGCATCTTCAGAATGGTGCTTGGCAAAAAGCAAGCACTCAGTAACCAGCCAGTACCTGTCATTTTAACTCATTTTCATGTGTCCTTCTGGTGTCCAGTATGTAGGTGATTGTAACTATAGATTTCCGTGAGAGAGAGTGCGTGTCAGGTCTGGGGATTTTTATGTTATCTTAATGAATCCTCAAAACAAACCTTTAAAATAACTGGTCATCTGATTAGGCTAGGTCCACGGAGAATCATCGCTCTCTCTTAAATTCAGCTGTCTGCAATGCAACCTAATCACGAGAGTGGTAATCCCATTATTTGACAGTCCTGGGAATTACTGGGGGAAGGGGGATCTTGGGAACAGCTTGGAATTCTGCTCTCAGAGACTCCTGTATCGGATCACCTGGCTGGCACCTGCACTTGGTCCTGGCTCTGCCTGCCTCTCCGGCGTCTCCCTGGGCTCCCTCCAGCTATCGTGCTTTTATTTTAGTGTCTCAAACATGCCAAGTTCTCTCTGTGGTCTTGTACCCCAACCACACTCCTGTGGTCTTCTCAGCGTTCAGCTTAATGGCACCGTGGAGAGGCTGTCACCGACTAGGCCACCGGCGTCACCCAGATCCTATCACCTTGCTCTTTCTCAGTCACCCAGTGGTGCTGAGGTTCACTCAGGTTTAAAGACTGCTGCCTTACAGTAGCAATGGCAAAGCTTTCTCAGTTCATAGACGTTAGTATTTGAACTGTTGAACCTTGTTGAGCAAAAAAAAGCAAGTTGAAAGAATGCGGTGTGTTACCATTTAGTAGCTATTTATTTATTTATTTTGAGAGGGAGTCTCACTCTTGTTGCCCAGGCTGGAGTACAATGGCGTGATCTCGGCTCACCACAGCCTCTGCCTCCAGGGTTCAAGCAGTTCTCCTGCCTCAGCCTCCTGAGTAGCTGGGATTACAGGTGCCTGCCACCACACCCGGCTAATTTTTTGTATTTTTAGTAGAGACAGGGTTTCGCCATGTTGGCCAGGCTGGTCTCAAACTCCTAACCTCGTGATCCACCCGCCTTGGCCTCCCGTAGTGCTGGGATTACAGGTGTGAGCCACCGCGCCTGGCCCATTTAGTGAGATTTAAAACTGTAAAACAGCAGTACGTGTTGCTTAGGGACCCACATGTGTAATGGCAGTGTAAAAAGCTTGAGACTAATAAGCACCGAGTTGCAGGTAGTGGTTACTTTGGGGGATGTGTGGGTGCCACACACGGGTAACACTATTCCTTACCCTGAGAACGGTGCACAGGAGTGTTTTGGATAAAGTTCTGTACCTTACATGTTTTAAATATCGCATATATAGACTTCTAAGCAGGGTGCCCTGCTGTGAGAGCTTCTGACTGGGCAGGATTGACATTCACCCTGAGACTGAGGGGTGGGCTGAAGGAAACACGGATGGGATGAGGCAGCTGTTGAGGCTGAGGGAAGGTGGTGTGTGTTCATTGAATGAACGGAGAGGAAGCCAGCGTAGCTCGGGGAGTGAGGGCTGGGTGGGAGGTGGGGTTGGAGAGGTGGGTGTGCGGGAGGGAAGTGATCTGCAGGATCACCGGGCCTGGGTTGTGAGAGGCGCTGAGGGTGCCTGCACTGAAGTAGCGAGGGGCTTGTCTAAGTGGAAGGTCCTGCAGGCGGAGCGTTAAGGGTGTGGAATGAGATGGTATTTGGAGCACACGTTTATGCTTCTAAGCAAACCGCCTTTGAGGTCCAGCTCTGGTGACTTTGGAGTATGTCGAACTCTGCATTTCAAACTCAGGCGCAGTGTGTTCCAGTTCACAGACGTGACCGAGCCCAGTCCAGTCGCACTGACTGGAGGAAAGCTGAGCAGGCTGTGGCTCCGTGGCACGTCCAGGGAACAAGTCTCACGTGTGCCTACTTGGTTTCCTAGGAAGACCTGGAGGCGCTCATAGCCCATTTCCAGACTCTCGATGCCAAGAAGACTCAGGTTGTGGAAACTCCGTGCTCCCCGCCCTCACCAAGGTGAGCAGGTCGCGTTTTTTCCGTTGTGTGTCTGTTTCTTTTTCTTCTATAAATTGAAAAACTACTTTATATAGCACCATGTTTCATCTATGACCAGGCACTTGAGACTTTTTCATTATTAAAACCTGTGCTCGGTCCCTTTCTTCGGAAGAACTGGAATGCAGCTGTTCAGCTTTATTGTCCTGCAGAAACCACGGGGCGGGGACTCTAGCACAGCTGCTCGTATTGAAAGGTCTGAAGGGTCATGATGTGTGGATGAAAGCATTGCCCCAGTGAGCTTTTCTTTAGTTCTTTTTTTTTTTTGAGATGAAGTTTCCCTCTTGTTGCCCAGGCTAGAGTGCAGTGGCAGGATGTCGGCTCACTGCAGTCTCCGCCTCGCAGGTTCAAGTGATTGTCCTGCCTCAGCCTCCCAAGTAGCTGAGACTGATTACAGGCATGCGCCTCCATGCCCAGCTAATTTTGTATATTTAGTAGAGACAGAGTTTCTCCACGTTGTTCAGGCTGGTCTTGAACTTGTGACCTCAGGTGATCCGCTTGCCTTGGCCTCCTGAAGTGCTGGCATTTTAGGTGTGAGCCACTGTGCCTGGCTTCTTTGGTTCTTAAGGTATTTTAAAAGAGCATATTGTAGGCAGAAAGCTGAAAATCACCATGGCTTTTTGCTGTGTTTGTAATGCTTTTAAATTCTCATGTGAAAAGTTTGTTAAACATAAATTGTGTATAAGCCATTTTAAATGAATTTGAAAATTATGTACAAACATTCCAAGCCTGTAGGATTTCAAACACATGTGGGATGAGCTGGAATGAGAAGTGGTTTGCTTTATTTCCCTCAGTAGGAGATGAACCTTGCAGGATCTACCCTCTGAATAAAGCTGCTGCAGACCCAAGTGGAAGCTGGTGTTCAGCCCTTCTGGAGTGGGGGTCGTGATTGTGGTGCCTTTGCCTTGACAAGTTGCACTCACCTGCCTCTGAGGCAGGGTTATCACCTGCGCAGAGGTGGGAGGAGCGTGGTGATCAGTCCCTGAGCAGAGTGAGTCCTGTTGGGGCCACTCCCAAAGGCAGATGTCCTTCCTGGTTTCACTTTAATGTCCATTAGGATTTGAGTTTTATTTTTCCCTTTCTTTTTTGAGATGGAGTCTTGCTCTGTCACCCAGATCGGAGTGCAGTGGGATGGGGCGATGTTGGCTCACTGCAGCCTCTGCCTCCCAGGTTTAAGTGATTCTCCTGTCTCCGCCTCCTGAGTAGCTGGGACTATAGGAGTGCACCACCACACCTGGCTAATTTTTGTATTTTTAGTAGAGACAGGGTTTCGTCATATTGGTCAGACTGGTCTTGAAGTCCTGACCTCAGGCGATCCACCTGCCTGGTCCTCCCAAAATGCTGGGATTACAGGCATGAGCCACCTTGCCTGGCTGTTTTTCCTTTTAGTTTGCATGTTGTCCTCAGTGCCAAATGTAAGTTATGCGTGGTGAATGTACTTTTTTTTTTTTTTTTTTTTGGAGACAGAGTTTCGCTCTTGTTACCCAGACTGGAGTGCAATGGTGCGATCTCAGCTAACTGCAACCTCCGCCTCCTGGGTTTAGGCAATTCTCCTGCCTCAGCCTCCTGAGTAGCTGGGATTACAGGCACGCGCCACCATGCCCAGCTAATTTTTTGTATTTTTTTAGTAGAGACGGGGTTTCAGCATGTTGACCAGGATGGTCTCGATCTCTTGACCTCGTGATCCACCCGCCTCGGCCTCCCAAAGTGCTGGGATTACAGGCGTGAGCCACCGCGCCCGGCGCAAATGTTCATTTTTTTGTTTTGAGATGGAATCTTGCTCTGTTGCTCAGGCTGGAGTGCAGTGGCATGATCTTGGCTCAGTGCAACCTCTGCCTTCTGGGTTCAGGTGATTCTCCTGCCTCAGCCTCACAAGTAGCTGGGATTACAGGCATGCACCACTACACCTGGCTAATATCTGTGTTTTTAGTAGAGATGGCATTTCACCATATTGGCTAGGCTGGTCTCAAACTCCTGACCTCAGGTGATCCACCTGTCTCAGCATCCCAAAGTGTTGGGATTATAGGCATGAGCCACTGTGACCTGCTGTAAATGTGCATTTTCATTTGAGTTGCTTCAACAACTGAAATGAGAAATTATCTTTAAGACTTCTGATGTACCAGCACTCCTGAGGAAAGCCACTTTGGGGATTGGTTTTTTGGGTTTTTTTTGTGTGTAGAGACATTTTTTGTGTTGTCCAGGCTGGTCTCGAGTTCCTGAGCTCAGGTGATCCACCTACCTTGACCTCTCAGAGTGCTGGGATTACAGGTGTGAGTCACTGTGCCTGGCCTTTTAAATTTTTTGGTTTTGGTTCCTTTTTTAGTATTTTAGAATTTTTCCATAAGTAATGTTCCCTACAAGTCAGGTTTCATGTCAGGATATAATTTAAGGTATTGATAGTTCCCTGGGTCAGCTGGAAATGCTTCCTAAAAGGAGGGAGCAGTTACTGAAACAGCTATCAGGAGATTAAGACCTTTTGCTTCGTAACCTTAATAACTTCCAGCTTCCTACCTCTCAATCATATGACCTTAAAATCCTGAGAATGACGAGTTTTTATTTTATTTTTTTGAGATGGAGTCTTGCTCTGTCACCCAGGCTGGAGTGCAGTGGTGCTATCTTGACTCACTGCAATGTCCACCTCGCCAGTTCAAGCGATTCTCCTGCCTCAGCCTCCTGAGTCGCTGGGATTATAGGCATATGCCACTACACCCAGCTAAAATGACCAGTTTTTAAATGTGCATACCCTCAGAACTGGCTCTATGTGACTTACCTGGAAAATGGGGCTTGACACCAGCTGCATCAGTATTTCACCTGCCTGTGTGGCAGAAACACCTGGGCTGGTGCGGCTGCAAGCTGGGTGGGGGCCTCAGCTTGGGCCCTTTGTGGATCGTTTCCCAAGTTGTGTTTGGTACTTTTCTGCAGAAAATCAGTAGGTGTTCAAGTGAAAAAGGATTCAGGGTGAGAGAAATTTGAGAAACACTCTTTATTCTTTTTTTTTTTTTGAGACAGAGTTTTGGTCTTGTTGCCCAGGCTGGAGTGCACTGGCATGATCTTGGCTCACCAAAACCTCCACCTCTAGGGTTCAAGCAATTCTCCTGCCTCAGCCTCCCAGGTAGCTGTGATTGCAGGCATGTGCCACTATGCCCAGCTAATTTTTGTATTTTTAGTAGAGACAGGGTTTCACCGTGTTGGCCAGGATGGTCTCGATCTCTTGACCTCATGATCCTCCTGCCTCGGCCTCCCAAAGTGCAGGGATTAAAAGCGTGAGCCACCGCGCCTGGCCAATACTGAAATTTTTAGAATAGTTTTGAGGTGATTTGAGAGGACAGGCTTTTAAAAGAGGATGGTTTTGAGGGCCAGGTGTGGTGGCTCATGTCTGTAATCTGAGCACTTTGGGAGGCCAAGGTGGGCAGATCATTTGAGGTCAGGAGTTTGAGACTAGCATGGACAACACAGTGAAACCCTAAAAAATACAAAATCTCTACTAAAAAAGTACAAAAATTTAGCTGGGCATTGTGACCTGTAATCCCAGCTACTCAGGAGGCTGAGGCAGGAGAATGGCTTGAATCCAGGAGGTGGAGGTTGCAGTGAGCCGAGATTGTGATGTCACACTCCAGCTTGAGTGACGAGGGAAACTCTATCTCAAAGAAAACAAAGGACAGTTCTGGAACATTTGATACATTGATAGGGAAATCTGGACTTCTTCCTGCCTAGGGACTTTTTTTTTTTTTTTTAAAACAACCAGACACTGTGTCAGCCCAGCTCCAGGGCTGTCCCGGGAGTGTGGCCCTGGGCACTGGTAGAGGGACCAAAATGTTGGCACCTGTGCTGCTTTTCTGGATGCCAGGCTCTCCTTTAAGGAAGTGTAGAGGCACCAGTCTGCGGTGATAGAGGATTCTGTGAGGAAGAGGATGGCGCTCAGGTGGGGATTTGGGGAGACCTGCTGACATGCTGCTTGTATCTCTCATAGGTTAAATGCCTCCCTCTCGGCTCATCCTGAGAAAGATGAATTAATCCTTTTCGGAGGTGAATATTTCAATGGCCAAAAAGTAAAGTATATATTATTTTCTTTTCTTCCCATATTGCATGAGTATCATTTGAGAGAAAGTTAAGGCAGTGACATCAAACACGCTTTGGCCCTTTCACCCACCTCGTACCACGCGCTCGGGCTGTCAGGCCTGATGTGAGATGTCACCAGGACCGTCCAGGCACTGGCGTGACTGTTGATGACATCACTGGTGCTGGGGTCTCCGTTCCTGGGACTTACACTGAGCCCAGCTCTGCCGTCGTTGCTCTTGATGGGCGCAGCCCTTGTTGTGGGTGATTGTTCTGTTCTTCCTCCCAGTGGGTTTCCAGATTTTACACTCAGCTTTCAGGTTGTCTTAAATAGGAAAAGTGCGGATAAATTGTAGGGCTACTTTTTGCTTTTGAGCAGGCCAGAAAGATCTGTGTTTCAGAATTGTGTGTGAAACAGCAAAGCAGGAGCTCACCTTCCCTGCAGCCTGGGATGGCCCCTGGGGGATCGACTGCATTTGTCCATCTTCCTCTCTGAGTGTTTGTGCATTTAGAAACTAGGCTTGGCTGGACGTGGTGGCTTACGCCTGTAATCCCAGCACTTTGGAAGGCCGAGGTGGGCAGATTACCTGAGTTCATGAGTTTGAGACCAGCCTGCCCAATGTGGTGAAACCCAGTCTCTACTAAAAATACAAAAATTAGCCAGGCGTGGTGGCACACACCTGTAATCCCAGGTACTTGGGAGGCTGAGGCAGAGAATCGATTGAATCTGGGAGGCGGAGGTTGCAGTGAGCCAAAATCGACAGACTCCATCTCTAAATAAATAAATAAATAAATAATCAATCAATCAATCAAACAAACTAGGTTTAAATTAGAAGAATGACCAATCCTAATAAGCAAGGGCTTTCAGTACCTTCCAGATTTATGGGCCTGGTGGGCATCCGGTCATTTTCATGGTGTCATCATCCCCGAGGGCCCCAGGGAACCAGCCACATGGCCTCCCTGCGCTGTATGGTTTACATTGCTTTAGGGTGTCAGTTTCCCAGGGAATTGTAATGCTTACGATTGTTCTCACCACTTCCTCGGAAGTGTATCGTTCATGACACTGACACTCCTCTTCCTTCCTGCAGACTTTTTTGTATAATGAGCTCTATGTCTACAATATCAGAAAGGACACCTGGACCAAAGTCGACATCCCCAGTCCACCTCCGAGGCGCTGTGCTCACCAGGTAGTGTCCTCACTGACCCGCAGCCGCCCTCCCTCTCTTCCCGTGTGAGTCTGGTAGACGTGGAGAGTTGATAGGTGACGATGCCGGGTGCGGAGGGACTGGGCCGTGAGATCCCTGGCTCTGCTATTCGCTCCCTTGGATTCCTTACTCGGCTTCTTCACTGTGAGACGAGGCGGGTGAACGCCTGCTCCCCAGGGGCATGAGGATGGTGTGAGATACTCCATGTAAAATACCTGCTGTCGTGCCTGGCGTGTCCCAGCCACTGGCAGAATGCTTGCTTGTCCTACTCCAGGCCCACGGTCTGGACTAGATGGTGAAGATAGAGCTGGGTGTTTGGGAAAGGTATGCATGGTGGAAGGAAAACAGTTGTATCAGCAGAAAACGAATGGTAACGGGGTCACAGAGAAGTTGCACTGACTTAGCATGCCGCTAGCTCGTTCCTTACACAGGAGAGCACTGTCAGAGCCATCACATCCTGCTGGGGAAGGGGCCCCGCCGTCAGATGTTCTGTAAGCTCTGGAAGGTTGGGTACTCTGTCCTTATCCTTGGTTCGACTCTGTTACGGTTGGACTTGCACAAAAAATAGTTTGAGTGCCTGCCTCTCCAGTGTAGAGAAAGATCATCGCATCAGGCGACCACAGCATGATTCACACATTCCTCTGAAATATTTCCTTCCCCCTTTGCTGATTCTGTGCTTAGAACTTGCTAATGAAGTTGGTTCTGTGAGGAGGACCTGCCTGCCTGAGCTTAGTGAACATCCCATGCAGATGCAGGCTTGCAGGCATTTGGGCGGCTTTAAAAAGTAGATTTTTATACTCTTGGATTTTTGTTTTGTTTTTTGAGGCAGAGTCTCACTCTGTCACTCAGACTGGAATGCAGTGGCATTATTTTGGCTCACTGCAACCTCCGTCTCCCAGGTTCAAGCAATTCTCCTGCCTCAGCTCCTGAGTAACTGGGATTACAGGCGCCCACCACCACGCCTGGCTCTTTTTTTTGTATTTTTAGTAGAGATGAGGCTTCACCATGTTGGCCAGGCTGGTCTCAAACTCATGACCTTGAGCGATCTGCCCGCCTCGGCTTCCCAAAGTGCTGAGATTACAGGCATGAGCCACCGGGCCTCTCCTTTCTTACCTATTCTTTTCTGTTCTAATTACTGTTATTAACTACAGTCTTAAACAATTGATGCCATGAAAGCCGTTGTGGTTTTCAGTTGCACCTGACCTGTCATGGTTTGTTTTTAACTGGTTTGTTTTTAAGGGTTTTTCTCTGGGGTGTGATGTTGGTGTGATTGGGAAGTATGGATCTCTGGGTTTTGGTGTGAGATTGCTATGGGGCCTGCAGGCTTGTGACTGGCCATTTGCTTGCTTTTTCTGACCTGAATCTTGTAATCAATCGTATTGGATGACTGGGATTGTATTAGGTCACTAAGGTGCCTTCTACATTTGAATCTTTATTTTTTTGAGACAGAGTCCTGCTTTGTCTCCCAGGCTGGAGTGCAGTGGTTCTGTCTTGGCTCACTGCAACCTCCGCCTCTGGGTTCAAGTAATTCTCCTGCCTCAGGCTTCTGAGTAGCTGGCATTACAGGCACACACCACCACGTCCGGCTACTTTTTGTATTTTTTAGTAGAGAAGGGATTTCACCATGTTGGCCAGGCTGGTCTCGAACTCCTGGCTTCAAGTGATCCACCTACCACAGCCTTTGAGAATGTTGGGATTACAGGCGTGAGCCACTGTGCCTGGCCTGTATTAGTTTTTTGTACATTTGATTTTGATACCTTTGTGATTTTTCTGGAAGTTAAATTACATGTACATTAGACTGTAATATTCTATAGGGGAATGAAAATCTCTTTCTGTCTTGCTATGTTCTCTCTCATTTTGAGTAGTTTTTGTTGCCCTTCTTCAAGATTAGTGGATGTGCTGTGAACTAAGGAAGTTTTAATTTTATATGTGGTATTGTTTTCAGCTCTAGAAGTTGTTTGGTTCTCGATTATAGTTTCTACTTAGTATGTTCACATCTTCCTTTGAATCTTTGAACACGTTTATAATTGTTTACTGCCCTTGTCTTATTCTCTCATCTCTCATTTCTGGTTCTGTTTCTGTCCACTGATTTTTCTCCTATTATTACTTTATATTTTCCTGTTAGTACTGTGTGGTTAGATGCAGGACTTTGTGGATGCTGCCTGTTGAGTATCTGGATTGTTTTATTTTTTATTTTCTTTATTTTTATTTATTTGTTTATTTATTTTGAGACAGAGTTTCGCTCTTGTTGCCCAGGCTGAAGTGCAATGTCACCATCTTGGCTCACTGTGACCTCTACCTCCCGGGTTCAAGTGATTCTCCTGCTTCAGCCTTCTGAGTAACTGAGATTACAGGCATGCACCATCACGCTCAGCTAATTTTGTGTCTTTAGTAGAGACGGGGTTTCTCCACGTTGGTCAGACTGGTTTCGAACTCCCGACCTCAGGTGATCCACCCATCTCGGCCTCCCAAAGTGCTAGGATTACAGGTGTGAGCCACTGTCCCGATGTTTTATTTTATTTATATTTTGAGACTGAGTCTTACTCTGTCACCCGGGCTGGAGTGCAGTGGTGGGATCTTGGCTTACCGTAATCTTAGCCTCCCGAGTAGCTGGGATTATAGGCGTGCACCACCACACGGCTAATTTTGTATTTTTTTTAGTAGACGGGGTTTCACCATGTTCATCGGGCTGGTCTTACACACCTAACCTCAAGTGATCCACCACTTCCCAAAGTGCTGGGATTGCAGGCGTGAGCCACTGCTCCTGGCCTGAGTGTCTGGGTTTTTTCACCTGTCAGACAGTGTTGCATTTTGTCCTGGCAGGTGATTCAGGTCCTTGCAGATCATCTTGATCCCTTTTTTTTTCCTTTTCCCACCTCCTCCCGACTCTCATCTTGATCTTTTTGTTGCTGTCTCTAGGGCTAGCTCAGCACTCACGGTGGCCTGCGGTCTCTGCTGAGTGCCTTGTGTGATCAGCAATGTCTTTCCACCCTGTCCGGTTGGAACTTGCCTCTTTCCAAGCCCTGTGTAAGCTCAGATAGTTCTCATGCTTTTGTCTTCACAGTGGTGGTTCCTGGGTCTCACCTTGCCAAGGTGCAGCTTAGTGTACGGACTCCAAGGGACGCTTCCGTGCAGATTTCTAGGGCTCTGTCTCTCATAGCTTCGTCTCTCCAAAACTCTGCCCTGCCACTTCCAGCTGCCTCTGTGTCCCTGAACTCTAGCCCTTGTCTCCTCAGCTACCCAAGACTGTGTGCTCTGCCTGGGCCCCCTGTGCCAGCACCAGGGAGGAAGCTGTCTGCAGGTGCTGGAGTCAGGAGTCAGGGCTCTCTGGTGTGTTTCAGGTGCTGGAGTCAGGGCTCAGGGCTCCCTGGCATGTTTCAGGCTCTGGAGTCGGGGCTCAGGGCTCCCTGGTGTGTTTCAGGCTCTGGAGTCGGGGGTCAGGGCTCCCTGGCGTGTTTCAGGCTCTAGAGTCGGGGCTCAGGGCTCCCTGGTGTGTTTCAGGCTCTGGAGTCGGGGGTCAGGGCTCCCTGGCGTGTTTCAGGCTCTGGAGTCGGGGGTCAGGGCTCCCTGGCGTGTTTCAGGCTCTGGAGTCGGGGGTCAGGGCTCCCTGGCGTGTTTCAGGCTCTGGAGTCGGGGCTCAGGGCTCCCTGGCGTGTTTCAGGCTCTGGAGTCGGGGGTCAGGGCTCCCTGGCGTGTTTCAGGCTCTGGAGTCGGGGGTCAGGGCTCCCTGGCGTGTTTCAGGCTCTGGAGTCGGGGGTCAGGGCTCCCTGGCGTGTTTCAGGCTCTGGAGTCGGGGGTCAGGGCTCCCTGGCGTGTTTCAGGCCCTGGAGGCGGGGCTCAGGGCTCCCTGGCGTGTTTCAGGCTCTGGAGTCGGGGCTTAGGGCTCCCTGGCGTGTTTCAGGCTCTGGAGTCGGTCATCATGTCTGCTGTAAAGAGGTAAAATGGTCAGTTTCTATGCATCTGTGTTTCCTGCTCACTGGAGTGTGCGTGTATGTGTTATTTGTATGGTGTTCTTTACCATTGATGTATTATTGTAGGATTATTCTGTGGCATTGAATACTCTTCCATGAGATGATATTTTAAAACTATTGTACCGTGAGGCATGGTTGCGCCACCTAACCTCCTTTCGACTCAAAACATTTGTTGGGTTTGGGTCTTGAGCCAGTCATCATGTCTGCTGTGAAGATGTGAAATGGTCAGTTTCTCCCTTTGGAACTACTGGGCTTTTAGAATGATAGGGAACCTGGCTTGACCCTTTACAGGTCAGTCATCGGAGCTGAGATGACAGATGCAAAGAATGACTGGAAGTGGGTGGGGTGGAGAGGGACACGCCACCCTCTGTGTGCTACTGCCACCTGCATCCTCTGTCTGGCCAAGAAGGAACGGCATCAGTGCAGAGGGGCGGCACTGCGGCCCTTTGTAAGTGCGGACGGGTGGAGCACTGACTGAGAGGTGCCGGGAGGGAGCCTGCTGAGAACCACTGTCAGCCCTGCCCAGGATGCACTTGACTTGGACGGTTGGCACTCTGGTTTGCCAGCCCTCTCTGCACCCTGCGTGGAAGCATTCTTCATCCTGCCAGGTCCTTACTCATCTCGAAACAAGAGAAAATAAAACAGGCTTTTAAGAAAGCGTCTGAAATGCCCACGGCTGAGTTGGGGAATGGGGCTTCACCTGCTGCCGAGGTGCTCGGGTTGCTTCTTCTCTTTTAATTATACCACCGGGGCATTACGGTCACTCGAAGCGGGGCTCTGTGGCCCTGGGCAGCGTGGGCGGCTCGCACCTGTGGAAGTGCGGCACCGAGGGTCCCCCTCCGCTGTGGTTACTAACACGGAATGCTGAGAAGCGTGCTGTTCCCAACTTGGGAAGAGCCGCTTGCTTCCTGGACCCCAGCTGCCTCTT
The DNA here is from genome assembly GCF_030222135.1 of Aotus nancymaae. Lineage (NCBI taxonomy): Eukaryota > Metazoa > Chordata > Mammalia > Primates > Aotidae > Aotus > Aotus nancymaae. The sequence continues at coordinate 2,376,438 of NW_026988510.1, forward strand.
AATTTGCAGGTTTGGAGCACAGATCCTGTGGAGCCCGGTGGTCTCTGCCACTGCTTGCAGCCCTGCAGTCTGTCTAGGCAGCTCTTTCCACAGGGGATGCCTGCTGTCCCCCAAAGACTCTGCTGCCCATAGCCCTTGGGGTCCTGAGGGGAAGTGGGCCACGGAGGGCCTCCTGCAGAGTAACGGGTGGTGTCTGAGACCTCAGGGATGCCCTTGTTTTTGATCAGTGCCTCTGTTCTTTCCTCAGCATACCCTGCTGCTTGAGGACAGCCAGAGTGCCCTCCCACGTGTGGCCCAGAGGGCATTACTCCCACTGCGCTCCCTCACCTTTACTGTGGTGCTGAAGTCTCTAAGAAGCATTAATAATGTGGCATAAGGCTGGGTGCAGTGGCTCGTGTGTAATCCCAGCGCGCTTTGGGAGGCTGAGGCAGGAGGATTGACTAAAGCCAGGAGTTTGAGACCAGCATGGACAATATAGACCCCACCCCTACAGAAAATAAAACACTTAGCTGGGCATGGTGTCGCTTGCCTGTAGTCCCAGCTACTCAGGAGGCTGAGATGGGAGGATCACTTCAATCCAGGAGGTCAAAGCTGAAGTGAATGATGATTACACCACCGCACTCCAGCCTGGGTGACAGAGCAAGATCCAGGAAAAAACATTACATAAACCTTTTTTTTTTTTTTTTTTTTTTTGAGATGAAGTCTCTCTCCATTGCCCAGGCTGCAGTACAGTGGTGTGATCTTGGTTCACTGCTACTTCTGCCTCTCGGGTTCAAGGGATTCTTCTTCCTCAGCTTCCTGAGCAGCTGGGACTGTAGGCACATACCACCTCGCCTGGCTAATTTTTGTATTTTTAGTATTTCACCATCTTGGCCAGGCTGATCTCAAGCTCCTGACCCCCTAATCTCCCACCTCGGCCCTCCAAAGTGCTGGGATTACAGGTGTGAGCCACCGCACCCGGCCCGTGAACACTTCTTTTACATGCACATTGTACTTGTGGAGGGTAGTTGAGTTAGCTCTTAATAGGTAGGAAAGGGATGAACGAGAGTAGGCGGACAGCTTTATTATAGATCCTGAAAAGTAAGGAAGACACTGCTAGGTTGTACCATGCCGTTGCTCACGTTGGAAGTAACGAGCTGTATCCACTTACGGGATATGGCATTGTCCACATTTAAATGGATGTTTATTTTGCAGCCCAGGGACGCAGGAGAGAACAGTGGCTGAGCGTGCGGCCGGTCACTTTGGAGGCCAGCTGAGACAGTCGTGCAGTACTCAAGCACTCACCACTGCCGGTCATCCATGGAGCGGGCCCTGCTGCTGTGTGACTGTGCCCCGACCTGTCTCCTTTCTTTTCACAGGCGGTGATGGTGCCTCAAGGTGGCGGACAGCTGTGGGTCTTTGGAGGGGAGTTTGCCTCTCCCAACGGAGAGCAGTTCTACCACTACAGGGACCTCTGGGTACTGCATTTGGCCACCAAGACCTGGGAACAAGTCAAGTAAGAAGCCGGATGAGAAACTGAGCTCCAGGCATGACTCCTCTGTGCTCGTGTGCTGAGCCCGAGTGCTAGGAGCAGACCTCAGAATACCAGGGCTGGGAGGATCCTGGGCCACGGTCTGGGAGCCCAGTCTCGCTGGGTCCTGGGAGACCACGTTTTCTCTGGACCCTTCACAGAGAATCCTGGCCCAGGAGTGAAGGGTGCCAGCTGCCTGGCTTTGGTGACGGCACTGCCAGGATCAGCTGGGGCAGCCGTGCCTTGGGCTCGTTTTCCGGGTTCCTCCCGTCATCCGCCACCAGCCTCTCGCTGGCCGTGTTCCATCCTCCTCCTGTGGCCTTCATGTACACCCTTGGAGGCAGCTGTAGGTGCCCTGCTTGCTGGAAGGGGAGCTGATCCCCATCGATATGTGTCGTTTACTACAAGCGCGTGCTCTTTCTGTGTGGAGTTGGTGTAGAAACAGTGGAGCTGGCAGAGGCAGGTAGGACATTGATGTTTCTCTTGAGTGAACCCGCTCAGCCTCTGTCGGCTTCCCCTTTGTTAGGAATGTTGCTGCCAGGGTTTCTGATGCACGTTTACCACGGGTGTCTCCCGTCAGGAGCTGCGTGTCTGTCTCCATGTAGAGTCAGACGGTGTGTTTACTTATCAGTTTTTGAAGAGAAGAAGAAGCCTAGTGAAATGCCAGACTGAAGTAGAGTTGTTAGCGTCTCTCTAGGTGTGGCTTGGCCTGATCGCCGTGGCTGCGACCCAGCCTTACAGGCACCATCTCCTGCCACTAAGGTGGCAGAGCAGAAGTCCCTTTCCCAGGAGGTAGGCCGCTGTACACAGGTCTTCTCTGCATCCAGGGCTTCGGCTGGAGGACAGTGGTGCTCGCTGGAGCCCCAGCTTTGTTATGTCACGATGAGCCTTGGGGTGTTGGGGCCTGTTCTGCTGACTCCACTGCTGTGCCTGGCTCGAGGCCGGAGTGTTAAAGAGTCCACGTTGCGCAGAGGGTGCAGGTAGATTCGCTGCACTGGGCCCACGTGCTGGAGGAGGATGTGACTGTAGCCTTACAGCAGGACCCGGAAGGCGCTGAGGGGTGGGGTGGGTTACTGTGTTCCCTGGCTTTTCAGTCCCCTTTCTCCTGCTTGCTTTGGAAAACGTTCGTAATTTTAGTAGGCACAGCAATCAGGAAATGACTTTGATGCTGAAAATGGGTTTGCGTGTGTCTTGAAACTCATGGACTTCAAGTATTTGCACTCAGCAGGCAGTCGTCGTCGTCTCTTGTCTCTTGCTTTTTGTAACTGTTCCTTTCAGACCCCACTTGGGACTGATTTGCTTGTTCACATTTGGCAAATCGTTTTGTGTTTGTGGGTGTGCGTGTGTGTGTGATGAAGTGTTGCTCTGTCACTGAGGCTGGAGTGCTGTGGTGAGATCTCGCCTCACTGCAACCTCTGCCTCCTGGGTTCAAGCAATTCTTCTTCCTCTGCCTCCCGAGTAGCTGGGACTACAGGTACACACCACAAGGCCAGCTATTATTTTTTTGTGTTTTTTACTAGAGATGGGGTTTCACCATATTGGCCAGGCTGATCTTAAACTCCTGACCTTGTGATCCGCCCACTTCAGCCTCCCAAAGTGCTGGGATTACAGGCGTAAGCCACCACGTCCAGCCTGATTAATTTTTGTGAATAGCATTTTAAATAGCATTTCCAAGGGAAATGGGATACACGGTGGGTGCCTGGTCACTTTGGGAGTGGCCCTGGCTCCTCTCTTGGGCAGGCAGCCGCAGGTGGCAGCCCCTACCTTTGTGTGCAGCTCCAGCTGCATCCCACGCTGTTGGCTTGGCCACACGCAGGACATCCAGGCAGCTGCCCAGGGTCAGGATTGTCTGATAAACAGACGTCTTGTTCCTTGAATGCTTGCTTGTAATTAGAACAATTAAAACAGATTTGTTTTAATTACGGGGGAATTATGTCCTTCACTGTCTTCTTTTTGCCAGTATCACCGTTTGTGGAGATATCTGTCTCTGGTGATGATTTCTGGTTCTGCTGGGCCTAAGTAGTCATTAGCAAGGGAGACCTGTGGGGGTGATGAACAGAGACCTGGCAAAGCATTGCTTTGAGATGTTTGCCTTGGCAGCCAGGGTGTGACTGCTGGGTCCGCAGGTCACGCTTGGTCCTGGAGGGGCGTGTGAAGTGTGAGTCTGATGAGACTCAGAACACAGCCTGTTCTGAGTACAGATTTGGAGGTCAGGAAATTGAGTGCATGCTCCTAAATTAATTAATCCTTCCTTCCTTTCTTTCCTCTCCCTTCCTTTCTCTGTCTGTCTCTCGTGCTCTTTTCTTTCCCTTTCTTTCTCTTTCTCTTTTTTTATTTTTGTTATTTATTTAGTAGAGACGGGGTTTCACCATGTTGACCGGCCTAGTCTCGAACTCCTAACCTCAGGTGATCCGACCACCTCGGCCTCCCAAAGTGCTCAGATTTTAGGTTTGAGCCACCATGGCCGGCCTCTTTCTTTTTCTTTCTGGTCTTTCTTGTGTCTCTGTCTCCTTTCTGTCCTTTCTCTCTCTCTCTCTCTCCTCCTTCCTCTCTTTCTCTTTTTGCTCTGTCTCTCTCTCTTTCCTTTTTTCCTTCCTTCAAGAGACAGTTTTACTGTTGCCCTGGCTGGAGTACAGTGGTGTGATCACACCTTAATGCAGCCTCAAACTCCTGGTCTCAAGTGGTCTTCCTGCCTCAGCCTCCCAGATAGCTGGGATTACAGGTGTTGCACCACTGCGCTGTACTAAATTTTTTTTTTAAGGGATGGAGTCTTGCTCTGTCCCCCAGGATGGAGTGCAGTGGCACGATCTTGGGTCACTGCAACCTCTGCCTCCCGGGTTCAAGCAGTTCTCCTGCCTCAGTCTCCCAAGTGGCTGGGATTACAGGCACATGCCACCACGCCCATCTAATTTTTGTTAGTAGAGATGGGGTTTCACCATGTTGGCCAGGCTGGTCTTGAACTCCTGACCTCGTGATCTGCCTGCCTCTGCCTCCCAAAGTGCTGAGATTGCAGTTGTGAGCCACTGTGTCTGGCTTAAAAATTTTTTTCTTTTTTTAGAGATGGAGTCTTGTTATGTTGCTCAGGCTGGTCTTGAACTCTTAGCCTCAAGTGATTCTTCCACTTCAACCTTCTGAGTAGCTGGGATTATAGGTGTGAGCCTCTGTGCCGGGCTGAGCAGCTTAATTTCTGTATGTCTGCTTCACGTGTCTGTGATTGGGAGACGCCTTACCTTGAGCCTTGCTCGGTTCTGAAGGCCCTGATGAGACTCAGAGTGGTAACAAATGGTCTGCAGGAGATGATGTTGGGCAGCAGATGTCTGGGTCCCTTTCCACGTTCTCTCCCACCGTGTAGTCAGCTCAGGGTGCTGAGCGCTTGCCCTCATTAACACCAGGTGCCTTGACTGTCCTCATGGCCTCAGCCTGCCCTCTTCCACCCTGTCCCGCTGTTGTCTTGAAGACCTTCAATGTGAGTGACCCTCTTCTATTGTGTACCAGCTCCAAGCACATCTTAGCTCTAAGGTTTCCTGAGCAAGACATTCAGCAGAAGCCAGAATAGATGAATGGATTTGCCCATATAAAACAGGAAGGTCTTTGTGTGGAAAAGGACGCCACAGGGAAAGTTAAAAATAGTGACCGGTGGGGAGAAAGCACCTGCAACATCAGGCGGAGCTCACGTCGGGGAAGGTGGTGCCCTGTGAAGCAGAGCGGCAGGCTGGGCGGGGGGCATCGCGAGGCAGGCCATAATTGTACATGGTTTGTACAAAAAACAGGATGCAGAACAACATATGCTTGGAAAAAAGCCTGCATGTGTGCACATGGGTATGTGATTATATGCACGTGTGCGATCGTGTGTGCATGTCCCTGTGTGTATGCATGGTTGTGTGTGTGCGTGTGTATGAGTGTGTGAGCATGTGTGCATGCATATGTGGCGTGAGTGTGCTGGCACGCCTGTGCTTGTGTGCATGCATGCATGTGTACATGTCTGTGAGCATGTCTGTGCATGCACCTGCGTGTGTGTGTGTGTGCACCTGCAGGTACACACCTAGAGAACCCGGTACGTGCACACTGTATGTGCACAGGAGGAGATCTGTATCGTTCCTGAGGTTTCTTTCGATTTATTGATCGTTTCTTGGTGTCATTTTTTAATGCTATTTTAATTACTGTAGCTTTATGGTATATTTTGATAGCTTGGGAGATTTTTCTCATTTGAAGTCTTTGCTTTTTATTTCATGAGCTTTACCATCAGTTTTTCAAATTGTTTTTTTCTGAGACAGTCTAGCTCTGTCACCCAGGCTGGAGTGCATTTGTGCAGTCTCGGCTCACTACAACCTCTGCCTTCCTGGTTCAAGAGATTCTCCTGCCTCAGCCTCCCGAGTAACTGCGATTACAGGTGCCTGCAACTATGCTTGGCTAATTTTTGTATTTTTAGTAGAAACAAGGGTTTGCCATGTTGGCCAGGCTAGTCTTGAACCTCTGACCTCAGGTGATCTGCCCACCTCGGCCTCGCAAAGTGCTGGGATTACAGGTGTGAGCCACTGTGCCCGGCCCTCAAATTCTGATTTTGAAAGTCCAGCAGAGTTTCAGTGGGATTGCATTTGCTGGTAAATCGCGTTTACGGAGTGACAGCATCATAATCCACAGTCGCCCCCCTCAGAGCACTGTACATCTCTCCATTTAGTTGAGTTTATTCCTTTATTTAAAAATTTAGACCTGGACTATGGTGAGTGTCAAATCGTAACCACTGAACACCCTGGGAAGTTAGGGTTATTTATTTATTTTTAATTCTTCAGTCAACTTTAAAATGCCCTGAAGTAAAATTGCAGAGTCAAGACCAGGTGCAGTGGCTCATGCCTGTAATCCCAGCATTTTAGGAGGCCTAGTTGGGAGCATCACTTTAGCCCGGGAGTTTGAGACCAGCCTGGACTACATAGTAAGACCCCATCTTTAACAAAGAAATTATCTAGGTATGCTGGTACATGTGTAGACACAGCTACTTGGGAGGCTGGGGTGGGAGAGTCACTTGAGCTCAGGAGTTGAAGGTGGCAGTGAGCTGTGATTGCATCACTGCACTGCAGTCTGGGCTACAGTGAGTCCCCATGACTTAAAAAACAAAAACAAAATCAGAGTGCAAGGCATACACATTTATAAAGCCTTTGACCTCGTGTATAATGGTTCTCCCAAAAGCCTCAAGTCAGTGCTCATGCTGGCTTGTGGAGGGCTGACTCTTAGCGTGATGCCTGTGCGGGACACTCCTCTGTTGGGATTTTCCTCAAGTGTTCTCTGTGCTCACCTTCGCTTCACAGCTGGCAGACCCTGGACTACAGCTGCAGCGCCTTGCGGAATGAGTCTCGCCTGCCCCGATAGGAAGGCCTTATGGGCGGCTTGTCTAGAGGGGCCATGTTTTGATTCTGGGCTTAGAGAACAGTAGGGGGTTTTCCTGGCACAGTGGCCAGCAGAGCCGTCCACTGGCAGAGAAGAGGACCTTGTGTGGTGGTTCTCAAACCTTCGCACTCCACGTAGCCCCTAGGGAGCCCAGGAGAATGCTCCTTCCTGCCTTCCCACTGCAGACATCAGTCCATTCAGAGTAGGTTTGAGGTGAGGTTGAGGAATCCGTGTTTTACCCTAACTTTTCCTTGCACCCTCTCCACGATGCCAATCCTGATGGCTCTGGACCATAGACGGAGTCCTGTTATGATCTGATCAGCCTCGGTGACTGGTGGAAGGCATGCTTATTTTGAATACTTTTCAGTAGATATGAAATTTTTTAGCTGCTGCTTATAAGAATATTCATGTAAAATACTTCTTAGAGCCTAAACAATGAAAATAGTGTAGGTTTTGCTTTTGTAAGTTACTCAAGATTGCAGAATGAAAGCATTCTCTATGGTGGTTTGGCGGGGCAGGCTCTTGAGTACTGTGCAGCCTGATTGATGGTCATGTCCTAGCGTAGCTGGGGACGGTGCAGGGGACTGCAGGGTGCAGGTGGCCTGTTGATTTCTCGGGCTGCGCTGCAGCGTGTGGGATCCTGGTGCAGTGCTGCCTCTGCCTCTAACTGGGCTTGGTGCTTCATGCACTACGTGGCCACTGCTGAGAGAGGACTACTTTGGCTGTTTTTGTCCGTCATTTTTTTTTAAATTGATCTAAAAGGGAAGGTCAGAAGATTCAGACACAATGAAGCATGTCTTTTGCCCTTTCTGGGGAAGATTGCTTTGGCAGGCCTTGTGCAGAGTATGAGGGAATCCCCATGGGGTGGGCTTATGTCTTTTCAGAATTCCAGAAACAGCTCATCAGGAAACTGAGTAGAAGTTGCTACCATGATCCAATCCTGCACTGTGCATTCTTTTTTTAGTGAATATTTTTGACTCCTGTGGGGCGAGTTAGTTTTTCAGCTGAGGGGACTGAAGTCGGTAGGAATTAAATATTGGTAAAGGTGCATGGAGTCTGAATTCAGTATCTGGAGTAGTCTGTTCCTTGGCTTTTAAGGTTTGTCTTGCAGGGAGGCGGAATAGAGTCTCTCCTGTTGTCATTTTTAACAGTGATGTGTATTTTGGGATGCTATCTGATTTGAGCTGGGTTAATGCATAGTAGTGGTCCCCAACCTTTTTGGCACCAGGGGATAGTTTCATGGAAGACAATTTTTCCACCGATGGTGGGGTTGGGGGATGGCTTCAGGATGAAACTGTTCCACCTCTGATCATCAGGTGTTAGATTCTCCTAAGGAGCACACTGCCGAGATCTTGCAACCCAAGTCCGTTGCATGTGTAGTTCACGATAGAGTTCACGCTCCTGTGAGAATCTGATGCTGCTGCTGGTTTGACAGGAGGTGGAGCTCAGCCGATGATGCAGCCGGGTTCCTGACGGGCGCATGGCCCTCCGTCCAGGTCAGCACTTGTTGGGCGCTGTCTCCCGCGTTTTGGTTGGTTTGTGGCTATTTTTGTAGCACATAGGATGACGTGGATACTTTCTTTTTTTTTTTTTTTTTTTTTTTTTTTTTGAGACGGAGTTTTGCTCTTGATACCCAGGCTGGAGTGCAATGGCGCGATCTCGGCTCACCGCAACCTCCGCCTCCTGGGTTCAGGCAATTCTCCTGCCTCAGCCTCCTGAGTAGCTGGGATTACAGGCACGCGCCACTGTGCCCAGCTAATTTTTTGTATTAGTAGAGACGGGGTTTCACCATGTTGACCAGGATGGTCTCGATCTCTTGACCTCGTGATCCACCTGCCTCGGCCTCCCAAAGTGCTGGGATTACAGGCTTGAGCCACCGCGCCCGGCCTACTTTCTAAGTCTCATCCTCTTCATTCTAGCAACAGACAAGATGACATGTGGTTACTTTTTAACAGTCTATCATCCTCTTCTCCATTCTAGCAACAGATAGGAATACCTACCTCATGATGGTTTGAAAATGAGAGAAAATAGTAATGGCGACGTCAAGATGAAAACTCAGGCATGTGAGCGTCACTGCCTCGTTGGACTGCTGCATGTGGCCAGCGCTTGCAGCTATTTTGAGGTCTCTTCAGTCTCGACCTTGAGTGGGAGGTGCCTGCAGAGCTGCCCCGTTCTGACTTTGCAACATAGATCTATGTACTGTTTCTTATTTTTATTTCTGTATGTTTGTTTTAAATGTGCGTGTGCTCATGTGAGTTTGAAGGGAGTTAGACGCAAAGGAAGGAGTTGTGCTCAGGACGGTGGTGTTAATCATGGCGGGTGTGGGGAGGCCTGGGAAGAGGAGGGTGTTGAAGACTCCCCTTTTCCCTCTCATGTGAACAGATGCTGGTGACTGAAGGTCTGTCTGGTTATTGGCAAGAGTGACTAGAAACTGAAACATGGGGCCGGGCACGGTGGCTCACGCCTGTAATCCCAGCACTTTGGGAGGCTGAGGCGGGTGGATCACAAGGTCAAGAGATAGAGACCATCCTGGTCAACATGGTGAAACCCTATCTCTACTAAAAATACAAAAAAATTAGCTGGGCATGGTGGCGCGAGCCTGTAATCCCAGCTACTCAGGAGGCTGAGGCAGGAGAATTGCCTGAACCCAGGAGGCGGAGGTTGTGGTGAGCCAAGATCGTGTCACTGCACTCCAGCCTGGGTAACGAGCAAAACTCCGTCTCAAAAAAAAAAAAAAAACTGAAACACTAAGAAGGCCAGCACCTAGTGTTTGCAGAGGGTTTTTCTTTGATAAAGGTGTATCATGGTGGAGATGGGTCACAGCTGGGGGTGCAGGCAGCTCCCAGGAAGGCGCGAGCCACACACCCCCGACCCCGCTATGGTCCAGTCAGGCTCTGGAGCAGGAGGGGAGGTGGCTGCTCCTGGGAGCCCCCAAAGTAGGGTTTCCCCTCTCCCCGCCCCCCGACCTGACCACCTCCTGTTGTGCTGTCCAGCCCAGGGCCTCTGGGATCGGGAGGAGAGAGAGAGTGGGGGCTCCCCCTCGGGCCTCACGTGTGTCCGGTCAGTGCGCTGGAGTTCTCGTTTCCCTCCTCCATCATGGTGGGCCTGCCCTGCCTGCTGAGCTTGCTGGCTTCAACACTCACAGCCTGGTTAGATCCGCCTGCCACATGTGATGCAAGCGCTTCTCTAGGCATTCACCACCTTCTCTCCCTGCCCCTGCAGGAGTCGCAGGGAGTGGGGGAGATTGGTCTCTCTCCATTGGTTTCTGAGCTGGTGCCGTCTGAGGGATCGTCTGTGACTCACAGATGGAGGCCAGGCCACTTCAGGACCATGCCCGATAGGTGTTTCATAACAGCTTCTCTGAGATGTGATTCATATGCCATCAAATCACTCTTTAAAAAGTATAATTGAGTGGTTTTTAGCATATTCACAGAATTGTGCAACCAACACGGTGATTTAAATTTAGTGCATTTTCTTTTTTTTGAGACGGAGTTTCGCTCTTGTTACCCAGGCTGGAGTGCAGTGGCGCGATCTCGGCTCACCGCAACCTCCGCCTCCTGGGTTCAGGCAATTCTCCTGCCTCAGCCTCCTGAGTAGCTGGTATTACAGGCATGCGCCACCATGCCCAGCTAATTTTTTTTTGTATTTTTAGTAGAGACGGGGTTTCACCATGTTGACCAGGATGGTCTCAATCTCTTGACCTTGTGATTCACCCACCTCGGCCTCCCAAAGTACTGGGATTACAGGCGTGAGCTGCCGTGCCCTGCCATTTAGTGCATTTTCATCCCCCAAAAAGAAACCCTATCTCCCCTGGCAGTCACCCCACCTTCCTCCGTCGCAGGTTCCTGCTGCCTGCGTCTGTGGATCTGCCTATTCTGGGTGTTTCATAAAAGTGGAATAAAACTATGTGGCCTCTGTCACAGGCTCTTCTTTCTATGTGGTGCTGTCAGGACATGTCCTTCTGTCCTGGGCATCAGCGCTTCACTCCTGTGGCTGGATGGTGTGCTGGCGTGTGGACGGCGTGCCGGCAGTGTGGACAGCGGGCCGGCGGTGTGGACATCGTGCTGCCGTGTGGGTGGTGCGCTGGTGTGTGGATGGCGTGCTAGCGGTGTGGACGGTGTGCTGGCGTTATGGACGGCGTGCCGGCGGTGTGGACGGCATGCTGCCGTGTGGGTGGTGCGCTGGTGTGTGGATGGGGCCATGTTTTGTTTATCTACTCTCTGTTGGCCACTTGGGTTGTTTCCGCTTTTCTGCTATTGCAGGTGATGCTGCAGTGAACATTCATGGACAGTGCATACATCTTTCTGTGCATCGGAGCACGTGGGAGATGATACTGTTTGGTTACGTGAAGATATAGGGGTATGTGTGTGTGTGCGATGTTTCCTTCTGATGTGAGGAAGGGGTTATCATTTGGTCATCAGCTGAAGCTGCATCTGAGTGAAAGTCGGTTTCCTGGAGAATGCACCTCATCAGGATGATTCTGTTATTTTATGATTCTGTAGTGAAGGACGGCAACGTGTTAGCTGCAGTCAAGCAGACAGCGCCTTACAGTGACTGGCCTCTGAGAGTCTCAGGCTTGAAGTACAGGTCGCCATGGGAATGGACACGCCTTGCTCTGCCCTGTAGGCATGGGTGTTGGTGGGTTGGGTTACGTGTTCTGAGGCTCTCTGACTCCATGGAAATGTGGGTTCTATCGACAGCAAACAGCAATAGCTCCTGAAGACCAAACCTTCCCTGCTGGAAAGCCAGGGTATATGTGTATTCCCTGTTGTACGGTTTGCACAACACGGAATGATGATCATTTGAATCTGTGACAGGACAGAGGTGGGACTCAGATGTACGTAAAGAGACAGACTGATTTGTACAGAAACCAGGAGGTGAGCCGGAGTGTAGTGGCCTGATCTCAGCTCACTGCAACTTCTGGCTCCTGAGTTCAAGTGATTCTCCTGACTCAGCCTCCTGAGTAGCTGGGATTACAGGCACCTAGTACCATGCCTGGCTAATTTTTGTATTTTTAGTAGAGACAGGGTTTCACCATGTTGGCCAGGCTGGTCTCGAACTCCTGATCCACCTGCCTCAGCCTCCCAAAATGCTGGGATTATAGGCGTAAGCCACCACGATTTTCTCATCTGTAAAGTGAGGATAAATGCACATAAGAGGACTGTGCGTAGCATAGAATAAACACTCCACAAATGGTGGTTTACTGTGAATGGTAATCACTAAGGTGAGACAAGGGTGTGGTTTATAGGCTGCCTGAGTTCTGGAGACGGCTGCTAATCATGTCGCCCGCCGTGATTAAGTGTCCTGTTTTTACTCCGCCATCATTTGTTATTTGATGGACTTGATCCTCGGAGTAGCAGGGCGGAATTCCAAAGGCACGTGTTTGAAATGAAAGGGGAGGTGCATGCACACGGTTCTCCTGGGGCTGTGCTATAACCACTGTTGAGAGACAGGGCTCCTCTAGTCTGAGGATGATCCACTAGGTCGAGTTCCCTGTTGGCTCAGCTGGCTCAGCCCCTGTGACCTGGACCTTCAGGGGTACGGTAGGAATTGCTCCTTTGCTCAGCAAATGTCTCAAGGCCACAGGTGCCGCAGGTCCTGCAGTGGCGCTCTGTCATGATATTCCTGTCCATGACGGACTGCGCATGCGTTGGGTTCCCTAGGGTGATCATACTGTGTTTTTACCTCCCTTTTTTGTGTTGAGACAAATAATTGCCATCCTGTTACGGTGGCCTAGAGTGTCTGGGGCAGTACCATGCAGTCCAGGTTTGTGGCTGAGAAGCAGTGGGTTCTCCCGATGGCCCAGGTGTGTGGCGGGCTGTGCCTTCCAGGAGCGTGTGAGTGCACTCTGACAGCACAGTCTTGACAGCACAGTGACAGAGTTGCCTGACAATATGTTGTTTCTCAGAACCTGTGTGTCATTAAGCAGTCATTAAGCAGTGTGAGACTGTATATTGTAGAATTTTGTAAGGTATAGACTTCAGAATTGCTCTGAGAAGCATTTGCATACGGAGTGCTTACTTCTGATTGGACCCTAAACTTGTGAAGTTATCTGGTGTCTGTCCGTTCTTTTTTTTTTTTTTTTGTATCAATCTTGATGTATTTGTTCACACATTTGATAAAAATGTCACAGGAGTGAAATCATTACAATGACATGAGTGTACAGGCAGACCCCAAGTGCAGAATCAGATTTCCATCAGTCAGAACATGGAGCAACCATAACTCCTTTGTACCTGTGCATGTGTGCGCACATGCATGCACACACACACACACATTTTCTCTGTCTCGTGCACACATCCATCCACACCCCAACAATCACAGGTGCTAAGTTTGGACATAGCCCAGGGACTCTTCCCTGGCTTCTGTCAGGTCCTGGGGAGAAGAGAGAAGCAATGAATGAAACGCAGCTGGGACTGCTCGATGCATCTCTCTGCTCTTCCAACAGTGACTCTGAGAAGGCAAGGCATACACTGGGGCAGCTACTTCCTTGGCACAAAATTGAACAGACAACAATGAGGTCAAGGAAGGGTTTAAGTTAGTCTCAAGTTTAAATCACTTTTCTTTCTTTATAAGAGATGGGGGTCTTGCTATGTTGCCCAGGCTGGAGGGCAGTGGCTAGTCACAGGCGCGATCCCGCTACTGATCAGCATGGGAGTTTTGACCTGCTCCATTTCCGGCCTGGGCTGGTTCACCCCTCCTTAGGCAACCTGGTGGTCCCCCGCTCCCAGGAGGTCACCATATTGATGCCGAACTTAGTGCAGAACCTGATCGGCATAGCGCACTACAGCCCAGAACTCCTGGGCTCAAGTGATCCTCCCACCTCAGCCTCCCGAGTAGCTGACTACAGGCACACACTACTGTGCCCGGCTAAACCGTTTTCTGTTAATGTCATGGCACAGCCCATTTGAGGGGCCTGGTGGGAACACTGCCTGGCAGCTCGCCCCATTTGGCGCTCTGTTCTATGCAGCTTCTGAGCCTCGAGGCAACCACCCCCACGACGTCCCACCATATTCTGTGATGTCCATAGACTTCTGGCTGAGGAGGACATGTGAATGTTTTAAGACCCCATATTTAGGCATGACAGCAGTTGCAAAGCCTGTTGGGGATTCAAATATAAATGGGCTTTTTGAAGTAACTTTATTTTTCTAAAGAGGGATGTGGAGTATTTTTATAGAAATTTTTTCCCTTTTTAGGTACGAAACACTGATACTTGGCTACTGCCACAGAAAGTTAATTGAGTCCTTTGTGTCAGCCAGAGGATGAGACTCGGGTGGTATTCCCATGCAGGCAGCCAAAGGAGGCCCCGCCCCAGCGCTGGTAGGGCGGCTTGGGGGCACCACTCTGCCCCAGGCCTTGTGTTCCGTTGCTGGACGGGGATGGCAGTGACAGCGCTCAGTTATTTTTTTGAAGCAGACTTGGAAGCAAACACAGTGGTTTAGTTTTGAATGAAGGTCTGGTCCTCAGATTGTTCTTAAAAAGTAATCCATCAGGAAATGGATCAGCAAGAAGGGGAGTTCATTTCTTGCTCCATGTGTGTGGGGGTTTCTTCTCAATCGATTCTCTCCCATGCAGTGTGTCCGTCGTATGGCTGTCCCGTGGGGCACCCAGCCAGGAGGGGATGGAGCTGCTGTGGAGTCTGTGCAACTGTGAAGTGAGGCCAACTTGCAGGACTCCGTAGAGTCTTAATGAGCTGAGGTCCTGCTACGCATCAGTATGTGAGGAGGCCACCCCAAAGGTCATGCCAGCTCCAGGTTGGATTAGTAGAATTGGTGTCTAGAAAAAGGGACTGCTTGCTTCTGGTTGACTTTCCATGGATGGGTGTGGTGGTCATTCTGAGTGCCACGTTAAAAGGGATGCTACGGATGGAGGGTGCTGGAGGAGAGAAGCCAGTGGGAACCTGTGTGTGAACGGTGAGAATGGAATTTGCTCCAGCCCCTGGGAGTCACCCTGGTGATGCAGTGAATGATTCCTCCCAACTTTGTAAACTTAAAATAGATCACTCAAGCTTCCTTTTAACTTTTAGAGTCCATGTCTTGATGTGTTTTTAGGGTACTTGCCTCTTTGTGGGCTTTTACAGAAAACGCTGTAAGTGGGTTTGGGGGATTGCTGTGTAACATGCAGAAAAACAAATGGAGGAAGAATACATTGTCTACATAGGCACCGACTTGTGTGATTAAAGCTGTAACTATCCTTTGTAGCCCAGAGTTGCCGTGACCTGTGTGGAGAGGTTGGAGGGTCGGGCAGAGAGTGGGTGTGAAAGCCATGGAGGATCCTAGGGAGTGGATTCCTAAGTAGGTGAGGTGGGTCATCAGTGAGGATCCCAGGGAGTGGATTCCCAAGCAGGAGGTGAGGTGAGTCATCAGGAGCCCAGGGAATGGCTGCAGCGCCTCTGCCCTCCGACCCTTCTTAAGGCCCTGCCCTGGTGCCTGTGGCTCTAGGAGATTTCCAGGGTAGTCACAGCACACGTACCTGTTGAGGCCCATATTGTAGGCCAAAACCTTCCCTGTGTGCCCGGCCTTCTCTGTGCCTGGGCGCCCTGCACATCCCTGGCCTGTGTAAGCACCTCTGCAAGCTTTCTGAGCACCTGCTGCCCCAGCGCCTCCTCCCCACCCCACTCTGTTCCGTCGCTCCTCTCTCTGGTTGTGAAAGTCACGGCTGCTCACTGGAGGACTGCTGGGAGATGCAGGAAAGAATCAAGACCAGAAAACCACTGAGTACCCCCATTTAGAATCTCGAATAGGATTGGCTTTGTACCCTGCCTTTTCACTTAGTTTTTTGAGCATTCTCCCATGATATGCAGTATTTTAAAGAATCTGTTTCTTTTTTTTTTTCTTTTTCTTTTTGTAAACTCCTCTGAGCTAAAAGAATCTGTTTCTTAAACATCTTTGTCAGGTTGATAGAATGAAATGGTATCTGCTTTATTTGAAATTCTTTGATTTCTAGGGAGGTCAATTATAGTTTTGTTTTTATTATTTGTATATTTTTAAGGTTTTAAATTTGCTTTTTGTATTTATTGCTGTATATTTTTATATCAGTGTTATTGAGGCATAATTATAAAATTCAATAACATGCATACCTTTTAGGTATACAGTTAGATGAGCGTTACGAAATATGCACACTCATGTAGTCACCACCACAGTCGAGACGTAGGCCTTCTCGTCACCCCAGGGAGCGCCCTCCTACCCTTTGTAGTTGGTCCCCTCCCAGCACCTACCCCGGGAAGCTGCTATGGGCCATGGTGTCATCTCGCGTTTATGACGCTCATGTGCGTGGAGTCCAGCAGAATCTGCTTTTGTTCAGCGAGGTGATTGCTGTGTGCATCAGTAAACGATTCCCTTTTGTTTCTGAGAAGTCCTCCCCAGTGTGGGCAGCAGCGCACGCTGTTCATTCACCCACTGAAGGACAGCTTGGCTACTGGGTGACAGTTCCGAGAGCATCTGTGAACATGTGCATGTCAGTCTTGTGCGGACCACTGTTTTCCTTTCTCTTGAGTAAATGTTTAATGTCATATTGCTAAGTTGTGCACCAAGTTTATGTTTCACATTACAAGAAACAGTCACTGTGGCTTCACTGTCTTGGATTCTCACCGGTGTCGTGGGTCCAGCCGCCCCGTGGCCTCCTCAGCACTTGATGTTGTCTTGATCTCAGGTGCCCAGCCACGTGTGGTAGGAGGTCACGGTGGATTTGGCATGTGTTTCCGATGGCGGACGTCTTTTCCTGTTTTCATTGGCCATTTTCCATCTTTTTTCCTCCATTTTTATATCATATGAACTTTCTGATCAAATCGTTTGTTTGTATTTTTATTGGGTCATTTATCTTACTATTATAAGGTACAGTTCTGGACCGGGCACAATGGCTCACGCCTGTAATCCCAGCACTTTGGGAGGCTCAAGTGGGCAGATCACTTGAGGTCAGGAGTTCAAGACCAACCTGGCTAACATGGCGAAAACCCATCTCTTCTGAAAAATACAAAAAAATTAGCCGGGCATGGTGGTGCACGCTTGTAATCCCAGCTACTCAGAAGGCTGAAGCAGGAGAACTGCTTGAACTTGGGAGGCAGAAGTTCCAGTGAGCCAAGATCGTACCACTGCACTCCGGCCTGGGTAACAGAGTGAGACTCCATCTCAAAAAAAAAAAAATTGGAATTCTATATATATTCCGGATTCAAATCATTTGTTAGTCATGTGTTTCAAAATATTTCTCCCAGTCTGTCTTTGGCCTTTTTATTTTGTAATGGTATATTTTTGAGGTTTTGTATTTTGACGGAGTCCAGTTTATAATGTTCCACCTAAGAAATCTTTATGCACTCCAAGGTCATGGAGATTTTCCCTGTTTTATTCCTGAAGTTTATAGTAGCTAGGTAGGCTCTTACCGGATGGTTTTGGTAGCTCATGGTATTTAATTTGTGAGCAGTAAGTGTTCAGAAAACAGACATCAGTGAGAAATCGGGTTTTGTTTGTTGTCATTTTTAGAGCAACCAGCAGTTAAGCAAGTTCATAGTGTTTTTTTGTTTCTTTTGTTTTAGATCAACAGGGGGTCCTTCGGGTCGGAGTGGACATCGGATGGTGGCCTGGAAGAGACAGTTGATCCTTTTTGGTGGCTTCCATGAAAGTACACGGTTGGTACCAAGAATGGAAAAATCTTTCTTTCCTGAAGCATTAGGGGTGGACTTTTTAGGGAAAGAACATTCTGAATACACAAGAAAGATGTGCCCATTTTCCCACATCCAGCTTCACCTGACCTTGGTGTGGGTAGCCACACAGGGCCTTGACTCTGAAGGGTCACACACCTGGTCTTGCACTGGCTTCATGCTGTGTTCATATTGAAATTCTTAACCTCGTTGAACAAGGGACCCTACGTTTTAGTTTTACAGCAGGCCCTGCAAATAATGTGGCTAGTTCTATTTAAAATGGGGTTTTGGCTAGGCACAGTGGGTCACACATATAATCCCAGCACTTTGGGAGGGTGAGGCAGGTGGATCACTTGAGGTCAGGAGTTTAAAACCAGCCTGGCCAACATAGTAAACCCTTTCTCTACTAAAAATACAAAAATTGGCCAGGCATGGCGGCAGGCGCCTGTAATCCAGCTATTCAGGAATCTGAGACAGGAGAATCGCTTAAACCCAGGAGGTGGAGGTTTGCAGTGAGTTGAGATCCTGCCATTGCACTCCAGTCTGGGTGACAGAGTGAGACTTTGTTTGAATGAATGAATGAATAAATGGGATTCTAAAACCTTACCCGGGTTCGGAATACCTTGGAGTACTGGTTAGAGTGCTGATTGGAGCTCTGACTCAGAGGTCTGGAGTGAGGCCCAAGAATCTGCATTTTAACAAGCTCTCAGGTGATGCTGATGTTGCTGGCCAGTGGACCTCACTTTGAGAGCCACTGTTCTGTAGTAACTTAAAAGCACTCCCGTCTGGGAAAGCAGCAATAGCATATCTTCCACAGTGATACCTTAAGAGGAAGCCGGTAGTTCTCTGTTGATGTCACGTGGACGTTGGTGCAGCCGGCATGGCTGCCCAGGGTGAACTGCGGGCACTCTGATTGTTGTAGGCCTGTCATCTGCACGTGTATATTCTAGAGCTTCCTTAGTTCAGTCCAGAAAAGCAAGACGCAGGGGAGCTGGTTATCCCTGTTTGTGTCACAAGCGCAGTAGCATTCTGGGTAAGGTGAAGGCCATCTTTTTTGAAGGACTTTCTGCTGGCCTCCTGCGGTGTGAGAGACAGTGGCTGTCTTTACCTCTGGGGCCTCATTTGAAGCTCGCTTTCTTTACTGGTCCCTTCGGAAATAGCATCGCGATGGATGTGATGGTGCCAGTCACAGCTTTGTCACATTACGAGTCCAGTTGCACGTTCTGGTGATTCTCTGCTGATTCTTGGTGCATCGTGATAAGTCTCTTCAGCCATGTGAGGAAGACTGTGTTGGGTGGGTTAGGAGGGGCAGGTGATGCAATTTTTCAACTACCCCCCATCATGGACTGAGACATTGTGGTATGGATTGGGCTCAGTTAAGGTTTCAGAATTTCTTTTTTCTTTTTTTTTTTTTTTGAGATGGAGTTTCAGTCTTGTTGCCCAGGCTCGAGTGCAATGTGCGATCTTGGCTCATTGCAACCTCCACTTCCCGGGTTCAGGTGATTCTCCTGCCTCAGCCTCCCGTATAGCTGGGATTACAGGTGCCTGCCACCATGCCCAGCTAATTTTTGTATTTTTAGTAGAGACCGGGTTTCACCATGTTGGTAAGGCTGTTCTGAAATGACTGACCTTAAGTGATGTGCCTACCTCAGCCTCCCAAAGTGCTGGGATTACAGGCGTGAGCCACCGCGCCCGGCCAGGTTTCAGATTTTCTTTACAAATACATTCTCATTAATTTTGTGAATTGGGGGGAAAGGAGATCCAAATGCTTAAATACTTTATAAGGGGGGAAATTTTAAGAACGTAATTCAGATTAAAAGGTATTTAAGGCTGGGCACAGTGCCTCCCTCCCGCCTGTAATCCCAGCACTTTGGGAGACTGAGGTGTGTGGATCACTTGAGGCCAGAGGTTTGAGACCAGCCTTACCAACATGGTGAAAAATCATCTCTACTAAAAATACAAAAAAACTAGTCAGGTGTGGTGGTGTGCACCTGAAATCCCAGGTACTCAGGGAGGCCGAGGCAAGAGAATTGCTTGAACCTGGGAGGCAGAGGTTGAGGTGAGCCGAGATTGTGCTATTGCACCCTAGCCTGGGTGACAGAAGCTGAGTGCTAGGATTACAGTACTTTGGGAGGCCAGGGCTGGTGGATCACCTGAGGTAAGGAGTTCGAGACCAGCCTGGCCAACTTTGCAAAACCCCATCTCTACTAAAAAATAAAAAATTAGCCAGGCATGTTGGGCACCTGTAATCCCAGCAATTTTGGAGACTGAGGCAAGCAAGTCACTTGAACCCAGGAGGCTGAGGTTGCAGTGAGCCGAGATGGTGCCACTGCACTCCAGCCTGGGCGACAGAGAGAGACTCATGGAAGAAAAAAAAAAGTTGAGGAAGCCGAAGTAACTCATAAGTTACTCAGCTCACTGTAGTCTCCACCTTCCAAGTTCAAACTGTGCCTCAGCCTCCTGAATAGCTGGGATTATAGGTGCTTGCCCCCATGCCTGGCTAGTTTTTTGTATTTTTAGTAAAGACATGAGGTTTCTCTATATTGGCCACGCTGGTTTTGAACTCCTGACCTCAAGTGATCCACCTGCCTCAGACTCCCAAAGTGCTGGGATTACAGGCATGAGCCCAGCACGCCCAGTATGTTTATCTGAAAACCAGGCGTGGCAGCTGGTGCTGGGTAGATACCCTGTGACTTTTCCTGCTTCACACAAAACAGCAACAAGCAGAAGAAAACCAGGTACTTCAGACTTGGGTAGAGCTGCTCGCTCTTCCATGTTTTCTTTGCTTAAATCAGTTCGGCTCTCCTTTTTGAGTAGCCGGAGAGCAGCGTCTTACTCTTTTACAATTATTCTGTCAAAGTCCCGTGTTAGGACAGGACATTCTGGATGTGCCACGGAGTCTCCCCATGCCTCCAGCAAAGCTGCCACTTCCCTGTGCGGCCCAGTCTGCGTGCTGGGTCCGGCAGGTGGTGAGCAAGGCAGGAAATGTTAAGGGCATTTCTGTTAACATGCCTCGTTGCCTTGCTGTGTTTTCAGGTGCAGAGGATTGGCTCCTGCGGTCTGCAGTTTTCTGAGAGCGCCTAGCCCCCTCGCTCACCCTCCTTCCACTTGGGCATCCTACCACTCTTCTTGCCAGGTTGCGCATCCCTCCCTTCTGATCGTTGAGTTAAATGTATTGTTCACTGCTGCCTTTCAAGTTGCACACCTAGTAACCTAATGTAACCGTGCTTGTGTTAACTGTGTAAGGAAATACAGTATGGCTTTCAGATTAAATTCCTATGCCTCGCTCTTTTTCTGGCTGGAACCATGGAGGGTGTAGAAGAGAAGAAGTTTCCTGCTGTGCCAGAAACCCTTAAGAAACAGCGAAGGAGCCAGGCACGGTGGCTCATGCCTGTAATCCCAGCACTTTGGGAGGCCGAGGCGGGTGGATCACGAGGTCAAGAGATCGAGACCATCCTGGTCAACATGGTGAAACCACGTCTCTACTAAAAATACAAAAAATTAGCTGGGCACAGTGGTGCGTGCCTGTAATCCCAGCTACTCAGGAGGCTGAGGCAGGAGAATTGCCTGAACCCAGGAGGCGGAGGTTGCAGTGAGCTGAGATCGTGCCATTGCACTCCAGCCTGGGTAACAAGAGTGAAACTCTGTCTCAAAAAAAAAAAAAAAAAAGAAAAAAAGAGAAACAGCGAAGGAATTTCACAGAGCTGAAGATCAAGTGCCTGAGAAAGAAGTTTGCCCAAAAGATGCTTCGAAAGCCCAGGAGGAAGCTTACCTATGAGAAATCGAAGCACTGTCACAAGGAATATAGGTAGATGGACAGAACTGAAAATCAAATGCGAGGATGGAGGATGGCAGGGAAGGCTGGCAACTTCTGTATACCTGCAGAACCCAAACGCGTTTGTCATCAGGATCAGAGGTCTCAGCGGTGTGAGACCACAGGCCAGAAAGGTGTTGCAGCTTCTCCTTCCTCAAATCTTCAGTGGAACCTTTGTGAAGCTCATCAAAGCTTCCGTTAACAGGCTGAGGATTAGAGCCATATATTGCATGTGGGAACCCAAATCTGAAGTCAGTAAATGACTAATCTTCAAACGTGGTTATGGCAAAATCAGTAAGAAGTGAATTGCTTTGACAACGCTTTGCTTGATCTCTTGGAAAATGTGGCATCATCTGCATGGAAGATCTGATTCATCGGATCTATACTGTTGGAAAACGCTTCAAAGAAGCCAGTAACTTCCTGTGGCCCTTCAAATCATCTTCTCCACGAGGCGGAATGAAGAAAAAAGCCACCCGTTTTGTAGGAGGTAGAGATGCTGGCAACAGGCAGGACCAGATCAACAGGCTTCTTAGAAGAATGAACTAAGGTGTCTACCGCTATTATTTTTCTAAGCTGCTCAGTTAATAAACAGTATCTGCTCTCAAATTGAAAAAAAAAAAAGTTCCTCTGCGTTTGTGGGCCAGCATTATTTCTGGTTTTCAGATGAAAACTCACGTGTTTGCGGTCCTTTCGTGTAAACTCACACTTCAATGAAACAGGTGACTTGGTAAAAGCGTTGGGCTGCCTCCAGGTAGTTGGCATCAAGATTGAAGTCAAGGAGATATGGCAGGTGTCTGTGGCTTGTTGCAGGGAAAATGCCCACGTTTCTGTGTTGATTGTTACGTTGGTGTGAGTGCAGTGGAGAAAAATGGTGTGAGGTTTTTCCAAACAGTAGGAAATTTACCTTTAATTTAAATCAGGTTCAGTTTTTAATATCAGGGCTTTTTCCAGCGTTCCTGATCCTGACGGTGTTGCTTTGTTCTAACCAGGGATTACATCTATTACAACGACGTGTATGCCTTTAACCTGGACACCTTCACGTGGAGCAAGCTGTCCCCGGCTGGGACAGGGCCCACACCCAGATCAGGCTGCCAGATGTCCGTCACTCCTCAAGGCGGCATCGTCCTCTACGGGGGCTACTCGAAACAGGTAGGTGCGGCGTGAGGACACAGGCATTCCTTTCTGTGGCCTCCAGTTTCATCAGCGTGGAAACTTTCAAATAGGATGACTCATTGGTTTCATATCAACAGTTCTCTTTATTGAATTAGAAATGGAGATGGTGTTCCTTTGTGAACTTGGTGCGACTGTTAGGGCCATATGTTCTCATCCACACTCCTCTCAGCAGTGCAGTGTGAACGACTCCGTATTCCAAATGCCTCCTTCCTGCTTCATAGACCCTCACTACTGCATAGTAGTCCCTGTGGAATGAAATTCTCCTCACTCTGTTCCTGGGCTTTTTTCTTTTGTAAGGTGGGAACAGTGCCGACAGGAATGTTCTTGCACCCACCTGCTGGTGGAGCATGTGCTCCACATGCGTGCTGGTGGTGAGGTGTGTTTTTCCACATGCATACCGGGCATTCTACTCGTGGGACATGACTTTCCACGTGCACACCGGGGCATTCTGCTTGTGGGGCGTGATTTTCCACATGCACACCGGGCATTCTGCTCGTGGGACGTGACTTTCCACATGCACACTGGGCATTATGCTCGTGGGGCGTGATTTTCCACATGCACACTGGGCATTCTGCTCGTAGGGCGTGATTTTCCACATGCACACTGGGCAT
The DNA here is from genome assembly GCF_030222135.1 of Aotus nancymaae. Taxonomy (NCBI): domain Eukaryota; kingdom Metazoa; phylum Chordata; class Mammalia; order Primates; family Aotidae; genus Aotus; species Aotus nancymaae. Next base: position 2,399,558 of record NW_026988510.1, read on the forward strand.
TCTGCTCGTAGGGCGTGATTTTCCACATGCACACCGGGCATTCTGCTTGTGGGGCGTGATTTTCCACATGCACACCGGGCATTCTGCTCGTGGGACGTGACTTTCCACATGCACACCGGGCATTCTGCTTGTGGGGCGTGATTTTCCACATGCACACCGGGGCATTCTGCTCGTGGGGTGTGATTTTCCACATGCACACCGGGCATTCTGCTCGTGGGGCGTGATTTTCCACATGCACACCGGGCATTCTGCTCGTGGGGTGTGATTTTCCACATGCACACCGGGCATTCTGCTCGTGGGGCGTGATTTTCCACATGCACACCGGGCATTCTGCTCGTGGGGCGTGATTTTCCACATGCACACCGGGCATTCTGCTTGTGGGGCGTGATTTTCCACATGCACACTGGGCATTCTGCTCGTGGGGCGTGATTTTCCACATGCACACCGGGGCATTCTGCTCGTGGGGCGTGATTTTCCACATGCACACCGGGCATTCTGCTCGTGGGGCGTGATTTTCCACATGCACACCGGGCATTCTGCTTGTGGGGCGTGATTTTCCACATGCACACTGGGCATTCTGCTCGTGGGGCGTGATTTTCCACATGCACACCGGGCATTCTGCTTGTGGGGCGTGATTTTCCACATGCACACCGGGCATTCTGCTCGTGGGGCGTGATTTTCCACATGCACACCGGGGCATTCTGCTCGTGGGGCGTGATTTTCCACATGCACACCGGGCATTCTGCTCGTGGGGCGTGATTTTCCACATGCACACCGGGCATTCTGCTCGCGGGGCGTGATTTTCCACATGCACTGCGTGCATTCTGCTCGTGGGGTGTGATTTTTTACATGCACACTGGGGCATTCTGCTCGTGGGGCGTGTGCTCTGTAGAGGTGGCTGGCACAAGCTGTCCTCGGCACCCTAGTGTTGCTGTTGCTTCACTCCCATTTCACACCTCACCGACCTTTGCATTTTTGTGAATCTGAGAGGCACAAAATGGTATCTCATTGTAGGGTTTTAAGAAATCCTTTATAGTTTGGAAACATTCAGACACAGCTAAGTTGAAAGAATTTTCCAGGGAAGACTTCGGTACTCCTCCTAGGTCCTTCGTTTAGGTTTTGCTGTGCTTGCTTCATCACGTGTCTGTTTATGTAGCTGTACCCTTTGCCATCTCTCTGTTGTCTTTTTTGATGTATTTCACAGGGAAGTGCAGACGCCCTCCCTGTAAATACTCCAGCATGCATATGATCAAGTTGAGGTCCAGGGTCATTTCTTATGCATAACTTACCCCCAGTGAGGGCACACGTTCTTCTTGTTGTTTTTTTTTCCGAGACAGAGTCTTGCTCTGTCGTCCAGGCTGGAGTGCCGTGGGGCAATTTCGGCTCACTGCAGCCTCCACGTCTTGGGTTCAGACGATTCTCCTGCTTCAGCCTCCCGGGTAGCTGGGACTGCAGGCATGCGCACCATGCCCAGGTAATTTTTTTTTTTGTATTTTTTGTAGACATGGGGTTTCACCATGTTGGTCAGGCTGGTCTCGAACTCCTGACCTCGTGATCCACCTGCCTCTGCCTCCCAAAGTGCTGTGATTACAGGTGTGAGATACCGCGCCCGGCCCGAGGGCACACATTCTTACAAGTGTGCACACCGTGTGACCCACAGCCTGGTCCTGCCCTGCCTTTCCCACTTGGCTCCTCTGACCTCACCCCCAGAGGTGAGGCTGCTCTTATTTTTCTGCCGTATCAGATCTGCCTGTCCTGGAGTGTCTGCTAAACGCAGTCACCCAGATTTGAGCAAATCTCACTCAGTGAGCTTTTCAGATTCACATATGCTGCCTGTTTTTGTTCATTGCTGCTTCGTGCTGAGAAGTGTTCCATGAGATGACTGTCCCACAGTTTGTGGTTCTGTTTTTCGCTGAAAAACAGACACCTGGGCTGTTTCCATTCTTGGGAAGACACAGCCCTTGGATGAGCCATGAATAAAGCTGCTATGGGCATGTCCATGTGAGTCTTTGTGTGGCTCCATGTTGGTTTCTCTTGGGTAAATGGATATCTACAGTGAAACTGCTGCATCCTAGAGTGGGTGTGGGTGTTATTTAATAAGGATTGGTCAGCTGTCTTCCCACAGCAATGGCCAGTTCTACCTGTGCTGGAAATCTCAGGGAGTTCTGGTCGTTTTGGTTCTTATCAGCCTGATGGCATCAGTCTTCATGTTTTTAGTCATTCTGGTGGATGTGTGGTATCTTGTGGTTTTAATTCGCATTTCTCTGATGACTGCTGGTGTTGAGCACTTTTTGTGAGCTTATTGGTCATACGTACATCGTCCCTGAAGTGTGTGTTCACGGCTTCTGCTGTTTGTAATGTATTTTTGTTAGTCGCAGAGGTTTGCATTCTGGAGAGCAGTCCCTTTCAGGTGTGTGTACAGTTACCCTCCCAGTAGTGGCCTGCCTAGTTGCCTTCTTAAGTGTTTGTTAATGAGTAAAAGCTTTGAGTTTTGATAAAGTATAATTTTTTATGTTTTTCTTTTATGATTATTACTTTCTGTGATACAGGAAATATCTGTGAAACCTTGTTTATCTTCAGTAACAAAGATTTTCTTAAATTTTTCTCTAAAAATTACATGGTTTTACAATTAGTCCTGTGATCTGCCCTGAAATAATTCTCAAGAGTAGCATGAAGTGGGTATTGAGGCTCATCCGTTTCCCCCACATAGATGTTCACCTGTCTCAGCATCATCTGTTGCAAAGGCTTTTTAGGCTGGGCGCGGTAGCTCACATCTGTAATCACAGCACTTCGGGAGGCTGAAGCAGGTGGATTACTTGAGGTAAGGAGTTCGAGACCAGCTTTGCCAACATGGTGAAATCCTGTCTCTACTAAAAAATACAAAAATTAGCCGGGAGTCGTGGCACATGCCTGTAATCCCAGCTACTCGGGAGGCCGGGGCAGGAGAATCGCTTGAACCCGGGAGGCAGAGGTTGCAGTGAGCCAGGATTGTGGCACTGCACTCCAGCCTGGGCGATAGAGGGAGACTCTGTCTCAAAAAAGAAAAAAAGGCCTTTTATTCCCCATTGAATACCTTAGGAACCTTTGTTGGAAATCACGTGACTGCAGGAATATAGTTCTGTTCCTGGGCTCTGTTCTGATCCATATCAGTCCTGATGCCAGTGTCTCACCATCCTCGCTTTTACGCCTTGATAGTGACTCCTGGAGTACCAGTCATTCAACTGCTGCTTTTTAAAGTTGTTTTAACTGTTCTGGGTTCTTAAAGTTTCTATATATGTTTTACCATGAACTTGTTGATGTCTAACAAAAAAGGGCCAATAACCTTTTCAGGAGCCTGCTGGAAATCATGATTAGAGTTGTTTTCAATCTGTAGATGAATTTAGGGGAGATTTGGTATCTTTGAGTCTTCTAGTCCTTGAACAAGGATTCTCTCTCAATTTATTTTGGTTTTCTTTTCTTTTCTTTTTTTTTATGAGACGGAGTCTCTCTCTGTCACCCAGGCTGGAGTGTAGTGGTGCCATCTCAGCTCACTGCAACGTCCGCCTCCCAGGTTTAAGCCATTCTCTGCGTCAGCCTCCTGAGTAGGTGGGATTACAGGCACCTGCCACCATGCCTGACTTAATTCTTTTGTATTTTTAATAGAGATGCAGTTTCACCATCTTGGCCAGGCTGGTCTTAAACTTCTGATCACGTGATCCACCCTCCTTGGCCTCCCAAAGTGCTGGGATTATAGGCGTGAGCCACCGTGCCTGGCCTATTTTTGTTTTGTGTTGTTTTCTTTCTTTTTTTTATTATTATTTTTTTGAGTCAAGGTCTTACTCTTTCACTCAGGCTGGAGTACAGTGACGCCATCTTGGCTCAGTGCAGTCTCAACCTGGGCTCAGGCAGTCCTCCCGCCTCAGCCCCACAAATAGCTGGTACTACAGGTGCACACCATTACGCCCAGCTAATTTTTATGTTTCTTCATAGAAGTGGGTTTTGCCACGTTGCCTAGACTAGTCTTGAACTCCTGGGCCTTTGCCCGTCTTGGCCTCCCAGAGTGCTGGGATTACAGGAGTGAGCTGCCATGGCCAGTCAGTTTTCTGTAATCTTTTTTTTTTTTTTTTTGGGACAGAGTTTCGCTCTTGTTACCCAGGCTGGAGTGCAATAGCACAATCTCGGCTCACCACAACCTCCGCCTCCTGGGTTCAGGCAATTCTCCTGCCTCAGCCTCCTGAGTAGCTGGGATTACAGGCACGCGCCACCATGCCCAGCTAATTTTTTGTATTAGTAGAGATGGGGTTTCAGCATGTTGACCAGGATGGTCTCGATCTCTTGACCTCGTGATCCACCCACCTCGGCCTCCCAAAGTGCTGGGATTACAGGCTTGAGCCGCCGCACCCGGCCCTCTGTAATCTTTTTCAGCAGTGTTTTTTATTTCTCAGTGTAAAGGACTTACATGTTATTATTGATGCTGTTGTCGGTGGAGTTCTTGAAATTATACTTTCCAATTATTTCCTGCTAATATATAAAAACACATTTTAGACTGGGCACGGTGGCTCACACCTGTAATCCCAGCACTTTGGGAGGCCAAGGTGGGCAGATCACCTGAGGTCGGGAGTTTGATACCAGCTTGAGCAACATGGAGAAACCCCGTCTCTACTAAAAATACAAAATTAGCCAGGCGTGGAGGCGCATGCCTGTAATCCCAGCTACTTGGGAGGATGAGGCAGGAAAATCGCTTGAAACCGGGAGGCAGAGGTGGCAGTGAGCTGAGATCGCGCCATTGCACTTGAGCCTAGGCAACAAGAGCAAAACTCCACCAAAAAAAAAAAGAAAAACAGAAAAACAAAAAACTTTTTTTTTTGTATATTTGCCTTGTTTTTTGTAATCTTGCTGAATTTTAGTTGTAGTTTTTCAGATTCATTAAAATTATGAAAGCAATCATGTCATACCCAAATGGGACAGTTTTACCTACTCCTTTCTTTTTTTTCTTTTTTTTTTTCTAAGACCGAGTCTTACTCTGTCGCCACACTGGAGTTCAGTGGTGTAATCTCGGCTCACTGCAACCTCTGCCTCCTGGGTTCAAGTGATTCTTCCGCCTCAGCCTCCCGAGTAGGTGGGACCGTCACAGGCGCATGCCACCATGCCTGGCTAATTTTTGTGTTTTTAGTAGAGATGGGGTTTCACCATGGCCAGGATAGTCTCCATCTCTTGACCTTGTGATCTGCCCGCCTCGGCCTCCCAAAGTGCTGGGATTACGGGCGTGAGCCACCGCGCCTCGACCCCCCACAGTGCTGGGATCACAGGCGTGAGCACTGCACCCGGCCCCCCACAGTGCTGGGATCACAGGTGTGAGCACCGCGCCCGGCCCCCCACAGTGCTGGGATCACAGGCGTGAGCACCGCGCCCGGCCCCCCACAGTGCTGGGATCACAGGCGTGAGCACCGCGCCTGGCCCCCCA